>NC_082598.1:41335346-44240346 GCF_030936135.1 Gavia stellata
TAAGAAAAGAAAAGAAAAGAAAAGAAAAGAAAAGAAAAGAAAAGAAAAGAAAAGAAAAGAAAAGAAAAGAAAAGAAAAGAAAAGAAAAGAAAAGAAAAGAAAAGAAAAGAAAAGAAAAGAAAAGAAAAGAAAAGAAAAGAAAAGAAAAGAAAAGAAAAGAAAAGCCCCCACCGTTTTGAGTGTTAATATTTTCCCATCGGTTTCTTGCACGAAGAGCCGAGAGCGGGCAGAGAGCAAGGCAGAGGGAGCTGCCGAGCCCCTGGAGCCAGCGAGCTGCGAGCTGCCAGCCCTGAGTCAGGGGGTTTAAGCAGCCCTTCCTTCCCGCGGGGGAGGTGGGGGTGGCGGTTCAGGGCAGGTACGCGGCCAGGCCGGCTCCCCGCAGGGCACGGCTGCCGGCCCCTCGCCGGGGCAGCGCCTCCCGGTAAAGCAGGAATTTCAGACCGTGCTTCAGTCGGGGAGGAAACAACCGCATTTGCAGCGAGGAACACAGAAAGCTCTTAGTTATTAGCGGGAAAAAAAATTTGAAAAAAAAAAAAAAAAAAAAAATCCCACAAGAAAAAAAAAGAAAGAAAAGGAAAAAGAAAAAGAAAAAAGAAAGAAAAAGGAAGAAAAAAGAAAGAAAAAAGAAAAAAGAAAGAAAAAGACAAAAGAAGAAGAAAAAAGAAAGAGCGTGAGAAAAAGGGTAAGGAAAAAAAAGAAAAAAGGGAAAAAGGAAAATAAGTGGGGGAAAAAGAAAAAAAACACGGCTTGTGTTCTTGGGACGGCAGGACCCTGGGACGTCCTCACCCTGGGATGTACGGTGCCAGCTGTTGGCACAGCCTGGTGCGCAGGGCTGGCACTGTCCGTCCCGGGGTGAGGATCCGGCCTCACGCCTTCCCACGAGCCAAACCCGACATCAAAGGGCAATGCGATAGGCAATGTGGAGCGCACATGGGAGGCTCGCAAGGACTTTTCTGTCAAAACGTGTTTCCTGGCGTTTTTCTGCCCTACCAGACCTAGCCTCCCGGCACCCTCACAGGACCACGGAGAAGCAGCAGGGACCTATAGACCTCTAGACATGGGCTGTGCATACCTACAGCTTCTCGAAGTGAGCCCAGGGAGCTGCTAGTTTCCTTTCTTCCTCCATGGGATGCAGTGACTTGCGGGAAGTTAATAGCCATTGTCATCCAAGGGTGGTTTTAATTATCTTTTTGGGCCTCTGCAGATTTAACTCATCTTCTGCCACTTTGCTGTACAAACTGGGCATCAATCCAACATCCACTTTCAAGCTCAGCCCTCGCAATCAATATCTCACCTGCTTCACATCTACCCAACCAGCCAAACCTTAGTTCAGCCAAACACAGCAACTATCTCCACCTCAAGTCCAAGGACTTGATGGATATCCCTTTCCCCCTGCTTAGCAACTGTGTGTGGCCCCCCCGAGATCTGCCAGGGTCTGGAGGCGCAGCAGGATCCAAGATGGGTTGTAATGGGAAATGAAGGACGATTTTAAGGCTCTGGACTGGTGGGGAATGGAGAGGAGATGGGAAATGAAATTCAGACCATTCAGTTCTGCATAAGTATTCAAGAAAACAGTCTTATAAACGTTTTAGGTAATAAATTAAACAAAGTTCTGATTTAGGAGGGAACCGGGAATTTGTAACACATTTTAATGATGATTTGTTTCCATAGTTTTTTTGAAAATTTTTCATTCATTCACATCATGTTATTTTGAGAGGTTATAAAAAAGAGCAATAGGTCTGTGTGCATAAATTAATATACTGCAGTATACTACATATTTATATGTGTACTCATTTCTCATTGCTGTAACAAATCTAGGGAACAACTTAACATTTTTGCAGGGATTCCAAGACACGGCATTTAGAAAGAGTGACTGCTATACTTCATACTGTCTGCACCTGGGAAGCTCCTATTACTTAACTGGGACATTAGTCCAGCTCACAAACATACCGACACTGGGGTCTAGGTGGAAATTCGGTGTTCAAATGCAGGCTATCTTTTTCATATCGTCATGCCTTTACCAAGTAACTCCTCCGGCACCAGGGAAGCCTCTGAGATGCTTGAAGTTCTGCTCCACATATGCACTGAAGCCTTTTGGTCTTGACAGGGCTAAGTGTGTATCTCGCACCTAATCCCATCCGGATTCGCAGACAAAGCATTCCTCCTCCCCGGAGGAGCTGGCTCTGGCAGTGCACATGTAACGCATGCTCACACAAACAGGGTCTGCACAAAACACGGTGGCACCGGAGCGTGGTGGGGAAATGCCAGCAGCAAGACAATGCAGTCAGCCCCATTTTGCAGAGTGGGTTGTTAGTCATGCAGGACTTGAGGGAGCTAATGACGTCCATCTTCTTCATCTCTCTGCTTTAGGGAATTCACAACCACATCTCCCATCCCTGTGGTGTGTAGCTTACGTAATATCAAGCATCTGAAGGACAGGGAGAAGAAATAGCTTGCTTTCCTTTGAAGCTGCGTTAATCTGCTATTAATTAATTAATTAATGGTTCAGTCCCTCTTCCCTTCTCCCTTCTCCCTTCTCCTGTGCCAACACCAGAACAGCTTCTATCCAGACATCAGTACACTGTTACAGAGGGTGGGAAGTAGAAGTTTAACCTCCCTAAGGAACTGAATGGGGTCTCCAGAGCCTCATTTCTATAAAAAAGAACGTATGTTTCAGTTTCTGATTTGAAAGATTTATTTTTCACCACCACAATGTAGGAAAGGACTAGAAGCCATTGAACTGGGCAGCCAGCTCCCTGACGGACCTAGGTAGTGCTGAGCTGCTTCCAGAGAATTGATGGGAGATTTTTTTCCCTTGGGAAAAAGGGTGGGAGGGTTTTTAAGCCTCTGATACGTCAGGCTATCCTGAAGCAGTCAGTGAAGAGGTTTTGGAAAAGGTCCAAAGAGGACTGCCCTGTTAGGGTTGCATGAAGTGGTGATGCACTTCTAGGTACTGGGTAAGGACAGAAAGAAGCTGTGCCCGAGTGGCTGGAAAGTGGGAAACACATGTCCTCAAAGGCACCAGCGCAGGATGCCACTTTTGTGGGGCATCGCTGGCAGGAGCTAACTGCAGCTGGAGTCCCCCAGGAGTGCACACACACTGGACGCCTCTCCTTCTCAGGGACAAATCCTGCAGGCTGTGTGCAGCCACCTCCTCCATCACCCACCGATGCTGCCATCCCCTCGCTGTGGCTCCTCGCTCACCCCAGGTTCCTCGTTCAGAGCTCATGTTGCCCTTAACATCAGAAAAATTAAGTCCTTGAAGTTCAGCCTGACCTCTCATACAGCCTTTGTGGAGCCAGGTCAAACTCAGTACAGGTGAGGGGGCCTTGGAACATACATCTGCATTGCTTAATGTAAAAGAACTCAAAAGGCCCAACCCATGCACCTATTAGTTGCTGAGACTACTTGAATAAGGAGTAGAGCATAGGGTCCAAAAAGTACAACTTTTGAGAGATCTGACCCAAGTCTTCCTTCTGTACACATCAGTACAGTCTGTCAAAAAAATTATTCCAATAAATATTTTAAGAGCCCAGGGATGGTGCTGAAATGGAAAACTTAGCTCCTTAAACTGGCAGTCAAACCAATGTTTCCTAGAATTCCCACAGCTGATCTATAGGGGAGGTTTTGGGGCGGTACAATTTCTGGTAAAGAAAGGAAGTGTGGAAGTATGGTTCATGTGCCCAAGGCCTTAATCTCCCCCTACCCAACCCCCTGTAAAATTAACCACATAATTTGTAATCATTCATAACAGTTGGAATTGTCTTGACTTTTAAAATACTTTTCTCATTAGACAACCCTTTATTCCTTGTAAAGCATATTATTGATCTTAATACGCAGAAAATGCCATAGCTAGCAACTCAGAATGTCTGTGCCATTTTTGCTAAACAATGAGAATTGATGAGGTTTGGCAGGGCATTAAAATATTTAACATTATAGCTTTGAGAAGGCTTTTATGTGTCTGTACTAATAGGAAAATCTTCTAACAGGAAAAATGTTTTCCTCTGCTCCACTACAATCTCCAGTGAGGGCTGATTCCATTTGCATTAAACCCAATGGGAGGTTTGTTATGACTTCAAAGTCAATTCCAAGAGGAATTCCAGTTTGGAAAATCATGACTAGAAAAAAAATCTGAGCCTTTTAGTCACATGACTAGTGCCATTTAGATTAGCATTTCATTACACTGCTCAGATCTCTGTTCTCGCTATCCAAGCCTGACTTACAGGGCTGAGCTTTGGTACCTTGGCTAATTTTCTGTCTTTACAGTGTTGTGCACAGGGTGCAGAGCTCAGGGGAAGTAGTACAGGAGGCAGTAGGGTGTTCAAAAACCAGATCATCACTGCGTAGAGCATTACAAGACCTAAATAGGTAACTGTGACAGGGAAAGCATATCTGGCTCATTTCTTTGACTCAGCAAGGAGTATTTGCCAGCTGGCTAATTTGCCGCATCCTGGTCCATTGTGAGCTACTTAAGGGCTGTGGCAGAGCCCTGGTAAAATGGAGCCATCACCACCTTAGGGCTGCAAGAGCATCTCCAGACACTCCTCCATCCCGTGAACCTGAGCGCTGCCTCGGGCTGGTGCACACCAGTGCTGAGCCCTGTAATGCATGTGTCCTCTGACTATGCATCTTTGCATTTAAGATGAAGGAGGAAAATTATTTAGGCTAGCTAGACAGCCTAAAAGAAGGTTATGATGAAAAGGAGATTGTCAAGTTCATGCCTATCTTCGTCTTTCAGTATCGAGCTCATGTGAGGGTACTCTGATCCTCTGGGCACCTGGAGCACAAAGGTCCTTCTTGCCTGCATTTCTCTTAAAAGCTCTAAGGGCGGAGCTCAGGGGCCCGCTGAGGCCTCGTGGACCTTTCGTAACATTAAACAAAGGCTGGTACACTTGATTTTAAGTATGGAGCTCATTGTCAAGTTTTGCTGAGGTGGGCAATTTAATTATGAGCATCATGTTATTTGTAAAGATCAGATTTGCTTTATCATTTGCAATCTTCCCTTTACCCCCAGAAGCACAGCACCTCCTATAAATGCCAGCAGGAAAAGAACAAAATGTAAAATTGGTATCTGTAATCATATTTATTCCTGTACACAACAAGCTCAAATGCTGGGATCTTTTAATAGCTTTTTCCATATTGGACTCTTTGTTTGGATGTGGTTTTCCTGATGTATCCTAGTAACATGTTTAGTTAATTTATATTGTGTGTATGTGTAGACAGATATACACACAGCCATATGTATGCACACACATAGTCCTCATTAAGTAAGTGTTAAACCTCCCACAGCAGAGTTGGGTTTGGAGGGCAATAGGGCTGAAAACTAGAAGTCTGTTCCCTTTGCAGAGGGCTACCGCAGAGACTGCTCCAAGGAGGCACACACAGCCCCCAGCAGGGATCTGGAGCCCTCGCGCCTCTGGTGTGAAGGTTGCTCTGACGTGTGCACCCCAGGCACGACTAAAATCCGTATTTCTCACTGGGACCAAAGCTCACAAACCCTCCGGAGGGGGTGGGATCGTCTCCCTGCATCCCTCACTTGCACGTGCAGAGTCTGGTGCGCTTGGCCAGTCCTTTGGTAGCAGAGGGGTTGCTTGCACGTACATTGGCGGTGTGAGGACTTGATCCTTAAATTGTTATAGTACCTCAGCTGTTGCAAGACAAACTCCAAACCCAGAAACATTCGGTGGATGATAAAGAAAGGAGTGATTCCACATATTGCACAGTAAAACACAAATATAACCTACTCATCTGGTGTTAGGAGAAGAGTCTTTCTTGAAGGACTCAATCCTGGTCATCTCTGTCTTCGTTGAAACACACGAGAGCTGGCTCCAGAGCTATAATACGCACTCTTGGAAAGGCAAGAGTTACCCTTATCCTTTTTTTTTTCTCAGGCCCACAAGTGGATTGAACAAGCCCTGCACCGTCGTACTTACTCCATAGCAAAATTCTCATTTGCTTCCAGAAGGATTCTGCAGACCTAAGACCTAAGGAAACAACGTGAATAATTTCCTTCGTAGCTGGTTTAGAAAAAGCCAGCTGCTTTCTACAGTCGTGCCAAAACTAAGAGGAGATGGTCTGAAGCTAAGAAATGTGCGGGATAATTTTCATACCAAATGTGAAAAATGAGAAATTGCTTTAACATATAGTAACCTGCCATAAAAATGTGATACGTGCTCCCTCCCAGCTTTAAAAGGAGACTTTATAAACTTTACCATCTTTGATTTGCTAAGGCAACTTTGTATTTATTTTTTTAATTCATAAGTTTGTGAGAAAATGTAATGAAACCCTTGATGTCTTTATGATCTCAATTAGCAATTTATTGTATAAGTATTTGGTTATTGAAATGTACACTAAATATTGCACTGTAAAATCTGTTACGACTTATTAAATATCTTTTGGCATTAATAGAAAAAAATGACAAGATTGCAAAAATGGTATTAATTTTTATTTTATTTCATTTAATAAGAGGCTCACATGACCGCACAGTCCTTTGCTTTATTTTCTCACTTATTGTGTATATATTTGATGCAAAATATCTGTTGTATATCATCTATCTAACACTAAAAACTGATGCTGTTATTAATAAATTACTGAGAAAAGTAAACCAGTTTGCACTTTGATTTCTATCACTCTTGGTGAGTGATTCTTCTGGAATAAACATAGCTCTAACACATGTAAACAACACAGGAAATTAATAACAAAATTATTTGGATTTATTTCAGATGCTGCATACTTTATGTAAATATATGTAGCTTTCAATTTCAATGATTTTCCAGTAAGTAATAAACTTTGCTCATTAACCTCCTCTTAAACTAAACATTTATTACTTTATAAGTGTTATTTCAACTAAATCAAGTGGATGTTCTCAGGAAATTAATGCAACAGATCTGTTCAACCAGAGAAGCAGGATGGTTTCTTTTGAGTTGGGAAAACTGAGTTTCTACTTAAACTTCAAGGGAATGAGATACAGTATAATATGCTGATTTTTAATGTGAAAAATGTTGATAATATATTTTTTTAATTAATCTACCTTTCCCTCATAAGCTCAGTGGTAAAACATGGGAAAAATCCCATCAGTTGCATAAAGTTACATATATCTGCTCCATGAACCTGGGGTTAGTAGATTTTCACAGAACTAGCTTGGTGTTTTTTTTTTCACTACCAGCTGTGATCAGTCAATATTTTCCTGGAGTGATAAGTGGGGTATTGTTTCTGGAAACAGAGTTCTTTTAAGTGTATAATTTTAAGAACAGAAGGACAAAAATGTTTTGCATTTTCTGTACCAACAGGAAAAAATACATATTAGGAAACATTTTGCTCTTGTGATTGTCATGATGTACCTTTGACTTCTAAAAAGTTGCTGGCACTGGCTTCTGTGGAGACTTTGGACCCTTAGAGAACCCACTCCCAGGGGTATGGGTATGCGTCTCATGAAGTGGAAGAAGCCTCACCAGCACATAAAGGTTTGGTGTGGGACACAACGACACCTTCGATGCCCTACCTTACCTGGGAAACTAGGAGCAACCCCTGTGGGGTCAACCAGGGGGACAGTGGGAACCAGCCTCTTCTCAAGCCAAACTTCTTGTGTTGGGGCTGGATTTGGAGAAGCCCTCTGTGCCACTGCTGTGCGCCCTTGGAGCTGGTGTCGGCTCCTTTTCCATGCAAGAGCAAGGAGGAGGCAGGCGGTGGCACGGCGTGGGCATCTCCGCCTTTTGGGTACTGCTAGCACACACAGGGGCTGCCGGCTCTGAGGCTCGTGGGAGAGATTTCCTTGCTCTGACTGTGTCAGATATCAGCACACAGCTTAGTATTTAACATGAGTGCTAGGCTTCTGGATTTTATCTCTTAATGAGGCGCAGGCTATCCTTGGGGGACAGTGAATCATCATATTTCTCGAGCGCGAGCTCACAACCAGCAGCACTTATTTTAGGGATTGCGTTGGCCAAGGATCTGCATGAGGTGACATTAGCTCTGATTACAGGAGTCAAGCACTAAAATCTATTAACTCAGATATAACAGTTTTTGGTTTCTTTTGGTTTTATTTTGTTTGGTTCAATTGGATTTGCTTCAGACATGACTCATTGCCACTTCCTGCATCTCCACGATGGTTCCGGCAGGACCCTCAGCCGCGGGGCATGGTTTGCACCCACTTCAAACACAATGCAAATTCTCACGTATATTTTTCATACTGAGGCTTCATCTAAATTAAACGTGGCAGGCCAGAGGGTATGCAGCACACATCCTTGGTTCCCTTAGTAGGCTGAAAAGAGAACTACAAAGAAAAAAAAAAGAAAAAAAAAAAAAGAAAAAAAAAAAGGGGGAAAGAAAAAAACCTCTGGATGTATAAAGGAAGAAGTCAAATTCCAAAAGCTCACAGGAAGTCAAATTCTCCAGGCACAAGAAAAGTGACATTATCCAAACCAAACCTTAACACAGCATGGAAATGTGATGAAGAGTAGGGCTGGTATTTTCAGTGAGACTATAGACATATATGTAAATACAATCAAATTGGGAACACATTCTAGGGATTAAAGAGATCTGCATAGCACTAGAAGAAAGAAGTGCAGATGTAACCGCTAACAACAAAAGAAGGGATTTCTGGCCAAAGTTCAAAATTTTCTTGCACCCAAGCTCGTTGTTGTAAATGAATCTGGACACAGTAAATAATTTGTAGTGACTCGTAGATCCAACTTCTTTTTGTTGTTGTTCATGAACTAGCTACTATTTACCAACATGCTAACTTTTATAAATGAATTCCTTCAGAGCTGTTCAGCAAACACGTAACACAGATGTTTTTCCATCTAGGCAGCGTCACTGCTCTATTAAACTGAGCCACTACAGTGGCTGTGAGTTGGGCAATGACCAAAGAGCATTGATGGTTGAAGATGACCAAAAAGTTCTGAGCCCTGATCAGCAGATTTCCAGCAGCAAAGAGACACAAACTCCTGTGAAGCTGATCTTCAAGCTTCAAAGAGGTCCCAGGCATCACGTTTCACGTAAGCCTCTCTCAATGAAGGAGGGGGGGTACCAGATGGGGAAGACGCCTTGGGGGAGCAATGGCCTGGGAAACAAGACCCATCAGGATAGTCCAAAAATGATTTTAATTTCTTGGTGTCTGTAGCCAGATCTCTCTGGCCATCTTAGCAGTAGCTATTAAACAAGCCATTAAAATTGGGCTGCATAATTAAAAAATTTCACCAGGTCAAGACAGGCATTAAACCAACGATGAATAAGTTACCTCAACTCCTACACATAGTTGAGAGCATCCTCAACACATGAGAATAGTGCTTAGCTGAAATTAACCTGGAAACAAGACCGACCTTGACAAGTCTCTTACTTTTACTGGTCACCTGAGAAATAGCAACAGTATTTTCAACATTATTCATTTAATGTTCCTGTCTGTATGTTGTGAAGACCAGAAGCCTGATGGGTTAAGGAAGGACACAGAAATGTTGTATTCAGCGTCCACGCATACTTCACAGGTCTCCACAGCAAATGCTGTAGTGTGACAACTTAAAACTAGTCAAAAATAGGAATGCTAATGATGACAGTCCTCTGTCTTACTGCCTGCACCAAGAGTATCTGTGTCTCATGCTATTCAGTCACCCTGAAGGACAGAAAGGGCTACTATATTGTCCCAGTGGGAGACAGAGAAACAAATATCTTCTGTCCATCATTTTTTTGAAGGCACCGGGAGTGGCAGACCTCCTAGATCTGGGAGAAAAAGAGCTACGGGGTGGTGACAGACGAATTTCTCTGGTTCCCAAGATGGTTTTCCATGTTGATGCCATACCTAAGCAAGGCCACGTGCAGGGCCTGCCCTGTGCCGGGTGGTCACTCTGGCAGCCTGGCCATGTGGTGCTGCCCCAGCCCTAAGAGGTCACCGCCGCTGGGACCTGGGTCTGCAAACCCATGGCCTCTGCCCCATGGCCCCAGGTAACCGCTCTGCTCTCCCTCGCTCACTGCAAGCCACTGTGTCGTCTCAGACTGAGCCCAAATCACAAGCCCAAGCTCTCGTCTCCTCTACACTGGGGATGGCAGTAGATTAAACAATAAAAAAGTAAGATTATTTGTTCTATTTATTACCCACATCCCACTTTGGCACGCAATACTTTTATTTTTGTAAGATCCTGTTCTGTTGAACAATAAAGGGGCAGATAAAGGAATCAATTTTATATATAGATTTGCATTGTCCTTTTTAAGTCTTAAAGTCTACATTCAAGTGTTTCTATTAATGATCCAGGATGCTAAACAATTTTTAATATCTTATTACAAAAGCTTTTCAGCTTGCTTTTAACAAAAGGAAAAGTTGGTTTAACATATGAAGCCTGAAAAATTGCCAACTATAAAAGAACATCACTCTTTTTTTTTTTTTTTATTATTTGAAATGCTTCTGAATTCCCAACATAGCTATTGGGATCCAAAGTTATGATCTAAGAGAAAAGATATGTTCATTTAATTAAAGTAGTCTTTTACATTTTAAAAAAAAAGTTACTTTTAAAACATTCATATCGCTGTTTATGAGCTTTGGGAGGACAAGAGGCTCTGGGGATTGCTAATGACATACAGATAGCCATATGTTCCTCTCACCTCCGCTGTTTTCCCTGGGACTGATTCTTCATTGCTTGTGCCATGTGCAAAGTAATAATAATCTGTGTCTTTTTTATGGAGTTTTCAATCTTTGATTGCAAAGCACTTGATGTTTATGTTGCAGACGGGAAACGGAGGCACAGGACATGAACTGGTTTGCCCCGCGGGGTCACACTGCAGATTAGTGGCAAAGCTTGTCCCCAAGCAGTACCCTCCCCGGTGACCCATGCTAGGTGTAAAACGCTATCATCTGAAACTGCTGACTCTTCTGCAGCCCATTGCTACTGCAGATGCAAAGAATGGAGAAAGACATCCGTTGATTTCAGTGATTTATACCTCATTGAGGAGAAAGTGAGCCCCAGAGCATTGTCAGCATGATTAAAAAAGAGCAATAACAGATCATCATCTAATTGGTATTTAATAAGAGATCAGTTTGGCAGTTTCATCCCAGCTTCAAACAGAGAAGTGTCTTCAGAGCAATGCTCTGGTCACTCTTTGGGAACTGTGTGTTGTAGTCACAGCACGCCAGCTGGACACCCAGCCCCATCAGCACTGAGTGCTCTTACATAGAGTTCTTTTTTTACCTTCTACATTGTCAAAGTGAATGGAAAGCTGAATGAAAAAGCCAAAGCCACATAACATGAAGAAATTCCTACTAAGGGATCTCTGGCTCTCACCAGGCAAATGGCGAAACAGTTTGATTTTCTTCTCTTCCTTAAAAGTTAAACCATGCTGACCTCCCTCAGAGCCACAGATGTACTTACGAGGTCTAGCTCCGTGCCTAATTACCAGAACGCTCTCTATGATGGAGCCTATTTTTAAATAACTTCCCTTCCATCTTTGAAATCAAAGAGAGAGTATGTGATGTAAAGAACAGCCTAGGTCCAGATAAAGTTTTAAAACTGTAAGAGAGGAAGTAAAGAAAAAGTAAAGGAAGAGAAGGATGGTCTAGCAGCCAAGATAAGGCTCATAAATTCCCCGGGCTTAAGGGCAGAGGAGTCGTCAGAGTGTCAACCCTGCACATATCATAGGCCACTACATTTCACCCAGTTAGGCCTGCAATGAACTCCCACCGCCTACAGCATAATTGGTATTGGCCACTGCTTTATTTTATCATATCATCAGTGAAATACTAACCAAATGACCACTGCAATGAAAGGAAACTTTCAGGAATGGGGGTGGAAATACAGTGAAGTAAACCAAAAAAGCTTTCACTGGAACGGTCTGGGGTGAGAAGCATGTCAGGGTGAAAGCTGGAGGATCAAAGGTTGTCTCTATAGTGTCTTGTTCACTGGAGGCTTGAGCCAGCCTCGCTGGTGACCCACACGGTGGTGTGACCATTGGAGCAAACGTATCTTCCCCAGGGGCGCAGGGAGACCGGCTGACCTTGCCCGTGGAGGCAGCCCGGGTGCGACTAACGCAAACCTCCCGTGCAGGGGGACGGAGGAGCAGGCTGTGGGCAGCACGCGCGCAACTGCAGGCACTGAGCTTCCTGTCCTCGCACCTGAACAGCACTACCACCGCCGGGAGGTGACGCTCCTCCAAAAAGGCTTTGTCTGTGGGACACCCCAAATGTCACATCTTCAAATGACAGGAGCTCCCTTTGTGTTTCCATGCTCTGCTAACACACAGTGCCGGGGAGAAAAAGCAAACCCAAAGCAGAAGCCTCCCTAAACACATCGTTCCTCTCCTCAACTGGTACCACTGCAACAGTTTGCAGGAAAGGAGCAAAGAAGGTATCAGATGGAGACGAAACGGCAAGAGGAGACTGCAAAACAGGACACCTCTTGACCGTAAGCAGGTTTGCTTGCTCTCGACCGGCTCGCCATCTCCTTCTATTCTAAACACAGCACCTGGTGCAAGCCTGGCGTGCAGATGGCCCTGCCGTGGTGCGCACAGCGCGCAGCCCTCCGAATCTGGCAGGCAGCTGTTTCGGTTTCTTTTGCCAGGCTGCGAGCTCAGGGTTGTTTTTACTTTTCTTTCCCCTTTTCTGCTCCCTCTGTACTCAGCCTTACCCTCCGCAATGTAAATTGGAAGAGCAGATGTATAATCTGGGAAATTTTCCACATCCATCTTTTAAAGAGGAAGGTGGATAAGCTAACTCAGCTCTTTAAGGCCCCAGTTCGGAAAAAGCACTTTAAGCACATGCTTAAGTCCTGTTGATTTAGGAAAGGCAAAAAAGGCTGGTGATTTCATAGGTCTTAAACACATGCTTATGTGTCCTTCCTGAAGAGCAATATGCACCTGAACAGTGGCCCAATTATGCCAGTTCAGAAGGCACAAAAACAAGCGTTCACTGTAAAATACACAAGCTGAGTAATGCCCCAGTTTAGCTCTTTTCAGTGATCACAGTTTCATTGATTTTTAAGGTCAAAGCAATGTGCTGACTCTAGAGTCTCGTTAGTATTGGGGTGCTCAAAATCAAAAGCAAATATTTACACCCTGGTCACCCCCGAATCCTCCAAGCTCTTCCTCTGCCAATAAACCCCTGCAGCCCTTATCCCTCAAATAAAAACGTTGACAGCATTACCTGAACAGGCACATTGGGATTTTAGGAAGGAGAAAATGAAAACAGCTAAGGATTCCTCACTGAAGATGGTTTCCACCAGATGTTGAGATGAAATGTTTTCCTCGGCTGCTGAATGCCACAGAGCAATGTGGTACAGCATAGGCAATTTTGCTGGTCAGTCAATCGCGCCTGGAAATGAGCAGCAAACCAGCCTGAGCTGCTCCCCAGGAGGACCAAGCGAGCTGTGTGCAACGCAATGGTTGTACCTCTCACACATGGGTTTTTGCCCCTCGTTTTCTCCTGCTGTCTCCCTCCCAGCACCCGCATACAGCCCTGCCATCTCCTTGCCCTTAACCCCCCACCCCAAACGCTGTTGTTATTGCGCCTCTGCTGAGACGGAGAACATGGAAAAGGGAGGGACCCCTTTGGGCTCCACTTCTCCAGAGGGCACCCTGAGGAGCTAGGCTGGCCTTTCTGTCCCTGGCTGTCCGCGGTCACGGCTTCTTGTCTTGTCATCAATGACTAAAAGCACTTTGCAGGCTGTCCTGTCTGGAAACACCTTCCAGTGCCCCAGTGTGAACGAAAGGTGCGTAAACTGCCCCAACCCAAGGAGCTGCCATTATTGTTCCCACAGCCCTGTCACTGGCTGTCCCCTTTGGTCCCCATATTTGTCAGCACCTGAGCTCCGAAACCAAAGCTCCCCATGACACAGTGTGAGCCCGGCATCTGCACCAGCTGCTTTTAATGAAACAGGCAGAAGTCTCATCTGGGTATTGTTGACATGGTCTCCCAAAATGCCTGACAAGCAAAGCAAACAAGTGAAGCAGAGCTAGCTCCTGGGGCTAATGAGCTATCATCACTGCCATCTTCAGGGTCCTCTTTCCAGGGATGAAGACTTCCAGCCTTTACGACTGCCGTGCCACAGATCAACAAGCACAGAGACACAAATATAGAGATTTGGCTTTTGTCAGAAGCCTGTTGGCTCATGATTTCTGCCAAGAGGTTGCTGTCAAGGTCTCAGTCTGACTTTGGACTTGCTTTACACTGTCTGTCAGGAAGATCTGAGGAGAGCGGACAGATGGAGGGCCAAGGCTCATCTCTGCACTCTGGGTGCACTGAAGTTAGGTATCAACAGGCACAAGTCAGACCAAGGAAGGAAGAAGAAACCAGGCTGGAGAAATTAATAAGGAGGCAGTTTTACCTTGCCGTTTCCATTAATTGTGGCTTCTGGCAGATTAGCAGAGATCTGCTTTCATTGCAGCTGCCTATACTGTACTTGGCCTATGCAGAAAGAAAGAATTTGGTCCCCAAGCCTAGAAGTCAAGCACCCTCGCCTAGCTCTGATTTCTCTTAAATAATTTTAATTAAACAAGGAAAAAAAAAAGTGAACTGACAGTTATGAATAATGAAGTGAAAATGGGCTATGAATACAATAAGAACTAATTAAACAGTGAGGGTAAGACCATGTTGATTTATTTCCTTTTTTTGTGTGTCAGACTTTTAAATGAAATACATGTGCATTAGGCCTAAGGAGGGATTTAAATCTGCTGCACACACTTTCCTTCAGAGCACAACGCATGACAGATGTTAGTCACATCACTTAATGCACTACTGCACCAGGCTTCAGACACTAGTGAACAGTGCAGTGTGGGAACCCTTATGGGAGGGCATAGGAAATGATGCTGGAGAAGTACATTTCACCCTGTGTTACGGATGTGCTTGCACAAGCGTACACTGAACCTGTGGCACAGCAAGTACTGTAAAGACAAATCATTCCCAAATGCTAAGATGCTTCAGCCTGTTCTAATAAAAGTATCTGTATTTCCCTAGCATGTTACTACTGAAGATGTGCAAATAACAATAGCACCACAACAAAAATGAAATCACCGTCAAGGGACCATCCCACAGACCACCTGCAGATTATATATCATTTCATTTCAGAAAAGCTGGAGCAGGGGGGAAAGGGGATTATTTTATTCCACAGAAATTGACGGCAGCAAGCTGTAAATGATACAGGCAATATTCATTCCTCGCTCCCAAAGAGAGGAGCAAGGGCCAGCTACAGAAAATTAGAAGGCTTTACTGAAGACCTTCCTGGCTGAATTCCTCCACAGGCTCTTTACTGCTGGTTTCGAGGCAAAGGACAGCAGGAGCACTGAAAAAGGTGACCCATACAGTAGCTGACCAAGTAGTCTCTGCCTCCCCTTGCCCGGCACTGTGAATCCAGTCCTTTCATTAGCACTCATAGACTCCTACCCACATGGAAACGGGTGGCTGAGCATCCCCAAAATATTATTGAGAACTGGCTGCCTGCCTCCGAGCTCGAGACCGACTCCATGCTTCCCAGGTTCTGCAAAACATCCCTCCAATTCCCTCATCTCGCTTTCGCTGCTTG
Source organism: Gavia stellata (assembly GCF_030936135.1). Taxonomy (NCBI): domain Eukaryota; kingdom Metazoa; phylum Chordata; class Aves; order Gaviiformes; family Gaviidae; genus Gavia; species Gavia stellata. The sequence goes on from NC_082598.1 coordinate 41,350,841, forward strand.
TCTACACTGTCTTCAACTTTATCATCTCCAACAGAAAACCTCACCGAGCTGGAAGGTCTGTTAACACCCAAACAAACCATATTTTTCCAATTGTCTTACGAAGTGGATTGCTTGATGTGGTTGCTGTGGAGACTGTCAGAGCCGCGGCAGTATATCTGAGAACGGATCACTTCATACATTCCTCGCTTCTTACGCATTTCCCTAAAAAAGCGCCAGGGAGAGAGGAGGCAGAGGTAGGTGGATCTTTGACCTGAGCCACTGTGGCGAGAACAGGGGGCTACACCTGATGCCTGGGAAGCCTCTTTGAGCCTGTGCCCCAGTCTCCTTCCCCTACCCTTTGCTTAGAGGGACTCATGTCCACGCACAAACCTTTGAAGACCCTTTGACAACCTGCGTTCAGAGACCTGCAAACCAGTTTGGTCCACCTATGCAAAAAATGTGTTTTTCCTCTAAACGGAAAGGCTGTATTTTCATGGAGCTCACTTACACACAGAAAGTCTCATTTATGATTCTACTACATGCAGTGAAAATGTGCCCTTTTTGTGAATAAAGCCCCAACTGTCTACTAACAGTGCTAACACACTGACATCATTCTGCAAACATTTTCACGTAATACAGTCTCTGACAAGCTTTGTTTCCACTAGGGTCAAATTACTTGGAAAAATCACACTTTTCCCATTAAAGACTCATTTTCTCTTTAAGCGGTTTCCAAGGTACTCCACCCCATCAACTTCCAGTTGGAGCTGGCTCACTTTTCTTGGCCAGGTCCAATGGCCAGAACACAGGCAGTCGTCAGTGCCGGGGCAGGTGGGAGCTGAGCAGATGCACTCAGTACAAATATTAACCAAGACTACAATTGCTTAAGTACTTTCAGCTCTGACTGCAGTCTCCAGCCAACAGAGGTTAGAAAGCCCTGCACCTCTATGAACGATTAGTTCGTGGTGATTTACAAAGCAACACTTTTACTCCTTACATTTACCCAGAGATTTAAATTCAGGTGAGCCTTGTACAGGGGTCTTTTGAATAATTAAAAGCATCCTAAGCTACCAAGTAAGGTCCCGATTTGCTGATACACTCTGGATGCTTTGTATTTTCTAACAGCACAAACCCAGCTCACAGAGGCCAGTTTGTGACACACATAAACTGAGAGGAACAATTTTGCCTAGAGAAAAAGGTGTCACAAATCTAAGAGGACTAGCAGCGGAGAGTTGATAAGTGCTTTGAAGATGAAGAGTGAAGTAATCGCTAACTGTTGTCATGTTAATTATCCTATTTTCAGAAAGGGTGAAACCTCTCTTTTGTGGCTGTGGGTTGAACTGCAGATTAGGCTGCAAAATGGAGCCACAAGAACAAATCAGCTTATGGGTATATATGCCCACTTGACCGTAGCTGGAAATTCATAGGTGGAAACTAAGGCTCCATTTTCTTTTTCACCAAGTCTGTGCAAATTTTGGGAAGGAAACTAAAACAAAAACACACACACAAAAAACCCCTATGACTAAGAAATCGGTCCTTGCATGTTATTTTCTCTGTAGGAAAAAACCTTGGTTTCAAGAATTTTGCCTTGATTATTTTTACTATGGGTAATGACCTTAATGTCACTTCCTCTATGAAATTTGTACTCTGACACCTTTGTACTTGATTCACTTCCTGAATTACTGAATGACGCTAAAGTGTTTTGTAAGTGAAAAGGCAAAGTTCAAGCACCATCCACATGCAAACTTGTGGCTTTCAAGAAAGCTGTAAATGTTGACTCCTCAGTCTCACTAAGATGTATTTTGCTTCTAGAAATAATTTGCTTCTATTAGCTGTTATAATCTGAAAGGTTGTTCTTTTTTTTTAACCTCCAAAGATTAATACATAATGTTTTCATAGTGTTTTTTGCCAGCTTTTAAAAAATTATTTATTTTTATTATTTTTAAAGAAAGCAGGCAATTTTGTTATCCCCATTCTATAGATGGAGAAAATACAGCACAGATAGAGTGAAGTGGTCATGCACTGGACTGATGGTGAGGCAGGGAGAGCACCTACGGCTTCAGAGGCTCAGTAGAGTGCTTCAACATAAACTGAGCAAAGCTGTTATGCCCAACATTTTTATAAGCTTGATGACAATGTGAAAGGAGCTGAGATCCCTCATAAAGTAATTTCTTTAGCCCGTGCATCCTACAAAATATGTAAGAAATGTCAGCTCAATATGGATTCCTTCAAGCAAGAAAACTAGCACTGCAGTAATATTCTATGTGATTCAATCAAACAATTTTTTTTTTTCTTTGTCTCCATTCCTTTCTGCACATTATTTGTGTTTACATCCCTACTAGTACATTGATCATCTAAACATCCTCCTCGGGAATAGGTATGCACTTTCTCTTTCTCCTTTCGTGGTACCAATGTTTAGAAGTGAGAATATTCACGTGGTCTTCTGCCTAATAAATTATTATTCTAAGGTAGTTTCGTTAACTACTGTACTAAAACTTGTTTTATTTCACTAAAGATTTCCTATAAAGATGGTTGCAATGGTTGCTGCATAAACACATAACATAGACACTTTGTGTCCTGCTTGGCTTAAAGAAAAACAGAAGTCACACAGAAGGGATGAATGACATAGATACTGCATAGAAGCACAGGGGAAGAACGAGAACCATTCTTTATTTATTTGTGATGAAAAAATCAAGATTTTTTTTTTTAAATTATTTGGGTTACATAGAGGCAGGCAGGTGGGAAGAGGAGGAGAAAGGGAGGTGGGAGAGAAGAAGGGAGGAAAGTGGGAAGGGAGGAAAGAGGGAAGGAGGAAGGAAGGAAAAGGGAGGAAGGGAAGGAGGCAATAGTTAAAGGTTAGCCCCTAAGTCTGATCAAAGGACTGGCTTTCTAGGCACCACAGCAGAGATCTAAAGATGCCTGAGGAATGTGGATTTGCTGTGGCGTTAAATGGCTTTCAGAACTGACCCTTGTCCAGCTGCTCCAAGCATGGGCAGAGCAGGTGTGCAACTCCCTGCACACATCTATGGAAACGGACCCTAAGAAGTCCATGTTTGAAATGAAAAGGCTAGGGAAAAGTAACTTCGGGCTATCTGGCTGTCTTGCTGTTGATGAGCATTCAGGCTTGCATTTTCAGTCTCTATCCAGCCTTGCACTGAATAATCACATTGCTTTATAGACAATCACAGATACGCAGAGCTTTGCTAGCACACATTGGATAAAGTCTTCAGCTAAGGCAGTCCTGTTCAGTCTGAGCAACCGTTTTAGGCTTAAATTCCCCCAGGACTCCATGCCCCTCAGAGTTATCATAAGCATTTATATTCAGCACAGCAAGCCAGGAAAAAAATCATGTCTAGATATAAGGTATTCAGTTAAGGGTCCTTCTAAACCTCTTTGTGTGCAAATCCATGTGATCCATTTTGTAAGGCTGCTTTTGGGTGAAATTAATCACTCTTTAAAAGTGCTTACATCTTTCCAATTGCTCTAAAGGGACTCTAAAAGGGTAAGTCAGATTTAGAAATTTACGTTATAGATGTCTATAGCTGGATCACGGTCTTAACATAGGTACCAAAGGTTGTGGTGATAATATCCTTTCTTGACTAAGCTGAGGAGATGTTTGTATCTTGTAGGTCCTGGCTCCTTAAGCTTACCCTAAGCATGCTTATCATCCACTGACAGTGGTGAGTTTGGCTCAGAAACTGCCAGGAGTGGTCGTAGCGGCTTGCTTTTTCCTAACATGGAGCACTTGGTCTGGAACTGGGCAATGCAGTGCCTGGTCCGCCTGCAGCCTGAGAGGATACCCAAAACACCAAGCTAACGGGACATTCCCACCCAACTCTCAGCTGAAACTCAGCTGTTCTGCAGTTAGGGACGCAAAACTCCTCCCCAAATGGACAGGAGCACACTGGCATCAGCAGTCTGCTGGTAACCAAGAGGAAAGGGAGAAGTCCCTCTTTCTCAATCAGGTGCCTATCTAATGTGAAATGAATCCGTATACACTGTCACAGGGGGAAGGGATAAGTTTCCAGTCATCCTCAACCCACAGCTGGGCTGCAAAATTAAGCTCAAATTTGCTTTTTCTCCACCCTCCTCCCTCATGCGTTTGACATGCCTGGCTGCCCCACCTCGCTCTGGCTTGAGCTCCTTGCCCGAAGGCAGGATGGGCATTTGGGCGCACAGCAGCAGCACTGCCTGGGACGGCTCCCTCCTCCCTGCCCACCCGAGCCCCAGCGCAAGCTGAGCCCCACGGCAGGGTGAGCACCAGTGTCTAAAGCAGGAGTCCTAGCCTGGGCCGGTATCTAAGCAAAAAGCAAACAAACAAAAATAATCCCTGCGGCGTGTATTTTCGCGTGCTGCTGAGGTGCCAGACACCTGCAGGCTTTGAACTCTGGAGAGGCAGCACACAGCTCCAACAGCCACAACCTGCCCTTCAGCTGGCCTGGGTTGGCAGCAGCCCTGTGGGGCCACACCTGCCAGTCCCAGCGCAAGTACCCCATCCGTCCCCAGAGACGTTTGGTTAGCTTAGTGCCCTGGTAGCTTTTGCTTCCAGAGCCAGCGCCGTCTTCCAGTGGTGGCATGTATAGCACCCTTTCTGCTCTCACCGGACACGCACATATGGGTGCTCTGGTGTATCACACCCTTTCTCATCTGCTGTCCTGTACTGTAGGTGTCAAAAACCTGCTCTTGGTCCTGAGCAAAATCTCCTGGCAATGCTTGTGGGCAGGCTGGTACAATCATGCCACAGGCGTTTTCTTGCCTACGTTGCTGCATAGCACGCCAGAGGTCCCTTGGGGTGTGTCAGGCTGAAGTGGTCTGCTTCCAGTGGTCCTACACCCCAAATTCACTCAGATGAGTCAGTCCTAGATAATGCTGTGCTCAGGAATTTGAGCCTTGCCTCAGCAGACACCGGATCTTCCTTGGCAGGTGAAGGCATCCCCTCACTTCTCTACTACAACCCTTCCACTGTTTTAAAAGGAAACAGAAATCCTTTCTCAATAAAAAGCCCCAAAAAGGTGTGCAACATGATGTGGTCCCATGTGAGCAGGATTTCCTGCTTGACATCTGAACATTGCTCAAGAATTATTTAGCCTAATTTTCCTTCTAGCATGTAATGTGAAGTTTTCCAGTTGTTATTACTTACAAGTAAGTATCATGACTAATTTGACAAATAACTCCAGACTTGAATACCTCTGCTGGAATCTTTATTTAAAGAATACATCATTCTGGACTAGTTGTTGTGCAAAGCAAAGGAGAAACAACCTCTTTGGTAACAGATAGGAAGGAGCTCTTAGTTCTCATTAAGGAATGAAATAGATTTCTTCTATACCTGCGGTCTCAAATTCAGTTATATACATGGATGAAATTTTACCCCCACAGAGATCAGTGGGAATTCCTGTTGCCAACGTCAAAGGGCTGAGAATTAATACAAGGTGAAAATTATGTTTTCAGGAGGGAATTCTAAATTATCAGTGGTGTAAAACAAACCTGAGATTTCTCTTTGAACAGAGAATTTCCTGAAAAGAATTCTCTTAATTTTCATTTAACTATGTATATCAGTAATGAATATGAGACTAGCAGTCTGGTCCCATGATACTGAATAAATTACTACCCACTGGATCATAAATCAAGTGTTTGCATAATTTGGCTATTTACAAATCAAGCCTCAGTCCAGAAACTGCTTTTTCCCAATGCAGTCATTGTAGTTAAGCGAATACTTGGAAAACACACAAGATTTCCTCTATTTATCAGTTTCTTTTAAAACAGCTGTTCGTATCTGTAGCAAAAAGGAAGATGCAAAATGTTCTTGGAATGCATCCAAAATATGAAAATTATCATAGTAACAGCGTGAACAACATAAAACCTCCTGGAGGGGATCCAACATCCTTTTCATTGGCTCTCAGGACATGGATGCCAATGAAACAGAGCCTCCCAGGAGGACATTTTGATAGCACAAGGCGGGAGCACCTTTTCCTGGCTGAGGGATGGCTGCACATGGAGCAGCCAGCACATCTGGTGGTTTGTGCCCAGCTCTGTCCCCATGTCCAAACACAGTCCTGTGAGTCGGTCTCCCTTTCTGGAAGGGCACAAGTAATGTGTGCTGGCTCTCTCAAATACTGGTTTAACGGAGGGATTTGCTGCTAGGAAAAAGTCCATGCTCAGAGCCTTACGGTCCTACTGTTCATATTCCTGAGGCAGGTTGGGCCAGGGCTTACGCCAAAGCCAGTGCTGACCTGAGCTTACACAAGTGTACCCATCAGGGGACAGGGAGAGACTCTGGAGAGTTTCCGTCTCTCCTTACACACAGCACAGGAGTTTCACCCTGCTCAGATAAACGGCTAAGGGTCAGAGTCTGCCCAAATTTACGGCAGGACAACCCCCCACACCGTGCAGAGGCAGCCCATCCCCATGTCGTGGTGAGGTCTGGCTTGAAGGTCCGAGCCTGATGCTGCTCCAGCTCAATGCCGTGTGCTGGCTCCTCCACCCACTCCAATCAAACCTGAGGGGAGTGGGCGAGCAACCCTATCCAGAGTGTTTCCACCCGTGTAAATGGCAGTGCAGGGACACTGACAGCTGACCAAAGCATCAGCTCGCTTGGAAGCCGTGCCTCTGACCTCATTCCAAACAGATATGTAGAGCCATAATATTGTAGTTAGAAATAGATTTGAGTTTCCGCAGTCATTTTCAGATGCAATAAACTAATGAGAGGCATGAAAGCTGGAATCAGCCACCATTCGCATTTCCAAGATAAACATCTTAAAATACATTATGATCAAAATAAAGCAGACAAGTTACTAGTAAGGTTTCCAAGAGTAGGTGGCTTGTTTTGAAGTTCCATTAATGTTTTTCATTTTGTTTTGGTGCCAGCCTGCGAAGCAAAAATATTCCAAGAGATAACATAAAGGTACATATTCAAAGGAAGAATAAACCCATTATTCATCTATTGCAAGGCATTTGGCCACAGTGAAGTAAGAGGGATGGAGAATGGAAAGTTGTTGACATGTCCGGAAGATGGAGATTATTTTGTGGAAAGAAGCGCTATCTATAAAAAAAAGAGAAAAGATTGCTGGGTTGTGGGAGAAGGAAACCAGCTACCCAGAAGACAGAGGAAGCCCCACAGTCACAGCAACGTCATCCTGGGTTAACCCGTCCGGGTTAACCAGTGTGCAACCATGCACTTGGGCAGGGGACGCAAGGTATTTACTTCTCACACCTGCAAAACTCTTTGTTTCTCCCCTGTAACAACCATAACACCCATGGTAAAAACCCCAACACCTGCAACTATAAGATACTAGAGGAAGAGAATATTCTTAATTTTTTTATTCTGTAGGTAATCATCCCATACAACTCCCAGAGCAGCCTAGGAAGTGACCCACACCTCGCACTAACATCAGTGATCCCTGCTAATCTAACTCAGGGGAAAAAAGAGCAGCAAAGCTAAGGCTCAAAACGGAACACATGAGCAGGTTACAAGAGTCCTACTGAGAAGCATTCAGTATCACAAGGCTCTTGGGAAAAGAGCAGCTGCCAATGCTTGAATAATACTGCTACTATTTGCAATTCTTACATCTCAGCTATTTTTTTTTTATTTAAGAATAAAGAATTAATCTGTTTAAGCAGGAATTTAAATCCAGGATTGCTGGATTATTGACCTTCATTTTTGTAAGCTTTCACAGAAATAAAGGGAAAGGAATGTTCGGGTTCTTGGAGTCTAACAAAGGCAAAAACATAGAAAAGGGAAAGTTCAAATTCTGTTGAATGACTGTATCTTGTTTGTCCTAATTTTTTATATATATATATAAATTTAATAAATTACATATATGCATGAGTTGTCTATAGCTAAGTCAACATATTTTATAACAACATTTAAGAAAGGACTTATGTTATATTCATTAAACTTCTTTCTTATATACAATTTGTTGGTTGTTATTAAAGGCCATGTTCAATAATTGTGTCAGTCCTGCACGAATGTCTCCCTGCAAAACACACTCAACTTTTCTGTCTCACAGGTATGGTACTCAAGACACAACAAAATAACAAATGAGCTAACAAAATTTGCCTGAATCCCATTTTGCTGTCCCTGTTTTAGATACCGCTAATCTCCAGTAGCAGCTCCAGCAGAACGACATTACAGCTGAAGATCTGCAGGCGAGCACGTACTCTCAGTCTTTGCTGGGGAAGCACATCTCTGGTCCCTGCAGAGGCGTTAGCTGGCTCTCGCTGCCCGCTGGGAACAGCCAGATTGCCGAAGGAATCCCTCCACCCACAGATCCTGCAGGGAGTACCTGGGGAAAAATGAAAGGAGGGTTCAAGAAGGGGTGGGAATTTCTGACCTTTATACTGAAATGAGTACGTGCAAACTTTTCTGATGATAACAGGTCTCAAGCTTTGGCCAGCTATAACAAAGTCCCCCCTGGCTGAAGGCCAGCGCTTTCAGGGAAGCAAAGAGTGTTCCAGTGCAGATACATTGCTTCCCGTGGTGCGTACTGCACCACTGATCCCAACACACAGCTCTCCAAAGACTTTCCTTCCCCAAAATGTAGTTCAAGATGACCATTTTCAGCTGTGACCTGACAGTGATCAAGCACATACATCTAAAATCACTGAGAATCAGGTGTTAAAGTGCCTTAATTTTTAAAATAGTTATTAATTTTAACACAGTATTGATAAACAAACTTATTATGTTAATGCAACATTTGATCGCTATCCAACTTGTTAGGTCATAACGCATTACCTGTGTCTCAGGACCATGCGGTGGCAGCTGTGTGATCAAGCTCCAATCCATCAAGTTTTCTACGGCTTTGGGGCTGCAGTGCTGGAGCCTGGAGCTGGCATCAGAGGTATCAGCTGATGTTTTCCTGCTGAAGCCTTACTGAGTGAGTCATCTTACCATTCTGGGAAGCAGGTCTAAAAGGATTGTTTTACAGGCATGGTGGAAAGGACTGCAGTTGGAGAAGGGACAGTGGGACTTTCAGAGGTTGTACTTCTGGAGCTGGGAAAGTGCATGAAAGGGTCCAAACCTGGCATTTAAGAGTTTGAGTAACCCCTCTGCCCCCAGTGCCCTGGATGGATAGGCATTTGTTTGTCCAGCATGCCTACTAAACGGGCGTCTGAATTAGTTAACAGAAGAATTGCAATAGTAATACTGATGTTAAAATGATGAGTGAAAGTTCATTTCCAAGAGCGTTTTTTGAGGTGGATCAGTTTCTGACTTCCAATGCATTGTGATATAAATCCCAATACCTAGCTGAGTTATTGCTGATTTACACCAGTGTAACAGAGCAGAATTTGGTCTAGATATAGCCTGATGAGCAGTAATCACGACCTTCTGCTCCCAAGCCACAGGCCTCTTACCACTTGAGCTAAAGGAAGATTTTCATTCATTTTGATTAATGTAGGGTTCTTGTTCAGGACTAATTTAGACCATGCAAAGCTGAGAAGCTTCTAACCTGATCTTTCGAACACACCTGGGGGAGGACTTTCAGAGGGGAGTCATTTAGTTTATTTCTGGTTACCATAATTCCATGGAAATTTTGTGTCCTGTCAGATACAGTTGTGTAGAAAATGAAGAATTGCGAAAATGAGGTTATGGAGGAATTTGTTCTAGAAAAGTAAATCCCACAGCATTTCAGGTTTCCTGCTTGAATAGCAGTGGCAGGTTTTTTTTCTTTTTATGATGCTTAGTTTATATCTGCCATACATTCGAGTTTTGGCAAGCAGAGAATTATGTTTCAAACCTGAACCCTGAATTTCTCTCCAGTAATCGGCAATCTTTGGTAAACCTGAATCTGAATTTCAGGCTCATTAAAAAAAGCTGAACCCAGGTGGGGTTTTGCCTGGTTTTGTTTTGTCATAAAAACGTTGCACAGCTTTACTCAGAAGTAGTTGGTGAACCAACCATTAGAGGGTAAGGCTTTTTCTAGTGGTTGAGGACGTCAGGTTCTGCTCAGCAGGGATTACAACTGCACTGTTTTCTTCCCTTAAAAATATTTGATCTTAAAAAAACTAAGACTACCAATATTTATGGTCAAAAATATAGCTTTTTTCTAGTCCTATCATGTGAGGATATGGCCTTTTCTAAGCTGATAGTTGGCCTACAGGTTTTCTCCATCACTTTCTAGATCACATATCCAGCTGATAGGCAGGATTCGAGTGCCTGCCTCCACTGACCTGTGTCTGGCATCTCTGGGTGGGCATGGCAGTGGCTCTGCAGCAATAACTGCATTTTCCAAATTTTCTCAAGGTCAGGATCTTGCTGTTTGCCTCTGGCGCCCTCAGATTCTTCCTAATGTAAATTGCCAGAAATCTGCTCTGGCATGAATTAGAACATTAACACCCTCCTGAGTCATGAATATTTGATTTTTCTCACTTCTGCACAAGAATTAACATTTTTGCTGTGCTGGTTTGTATTAAAAAGATTTTTTTCTCTTTGAAAGGCCAAAGAGGGAGATTTTTCAAAATGTTTTAGGATGTTAAGACATATATTTCCCTTAATTAATCCAATTCATTCAGATTGGTGAAAGGTGTTGAAATCAAAGCCAAGTATTTGACGAGCTTTGGAATCACAGTCAAAAGCGTGTCCTGCTTCAGTACGAGCAAGACAGTCTTTCTCATTCACAGTTAGAAGCAAGTTAGAGCAGCAAAATCTGGCTTTGCATTTTAAACACACCAAGAAGTATTCAGACCATACCACTGAAGAAACAGAGTGAAGAAGAGTACTATGAAGAGTAAGGCTGCATCCTGTGCCTTATATGTGCCTTTATAAGGTCCTCCATCAGATAGATGAGAAAAAAAAAGACGTTTTAAGCCTTCTTATCCCTGCAAATGTGCATTAGCACTGCCACAAAAGTGGAATATCTCTTTGGCAAAGGGAATAACACTGACATTTGCCTTGTAAGACTGAAGGAGAGAGATCACTAGCTCTTCTCCAGATAATTTTCCTTAAGAATGGTTACCCAAGACCTATCCCTCTTGCAGGATTGACTTTTGCAGCACTTTCTAGGCTGTGGTATCACTATACCTCACCCATACCACAGGCCAGTCCATAGTGTGGACTGTGCTACGGCTCCTGGGCTGGAGGGGGAGGCAAAGATACAAGGACACAGAGGTCGGGGAGCAGGACTGTACATGGTCCCCATTTCACTCCATGCACCAAGGTCCACACCATGCTGCCTGAGCATGCAATCAGACCCCTTGCCCTTGCATGTTTACCCTTTGGTGTCTGAAGCAGTCCTAAAACATCCCAGATAAGTGTCCCACCCTCAAACCAAATTAACTATTTTAAGTTGCTCTCCTCACACTTATCCCTCTCCTGGGTGGACGGGGGGGCACAGGGCAAGTAGCTTCCAAACACTTGTTAATTGTGACTTGGTGTTTGGACACAAAACTGCTGTGGCTGATTCCTGTCTATAAGATACAATTATCCACAGTTTGCAATAGTGTCAGATAGAAACCTCCTGCGGTTCTGTAGGACCTACTTAAAATAATTTTATTTCTTCCTCCTCTTTTTATCACAAATATTACAAAATGCAGTTAAAAGACTGAAATAACAAATTCACTCTACTTGTATTTTATTCCTAGAATAAAGAAAATTTAGTTCTACGTAAGGCCATTATGTGATTACCAACAAGTTATCTGGGTGTCATTACTGCCGATGCTGTAAACCTTAGTCCTGTTCAACTTTAAAGGTGGTTTCTGGGACTTGTTTGTGGACTAGTTCCTCAGCCTGTGGTACATGACTTTTACTCATGAAGACAAAGATGTCATCCATGGAGTATCTGCACTGTTGGCCTAGCAATAAGTTTGCTTAAAAAATATTATGTTCTTTATCAGTCATAAGGATTTAATCAGCTAATGGAAGAAATGGGGCTATAGCTGCAGACTCACTAAACCGATTATTGTTCTGCCCATTGTGCGGGGCCTGTGCAGCAGCGAAGTGATGCACAGGGGACACTTCCAACAACTCCCTCTGTACTCTAACATTAAAATGAAATAATTCAGGACAACATCAACATAAAAACGTATACATTAAAAGAAAAAGTGTTGAAAAAAATGTGTTATGCTATGACTGTTTGACTAAAAAGTACAAGATTTAACAACAGAAGATCGGTCTACCAAGGCAATTATTATATTTTCTGTTATTTATATCAATATTTATTTCCCTTCCTATTGACTTAAGTAAAAGCCTCTTCTACTCTCCAAAGCACAATGTGTGCCTCAAAAAACCCCCAAAACTGTTACTGCAATGTAGAAGTGGAAGTTGGAAAAACAGTATAGGCCAGATTCGTGATTTGTACCACAGTAGTGGGAATGATGAACGGGACCAAGAAGTCCCATATAAATGTGGGGGTTAAATTAGATGTCCCAAGTGGTCTCTCCAGCATACTGCCCACCACCTCATAAACATGCAACCCAGTTGCCACAGTGCATGCCACGTGTACCCAACATTAGTACCTGGGCCTTCTTATTTTCCTGCATTGAGGGCTGAGGTTGTGTAAGACAAGGTGGCAGTGCTGTCCGACAGGTTCTTCACTCAGATCATTGATAATACTACTTTCTGCTTTAACTCTCTGAGTGGTAGCATACTAGCCCAGTTTATTTAAAGCACATAACATAAGGTGCTCCTGTTTTTGCACCTTGGTCTGAGCTCCCTTACACTGCCATCTTGGGTGAGGCAGCTGAATGGCTCCACAACCGCCTCACAGGTAGCACCAAATTGCCACCTCAGAAGGCAAGGAGAAAAAAGGGAAATCCTACTGATATTTCAATTTCATCAGTTATTGCCAGCACTGATCCCGGATAAGAAGTAAATTCATGTTTCACAGCCCTTCATAACAAGGTAACAGAAATTTCATGACCTCCTGAAAGCAACTCATTCTCCACATCGTGCCTGCCCAGAGCACATGGAAATTTTGTGACAGTGATGGATGAAAGAATTGAATCATCATGAACAAATGATGCTACACCTACAATCTGAAGTTCCTATGGCTCCTAAAGCTTCCGATGTGCTAAAATTCTGTCATTTTCTAGAGGATTAAGGCAAACTTACCCTCAATATTGTTTTAAATTTCTCTCTTTTATACCATTTACCAAAGAAACTTATGTGTCTGATATTAGTCTTTGGCTCAGGTTTGTTTGGTCATTGTTCTTGATTTCCATGTCAGACTACTGGAATCTGGTTTGAGGGGAAGGGAAGAAAAGAGAACACAAAGCACAGCAGAAAGCCTGACAGGCATAAATTTTGCTTTCCTGCATGTCTGTGCTTGCAATCAGCAGCCTAAAAAGTTCTGCTATGATCATCAAGAGATGATGCCTATCAATCAGTCTTTAAACACTGCCCGTTAGGTTCTCTTGTTGAGGATGTAACTGAATCTACAATTCCCTGAAGGCTATTTTTATTCCATTTTGCAGCCAAAGGAGAAATAAGGGAAGTTCTTTTGCTTTCCAATACATTAAGTGGTGTGGATCAAAGGGATTAGTATCATGGCCTAAAAAGTTATTTTTTAGAGCTATAATAGAATCTATACTGCTTTTTTTTTATGGAATTGTGTAAGACATAAATCAAGTCACATAGTATTGATTGCAGAATATATTTGCAGATGTCACCCCTCAGTATGAAGAGACTTGGTTTCTAAGTGTTTTATTTTCTGGTGCTGTAAGATTTCATACATTCAATAGGGTGTATGCGAAATGCATTATATTATTCTCTGAGTTTAGATTTTTTCCAGACGACAGGCGTTACTTTTATGATGCCCTGAATGGAATGACAGAGTAAATTGCCCTGATTTATACTCCATTACAACCAGTGATACTGCTGTCACGACTGCTGCTCTTTCTCATTACACAACATCATACACTCCCCTGCCTAGCAATGAAATAAGTTGCAGCAATCCCAAATAGCAGCAACACAGGTTGATTCCCATCATGTGTCTTGCTCGCTCACCCTGGGAACTTTTCCATTTTAGACCTTGGTCTACAGCTCCTCTTACGGATGGTTTCCATTCCGTTACCTTATCTGGGGTATACATGGTATCCCATTCTTCATTTTAGATGTACTGTTTGGAGACAAGCACGAAAACAATAAATCATGGGGCTAGGTTATTTTTAGGCCACATTTCCGAATCAACATTGAGACTATATCTGAAGAACCTGCACAAGGAACTTATTGTGTGCATACACAAATAAATGACACAATTCAATGGTTTAATACTATCTGCCAAGTTAAACTACTGCAGAGCAGCTGTGTACATTTAAAATGATCCCTGGCACTTCTGAAGAGTTCATAAATCAGCAGTAACATACTTTCTTCCAATTAAGACAGTTAAACGAAAAAAATCAGGAATTAATGTGTCTAGGACATAAATGACATCTCTGTACACTTGTGAATGTGCATCTGAAAAAAAAACAGAAAGCAATGCTTTTTACATTATTAGGATTATAATAATTTTAAAATGCCCATTTTTCTAAGTGTTTCAGTTGTTGTCAAAAGTATTGTTATAAGGAGGCTTGCTTGAAGCCAGTCAGTGATGTTAACCCAAATCTACTGAAGAAATGAAAGACAGTCATCAACCAAACTGCAAAAGTACTTCACCAATGCCTCAAACTATGGCTCCCTCCACTAAGAGTAACATGAGATGTACACCCCATATGGGCAGTCACAAATCACCTTTTAGAACTCACTCTGAAAGCAATCACTAAAATACTGATTATTGCTCTGAAAAACCACATTGCTAGTTCCACTATCTAACATTTCCTGCCAATTTGCTGGCATCAACAGCAACGATCACACTATTGCTCAGTGACTGTGTGACCTTGGCTCTTGTGCTCTGCTATAGCAAACACTGTAGAAATACAAAGGAGGTAATAGGCATCACTGAGTCTTTACCACCTACGGCAGTCTCTTCTGTTCACACATCTTCTCCCTTGCAACTTCTTGCCCTCTTACCATGTTCCAGTTTCCTACATCTTTTCACAATAGAGTTAGTTACTCTTTTGCTGTAGCTGGATCTTCATCTCAACCATATTTGCCATAGTTTGTTTGTCCCTGTGACTACATGCATAAAAAAGTTTATTTTCCTCTAGCTTAGATCTTACTAAGGGAAGCAGAAGGAAGAACAAGTGCATTAATAAAAATATTTAAAAATAAAAAAAAAGTTCACCAAAAACCAACACCCATCTGATCAAGTCACGTCCCTTTGTTGTCCAGCAGATTTCTCAAGTATACTATCCAGAAAGCTCCATCTAATGCAACCTTGCTTCTTCCCTTTCTTCATTGAATGGTGTCTGCAACCAGCTTCCCACGGTGCCAGCGCTGCAAGACGCACAGTTCTGGCACACATGCAATCTGAGAAACATGTAGGTTGCAATGGACCTCAGGCAGTGACCTAGAGCATCCTCCTGCTCAAGGAAGGTTGTTAGAACAGGTAGTCAACACCTTGTCCAGTCAGGTTTTCAATATCTCCAAAGATGGGGATTGCACAACCTGTCTGGACAGGGTGTGATGATTCTCAGGGTGAAAAAACTTTTTTCCTTATACTGAGTTGGGATTTCCCGTTTTCCAGCCTGTGCGTGTTGCCTTTTGTCCTTCCGCTGCATACACCTGAGAAGATGGCTCCATCCTCTCTACACCCTACCATTAGGAGGCGATTTCCAGCAGTGGGCAGCACAGAAATTAATTTCATTATTATAATTTATTTACTCATAAACTACTATTTCCATTAGATACTTCCTAAGATCCATAACTGGTCCTCTCCACACTCCAGAGGAGGGGTATCTCCTTTCACTCTGTGCTCTGGCAGAATGGAAGAGTAATGTATGCCTAATTGCCAGCGTGCCTGGAGCATGCTTGAATCTGCTTCTTGTTAACTAGACCATCATTGCGCGTTTGAACACAGAAGCTATGTTAAAGCGTGTCCTCTTGTTTTAAGCTTCTAGTAATCCAGGCCGTTTTTGTGGTAAACCAAGTGTGGAATGGATAAGATTTGGAGGACTGGGAGACAAGTCTGGGTCAATGCTGCTGTATATTGACATAATGAATTCATAACATCATTTAGCTGTAACTCTTAAACTAGCACATGAAAGTTTCAGCATTGTAAGACATTAATTTAATTTGAAATAAAAGGCTGGCTTTAATACAGATTTGCAGAATGTTTCACAAAAATGCCGTATCACTTGATTCTTCCACGGCGTTTTTTCCTGTGCCAGCTGTCTTTGGTGACAACGATCTGTTTGACAATTCAAACGAGGACACTTTGGGCCTGAAGAACTCCAGGAACTGAACAAGGAGATGTTTCCAACTAATGGTGTAACCCTTCTGGAAATCTGACAAGCATTCACGAGTGCTATAATGTGCTTTGCAGGTTCTTCATGGCTCACACTCATTCGACAACAAAGATGAGGAGTTCCTGTTCTTCAGGTGAAAGCTGATTTATATATAAAAAGTGTGGGCAAACAGGCATTATGTGGACACACTTCAGGGGGCAAGTCTGGTGAATTGCACCAGTCCGCTGGAAACAGGGCTAACACACTCAGGGGCTGAGACGTGTCCCGCAGGGCTTCTGTGTAGAGGACGCTGCACACTAAAGGAAATGGTTTTCCATGACTAAGGCTCTCCCCCTTCGCTGTACTCTTGGCTAGCCTCTGCAGGAGCAGCCAGAGGATCTGTCTCTTCCATGGCTATGGGGAAAGACCAGTCATCGCCTGACCTGATAACTGAGATGAAAATGGTCACCATCATCTTTGCTTGAGTTTTCCACCCACCCTGGAGCCAATCAACAGAACTGATCTGTTTTCCAGGGGAAGCATCCTGTGACCAACACACCAAACTGGATAGTGATGAGAAAGCTTAGGTGGTTTGTAAATTCCCAGTGACAGAAAAGTAGGTAGACTGAGCTTATCACTAGCACATAAATGCTGGAGAGGGTTAGGCCAAGAAATGGGCTTAGACACCTCAGTCCCCACTGTTAGATCCCCTTCTCAGCTACTGCTTGCCCAGAAAGCAGGTATAACACATCAGCACCTCCACTTGCACGTCTACAGCTTACTAGGCCAGGTCTGGACAGCACTGAACTGCCTTGCTTTGCCATGGATAAGCAGGTTTTTACAAAGCTAATCCGAAACCCTGCCGAGTTCTAGCCAAAATGTCATTGAAAAAGGAGGCCAGAGCAGGCAAAGCAGAGTTCAGCTGCTTAATTCCAAAATTGATTCTGCAACCTTTACTCAGCCGAGCCCTGCAACATCAAGCTCAACTGCCTCCTTGCTTTTTTTTTATTTTAACAATTCCCTGGCAGCCACATCTGCCGGGATTGCAGAAGGGCTCAGCTCACCCGTTAACCAGACAGCGAAACTAGCGTCCTTACTCCGAGTGCTCGGAGGAGATGCTGCAGGAGGCCCCCCAAACACACCTCACCCCATTGCCGATTCCTCACAAGCAGCAGTGAACACTGCCACGACAGTGCTTTTCAGTGCTTTCACAGTTCCCCACTAGGAGAGTGCTCTTTGGTGTCTTGGGTGGAAAAGAGACTCTTTTTCTTGTTGGAGATGTCCCTGGAGCCACATGCGGATGCCATGCAGACAGCAGCCTCCCCTGTAGCCCTGTGGAGGGGACCAGGTTTAAGATACCTGCTGCCCTGTACCTGCCCCAGAGCACAGTAGCTCTGTGCAATTTCAGTCGCAGGGGCTTCCCTCCTGGGGCAACCCGGCTTTCCCTGTGCACAGCCTGGGAAGACAGAGAGCCTGGCATCTGTTCCAGAGGGCAGGCACCCAAAAGCCCATCAGCTAGGTCCTCTTCCGGCCCTAACGCTTAGGAATCAAATTCCCCCTTGAAAACAAAGAAAACCCAGTTTCATGGGATGAAATGTTTTCTATTTTCCAGTAACTAAATGAGTAGGAAATTGAAGATTTTCCATTCTGGAAAGTTAAGGAATTGTTATTAGTAAATGCAAGTAATGCTGCAGAGTTTAAATTTCTGAGGAGGTCTGTGTTTATTTTAGGGAAGATAGCAGGGCTGCTCTGTTTTCTAGATTTTCATGGCCCTGATGAAATAATATTTTGCAAATGTTGTTTACAGTTTCAGTCTTACAAAGCCATATTATGTATATATGTATCTGTATATATATGTATCTTTCTCTCCTTAAGTAGACATTCTATAAGGAATCCGTATTGCATGTGAGAAGTTAAAAATGCTTTTGCAGAACATACGTCTTACTTTGCCTGTAAATATCTGACAGAGATAAGAAATTTTATGATTATTTTTATGATTATTCTTTACTGTCACATCCAGCAGGTTTAAAACCAAAGTTTCAGTTAAAGCACAAAATATGTAAAGACTCTCACCTAAAGAGTAGTATGCTAAACATAAAATGCTTTCAGACAATCACAATCTGCCCACTTTAAAAAAATATGCACTTCATAGCTGTAGAGTACATGGCTAGATGGAAGGAAAATTCCACCGAGTATTTTATCAGCTGGCTGCCATTCTCTGTACACGAGCCAATAAAAATGGAGAGTTTTATTGGGAAGCAATAATTTCCTCTATATCAACTCTTGCGAGCACTATTACATCAAATCCCAAGTGTGCTCACAGAAACAAAACACCCTTTTAAATGTTTTCCCAAGATATGATGCAGCCATTCCATCTATCATTTAGACCCCACTATTTTAACCAAACATACTCATATTGAGTTGTCAGGGGTTTGAGCTGCAGATAGCACAGCCATGCAAAAGGACTACAGGCTTAGTAAGGCTTTACTTCGTTATTTTTTTGGTTTTTAATTTTGGGGGGTCAAAATAGTGGGCTGTCTTGGCTGTGATGTAACACAGCTCTAAAAGGTAATGGCAGGAAGACCACAATTTTATTGAACAGCTCTGGTTACACAGGGAAGGGATGTGAAAAGCCTTTTCAACACAGGAAGCCATAGTCACTCCCTTGACCAGAAGCAACACTTTAAACCAAATTAAACAGAAGTCAGGTGACTAGAAGAGCACCTGCATATTCCCAAGACCGTTCAGCTATTGGTCTCTGGGACCTGACCATCTGAACCAAAATGTAAGTCAAATTATTCTTTATGACCTTAGAAAGCATTAGAGCTACCCCCCAAACAATTTATGCCTTTACTGCAAAGCTTTGCTGATATGCTGAATTTAAATAAACTCCCATTTTGTAGCTGGCTGAGAAGGGTAACAGGCCATTTCTTCGACTTCAGTCTCAGCGTGGCTACAATAGATAAATTCATGCTTTGTTTATATTTTCTCGTTCATACAAAACTGCACTATCTGTGTAGCCACCCAAAGCCCTGTGGAACCTTTAACAATATTTAAAAGCAATCATTATTTTGCTATCAACATCAGTCTATGTTACTACCTTTCGCTCAGCTGGTTAGTCAGAACCAAAGGTGAGCCAAGAGATAAAAATTAGGGATAACACTTTAACAGTGCCCGAAAGCATTTCAGCTTTAGATAAAATCATGGATAATCCGAGCACATGGGAGAAACTCGTTCCCCTCCAGTGGCTGGCAGTATGCCAGCTCCATCAGCTCTTAGGGGCCCTGAAATAATGCACATCCTGACATGGAGGCAGCGTTTGGACTTGAAAACAAAGAGGTGGTAGCCAGGTGGGAGGAGTGCCGTGCTTTCTGGATGTCCTGCTTCTACCTCTGAAACCCTAGTTCAGGAGTCTGGTGGAGGACAAAACCTGTGCTGACTGAAGCTGACCGAACCCATGGAAACCAAGGAATCACACAAGTCAGTGCCACACAAATGTTGAATTATCTCACCTGAAAAGCCTCATTCAGCTCTTGTTACTGCTCTGACTACAGACCACCAAACTGTCCATCAGAAAACAACCCCAAACCCTCACCTGGTTACTGAACTACATGTCAGTGCTCAACAGCCGAGGCGGTGGAAATGCATACTACATCCTAACAGGAATGCAGTTAGAAAACACTGCTTTCAGGCCCAAGCATTTGCACTTGCTTTGAATAACCTTCCTAACCCCCAGTCAGCATGCTTTCTTGAAAGCCCATAGAGGCAAGGACACAAACTTTTTATAATATTTATGGCCAAATATCCATCTCCATCAGAAAAAAAACCCAAAACCAGGAAAACATGCTGCAGGAAAATACATCCTTCTTTGCCTTTCGATCAAAAGCTTTTAATCCAGCTCAGTTGAGTGCCAATAAGTGATCATATCAGGAGAAAGAAAACAGCTGTTGGTGCCAATAGCAATAGTCCTGCTGTATCATCTCATTTAATGATCACAGAATCACTAAGGTTGGAAAAGACCTGTAAGATCATCAAGTCCAACCATCAACCAACCACCACCACCATGCCCATTAAACCATGTCCCATAATGCCTCGTCCACACGTTCCTTGAACACCTCCAGGGATGGTGACTCCATCACCTCCCTGGACAGCTTATTCCAGTGTCTCACCACTCTCTCAGTAAAGAAATTTTTTCTAATATCCAGCCTGAACCTCCCCTGGCGCAACTTGAGGCCATTTCTTCTTGTCCTGTCACTCGTCACTTGGGAGAAGAGACCAACACCCACGTCTCTACAACCCCCTTTCAGGTAGTTGTAGAGAGCGATGAGGTCTCCCCTCAGCCTCCTCTTCTCCAGACTGAACAACCCCAGTTCCCTCAGCCGCTCCTCATCAGACTTGTGCTCCAGACCCCTCACCAGCTTCATCGCCCTTCTCTGGACACGCTCCAGCACCTCAATGTCCTTCTTGTAGTGAAGGGCCCAAAACCGAACACAGTATTCGAGGTGCGGCCTCACCAGCACCGAGTACAGGGGCACGATCACCTCCCTGCTCCTGCTGGCCACACTGTTTCTGATACAGGCCAGGATGCTGTTGGCCTTCTTGGCCACCTGGGCACACTGCTGGCTCATATTCAGCCGGCTGTCAATCAACACCCCCAGGTCCTTTTCTGCGGGACAGCTTTCCAGCCACTCGTCCCCAAGCCCGTAGCATTGCACGGGGTTGTTGTGGCCAAAGTCCAGGACCCGGCACTTGGCTTTGTTGAACCTCATACAGTTGGCCTCACTGAACCTCATACAATTGACCTCTATTTTTGCACTGGACATTTACCTCCTTGAGTCCCATCCACCAGTGATATGTCTTCCTTTCTTCCTCTGGCAGACTCAATATACATCATAGCGTTCATTAGCCAAAGCAAAGCTTTCTCCCGTTTGTCTGCAGCTGGCATTCCTGCATAACATAAAATGAAATAAATCATACAGTGGTCCCCAGATTAAGATCCCAGCAGTGAATACTTCGTTTTCTCAAGGGTACCTAGTCTAACACTGGGGACAGGGGGATGGAGCCCTATCACTGAACCTCTGATCTGCCTTTACGGCGAAGGTCCCCAGTCCATCCCAAAGGTGATTTCAAGAATGGTGGCTCTGGTTTAGCTTGGTTGACTTTGAGCCTCTATTTCATGGTGAAATAGGTCGTCAGAGCACTGAGAGCCACAGTGTTGTCTCTGCACCGATCATTGTAGGTAGCTGCAGTGCCACTGGCAGGATGGAGCAAACAGCGGGAGTGATGCGAGCTGCCAGCCCCTTCTGCCTGAAAGGAGAGGGATGAAGAGGAGGGGATGCTCCGAAGGCTGGGTTTGACTGTTGCTTTCTCTTCCCTTCGCTAAGCTGAGCCAGCTTTAGAAACACAGTGTTCTGAAAAAAAAAAGAATGAAGGGGGTTTCTGTAGAAAAACGTTGAAATGAAATGTTCTGACTTTTCAAAATCTTTCTTCATGTTCTTGAGTGAAAATGTTGCTGGGAATTTAACCTAAAGTCCCAGATAGTTTCAGTCAATCCAAACCTGCATTTCAGGCAATTGAGATAGATACCTAACATATGTCAGTGCAAGACTGCTGACCATTTTTCCCACCAGAATACTGGGAGCTCTCATATGTCACAGAGAGCTTAGAGTATAACAAATTTCTTTTTGTTTTAAGCAATTTCCTTTAGTGCTCAGTGAATTACCCTGTCACACATTCAGCAACTTGTTTTCATATTGCTACAAGCAATTCTGCTGGATGAAATTAATGTAGTAAAGTGTATTCTCAGTTTTTATTAAGCTCTCTTGGCTGAGGAAAGATCAATCTTTAATAGGAAGATGGGGGAGGGAATGCAAGCAGAAAGGTTTCTCTTTTCTGTCCAGTATCTGAAAAAAAATTAAAATACCTAATTTCGTGAATGACAGACCAATTCAGCTGGCTGGTCAGATTCTGCTGAGTCCCAGCTGCAGTCACAAAAATGTCAGGCCTCTGATGCTTTGAAGTCAACAGAGTTGTGCACAGGCAGTACCATAAAAAGAAGAAAACAACCAGAAAGAAATGTAAAGGCCACGTATACCATTTAATTGACGGGACTTTGGAGACGCCTATGTGAGCAAAGTAATTAAAACCCAGGCAGTAGGGAGAACAGGAAGAAAACTGAGAAGCAGTAATTAATTAAAAATATTATGATGTTTTTCTCTGCAAATTCTGTAATTTTCACAACACAGCGGAAGCTAGAAGTAATATCTTGCACCTTCAGGATGCTGATCTCTGCAGGATATAGACACCTACCCAAAACAGTATATATAATAGATGAATAAAAGAAACAATTGTTTCGGCTTCAGCATGATGGTGAACTTTGATGGCATCCTAGTAAAACACATAACATTTATTGCCGTGATAAACTGCTCTTGAGGGAGTGATTTCCTTGCCCTCCCAGCTGGAGCTGTCGTACTGCAATGACAGAGTGGGTAAGGAAGGGACAGAACAATAGCGAAGTCAAGGAGCTGGAGCCTGACCTTAACAGAGTGGGTGGTATTTCTGCAGTCCAGAAAAGCAAATAACTCACTCAAAGGTGATAGATTTTACCGGGGAGTGGAAATAACAAAGCTGAGAAATAAAGTGGAGCAAACATGGTATGAAAGCATATTAAAGTAACAGAAGGAGGGGATTTACTTGTCAATAGATTCAGCTATTAAGGAAAGAAGGAGAGAGACAGAGGAAAAAGCAAAAGAGGGGTGAGAGAAGAGAGGAGACAGGGATGGAAAAAGAAAAAAGAAAGAAGAAAAAAAGAAAAAAGAAAAAAGAAAAAAGAAGAAAAAAGTAATAGAAAAAAGAGAAGAGAAAAGAAAAAGACAAAACCAAGCCTCACAACTGCGAGGTGTTCTTGATTAAATACATCACTCAGTGACATGTCCAAAACACACCAACCCACTTCATGGAACACCTCGCCTGACGGCAAAGGTGTAATTGAGTAGTTGGTACTGGAAAAACTGTTTCTGTTTTCTCTTTTTGAGACCACGGGCTGCAGGGACCTACAGGCAGGAGAAGCATCCTTCTTGGTCACTATCTAAGTCAAGAACATGCAGGAGAAAATCCCAGCTTTCCAAAGCAGAGGGATTTTTTTTTTTTAACTTACTTTTTTGTGTGTGTGTGTGTGAGTAGAGCAACTACTTGTACATTTTAACCATTCTTGCCTATTGTCCTATTTTCCATAAAGCCTGAGAATGATAAAGGCCAGAGACTTACTCACCGATCTAAAAAATTAGGAGTTGCTTTGGTACCAGTGACTTTAATCCAGTTGCATTTACTGCGTGCAGAAAAAAACATGACACTGGTCACAATATGTAGGTCGGGAATTTGAAAAGGGTCAGTTTTCCAAAGCTGAAATAAATCAGTGGCATGACTGACTAAAAAGTGGTATGGTTCAAGGATATTTTATTTGCTCAGCAAAACACCACAGATCGATAAGAAAAAGTATTCTGGCTGAAAGGAGACATGGAAGCTGCAATAAGCTATAGATATGCACATAGAACGAAAGAAAAGGGAAAAAAAAAGCATCAATGTATTCAAGTTACAAGTTTTTATGTCTCATAGCTGATTTAAAAAGGAAGGTAAAGAAACTGATGAAGTATCCATTGTCTCTTCTGCAGGGTTTTTTTCCAAAACACATGTAATAAAAGACTCTCTCTCTCTCTTTCTCAGTCTGAGGTACTTTTATGGCTCCTGTTCATATTGCATTAAAGTGCTTCAAAACAGTAAGGTATTTAATTTTACAGTTTACTTTTGAGAAGCAGATGTCTCTTTTGCCTCCATGTTACAGAGGGGAAACCAGTACAGAAATATTCTGAGTCAAAGTCAGATGGGATACATACAGTGATAGAGCAAAGATGAATCTGGCAATTTCTGGGTGAGAGTGTGAGTAGCTGGTCACTCTTTCTCCAGGAATGATGGACACTGCCTCTTTGAATCCTTAGGATAAAGAGAACAGCATTACTACTACTGTTACTATTACTACTACTGTTACTACTACACAAAGCTGTTGCTGGAGACTACAAACATCCGAAAGAATTTACAGACTAGCAGATAGGAAAGAGTTAATGAATACGACATTGGTAAGGCAAGGTAAATTATGTAACAAGATATATTCGATTCCTAGAGGATAAGGACCAGGAAGTAGCCGCCGACCCCTGCAGAGGCTGCATAGGTTGCAGTTTCTGCATGCCTTGTAGCGCAGGTCAAACCTAAAGTGGGACTTGACTGGACAACATTAGAAGTAGCGTTACACACTGTGACTGGCAAATTGGCAACATGGCATCATCTTCAGACGGTTCTTTACTTGGGATGATGGAAACCAGGAGCTGTGCTGATGGTCGCTGGAAGGGTCATCAGTCAGATGTTTCTAAGCACACTGAGGAACCTTTACTTCTGTCTGTTCTCGATGGAATGGTAGGACAGGAGAATTACTCTTAAAGTCACACTAATTAATTGCAAGTGAATGGCCAGCTCTACCATACAACAATGCCATGATGATTATTTTTCTTTTCCTTAAAGCAGTGTCCTCAAAAAGCTCAGTGGCAACCAGCAGCTCTCTCACCCCATGTCCTGCTCCATGGCCTCCTCCTCCGCCCCAGGCCCCTAGGCATGGAGGGACACCTCAGCTGCCAGGACGCCCCAGAGCAGGCTGCAGCACCCTCACCACCAGCCTCTTCTGCTGTTTGCATTTCCCGAGCCGGTTTCCCCTTCCCCTCCAGCAGACCGGGCCCAAATGCCCTGTCTTCACAGGAGGGACGGTTACTGCTGTTTAGGACTGGGGGGGCAGAGCATTTGGGGAAGCCCAGTGGAGGCCAAGGCAAGCACACCTGAGAGGTGCTGCTCCCCAGGATGCACAGAGGCTCACAGCAAAACTGTTTCTCACACCCCCGTCTCCATCCTCCTTTTCCCTTGCCTGCCAGCTTCGAGAATCACACTTCTCGGGGTATCATCCTTTCTTTTGGATGCAATCACCCTGCAGGTCAGCAGCCGGCTCCTCGTCCTCCACTCAAAAACGTAGCATGGTATAAACAACCTCTTACGGAGAAGGAAAAAGAGGAGAGACAATTACAGAAGCACAAAGATGTAGATGGGATCTTCATTTCTTTGCATATCTAAGAGGAGCATGATTTCCAGCTGCAGTGAGGCAGCATCTTCTTTGCACCTCTAGATTACGTTATTGCAACTTGCACTGCAGAGGCTGTGCTAGCAGGCTGTTCGCTTGTGCAAAATACAGACACCCACCAAGCACGGAGCTCCTGGAAGATCTCTTCCCCTTTGATCCCAGGCCCAAATGGTATGTTGCACTACACGGCACAGCTCTGTAAACCCCCTTACTCAAATCAGCACTTTTTCTGTCCAACCCACTAATTTTATTCTTTTTTCCTACTCTATTTTAAATATATATATATGTGTGTATATATATATGTATTTACCAGAGTAGTTTTTATTAATAATTCCTTTATGTCTTGCAATTCCTTCAGAGCTGATAATTTACAAATAAAATAACAGTTGAAGCATCCCATGGAATACTTTAAAACCAATTTGCAAAACTGTGAGTGTGCCAATTGTTCAAACTGAGCTTTTCTAATCTTTTCACTGCAGCAGAACCAAACCTACACCCAGCTTGAGCTGCGCTGCGTAGCTGTGACTGCTGAGGTAAGTCGTACCATACTGTCTTCCCCAGCAAGAAAGCACTTCCCTTTGGAAGAGAGACATAAATCTCCCTGGAGAGTGAATTTCAAACCTCTGGGCTGCTGGATTGCCTGGATGCTTGCCGAAAGCAGACGTTAAGTAAAGAGCCTGCATTTAGGAATGGCACAGCCTGCCGCGGCATTCCCTCCTCCCCTCCCCTCCCGCTCAGCTTGCTCCAGGTATCGCTCAGGCTTGGACACACCAGCTGTCTCAGGGACCATGTCCCCTCTGATCCGGGTTGGGGGAGACACCCGAGGCAGCCAGTCTCTCAGCGGGATCCCGTGGAGCAGAAGGTCCCGCAGGGGAGGTTTCCCGAAGACACAGCCCCTCTTCCCCATGCAACAAATGACCCATCTTGCAGGGGAAGGTTAGGTGTGGCGGGGTAGTTTTCCCTTCCCAGAGAAGGTACTGGAGAGGGAGATGTGGGAGCTGTACACATTTTTCTGTCAGAACCACTACGCTGCAGCCAGTTTACTTTTAATATTATTTGTGTGCATATGTTTAATACGTCCTTGCAAGTTCCACAGCGAGACTGTGATAGAAGGTATGTATAAACCAAAACACGTAAAATAAGTAATTCTTCATAATTCAATATGACATCCTTCCTTTAATTTAAACCTAATCAGGGAATAAGAAACTAAAAACAGCTGTAAGCATTCACATTACATCTCTCCGGGGAAATGTACATAAAATTAGGATTTGTTTTCACCCAATGGAAATTTTGCGATTTCACACAGCCACTCTTTTTGTTTAAGCTGCTTCTTTATTACATTTTCCATAACAGAATTTACAATCTCCACAAAATAAAAAGCAATTCCACTGCATTTTCCTTGGGCGACTCTCTTGCCCTACCTTCTCCCGCTCAAAACATGAAAAGATTAAACACATAAGTGTTTCTAGTAATCTGGCTATCTCAGCCATAAATTCAACAGGCAGGAAAGATATTTTTTTTTATCGGTAGAATATGCCTGGAAACTGCGCACAGCCCGGCACGATGTGCACGTTTCGTTTTTTTTCTTACCATTCATACAGTACATAAGCTTTTAGCAAACCACATCCAAAGGCCTTTTAAAGCTCTCTTCTCCGCATATATCAATCCTGGCCAACAGCGCAGAACTAAAATGCACGGTGAGCTCAGAAGCGAACGCTTCCAGCGATCAAAATGTTCCACCGAGCATTCCAGTAAGGAGACGCTGGCGGAGAGCATGAGGGAATGCGAGCCCTCGCGGCACAAAAGGACACGGCCCCTGGGCCGTGGCCATTCAACAATACCGCGGCTATTAAAGGGAGCAGGGAGGGATCCAACGGCAGCGGGAGACAAGCAGAAGCCTGTATCCTCCGCATCCAGCGGGAAGCGAATAATCCGATTACGGCCTTCAGTCTCTTTCAAAGTCAGTTGCTAATGAATGTTTTGAGAAAAATGCTCTGCTGCTGAAGCTCGCTCAAATAAAACGCACAGTATTTGCGAACAGCGATGCCTTATGAGTCCAAAGTTAATGCTAGCCACGGCCCCTTAATCTGTTACTTAATAATCTTCTGGCAGAGCGAAAGGCTGACCCAAGGCAAAGTTTAATGACCAAACTGGCAATTAGACTTATTGGTAATAATTCATTTTTCTGCAAAAGTGCTTTCCACGGTGGGAAGTGCAACTATTAAACTTCCAGACGTTTTTCACTACATTTAAAAAAAAAAGTGACTTTGTCAACCGTAAGTACTGTGCGAGACCATATCTGATGTTAAACCCAGGAACAGTGGCAAGATCTCGCAGAAAAAGGCAATAGATTCAGTTGTGCCATTTGGCTGCAGTCATAGCCAGGACTGTTTTCTTCTTCACGTACAGGAGGGAGTTAAGGAAAAAACACTGTAAATTTTCCCTCACAGCAGAAGACTTTGAACTTGCCCTTGTAGAGGAACAAAATCACAATGCTACAAACTAGCATCTCCTCTTGAGAGCCCATTGCCTTCAGTGGTACTGCCCAGGTTTATCAGAGGACAGACACAGGCCTTGCCAGCCTAATCCCCCAAAGTATGTAAGTACCTGCTTAATTTGAAACAAGCGGTTTCAGCGGGACTATTCACAGGACATAAACCGGGCACACGTGTCGTTCTCTGCAGCGTGGGAGCCCAGGAGCGCAACTTCTGACACCTTCAGCGCTATCGAAATTGTTCTCCCCCAAGGCAGGGGGAATTTTGCAGCCATTGACTTTCAGGGGTGCATGGAACAAGGCTGGGTGCTCCTGTCCATGCCTCCAGAGGCACTGGCCATTCAGGGTTGCAGCCAAGCCTTGGTTATACCAAGGTTATACCAAGCCTCTCTGCTTCCGACACACTCGGGGGAGAGGGTGAGGGATGCAGGGGATGTCCCTCGCACTCGGTGGGGCTAACAGCAGCGCCACAGGCACCCCCTGTCCCTCTATGGGATCGTGATGAAATCCTCCAGTAAGTCACTGGAGCAGCATCATGTACCTCTTGTCACACACCTGTAATGCTAATGTTGGAATTAAAGTGCTGACGTGCTTGAGGACAAAAATGTGCTGCTTGTTTGGAATAGGAGAGCGTTGTGGGAGGGAGCGGGAAAGAGGCAGTAGAAGGAAAGCAAGAGAAAGAAGCCAGCTAAGAAAGACCTGGTTTTGCCCTGTTTTTAACAATTTGCCTGGCCAATATTGTGGGTCTTAAACACGTGTATCATAAAACTGGTGAATTTTTCCGCTGCATTTTTGGAACCTCCTTTTGTCTTTTTTTTCAGCAATTACAAGTTTAATTCCAAAGGGAAAGGGAGAAATATGAAAAGTAAGCACTCTAAAGTTTATTTTACTAGACCATTAATATATGCCTCAGGTATATAGAGGAGTAAATTTGAACTTGAGGCAAGAATTCATAACCTACTAAAATGCATATTGTCATGTCTTAAAGGTATAGTCTGTAAGAATTATACTTCCGGTTAGCAAAGACAAAAGCGTTTAGCAAATGCAGAGAGTACAAATGCATTTCATATATGGTAGTGCATATGCTGAAAAATGCTCGGGGCCTATATAATAAAATTAAATTATGATTAAATTAATTTGGAACCTATCTATCTAGGTTCCAGGCTTGTTTTTAAGAAAAATGCACATGCATATACATCTATAGATACACTTCCTAAGATAAGCATAATCCTGTGTACAATACACTAACATTTATAAGACTTTTTGAGCCATTATTGATAAATGGAGACAGTTTTCCTTACAAATCCTAAAATTCATGTACCCCATGTAGTTCAAATCAGGACAAGACAAATCAAATACGGTTCAAGAACAAATACAGGTACATGCAATTCTTAAAACTATTTTTATCTATTGTCCTGACGTTCCCTCTTGTGTGGGCGATTGTTTTGTGTGTTTGTGTTTTCTCTTTTCACCTTTTTTTTTTTTTTTTTTTTAAGCCTGGAAACTGCCACAGAAAAGTCTGGCAGCTATAACCTCCAGCTAACTACTAGCAAATGCTAACATGCTGTAAAGTGGAACATTTATACAAGATCCATCTGGCGCATACAAGTAGGAATCCAAGATTTAAAGCCATTACACTGTGCATGTGCATTTACACCTTCACCAAAGTTGGCAAAAAGAGTAGATTTTACCCCATGACTCCAGTAGTAAAAGGAGGGGTGTGAAACGTGTGCTGACCTAAACTCCTCCGTCCAATTGTAGTTATAATATACTGCTCTTTGGCATGTTACATCCCAGGCTTCATGCCAGGAGTAAATTAGTTCAGTCCTGAACTTGCCTATCAGAAATTAAATAGTACAAGAGTGAAACATGCCTATAAAGTATTAGAGTAGCTGAGCATTTTCTTTTGATCAATCTTACAGCTTTAAAAGGGCAGTCCACTGGGTCTGGTAAAACCAGCAATACTCCCATCAAAAGGACGTCTCAGCTGACTCTTTTTGCTGTACGTGAACACTAAGGAGGGAAAAATGGCTTTGAGCTTTTTCGTTATTCTTCACGAAGCTCAGGCTTGCTCAAGTATTTTAGTATTTTTCTGCTCAGTGCATTCCCATCACCTCAGGCGGAGCAAGACATGCGTTTGCCAGACATACTTGACTGTATTTATATACAGGAGGTATATAGGGAAATACGTGAATATGAAAACAAGGTATGTACGAATTAATGACAAGCATAGCCATCGTCATGATAAAAAAAAAAAAAAAAGGTAAAGGGAAAGGGTAGATGTACATTACCAGTGAAGTTCAGGTTTTTGCTGGGAAGCAAACCCCGATGCTTAAGGCGTTCGTTAATGCCCTCTGCCGTCTGTCTCGGCCACTTTCAGTGAGCGCCGACCGCCTCTCCCTGCGGGAAGCACCAGCTCCGAGAGCCGGTTCGGGTAACGGGGAGTTCCCGTTTTGCGGGCACTTCCCCGCCCGCAAGACGCGGCAAAGCTGTAGCTCCGGTTTGCCGCATCCCGCCGTGATTTCTGCCGGTCCCACCGAAATAGGAGCCGGTTCCTGCCGCGGGCAGGGCTCCTTCCTCGGGCTGCTCGTTTGAACACCAGGTGGCACCAAATCACAACTTTCCACAGCGCGCGGCCTTTCTTTTGGGAAGAAGTGGGTGAAAAAGTCGCACAGAAATGCGCGGTAGTGTAAAAAAACCCCAAACAACCCACAAAACCAACAAACCTCAGCATGAATCTGGGGTGAGTTCGCCAAGAGCAATGCCTCCATCTCGACGGAGGTGGGGGCAGATGGCGGGGCAGCCGGGCAGCCCAGGCTCTACCTGCCTCTGCAGATGCTCACCCCGGGACCTGACAGCGGTAACTATCTCAGTAGCTCACAACAAACACACATCCCTCCTAATTCCCTGTTGCAAAGTCACCAGGATTTTGCGTGGAGCCCTCCTTGCCACCAACACTGGCTAACGCTGCTCAATCGGATAGTAACACGCCAACGAGAGCAAGGGCAGTGCTTCGGGGGAGGAAAAATCATGCTTTTAGAGCGTGTCAGCACAGATGGGTCATGCTGGACAACCAACAGACAGGGTTTCTAGCCCTGCACTTTAGTCAGCCTGACAGCTCACCCTCTTTGCAATAGCCGAACCACCAAATTTTGCATGCTCAGCGCAAAACTGGGTCATGTTCCTGTGCTGGGATGGGGTAGAAAGAGTGGTGCTTTCTCCCCTGCAGAATATTGCTCAGAAGACTAATAGCACAAGAGGATGAACTGGCTGGTTTGCTTTCATCAATGTTTCCATACTCAATTATAATTTTAGAAGCATTATAACTGTACCTGGTATGAAGGCATTGCACTGTGGTGTTTCACAGAATCATAAAATTATTGAAAAGGACTTTTGGAGGTCACAGACTGCGGTCCTCCTGCTCAAAGCAGGGCTCACTTAAGCTAGACCAGGCAGTTCAGTGTCTTTTCCCACGAAGTTTTAGAAACCTCTAAGGTGGAAATCCCAGAGTATCTCTGGCCAATGTGTTCCAGTTCTCAGCCACTCCCATACACAGTCAGAGTTTCCCTGGTTGCAACTTGCCATGCACTTATTAACACACGCTCCTGGGAAGAGCCTGGCTCTATCTCCTCAATGCTCCTCCCCACCTCTGGGGTGGGTCCCCCCAAAGCCTTCTCCTCCTGAGGCTGAGCAAACCCAGCCTCTCCTCACACATCACCTGCTCCAGCCCCCAAACCGCCCTGGCTGCTCCCCACCGGCCTCTCTCCGGATTGCTGCCTCCCCCTTGGACTGCGGCCCAAGCGTAGTACCCCAGGTGCAGCCTCAAAAGCACTAGGAGGGGAATCACCTCCTCCTCCCGTAGCTCAGTAGATGTCACAAAGTTAATACAGTTATTTGAATAATCGTCTTTTGCATGCCACAGGTGTTCAATCCAATGCCAATTATTTAATTTAGTTTCTTTTGTGGGACGTGAACGGGAGCGATCAGAATTTATATACTCACATCTTGCCAACGGACAGAGGTAGCTCTTAAACTCACAAGCAGAAACTTAACCCTGAAGCTTCCTCGGGTTTTGACTGTAAATGACGCTCAAGCCGTTATTAGAGATTGTTCGCCAGATGGACGGCGGATATCCCACCCAGAGGGTCGCTCCCCCTCGGGGCGGGGGAAGATGCGACCCGTGGGTACCAGCTCTCGCAGGCTGTGCATCCCCAGAGCCTTGGGGCAGAGCAACAGGGAGGCACCGATGTTCTCCGCAGCAGGACGCACGATAAAATACGCTGTATTATCTGCAAAAAATATGTATGTTCGTACTATACACACACGCTGTATGACCATTATGCTAGCAAACTAACCCTGTGGACAGGTTCACAATTATCACGATGTAATTTTTCCAGGCAACGGCAGGTTAGGGGTGTGATTAGCACAGTCAAAACAAGCAAAAAACCAGCACAAAGTCACAGACACGTCCCACATGTCTGATCAGCTAAAAAAGTTGTACACAAGTCAGACTTTAATTAATAAAAATAATTTTAAAGGTGAATTCATTTTGAAAAAAGTCAAACGGCCTGCTTAAGAAATGTCAATAAGGTAAGCCAGTTCTGCACATTAATACTTACCACTGCATTTTGCAGCTGAAGTTGTCCAAAGTTAATTATATAAACCTCACTGCGTTCTGATACAGTAACGAAGTACATTTTCTACGCAATGTGTTTCCGGTGGTGCCTCCTCTTTCCTTTCTGATTTGCACCGCTGGGGTACAATTCAAATCGGAGGTGGAGACCGTGCCTGTCAGATTCTCTGTACGCTAGACGTCTTCAGACCTTCAACTATAGGCCATGAACCTTTTAAAATGTTTTCTGTCATAATGAGCAATCAGGCAGTAGTCTTGAATTTCATGTTCTTAAATGGCATAATTGGCGACCTTCCTAAATTCAATAGCATTGGGGTGCTCGCTCTCTCCACTGCTGACAAGACAAAAAGTGCGTTGCTGAAACTTCCTTCCTCTAAGTAGAGGTGCAGAAAGGATGGAAGGAGTGATGCAATTTTGCAAAGTTCAGACTTAATATCTGCATGTCAGGATCACTCTTTAGGGTGATGATGATGATGGGTATAAGAAATTGAATACCAGCTTCAGTAAATGATAACTTTTACATTTTCTTCTGTGTCAGTTGCATTTTCTCCGCTGGCCATTAATATCTAAAGCAAGTCATGATTTAGGTTATACTTTTACTTTTGACAGGGCGAAAAAAGTTTAAAGGATTCATTTTTAAGAATTCCTTATTAGCCAAATCTCCCACTTACCTTCTCTGAAACCGCCTGTCTCACCATCAAATGAATTCTGCTCTTCATCCACACATAGATCCATAAAGACAAATTAAAATAAGCAAATATTACTTAAATGAGTAAAAGATCACAAGATTGGACACCAGTCAAACAATACGGAGAACTGGGGATCAGATCTCTCTGATAAAAGGTCAAGTGCATATTCCTAGAAAGCATTTATCGTTCAAGCAAGTGGCTCTCAGAGAGCTACTCACATGAACAACGCGACAAGACCAGGCTCTTGTGTATTATGTGAACTTAGATACCTTCAATGTTATAGCTCCTGTGACAGTGGTACAGTGTTTGCCTGTATATAACTTCTCATTGTTATAACTTCTCATTTTTCTTTTTAACCAAACCCCCTACTTTTCAAAAGAGATTGATGCTTAACAATGTATGCATTAAACTAGTAGACTGCACACCTAAGAAGCCTTAAAAAATCAGTGCTTTTGTGCCACCATTATATCATTAGAATGTAAGCTGCAAATTTAAGCAGTAATGGGCCAGAGTTACAAAAGGGCTTAATTAATTTAATCTAAAACTGTGATCCAAAACTCTTTTTATCCAAAGCCTAGCATTCCTCCCAATGCTCACCCTCAGGGCCCAGTCCGGTTGGTGTCCAGACCGCCAAACAAAATGCAGGTGGTGGCAAGGGGAACACCACATTTCATGCAATAGCTCACCCACAATGACCACAAAGATCAGACAGCATGGAGTTAGTCGTGCTTCAGTTTGGCCATCTAGAACTGAGACATCTGATCTGCAGCTGCCAGCTTGTCTTACCTGTAATGGAGACAAGTTATTCTCTCCTCTTTCCCTTCCATAAACAGAGAAGTAATTATGCAAAACACAACAGCTGCTGATTATCCTACACAAACGATACCCTACTGCTTATACGACTCTTAAGTTGCAGAGAAAGGAATTGCCTCTCTCATCTTGGTAAAGTTGGCTAACCACTGAACTACTGCATGGTTCCCTTCCTAGCTCAAGGAAAGAGACGAGCAGATTCTTGCTTTCTTTTCAGGTGAGAGAGTTTATGCTTCTGCCTCCAAAAAATACTGGGCTATGAGGGCTTTTAAAACCCCTGCTATATTTAAGCCGTAAGATGTCACATGATGGATATAGCCACAGACTTTAGATCTTCCTGAACTGTATGGTCTTTTTCTGCTCATCTTCTTTCTCTACTGTTCAGTCTTGTGCAGGAACACGTTCTCCATCCATCTGGCAAAAACATTACCCTTCATGGACTAATCTTTCTGCACAAAACCTTTTTTGTAAAAAATCTCATTTCTTAGGGAAAGTAGTCAAGGAAGGAAGTTCCTCACAGTTCCTAGCTCCCCCTCACATACACGTCTTGCATACTTTTAATGATGAGAATAGACCAAGGGCAGATATTCCAGGAAGCTGGTATGGGGAAACATTATCACCCTCCTCTATCAGCCACCCCAAGCAGAACCAAGCCTTGGGGTTTAAATTTAAGGCAAATCCCAGCCACTCAGCAGCCAGTGCCAAAACAACCTACAAATGACATGTACCCTCTTCAAAGCATAAACTGGGAAAATAAAAGCCTAAAGCAATATGTGATGCCTACCGAAGTGACTGTTTTAGAAAAATTGTTACCTACCTAATGATTAAGTGTGACCAGTCAGGGTTAAGTTGTGGTCACTGGAAGGCTGATTTATTCCCCTTCAGAATGCACTTTTGGTATGCTGCTGCGGTGTGCTGTCAACAGCATTCATACTTCTACAATTTAAATGCTTTGGGGGTGGTGCTGGTGTTGTCTGAGCTTTACATGTGATAGGACAGTGATAGAAATGGAATAGCAAAAAAGATAAGAAAAAGGAGCAAATCAGCTATGCTTAGGTTTATTTTTCACATTAAATTAGGCTCATCATCAAGTAATACAAGAGCAGAAATGAATCCTTATCCAAAAGGAGAACCTACCAAGTCATTAATTACATAAGATGTACCATGGAGAAGGCAAGCAAAGAAAAGGGCATTACAGTAAACACTGCAGGAGTATTCAAACCACGAGAGTCTTCACGCTTTTTAGCAAATCCAGCTTTATAGCGTACAATTAACAATGAATTACATTCCTACTGGATAACTAAAAGCCCTCAAGAACTGGCAGAATGAGGACTAGGATTTAAGTAAGCCTTCCTATGTTTATTCAGTTGGTGAGAAAGCAAACCCAAGGTATTTAACACAAACAGCTTTCAAGCATGAACTCCTCATGATGAATTTATAAATGGTGAGTATTCACCACCTAGAAGTCAATTTGCTGCTTTGCATGCCAGTTATTTTCAAGCACAGATTTGTCAAACTGTTACAAACTCTTTTAGCGACTGTGGTGAGACAGCTTATGTTTCAGGGTATAAAAATCATCCCTGAATTGTGTATGCTAATGTGCTGGTACTGACAACGCTGGCAAGAGGAGCTAAATGTAATTACAACTCAAATAATCTTTATTACTTGAGTTGTGAATCCCAGGGACACGGTCCCATTACAGGGCAACAGAACAGACAAAATATGTAGGAAACAGGGAACTAGTTAACCTTTTAAGCAGGTTAGCCAGCTCTCTCCTTAAAGAGCATGCCTCAAGAAATGTGAAGAATGCTCACACTTGGGTTGTCACCCTACCAGATAGAAAGGTTTGTCTGCAATTGTTTCTGAACTATTAAAGAAGAAACCATAAACCAAAAAAACCCCCACAAAATATTAATCATTTAGTGGGAATTTTGCTATAAATATATGTCATGCAGGCAATTAAACTTTTATGCTGTGATATATAAACAAAAGCCCAGATGGAACAGTCTCTATAGTTTACTCCCATAGAGCTATCTTGCAAATACGGTGATGAAATTTTTTAAGGAGAAAGATATGTCCTGATTGATTGGGTGGTGACAGGTAGAGGGCAATACATATAAAATATTTATTTTATATAAACATTTACATAAATATACACAGCATTCTCAGGTCAAATTATTTTTGTATTTTCCATGTGTTGGGTATAACTTAAGCTTAACAAGTGCCAAGGCTGCTGAAGACAGCAGTAAATCGCTTCATAGCTTTTGCTTTATGCAAAATTGTCCTTTTTCTTGGGCTACTTACTGTCAAAACATGTTGAACTCTACTAGGTCCAAATTGAAGAGTTGCATAATGTTTACCTAACACTCAACTGTCAGGTCTTGCTAATACAATCAAGGGTCTGTGCAAAGATTATAAAGTAGTAATTCAGTTCTAGGTACTCTGAACATGAAGCTTTTCAGCCTCCATTGAAGCAGGGGCAGTCTGGAAAGTATTTTTGACTATTCTTTGGATCAAGTTCTCAATCATTGCAGTGACCCAAGGAAGACTGCATAAGAAGAAGTTGAGGACCTATATATACAAATATATTAGATATCTCGTAAAAGATACCTTGTAACGATGTATACTCTTATAAAACCTTGGAAATCAGAGATCTACTGTAAGATTTGATATATTCAATTTAAATGCAAAGTTAAAGCTCTGGAAACTGTTTACAGTGATGACAAGAAACATGCAGCAATGAAGTAGTCACCTAAGTACCCTTGAAGGAGTTACCGAAACTGTTCCTCATGGAAACCGAAAGCACAAATACAATCTTTACTGACTTAAGGGTCACCAAAAAAGGCATATGAAGACATCAGTATATGACTTGGTTTTTCAATTTAATTAGGGTCCATGAATATCGAGGAAATAAAACAGTATCAGAAAAGTAAAGCTTTTGACCATAGTTACCTGGGAGAACAATGTAAAAGGAACTTGTTGTAAGTTGTATACCTCAGCAAGAGAATAATCATCATCCCTGCTCAGCTTCTGTTCAGCAAAAAGGTTGATAAGCTGAATTTCATGTGTCCACAAATAACATTGCTTTGTGGATTTTTCTGGGTTATGATGATAGTAAACTACAACAGTAAATGGTCTTCTTTTGTAGTTAAAGCTGATTATAAATGAGCTGCATTGACATACGTTACAAATAAGACCATATTATTTGTCCCTGGTGAGTGTCAAGTCCAATATTCTTCAAAAAAAGGTTTCAGCTGTGATTTCTAGCTTTGCTACCTGAAAGTCTAGGGAGCAGTCTTTCTCAATGTCAGTTATGACTGCAATCTGTAGCTTGTACACACAAGACACTGAGGTTTTGACTTGTTTTGAATCCAGAATAGAAGTGTGGATTCAAAAGTGATTTTAGTAAAATTCCTCTTTATTCATTATGATAGAGAACCCCAGACAGTATTTAGCCTGGGGCCTCCAGCATAGTTAAGACAGCCCTTTCAGCAGTAAAGCACACTGTTTCGCTTCTCGCGAAGAAGTCCCCAGATGGGACTGTGGAGATGTTCCTCTCTCCATCTCCATCCTCTAATAGAGCCACGTCTGCCTAAGAGCTGAGGATCTATCTTTTTTATATATATATTTCAGAGGGCTGCAGAATGCTGTATCTGCCAACAGCAGTAATGTTTCGGTGAAACATCTAAATGCCTTAAGTGGGGCTTCATTTGGGGTACATACATAGGTGTAGCTAACAAGTCTCCAAAGTCTTCATCTCACAAGATATGAAATAATCTAAGCACACATTAACACTAGTGGATTTGCTAACCATTTTGTATCATCCCTAAAGCTGGTAACATTTGCTATCAGCAGCTATAGGACTCATAAAGACCTGGTACAGATAGCAGCAGTACTGCTCAGGAGCTACAACCCTTTACAGATACAAAACCTTTGTAAATTAATTTGAAGTTACCAAAGGACCATGTAATAGATGTTGAAAGTAACAGTTCCTTTGATGAGAGAGTCTGGACGGACAACTTCGCAAAAATGGGATGAGTACATAAGAACTGTAACCATCACTCTACGTTAGTTATTAGAAAAGCAAATCCTTTCCCTCCCAATAAATATCTAAAATTACCTCATTATTATCTATCCATGAATGAAGAGGTTCTGGTGAGATTTAAAGGCAAAAGTCCTTTCAGCTTTTATATGCCTAAAACTATTTCTGGCAGGTAAAGCAAGAGGAACACCACCACTGTGAGAGGAACTGTGACGAAGTGGATAAGGGTGATTCAGCTTCTATTGCAAGTACTTCAGTTTCCAGAAAGCTTTTGGCAAAAATCCCTCATCAGAGGCTCTTAAGGAAACTAAATTGTCTATTCGTACTTGAAGTTCAGAAACAAATGGTAGCATACACAGTCACTTGCCATGATGCAGGGAGGTTGATGTTCTTGCAGGGCATCTGGGCTGTGACCTGACAAAGAGTGATGTGGACCAATAAGGAGTCTGCAAACAAAAGATTTGCTTTGTCAAACCACAATTACATGAGCTCATTCAAGATGGTGTGCTCAGTACAGGTGACTACAGTTCTGGAGCCTATGCTGAACTGCTAACTGACTTCCATTTGAGCATGGGGCTGAAATCACAGAGTAGCTGAGGTTGGAAGGCACCTCTGGAGACCACCTAGTCCAACTCCCCTGCTCAAGCAGGGCCAGCTATAGCAGGTTGCCCAGGACTGTATTCAACTGGGGGTTTAATATCTCTGAGGAGATCTCCACAGCCTCTGTGAGCACTGTGACCCTCCTCACAGGTAAAAAAAGTTCTTTAGATTTTGAAATGGAATCTCCTGTGTTCCAGCTGGTGCCCATTGCCTCTTGTCCTGCCACTGGGCACCACTGAGTAGAGTCTGGCTCCATCTTTACCCAATCCCCACCAGGTAGTTTTAGATAGATAGACAGATAGACAGAGAGATGAGATCTCCTCTGGTCTTCCCTTCTCCAGGCTGAAGAGTCCCAGCTCTCCCAGACTCTCTTCGTACAGTAGATGTTCCAGTCCCTTAATCACTTTTGTGTCCCTTCACTGGACTCACTCCAGTTTGTCCACATCTCTTTCATCCTAGGTCACACAGACCTGTATCCAGCACTCCAGGTATGCCTCACCAGTGAAGAGCAGAGGGGAAGAATCACCTCCCTCAACTTGCTCGCAACACTCCTCCTAACACAGGCCAGGATACTGTTGGCCTTCTTTGCTGCAAGTGTCCATTGCTGGCTCATGTTCAACTTGGTGCCCACCAGGACCCTCCGGTCCTACTCTCCAAAGCTGCATTCCAACCAGCTGGTCCCCAGCCTATCCTAGTGCGTGGGGTCATTCTTCCCCAGGTGCAGGACTTTGCATTTGCTTTTGCTGAACATCATGGTGTTCCTGACAGCCTATTTCTCCAGGCCCTTTGAGTGGCAGCCTAACCATTAGGTGCACTGTCTCCTTCCTCTGCTCCTATTTCTTTTGCAAGCTTCCTGACATTGCCACCACTTCCCCACTCAATTGTGGGTTGCCATCTCCCTCCCCTGTTGTTCCTTGTTTAAAGCTCTCCTTACCAGGTTGGCCAGCCTGTTGGCAAAGATGCTTTTGCCCCACGCCGTCACACTTGATACTTTCCAGGTCTCTGCTGGCTGTATTGTTGGTGACCACATGGATGAGCAGCAGGGGTAATAGTCTGAGGGCTGGACAAGCCTTTACAGTCTCTCTGCAACACCCCAGATCTGAGCCCCCAGCAAGCACCCTTTTGTAGGGTCAGAGTTACCCTGTAATAGGCAAAAGGCAGCGGTGTGGTCAAAGACTTCAAAAGTCACTGCAGCATCTGTAATGTTTTTAGTGGTGATGATTAAGGAAAACCAAGTCAGACCTTATAATTAACATAAGTTTGGGGTTTTTGTTTTGCTTTTTCATTTTTTTCCTTTAACTACAGAGAAATTAGCATAGGTGAGAGAGGCAAAGGTATCTCTTGGTTTTCCATCGGACCCCTGGCACCAACCAACTCCAGCAGCTGCAGAATGCTCCACACCCTCAAGGCCTGGCACCTTTAAGTATCAACAACTAATTCCTAGCAAAGCATTACAAAAACCCCAAACAAAAACCCATAATGTTCTGAATCAAAAAAGAATCAGACCAGGCATGGACTTCCAGGTATCAGTATCTGTGACGGCTGGTAACTGGGAATAGTTTCCCAGTTTAGAGTAATACTTCCATAACACATTCAGATTCTTTTCCTAGTCTAAGACACCAGACTTTATACATACACACATAAAACATTAACTCATTTGGCCTGTCTGGAATTGATAGTTCATAGCATCAGCAGGTTCTGAATATATGGCGTCCTCTCTGCCTTAATAGAAAAGCAGCAACAGCCTGAGCATGCCAATAGACCATTGATCTGAGGAAATACACTAAAAGATGCCTTTGATTAGACCAGTGCTTTGTGTCGCATATTTTAACCAAGCACAGACTGCAGCCTGCAGAAAAAGTTGAGAAAACTAACAGCAAAACCAGGAAGCCAAAAATCAGAGAGAGAGGAAGCAGAGGGGCTCTGGGACTCCACAGAGAACAGCCTCTGGAAGTAAAGTGGCACCCAGCAATAAAGGCAAGAGACAGAAGAAGTGTTGCAAGAACGACTGTGCCCCCTGATTTCTTCAGAACAATGAACAGTGCTCCAGGAAACTCAGAAAACTCAGGCCAATGCAGGTACAAGGTATAAAGCAAATTACCAGATGCAGGAGTTGCAAAGGCAATTGCGGAGTATCTAAGAGTGCAGACGTTTTCTCAAATCTATCCTCAACAGAACAAAGGGCACAAAATTAAAGTTACATGAAGTAAAAAGCACAAACTTTTGACTGACATTATAGATGTTGAGTGATTGAAAGGGTGACATCAGGGGTGAAATGCGAGTTATATTTGGTTTACACATGTGAATATTTGCAAAATGAGCATATAAGCTTTTTACCTTTGCTTAAAAATCCATTGTGCTGAAGATAGACTCCAAGGCACCCTACCTACTGTAAGCCTGTAACAAACGATGACAGCAGTTAATGTCTTAGCTGTACTGGCACTGTCATTACTACTTTATGCATCCCTACAATACTTCCATTCCTTTACAATCTTCAAGTATAGGTTTTGGATTGCATCATCCGCCAAAATCAGGTTTTCAGGTTCCTTATAGTTCTTCTCATACAAACTCTATGTATTAATGAGCTAGCTGACTCATAGGCTAAGTGGTATCTTTTAAGAAGATTTAATGTGAGTGGAGAAACATCGCTATTTCTCACTGTCAGCCTGCAAAGAGCTGAATGTTGGTATCAAGGATACAATAAGATGCAAATTGATTTTTGTTTACAGAA
Organism: Gavia stellata; assembly: GCF_030936135.1. NCBI lineage: Eukaryota > Metazoa > Chordata > Aves > Gaviiformes > Gaviidae > Gavia > Gavia stellata. The sequence goes on from NC_082598.1 coordinate 41,392,248, forward strand.
AAAAAGCTAAACCTTTTTGTTAAACCTGTGTGGCTCACGTTAAAAATGCAAAGCACATTTAGAATGCTGAGTACTTAAAAAAAAATAAAAATCAAAAAGTAAGATTATTTTTCCAGGGCACGTTACACAAATGTAGTCTAGACTAATGCTGTATGTCAGAGGCAGCCACGCTTTTGCAGCTGAATTTCAGTGCTGCCTTTTTTTTCTTATTTCTCACCCTACCAGGGGCCATTCTCCTTTGAAAACTACTTCTCTCCTATTGCTGCTGCTACCTTGTCACTACCCCCTCCTGCCTCCATCTGCCACTGCCTCCTCATGGGCCATCACTTCTTGCTGGCTCCAACAGCTCCAGCCTGAGGATAAAAAAACGCCAAAGCAGCTCTACTTTGCATCTTACCTCTAATATTGCCATACCTCTTCAGCCAGGAACAGGGATACATATACATCGAAAACGGGGACTCTAAATATAAGGAATTGAACGTGATTCATGATTACCGTCTCTACGCAGATGAAGGAGGGTGAAAAAGCAAGATTTCCTTACGGTTCTCCTGCAGCTCCCAGATGCCACGGTGGAGAACAAAAAGCCTCTGCAATTTTCCGTACCCCTCTGTAACGGCTGGCACCCCGCCAGCCTGCACCAGACAGCGGCTGCCGAGCCCGCTGGGGACACGGTGCTGGAGCAAAAAGGCAGGAGGAAACCGAAAATTAAGAAAGGGCCACCAGGGCTGGAGACAGGGAGAGAGGGTCAGCAGAGAAACAGACATCCAGGGCAACGGGTTAGGGCCGAAGTGGAGAAAGGGGAAAGGAGGCAAGATCTGGAAGCACTGCTTTGCACTTTGCTTTCTCCCATTGCAGGCTCCCCTGCCCTTCAATGCATTTTCCTATAAACTACCTCACTTTTCACACCTCAGAGAGTTGCTCCTACAGCAGCCTTCTCCTACCTCCTCTTGGGTTGCATTTCCCTACTGAAATTCCCTAATACTTTTGCTTCCTCCAAATCCCAATTTGCTTCCCAGTCTCTACTCTGAAGCAGCATCATAAGGGAGAAAATTTCCTTCTGTTCTTGAATGTGTTCAGTGACTGAAAACATCACACATGGAGCCATGAAGGGAGAGGGAAAAAAAAATCACCAGCAAAACACCAGCTTTGTTAGAACTGTCTTTTCTCAATATGCAGCAGGACATTTCCTGAAGGACACTAGCCCTCACACACTTCACTTTATAAACAAAACTATCAGTTCAGTGGACTGGTGTCCAAACAGGGCTCTCAAAATGTGTTTTGGAAACACAGATACTCCCTGGAAAACACAAGAGAACTTAAATGGCAGCAAGGGAATAATCCTAATACACTTTTATTACATCTTCTGACAAAACCCTCAAATTACTCATACCAAAATTTATTTGCAATGAACTAAAAAGGCACCCAAATTCCGAGTATCAGCACAATATGGTCCCATTCCCTCCTTCGAGTTTTATCCCTGCTTAGAGCCACTTCCCTGCTGATTTCCAGCAGCACTGGGCTCACAACCTCCTCCCGCGCAGGGCACTGCCCTGGAACGCTGCGTATTCCCAGAGGCATTAGGATAATCTCATTTAAGGCACGGACGGCCGTGGCCAGGATCCGCACCAGAAAAGAATTTCTGTAGAAAAGCAGAGCCAGCACCAGGCGTTTTGTCACCCTGAAAAGGCAAGGATGTCCTGTTCTGACAGCAGCTGCCCGCAGCTACCTCCTCCCTCCCCTTTTAAGTTGCCCTGTCCATAACAGGAGTGGCAAAAACCGTCCTGCCTGACATTTCCAATCTAAATTAGAGGTAGAGGTACAACCATGCATCCTGCTCTCAGCTGTCCCGGCTGCCCATCGCCAGCAGAGAGGGGGAATACCCTGCTGCATGGGCCCATCATGAGTACGTAGGCTCAGTTTCAGGAGGTTTGCTTCTAAGCACCTGTGCCCTTATCTACTCTCCTTGCTGAGGCAGCAGAAGATGGGGCATGCGCCTCTTTCAGGCACCCGAGTTTACTTCTGGTATCTTGGCCTGAATGATAAATCAAACTGAACAAGCACCAAGACATCAAATTGTAAATTGAGGCAGCTGAGCAGAGGCACCTTTTTGTACTTCTAACAAACCTCTGTGCTAGAAGCAGCCCAATAGATAAACGCTCACAAAGCAACAACAGAATCAAAACAACACAGACTAGAGAGTGTAAAGATTACAGCTCAACAGCTACGGTGCAATCATACTTCTCTATCCACATCACAAAACAGATCGAGAATGGCCATAATAGAATGAGGACACACACTTTATCCCCAAGACTATTTTCTCATTAATACATACTACTTCAATTCCATTTAAGAACCTCATTATGTGTTTTTATGATACCAGATCCTTCGATTAGCTATATTAGTCTAAAACAACTTCCTCTGAAATACCGTTCAATGTAATGCTTTACCTCTCGATTAAATCTTTGGTCAGTAAGGAACGCAATGCATGGCATCATTGAGTATGCTGCATTAGCAGTCTGGTTAAAGTAATTACAGGTTTTTTATTATTTCAGTTTCAAAAAACTGAAAGAATCCCCAAGTCAGGAATTAAAGTATTGCATGAGATTGCTGGCAAGGTCTGTTCTTCCCGCCCAATGCAAAATAAGGCATCTGTCATGCAACAACGTTCTTCTGCCTGTGCAATCCCGGTAGTCCACTCCTTCCCGCTCCCCCCAGCCTGCTCGTGCTCCACAGCAAGACACAGTTATTCCACGGGGTGTTTCCTCTTCCCCCATTCTGGATGTTAAGCTTTGCTCTCTGAGGAAACACCTTCTCATCCGATCCTGGATGAACTAACCGTTTCCTGCTGGAAAGGATAGGTTCATTTTTTCCCCCCCAGTCTAGGTTGGCAGTGACTGAAAGAGGTAGTGCTCGAAGCCCATCCTCCGGCCCCTCGCTGGAGAAGAGAGCGTGTCAGTCACAGGCAGAAGTCAGGACAAACAAAGGGCTGTTTGTACAGCATCTCCCGTCAGCCCTCCCTCTTCTCATCCCCGCTAGCTCTCGCTTTCTCTGAGTACATCTGAAAAGATACAGCTGCCAAGAAAGTGAAAGGGAGTGAAGCAGAAGAGAAAGGTATGTCTTGCTCCTGAAATTATCCTCATGCACTTGTTCTGCTGATGCTAGTTACAGAGTACAGAATTAGAAATATATATGGGAACATGCAGGAGAAGATTTGGGAGAGGCAGATACATTGTAGGCAAGAGATGCTATTCAAGACAGATGCATGGATATGATCCAGCTAAAGAGAATTCTTTCACTATCTTGCTCTTTTTCGAAGTTGGATGCTACATATTAACATCTGAAGTCATTAAACATACTGTATTGCCTTCCAGAGCTCAATAATATTGCAAAATCGGAGGACGTGTGTTCACAAAGAATTGCTGTCTTTAAGAAAACTAAATAGGTTTTAATGAGAACTCAATTTCTGGAAAGAATCATGGTATTGATGGTAATTACAAAGCAGTAATTCACTGAATTCATCCTCAGTGGACTAGCTGCTGTCCTCACAATGCACCAACTGTTCAAGCAAAATAGATTGAAGGAATTTTTTTTTAATGGAAAAAACTTCTTCATAATAATATCAGTTATGCAGCTCTTGTGTAATGATTTCTTAGGAATGCACTAATAAACCTATTATGCACTAACACACCTAAATGTTAAATGCCTAGCTCAGCATTTTACAGGTGATCCTGAAATGGAAACTTGACAAAGAAATAAACAATAAAAGACATTTTATTTTGAATAGATATTTTTAGCTCTTGAACTCAGTGCATATTAAGAAGCAAATATATACTAAATTTGCTTCACTTCAAGTGCGACTTACTCACGCAGCACATGCCACTGGACAGACTGGAAAAGATCATATACCAAAAGTGTACCAATTCATGTATTCCTTGTTTTCAACATTAGGCAACTGGACATGCAGCCTGCTTAATAACTTTGAAGGGTATATTTAATGGTTGATAGACCAAATTGTAAATATTTAATGTTTTCCCAAACATGAAGGATCTCTACAGGTGCTGAAATACACATTTTGTGCTGTTTCTCCGTTTTCCCTATTTCTATCCCCTATGTCTAACACCTGAGCTCCTACTAATATCATGTGACCTTTAAAGGGCATCACTTCTCATGAAAGATTGCCCTGTTTTTCTCGGCCAAGAAGGCTGAAACTTGTTTTTTTTCTCTTTGGTCTTTTCTGACCACCTCGGCATCTAGCAGATCCAAAGAGCATATGGTGCCAAATTGCCTGGCAGGATAATTCAAAAACCCTCAGCGGAACGAGCAGGGATAGCACTGATTCCTGACTCACCGTGTTTATTGCCAAGCTAACCATTTTCCTTCACACAAAACTCCAAATTATTTCAAAGCACTTGTTATCCCAGCTGCACTTGGTCTCAAACTTCACTTACACCATGTCAAAGTAACCAAAGTAATTCATTGAAAAGAACTTAGGCAAAAGCAAGGAGTTTGTTTTAAAGATTTTCAGCTGGCTTTACTCCTGCTAGAATCTGAAATTATATAATCTCGATAGAGCAACCTGGTCAGGCTTAGCATGATTGGCATTGCTACCTTTTCAGAAGGTTTTATAAAATAAAGAAATGTAAGAGGGTGCTTGCTAGCAATGAGTCTTTGAGTCACCTTAGTGATTGGATTCGTTCATCACATTTCCCTGATTTGTTTGATGAGAAAAGACTGTTTCTGTGGTATGCAAAAGCAGATAAGGTCTTTGACATGCATTTTGAAATAAATATGCACATACTAGGCTCTGTTCTTTACCTAGGCAATCAGTAACATACTATCATCTGCGCAACCATATGCAGAAAAAGAAGTTGCAGCAGTTTGTCAGAAAAAAACTACTGCATCTGAAAGGTCTGCCGAGTTTATCAGCATCAGTCCTATGCAGGGAGCTGATGACACACTTCAGGTCCTTGGCAGTCTTTCATCTGCAAATAGGGACCATTCTCTCACAGGGAAGGAATAACCTTTTGAAGAAAGGTCTTTTGACCAGAAGTTTCCTTTTGGTTATGATTGGCAAAAAAACAGAGGAAACATTTAAGCAGAAATAAAATTATAATAAAATAAATGGTTTTTTCTGAATAATAACAATGCTGAGCATTGGTAAGATGTGTAACTGACCTGTTAGTGAAGCTGTCTATCCGTAGCTCACCAGCATATTGATTTTGCTAATACTGATTTTGGCAGTTGCCCATACAAACCCTCTCAATGACGCACTACAGCAATAGTCTGCTATATTCCAAGGCAAGTACTGAGTTACCTTAAATTGTAGGTTGCGATTTTTGAATACATAAATTTGACAGTCTATAGAAAATCTGCCCATTTTCAGGACAGAATGAGTTCCTATTAATTTTGAGCAGACAGGCAGCTGGCAACAGATTCAAATGAGCATTACAGCTGAACTCCAGGTAGGGAAAGAATAAAAAAAAATGTACACAAGAGCAAGATATGATGAATGCCTCATCCTCAGGGGAAGAACTCAGAGAATAATCCAATCACAGGAAACAAAGGCATAAACCCCCTGCTTCCTAAATTTCTCTTTCATAGAAATTTTCTTCCATTAAATATTTAGATAATTAAACTCAATTATTTGAACAGAAGAATGTGAAATTGTACTCCTTGACATTGGCATTTATCAAGGTATAGTATAAACAAACTTGTTCTCTTTGAGCGTTAGACTTCTCTTAGCAGAACCCTCACAACTGCAGTGTTTATACTCCTACAAAATAAAACCATTATTATAATAATACAGATTCTTTACTCAAGTCTAAAAAACAACATCAGGCAAAGTTAGAACAATGTTTACTTTATTTGAGAAGTAGTTTTGAGGTCTAAAACTAATAAAGACAGTATGTTATTCAATACTGCACTCTAAGGTAATTAAAAAATAGATCCCCAAGGCTCCATTACTAGTAGTTTATAGGAGTCTCCTTCTCAAAAGTTCACATACAAGTTCATGGAAACTAAAAGGAATCATTCAATGAATTTTGCTTCTATGACAGAAGTTCAAAAATACACAAGAGCTTATTTTCCCCTCTCACTTCAGTCATGTTCTTTAATATACTGGCTGCTTTTTAATACTTTATTTGGCCACTGGGGTTCAAAAAACAAGTTTGCACAAAATCTTATGGAAAAATATAATTGAAGACCATTGAAGTGTCATATTTTACCTCTAATATGAATCCAGATTCCCAGATTTTCTTAGCTAGAGTCTCTGGCATGTCATTCACTGGCTGCAGAAATGGAAGATCAGCAAGATAGCTATGGTGGTGATGTAACTATCCGGGAAAAATTACCACAAAATACAGTAATTTTAAACATTTAATAGCTTATTGTTTGTATTTCCAAGGGTGACCTCAGGAGTTTTACAAAATAACCCAAGTGGTACTATTTATTGTCTTAGTGACTTCCAGCTGGCATGCCTTATTTTTTTTCTTATCTAGTGAATAGCTCTGCCATCTTAACTTGGCATTTGACAGTCTTTGATCAGACGTTGCTTTATTCCTGGTTATTTTTGGGTTAGTCTAGAGCCCTCTATTCTGCAGCCCTGCAAGAAAGACTAGAACCAGGCCGTAATGTTGTAGTGTCCGGGGATCGACTCCGAAGTGCCAACAGGGTGAAGGGCAGCAAAGTCTTCCCTGAGGCTAAGAGGTCCAGTGAGGAGCACTCAGGGAGAGCTCGCCGGGCAGAGCTGACCACTGCTTTAGGTTAGTTTGCAGAGCAGAATTCCTATTTAAAATCAGTAAGGTATCAGACACCTTTCATTCAAACATGAGGAAAGGTAAGAAACCCATTCTCTCTCCTCATACCAATAAAGTCTAGGTTGAAGCATTGTTCAAAATGCTTATTTAAAAGCGAATGCAAGTTCAAGGGTTTTATCCAAAGCTTTGTGGCATGGTCACTCTCTGTGCAAAGCAGCACAGAACAGCAGAGCCAGTGTTAAAGAAGCTCACGCAGACGATGGAAAGCCTAGTCACCAACAGCTGAGTTTTGCAAGGGATAATTTATCCTGTCTCTTAAAAAGCAGCATCAATTAAACCATAATGACCTCCTGTAGCAAGACTCAGCTAAGCAGTTTGCAGTACTAAAAAAAAAATTAAAAAAGAAAAAATTCTCAGCAATGCTGTATCATACCAGAGCCTGCAGCGCAGGAATCGCAGAGAGCGCCGTCCAGGACAGCTCTGCAGAGAACTTCAGCCTCCTTTGCTGTTTAATGCTTCCGTTTCTCGAGCAGTCCATGACGGAGGATTCAATCAGCAGACAGTTTTTCCACAACTTTGATGGGGAAAGATACTATTAATTTTATGTGAGTGACTCATGTTTCGACAGGCAAAATGGCCAGGAAGGCAAGGGAACACACCCAGACATTTTCCCCGGTTTGGTAGCAATCAATACATTCACTTACACCACCGAGAGAACACGGCCAGCTCAAAGCAATTTTCTCAAGGTGAGAGGCCAAAGAAACAACAAAATTGCCAGCAACAGAAGCCTCAATTCACGATGAAAGGATTCCCAAGGCTGCACAGAAAGTAATGAATATCAATTCTGCTGCAATATTATCTACCTCCTGGGAGAAAACACTCTCCAGCACAGAGGCTCAAACCTCCAAAAGTTCACAGGAAAGAAAAGAAAAATGCAAGCCAGAAAGCAAACTGGGGAAAGAGATCTGTTCAACAGCTATACCTGTGTCACGTACCTCATTTCTCTTTAGCACCCTGCTGCAGGAAGCTCCGCAAAAATGAAGATGGTCTCGGCGCTGCTTGTGCTGAGCACCCTCCTGGGTACTCCCGCGGCGCCTCACCCGCGTCCCTCTTGTTACAAGAGGGCCCTCAAAGACCACAACTGTCACAACATCCCTGAAGGCATGGAGAACCTTCGACAAATCGCTGATGGTCTGCAAGATCACTTTTGGGAAGGGAAGGGCTGCGAGGTGATCTGTTACTGCAACTTGAATGAATTGCTCTGCTGTCCAAAGTAAGACCACGCTCATCTCACACACACACAGGCACAGTTCTGTATGACCACCCATTCTATTTCCATCATTTTACAGTTTCCACTGGAGGAATAAGCTATCATTTTAAAGAAATGCATCACTTCAGATGGTTTGAAAGCGTAGCGAGATATAGCCAATTACCTGATATGCTGCCAGTTTTCAGTTTTTGTTTTTCAGGGGCTCACCTAGGACTTGCTTAGCATATTTTGTAAACCTACATGTCCTATTATAGGGGACTTTAGCATTTAAATCACCCAGCTTTTGACTCTTCTGTTTGATCTAAACTAAGTATGAGAACTACATCAAATCCTTATTCACAGCACTTTGCAATGAAGATGTTTTCAGGACCATAAACAAAACCATTAGATTTCTGTCCCAGGGTAAAGAAGCGTATTGCTATTCTAAGGCATACGCACATACGTCAGTTGAATAAATGATTCTGTAAAGACAGCTGTTTAAAGTAGGAAAGCACACAGGGGGAACAGAGGTTCACAAATGCCTGCAAGGGAGCAAAAAGATTTAGCCCAAGAACATCAACACTTCTCTGGCTTGCTGGCACTGCTGACGAAGCTGAAGGGTGAAGTTCTCACTGACCGTGGGGTTTTTGTTGTTTTACAGCAGGAATGCACATCCCAACAAAATTAACATTGAGTTAATAAACACTGCCAGCCCATACTGGTTCGAAGTAATAAAATGGAGTACGGTGTCCAGTTCTGGCCTCCCCGGTTCAAGGACAGGGAGCTGCTGGGGAGGGTACAGCAAAGGGCTACAAAGATGATTAGGGGACTGGAACATCTTTCTTATGAGGAAAGGCTGAGGGACTTGGGTCTTTTTAGCCTGGAGAAGACTGAGGGGGAATCTTATGAATGCTTATAAATCCTGAAGGGGTGGGTGCCAGGAGGATGGGGCCAGTCTTTTTTCAGTGGTGCCCAGTGACAGGACGAGAGGTAACGGGCACAAACTGGATCATAGGAAGTTCCATCTAAAGATGAGGAGGAACTTTACTTTGAGGGTGGCAGAGCACTGGAACAAGCTGCCCAGAGAGGTCGTGGAGTCTCCTCTGGAGGTATTCAAAATTTGCCTTTCCTGTGCAATCTGCTCTCGGTGAACCTGCTCTGGTGGGGGGTTGGACTAGATGATCTCCAGAGGTCCCTTCCAACACCTATCATTCTGTGATTCTGTATTAAGAGGTATTACCTCATTCAGCTTTCCAGCAGTATCTTTTCTTCAGGAAATTTAGATTAAAAATATCAACACCTCAAAACTTATCAATACTTCAGGGCCACTAAAATGTCATTTTTGCTTGCCTATATAATGCCATCACTTTTTATATGTGCTCCTCTTAGCACCCAAGTTTCTCAAGTCCCCTAAAATCTGATAAAAGGCAACTTTTCAGCACTCCGTAGGGGACTAGATTTGAACCAAGTGGGAATGACTTCTAAAGCTAGAAACCTCACATTCAAACTGAGAGCAGGGTTTAAGTAAGTTTTTCATACTTCACTCTCTCTAAAACCAGATATGGTGTCCTCACCCTGAAGCACACTTTGGGTTTCCAGCTTCAACCTCTGAGCTTTAAGCAGCCTAAGAAAGCCTCTTACTTTGATATAAATATGTAAGGAGGCCTTCCTTCAACCATCCTGAAGTACTGAAGACCTACTTTGCAGGTCTGCTTTCAGGACAAATTGCACTAAACAGTATGCGTGCACATGTGGAAACTCTTTTTTTATTTTTCTAAAATTATGCATTTGGTAAGTTTACTTTCTCAAAGCTAAAACACCAGGGTGGAGTCCTGCCACTCTGGTCAGGCAATAAAAGTTTTGCCATCGCTTCCAAACCAGGCCAGCAGAGGTAGAAATACAGTATCTTCATACAGATCTGCAGTTGTATTTGCATTGCTGGAAGGGCATCCCACAAACACACTAATTCCACATATACCCTACCAAAAGCTAACCCCCCCCCCCCAACTGGAAATGAATGTCATGTTAAAGCTCTGATAAAGCAATAATCTAATTATTTAAATATCTGGTAATATCTTTCAGGGATATTTTCTTTGGACCACAGATATCTTTTGTGATTCCCTGCAACAGTCAGTGATGGACATCAAGTCTGCTGGTGAAGACAACAGACATTATTGTACAATCATGTAATAATGCTTTCAAGGGGGAAAAAACAAAACCACCACCAACAAAAAAAAACTTCCTAACCACAAGACAGGGACTCTTTTTACACTAGAAAAACTTCCTTTCTATACCTTCTTGGAATCTCAGATGTGTAAGAAATTCTCCTGTCAGATGTGGTAGCTGCCTTAATTTCCATAATGGTGTAAAAGACTGTATAAGCTCTTAATGCATCCTAATATGCATCCCCCAGCAAAAAGCCTAACTCATGTTACTCAGCACACATTCTCAACTAGTTTTGATGAAGAAACTCCAAGCTTAAGCCTTCATGTGGTTAAGAACGTGAGTCTCGTAGCAACCTACCGCAAGCACAGCTTTCTATTGCTTTACTGCCGCCACACAGTTAATGTTTTAAGCTGAAGCTACTCAGTACCTGGCATTTCTGCAGACAGCCTCCCACATTATATTTAGGCATCTTAAACAAAATACATGCACATACAAAAGGCAAACTTTCATCATTCATATTTGACAATTCCACTGGGAAAAAAAAATGTCAAAACTCACATTATTAGCACTAAAGCACACTTAGGTCTTAATTATTTCTAACCAGTCACCTGCATTAACTATGGAATCTGTAAAACCTTGAATGGTTTAATCTTAACATTGAACTTTTAAAATACTAGAACAATTACAATAGAGTATATCTATTCAGAAAGACATCTGAAGAGGATCAGACTGATGCAAGGTCTGTTAAGGCAACATAAAAATCCACACTCAAGCAGCTTTTTTAATCAAGCCTTGTTTGAAATACATTTATATAAATACAGAATTAAATTAAAATGCTGGATTTTTATTTTTAGGCTAGACTTGTAGGGAAATACCTAGGGAAATGAAGACAAACAGGTATCTCAAAATATTAGAAGTAGCCATCTTAATTTTTAAGAGGTATTGTGATCTAGGCTGTAGATACACAGCCACCTTTCAACACATGCCAATGCTGATTACAGTGCAAGAGAAAAACAGCCAATATTTTATGTCCCTTTGTAAGTTTAAGGAAAGCCACCTGAACGAGCCAGGCTCACAGGCAGTAAGCCTGGCTTATTGCCTTACATATAAAAACTCTTTAGCTATCAAGTCAGTCACATGGAGGGCATGTAGTACTGAAATAGGTATTTCAGGTTTTCCACTTAAAGTGTACTGTTCATCTAATAACCTTAAAATATTACACCATGAAAACTGCCACCCCCGGTTTACCACTTACTTCACATGCAGTATGAAGTACCACAATGACTGTTTTTCTTCCTCTGTTAGTAAACGAGGGTTGGCTAGTGGGGGAGGGGGGGTGATTATACATAGCTAATAATAAATGTTTCAAGTAAATCTGTGTGTACTATTTTTGCCAAGTAACTTTTAGGCTACTGACTGTTAAACAAACAGTTTGTGTCACCAGGCTTTTTAAGCCTGGTTTGTGTAATTATTCCTGAGTCATTTGGGCTTCCTACCAAATCATCAATTAAGGGGAAAAAACAACCCATAAATCTGGCAACCCACAGTCAAAATATCCAAAGTCAATGCTCTGCTAAGAAAACATACGGTATCTGCTCTTGTGCAGAGTCCTCTATAAGCTTCTAGCAGTAATAAGGGCACGTAACTTGTTGTTTGTGCCATCCAGTTTCTACATAAATCATGTTGCATATGCCTGGTATTCACAGCTTTCCAAAGCAGCAGTAGCAAAAAATTTAAGGCAGATACAAATCTGGGTAGTAAATTTAGTAGGTGGTTTTTAGTTACTTTCCTTCCACCACTCCTGGCTAAGGAAAATCCATAATCCACTGGAGAAAAGTTTTGCACCTTTCCACATGCAGCAGGAGAGGGTCACTTAGGCTACTACTTAAAGACTGACTTCCCATAGAAACTTGCTTTTGTTTCTCTCCCCACCTTCCTTCCCTCCCAAAGCTTCTTCTAGAGGTCCTGCCAGGCCTAGGTGAAAACATTCCACCCTGCCACGCACTCTGAGAACAAGCCTTTCTCCTTCAGATGTCCTATCCATGGCCAGGCTCCCTGGCTGTTTCTCCAACTAGCGCTTTGAAGATGACAAGCTCAATTTGTGCAAAGGATATTTAGCAAACAACTTCATAGTCACTATAGTGAAACGGGCACTAAAACATCTCTTCAAAGGAATACCAATTTTAGCTGCCACTAGCTAGGTATCACTAACCATCTTGAACTTAGGCCAACACTACAGAACTTTATTGTGGAAATACGTAAGACACTGCAAGTGAAAGAAATCAGGCCACTGAGAGCTACTGGGAAGCCAGCCAGTTTGAGGTTAGGGTTTATCATCATTCAGCTCCATGCAAGTGTCATGGGTCAAAAAGGCAAAATGGAGCATCTTAGTTGCACTGATGCCAGCAAAGTAGTAGTTTTCAAAAACCTCACAAGATTAACATCGAGCAGATTAGACCATAGAAATACTGCTTTCTCATTTTTCCCAAATTAAGAAGCCACTTTTAAACATCTGATAAGGTTAAGAGTTGCAACAAATACTAACTGAACAAGTTCAAACAGAGAAGGACACAGCTTCAAGATGAGACCTCTTCCCCCTCCACTTTTTCTTCAACCTATGTGCACAGCTTAAAGCAGAAAGAAATCATATTCCATATACCACACATTTAGACTGGCACAATAATTAAAATGACAATACAAGAAGTCATTTATAGTATCATCTTCAACATCAGACTTTACTAAGATACTCAATCAAAAGCAAAAGTTTTGCTGGACATTTTTCTCGTATGTTACTGTAAGTTTTGGTTTTGTTTTTTTTTTTTCCCCTTAAACAGGCCTGAGCAAATGCATGCAATGAAAAAGAAACAGTAGGCCTATTAGAAGGTATCATATTGACCCAGCACAGACTCTGTCTTCCATTCTCCAATTAAGTTCTTAGCCACATTGTATGTAGATGAATGGAAAAAGTCAGCAGCTAAAGGATTTCTTACTGAGTGGAAGGATTTCTCAGCGTAGTAAGCTGCAGCAGTCTTTTCATCCGTACTTATAGCTTTGAAATTCAAGAGCTGCATTTTTTTCCATTTGAACATAGGAGTAGGAATACCTCAGTGCTTGGAAGCACATATCCAAGCAATGACAAGATGAAAAAACAAATCAGAAAAGCCCCAATCAATTCTTGTTTCCAAAGGGGAAAAAGAAAACATTATTCAGCCATTTCTACCCAACTAACAACTGGAACTGTCATTTAAAGCCTTTTACCTTAGGAAAAAGAACCTATTGTCAAGTTTGCTACAGTTTGTTTTTTTTTTTTTTAAGGCATTGCATCATGAGAACTTGAAATACATTCATAAATACATCCTTAGCACACTTTAATTGAAAAATATTTTAATATTATTACATAATTAGTCAAAGCTTAACTATTAGGTACAAGTAACTCACTAAATAAGTTACAGACACACCCACTTGAGCAACAATATCAGCAATATTTATTTAAAATACTTTTGCTGAGGAAATTTGTTTCATAAGAGACGGTTTTCAAACAAATCAGCAAGGTTATGAAAAATAAAACAGAGACAAACTCTCTGGGGAGGAAAAAAGTTACAAAGAAAGCTTTTGCATATCAACAAAAACCCTCAGTCTTTTGATTTGCGGCCTGAGTCTCAGTCCCAACCTTTTCCATCTAATGAACCCCACTATCCATCTTTAGATCTGGTTTGTTCTTTTCATTCTTCACCGAATAGATGAAATATGTTAAGGTGTCCTTTTCGTTCACAGGAATTGTCCTAAAATGGCAGCCAATTATCTATAAAGGAAGAACACAAGGAAATTAAATAACCACTCTTATATGCAGAAATTGAAGATTCAGATTTAAATTAACTACATTAAACAAAGTTTAAAAGCTTGATCAAGCAGCTAAAAAAAAAGAAAGCCTACCTCTTTCAAAAGTCTTTAATAGTCATACAAAAGGTAGACAGAAACCATTTTATTGAGAAATATGAAGCAAAGATAGCAGATCGTACCCTAATTTCCTGAGTAAAAAGGCTAGAAAATTTTCAAGGAAAAAAGGAGTTCTCAAAACAAGCATGGGATTACATCTGTGTAGTTAAAGCTTGACTATAAAGCACGTAATGACTATAGAGTATCAACAGAGCGACAGCACAGAAATGAGACACTCATTACTCAGGGTGGGGTGTGTGTGTATCTGTATCAAGTCACATATAGAAACATCTAAGACAATACAAGAATCTTCAAGAATTATAATTGAACATTCAATTCAGCTCTTCAAAACGGAGCTATCAGTGATGAAAATTCACCATGCTGTAAATACTAAAATACGACAATCTCTAAACAGTTCTCGAGTCACTTTTGTCATTCCGGAAGTCTCTTCCTACGTCAAAATGAACACCAACTTTAAAAGAAAGCACTCAAAATATTAAACCTGCCCAAGCCTATCTCTGGCTTTTTGCCAAATACTTTGGTAAATTAAAATTAGCAAGAGGAAGTGAGAAAAATGGGACTGTTCACTTAACTACCACAGGGTGTAAGTATAAATGTTTAGCCTAATTAGCAAGTTAGAAAGCTTTCCAAACCCCACCCCCAAAAAATCCACAGAGAAACAGTTTGACAGAGTCCTTTAAAGTGGACTTCGAAGTAACAGCCAGAGGAGTGTCTATTGCACATCAGGGCAGGTTACAAGGAATCACATGCACTGTAAATGAAGTTGTGCAGCTGTGGCTCACAAATACCTGCAGGTCAAACAAAGCACATGACAGAAGCTTTGCCTATTCACATCAAGCAGCATAAGAAGCGTAAGCTAGTGCAAATGTCTCATGAGATGTACCTAAAGCAGACCCTTAGAAATGCTAGTTTTGCAGAACAAAAACTGCTTGCAGTCCTGCTAATTCAAGAGCTAGCTGTACCTCAGCTCACATATAAGAAAACAGAAGACTGATTTTAATTTCTTACTCATAGTAACAGCAGGACTATTCTTTTATAGCTCAGCCTTGAGATCTCCCCCACATTTAAGAACCTTGCCTTTAATCCACACAGATTAAGGGAGAGACCAGCAAAATGTCTGAACCAAAGTACAACCGGAGTGTATCACTGCACAAAGGTAAAAACAATAGCTGTATCTCCCTGTTAAGAGAAGATCACCAGTTCTCCCACGTATTTACATCAACATGCTGTAACTGCATCTTTGCAGTGCAGAAGAATTCCTTTAAAATTACAGTCACATGCAGCAAAGATGCTCGCATACAGCTGTACTCGCACACAGCTTCAGCACTTTTAGAAATACTGGTAAGAAAAAAATCTAAATTCATAAAGTTCCATTTTTCTGGTGACAGATCTCAGTGGTTTTAATTAACAGAATTAATTATCAATAGAAGCCTGTTTTTCATGCTTCCATACTTTACATATACAGAAATGCGTATATTTGCAGTAACTAGCTTTTTAAAGCAAAGTCTGAACCTTGCTGCAACTCCACTGCTACCTCTCAGTTTCTAGTTCTTTTCAGCAGACTGATGTGCAGACTATAGATCTGTGATTCTATGATATTCAGGGACACGCGGATCATCTTAGTTCCAACTCAACATTATGTATTTTTAAGCAGTACACACTCCTTTCGGAAGTTAAGAGTTCCTCCTCTGGAAAGAACTTTTACATTTGATTTACTTGGCTCAGGAGCTGTGGCCAATGAAGGAAGCTAGATAAGCAGTTCCCTTTTGTTCTCCTAAAATCCAGATTACATATGCTTTTTATGCAAGGATCACATTGTATAGAAAGCCACATGCCAGAGCAAGATGTATTTTCTATTATGGAACAAACACTCATACGTACTTCAACGAGCTGTGCTTTGTTAAGTCCCGGTCTGGTCTGTAGCTTGAAGTGTCTTTTGTACCTTCGAAGTGTGTTTACTTGTAACTGATATAAATCAACCTAGAAGAAAAGGGGGAGGGGGAGGGGAGGAAAACAATCTAATATAACTGAGAAGGATTCAGTCATTAATAGTTCACCTCTCAAAAATATTTTTGAATCTCACAGATACACAAGCATAGACCATCAGCTCAGCAGATCTCATTTCAACAAACTCCACTCCACACCTTCCAGCAGAAAGGGAAACAGCCCAGCTCAGTTTAAGAGCATTTTATTGTTAGCGAGCACGGCTCTGTCTCCCTTTAGCAGTGGACGATACTGTACTATAATCAGTTCTGGGTTTTTCTTCTTTTGTTTGTTCCCCAGTTCGAGCATGGTAACACAAAGCCAGTAACAACTTTCATATAACATCTGTTAAGATGCTGATTCAAAGGAGGCCCGTATTATTGTGATTTCAGCTATTAAATTTTACACAAGTTGCATGCAAGATATAGCACATCTGCACCGTGAGATAGCGCATACTAGAACCAGGAAAAAGTCTAGAGCGCAAAGTCTTTTTGGCTTGAGGTGAGAGAAGAAAACAGCTGCTCTTGCTCTCCAAACATATCCCTGCTACATAAGCACAATGCAGGAGTTATGTGCACAGGCATAGTTGTCCAAAACTATTTTTCAGTGCGAGCTGACAGTTGAGAGAATTGCACAAGGTCCTCTTAGGGATATAAATACACAACCTTAACCCAGTACTCCCTCAGTTTTGAATCCCATGAACCCTGATCAACAGTCACTTCTCCCAGCAACAGCTTACCCTCCCACCCTTCTTGACAATGTAAGAGAGCTTAATCAGATGACTGAGTGGGAAAGCAAGCTGAGAAAGCAGGCCGAATGAGAAATTCTGCTAGATCAGTTGCAATTACAGTAGTATTCTCCAAACTCACTGCATTAAAGATTGGTTAAGGAATTCACTTCCACTTTAAATTCATTTAGCGGCCTCAACTACAGAATATTTAAACAACAGCTGTCCCGCTGCATACTTGATAACCTGGCCAAACTTGATGTGATGCCACCTTGCGCAATAGAGGATGGGTATCCTTTAGTATTCTGAACTTTACATGGCACAAATTCCACTTCCCAAGTCACAGTGGAGAACCCACACCCTAGAGCATCAAGCAGAGGAGTAGCAGCAGGTTTCCACCAAGTCCCAGAAGCTAACAGTACTGCAGAAGCCTCTTCCCCTCCTGTAGGAATCACTTCTAACGGGTAATAATGGTTATGACTGAGATGGAAACAGGAGGGCCTTACAAGTCTTCAGAGGAAGGATTTTTTTTCTCTCAGTAAACTGGACAGCAATTGAAAATAAAGAAGGTCAAGCGCCAACAGGCATCTAAGGCATACAGTAATCACATGGGATGAACATGCTGCCATTGTCCAAACCGCCAGCTGAAACTCCTCAAAAATACTTCCCAGGCAGGTTTTTTTCCTGCAGTAGTACCATCATAAAAAAGCTTGCTTTCTTGTTCTAGAGTTATCCATCGGTTGTGACATGTTTTATAATCCTTGCATGAGAAAACAAAACAGGCTTGCAGGAGAGCTGTGATGACCACTGTGCCAGAACACTACCTGCAGTCACACAGAACATAAGCTGTAGACAGAACTTTCAAAGATGCAGTCCCACATATTTAACAGACAAACAACACAGCCCAGCATCAAACTACTCCCAATCCCCTAAAATCCTCTTAGCCAGAGCCTTCAGACTGGAGCCACGTGCCATTAGGCAAGGATTCTTGCACACAGTTTCATCACTTATGCTGCTGATATCTGCAGATGCTGACCATAAGGATGCCATTAAATTAACACTTCTGGAGCAATTTCTGAAGAATGCTTTAAAAAAACCCTCTTAAAAGGGATCAGGTAGGCAGGACAGCCTCTGCTCAAAATTAACACACTGAAGAGCACCTGCTAAACCAGGCTGTAGCAGAAATAATACAGAGCACATGGAGGAAAAAGAGCCTTAAGTGCAGTCTCTCCCACTATACTATGAAAAAGGCTTGAAAGTTGCAGTTCACTTCTATAATGGGTGAGGTTTCACTTGTCTGCAGTAGAGAAAACAGGTCGGAAAAGCACCATCCTTCTCCACTCCTTTCTTGCACAGCTCCCCAAACATCTCTTCCCTGAACAAGGGGTAAAACCAAATAGCTACCATCAAACTTTCCTAGTTAGACTAAGGCAATGGAATAACTGCAAGAGGCATCTGCGACCCATTTAGCACAGAAGAAAAGGATCGGAGGGATGGGGCAGTGAAGTGTTTATATCCCAAGCCCTATGTGCAATTCCCTTCAAGTTGTCGACTCCTGCAGAAGACAGTTTGCTGACATGTAGCAAAGCACCATTCTGGAGAGGAAGCACTAAGAAGGAGAAAATTTAAAATAGCAATTTTCTGAGAGAACTAGCAGACACTTAAAAATAATCTAGAGAATGTTTTTCGTTCTACTCTGCACCATTAATACAGAAAATACACCATAAGACTCAGTTAACTTCTGTTATATTAAGAACTGAGTGAATCAGGAACCTTCCCTTTCCTGCATGCCCCCCCCCCAAAAAAGGACAGCTGCAAGGGTGAAAGAGTGGTATCTGTGCAGATTCGGTAGTCACCAAGAACAAGCTTAACACAACAATTAAAATCCCAACTATTTAGCTACCTCTGGAGTGTCGATGTCTTGCACTGGTGAGTCACCATCATCATCGCTGCCTTTCCTCTTTCTTCTGTTTCTCACACTCTGAATTAAGTTTTTGTGGAAGTCACAAATATACAGATGTCTTGCCTAAAAGAGTAATACTGCATCTTTCAATCAAACCCACGTAAGTATCTCCCAGACTTATGACATAAACGCACACACAGAGACAACCCTCCGGCAAGCACAGTCACATTAACTGAATTGAGGAAGCTTTCCTAGCGGATTCTTCTAAATAAAGAACGCGTTACGCTACAGATCACTGCCACCGGCTTGGCCCAGAGGACACCGAAGTGCTGCAATCGACTGATTGAGTAGTAACAGGCTGCAGAGACACAGGAGTGCAACCCTCCCTCCGGCCACTCATCGCAACTCGGGGATGGGGAAGCAAACAAACAAAACCCAAGCTTTTAGTTGTTCTTTGGAGGGCAAAAAGCCGGCTCTTGTTCCCACAGGCTCTCATTGCCCCTCTATATCCCCCTCCCCCTTTGTTTTACTTCTACTACCTAGGCGAGGTCAAGCAACACATGTTTTTTTTCCCCTTTCTTTCTTTTTTAAAAGTTTCCCTTCGTACGGGTCCGCACGCTTTGGGAGAACTCTTCGCCGCGCACCAACCCCGATTTTCAGAGCTGCGTGCTTTAATGGCAACGAAAGCACGGAGCTGCGTTTAGGGACCGCGCCTGCAGGGCGAGGAACCCCCGGGCCGGGGAAAGGGGACGTGGGGGGCCCCTCGGGCACACGAAGCGCCGGCCGAGGCGCTGAGCAGTCGCGCCGGCTGCCGCGCATTTTAGGCTGCTTTGCCCCCCGCGCCGGGAAAACCTCCCGCGGCACCGGCCGAGGGGAAGCACCCCTCCGAAACGCCCGGGCGGCCCCTTCCGCAAAAAGGCGCCCGAAGGCGGCCCGGCAGCCGGCCCTCCGCCGGGGGGGTCCGCTCCCCCTGCCCGGCTGCGCCGAGCCGCGCTGCGCGGCGCCTGATGGCTGCCGAGCGGAAGATCCAGTGGCAAGGGGAGACGTGCAACATCGCAACGCGAGGCGGAGCAGCCGAGCGCTGCCCTCGCCAGGAACAGGCACGAACTGGCGCGCCAGGAGCCATGCAGGCTCCGCTCCGGGGAGGAGGAGCGCTTCCCGGCCGCGCTTCTTCCCCCTCCCGCTACCGGGGGGACACGCAGCCGGTGCCCGCGGCTCCTGAGGGGTGGGAGGGGACCCCAGAAGCAGGCAGGAGGGGCGGGCGCTTGCCCCCGCTCCCTCCCGCAGAGGGAGAGCACTTTCAGGCCGCGCCGCTGCAGCGCCAGCCAAACTCCACCGCGCGACGGAAAAAGGGGGGGAAAGGGGAAACACCACCTCCCGCCGCCAGAAAGAGACCCCTAAACTTCACTAAAAGCCCCCAAGCCAGCCAAGCCATTGGAGCAACCGGCCCGCGCGGAGCGGGGCTGGGGCCGGACGCGCCGCCGCTGCCCGGGCACGCACCGCCGGGACCCGCCGGCCGCTTTTGTCTGCCCGCCCCGCCGGCGGCGGGGGGGCGGCGGTCCCGTGTCTGTCCTCCGCTCCCCGCACTTACGCTCTTGTCCAGCTCGATCTTCACCTTCTTCTGCGAGATGCTCTTCTGGATCCGCTTGCTGAAGCTGGCGTTGCCGGCGGCGCGGCCGCACCGCTCCCCCTCCTCCCGCAGGCAGCACAGCTGCCCGGCCCCGGGGCCGCCCGCACCCCCGGCGCCCGCCGAGCCCGCGGCGGCGGCCGGAGCGAGCCCCGGCGGCGCTGGCGGCGGCGGCACCTCCACGGCGGAGCCCGCATTGCTCACCACCGCGGCGGTGGCGGCGGCGGCGGGGTCCGCCCCGCGCTGGGTCACCTCCTCGGAGGCAAAGCCGTTCATGCCCGGCGCCACCTCCGCAGCCGGCGGGAAGTCCCGGGGAGGGCGGCGGGATCCCGCCCCGCACCAAACTTCCCCGGCGAGACGCCGCGGCCCGGCGGGGCGCTCCCCCGCTCCCTGCCTGCCTCCCCTCAGCGGCGGCACCGGGACGCAAGCCCGCCCTCAAGGGCGGCCAGCCCGCAACGCCGCGGGAAGGACTCTCTCCGCCGGCTGCTGCTGCTCGAGCCCCGCGGCTACCGGAGCGGCGGCGGCGCCCCGCGGGTCGCCCCACTTCCTCCTTCCCCCCCTGTCATGTGGAGACTCTTCAGCTGTTTCCTATGCAACAACAGCAACCTGCCCGCCGCCCCGCCCCGCCCCGCCGCGCATGCCGGCTCCCCCGCCGCGGGGCGCCACGGGAAATGCAGTTCTCGCCCCCGCCGCGCCCTCCGCGGCCGGCGCGGCGGGAGAACTACAGCTCCCGAGGTGCCGCGCGGCGGCGGGAGCGCGGGAGGGGGGCTCGGCGTGCCGCTTTGCGGCGCTGAGGCCGGCGATGCCGTCCCGCGGTGGCGGCGGCGGGAGCCGCTACTCTTGTCCGCTGCGGCGGCGGGGAAGGGCCGCCCTGCGCTGCGCTCCCTTTCCCCCGCCGCCAGGAGGCCGGGCGCGCCGTGCGGGAGCGGCGGCAGCGGCTCAGCCCACTTTTAAAAGGCCCCGTTCGCCCTCCCCCCGCTCCCCGCTTCCCCCCCGTGGCTCCTCCCCGGCGGCGCGGCAGTTGGGATTTGAAAGGCGGCCGTGCGGCGGCGGCCGAGCCCGGCCCTGCCCTGCCGCGGCGGAGGCGGGAAGGCGAGAAACGCGCGGCGCAGAAGGGGGAGGCCGGGCGGCCCCTGAGGGGAGCGCGGGGCGGGCGGCGTCTCCCTCGGGGGCAGAGATCGCCGCTGCCGCTCGCACGGCCAAGCGCGTCAGCGTGCTTCAGCCAAAAAAGGCTCAGGCGCCCGCGCCTGCCCTTCCCCGTCCTCCGGCTGCGCCGCTCGCTCCGGCGGAGGCTGGAGCCGTGGCTTTTTCTGGCCGTGAAGTTTCGGTCTAAGCCCCACGTCTCGGGCGGATTTTCTACGAGTTTTTTTTCCTCCTCCTGCCTTCCGTCTCGGCCTCGTCCCTCCCTGCCTCGCCGCCTCCTTCCTCTTCCCCTCTCTTCCGTCAGCCGTGGCTGGAGCGCGGGTCCCGCCGGTCGGAGCGAGCGAGGGCGGTCTCTGTCCCCGGCGCTCCCGCCCCGCAGGCGGGAGGGAGCCCCCTGCGAGCCGCGGCCCGGCCGCCGCCGTGTCTCTCTGGACCCAGAACACCCGAAGCTCGGTCCTTTGTCCTTTTAAAACACGTGTAACTGGGCGGCAGTCCTGCCTTCCTTTAGTGAAGATCTCCGAAGACAAAGACGACTTGCAGTGCGAGTTTCCAGTTTTGTCATTTAAAAGGACTTGTTGTTAATAAAGGCCACTCTAACAACAAAAAAGACTGAGAATGCTGTATTATTTTCGCTAGTGATGAACCAAGACCTCGCTGTACATGCAACTAGCTAAAATAGATACTGTGAAAATACTTGATAAAAGCAAGTATTTTTAGTTTTGAGACTTTGCAAAACTATGCAGGAGATGCGTTGGCATTAAACCATTTAACAATTGAGCTGTTGACAGCAGACCGGCAGAAGCAGCAAGCTTTGACCTACTATTTTTTTTTCAAGTGCATTCAAAGCGAACGCAATGAAGGGTGAGGTTTTGCTTTCCTTTTGAACTGCTGCAAATAGTCCTTTAAATCTGAGAAACGGCATCCGAGCTGACCGTACTCAAAGCGTAATGATTTAATCACTAAAATATTTGACTGTATCGCTTGCCGTGCGTTTCCAGCTTGCAGAAGGAGGAGAGGAGTAGTGGGGAGGCCGGTGAATGATTCGAGGAGACACAGATCCTGCGTAAGCCAAAGTTCTGCGTGAGCCGGGGAACGCGATTATAGTGCAGTTTTGGTTTGCACTGCAGATGGCTCCTTAATCTGATTGCATAACCTGGTATTAGAGAATAGGGATAGCTCCCACTTCACGCTCCCCACAGTCGCAACTGAATGAAGGATACAGTAACTGAAGCTAAGCTGAACATAAAGTCACAGACAGCAGTTACCTAGAAGGCACGTTTCAGTGATTAGAGAGGGGAATTGGATAAGCCTCAGAAAAAATACCAAACCCCGTTTTGTTATCAGCTGAGCTGAAGACTATGTGGAGTGCCCAGGTTTAATTCCACGCTCTGCTGCTGTTTAATCTCAGGCAACAGATGTTTAACCCACTTTTTGAGTTTCTTGTGATTTCACATTTTCAAAAAAAAAAAAGTAATAATGTTACAATAAAAAAAAAAACCCAAACAGTAACAATGATAACAGGCCTTTAAAGAAGAACATAGGAAACACGAGCTGCGAAAAGTGGGACAAGGGTGAGTTCCAGGAATTCTTCAGTGGAAATCTGGGTCATGAATAGCAATTTCTAGACTCTTAGGCTATGTTTTTTGAGGTCCCTTTTATTTCTTCAGATGGATTTGACCTTACTGTAAGCATAAAATATGTCAATCTGGGTCTGGCTGCTGTGATTTGGTACGGTGGAAAGATCACTTGTGCATCTCAAATATGTTTCTGATCCTCTTTGTACAGTTTGTAAGCAGTTAAAAGCCTGATTATGTTACCCAGCCATGCTTGCCAATATGTTAATTTATAAGCGGAATTTCAAGTAGAGTAGTATCATAGTTTCATGATTAGATCACGATAAGACAATAGTGGGACTGAGAAAGATAGTTCTGCTTCTGCCGTAAGCTGCTCATTTTCACACCTGTGCCCTGTCCTTCTTTGTGCCTGCAAAAGCATTTGCCGTTGGCTGCACGGCAGACTGGATTGGGTTACAACTAGACCAGCAACAAGAAAATCAGTTAAGTTTAACCCTGCTCTGCTTTACCGCTCAGCTGCGTGATGTCCCAGCACACAGGAAGGTCCAGCGTAAGGGCAGGACTGTGTGACTGGTGGTGCAGGGGGATGACCACCTTGTTTTGTATGAACACCTGCTTGCAGTAACAAAGAAATCATGTCAGTTTTAATCTTGCATCATATGTGGGATCAAAAAACACAGAGCTGCAGCTAGGCGGGCTTAGCAGGCAGTATGAAGCTTGCTACAGGATGGATTTGCAAACTTTCACGAAGCTTGGGCCCCATGAAATAAAAAAATCACTCATCGTAGAGTATGTAATCTAAAATTATGATTTTATAACATAAGCCCTAGTAGTGGTTAGTAGAAGTGTTCAGATATAACTAAAGCACATATAGGGAGAGGTTTTAAGTAACCATAAAAACACGCAGTATTGCAACAATATACTGATGAAAGTAAAACTTCAAAAATTAAATCAGTTCAAAGGAAACGGCAGCTCCAATCCAGCAACTCTGTACATGAGACTTCACTAGCACTTGCTGGCCATGCACACAAGCAGAGCTGAATCGTACGGAAGGCAGCCGTAATCTACATCCCTCATGGGTGCCAAACAACACCGCGTGGACGACGTGTAAGTGGCATGCAGAAGGAGCAGGAGCTACAGCATCTTGAAAAGTGTGCCTGAATTCGCAGCTCCAGGCTCTGAAGTCAGTGGGACTCGGTGGCCCCTCCTGGCACTGAGGTGGGCCAGGCAGGTGCAGGTGGGAGCCGAGCAGCTTGTGCCTCTCCGAGATGCCATATGCCCCAGCTCCTGCTAGCTTTTGACTGATGTGTTTTGCAATTTGAGAGAGAAGAGTGATAATCGGACGCATCAGCTTGGATATACTGCAAGCACACTGCAAACGTATTATTAGTAATTAATCTTGGAAAGGAAATGTGGCTTGTAACCGTGTATACATCTTCACATGGTAAGGTTCCACTGGGGATGACTATTCCCTTCCCCAATGGGTACCATTCATCTGAAGTCTAAGTGTGCATTAGTACGCTTGTGTGCAGCACCTGAAATTATTGTTAGCAAATGGAATAATAAGGAAAACTATTGGTATACTATTTTTCACAGGAAACACACATTTTCTTTGGTTTGGATTGTAACTATTTCAATGACAAATAGATTCCTTTAAAACGCGTTAAAAATTCCGCAAATTCCACCACATGCCCCAGTGGTTTTGATAAAGAGCAACTGGCTGTGATAAAGAACAGTGACCAAATCTCTCCTTCCTTATCTTAAACAAGTCCCATTCTTTTTATTGTGCTCTGATTTTCAAATCTCTGATTTTCCCTTCCCACTCCAGCACCAACTAACCGTGCTACTGCCTGTTGCTCTGCCTCCGATTTATTGTCCAAATATGTTAAAGCATAGAGCCCAAAGCACAAGACTATTGGGAGTTACCTACAAACTGTATTTTTTTTTACTTCTTTATATGTTTTACACTAGGGTAGTTAAAATGTAACTTCGGATAGTTAACTGTATGACAAAACTTAATCTCTATTAGCACATATACAGCTTATTGTATATGATTCAAATAATATGGTAAGAGAAAAAAATCATACCTTTAACCAAAATAGTGATATTGGTGGAAAACAGGTATTTCCAGGTCTCCGAGTAATGCAGCTGAAGCCAATGTTCCTTTTTTAAGCGTTCTGCCTTGTACAATGGAAACTAAGGGTCTATGAAAGAGTTTATGTAACACAGGCTTTTATTAAAAGTTTTAAAGCAGTAAACAGGGTCCAAAAATAATGTATTTTAAGAATAATCTAGGTGTTACAGGATTAAAACTGATAAGCCAGTGTACTGTAAAAGCTTTAAATATTTGTAATATGTGCCCCTTAACGGCTTGTGCCAATTCACTTTCGCAATAAGCCATTAGTTACAGGAGGCATCAAAGGACCTTCTGTTAGAAGGCTTCGTTCTTACGTGCAAAAATACAGAAACGGTGGTACAGAAACTTTAGATGTTCTTTGTTGAATGTACGTGACAAATTGTTTGTTGGGGGACTTAAACAATGACGTATGACACCTACTTTTGGTTCATAAA
This sequence comes from Gavia stellata, assembly GCF_030936135.1. Lineage (NCBI taxonomy): Eukaryota > Metazoa > Chordata > Aves > Gaviiformes > Gaviidae > Gavia > Gavia stellata. The sequence continues at coordinate 41,417,903 of NC_082598.1, forward strand.
GCAACAGCAAATGCGGCACGAAGGAGATACCTCAAACACCGCAACTGCACAGAAGCAAACAGAGAAGCCAAGCTCCAGCTGTGCACTGGGTTTCACTGGTACCCACTAGCTTTCAACACCCCCTCCTCCTCACAAGCCCCTGTTCAGCAAAGTTGGAAGTGCACATCCATCTGCTTGCTTCAGGGTCACTGATTCACCGATCATTTGTCTGTCCAGGTTGCCTGGAGTAATATTATGTTTCACATTATATTAGATCTCGCAGTCAGAAAGAGACCCAACAAAATCATCATTAGGGCTTTTCTGAAATGTAATGCAACTATCTGGAACATACAGTGAGAAAGTATCACCCCCAGAGGTTTTGTTTAGTAATGCAATACAAATTTAGCGATGACTAATAGGCAGATAGTTGTAGAATATTGCTTAAGAGTTACTTTTTAATCCCTTGAAAAGAAATAAAAAGCTTGCTCAGCTTTTTTTTTGTTAGTAAGAGAAACCCTGTCATATCTTTTCAGCAAATTTTGCTTGTCTCAAATGCACTCTTGATACCACAAAAAGCACTGTATGCTCTTTGCTGTAGTCTTACATTTTGTGAACCACTGTTTTCTGCTTATAGAAATTCAGATTTGACACCGTCTTTAATCACTTGCTTTTTGCTTTGAATAACACATATTACACTATCTTTGCAGGTTTGTCAGAGGATTCTAGAAACTACAGTGCTCCTTTACACCATCACGTCCTCTTCTGATACGGATTCATTTTACAGAAAGGAAAACAGGAAACTTCTGCAGCCCTGAAGCCTCTTCCAGCGCCCTTATCTTTGCAGTACCGTTAAAAGCACCTCTAGGTCTGACTTCGCTCTTGTTGAAGTTAACAGCAAGTTTTAAGTGCCCCTTGGGAGCAGGTGAACACCTTCCCCACCCAAGTACAGAATGCATCGTTTAGAAGGTCTTTAGAAGGTATGTGGATTCTGCCAGCACAACCAAAATAGAGTCCAATACTAATATAGGTATTGTTATAAAAATAAAATGAGTAAAATTACATGTGGGTTTGGGGTTTAACTGTTTTCCTGACTTCCCACAGAGCTCATTCTGGGTAAAAGATACAGGCTTATACTCCAACAAACTCAAGTATAAGGATAGTTTTGAACTGTACTTGGTTTTTGCTGATGTTACTTGACAATAATCCCTTAACTGAGAAATATTATGGGAAAAGGAGCAGATAAAATGTTGTGCAAATTTTTTCACAAATGATGGCCACCAGGCAGAATTTCCTACGTTTGGATAGTAGCTACTGCTATCATTCACTCAATATACAGCAGCTGATCAAAAGCATTGCTTCTTCATTAGATATGGCCATTCATCCTTAATGGTCCTCAAATCTCAACTCCCTTACTTGAAAGATAACGTTAGAGTCTCAGCTTTCATACTGATAAAGCCTCTAGCCTTTACAGTCACAAAGGTAAGTTTGAAATCCGGTCAAGGATGTATCCTAAAGCATAGAACACAAAAAGAGGCGCCCACCCTCCAGTTTCAACATTATGGCTTTTAAACAGCTATAGGTTTAGAAGGTTTTTTTATGCAAGTGTTCAGTTGTTAATATTTATTAACATTATAAACACCACAGATGAGACCCGATTCTATTATTACAGCTATCCACAGGCACTAAACCTGTGGATAAACTTAACCTCTCTCCAGAAGTGACTGCTGGAGTAGGATTTTATATGATTTTACATGAACTTGTAAACTATTTCAGAATTAGGAAAATAATAATACAGATCTTTTACCTCTTACACAACTATAACTTCTTTGATTATCTGTGTTTCTAGTTATATCATGAAAGTCTGTTCCAAAATGAATTACATCTTTACAAAGTAAATTTTTGACTGCTGGAAAAGGAGAATGGGAGTTTTATGCTTTTAATATTTGTACATATTACAATAATTTAACAACATATAAATGCTAATTGTTAGTATAAAATGTAGTGACATAAAAATTGCACAGCATGATCAAGCCTATGAACTGGAGTGTATTCATCAAGATGGTTTCTCTCTTAAAGGTTTACGTTGAAGTTGAGGGTTTATAGGTTTTAAGGATTCTTTTTTTCAGCTTTTAAAAACTGGAAAAGACATGCTTTGGGCTGCACTTTAGTTTCTCGTTAGCTTTGACTAAGCCAGCCTTTCTTTGACACAGAACAACTTCACTTGAGCTTTCCTTGCTTATTTCTTCAAATGCACGACTGTGCTGCTCCCAATTTCTTTTTCATTTGTAGTAGGCGTTTGTGCCTGCCAGTGCTTGGGGAGAGCTTAACTTCACAGATGGTCACAGTGAATTATGAGGATTAATCACAGGCCCAAGGGTTTATTATTGAACTTCCTTAAGATTTTTTTTTTTCCCCCACAAGAGTTGGGGCGGTGGAGTAGAAGCATTAGCTTTTGACTGGTATTATAGACAGACACATTTTCTAGTAGCGTAAGACCTCTGAAACAACCTTCCTTGTTACTGTACAACACTTAACAGTATAGAGTAGGGTATACAATGGGATCCTCTAGAGGAACTATACTTTTATTTCATCAGTTGCTGGAAAATCCCACAGGATCCATGACTAAAAATGAGACTGAAGAATCAACAATTTCAAATTTCCTGAGCATTTTCTTTCTAGTCTCAGATTACCTGTGTATCCTATGATCATTTCTGTGACACATATGAAAGCACTACTTGCCAGAAATAAGAGGAGAAATTAATTATTTTACTATGACAACGTCTACATTGGCAACAGCACAGGATGTACTCCACCTGACCAAAACTTGAGACCCATTTAAGTTTAATGAGACCCATTGAAATTCATTGAAGTTTTTTCGCTACTTGGACCCAAGGCTGATGTGTTTACGAGTACCACAGTGCTTACAAGGAACCAGGCCGTTATCAGCCAAACCCGATTCTCTCTTCTGGCTCTGGGAGACAGGAGGCTACGATTCCTCCTTCCTCTTGCGGCCTGTGGCACACAGCCTTGTCAACTTACCCTATTCTTTCTCTTTCCTAAAAGATTTTAGAGCTGCAATTACATAGGAAACAGCTTCTACTGCCAAGTTCAGCTTGTTTTTAAATTTCTAGCCCTCATGACCACCAAAGAAGAAGGTACCTCAGAAATGGACAAGGTACAAACAACGTTCTGGTTTGTTCTGCAGCCGTTTCAACATTTGTAAGTCACCATGGGTTGACACGTACTTAATTTTGGCAGTGGTGAGCACCAGCGGCTAGCCTGACACAGGCGCTTGGAATGTTTGGGGGATGGACTGTGATTACAGCCTCTTCGGACCTGCTTGCTAGATGTCACACCTCCAGGGCCAGACACAGTCCCACCTTTTGTCTTACTACTTAGAAGAAAAAAAAAATCCTGGACCTACGTTCTCCAATTCCCAAATGACACAACATTTTTATTAGTAATTACATTTTCTTTCTTAAGAGTAAGTCATGTATACCTTTTGGGCAAAGTACCAATGTTTACCAAGGCTGGAAGTGTTTGAGGGGATGGGGACAGAAGGGTAGAAACTTTTTTTTACCCATTTAAACCGATTTCATAGTGTAAATTACAGCTATCCACATTTTAAAGCCCCTCTAAACTGCCTGTGAAACTATCTAATGGATGAACAAAGGCAAATTACTGCTTTCTTCTCATACCTGTAAAAAGGGATTAACGATATAGCAAAATATAAAGGAGGTCTATTAAGATCTCCAAGGAAAAAGTGTTACATGAGTACTGCTTTGAATGTAAATAAGAAAGTAAATGAAAGTGAGGCCTAGGGATAGAGAAGTAAAAAAAAAAAGCATGTTAACCCAATGCAAGTGGCAAAAAGTTCTTGCCAAATTAAGGCTCAAAAAGTTCAGTTAACAATTACTGTGACCAGGAACAGCTGGCGTTCCTAATATTATCTGCATTAGTACCACGAGAGATTTGTTGTATTTATTTCCTATCATATGACTGCTGCAGTTCAGACTCTGCTCCGCAGCTGTCCCGGGTAGTGCCTAATGTAGGCTGCCTTTGTTTTAGGTATTTGGTACACAGCACAAAGTCAAAACAAGTTCCTGAGCCTTCAGACTAAACCAGCCCGGTGTAACACCGCTGCTGTTTGCCTATGAGCTGCTTAACTGGTTATGCAGGCTTTACAATAGCACATATAATAAAACTGTAATGTTTAAAGGGTAAATATATTTCATTTTTATAAAATACACGTTATTTTCATGTTATACAACAACAGAAAAAATGGGAAAAGTTCTAACATATTATCTTAAATGCAAGTCTTTAAGATACTGACCAAAATACCAGTTTTGCAAACTTTTGGGCAGCTGCAGTTACCTATGTTTTTATCAAAGGACAAGGAAAGTAGCTACTTATAACTGGAACACTACAGTAAAATAAGTTTTGTGTTGAATTTAGGTAAGCAGTAGCCTGGGTAGTTCTGGTTTTTGCTTTTTGTCCTAAAGCTCCTACCATATATCTAGTATGAGACGCTCGCATGAAATAGGCCAAAATCCAAAGTTTTTGTCTGTAGACTTTGTAACTCACATTAAAAAGGGGTTTTTAAAGCAGTGTCCTATTTAAATGCTTTTTGTGTCTTGGATTTTAATCTTTTTCTCTAACAAAAATTGCTGATTAAAGCTAAATTTGCTTTTTTTTTCAACATCTTGCATTACTATTAGTGAAGTTAGTTGACATTAAAACCAAGAGCAGCTATAACTCGCTTTCATCATTCATCCAGTAAACACTGACTTCTCAGGTCCATAAGAGAGACCCTTTCAGCAGTAATCAATCAAGAACGATCACTTTCCAGAGTAGAATTTTATTGCCATTAAGGCTACGTTAAGGCATACTCTATACAGGAATTTGGGTAATAGCAGAGTCTCTGGGGAGAAACAGTAGAGCTTCTTCATCCAACTGACTGAATTAAAACTGACAGTGTCACCATATAATACACTTACACCAGAATGAAAGTTTGGGCAGAGTTAAGGTCATGCGACTATAGTTCGCAATTTCCTTGGCTGAACGGTATCTGTTGCAACCGATCCGCTGATGGAAACGTTAATGCAAATAAAAGGTCTTTTTACTTTCTTCCCTTGCTTTGTCCGCACTAACACCAGTACCCTGAAAAGCTGTAGAAGCTGCCCACAGAAGCCAAGAGAGACAGTATGATGTAAAGTACTATCACTCCAATCACACATTTTTGTTGTCTGTGACATACTTTTCTTCAACTCCATGTCTCAGCTCTGCAGCCTGGTCTCATCCGCCTGGTCTTTTCCTTCTATCCAGTGTTTCTAGTCACTGCATTGCTTATCTCTCCTCACACCCAGTTCACTGAAGATGAAGTGAACAATAGCGCCCAAAACTGTAATTGTGGAGCAGATTAGAAACTCAAAAGGGCTCAAAGCCAGGGAGCTATAAAACTTAACAGTCATTTAATGAGCTGAATTATTCAAGCAGAAGTAAGCTTCAAGTCCTGGAGTTTATGCTTCTTCCCCACAACTGTCATCCACATGTGGTTAATAAATTAACCACGCGGACGGACCGAAGTCAATACTGCATAGATCACTGCTTTAGAATAGAGTAACAGTGACTGAATCTCTTGAGACAGAATTTGCGGTTTTGTCTGAAAAGGAACAGTGTGGTGTAATGAAAAAACGGTGACAGCTTATTGTGGAACCAGGCGCAGAGAGAAGCGCTTTTCCAGGCGCGGGGGTGCTGGGAGAAGGCATGGCTTTGGGACTGACAAGTTTCTCACATCGGCATTCTTGCGTGGAGCTTTCAGCATCGGCGCTGCTGTGGAAAGCTTCCAGTATCATGTTCAAGCGTGGAAAATTTTCAATACTGCCTTCCTTGTTGGAGGACAGACAGATGTTGAAGGGTACAACTGTTTGGTTTCTTGTGCTGCCCTATGTTGCATGACATAACCCTCTATGTATACATTTAATTGTACAAAAGCCTTCTTTTTCAGAGAAGAGAATCGAGAAGACTATCTTTAAAAGAACAAAGGACCTAATTTCTTTCTTAAAACATTTGATTAAATCATTTGAAAGGCAGGTCTCATTTTTTCCCATAGCAGTAATTACACTTTCTCACCCTACCTGCTTTTCCACAATTATTTTCTTCATAATCTTAGAGCAGATATGAAAACAGATGCAACAGAGGAAGCCTCACTGCAATTATATCCCATAATTTCCAAAGACTGTTCCAAAGTTTTTTTTTTCCTATGAACTTGATATAGTAATGTTAAAAGGAAGAATAAAAATATGTTAATAATAAACTTATATAAAGCTGCCTTTTGTTTTTGTTCAAGAACTGACAGAGGATGGAATTGGAAGGTAAAATGAGAAAAATTCTTCTCGCCTTTCAACTGTTAAAAATAATTTCTGGTGCCTGTAGCCATCCTTCAGTGACAAACTCCCAGAGGTCATGACTTGCTATTTTAGAAGCACTGACATTGAGAAGACTCTGTTTCCTGAAGACTGGTGGACTACTTCCTTGTTTTCAACTGCATCGGTGAGGATTGAGAAGTAAAACTGATTTTGATGGAGTTAACCTACATATGCATATATACATATATAAAATATATGGCTGTAAACAATGCAGAAAGTAATATGAATTTGTTTTTGTTTGAATGATGTGATATGGAAAGCCCTAGGTAAGTCTGGTGGACAAAGACTGGTTTTACACCAGAGATACCAATGGCTGTACTATGATTCATTCAGTACATGCTAGTATTATAAGGTTCTACCATCTGTTACAAAACTACTTTATTAACTAGAAAACGCTCCACAAGAAACTGTCATATACAGGTGGTTCACCACAAAGTAAGTAACCCATCTGGCAGCTTAATTCACCAAACAAAATACTGCTTTCCAACTAATAGATGAAGTAAAAGCATTTTTGAAGCCTGATGAAAACAACTCCTTGCAAAGCAGCTAGGCCTTCACACAATTCAGTACACAGAAATGAGAACATGAATTTGCTACTGAGATGAAGTAGAATGGTATATAGTAATAAATACTGGAACACAGAATATCCCCTGTGTAAATGTTTATTTTAGAAGATAAGTGTAAGCTTTGTTTGTAGGTTAAACACTATCAAAAGGAATAGCCACAGAAGTTAGCCAATATAAGAATTTGGATAACTGGCTTCTGACAGGCTTTAACACCTGCAAAAGGAATACACATCTCTGCATTACTCTGTTAATTTACCTCCCAAATAACCTCTCTTCAAAGAAGATTTTGACTAACTTTTTTCGGTTTCCATTATGTCTTTTAGGGCTACAGTTTGAGCAAACACATAGAGCTTAAAATGAAATAGGGATGAAGGAGGCATTTACTACTGTATTAGTAAACTGTTCTGCATGAACACATCCTTGTTGGAAGGAAAAAAAAAAAGTGCTTGGAGGACTGGGCCTGGTAAGTGCTTCTTATTCAATGCTTACACTGAGCAGATCTGGAATGGGGCAGACTCTGGAGATCAAGACATTGGTCAATCTCACACCTGCAACTAGTCAATACCCTCAGATAGCTTAGGGCTTCTTGCTGCTGTCTTTTAAAGTTTATTTTTATTACCATTGAGCTCAGTTAATACGATTAAAACTCTACTGAAGGCATGGCATCTTCAGTAAGCAAAGTTAGAGTCTGCTTTTCAGCGCTGCTAGAACTACACCTGAAAAAGCAAGTGTGTTGGAAACTCCTTAGGTTAGCAAGATTTATCTAAACTGATGCTAGCTAGAGAATTGGATTAAAATAACCAGACAGCAGAGAACCAAAATCAGCAGAAGCTGTATCGTGTAGACTAGGGCCAAATCGCAATAGAAGAGACTAAATGGCTGTACAGAAACTTCCGTTTTATCCCCAATCCGAAAGGGCCAGATTCACCACCGGCGGTTCCCTTGAAAGCATGAACTGCAAACCACCGGCGTTACATCTTCCGCCGAGTTCTGCTTCCAGGCTTACTGCTGCGGCTTTCCCTTCACAGGGAGAGCAAAACACGAAGCGAGGCGACACTTTCCCTTCCCAGCCGGCCTGAGCGGAGGCAGCAGCCGTTCCCCCCGGGGACGCCGGCCCCTCTCCCCCCAGGGGTTGCTGCAAGCCGGGCCCAGCGCCTCGGCGGCACCCCGCACCCTGCTCCCGCGGTTTGACCCGGCGCACCCCAGGCCCCGCGGGGAGGGAGCCGGGGGCGGGCGTCGCCCCGGCCGTTACCCCGCGGCGGGTCAGGGCGAGGGCAGGGCCGTCGCGCCGCCCGGCCCCGCAGCCCCCCCAGGAGCGGGCCTCGCTCGGGCGGCGAAACCGAAGTTAAAGCCCAGCGTTACAGCTGGCGGCTGCTGTCCGCCAGGCTCGGGGAGCCGCGGGCCCGCCGCGCCCGACCGGGAGGGAGGGAGGGAGGGCCGCGCTCACCGCCGCGGCCCGCCCCCGGCTGCCCCCCCCCGGACAGGAAGAAGGTAGCGCCCAGGGCGCCGGCTCCCCCCTCCGAGGAGGCCCCACACACTCCGGCAGCCGGGCCGCAGCGGGGCAGCTGCCCCCGGCCGGGCCTTCCGCGGCCGCCGGCAGGAGCTCGTCCCGAGCTGCGGCACCACGCGCTCCCCGGAACCCCGCCCGTCCCCTTCCGCGGCTCCTCTTGTTTTGCCCGCCCCACCATCCTCCTCCCTCCCTTTGTATTTTTAAACCACGCTACAGCATCCCGCTCCGCCCAATCAAAACGCGCACACTCCCCGGCGGCCAATGGCGGGGGTCCCCGCGGTTTTTTAAACCGTCCCTCTCATCCAATCACCGCCCAGCGCTTTTGGTTCCGCCCCCTCCACTATCCTCACCCCAACCGGTTCCAACGAGTATGAGCGCTTAACGACCCCCTCGCGCTCGACCTAGCCGAGGAGCTGCTCGGCCACTGACGTCGGAGCCGCAGCCAGCGAATCCCCGGCGGCCCCGGCCCTGGCGGGCGGGGCCGCAGGCAGTTTGAACTGGCGCGGCGGCCAATCCGCTGCGGCGGGGGGCGGGCCCCCGGGCGCCGCGGGTCAAGTTGCTGTGGCGGGTAGGGCTGTGGAAAACAAGAGGCTGTAAGTGCGCCGCCGGGAAACCATTTAGCAGCAGCAGCGGAGGGAGCAGAGCCCCGCGCCGCCGCCGCCCGCTCCACCCAGCCAGGCAAGGCCCCGCGCACCCCCCGCCGGCGGAGGCCGCAGGGCAGCGGGAGAGCGCGAGGGAGAGCGGGAAGGAGGGGGCGCCGCCGGCAGTCCTGGGCGCGGAGGGAGCGCGGGGCTGCCGGGGCGGGCGGGCGGGCGGCGCGCCCGGGGCTGAAGGGGGGGTTCCCGCCGGGCGGTGGGGCCGGCCGCGCGGGCAGGGCGGCGGCGGCCCCGCCGGGGAGGGCCGGGGCGCGGGCGGCGGCGCCGTGCGGGCCGCCCGCCGCGGGGAGCGGGTGGAGGTGCCTGGCGGCGGCGGGAGGTGCCGCGGGGCGGGCGGGCGGGCGAGGGGCTGCGGCGGGGGAGGGGCCGGCGGCCGCGGGGGGCGTGTTCGGGCGGGAAGGCGCCGGCGGGCGAGAGGCGGGAGAGGCCTGAGGCGCGGCCCCGCCCGGCCGTGGCTCGGCTCCGCGCCGCGGCCCCGCCCTCACGCCTCCTCTCCCCCCCCACCCCCCCGGCAGGGACCCGCCGCCGACCTCGCCATGGGCAAAGGCGACCCCAACAAGCCGCGGGGCAAGATGTCCTCGTACGCCTACTTCGTGCAGACCTGCCGCGAGGAGCACAAGAAGAAGCACCCGGACTCGTCCGTCAACTTCGCCGAGTTCTCGCGGAAGTGCTCGGAGCGGTGGAAGGTGAGCGGGGCCGGGCCGGGCCGTGCTGAGCTGCTGCGGGCTGCTGGGAAAAGATCCCTGCTAGCAGCTGCTGCTCAGACGTTAGTGGGTCACCGGGCGCTTTATCTGATCCAGGCTCTTCTCCTTTCCCCTCCGTGTGTTCGCAGACAATGTCTAGCAAGGAAAAAGGAAAGTTTGAAGAAATGGCTAAAGGAGACAAAGCTCGTTACGACAGGGAGATGAAAAACTATGTTCCTCCCAAAGGCGAGAAGAAGGGAAAGAAAAAGGACCCCAACGCTCCTAAAAGACCACCGTAAGTGTTTCTACGACCAAAAAAAAAAAAAAAGTATTAGGTCAGTCTGACACTTCATTTTAATTGGTGTTTCTCATTTTAGATCTGCGTTCTTCCTTTTCTGTTCTGAACACCGTCCAAAAATCAAAAATGATCATCCTGGCTTGTCTATTGGAGATACAGCAAAGAAATTAGGTGAAATGTGGTCTGAACAGTCGGCCAAAGATAAACAGCCATATGAACAGAAGGCTGCAAAACTAAAGGAGAAATATGAAAAGGTACAGTGAAAGTGATAAAATAATGGTTAAAGTTGTAGAGGTCACTGTAAATGTGCGTGGCTTTTGTTTTGCACCTAAAAGTATATATGGCACATAATTCTAAATGTTTACGTCAACCTTTGTCAGGCTCCAGAATGCATAGAAAGGTGTGGCCTGGGAGGTATCTGGAACCCTTACGGTGAACCTGGATGCCGTTTTTACATGTCTAGAGATTTTAACCAATTAGATGCTTTACTTCCAGAAAACAGGTCAGCTGCTTGGAAAAATACACAGTCATACTCCACAGCACTGCAGTCATGAAATTCTTAAAACTGGATCACGCATTCTCTTGCCAAAAGGTGTAAGCATGAAAGAAGGTCCCAAAGTTGAAAGCCCGCTTTTCCGCACACACTGTGTTTGATTTGCACAGTATAGTATTAAGTTACTAAAGCAGTACAAATTTGTCTTCAGAGTTACATTGCCAGGAGCTAAACGGCATTTTTCTTGCAGGATATTGCAGCATACCGTGCCAAGAGCAAGAGTGATGCAGGAAAAAAGGGCCCAGGTAGGCCTGCAGGATCTAAGAAGAAAGCAGAACCAGAAGAGGAGGAGGAGGAGGAGGAAGATGATGAAGAGGAGGAAGAAGATGAGGATGAGGAATAAACAAATGTCCTGCTGTAAAGATTTATGCTCAAAATCCAATATTTTGCTAAGAATGTGAACTCAAGTGCAGCTCATTGTTAGCTTCAGTATAAAAATCTGTACAGAATTGTGTATAGGTAATGTGGTTCTTTGTAGGGAGACCTCTATTTTTAATGTAAGTAGTAGCGGAGGGCTGCTACAGTTCGGTTTAAAAAAAAAAGGAGAAAAAGTTGTGGAATGTTTCTGCATATTTAATGGTTTTGTTGAAATTCAGTGACTTGATAGCCAGGTGTTTCTTTATAGCTAAGTAAAACAAAGGAGGTAGCTTAATAGCTGATCTTATATTTTGTAGTATATTGCATTGTATTACTTTTTTAACAATTTTGTAATAAAATGTTGTACATGATTATTGTTGTATTTTTAATATTTCTGAGAGGCTGGGTACTCCCAGAATGCTGAAGCCCTGCGCAGCATAGTGCTTTGCATTGTTCTTGGGCTATTGCTGTTCCTGCAAAACTGGCAAGTCTTGAAGTGTTGACTCCTGGAGTTTATACTGGATTTTAAACTTTTTTTTTTGCTCTTTAACCACAATTCTTTTTCTTTCCCACATATACTACCCTTAGTGGTAATTGATGTTTTCCTTATGCAAGCATTTTCTTATGTCACCACCTGAGAGAAAAAAATATCTCTAATTATAAGTACCAAAGTTGCTGATACTCCTGGATTGTTTTTTTCCCCTCCAAACTACTGAAGCAGAGGTCTTAAAGTTTTGTCTTGGTATGTTAGCTGATAAGGAGTGAGTCTTAGGAGCTTCCCCTCCCAGAGCTCAGGGTCACCAGCCTTTTCTGCTGTCCGTATCAGGATAGGAAAGTTGGCTATAACGCAGATGTGGTTAGAGGTATGTCTTCCCAGATGTTCTCTACTCCTTCTCTCTCCCCCTGGCCCCAGTATTAGTGGCTTGTCATAAAATACACAGCTTGCAGAACAGCATGAAAAATGTTGGAATGTTACCTCCATACACGCCAATAGATTCCTGCAGGAAAGAGGCAGCATTTGTAAAGAACATGTGCTCCTGACACGTTCCTGTTTGTGGTGGAAACAGTATCGCCAGTTACACTATTTCTTGGTTTTCAGTTTTTTACTCAACCTTTAGTATATTTAAAAGTCTAGATACCTAACGATATTTGCACGTGGGGAATTGGAGATCCCACAGCTAAACTAATAGCTTGTTCAATTTGTTGAGATAAATACTGGGCAATAGCTTTTATCAGTCTCAGAAAGCCTATCACTGAAAAGCATTTACTGTCTAAAATACTAAGTACTATAAAGGGCAGGCTCCCAGCTCTTCCTTTGTTTTTAAAGTGTCTCCCTATTGTCCATCAACTTCTGAAATAAATTTGCATACAGTCATTGTACATGTGTAAGATACAAAGTGATTTCAACACTGTAATGGTGGCAAATGTCACTGCAGTAGGTCAAAGATAATGTAGCACTTTCTGAAATGAGTCTTGACAAAACCACTTTGTGTATTCCTGAAAGTACAGAAATAAGGTAGTAAGAAATTGCCTTTACAGTAAGCAAGCGATTCAAACATTTTTATATTGAAGTAGGTGCTAAGCTTTGAAGGTCTTAGAAACCCAGTTGTTTTTCCCTCCCTATCCTGCCCCTGAGATACTTAAAGTAGCATCAGAAGGAGTAGCTGCTGTTGTACGTTGGACCTGCCAGAGGTACTCAACACAGGCAGGATCAATAGCTCCATTTTGCAAGCTCAGATTTCGGGAAACCACAGGCATAAACTGGAAGCGAGAGGCAGTTGTTCTTTGTGCAGTACATCCAGTGCTCAAGAACATTTTCTCCTGTAGAGAGTTTGCAATCCTAGAGCACCTTTATCCTTAACTCAAAAATTCTTCCAGCTAGAGGCAATTCCCTGACCTAGCGTGTAGCTGAGATGACAGTGGTCTCATTTTCAGCATATTCTGTTCAGATTTCCTTGCAGAAACTCACCATCGCCTCCTCTCAGTTCTCAGACTCCCTGAACAGAACTGTGATGCTTCGGAAGTCTTTCTGATTAGATTTAAATAATGTTTTGCAGTGGAGCAGTAGCATCAGAGTAAATTGACTAGTTTGATTATTTGAAATGCTTTTTACTTCTGCTCAAGTGCTTTTAAATTGAAACGAAATATAACCCTTCAGGTGTCCTAGAAAGCTGTATGGGTTACAGAATTTTAAATACTGTGTCAGAATAAGAGCATATCTTGAGGTAATTCAGAAGAAAGGAGCTCTTCTAATATTTTCCTCAGTGAGGTAAAATGACTTTTGGGTTCAATTCTGTTTAGCATTAATTGGCTAGTTTAGCTTCAACACAACTTCAACACAACTTCAGCACAAATCAGTGCAGAACTGCCTCATGTGGCCACTGTTGTCCCATGTCCTAACAATGCTCTATGAAAAGCCACCTGTGAGTTACTTTCATTTATGATCTCATTTACAAATATATCCTGACTGCTGGAGCTCTTCATTGCCAAAACAGTCTATTGCACCGCTCTACCAGCCTGATCCACGTCATTACACAGATTGTTTTGTGTGCATGCCACGTTAGCATGAGCTGCAGCAAGCCACGGCAAAGCTCTGCATCAAGCTGATCTATCAACTAAGAATGATGTCATGACTAAAGGTAATTAGTAATTTTTTAAGATAATATTTTGTCTTTTTGATAAGAAGGATGTTGAATATAGATTAAAGGCAAATGGAAAAGAGCATCTGTAAATTAACTACTTTCAAATGAAGCTTTAAAAAATACAGTATGTCAGGTCAGGGCGTTCAGATAGGACTTGTAAGTGATCAAAGTGCAACAGGAATGTTCAGAAAAGGCAAGGCCATAGAAGAAAAGCTAAATTAGTTTTTCACATCCATGTTCAATATGGATAATCTTATGAAATTACTCACTGGAAAGTTTTCACTGGAGGTGAACTGGGAGCTGTGTCTGAAATCAAAACTAAAAGGGACGCCCGAAATGGTTGCAGGCATCAGTGAGACTGCTCACCTTGCGTTAGAGGTCCAGCAAAAAGGCATACCACCCAGTAAAGCAGACAAAAAGAGCACCAAAAATAAGACTCAGGTGGATAAAGAGCTGGTATGGGAGAATAACAAACGTAGGAAAGCAGTCTTTGAACAGTCGAAGTTGTTTCTAAACCAGAAGAAACCTGCACCCTGACAGGCCAGACACAGCAACGAGTGGCAGGGAAAAATAGCATCAGAGCAACGCGAGAAAACACACGGATTAATAACAACTTTCAAACACTTCAGAATCAGGAGCCCTGCCAAGCAGTCCTAGGGGCTATGGAAGGTCAAGATACAGTAGCAATGCCTAGAGAAGATTTCAGGAAAAGAAAGCTTCTCTTTTTTTAACCTTGTAGCGGAGCTTCAGGAAGTTTTCATGACAGAACTTCTTAATGGGGGAGGCATGGCGGAGCATCTGTCTCAAATCCAAGTGTAAAAGGTTTTGAAACAAAATGACAGGACAGATGGTATTCATACAAGAGTTCTAAGGAAATTCAAGGATGAAATGGCTGAACTATGAACCGTACTTTCTATTTTTTCCCTTAAAACTGCCTTAGTGCTAGAGCAATGGAAGGTCACAAATATGACACTAATTTTTAGAAAGCATTCTGTGGAGATACAGGGCACTTCAGACCAGTAATGTCCGTATGGCAAGTTGGTAGGAGCCATAGTACAGCCGAGAGTTGCTGGACAAATGGCTAAATAGGACTTGTGATTTCACAAGAGGAAATCCTGTTCCACAGACCTGTAAATATTCTTCAAAGAAATCCGTGAACGTGAAGGTAAAGGAGATCAGGTAGTTCTGGTCTACTTGAGTTTGGTCTGGTCTACTTCTCATAAAAGAAGTAAGGCGTCATTAAAGGCCTTGCATGAATAAACAGCTGGTTAACAATACAGGAACAAAACAGGAATTAGTCATCAGTTTCACCAGTGGAGGAAAATCACCTATGACATCCCGCAGGTTATTTTTGGAGATGGGGTTAATGGCTAGTGAAGACTGTTTAATATACATGCGTGACTTGGAAAAAAAGCGGTGAATGGTGCTGCAACAAAGACGAGAGCTAACAGCGAAGAACTGCAAAGCCAGCCTGCAGCTTGAAGTGACAGGGTAATAAAACCAGCAGGTGAAATACAGAGTTAATACAAAGTGTGTTAAATGTTAATACGTGCTGCCCCAACACACGTGAAGGGGAAAAAGGAGGCCTAACGTTTATGACGTGGGTAATGAGGGTGGACAATAAACTGCATTACATCAGTCTGGAGGAGATGCTGGAGCTGTAACAGATAATTCTGTGAAGACGTAATAGACGTTTGCTAGAAAAGCAAACTGCATGTCAGGCATTATTAGGTAAAGAGTTAAGAACAAAACAGGTATTTAGTATTTCCTTACTGTCTTCCTAAAGGAATATAAAGTTTCCTTTTTCTTAGATTGACTTAGAACAAAGCCTATTTACAAAGTTGGTCTTGTTTTTCCCAGGCAAAACCTATGGTCAGAAGAACTGTAAATATGCCTCTTCTGGGTTTTTGGTTTTTTTTGTGCGCGTGTTCTCAAAAGGAAAACCTTGATCAGAACAGCTACAGGCCTGGGAACTGACTGCAGGTTATACAGGCTTGAGAACTCAAATAACACAAAAGAAATTGCAAATGGGTGTGGAGAGAAAATCAGAAAAAAAAGGAATAGGAGTTTCATCTTTGATTACCTAATGATCTATTGAACTGTTTTCGTAACTGAATCGCAGGCATCTTGTATATAATGTTGGTACATAATCTAGTACTTACTGCTCAGTGATGGATTATTTACTGTGGTGGTGACTGGCACTGATCCTGCTTCACTTGCCTTACCATCCTTAGCATATATTTATTTTTCTGTTTCTCATTTTGGCTTGTATTTCTTTCCACATCTTGAAATACATAAGTGTTTTGCCAGCAACCCCTGCATTTCCGAAATTGCTGGGCCTCTCGTATGAGCTGTATCACAGCCCTGTCTGCTCTTCCATGATTCCTTTTGAATCCAGTGTCAAGAATACCGTAACGGAGCCCAGATGTCGAGCTCGCTGCTGCATTCTCCAGTGCACACAGCCCTTGAGGGATGCATAACTCTGCTAACTGTAGGATGTGCACAAGACCTACCCAGTCAAAAAGCTGACTGCCTACACAAATTTCTCTTCATCAGTGCAATTAAGTAATTGTCACAGGCCAGCCCCAATTAGTCAGTGAACCTGTACATTGCTCTGACTATCCTGATACCCTGAGATCAACTATCCCCCCTAGCCTCAGTGTTGGAGAGGCTCTTGATGGTCCAGTACTGAATATGGAGTCGACCACCAGAAAAATCTTTAGCCAGCAAATGCAGTGCTCTGCCTGTGAGTTGTATGGCTATTCCCAATGTTTCCTGGTCCAAACATCTATTGGTAAAGTTTGTATACATAAATCAGTTCTTCAGCAGAGCTGAAGGGATGATGTTTGTGTGGACACATCCTTCTAAAAGGCCCTTTGAAAAATGTGCTGTGATGTTATTATTGTCAGTGCTGCTGCCCTGAAGCCAGCTCCTGGCTAGCTGGACTCAGCACTGACCTAGCATTAACTACTCCTTTGGGAATTAAGACCTTTAACAAGCCTTTGTAATTCTCCTATATTGCACTGATTTGTCTCAGCGGAGGAGTGAACTGCAGGGCGAGTGTGCCTCTTCTGAAACTTTTTGCATGATCAGATGTGATGGATGACCAAAGTCTGCCTAGATTCCAACAGCAGTTGGATGCATTCTGGACTATTAAATAGAAAATACCACCTCTAGCTCAGAAAGTGCTTTGAGGTGTGTATTGCCAGAAATAGGGACAGTGTGAGACAAGTATCCTCGTCCCGTCCTTTCACTCTGCCCTGCGCTCTTTGACCACGTTGATCCTAGACCACTGAGGGAGACAGGCTACTGTGCTAGCTGGACCTTTGGTCTGATCTTGCATGTACTTTTTAAGTTCTTATGTTAAGCTCAGTTCTTATCCTAAGTCAAATATTTTTCAACTTTGCCCATCAGAGACAAAGGGTCCTGATATTTCAGGAGCGTGGACTCCATTCCTCTCATAGTCATCGCACAGAAGACAATGGGATACCATAACAGGCAAAAAAAAAAGGCAGGAGGAGTGGTTCCTGTCTCCAGCTGGGAATGGCCCAGTTCAACATTACTTTATCCCCAACAGCTTTAATATCAGTAGTAACCAGACCGCACTCTGCTACAGGGTTACAGAATTGTTTTCCTCAGCGACACCCCACACTATCTTACCTTCACTCCCAGACGGCAGGACAGACAGCTTTCCCTTCTGTGGCCAGGTTGATTGGCTCTGTCTTTAGAGGTTCCTTGGCATCTTCAGGACAGGTAGGACTTCAGGGCATTCCTCAGCGCAATTCAAAGAGCAGTATGACCAGAAGCACTTCCAGACCTTGGTGTGCTTTTTCTCCCGGTCAGCTCTTCCCAAATCTCCCTTCATTATGAACCCAGAAGAATCCTGCAGAAGGCCTCTACTTTCATCCAGTTCTACTTTCATTCATTGTTTCTGCTGCCTGAGAAATAAAAATATGAAAATTGCAATTGTAGCTGCCTGTTGGGCAACCGTGATGGCCTTGAGGACTCTGGCAAGAGGGTGTAGCCACCCTGCAGGCTCAGGCTAGCAAGGCAGCCATGGCCAGGTAGGGCTGGCAGTCTCCTGAGCATACCACAGGATGACACGGTCCTTCCCCAGTGGGATGAGACCCATAGCTGTGTGGAAATGAAGGCACCAGTCTTCACGGCTCTGGCCGTAGCTGTTACCTGTAAGGACTAATGCCGTACCTCTGTGGCTGGCCTAACTCAGAGGACATGCGCCCAACACAGAGAAGCTCCAGAGGACTTCATACTCAAAGATCCACCACTGTTTAATGTCAGGGCTTGTTCAAAGATACTGGCCTACACTATTTTCCTGGGGAAATACTTCCACAAATTTCAAGGGAAAAGGCTGTATTTTGATTCCAATTTCCACTCCAGTGCCTTCAAGTGATTCAGAAAGCCTATTCCAAGCAGGACTTTTTCATCTTCATTTGAAGACTGTGCTTTAACAACTGTCTGGGCGTGCTGCTTTCTTGACTGAAACACACTGCCACCAGCAGCCCTCAAGAGTCAAAACACTACCAGCTAGTCCTGACCTTTGGTTCTACTTTAGAAATCTTTCTCAAGTTCATTTTCTGCTAGTGTATAAAATCTACCTAATTAGACCAGGGCAGGTGATACAAATATCCAAATGTGTCCACGTGGCAACTCTCAGTGGGAATTCCATTTTTCGCTTCACTGGAAAAAAATCTGAGTCCCCACAGATATGACAAAAGGTACCTAGATAAAAAATAAACCACTTTCAATATTTCTAAGTTTGTAACATTGAAGTTGTCCAGATTTACAGATATGGGATTTCTATAGATAATAATCCATTTTTACTCTGTAAAAGTATAGTAAACCCAAAAATTCAAATATTTTATTTACTTCAGCTAAAAAACAAGCAACCCATAAGTAAGATATACACAGGTTTCCCAGATTTATCCCTAATAAATTTTTTAAAGATTTATACAATTTCTACAGAAACATACAGTGTATCAAAATCTGCATAAATCAAATTTATAAAATATGTAGAAATGCATAGTGATATTATCATCAACTTACAAAGCAAGAATATGGGAATTATTTTTTTCCAAGCCTTCTATAGTAGGAAAAGGTCATTACAGCAACAGCTTCTTACGATCTCATGTTTTGTAAGGTTTCAGTCTCACATACAGATTCATATTCACATACAGCATCAGCTTTCAATGAATTGCACAAAATACCCATTTAAAATGCACAACCCGCACAATTTATGTGCCACCGTTCTTTCTCTTATGCATAGTCGTATGATTAAATTAATCTACCCAACACACAAAAATGGAGTCAGTTTTCATACACATGAGGAACAAGTACCAGCACACACCCTTATTTTCCTTTTTTTCCAGTTTCTCCCTTCTTTATTTTCTATTTTTCATAGCTCTGAAAGGACAGATAAGTTTAAGGAAACTAGGAAAGATCCCAAACTAATAGATCAGTGCAGACAGCCCTATAAAGATCAAACTCTGTCACCAAATATGATACATAACCCTTGTTAACATCAATGGAAGCTACATGCAATGCTATTCTAGATTTCAGGGAAGTATTTAGTCGTATTTAATAGTGTGACATGTCATAGGCATAACTCTTATGAAATCAGTACACTGATGTCAACATTTAACAGTCACAAAATCTGGAATAAGGAAGTGAGGATAAGTAATTTCTCCTCCACCTCTCTGTTCGTTCAGAGTAAATATTCATACTCCTAGCAGAGTTCGCATAAACTCCTTTCCAGAACATGTTTAGAAACAACTTCTTCACATTCCATTCTGTACACTATAGCACCAAGTGGTTGTATTTTGTGTTTGTAATCCCTCAGGGAAAGTTTCCAATGACAAAAATAAGAAGAAAATTAGTATAATAAATGCAGTTTTGGGATTTCCATTTCTCTTTTCAAATCTAAATCTGGCATCCGAACTAGTTGACAGATGTCCTTATAAAGAATTACGCAGATGTGTTAAGGAGCTGGATATTTTTTCCTAATTAAAAGTTTTAGTCCACTTCTAAGTGGTTTCCATTTAAAATAACAATATAAATGAAAAATTGGATACTTTCTAAGTTTTACATAATTGTGCAGCTTTATTTCTTTTTTTTTTTAAATTATTTTTGTGTAAGGCATGGTTTAAACAAGCAAGTTAGTGCTTATAAATTCTTAACTGGAATCACGAGGGTGCTTACTTCCATCAAAATGTACCATGTTAGTGCTAAACTCGACACTAAGCTCGTCCTTGCACCGTACACAGCATCCAGTCGAAGTAGAGCAGCCAAACTGTCAATACAAATTTGTCTTCAGTAACGCAATAATTACACGGGGTGGTACAGTTGGTCCCTACCCCTGGTGACAGCTCAGACAAATCCATTGTATAATCTCCAGCAAATGCTTTTCTTGTGAAAGAGAGAAATGAAAGAGGCACTAAATATGTTGAAATTCACCTTCCAAAAAAGCAGCATGACTGTGAGAGAAGGCCACCCTGGCTAATAACCTGTGGCAGTGCTTAGTAAGATGTAAAATTAAATAAAAATATACAACAGGTTGATAATCACCAAGTTCTAGGAAAATCTGGTTACTCCAACCTTTTCAAGTGTGTGTAAAAAAACTGCCTTCAGACCCCTGAGTGTAATCCCAAAGAAGACGACAATGCTTTTAACTATGTTCCTACGAAACATAGCTAACAGCACATTGATTTACCAACATCTTAAAACAAAAAGATGTAAACATCTACAGAGTTTAAGGTAAAGCAGTTTTGTAAACATTAACTGCGGATGATAATGTTATTGTAATAATCACAGTTCATCTACGTCCTTCTTCCAAGCCAGGAGGCTCGCAGCTGTACAAAGTTAATAATTGCAGCAGTGTTCAGGCTATTTTCAGTCCTGTACAAATTAATGTGTCAGTAGGTAGGTTTTGTCTGTCTACACACTAAGGATGTTGTTCATTTCCCATTTTTGCGTTGCTTTACTGGAGTCACACTCTGAAATGAAAACTTGATGGAGGACTTCGGAGCGATCCAAGCACTTCCCTGACGGAATGTGAGTAAATCTGTGCAGATTCTGGAAAACAAAATCATCAGGAACATGTGTTGTTTTCTGAGTTTTTTTAACATTTTCTTCACAACTGTAATATAGCTATTTACAAAAGCAGGCTTCCGGGTCCCAGGACGGATCAGTTCTATACTCATTTTACTATTTGTTAAACCTAGATTTTCACAGCCTTCATATTATGAAATGTTTGCTATGTGTAGGCCCACTTGAAACGCCTTGCATTTCTCTTAGGCAACAAACTGCTAAGAAAATGAGCAAAACTGTGTCTAAAATGCTTCCAGCCTTTTCATCCACACTGTAACCAAAACAAAAGATTATCTCACGAGGACAGCTAACTCACTGGGCAGACGCGAACTGACTTCACTGGGCAGATCCTCCTTCGGTTAGCCCTCACATAAAGCAACTGCCCAACACCAATGTTAACCACACTGGGGGAAAAAAAAAGCAGTAACTTTGCTCCCCGTCTGACTGGTAGAAGGAACAGAAGAAGGTATGAGAGCAAGTCTGGCTTCCAGAGCAAGAGGAGGCTGCCTACGTAAGTGCAGACCTATTGCGCCTAGCACATTCAGGCTGGGACTCGCACGTTTGGCTCCTTCCGCACCCCCCGGGCTGCCATGCCTGAGTCTCACGCATTCGCCCAGCGGCCTGTGGCTTCTCTCCTGCTTGCTGACCCTGCGTGCCAGATGCAGCCCTGGCTCGCTGACCGGCTGCATCTTGCGTGGAGAGCAAGGGAGCAGAAGCAAACCTGCGGCACTGCGGCCGGGCCGGGGCTCCGCAGCTGTGTCCTGTGGACCCAGCACCCATGGGAAGACATGCCCTCCCCGGTATGGGCACCCTCTCCATCACCCCGTCGCTCCGACATGCATGTGCCTGTCCAAATGTTGGTTCAGCTTGACACCTGCTCCTGCTGTGTGGCCAGATATGGGCGTCCTCTACTTGGAGAGGTGAACAGATGCCTGAACAAAAGCAATAAGGAGACCACCGCCAGCCCTGTTCTGGATGTTTGCTTATGGGCACCGAAGCTCTGCTACTGCTCAATGCTCAAGCAGCACAGATGTTACTCTCACCAAACTGGCACACAAATGTTCATCCCAGAAACAACTAACCGACCAACCAGATAAAATCTCCTGGCAGCTTTCACTTACACGAGGCCACAATGTTTTTCAGCAGTTCATAAGCATTTCGTTCCTTATACACTCCTCATTAGAAGAAATGGTCATACCCTTTGTACTGCACAGCAGAGTGTGCCAAATTTCTTCTATCTGCTCAGCTATACACCCTTGGTGGTCCTTTTGCTCTCACCCCCCTTTTTTTTCTTCTTCTGGAAGCCAGTCAGTGTTTTGTTCTACAGCCCAGACCATGCCTACTGGGCTTCCTTATAACTTCTGGTAATAAGCAAACAATTACACAACTTGGTACCACTGTGGAGGAAATGGATCTTCGTGCACAAAAGAAATGCTTAGAGAAGAGCCAAGTCACATGCTGGGACACACTAGAATGGCTGGAGAGTTAACAAGTGCTATATATTATTCCAATATTAAAGCAGAAGTCAGCAGGCACTGGAACACCCCTTATTATTTTTAAATTTCAGGTTTAAAGAATTTTGTCTGTCTATGGCACAAGAAAGCTGGGTGGAAATGGCATTATGGTGCTTGATATTTCCTATCTCTATGCAAATATCAGAAAAAGTGGGGTGGCTTAAAGGACAATAAACAGATTTTGCTGCACTCAACAGTGCATACATCTTTCAGACAAACACAACCCAGATAACCAGCTAATGAATTAATAAATATGCAATATACTAGATAGACTGAAGAAAAATTGACACAGAAGAGTTCCTTAGACACAGAACCTAGTCATGCGTGGCTATATCCAAGGATAACATCACCCTTAGACTACTCAGTCTCATTTTTTAGAAGACAAACAGAAATAAAACCTTAGATGTTTCTTAAAATAACACTTTCAAAACTAGAATTAATAGAGGACTTACAGATGTAGTGACTAAATAGACTGTAGCAGTCCTCACATGTATATCAGCCAACATTCCAAGTCTTTATTAAAAATTCATAGATTTTGCAATAGCATTATAATGGCGCCACACCCACAATTCACCACAGAGCATGATTATTAGAGAATGGCTAATGAACATGAAAAAGAAATACCGAAGAAGGCAAAGACAACAGAAAGAGGCAAAGAGTAACACTATGTTTACCTATTCCTATGTAGGCTTAAAAAGATCTTCTGTCCTTAAACAGAGCAACACTTCCATTTAGACCTCTCAAAATTAGATCTAATATTGACCCTAGCTGCTAAATGCACCTCACCATTTAAGTAATCTTCTCACAGCATCCATTCGATAAAGAAACTTTCTTGATAGAAAGCATACAAGCAGAGAGGGTGATGGCACAAAAAAGCTTTTAGAAACTCTGTCACTAGTAGTGGACATCCTCTTTGCTTCCTCTGAGACAAGCGCTAACTCCCAACACACCTGTGGCAGCACATGTAGCCTTATGAGATTTTCCTTAAAGATTTTGCTACAGAAGACAGCAACTAGAACCACTAGCAAAAGCATCTTTCCCTAGAGGAAGTTTTCCTGGCAAGCATGGATTTCTGAGAATGTGCAATTACTTGGTTCAGTTAACCTTGTCGTAGATCTTTATTTTCAGATACACATAAAGTAATAAAAAAAGGTGCAAAAAACCAGGATGCAAATTATAAATTCTTTTCTGCTATGTATCTGTTGCATACCTTGAAGTATTGCCAATCCTTGTATTCATTCTGATTACAGTGTGTAATCATAATTTTGGATCCATCCGGTCCTTTAGTTAAGCACTGATCATACTGCATGAGTTGATTAGCTTCATTGATTCGGAAGAGCTAACAGAAAAAAAAAAAAAAAAAAAAAGCCATGTTTTTAACAGTTGACTCAAAATAATGAGTATTTTAGAAACACTGAAAATACCAACAAAATTGCACCATTCAAAATATTCTCTGGTGTTAATACACCTATCTTTCAGGAGGGCTCTTTATTTTACATGATGTAACACACTTCTACTACCATGACACTCAATTTTCCAGATAGCCTTCTGAATCCTACAGGAAGGTTAAGAAACTTACACAGCAAATAGGGATCCCTACTTGTGAGACTTCTGAAAGTGTTTGATTAAAACCCTTTGTATGATTTGATGGCCAAACAATCCACTATCTTTCTAAAAGTCTAGTAGCAATTTCTTGATCCTGGACAGTGATTTCACATGAAGACAGTAGAACTTTGGCCTTTTACCCATGGAGGAAATCAAACTAAAGCATGCAGATACAAAAAGATTATACTAGCTACTTCTTATGAAATAATTGTTACAGGGTTTTGAGGGGTAACATATACAGAAAAAGTTTAGGGAACTTCTTCATTAAATATCGAAATAAAAGAGGCATTTCCCTGGGCTACTAAGAGCTAACCCAAATATGATTTTTAAAAGCATCATCCTGCACATGATTTCATGACTGCAGTGACAAAACTTGCCTTCTTCAAGTCTATGTCAGCATAAATAAGGACTTTAAATGCTGAAAAGTTTTCCAACCGAAAAAGGGAGATGTAAATACATTAACAGCATATTTGTGTGGTAGCGTGGGTAGGTTTGTGAAGATACAGGTCAAACACGATAGCAACGTGGCCTGCAACCATCTATTAGCAATTATGTTCTGCCAATTAATTTGTAAATGAAGCATAGACAAATTTGTATTCCATTTCTTGTCTCCTGTGGTGGAAGATGAGTTACTGCACGAAGTGTTTTATACTTCCATTAGAGGAAAAAAACTTTGTGAAATAATTGAGGTGGTAGCTTCCTGAAAGATTAATTATTAAGTGAAGATAAATGATGAATCAGCAGCAATGCTAAGAGCTGCAGTTGTTCTAATGCAGTGATACGGTTGCTTCGAAACACTGTTCTTGCTTCCTCATGTACCTGCTTCACTGAAGAATTTGAATTCAATTCAATTTGCCTTCAATTTTGTACCGTTTGTGTTTGAAATGACATTTTCAGATTCCCATATTTTAGCAATGTCAGTATGCTTATGGAAAATCCCTAACTCCCATTTTTGTAGCTGGCACCTAAGTGACTTTACATACAGGCTTAACAGAAAACTGGCCTGTTATAATCCACTGCAAGCAATTCTCCTTCAGACTTGCCTCCAAGCTCCTTACCTGATTTCCTCCCATTCTGTGGCATGGCCCAAGCTCAACGAAGCCACCATTAGTGTGCCCCATGCTATCGATGCAGTAAGCCGTTTCAAAGCCTCTAATCTGGAAAAGAGGTTTTGCTCTCGAAGTTAGTCTCAAGGAAAAAATAAGCGTGAAGGAGTTCAGAAAATTCCCACTCATCTTTCAAACCAGAAACAGGTATCTGCCAGAGAGGTATGAGACAAACCTGCTATGAAATTTAAATACTGATGTTAACCATTCTGGGAGATGGAGCTTCAAGCTGCCCATGCTAATTTGCAGGTTCTTACGTGAGTTAGAATACACTGATAAAGCTAGAGTTGCAAAGCTCAGTTCCAAATTAATGACACAGGAATGTAGGACTTTCAACTATTTTAATTTATTCAATCTCCTATCAAAGCATGTTCTGTCTCCCAGGTCTTCATAAATAAAGCAGGAGCTCAACTAAGTTGCTCTCACCTTGCGGATGAGAGAAATGTGATGCAGAGGAGTTAAGCACAGCTGTTATCAAACACAGCCAGGCACAGCCCACTGACCCGGCTGCTCAGAAGTACCTTCTGCAGCAGCAATTATATGTTAAAAAAGAAATAAAATTGATGAGGGGCAGGCACAGGAATAAAGAAAAAAAAGTCCTGTCAGAAAGCATATCTGAACTGCTGATTATTCCAGTCCCTTCTCAGAAGGGCCAGCAAACAGCTTTACAAAGACTTTATGACACAAATAACACTCTTCCCAGACTTACTTTTTTGGCAGAGCCTCTTTCTTCTTCGTGACAGTAGAAGAGAGTCTGGAGGACTAAGCTTAGACCTGACTTCCCGAGAGCGTTAGGGAAGATGAACCCCACACTTTCATTCCCGACAGTTTGGAAATGCAATTAGTGCGGCGTTACAAATATGTGGGGAAAAAAATTTCTCAGATGTAGGATAACTGGCAGCCAGTGAAGAAGAGTTGAAGAGAACTTCAGAGAAGTCTCTGAACTTCCGACTTTCCTGTTATTTCACCACAGCCGTTCGCTTTTATCAGGGATGATTTCCCGCAAGGTGGCCATTATTATTTTATTCTCTTCAGATACTTTCACTCACCCCAATGAATAGTAATATATAACATGTGTTCCTAAGCCTTTATGTGGATTCAAAAGGAGGTCTAAGGCTAATGTAGTAATTGATGCTTTGTGCTAGCTTTTAGGTAAGAAATAAAGGTGACATTGTTCACCTGGTCCCTCAGATACAAGACTATTTGTATCCCCTTCCACCATGCACATGCTCTAGATCACTAATTCTTCAGAGAAGTTAGAGATGACACATTCTTAGCCATTGGAAAGAGCATAGATCTGTACTTTCTAATGCTCTTTTGAAGTTACAGAAACGGGTCCATCACATCTTGGGAAAGAAGGTTGTTAAATTTGGTGGGACACAGGATTCCTCCCCTGCTAGTGAGACAGTTTTCTGATTTTGCCTCCATGATCTACAAAAATAAGATTGATAGGAGAGACAAGGCAAGGCTGGAACCAGCTGAAAAAGGCAAAAAACCACCCAAACAAAAGAAACCCCAACTCATTTGAAAGCAGGCAGGAGACCTGCAGTAAGAGCTCCTCAAGCTGTGGGCTAAAAGCCAGAATGAAACAGGCAGGGCTCAGCAAAGTGTCCTCCACCTGCCCGGCAACATGCAGTGTCAACCACAGGAAAATGCCAGATTTGTAACCACATCCTTAATTTAGCACAGTCTTACTCTTACACATTAATGCTGGAGATGACTGTTACAGAATCATATCAATTTATTACATGCAGATAAGGGGGCTGTACTGAGGCTGTAACTGTATATCACAGGCTAGCAAATGTAGGCAGTATGTACTCCACCTGGATTTCATGATCTAACCTCTAGGCCTTCGCAGAAAAAGATTTTCAGCTACTAATCTTTGCCAATACTCCTATGCATACAGGATTCGCACTTTTTTCTTTTAAAGAAAACCTAAATTGCAATTATGGAAAAAAAAAAAAAGCTTTAGACATAACTGAAGACAGGGCTAGAGATAAAATAAACCTTCAAGGAACTATGCAGCTAATTAAAAAAAAAGTCACACCTCTTAAAGTATATATATTTTTTCCCTAGGGTTATATCTCTATAGCTCTCTCGCTAGTATCATATACCTTAGTATAGCAGTAATCAAAGAGCCTGTTCTCAGATTGATGTCAAGTAATAATCGCTTCCTTTTGAATTCCCAATTTAAAAAAAAAAGCTCCTAAAATAAATACAGGTTATGTGCTGTACTTACCTCTCCCCAGTCCACATTTTTAGGTGGTAGTGGATAATATGAAGTTATATCATATGCTATTTCTTCCATAAACCACTTAAAACTTTTGCAGTTGTGATCTTCACGGAATTTTTTCAGCTCAGATATATCTCCGTAGGGTAATGCTTTTGTCTCCGGCCGACTGGCATAAAAATAATCTTTGTATTCGTCCCACCACACTTCTACAACTCTGACATAGTTCTGTGAAGAACAAGGACATTGCTGCTACCTCAAAGCACACACAACAGGTCAGATGTAACTGCGTGTTAATTCCAGAAATTTAAGGATTTCTCCTCTTAAAAAGTGACAGCATGAAATTATTATATAGCACTAGTAATTTGCCACCTTCAGCAGATTATACAAGACACATGTATTATTTTCAAATGACAGTTTAGGACTGAAGCCAGCAAAATAAACGGGCTTACTTAATGAGTGTACAAAGTATTTTTCCAAGTTTAGAGAATGTTTACTTGAAAATACAGACTCTTCAGTTATAGGTGCAATAAAGTGTTGCGATCATTTGCTGTGTACCAGAACTGCAATTCAGAGTTTGTATTAATCTTCTGCAGTTTTAATACAGAGAATGATATGCGTTAGCCCACTAAGGGTGAAAAAATTAAGTCTTAAACGGGTCAGCTATGACACACCAAGGAGATTTTCTTTAGTAAAGTAGTTTATTGTTGCTTGGAGAAGGGGAAAAAATGAATAGCTCGCCTGGTTAACAAGCCTCTCCCTCACATCTTTCTTCTCAGTCTCTTTGAGGGCTCTTATCTCCGTATTACCTAGACATGTTCTAGATGCACACCTTACTTTGTACAATTCTTCTAGCATTAGTGACCCGGTGTTAAAACGGTCTTAACAGATCTGACTAAAGGCACAAATTATTGAGAGTTTTATTTTAATCCACACCCAACATAAATTGAACAAAGCTATAAAAAAGCACAAATACTATAGGGATAGGAGGGTGCCCAGAGAGGGAGAAAGCTATTCCTGCATCCTGCCTTGTACAGAGAAGCAACTTAATATT
The DNA here is from genome assembly GCF_030936135.1 of Gavia stellata. Lineage (NCBI taxonomy): Eukaryota > Metazoa > Chordata > Aves > Gaviiformes > Gaviidae > Gavia > Gavia stellata. Next base: position 41,446,188 of record NC_082598.1, read on the forward strand.
TAAGAACACTCAGCAGTGTTTTGTTGTATTCAGTAAGCAGACGAGCAGACTCATGTAAGGCGTTTAGATATGCAGTAAATATTTTTGAACAGCTTTTCAGAAGAGTGAAATGGTTTTTGTAATTTCAGACAAGGCAAACAAGCGTCTTGCCTGCACTGAGCAATGAAGCTATCATTTGCTATCCTGTCTCCCATTGCTCTGTCTCTGCTCCCAGCTATGCCCACTTCCCCTAACCCTCCCTTGTCCTAGTGCTTGTTTGATCAAAATGTTGATCAATTCACACTACTAATAGAGGACTTTTTTTTTTTTTTGGGTGCCAGGTTAGTTTTCTACCATTAAGCAAGGCTGGGACTCCCTTTTCAACAGATCCAACTGCTAGCTTGGCCCAAGCCATACTCTGTAACCCTACCAGTAGTCATCGTCACAGGTAATGTCTAGGAAGATGGCTCTGGGATTGGAATTTACAAAGAACTGGGTCTTTGGGAACGGGATTTACCAATGCCAAAACACTGCATAAGAAGAAGCTTAAACCAGGCAATAGGAAACCTTAACAGGAGAGTTGTCTCTCTTCCTGCTGGTAGGTGGGAACTTATATGAAACAGTTTTTCTTGATTCAAGTTATCTCTTCAGATACAGACAGCTGGCTCACTCTTTTCTTGAGATAATGCTTACTTTTAATATCATGGCTCGAGCAACACTTCTGAACCTGCAAGGTGCCTGAGGAGTTACCAACCTTTATGATGAAGTGCAGAACACACCATTTTCCCAGGTGTCATTCACTGCTTCTTAACAAATGCAGCCACAATGGCCTGAGAGATGCTAGATTACAGCACTCACTAACTCAGCCTAGGACCACACCCTATCAAGCCAAAGGAGGATTTCAAACCCATGATCATCAGTCTCCAGGAGTGTGCTGTAGTTACTAGAGTTGTTCATACTTCAGGTGGGCACAGCACAGCAAAGGCTTGGGGTGCCGAGAGTAAGTAACAGGAAACGTGATTTGAACCTCAAAGATGGGGAGGGGTGGAGCAAGAAGATGGGTTCCAGGAACCTCTACTCTTAGTAACAGTGGGATTGGCACAAAGATTTCCTTCCCATAGGGATGACCATCTTAGCTTTAGACACTAAACAGCTTTGGATGAAGCGCTCTCTAAATTGCTATTGACAATTTAAATAGAGTTATCTAAAACTGTTGTTATCTAAATTCAAAAACCATCTTCAAGGTTGCAGCAAAACAGTACCTTTAATGTAGGAGAAGACCCAACATACACAGGGGGTGGATTTCCTTGCCAACCCTGGAGACGATAGATGTGTCCAACACGAGAACAGGGAACAAACAACAGTTTTCCCCCACACTGCCAGATCTACAAGTTAAATCAAAGGTGGAGATATTAATATATATATACACAGCAATTTAAGACGGACAAACAGATAATAAATTATGGAAGAAATGTCAACTACTTTTCTTACTATACCAAATGTGCGATATATTTAAATATTTTTGCTTCAGAGGTAAGCATAAATATAATAGGTCTCTGAAATGAAAGGCTGTATTGAGTACATCTTCAACTCAGCCATGAAATTACTCAACTAAATTACTTTTTAAAAAAAGCTTTTAAAAAAGTTTGCCATCTCACTCCATTGCTATTTTAAAACAAAAGTAATGAATGAGTGCACAAAATCTGGAACTGAGTAATTTTTATTATGACAGAATTATTAATATTTTGATTTTATTAAAGCAATTTCACATACCATCACTAAGATGGGTTTTGGTTAGTTGCCCATCACATTTAAGTTTTTCTTAATAAAGACTAGTAGGAGATAAGGATGTCTTTGGTAACCCATTGTTCCAAGTACAAACAGATTTTTCTTGAACTATAGTAGCTGAAAATAAAAAATGGGTGAAACATATTACCATTCTGAAATCCCTTCCCTCCCACATGTCCTTGGATAATCCATTTATGGGGAAAAGAAAACATACCCAAATCTGAATTTAGCTGCTCATAGTTTTGACAAGTTTGAAATGTAGCATCAAATCCAAGTTCAAGCTAACTTTGGGGATGTTCCAGATCAGTCAAATTCCAGATTAAAAATATAACAGTATTAGGAAAGATAGGCAGAATAGTTTATTTCCTTCATTGCATCATCATATTAATTCTCTTAGGTTTCATCAAAAAACCCTATTAGATATGCAAGGCCATTATATTTGCTATTTAGGAGTCAGCATGCAAGACTGATAAATGTTACTACTTGGTTCTTCTGAAGATTGGTTGTGATCTGCATGAAACCAATTTGGAGATCTCTACATAATCAGCACTTCAATTACAAAACTACTGTACGTAATTTCAATCATGATTTAGCTCTAAGCAAGATGGAGAATTAGAAGGATAAAGACCTTGTATGTGTAACATCCTCAGTAACTCTGAGCAAGTGCACTCAGAGCTTTTCTCAAAATCATGAAGAGCAAGAGTAGCTAGGGGAGCTCTGAACGTTCTTTAGTAAAATTCAGCTACGATTTCACAGATCGCTGCTGAGGATATTAGATGTCTCCACTTTTGCTTGTTAACTGGGTCAGATTCCTGCTGTCTGCCACTTGTGTCATTATGAATACTGAAGATACAAGAAACTAATGATTATCATCGTACGTTTCCCGCTCACTGAAGAGCGTGCATATGCCTCGTAGTGAAAATAAAATCTTCTTCAGTGATTACGAATTATGCAGTTAGTGTTTCAATTATGAAGACTTCTCTTGTAAGGAAGTTCTTGAAATTTTGAAAAGTATATGAGATAATTTTTTACCCATAAAAATGGTAGGGAGGGGGAAACCAGGGCAGATTACTTTCTGTTGCATCGTTATAGCCTTACAGGCATCTATGCATAAACTGAGTGCTACTTATTCTCTATAATCACTTTCATTAGAAACAACATTTTTCTATACTCACCATGAGAGCACTCAGTTCCTCCCCCATCAAATTTGCCAGTTTGTTTTCAGATTAGATATTTAGGGGGTGTGTGCGATCCCAAACCACTAACAAAACCTAGATTACTCAGCACTCAGGTCTCAGCACTCGGCCACCTCTCTTGAACACTTCTGCCCCAAAGCCCACAAGGAAACACTGAGGACATACATCTCTGCCGCAACATGTCCTCACAACAAAACCTACTGGGCTTCATGAAGCAGAGGTGGTGCAAATCAGAGGCAAGTCTGTCTGAACTCCAAACAGAAGTATTTACAGAAAAAAGATCTAACTAAACTGAATTAGTTTTCAATTTTTGGTGTTACCTTGTAAGAAATTTCAAAATTTTCACCACCCCAAATTTGAAGCCCTGGATCATAGAGACCCAGTTCAAAGAAGAAATCGCGTTCAATGGCAAACAATCCACCAGCCATTGCAGGGGACCTGAAATAGGAAGACAGTGTAACTCCTTCTGCCAAAAGTATACGATAACACTTGGAGAAAGCATTAATTAAGGAAGCAATTAACTGTTAACATATAATAAAGATTAGATAAATGGCAATACACTGAAGAATCATAAAGCTTTGTCATCAGCTTCCAACACTTTTCTGAAGTGACATTTGTACAATTTCTATCGAAATCACAGTTTTTATTATGTTGTGGTTGGGTTTTTGTGTTTTGGGTTTTTTTACACTTAATTATACAAAATTTTGGTCGGAATTATCCTTCAGCCAGCCAGCATGCTTCTATTAAAATAAAAAAAGATAAGAATCAGTGTGACAAGACATTTCCCTCTTGAAAGTTGTTCAAGCTTTTGAGACAACAGATGAGACTGCATAGCAGACTTAGGTTTACATTCTGAGAAGCTGCCCCATTGAAACTTACTGTCTATTACACAAGTAACAGAGTTTTTCCAGCTAAATGATACCTTTCTATCTTCTCCCTCTGGCTCTTTTTCTACCACTGCCATATGAAACAGTTTTTATTATACTCAGTGAAATTTTTAAGAGGGCCTGGATCAAGTTGTACAAGGTTTCCATTTTGGTTTAGGTGTTGTTTTTTTTTTAAATGGCTTTGTAAATCCCTCCATGTATGCCAAGGTTCAATTAGCAAGTTTTAATGTGTCAAAAAGATGTTGTGGTTTGGATTAGAGCATTTTTGCAGAATGGCTCTAACTAAAATTCTTTGGTAGCTTGCTCACTCTGAAATAGAGAGTAGGATATGTTAAGCCATTTCCAGTGCACATACCAAGCATTTTTCACCTGAGGATCAATAATATATAAAAACCCTAATGGATACAAGCTGGAGTCCCTACTAAGTTGACAATTTAAAAAAAAAAAAAAAAAGGCTGGTAAGGAAAAAGTGAATTTTCCTGACTTCAGATGATGTGCAGCACTGAGAGGAGGAAGATCCAAGAGTCCAGATTACTCTGGTAAGCCAAGTAAAACACAAGTGAAATATTCCTTCATGACCGAATTACTGAGAGATGGGTCATTCCTAGCATTATTCAGTCTCTTCATTCCATTAGATTTTTAACTTAGCGGTGCTCCTTTTAACAGCAATGATTACGTATCTCCCTTCTGCACATATATGTCCGAAGGAGAACTGCTTAAGAAAAAGTAACCCATAGGGATAACATATACCCTCTCCGCATAGCAGGGGCAGGGCAACAACAAAAACAGAGCTGCTGGGTCTGTCAGCTGAGTTAAGTATAACGGTTATCAGTTTAGTTGCTTTCCAAATCACCTGATCACAAGCTGAGTTACTCCTAAATATCCCCTTCTACTTGTCTGCCTGCTGTATTTTCCTCCAATGCTGCTTTTGTATCACAGGGGCTCAAAGGGTAGGAAGCCAGCAAGCACAGCAGGGAGAAGCACACTGCATAGCACAGCCCTGTGGCTTTCCTGCATTTTTGGTTTTCCTCAGCACCATAAAGACTTGGCAAGTGTAGAGGCCTCAGATGCTGAAGTTTCAGTCTTGGCCTCCAACGTGCCGTCAACTGTGTTAAAGAACACAGTAAAATCTGCATAAGCTCAGTAGTTTATTTTATAGGATACGAAGAGGTAAGCATAATATTTCTGAAAGAAGGATTCAGTCCTGAGGCAATTCTCACATTACAAAAAGTTTGTTTCTGTGCTTTAAGCTGTTAAGGTTTTTTTTTGTTCGTTTGTTTTCTTTTTAAACTAGGCAATCCTGGCTACGGTTTCAGAAAGACTTTTACTTGGTCTTATTTGCCTTGGTATTGCTGCAACAAAATGCATACAGCCTGGAAATAAACAGATGCAGGGAATGTCTCTTTTTAGAAGCAGCATTGTAACTCTGAAAGTATTATTAAAAATAAAGTCATCTTTTAAACCATTCTGAGAACATGTGTTCTGTGTTTCTGGGAACAGTTTAAAGGATTTTAAGACCTGTTTGGATGGTAAACACAGAACACAACAGTGATGTTTGAAATAGTTTATCCCCCTCCAAGCGAATATTAAAGTTCCAATGTGGACAGCCTTGTCAGAAAATGGTATTATTTATACTGTATACAAAACAGATCAAAGCTTCATAACTTCCTTGCATGTGTTGCCATTTTAGCAGAGAACAATCATGAGTGAGGACAGGGAATTACCAACATCAGTTCTTACAATGTTTAAATCATATATACAAGCAAGAGAAGACATTAGATTCTGAAGATGTGAGGATTGCTTTCAAATGTAGTAACACTATTAGTTAAGTGTGAAGGGGAAAGCAATAAAAAACAGCAGAACCACAGTCTCCCAGTCTTGAAAAGCCATCCAGAAACCCTTGTTTCTAAGCTAGGGTTTCTACCCAGTTTCTGTTTGCTGGGAAGAAAACATATCCCCCTACAAAGTATAAGAAAAAAGTGGGACTTCTGTGAAAGTTATTGGAGTTTTCCCAGAAAATAAGGTGGTGTTTTCTTCTTTTTTTTTTTCATGTTATGTGTATTAAATTAAAATCCCCAGACATACTGAGACCTTAGACAATATCTAGCCAAGATTCTTAAACAGTATGCTTCTTTGTCAGATATGATCTATTATGAAGCAAGTGGGAGAAATATGACAAAAGGGATTTTTTGGATGCACATGCATAATCCATGAGCTGTATGCATGCATCAAGCCATGACAGCAGGCTACAGATTTTATGCATTACTGGCTATTATAAATGCTTCCAGCATGCTCATTATTTCAAATCAAATGGTTAAATAAGCACTGTTGTTTCCAACACTACTTTAAAAAAAATACCCTAGCTAAATAAAGTTTTCTCTGGAAACAAAGCCATACAATATTTTATTTTGCCAAACAAAACCCTGTCATTCTAATGTGCATCCTATTAACGACACAAGAGCAGGAATGGAGAGGCAACACAAGGTAACGAAGGTATTTTGAGCAAATAGTTGTGGCAAACAGGTCTGATTAAACAAAGCAGCTGGTGTGGTTAGAAATATGAAGATTTTCAGGCTAGAAGTACATGCAAAAGTTTTAGTGGATCAATATCGACTTCAGAAAAAAAGAAATGGGTAAGTGATTTAGTGATTACCGATACGGTTCAGTTTTTGTCTTTCTGCTTTCCTTCTCTCGCTTGGTCAAGGGAACCCTCTTCCATAGCATACTCCAATCCCACGCTCCTCTAGCAAACCCATCTTCGTCACCACCCCCTTGCGGCACAATCTTATAAGTGTTGCCATCTATGACATCTATAAGCGGCACAGTGCATGTGGTTCTGCAGGGTGGTGGATGGTGGCAGGGAAGATGCGGTTATGTGCAAGGACCCGCGTGGCACACGTGCACCGACCGTAGTTCATGGGAAAAGAGGGGGGAGGGAGGGAAAAACGAAAGGGTTTAGACAATTATTCATTACGATTCACAGTATGTAAACAGCTCTCTTTACCGATAAGGTTCAGTTTTATGTTTTCGTTTGGACTTTTCCTGGTGGCTTAACGGAATTCGTTTCCATAGCAAACTCCAGTCCCAGGCCCCTCTGGCAAAACCATCTTCATCCCCACCTTGTTGTGGCTCAATGGAATAATCATTCCCATCTATGTAATCTATTAGAGGTACAGTACATGTAGTTCTGAAACATTTATAGAAGGGAAAGAAAGAGCAAAATACAGTTTCAGAAAAGTAATCTGTCTAATCTGAAATGTACACCATTAATCATTACTCTCATAGAGCAGTTTATATGAAAAGTCACTTGTAAACATACTAAAAAATGAAGCCTCATTAGAAGAAAAGAAGGGATAGTCCTTTCTTTATGTTGTTTTAAGAGGTTCTGAAAGCAGAAAAGTTAGGTCTGAAATGCTAATACTTCAATTCATTTATCAATACTTTTTTCTTTATGTGTATTTTCTTGACATCGGTCTTCTAATAAAGCACTGCTGGAGGCAACAAGAGGAGCCTTTAGAGGGCTAGGGTTCTCACAGTATTATTATTTCCCATAATTTCTATTCATAGCAGATCTTAGCTGTCAGCAAGTATGATAAGCTCTTAGGTTTTACTAGTGTAAACATGGATTTTCACTATTCTGTCTTATTCAACTGCACTGCAAGTCCAACCTCTCAGGATAAAAAAACGTTACTGGTGCTCCTAGCAGCACTCTTCAGTAGAATTTTTCCTTTTTGATTTGCAATATGCTCCTTATTGTGATCTATCATATAGAATATTCACCAAGGAAAAGACATTATCGTGTTATTCTCCCCAGATTTTCCAAATGAGTTTCATGGTCACCAAACCTGAGGCGCTTCCATCTTTTTAAGTCAAATCCTATGAGATAGAAAAACAAGTGGTGGCGGGGAAGAAATGCTAACGCTGTGCTCTTCTTTAAGGCAGAAGTGGCAGTATGCTGCACCCAGAGGACCGGGGCTTGGAAGAAGGCTGCCAAGCACTGCCCTCGGGCACTGCGCGCCTCGGCACCCCTGGTCCTCCCATAATGCCTGCCTCTGCGGGTAGTGCTGGAGGATGCCTCTAAAGCTGCCAGTTCTCACCTGCCTTTCTCATGTAAAAGAGTAACACACACTCCATGGAAGCACACAAGCATTTACACCTTCTATCTAGTATCCTGGCCCAAATATAGTCTTGCAGCTGAGTTACAGCCTTTAAAACACACAAAAAAAACCTCTTCAAGAAAGTTCTGGTAGTACGACAGGTTAACAAATAGTTTTTATGATTAAGCAGTTATTTTACGGGATTAAAGAGTTTAAACAAGCACATGGTTTCCTAAACACACATACCCCCTGACCACACAAGCTAAGAGCGCGGTAGCACACAGCAGCAACAGCATTTCAACAGCTGGAAGAAATGAAGCCCCTGGGGATCTCCCTGTTCTGTCACCTCTCGCAGATCCCACGCACACAGCGCAGGCACTTCCACCACTGACTCCTAGTAAGCCTCTGGGCTTGCGGCAGTGAGAGGCTCAAGCCCTGGCCTTGGTTTGCTAGAAGCAACGCTCCTAAGTGCTTCAGAGGAAACAAATAAGATCATATTGCAAGACCAAAGATGAGAAAGTTACAAAACTCTTAAGATCACAGGGGCTTTAAATCCCTGTTAAATCAAAACACTTACTGCTACTTTTCCTCTACCCAAAATACTGTTTTCGTTTCGTTATTTTGTTTAATCAGGCTCCTTATTCAGCTAGAACAGAACATTTTTATAACAGTCCTTCAGATCGTTGCAGAAGACAAGAGCTGTCTTCTATTTAATCTATACTAAGCAAAATATGCAGTATGGCTACTGAAATAAACTAACCAGAGATTTACTTGCCTTACTATTTTCCTTCCTCCTTACATAGCTTTTATGCTGGGAAATAATACAATCATCATACAGCAACTATTGACATAATTTGATATAGATGTATTTGATACAGATATAAAACATATTGACTATAGTTTGAAAAGTGAAGATTGTTACTGTGACTTTTTCTTCCTAAGAGGCCAGATGCTGGAAATAAGGGGAGAACATTACCTGTCCTTAGATATAGGAGCTATAAGTGGCGCATACCAATTAATTCCCACCTCACAATGGGCATCAAGGTAAACCAAAACCTTCAAAAGAAAAAAAAAAAGTAATTTCTATCTCTGCAAACGAGATCACGGTGATTTAATTAAGCTTATTTACATTGAAATACTTTTGTATTATAAATAAAAAAATGAAGTTTAAATGAGTAAAATTAATTAATCTCTTTTTAAAACAATATCGATAATACAATACTATGTTTTTACACGTCTATTTGAACACAGAACCACCACCACCTCTCCCACCCAAAAAGAAAAAGAAGACAGACTTGTGTGTGAACTGGCTCCTACCTGTCCAAGTTTAGCCTTCTGGGCTCCAATGCTCCTAGCTTGGATTAAACCTTCTCTCCTCTCGTTTCGAAATACCTTTACAAGGCCGTTCCACTGCTTAATATACTCATCCAGCCTCTCTTTTAAGTGTGCTATCACACAATAAAGAAAAAAATTATTTTGATGAGGTTTAGTAATAAGCAGTTTTGTACTCTTAATACAACCCAAATCCAACTCTACTTAAAAATATCTACAGACATTTAGGATTAAGAGAATCTTTAATTCAACTGCTCGTACTAGCACTCACAAACACTAAACCTGAAGAGATCAAGACTTGCAGCTCTCTGACTTCATGGCACAGGCTTGTCTCTGGCACATCTGAAGAAAAAGCAGCTGAAGTGGTTGCCCACACCACAGGGCAGCTGGGTGGACAATTCCCAGTCACGTCAATATATCACATAGTGGCTTTCAGGTCTTCGCCTGTATTTCAACCAGGCAGAGAAGTTTCTACGCTTCAGCGCATAGTCTTTCCTCATCAGATAATGTCACACGTACTGTTGAAGGCACCACTTGTCAGTTAAACATTTCTCTTCACTCACTTTCTGCCTCACAAAACTTTCTGTCAGTCTATTAAATCTGGAAACCTGAGACAGAAACCCACCATACTCAAATTATTGCCCTCCCTCATCTTGACCTGCTCCCTCTTGGGGCTGGGGTGGTCCTACACTAATCTTTTAATGAAATTAACAATAAGAATAATTGGATGAGACAGAAAACCTTTAGCCACAGGGACCTGGTCAGTAAAGGGACGAGTAACCGCTTAAGAATCAAGATGGGCTATGCTTAAATGGTTACAGATTTGTATTTGCACATTGGTCTTTGCCAAGCTAATCTGGAAACCACATTCCTACCACACAGTTTGAAAAAAGGATCCTTGTGTTGCATAATATTTTTGCACAGATGATTCTGTTAAGAAAACTCACAAAAGCAGAAGGGCTGGCAGTCAGGCGCTCGCTGTTTGAGGCGACTCCGATTTAACTACTGGTGTTCATTTAAAATCTATTTTTGTACTGAAAGGCTCAAAACAATTGCCTACAGCTTCAGTTTCGCTCAGCAAGGAACCAAAATAAGCCACCTAAGCTACAGCTGAGGCATCCATGCGCTGTTTTGCACCAGCGCCGAGGGGCAGCTACATGCCATGCCTGTGCTGATCTAACAGCAGAGGGGACATGCAGAGGTGGAAGGAGAAGGACGGCCCTTTCAGCAGCAAGCAGCCATCTGGAGCTTGCTGCAACTTATGTTTCAGTATGTTTTATATTCTTGCCAAAAGTATTAAAAAAAAATCTAGTTTAAACAAAAGCTACATATAAATAATTGAAATGGAAATGGTGTTTTACGGAAGTGAAGTTTCCAAACTTGAAAATTCAGCAATTCTACCAAAGAACAGTCTTCTGAAACCACTATCTTTCATCCCTCCTCTTCACCTTTATAAAAGAATGTTTCCTCAACTAAAAGTTTTACGTATCCTCTTCTTCTTTCCCACACACATTTACAATTTCTTTTGTAAATCCTTGTGTGCTAGGAAAACTTCAAAGATACATAAATATCAAACTAGAGGAAGAACAATTTTATCACATATGCTGTATAGAATACATACCATGTAATATATATAGAATATATGATATGATAGCTGTGATGTAAGTTTTTATAGGATAAATTCAACAGAGTTAGGAGGTCATACTGAAGTGGTACTAAGAGAATCTTTATACCAAGCTATTATTTATTCTGCAGATTCCAAGTACATGTTACAGAAGGACTGTCAGGAATGTTTTAAAGATTTAAATCCTGAAGTTATTTCCAGCTCTCCCGCCTATGAAGCCAAATGTTTTAGTTATCAAATGTTCAACTATGTAAGGCTCACAGGGAGTTGTAAAATCCTGTCATATTGATGGTGTAAAGCTTTTCTACAGCACAAGTCTCAGGACTTTGCAGTCCATTATCTGAAACCGTGCCAGGGTAAGCAGCAAGTGCTATTTCCCACAGCAAACCTGAATTTTACACCCTTCCCATACTACAAAGACTGCATGACAGTAGTATGTAAAATCCTGATACTTTTACAGTTAGAAATACTATTTAGCCAGCATTAAATTTTGTTCACCTAGAACGTGTAGTATTTATGGTATCTGTCAACAGCCTTACAGCATTCTGTTTTTTGTTCAAAAAAGTGTATTTTACCCTTAAAAATATTGTAACACCAATCTGGTCTTCCCTTCTTTGGATTCTTCTCTCATGTCTCAGTGCACGATTAAAGCATGAATCAATGTTTTTTAAAAAAAAACATCTGATCTCCAAAGGATCTTAGGCATTGCAGATTATGGGGGGAAGGAGGAAAGCTGTTTTCTTTCCTCGACTCATGGATGTCAGTTTGAGAACTAGAAAAATGGTATCACAAGTCCTTCCTAAAGCAGCTGCCTCTGAGTCCCCTGTACTGTAATAATACTAACATGGGGCTCTCAGGTCTAACACAAGCACTGATTAATGCTTCAGTTTCCCCACTGCGAGCACCGTTAACGAGTTAATAAAAATACTGTTACCTGTCTATGCTCATTACTTCCCCTTTGGTTATCGTATGGCATGCTCCATCAGTGGGAAACATAGAGAGCGATAAAGTAAGTAAATGCAGAAGGTAGACAAAGCCTTTAAACGCTACTATGAACACTGGTATTTACCTTGCGCTCACCCTTTACAGGTGCATGGGCTACAAAAGGAAACTTCACCAGCTGAGATATTGACCTCTATGCTTCAGAAAGAAATAAAGCTGATACCTAAATACATAACAAGTAGTTGCTTAAGACCTATATAGACAACTGTAATTGTAGGGAGCTTCAGAAAATCTGGTGTTACGAATTCTCTCATTGCCCTTCCAGAACAGCTGTATCCTCCACACAGCTAGCACTCACAGCAAAATAAACTGTTTCTATCAAGAAACACAAGAAAAGCTGGGAACCCCCCCGCCATGTGCAGCAGTGTGGCCACACTGACACTGCAGTAGAAGCTGCTGCAACACTCTTGGACTCCAACATGCATTAATAAAGAAGTCTCAGTTGAAAATATCAGAACTAGCATCATTCAATTAGCTTGGCTTCATCTTCTTGTTACAGTTCCCTTTGTATTTTGACAAAGGAAAAAATGCCCAAGCAGAATTCAGCACATCTCTCTGTGCACTTCTCCACAGTCAAACCCCGCTGTTTGCAGAAGAGATTAAGAAAGGAAGGGAGAGTGTCGTTCAGCAAAAAGACTGCTCCCAACTGACTTTATACAAAGAATTATAATGAAAAGAACATTTTCCAAGCACTGCAACTGTTCCTCCCTGTAAGACATAACATATATAAGCATCTACGCAGCTGTAACTCCCTTCTGATGAAAGAGGATTTCTCGTAAAGAAGGACAGGCAGGGCTCTTTATAAGCCAGCATTTAGAAGTGTTTGCAACCACTACATTCCATTTTAATGTCCTACCACTGGAGAAGGCAGTGGCTAAGAAATAAGGACAGCCACACTGAGTGTGAGCAAACATCGATCCAGTCCAGCATCTGCGTCCCTCAACATTGGTCTCAAAGAGCATAAAACATTCTTTGCTGGGTGGAAAGGCAGATATAAAGCGTGCAGTCTGGGAGCAGGTGGGGAAGGAGAAAATCCTGTATCTGTGCTGTCAGCACTGCTTTTCTTCTGGCTGGAAGAGCAAAAAGCCACCAGCAGCTCTGCTATGATTAAGAGTGTTTGTGTTTTGCAGCTCTCCTAACAACTGGAGATCTCTTCAGGCGGCTTGGCACGCTCCACAGCCTGTACTAGTTTATGCTTCTCTCTGGGGAGAAAGAAGTGGAGCAAGATTCTACTCTCTCGGCCATTTTTCATCTAGAACGTAATTTGAATTACTGAAATTAAGTTAATTATGTTTACCAAGTAATAGCCTAAAGCAGTTTGAAGAATTATTATAGTGAAACAGTACAGTTGCAGCAAGGTGTTCAGAGCCATTCCAGTCCGTGCTTGTTTTCCAGTCACTCATACATGAGAAAATTGCATCTTGAGCTTGCTTTACTGAATCTTCTGATTCAAGAAAGTTATTTGGGAAAATGAAGTCTGGGAAATAAGGAAACAAGGGTCTGCTGGATGTCCAGGCTAGCTGTATCTGCTAACCATTTGTATATGAGCAGAGAGCATAAGTAAAGTTCCGTATTTCACAACAAATTTCTTGAAAAATACTGCCTTAACAGTCGTCATGTATTGGAAAACTGTAGTACAAGTTGTTATGCCAGACAAACTCATTCCATGAATTACATATACATAGCACAGAGTCAGCTACAACTCATGTGAAACCCAAGTACTGAGTCCAACCATTACTAAAAAATCAGGTAATTTTTCTAGAGACCATCAGTGCCATAGTTATTTTATACAGCTAACTCAGTCCTTGAATAGCTCTGAAGGAAAGCTGTGATCCCAGTGGAAAAGGAAAAAACACAGCACATGTCTGCTGACTGAATTATTAAAATGATATCCCTTAGGAGAGAAGATATTTTTGCTTTATAGCGTGTGTGTCTAAGCCAAATTCTCAAAAACTGTAAAAGGATACAGGAGACTACAACGTAGCATTCAGTATCTTTGTTAGACTAAGCCAGATGTAGTCAAGTTTACAAAACAAGTAACTTCTCTCCTGTAAAAACAAACAGAAAATGATACCTACCTACAGGTATGATGTAAAAATGAACATACAATAATTATTTTTAATAGTGATTTATACTCAAAAAAGACAACCCTGACTATGTGATGAGTTCAGTTTTAAAATTTATAGTGGTATACCTGCAGAAAACAACTCCTCCTGTGAGGCTGGAATTGGGAGAAGCCCAGATCACTTGATAAAACGGAGAGTTTCAGAACAGAGTCATCTGCTTTCCATGCCACTACCCAATTCAGCTATTATAAAAACAAAGAGGAGGGTAAAGCGAATGTATCCTATGCTGCTGACCAGTTCAAACTTGCCCGGGCTCCTAAAAGCCATCATCGTCATTGTCTGGAAGGGACTGTCATCCTGCACACTCGAAGTTATGTTTTTATTTTTGTGTCTACTTTTTTTCTCTGTCAACTTAAATTGAAGAACTATGCTGCAATAAAATCTTGCAGAACGTGCAGTTTTGGTGCACTGTTTTGAAATTTGTTTGAAGTTTTAAACCAGACTGATTTCCTCTACATAAATCATCTTATATCTCTAGCACACCACTTTCAGTTCTTCTGTGTATTCAGCCTCAATTTGCGTTAACACTGAAGATACCACCATTAAAGGAAAAAAGTCAGTGTATGTTTATATTTGTAAGAATCACACGTAAGTACATACATCATGACTATAAACCAAGACCACAATGTATATTACAAAGGAAGAGGAAAATCTCTGGACTTCTGAAAATATTGATATGCAGGACTCAAAGAAAGGCAGAAATTAAAATGCACTTAAATTCTTAAAAGCCCCTCCCCCTAGTAAGAAACAACAACCACCTCAACATGATGTTCAATAAAAAAGGATGTTAAAAATTAAAAAGACAGTGAAAATGAATCAGAATAATTCAATAGCCTTAGATACATTTTTATTATAGTATTAAAAAAAAAAAAGGAATCTGGATTCCTATATGGAATAAAGAAAGAGATTATTCCTAACAGGCTTAACTCAAACTCCTTCAATACTCTTAAAACTAATTGTTTTCACAAGGGCTAAGAGAGGTCCTAGTTATCCCACCTCTCTACTATATACAACTCCACAACTGTGGAAGAGCGCCCACCACAAATCCTGTATTTCAAACAGCTGAATACACATAAAGGATTGCCACCTTTATGAAACCAGTTCATCAGAAAAGACCTTTCCCTTCACTGAAAACTGAAAGGACTGTGAAGAAGCAACTTACTTTTCTTGCAAAGTCAACTCAATCTGTGGCAGGTAATAAATCAAAAGAAAACTATTTTTAAAACAAATGAAGTTTCCTTTTCTACAGGTAGTGTGTTAATATTCCAAGTATACCTTTGTTGCTAAAATCATCAATCAGCACAATTTCTGCCAAGTATTTCCTCGGTGTTCTCTTAATGACACTGTGGACTGTCCTCATGAGTGTGGACCATCCTTCATTATGGAAGACAATGACAACGCTGGAGGTGAGCAGGTTATCATCATAATGCCAGTATTTGCATCTGTGAAAAGATTTGATTTTATTAGTTTTCACATTATGATTTACAAAACTGCTTAACAACATCTTTGTGCAAATGAAATCTTCACTGATGGCTATCCTTCAGATTAAAGAGAAACAGGATATAAAAGGTAATACAGCTTAAGTGGTATGAGAGGTATGAGGCCCAACAGCAGCTTGCTTCCAGCCAGCAAGCCTTTTTAGCTCCTCAGAGACACAGGATGTAGTTGGTGAACGACTGCTGTCTCAACAGGTACATGCTTCTTCCTGCATAGGTGGATGGCATTGCACGGACCCCACTGAGAGACATCCCCACCACCACCACCACCATCACCTTGCTGCTTGCACGGCCAGTAGAACAACGGAAGAAAAGCCCCAAACTGTGGCTGCCAAGATGGGGGTCTTCAAACCATCAGATACCACGATTTAGGATGGACTGTACATTTGGCTCACCTACTTCATAACACACAGTATGACAGTGCTGTTTTTTTTCTAGGCCTCTTTAAATCAGATTTACCTAGCAGAAGGACTGTCTATGAAGTGTCTCTGTTGGCTTTATACAGTCCACATATAGAATCTGCATAATTAGCAGAATCTGCATAACTAACAAAGTTACAAACATTGTTGTGGCAAGGCAATTATAAGTCATTCATTTCCGCCCTTTCACAATAAAATAGATTTAAACATAGTAAGTAAACTTGCTGGAAGTACAGCAGCAGCATGTGAAACGCTCATGTCAGCTATTCTGCATAAAACTATCTCCATTTGCAAAAATTGTCAGAAAAGCATAGTTGCTCATGGGAAAAATGTAATCCCATGGCAGACAAGACGTGATCTTTACTGTTTATTATTCACGGTTAAACTTTGAGGTATAATAAATGTAGCTAGGAAAAAAAAAAAAAAGGTCACCCATTCAGGGTTCTAGCTTGGCATGCCAAGAGAAGCACTTACGTATCCATTTAAAATGTTTTGCATTTCAATTTCACTGTGGACCTGGACTCAGGTCATTTTTCCTGAGGTATTACAGATGATGTAGAAACAAGCAATATGAGTAATTCAGTCCAATATTTATTAATCACATTTATCAACAATGCATTTCATTTACAATTGTAATGTGCATTTCCCCAACTGCATCCCTAAATGACAGTGTTCAGAGTCTCCTTAATTACAACTAGTCCAGGTATTTCCTTACCTGGAAGTTTCCCCACCTGATTACTAGCCCCTTTTCCAACTATAATAATACAATTCCTATCTCCAAACTCAGAGACACAGTACTTTTGATGTCAATGTGCAAAAGACTTCCTTTTTTCATCTTTCAGCAAGTAAAGTCCCTACTAAAGAGAATCTGACTTTTCAAAGACAACTATCATGTATTAAGAATTATTCTTGACAAATGGAAACTTCGAAACTTATGGATGTACAGACTTCCATAGTTATATTTCTCTATATACGAGAAAAAGCTTAAATACACATAAACATTCCTGTATTTGAAAAGAAATTACCTTAATCATCAGAAATCACCAGAGTTTCTGAAACCAAATTAAGTTAAATGCAGAAAGAACTAACATAACAGGTCTACAGGTAGTTAAAGAACATTTCTTTGGCAAAGAAGGACGTATTTCACTTATTGTCAGGGAACAGCATCAGTATGTATTTCTCACCCACCAGAAAAAAAAAAAAAGAAATTGGTAGAAACATACTATTCATTTTGGTCCTGCGAGAAAAGAAAATCACAGAATCAAAACAGCCTACAACCAAGTCTGATCTAATAAGGCATTTCTTCTCTTAGTCAGGCATACTATACGCAACCTCTGAAACAGCACAACCTCTACAAATACGGTTTACTGACTAAAATCCTCCAGCTCAATTGTTTTTATGCCTGAAGTAGCAGCAGCTCATCATATTTATAAGCTACCAATATACTGACTGTTTAAAATGCACGGTTCAGGCCACTGATGCCTGCCTTCCACAGATCCCTCTTAAAAGATTTCAGCTGATTACAGATTGCCATACTTCCATTTGCAGCATAAGCATTTAAGCTGCCGACAACTTATTTAGCTATTTGCAGAGATAAAATGGATATGCTACCTAGGTGTGTTGAGTCAGCTGTGTAAAAGAAAGATTCTCCATCGTGTGTTTAATAACAAATTAATAACAGAACTGGTTGCTTTACACATATATTCACCTGGATTAATGTTGGTGATACAGTTATGTTAAAATGGAGGAAAACAGGATGTTATACGTTCAAAATCAGCATGCCAGCTGAACGCCACTCAAGAGCTCCATGTAAAAGTTAGTGGAAAATAATAGTACCTTTTGCCTCAAAGTATCTGATGCAGGTTGCACTGTGCTGCTGACCTGCGCCTTCAGAAGTTTAGCTGGGAAATTTTTTGCGCTCCAATTAAAAAGACAGACAGCCACGACATTTCAGACTTCCCTCAACAAAAGAAACAAAGCAAACACTGCAAAAAACACTAAAACTTTTGCTTGCTTATTTTGCCCGCTTCCTATAGTGTAGGTGAGTTGTTTTTAGGAACAAAATGGTGAAGAGCAAAAGAATGAAAGTAAGTAACTTAACGTAATTTAAAAAAGCCAAACCTATCAGAAAAGCCCAAATTGAACAACACATCTGTGAGCAATTTATAAGCATTTTTTGATCTGTATTTAAAACATTTTTAAAACATAAACCCAGAGGTCTAGACAGGCTTTTTGCTACATTTCCACCTTAATCTCCTCAAATCTGTCAGCACGTTTTACTTTTCAAACTTGAAAAATCATGTGTTGCTAAATGTGCCATTCGCAAGCCATAAAAGCACTACATTTATACCTCTACTAAGATCATACTTCTAGTTTTTTCCAGAGGCTTTATTTCACTTATTGGACAGCTCACAGACTGACTCATCAAGCCCATAAGCTCCAACAGACTGCAGTAACTTCTATGCACAATCTTGTCTCTCGTCTTGCATTGAGAATTAGAGGTTTGAAACACAGCAGTTGTTTTAGATATATGCAATTAATGCGTATTTTCATCTCTGAGGCAATTTTTCCGAGAAATTAAAACATTGCTCAATTATTTGAGCGACAGAAATCAGGAGCCTCCTTCACATCCTTCCTTCACATTCATTTCCTTCACATCCACAGGGAAGGAAGCGGGGAGAGCCTTTCTTCAGTGGAGCAGCACTGACATCCAGTGGTTGGCAAACCAAATACCAAGTAACCATAAACACACTTTCTTTCGGTTTGAAGCTGAATTTTACAGTACTCATTTCCCTGTAAATTTTAGGCACCAGAACAGCAAAAAGCCTGAAATTCCAGACTTATGCTTCAGTTTTGAAAGACAGGGTCAAGTAGATATGGGTGTCCATGCAAAAGCTATTGAAAACTGGCACGGGACACATTCAGAGTACAAAAGGGTCTGTGACAAAGAGGATTTAACTAAGTTTCAAACCCTAGCTTCATCCCCTGAGCGCTCTGTCCTGCCCACATATGGCAGCACGGTGCCCTTTCAGGTGCAGCCTGCACGCCGGCTGTGGCGATATGCTGTGAACCAAACCCACTCAGAAAATTTATTTTTAATAATTTAAGAGAGGACAATAATTTGTGAGAGGACGGCACATTGCAGCAGATATGCAGGAACGAGAGGGTAGCATCCTTAAGCTAGTCTTGCCTCTAGACACTTCACACCAGTGTCCCTGAGCCCTGTAAAGGGTACGGGGCAAGAAGGAGCAGGCGCGCCCAGAGCTGTGAAGAGCTGGCAACACCTTCCCTGGGCAGCGCTGCAGGGACGGGCAGCGCTGTTTGCTTCCTCCTCAGGGAACTCCTGGGTGAAAGGAAGCAACGCCTTCAGATCAGTCCATGAATAAAAACTTCTTGTTCCCCAATCAGCACTGGTATTGCTGAGCACAAACATGGCCTGACTCATCAATGGAGCGAGAAGAAACCTTTCAAAAGATACAGCAGTGATCTAATGGAGAAACAGAGTGAGTAACGTTTCTTCTATTAGCCTACATACCTAAGATGTGAATGAGTCCTACTCCCTCCCCACCCCTGGGAGGGAAGAGCACTGTCAGAGACCATGCCACACCAATGTCCCTGTCCCTCGATCACGAAGTTGTGCACCTGCTACAGCAGGAGAGGAGCCCTTTTACGGGGGACCCCTCTGCACAAGAAACCGGACATCTGGGCTGGAGCGCCCCTTGGCTTGAGGGAATTTCTGCACTTACAGGTTTGCACCCTATTCATCGTCTTGCTTTCGCTGAAGTTCCCCTGGCCCCACAGAAATGATGGCGGGTGCATGGTCCAAGGACTGGATGACCCTACAGCTTCCCTGTTAGCAACCACCACAGTTGCAGATGTAGGCTCAAATTTCCTCAGGCTAAAAAAAGCCCAGGCTAGAGGCTGCTTCTACTCCAGCCATCAGGCGAAAATCCAAGAAGGGAACAAGGAGAGCACTGTGACAGCAATTTAAGGGTGAGCCCCAATCAGATAGATACTTAGAGGGCAATTTGAGATCTTGAGCAGGCAGAAGTGCTTCTCATATCATCCTGAATTCCTACTCTCCCTAGCATATCGGCACCTAAGCTCCAGAGAAAAGGAAGAGATATTGTGGCTGCAACTGACTCTCCTTCCTAAGACTATCTATCTTCCTCAGGTCAACTATCTAACTAGCACCTGCACTTACCAAAGGCACATCAGTCCCCTCTCTGGATTTTAAGCACTGTACTTTTGCACTCAGACCAAAAGGCAGCAGCACAGATTTCTCTGAGACAGCAGGCAGCTGCCATCGCATTCCTGTAACCGCTCCAGCACCCAACTCCTAAGAAGCTTGAGTCAGTTGTTTCCAGCTGAGAGCCCTGAATCAGTACAAAGCTGAAGGTCTCAATTTAGCATTTATCCTGAAATTGTAACTGACATTAAAAAATGGAATCTCTCTTCTCCACTAGTATAAAACCGTTCACAATTTTAAATTGTATTTTAAGTTTTATGTTTGAAGTGGTATGAGATTCATAGTGATATCAATTATTATCTACTGAGAATTGCTTTTTAGTGCATGCAATTTCTCACTCTTTGAGGGACTCTAGCACTAGTAGAGCCTAAAAATAAGTTAGGAGCTCTGTTTTCATTTGCAGCTTCCTCTTCTAGTAAGCCCTGTTCTTATCTTGTAAGGACACAGTCGTTCAGCAGACAGCATGCTGTTTACATAGCTTAATACTGAATTCAGGGCTGCTTGTTATTTTAAGTAATCAATTTATTACGACTACTGCAGTAAACTGCATCTACCCCCTAAGAAGACAGATGAGAGTTTCTTTCACAAAACACCTTCAACAGTTCGCTCATCTATATGGTTGACACCACCAAGGTCCTGGCTGAGACCGGCTGCTTGATTGCCTGCAGGTCAGAGGGATTATTGCCTAAATCTAGGGTAGACAGAAGCAGATTACAGAACGAGGCATTTTGTTAAGATATGACTAGGTAAATCTAATGTTAATACCGTATTTGTTACCTACGAATCCTTACAGGATATTTTTTACGCATCATTAAAGTTAATACGAAATTAGTCAACTTACAAGACAGGGGTTCTAGAAGAGAAGACAACAGACAACCCAAGGACAGTTTGCTCAGCTGAGTATGTTTTTCCCTTCAGCAGACATCAGCAAAACCTCTACTACACACTACCAAACAGCTCAAACCTATGCTGAAACAGCATTTCGTATTTTTACAATAGCTACAAACTTTGTCTACTTCTACTCCTGAAGTAGCCTGCCAGACTATGTGACTGAATTTTGTCATTAGTGCCCCTGGAAGCACAAGCTACATCTCCTGTCATACCTCTGAAAGTGCCATGATCCAAATTCAGGGCAAGGTCCGTACAGAGACCTAACGTTAGGGCTAATAGGAAAACTAAAAGAGTGAACCTTGCATTTTTTAATTACGGGAATCTTGCCCATAGTATCACTTGCCCAGCACTGAAAAAGTTGAAGGAATAGACACAACAGAACAGGAACAGCTAGGCAGCTAAAATAAATTCCTTTCCCTGCGGAAGGGGAAGCTACCTTACAGAGAGATGGAGCCAAACCCCTCTTCTTTCCTGTTTTGAAGTGGTGTAGTATCTCCCCGCACGCACAGTGACACACCGTGCACTACCGCCAGGAGCAGATGGGACAAGCGGATCACAGGCAGCAGCGTAGGACACTGCTGTGGGTCAGCTCCACGAAAGCGGTTTGTTGCAGTGCACTCCCCTCGCCCCTCTGAAGTGGCTAGCTCTGCGTCCCTAGAAAACACTGGTAAGAAGTTACAAGTCACTGCGCGTGGCAATTCTCGTAATCTCTCCATTGAGGTGGGCACTAGTTTAGGAAGTTGTGGCTTGGTGCATTTGCCTGTATACAACTCAAAAGAATCCAGGCGGTGCATAATTTTGATTTATCCAACACTGTCAGGTTTTACTTAATATAATAAACAAAAGGCTAGAAAGAAGCTTGGGGCAGTGGGCTCAGTCCCAAGGAAATGCTTTATTTTCACCACGCCTTGCTCATCAGACATTAAACCTTGAAGTTCCTGTCCATGCTCAGGTGGACTGAATTACAATTTCTATCATGCAAGTTTATTTAAATGCTCTACCACAGTAAGTTATGGTTTACAGGAACAAGACAGAGCATAAGAAGTTCATTTAATTTTTTAGTTTCGCATTCAGGTTACAACTCATTTGACAGAAAGCTTCCTCCATTTGCCCCAACATTTCTGTGATGCAAGACAGCACCTGGAGGGTTACACAAGCAGCTTCAGGAAACCTCAGGCTTTTCTCTGCCCCCTCCTACAAAGTCAAGGTTTAAGGCAGAATTTAAATGTACTCCAGGTGCTGCGCTATACATTTTTGTTGAGTAAGGGGTCCTGTTCAGAGCTCAGTCTTCTCATTTCAGATGCACACATACAGGTAAGTAAATCCAACTACAGACCACACACCCGGTGCCTCTGTCAACTTCTTTCTACCCTTCAGGTTAACTATTCCTCTGTTGAAACTTAAAATTTGAGATACTAGCAGCCAACACTACAGAGACACAGGATCCATCTTCACTAGTTTTCACTATTGGGACCCGAAACATTAACAGAAAATACTTGTTTTTTGCTTTAAGGCCAATGCCTGGAATTCAGATCTTTCCTGACCACAAGGAGATGCTCTGACAATACATGGCTAATTACAATTTATATGCATTTTTTCCCCCAGGACTCTTGCTAGCAGCAAGGCAGCTGATAACCTGCAGTGGAAAGCCAGCCTTCCTCATTTAGTATGAGCACTATAATTCACCAGATTCTCAATCCCAGCTCTCACTGAGGCGCACAAAGATCTATGCATATGCTATAAAATTAGTTTTCTTGGTTACAGAACAGTTCCAGTGTACTATGTGGCATGTGAATAAAAGATTTTCCCAGGGTACCATATGAAATGAAACCAAGTCCCTAATGCTCCATTTCCAATGACACAGATACCAACAGCAATTACTGAAATATTTTTTCATATAACAGTATCAAATATGTAATTTGCAGAGTACTATAATTAAGGAACTAATCACACTCATGAAGAATGCAGGCTCCACTCCAGAGCTTTTCTATTCAATCTCCTTAACTATGACAAGATCGACTGGACAACCAACTACTTACTGTTTAGAGAACACATTAAATTCATGTTATTTGCCCAGAGTAAAAAGACCATCCATTTCTAGTGAGCAGCCAAGACTCATCTGCCTTATTTCATACCCTAAGTAACTGTTTATAACTAAAGATTTCAGTATTTTTTCAACTCAAGTCCAGCACCAAAAATTTTCTACAGTTTGATATTTTTAATAGCACTTGGACCAACCAAAGGGTCCAAGCTGTCACCATCAAACTATGATAGGAAAAATCTCTTTACTAACAGCTCTGCTTTACTAACACACAGCTCAGCATGTGTGTATTCTTAAAGGGAAGTCAGAAGTCTTTATTTTTGGCAAGAATTCTCTCCTCTGCTTGTACTAAAAATAATTAAAAAATAAAACAAATGCCCTTCAAAACTACATGTATGATTTTTAAAAACAAGCCAATTCTCCTTCCCTTTTGATTTGTTTTATAAAATGTCATGAGCTGCAAAAACAGTTGTCCAAAAATACATTTCTGTACACAAGGAGCATTGTACTCAAGCAAGGAAGAGTTACTTTTTCAGGTTTTTCAACAAAAGCTCATTGCCAGTTGTTCTGCTTGAAGTAAAAAGGTCACCCATGGCAACAGATCCAATTATTCAAGTACGAATTTGTATGGCCCAGGGGGCGTGCCCTGTAACAGCAATAACATCATTAAAAATGAAAAGTCAAACTGGATAATCCACAGAAGGAAAAAAACACTTAAAAGTATTTGTTTTGCCATGATCAGACTGACAGATGTGTGTGGGTGATGCAGCTGAAATTCTGGCTTATGCTAGTGAGCAGACAGCAGTTATCTATCGTCATATTGAAAAAAAAAATCCAGTAAGAGATTGATTTGTCTCATGCCATAAACATTCACAAAGAGTCATGATGCTTCCTCTCCCAGTCAAACTACTCAGGACAAAATTCCTGCAACATTTGCCAGAAGAAGCTGTCAAAAAAAAAAAAAAAATTAGCTTAAATGGAGTCATAAGACTAAAACCCTCTGGGTCAGTAAGAATAATTTGTAAGCAAGTCTTCCATGGGTTGGATAACAACAGCATATCAAGCCTGAGCAAAACATGTTGAGCACTGATCCTTACAGCCAACACAGTTAATTACCCTGGCATGAAATCTTATCAACAGTATGAACACCCCTGGCTTAAAGGCTCTACAGTAATGGAAGTTAGTTAATAGGACAGATAGGGAGTTTCACAGAGCATCACTTACAATATATTTTAAGAGAATGCTTCTTGACTTAAATTTCAACCCGAAGTGAAATAAGCATGACCCAAGCTCAGCAAAATATACCAATGGAAATGGCAGATGTGGAGTGTTCTACTGGGACAGTGAACTTCGTAAAGGAAAACCTGCATTGCTGCTTAGTGTTTTTGAGATAAAAGAAATGACAAAGAGACTACCGCAACTAATGCATTGTAGATACCTATCTTTTAGAAATACTGAATACAGATTCTTTGGAACAACTTGCAGTGCTTTGGTCTTGTATAACCAGGTGCAGCTCTTGAAATGAGCCGTACACCAGACAGCCTCTTCTCTGAGCTCCACGCTTGTAGTCATCAGCGCTTTTGTCCATCAGGCAGTTTTCTCCCCCTTTTTGACTCTTTCATAGAGAAACCATTATTTAAATGATTCCTAACATCTGCCATGAGAAGTTCATGATTTCAGGTGTTACAACTTTACCAAAAAGAGCCCAGGAATGGCTTCTTTGAGGACAACCTCCCCAAAACACAGGAACAGCCCATTCCCACGTGCACTAAGTCAAACAGGCATGGCAGAAAGCCCACCTGGCTCCATCAAGAACTCCCGATGGAGCTCCAATGCAAAAAGGAAGAACAGGGAAGGTAGATGCATAAAACTGTCTACCTAGGAGTACAGAAATATTGCCTGAGCACATGCAGACAGAATTAAAGGCAAAGCTCCAGTGGAGTTGAAATCCGTGAGATGGGAAAGGCAACGAGAAAGGCTTGTAGGCAAAAGGAAGACTAAAGAAAACACGGGTTTACTGCTGAGTGAGATGCAACTTAGTGTCAAAGGACACAGAAAAGACTGAGAAACTCAACACCTGATTTCCCTGTCTCTACTGGCAAGTTTGCTGTCACGTCTCCCAAGTCTCTGCGTCTAGTGGCAAAGTCTGCAGAAGTGAAGGAATATGCACCATTGAGGAAGGATAGCTTGGGGACCACTTCACTGGACACATCACAGCAAATGGGATAAACACAGCACAAGTCCATGGGACTGGATGGGCTGCACCGGAGGGCACTGAGGGAGCTTGTGCGGTCATTGTGAGGTCACGCTCTACCAAGGTCCTGGTGCTTGACAGTGGTTCCTGAGGACTGGCAAAGGCAAATGCTGTGCCGACCTTCAAGAAGGAGGATACAGGGAACTATGGCCAGCCAGCCTAATCTCAGCCCCTGGAAAAATGAGAGAGTATATGCTGCTGGAAGCCATTTCCAAGTGCACAAAGGAGAAGGTGATTGGGAATAGCCTATGTGGTTTTATCCATCATCCTGACCGTGAAAAAGCTTCCAACTCCAAATCAATACCTTCTCCCCCAACAAACCAGCTACTCCCAACAGCCACTAAGAATAAAAAGCATAAGGCTATATCCTGCAAGAATCCATTTAGGATAATGACCTAAAAAGCAAAATGGAGTTTGACCCTTCCTCATCAGGAGGTGGCCAACATACAATGACAACATTTAACAGTGGGATTTGTATTAATATTTTTTTAAACATACTGGGATTATTATACAACACTTTCTGCTTAGCTAGTCATGCAGCAGAACTAATGCCTTCCATGAGAACGTAAGAAAGAACATTTTTTATTGATTTGACATGACAATTAACCACAGATTTCATGCAATTGGACTTCTAAGAGTGATAATCACTTCACTTAGGTCTCTAAACCTATTGAGTTCAAGAACTGCTTTTGCAGCAGGTCTCTTCAGTTAGACTTTTACCACAGCTCCCAAATGCCACAGTGCCTTTGGCCAGCACCGTGCCTCCTTCGCCATTGCTATCTTTAGCTACACCATGGAAAGTAATAAAACAGACTGGAAGCAGCAAAACAGAGGCCTGGCCCAAGGACTCATTCAGCATCTCATACCCTCAGTCATGGGGCTGAGAGGACTTGGACAATTTATTTCTTTACTTTTTCCAGATGGAAAGAGGGGAAAAATAGCTGGATTTACCAAATTTCCAGGCAATGGCAAAAAAAAAAAAAAAAAAAAAAGCGCTTCGGTGCCTGGATGAGAAAATGGTGTAGAGCAGTGTGTTTTGAATTAATTAGTACCTGGTGAAATTTTTGGAATTGACTAACTTTATCCAAGAAGGACTACCTCCTAAAATAAACCAGAACCAGATTACTAGAATTTAAATGTGCCGGGGATCTTCTAGCACGAAGACAAGGGGAAGCCATCGATACAACCACGCAGAAGTACCGGCTGTTCAGGCAGGACTCAGTCAGCACCTGCAACATGTATGGAGGAACTGGGGCACCTGAGAGGACAGAAGACACTGGCAGGAGACTTCCACCGCCTCAGGGGACGCAGTAAATACAAACTGTGCTCCAGAGACTTCCGTTTTGGGCATCACTATTCAGTGTTTCCAGGGGGCAGCACATCAGAGAACCCACAAGAGAAGCAGCACAACGTGGAGCTCCAGCTGAAGACATACCTGTGTAGGAGCCATGCTTTAATTGCAGCCACAATGCACGGAAGTTCTAATGCCAGAAGAAAAGTGTCCTACTAACACCTCCTTTTGAAAAGGGGAACTATAAAGAACTGAGCAGACTTATTGAAAAGATAAACTAAGGGTAAAATGCTTTCAGGTAGCATGGAGCTTTTTCAAAGATACCATATTAGAAGCTGAGTGTGTTTATCATCAATCATAAAAAAAAGCTTAGACAGGAACTAGGAAAGCCAGCATGATTAAAAAAGATGCTGTTAGCAGTAAGACAGACATTATTTAAATGCACAGGGTGTGTCCAAACAAGGAAAACAGAAATGAGCACTAATTCAGACAAACTGAATGTAAATAATACGATAGAGTTTAAAAAAAAAGTTTGAGAAATAGCTTACCAAAGCATAAAAGCTGCTATTGAAATATTTTTTTCAAACAACACAAGTAGGATGCCGGCTATAGAGTCTGTTGGGCTGATAGATGATCAAAATGAAAAGAGACCACTTCAGAAGCAGGAAAGCTAAATTGAGTATTTCTGTTGAACTCTTAGCAGTGACCAGCACCAGATACCCAGGGAAGAGAACAAAAACAGGGCAAGCACGCAGCGATACTTCCCACTGTATGCTCCTATCTTCAGCTACCTAAAGCTTAGGGACTTTGTAATTCAGAGATAATACGTATCTGCATGATAGCTTCTACTGGATTTTTCTGCCATGAATAGCCTAATTGGTTTTTTTCATTTTTTTTTTTTTTAAATAAACACAGTATTTCCAGAAGAATGCAACATAAACTGACAAACTACTGTGGTGTGTAACTATTGCTGACACTAGCCTTGTTATCAAACAAATGGAGGAAAACATGACACCAATTTTTATAAAAGGGCCCTGGGGAGCCAAAGAATTGCAGACCACTAAGTCAGACTTTTGTACTGAAAAGAAGCTAGTAATAAAGAACAAAATTAGTAAACCATAGCCATAGCTTTTGTGGAAGAAAGCCATGCCGCAGAAACATATTATCATCTTTTAAAGGACCCATGTGGACATGAGTGAGTCTGTTAACATAGTAACTGAATTTCCAAAGCCTTTGACAAGTTTCTTTGGTTTCTTTATAAGCAAAGTTCTTCATCAAAGTATGGCAGGGTAAGATGGAAGATTTCTTAGATTAGTAACTGCTTAGGAAACTGGAATGAATAGACAGTTTTTGCACTCAAGGGAGTTTGTGACTGTAGTGGCGTTAAGTATCTGTTAAGTTGTCCACCTCTTCTTCCAGGTCATTATCGAATGATAATAAAAGTTCTTGGTAGTTGCAATCAAAATGACTATAAAAAGCTGCAGAAGAATTCAAGGACACTACCCAGGCAATGAGCTTGCAGGAGAGGTCATGGCAAGTGCAAATTAATGTATACAGAGCGTTAGACCACACTCAGTGAGTTTATTCGGTGAGAGACCCTAAACTTGGCATCACCAGTCAAAAAAAAATCTTGGAGTCTAACATGGATAACTCTGAGCATTTTAGCTCAGAGTTGATGAAAGGGCAAATAGAACAATAGGAATAGTAAGGAAGGAATACAAAACATTTACATAGTAGCTTGATGTAGATACCTCTGATATTCCTATATCACAGGGCAGCAGCGTACATGACAATATCTGGGAGGAGAGGTTAAAGAAACACCATGTTTTTCATCCTGGAAAAAGTCATTGACTCAAGATGTCATTAATTCCAAGAGTATAAATGCATTTAAAAGACAAGTCCATGCACAAAGAAAGATCTATGAAGCATGACAACCCTGCTGCAATTTTTGGCTCAAGTGTCCCAGCCCAGTGATTGCTTGGATGTTTTCTCCCAAGCATATGTTATTAGCCAGACCTAGAGACAAGACTTAAGAAAAATGATCTCTGGCCAGACTCAGTACAGCTTTATTTTTTAAATTTCATTTTATTTTAAAATACTCTGGACAAGTGGCTCATTATGCTGGAAAAACAACTCAGTTCTTGTTCTCCCTAGCAGCAATTCTCTTCAATTACGATTTTTTTTTTGGAAACGACACACCTTGTACCTGACAACATTCATTCTCAAACCTAGGTCCATTTTTTTATTTCCCTAGCATGGTGTGTTTACCTTGAATCCAAGATCATCCAGAAACTTTATCACTCTATTTTTACTTCAGCTCCACCTCTGTGCAGACTCCTGATCACACACACACACACACAAAAAAAATCCAGGGAGCAATCAAATTAATATCCTTCTTCCCTAAAGCTAACATTAGTTTTATCGCAGTTCTGCTAGGAAGCAGGGACAACATGTAAAATTCAATATAAATGACTGCTCTTAAAAGTAAAAGGCTGCCACCTATCAGGATAATAAAAAAAGATCCAAAAATGGTAAAAATCACCAAGTTTTAAGAAAAAGCTTTCTTCCAGTAACTGTACAGAGGTTTTGGACAGGGCCTGCTAAGCCTGCTGTACTACTCTGCAACTAGAAAGAAGGTGGAAAAAAGGTATTGCTCCACCTAAACCCAGCTTATGGTTCCCCTGGCCCTCCTGCAGAGTGCGGAAAAGATGCAGTGAAATGACACCATCTTTGAAATTTTGTACACTGACTTATACGTATCCCCCACAATCTTGATTTTGTTTAACCAAACCTATGACTTGCTGTATACCAACAGAAGTGCTTGGCTTCAGCCTTGAAACAGATCGGTTAAAATCCATGAGGCAAGAGTATGCAGTACTGGCAAAAGGGAAATACTCTGATGGACCTGACAAACAACTTCAACACGCCATCCAACGTTATTTCTCTCTACAGGGCACAGCAAGAGTTAAGGCTTTTTATGACAGCTGAGACTGCTCAGAATCACCAGCAAAGTTCCTACTGAATCAATAAAGGCAGCTGGCAAATCATCTTGGCAATGTGTCCAACTCCAAAGTCAAACCTAAACATAGCAGGATTGAATCCCCCTTTATTGGCATTTCTTCCCTCTTCCCCCTCCAGCACGGACAAGCCCTAAGGCTACGTGGCTTTTAAGTTGTGAGAGACAGTCCTTGCAGCACTATTTCACTCCCACTAGCACTGCCTGGGAAAGCATTTGTCATACTCCACTGAGCAAATCCGACTGCTTAAGGTGATGCTTAAAAATTTTGATGCTTAATGAAGGAGAAGGCTGAGGTGAAATCTACCTGGATTTGAATGTCTATGAATGAATAACCTGGTCTTCACCTGAAAGATCTTCCTCAATTAGCAATGCCAAGGTACCATTAACCAAAAAAAGGTCATTATACTGCACTTCAGCAGGATTAAACTGAATGTTGACCAGCCTTATCAACCAAAATGGCTTCTGGGCTTATTAAACAGATCACTAGGAGGAAAATAAATGGTGCATCCAACAGGCAATCCGCTACCTTTTGCTGCATTTCTTGCCGGTGTCGGAGGACGAGCAGAAAAGTGAGTATGTTGATACCTGAAAGCTACAGCAGTATCAGCCAATCTTACCTTCTTTCCCCTCTCTTCTGCCATTCCCAGGAGACACATGGAAGCTATAAACCTTTAACCTATTTATGGCAATTACAAGCATCCCAAGTATTCAGTACACAAAATATTTGATATAAAGTTGTCTGAAAGATGCCTTTTGTTCACATTGTTTTTTATGCTGTTTTGTTTGCTTACTTAGAATATTAAATAATAAAACCTAACTTTCATCTGAGCTGCTGGCTTTGACCTCCATGGAAGACTTATCTGCAAGTGTGCTTGGAGGAAGCTGTTTCTAAAATTCGTCTTTTCTGCTCTGATCAGTCACACGGCTGTCCCTCCTATTCCTCAAAGTATGAGGAATATTTAATTCTTTTTTCGGTATTTCTATTTATTACTCTCCTTCAGAACAGAAGTAAAGACAAACTCTGAGATTATGCCAAAAATACTTCAGGAAGCTATAGGTGTGGAACTACCTGGCAGATACCTATGCTTTCTGATGCCCTCCACTTTGGGGAAAACCAGAGGGGAGGGAGTACGTGAGCTCTGCTGCCAAAGATATGGTTACTAGCCTGGGCAGAGGCAGCTTGGTCCTACCTTCACATGACACGCTGCCATTTCTGCTTTGCTGTCCTTGCAGAGTGGAGAGCGAGGAGGTGAGCCTGCTTCCACCTCCTTCCACCCATCTCTATGGAAGGCAGGGCTAAAGCGAGCTCTGCTAACATTAACTCCTGGCATCAGCTCCCCTCTGCTCAGTTAATCACAGAACCTGACAAGGAGATGTTTTTTTCTCTGAGAGTTTCCTTAGTCCTGTTGCCTCCTACAAAAGGGGCCCCAGTGGCTGCAAATGCCTCAGCAGAAGAAGCAGCAGCGTCTAGGGAATAACCTCCTAAAAGAAAATGCCGACCTACGCAGGTTACCCAGATCGTTTCTGCCCCTTCAGATAAATATCTTTAGCAGAGGTCCAACTGCTGACTGCAGCAAAGAAAGAAAACTGAAGTGAACCCCAGGACAGCCAACGCTTCCTCGCCACTGGCAGCGGACAGGCACAGTCCTCTCCTCCGACTGCCAGCAAGTGGAAGCCTTTAGGGTCACCCAAGGAACAGGGCACAAAGGAAGGCAAACGCTGTACTCTGTGCACTTCATTCGCTTTCAGTGAGTACACCACCAGGTAGTAAATTCAAGCAGCCACACATGCAGAGCCATGAGTCAGACTGACAGCTGGTCAGTTCTCTCCTACCTCGCAAAATGGAAAAACACCCACTATGAAAGGCCACAACAGAGTCTCAGCAACCAGCCAGTGACCAACCAAACAGATCAAATGCCACAGCTGGAACATACAACCCAGAGGTTGGCACCCAATCCAGGGATAGGCATAGCTCCATTGCTAGGGGTGAGAGGGAAGTGAAAACAGGCAAGTACCTCATTTCATATTTAAATTCATAAACCCTTCCTGCCAAATGCAAAAAAACCCCACAAAAACCAACCAAGAAACCCTATCAATCAATCAATCAGTTTGCTCAGAGACTGTCCTTAGCTGATATTTAACAAGGAGAATTATATCAAATGCAGATTAGCCTGAGAGCAAATTTGGCTCCTGCATAAACCAAAGATCAGAAAAGACTGTGTAAACCTGTTAGTAATCATTGAGCAAATGTTAATAACTTCCCACAATTTCTCCACACCAAAGTAGACACCCTCCCAGCAAGTAAAAAATGTTTTTTCTAAGATTGCTTCCTTCTTTATGACAAATGTGGTGAGAATCTGTTACAAGACTACTCTTCCATCAGCTCCAAACCCCAAACACCAGTACAGCAGATCTATACTTCTGTTAATGCAGGTAATTAAGCAGAGTTGTTTAAAGGCAATCAATATAGATTAAGTGTTCATGAAAGGAATAATTGGAACAGCATTGAGAATAATATATGGAAACATTTTGTATAGTACAGCATTCTTGCCTGTCAGGACAAGAAGCCTTAAGCATTTGACCTAATTACTAATACTATTTTAAGCATTGATTAAGATACATGGAAAGAAAATAATTAAATCCTGTAAAAACAGAACTAAAAGAAAACAAAAAGTTTGCTTACTCTTCTTGACGCAAGTCATTAACGCTCCGATCTAGTGAGATCATATCACTTGCCACCATATTAAACCCAAACTCTTTAATGCTGGCTTGAATGGATTCTTTGTAATCCGGTCCTAAAACATATGGCTTCGCTTCCTCTCCAGGGCCACCAACAACTCCGTGAGGCTCAGGCTCTTTGGGTTCAAAATTACCAAGGACTCCGGGTCGTAAAACAGGATCGTGGTATACAAATGTCTGAGGCTTAAATGTGAGATACTGCCTCTGGATGATGTTTTGCTGTTTGTTATCACCACCACCATGATGGTTTAGTTCATTTTTGGCCTTATTTTTCCTTCGAATGGATTCCAAGTCTACTTCCACACCTTCAACATGAGGCCAAGGTACCACAGGCTTGAACTTCTCGTTTCCTAGTCCATGATCTCCTTTGTTTGGCATGGGTCTGTTGGCTTCCTTGTCATCCTATATATACACACAGAGAAACAGCAGGAGATCATATAAATTTATGACTCTCTATTTATTTAAGTCCAGTACCTTAATGCACTGCGAGCTGGTACTAAATATATGTTAAGCAAGAAGGGAGAAGTCTCTGTCAAGGGGCTGAATGAACACGTTTTACTGAAGCAGCTGGCTGCTGGAGAACATTACCAGCTGGTGCCAACACTTACCTTGGTGAGCAGGTCCCGGAAATGGAGTAATGCCCAAAGCATTCCCGAAGACCAAATGCCCACATAGGACACGTTAACATCAATACAGTTCAGGCTGCACACCAAACCAATGAGCCGGGAGGACCGACAGAGCATTCGAGGAAGGAGAGGGCGGTACGCAGGCAGACGACGCCACAATGTGGAGCACAGCGTCCTTGGGGCCACTCTTGGACAGGGTGTTTCTGAGGCTATGCGTACCGGTTGCTGAGAGCTCCACAGGGTCTCAGTGATTGCCAGATACGGCCTCAGCATGCTCACGGGCTGGGAAAGAGTGCCGTGACTAGGTGTAATCTGGCGTGCACATCAGCGGCAGCCTCCAGCCACATCTAATCCCTACCCTTCACCCCCCACCCCGACTTGCTCCCACCAAGTGTTACTCCCTCTGCTGCAACAGCAGCACTGTTTTTAGAGCCATGAGGTAAGCTGAAGGCACCAGGGACAGCAGGCAAAAATGAGATGCAGCCCTGATCTGATCTGCTGCAGGGCCATGCAGACCCGGGGAAGCAGTGCTGGCGCTGAAGCGAGCTGCCACGGACTGGCACTGGTATCTCCTGCACCCTTGTTTAAAACAACTTCACCATTTTACAGCATTCCCCCCTGCCCGCCTTCCCCGTCTCCCCCCGCCCCAAGAGATTTGAAGTTCTCACTGAGAAGAAAGGCTGGGATTTCGAAAACTGCTCGGCATTTTCAGTGATCAGCGAGGTTAGTGGGGTTAGAACAAGGGTGGGTAATTTTGGAAGAAACTAGACAGAAAGGCTCTGAAGTGTCTGAGCATGAAGTCTCCAGAGTACAACAGCCCCACCCATGAACGCTCCCCAAAACATGCAGTCACTGCTTTTTCCAATACCACTGTCCAAGAGGACAACAGGGAAACATTGCTGAAAGTTCAGATTTCCTGCTAAAATTATCAATTTGTAAACAGGACAGATGTTAGATTGCACTGAAATCTGCAGATAACACCACACACATTTTAGCAACGTCTCACCATCTATTCACAAACACACAATCAAACAGAAAATTGAGATCAAAAGGATGTCACCCATTCAAACCTGCTGAAGGCAGGGATAGCTTCACAGAACAGGTTTCTCAGAGGATCATCCAGTCACACCCCGAAAATCTCCAGTTTCTCTGGAAAACCTGTTCCAGTTGCTTGACCAGTCTCACAGTGAACGTATTTTTCCTCATACCTCAGTAGAAGTTTCTCAACTTTGCATCTTGTGGTGATTGCCTCTTGTCCTTTCAGTTTTCTTTCCTCAGAAGATTTTATTTCCATTTTCTGTGCAAATTCACTTTGGAGAGTGAAAAGATGCAATTAAATTCCCCACTGGACTTTTCTCCAGCCGCATCAAGCCGAGCTCCTCTACCCTTTCCATGACTGTGTCACATGCTGCAGCCCTCTAACCTCCTTAGCAGGTCCTTCCTAGGTCCTCTCCATTTATTAACATCTCTCCTGTGCTGGGCACAGGCTTGGTAATGCTATGTGTTGGGAAACAAACCACATCACTTTGCTTGGTGGCTAAGCTCTTCCTAGTGTAACCCACTACGCAGTTCACCTTTACTGCGGCAAGGGCACACTGCTGACTCATGTCACCACACAACACTTACTACTACATTACAGTATTTTCCTCACATATCATTCTGCATAATAAAACTTCAGAAATCAAGAAAAATCCAGTATAAAATATGTCTGGTTAACAGGATAACAATGGGAGTCAGACTAGCTCCAATTCAAAATAACAGAGTTTATTCAAGAAACTTTCTGACCTCTCTGCTTGTTCTAGTTTCAGCAGGGAAGGCATACAAAATGCAGAAGTGTTAGATCATTCTGTTCTTCCATTGCTGTTTTTTGAGGAACTCAAAAGCCAGCGTGAGAAAGGGAAGGATAAGGGCACTTGAAATGGCGCATTTTGCAAGGTAGAAGGCTGCCATGGATCTAAATAAAGCCGTGAGAGGACTTTTGAAGAGAGTATCATCTCACGCTTACCCTAGAAATCGAAAGGAAGGCTTTGCCACTCAACTGTCAGAACACTGCTGAGCACTCAGCTCTTACCAATTCACATCTAATTCCTGCTCCGAGTGCGGAGGCAGCTATAAAAGCCAACAAAATAGTAGGCATCATCAGGAAGGATGCTTAAAGAGAGCGTCATTTTGACTGGGTAAAATTTTGAGGCATTCACATCTTCAGTAATATTTAGTTCTGGGGTCTCTGCATCTCAAAAGGAGATAGAGAAAATACAGAGTAGGGCAACCAGAATGAAGGAGGAAGTGGACAGGTGCCTTAAGATGAAAGACCAGAAAGGCTGGCCTTTCATTTTAAGACTCCGCAGTTTGGAGATGTGATGGCTGAGGGGTATACAACTGAAGTTTAGAAACTCATGAAGGTGACGAAATTGATATGAGATCAACCAAAAAATGTTCTTTGCATGGTGATGTCCTGGAATATGCTGCACAGGAGGCTGTGGAGAGAGATGGTACCAACAGCCGACCAAGGGATGAGACAATGTGATGGATGACAGGTCCATAAGTGGACTGTAAAAGGACTGGGCAGGGAGGTACCTTCTAAAAACTCTTAATTTAACAGCTATGGATGCTGGAAGAGTCCAAAGGGAAGGGAGCATAGAAAGAAGCCAGGTTTACATGCATGTCCTGCTACCACTCACAGACACCATCCTGGATCACTAGTCTTAATCAGGCAGGAATTTCTTACGCCCCTGGTCTGTATGGAATTAAACATCCTCTCATTCCACTTCTACCACCTAGGAAACAGTTACGAGCTTCCACTTAGCCAGTTCTCTGACTGAAACATAACACTTCTCAAAAGGAATTTATTTTGCTGTCATCAGAAATATGACTTACCTTGTATTACATTTAGCCTCCTTACAACTGTTAGGCACAATGTGCATTACAATGCATTTATTTGCTGTTCCCTTCCAGACACTAAATATATTCCATTTTTGCAGGCCTTGGAAAATATTGGACAGAACACGAAAGAGATACACAAACACACAGACACAGTCATCCACCTCTTTCCTCCTATTTCTGTGTACCTAGGACAAATATAACGGAAGGCATTAGTTGTGGGTTAACCTCTGCAGGCAGCTCAGCACCACACAGCTGCTCTCTCCTCCCTCCCCACCCTGGTCACAAATCTAAAATGCAGGATCATACAGGATGCTATGAAGAAAATTAACTCTGTCTCAGAATTTTATGGGCATTTAAAAAACAAAACAAAACAGAACACTGTTAGTTTGTTTTTTAAGTGCATGGTGCAGTCCACAGCTACTGGAGTTTATTCATTTCTCCAGAGATAATTGAGACAAAGGTTTTCCAGATATTGTCTGGAAAAAAAGCAAAGCCAAACCACAATCACAGAACTATTTTGGTCATCACATAAGCCACAATGCCTTAGGAACTTCCAGTGCTTCTCTTTTATGCATGATGACTTCCCCCATTTTTTTAATTATTTAATGACATATCAAAAATATTTAAATAAATTTTTAATCAGTGTGCCTCAGTAATTAAAAATTTGGCTCAACTAAAAATGTAGCATCAAACTTCCAAGAGAGTCATACAGCAATGACAGTCAAACTGAAAGGCATGCATGTTAAAAAAAAAAACAACTAAAAAAATAAAACCACAACAACCTTTCTTAAGTGGAAAAACAAGACTGTCTTAAAATTATTTGAAAAACTTTGGAAGAGTCCAAATCAATGACAACAAGGTGAAGGGAGGGCTCGGAGGAAGTGAGCATGACATACATCTGAACACTGCACTTCTAGGTTTTCCAAAAATGGGGAAAGAGAAGCAAAAGTCTGCAAATTCTTTCACATCTGAAGACAAACAACAACAAAATCTCATTACATCTTTATAAAGGATACATAGTAAGCTGTTTCCATACAATAATACAGAAAAATGTTTACTCCACAGATCATTGGTTTTTTCCATAGGGCTAATCTTGGATTTCCTGCCAGCTTTTCCAGCTCTAGTTCAGTGCATGCTTCTTCATTTTTTAAATGTTCTTTTCACTCCTTAGGGGATTATGTATGAGCCACTGCAATGGGTGTTTCGGAAACAGTGAGATGATATAAATACAGTCAATCCCTGACTTGTGTAAAAAAGGGAAGTATTTGGTGTCCTTTTTTTTTGCAAATTAGGGTCTTCCTGTTTGCAAAAGAGATGAATGCAATTAAAGGTGTAAGGAACATAAATGTATCCTTTTGGAAACATGTTTCTATATTATATAAAGTAAAAGAAAAAACTGGGAGCGGCCTTCATAGGGCCGCAAGATTCATCAACTGGTAGGAGGGTTGCAGTTGTAGCTGGCAATAAAACTGAAAATGTCAAAGTTGCATAATCTGCTTCTCTTCAGTCAACCAGTTCAAGACTGGCTACTCCCTAAAACTCCCTATGAAATAATGTCTGAAGTACAAATTGATGTTCAAAAAGCAGATTTGCTTAATTTCTAAAATAGAAGATTACCATACTGAAAAAAGTTTGCTAATTCAAAGCAACATCTATAAAAGCAACTTGCTCATCTAGACAACAAACAGTGATACACAAAAAATGAAAAGGGGAATAATTAAGTAGAATCCATTCTCATTATCCAAGGACGCAAAAAGAAATTAAAAACCCTTACACTCTCAAAAGAATAGACATGTTCATACCCAGCTGCTTAAAGACAGATACCTAGTGTTGCAATATTCTGGTGTTCCTCATGAAAAGCTATAAAAACTGATACATTTTAATATTTTAATAACCTAGGAGGCCAATCCCTACATAGTTCTATTTTCTCCAATTCAGCTTTTACCTTTCTTAACCCCTGGCTGCATCTACACCAGTGCCCTTACCATGAAAGGCAAATACAATATATGTTCTTCTACCATAAGGAAGGGTTCAAGGACTTTTAGCTGAGGATGAATCAATAGTTTTCAGAGTTCCCCTGATGCCAAGTTCCTCTTCTGTGCAAAATAGAAGCATTTTGAATAGAGCCTCTGTCACAGATACTCTGACAGAGACCACGCAGCAATCAGTTTAAGTTTGGTACTTCAGCAAGGATTTCAATATATTTAAAGTATTTTGCGTTGTTTGCCTCAACTTAATGCAGCCACACTCCTAGTTTATGGGAGAAAAAAGGGCCACTAGAGAGAAATGATATAGAGGCTAGAATTTTCAATTATTTGAGTAAATAGACGGCAGTTGCTTTAATGTATTCAGTTACCTTGTTAAAAAGAAAAAAAAGGAAGGACTAGAAGCTGATTCACAGATTTCCTTATTGACTAGACTCATGCTGGGAAGATACCAAATTACTTAGTTCTGCAACTATTTTTGTGCCACATGATAGAAAAAGACTCCACAACACTCTTACAACTAAAAAATTGGAAGACTTTTCAGTATACAGGATCAAACACAGACAAAAGGAAAAATCAACACATATAACAATGTATTTGTGAATAGACTTCACTCTAGCTACCCACTAACTTTGGAATAAATAAAATAAACAATGATTCTTACAACACAGTGGGCTGACTGTCAAAGGGAACCCGTAACAGAATCACAGAATCATTAAGGCTGGAAGAGACCTGTAAGATCATCAAGTCCAACCACCAACCCAACACCACCATGCCCACTAAACCATGTCACACAATGCCACGTCCACACGCTCCCTGAACACCTCCAGTGATGGTGACTCCACCACCTCCCTGGGCAGCTTATTCCAGTGTCTCACCACTCTCTCAGTAAAGAAATTTTTCCTAATATCCAGTCTAAACCTCCCTTGGCACAACTTGAGGCCATTTCCTCTTGTCCTGTCACTCGTCACTTGGGAGAAGAGGCCAACACCCACCTCTCTGCAACCCCCTTTCAGGTAGTTGTTGAGAGCGATGAGGTCTCCCCTCAG
Organism: Gavia stellata; assembly: GCF_030936135.1. Taxonomy (NCBI): domain Eukaryota; kingdom Metazoa; phylum Chordata; class Aves; order Gaviiformes; family Gaviidae; genus Gavia; species Gavia stellata. The sequence goes on from NC_082598.1 coordinate 41,485,161, forward strand.
CCTCCTTCTCTCCAGACTGAACAACCCCAGTTCCCTCAGCCGCTCCTCATCAGACTTGTGCTCCAGACCCCTCACCAGCTTCGTCGCCCTTCTCTGGACACGCTCCAGCACCTCAATGTCCTTCTTGTAGTGAGGGGCCCAAAACTGAACACAGGATTCGAGGTGCGGCCTCACCAGTGCCGAGTACAGGGGCACGATCCCTTCCCTACTCCTGCTGGCCACACTGTTTCTGATACAGGCCAGGATGCTGTTGGCCTTCCTGGCCACCTGGGCACACTGCTGGCTCATATTCAGCCGGGTGTCAATCAACACCCCCAGGTCCTTTTCTGCGGGGCAGCTTTCCAGCCACTCGTCCCCAAGCCTGTAGCGTTGCATGGGGTTGTTGTGACCCAAGTGTAGGACCCGGCACTTGGCCTTGTTGAACCTCATACAATTGGCCTCGGCCCATCGATCCAGCCTGTCCAGATCCCTCTGCAGAGCCTTCCGACCCTCGAGCAGATCAACACTCCCACCCAACTTGGTGTCATCTGCAAACTTGCTGAGGGAGCACTCGATCCCCTCATCCAGATCATCAATAAAGACATTAAACAAGACCGGCCCCAAAACTGAGCCCTGGGGGACTCCGCTTGTGACCGGCCGCCAACTGGATTTCACCCCATTCACCACAACTCTCTGGGCTCGGCCGTCCAGCCAGTTTTTAACCCAGCAAAGAGTGCACCTGTCTAAGCCACGAGTCGCCAGGGCAGTAACATTGCAAACCTTCTACTTTGCGGAATTCGAGATAAGGGTAGTAACTGGGAGAGACAACAGGTAAAACATGGATGGAACACAGCTAGAGAGTGAAGAGTGGAATGATGGTGGGGAACTTCTGTTGTGGTAATTGTGGTGAAGGGACAAGGGGTGGATTGTGTGTAAACTGTCCACTTTCCTTCGGTGGTGTGGTGATGTTATTTTGATTTTGGTGTGGGGAATTCTTCTTTGTTGAGGTAAGTGAAGTTTGTGAAGATTGTGTGATGAATGTGGATTTTAATGATAATTCTTAAGTATGTGATTCACAGAGGTGAGGGGTGGAATGCATTAGGTTTGCACAGCAAGGTTTTAGGGGGGCGGGGCTACAGGGGTGGCTTCTGTGAGAAGCTTCTAGAAGCTTCCCCTGGGTCCGACAGAGCCAATGCCAGCCAGCTCCAAGACAGCCCTGCCGCTGGCCAAGGCCGAGCCCATTAGTGACGGTGGTAGTGCCCCTGGGATAAAACAGTTAAGAAAGGGGAAAAAAACTGCGCAACGGCAGCCAGAGAAGAGAGGAGTGAGAATATGTGAGAGAAACAGCTCTGCAGACACCGAGGTCAGTGAAGAAGGAGGGGGAGGAGGTGCTCCAGGCACGGAGCAGAGATTCCCCTGCAGCCCCTGGTGAAGACCATGGTGAGGCAGGCTCTACCCCTGCAGCCCATGGAGGTCCACGGTGGAGCAGATATCCACCTGCAGCCCCTGGAGGACCCCACACCGGAGCAGGTGGATATGCCCACAGGAGGCTGTGACCCCGTGGGGGACCCACGCTGGAGCAGTCTGTTCCTGAAGGATTGCCCCCCGTGGAAAGGGCCCACACTGGAACAGTTTGTGAAGAACTGCAGCACGTGGGAAGGACTCATGTTGGAGAAGTTCGTGGAGGACTGTCTCCTGTGGGAGGGACCCCACGCTGGAGCAGGGGAAGAGTGTGAGGAGGAAGGAGCAGCAGAGACAACATGTGATGAACTGACCGCAACCCCCATTCCCCATCCCCCTGCGCCGCCCGGGGGGATTAGGTAGAGAAAATCGGGAGTGAAGTTGAGCCTGAGAAGAAGGGAGGGGTAGTGGGAAGGTGTTTTTAAGATTTAGTTTTTATTTCTCATTACCCTACTCTGATTTGATTGGTAATAAATTAAACTAATTTGCCCAAGTTGAGTCTCTTTTGCCCCTGACAGTAACTGGTGAGTGATCCCTGTCCCTATCTCGACCCATGAGCATTTTGTTATATTTTCTCTCCCCTGCCCAGCTGAGAAGGGGGTGTGATAGAGCAGATTGGTGGGCACCTGACGTCCAGCCAAGGTCAACCTGCCACACCTGGTAACTTCCTTATGAGCAATTAGAAGTTCTAGCTACTGCAGGACGAGCAGAGGCGAAAGCAAAACCAAAAGCAAACACAAATGGAAAAACACAGCTTCTCAAACAAGAATAAAGATCTATGGCACAACTGCCATCATTTCAGAAAATAAATAACTTAAAAGCCCTCTGTAATCACTACAATTTTTTGCACAAAAAGGTCTGTTTTAAGCTCCACATGCAGCACTGCCTTCAAGTCATATTTTGTAAAACCTTGCATCAAACAATTTCATCACATGGCAACTGCGCTGACTCAAATTAAGGCAGAAGTTGGACCAGGAGGATTCTTTTGTTGAATATGCGCAGTGGCATTCAAGACACCTGCTCGAAAGGGGCATTCACTGTTGCAGTATCTGTGCAAAACTGGCTCTCTTTTGCTTTGGCTTCTTCTCCCAGTGTATTTCAGAGGCACTCCAAAGGTGATGGAGTGCACACTTATGTGCTTAGTAGCCCCTACTACAGTGAGTGACTTTTAAAACTTGTGTAAACTTAGAACAGAGCATTTATGGGAACTGTAGAAACACAGACAGAAATACAATTTTACACTAAATGATAGCAAACTTCTGAAGTTTAGAAATATATGCTTATGAAAATAACAGATTGCTAAATCACTGTAATTGCATGCTCTGTGCAACCCAAGTGAAAAAAAACATACTGTTGATTGTATTCGTCACCAGTATTTCCAGGAAAATATAAAGTCCGTAAGTTATGTTCCTATGTTCATAGTTGCCCTCAATTTTGACAGATATACTGACAACATGAAAGTCCATTATGCAACCAATGCCATCTCTCCATAGTAGATTTTTGCCCCGTTAAATAGTCTAGGGGAAACAAAATGCACTTATACAAGACCTAAATTATACCTATTAGCGCTAAAACTGTGTTCGTTATGTTATACCAACCTGGAATAAGTTTTGATAGACAGAACTTACTTAACTATGGCTTTGTACCTCAAACACATTACTGTGATGGCATCTCCAAAGAGCAAGTAACAGACAATAACCCCATCGGTCTACTTTTTGGAGTGTTCTACACAAGATTTGGTCAGAAGCTGCTTGCGAGCCACAAAGAAAACTCCCCAAGAAGTTAAAAAAGAACTTGATGATATAAACAAGCAATCATTACATTATATGCATAATTTTTATATATATTCTATTCGTTAAAAAAAATTATCTAACTCTGAAGTGTAACTGAGGTGCAAGGGCCACAAGCAGCTTTGGAGAAATGTGTGTTCAGGAATAGTTTTTTTCTTTCAGTTCCCAAGGAGCTCCTTGAGAGGGAACTGTTTTGCGAGGGATAGATACTCGTAATAAAATTGCTAGTCAGCAGCACTGAGGAAAATCCTTTTTTCCACTCATTCCTTATGTTCTATCTGATAAGGCAGAACAGGACAATCACTAGTATTTGCACTTCTACAGTTACAGAAGTAACTGTAAGTTTTCAATAGATACCAGCAGACCACAGCCATTAATATTGACTCAGCCCATTGGGGGGGGGGGGGGGGGGCGGGAAGTAGCAGCACTATCTTTGAGCCCCAAAATTACCTGAGTTAGAGGAGGCAAAACAACTTAGAGGAGTAAGATCAACAAATCTCTTCTATCTTACGGTTGACATCCCCGAGATCTGAGAGCATTGCTTATGGAAAAGCAAGCAGCATGTTCAAAAATAAAAAGGGCACATAATAAAGGAGAGGAACTGTTTGTAAAAATGTGAATTTGGCAAAAGCTCGATGTTGAGCAAACCTTCGTTTGACAGAATTTAGCATTCAAGTTCTGAGCAACTTGCATTGATTTGTATCACTGATTCCAAAAAATGGTAAAACCAACTTCTTATTACCTAGTAATGAGTCTAAAAACTAATAGTATTCACTAACATCAGAGGTCATCTCTGCTAATGTTTGAGCCTGCAAGTGGAAGAAAGCCACTTGAGAAAGATAATGCTCAGTTTCTCAACTTTATTTTTTAAATGGCTGCAGTTGCTGTAAGAGCTCCCTGGGCAAAAAGACCAACTAGCTCTTCCTGTCTTCTTGGACTTTTGTGAAGATACTGTCTATTTTGTCACAGCAGAAGCATTCATCTAGGACAGCGACTTCAGGCTATTGCTTGCATACTGCCATGGTTTGCAGCCAACATCTCACAAGGTCATTGCATACAAAGTTGTACTAAGCTGTGGAAGCCCTCAGGTAACAAATCATATGGAGATAGCCTCCACCTCCTGTCCTTTCCTTTTTTCTTTGTGGCATATCTTAAATATAAGTAACTCTGATATTCAAATTTCTAATAATGCAAGAATACTTATTTTCAGTTGAAATAACATGATTGCCCAGCTATTTGCCTAGCAGAGAGGGAACACCATAAATCCTGAGTTTTACCTGTTTACCTGCAGAGTACCTCGTTTAAAGATATATATCCACATTTAGATAAGTCAGTATGATACCCATCTAAGCACCCCATTTAAATGAAATGGTTCTGTTGCAATATTAAATTTCCCTTACAAGTTAAAGATGTCTGAGCTAATGATGCTGCTGTCATCCTCTTTGGCCTTGCTGCGCACGTATCACTTAAATTCTTGCAGAGCAATGCAATCCTGCCACAAGTGCTGTTTCGGCTTGTACTGTTTTACCCCCTGCCCTTGCTCCTACACGCCCTTTTCCGATGTCCCTGCTCCCACACAACCTCCTGCTGTAGACCTTCGTGTTCCTCCTCCTGCAGGAGTCTAGATTTTCTATAAATGTAATGGTCACGCTCATATTCATCTGGTCCAGACTGAGTGACTTCCTTTACTTAGCAAGTTTCAGTCACCTTCATGAAGAGGAGAGGAGACCTGGCACCAAGTGCTTCATGCGAGACCCAGTCTGTTATCGGGGAATGCCACTGGCCACCCAAAACTTGCAAACTTCTCTCTGTCTCTCTCACCTTCAGTGAGATTTAAGACTACAAAAAGGACAGTGAAAGCATGGCTCATACCTGACCTATCTCACGTGGTGCTTCCTTAGGAGAGGTGCAGTACTTCTTGAATTCCTGTGCGACAGGCACTTTCACAATTAGACTCCTCTGTCTGACTGAAAGCAAGTAAAAATAAAGACACTGAACAAATTACTGACAAAACCAGCAGTCTTCTGTTGTCCTCATTTTCACTGGCGCTAAGTGTTTGAGGAATATTGAACCAGCTGTTAAACCTTCCAACTTGCTTTCCTTGTTGCCTGAGATTCAACTCATACTCAGCTTTTACAAGTCCCATCCCTCCATTCCTGGTACTGTCACAGTTTATTGTCCCATACTGCCCCTGGTCCCATCTGTAGTTCAACAGTCATGCTGCGTTAAAGAAGTCTTGCCAGAGATCCACTTCACTCAGAGCCTCCAGTTAAGAGATGCCTGAGAACTTTGTGGAGGTAACGACAAGCAATGCACCTCTCCTTGCGGCTCTGGAGAGCACCATGTAATCTGGGAGAGTAACTAAGGAGATCTAAAAAAGAAAGACTCAGATAAACACCCGAATAAACAGATATAGAAATCTCTGCTTAACTTTGTAACTTAAGAGTAATTTTAAAAGCAGGTGAAATAGCCTCTTACCGTTCAGAATACAATCATTTTCAAGTAACACAGGTACTCTTAAACTGAATTACAAATTAAATTACCCAAGGTCATGTTATAGTTTAGTCTCTCCCATGTTCCAGAAATGCAAAGATGTTGGCACTAGTAGCCCGTGCAATTAGAAAAAAAAATATTTGTAGCTGCTTGCTGCAAAATAGAAAAGTTGACAGGACCCTGGATAAGACCGAAGTATGATCCAGAGCCTCCTAGATCCTCTCCTTATAGACAGCACACCAAAGATGAAGGCCTTTAAACTCAGAACAGCAAGAATTGATTACAAGTTTATTACAAATAAAATAATCTACATTTCAAGTAGAAGAACGTAAGTAAAAAGCGATCAAGGGGGACAGAATATAAATAACAGTATAAAAGCAAGTATCTCCCTACACACCGCATCTTTTCAGGTGTATTTTGCTTCTAGACTATGTCCTTGTTAATTAAGTGGCTTTCTCTGTTGCAGCGAAGTACAATTTCTCTGGTCCCCAAGAAACCAGAGACCACACACACTTTCCTTGCCTGCCCAGAAAGCTTGCCTGCACTGATCCTGGCCTGCTCTTCTTAATGGAACATGACACAAATTGAAAAAAGACAAATACTGTACATCATACAAGGTAAGTCATTTTAGGTTAAGTACTTAAGGCTGGTCTAATCAACGACCAGCTCATCCAGAGACTGTGCTTCAACTCTAAGAGTCTGCCATCAACTGCTTTTCAAATGCCCACAAGCTTCCTTCTTTCTCTGCACAACACAAATGTCTATGTACTGCAGCCTATGTTGTCATTAGCATGTATTTAGCATGTATTTAGCATGGTATTTCAACTGCAAACTTCTGTAGAGCATCATCCACAGTAATTAATTCTCAAACAGAGATTGTAGTGACTCGGACATCCAAGCCAGCAAAGAAGCACCTGTTCAGTATGTTTACCCTTGAATGCACCATATGAGTTGCTATACCATAGCATAGATGACACTCCACAGGAATTAAAAAAAACAAATAAATAAATTTGTACAGTGGTTGACTCACTCCATGCTAAATTCAGCCACTTAAAATATTTTATTGCCATTTAGTTGTTCAGAATGCTGTTATGGTAACAGCCAAATCCCATGAAGAGGCCAAAGAGCAAGGAAAGCACCAAGCCCTGGGGCACAGTTATTCTAGCGCGGCAACAGGGAGAAAAACTGTCCCACGTAAGCAAAGCCCACCAGACACTGATCCCTGTCTTTCCAAAGCAAAGTCTAGTTTCTTGCCCAGTCTTGAAAGCAGAGACTCCAAGGACCCAATTACTTTCAGTTTTCCTTTTTTTCCTGAAGCAACTCTCCACCTGAAGTCTTAGGAGATGTCAAGTTGCATCTACTCACAGGAAGGACAATGCTTGTTGCCTAGAAAGTTAAACCTTGTTTCCTCTGAAGAAACTTAATGAAAGTAATTCTTTTTCAATTTCTCAACCTGGAGGCAATCCATGGGGTACCTTGCTGCACGAGAGGTTCAGCAAGGTTCATTTGCTTCCTTAAGCAAACATGTCAACTACTGGCAAATCAGCATAGTAGGTATCACAGGAGGAGCAAAGCAGTAGATGAAGTGATGCATTTCTAAACAGAAAGTGCAACAAACTGGCTTCTAGGGACACAGCCAAGCTCAGAAAAATGTTTAAGCAGATGAAGGCTGTGGGGAGTCTCCAAATGATCAGAACTCTGGCTGGTTTTAATCAATATGATCATAGCTCATTTCTGTAAACATTTGTATTTTGTTCAAATGCAACTTCTGTTCTTTTTATTTCCCTCAAATCTCCAGGTTTGTTTACAGTGTTTTGATTAAGATGGTGCCATTGCTTAACCTATTTTAGGGGGGCAGAAGGTGGAGGTGAAAATTTTTTCCAACTCTTTCTTCTAGACAGAAGCTGAATATCAGGAAATCCCTTTTGAAAAATTAATTGCAGAAACGGAAGGCAGAAATACAAGTTTTTTTCCCCTCTCTCCTCCAAGTGATTAGGAGTACCAGATTTGCACATAGCTATTGATGTCTTGTGAATTTGGTATATGTTGATCCATGTATTTTAACTATCTCTACAGTAGTATTCTACTACTGCCACACACGTGCACATGCTTTCAAGTGCTTGGCAAACAACTCCAATAGTGTTTGCAATCAAATGGGAGACAAAGATAGAAAACAGGCATGAGAATGAATTCTGTATTTCACTGCAATATTGCCATAATCCATAACACTATAATTTCTGTCACTAAGACCTTCCCTCTGGTACTTTCTCATCTCATTGCTGCACTCCGTGATCTTCAGATGCATTGCCTTGTCTTTTGTGCCTTGCAGCTGGTCTCGTCCAGTTCTACACCTACACTCAAGGCATTACTACAATTGCTAAGAACTTTCTTCCACAGCCCTTAACAGTCAGCCATAACAAGCCATCTCTTTCCCATCCCGAAAACCTCTTCTATCTTTTTTCCTGGGAAGTTGTGCCCTCCAAGGTGAAAGGCTCAAAACACAGCATCACTGAAGAGGTTCAGCACAAGTTTTGTTCTCGTCACTAAATTTCAACATTAAGTGAAGCTTGTGACCTTCCTAGTTGAGTCACTGCTCCTTCCACGTGCTGTCTCACTCCAGGAACATCCTTCAATTTATGCATATGTTTGAGCGACATCTTAAAAACAGAACTCATGTTTATTCATATGGACATCAGAGATTCTCAAGGACTTCTAAGATGTCCTCTGTCCAGCTTTATTTCCCTCCATAAAGGAGGGATTATTCTCCTTTTCCTGTGTAGTAGTGTTACACAGTGGACTGTGAGGGCTTTTCATTTTACTAAGACTAAGCCCCTTTTAGGAATGTTCTATGTAGACTGAAGAAAGAAATAGATGAAGCTGTTTCTTTTGGACTTAATAAAAATGTAGGTAATCCAATTTTAAGCTGTAAAGTTAAGAAAGTAAAAAGAAGCAGATGCTTTGAATTTAAAAATAAGAGACCAAAGAGTTACAATTTACAATCCATAGCTTTGCTACTGAAAATATCCAACTTCTGTTATTTCTCCCTCCAGAGAGAAAAAGCCTCAAAAAGAAACAAAAACTACTATCAATCCTCATGTTGTAAGCAGCTGAGGACAGCTTTTCTGGCCCTCCAGGCATCGGCTATGAACACTGCACTGGTTAAAGTCCACAGAGGAACGTCATCCTTATTTCTCAATCATCTGAGACAGATGGATATTTAAAAATCATGCATTTGTTTTATACAACTCAGCAAATAAATGACATTTGCAATACAATAAATCCATCACTGATGGACATGGTTGATCAAGGGATGCAGGTTTCTGTGCTGTATCTTGTCTGCCTCAATTTTTAAAGACACATACATCAATCTCATTTCATATTTCCTACTATTAAGAAGCAAACTGCATGATTAGATTTTCATTTATCTTAAAATATTGTTATCATCCTCACGCTTTAAAACAGCCTATTTCTGTCTCCTTTTTTTAAACTGCATTTCACAATTTGATCACCCTTACCGTTTTGAAAGCTTTCTCAAAGAAACAGCCAGCTGAAGCCAAAAGCTGCATTGTATGAAAACTATGCATACAGTCTAAAACCTGTTTCTGAATATTTCATATGAATTCCCAAAAGATTTCAGAAATTCAGAGTATTTATGTAATTACCTTGTGTACTGCTTGACTAGATAGGTGGGGGAAAATCACTTGTTATGATCAGTTCTGTTCTCTGTCTTATCTTTCCTTGACCCTTCATTCCTGTGTCCTTTCTACATAGGATATTAAAGAAAATCTGTGTGGTATTTGCCAATAAATTAGTTATATTCTACTGAATTGTTGAGGTAAGGTGAGTTATTATCTGTCCTACATAATTAAAAAAAAATATAAATCAACACAATACATGCATTTGAAGCATAAGAAGGAAAAAAGATATGCAACAATACTGAACTACTAAGAACCAATTTATTGCACAGATAAACCAATCTTGGTAAATTGACTACTCTTTCTGTGACAAATACAGCTAGTGACATTACTTGTTTTGCTGCAAAGTAAACACAATGAATATCAAAACCTATTTCATAGCTTTGCTTTAGAAGCCACATCATGTGTGAGCACAGCCAGGTTCTTTGCATCTTTTAGAGAGCCAGCAAGAATACTATAATATAATCCACAAACTTCTTCAAACGGACTCCACTGAACCTGTCTGCTCTCCACTATCCTTCCAGCCTTGCACTTAGCTCTGCCCTCTCCACGTAGTATCTTTTATTTCAACTATGGAAGTCGCCACGCTCATGCTGAGACCGCAAGACCTAGCAGAGAGGCAGAGACGCTGCACCTGGACTTCAAGAAATGGACTGCCTTGACATTTACTTTGTTAGTGCAGATGATCCATGGTGGTGCCAGCAATCCAAACCTGAAGCTAAGACCAAGACTAACATTCAGAACATTACTTTCAAAACCGATTTTGGGAAAGGACATCCTACTGCTTTCTCTTAACAAGGCACCAAGGGTCATCCTCCAGCCCTGAACATCTTCCAAAGGATCTGCCTACATCTGATCATGAAACGAGTTTTCACGTGACCCTTGTGTTTCCAGCTCAGGTACACTCTGGTCAGCATTTCTGGCTACGTGTCCGGAGAAGATGCAAATGAACATCATCCTCCCGTGTGCACCGATTCCTCTGCAATTGGACTGCGGCATTCTACCGTCTAAATTATTTGGTGTACAGCACACAGAAAGAAAGATGCACATGGATCCCTCTTGCTTGCAACAAATGGAAGTCAGTGTTCTCAGCACTGGGTCTAACGACAGGACACCCCCCACCATCCAAACAGCATAGCAAAAGCCATTTGTCTGAAGTACTGTAATCTTTTCAACAAATGTTCACTCCTCATAAACAGTTTTGTTATGAACTCAGAAGTCCTGGCAGTTCAGACTCCCCATGTAAATGACCCGAATGGAATTTTGGTTAAAAATGGATCTCAAAATGATGGCAAGCCTTTCCTCAGGTTATACTCGCCCAATAATGCTGTTCCCAGCTGGAGCGATTTCCACAAGCACTAAGCATGCATGCTCCTGGTAGGCTTTAAATGGAGCTGCTAACAACCACATTTATGAAAACTGTGCCCTTTGCTTACTGCGTCTAACACAGAAAAGATATTAGCAAAGCATATTCATGATCTATCCAGTTCATTAAACGGGTATAAAATTCACTGAATCAAGACCTTAATGCGCTAGCCTTGCACATCAACTTCTAACAAAGACAGTTTTGTTAATGCCTGTCAGAAAACTAATTTCAAAAGCCCTTTGCAGTCCCTGAGAAAGAGAGTCTGTTGTCTCTGACAGAGCAAAATCTGGCCAACAGCTGGAGGAGTCAGTAAGGCGGTTCACACTTATGTCTGGCTGGGGAGAGACAGTGCCTCCCAAGAGGAAGAACTGCAAAAAAAGAAAGATGTCAGTATTTCAATCTTCTATGTGAAAGAGAAGCTACACGCACGAGCCATCAAATACCAGAGAATGATGAACTGACAGATGTACCAGGACAGGACAGTAAACAATATAGGCTTGTATACTGTACATCAAAACAGAATCAGCAAAACAAACCCAAAAATCCACAAGGAAGATACTCTAATCAAAATATGAAAGAAATAAAATCCACTGTGTTTTGCTACCTTTCAATAACCTGCAAGACTATTATATTGAAAATGGTAAGGAAAAGCAATATAGAAGAGCCTTTTCTGTAAGATACAATGCATTCACATGGTTGTCAACCAAGCCAATGTTATTGCTGTCATTAATCAGTCACCTTTTGGGATGACATGCTTTCTTTTTTAAAAGTTCTCGCACAGAAGTGACAAAAGCACAACATAAAAGGTATATGCTCTGTTTAAAACTGTCATATGCAAGTTACCCACTAAACAGTTCCAGTAAACTAAAACAAACAAAAAATCCCCAGCACAAAAAAACAACCAGAAAAACCACTATTTTTTTTCTTAAATTACAATTAAACAATTCTAGAGTTTTAAGTCTTGTGGCAAACTAAAAGTATCAGGGACAGCAATGAAGAGGTGTCAGTGTGGTCTTTGGGGAAATTGATGGAAATACTCCACTGGATATAAAAAAAACTTGCACCATGAGAACAAGCAAGCAGTAGGACAAGTTAGGCAGAGTGGTTGTGCCATCTCCCTCCTTGAAGGTTTTCAAGGCCCAACTGGAAAAAGCCCTGAGCAGCCTGTCTGACCCCATAGTTGACCCTGCTTTGAATAGGAGGTTGGACTAGGGACCTCCTCAGGGCCTTTCCAGCTTGATTTATCCTATGATCCTATGCAAAAAATTTGGATAGCCTTTTTGACTTCATTAAAGCTGGAATTTTTCACTTTGCATTTGACTCAGTCCAATTAAAAAATATGAAAGCTTAAAAATAAGCTACTGTTCAGCTTTCCATTTTTAATAATTTCAACAGAACATGAAAAGCAGAAACTCTGCATCTCTAGCAAAGAGCAGCTGAAAGCCACAAGCAAGAAAAGTCACTTCAGGCATAATATTTTACCTGGAAACAGCATATTTTCCTTTTGTTTAGCATGGTATTTCCAGTTCAATAATTCTTGACAGTATGACACAAATGTGGATTTGTACACAAAGTCAGATTTATATAAAATGTGGCAAAAAAAATAATCACTTGCCTGCTCTTCCTACTGAGTAAAGGGACTCCAGACTGATTTCCCTGTTTTATTTAAAAAGCAAAGTTTGGAAGACTTCTGAATGTCAATACTATGATGCATCACATTGACATTTATCTTCCCAAGATTGCAGTTATACAGTAAAACCTGAAGATGGTATTTTTCATCTCTGCTGCAAGGTGAACTGTGGAATACCAGGAATACGAATACAAGATGCACCTAGCTCTCGCAGAACAAATTAATGAAAACGATATTTTTTTAGCTGCTGCAGACGAGCTGTCTTTACGTTTTGTGTTTTTTTGCCAATTTGTTGTGGATTTAAACCTCTGTCTGATAGGTGCCAGATGTTTGGTGATTTTTCAAGCTGCTGTTCCAAAGTAGGATAGATACATTTCTACAATCTGTTGCCTTCTTTGCTACACATTTTTGCCCTGCCTGTGTGCCAACACAAGCACCTTTACACCCGCACGCTGAACTGGATCAAGCTCTGCAGGCAAGCCAAACAAATTTGGCATCCGTAGGCAGGGTGAACACCAGTGCTGAGCTAGTTCCAAACAGGAGAGTGGTGGTGGTGGTGGAGAAAGGCTGCTGGAAGCAAGTGGTAGCTGAAAAACAGAGGAGAGTGCCCCAGTAGCAACACACAGAGAACACAGCTGCCTCCCCAGGCCATTTAAAACCATTACTTGTACACTGCAGATACAGGAGAGACAAAGGCCCCCCGCAGTCCTGCTCCCCTGGAGCGATTTCTAGCCATCCTCAGAGCCCTCCTGGGGACCTCTATGGGGCACCGGGGAGAAGAAGTACCTGCAGGCTGGCAGGAGAGCAGCTGCCTGGCTCAAGAGTTTATTTCTTTTGTATCTTTAAAACAAAACAACCCAACCAAACAAAAAACCCAACAAAACCAGCGCAAAGTGCCTCTCTCTAAACCTTTCTTCTGCCTTGGAGGAGACCCACTTGCTGAGGAAGTGGAGGCATAAAGGCAGCACACTTACATCCCTCCAGAAATTTAGAGCCAGACACCCTCAGTGCACTAAGAGCACCAGAAAAACAGGCAGGCTTGCCCAGTCGTGTGGTTTTCCGAGTCATCACACCCAGACCCCATCCCAGAAACGTTCCAAATGTTCCTATGGGGACATGTTACAGGGAAAGCCTGTAACAGTAAACAGACTTTATTTCGGGTGGTCTGGGCAATGGCTGCTGTTCCCCTTCCCAGGACACCCCGGGGTGCTCTTCCAGTGTTTCCCATGGTAAATGGTAACACAGGAGCGCTGTTATGCTCTAAACAAAATGGTATTTCTGTTAAATACTCTTAGCAGTGTGAACCTCCCTTTATTCTTCCAAACCAAAATAGAGCTACAAGTAAAGAGAGACTATTTTCCTCTTACTATGGATTAAAGAGATAGCTGCATGGTCTTAAATTCTGGGAGGGGAAGGAAGATGTGCACAACCAGCAGTTGCCCTGCACTAGGTGAAGGAGGGCACTTTTCCCTTTCCAGGAAAGCTCCAAGCCTCAATAGAGTTCTCATTAAAATATATATAAAAATGGTGACTTTTCACAGCATGATGATTTGAACATGTATTTCTAGATCTCCGTTACTACCCTTTCCTTAGAAAATCCACCCAAATGTCAGGCAGAGCTCCCTTCCACAGAAGTATTTTCCCCCTGTTGTATCCAATCATTTATGCCACTACAGCTACATAAGAAAGGGTATTAGGGAATGTGCCAGTCTAGTGCTGGCCACATTTCTGCAGTCTATGGACAAAATAAATCAAAATAAGTAAAGAAACCAAAACTTTAAATGCAAAAATGTATGTAGGGAAAGGAACATCGCAGAGGTTAACATGCATTGGGATAAAACCAGCACTGCTTACAAAACATTAGAGTTACCCTAACTGGTCTTTTTCACACAGTTTAAAGTTTCTTTGGGTCCTACAGCCAATACAGTATAAAAACAGTCAAGAAACATTAAGGTGTGACAAAATTAACAAATGCATGTGGGGGAGCAAATGGACTTCCTACAGGAAAGTTGTTGGGGTTTGGTGTTAGACTATAAATAGATCTCCTAAATACACACTGCCTCAGGGTTGCCATCTGTAAAGCCACAGTGACTTACAGAAAGTCAGCTACATACAACCACACACAGGTCTATTTAATGGGTTCAGCTATAAGACACTGATTCTGTAATGAAACCTTAACTTTCTCATCAGTAAAACTGGGCTTAAAAATAAATGCCCATGCTTTTTAGTAAATACGTAAAAAATATTTTGCTCTGGACTTCGGAAATCTCAGGTCTGAGAATGAAAAAAGGAAGATGATAAAATACAATTATTTCTGACACTCGAAAGCATTCTCACCAATGAACATTTTAAGGCATCAGAGTCAAGATTATTCAGTTAATCTATTAAAATACATTTTTAAATCATCGACCTAAAAAGTATAATGAATCCTGCTTGCAACATTATGCCTTTGGTAACATTAAGAAGTACATTATGGTTGTTAGATAAACCAAATTAATAGATAAAAGTTCTGTCTGTTTCTTAGAAATTAACAGCTGTGAACAGTTCCTAAAAATTAGGATTGCTGGGATTAAACTGCAAACTGTAGTTTGACAAGTTATCAGTACAGAATAAATTCTTTCAAATATTATGCAGGATAAAACCTGTTCAAGCTGCCTCTCCTTTGCAGCAACGCTAACTGGCCAAGTCTATCAGTGAAAACTTGGCTGCTTAAGGTTTAAGGCTGTAAAGACGTCTTTAATCATAGACATGAATTGTAGCGTTTAAAATGAAACTTTTTTTTTCCATAAAAACTTTAGCTTTTTATATCCTGTGACAAACCTGTTAGAAGATAGATTGCCCAAGCTATTACAGAGGATAAAGTCAAGAGAAGTAGTCTGATCACTTATCTTCCTCCCTTACTTCCAGATATCCGTATCATTTACTATCTTACTGCAATGCAAGAAAACTCGTAAGTTGTTGAACAGTGGGTCATGAGAATAAGCCTAATTAACTCTGCAAATTCCCACAAAGAATCAATAAGGAAAAAAAAATGACATGGGGAAAAAAAAGATATAAATTGAGGTATTCATCCTTCAGCTGAGGATGAGATTGGAATAAGAACCTGGAACAACAAAAGATCAATGCACCTCATTACACTAACATGGACTTGTGCTGGCTGCAGTCAACAATCATCATCAAGCCTCCTTCTAAGGATCCAATCATACTTTCATCACCTGATGCAAACATACAGGACTGTTTAAAAAAGTTAATTTTTAAAAGAAAAATATTGTTTCTATACATTAAGATCTGACAATCAGCATTCGCATGCCTTACTGTAAGCCCAGCAGCCTCTCTGTTCTCAGCTTAACAGCAAAAACATAACTAGGTACCTCTGATCACCTGCAGTCCCTGTGTGCATTTCACCACACATATATATTCAAGTCAGCTTGGCTTTAGAAATTATGCCCCCCTGGGAAATATTGCCAGAACAAACACCTCCCAAAGAGGAACGAGGCACCTCTCGCATCTCTCAACCACAAGATCTAGGCATATGGGAGTCAGCGAAAGGAGACGTAGGACAGATGAAGCGTGCTCAAGGACGGCAGATTTCAAAGAATTCTAATTATTTTTAAAGTAGGCCAACCCCCAGGACATATCTATTTCATCCAAAAAAATTAATCCAGCCTGCTCCCTGCCATCCTGTTTTCCCAAGGGCCCTCAGGCATACACAAAGATTAAAGGCATGAACTATCCTAGCAGTCTGCTCCCTTTTATCACAACAGCTTGACAACTCCCCTGTCATCACCAGCCTTAGTAGAAGATAATAACGGGAGCAAAACTTGGTAACTCCCTGAGAGGTGACTGACATGACTATTCATGGAAAAGGCAAGTCTGCTCTCTAATACAGCAACTCTGCATCCTACAGAGACGCCCCCACCTTTTGTTTCTCTATGTGAAATAACGGTGATGGTACCGACACTTTGGATTCCTGCTCACTGCTCCGGATGTGAGCACTCAAGGGTCTCATCATACACTGCCAAAGTTGGGCCAGAGTAACCGTTTGCTCCCGGTTTGACATTGAAGTCTTCTCCCAGTCTTGATTCCAGCGCCATGGATTGCTGCACTCCTTGAGGATGTTTTCTCTGCTGGTGACCCTGAAGGAGGGGCTCATGCTTGGACCTGCTCAAAGAGCTTCACGTCCTCACTGTCAACAAGTCAACACTTCTTGGCCTTCTTTAGCCCAACCTTTCTTTTACTGTTTACATAATTGAAAAATAAGCAAGTCTTCAAGACAAATATTTTAGATTGGTACTGGAAAACACAGAGGAACAGAAGACACAAGGAGTCTTCAACTCTTAGACACTGAGATCACACAAATGCATCCCAGAAACTGATCTGCAGTCTTACTTCAGACACCCAGGGCTGGAATACCTCCACAGAGAGTACTCAAGACCACTTTACACACTCAGTAAATCTCATGCCGTAGGAGTGTCTTACACTGAGTGAAATATCAGCATTTGGAGCTGAGGACCTCCAAAAAGCGATACAAGAGGCAGCAGGAGATTCCGCTCCCTCACCAGCAGGAGCTGAGGCACAAGAAACCCCCACACCATCCTTCTGGACTTGAGAGCTGTTGGCTAAGAACAGTCTGATCAGAGGCAGGTGATATGCTTGTAGACAGTCACTAAAAGGTCATATTCCATCAAAAGAAGCAAACAACAACAAAACCTCCCACCCTTTTCCACCTCTGCAGATTACCGACATTGTTTTTAAGCTAGTCAATAGTGAAGGTCTCAGTTCTGTGCAGGGGGAAGATATTTCATAGAGGGGAGGGAAATAAGGATGGAAAATGTGAAAGAGGTAAGAAAAACACAACATATTCTATAGTTGGTGTTTAAAGCTTCTCAGAGGCTTTGGAATGCTAGAATAACACTGTGGGAGATGGATTAGCAGAGCCAGAGCAGGTGAAGCAGTCTGAGGTGCATGATAAATGCACCATTGACACATGCATGGCTTATGAAAGACATATATTACCAGCCTTGAAGAGTTGCCTTCAAGGCCCCATTTAAGTGAGAGTGTAGCAAATCTTGTTTCAAGACTAAAGCATGCAGAGAACAATTTATTTTCTCTGAAGAACATGTTATCTCAATATTCTTCCTTGGTCTTCCTTCCTGAATAGGAAGAATAGAAAACTGATGACATTACTATCCCAGATACTTTTAAGAGGTGGCTTGTTTTTTTTTTTGTTTTGCTTCAAAATGTTATTACAGATGAGGCATTTCCTACAGCCAACTTAAAACGATAAATACCTCTTTCTTTGACATATCTAGAATTCTTATTAACTAGCTCAAAACAAAGACATTGCTTTAATAGCTCAAATCCATAAAGGCAGAGATTGAGGAATAAAACAGGGTGCTGCTCTTAAAAGAGAAATCTGTTACTACAGGTTAAAACCAAAGCAAGTTTTAATCCTCAAGTTGTGACAAAAATGTTCAAATATGAAAAAAATGTATTCAATTTCATTTAAAATCTTGTATTTTTTCTACACCACACTATTTAACATAATACTCTGCCTCATTTAAAAAAAAATCAACTGTATTCACTCAAGTCAGAACAGTTCTTGCTGAGCCATTTTCACTGCCAATTTTTTAAAAGACAACAGAATAAGAAACTTTGTGGGCTGAGCACCATCTGCTTATAATTTCATTAACAGTTATATTTTGAGACCTTCAACTGTAAAGAAAAAGTTTTCCAAATGTAAACCAGTATGCTGTTTTTACCTTACACCTTCCTACAGTTCCCTCCTGCTGCTCAGGGGTTTACTGCACATCAGTGCCGACTGCTGCTGTTTGCAACTGAGCGTTCCACAAGGAAATCAAAGGAAAATAAGTTGTAGCTTAGGAAAGCCAGAGCAATACTAAAAAACATTACTGGAGCCAGTGATTAGAATGATGGATTCAAGAAGACATGGCAAGACAGAAACTTAAAAGAAATACAGACCACCATAGAGCAGCAAACAATTAGTTTATTATAACAGCGAGGAAAAAAAAACAATTTGTTTTGCAAGTTGCAAGAAAGTATGCTTATGCATGGAGAAGCATGTTTAATTCCTGCTTAATACAATCCTTTTTTAAGCATCATCTCTTCAGTACAAAAAGTAGCCATTTTAGTAATAATGTATGTAGCCCGGTAAGAATAATATTTTTATTCCCACATGGGAAGCCAATGGATTTTCAGCAAATAGGAGTTCTGTGCTATCAAACGCATCCCTAGGAAGGCACCAACCTATTTCAAAGGCAGCTTGCACTAAGCAAAGAATTTGGTTTTTCAAATTTCAGACCTACCAATTCAAATGATATTCCAGTGAGTAAGCAAACATTTCAAAACTGTTTGGTCCCAAGCAGGGGAAACACAGTAAGGATGTTTATTTGAAAACCAAAGGTAGAATACACGTATTAGCCTTCTCCTCTATATCTCTTTACAATTATTAACAACAAAACACCTCTCTTCCACAAAAGCACATACTTTCCCAGTAAGCTCCTTCAAGGAGGAGGCTACAAAGAAGCTGATAAAACCCAATCTAGAAATCTGCTATAAAGCACAACCTTAACCTTTGGTTTAAGTTTACAGAAATCTACCAAGTTTATTTTTTTTCCCCTAAAACCTCTATTAGGTGAAAGGCCAGAATACCCCCAAATCCAAGCCTAAACAGTATCACAGGTTGCGAAGACATGCACGCTGCTGGCTGCTTATTGCTCCCCTTTGTTGGGCCATTCTGGCAACATCTTCCTTACTGAACACGTTACCGTGAAATTGCTATTAGTCATGGGGGGGGAACCTCACTCACCAGAACAGTGTCTCAATCTAGAGCACTGTGGGGCAGAGGTGGACTGCTAAAGGCAGGTTCAAGCAAGATAAATTCCCTTTAATTCACAAAAAGATAAAGAAAACTGATGGAGGAGGTAGCCTTTTAAGCAGCATGTTGCTATTTTTAAACTAATCGTTCACAGTAGACATTTGTTTTCCATACTTACGGAGGAAATCTAGTAATTAGATGTAACTGTTACCCGACTTGGAATCCTTCTCTCAGATTATATGGCCTAGTTTCTGCAAAAGCATCCCCCCCCCACCCCCACCCCCCCAAGGTAGAAGTCAAACCTATTAATGTAACAGCTTATCCTGCCCTATTTCCACTTGGCAGTCTCCCGTAATGCTGATTTAATATCTGACAAAAATAGGACAAAGATACTGTCATTTTTCATTAGGGACTGTCAGCTCAATACAAGCAATTTTAACTCTGCTGAGCATGGGTTAGGGAAGGTGCATGCTGCTCGGCCATGTGGCGAAAAACCCACATATATACTTCTGGATATGACCTGCCTTCTCTCAAGGCTGGCATCCTGATGACCCACTGGGCCTTTTCCAATAACTAAATTTACTAGCACCAGAATTGCTACTATTTCAGCTTTGCCATCATCTCTTAATTCACCACCTTTAAAATCGAGTTAACTATTACCTAGATTTTTATTTTAAAAAGGACTTTATGCTAGTTTTAGTGCCCCATTGTTTGGCCACTAAGCAGCACAAATTACCACTTCTGTTGTGGGTTTTCTTTTTTTTTTTTTTTAAACAAATGACAACCTACCCAACCCATTGTGTTGATCCTTCCTGATTTCTGTTGTCTTACTCACAGTTTCTCCATTAGGTCCTGCAACAGGGGAATAATTTTACCTGTACAGTTCCATAAATGGGCACAATTACTAAGTTTTTCTGCATAATCTCACCTAAGAGAGCAGAGCCACCTTTCATCCTATGCTGGGGATCCTGCCAAAGGCTCCCTGGTTCCTTCTCCTGCAATGTGATTCTTAAAAAGCAAACACCAGCCTTAACTTAAGATCTTTGATTTTTCAGGTGTTACCACAAATGGTAACACTTGGCACTAGAATAGGACAAAGGGAATCTTGTCACAGACATATAAAATGGTGCAAAACTGCTCTCCCTAGAGGAGTAGATATCTACATAATTAATAGGAGTTACTTACCTGACTTATTACGAGGGAACATAATGACAAAAGAGTTCAGGAAAGTTTTAATACAATCTATGTATGTATACATAAATTGTAGGAATTATGTAGGGTGGGTTTTTTCCCCCCATTTCTTCACATTATTCAGGAAACTGCTTTGTGGTCATTTATTCTGCAACATAACTGGAAGCATTTGTCAAAAGATTTCACTTTTAATATGACAGGGATTGGGGTTTTTACACTCTCCCAAGGGTGACAGATTTTTACAAGCTTTTTCAAAGCCAATTTAGATGAAAGCACACATTAAAAAAAATTAGCATTTAATATCTCAAAACATTTTCCCTATTACTGTTGCTAGCAACACTAAAGATTACTGTAATAAACAGAGGGGGAAAAGAAAGCGATGCTTACTTCCAACAGCAGCAATACTTTGGCTATAGCAAACTCACTGCTGCCCTGCGCACAGATTTCAAACAAAACTTGTTGAACGTGAAAAATTTGTCAAGGTGTTAATTTCTGCTGAGTGTCACACAAGAAGTAGTGACTTATTATGCCTCTGACTGTGGAAGGCAGCATGCCTGTGTCTAGCCCTGCACCTGTAGGGAGCTTTTCACACCCGGATGATGAATGATTGCATTGAGCTTTCAGATAATGCCAGAGTGGCAGAACTGATGTGGCGCTCCTTGTGTTAGGTCTCACCCAATTACAGAAAGGGAAACCAGTAAAACAAGTGACAGACGTATAGATAACTAGACAAAGCAACTGAAGAGAGAGAGATTATTTTGCTGTTTGATCCGCTGTTTACCACAATGCATCACGTTTTTACCAAACTCTGACAACTTGAATCCCTTCACTACTGAACACCACTCTCCCTGTTACATCAGATTTATCATCTTATTTCGATTCCTGCCTTTCCTCCAGTAATGACATCAAATTCTTGCATCTCGGTTTCTCTCCTAAGCACATTTGCCATTACTCCTTAAGGAAAAGTGGAGAATTTCCGCTGAGACTTCCACCGCAAAGAATCTAATTTAAACCACAATAACACTTCAAGTTCAGTCTGCAACTTGTCATTAAGTTCTCAGTGACAATCCAGCCAAGGCATAGAGGGTATTAGCGGTCCTTAAAGTGGGGAAGAAGGGGTGTCACCAGAAAGCTAAAAAAATTGTCCAGTCAGCTTTTGTTTCTTTTTTCCCCATAACTCCTCCGCCTCCACATCATAAATTCTCCACCTTCCCATGGCCACATGGGAACTGTAACGTTTAAACTTGGTGGTTGGCGAGGGCCCGCAGCCCTGGCTGCAAGCCCATCATCCGGTTTCCAGAACCAGAGGGACGGGCCAGAATCGCCACCTGCGCCAGTGCCCTTGGCAGAGCCTCCCTTCCCGATCCGAGGGCAACTGCTCCTCCTCGCTACGGCACGGCTGCCGTGACATCTGGCAGCAGGGACAGCTAACTGTCCTGGCAGGGGGATGAGGGTATAAATGTCTAAGGGTGGGAGACTGTGACCTCAAAAGCTCCTGTTAAGTTACAGAGCACCGCGAGCACAGCTGGTGTAGGAGATCTGCACGTTTTTAGGGGTGGTAGGAGGAAGGGGACAGTTGTCCAATTACCTATACACACAAAAAAGGCCCTGGGAACCCAGTCCAGAAAGTCTGAGAACTGTTGATAAACAAACACTCCCTACACAAAAGCCCGTTAAGAACATGTCACTTACAGACACAGAAAATTAAATACCTTCAATACGTGGCAAGGCAAGGCCAGGCCAGCCCATCGGTGGCTCAGGCGCGGTGGCTATGGGCTAGCTAAAGTTGGGAAATACCACAAGTATTGTAATGCTTCAAATCTGAAGCAACAGGTTCCCAGATATGAGGCCAGGCAGCCCGTGCCAAGATTTCGGTAAGTTCTCCTCGCTCCACACAAGAGGGCATAACAGGGAATTTATTTCGTGGGGTTTACAATCTCACCACCGTATTTCTGACTTGTGCAAGGTCAGCCACACGCTTTCAACACATTTTTTACTACCTTCCCAGGCTCCAGAAGGGGATAAGTAACACGCTGGACACTCTTTCTACCTTACTTTCCTGCACATGTACAAATGAATAGGGTCATTCCTCAGCTTCTTGGAGTGCTCCAGTGAAGATCAGAGGAAGTACGAGATCACCGATCATACTGCTACCACATAGGCTATGTGCATGCAAAGTTGTACTTCCAGCTTTGCCTCAGGTAGGCTAAACAGATCTTTAAGAAAAACCCCAAAAAACCACCAACCAAAACCACCAAACTCAACTACACACAACTTTTAAACCTTCTGAATACTAATTTGGTCACGTTACCACCTTGTAATTGGTCAAATTTGGAGAGTTAAAGTTGACCTATACTACATTTACTCCTCCAAATATGCTGTTTTCAACTCTTCAGTAATGAATCTTTCTTTACCGTTTCAGTCCATTGGTTCTGTCTGCTATACTACCCACTTCTTGATGTCACCAGCTTTTAAGGCTGTATCTCCGAGGCTGATCATTAGCGACACATCTCACTTGGGACCAATGAGTACTATAGTTGGGATCCCTACAGCAATCTTCTTACGATGAATAGCCTCACTCATTTTCTGCTAGCTCCAAAACCGTGATCCCTTGATCCAGAGGAGCAGAAGGTACCGGAAAACATCCAAAAGACCCCACAACATGCATATAATAATCAGATCAAAGATTCCACCTAATCTTTTCTCACAGCCATAAACAAGAATGTGCGTGTCCTTGCCTAAATCTTCAGTACCCTTGTAATCCTTGCTATCAGATAGCTTCCATTGGAAACTAAAAGCTCTTTAGGATAAGCATTATTTTACTCTGTTCGGATATTTCTGATAATGCAGATAAAGAAAGACTTAACCTCTCCCTCCGAATCCTGCAAGCAGTTTTTCCTTAAATGGTGTCTTGCAGAAACAAAGCTCCACAGTCAGGCTACCTGGAGAAGGGCTTTGTCTCTCCAACTTCTGAATACGTGTTCAGTGAACATACACATCTGTGGAAGGCTTCTATCAGAAAGAAAGGTCTTATCTCCAACTGCCTGTATTACTGTTATTACCTCTGTGTTCTCTCACTTCCTTCCTAAACAGCCATTTCTCCACTTTCACTTTTTGTCTGAAAAGTCTCTGTACATTAATCATCTTGCCTCTCCAAAAGATCCTCTGAAATCTTTTAAGATCAGCAGAAAAAACATAACACAGTATTTGAAGAGAGAACATTTTTTTAAAGGTACATAGTTATAACACTACTACAAGATCTTCAGTATTACTCTCTATCCCATTCTTTTCTGCTGCTGTAAGCAGGAAAAGATTTAAGGTTATAAACATAAAAAGAACAACACAACAGAACTTTTCATCTTTGCTCCTTTAAAGGCCTCGGTGTTATTAAAAAGTGCCCCAAGGTTACGGTGCAGAGAGGGAAAGGGTACTGCCTGAGGTTAGCTATAAAAAGTTAAATTCTATTTTAAGCTGGTACTGTCTGAGGAGGAATTTTACATTTGTTGGCTAGACCTTTCAGCACAAGCGAAGGGAAGAGGGTGTTGTACGGGAAGAAGAAGAATTATTCTGTTATCTTTAGCTTAACATACTTTCCGGCAGCTAACAACAGAGCAAACACAAGACGTGTATGACTGAACAAAGTACGCACCAGCGCATTTCAGAGAAGCGGTTATGATTAAACTCCTAGTTCCAACATGCCGAAACTGTACCAACACAGCCTGTTTCCAGGTGTAGCAGGCAGCACACCCTGAGACACAAGCCCACCCCACGGGGTCAGCGTTGTCTCGCCCAGCAGGATGCAGGATACGCAGGCCCTCGTCTCCGGATGTATTCCTGGGCTCTGCCAGCTCGCCAGAAATATGTCGGAGCACTGCTAGCAGCGAGCCCGCTCGCTATTGTTTAGTATTCCTCACCTGAGCAGCTTCTGAGGAGGAAAGCAGTCCAAACCGAAACATGAATTTAGTAATAACAATACTGTTTCCCACAAAATGATGAAGCAGCATGTGTTACCCACTCTCATATATACCACAATGGTAAGTAACCAGCTGATCTAGCTAATGAACTAGATACTCTGTTTAGATTTCACCTCTGACAGTGTTTACTTAATATAATTATATTTGTTCCCCACAAAGACTGAATTATTTCCTAGGGTGGCTGTCATGGATATTTCCTCCTCCAGTCAAGGCAGGGCTAATCAAGACAGAATGCTGCTTTATCGGGGGCTGGACTGTAAAAACTCTTCCGACTCCTTTATTGCCACGCACACCAGCTAGAAAAGATTTCCGAATGAGACCTCACATGCAAATGAAGATGGATACAAGGGTTCAGCTCAAAAGTCTCTGAGCAGGCTCGTGAGAAAGGACAGCGTGATTCATTACAGCACCTGAATAAATTGATACAGCATGCACACGGTAGGACTGCAGTATTTCAGTTGTCACCCCAGAATAATCGTCCGAACACAGTCACTGCCCTACACAGCAATGCAACCGTACCTCATTTTTTTTATAGGATGTCACTTTACAGGTCTGTTACCCTTGCCTAAGCTGGAAAAGTAATTTGACTGGTTTTGACACAAAATGTTTACTGCCTGACATTTTCTTGGGAGGTATGCAAATAAAATTCCTGAAGTTTCTTCTGTACACAGAAAAGCCCATGTTGTCTCTAGAACAGTTTACAGAAACTTCACTGCTTAATAAACTGCTATCTCCAAAAGAACCGCTATGGCCTATTATCTCAGCAGCAACTGCCAAGATCCAGCAAACTGTAACAGCTTCAGAAGACAGAGCATCGGCTGAAGGAGTCCAAAGTCATTTCCAGTTTTCAAAAGCAAGAATTCTGTCAGCTCACTTGCCTTCTACAATTACTCAAAGCAGCCCACTGGAGAGGACCAAGATCATCAGTGAACACATCATAACAGATCACTTTTTAAGATAATCCCTGTAAAATGTTATGACTTTACCAAGATTAAAATAATCCTGACTAATCTTACTTGAAGCAGATCCCCTTAAGTCCAGTTACGTTCCACGGCTCTAAAACACCTGGGGAAAATAGGAAAAGCACTTTGACTCCTTCTGAGACCCTGGCATCGGAGAGTCAGATTATTCTCACCTGATGCGACTAATACAAGGTCATGGCAAGGGTCACTCCCCAGATGCGTCTGCCTGACCTCCCGAAGCATTCATTCCTAGGGGTTTCAGCCGAAGCGCTGCCCATCCCGCGCCTCACGGGTTACCCCACGATTTTGGGGTGGGAGATCTGCACCACCTGCACAATCAATCCAACGCCTCCTGCCTTTCCGTGCCTTGTTCTTACATTACCTGATCTGCTGCTTCTCCTTGGCGAGACCTGCCGTTTGGTTAGTAAAACCTCGGGAAGCTGATCGGCGGCAGCGGGGTGAGCGGGAGAGGGGAACACCCGGACCCTTCGTTAAAGCTCTGGGGGAGACCTTTCCAGGGTACTTAGGCGGCTTACACCAGCGCCGTTATCTGAGGGATGAAGAAGCCCCAGAGGAGACTCGGACCTACGTGGTTTGGGTGCCCAGGGCATCGCCGGCGGGGAGGTCCCGGGGAAAGGCCCCGCCGGGGCACTGCCCGCACTACCCCGCCGGCGGCGAACACCGGCGGTGCGCTCCCGCCCCGGCGGGCGGAGGGGCTGCGGCGGCCCCGCGCCGGGTGGGGCGGGGCGGACCGGACACCCGCCGGGCCCGGCCGCCGGGGCCCAGCGGAGCGCGGCGCCCCCGGGCCCCGCCGCGGCCCGGGCAGCCCCACGGCAGCGGCGGGCCACGGCGCGGCGCCGCCCGGGCAGGGACGCCTTATCCGGGGGACGCCCGGGGACGGCCCCGCCGCTCCGCGCTCCCCTCTCGGGCCTGCAGGCGCCACAGGCCGCAGCCCGGGCAGCCGCCCCCCGCCCGCCCGCAGCCGCCGCCGGTCACCTCCCGGGCGGCGGCCCCGCCACCCGCTGCGTCCCGCCCGCCCCGCGCGGCCGCACACTCACCCGCGTCCGTCCCGGGGGAGCCTGGTCCTCGGCGCGGGGCGACAGCGAGGACCAGAGCAGCAGCAGCCCCAAGAAGCTGCCCGCCAGCAGCACGGCGCGCAGCAGGAAGCCCAGCTTCAGCCGCATCCTCCCTCCCTCCCGCCCGCCGCCGCCGCCGCCGCCGCGCACGCAGCGCCCGGCCCCGCGCACCGGAGGGCTTCCGCCCCCCGCCCGGCGCGGCGCGGCCCCGCCGCCGCCTCCTCTCCCCCTCCTCCCCCGGCCGCCGCTGCTCTCCGGCAGCCGCCCGCCTGTGGAGGCTTTCCTGCCGCCGCCGCTGCACGTACAAACTTTCTTTTTTTTTTTTTTTTTTTTTCTTTCTTTTCCCCCCTTTCTCTCTCCCCCCACCCCTTCTCCTCCTCCTTCCCCCCCCTCTCCCCGGTGGGCTCCCCCGCTGCGGGCTGCCGCGCCTGCCTCCCCGCCGGGCGCAGCGGCCGGGGTGATGCGGAGCAGGAAGTGGCCGCCGCGGGAGTCGCCGTTCCACGTGGCCGCCCCGCACCGGGGCGGGGGCGCCTCGCACCGGCCGCCGCTCCGGCCCCGGCCCCGGCCCCGCCGCCGGGCGTGTGCTCCCGCTGCACCTGCTCCAGCCCGGGCTGCGGCTGGGGTTAACCGCGCCTGCACCCCGCCTGGGCAGCGGGAAGGAATGGAAGAGCTCGAGTGGGTTTTTGGCTTTTCTCAGCTGGGTGGGCAACTCTGCTCGGGGCACCGACTTGTAAAAATTAAGGTGCAAACGTTTAACTCCAGTGATTGTCATAGGACTGGGGTAACACAGGCCCATTAATTACTGAGTGCAGCCTGGGCAGAGTAACACTGATGTGTGCTCAGGATAGCCTGCAAAGTCAACAGATTTTTCTTGAGGATAGCAGATTAAGTACCAGATTACAGCGATGTTATCAGCCCTTAGCTGGCGTGTATTTTGTTACTAATTTTCTGCACTAAAAGTTAGGCATCCTATTTCCTCCTTTGAAGGAGTCATGCACACAAACCTGATTATGTGAGCACTCCTCAAAGCGGAGTGATGCAAGAACAATACTTCCAATGTAATGCTTTTGCCCCTCCTGTGTATTCAGTACAATCCGCTTGCTTTGACATTTTTCAGTTTTATTTCTTGTGTGTACTGGGAGGATATCAGATCCAACGATCCTGAACATTAACTTTCAATGATAAGCACGGTAGAAATAAAACAGGATATTACACCCTGAACAGGATCACTTTGGAGGAAAAAAACCCCCACACCTAGGTGACCTTTGTAGTTGGCACACTTAGACACAGAAGTTTTTGTTTGTTCATATAACTTGTATAAGTGCTCTAGCACCATGTGATTCTTTTCCCCCATTCTGTAAGACTGTGGTGTGAGACGTAGACAAATGCGATGTGTGAAGCGTGGGCAACAGCTCTAATCCTTAGGAGTGTTTGCACAGCCCCATGACTTCCGCGGGTCCCCAGAGGTGTTTTCCCCAAAGCCCCCTCCCTGCTTGCGGTTGCAGTAACCACAGAAGCACAACACAAAGGTTTACGTGACTGTTTTCAGGTAGATAACAGCACCTGCACAGGGCTGGGAGGGATTGGGTTTTTTGGCTGGGAGAGGCATAGAGTTGTGCCCGGCTCTGAACAGATCCCTTGGCTCGCTGAGCCCAGTAGGAAAAGGCAGGTTGGGGCTACAAACTGTGAAGCTCTGTAGGCTGGCAAAGAGGTATGGAAATGTTCCCCCCCCAGCTCTCCCTTCACTGCTTTCCGGAGACCTTACTGCAGCAAAAGGTGCTCTTTCCTCCCGTCGTTTATTCTCCTTTTTTGGGATCCCTTTTTGCTGTTCCGGGCTGGTGCTCTGAGCACACTCGAGAAGAGTGAAAAGGAAAAATAAGGTGCCCTTGCCCTGTAGGGAGGGTACTGTGAAACTGGCCGCAGCCGTGTGATGTGATACCGCTCTGGTGCTGCTTGTCAAAGCTGTGAGCGACAGGGACAGAGCCCTCTGCGTGCGAGTCGATGCTGCGTGAATTCACATCGGTGAGGCTGCCCGCCAAAACCTTTTTTTTTTAAATGGGGGCTTGCGTTCTGCAGAAACCCACGGGTGACCGATGGTTACCACAGAGAGCTGCACACTTGAAGGGGACCAGGAGTTTTGTTGTCTTTTGTTGTTAGAAACAGGGAGGTGGTAGAGTCACCCTCCCTGGAGGTATTCAAGGAGCGTGTGGATGTGGCATTGTGGGATGTGGCTTGATGGGCATGGTGCTGTGTGGTGTTGGGTGGGTTGGTTTTTGGTGTGTTGTGGTTTGTTGTTGTTGTGTGGTATGGTGGTTTTTTTTTTTTTTTTTTTTTTTTGGTTGGACTTGATGATCTTACAGGTCTTTTCCAACCTTTGTGATTCTGTGATTCTGTGAAACCAGAGGTCTCGCTGTCGGTGAACTCCCCCGTCAGCTGTCCGAGGACAGGGGCTTCTGCACCGGGCATCTTAAACCCTGCCTTTTCCCGGGAGCGAGAAGTGGTTGATGCCCCCAGGGAGGCAGTGCGGGCCAGTGGACAGGGTGCTGATGCCAGCCGGCCCCTCGCTCCCGGAGCTGCCGTTGCGGGAGGTGGGAGAGGGCACCCTGTTTCTCTGTCACTGCTCCCCCTCCCTGCCCCGCTCCCTCCACAGCAGGCAGCGCCATCCACCTTTTTTTCTCACGCACAGGCCATGCAGCCTGACTCCAGAAGTATCAGGGTAATACTGACCTTGGCAGTAGGTTTTTTTCAGTTTTACCCTCATCAAGGATGAGTTGAACTTTCAAATTCTGCACTCACGCTTTCTCCTGTGTAGTAAAGCACCTAAAAATACCTGCAAAACATATTTTCACTCTTGTTGAATTCGTACTGGCTAAGACAGAAAATTCAAATTAAAGTTGGCTTTGGATTGTCTCCAGTAATATTCAAAACCACTTTTAAAAGTCTTTTACGACCTGGAGAGGGAGAGGGTTAAACATAAATTGTTGCCCCTCTCAGTTGCAAAATACTGTATTAACCATGATGCTTTTACTACCCAGCCAGCACTAAAACAAGACACAATCCTGACTGTTATTAGGGAGTTAATCAACCTCTGTTCGACTGATATTCTGTCATTCAAGCATTTCTAACAGACTGGCAACTGTCATAATGTTAGTATCTATATGTGGACGTGTCTACTGCTTGCTGCACGGAAATCGTATGTTCACTTCTCCATACGCCTCCAAATAAATATCCAATGGTGTTTAAGTCATTACAAAGCCTTGCTGCTCTTGAACCAGAGACCTACGATGACCTGGAGGTGAAGTATCCGATTACCAATCCCCTAAGCCATGCAGTTGCCTTATTGCTGGGGATTTGGGGGATGGTGTCTGGAGCAGGGTCACTAGTAAATATCAAAATCTCATGCAGTTGCTCGCGTTGGAGAAGCGTCAGGATCTGGATATAGCTCTTAACTCTTGTCCTGACTATTTGGCCACAATAAAGCACTCTGCTTGTTCATTAACACAATGTTTGAAAGGAAATTCCTATAGACTATCGAACCTATCAAGACAAAAGTCATGTAGTACGAAGTTCCATAATACAACAAGCTGCTGTAAAGGCTTCGCTGTACATAACCCTCCCCCATTTTGCTCATCTACGGGCTTTTTTCCGACAACACGTAGGTCAGCTTTGTAAAAGCTGCAAGTCAGAGACCAACTTCTCTTCCTGCTAAGTGCAGTGAGCCTAAAACACAAGCGGGTTTTTTTCATGTAAATAGGTTCTTTGAAATTAGCAATAGATTGTAGACTTCAAGCAATTTCACTTTCCTTGGAAGTTTCTAGAATTAACTACCAACACTTCATTTAGTGCAATATTTCACTACATGATATACTCTGGGCTTCATGTAATGGCAAACTTGGTCATGCTTTGATTAAAGAAGAAAGTGCTGGAAAATGCCAGCTGGCAGACAGTAACTTGCTTTCCTAAACTGAATATCCTCAACACGAGCAACACCTCTGCTCCAGTGGAAATGTCCAGCTCCATGCAATCCCTTTTCCCTTTCCTTCTGACCTTCCTTACTCCACTGTCAGCACCTGTCAGATTACTTGCATTTAAGTGGTCGTCTTTGAATGAAGCTTCTGCAGTTTTCCGTGTTGCTAGTTTGGCTCCAAGGCCAGCTGGCCATTGACACTTAGGAAAACTTCTGTAGTGTATTAGCACTATGGCAGATCTACTAGTTCTGCATATTGAAATCCTGGGGTGTCCAGGTGGAATCCAAGACGCTCCTTCCCACCTTTACATCTGAGAAGGTAGAAGCTGAAGGTGTGGCTGGAGAAGCCTGGCCAGATCTACCTTAACTTCTGTTAAACAGGCTCATCCTCCCTTCTGACACTGTCCCCAGCGCTGAGGGATTTGCAGAGACATTCTGGATTCATGAGGTGGTTGCTGCTTGGAATAATCCAGAAAGGCAGAGTTTGGCATACACGAAGATGAAGATAAACTATGCATTGAATATTTACAATCTATGTATATTTAACTTCAGAGTTGATAAAAAGGAACCAAAGTATGGGCTTTTAAGTTCTTCTTAATTTTTGTGGTTGTTTTAAATGTACTTTAATCAAGTAAGTGGCTCTCAGTAATACTTAATACATGCTTTTGCAAATTAGACTGAGCTGTGCTTCATCTTCATTGCTCTGTATTCATGATCTCTAGTCTTTAGTACCATTCTTCCTGCAATTCTCATTTATCCTTCTTTTTTTAAGCCCGAGGTTTAGCAATGCGTGTCCTACCGAAAATGATCCTTCAGTATTTCAGGATTTGAACGGATGCTTTTGGCAGAGTGCAGTTTGCCTCCTTAGCTTTTCCTGTCACTTTTATGAAGAACATGTTATGAAGTTCCTGTCATTCCATTTAGCCCCCATACTCCTGTCATGCCTACTTAGTCGGTTTTCCTCCCACACTATCACCTCTAGCTCCTCTTCTCTTTTCCCACACAACAACAGTAAGCGAGCTCGTTGTTTTGTACTGATTTGGATTCTACCTATGTCCTGAAGACTGGAGTGTAAAAAACCTGTGCATTATTTTTCAGCTGCACTTTCTGGTATTGAGTACCAATCAATGTTTATGTACGATGTTGTATTATTAATACTGCTTTTGTCTAAAGAAATTTAACTTCTTTTGGATTTGCAAGTCCTCAAAATATCCACACTGTGATGAGTGTTGACAATTCTTGACAGATTTAGATCTCGTTAAAGTAGTGGATGGGATGGTCTGCTACGTGGGTGTTTCATTTAAGTTTGAAGAGAATTGGAATGATTCTAAGCATGGTTTTGCCATTTTAAAAGTAAAAGCAAAATAATAGATATTTTAAATGGCTTTTTTTTAGGAACTCTCACCTGTATTTTGAGCCAGATGCAAGTCTAAGTAGTCATATATCTCAGGTCCGCAAAATATCCTTTTCCAAGGTTTTGGAGCACTTTGAACAGAAATTAACTTACATCATTTCCTGAGTCTAGGGAAGAGAAAATTGAAATAGGTTGCTGCAATTTCTGTTATGCTGAAAAAATGAATGGTGTAAACATGCACATTTCAGATGCTGATTTACTTTTAAAAAAAATATTTAAAATACAGTAAATTAGTCGAGTTAATTCGATGAAATTGTCAGCCTGAACAAGATCCACAGTGCATTTGAGGTACAGAATGGAACATTTTACAACTATAAATTAATTAGATTTTCATATTTCTGTGGACATGTACTACTTAGCGATAAACTGTTGATAGTCTGACAAATAACTGGTAACTTGGGTATTATCGATTCAGTATCATACCTGCTGTATCAGCTATAAATCTTCAATAAGTTTGACAGCTTTTTTTTCAGGATATATTCTGTTACGTTGTTCAAAATTAAACAAAACCTAGCCACTGAAGATACTAAACATTTATAAAGCATTGGATAAGTTCAATAAAGTCAACATGTCAAATCTGAACAAGAGAAAGCACGATGAAGCTGCGTAGGCAAGTAAAAAAAGACACTTGGAAGTTGTCACATCGAAAAGCATGGACATGCAACAGTTACTAGTCCCTAAAACAAGTTATCTGTTGTTGTTCCCTAGCTTAGGCACAGGGTAAGTGAGCGAAGTACTGTTTCAGAAAGTGGTGTCTGCCTCATTTTACATAAATACATAAAAGGTAAATTAATAATGACTGGAAAAGTCCAGTCCAGTAGATAGGTTTATGCATTAACATTGAAATAACAGAAACTGAATAACAACACAGAGATAAGTTAGACACTGGTTTTCAAACTGGGGTCCCTGGATGCATGGGGAATGGGGAAGGTGTCTGCAACAGAAAACGACAGCCCGACTATTGCCATTAGTTATTTAAAGTTTGCGATACAGAGACTCCATCACCAATTGATAACTGGAAGTTGAGAGTCTTATTAGCAATGAATCATAAAAGCATTGCTAGACAGCTCTGAGCTTTCTTATTTTTTTGCAGATTTCATGAACTGTATGTAAGTTTGATATTGCAAGTGGTTGAGACCCAACGCCAGGGTGCTGAGCAGCCTCTTTTCTTACCGAGCTGCTATTTGGAGAGAAATTCTTAAACAAGAGATTATTTCTATTATGTATCATCTGACACCAAGTTGTATTGATTAGTAATTCAATGAAATTATTCTGTTATGAAAGGCATGTTTTGTGGGAATTGCTTGTGGAATTGCAGGCAATAGCAGCTGTTGGATCATAACACTGCACGCATTTTTATTGCATGCTTTTTTACTGTATGCATTTTTACTGCACGCATTTTAGTCTTTTACTAAATATGATCATAATGAAATAGATTTCATAAGGGCTTTAGTACAATAGACAGATGCATCATTTTGTGGAAGTTTCTCCCTTTTCTCAGGTCCAAAGTTACATACAGATATCCTTACTCGATATGAATTACACAATTTCCAATTTGTACAGTTTTAGCTCAGGTATCGATATAGATACTTCTTTAAATTTTTTTAAGTGTTTTTTTTTAAGTGTTTTTGTTAAGTGTTTTTCATCCTTTGCCCAAAACTGAAAATTGAAGCAAAAAGACCCAAAAAACCCCCACTTCGGGAAAAAAGTTCCTAGACCTGTCAAAAAGACTTTGAAATAAAGGTGAAGAACTGTAATAAAGTCATCATCTTGGCAAGCTGAACTCCATTGCTTTTTAGTCACCTGTGACAAGTAATAGTGACAATGGCAGGATCTCATCCGTCTTCAAATACTGCGGGTTTCCAGATCTCTCAATTCAGTGCCATTCAACCCCCTTTTTCTAATGTATAACTGCAATGACTTAAAAACTAGTTGGCTGAGTATTCCAATTAAACCAAAAATTCTCTGAAATTCCTAGGTGCATGCAATTAGCAGGAAGCAGATCTCCAGATTGTACTTTTATTTTAATAGTGGCTTAACTAAATCTTTGTTCCAAGTAGTTCGATCAACTCAGGGACATCCTTTAGGTTTATAAGTTAGTTGGAGTTTACAGAGTAAGTGGGAAAAGATTAATTTAGAGTTTTGTCCTTAAAAAAAAAAAAATCAATTTATTTAACTGGTTGCAACTTGAAAAGCAAGCTTATAGCTCAGAAGACTATTCCAATTAACATTATTTCATATTAAACTGAAGGATCATTGATTTATTCTTATTCCCATTCCCTGACCTTTTGAGTAATGAAAGCTGCTCCTGTAAACCTTAGGCCAAAGTGAAGTTGATTCCATTCCTCATTTACTATCAGCAACTTTGACATATTGGAATATAACTGAAAATGAATACAGCATCTGTGTAATTAATAGTTTTTTTTCTTCCCCTGAAATGGTGCTTTGGGACAAAGTAGAATTGATAGGAAAACTTCATATTCTGTTAAAGCATGGTGATCCAGAGCAGGGCTTTTGTAGACTCTTGGCTAACTGCTTGAAAAACCTGGTTGACTTCTTATTAACCTACAAGATACAGGAAGCTGAAACAAGTTTTCCATACATTTTAGATTTAAATAGGCAGACTTATAATATGAATAAAAATTAATGTAATAATTTGCCTCTCCTTCAGGCTTATATCCAAACACTCTCTTCTAACTTGCCCTGCTAAGCCTTTGGTGTCAGGGTTGATTAACAGAGAGGAGGAGACAGAGGCACTGTTCCTCGCAACATTCAGGTCAGCTCTGATGCTCTCTGGCGTGTATCTAGGCCATGTCTAATTAATCCCAGAATATTCCATCACTGCTGGATTACCTCTATCAGCTTCTCCCACGGAAACCTGGCAGCAAAGATTTTTACCTTAGGTGAGGAATTTCCCTTTTCTAAAAGCAAATGGGCGGGTTCTTTTCATAGTCTGACTATGTAATGTTTATGCAACAATTTACAGAGCCCTTAGGATATAAAGTATTTAATAGGGGTGAATACCTTCACTTGAAATTAGTGGAATATTGCCACTGATTTAAATAGAGCCAAGATTTCACCTCCCATTGTTTTTAGGATAAAAGTTACCAGCTATGGCCTTCTCAACTCTAAATTTGATGCTGCTATTCAAAAGAATCACATACTTTTTTCTTTTTCTAAACCAAACATGTATACAAGGTGTTTAATCAAATTAAGACTAGCAAATAGAAGAGAGCTGCAAAATAAATAAGAACATCACCTAAAAGCCTACTGTAGCTCAGGAGAAGATAAGGGGCTGAGTTGTATTTGCGCACTTTTGTAGTCTACAGTCTTCCGAGGTCATTACCAGAGTTACATAAACAGTTTGCAAATACACTCGTCAGCTTGGGGAGGTGCTTAAATCAAGATGAGCTGCCACTGTGGAGCAGTGGATACACAACTGGTGACATATAAAAAATAATCCAGCACACTTACTGAACTAAGGATACACTGCTTTCATGTTCTGTATATCACAATAGTGATGCAAGGGATCACAGTACTAAAAAACCAAAGCATTAATTAGCAATGCTAAATTCATATGCAATTATGCCAGGTGCTGGGTGTCTCAGGAAGTACCAAGTTTGCGTCCTGAGGGCAAAGTATTGTGACTTTTAAAATCAATGCTCTATAAACATGCATTCGTCTAGTATGCACAAAGTCAGATGATTTTTTTTATACCTGATGATCAAGTACTAGAAGACAAGACAACTTATTACTTGCAGAACAAGAAATACCTGTTATTGGAGATCTATTAACACGCACTTAAAACATAGGCCAAGAACAGCACTGACATTTTTTCGGTGGGTGAGGTATGTTTTTTAACCCCACCCTCAGCTTTTCAAATTATGTCCTTACAATCTCCTTTATTTAAACATCAAAAGGATTTTCACTGCATTTGCTACAGCACTGTTGTCAAAACCCTCATTTAAATGCTTCTACTGATACCTTCAGAATTATGTAACATTACAAATGTAAATAAGATTTTCACATACTTGTTTTCCTTTCCTATGTGAGTTGATTACTAAAGCAGGACATGCTATTCATAAATGCCTGATACCAACACATTGAAAAATCCATGTTGAAAAACTTTTTTACTTTTTTAAATTTAATTTGAGAAATAGTCAAATCAGTATCAACCATGACTTTTGCCTCAATTAAGATTTACCTGCCCTTCAAATGTGCGGTCGTGGGTCAGCTGATACCTGCATTAACATGCCTCACAGGTACCTAGTGTGTTTGAGAAGTCTTCTTATGTTTTAGCTCACATTAGAAGCAGGAAAGCAGATTTTCTTACATCTAAGATGAATGCACCTGCAGCGAAGTACATCTGGATGTATCGCATTCCATAGCCAATGCTGTGAAAGTGAACCCACAATAAAATAGTGTCATTTTGGCAGGTAAAAATGCACACAAGCTGGTGATGCGATATTAATAATATTCCAAGTTAGTGAAAGCTGTCACAATTCCCACTGCTTTTCCACTGAGGTCCCCCTTCTGTGATACTGGGCTTCACCATAGGAGAGGGACTTTCATCTTTTCCATCGTGGCCCACATTTCTAGCTGTATCTCGGAGTCCTACAGGCACATGCGGCAACCATGTCCGCTAAGGCAGGCAGGCTCTGCCTGGATCTTGGTCATGCAGCTGAATTCAGAGCTGATGGATGAATTGGATTTGTATGAAAGTTTCTAACCTTAATGGGCTTCCTGATGCTATGCATTAAGTAAGGTACTGCAATAAGTTTGGTGGTGTGGGACAGAGTACAGTTACAGAGAGATTATAGCATATTTTAGGGATGTTACCTCTTCTTGTGCTTTGGTGCTTAGTTTAAACACTGCACAAACTGTGGTTTGGTGGTGGTGGGAGCAATACGAAGACACCAAAATGCTCTCGAAGCTTGTCATTCCCCATCATGTACAACACCCACTAGGCTACTAAATTTTCACCACTTTTTTCTGACCACCCTCTCAAATTCATCAGCCTCAAGTAGCTCAGCAGGTTGTAGACTGTTAGTGGAAGTTACAATTATTGGAGTTATCCATAGTCTTCATGATATCAGCCTGATGAGACAGAGATAGATGGGCACTGGAGAGAGGAGTTATTTCTGTGGATTATACAGGCTCTGAACTTTGAGTGTTATTGCCCTGTACACAGCAGAAAAACACAAAGTTGTTATTCAAAAAGTGTATTAGTCAAGTTACCTTAAAAATTCCCTACATTCAAGAAACTGGATTTTACACTGTTAGGCATAATTTGCCTTGTAATACCTACAGAAGTTAATTAAACAAGTAGTTATTGTTTTGCAATCCAGACAGAGATGCACTATTAACTTAGGCAGGAGTGATCAATAACATGCACTCTCTGAAAGAGTGAGTGCATATAGGACATGTAAAATTCATGCTATTGTCTTAAAAAGAGCTTTTATGTTTTTATGAGTGGCTACACAATTTGAATTGTTATTGAAAAATTAAAGTAGTTCATTGTATGCCTCGCAACGTGCTTCATCTGATAACTGTGTCCTCTCTGAGCATTCAAAGCTTTCACCAAATCCTTTCCTGCTGCTGCCCTTTTGTTAGTCTGTCATTGTTTCCTTGCCCTCAAAAAAAAAAAAAAAAAAAAAGTTTCATACAGTACAAGTTCCTCATAAGGCTCCAACCTTGATACCAGGATTTCCAGTTTCCTTGTCAATTATCTGGGTACAGTTAAATGATTCTCTCCATTCAATTATCCACAATAATCTCCATTATGAAGGCAAGTGGTTCACCCTGCCCCACAGTGCGTGGAGAGGACCAGCGATAGCATCAGCACCTACACTCACTACACAGACTAAGAAAAAGCCAGAGCTTTTTAAAGCTTCTTGTGCCATAACCTTCTCCCTGCTACTTGCAGGTGTGGGAGAAGCTTCTCACAGTGATCAAACAAGCCTCCAGCACTTCAGGGTAATACCAGTCTGCTGCTGCTGAATCCTGAGACCTGGTATAAAAGGCAAAGAATAGGCAGATCCATCTGTAAATGGCTATCATGGTTCAAGAGCTTCTGACGGGCAAGGTCCTCAACAAATACCTGCGCCCTGCCCAAGTTTATGACTTTGAGGTTCCTCACCTCCGCGCAACAGCACATGCCTTCATTACAACAGTCCTTGTATTAAATGTGCCGACACCTGGACTCTGAAGAAGTGGCAGAAATCAAGCTGACAAATTTTCACGTACTTGTCTGAACACACCCAACTTCCCACCAAGTATAAGCTCCAGGGTTCTGGGGATGATCATCCTGATGAGTTTTGTACTGAGGTAGAAAAGATGGTGCTTTTTTTTGTTTCTTTTGACATAATAAAGATCTGGTGTCCGTTGCTGTTTGTCCCAGATCTGCAGCACTGTCCTATCTGACTTTTTAAATAGATCGATCTGTCCAGAAATGCTTAGCAGATGCATCTGGTTTTCTTCGTTCTCCTGTGATGTCATGTTTCAAAACCAATACATTATTTTATATATCCTCCTGACAGTGTTTATTTTTATGACCATGAAACTCGCAGTGCTTGTCTATTCTTCCTCAACATTGACAATGCTCTGAACATGGTACTGGCTCACTGAAACAATGAAAATGAAATAAGAGCCACCTTAGAAATGAGTCTGCTTAACGTCAGGACAGAGATTCCCTTGCCTTCTGGTTTTGAAATTTCAGTATGCAAAGTGCAAAAAGATCCTAGGTGCTCTGCAGCACAGCAAGGGAGTACAAAGTTTCGGTACTGTTGTGCTGACCTGGTTCAGCTCTTTATTCATCTTTCTCTGCTGTCTTTTTGCTTTGTACACTGTCTGTCGTGTATCTTTGTGCCGTGTTTGCTCAGTGCCTAGCGCAGACTAGTCCAGTCTGCCTGCAGGATGGTGCACATACTTACAGTCTCTTAATCCTGGAAGAAGTTAAGACCTCAAGCACACCCCCATGCACATGCAACCTACTTACCTGGGAGTTTCAATACATTTTCCATAGATACAAAAGACCTGCAGGAATTTCACAAGGTGGATCTGTACTAATTAGAGTCAGTATCATTTGCATGCCAGAGCTTTTCTCATCACCTCTGACTGCACCCCACCCCAGTTTTAACATTCAAATCATCCTGCTTCTTTAAGGACACGTTTGAAAATGAGTTTCACACTCACAATCCATCTTTAAAACAGTAATAAATCCTGTGACAATTTTTGTTTTCAATAAACCAGCTTGTGTAGCAAGTCACAGCTTCCATCACTGTTAAGTTGCTTAATTCCCTAATGACCTGCAGCTGTTTGGTACCATTAACTGGGTATTTCATCTCTGAAAATATAAGTACCTTTTGTGCATCAAATACTATATACTACTTTTTCTGATTGTATTTTAATAAGCTTTCATCACTATTTTTACCCAGTAATTCTTAAGGTCCACAGGCCAGATGCTGAATATGTATAAATCATGCAGCTCCAAATACATCAAAGAAACTTTGTCCCAGGATTTGGCTCCTTCCTTCCAGTTTTACCAGACTTTTCTTCAGCTGATCTTGCAAATGCCTTAACCACATCCACTTCCTACTGTACCCCCTCAATCCCTTTCAATTACCTCCTTCTTAACATATAACCCCTCAGTAATTCTTTCCTTTTAAATCCTGTTAAATCCTATTTTTTTCTTCTTCATTTTTTTTTAAATTAGCTAATTGTTAGAAGCATTTGTAACTCTTTGAAATTGTACTTCTGAATGCATTGTGGTATGTTGACTTTAAGGGCTAAAGTTTCTAAGCAGCTTTCAGAATAATGAGATTTGCGTGCACGACTCCCTTGCGCTGCTTTAAAGATTTACCCTCTAGAGTTAAAAGATTTTTAAAAAATCAGTTTCTTTGTGCTGCTGGCTTGTAAACGCTATGCTCAGAGCATGCATCCTTTACAGCACAGTTACTCTTTTCTCTTCCAAGATACTTGCTGTGCTTGGAGAGCTTGTGAACATCTACCCTTAACATGCAACTGTATAACCTAAGGGTGTGTCATCCCTCGCAGCAGCTGGTAACGCTCTGCAGTTTTTGTCCAATTTGCCTCCAGTCTGCACTCAGCATTTGTATGCGTGAAATATTTGCACTAGGCATTCCTTTAACAGGCAACGCATTGTCTTTCTTTGCATGACCAACATTTCCACTGATAAGGGGCAGCAACTTGCAGATATCTTCTGTGAAGTAACTTGTAAATATCTTATGTAAAGTTCCAGTCCAATCCAAAATGGTAGGCTGACATTTTTTCAAGTTAGCAATGCCTAAAATGTTACTCTAAAATGCCTGTTTTTTGCAGGCTGGCTTGGTTGCCACAGTCGTTCCTGACATGTCATAGTCTGTTATACTTTGTATTATTATTTCACATCAAGTTGCATGACGAGTAAGCCTGCCTAGCATCTAATTGTTGCCTGCAGTATGCTTGCCCTGGTAGTTTGGGTTGGGTTTGCAGAGCCTAAGCTTGGATGCCTTTGTTCACTTTCCCACTGATGCTGTAGCACGGGGGTGCCAGCGTGCCACGAGCCTGGCTGGCTGCGTCGAACAGGGTGGGTCGGCTTCGTTGACTGCGCCGGTTGTGTTTGCATTGGCTGAGGTAGCCCCGGCACTCCTCCGTCCACGCCTGCTGCTGTGTGTGCTCTCCCCGGGTGCTGCGGGCTGGCCGTCAATCTGAACCCCAGGTCAGCACTCCCTGCTGCGAACCGGGGCGCAGTCGTGTACTGTTGCTTTTTTTGCCTCCTTCACCTGCCTCCCCCAGCACAACTAAACCGGCTCTCATCCTGCTATGTTCTTCAGAGCTAATCAAAGCATGTGCTGCATCCCAGAAAAGCATATTATTCTACTGCTTCCTCCATATATCATGAGTTCCAAGTTTTTGCCTCATTGGCAGCTTTTTGGTTAACTAGCTGATTCTGTTAATAATGAGCTATGTGAAACATAATTACAAATAACTGGAGAATAAGAATGCTATACAAGTCTCCTGAAAGGGAGGGAGGGAGGGAAAAAAACCCCCAGACTATCTATTACACATACAGGTTTTCACACATGGCTTGACTTGCCCTCCCCTTTCCTCAGGGATTATGGGATAGTAACTTTATGATGACCTTGTTATCATGAAGTTACACACATGCCTGATTCATCATTTGATAACCAAGATACTAAGGCTTGTGCTGGGCCTGTTCTTCACGCTGCCTGAAGCTGTGTAAGTGTATTGGCTTTTCCATAATTAAGACAGCAATACCCACTGATTGGATTTAACTGTTCCCCGAAGAAAGAAATATATTAAACTGTTAGATGCAGACTTCTTAAGGACCCTGGAAAATGTTAGGGTTACAAGAATAACGTGCATTACAGATAGACATGGAAAGCTGAACGACAGGTAGAAAGATAAAGCACAAAGAAAAGTTAAGATTGTTGAGTATTTCCACATGTAAAGGTGTTTAGAAGGCTTCATTCTTATCTGTGCTCTATTTCTTCCTTGTAACAACTATGCTTTTATAATTATTTTTTATATCTTTAACTTCTTGTAATACAATTTTAACACCAAGCATGTGCTGTAGGTATTTTAAAGTATTTTTGTTTTGAAGAAAAAGCTTCCTGCATTCAAAAATCACCTATGTGCTTGGCATGCTCTGGGAGTAGAGGAGGCTGCAGAACCGAGGATGCGGCTGAATCCTCAATACACATTC
The DNA here is from genome assembly GCF_030936135.1 of Gavia stellata. Lineage (NCBI taxonomy): Eukaryota > Metazoa > Chordata > Aves > Gaviiformes > Gaviidae > Gavia > Gavia stellata. The sequence continues at coordinate 41,526,724 of NC_082598.1, forward strand.
CCGTCCAGCGCTTGAGTTTATCCTCTTAAAATACAGAGGGTTGGGGGGGAGGTGGGTGGATGTCTTTCTTTGCTTCATTTTGCTGCCCAGTGAGGTTACTTGGCATAGCCTTTTTAGGCGAGGCGAAGGGAAGGAGACCGGAGTCAGGCTTTTGTTCCCTGGCTAGTGCAGCGTTTCAGGTCAGTGAGCCAGGCTGCGCTTGCTGCTCTGCATTCAGCCTCTTCCCTGTGTTAACCCCAGCAGTTTTAATTCACCTTTGGGGGGGAAATTGCTTTTCTTCTCAAAATAGTTATCATCAGACATTCAGTTATAGTTTATACAGGTTTAAGGAAGTGTTACACAAATGCTTTAAGCACGCGAGAGAACTCCTGCAATCATACACAGCCTTAAACATGACAGGGTGCATCAAAAATTGTAATTCGTTAAAAAGCTTTCCAAGCAGAGGATGATCCTGCCCAGACTTCGCAAATGGACCCAACAGTTCCCACAAATTCAGCCTGTCATAAGCAGTAGGACTAAGCTGCCTGACACCCCAGCCCTGGTACTGTAACCAGCACGCCCAAAAAGCAGCGTGTCGTGTTTTACATCCGCTCTGCCAAGCACTGGAGCAGGAGAGTGCAGAAAACAAGCCAAAAGGGAGGATGTTTTTCTCCTTTTGATGCCAGCTCTTGCAGCTCCAGGGCTTTTTCCATAGGTTCTCAGTCCTTGCAGCTTTATGAATAACTTCTAGCCATGACAACTAAAGAAAAACGCAATCTTCCCATCCTCGCTCCCCAAGCCCTATCACCCTCCACTTCCCCCAAAAACCCAATAAGAACTCAAATAGCCCTAAAGTCAATGCAAACACATTAAAAGTATACTTTATGAGGTAAACTGGTGAATTTTGGATGCTTGCCACTGGCAAACCATTTTGTCTTTCCAGCTTCAGAGTTGTGCCTCTTCCTCTTTCTTTAAGGATAGAGCTTCCCGGGCTTTCTAAAGGTCTCTGGTGACCTTTTCTGGACTCAGCTGGCTTTGCCAGCAGGGAGGACTTCTGTTGCTATGGCAGTGGGAGCCAGGGCCCCTGCTCCACTCAAAAGGTTTGGGGAATTTCTTCTGAGGCATCACTGCCACAAGTGAGACAGCAATTAGGTGAAGCCTTCAGGTGTTGTAGGGATATATATGCACGGCCTGGGTTACCTGACATGGCATCCTTTGCTGTAGATAGATAGCTATGTGGTTTATGGAGCAAATTACATTTTTGTGAATTTGGTAACTCAAAAGGTCTGTTTTGGGAGCTCTTCTGTACTTAACTTCACTGTGGCTGAGAGCATGTGTTTCAGCATGGTGGGTGGTGGCATACCCTGCAAGGGGAGTTACAGCAGCCTTCCCACCAGGGAGGTGGGGACCTCCTTCTGTGCCTGCTGTCTCCAGAGCAGACCCCACTCCTCCGGGGAGACCTGGCACCCACACTTGAGTATGTGAGCTGTCCCTTTGTTTCTCTGCCGGGCCAATGCAGTATCTTCTGGCCCTTCCAAAAGCAGCTGGTGTTAACATTTCCTTCCCTGTTAAGCACATCATGTTCCTCAGTTACAAAAGGCAGAAAGAAACCTTAATTATTTCAAACCGTCTAGAAAACACTACCTTTTAGGAAAGCTGCCTGTGCAGGCAACAAGGTCCTCCTTGCCTCAGCTGTTCAGACAAAATAACATTTTTTGTTTGCACAAACCAAACATTACTGTCACTTTTTTGTACGTGTGACACCAAACTATGCAACAGTTTCCTATTCTCATTCTCCACCAGCTCCATCTTGTTGGAGAGAAGCCAAGCCCCAATAAGTACTCTCCTTGTAAACTGTATTTCATTAAGAACTAGCAGACTCCTTGCCCCCAGAACGTGAGCAGCCGCAGATTCACAAACCGCCCAGTATTGCAGAGCCCAAGCACCTTTGCTGGGGTTTGACTTCGCTTATGGGAACGTCTCTATGCAAGTAAGCTCATATTTGGTCCTTGTAGACAGCTATTGCCATTACAATCAATAAAGCTTAGAGAGAGGCACGCAATACAGTTTTGAGACTAGATGCACTCTAACGATGGCAGTACAAAACTCCCTTGCGCCAATTCACTCTGCTCACGCGACACTGCGAGACCAAGGGACTGCGAGGGTCTGCCCGAGGGCTATGTATTAGCTGGGCTCTTCCCATCCTTTCTTACACCCTGGCACTTCCTCCCCTCCTTTGTCATTATCTCTACATGATCTTTGGAAAAATAGATGGTGTGTGGAGGTTTTTTCCTCCAGCTGATCAATGAGATCATGATTTGATTTTTTTTTTTTTTTTTGAGCCAGAGAGAAAGAGAAGGACTAAGATCCATTCTCAGTGAAAATGTTCTTGTTTGGTGAATAGTCTAAGAACACTAAACTAACAAAGGCAAAGAGGTTAGGTTTTCTACCTTGCTTAAAAGCAGAACACTTACAAGCTTATGTTAACCCTCTCCAGAAAAGCGAGTAAAGACTATGATGTATTTAATAAAAAAAAAAACTCAAAAACTTCACGAGAAGCTAAACACGCCTTACATGCCACATGCTATAAAATCTCAGATCTAAATTGCTACTGCTTTTGGAAGAATATAAATTCAAAGCTACAAGCCGGTCAAAATCTAATCTTTTTACTTAAAGAAAATTACTTAGCACACAAATGAAAACCTTAGTTAAAAACAAAAGCTGTAAGCTTTAAATGCATACACATACTAACAAAAAAAGTCTTAAACTGCTGTAAAATTGTCTGCAAATTGCTGCTTTTCTGAGTAAATATTTTGTGAGATTGTTATCTTTTAATCTGAAATGCAAACTGTTTTCTTTACTGATATAACACATGCTTTTTTAAAAAAATGAGCTGCAATATTTGCATATGCCAACCACTGGGCTTAGACACCAAGTAAAGAATATTGTGGCGGGTAAATAATAGAAAAAGATTTAGTCCACTGAGCTTCAAACATGCACTTTAAGAGGGAAATATTTTACTCTAGGTTTACTTTGATGGAAGCAGGGGAACTGAAAATATCATAGACCTTCTTGATGGCTAGACTGTCCTTCATTTCTTCACATGTGCATTGACAATTCTGTCCTGAGAATCACCACAGCTTCAGCCTTTTAAGAGTAAACTAGCTGAAGATTATCTCAGTAATGGGTCAGATGGAAGACTGATGCAATAGAAAGATTTTTTTGCATGGAACAAAAGTTCAGCAACATCCCCTATACCAAAGTGGCTAGTACAAAGGATATGAAATTTCTGGGTTTTGCTTTTCATTTACTGGAAGTTGGAATGTGGTAGCTCCTAAACCAACACATGCTCTTCTAGTACTTTGCATTTGTTAATGTAAAAGCTATGTCAGAAAGAGGGAAGAGGCAGGATGTTGTACTCAAAGCTTTTAACAAAGTACTAAACTTTCTTCTAACTAAACATCAAAAAAAAGTTACATGAGAAATGTTTGCTAACCTGCCACACAGCATCACATTTTGCTAGATATGCTGCCAGGTAATACATATAAAGCTACCTTTTTTCTATCCTGTATCTCGCCTAGGCCACGGCATGTTGCCTATCAGCCTAAGAGACTGCTGGTATTGCCTATACTGCAAAAAAGTGTCTTCTTCCTATCTTAGCAGAAAGGGCAATGAGCACAACAGTGACAAAAATAGCACTGGGCATGCTGACAGCCAGGTGGGATGGGAAACAATGCCATTCTGCCTTTGCTCAGCAAGGCACACATTGCACCATCATCCTTGCCAAGTGGCCAGCGTGCAGATACGGCAGGTTGTAATTTCTTGAGCTAGAGCCTTGAAAAGTGGGTTAGAGCTCCTAAAAGGTCAGGGCCACAGATCTTAGTTTTGTAGTACGCTGTTTAAAAGAAAGAAACTGAAACCAGCAAATGCAGCTTGCCGTGGATTTTTATAGTTCTATGTCCACAGTTATTCAAGCCCTGTGTGCCAGTTGGCTAGTGTCCCTTGTTGGTGACACATTCATAAGTTTTTTAGTAGCAAAAACCATCCGCGTTCTCAGTGGATCACATTGCAATTTTGTCTTCCCACCCAGCCCTATCTCCCCACCCCAGCTGCTATTTCAGAAACAATTAAATAGACAGTTCTTGCTCTCAGGTATAACCAACAACTGCGAATGACTTCATAAGCTCCTTATGGTACTGACACTTGGCTTGCCCACGTCAAATAGTTTAGTCACTGACCTGATCTTGGGTTGGCATGGGCTCCTTTCAGTTGTGTGTCCCAGTGCTTGGAGAGTCAGGGTCGTATCTTCTCAGAAGGCTGCAGATGCAGGTTTCTTGGCATGAAAATGGTGGAGCCACAGCTGGTCACTAATCAGGAGGTACAAACAGGACCCCTGAAGCAAAACAACTCGAAAAAACCTGAGAGTGAATCTGTGAAGACTTTATATACCCTTTGGTATGGTCTGTTGCTGTGTGGGATTGGTGAGGAGCTGGGAGATACGGGATTGTGCAGCTGACAGCAGTTCCTCCCTGACTAAAGGCCCCTGTGCTGGTGGTGCTGCTCGTGCCAGCATGGACCCTCCTGGGTCCACCTGAAGTGTGTGGGGTGGCCTAAGGAGGCGCGTTGGGGGGACGCCCACTGATGACTGGCTTCCTGCTCTCAATTTGGGTCCTGGGAAGCACTGAGGAGATGAGGATCACTACTGTAATCCGGATACAGTGTCCGTCTTCTAGTCTAGTTGAGGCAGCAGCTACCAAGCCAACCTCTTTGGCAATGGGCTGTGAGTTACTAGCTTGCAGGTACCACCACTGGGGTTAGTCTCCTGGCTGTGCTTTCTCAGCTCTTCTCGCTTGTCTGTCTGCCTGCCCGTTGGGAGTTACATTCCTTCTACCTACCTGTCAGTTTTACTTCCCCCTGCCAGAATGAAAGTTTACCCTGGGATTGCCTTAAATTAGAAGCTTATTAGTTCTAAATCAGGAGACACATGTAACTAAGGCAGTGACTAAGGTCACTTAAGAATCACTTAGGCAGATGAAAAGAAAACAAATCCTGATTTCCACCCCACCCCCCCCCCATCTCAAAAACAAAAAGACTCTAACTAGAGTAATCCAAACACAAACACCCCACCAGGCACCCTCTTCTGCTTCCTCTCCCCAAGGCCTCCAGCTGAAAAGGTCACTACAATTCCCCTTCAAAACCAAGGAGCAGACCCTGCTGTTAACCAGGGGTGCACAGATGTGTCTCTCTCCCACACAGCTGGAGCAGTTTGTTGACCAGAGCTCATGGCATTACCAGTTGTGCGAACAGGCGACACACCTCTGACTGGTGCAGGGAATTACCGGTCAGAGAAGCAGGGATGTAAGTGCTACCACTGAGCTAACAGGCAGCTGCTGCACGAGCTGGTGGTGTCACAGGCTTTTCGTGGTGGAAATTCAGGCCATAGCTGGCTGTGCTCTGCAAGCGCTTCCGAATGGCTGCTGCTAATGTGGAGCTGTATCCAAAGGCTGAGATCTTGTAGCTGCCATTGACCTCCTCTGTCGGAGCAGTCTCCCTCTTGCACAAGGAGCTGCCCAGCTGGGAGGATCATGGACTGCCCTCGCCCTTCCCCAGCCATGGGCATCACAGAGGAGGGAGGGAGGTGAGGAGATAGAAGCCAGGCTTGGATGCTGCTCTGCTTCCAGACTGGCAGGAATACGCGTGGCAATATCTCAGCCTCAAAGTAAAAGAAGAGTCAAAGCAGAAACCCACTCAGCCTCCTTGTCCCTTTTCCCATGCTGAAATGCCATGTTCTGAGTTGATAAACGCACACCAGTAACTGCTGCGTAACGCCTGCCCACTGCTTATCTCTGCAACAAGTCACACATTTCAGAATGAGCTGCAGTCCCTTCTCCTTTCTTTTCTCCCCTCTTCAGGTCTCATTACTCTCCTGATGTGTCCTTACCTGCAAAAGCTCTTTAAAACTTTTTCCTTGAAGGTTTGCACCTGATGTTATCAAAGGTAATTAGATAATTGATACACAATTCACATAAGGCTCTCTGGTTTCTTTATACCTTGTGCTTTCCCCAGGCTGTGAACTTTAAGTAATGCAAATGGGAGCATCCTCTGTTGTTTTACTGAGTTTAACTTTAGGCTATGTTAAAACTAATGCCTAATTGTTTTTTATGTATCCAAAGCACTTTATTGTTCTTTTAATAATAATTTTTCTTTGTTCTAATTGTTCCCTTGCCAAGGGTAGTGCCTGTAACATTAACAACTGCAGACTCATTAGGGATTTGATAAAGAGTTTTTGTTACTCATAAAATCCCCCTCGCTTGTATTTTGTTTTGTTGTTGTAATCACCATTTCAGTTTATCGTCATCCTGGAACGGTATTTACCAAGGTGTCCTCAGTGAAACTGCCTGTAAGGAATTAGTCCCAAACAGTTTAGGTGGAAAGTTTAGGTGGAAAATAAGTTTTTCTTTTTTTTGCAGCTGGGGATGCCTTCAGCTTGCATTTGACTACAGCATGCTTTTAAGCTCTCTAGACAAGGAACAGTCACTTATTTTCAGTGCATGCTTATAGTTTTCTTATTTTTGCTACTTTTGACATTCAGAGGTCTTCAGAAGCAATGTTCACTTTGACTATTCCCTCAGAAACCTGCCTGAAGAAATCAAAATCAGATTGTGTCCAGTTAAATCCTACCACAACTCTGTCATATGCAGTGGATGTCAGGGATGAATTTAACCAACTAATTTAGATTAGGAAGTTTTATGGTAGAGGTACAGCATTGAAGAACTGAAGTGTATGGGTATGCAGAAAATTCAGTTATAGGGCTTAAAGTAGAGAGATGCAAATAAAAAAAGAAAAATCAGTCCTTTAAAGATAAATAAAATAATACGTAATAAGCAACTCTTCTTTCCCTAGTCTTTGAAGATGATTGATTGACCCTTGCTGTTCCCCTATATGATTTCTAAATGTCTGCAGTGCAGGTAGATATCTTATCAGTTGTAGATAGAAGAAGAACCAGTGGTGCTGGGAATTTCTAGTGTGGGTTTCTTGGGGTTTTTTTTTTTGGGTGTGGAAGGGGAACAAACAAATCTCTACTTATGTGACTTTTTACTAGAATCAAGTCCTCACTGACTTTTCCTATGCTTCCTTACTTGTCACTTGAGGACTATTATGTATGTGTGACTGTTTTGTACTCACTTCTGTATTTGCTCTTATTTAAGTGGCCATTCGAGATACAATTTCTGATATTGCCAGAGCCAACAGTGCTCTTCATTGGAGAAGATGACTTTGGTTTCTCTTTCTGTGGATATTACACAGCTGGTGTGGCTGGGGGCTGTGGGAACAGCGAGCAGCTGTATGGCCCTGGGCTGCCCTGCAGCTGGTTGGGCTTGTCTGGTCCTTCACCCATTCGACATAGCAGGTTATTTTAGCAGCAGTAGATGTACAACAAATGCTGTAGCTTCTGAGAGGTATTTATTCATTGAGATCATGGTAATTTTTTTTTTTAAATTGTACTTCAGCAATCTTTTACTTTGTATTCCGTCATGTAATACATCCAAATATAAAATAGGACAGGTGTACAATTTTTATTCCATAGTTCAGCTTCTTAATTACAGTCTAGTAATTTACAGGCAGGTGCTTTCTGTAAATCCTTTAAGCATGTCTTGAAAACATTATTTTAATGCATCAGTAAGTTGGTCAAAGCTTCTACAGCTGTTGTTTAATAACATCTAAGCCAACTATCTCAGACTAGTCAGCACAGAAGTGTATGTTTTCATTTTACTTATTATAATAGTATATATTAGTAATTGTAGTCTATTGTATAATACTTCAAATGCACACACCTGAAAATATTTTCCCCATTTTTCAGAAAGCTATATTTCCTCGATTACAATAACCAAAGAATTTCACCTTGATTCCCAGAAAATTAGGCAACTCCGTCTTGTTGATTGAGCTCTACTAGCCGCCTATCAGCCCAGCTCATCACTGGCTGCCTTGCCTACTAGCACATTGGATAGGGATTACAAAAAGTTGTCTCCAGCTCTTCTTGGCCCTTTAAAAATAGTTTATAATAGTTGAATTGCCAGGGAATGTTTTGTCCTGAATATCGTTGAACAGCTAGTGAAGGCTGTAATTCCAGACTCTCAGAAAAGTGAGAGAAACAGATATTTTGCAGGATACCTGCAGGAAAGGGTGTTTATTCACAGAGGTGCCTGGAAAACACTCTGACCATCAGAAAGGCTAGTTGATAAATAGAAGCATCTCAGAGGCTCAGAAGGGACCACAAATTTCTATTTTGCCCCTTAATGCTTGGTAAACCATGCGTGCGTTTATGGGGGCTGGACTGCTGTGAAGCGTTAAATGATGTGCAATGGATCAAATCGTCTGAGGAGCTGGTCAATACTGAGCTACTTTGGCCAACAGAGTTTGAGGTGGAAAACTGTAGGCCAAGCCAGAGTCGGAAAGAATGTGCCCCTTGCAGAACAGCAACCATAGAGAAAGACTCCCCACCCCAAAGATCAGGTTTATATAGTCACAGTGCAGACTTGTATGGAAAACTGGCAGGAGAGCCCTGATGAAGCATCATTATCCTTCCAGGTGTAGATTACCATGCTATGTTTTGATGTAGAGCAGTAGCTGCAATTTGGAGGCTGATATGACAGGAATAAAGGCAAATAATAAACTTTAGGGGGGTTTATTTTTCTTCTATATGAAATCCCTCTTCCTTGGCTGACAATCCTTTTAACAGTGCATTTGTACAGCCTTCATGCTGGTACTCTGATTTCCTAGGAACTCGTTTAGTGAAAGGACAGGGTACAACTTCTATCCATTTGTTCTAGTTACAAATAAATTACTCTGGGGGTGTATAAAAACAAATAGGAAACAAATGAAAGGGTTCTCTGTTAATAGGAAAGAAAAGGTGATGTTTTGCTGCCAACCCTGCGAACACAGCTTTGATAATGAGAATCATGGGGACATCTTTTTATAGGTATTAACTTTGCTGACATATTGGGGAATAAACTGGAGCCCTGTACAGCTGAAAGAAAAAGCTGCTGCATGTTGGACAACCTCTCTCTTTTTGGGGTTTTGCAAAAAAAGCCCCTCTGACTCTCTGCAGCTTGACTAGAGGTTAACCTGTATCATGCATTCATCAGAGATTACACATCCTTTTCAAACTTGAAATAATGCTTTTGGTTAAAGTTGTTATAACCCCTTGGAGGCTTATACAAACCACATTTTAATATAATTCTAACTCAGTTTCTTGTATCTACGTTAGCACAATAAGGATAATCACAAGTTAAAACCTGCTTGCCAAGGTTAAGTTCAGCTGCTTCTAAACATTCATAAGATACTGAACAAGATGCTTCTGTTCTTACATATTCTGCTGCACTGAATTTTGAAGGTGGGTGAGAAAGTAGACCCAAATGCAGTTTCCTCCATCAAAGATATTTCTGTGCTATGAGCTATAACTCTTCCACGGACAAAATCTGTAGTAAGACTGACCCAAAAGGACAGAACATCTCCCTTCTCAGATGCCTCTCTCCTCCTCACCCCTCTGCTAGCACAAGCTGCAGCAAGTGAAGTACCCGAGGCGGAAGGGCTTGTGGCTCTGCCAAGTCAAGATCAAAGCAGTTTTAGTCACTCTTATCTTGAGGAAGGGATCTGCCACAGCAGAAACACCTCTTGGCACAAACCAGAAAGGAGGGAAGAAAGCGGACCAGTATTCTGGCAGAATCTTGCAGAGGGGGATCCAGCAGAAGGGAAGAAACACTAAAAAGGAAAAAGAATAAAGAAAATAACTGAAATGGATAAAAAGAGGTGAATGCTGCAAGGAGTCATGAAGGCAGAGCCACACTGTTCTTTTTTTAAAAGAGCTGTATGTGATGTCTGAAGAGAAACACGCGTTGTCTTGATCCACATGGGGAGTAGGCAGAGCTGCTTTGTACTGATCTGGGTTGACTTTTCCTGGAAAATTTAGCTAAACACTTTTCCTCTTTCAAAAAAGCCTGAGATGCAGATAAATATTAATCTGAAGTGAAACAGTGACCATAATGTTCTGCTTCTACACACTATCCACAAAGTATCCTCAGGAATACACAAACATACCTTTGGTGGAAAACTCTGCTCTGGCTTGGTGTCCAGCAAAGCTTTGCTCTATTTGTGCTGATGCATTTAATGATAAATACATTTCACATTATGCAGTTCTCTTTATTCTAAATTTAAGCCCCTTGCAGGAGGGGGTGGAACTGATTGCCTCTCAATCCCTGAATATTTGTGATGGAAATAAACACGCAAGCCCTGGTATGAAGAGGTATCCAAAATTATCAGTCGCTGAACTTTGTAGGTCATGCTTCGTTCATATCCAGAAATAAACCTGATTCCTGCTTCTTCCCTTTTACCACCTATTTCCTCCTTCCTTTCTCAATTAAAGTGCCCACTCCTAATCTCACCATTTGGCCTTTCACCTCCCCTCAAGCTCATGATTCCTGATCTTCTTAATCTAGGATCATTACCATCAATCACTCCTTTAGGCAAGTGAAACCTTTTTTGACAGAGGGATGCCAGAGACCTACAGATCTTTCAGGCTGATAATACTGTTTTAGTTCTGGTGCCAGTTGGGATTTTTGACTAAACTGTGCCTAGTGGTGTTTTGTGCCAATTAGATGCTCCAAGCTGATCAACAGAAATTTGCTTGGGCTGTGATTCCTTCCAGTTTGAGTCATTTACTGGGAGAGGTGAAGGATTAACTTAATTAAATCAACTAATACTTTGACAAAGCGTTAGGGATACTGCCAAGGTTAATGAGGGCTAAGGTTAATGAGGACCAAGTTTTCCTTTCCTATGTCTTAATGTCTTTTAGATAGTACCACTTACCAGACTGGCCTCATTGCAGTTCCCCTCACATCCCTTACACTGTCCATGATATCCATCTCAATGCCCTATTCATCTGCTTCTCTAAAATGGATCATTGTGACTTTTTCTACATCTTCTGCTGAGTACAAGCTTTCCTGCTGGACCACTTTGCAAGGCTCCTTCTCATCCATATATTCTGTGAAGCTGGGCATCTACCACAGTGGACACACAAAAGAAACAAACGTCTCTTTGTGTATAATTAACTTGCTTGACAGTGCTGTGGACATGACACCTTTAGGTAATCACAAATTCTTACTGTTTTAACCCATGTCCTCTTTGTTCCCCTATTGTCTGCATTGTTTTCATAAGGGCCATTGAAGCATCTACTGCACTACCAGGTCCTGTAAAAAAGACATAAATACTAAGCTAATGGGAACCTTGTAAATAGCTAAGACACTTAAGGCATACCAGACTGCAATGTTTGAATGCAGTTTTTTTGGGAACTGTTCCTAGAAAGTAATTTTTTTTTCCTCGGGCACCATGCTGTCCATCTACTGTGTCAAATGATAGCACACAATTTTCAAAAGTCCTGCCTCAGGAGTAGTACCGCTGATATTAATGATACAAGAATAGAAAGCCACCACACAAAGCAAATGTATTTTCTGGATGCTGCTGTAGCTCTGGAAATGTGATGCATCTTTCTGATCATCTCTAGCTAAACTTTCTCATTGTTTCTTTGTTTTTACACAGGTTTCTTAGACAGTTTTTAGAAGGTTGGGTTTTTTTCCCCTTTGTTTAGCTTTTCTTCAGTCCAGTGCATTTAAAATTATAACAAGGAAATATAACACATGGAAGACAGGGAGGTGATTTGAGACAGCCAGTATGGCTGCACCAAGGGCAAATCCTGCCTGACCAACCTAGTGGCCTTCTATGATGGAGTGACTATATCGGTGGACAAGGGAAGAGCTATGGGTGTCATCTATCTGGACTTCTGTAAAGCCTTTGACATGGTTGCTCACAACATCCTTCTCTCTAAATTGGAGAGATAGGGATTTGATGGGTGGACTGTTCGGTGGATGAGGAATTGGTTGGATGGTTGCATCCAGAGGGCAGTGGTTAATGACTCAATGTCCAGATGAGATGGGTGACAAGTGGTGTCCCCCAGGGGTCCGTATTGGGACCAGTACTGTTTAAAGTCTTCATTAGTGACATAGACAGTGAGATCGAGTGCACCCTCAGCAAGTTTCCAGATGACACCAAGATGAGTGGTGCGGTTGACATGCCTGAGGTACGTGATGCCATCCAGAGGGACCTGGACAAGCTTGAGAAGTAGGCCCACGTGAACCTCATGAGGTTCAACAAGGCCAAGTACAAGGTCCTGCACCTGGGTCAGGGCAACCCCCAGTATCAATGCAGGCTGGGGGATGAAGGGATTGAGAGCAGCCCTGTGGAGAAGGACTTGGGGGTACTGGTGGATGAAAAGCTGGACATGAGCCGGCAATGTGTGCTCGCAGCCCAGAAGGCCAACCGTATCCTGGGCTGCATCAAAAGAAGAGTGGCCAGCAGGTCGAGGGAGGTGATTCTGCTCCTCTGCTCTGCTCTGGTGAGACCCCACCTGGAGTACTGTGTTCAGCTCTGGGGTCCTCAGCACAGGAAAGACATGAACCTGTTGGAGTGGGTCCAGAGGAGGGCCACAAAGATGATCAGAGGGATGGAACACCTCTCCCATGAGGAAAGGCTGAGAGAGTTGGGGTTATTCAGTCTGGAGAAGAGAAGGCTCTGGGGAGACCTTATTGCAGCCTTTCAGTACTTAAAGGGGACCTATAAGAAAGATGAGGACAAGCATTTTAGCAGGGCCTGTTGCAATAGGACAAGGGATAAATGGTTTTAAACTAAAAGAGAGTAGATTTAGACTTGAAATAAGGAAGAAATTTTTTACAATGAGAGTGGTGAAAAACTGCAACAGGTTGCCCAGAGAGGTGGTAGATGCCCCATCCCTGGAAACATTCAAGGTCAGGCTGGATGGGGCTCTGAGCAACCCGATGTAGTTGAAGATGTTCCTGCTCACTACAGGGGGTGTTGGACTAGATGACCTTTCCAACCCAAACTATTCTATAATTCTATGAAATATGAGATTACAGGAGACCTCAGGACAGATTTATGGATTACACATGGTTAAAAAACCCCCTGTTAGCAAGTAACTATACAGATTCACTAAAATTTGATTTTTTCAAGAGTAAAAATCTTAAATAAAGAAAGCACTATGCACTAAAGATTTACTAAACTATATTACTTATTAGTCTAATTTTTTCCAGTCAGTGGATACTATTTTAGAACAAAAAGTTTAGCAAAATCTCTTGGTGCACTAGCCATAATAGCCAGGTATTTTTCCTTGGGGTTTTTGTTGCTAATTTTTTAAAGGCCTTTCAACACTTTCTTTCAGACAGGGCAAGATCCTCAGAATGTTATGTAAAAGCACTCTTGGACCCTTGTGCTCTTTCTAAGAGGGTATGTGGAACAGATTTGGAAGGGGGTTAAACAAATGAATTAATGAACTTTATAATATTAATACCAGCGATAAAAAAGCTACTTCTGATCAGCTGCTTTGTTTTCTAAGGGTTTTGAAATGGTTTCCCTAAGAACCTTGATGGATTAAAACCCCAAAATAAATCCATTATCATATTCTCTTTTTAATGTACATCTTGAGTTCTCTTGAAAAACGCTGGGCTAACAGTATTAAAGATTGATGCTCTTTAAACAGAAAATGGATACACCCCTGGTGCAGCCACATTGAAAGCCTTCCAATACTGCCTTCCTAAAATGCTCCACCCCAATCTGTCTTGTCGCACTCACTCAGGCCCTTGCAGGTTATCAGTAAAAATGCAAACGAATTCTGATTATGATGACTTTTTTTTTTAAACAAAGGTGACATTATAGAGGTGCAACCCATCAAATCAATTTGGTTAAGCTATTTATACATGTTTCTTCTGTGATCTTCTGTGGCATCCGATTTCACTGAGGTCATGGAGACATTGATGCCAGGTAAACTGCCAGTAATCAAAGGTTGTTAAGTGCTTGGCAGCTTCCTTTTAAGCTTAGTCTATTTTTATCATGAGGAAGACCTAGTTCAGCATCTACAGACCATTTATCTGTGAACTGGTAACACCCAGGAAGTATGCATTTTATCATAAAAATATCCATAATGTTGCAGAACCTTCTGTTCTAAAGCAATCTCATTTTTCCGAAATAAGAATGTGCCCAATGAAAAGTGAAGTCTTGTCATACCTCTGCAACAAGGCTGCTCTCCGACGTGTGAAATGCTTTGTTTCCCAGCCCCTCTCTCTCCTTTAAGCCCTCTCCCCCAAGGCTTCTGTTTAGTTTAGATTCTAGAATATACGCAGGGAAACACATGTGATTTTAGAGTTTTAGTTGCACTTGGTGTTTATTCCAGTTTTCCAGTTGCTCTATCCTGTAATAGTGGTTTGATGGCCACAAAAAGGAGTCCATCTTAAATGGAAAAAGTTTAGGGTAGGTGCTGATGAACTCTTAAGAGACAAAGATCTTCATTTCAGGCATGTTGATTAAAGCCCTCTCAGCCATAAAATAATTAATTGAAAAAACCTGAAGCAAGTCATCAGTTGGGGCAGATTAGTATAGCTCCACTGAAATGATGATCCCAGCAGTTAATGGTACCTGTGTCCTAGATTCAAAATATATTCAGAACTACCTGGTATTTTAAAAAAAAAAATTCTGTGAAGAAACTTCATAGTCTTTTGAAGAAATGCATATTAAAGCTAAATGCTCCTGGTGAAATATGAGAGGAAGGTCTGTCCACGCTATCAAGTTGTTCATATATTTGTTGCATGGAAAAGATATGATTGTAGGAAGACTGAAAGAAATTCTGAATGTTAAATTAGTCATGAAATACTGTTATCAGTGGAAAGCTTTGGAGAACACCCAAGCGAGAATTTAATTTAGAGGTAGAGATGATCGTTTATTATTAATAAAACTTTTTGTTGAAGGAGTCCTGTGCTTAGCAAGTCATAACCATTTTGCGAATCCATCATCCCAAAAGTTACAGGAGCGCAGCTCTGAAGCACTCTGTCCCTAGGGCCACCTTATACCCATAGTAGGAGGATTACAGTTGTTTGTGGTGAAGCTGCATGCTAGCTTTGTTTTTGTCTCAGTTTTTAAAAAAGAGAGATTTCCTTAAGCTGAAAACAGTGAGATAACGGTCTTCATCATCAGTCTAATGTGTCCTATCATTTTTTTCTGAGCAGTTATGGTTATACTAAATATTTGAAAGATCAGCCCATGAAGTGAAACCAAACCTCTCTCCTCCACCTACCTCTTTCCACTGGTCACATATACATATGTACGTATATATACACACACACGTGTGTGTGTGTGTGTGTGCATGTGTTTCTATGCCACGCTGTGGCAAGTTCTTACTAAACTTTCCTCAAGATATGGCCCTTCATTTAACCTTTATATTTCCATATTGATCAACAGTTGCTTGCTGTTGACCCACAACAAACTCCAATATATTTTTCTTATATTTTGCCTATAAAATCTGAAAACGTTACATAGATCATATTTTTTCCCCCCCAGAACATCTGAATATTAGTTTTGTGGATTGTTTTCTGACAAGGACTGCTAGAGCTTACAATTAGTGTCCAGCTACGAGTAAGTGAAAGGTTTCCTTTGGCAGTGCAAGATGCTGTGCAATATTACTCAACGGAGGATGCAAAAGGCATAGCAGTTCTTTGCCCCAACAGCAGCCTCGCTCCCATTAGACCTTTCAAAATCAGACCATTGAGATGCAGTCAGACACTGAATGATATAACCCTACCAATCCATGCATAATATAATTTGCTTAGCAGGTTTAGCAATTCTCCTTTCCCTCTCTATTTTGGGCATACAGTGTTGCTTCCAGGACTTTGACAGTTTAGGGCCGGTTACAATCAGCAGCTCGAGGACTGCATTTACATTTTAGGCAGCCATTTTCTTCTCTTTCCAAACCCTCTTTCCTCATGTTCAGGCTGCAAATAAATGATGCTGCGAGCACTGCACCTGGGAAGGCTGACAGTCTGCAGTGCCTGGTTCTGTGTACTGATAGCTAAACAAATCTGAAGTATCCTCATACAGTAACCTTACTGCTTTCGTTCCTGAGTGCACCGCATCTTCAAATTAAATTTAAACAATACCTAAACAAGCTTACTTATTTTAAAATCATAAAATGAGAAGTCTAACTCTACAGACACATTTCTTTCAGATTATTTGAAAGATCTCTTCACTAACTTGCGGCAATTGCTCAATGTATGGATGCATTTCACAATTTTCCAAGTGCATCCTGAATGCTACAGGATCTCATTCCCCTCCTAAAACGTTCCTATGACCTACAATTTTGGGCCTTAATCTACAACTACAAGGCGCTGCCATAAAAAAGCACACAGTTATTGGGACTAGAACCATCCTCTGGATGCAATCAATGCTCTTTGTGCATAAACACAGCTTAAGGAGCAATAAACAAAACACAGTCACCCTACTCCCTCAAAACAGGGTAGATTGCAGATCAGTATTTCAGTTAGTCAGCCACCTCTCCAGCAATCAGAATAAGCAATTTAATTACATATGATATTTTTGGAACCTGAAAGCACTGTTACAGCCACCTCTTAGAGGATGTGATCTATCTGCATTTATGGTGCTTTCATTTGTAAATTCATCTTTCAAGTAAAAGCAGGCCACGTACTTACTTGGTATAAATTTATACTTGCTCTTACCTTGAAAAATCCCAAACCTATCAATTAGGTTCCACACATCAGCATTAACTGATTTCTGCTGAGAAGAAACATAGCCCCCCCCAACAAGTTTTAGAGGCCTCTCATGCCAACAGCTTGAGGGGTCTGAGGGACACCATGGGCCATAATGATCACCGGTGTGACAGAAGCCTGTCTTACCCTGAATTGTACCCGTACCAAAATATCGTAGCATTTAACTTGTTTGCACTTATTGTTTCCTCTGTCATGAGATCTACAATACCATTCATTTCCTAACTCTGGAAAGTTCATGTGATTTCCATCATGTATTTCAAAAACTCCAAAACTGCCCAACTAGTTTCATGTCTATTTTTCTCTCCACTCCTATCCGCCAATGGCACTGCAACATCTCTGCAAGATCTTTTAAGCTGCATTGCAGGGAGTCAACATGCTTTTAGGTGATGGCAGTGTACCAACGTTAATTTGACAAACCTAGTTCAGCCATTATTTCCTACTCTCCTGATAGTTTTTTTTTTTTTCCCCAGCCTATTTTCAATTTAATCTATACTTTGGTAAGGATTCTACCTTTAGAAAAGATAGCAAATCCACAAGCCTTCCATCATGCTACAGCTGCTGCTGTTATATTAGTCACTGAAAAAAATCTCACTTTGTGTGACAATGGGATTTGAATCATAATTGCTAAATATATCATGTATAGAAATTTGATTGCTTTACTTTTTTTTCCTGAAGGGAGGAAATGTGAGGGCAAAACCTTACAGTTTATTTCATGCTTCACTACAGTGTAATTCTAGACCCTAAGATTTCTACCATTCCTATTTTGGTAATGAATGGAATGTAAAAGGGAGGTATTTAAAATTAATCGCAGCAGTTCTGAAGGTTAAACCTGCTTAACCCAACCTTTTATTAAGAGAATGTCAACAGAGCATATATCTTGTCTAGGGAGTGCTGGGACATCATTATTCTTCCACCAGCATGTTTAGTTCTAAAACCTGGGATTTCTTCAGGTTCCTGTAGCCATCATGCACACCATATACCCATCCCAAATCATAGCGTCTGTTCTGAGCTACTCACTACAGCAGGATTTGACCTGAGAAACTCTAGAGTTTTGTTTTACTTTATTAACTTGGAGTACTTTTAAACAGTTTTTAAACAATTTTTTCCCTCGACCAGCAAGGGAATTTTCAGCCTGAAGTTCTCAGCAGCATCCGGTGAGGCTTTTGGCCAAGTTCTTCAGATACTGTACATCCACAAGGACAGCCTGCTGGCTCTTGCTGTGGCATTTTCTTAATCCTCAGAACAGATTTCCTGGATCTAGGAAATTTAATTCCTGACTCCTTCGACCCAGATGCTGGCAAAAATGTAGTCTGCAGTCTGTATGTAATTGGGTGTGTTCTTTTTTTTTTTTTTTCCTTTCTAGGAACTGGCCTTGCTGTTAAATTTTTCTAAAACAGTCATATTAATATGTTCAAAAATCCACTGTTGAGTTTCAGATAAAGGATCGCATCTGTTCATGAAAATCTTCTTCTCGGCTGGGTTGCAATCTATGCAGCTGCTGCTTACCGGATGGAACAAAGTTTTGTCCTACAGAAATGAGAAAAAAAATAGAATTAAGTAGCAAATGCCAAATCATCGGAAGTGTTCTCATTTTACAGAACATGGATTAACACAGCCCTATCTGAAATGATTTTGTGGTTTCTGTGCGCTAACCTTGTGTAATAACCACAGCTATTATTAGGAAGCTGTAGAGAATGGAGTAGTTTTTTTGCTTGGGTTATTATCCTTCACAAAATTGGGGATTCAAGAAAGAATGAGGAGACATCTTCTGGTCTTTAACCAACAACCACATAATATAATGAAAAAATAGAATGTATTTTAATAATCTTTGCATGTCCTGTGCTTCCCTGGAAATGTCTCAACCTGAGAAGTGTGGTGGTTTGTTTTTGTTTTTTTTTTTTTTTTTTTGTTTGGATTTGTTTTTGACAGTTTCTACGTGCTTCTGGGCAGGAGGATCTGTAACAATCTGTCTGGAAAATGGATACTCTTAAACTTGAGGAAGATGTTAAAAAGGAGTTATTAATTGAAGTGGTGTGATGGACAGACAGACCCAGGACTGATGGGTTCTCACCCCTCGAAATGCAGACTTTGCCTATGGCCTCAGTAAGACCAGCCACTGAAATACATTCTTTCTCCTATTAAGAAGAAAATCCTAACACTGTTTTAGCTCCCTGGGGAGATGCTGGGATGATAAACATGAACTAAGTTATTTTAGAAAGGATAATTATGATGATTAGTTTTATTAATTTTTACCTCACAAAACTGGAGCGAATTGCAAATAACCTGTGAATCTTTGGTAAAGCAGAAACTACCCAGATGAACAACCGGTATTTGCGGGTTGGGTAGTTTCAACGTGCTTAGTTTACGTAGGCAAGTGTTAAGAGAAAGGCAGATGTGGGAGTGATTAGATGGTTTGAAAGTTTCCAGGGACTATGCATTTACTGTATCTGCTGAAATAAATTTCAGATTACTCTCTGTAAAATGCATCCAGGCTTTTCCCCTCTGTGCCAAACATGCCCTGCCAGTATTTTAATAGTAATCCAGAATGTGCCTGCTTGCCCAGTTTGTGAGAGAAAAAAAAACACGCTACTTGTCAAATTGCAATTGATTAAAAACTCACAGAAGTGCTCTGGGTGCTGAGCAACACTCATACAGAAACTTCTCTTTAACCAAAAATACCCCATGTTCAAAAAAGAAGTATGAAGACAAAAATAAATATAATGCGATAAACCAATAAGAAATAGGTTTTTCTGTTTTTTTTTTTTTTAAATTTAGGAAAGATGAAATTGGTTGATTTTGGGGGTTGTGAAACACTGGTAAAATACAAAGCCCTGTTTTATATTAACGTATGCAACGTATGCAACAAAGAGCAAAGTCAAAAACATCTCGTGCTCTGGCTGAGGGTGATGGTGTTACATCTGCCTTTCACAAACACTGGTTTTCACATCCAGCATCTGTCCTTCCCTCAAAACAGCTGGTAAACACACGGACACACAAGATTGTAATTCAGAGGGATGCCGTCAAAGCCAGCAAGAGTAGACCAAATGGGTAGAGGCCTTTCTGTCATGCTCCATTTTGCTCTATGAGGCAAGCAGGTAGGATACTTCATCTTGCAAGAAGGGGCTAACGGTACCGTGTACAAAGGGCTGTCGTGTCCTTACTAGGAGGTGGGCCTGCAAGAACTCCCAAGCACCCTACGGGGTGGTACAGGCACCTGTTTGCACCTTGCCAGCTCCTCCTGCCCTTCTGTGAGAGATTGATGGAGTGGTGCTGCCCAAAACCAGGACACAGTGACTGTGCCACAGCCACCCCAATCCCCACAGGTGGAGTGGCCTCAGAGGAAGGTGGCATCTGGTTTTTCTTGCGTCATTGCTGGGCACGAGGATCAGCCAAGCTATTAGGAAGCCAAAGCTGGGATACTAGAAGCTTTAATGGGATAGCTGGTACGGGAAGAAAGGAAACTGCTTCAGTACAAAAAGTGTGCTATGAAAAGCACTCCAGCCTTTCCAAAGAGAGCTGGCAGTCTTTCTTCTCACAGAAATATCCAGGGGATGCAATTTTTGAGTGAAGCATTGTTGGTGCTTTCTTTTAGAAAGGCTGGTTATTAGGAGAGAAGAGCGTCTTTTAAGAGTAGGGACACGGTTACCACTCCGGAAAAACTTTGGCTGACTTAGCCATATATAAAGTCCTATTAATTTATCATCTCAAGCTTACGCTGACCCAAGGTCAAAGCCTGCTGCTCTTATGGATTTCAATGGAAACAGACTCAGGACTTTAAGGGGTAAGAGTTGCGTGCATCCCCGAGAAGAACTTTCCAAGAGAAATCTATAAATTCCTCTTCACACCAATATTAAAAAGCCACAAGAGCTCTTGTGGAGACTTTTCTAACATCTGAAAACAGCAGAGCGATTTTTTTTTTTCTTCCTCATGAAGGCAAGTCTGAAGATTTGCAGACGGAGAAACTTCTCCATAAGATAATGGGCCTCGACATTTCAGGGGGCTGGTAACGAGACACAGAGCCTTTCATTTCTTCTAGGTCACTGCTATAACTATGGCCAAGGTCAATAGCAACTGGAAGTCATTATCAGCTCGTGGCTGCAGTAGTTTATCTGAAATTAGTTGGTGGCCCCAGCGCAATTTCAGCAGGACAGATGTCCATATGATAAAAGCCACTATCACAATGACATGTCTTCTGTTGTCTGAGGAAATAATCTATGTACCTACTGTGTGAAGAGTGAACTTACTCTTACAGATTGTCCCTGAAGCTGTCAGGAGAGTATGAGCAAACCATGCTGTTCTGGGCACAGTTTTTGATGTCGTCAGTCTAGCATCTATCATAATCACTAGGCTCAGGGTAGAATTATAGTATAATGAAATTGATTTTACACAATTGTTTCTTTTTAAAGACCTACTAAATCAAACCCCTCTTGGATACTTGTGTTCTACAAATAGCACTAATGGGAGTAGAGCACATAAATGGAATCATGCTTTATCAGAACCAATGTATTACCTGTCAACCCAGAATGATGCTACATTGAGAACCAGAGGCGTATTCCCTCACTGGGAGGAATGGAAATTTGTAGGCATTGTTGATCTTTGGCTCTGACATGCTTAGGGATCTCAAATAGAGTCAAAGAAATGGCTTTAGCTTGGGAAGCTACTATTCTCCCAAATCTCTAATAATTTCAGGTTATTTACATTTATCTATCTAATTTCTCACATTGCTCCCATAATTGATGGGAGTCCCATTATGGTGTCAGTAAATTTTTCCCAGTATTAAACTCACTTTCTTCTATTTCCAACCCATAGCAGTGTTTATGGTATTACTTGGATTCATTCTACTCCATTGCTGCTTACAGGGATTTCTTAAAGGTATACTTGGCTGTTTTATCATAGACCAATATTTTGGATTGGTCCTAAAAAACCTGATTACTTAATATCACAGACTTACTAGACTTTCAAGTAGTTGCTCAGATATAGTTTAACATGCAGCTGTATATGTGATTAGCAGTATGGGAATAAGAATAGTTTTTTGACACATGTTTATTAGTGGTAGTTTTGGTTTCATTCATCTGAAAAGAATCTAGTTTGCACACTCTGAGACTGCACTGCAATGAGAAACAAAGTGCAGGCAATGGGGATAAGCCAGAAATTTTTTCAGAAGAGTACTCCTTACCCAAAGTAAAATATTAACATATTCTGCTTGTCACTAAAATATTTAAGCTGTTTTTATTCGCCAGTATCTAAATACAGGTTGTTAGGGTTTCTATGGTATAAGAATATGGAATCTTAAAACAGTGCCTGGCTTCAAATTGTATTTGCAGCACTTCACAGCCCTAACTTCTTCTTACCAGTGGCTCGAGGATGCAAATGTTCATGAGAAGAGACTCATCCTTAAAAGAATAAAAACCTCTTGTTTTATAGTTTTATAGGAACAGTATGACAGCAAGGTAAAAAAAGCTTCACATTAAGCATCTTATAAGATACTGACAAACAAGGTCATTTTTCCTAAAACATGGGAATAATTATTGGCAGGATGCATATGTGACCATTAGGAAGCTACAGTGTCTGTAAGTGGTGCAGAGAACAGAACAGAGTTGCTGACCTGCTCTCTGTTTTTAAAAAGAAAGCACTTCTTGCTTAACCAGACTACTACCCTTATTTATTTAGGGTGCAATTTCAGTACTATACAGTCCTCTAGGTAAAGGGCTCTAGTACAGATGCAGTTAAAGCAATATAACACCCTTTTCTTGTACAGTTTTTTTTTTTTTGAGGGGGAAACACTACGAATCGTATTGCCAAGATGCTTGCAAAACTAGATAAGGATTCTATCATTAGGATTTTGGAGGTATAGCTGTACCACCAAAAATCTCTAATGTAAATCTGCCCTGTATCTAATGAAATAGAAAAACAATAAAAAACTACTTACTGTGTAGCCAAACTAAAACTAAGCCTAAATAAAACCATAATTCTATTATTCCAATGCAGTTTCTTAATTTGAAGGTTTATGCAAACTAATCAGCTTGCTGTCAGGTTGGTATTACAGTTAAGAATGTGTCAGTACTTCCATCATAACAAAATTTTGTGAGGTTTCTTGCTGAGATGGAAATACCTGCCTTGCACTGAGAATTTTTATATGAGCCCTGTCAGCCTTCTGGAAATGAAAAATGAAGCTGTGCAGAGGATTTAATAGAAATCACGCTGTGTATTTTTTTCAAATATAATTTTTTTTTAGTTAGCTGCTGTATTCTGTCCAAATCAAAGGTGATGAGCCTTATAGAGGGCAGCTCCAGACCTGCATTTTATCTCAGAACTGGCTACATTAGGCACCAATGAAGTGGTAAAGGTATGGAAGTTTCTTTCTTGCAGCTTGGGTAGGCAAAAAGGTAAATCGGAATGGTTTTGAAGCAAGAAGGCATTATTATAGCATTATAAAGCCAGATATGCTGCAATACAGCCATGACAATTTATGTCCTCTAAATATCTGGCCCATACCTTGTAACTTTGATACAGGTAATACCTCAGTTTCAAAGGGATTGCACTTCTGGAAAATCTTGTGGTGGATCTCCAATTGCAACATAAATAGGGTAAAAAGGCACAGGCTAGTAAGTAGGCACTCAGAAAAAGGGTCGGGGCAAAACTATTTTAAATGGTTCTGGATTAGTTTTCTAATATATATCATTTCAAACTAGAAAGCACTGTTGAGCCTTATCTGGCAAAGTTCTATTCCTGGCAGTGTGGCCTCAGCTTAAGCAAGGTGGTGAGCAAGGCACAGTGGTCACAGAAAAGTGAGAGGAATCCTCAGCACTTCAGAGACATGTACGTCCTTATCCTGCATGGAATAGAGAGTTAGTGAAATTTTTAATCGAGGCAACTTGCTGATTAATGATTTAAAAAACCTACCAACAACAACAACTCAGTAGCACTGCCAGGACTTTTTGCCCTAAATGGGTCTCTGACAGTTTCTAGCTTGACCTCCTGTTTCCAGTGATTTATAAAAATGGGCTGAAACTCAGCAGATCAAAGTAGTGTCTAAGCTGCTTATCTTTAATTTATAAACTCCTGCCTTCTTTGGGCTTACAGCAGTGCTTTTAACGTTGGGTTGGGGTTTTTTTTGAGGGAGATTTTTCTGCCACTTGTAATCTTTAAAGTGTAGTAAAATAATAATATTTAACTCATGAGCAGCATTTCTTGCTGCTGTCACATTGGATGAAAATATTTCCAACAGTGCCTCTGTTAAAATGACACAAGCATCTTGAAGCGCCAGATTGGTAAAACACCTTTTGGGGAACGGATCCAACACAGACACCCTCTGAGCTGAATCAGATCCATTTTCATTTAGATTTGACCTAAATAGCTGAACGCTCAAAAGGAACATACTTTAGAGAGATTACCACAAAATTAAGAACATACTTTAGAGAGATTACCACAAAATTAAATTGGAAGAAGACGAGGTGGATTTTAAAATAAAACTTCTCTGATGGGAAAACACAAGCCTGTGCTAAACTGAATATAGGCTCAAGACAGCCTGAACCTCTGAGATGCCCCAGACTGACTCCAACCTTCCTATAGCTCCAGTGCTGGTTTCCCTTCATCCCGTGACAGTCATACAGTGTGACAGGGCTACTGTGCGAAATGGCGTCGAAGCAGAACTTCCTGGTGTGAAGTGGCTCCCCGGGGCGGATGTCTTCTCTCCAACCAAAGGTGAAGAGCTAGAAAAACAATCAGGCAATATAATGATATATTACTAGTGAAAAACGTTTAAAACCACACACAAAGCTTGATGCATGTTTCCCTACTCCACACATCCCAGCTGCTGGTTAAACGAGATCCTGCCTGTGTGCAATTCAGTGATGCCAACTGCCTTAAAGTGCATCAGTGGTGATGAGGAGTATACCCCAGGAAGGCACAGTCCCTATGGCAGGGAAGAAAACAACCTCTGGCAACACAGTACTGTGGAGAGGAGGGGGGATACGCTGTATTCAAGCCTTTAGTTATCCCGGTTAAAGCAGCACTTCTATGCACTAGGACTACAGCTACCTAGGACTCGGAAAGCCTCTGCTAGTGATGTTCCTCTAGCTCTCATTTGGGTCTGAAGAAGCTACCCAGAGAGATTTTCCCATTACAACATCTTTCCCATGTTTAATGAACAGTTTCCTTCTGTTTATATGGAGTACTGTTAGCATATCCTCTCTTGACTGTCTTTTTTTCCCCAAAACAACATGTTAAATGATCATCTTTCCACTGTGACACCTGCAAGCTACAGGCAGCTTGTTAAAACCCTTTTTCTCACTGCCTGAGAGGAATCGTGGAGGCTCATACTTAATAGAGGAATCCTTCTCAATCAGACTCCAGCTGTCTGAAATGATGCTGTGACACTGCAGCTTTTCAATCATCAGATGAAGGTGACAGGTCTGACAGCACCAAATTTAAAGATGCAGAGTGCATTTTCTTTTTCCATGGACCAATACTTGCAGAAAACAGGTTGCAGGTTGTAAATTGCTACCGAGAAGCTCTGCTGAGAGCTGTGAGGTTTTTTTTTCCTTTTTTTTTTTTTTTTTTTTTTGTTGTCAGTGCTGTTCTTTGGCTTTCTGCATGCCTTTCCATTTTCCATAGTATAAACTGAAACATAACATTGAGAAAGTGAAGCTCTCTTTAAATGAGCTAACTTTGCTAGTGGAAACTGTTTAGCTGTGATGGTTCATGTGGAACTGCAGTCAGGCTTGTTATCTGGAGAAGCAGCTTCCCATACTGTGCTCAGCCTGCCTCCAGCACCGCAGCTACCTCATCTCAGGGTCGTTCTGGTCCTTATCTAGCACCCTGCTCCCTGCAGGGTGTACAATCCCTGATGGAACCAGTACCTACAATTCCAAACTGAAGCTCGGTGTCTTATGGGTCTGATCCTGAATACTTCTGTTGCATTTCCCAGATTTTAACTCTTTCATTATGATAGCTATCTTCTTTCCATGGTCTTCATAAAAGATACAGCTTTTAAAAATAGCCATCTTCAATGTACCATCCTCCAAATCCCACATTTGAGAGGTGTTACAGTTTCTTTCGGCCTTCAGGCACAAAATACAAGCATATATCCAAATATTTTCTTTTTTTTGCTTGTGTATCTCACTGTAAGCCCTTGTTCTCTCTGTTAGCTGCTGTCACTCCCTATTTACTTCTGTATTATAGATTTACTAGACAGCATTTTCTCAGCCTGCCCCTGTGTCCTGCTTATTTCTTCTTTCCCCCAGAGTGCATTTTACATTTATCTGCAGTAAAATGCAGTGCACAGCTTTAACTTCATTTTCAAAACAATGCCTGCTTTTTAAAAGGTTAAGTCTTTTTCAACTCTTCTTCATGTTTCTTGGAAGTAGCATCATGAACTCCCTACAAAGATAAACATATAATTTTTCAAGCAAAGTCAGAAGTAAGATTTGGTACAGAAAAAAGCTATGCTGCCGCTTCTTTAGAAAAAGAGAGCCTGAAATGATTTTCCTTTAAGGAAAAAAAACAACAAAAGCCATTTCCTTTCTCTTACCCTTTACCTTTCTACAGCTAAGTAATAAACCTAGAGCTCAAAGTGATGAATAACAAATATCTAGAGAAATGGTGTGGAACAGTGGTTCTGCGATATTCTTACTCTCATCACTATTACAAGAGAGACATCCTCTTGCAGGACCTTCCTCATCATTTCCAGTGGGTGGTTCTCCAAATTTCTCATTCTGTGCATGACTGGTGAGCTGAGGGGCCAATTCCTGCTGCTCTCTGAACCTCGGCCCAAGGACTACTACCCCACTGAATGCATCGGTATGCCTGAAAGAGCTCAAGCTAGCTTTTAAATCAGATCATACTGATCCAGGGTATCCCTTTGCCCTTTCCACTCCTCTGTGGTTTCTGAAGACTGCCAGGGCCGTGTCCTGTTTGAAAGTCAAGACATGGTAACAGAGAGGGGTTTTTTATTCCCTTCCGCTGAAAACCAGGATTTGTGTAATACTACCTTTCAATGTTTAGACTAGCACAGATTCTCTTTCCTCCTTCTTAGCCTCCTGTTTTGTAAAACAGTTTCATTTTTAAATCAACACGTCTTCTCCCGAGTGATACTATTATAAAATCAACCTTGTTAGGGGCAGGAACTCGGCTTTAGGACTAAGAGAGAGAACAGGAAAAAAATTGATCAGAAAAAAGGTTATACTTCTCTATACACCCAATTAATATTAAGATTTTGTAATTACAGACAAAATTTGAAGGCCTACAGTCCTTCCAGTCTCATCATTCTAAGCTATCCTCCATTATACAGCAAATTCTCTCTAGTTGACACTAGATCTGGCCAATATAAAAATTATCTCTCTGCTGCGTAATGTGGAACAATGCTACATGTTATTAGCTGAAGTCCTGAGTACATAATGCTTTGCTTTGCCACCACCTGTTCCTTTGACCTAAGCTGTTAGGAACCACCTGCGTCGGATTTTACAAGAAATGGACGAACCCTTTTGTACCCCTTTATTCATTCCTGTCTGCTTGTTGGTTTGAAACAAGGCTGCAGCTGAATTTCCAGAGACATTATTAACAAAGAGCAGGCTGGTTCTTCACCTGCAACCTGCAGAGCTGCTGGTCGCTGCTCCCAAGAAACCCTTGGGACCCTCTGTCCCAGCTCAGCAGATGCTCATTCTCCTCTCCACCTTCTCTCATACCACCGAGCCCGTAAAACACGGCCCTGTCCTCTGCATTTGCAACCGAGCAACCGCTCAGCCCTCATGCTTTAGCTTTTAGTGTGGCCTAGCCCTGTCATGCGGTAACTGGGGAAAATACAGCTTTCCAGCTTCATTCATAATTGGCACAGGGCCTGAAAAATGATTGTCTGATACAGCCATTGGTTAGGGACCATCTATAGGACAAAGGCCCTTTTGATACCATTAATGCTTTCCAGCCTGACAACGTTGTTCGATTACTCGCTGCCTGGCTGGGGTCCGTCAGCTGGCATTGTGCTTTGACTACGGCATTAGACTTGAGCAGACATGTGCCCCGCACAAAGATGAAAGGCCACGTTTCAGACGTGCGCTCTGACTTGAACTATACCTCCAAGCAGAGAAGAAAGAGCTGGGCAGGCTGCATGGATGCCTGCTGGGCCGTCTTAGAGGTGATGCCTGTCCACTTACTCCCTGGCCAGGCTGGGGGACTTGAGAGGGTGGATGCCTGTAATTTTCCTTTGCTGCTGGTTGATCAGCCCGGCAGAGAACCAGTTTCCCATGAAGCCAGAAGTTAGCTCTGGGAAGACAGAGGTGGAAGAACGCTGTGCCGTGCCATCCTCCTGCCCCTTTCTTTCCCCTTTGTTTTTTAATTCTGGGGAAGTTTCCAGAAATCACAGTGACACTCATCCTCGCTTCCCGCCCTTCTCCTGTTCACCAGAAAGCCTGCAAGTGCCCCATGAACCTTCTGTCTGCTGTCTGCCCGCCGGGGCTTGTGCAGCCCTGGGTTGGAAGGTCTCCTTCTTCTCCTGGGGGCTGCTATAGGGCTGCACCCCCCAGCACGGCTGCTGAGACTGTCAGCTTTTAATTCCTGCCCTGGTAATGTGACATGAATCAAATGGCACAAAGGATCATATCTCTATCTAGCAGCAGCACTGACACCTGCTGCACTGGTCACATTGAGCTACTACAGTTTGCCACTGAACTCTCTGTAAATTTATACCAGAAGTTACAAAAACAGCTTACTGTCAATCCATGCTATTTGAAATATGATAATGAAATGCTTGATATTTTCATTAATACTGCTAGTTCCTACTGGCATATGTAGAAATCATGTAGGCAACAAACTAAGAAGATACAAGCAATAAAGAGGAGCTCTCGGAGGGTTGGTCGGGTGTGCGGCAGTTCTTCCCAAACACTCTCTAACAAAGTTACTCTTCATAGCTTACTGTGTTGCAAGTAGAAGATCACATCCTTTCTTCTTGGATGTTTGAGTTGTTTGATTAGACTGGGGTCTTACACACACTAGAGGTAACATTCCTGACCAGGCAGCCTTTGGGATTGAGTAAGGAGAGAATGCTGAGAAATTTCCATCAAAATATACCAATCTAACCCACACTTTTTTGGGATTTTTTTCACTTCTATTGACTGTCATGAACATAGTGACAGATTTTGTTTCCCAGTTTGGAAGTTGAGATTTTGCTCTGCAGGTTTCTGGGGAGCTACAGGGCACGGAGGCGTTGGCTACGGCTGGAGTTGTGGAAGCCCAGGTGCTAACACAGTGCTCATGGTCCCTCCACTCTGAGCTGAGGGGAACTTCAGGAAAAAGGGGGAAAAGCATGCTCTCTGGTTTCTGAAAAAAATCCCCCAAGCCCTGCATCACCAAAATGTTTTGACCTTCTAAAATAAAATATTTTCAGAATTTCTTTTCTAGAGGAAAACTGGAAGTTCTTCTCTGGATGAATTATTTGGCACATTCTATCTTATTTCCTATGGGATACAAATCCTGAGTTTCAGCCACCTCTGCTACCTTTTCTGTAATTCTTTCCTTTCTTTCTCAGCTAGTATCTTTATAATCTGTACCTTGCACAAACTCACCCTTGAAATCTATCAGCCAGATGAATGTGTCTTGTAACGGGAGTCTGAAATACTTGAGTTAAATTAGTTTCCTTTTGTTCCTAAATAATCCAGAAACCAATAGCATATTACCACTAATAAATGATGCAAAGAAAAAGTTGCTGAGCAATACAGTAGTAGATGTTATGCCAGGTCCTTATCCGGCAAGGTAAAACACAAAATTATCTTCCTTCCAAAATGTCTGTTTTCTAGCTTTAGAAAATGAAGTTCCGTTCTAGGAGAAAGTGGAATTACATTTGTTTGTTTATTATAATAAATGCCATTATGTTTTCATATATATTCTTTATATCTAGAAAGAAATTATAATTTTATTTATTTATTACCCTAATTGTCTTCTAAAGATTCTCCAACATTTCTCGCATGATTTCTAGGATTTTGATTGACAGGTGGGTAAACGATCGGTAACTACGTTCCCGTCAGCGGGAGGAACGGCCTCCGAATGCAGTGCTGCCTCCTGGGAGAAAAAAAACCCCAGGAAAAACCCCAGCAAGCGAATGGAAGCAAAAGAAAGGGGATTGCTCCGCGGGCGAAGGGGCGCGCTGGCGGCCGCGCCGCCGCCGGCTCCCTCTGCGCTGCGCTTGTCCGCAGCTGCCCCCTGCCGCCCGGCTGCCGCCTCGCCCGCGCCCCGCAGCCGCCGGAGGAGCGCCGCCGCAGCCCCGGGAGGCCGCGGAACTGTTCCGCCAGCTGGGCGAAACGGCTTGGCTCGGGTCCCGGCAGGCCTTTCCCAAAGCAACCCCACCGCTCCGGCGGGGGCGGCCTTCCCTGGCGGTGTTTTCCACCCTGTCCCGCAGCGAGAAGGTACGCGGGGCTCCACAGCAGCCCGGCAGAAAGAGCTCGCGCTGTCCCTGGAGCGCACGTCCAGCACGGCCGGGCTGGAGTCTTCCCGGTTCTGGTTCTGCGACCTGAGGAGCTGGTCGGCTGAACTCCTTTCGTGCTAGCTTAACCCCGTTTATTTTAATGACGTCACTTTTCGTCACTAGTATAGAATGAGACCTTTACGTTGAGTCTGATCCCAAACGCCGCAATGCACTGGGGTAGACCGAAACACGGATTCCTCCCCGTCCTTCTCCCTTCGTGTCCCTTCCCCTTCCTCACAAGAACTTACTCCTTCAAAGGATATTTCAGGTCTCCCTTTTCTCTGCTTTCCCTGCTAATTTTTTTTCTTCTCTCACCTTTTTATCCAGTTTTCTTCCCTCCTTTCTCTCATCTTTGACAGTCTCAGGACTCCTTCCCTTCCTGAGGAGGGTTTGGAGCTCTTCAGGTTTGCAGATTTTAAAGCCGGAGAGCACTGTGATGGTCTAGCCTGGACCATACAACTTTCTTCAATTAATTTTTTGAATTACTGGATGTCTTTTGTAAACGAAACAGGATTATATTCATCTAGTCTTGGCATCCTATCACTGTGCTGTATCTTTGGTAGCTATGTGAAGAAGTCGTCTTTCACCAACTTTCTCTTTCCCATGTTGGCACTTACCTAAATAGCGATCATCCTTCAGCTTCTCCATTTCGTTCACTTGCACCTCTCCCCTTGCATTTCTCAGTATCCTTGGAGAATGATTTCTTGACCTCAGCACTTCAAATACCCCTCAGAACTCCTCTCTCCTGAGCTTTTAAGCTTTTACAAAGTGCCATGTGCGACTGCCAGGTCAATTTTTCTCCTCAGCATTAGGAATTTTTTCTAATCTGGGACCTTCCCCTGTGAAGGGTACATTCACTAAAATTGCTAATAAATGGTTAGGTTGTACTTTTCATCCAGATCCTCTTTGCTCACGGTGGCCAGACCCGTAGCCTGTGTGTCATGATCCCTTTCCTACGGCACTTGCAATGAGCACAAATCAGATCTCTTTTCCTCCATACTCCTGAGAGCTAATATTTTTCTACCTAACCAACCTAGATAAAAGCTTTTTTTGAGTCTTTATCATTCCTTGTCTTTCTGAAATGCTTTCTTTCCGGCTTTTATCCATTTATCTTGCTTATGCCTCATATTCTATTAAAACAGAACTGCTTATAGAGATGAAAGCATAAAAGCAGACAACTACTAGGGCTTTACAAGCCCAGGTGCTATATTTAAAATATTTTCAGGTAACTGAACCAAAATCAACATGTTTTCATGACACAGTGGGGGCACCAAAAAGCTCTTTGGGCATTGCAATTCCTTTTAGAAATGAAGACTAATACACTGACCAGGTAGCGGCTGGAATTTCTGAGGTTATGTTAAAGAGTACGTTGTAAAAGCCATCAAGGTCAGCAATCATTCACAAATTATTTCTACACCCTGCTTTGTCTTAGGAAAAGGAGGAGCCCTCAGAGAAACATTTAGAAACTGGAAAAGAGAAGTAACAATTCTACCCCACTTTGCTCTTTCCACTGATAAAATACCTGTTCGTGTGACCATGTCCGTTCTGAGCCATCCTTTACACAAATGTCTAGCCTCAGCTCAGTCCCCGTGGCTCCGTGTTTACTGTCCACACAGAGGTTGGCTGCCACGTTTCGAATCTGCAAAACCAACCAGCAACATTTCATGTTAAACCAGGCTGCACAATAGAGCTGCCAGCATCAGGGGGTGAGGAGTTTAGCTCTGAAGGGCTTGAGATTGACCATTAGTTACATAAAACTGGTAGGACTTACTTTTTACAGGGTAGAGAGGCACATCCTCAAATGAACTATTCTTTTTGGGAACAGCTTTACAAGCAGCAAAGTTTGAAATGTTCTGCTTAACAAATGAAAGGTAGGTCTGTATGAAATAGTTTAATGCAAAGAAACTAAGAGACAAAAGTCTGAGAAGTTCAAAGCTTGGTCTGACTGCTTCTTCCCTCCTACCAGAGCAAGAGAGGTCAACCCTATTAAGAGGAACTGATTTGCATACGAGTCTCTCACAGGCGATATTTCTTGAAAACTCAGGCACACCCTGTTCCGATGCTTGTTCTTTGACACAATAACAGCATTGTAGGTAAGGTCACACACTAGCACTCAAAGTGCATAAAATTAAAAAGCAGTTACCAAATGTGTACTGAAACTATGCTTATCCATGGAGGTTCCTTGTGCTGTCTGCATGCCTTCTGCAAACAATATGCAGTGTAACTTATTCTTAAAAGGAAAACCTCATTTTTGAGACTGAGGCAATGGAGTAATAACTAATCCGTGACTATCAGTCATACCAGTTACGTACCACTGCTGCCATGTATACTTTTTTGAAAGTCTGGATTGAAAAGGAGTGGGTTGCCCACTGCCACCGAAAAGAGGAAAATCCCAAATTTATTTTGCAAATACACGCACATTTCTCCTTGAATACCTTAGCTGGGCTATTTAAGAATCCTTTAGACACCTCCAGAATGAGGAGGCTTTCTTAAAAAACTTTCCCTGTTAATGAGATACACAGAAACTGAGTAATCAAAGGCCACGCACATGCATGGAGATGTGCACAAATTCTATATGTATAATATATAGAAAGCGGGTGTACATTTTGACATTCTGGCCACTACTTTGATCCTGATTCAACAAAAAGAAAAGCTAGATGCTGGATGGAGATACAGTTGAGTTGACATTTGTATTTTTCCATGGAAAATATTTTAGAAGTCACAGTTGTTGCCGTATTACATTAGATGAATGTAAACATTGCCGCTCTTAAATATTGCATACCTCACACACAGAACCAAAGGATGGAAGACTTTTCAGCATAGCACAAAACACTGCAAGAAGGGGCAATCCTCAGACTTGTAAAACACATGCAAGCGCTACTCTTTTTCTCATTCTGGAGGACTGTAATTGAGTCTATTCACCATGTTCTAATAAAGATTTAGACAGATGGGAAAGTGACAGGAACTGGAGAAAATTTTAAAAACATCACCTTCAGGAAAGGTTTTAGGAGCTGGATTTGCTTAGCCAAGAAAAGAGCAGATTGGGTGAATGATGAGAGCATCAGTTTGAGCGGTTGGCTCCAAGAACCTTTGAGCCTTCACTGGTGCTCAGAGGAGTATTCTTCTAGAACTTGGACAAACCCAGTTCTAGGGTATTTTTTTTCTTATTTTGGTAGAATAACAATTGCTATAGATGAGGCAAAACACTGGCATTTCATACGGACTACCAGATGCAGAAACACAGCATTGAGACCCCCAGTAGAGAGAGTCACGTTAACTGAAAAAAAGGATGAAAGGTAGTTAGGTTTCAACAACCCTGCCTTCATTTTTGTATCACCCAGCGAAAGAGACAGGAAAGAATAATGAAGGGAATAGATTTTAATTTCATATTTTTAAAGTTTCATGTGAAATACCTACTGCACGTATAATTTTTTTGAGAGTGTTCAATCATTTCGCAGTGCACTTAAATCTACATTGTATAAAGAAAGAATACTGGCCTAATACAAAATTAAATGATACATCAGTTCTGTTCTTAGAGCACGTGAGCTAATTAAAATGGAGCTGCTAACAACTGCCATTAATAATTGGGGTATATTTATGTGATTCAGAATTGTAAAATGACAGTGAATACACTCCACGTCCAATGACTGCTTATTGGATTAAAGGGCTTTCATAATTTTGTCTTGATGGCATCGTTCCATCCTGTTCTCAGTCATTTGGACTATGCGGTAAATGGGTTCTATGCATTTCTGGAAAAGGTTTGAGCTGAAGCTACGTTTAGTTCCTTTACTGCTGGAATCTGTCTCCCCCCGTTCTTTATTTCCTCTCCTCTTCCCTCTGTTCCTGAAAGGTTTCCTCGAGTTAGTTTTTCCTCTGTTTTTTTGCAGCTTACATGTTAGCTCATCTTTTTTTTTTGTTTTATCCTTCCTTTCAACTGCAGAGGGGTCATGGTTTGTTTTTCATTTTCTTTTTGTAATACAGGCATCTCATTCAAGTCTGTGCTTTTGTTCTCTGGTGTTTCTGTGTGGCCTTGGCAGTCGCTAGAAATTGAACCGAGCCATCGTGCTGCTGCCAGAACCGCAGGGAATGTTCTGCCGAGCACCAGCACCACACAGCCTGCAAATCCCCTAAGATGCTTTCATGGAAGAAGAAAGGAAAGCAGATGCACAGCAAGGAGGGGCTTTTTTCTCATTTATACATCAATATGCATTTGAACTGCCTTGTCTCCAGTCACTCACACAATGGATTTTGAATTTTTAGGTTATGAGTTACAACTAGAGAAGAAATAGCCAGTACCCTAATACACTCATTTCCAACATTTGTATTTGTGCAATTGTGGAGACTGGGGATGAAGAGGAGATGGATTTTATCACCGATGCAGGTAGGGCACTGAGTTCCTACCTACAAAGCTTATTTGCTCAACCTTAAATGCTATCATTTGTGCACACGGATACGTGTATGGGAAAAGCATGCTTTTGAGGAGTCTGCGTGGACTAACAAGGATGGTTAGAGGTGATCTTAAAGGCTTTTACACAAATTCCGAAAAAAAGCATGGGACGCTATATGTAAGTCATTATGCATATTTAATTCTTGAAATGCCATCCTACCACACATTGCAATGTAGACGCCAAGAAAAACTATGGGCCTTGTAGTCCTTATACAAAGCAGATGAGGTGTAAAAACACAGAGAACACAAACCCTAAGGGGTGTGTTTCCTCTCTCTTCTACGCTGGTGTCCAAGCAAGGACGTACAGGCTTCTGAGTGCTGCACCGACGCTTGGGAACAAAGACATGTCACCTAAGGGGGATTTCTGCTGGTGTAGCCTCTGACTTCTGTGCTTTAAATGAGGTAGCAAGCCATAAGGAGAAATCACTCACTGGGTAAGCCTAGGTATAGTAATCCTTGGGTTTTATGAAAAGCAGTTAACTTACGTTAAAACTACAGCTTGCTTTCTCTAAGTTAGCCAGCCCCTGTTAAAAAGACTTTTCCCAGAGTAGGCCAGGCCTTGAGAAAGAAGTAGCTTAGCTCACTGGCATTGCAATGGGGAAAGAGGAGTGTGATGTAAAATAGGAGCTGCAACACAGGAGGACAAAAGGCCTGAAAGCCTAGACCTTAGGTTTGAGGAAGGCACTCTTACCTCTTGACATTTAAGGCTGCTGATTTGATAGACAGGTATTCAATAAAAAAAAAAGGAAAAAAAAGAGATTTTTGGACACCTGTCAAAAAAGTTAAAAAAAACCACAACTAAAAAATAAATAAATCAGGGGTTCCCAAACAGCGTTTATATATTGCAGAATATATGGTCTCCCAGATAACTTGACCTCTGGTTAAATTAATGTTGGGAGTTTTGTAGAAAGCCAGCAGTTATATGATTTAATAAGCTCCCCATGGGAGAAGCAGATTAAGATGGTCTAGCACTACACTCTCAAAACCATAGTATTTGTCATTAGTATGCAAGCATGGAATG
Source organism: Gavia stellata (assembly GCF_030936135.1). Classification (NCBI taxonomy): domain Eukaryota; kingdom Metazoa; phylum Chordata; class Aves; order Gaviiformes; family Gaviidae; genus Gavia; species Gavia stellata. The sequence goes on from NC_082598.1 coordinate 41,562,300, forward strand.
GAAACTGGAAAGCAATGGATGTGTTGATTACCACGATAATCTTCTTGTCAGAAAAGCAACAGTCTTCTGAGGAAAATGAAGGGTCACAGGCCATTGATACAACGTGCTAGCATTAATTTTGAGACTTTTGAACATTTTGGCAGGAGCTGTGTAATGGACACACTAGCATGCTCTATGTTAAATGGAGAAAAAACCAAGACAACCTCCCCTCACACCCCTACACTTTAAAGCAAAGCGAATTTCCCCCTTACTTTTAAGGGAATGTATTTTAGGCTGAAAAAGAAATTACAGAGGGAAATTAAAGCTTCCCAAGGTCCAGCGGTTATATTGATGAATTTTCTTTGATAATTCTAAAACTCTACAACTTTGTTCACAGGGAAATGGGTTCCTGCAAGATTTGCTGTTGAGACAGCGGGTGATGCACTGGCTCCAGCAGCCTTGCCCTGCTGCACTGGAGCCAGGCTGTCACCCAGGGTCACTTCAGCCTTCCTGGGGGCAGATGGGGGCAAATCAGATTTGATACCAGTGCTATGATCTTTGATTTACTTTTAAAAAGTCTTCCTTTTATGCAAATCCTGGGAGCTACCCTGCATGCTCATCACGGCACAAAACCATCTGCGGCAAAAGCAAAGAGTGGGAAAATGTAGCAATCTAAAGACAACTTTATGTTCAATATGGTCATCTGTTAGAACGATGAACGTGGAGATGGTGCTGGGACTATCCTTCCTTAGGGTGCCCCAAGAGAGCAACAAGAGAGGCACCTTGGTGCTATCAGTTTTTATAATACTTTCCATACATCTGATTTAATGCCTCAAATAAGAAAGTGGCTGGAGCTCTTAGAAGACATTAGCAATGTTCATTTATGTTGCTTTTTTTGTTTAAGCAGCACTTAAAGCCAGTTTTAGTGCACTACTTACATTCTCAGATAACCCTAGGGCCATTAATGTCTACAGATCAAATATGGAGAAATGAGCCACCTTTCCTGTCAACTGATACATAGTAATTTTAGAAGTATTTATCCTTTGTGTGAGCCATAAAAAGGGAAAGTCGAAGTTAAAAGAAGTCTAGCACTGCCAAAGACCTCACTGAAGAAAGAGGGGACTGCTATTCAGTGTGGCAGTGATCCTGATGAAAGAATTTGAACAGCCCAGTTGTGCAGCACTTGGTCTGTGCAGGGTGGGGAATAGCTGGTTATATTGCTTTTGTACAACAGATGTGTGACTCTTGGTGGGCTGAGATTGACTCATTAAGGGTATGAGGATGACATTTAAAAAAAGAAAGTAATCAAAAGAAGTTAGTGAGTTGTTAGGCTTTAATCCTTTTCCAAATGTGCTACTTGATTTAACTTCTTGGGTGACATTTTCATGTCAGTGCTGTAAAACAATTCTGTAAAATCCACAAGTTTGGGACTGAGAAAGGAGTATTTTCAGGTTCCACAGCTTAGCACTGCTACAGTGAATGAGACGCTGTGTATTAAACCACTGAATACCAAATTCATGTAGCAGCAAATGAAACCACGCTTAAATATTTTGCTTTTCACTGAGTAAAACAAATTATTTTTTTTCATATCACCTTGACTATAGGACTCATGAAGTCTAAAATAAATGACAATGGCTAACATTATACGATTGATATACTGTAAAATGTGTTTTCAAAGATATTGTTGGAAGCTGTGATATCTGCACAAATATATTCATGCTGGATCACAGCCTGTAGATTCATGAGTACTTCCTAAGAAAACATTTGGTGTCAAAATCTCACCTAATGCAGCTATTGTTTTAACTTCCTTCAACAGGATTTTGAATACACATTACAAATAAATTATTCTATCTTAGAAAGAGAATGGGATGGGTATTGATGTTTTTCAACTGTTAGAGTACTTTCTAATATATTCAGAAAGATAAAAGCACAACCTAATTGAAAACTTTCCTTTTTCCCATGGTGGGAGAGGGAACAGTACAGTTATCTCACCCAGACACAGAACTGACAGTCTCACTAAGCTTAATCTGTCTGGATTCGCTGTTACATTGCTTTACTGCACATATTTCAGATGTTACAAGGCAGAACAGACTATCAAGGGATCGTACACCCTGCCAGCTACAAAGGACAAAAGGCACAAACAAGCAGAAGAGATAAAGCCGTGACAAGTGTAGCGAAGAAGATTGTTTTTTGTTTTTCAAATTTCCTTCTTTTCCATCATGAACAGATTTTGTCAAGAAATGTAAGAGTCAGATTTTAAATAAATGTGCTTGCAAAAAAGAGGAGTTGTGCAGAGGCTGTTTATGAGATGTCTGCTTTCACACCACATGCTTTTCCTAGCTAGATATCAAAATACTGGAGCCAAAAATTGTCAGAGTACCTCATTGTTTATTCTTTCTCAGACTGGCACAGGCAAGCAGATGAAAAGTCTTTCCAAGTGGAAGCAGAGAGGGTACTAAATGACAGTCAGTCTTGGCACAGACTTTTGGTGTGTATAATCAGCAAGGTTTCTAGAGCTGCTTGATTCTTACAAAGCAATAACACACAGTCTGTTTTCCTCTTTCAGCTTCTAATTATGACAGCCATTGACCTTCAAGTTTGTTCAAGTTCCTTGGAAGTGCCAACAAATTAATTAAAACTTCACAGGAATGTGACAGTCTCAGGAAAAAATAGAATAGCAGGGTTGAAACTTCTCTTGCTATTTTAGAGAAAGTACATTTTAGAGGAAACAGAAAGCCTTTGGTCTTCACTTCTTTCCTAAGAACTCAGTAATTGCTTTTAAGGTACAGATTTGATACCAGTGCTATGATCTTTGATTTACTTTTAAAAAGTCTTCCTTTTATGCAAAGATTATATTAATATTGCTGTGAAAATAATGAATACCTGAATGACAATCTCTTCCACTTAGACCCTCTGATTGAATAAAGGATTGTTCAGCTTGCCAGAGGAATTACGCATCCCACGATCACAGTCCTCCAAGGACGCACATGTATACATGTGGAAGATGATGAAGGAAGATCACAGCAGCAGTCACAGCACCCCAGTGCAGCCTGACTTCTACTGATAAACTCGTTACCTCTTGGTATACATTAATCCCATAAAGCGTAGGCAGCAGTATCAAAGATATAAGTAACATTAACAACAAAGGAATTCATTATTGCCAAGAAGTAGCAAACAGTAAGATACATATAAATTGAATTTCCTTTGAACATCTGTAACTGGTAGCTTACTAAGAAGAAGTAAGGACTGCTACTACCACATAAAGTTATTTTTAAAATTTTGCAACAAGGTAGTTTGCTTTTTTAAAAAGAAATCCTGGAGAATAGTAGAGGCACCTATGTTTAGAGATCCCCTGCATGGTCCAGCCTTGGCCACTGGGGATATGCAGAGGTGTGAGGGGTCTTACCAAATGCTTTGGTCGAAGTTTCAACTCCATCCTTTGGTTTCAAATATAAAAGGTAATTGTTTGAGAGCCCCAAGAACATCTCCAGCAAAATCAGAGAAGGCCAGAGCTCACAGTACAGATATTCCTACAGTTTTTAAAAAAGTAGCACAATGCACTGAAAGAGCAAAGCTGCCTTTATAAATCTTAATGAATTGAGAGGAAAAAGCCCTCTGCATGCCACCTTTACATCGAGTGAATCTGCTGTAGTTCCTAGAGGTAAAAGGCCACTGCAATTTTTCAGCGCAGCTATGGAAGTAATTTCCCGTCCCTGCACTTTCTGTGTTTTCATTTCTTCTACACAAAACAAACTGTCAAAGCAAGGTGTGCTATGGCTATGCTCTTCAGAGAGGTCTGAATGCAGAACATCTTTGATCATGGGTGGAGAGTTTCAGCAGGCTGTTTGCTTGCCTCCTCCTCTAAAGTGATGCTCAGATATTGGCTTCTCTTTGGTGATCTCTCCCTCCCCTCATCCCCCAAAGGAAAAATTGCATTTGCCTGCTACTGGTACTCGGTCATGACAGCACCTACAGAACACAGATCTCAAGCGGAGCAAAAACAGCCTTTTTAAAAGAAAAGTATTCTCCAGGCTTTGCTTGTCACCCTTTTACGTGTGAGCAAAACAGAGCAAACCTAACTATCTACATACAATTGTCCTTGTAAGAACAGGAGGAGGTATATAAGTGGATATGCAAAAAAAAAAAGTGTTGACTGCAGACCTCCTTTTCACTAAGGTGATTCTCAGCATCTAAAATCATCTTGTGACATGCAATAATGAGTGCTACATACTCCTTTCCACATTCTTGTCCTCATTGTGCATGCATCTTATGGCCTGTACACACAAAATTGTAATGAATTATGAAAGGGATAGCAATAATTCTAAGATGACGGTTTCTCATTTTAATGGCTAGTCCAGGGATTGTTCCAATCACTGTAAACTCCCTTAATAACACTACTTATCATAGGAGCTAAATCTAGTTTCATAATTTTAATTTCCTGTAATGTAAAATGTTAGACTCATTTAAATTTGACCTAATTCCTCACCTCCCCCCAGGCAGCAGGTGGAGGCTCCACAGGAGGGTAATATTTGGGGACATCCCAAGCCACTGCAGCCATGAACCACTTGAAATCTTTACATTTAAGGTGCTTGCGAAGTTCCTTCTGGGCAGAGATATCACCAGTTGAGAGATGTCTGTACTCAGGCCGTCGCTGGTAAATGTACTCTGCAAACTCATCCATCCATGTCTCTGCCACGCGCTTCAGGTTCTGTGCAGCAGAAAAAAGCAGTCATTAATTTCTTCATGCTTTGAGTGAATGATATTTCTAACAGGCAGAATTAAACAAAAAAAATTCAGTAGTCCACACAACTTTTAAGCTTAGCTGGTCTAATTTCTCAGTCTTAAAACATGGAAAAATACTGTTAAACGTACGCTCTCTTCATTGCAGTGTTGAGCAAACGCTATACAGTATTATGTACTCTGTTTTCCTGCTGACTCTGTAAGATACAGTCTTCTGTCTGTTGAATATCTTATTTTCCTTCATATTCTTGATGCGTCTTCACATGGGTTTTTGATCAAAGATGGATGTTGAACAGAAATTTTCTTTCAGCTGCTCACATCGGTACCTATGTTTTATTCCTGTTAGTTCAGAACCTACTCATGTGCACGAGTGGTTCAAATTATTCCTTCTAATGTGTTTCACTTTGCATTTGAAAGGCATCTGAGTTTTCAACTGTCATCATACTGCTTAGTCACCTAGCAATTCCTACCTAAATTACAGGGTCAGGACTTACATGCACATGTATGGGGGCAAACAGTCATGAGCTTGCTCCACCCCATCCTACAGCTGGTCTTGCAATACCTTTGGACTGGGTGCTTCACTGTGTTGGCGTGCTAGTAAGTCTGTGCAAAAGCATAGCACATAACCCTGAAGCAGAGCTGACCTGAAGCAAAGCAGCTCATGGGATAGGTATGGCAACTTGTGGCTTTCTCCACTCATCCTATAGACATATCTAAGACTATTTCTGTTCCATGAAACCCAGTTATGGCTTATGTCCCACAAAGTTTAGTTCTGTTGGCATTTTACAGGAAACAGAATTACCTCTTTTGTTGCATAAGAATTTATTCAAGTTATAATTAATTAAATTAGCTGACTCAAATTATAAAATAATAAAAAAAAGACTTGTAAGGAAAAATCCTGAATAGGTGAGACTGAAGAGATATATTTTATTGTTATTTAGTGGCATGGAGTCTAAATAGACTAAGGACAAATTTTTCTGTATTTTTGTTTGGTTTTAAAATTCCTCCTGTGACCTAATCCACACAAATTTATATGCAGATGTCGTAGTGGAGTACAGGCTTAGTCTATTCTGCATTTCCACAGCTGCCCAATAACCTCTTATCCCACCAACAAAGCAACATCTCACTGGATGACATTGAGACACAAGGGTGTTCTTATTGCTTTGTTTGTAAAAACAAGATCATCAAGTTTTGTAATATTCTTTTTATAGAACACTAACTGCAAAATGCTGAGATTCACTCTGTAATAAGCTGGAGGACAATATACATCTGATTATCATCAACATAAGGTAATGTTTCTTCTCAGAACATTCTCTGCATCTAAGTAAGCCTGATACGTACTCTGATTTGCTTTCAAGATTCATTTGAAAATTCCTTTCCTGAATTTTATTAATCCACACAAACTAAATGTCTCTGAACTAATAAGGCTTATCTGAATACAAAGACAGCAAGATACAGAAAAAACAAAGTACTTTTAGCTGACACTGCAAGATAAGTTTCTATGTGCTTTCTCTCTGTGAAGCAAATACATTAAAACCTGCAGGGATAAAGCAAGTAAAATTACAGCAGTATAAGAAATCACAACACTTATATCCCTATTAAAAAATAGCCTGTGCCCCACGTAAGGTTGACTTTTGTTCTAATTTCATGAAAACCTAAATTACTTTACAAGAAATTAGAATTCAAGAATACAGGAATTGGGTAGGACAAAGAAAACCAGAACAAATTCAAGAACAACACCTAAATGACAATCCCACCTTTCTGGCAGAAAGTCTGTAACACAGAAATCTCCTGAAAAGTAAAAATACTGTGTGATGAGAGTTTCTAGATGAGGCCAAAACATGATTAAGCACATTAAACTAAGAAGCCAAAATCATGAAAATAGGTGTGATCTTTCTAGCATATTTTCCACTCATAAATGCTATACACCTCATTTACTATAATGCAAATGCAGTTTAAGACTATTCTAGAAAATATCATATTATTTCTTGTAATTGCTTTATCTGATAGTGCTATTTTCATATTTAAAAACCATACTGGAAAAAGAACCATACAGTAAAAGTACAGTATAAAAATTCTCTTACAAAAGAAACATTCAATGTAACTCCAGCAAAGACTTCCCCGTCAATATTAAAAGTAGTCTCTGCTGAAATCTGTTCTTTAATTATTTGGCTAAGTTAAAAGAACCGCATTCTACTTTAGATAATTGTAACTGAATAAAACAGGAGTTCAACAGAAATCTTGATATTATACCTGGTCACTACCTCAAAATTCTCATTCACCAGTCAAAAACTTTGTTTTCCAATGAGTCCTTTATCACGGTTCGGGGGTGGGGGTGTGGGGGTGGGTGTGTGGGGGGGTGTGTGTGTGGGTGTTTGTGTGTAAACCCACCAAAACATTACATTAAAAAAAAAAAGTCCAGTTCTTCCCACTATTCCCCAGGTATCAGGTAAGACACTTGAGAGAAATCTATTTAAAACTTTTTTCCCAATTCTTCCAAGACCATTCTCTCCATCATATGCTAAAAAACTTCCCAAATCTTGCCAGATCCTGTAATTAGCTTATATATTATCCTTAGCATGTTTATACATTGCTATCATAACCTGAACCCGTATGAGGCAGCCCTTTGAATTTCAATATGTTGCCTTTTAGGTTGATAGGTTGATTTGCTAGCTCTAAATCTCCAGACTGTTTATGAACATGACTGCAAGGAACTTTGTGTCCTGGAGTAGTGCATCCGAACACTTTAGTTTTAAAGAGGTTTGTTGACTTCAGTTAGCATGGGTTTCTTATTCTCACTGTGCAAGCTCAGTAATCACCACACTTCCTTTTAACATCAACATGTACAGACTGGTAGTAAAACTTCAAATTGCAGTTAATCCCCATACTTGAATGCAGTCAGGTAAAGCTGCGGTCCTGAAAGCTAGTCTGGTGCAACTTTGCACAATAAAGGCAAACATCATTCACATTCCTATTTAGAACATGCTAACTTAGCACGTTCCTGGAGCAAAAATACAGGCTGTCCAAGATGAGATGAGTGAGCTCTCGTAAGCTGAAGATGCCCCTTCTGTGGCTGTCTAACAGCATGAAAAGTTGCCCTATGTGAAGAACCTTCTAGGACCATAACTCTTCTCTGCAAATTATGTCACTGAGCTGCTGGTCTTTTACTCACCTTATCACAACAGAAAGGTAAAGGAGCACAACCAAAATGAGACTGCTCATCTCTGAACGCTTTAAGGCCTACCGATCAAGTGACTTACCGTAAGGTAAGGATGCGATTGCAAGTCCTTTATGAGTCTCCCAGAGCTGCCCTTCCCACAATCTGGGTGAACGTCTGACATGGTGGAGAAAGGAGGACGGTCACTTCCTCGCTGCCTGAGCCTTAGGCGATGCTAGACACAATCTGAGCATGCCAACGTATTAAGCCTCCCTAGTGGGAATGGTTATGAATAGGTACCAAATCTTGACACAGTCTAGCTGTAAAACAGGTGCTACGCAGTTTGGCTTTGTTAGGACTTTACCATGTGTGTGTATGCTGCCACAGAACTTCCAGGTCAAAGGAGTTTAAGAGCCTACCAGATTAGGTGGCATTTTGTGAATCTCTTATAGCATCATTTAAGCACTCCAGTCTCACAGTGAAGCTAAGCTACAAAGAATTTAGAACAAACAAAATAGGAGTTAGATTTGAATCTTTTTGATTTCTGTCTCTGTTACTCTTTGCATAATCTTCTAAACAAAGCTCCTTTAAATGCCAGTTTCTCAAATAGCATCAAATAGCTTTATCAAAAAGAAGAAACACTTTTGGGATATCTTTGTGGTAGATCACACTTGTTTGGATTCTTCTACTTCGATCTGAACACCTCATCTAAATGCATATGGAAAGGAAAAATGAAACAGGTTTCTACAGCTGAAAACTGCTGTGGCTTAGCTTGGTTGTCAAATTCATTGCAAGGTTACAGATGTCCAGATTGGTTATGCAGGTCTTTCAACAGAAAAAAAGGAAAAATAAAAATTAAATCGGAGCAATTAAATGAAGATCAATTCCATATTAATCAGTTACATGAATTGACACACAATGTAAGGAAGTCACAGGGTCTCTAGATGGACATCTGAGGAGTTTCTCAGGACCTATCCATGACAGACCAATGATAATTTGCTCTCTCTCTTGTCATTTTCAGCAAAAAAATTCTGTACGAAAATATAAATAAGGCCCAATGATACTTCAGTAGATTCGTATTTCTATATGTAAGGTTGTGACAGCTGTCACCAAGAAGCTATGAGATGCATACAAAAGTGATGGCAACCACAGTAAGACTGACTCATCAGCTGTCATCAGATGCCCATGTACGCATTCTTGATATAATTAAGTTTTGTGTCACTGTTACAATTTTACTGTCTGATAAATCCTTTACTGTCGGGCTTACATTTGCACAAGTTTTCTTTAAGTTTGTATGAACTCACAGATTTAAGACTGTGACTTTGTTTTGTGTTTTCACTCAGCAATAGTCTACAAGACAGTAAGTTACAATGTCACTGATACCTGGACTTCAATAAAAGAGTTTAAAACAACTTGACTGGAGAAAGACAAAGATAAATGAGGACTTTGTCCACTTGAAAAAAAGAAATTTTTCATGGACCTTTTTGTTCCTTTCACTTTCTTCAGTGATTGGGGAAGATACATCTCTCTGATCAAATGACTGTCCCTTTTTAAGTGTGTAAGTTCATCTGTCATTTTCAAGAGATGTGCTATTACTCAAATAAACCCAGTGAGAAGAAAGTAGATGCTGTCTGTGAGAATGGGAAAGTGGAGTGAGGCAGGGACAAGTCAAAGGACAGATTCATAAATATTCCCTCTAAGCAAGGTTTAACTAGATTGGTTAGCTAATACGAGAGGGGTAGTTCCACATTTCATAACTGTGGCTGGTGTGCTAGCTTGGAATGACAGCACTGATAAAAGAGCTACCTAGCTGTACGCTATTCTGCATTGTGAGCCTGCACAACTCCATCCTATAGTTGCATCTTTTCCAATTGACATTCTAGATGCAGCAGTTAAACTAATATAAAAATGTAATTTCTGTTTTCAGTTTCTCCAGATGTTTTAAAGCAGATTTTTGTTATCCAGTAGCACTAAAGCACCACAATGGTTTTATTATTTATGCAGGTTTCATTTCACCTGCATAACCTGTTTTTTCCGCTTTTGTGCCTATCTCACTGTTTGCATGAAACCAACCCTGACCCCAAGCCACAGACTACTTTTGTCAATATTAAACTACTACAGGAACATTTGGAACCTGTAATGAGTTCCTGTTGTCCTACATTTAATCTGAATGTTTTCCAGGAAGCTGGATATCACCAACTGGTGTAGTCTTATTTGTCATGGATAGTAATTTCTCTCATCAGCCAGGGCATCAAAAATCACTTTCAATTACACCAATCAAGTATGAATCAACACAGCATGTCTGAGGCCTGACTATTTCAGTTGTGAAATATAAGAGAGGATATGACTGTTTATTTGCTAAAAATAACACAACAGTCTCTGCAACAACTGACATACTCATCTCTTTTCCTTCCTAGTAGAATTCCAGTGGGGTTATTTTCACTCCACCTACATCATCTTCCTAATTTAAATGTTTTTTGTTGTTGGTTTTGTGAAGCACAGTGTTGTAGCTACTTCAAAATAGGTGCCCTGTTTACTTTTGGAAGCAGCTATATTTCATTTGGCTGGAAATAATACAACATACAGTTTACGTAAAATGCATTTAAAAAGCTCATAGGGATCCATCCAGCCAAGACAACTATACTTTATGTTCCTCTGGAATACGGGTAGCATAATGTCACAATAAATCATCACAGAGGAGGAGAACAAAGTATGACTGGAGGAGCTGATCCAACAAGTATGGATTAATATGACAGAGGCAGCAAGGTACAAAACTCTGAAGCACTCACAAGGGGAAAAACGATACCCTCAGTTTCATGCAAAGGTCCTTCCATCAGTGTAGGAACACAAACATTTCTCATTTCTGTGTATTTCTACAGTGAAAGCATGATAAAATATTTCCTGGACACTAATTACAGCTTTGTGATGTTCAGGTCTCAATATCTAAGCTGCCCACATCAGTTAAGTCTAAATGGGGGGTTTCATCCCTTTCCCCTTCTTGCCTAACTCCCTTCTAACTTAGGCAGTGCTAGTGTTTGTCAATCTTTCCTGCTCCTGGGTATCTTATTTTGGTCCTTTACACTAACTGTGTTTAAAACTTAACTGTGTTTCATTCCAGCAATGGTTTGTATTTGTGTAAAAAACCCCAACCAAATAAAGATGTCTGCAGGCATAAAAGAAATGCTTCTCCACAGAAGACAGTATGCTAACTAGGTGACAAAGCTGATGGTGTATATAAATAACTCTTGTGAGAGTTAGCACAGCTGGCAAAGAAGCACGAGACTATTTATTCTCAGCCTGTAGCTTGCAAATACCTAGAACTGAAATTCCACAGATGTCATCTGAAAACAGCCAGGATTTCATTCCCTCTATAAAGCTTTGCATGTCCACCACAAAAAAATTTAAGGTCTACACACTGGAAAAAAGTGAAAAAAGGCCAAAAAACCAGCCCACTGACTAAAGCCTACATCTCTGCTCAGTGGCTGACTTGAGGCCAGCCTGTGGGGCTTGGAGGGCAGGGCTGGGCACGGTCCCCCGTGAGATGCTGCTTGCCCCCAGCTCTGAGGCAGCAGGTCTCTGCAGGCTGGCTGTGGGAGCCGCAGAAAGCAGGGTGACAGTGTAACAACATCTCCACAAATTTGTTGATTACTGCCGTGCTCACTTGACAGACCCATACTCTGTGGGTACATGTAGACCGTAGCCCACCTCTGCAGCTAAGCCTGGAAGAGAGTTTGGGGATTTGATTCCAAATACATTTCTTTAGCCATGTAATTTGGGTTCCAATGCTAGTTTATTGAACAAATCCTGGAAAGCAGTTACCACCACTTTGATGTTGTTGTTGTTCAGAAACATCTAGTTCTCCATCTTTGTATTTTGGATAGCTAAGCTGCCTGTACTGTTGCATTCTTTATCTTAAAAGCAAAACCTCTATTCAGACTGGAGAAAATATGAAAAATTAGCATTTAAAAAAATTATTTTGACTTTCTTGTATTTAAGGATTAGAAGATATTAATTTGAGGTTTTTCTTTGGTAAGTGCTCTGTTTGAGATCCTATTTTAATTAATTTTAGTGATGAATTTATAAATCTGTTAAATGAAAAAATGTTAGAATGGAAACTTAAAACTTGTGTTGTATAATCATCATCATTATCATATATTATAACTATGCTGTTGCAAGAAGGTAACTGTTGCTTGATTCCTAAGTAATTTGCTTATTCTAAGCTGATGTTTCAGCTGCTTACTGTGAGTGCTGAATCAGAACTGATTTTGTGCTACAGTACTTTGTGCTACTGAGGTGATTGCAAAAGTGCCAGCAGTGCTCCCTTAGCAGCATGCCACATCTATCAGTTTGCACTCTGGTCAGGAGAAAACATAGCCATTACCTAACCGATTCTCCTTGTTTCTTTAACTTGCCTGGAAACTGAAAGGAAAATGTTGATGGGCTGCTTTAAGAAAACCCCAAACATTATTTGCAGCTGGGAAAAAAAAAAAAAAAGGTCATAATATTAAAGGAAGCTCTGTCAAAAATGCAAACATGGTCACAGCACCAGATGGTATAGCTGCAGTAATTTTCTTTAAAGATCCCTTTTGAAGCCACAGAAAAAGGCTGAGCAAATGGTTCAGGTGGGAATCTGAACCCACCTTTATCAGCTGAGTTCCTGAATCCAAACTTGTGCAAGTTCCAATTCAGCAACACTGTGTAATGAGGCAAATGTCATCATGCTTGTGCCTGCTGGGTCAGAGGATCACTGTGCTCTGGGATCCCACATCCTGGTGTGCAGGGAAGAATTCAGCTTAAGGTTAGGATTCATCACGCTGCTGGGTTAGCATCCAAACTTGAACTTCAGTGGAATTGCCCTTCCCTTCAGAAAGGGCTAATGCTCTAATGTTCTGTAGTTAATGCTAAAATGCTGTGTTAAATATCTGCAAACGAAAAAAATTTCTGTAGATACATTTTGAAATTCTGAGTTCATCTCCACATGTCCTATGGAACAGGCTTATTTCTTATGGCTTTTATAGAATCATGAATAGAAAAAAAATCCCCCCCAAATAGGAAACTAAAATAATAAACTGGGATATACTTATACCTACAAGAAATTGCTAATAATATTTTAAAGTCTAATTTCATAGGTAACTGGCTAAAAGAAAATGATTTAGCTAGAATTGTTAAAAATGAAGCAACAGTCAAGAATACCACAAAGCAGAAGTTTTTAATAGGGCAACATCTTGCATAGTTTAAGATTTAGGGAGTTGTTCTCTATAAAATTTGTTGTTCTCTCTATGTTCTCTCTAAAACAAAGAGGCAAAATTGGTTATTAGTCACTGCAGTTTTGTGCAGAGGTTGACAGGTTTGGAATGAATGAATAATTATCTGGTGCTTCCACATTATAATGCGGAATCAGTGTTGACATCTGCATGCCCATTAATCTTGCTTTATGTGCAATTACCTGTAAATCGGACACTGACTGCATTTGGCAAGCAGCAACATCTTAAGACATCTCCAGACAAAAATATTCAGCTCTTCTATCTGCATTTGGTTGTCACAGTCTGTTTTGTAAATCTACTATGCATGTTTACAGCTTGCTTTACTTTTGTTCTGTACCACCAAACAGTTTTACTGACAGGGCATTTAATTTTCAATTTATGGGGTATGTGTACGCAGAAAATATGTGTAGGCCTTGCAGGTCTTGAGTGACAGATAAGAAGGTAAGACATATGATAAGAAGGACATAGAAAATTGATGTCACGCTACATACTATTGTGTGGGTACGCTAATGGTTATTTAGTGATGGGGAGGCGGAACAGAGTTTTTGACAAGTCTCTCATTTAATAAAGCATACGTGATCCTCATGCCAGGTCACAGCTCTTTAAAAAGATATCTAGATTGGTCAGGCATTACGCAGCTTGCTGAAACTGCATGTTGAAACTTGCTGCTAAAAGACATAGACAGGTGAAATCCCAAGTGAAGGCAAAATGCTCACTTTAAGCATTATTTGTTAAGGGCAAACATAAGTGGAACCAGCTTGAAAGGAAACCCATGGCATGATTTGGGCTACACCTGAGTTTGTCTAGACATTCTGTCCTCTTCCTAACTCCAGTCGCCATATCCCTTGTGCTGCTGCTGTGGAATAGGGTGGGAAAATCTGTCATTCTTTAACGCAGTATCTGCACAAGGGGAAATTCTCCCTTGATTAATGAAGGGGCTCTCGCAATTGTTTATACAATCACTGTTGGGCTTCCTAGGGCTCATTCCTTTGTGAACTGCATCTCCAGCATCCTCCTTTACATAGCAGAAGATGGAAAAGGATTTAGTAAAAACCTTTGTCGAAACTACTTAGTAGTGAAAAGTACTGCTTTTGGCAGCAGGGATAATACTTCCACATATTCTTGAGTGTGTTATTGATTATACTCTCGAACTAGAGGGAAGTTTTAGATAAAATACTCATAAGGGGTAGGCTATAATCTTTGGTGGATAATGCAAAGATAGCTGAAATATCCAGGCCACTTCTGTGCATACTCCCCTAGTATTATTCTGGCTACCAGCTCCATTTGGGGCAGTTTATTTGGAACCACAAGTGGTCTGTATCAAAGGGATTGACACACTGAAGTTGAATATGCCCTTGCTTTTCCTTTTCTGGTTTGGATGAGAGAAAGAGAATATTTTTAGGCTTAAAAATATACACAATTTGATGGGTCAGGGACCAAACTTTCTTCCTTGGTTGGTTACTGAGATAGCCCCAAACACTAAAATGTACAGAAGATCTTGTGCTCTTGACAGCCTTGATGCAATGTATCCTAGCAGCAATGTTTCAGTTTAGAATATTGTACTGGAAAGAAGCTGGGAACCTGAGATGTCAAATTTTCTTTCAGTGATAAATATATGCAAGAAATTTACCTAGGCATCATGTTTTGGACCCCCACAACGCAGAAGAAACTATCCATTATTTGAACGGGAAGGATAAGACTCACCCTATCAGCTCACTAGGTCTTTACCTGCAAGATATAGGGCAGTCAGTCTGTGCATGGGCAGAGATTTCATTTTATAACTGGGAATTTTTTTTTTTATTATTTCACAAGTGATTCATTGAAATCAAACTAGAATAAATAGTATAGGGAGTCTGCAGGCTGTGGCTACCTGACAGCTCTAAGTACTCACAGTACCTCCATGAAACCTAGTTAAGTGTCGAACTGTACGAGATGCTAACAGTCCAAATAGAAATGATGGTATTTTGCTCCTACAGGTAACACATGAGACAGCATATTTTTTAATGAGATACTTTGTGCTGTAATGGAGAAAAACAGAGACTGAGGTTTGGATTTCTTATTTCAAGTTGTGCGGGATTTTTGCAGGGGATACCACAAACTAAGCAGTTTATTTCAGCCAGTGCAAGAATCTGGATGGGGAAACTGATACTACACAGAGCTATATTGGGGAAAGATTTTCATCTCACAATTTAGTCAATACAGTTTTTGTCACCACCACTACCACCACCACTAATCCCATCACTGTATCATGTGTCTCACTGTCTGCACAGATGCTCTTTTAAGGCAAATCTTTCTCTCTGTCTAGCCAGCTGCCAGGCAGGCAGCACAGGCGGCCTCTTTCCTTTGCTGCAGTTACTATAGCAAGCCTTTTCCTGTGGTGCTGCAACCAAGAATATCTCCTCCTTAAAGCAAGACATTTATTCTTTTATTCACACCACTTTTTCATTATTAAGAAAAAATATGATTCATAAAATATTACCCTATGGCAATATGCAGACTTTAATATTAATGCCATTTTATAAAAAAAAAAATCCTCTGAAACAGAAAAGATTAAACTCAAGCATGAATAAATACTAGTATCTGCCTGGAAGCTACATCTGTGCCCTTTGTCTCCCATCTTTTGACATCCTGTGAACATCTCCAGAAAGTTATAGAACATTTTCTCTTAAGCAAAAAGCCCCTCATGGATATGGATGTGTTCAGTAGTCTTTGAGAAATGTCTAGAGGTCTTGCAATTTCTCACTCACACGGCTCCAAGCTGGCTGTATTCCATACCTACGTTTTACACAATAATTAAGCAGTCACTCAAACCGTTGTTACTCTGTTCTTTTGCCTCAGAAAATGTTCCTTTCGCAAGATTCTGCCTGTTCTGCTGACTGATAAGAAAATGTGCATTCAAATTGGTCCTGCTTGTAGAAACTATGACTGACAACACTGTGCAATTTGAGAACCGTAAGCCTTAGGTTATTCCTAGGTTCTCTTCAATCAGCATGAAACTCGCTTCTGTGCTGAGACGTCCAACCCTGTATTTTTAAGCTTTCATTTTGTTCTTGGCAATCTTTATCTCTGGAAGGCAGCATAACTGTAGCAATTCCACATCTCATTTCAGAAAAATAAAGAAACATTCATTTTCCATTTTAATGGTTTACTGGAAACTAGTTCACAGAGAATGAAGAGACTGATGATGAACGAACATGAAAAACGGTGAGACCCAATTACTGACCCGTGCTAGGCTGGTTCCAGAAGGGACTTTATAAGGGACGTACTTCCTGTAGATATGCCCGACTCGAGAACATGGAACATCAAACATGCCACCTCCGCACATCCACACCTGGAAAGGAGACAGAAAGCAAATGAAAGAATGATTCCTGGAAACAAATGGGGCAAAGAAGGCATTTTATGTAATGGGTGTGTGAAAATGACACATAGTTCTGTACTGACCCCTGCCACAGCCATAGTGGTGGCCTTCTCTGCATGCTGATAGCTGGGATTAGGTAACATGGCAGACTCTCCTATCCGGAATTTCACTGTGCAAAAGCAGAGTATGTTCAAAATAAAATCATAAAACATATTTGGAATATCTACCAATGGTCCTCCTTGCAGGGATATCATTGCGGTTGTTGTCTAAAACATATGGGAAAAATTTCAAAAGAAGGCTATGTGTGTAAAGCAAGACATCAGTCAGAAGCACTTTTTTTTTTTTTCCAAAACACCTGGCTTATATTTTGTTTTGAATAGTGAATACAGAGCTCAAAAACTAAAAGATGCTCTTCATTGTGTAAAGAAGGAGGAACAAAAATCAATTTCCTTCTGATCAAATTTATGTAGGCAGAGAAGGAAGATAATGCCACTACATTTCATCATTAATGCTTTAATACTGAAACAGATGGAACCGTCTGGAATACACAGGTTTGATGCTTCAGGTCTGAGCAACCAAAACTCAGTCAACATTAATGGGAGCTGCAAGTACTTCACGCCTCTAAAAATCAAGCTGTATCCTGACACACAGCAAGTAAGGAATTCTCCACAATTCTTCACCTAGTATGACTTGGTTTTACCAAGTGTATGTGAGAGGAAGGTTGTGTGCCATTTCAGAGAAACTATGACAATCATGCCAGTAACACCTATGGGCGTGATTTTCTATGTTCTGGCACAGAAATGCCAGTCACCAAACTCCAACATGGTTATTAGATGACTTATGTAGCATACTGACAACATTCATAACTTTCTGATTTCAGAAAAAGCGATTTGACATTGCAAATCAGGGAAATTGAAAACAACAACAAAACCACCCCCCAAAATCCCCAGGCAGAACTCTTTAAGTATCCTAAGAACAACCACACAGGAAGAATTGAAAATTAATTTTAAATACCGAGTTAAATAAATTTATAATGCCGAGTGAAAACATCGGTATTATAAAAATTATTTCCTAATCCTGGCAAAACAATTTTTTGTTCCCCGCAAATACTAGATCAGAATGATTGTTATTCCAGGTAAGGGACACTTGTGGCCTCCGCTTTCAGCCTTTAGACTGAAAACAAAAACACCCCTAACCCCCTCCCACCCAATTTAAAAGAAAACCACACCAAAGCTGAGAAAGAGAGAGGGCTTGTCCTTTCGTGTCTCTTTATGTGGACATACATAAAGATGCTTCATGAAACATCTCCATGAACCTGGATGAGAATTTAGGTCCGTGCATTACATACATGAAGGAATTTTATCTGTATTTGATGTGCTCTGGAGCAGAACGGTGTGAAATAAATTTGCGACTGAGGCTAAAGCAGAGCGAACACAGACAACTGAAAGTTTCACCAACAACTTCCACACAGAAAGGAATTAATCCAAAAGTTTATATGCTCTGAATTGAAACAACAGTAACCAGTCCCTTAAAAAAAAGGTGTTGGAAAATATGTGATCACAAATACTTGACGTTCTGCACGAAGCCTGCAGAGAACAATGTGCATCTTTACACTTTACCATACATTTCTCATTCCATCTCTTTTGTCCTGCCCACCAGCTGGCTGTAGCTCCTGGCTTTTTGAAATCACAGGGAAAAAAAAAAAAAATTCCATTCATTTAAAACAATAGTGAAAATGGGCAAGAGTTTGGCCTCTTTCTCTCTGCTTGCCTGTTTGTTTTACAGTGGATATATCTGCCTGGTCCTGGCATTGCGGCTGTAAGCTTGGGACTCAGTTTTAGTAATCTGAACATGCAGATGCTAAACACTGCAATATGGGATAACTCGGTGCTTGAGTGTGACTTAAAGCACTTGCTGAAGGTGGCACACTGGAATTCAGCCCCTGAGACTGACTGTGCTATTCATACCGTGAATGGAGCAAACAGGGGGTTTAGAGTGAAGGCTTGAGTTGCAAAGTGATTTAGGAAGCTCCTTCTTATGGGTTATTTGTGTATTAGCCCTTACAATCCCTTAGCTGTTAGCCATGGCATCCAGCTGACAGCTGGTAATTAAATATTCGAGGATCTACACTGCATTACAGGATAAACCTATGTACACAGTGTAAACGGTTAAGGATGGTTTGAAACCATCGAAGGTAGGGCAAGATGGCATGCTTGGCTTTGTCCTGAAATTCCATGGATACCCATGCGCAGTTGGGTACAGATGAAAGCTACTTGGGAAGCTGCTCTTACAACCTCCCAACACAGATAGTTAACTAAGGCACAGGAGCTCTGGATAGGTGCTTCTGGTGCATGTTAGCATCTCAAAAGAGGAGGCAAATTTTGCTGGTTAGTGGCAGAGGGTAACAAAGGCAGCTGTCCTGGGCATCACTCTGCCAAATGGAAGTATGTACACTGACAGACTCAAGAGTATTTCAGTACCTATTTCTGTTGTGAGGATATCCCCTTTGGTCTCCTAGTGAGCACAGCCCTTCTCAGGGAGGAAATTTACTGGTGGGTCGGGAATAGAGACCCAAATGAATGCTCTGCCTCCATGCCAAAATAGCTCATTAATGCCCAGATCAGTCTTGCAATGCCATGTAGACATGATCATTATTTTATTTTCAAAAACATTTTGTAAAATTTGCTTCTTAAAGAAAACCTTGAAATCCTCACCTGTTTAATCCCATGCCACCTAACTCACTGGAAAACATGTTCATAAACATATTAAAAATCATAAAAATGATACTGTTAAAATAGGTTGGGTAATGCCATAGTTAAAAAAAAAAATGTTATTCACCTTTCTACTGATACTTGGTTTGTATGTTACATCACTTGTACCTTTTTTAGTGGGAACCTCCTCTCTGTGGCTGTCTTCAAACAACTCAGTGCAGCAATGAAAGTGCAGACCTATATTTACTCTTTGTTCTTGTTTTTTAAATTAAGGTGTTATTTCAAAGGCTAGACAAGATATTACGATGATTAATGAAGGTTTCTTAGCCTTTGAAGAGTGGACAGCATAGCAGTTTGACTCAGATGAAGGTCAGCCACAGAACAAATTAAAAAGACAAGAAAGCAGATATAGATATCTATGTAGGCCAGTATTACTTTAACATGGACAATGAGAGCTGAAGTAGACATATATTGCATTTCCTCTAAAGCAGTAGGAAATCAGTAAAAGAAATAAGAAAAGGAGAAAAGGAATTAGAAAAAAAACCTGTCAGATATGCTGAGGCAATAACAAGTGGGAGGAAATAACACTTTGTGGTTAGGCTTATATTTGATAGATAAAAAACTTGAAAATGCTGTGCTGCACCTGAGGTGCGCTGTGCAGGGTAATTGAAATGAATCTTGGGCTGCCTTGGAGGACATTTAGCAGCTGTTCCTGTTTATCTTTTAGCTTCAGAATGATTTTAAAAGCATTTTTTATATTTTCCTGGGAAGATCAGTTCTGGCAACTTTATCTTTAAAATGTGCATTTTTATGTCACCTGAGCTAAATGCAAGAAATTGGAGAATGACGTCTGTGTTAAATATTACAGACCTTCAGTGTACCACGAAAGGGATTCAGGTGGTGTGGGACATTTGGCAAAATGATATCACAACACCGATGCCTCTCTGTTTATCTAAGGAGCAAGCAATGAAACTCTCAAGATCGCTAATGTCTCCTTACAAAAGCAAAGAATCTGGTCTGCAGCTGAGGTATAAAAAACAAAAACAAAACCAAAACAATGCAATTGCAGCTTGGAAAGATCAAAAGAAGAGTAGTTTATGTGTCAACTAGATACTATATCACAATTTATCTTTATACAGTTCCTTCCAACAGAATGTTGCAAAACTCTTTATAGGAATGGTTGAAAGCAAACAGCAAGCATTAATGCAAGCTTTAAAAGAGATTAAGCTGTGGTTATGGGGCTTTGTTCCTGACTGGAGCTTAGATGTCACAGATGCATTTTTTGGCTCTGTTCTACAGCTCTTGTTGGATTTTGGGTGAATCACCCTCTTTTCATATCACTTCTTTGTCTTTAAAATTGAATTCTGCTTGCTCTTGGGGTTTTTTTATCCCCTACCTTATCTATCTAGTTTATGAGCGATCCAGCCCGTGGACTACCTGGAAAACGTAAATTGTGTGCACGCAAGAATGAGAATCCAATACATATGCCATCCTGTAATCATAATTACTGCAGTAAGAGACTCATGATTTTTGAGCAGTGGAGGATGTGTTGCTGTGGAACAGGAACATAAACATACAGCAAATTATGTAAAAGATTGAGGGGGGACTGAATGGATTTTGGATCAGACTTCAAAACTAATTGAGAAATATACTCCTGCTGGGAGTCAGTAACAAGAGAGACAACAGCAAGAGATACTGAAATGGATGCAAAAACTAAACAAACAGTAAACTGGTGGAAGAGGAATATAAAGTATGCCATGCAAAGCTGTCAGTTTGGTGCTCTGCGCATTGTGCAAGAAGTATAGACTACAAACAGGAGAAATGTATTACCACTATGGGGCTGACAAAGTTGTAGGAAATAAGAATATAAAAACTTCATGGGATTTTTCACTCACTCTTCCTGAAATATAAGCCAAAAGAACAGATTTAGCAGTTGTAGAAAAGGAAAAAGAAGAATACTTTCCTCTGAACTTTTTCATGTAGTGAGAATGTTCAGCTAAATGCAAGAAAAAATTGAAAAATAGGATCACTGACTGCAAATCTGCAGTCAATGAGTTCACAAAGAGCAAAACCATTTACTTGTGGTGCAGTGGGATTTCCTGTTAGGGACAGTAAAACCATACCATGTAAACTGGGAATCGAGAACTGTGGATATTTCAACAATACTGACTGGCACCTCTAAAATGTTGAGAAAAGCGGCAATATTCCATGTTTGTCAGTTCTTCATATAGATTTCAACTGCATTGATAGGTGGTAATGCTTCCCCACTCCCTATCTCCTGCCAAGATTGCCAGCAGTGGAGGGAATGAATAATGATTATAATAATGATGATAAAAAAAAAGGGATTAATGAACTTGGAGGTCTGTGTTGGAAAACAGGGGTGAAGAGAATCTGGAAGATGTGTTGGCATGGATAAGGATAAAACAACTCTAGATACAGGTGAATAGCTAGGGTAGCACCATTAGCATTTTTGTTAAGGTATCATTTATGATGCCTAAGGAACGTCCAGTGTAAAAGATCTTCAGCAAACACAGAAAATGAATATCTTTCACTGGTCTACATTTTGGAGATTACTACATAAACTGTGCCTTTCTAACAGATTCAAATTTAGGATTTCCTAAATAGTGGCTTCCCTGGTTACTGAGAAGAGATGCTATTAACCAGGTCAATTCCAGGACTTTGTCAGCTTTCACAAGTCTAGCATATGCTGAACAGTATTGTCAGCAAGATATCATACATATTTTTAATTAAAAAATTGATCCCGAGGTTATACTGCCAAAAAATTAAAATGCTGCACATTATTTCTTATGTAAAAATTAATCTAAGAAACTATTTAATGAAGAGGCCGTATTTTGAGACACAGGTTGTGGCTGCCTCACCATTCATTGAATGCGCATGTGTGTGCTCTCATTTGGAAACAGCAGTTAATCAGCATGGCGTCCAGTGCTACGTTTGCTGCTATCCTCTGCAGCAATGTTTCCAAGCAAGAAAAGAACAAAAGAGAAATATATTGTTTTTTGTAGTGGAAGAAATAAAGGTCAAATGAATTTTTAAGCAGCAATTTTTTTTTTTAACCTGTCTCTCTGTGTTCCTGACAACTCAGCACTCAGAACAGTTATGCCTAAAGTTTGAGGAAGTTTCCTCTCCTGCTCTGGCATAATTCCAAATGTCAAGAAACATTATAAAGTGTACTGTATTTTGGAGAAACTTACTGAATTACACTGCAGTAAATTTAGATTCACTCTGTAGTATCTTTCTTTTTCCATCAAACACCCTTTCCCCCAAACACACACAAACATATATTTTTGTGCACACCACCCACCTTCTGTCCCTGTACAATGAGATAATGCAACCTCCCCCCTGCCAAAAAAATACTTTTGGTTAGGACCGTGCTCTGCACTGAAGCCTGGTGTCTGTCACCCCAGGTCACATCTCGTGAAACAGCTAGAGAGGAACATCAAGATCGACACTTTCCCTCCAAGCCTCCCAGCCTGAGTACCTTTCCTGGATCTGGTTCAACCTCTTCTTACCAGGAACTGCTGCCTGACTCCCAACGCAACCGCTTGTCCTGCTAATCTAATTTTTAATCAGTCCTTGAACTCTGTCTTGAACTCATAAAGCAATATGGCTTTGCTATTATTAGTGATTCCTTTGAGCTTGCACGATGACCCTTGGTCCAGCACCAGACTTCAATACATTGCATGTCTGGGGTTTGCAAAGTGCGGTAGAAGATTACAGTGAGCAGAGCAGAGTAGCTGATATTAAGTTCATTATTAAGAAGCTCATAATTCCTTAAGTCAGAGCACTTTAGACAAACTATTTTATTGAGTCTTGACTAGCACAGATCTAGCCATCACACTTTTCTGAAAGATCCAATTTCTCTAACTCTCTAAGCCCACACTTTGGACTCCTGGCTTCCCACCTGCTTTGTGGCAAACACTCCTGTAACTTGAGTCATGGAGGCGACTGTGAATGTCTCAAGTACAGTAATGCAGAAGCTTCTGGTCGAGAAGATGCTTTTCCTTAACAGGATATTGATTATCAAATGATCTTCTCCCCTTGGTGTGCAAATGTTTCGGTGGGGTGAACTTTCATTCCAACATACAGGAAATCTTTCTCCAAATAAAATTAGGCCAGAGAATAGCAAACATAGGCAGTTTCTTAAACATGACTCCATGTTTGCCACCAGTGAATTTTGACATATAAACACATTTATCAAAAATCTTCCTTAATGTACCTGTAAGCTTACCTTTGCATCAAAACATTAGCAGTCCTAATTAGAGACACATGCCACAGCTTTTCTATTCTATAGTACCTGGACCTACTGTTAAGATGTTAAGCAGAAGGGTTACAGTAGTCTGTCGATCCATGGAGTTTAAAACGCATCACTGACTAAAGGACCAGAAATGATCTGCAAACACTTCTCACTCTCAGCTCACAAAGCAGGGCAACCAGTTCAAGATGAACCAGACCTGACTTCATTTCAGGGAACACGTGACAGCTCTCACTCTGGCACGCACTGTATGATGCACACAATGATAATTACATCAGTGTATTTGAATTAGCCACAAGAATACCCAGTCTGACACTGGGAAGGTTGTCTCATGAGCATGGTCTCTGTTTATATCAGCTAGATTGTTTACTTATTTACCATTATATAGCAGCTTTTGTACAAATGAATCTCAAAGTTAAAAACAAGGTGATACATGAAGAACGTAAAAGGAACACCTTGTCTGTCACTAAGGTTAAAGATCGGCCTGACACAGTCCTCTAAAGACGAGCTTCCCACAATTTTGAGATATTTAAAATCAGCTGCTTTTTATAACTTTTTAATGAAAAACAGTCATGTTTTTACCAAATATTAAGAATTAATGAAGTCAAAAAAGAAATTAGTGAGAACAGCTAAATGTCTGGTATTTAGACATATTCTTGAGGCAGGATACTCCAAATAATTATTCGCCAAGCAAAATACCATTAACGTAAGACATGGCATCAACAAAGGGCACCCATCCTACGACACTTCTACAGGCCATAGATGTGGACACTCTAAGGAAAGGTAAGATGTAGTTTCAGACTGTCTCAGGCAGCCAAGGAAACTGAACTGGTCTGGTTGTCTGGCTTTTTTATTGACTGTGAATAACAAAGAGATGGCAAATCCACCATCTTCCCAAGTTTTGTGAATAAATCACAGAATCATTAAGGCTGGAAAAGACTTGTAAGATCATCAAGTCCAACCATCAACCAACACCATCATGCCCATTAAACCATGTCCCACAATGCCTCGTCCACACATTCCTTGAACACCTCCAGTGATGGTGACTTCACCACCTCCCTGGGCAGCCTGTTCCAGTGTTTCATCACTCTCTCGGTAAAGAAATTTTTCCTAATATCCAGCCTAAACCTACCCTGGCGCAACCTGAGGCCATTTCCTCTTGTCCTGTCGCTAGTAAATTAAACTGTCTGGCTAACGTCCTCATTTAAATAAGTTTTAAGATGACTGAATCTATAGCTACAGTAGAAATTATTGAAGCAGAAACCTTTCCCAAGCTGATATTGGTGTTTCTGATATAATAAAACCCAGTCCTTTCTGTTTCTCCCTCCCACCTCCATGATTTTTCTCCCATTTTTTTGTCATTCCAAACAAAACATCAGTCTTCTTTTTAAAACTTATGTTTGTTAAATTCTTCCAACAGAAAGTTGTTCCTATTTGGCAGTCATTTTTAAAGAGTATTTTTTTCTTCTTTAACACTAATAAGAAATGACAGGGACCCTAAGGTTAGTATACACTAATGAGATGAATCAGGAGAAATGACTGAAGTGAGGCCCAGTGTGACACAGCTGCCTCCAAAAAAATCTATCACTTGAGCAAAACATATTGGGACAGTCTAGTATCTCAACTTCCAGTGCTGTTACCATGGTTTCTATACAAAGACCGGAGAGCATTACAAGTATATTCTTTGTAACGACAAATAAAAGGAATATTTAAAATAGGAGAATAAAATCTTGGGTGACCTATTAGAGAGCGTTGTGACAGCTACAGTGACTACTTACATTTGCCTCTGAAACAACCTAAATAGACAGAAGGTAAATCAATACATTCTAAATATAGGGTTTCCAGCCATTGGGTTTCCCTGCCTTCCTGTTTTATTTTGCTGGGGTATAAAAATGATTCAGAGAAACATGAGAGTAGCACAGTTTAATACAAACCATTTTGCTGTTCTTGATATCTCCTGTAAAGACAGCCTGGCAGTCCAGTGTCGGGTCACACTGTATGTTTCATTCAACAGAATGGCCTCAGTTCTGTTGTTTTAACCACTGTTGAAACTCAGATGCAGCAAGATGTATGATATTACTCATGGCTGACATACTAAATTTATTTACTGAGCTTTACGCTGTTGGAGTTTGGAAGTAGGTTGGAAAGATCCTGAAGCTAAATGTGAATTCTAATTTCAGTTCCAAGCTGTATTGATACATGCTTGACTCAATTCATCTATGTCATGAAATTCTATCACATCATTGAAAATCTTGGCATGTAGAGTACTCATGTCTTTGGGTATACTGGAACATAATAAATTTAATTTTCAAAATTAGACATGTTAGTCTTCATCAAACTAATGCAAATACCTATTTCACATGTGGAAAGTAACAAGACTTTCAACTCGACATGTAAAAGCTAAGTAACTGATTTGAATACACGTGTTGACATAGAGGATATACCATGGCTGGTTGCACATAACCTGAGCACTTGAAAACTCCCCATATATTTTGTCATTACGATTATTCAAATGCAATTAAAAAATCATCTGATTTTGAAAATTTGGCTCATAGCAGCTGAGAGGATCTAGTGATTCACTGCTACTGAAAGGGGTTCTTCTTCCCATGACTTTCTCTTTCCATTTCCACTCATTTCCCTGAGCTGACGCCACGGGAGCCCACCACCAGAGATGATTAAACTTGTTGATCTGGGCCAAAAATTATGCAATTTTCTCTTTTTCTGGATTAGTTATCTCTTTGCTTATTGAGCTGAGCTCAACACTTGAGCATGAAGTAAATGCAGCTTCTGAGAGAAGGTAATTGGAGAAGACTTGACAAAAGGAACAAGGTAGAACTTCATTCTTTGATGGTGGTAAGCTACCGGATTTTCAGAGGGAACTGCACTCAGTGTGATTTTTGTATTGCTTCTAGAGCATATGTTTATGGTCTAGTTCTCTGTGAAATTAGTGGAAATTCCTAAAGGAAAAAAGTATTTTACTAAATTAATTTTAGTTAAAAAAGAAAAGCCATTATGAATGAAAACACCAGGATCACAAAGCATATAAGAAATTAAAACCCAGAGGTGTAAGACTGAGTCTTGTACCAAACAAGTAAGGAAGTATTATATAAGGTGACTTGATGACTTACCTTAAAGGAGATTTCATACTGCTCTCCTCCCCATATTTCTAATCCTGGATCATATCCTCCCAGCTCCCAAAACCATTTCCGGTTAACGGCAAATAGACCTCCAGCCATTACAGGAGACCTGAAGGATGAATAAAACAAACTGTGGATGACAGAAACAACCATGCCATGCTTAAAAAACTGAGAAGATTAGCAATGTACATAGATAAGCAATAATGAAGATGTTTGCACGATGTGTGTGTGTGTGCCTCTGTGTGTGTTTGTGTGAATGTAGGTGGTCTGGCTTCCACAACTGCAAAGCTATGGACGGTGTAGACAATGGGTTCTGTAAACAAATGACATTTACCTGTATTCACCCCAAAATGGACTCTAGATGAGAAATAGGCAATGGGATAGACATGTGGATATAGACCATGGTAGACAGTCATGCACAAACTCCTTCTTTTTTTAAAAAAAAAAAAACCAAATTCTGTTCATTACTAAATAAACTCATATAACAGAAAAAGAAAGGGACTCTGGATACCTGCCAAAGTTTTTAATGTGGTCTCAGTACTCCATGTGAATTAACTCACATTTAAAAGTTAGCAAAACTTTTCAATTCATTTCAGTCTCATAGGTGCTGGCTAGAGAAAGGCAGAAAGGTGACAGCAGATGGCTACAGAGCAGCTGTTGGGAGTTAAACATCTGCTTTTCTACAACAGCATTTAAAACTCCTAAACTTTGTCTCACAGTGGTAAATTAACTCACATGCAAATAATTTGCTATGTTTTCCATGTTTCCATTTATTCCATGAATAATCCTGTGGAATTTACTTGAATTAACTCAGCCTTTTCCACAGACAATACAGACAACAAATGAGATATTTAAAGTTAGAGAATATTCATGAAAAATGCATTTTAAATTTATAAGCAGGAATTTTGTACTGGAAACTTGGAAACTAAGAGGTTTGGTTTTTTTCCCGCTACCAAGAAGACCAGGTTTCTAATGCAGTAAATACATTGACAGCTCTCAGGATTTAATTGTTGCTCACTGATTCCTTGAAGTTGTGGTGGAAGGGGGATAAAAGGGATCTACACTGAACAGTGAGGAAACAACAGGCTGAAGAAAGCCCAATCCGACTGTTCAATTCAATCAATGCAGGTTAACACTTGGATAATGAGTTTTAGAGCAAGAGGCTAGAAGGAACACACTCCTGTTGATGGCTGGTCAGCCAGAGAAAAGACACATAACTCTCCCTACGTAAGAGAGACCTGGATGGTTTCCAGGCAATGCTTCCTTATCAGAGAATAGACATGAAACTGGATCCTGTGCTGTGTGCTTTGTAACACTGCAGCCCCTAGGGGAAAATTAACCCATCTAGGGGCATTTTTATTCTGAATTACCATTGGTGGTTTGTTTGGGGCCATGGAAGCAGATGGTACCATCCCTGAAGAACTGACTGGCAAATAAAAACTTCACCCTTTGCTACTGATTTAGGATCTGGCAGTAAACTCAGGACTGGTAGGTATCACAGGAATCTTTGCATAAGTTAGAAGTTTATTAAAGAGGACATCAAGTTAATGGAACAGCATTCTGCCATTTTTTCTTGGCCTTAACACTTTTTCTATTGCTGTCTTTTATCCAAGCCAGTGGAGAAAATAAAATAGCAAGCAGACAGCTGAGTGGCCTCTGCTACCATTAGGATGCCAGTGAATCCCCACACGCATGAACAATAGAAAAGGATCCTCTCATTTGCATTCACAGTAACACAAAACATTACAGATATTTTACCTTTCACTTCTGGAAGATAGTTTTTAAAATATATATATATTTTAGATTACATCTTATATTAAACTACCCATTTTCATGACTAGGGAGCTCTGGTTTTAACAGACTAATTTTATTTTCCTGTAGAGATTATATTTTTAAAAGTACATAGAAGCTTTGTGAAACAAAGCTGCCATATTCTAACTGGCAAGGCCGTGCACTGTAACATATGCTGAATGCTATTACTTTTTTACTTTTATTGACATTTCATACCTCAAATATTGACTGTTCTTTCCATATATGAATAAATTAAATGGAGATTTTATTAGAAACCTTCCCCTGGGGATTCTGACTACTACAATACATTTCCAATTCCTACTGAAGTAAATCTATTTACAACATGCCCTTTGTGACTCCAGGTTCTAAATAATCAAAACACAATATCCTTTTATAAGGATGGACTTGCATGGAGAATGTTTATAACTAAACCTTTACTAGCAGAAGAAATGAAGTTCCAGAAATCACTGGGGAAATGCAGGATTTCTCTAATTCTCCTAGGTATAATATCTTTCATGACCATTTCTCTTGACATAGTGAATGGCCTATGAAAAAGACAATCCCCGCAAGTGAATCAGATGGAAGATGAAAAAATCAGAGACTTCAAATTGCAAAATAATTGGCAGATACTTACAAATTATAATTTATAACTAATCTGTAGCTTTTTCAAGTGGTAATACTGAGTAAAGAAGCCCTTTGTCATTTAGATGCTAGTTCATGAAAGTTCAGAACATTTATTATAATTAATAAAACTACCAAACAACGACTGTAACAGCAGCAAACTGGTACTTCTTGCGCTTACTTAAAAAAAGAAAGAGAAAAAAGATATTTCATGTGATGTTGCTCCATTCTTTTTTATTCCACAACATGTTCTGACATTTGCTGCTTTGCAGGAAGAGCAATGGAGAGGACAAGCAGGACGGCTTTTTAGTTTTCATTGGAGTGGGAAGTGCAAGAAGCTGTGTGAACCTGACCACTTGGCACAGGATACGTATTCCACTGCATGCCACAAGCAGCTGGTGCTGAACAGACCTTAAATTGTCTCCAAAATATGAAGACAAGAGTCCAGTCCCACAATCATGGCTGATATGAAAAGTCCTTTTGTAGTCAATAGGATCACTCACACAGATAAGAACTGCACTGAGCCCAAAGACGAAGAATTAATCTCTTGTTTAATGGCTTCTCTACAGAAATGTCAAGTACAATGCTGTGTTTGTAGAAGTCATTTTGCATGAAATGTCCTACTCAGACACTTAAACAATCAGACTTGAGCAACTGTAGCATAATATTATGTGAGTAACTACAGTGGGAAGCTGTAAATTAGTCAAAAACTTAAAAGGACAAGGACTTCCAAAACATCACAAAAGGTGGAAAGGCTAAAGTCGCTGACTTTAAAAATAGTTATAAAAAAACTTTCACATGAGAAGTACTGCACAGACTCACTGACTATACATAGAAGAACAATATTGCAAGTAACAGCTGATCCAAAAATGGCCCAAGAGATCATAGATTCCTGTGCTGACATGGAAAGAAAGTTTGATTTAGTAGGAGTGCAAAAAACCCCCACCTCAACAAAATTATTTTTTTGCAAGAAAAGATAAGACTGAGGAAATGGCAGGTAAATGCTTAACATGAAAAGATAGCTTACAGATTAAAGTGCACTAAAAGAAGTGTATCAGTAGCTTAACTGTAGCCAACAGAGAATTTTGTAACTTCTCATAATATACATGCAGGGGAAGAAAAGAGACCATCTATGAATTTTCAATGTAAGAGAAAGAATGATGTGGCCTTAGAAGGAGTGTGAAGTTACTTGCATTAGAAACGAATGTGGTATATTGCAAACAAATGAACTGCATGGCAGAGTTTGGAATCATTACACTGCAAAAGCAATATATACAATGGACCTAAGGGATTTGTGAAGATGTGAAAAGCAAAGAGGAGCTTTGACAGCATGCAGAAAGACTCCTCGGAAATGAAAATGGGAAAGCACCTGTGCTAGATGAAGTGTGCAGCAGGTAGGCTGATGTTGAGACTGGAAGATGCCCAATGTATGACACAACTATTTAGCGACATGTCAGTAGATGAACGTAGGTTTGTGTCATCTATTATTCAACATAAAGAAAATATTACACTGTGCATTGATCATTCTTCAGTTGAGATGCTGCTGTATGCTGGGGTCCTTTGGAAAGGACTGATAGGAATCACCTGCCTGGAGCAGCTGAAATTTGGTCATTACAATCGTATCCAGTGAATGGTATATTGCACTACACTTTGTGTAATCCAGACTGATTAAAGGCTCTGTGTTGAACTACTGAACAGAAATAGATGAATGCCAGAAAGAGGATCCACTTCATACAGGATATGTTAGACAAACTGATCTTCAGTGCCAAACCCAACTGGCACGCAGTATAAAAACTGGGGTAAACGTCAGCCCGCATCAGGAGTCAGCACAGGGTCCTGTTGACCTTGTGGAGTCACGGATGAGATCAACGAGGAGAAAGGGAGCTGCATTGCTGCTGGCACAGTGACAGTCCCAGAAATGACTAGTGACCTACTGAGCACAGCTTTAAGCTGGGCTTGTGCACTTTTTATAGTGAATTTCAACGTCTTGTTAATCAAGGAGAGTGCCCCTCCACCCTAGTGATACCACACGAAGGCACCTCAGACGAGTGAATAAATTAAAGTACTTTGTTTCAGTGGTTACTGCTGCTGGTGCTCTCTGCAGTGGTTCCTTATACTGCACCAAAGCTTCTTAAAGCAAACATCAGAAGCTGACACAAATCCTATATAATAAAAGGTTCTTATAAAACTAAAAATCAAACTCTATGTATGTGTAATGTAAGAGACAGACTTGGTCACTCACATGAAGTAAAGTGAATGCAGAAATAAAAGAAACTGAAATTAAGATGAGTTGACCCAATGGCTGGGAATTGATATGGATTAATAAAATAAATGACAAAAATATGAACTTAAAGGTTGCTCCAGCTAAAGATAAATTGAGGGACAGATACTTTACTGTGCACAGAAAAAGATGGTAATGTAGCTAGAATGAATGTGGATCAGACTTACTGAATTTTTCAAGAAGTAAAATAAAAATTGGAATCTTTTATATATTTAATTCTTTAACCAAATATATTTTAGAATGTATTTTTAAATGTACTGACTTTTTTACATTTAATATTTCTGTAAGGCACTGTTTTCTTTTATCTTTTATCTATTCTAACAACATGAGTAATCTCCATGTTTATAAAATCATCAAAATTTAAAAAGTAAAACCTGTATCTGACATTAGCCTATGGGATATACTTTTTCTTTTTTTCCTCAAGAACAAGTGTCTAGTCTTCTGAACAACTTTTCCCTTTGATGAATTTGTGCCCCTGTCTGTAGCAAATGATCATACAGGTTTTGCAAACCACTGCATCCCTGATGTCCACATCATGATCTCCTTATACAGTCTAGAAACAGTATCTTAAAATATATGGCAGGTCAACTACAGAAAGGGTCTGTCTTCAAGTTGATTTGCTCCCAATAAAATCTGCTTCCACCCCAGCAGTTCATTCACTGTACATTCAAGGCTGTCACCACAGTACACTGTAAATTGCCAGCTGATTTTTTTCCTCTGTTAATGTACGTAACTCTGAAGTCCTAATTATTTACGGTAAGGTGCCCCAGCAATTTTCACAAAGCAAACTGAAGCTACTCTCACACACGTTCGAATTTGCAGAGCTGTATCTCACTGTGCAGACTCCTTCTATTTACCCAGTTGTTTTCAGTAATCTGTAGTCTCTTATTAAACTGTTGTACAATTTTATTGTCACTCTTAAGCAGCTAGGATATTCTTATGTTAATTTTCCTTTGCTGTATCTTTCTAATGAGTTGTTTGCAAAATCCATCATATGTTCATAGATTTACTATAGATGCACACCATCTCCATCATACCTACAACAAATACCTGCATATATGCATGCACATTTCATACGTTTCTGCTCAGTGGCATCCAGTCAACTATTTTACAAGTAATAATTAAATTGTGAGATATCTGTCCCTTAAGAGGCATAGGACTAAAATTTTACCTATGTTTATTTCTGTGCTAAATGTTCTCCTGAGTTTTGTCCCAAAACAATCTCTAAAATATTCAGTATAAAAGAGCACTGACCCATAGGCTACCACAAAAAGACTAACTTTGCAATGATAAATGTCTTGCTTTTTAAGCAGTTCCATTCAAATTCTATTCAATGTTGACAATGAAATCATTCCCTTTTCCAGAGCAGAGCTGCATTCAGATTTAGCAGACTTCCATTATGTTTTAACTTAAAGTAACATCTTTCCTGGACAACCCAAAGCTGTGAAAAGCTACTGTGGCAGAAGAGTGGGTGTGCACCCAACAGCACCCACTAGTGATAGCAGCTGCTTGTGACACGTTATGACAAAGTCACACAAGCTTTTCCTGACTCTCTGCTACTTCCCAGTGCAGAAGGCACTATTATGCATGATGGAGATCAGGGCTAACTTACTTTGACTTTTACTTTTGTAGCCTGCATCTCCACATAATCAACAGTCGCTCTACTAAAATTGCAACAAGGCCTCATTTTGATGCCAAATATGGCAAATTTCTCATGACCAACAGAGTTCAAAAATTTTTGATAAAAATTTGCATTCTTATATAGTGACTATTGTTGGAGATTATGAAAGTGCTACGCAATCATCAGTTAGTTTCATTACATGAAACTTGTGTAAGTGGCATTATACCCATCTCACTCACTTTAAGTTTAAAAGTATATTTTTTTTCGGTGTTTAAGCAAATATTTTTACAAGCATGAAAAAGAAAAAGGCATTAGGCTTAGTTTTTACATAACCTATGAGTTCAAATCATATTAAAATAGACCATTGTGCTGAAACATGTAGCAGCCAAGTGGTATTACTTAAAATTAACTCCCAAGTCTCTACATAATTACATTTCATTTTTTAACTAGACTTCTGTTTGGGAAATGTTAAGATAAAACCCCATTCTTCTCCAATGGACAGCCAGACAGCCAGCTGCAGAGAGTAAGCTACAAAGAAAGCTCTAAAAGCACTTAAGGTTTAGTTTCTAAAAATTCGCACTCTGATTTTATCACATGGCTTCTTTGCATATTTTGCATATTTTTCTTAGCACATTGCTAAACTTCATTGAAAAAAAACATATTGTAAAAGAGTGATGAGCCCTTATGTGTGTAATCATGCTGAGGCCCCATTTAGCCTTCTCTCCCATAATTAGAAAATTAATGAAGCTGTAGAAGAGGTGAGTCAGTTGGGTAGAAATGGAAGACTCTGAAGAGAAGGCTTCCCCTTCTCATAATTACCTCTCGTAATCCAAGGGAAATCTATCTGAATTATGGCTAGAGGAGATCTACAGGTCTCAAACTAAGCAGAAACAAGCATCCTGAACCAAAAAGAAAATGAAAGCTTCTGGAAATGTCCTAGAGGCAAAGGCGTTCAGAGGATAAAACTGAGGAGCAAAACAACAGCTGTAATACTGTGCTGCAAGTCATACATGAGTCCAATACATGAGCAGTCTTAAAAGACTGAGGCCTCAGTACTGTAAAAGAAAGAAAGGGGAGCTGAGAGCAGCGCTTCGGCTAAGCCACATTCATGTCATGAGCAGGCATGGATCTTGGACATGCAGAGTTCAACTGCAGCAAAAACCCCTTCAGCCTATTCGTAGGAAGTGAGTAAGAACTTTTGGGGAAAAACCCCCCAACTTTGAAGCAAAATTGGACACAACTCTGTCTATTTATAGTATCTTTTCATATCCGTGGGTATAATTTCTATTCAGGGTTATCCCTTGAAAATATAATCTTTGAAAATTAAATGTAAAAATAAAGATCAATCTGAGGCAAAGTATTACCAACTGTCCCTAAAATAGGAACTTACTTGAGCCCTCCTGGCTTTTGGTAAGCTTTGCTTTGAAGCATGTCTAAAACTAAACACAAAAAAGATATATATATATATGTGTGTATAATTTTAAAGGACACACCCTTTCTCAACTTGTCTGGACTCTCAACTATACTAGCTTCTGCATTTAAAGTTAACTCAAGGTCAGAATTCAAACAGATAAGTAGTGTTTTCCACAGCCTAAGAATTTCAGAAGTGGAGGAAGTCACCCTATTTCTGTTTCTTGGGAAAATCCAATTATTTTGGTTTTGAAGGCACAATGAACCTCCTACTACCATGTTTTCCCTCTGGGTTATTACAAAACATGTGGCTGGAATTTTAAGGCAACGCCAATACTCTAACTTGAGTGTACATTTTACTTTTAAACAGGAAAAAGCTGTTCAAGCTAACAAGGAAATCCGCGTCTATGGAAAGTAATGCTGAGGTAAATTGACATTTCATTTGAGATTAAACTTCTATTTTCAAATAAGGAACAAAGCTGGCATCATATCTTTAGATTAGCTATCCTGGTTGCATGGTAACTTCATCACCACTGCCCAGGCATTAGGGAATAACAACAGTTCATTAAATCCTACCACTACCTTCAAGGACTTTCTCTCAGAATATATGGGGGCAGTAGCTGAACAGAATTACCATCTAATTACAGTGCTATCTTTCCCTCTTTAGATGTAGAGGTATAAACCATAGAACTATCTTCCTTTCCCAGTGCTTACTTTTGCTTTATTGATTTACTTAAGCCCAGTATAGGATCATAAACGAAGTGTAAACTCAAGGAGAAATTTAAAAATTTCGTTAAAGATGATAAATGATTCCTCTTTAAAACATAGCCACTGGCCCGCACATATGTTCTTTGATAGTTCCTATTTCCAAAATAGTCCTTGCATTCAGACCTTGTCCTCCCAAGAGAGATTCCTAGGGAAATAATGATAACAAATCCAACCAGTTAGCAGTCTGCTGGTAAAAGTTATAGGTGATTACTATAAGTCTATGACTCTGATTTCTCTAACTCTAAAGCATTACGTACTTATTCCAGACTAAAGTAGATTTAAAGGCACCACAGCCCAGAAAAACAGCTGTACATAATGTGTAAAAGTGAATTCACAACTGGGGATTACAAACTGCCCCAGGAACTGCCTTTTTTGCCCTGCTCATGCCTTCCAACAAAACTTCACAGCTGACCAAACCAGCTGGCTCACCGTAGTGTCTGCTCTGCAGGCAGGACCAGCGGGGCTGTGTCCGTCAGGCCTGCCGCGTCTCCTCGGCCATATGCACTCCACGCGGGCTGCTAAAACAGCTGCTTGGGTCTTTTTATGGACGCCAGGTGAGGAAAAGAGGTCATTCTAATAACTGTACTACATGCTACTGTGTACCACCATATGCATATTTGCAACAGTTGGGAAACTTTGAAAAAAAGACAAACAGGGCAGTCGAATTACAATGAGCACCATAAACGCCAAACAAAATGGAAGCCTTTTTTTTTTCTGGCTCTCCTGCAGTATTTCAGACTGAAGCTTTATCTGTGCAACACTGAATGATTTAGGCGGGCAAATGTGAAGAGTTAGTATTGAAGCACTGCAAGGAAAAGGCAACAGCAGTTTCGGTGGGTTTTATTTTTTGTTCACCCCACTGCTCACGTGCCGGATCAGACTGAATAGTTACTGAAGCCACTTCCAGAACATTTCCGAGTTGTGAAGATTTTAAATAAGTACAGTTACAATAACCTGCTCCTGATTTTCTAGCAGTGTCTTTTAAAATACTGCTGCCCAGCACGCTGATGGAATCAGCTTTTCCTCACGGTCCCACAAACTACCCCCAGCAACTCTGATTCAAGCAGACAGAGCCCTCACACTTGGCTAAGTGGATGAGACACACAGTTAATGATATGGTCCTGTGATCTGCCATGGAGCTGAGTATGTGGATACATATTCTTCCTTTCATCAGTTCTTCAGTAGTACTGTCAACAACTGCCCCTACTCTACCCTTATGCGTACACGCTGCTTCAAACTCAGGCAGGAAATGAGGACAAAAGGTAATTTTAATATTTCATTTATATCTGCCTTTGGGGGTTAATGCAGAAGCCTGAAGTGATTACATGCTGACAGGGAGGAAGACTGGAGCCTGTGTAGCCATGCCATTGCTACAAAAAGCAGGTCATCCATTTGCCAGTGGTGAACGATTTCAAGAACGTTATAATTAAGTTATGAGAAAGCAAAAAAAAATGATGCCCGAAGAAGCAAATAGGCAGCCAAAGGTATGCTGGGATCCTGGAAATGTGCTCCTAGATGCATCATTAAATGCTATTTATTAAAGCTCTATAATTTGCTATGTTACCCTATTATGGAGGGTAATGGGGAGGCAGGCACTTATCTACAACAAAATTAGATTTCACCTTCTCTGCACAAAAGGCACAACAATATTTTCTTGTAAAAACTGTGAAAAAGTGAAAGCATTTTTTTCAGAAATGGAACTGACAGAAAAACACTGGAAAGCACTTCACAATGAAGGATGAAGGAGCTGAAAACTGATGAGGTTGAGCACTTCATTGTCCCACGACAGCATCTGCTTTTAATGTGATGTTGTTGTAAAGATGGGCAGGCAGGGCTGTGGAAACCCAGGGAAATGAACCTTCCTATTTTATCATCATAGTAAATCACATTAAAAAAAAAATCTCCATTTGATAATAAAAATAAAATGAAAGTTTGGTCTAGGGATAGCTCTCCACATTTGTATAAGCTCATCCACTCTGTACTAAAAGTGCACGGAAATGTGCCTTAGCACTAATGAGCTAGAAACAGAGTATCTACAATGTGATCTATGGGAGATTAATATTTCTGAGGTTTTCAACAGCAAGGCTATCAGGAATTGCAGAAGATACCCAATAGCTTATTTTATTTTCTCAAAAAAGGAGTTATATCTACTCTTTTGTTTTCAGAATTTGGATGTGAACTGGTTGTTTTCAAAAATAATGTTAGAGTATAGACAGTTTTCATTAACTGTTAGTAAAATGTTCTGATAGCAAGAGTTGCTGACTGCTGTTATGAATGCTCACCTCTGCCAGAAACTCTTTCAGCTATGTGAATATTTTGGCATGCAGCTGAGAGGAAAATGGTCTATTCTAGTTGAAATACCACATTGTTCTTTTATTCTAAATATAAGTGCATATTTATGTAAGTGTCACAAATACACTTATTACACTATTTACTGATAAATGGTCACATCTAGAGGTGAAGCATTAGAAATCTGTATGACTGAATACACAATTCTGCTCCTAACCAATGTGTCCTGCAAACCTGCAGCTGGGTCTTTAGATGGTTTAAGCGTATGAAGAATACATTGCCAATGAAATTATGCTGTTGTACGTGAACTCTAGACCTGATCTTGAAGGCAAATAATGATAATGAATTTGCCATAGAGTTCTGCTAATTTGTACAGGCTGTAGTGCAAAGTATTCTGAACAAACCACATTGATCTCAGAGCTGGAAACAAGAATCCCTATGTAGTGTAACTGCCCATACACAGAATACCTCTATCCAGCGAGACAGCCAGCCTGTCTGCTAGGGGTTGCAGACTAAAATTTTCATATAGCCAGAAGGTGCAAGATATATTTCTGAGAACAGCAAGCTGAAGGGGACCTCTGGGAGTAATTCAAAGGTAGGATAATGGCAGTTCCCCAGAAGTAACCCTGCCTCATGTGGGATAGGGCTGGACTGGGTACA
This sequence comes from Gavia stellata, assembly GCF_030936135.1. Taxonomy (NCBI): domain Eukaryota; kingdom Metazoa; phylum Chordata; class Aves; order Gaviiformes; family Gaviidae; genus Gavia; species Gavia stellata. The sequence goes on from NC_082598.1 coordinate 41,600,360, forward strand.
CAGCTGGTTTCTGGGTGACTCAGTGATAGAGACTGCAGCTGCCTTGCAGGCTTTCTCCCTCCCAGATCCAGAGGCTCCCACAGCCTAGCTATCCTTGTGCCAGCATCATCCTACTGCCTCTCACATGTCAGCACAAGGATCAGGAGGGGTCACCCTAACCTATACATATCTATAATGAAAATACCACAAGAAAAAATTGAGAACTGAAAACAGTAACATACAAGCCCTGCAACTGCATTAACTCAAATCCCAAGGCTCCTGTCTGTACTCGCTTCCAGGAAATACTATTTGTTCGCATTTATCTAGACTAATAGTACACAGATAAAATAAATGATACGGTTATTTTAAGAAACATCTGAAGAGTTGGAAAAACTTGGGGCAATCAGTCACCCCTGAATAATTTCCAAAAATCTGCTAGTGAAAGCCCTACCACTTCAGAATTAAATTAGAAAGCACGCAAAAGACATATCAAATCCTGAAGTGTCAGGAAGGTAAGCTGGACAGTAATAAGGAGTCTTGCAACTGACCTATAAAGACTTCATTGTTGAGAGTTTAGAAAAAAAACCCCAAACCCACCAAAAACCAACACAAAAAACACAACAGAAAAAGCAAATCCTTAATAACAAGTAATCAGCATAATCTTTGCTAGAAATGGCAGCTACCAGCCCCAATGAAACTGTCATTTCATCTGATCTCCTCCGTCACGGTCACATTCACTGCCACGAACAAATGGGCTTTATATTGTCCAGATGGTTACTGACAGATAGGCTCATTAAGTAGATGATAGTCATAGGATGGAATTGGTAATACTGTTACCATTTTACAGACTACACAAAGAGTGCTCAGTGCTTCTGATCCAACAGGTTTCCTAGCTCCTCATGGAAATACGTGAAATGCAGATTCAAAAAGGATTGTCAGTGGCTGCTTTAAGGCCCTGAGTCTACACTTTGAGGTGTTCCCACTTTTCCCAGCTTCTCGGCCTTGAATGCAGAGCCTGTCCTTGGAAGTGTGAACTGGATCTCAGTAAAAGATCAAGGTGCTGCTGTAACCCACACCCAGTGTCAGTGTATAGATGGGCTTCACACCTCAAATCACCTCTTTTCCTTAGAGAGTCAAACTGCTCCATCTGCCCAGAACCTTCTCACCACGGGACACCACTTCAGCCCTGCTGGCACTTCCATCACCTCTGTTTGTACCGCTCGGTAATCTACCCTTAATCTTTGAGATTATTGTCTGTTATTTAGTGCCAATGGCCAGGGTCAGCACAGATTATGCTAACTGAATAAAAGCTGTATGCTTCTGAAGGATGCAAGTCCTCTGATGAGAGGATTGCTCGTGTCCACACTGTCACTGTAATCTCCTTTCTTTTTGATCTCTTGACCCGAGTCCCCTGACTACCCACTCTGAACCCATCCTAGCTCATTCACCGACTCTCCCCTGGGAAACTGCCATCTCCCCTGAAAGGGGGAAGCTCTCAGGGGATGCTTCTCTCCACAGCTAGTGCAAGCCCGACAGCATGGATCTTAATACCAGGTTTCACCCGCTCCACTTAGGGCGGTCCTTCCTTTACTTTCATAAGTAGAAATACTCCCTGACTACAAGCCAAACAGAAATGGCAATTATGAAGCCATAAGCAGCAGGATAATAAATCTGAATACTTTGCTAATGAATACACTTTCAAACAACTCATCTCCAGCTAGCAGAAGAGAAGAGAGCCCATAGAAACTGTAGGGAAGAACAGTAATTAGGTCAGTCTGACATTTCTTGTCCTACATTTGTGAAAATATTTTCCTGAAAACTTCAGTTGTACAACAACACGTAACTAAGCTTAATACACACAGTAAATTGTTGGCTGTCATTATCAGTAATAAGAGACAAGAGTTATAGTTGCAAGGCAGCTGCTGTAGCATTCAGGCATATTCTGCTGGCAAGAAAATAAAACTAATGAAAGATTTAAAGGAAGAATGTTATGCACGAGCCTTCTCAGACATGCATTAAATACAAATTTCAAAACACAAATAAGTACATTATAAAACACAGAATAGCAGGTCAAAGATTGAAATTATTAGCATTGACAGAATAAACTTCTATAGCTTTCCTTCTGAAGCTATACACAGGATGCTATTCTAAATGCTGTGCTTATAAATAAAATGAAACAGAGCACTGCAAATACCTTCCCCTCATAACTATATTTTAAAAGCAGAACCATGCCTCCACTGTAATTACAGAAGATGCTATTCCATTAACAACTAATATTAGGAGGGAGTGGGAAAGCAAACAAGCCAAAGGGAAAAAATCTGCTTCCAAGTATTGCTAAAAGAACCTCATTCATAACTGAGTTTGCTGTTTAGTGATAAGGCTTAACCTCTCAGTGGAGGCAGAAAAGCAATACAGTCACAACTAAGCCGTGTTCTGGGGTCAGGTGAAGTGGATTCCTGACAATATCTTTCTATCACTTGCAGACGCAGCTATTCCTGGAGGCCAAAACCTGCTCTAGCTGGAAGACAGAATTTCTTGACAAAGAGTAATAGCAAGAAAGAAAGACTGAGTACATTTTCTTAGAAGAAGAATGAGCTTCACAGAGGTCAGCATTTTGTCTTTGTTGCTTCTCTTTCCAGAGCAGGGACAGCAGCTTCAAGCAAATCTGACACAGCATGCTCTGCATTAGTGGTTTTCTTCCTCCATACATCACCCCGTCTGTACCAATACCCTTTAGATAGCTCCCCATTAATCTGGGAGCGGTTCATACACCTGCATTTCCCGAGGAGAAAACTCTGCATAGTCCAACTCCCCATGTAGAAGAAACACACAAAACAACCACCTTCTCCCTGCATCACAGGGGAGGAATTCACCTTGAGACTTGATTTCACTTCCTGTGGGATTTATTAAATCAGAGAGCAACGAAGCAAGAGATGCACCATCTGTTTGGGGTTCAGTTTTTAGAGACGACTGCTATAGGACACAGACTCTCATTACTGACTGTACAGGTGTCATCTGAAGTAATGACTAAGAAGAAAATTAAGAAATAGTGAAAGAAAACTTCCTACTTTTGCTTGTAGAACTTGAGGAGCTCTGAAAGTACATAGTAGACACCAGCAAAAGATCCATGTATGCACTCCTCGTAGTTCTTCAAGATCACTGCATTATTTGCTGTGTGCTAATAATAAAGATGGGTGCCAGGCAAAACTCCAAATGAATAATATCAGCCTCCACAAACTCCTGTTGCCATGAGCAATGATGTCCACATGATAAACACTATGCAACTGAGCCAATATTCCTACAATAGATCTTCACATCTCTGTGGAATAACGAAGTTCACTCCACTGTCAAGTTACATTCAGAGCATGTGTGTATGTATTTCATTATCAAGACAAAAGCCAACAGCCAAGTATTCAGCAAGAAATATATATCATATTCTTGACAAACAGTGTAAGTAATAAAAAGCTCCTGTTTCAGAAAAAAGAATATAGTCAGGAACATTCTTCTTCTTGCATGAAAGATTTTGAGTTTAGTTTTCCAGCTACAGAGTTTTATCAATGAAGCACAGCTAATTTGTACTCTAGGTAGAGATTAATGTAAGATCTTTTAAATATATTTTCTAATAAGGATGCAGCAGACAATCTATTGCAGTAAGTAGCAAAACAAAAAATAATCCATTTTCAGGAAGTGCATGGCTTGTCTGCTGATGTAAGTAATCCTTTCAAATATCAATTATTGCAAAAAGGTATTTGTTTAGAAATTGATACATGGAGGGCTTTCCTCAGTCACCAAACTGTTCTAACTGGGCCTGTCTCCTACAGCCTCAGTGCAATTAGACATCCTGCATTCATGCCAGCCTAGTTAGCTGCTGAAAACACCTTATTTTAAGAAGCATTATTTTTAATTTTAAGACTTAAAATACTGACATAGAGTACCAAACAAATTGTTTTCAGGGCTAATATGCAGGAAGCTACATTTAAAAAAAATCCTCTGAAACACGATTTCACACATGCCTCTAATGCTAACTTTGAATATATTGATTGAATTTTTGCTCAAATTAATTTTCAGTACTATAACTCTTAATCTGTAAAATAAAACATTTTACAGTTAAACATTTCCTCTTATTGTAAGCCTCGCAAACTGACTTTAACACAAAAGGTTTAACTACTATGTTATATTTCCCCCTTAGGAAACAAACACATAAATAAAGTACTTCAGAAGATTAAGAATGCTGCTTCCTACATCTCAGTTACTAAATTAAGCCCCTTGACGGAGCTGAAGAGTTCAACAAATCACTAGGCACTGTTCTTTGTCCATAGAAATGCAGTTTTCATAGCAAAACAAATAGTTGTGCACAAGTAAACCACCACCACTGAAGTTTTATATAGCACTCCTTAAAATATTAAGGGCTGATAAACTGGATTGTCTTCTCCTTGACCACTTCGCACACTGCTTTTGCCTGATGCAAACCTCAGTAAATAAACAAAGGCGGGGACAAAGCTACAACTTTTTGAAAAAATTGCTCCAGTTTGCATGGAGCCAATTAATCACTATCTCCTTTTTAATAACATTTTTCATATCAGAGAACAGATATTACGTCCTCCGTCTCAGTCCGTCCTGTTCTAGATTAAACAACGGAAGTTCAGCTGGAGTCTCCGAATGACTACTGCATGGTTCCCAGGTATGGAGACCAAATCTGGACACAGCATATAGTTACCTGCAGTTTCTCATGATGTAAACACATTGCACAATGAAAATTGAACTTTGCTGTTTATTTAATGTAACTCTCATCCTTTCCTCCCACAGTACTGACTAACTAGCTATTTGCATCATGCTTTAAATTTCTCCTCAGCTGTGGCACTCAATGCTTTTCATTGCCTAATCTCATGTTATTTTTCTCTAATTATTTCTTCAATTTGCCAGAACCAACTTGTATTTTGACCCTGTCTTCCCAATGACTTGTAAGCCCCTGCCAATGCCAGCTTGTCTGGTTTTTAAAAATTTAATAGCTATTTATTGTTCAGATAATTAATGAAGACACTGAACAGAACTAGGATGTGGGCTTCTGCAGAGATATTTGCCCCAGGGACCTGAATCAGTATTTGAGACAATCTCACATTTTATCATCAAACCATTCACATCCTATGCCAGCAATTTCTTCTGAACCTGCTGTGTAATCATCTGATGAAAATGAAAGACGTACCCACATTCTATCAACTTGATGAGAAAGCAACATTAGCAACACCAAAAGCCTCGGAAGGAAGATCACATTTACTGCCTCCCTATTCTTCTGCGTAGCTGAGTTCCTAATATTGCTTAACACATCTAACGTCTTGCTGCTACCAAAGGGGGAGAACTCACTCCCTGCTCACTCCTCTAATCCTCCCCACTGTAGCTTGCAGGTGTCTGGTCTCCTCCCCAAGGAACAGCTTTGTCCTCCTCAAACTGCTTAATTAACTCAAATGCTAGAAAACTAGACATTTTTTCCTGAGTGTGGGTTTTTTCTTTTTTGCCATTTCAGTGAGTTTACATGACTCCTGGAAGTGGGTACTGTAAAGCACAGGAGGCAATGCTAAGTCAGCAGTGTGACAGCCTGCCCCAAAGCAGGAGCATCCTTTCCCCAACCTGGTAGCAGGGAGCTGGTCGTGTTGTCCCCATGTTTCATGGCACCACATCCTCTATCAAAGAAGGAAATTAAAGTTCTATGACAGGGTAAGTTCCTGACAAGCCCATATGAATAATTTTATTATCTTTTACGTAACTGCAAGTGGATTATTTAGTATTATTTCTAATTTTTGATCCACGCTCAAGGAGAGCCTTATTCAAGTCTTTCTGATTAGGTGGTTTATAATAGCCTCCAAACACAGATTAAGTATTCCATAATATCTACTGTCATCCTTTTATTTTCCCTTCTTCCCTCATCCAGAGTCATTCAATAAACCTGCCTCTTGCCTGTCCCAAAATTTCATAGCAAGCATACATAATATTGTATAACACAAAATCCTCCTCCTTCTCACTCTCTAGATCAGATTTGCATATCACTGAGGATATCCCTGCATCTGCCATACCTGACAGAGCACTCCTGGGAGCGTTCTGAATTTTAGGCTACTTCTGAGACCCAGAACAGTATACCCACCCTTTCCAGTTATGCTGCACCCAGCAGTATCATTTGCACCTGCAATGATGCCCCAAATCTTCAGGTTTCTGGGTGCTCGAAATCAGAATTGCAGAATCGCTCCAGTTTTGGAAGAACATGGGGAAGCCACAGCCAGCACAACTTCCATCTCAGACAACTTTTTCCTGGCTCACCTCTTCTGCTTGTTGTTGTTACTATCAGAGTGTGTTGACCCTACCTTTAGGGCAGGAAGGTGTGTCTGCAAGATGCATTCAGACTGATGACATCCAGTATTTCCCTTGGAGAACACCAGCTGGAGTGTCCCTGGAGCCAACTCTGACACCACTCCTGCAGGTAACTAATACTGACAGATGGCTAATTTGGCTTTAAGCCTGTTGCCCAGGATGTTCTACTCAGTAATGAAGCTTACTTCTGATAATGATAAAACATAATAATTCTAACAAAACATTTGGTTTTATACCAGCATTTCTGATTCTTCTCATTTATTTTCCATAATATTGACATTTGCATTCAGAAATCTCAAATTCAAAACATTTTCCTTGTTGCAATCAGCTTCTTTTCAGGCTTATAAAATACTTGCGGTGCACTTTTCTCTGAGTATCTTTGTCACTCAAAATTATTCCATTAATAATATTTTGAAATTTTTCTTCATGGATCAAAAGTTCCGTATTCTGAGCTGTATTTGTTGTGACCAGTCAACCAAGTCACCTGATACGATATTGCTCTCTCCTTGCTTTAGTGTAAATATACAGCTGCCCCTTTGCTTTCCAATAAGACCTGTACACAGAAAGCTGAAATATAATTTCCATGCATTTTTGAGATAATAAAGCTATGTATGCATCAACTGAAGACAAACTGAAAGCAATTTACAGAATCACAGAATCACTAAGGTTGGAAAAGACTTGTAAGATCATCAAGTCCAACCATCAACCAACACCACCATGCCCATTAAACCATGTCTCACAATACCACGTCCACACGTTCTTTGAACACCTCCAGTGATGGTGACTCCACCACCTCCCTGGGCAGGTTATTCCAGTGTCTCACCACTCTCTCAGTGAAGAAATTTTTCCTAATATCCAGCCTGAACCTCCCCTGGCGCAACTTGAGGCCATTTCCTCTTGTCCTGTCACTTGTCACTTGGGAGAAGAGACCAACACCCACCTCTCTGCAACCCCCTTTCAGGTAGTTGTAGAGAGCGATGAGGTCTCCCCTCAGCCTCCTCCTCTCCAGACTGAACAACCCCAGTTCCCTCAGCCGCTCCTCATCAGACTTGTGCTCCAGACCCCTCACCAGCTTCGTCACCCTTCTCTGGACACGCTCCAGCACCTCAATGTCCTTCTTGTAGTGAGGGGCCCAAAACTGAACACAGGATTCGAGGTGCGGCCTCACCAGCACCGAGTACAGGGGCACGATCACCTCCCTGCTCCTGCTGGCCACACTGTTTCTGATACAGGCCAGGATGCTGTTGGCCTTCTTGGCCACCTGGGCACACTGCTGGCTCATCTTCAGCCGGCTGCCAATCAACACCCCCAGGTCCTTTTCTGTGGGGCAGCTTTCCAGCCACTCGTCCCGAAGCCTGTAGTGTTGCATGGGGTTGTTGTGGCCAAAGTGCAGGACCCGGCACTTGCCCTTGTTGAACCTCATACAATTGGCCTCGGCCCAATTTATTTTTGTGTTATTTCCTTAAAGTTATACACGACAGCTAAATGTTCACAAATATTTTAGGAAATGCTTTTTTTTTTTTTCCTGCCAAAGAGCTAATTAACTACTTAATTTCAATTAGTTAAATTACAAAGAAAGTTAATAGCTGGAGAAAATGGGGGAAGAAGGCCTAAGATGTGGTAGCAAAATTTGGCCTCAATAGTCCTCTGTGGACACTTCCGTTTGACTTTAACACTTCAGCACCATAGCGTATTGAGTTTAGTATAAGACAGTTTATAGACAATTGGATGGTTGACAAATTCTTGAGAAATTCAAACGCAGATAGCTGAAAAGAGCATATGCACTACCAGTGACATCCAGCAATAATAAGGAGCACAATCCTTTAAGTCCTGTATTCCTGTGGGAAAGTGCTGGTTCTTTCCTCAAGACCCTAGGTTTAATAATAGTGCAAAATATCAAAATAACCCAAATCCAGAATGTCTAATTCTTTTGTCAAAACAGGAAGGAGATATCTTTGATAATTACAGTCAATTTTGCTCTGTTCCTAGCTTCGCCACATGCCTCTCCGGTAAGTCACTTGTTCCGTGCTTCATCTATTAAATTCAGTATTAGTATCTTTCTACTTCGGTAGGATGCTTTGATAACACATTCACTAAGCTTGTGATGCAAACAAAAGCTTTTAAGAAAGATCTTCTTTAAAAGCTCCTAGTGAAAGGTCAAAGGAACAAAAAGTAATTTCTTTTCATTAAGTGCTCACAGAATTAACAAAATAATTTTCTCATTTCATTTCTTAAAACTTCGTTTCAATTCCAAGTAGTGGTCTTGTCTTTCAGAGACTTTCAAGGGTTTGTTTTAGCCAGCAGCCATCTGACACAAATATCTGTCTTCCAAAGGAAAAACCAAAGTGGATTCACTTGGCACTGACCAAGGGACCAGCAGCAAAGCCTATTTCTCTCACATACATCAGTCACAGCAAAGACAGAGGTTATGTATTCTGCATACCTGATAGTACATTTTGCCATAGATTAGAGATGCATGATAATTGCCAAGAAGAACAATGCTTTTCAAGCTAAACCAGCCTATTCATATTGAAAGGAAACCAACTGGGAATACTTTGCCTTACCATGAGACAAATATTAAAGCACCTAGATACCTAATCAAAAGCTTACCAAGCTCCCAATCCTGAAAAGTTGCTCCTTTTTTTAGCAAAACATAGCTCTAGCAATAAAAGCAGTAGATCAAGTACTAGGTAAATATTATTATCTTGGTGAGAATTAAATTAATTTTAATTTCTAAAAAAGGAAGAAGAACAAGCAAAGCATTTAACACATGGAGGAAGGGACTGTCCTTCCATTTCTCTTAACATTGAGACAGATGTAGGATAGATGACATTTCAGCATTAGTTCAGGTCTATCTGTTTTTACATATCTTGAGAGGTTTACCTTTTGCCCTGTTTTGTACAACAGGAGTTCTGTTATTAACTTGACTGAGACCAGGATATCTTTTCCAGAGTTTCCCAGTCCTGCCTTACAGGGTTCTGTGAACTGCAGTTGGTATTTTAAACTGCTATTCAAGTATTCACAAAGCAATGAATATATAATTGGGACATTTCTTTTTTCCTGTTTTTAACCGTTGCTTAGCTAATTATGCTCCAGAGACACTATCTGACTTAGCAGCAGCAGTGCTGAATAATTCAAAAATAAGGAATATCAAATGTGCAGAAAGGAAAGCTGTCACGAAAATCCCCAGGGGCCTGTTTTAGCTAACATCTGACAGCACATCAGTTACCAGCCCTGCCTCTGGCACTGTGATGAGCTACTTCTGCTCCAGCTATTGTTATCATCTACAGAGTTTTTGAGTCCCAACAAGAGAATCTCCAAAACAGTACATTCTTCAGGCTGAAATACCTAACTTTGAAAAATGGATTAAGGACACCGAAGTTTACTTTTTCAATTACTATCATATCTCTGGAAGGATGTGTATTCTGTTAACATTACTCTTACAGGGACAGAAAACAGAGAGACAAAAAAAAAAAAAAAGGCTCAGAAAGGCAGAATTCTCCAAAGCAAATATTAACAGACTCTGACCTTATGGCTAACACCAAGTTTATTTAAACAGATAGCAAACATACAAGACACCAGAAGTCTCAAGGTGTATTTTGAATATCAAAATGCTAGTCATCCCTGTCATACTTCCAGCTGGCAAAACTAACTTACTTGCTCACTGGTAATATATGCTCATCTGTGATTTTCAGAAATTTCAGAATAATTAACTGCTATAATTCTTCCCTTAAAAATGTGTTGTTTTTTCCATGCTATTACACATGCAATTCACAATAAGAAAATTAAATCACAAAAAGAAAATTAATGTGTTTACTTGAGCTTTTTAATAAAATGCCACCTGTGTTAAGGTAAAGTGATGCTACCAAAGAGTTCAGAGTCAAAACAGCTTTTAACTTAGATTCACATGGATTGTCTTCCCCCTCCCCCACCCAGTAGTTTAAATGTAGAGATATTAAATATTAGTTATATCAGAAAGAATCAAATAACTCAGAACACTCCTCCTCCTAACACACAGGACCTATCCAAAATACTTTTCGCTTCTGCCTCCAGCTTTATGGGAACTACTCCAGTGCCATGTTATTACTATCAATGATGTTGTTGCTAATAAAAAGTAAACAAAAAAGCTATGTTAATTTCAAGCTTCATTAGAAATGGAAGTGAAAAAACATCAACGCTTACTGAGTGAAAATGGACTCAAGTATTGGAAAAGCAAAGTTCAAAGTTCTCAGGGAATCTTTCAAATACATCTCAACTTGCTGCTCTCTCGTACATCTTGTGCCTGTTACCTCATCAGAACCAAGACTGGATCATTTGAACTTTTGCAAGAATAGCTGTTCCAAATATCTGCGATGCGCAATGTCAGAGAGTTCAGGAATGAATGAAACAAGTATCAGATAAGCTTTGGAAAGGTCAAACGCAACTTTAAGATCTATTAGTAAAGATCTTTCCAGCAGATATAGATCAATAGCACTGCTGAGGGTTGCATGCAGTATGATGCTGCATACAAATCTGGCCCACTGTTTTCAAAAAAGGAGAAATGAAACTAAACTTAGAGCTGTGCCAGAACAATCAGAGGAATTATGGATCCGGTATTTTAGGAGAAGAGACTGAAGAAGGCCATTGAAGTGAAGACTGAAACAGGATGTGATTTCTCTTTAGCAACAGACCAGGAGTTATCTGACAGATCAAATATTTCTAACCGACCTGGCTGCTTAGGTGTGTTCAATTAATTTCCAGAAAGACCAGCATTTTCAGAAATCTGAGGCATCACCTCTGCTGCTGTCAAGTTGCAGGAAGCCCTCTAGTCCTGCTGGTGTCGCAGCTTTATGGGTTGAACTCCATGTCTTTCTGCTTCAGTTCTGCTCTCGAGGCATTTTGGATTCTCTGTTACATCCAGAATGTCACAACATGCAAAAATTTACAAATTCATTTAATAAAGTTACATAATTAACTTTCTCTGTCTGAGTCAAATAAAGCCATTCAAACATCAGCTATCTTGAGAACTACAGCTATCATCTCACTAGTTAATTAATATTTCTGCTGGTGCCTATTGTTTACAGATACAGAGCAAAGTGCTTTTCAATCTTCTTTCAGTTATCATCCACATTTCTGGAAAATTTCTTTTCCAGCTGGGTAAGAGGTGTTTTTCTGTTCAGGGCACGCTCCTATTTTGTGTTATTTCTGTACCTATTTGAAGAAATTGCTCAGAGCAAAAAAAAAAAAAAAAATTAGAAGAAACCTACTTCATTTAGCATCTGTATTCTAGCACTGTTTAATATGCACTTCTGTAGAAAAAGATACCTTATTCTAAGAGGCTTATATGACTTTTTTGTAGGTGCACCTGATGAGGCATCTGATCTAAGCTGAGTCTCTGTAAAACTGTGTCTTTGGGAGACTTGTTATTACTCAGGCCAAGCATCAGATTTCTAGTTTCACCATATACTGTACTGTATTTATTCTTTATATGACTACTAGGGAGATTGTGTACTTAATATTCCTCACAATAGTTAGGATTTTACCAGTGTATCTTTAGTAGGAAGCTTTCTGAAGGCAGAAGCTTGCTAATTAAGCAGAAATTAAGTAGAAATGCCCGTCAAAAGATTTTAAGGTGCAGGCAGAGGATGTGACATCAGCTCTCACACGTGAATGCCCCATCATAAAGAACGAGAAAGGACAAAATTAAGGTATAAAAGAACACCCTATCCTGCAATTTTGTGTCTATTTATCCTATGTTCTCCCCTTCTCCCTGGGGAAATGAGGAAGAGGTTGTAGTGTCAACCAGAACAAGACAACAGAAGCATGACAGATTCCATCTGAGCCTGAGAGGAGATGATATCCTGACTTGTGAGGAAAAAAGAGTAGGGGGCAGCTAAGATTCTGAAATATTTTGTAACCACAAAGGACCAAGGGCTACAGCAAAATAAGTTCCAGGATTTGCCCTTTTCACAGCTGTTATCACACTGGAGAGTCATCGTTGTCTACGATCATCAGCTTTTACGAAGAGCATATCTCTTCCTCTATGGTTACCAATGGATGAAATCTATTCTGAAAGAAATTTTCATCATCAGTCCCCTTTGACTTTTTGTTGCTAAATTTCAGCTCCTTCTCTCTGCTAACCTCTAAACTGCTATTGGGATTTTTTTTTTTTTTTTCTGTTGGTTTCCAACACTGATAATCACCCTATGGGTCAGCTCTCTGAGTTCTTTGCTACAACAGAGTTTTCTGTTTCTTTTTTAAAAAATAATTTCTCTAGTAACATCATTCTTGTTATGCTATTAAGCTTTATTGAGTTACATAGGAATAATTTTCTACAGGTCTACTCTGTACTTGGCTCTTGGATGTGCTCATGCATTCCCATGGAAAAGATCTGTAGGTGGGTTTAAATAATTTTTTTTTTTTCTGATTTAAAAATCTTATCATATTTTCGCTATTAAGACCTAAGATAATATGCACAGGTCAACAAGTTTGAAGTCACTGGCTTCATTATATACATAGCCAAATAACTTTGAACAAACTTCCCCTGAAAATCGTGGCCGTAAATGATTTAGTATCATAAGAAAAGCTTTTACAGGCAAAACACTACTTGGATTTCATTTAAACTAACATTTGAATGGGACTTTGCCCCACCAGCCAGTAGGTGGAGATGTAAGTCCAGTAATTACTACAGAAAACAGCCATTTGGCAGTCCTTGATACAGTTGAAGGTTTGTATAATACAATTTAACCGAGGTTAGATTTCTTAATAAGCATTAGATGAGACAGATGAAATCTGTCTGCAGTTAGGGCCCATCTATCAGCCTTCCTTGCCACCGACATTCCTACAGCCTATGGTCAGCTGTGCCTGTGGAGCTTAGAAAACTTTCATATTCAACAAACTATTAACGAAAGTAAAAAGGCAAAAAGTTAAATAGGTGATCAAAAGACATAGTTTCTAATACCTGACCACGTGTTGTCAAGTATTTTAAAAAAGCTTTATCAGTGTTCTGCTATACCACATTAAAAAAACCAAAGCACTATAAAAAAAAAGTAGTCTCAGTCATCCCAATACCCACATTGTGACAAGTTTAGAGTCCCTTTCATGCCTACAGAAATTATGAGCATGCTATTACCTTCCAGAAGATATATGAATGTTCTTAAAGTATTACCACTTCCATTGAGACAGTGACAATAGTGTGTTTTGGTATTAAAAATTTATGAATCTATTAAATTATCATTATAGGTACTCATACTGGAAGTTGGTTGCAATAGCAATAATATCTTGTGATTTATGAAAAATGCAACCATGTCTCAACATCATCCTGCTATAGAATAATAATAATATCCCTATTTAGCAGAAATGAAAATGCAAACAATTACAGTAATATAAGATAAAGTGTAAAAATTAAGGCAATATAGCTGGACATTTATAATAATTTCTTTGTTTTGGTTATGCGCTTGATATAAAGTCAAATGAGAACAACCCGGAAATAACAGGTCCCATATGATTTAGCTATATCAGCTAATTATATATATTGTAACTACAACTAACAAAGGACTATTCTTCTTCCCTGAATGCCCTTTGAACAAGTCAGGAACAAACAAAGATTGTGCTTTGAACAGTTTTGCTGCTTCAACTGTCATTCTGTCAAAAGGAATGACTACAAAATAAATGCGCTAGGCATTAAAACCTACTGCTAAGCAGCGAGCTGGGGACTTGAAACATTTCCTGGGGACTTGAAACATTTCCTGGGGACTGAGAACTTAGGAAGTTTGCTCTACTTCAGTGCCTTCTGGGAGTCTGTTAGAAACCACTACTCTGAGGTCCCCAGAGAGTGGTCTGAAAATGCTGCTACAAACTACTTTCTTGCCCCGCTATTTACCTTTTCCTTGGGTACTCTGAGAGGTCCTTTGCATGTTTGTAATGCTTTGAAAAGGAAAAATGTTGTTACTGTTCTCCCACTGTGCTCCTGGCTTATCACCATCTCTTCCACTCCTAATTCACTGCATGTCCACAGGTCATTTGTACTCATGGGAAAACAGAGTGGTTATTTGCCCTAGCACAAAACAGGCCGGGAAGTTCTGCAGAATCAGCTAAACTTTCTGCTGGAGAACCAGGAGAGCGGAAGGAGCAGGGGTCTCCTCTCTCCTTGCAGACACCTCATTCTCTGTTGAGGGCAAATGGACTTGTGTAATTTAATACCTACAGCACGTCTCCAGCACTGAAAACAAAGCTGACACACCAGCTTAACAACAGAAAACATCAGAGGGGTTGATTTTCCTAATAATTCACTTGAAGAGATAGTTATATGCTGTTTTGCCACAAAGGAAACAGGTATATTTAGAAATGAGCAAAGCTGATATATGAATCTTGTTCCCTAATAAAGGACAGTGTCTTGGCAGTTTATGGAACAACAAATGTCAACTGTTTTGAGCCTCATTTGTTCCTGGTCTCTCAAAAGATATGCATAGCATTTTATAAATAAACTAACACAGCAAGATTTGGAGTGTTTATCATGATTTTCACCTCACAGGTTGCTGGACGAATTTGCCTTTCCCTCTTGACAAAACTTGTCTTCCAGCTAGAATAACGATATTTTGGTTACGTACATGAAACGAAAACACATGCTAGTGTGTCTGGGGATAATTCAAAATATGATCCTGCATGTCTTATTTCTAAGGTCCTCATCATGTCAATACCTATACTGAACTCTCCTAATATTTTAAACAAAATTTGTATTAAACTCTCTTTTTTCTCACTCAAGTCTCAGGTAAAAGATCTGATTCACACAGATAAGTGCGAGGGTTAACAACTGAAGAAATATGGAAGAGACATAATGACTGTCAGAGAGATGCAAAAACTGCTGATAGCCATTACTAAAAAGCAATCACCTATAACCCAACATCAAAATGGAAATTGTCTTGAGAGAGTATCTACAAACATTGTCCTGCATCTCATTCAGTTCAGCGTTGCATTAAAAACCTGCATGGTGCAATTCAGCAACCCTGCTCCATGGAGCTTTAAATAGGGCTTTGTGCGTAACTGTATCAGTTTGGAACATGTGCCCATGAGGTCCTAGATCTTGGTCTCAGGTCTGGAAAAGGACCTGAAGAGCCAGCTGCCATTGTGCTATAAATCTGACGCCATCTAGAGCATGTGGAGGAAGTCTTGTGGACCATTTTATAAACGTTTGCTTGGCAGGAAGCAAGGCTTCAGAATCTGACAAATTTTCCAGGGCAACAGAAGTGGTGTATGCTGCATTTTTGGTTGAGAAAATGGAGGAACCACTGGATGTCTTGTTGGAAAGCCAGAGACTTCACATGTCTTGATTTCTGGCGTGGACCAAACAGAAATTCTTACAATCAGGATTTAAAACAGAGTTTGCCATTTGCATGAACCTCAAATAGAGCTCAAATAACATTGCAATAGGCTGTAAAAACCAGAGGGTTAATCAGAATTCAAAAATCTTAGCAAATGGGAGAAGTGAAGTAAACAAAGGCAAAAAAGATAAAGTTCAAAATATTCATCCACAAAGTATCACACTGATCTAGGGATAATAAAGACAGATCACCTTTTTGGACATGGCACTTCAAATAGATATGAAGACAAATGCCTTGCCTTCAAACATGTAAAATCTGCATTACAAGAGGAGGATGATGAACACTTGGCTAGATACCAGTTCTGCAGAAAATGATGTGGCGGTTACACCACAGCACAAGCCTGGCATGAATCAGCAAGGTGAAGGAAATATGAACAGTAACATAGCCTCAGAGACAGCCAAAGTCACCCGCCTATTCTACTAGGCGATGATAAGGCTTTGGCTGGTGCAGTATCTGCTCTCAGTATGGAAAAAGTCCAGACGAGAGCAAAGAAAATAATCAGAGATCTAGAAAACATGACTTATTGAGAGAGACTGAAAAAACATAAGACTTACTTGAAAATGAACAATGAACTGATCTGACATGAGTCCTCAAGCACTTAAAAGGTCTTCTCCCAGTGTACAGTGTACATAACAAAACACAAAGGGGTAAAAGCTGTGGCAAGAAAGTTTCTGAGCAGATATTATAAGAATAGTACTGAAACATTGGCTATATATAAATTTCTTCCCAGCCCCTTCTTTTCATGCTTCCAGCACACACTGCGTTGGCAGCTTAATTTCTTGAGAGTGGAAGACGGAAAATCTCTTCACCTCAGGGCTAAGGAGGTCCTATGCCAAGATAGCTGGATAGTCAGAATTATTCTGTGTAGACAAAAAACCAGAAGGTATACATTGGCAGGTGAAGATGCTTCTATGCCATGCTTAGTTGATTGCTGCCTCTGAAAAAGAACCATGGGCATTGGAGGGGAAAGGAAGAAAAACATTGTGATACTGTAGAGTATCTGGCAGACCCTGTAGAGTAAGGGGGAAATGGCACACATACACCCCCCCCCAACCCCAACTGCTCATACTGGAGAGATGCTAAAGAGTATTAGTAAACTTGAGCCAACGAGCATGTATGGAACTTGCATCAATGTACAGATTTGGAAGCTGTTTGGCACACTGAGGGGTCTGACAAAATTAGTCATTGGTATTAGTCTTTGTTCTCTCTTCTGTTGGAAGTAACTGTAGCACAGATACGGGCTTTAGACAGCAATAGGTCATTCTTTAAAAAACCCACAACATCAACCAAACAGAAATGGAAGTGGATGCAGATGTCAATCCCAACTTTATGCTGGTAAACACTATAAAATGTAAGAGAAGGGTGTTGGTTTTCTGTTTCCTAGTACCAATAGGTGTCACCAAATTCTGCATGAAGGTTCTAGAGAAAATGGCTTGAAAATATAAAATTAAAAATAGAAATAATTATTTTAAAAGTATGATTTCTTTTTCTTCATGGAAAATTGTTCAGACATGATTTTATAATTTTGAAAGCCAAGTCATCTGTAGCAACAGCATGTTAATAGCGTCAAACAGCTCACCTGTAATCCTTGAGCAACATATCTCTGTTGTCTTCTTGGCCACCATCCCAGTCTTTTTAATGTAAAGAAATATTAATTTCATGTCCAGAAACTACTTAGTTTTCTAATTACTGGTAGTTTTGGTGACCCACTCTATGAATCTGCCCCAGCATATGGGCATATAGACTGTCAAGCTCTAAAGTTAATACTTGTGTGAAGTAGCAGGCTAACAGGTCTAGAAACATTACATTCAAGATGTTTAGATTTTTATGTTAACGATGAAGCTCCAAGTAGGAAAGAAAATTGGAAATACGAGTTTCCACAGAAGCATAGCTACTTTGGCACTGCAGCATCAAATCATTATGAACAAAATTTGTTCCCTTTTGTCTTGGGAGGCATGAGCCACTAGCAACATTCAAGTGAAAAGTTGTGTATCAAACCTGAATCTACCCAATTCAGCTAGTACGTAGGAGTCAACTAATTGCTTGAGTTATTCTTGTGAGGTTATAAAAATTATACCAGCAGCAGCTTTTTATCTTGGATGGGGGGTTTTTTGTTTTGTTTTGTTTTGTATTTTGACAGGTTACATTCTCTGTATAGTTACCTCTTCTGAGCTGGCCTTCAGAGAAAATGTACTGGTTGTACAGAACGTCTACAATGAAATCCGACCAAAGGCAGGAGAAAATGACTGAATAGTCATATCTTCACTCAAAAATGGTGTGTTAGTGTCAGCATTTTTCATTGAAAAAATTCTGAGATTTTCATGGTGCCACAGGTGGACGGCAGTTTGTGAAAGCTATTGTTATCTCCACTATTGTTATCTCCACTAACAGTCTTCTACAGACTATAGCTTGTCAAAACAATAAATCAAGACCTTAAATTACACAAACTCACACTGGTTGGAGACTGCTTCTCTGTAGAATAATGCCTTTGCATCAAACATTCCTGTAGCACAGTTCAAAACAGTAGATTATATTCAGGCTTTAAAAAAATAGACAATAGTTTCTGGTTGTGAAAGGTTTTATGAATATGTTTATAGGCAGAAATCAACCATAAAAGACACAGACTATAAAGCACTGGGAGCTATAGAACAGAAATCATTGTCCAAAGCACTTTCTAAACTTCAGAAATGAACATAAAATTGTAAAAGTACTTGTCAGATTTGAAATGCAGTCTTACCAAAGACTTTCTTTGCACCAACATGTTGTTAGAAGTATATCTAAATACTGAAAGTAAGGAGCTGCAGAAAAAGAGAGTATTTCTGAGAGTATGTCATATTCAAATAAAAAAGCATGCTGACAACAGCTTGCATAATAATATGATTTTACATATGCAAATCAACAGAAAGTGCCATGTAATCTTCCAATCTAACACACGTCTGGCTACATTAAGGTCATACATTACATCCAAGGTTGACAGTCTGTGATGCAAGGGAAGAGAAAAATGTACTGATCACCTAATTTCATCCCTTGAGCATGTCCAAAATTTTACCAAAAAATATATCTGTAAACCATAAATGGGCCTTATTACTGTGAGACCTCAGTGCTATAACCTTTGCCAGACTCACACCCAAAGTAGCCTTGCAACGGTGGGGTGATTCTATTCCTATTTTATAAACGAGAAACTGAGTACAAGAACTGAAAAGTCTCGCAGAGATTACAAAGGTGCTTCTACTTCCTCGGCTAGCCCAGTACTTGCCAAACTATTGTTCTGGTCCTTTGCTAGAATTACATGATTCTCCAGCTTTGTCTCCCTTCAGGGGGGTCTGGAGATGACAGTTCTATATCAGAAGGCAAACAGGCTGTCATAGAAAGGAAACCTCGGAGAGCAAGGAGTGATCATATACCAAAAAACTACTAACTTTCCCAGATAGGTGCCAGAAGTCTTGGCATCCAGTAAGTAGCACAACACTTCTCTCCTTAGTTAGGATTTCCATCTTGACTTGCAATTCAATAGCAATACTGTTAGGTCTCACCCGCACCTTTCCCTCCCTCCTGTATTGTAAAGTAACACCACCACAAAACTGCTCCGAGGAGCTGTGCAGCCCTTTCCTACCCTAATTGATCTGTGCTATATTAGTGATTTTCCCTGTCGATTAGTGGTTTTTACAAACAGTTTTTTGAGTTCAATTGTTGATATTTTGTTGTCTGGTTAAAAATATGGCATGAATGGACACTGATGCCCGCTTTCAGATTGGGCATGTGATAACGTGAACTGATGTAATGTAAGTGCTGCCAGGAAATAAAAAGCAGTCATCCCCAGCAGGCTTGAGCATATCAAACCTCTGCTTTAAACTTCCACAGAGCTTTTAGCCCAGACAGGCTATTAAATCATATAAACTGACATGCTGTATATCACAGTCCATTATAGCAACAAGGTTATCCTATTAGTTTAAGTGGCAATCGCTTGGGTTAGGCAAACTCCTCCAGAGACTACAGTGCTTGCAGCACAGAAAGAAACAGCCACACAAGAGCATGCTCTTCTGTCCCAAACGGGCACGCTCCCAAACCTCTGCCATGACAGAGAATCAAATCATTGAGAGATAATAAGCCAAGATGATCCTTGCCACAAAGGAGGTAAACATCTCCGGTCCTCCCAAGTCCCAGTTTCCCAAGTCATCTCAAATTCTGCTGAATGATCACTGACCCTGGGATCAATACAGTGAGCATCATCATGACATGATGATGATTTCACGATTGTCTGACAATTCCCACAATACAGCAGAACACCGATTTGCTCTGTGTCATTTACACAACCCTGAATGCATCAGAGGAAAATAGCGCAAAGCCCCCTTCAGAATATATTGGTGTAGTTGTACATGAATCACAAGAGAAAAACCACTACAGCCAACTGTTGCGAGCTGCAAGTGTGACGGATCAGTTGAATGCACTATAAAACTTCTGTTGTTCCCGTGGCACATGAAAAAGGGAAATCAACAAGGAGTTCACAGATTTAGTCTCTGGATGGGAAGGCAACATTATTAGGGGTGAAGTCCAATTTCAGTGCCCCTAAGTATTCAATGTATCCTGAAAAACAGCAACACAGATACTTCAGAAAAATAGCTAATCTTAAAGGCTACCTGAGATCCGTTCATGGAATAGTTGTTAAACCTTCCTAAACACTACAATGAGCAAAGACCGATATCTGATAATTCACATAGGAGCTTTGATTGAAAATACATTTTATACGGCTATAGTTTAGTTCAGTGAAACCTATGGGAAACTTGGCATGGCCAGTGACAAACTACACATGAACCACAGAATCACTAAGGTTGGAAAAGACCTGTAAGATCATCAAGTCCAACCATCAACCAACACCACCATGCCCATTAAACCATGTCCCACAATGCCACGTCCACACGTTCCTCGAACACCTCCAGTGAGGATGACTCCACCACCTCCCTGGGCAGCTTATTCCAGTGTCTCACCACTCTCTCAGTAAAGAAATTTTTCCTAGTATCCAGCCTGAACCTCCCCTGGCGCAACTTGAGGCCATTTCCTCTTGTCCTGTCACTTGTCACTTGGGAGAAGAGACCAACACCCACCTCTCTGCAACCCCCTTTCAGGTAGTTGTAGAGAGCGATGAGGTCTCCCCTCAGCCTCCTCTTCTCCAGACTGAACAACCCCAGTTCCCTCAGCCGCTCCTCATCAGACTTGTGCTCCAGACCCCTCACCAGCTTCATTGCCCTTCTCTGGACACGCTCCAGCACCTCAATGTCCTTCTTGTAGTGAGGGGCCCAAAACCGAACACAGTATTCGTGGTGCAGCCTCACCAGAGCCGAGTACAGGGGCACGATCACCTCCCTGCTCCTGCTGGCCACACTGTTTCTGATACAGGCCAGGATGCCATTGGCCTTCTTGGCCACCTGGGCACACTGCTGGCTCAAACCAGCGTCATAAATTTTGTAGATGAATGCAGCCTGATACAAATGCAGTTACAAATTTGTCATGTAAGTCCCAGATTGGTGCTAGTACATCATCTGTACCTGAATTTGACACTGGGCAGGCTGGAAGCTTCTGAGAGTGTTATACCGTCCTAAATTCATAAACATCAAGCCAAATCTTGGTGTAAAGCTACTTGTCATGAACAACTGCAGAGGGCCTGAGAATGGGTGTGGGTCTCAGGAAAAGCTGAGATCTGGAATGAAGCTCCAAGTTGTGTCACAGTGAAGGGTGGAGACGCTGCCTGAGCTGCACTGCAGGTGTATGGACAGTGAAACATGCCCACACTCACACCAGAAATGGATGAGAATGTCTACATTCTTCACGAGGGATTTTCAATGGAAAGACTGTGTCCAGATAGATGTCATCCAACAGGAGAGTGCCTGTCAAATACCAACCATAGTGGAGTACAGTAAAAAAATAAAAAAAAACGGGGAAAAATTAATACCAGAAACACTAGCTCAGCTAGCATTGGAGCTCAGTATGCTCCGTGCTACTGTCACACCAAGAGCCTACCTGACAACACTTTAATTTGTTGTGTCAACAGCTAACACTCTGCTGATGTCTGCTGCAGCAGTATTTTGATCGTGTACAGATGGAAAGCAAACGTATCATTCAGATGATACAATGACTGCTCTTAGGTCTTCTGTAGTTTGATTTGGTTTTATGTACATTATTTCTTAGGTTGATACGACCTTTTCTGCTTAACACACATACTGAGTTGGCATTTTAAGTGAGGGAAAAACCTCATCAGCGCAGTTTTTGGATCACATACCCATTTATTGCTGGTGTTTTACTAAAAATGCTGGCAATTTTCCAGTTCATTAAGGATCAGCTCAGATCTGATGCTGCTGGCAAGAAATAAAGCTACTAGGATACCAATAGTAAAATATTTAACCTAAATAAAAAAACCCAACAACCCTACTGCTTACAAAACAGTAACATAATAATTATGATGCTGGCTGAAGCCATTTCTAGTTTTAGTGTATATACACCTAAAGGAAAACTGTTCTGTCTCTTTAATTCTATAGAAGCTGTCTTGGTCAATTAAGTTACTGATACCTAAAATGGTTTGTAACCTTTACTGTACTTCTTGTAAGCAAGGTATTAAAAGCTCGAGGCGTCAACAGAGAAGGCCCTACAGGAAAAGCAGTACTGACTTTGAATTAGAAAATAATTCCTCCCCTAAGCAAAATTCATGCCGATTATTTAAAACACTTCTATACCCTTGCCATTGTAGTCAGAGGGCACTTTTGAGCAAAGATACTGTCCTAGCTCAGCCTGCCTTCAATCCTGCTGCCATGTGTGGGGCCGGACATGGTGGTTCCAGGTGCAATGCTGCTTTTCCACCTGCAGCATTCTGATGCGCATCCTGTGATCAGGAAAACAAAGGAAGACTCTCACTGATTTGTGTAAGAACTGGGAAGCCTTGAAAACAAAGGAAGACTCTCACTGATTCGTGTAAGAACTGGGAAGCCTTTCTACCTTTCTCGGGAGATGACTACTCAGATTACAAGAGATTTATAGGTTGCATTGTCCTATATGTTTTTTCTTGCAAAGCCATTTATCTGTGCGTCTTACGAGTGCAGGCAGGGCAAGGTGGGTATCAACGGCTGCCATGCTGACTGTAACAACAGTTCATGCAAAACCACTACAACTGTTCTGTACTGCACAAAGCCTTCACCTGTTCTAGAAAGTTTCCTACGTGTACATCCTCTTCAGGCCTCTCTTGTCTTTAAGAGATGCATACTACAAACTGCGAATGTGTGAAATGGCTGATAAGCAGCCCTGTAGCTACACTGGCAGTATATAAGTTTTACTTACACACAAACTTTGAATGCTGAACGAGATTACACGATGTGCTAGGTGACTTTCAGTAAGCAGCAAGAAATGACAAGTGGTCAGAGGACCAGGAAGTCTTGTAGAACAGCGATACAGGCTCTAGCAACTCTGGAGTGTTAGGAGGTTGCACTAAGCTGCATCTATGTTGTGGAGTGGTCATATTGGAGGCTGATGGAAAGTACTTCATCAGCACTTACACCAATGCAGGATGAAGACTGATGGGCCTAGATGGAGATAAGTAAAAAGGAACAAGTGGTATAATGAAAATAAGCCCATCAAATGCTGCAATTACCTACTTGTCCCTGTACAGAGCTGGTCATTCCCTGGATATAGGGGTCAATTTCTGCATGAATCAGATCCATTACTTCAAAATAGTGCAGAGTCTGGGAGAGAGACACAGGTTTTCCTTTTGTTTTGGGGAGGGGAAAATGCTGAGTTTTTAAACTGCCCAAACCTGCAGCATGGAGTTTCAGCCAGTGCTACTGACAGCATCAGAGCAAGCTCTGCTGCCAGCCCTGCTGGGATGCACACTGTGTGAGAGACCTGGAGGCTTTGCCACATTGAACCATGTCTGTCTGTCTGTCCTCTCTCTGCTGATGCAGATTAATCCCAGATGATCCCTACACGAGAAAAAAGAAAAGGAAAAAAAAAAAGGAAAAGGGGGAAGGAAAAGGGGGAAGGAAAAGGGGGAAGGAGAAGGGGGAAGGAGAAGGGGGAAGGAGAAGGGGGAAGGAAAAGGGGGAAGGAAAAGGGGGAAGGAAAAGGGGGAAGGAAAAGGGGGAAGGAAAAGGGGGAAGGAAAAGGGGGAAGGAAAAGGGGGAAGGAAAAGGGGGAAGGAAAAGGGGGAAGGAAAAGGGGGAAGGAAAAGGGGGAAGGAAAAGGGGGAAGGAAAAGGGGGAAGGAAAAGGGGAAAAAGGAAAGGAAAGAGGATCTACCTTTGTGAAGAGTAGAAGATCATTCCTGTGAATGAGCTGATCTATACAATACTGGGATCAGAGGCTGGTTTATCAAAAATTATTTACAAATCAGCTTGACACTGTTCATGTTTGACAGCCCGGTGTTTAAGTTACAGCAATATGTATACAGTAGCAATATCACCAGTCATAAACAAAGCATCTGCTGGCAGAATGTAGACTCAGCTATCGATGCATGTATTGCATCAATCTCCAGCAAAGAAAACATTAAACTAAAGTCTGTTCATGAAGTGCTCTGTGGAATAAATAGAATAACTGTAGTCACATTCACTCATGTCCGATGCCAATACTTTCTCTTAACAACAAGTATGTGCCTGTTTCTTTTATGCACAACCACTGGGCCAGGAAAGACTGGGAAGATTTGTGTTTCCAGGCATAGCTTGTGAATTCTGCAACTTGTTGTCCTGATCTTTTTCCTAGTTTTGTATAAACCTGTATAGAAGCTGTTTGCTTCTACTACCTTTCATTAGTATGAAGTGGCCTACATGGAAATTTCTGGGCTTGGATTCTTCTGCTACAGTTACCTTCTTTGCTTGTTCTGCTTCATGTTCCCACTCTCCCCTTTATCGCTACTTACTCAAAGGGGTCGCTGGGATCAGCTCTCTGGAGCTCTGGAGGAATCGGTATTCTTTTGTAGTACATTTCCCAGTCAAAAGCTCCTCGCATGGCATCCCCCGCCTGAGCCTCGTAGCCAAAGTGATTGTGGTCAATGACATCGATCATAGGACACACGATGGTTTTGTGGTTTAACGCAATCTGGTCTGAAAAATGAAAGTAGAAAATAGGAAACGGCATGTCTAGTCAAGCCATCTATCATATTACTGCAAAGCGAATCCCACAGGTTTTCTGGTGTTTGAAGATTGCTTGCTTTGTTCCCTATGGCCCCCAAATAATTTCATTTTTCAAATCTGTATCAAACCTTTATCTAAAGTGGACTTAATACAGTTGGGCAATGATTAGAAGCATTTACAGTTCTTTAAAGGGAGGCATATCCCTGTGAGACCCACAGGAGTCCAGTCATCTAGATCTCTGTCACTTTGCTAGTCTGAGCTGTCCCCAATCTGTCAGCTACGGAACAAGCCAGCAAGCAAAATGTAAAAATACTCCTTCAGCTGTGGGGAGCGTGTATGGCAAGCTCCTGCGAGAGAGATTTGTGTTCCCAAATGTGAATCTCAGCCCTTGCAACCATTCAGCTGCTGTTCCTGTGGCTCTAGTGTGCATCAGCTTTGAGATCAAATGCTAAAAATTAAAGAAAAACTCCAACACGAGGAGCAAAACAGCTCTTGTGTCCTTTTTTGTACCAATCTTTGAGATATAAAGAAGGCCACACAGTGTTATTGTTACTCACCTGTTTTCTAAAGAAAGGAGTGTTTTTTTTTTTTTTTTTTTTAAATAGAACTGTGAGGCTAAATCAAATTCCTATCTCTAGTATAAGAGCAGGGTGGGCCTGAGTCTTCTTTGGTGAATCCTATTGCTTAATCCCATAGAACTCCTCAGAAAAGAAAGAAAAGTAAAGAAGATACTCCAGCAGCAAGAATTAGGCAGAAGAATAATGGTTTGAAATGAGGAAGTAGAGGGAAAATTTGTAGCTGCGTTGGCATGAAAGGACAGTAGAAAATTGGCTGGAGCAGGTGAAAGGTAAACTTCTAGTACATTAGCATATCTATGAACCCTTAAAAAACCCAAAATCTCAAAATTCCAAGTATAATAAAGCTTTTTCTCCAAATGGCAGCCTAGATTATTTACAAAATGTAATACATTGTAGGGCCTACGTGGAAAAATTCTTTTTTGTTTTTAAGGACTAGATTTCACTGGTGCTTGATAGCTCCCTAAAAAAAAATCAGAGGGCTGCATGTAGAATGAACACTTAGATAGGAAGGCAGGTAATACTGGTGTAATGATTAATAATACAGATTCTGCTTCCTTGCTTCTGAAGGACTGAAATTAAGAAAAAAGATTATGTTAGCAAAACATCTGTAGTTTTCATATTTATTCTCAGTTGTTTAGAGACTGTCCAAATGGCGGAACAATGCTGACTGCTAGTAAGAAATTACTGTGTCTGAAAGTTCAGCAGGTTTTTACATCCTTGTCCTTTAATAGTGAAATAAATTTAAAGCACAGGCTCTCACAAAATTCTAGGAAACTCATTTCAGACATAATGGCTGCATTACCGTTGCTATTGCCAAATATAATTACATTCACTGGTATACTGTGTAAAGTTATCTGTAATCATTATGTAAAGTAATTTTTACATAATCCCTTTCCTGTGATGGTCCTGCTAATAGTTATAGGGCTTAAAATAATCTGTCTCTCATCCTCCCCTTCTAAACTGATTGGAGGACAGAAACCAAATTGGCTGGAGCAGGTGAAAGGTAAACTTCTAGTACATTACCACCTTTCTCTTGATCTTTAAAAGCCGCTGCCTTTAAATAGACTGAAGGATTGGAAAGCTCAAAGTCACATGCAGAGACAGCCAGGAAGAAATTAATTTGAGCAGTGCTCAAACTCAATCCCAGTCTTCCTTCCTATAACTCTGCAAGATTTTTGCAAATAAGATGATGCTTACCTGCCTGTTCTTGTGTGCACCTGCAGAACTTAATTCTCAGCCCCAAAAATGTTTCAGAGATGATGAGGAATCACAGGAAGATCTTGACTTTTGAAGAAACCAGGGAGTTTGTAGTTGTGCACACCAAAAGGCAGAGTGATCAAACTTGCAGCCTCAATGTTTCTTTCAGTATGCCTAAAATAATGAATTTTGCATACATACTTCTTAGGCTCAAATGTAGCCTCAATACAAATTTAGGAAACAGAAAAAAGGGCTGTAGGGCTAGCTTACATTTCACAAGAGTGCTAGTATCATAGCTTTACAGATGTGAACATGCTGCTGCCTTTGCCAGCCACTCTTTATCCCACCTGCTCCTAACGCCAGAGTCTGAAAGTCATAGCTGAAATGATTTACAGTTTCTTTTCTATTGCCTTTGCTCATCATCCTCTCACAAATTCCTACTGGTCTGAAAATTTCCATGCGTTATTTCAATGCATATATGCTGCAGATAAAAGGAAGAACAAACAGATAAGAATCATTGTACATGTAAAAATCTTGCAGATTTGAGGGAGAGCATAGGATCAAGAGGGAACATTGCTCAGAGCTTTCTCCTTAGCAATTTTAAGCAATATATACATACATATTTGAATTCAGCACTTTTACTATCAAGCAGAGTGTGCACGTGACAATAAACAGAAGTTTTTAATATTGGATAAGTCACTATCTCAAAAATGTAGGTTTTATCTTTATGAGAAAGATGCACCCCTTTAATTTCATGTGCTGGTTTTGAATTGGCCTGATTAAAGTAACAATGCCACATCACAAATACTCTTAGTTTCCTACTTAAATACGTGATTACAGATGGTGACAACATTTCAGTGGCTCATCAAATCACCTCTTGTTACCTGAGTTGTCATAAGCACTTGTACTCTCAGTCTCCCCACTGGCAAGTAATGCATCATATAAATGTTGCGGAGATGGACAGCTATAGCTAGCAGGTGTCTTCATAACTTGCGAAGCATGATGTATTCATGGAATAGTTTTAAGTCTTGGTCAGGAAAAAAAAAATCTAAAACAAACCTAGTTCTGGTAGCTTATGGCACTACTGATCTATTGTCCATCACGCCTCTTACTGCTCCCGCAGCAACATCAGCAGAAGGAAAGATGTGCCTGCGTCTTTCAGCTGGTTTGCCACTCAGTTTCTTACCTGCAATAACTGTGACTTCACGCTACACTAGACTCTCAACTACAGCAGCTGGAGCCCAAGTTACATCTTTCCTTCTGCTGACTTTATACTACTGAGGAGTAATAACAAACAGCTGTGTTTGCCAACATTTTTACATGACTACAGCTGCCTGCTCAGTGAACATAAGGCAAAACTCTCTGAGATCTCAGAGTGGCTTATATCAGTTTAGAAACCCATTTAAGCTAAAGAAATAAACTAAATAAAGCTTCAAGAAAATAAAGAAAAGCCGTTTTGTGCCTGTTTTTAAGAAAACAAAACAAAGGACCATAACTGAAAACAACTATGGCTCAGCTCCACAAAGCTATTTAGACACCTAACAAGTACTGAAATAACTCAGTCATCCTTTGGTCTAAAATGTGATAGTCAATTCTGAAAATACAAGCTAGATGCCTAATATAAGCTATTTGCCTAAATAACCATCCTTAGGTGATTGTTCTTGGTTCCCCCCCAACTTGCAAGGTCTGATTTTGCAAAAAAAGAAAAAAAAAAAAAATTGGTTTGGAACAGTGGAAACCACTGCCCCTCTCAGCAAAGACCGACAGTCTTCACTCCAGAGCAGGGCTGAACTGAACTCTTGTTGAAGACTTTTCACTACACATGGCATATACAATCAGAGCTGAAACAGGGCAGCTTCAAAGCAATAAATACCCAATATATCCTCTGTTTTGGTTTCCTTGAATGACATTCAGTCAAATGCAGTGTTGACTGAATCATAAGATAGATCTTTAGATAAATACTTATTATTAGTAGCTAGGTGTCATCCGATTTCAGTATAGTAAATATTTGCCACCTAATGGTTATGAGAAAGTTCTCTCATCCCTTTTGGAAAACAGGGCACAGGGCATCCTTAAACATACTAGCTGTGTATTAATTCTCTATTTGTCCTTCTTCATGTAATGGTCTATTTTTTCTTTCAAAATAAAGCCTATTGATCCTGGGCTCCAGTGTTCCTCAAGATTGAGTTCTAGATCCTCTGGATGGTTAGCTAAGGGTATTTCTACTACATGTGGAACAAGAAAGATCTCATTCCACTTGAGAACTATGGAGAACTGGGACTTGGTCCCTTATGAAGCTTCTCACATCTTTCCAGTTTTCTGGCTTGAGGCTGAGGGTTGTGATCATTAGGTCAATACCCAACTGCAACCTAACTGCAATTATAAATCCTTTGTGACCGTTCTATTTTTTTTTCAGTTTTTATAGGGTGAAGCCCAGCTAGATGTACCTTAATTTCAGACAAAGCAAGAAAAGGAAATGGTTTTGCAACTCACA
Organism: Gavia stellata; assembly: GCF_030936135.1. Taxonomy (NCBI): domain Eukaryota; kingdom Metazoa; phylum Chordata; class Aves; order Gaviiformes; family Gaviidae; genus Gavia; species Gavia stellata. The sequence goes on from NC_082598.1 coordinate 41,629,433, forward strand.
ATTTTCCCATGTATAAGTTAGCAAAACAGAAGGGTTACATCTCATCTGCAGTAACTTAGCAAAAGATTTCATAGGACAAGAGTGAGAATCTTCTTGAGATTTTTTCATTAGTGGCAATGTATTATGCATGGTGGAGCAAAATCAGAAAGCAGAGGAAAGGTGCCTGTAGAATACACCAGAGTGTTTAAGGGCTACTTGTCAGAGCTGCTTGTGGAAGGCTTGTTGAAACTTTTATTTCCCTCTGCTCCTTTATGCCATTTGGTCTTTACATGAAGACACTGGGGTTATTTTTAAAAATGCTGATATTGTGATTAAGGGCAAAATGGTAATAAGAGGATAGACTGTATGTGTAATTTGATATGGAAGCTAGAAAGGATGTAAATTTGGAATTTTGTACTTGATCTTGTTACTGATCTGTACATCTAGTTACTAGTATATACTAATATACTAGTTACCAGTATTTTTTTTTTTTTGTCTCAAGTGATAGTTCATTAGCAGAACAGCATCTCTTCTTGGCTGCAAATGCTTTATCAGCTTGTTGTGTGGCCAAACCAATCCTAGCAACAAAATTTGAGAAACAATAACCGTTAATTGGTGAAACCCTATCCTGTCATGTACTTAGGACATACTCTTTTAATTAATACAGATTTCTTTAATAGTCAACTCTGAAATTTTCTCTGGTTTTGCTAGCAAAAAACCACTCACTTTGCAAAGCACATACACTTTGTACGTAGTCAGGTAGAAAACGGGACATTTGTAGAAAAAGGGACATTGTTTCCTGAAGTGAAATCCTAGACTACAACAATTGATTCTTTCCATTCCTTTGACTAATGGAGCTTTGCCAGCTGCAGCTGGAATCCAGCAAAGCAGTCAATAGCAAATCATTCTTTCGGAGCTTCCTATTGTGAATGCGGTTGTTATTGGATTTAACTCTGAGGACTTGGATACATTTACAGCAAAAGCTGTTTTAATGGAATGTGGAAGACTAGGAAGGAGTACAATACCTGCATAACAAAAGTTTTCAGGTGGATAGTAAGGGCATAGTATAATACTAGATTTAGCAGTGTATTTAGTGGCACTACTAATAAAATAAATCATAACTCTAATAGGCCAAAGTAATACTTCAAAATTTTACCAGTTCTTTAGTCACAAAGAACCATAAAATGGAGCTGCTCGCATTTCTTTGAGTTCTCTTTCATACTGACTCTTCAGATGCTGCAGCACAGCTCCAAACACTTCTATACAGTGTATGTCCTGCTTATTGTGGGACATGGCTTTGATTGCTTAAGCTATGCTGTATGCTATAATTTTAATGGCTGATGAACACTTATACACTTACTAAGCAAGGGAGGCAGCCAATTCACGTTGACTTCGCAATGAGAATCCAGAAATGTCAAGACTTCTCCTCTAGCCAGCGAGGCTCCTAGCAGTCTGGTCCGAATGAGCCCTTCTCGTTTCTTGGTACGTACAATCCTCACTTTGGCAAAACGGACCATGTATTCCTCCAGCTTCTCTTTTAAATGTTCTAGAAAGAAGGGCAAAAAAGGCGTCAGTGGTGTCAGGGCTGGAGGATGCAACAGAAGGACAGGTTGGCACACAACCTGCAAGCAGCTTATCTACTTCCATCTCTTGTTACTTCAAGTCCTCCAAAATCTGCCACAAATCCTCTCTGAGATGGTTCCGAAAGTGCAAATGTTCTCTGTTTTGTCACACAGAGGAAGCCACTAACACTCTGGACCTTTTACTGCAGTTGCTACTGGCAACCTGCCATCCACAATATAATCATGGCCAAAACAACTGCAGGATATTCATCCATCCTCTGGTTCCTGCAGCCCAAGGCCAGATAAACATTCTGGCATGCCGTTTTATAAACGGTGTCCTTTCCAAGTGGGTTTTCTACATCGACTAATTATGAAGAACTATGTGTGGAAAGCAATTTTTAAAAAGCACTAAAGTAGCATGATTAGATTGTTTTTGTAACGGGAAGGGAAACAGACATGAAGGAAGATCTTAATAGTTGGATACCAGCGTGAAGCAAATGGACAGCTGACTTCCTAATAAAATTAAGCTGCAAATGTAGAGCAGTTGATAGATTCTCTTATAAGCATAACCTGGCTCTGTTTCTATCACAAAACAGCACCTTTGGGAACTTTTTTTCTTCTGACTAGAAACACACACAAAGAATCATAAAAAAAACCCCCAACAACAAAAACCACCTTACATTTTTGCCTCTTCCTGAATACATCTACAACAGAAATACTGATCTTTTGTCTTTGACCTCAGCTTGTCAGACTCACTGCTCTGGAAAAATCTGATAATTTCATTCTGCAGGGAAAGAGGAAGAGAAAAGCTTAGTCTCCAATAATTAAAACTGGTGATAAGCCATATTTAGTGATGCTAGAGGCTGTAAGCTAAGTCTCACTGAAATGGGTTTGCCAGGTTATCACCTACTAATTCTTTGGACATGTGTGGTCAGTACAGGCCTCAATCCAGACCTTGCATCACTAGATATTGCAAGAAGTTTGCTAGGGACATTTAGCAGTACCCTCAGGCGTATAAGGCTGACGCATAGATTAAAGACAGTAAGCAAACAAATCATGGTAGAGAGAGTACAGAATCTAATGTTAAAATAAAATCAAGCTCCCCTGAAGTAGAGCTTCCTGCACATTCTCCTTCTTGTCTCTGCTGCTTTCCTTCCTAGCTGACCAATGCACAAGACTTTCCAAATCTATCTGCAAATTACCAGTGTGCCCAGGTGGCCAAGAAGGCCAACGGCATCCTGGCCTGTATCAGAAATAGTGTGGCCAGCAGGAGTAGGGAGGTGATCGTGCCCCTGTACTCGGCACTGGTGAGGCCGCACCTCGAATCCTGTGTTCAGTTTTGGGCCCCTCACTACAAGAAGGACATTGAGGTGCTGGAGCGTGTCCAGAGAAGGGCAATGAAGCTGGTGAGGGGTCTGGAGCACAAGTCTGATGAGGAGCGGCTGAGGGAACTGGGGTTGTTCAGTCTGGAGAAGAGGAGGCTGAGGGGAGACCTCATCGCTCTCTACAACTACCTGAAAGGGGGTTGCAGAGAGGTGGGTGTTGGTCTCTTCCTCCAAGTGACGAGTGACAGGACAAGAGGAAATGGCCTCAAGTTGCGCCAGGGGAGGTTCAGGCTGGATATTAGGAAAAATTTCTTTACTGAGAGAGTGGTGAAACATTGGAACAGGCTGCCCAGGGAGGTGGTGGAGTCACCATCCCTGGAGGTGTTCAAGGAACGTGTGGACGTGGCATTGTGGGACATGGTTTAATGGGCATGGTGGTGTTAGTTGATGGTTGGACTTGATGATCTTACAGGTCTTTTCCAACCCTAGTGAATCTGTGATTAGGAAGCAGATAGAAACATTAGTTTGTAGTTATACATATTTAGTGGGAGAGTACTGCATGGGATGCTTCTCTGCACTGAGGAATCCTGATGTATGCTGACATAGAAGAGGGAACATCAGCCTGAGACCTGGGAACATCAGCATGCAAGGATTACAGAACAGACTAGGGGTTTTGGGAGGGAGAAACGTAATGCTTTGCAGACCTGCTGTGTCAAGAGAGTGGTTTGTGTTCATAGAACTACTTGGGAGAAGTATTAGATGAAGTGAGAAAGGCCAAGTCTGAGACAAAAAAAAAAAAAAAAAGAATGACATTCGGAAAAACATCAAATGTTTTTGTCTTCTACTCTGTGGCTGACTGTAGGATACACAGATTTAAATTCTGAAATATAGTTCATCTATGGTTGGACTTGATGATCTTGAAGGCCCTTTCCAGCCTAAATGATTCTATGACTCTATGACTCTATGAAATAGGAAGAAAAGAGGTATCCCTTTTTTCATCCCATTTTGCTACTTACATACTCAATAAAAACCAGTACAATCCCCCAACAGTCATGATGACAAGAGATGTACTATCTTTGAGTGATGATATTTGTATGACCAACCATATTCACAGGACAAGGGCTGTGTGCCACTCTGACTCATTTTAGGTACCAGCTACAATTCAGGGTCGTGGCTGAACTGAGTTTAAATCAAGTCTTAGATCATTTTGTGCCCACGTGCAAGACTGTCTAAAGCGTATATTTACCAAACTGATTTCCTGTTTTTATGAGCTCTATTGAGGCTATTCCCATAGCGTAGGAATACAGAAGAAGGGAAATAGACCTTAAAAACAAAGATACAAAGACCTTGACGGTAATATAAGGAAGTCTGTTAGGGCTGTCAATCTGCACTTTTTTTCTATGTTGTAAATTGTATCATCTTATAGCCATGAAAAATGAAACAGTTTCAAAGTGACAGGATATTACATATTTCCAAAGCAAATCAAACCTAATCTGTTAGGTACCATAGCTTCTGTTAGAACTGGAATGCAGACACTGGAAATTTCCTGTAGTTCTTTAAGGTCATCTAACCCTTTCCCCTCTGATCTCTTCCACCCACAAGTCTTGCACTGAAGAGTGCATATGAACCCTGCACCAAGAGCAAGACCACATTGCTGCACACTGTACAGACAACTAGTAGGGAGATTCAGGTTACTCAGCCTGAACACAGCTCTCCAACTATGCAATCAAGCACTTAACACCTTGGCTATAGTGCAAATCCTCCATCTTCACCTGCCCACCCTCAGAGATGAGTTTCCTGATGACACACTGGTTGATCAGAGGATCCTACTATGTAGCTCTGAATGTGGCTATAGATCAGATATGATTGCTTTACTATTCCCTGTGAGCTGGTTCTAGGCAGTTTCTCTCTTTGTATGTGAAGGCAGCTACCAAGGAAGCACCTAAACTCTTTGATGGAGAGAAGCAGGAGTCTTACTTGGTCCACCTAAGTTGTTCGTGATGTTGGTAGGCTCTCTGTTGCCTGTATAAAAATTCCAGGCACACCTGAATTGGACCTTCACTAGTTAGGTGTCACAATGGCTAAGGTAAGGCCCTTGCAATAGGCAGTTTGAATATGGCCACCACTGATGTTTAAATGAGTTAATACAAACGCACTCTTTTCATGCATTCTGATTGTTATCACTTGTCTTGGGCCAAATAAATTCAGTGAAATTCAGTCTCATACAAAGGACTTAATTTCATTCACATCTCGCTATGAGCAAATTCTGAAAGCTGAGTGCCTATCTTTTCAGGAAAACACTTCAGGAAGAGATTATGTAAACTATCATATTACGATACATTCCTTTCTGTTCTTATATCAATTGCTAAATAACAAAAGAGCTGAATAATGTAATTTGATTGTCATCAGTTGTATTGGAGCTTGAAGTCCCTGAAATCAATGGTAGTTCATACTGTTCTTTCATTGCTTCAGGTTCCTTGCAAACTCAGGAAAAAAGGCCTCTCAAATTTTAAATATTTAAATTTTTTTTGGCCAGAATAATACCTGAAATTCTGTGGAACAAACAAGACCTTTCTATACCACTTTCCTCCCTTTCTCTCAGATAGCTCTTCACACATTTCAGACAGCATGTCTTCTGATCTGTGAAGAACTTTATTAAAACATTCGGCGCATCTTTTGATGCCAGAACCACATATCCCAAAATTGTTTTCATCTACTCAATTAGTCCCATGATTGAATAATTTTATTATTTTCTCCTTGTCACTCAAAGAACAACTTGCAAAAAAGCAGAAGATACAAACAAAATTTGCATGTCTTGTTCACACAGAATTCTAAATGCATCCCCATTTAGACATATCTGGAAGTAATCAGGAAGAAAACAAAAGTAGTAAGTGTTAATTTTTATAGAACTTAGTTAGACAAGTGACATAAAAAGATCAGGTCTACATACAAATCAAAGTATACGGATTACTAGAGATACATAAGGTATCTAGATTTGTTAAAACAGCTACATATTAGCAATATCCTAACAATAAGTCATGACATAGTCAAACGGATACCAGTAACAATACCTACCATATAATTAGTTTTGAGATTTGGCCAAGACGACAGTTTGGGAATTTATTTGGGAAAAATTCTCAATAACTACAAAAACATCATGAAGTATTTAAGTTCAATGACTAACTCCAATATGCTTGTGAGAATGAAAATATCTTAAAATGGAGGAAAAAAAATCCCTTTTGGATCTATAAGTAATGATTTTTTTAACTTAAATCAATATGAACGTGCTCTCATATTGTATTTTCCCCTGCAATGTCATGTGGCACTATCTGTTTCAAATCTTACCAATATCTAAAAGCATAAATAAACACAGAGTAACAGCCAGAGACAGCAGAACAGTAGTAGTTTTAAAGAAAACTGCAGTATTTTCTACCATTTATGTAAGCAGTAAAAACATATCTTTCGTGTTGAACCACTCATTAAAGCCACTCCTGCATTACTCATCATACTGGTATTATCATAGCTGAGACTCTTTAAAGCAAAACGGCAATTCTGCAGGATCTGGTCAGCAGCTGGCTTTAAAGGCTAGGTACTTAATAAAAGAGCCCGTGTTCGAGCCAGGGGTCATGAAGACATAGATGCTCTGACAAAGACAATACCTGGGAATCTCACAGCTCAAGTATTGCTTAAAACAGACAAGACAAGACTTTAGAATTCTCTGTACGGGAATAATTTTGATTAACAAATGATCTAGATGTTTGCGATTACTAACAAATTTTGATTTTTTTTTTAACTTTGTCTTTTCCCAAAAATACCAAAATAAACTGCCTTTTTTCACAGAACTCCATAAATTTCCTTCACAGAAAACCAAATGATATTTTATTTCCTATAGTACAACTGTACTTTCTCACAGTTCCCAATTATTGTGTTGCTAATATTACTCCAGAAGAAGCATCTCACACACAAAGCCTATATATTGCACATATACATTTAGAAGCAAGTAAACTCAAGTGGCCAAATAAACATGCATCAATCAATGTCAGAGCAAAACTATAATTCTAAAGAAATCCTCTGAAAGAAATGATAATGTGGTAAAATAGAAAGCAACCTGTAATAAAAAGGCCTTTAAATGTCCAGGGGACAATGCATTCTGCCCATTTATTACCAAAGGAAACAGTTCAAGCAAGCTTACCATGACAATAAAACAGGGAGGTAGGGTGGTTTCATTTATATGCTGTAATATTACATAAATTTCACTTTCAGAGTTAGGCATGAAAGAGAAGTCAGTATTTAAATTCTACAGTGAGCTATAAATGGTGAACTTTGGATATGAAGAAGCCAAAGCCCTTGTCACTAGATATGGGGACTAAATGTCTAATTTGTAATTGAAAAGAAAATACATCATTCTTTTCTTCACAATGTTGATCAAATGAATCCATGAATCATATGTTTGATACATGCCAGGCATCTGCCAGGGCAAGAGTTGGCACAGGCAGTGACAAAAAGAATAATGCACAGGCAGGAGGTTTACAGGCTGTCACTGCTATGACAAGTGATGACAAAGGGAAACATTATGTCTCTTCTAGCGATAGTCTGTAAACAAATTCTCCATTGTAATTGCTTTGTGTGGGCCTTCTCTGTCTTCATTTAAAGTCTGGAGAAGTTTTCCTAAAAGAATAGCAGAGACACAATTGCCTGGTCATAGTAATTAAAGATCTACTCAAGCAGAGTACCCAGTTACTTAATTTGGTGCCCAGAAAGAAATTGGAAATCAAGTTTCTGCCTTTATCAGAAAAAAAAAAATAACAGTAGTAAAAAGCAGAACTGCAATTCTTCTCTCCTGTTGGGACACATACAGGGAATATTTCATTATCACACTGGTACCCCCTGGCAACATGTGCTATGTGACAAGCAATGTTCCTCCAAGGCTACTGAGAAGGTGTTAAGAGAGATTTAAAAGATGATGTGAAAGCTGGAGCTGGTCTTCAAGACTTGCTTGACTGCAGTATGGACCATGAAAGAGGAAGGAAAATACAAATAAAATGAAGCCTTTTGTTAAGCATCTCTTCTGGACAGCCAGACAGGATGATCCCAAATCTATGCCTGTAACAGCTTACCCTCTGCACCTCTGTAGCAACTCCAATTTCTGCCCCAAAATACTGACAACCTCTGTTACAGTATTATTGACCTGTAAACTATCAAATAATTAAGAACAGCAAGAGAGCCTGCTAAATGCCCTGATAAACAATCTTAACTAAATCTGTTTCTTTTTAACTTTAATAGATCAAGAAGTATGTAATTTGAGCTATTCTGCCATTCCCAACATGAACCATATAAAAGTAGTTTGAAAAAACCTTACAGTAGTAGAAAACGTATGCTGGCCTCTCCTATGCACAGGCATACAGGATGAAGCAACGTGGCGAAAACCACAGTAGCCTGTGATCTTAGGTCAGTAAAATAATCTACAAGTGACTATTTCTGTTGGTGAAAATTAAAGCAGTCAAATGGCTGTTTTGACATGCAACAGTAATGAGGCCAGCTCAAGAAGATTTTTCTCAATCTTTTTTCTCTCCGGCCAGCAGCAGAGAGCATTGTGTCCAATATGTACAGAAAAACCTGCAAGTATATTTATGCAACATCCATGGCTCTCATTGTGAAAAGGACCTCCATCACTTTATGTCCTTTTCTGCAAGACGGGAGTATCTTCCCAGGTAAAATTAGCAAGGATACCCTCCATTCCTTTCCTGAGGCTTTGAGCATTCCTTTTTCCTGGAACACCTCAGCTTAATCTTTTCATGACTGAAATGCTTCTGTCTAATTTAAGTCTTAAGCTTGACATAAAATACGTAAAGGAAACTTAGTGGCCTACGATTCTTCAGTTGTTATTTGTTTTCTACTGCAATTGACAAAATAGCCCTCTCCAGCGCACTGTCATTATTTTTACTTTCACTGCCTGTATATGCTACCATAAAAGCAAATCAGTCTGAAGAGAGAATACAAGGTGAGCCCATCAATTTAGGTACGTCATCTTTCTTTCCTCCAGTTTCCCTTCAAGTTTCTTAATTGCAGAAGGTTGGTTGGAAATGCTGGTTGGACACAGAAACGTTGGAAAGGCTGTACCAGCTCAGCTGCCGCTTTTTCTAGCCAAGTCAGAGACTCGAAGAAGGACAATTCCCCTGGTTACACCTCAAGGTAAGCTAATCCACTGCCACGCTACCCTTCTGGTGATTAACTTTTTCCTAAAGCCCAAACTGAATCTTCCAAGCTGTATCTTGGGGCTGTTGCCTCTTATTGTATCATCTGCCAGGTCCAGGAAGAATTTGGTTCTGCCATCTCTGCAATTCCAATTCAAGCTGCTGTGTGCAGCTAGTAGATGACCACTTAGCTGCTGCTTTGACAGACTAAACAAGCCCACATTCCTCAGCCTCTTCTCAAAGGTCACACACTTTTGGCCCATGACAGTCTTTCTAGTCCTCTGCTAAACAGACTCCAGCTTTTGTCGTCCTTTTTGAACCGCAGAGCCCAAAACTGGATGCAGAATTACAGGTGTATGCAGCACCATCATCATAAAAAGCATAATTTCATTTTATCTGCTCACTCTCATCCTAGCACACACCAATCCAGTTTGCCTTCCTGGTGATTAAAGGCCACCACTTTCTCCTATTCACCTGATATCCACTATGACCTTTGCAGGTCCTTCATGGTACACCAGCTAGTCAGTTCGCATTTTTACTGGTACATGGGGTTATTCACCTAGGTGCAGAATTTAGCAGTCCTTTTTGAACTTTGTGAGATTTATTTTGCCCAATCCTAGAACTTCTCTGGACTGACACTATACCATTTGACATATCAACCACTTTCTCCACTTTTCACCTTAAGGGTGAAAAGAAACCAACAACTCATGTTGAATGGCACTTCGCAGAACATTTCACTCCCTGGAATAGCTTCACCACTGCAGAAGCATGGCTCATGGAATAAAGTTCAACCAAACTGGGAAGAATTTATTCCCCGTATTGCCTTGGTACCCCTGAACCTCAGGTGACCTGGACAAGCATGCTCAGAGACGTACTGCCCAGTCGGGTGATGAGAAGACAGGCAGAGGAGGTTGCAAAAGCTTTTTTTATGGGCAATTTTTTTAAAACAAAGACTTTACCGTGGTTGGACGTGCTTGCTTTGGCACTTTCTTACACCACTGATTCAACAAATGTAACTGTGGCTACAGCTCAAACATGAATCTGGGTAACTGGATTAGTTATCAGGGAAACTATGATAAGTATACGGTACGATAACAAAGAAATTTACAGCTGCCGTTACAGATTGTTCTCTGGACACAATTATGTAGTACAGGCCTGTCAAAAGGGTGACCTTGCTGCATTAAAATTTGATTCTTTTTAACAGGTCTATGTACTACGCAGGTATTTATACAGTAACTCGTCCCCAAGGGAAGCATGTTGTGAGGTTTCTTCCAGGTTGCAAGGAATGTCATTTTGAAGTGAATCCAGGAAAGCATAACTTTCCTTGAGTTCAATACATTGCTCACAAATGCCATCCCCTTGTTTTCAGAGTCACACTTTTGCGTCCTGACAATATTAATTGTTAAAAATTGTAAACAATGACCTGTCAAGCAAGACTTTTTTGGAACATATTCCTAACACTGCCAACAGCCTTGCAGATTTTGAGACCTGTGTTTACAATGACATTTTCTCTGTTTTGCCTGAAACTATCTTTGACATATTTTTAGTTCTTCCTGCAAAATATATCACTGACTTTTACAGTAGGTGCTGTCTTCAGAGAACAGTTTTCTCTCATACTGCTCTTTTTAACCTCTCAAATGCCAAGGACAGATTGTACTGGAGAACTCGTGAAACACTGCTGCGAGGATGGCACTGACCTTATATTTGCAGAGCGCAGTAATACTGGTCCTTGGGAAGGGGGGAAAATAGAAGTCACAAAAGTCATGTAATTACTTTTTAAGTAGCATCAAATTCTGGTAGAGCTCCCTACACTGAACACTTTTATTTCTGAGTAATTCCACTGACTTTACAACTTGTTGCAAACCTTCGGCTCTACTAACCTAAAGACATTGGAATATGGCCATCTCCTAACAGAGTATTTGAATAACTTGCTGCCTAACTGAAGATGCTACACTTCTGTAGTTCTTGTCCATTCTATGTGCTAACCATCCCAGGTAAATCATCAGGTCCTAAACACAGCTTGTAATTAGTCCTTTTCCTCAAGAGTTCAGTGGGTGCTTTTTCCTAGTGCATGGGTTTGTTCTTGTAAATAAGAGAAGTCCTTGAAATATGCTTTGAAACTGAGTTTTCAAAATAAAAAAGAGAGTTTGGGCAATACCCTAGTCTCCTTGAAGTTTGATATTATGTCAAGAAGTTGCTCTTCTCTTCCAACTTTTGTATCAACATTTGTCTTTTTAAAAATGCCTTCTCTGACATAGGAATTGGAGTTCTGAGGCACCAAGTCTTTATCATGGAGGGATGAATTTGCCTAAGGTCTACATATTGCAGCAGGATAAAACACGAAGATACTCGGTGAGGTTTCTCTAACCTACTGAAAGAGGCCTTAAATTGCTAGTAGTGCAAATGCTAGAACTATGTATGTAGCCGTAAACTTTTAAATATCCTTTATATCTCCTGAATTTTATTTCCTACAACACAGCCCCTGGCATTACTAGACTTTTCACAGCTGGAATGCAGGCATTTATAAGCTTCAAGAACACTTACTGTTGAAGCAAGTATCCAGTTCCTTCTCTTGACTGCTGCATTCCATCACCCAAACATTTTATATTCTTAGTTGTTATTTAAAGATTTTTCTCTTTTTCAACTTTGTCTAGAGTGGAAATACATCCCTTCTTCTGTAACTTTGATACTAAAAAGTCTCTGTCTTTACTAAGCTAGAACTGTAGTTCTCAAAATTGTTTCACTCATTTATTTGCAGAAGTTAGCTGTGTTCTTGGTATAACCTTTGCAGTCATTGCTATGTCAAGGAGTGTAGTGAAAGAAGATGGAGTTAATATTGCTGAAGAGGTTTTTAGAAAGCTGCAGTCTATGGGAATTCTCTGACAACCTATTGGTAAAGAAAAGCAATCTGTTTGAGCCATGTTTTTGAGATTAGGTCAGGCATCTTTATTTTTTTTTCCTTTCATTATTTGCAAGAAGCAGTTTGCTTCCAAAATTAGGTGTATAGAAGTCATATAGTGAAAGAACTAGACTGCTGTTTGGGTTATGTATTTTGTAGCATGAGAATTATCAAAAAGGAAACCATTCTCTGTTCATAGACTAATCTGCTATGATGATGCTCCTCTACATAATGAGGCAAACATTGATGCATAATTAGGCATCTCCTAACATCAGTATGAGCTATTAATCAAACAATAACACCATATTTTTTTCATGGATAGATGATTGGCTTTTCACTTTTTATTTCAAACAAGAAGAAGAACAAATAAATGAACTGCTCCATAAATCAAGCTTTGGAAGAGGAGACATGAAGTTCTTTCTTTTCTTTGTTATCTTTTTTCTCCCTTTGTTTTACACATTGAATCAACCTGTCTTTTCCTGTTTCTCAGCTGTCACAACTGTTCTGCAGTATCAGTGAAGCTCTTCACATCCCCTTTTGTCTGGCAGGTTCCCTCATTAAGGATGTGAATTTAAGAAACAGAAAGACATACTGAATATTAAATGAACAGCTAAGATCCAAAGTTTAAATAAATAAATATGATATTGACTATTAACTAGAAGATCTCATTTTGCTCCTAGCAGCTTTCATATGATGGGAGTGGGATTAGGCTCAGACTACACTCATACATTTCTATATAGCTTATTTTGAACACTTCTCCACCTCCTTCCCTACACCAAACTGCTGCCTGTCTTGCAGTGTCAAAAGACAGAGGATGTGACATAAGATACAATCCAGTATTTTTTACTTTATATGTCACAAAAGTTTACACTAACACGGTCATCTCTGGATACAAGGAACAAGGATGGCATGGACTGTTCTAAATCCCTTTGGAAAGCTCAGCCTTAGGCTCATTCCATCTGCATATGGACAGCCATGTGAGTCCAGATCCAAACACAAGAATTTGCTACTTTTGGCCTTTACTCGTATAAACACAGCCTCTTTAGTGATCTTTTAAAATCTTTCATAAGTAAAGGATTAACGGATTAGCAGATATCAATTGAAAAATAAATCATTGCCATGAACATGTCTTATTGCTCTTGGAAAGTTTAAAGCTATTTCAAAACCACACTGGTCATATCTGCTTTACAGCATTTTACTGATCCTGAAAGATGGACAAAATGCTGTACTTCTGAACACAATCCTCATACCTTTATTACTGTTAAAACTACAGATTAGAGATTAAATAGAGCAAATAACCCTTGTATTTCAGATTTCCTTAACATATGAAAAATAACCTTGTCCAAAACTGCATTTAAACATATAATAGAAATGCTTGAATTTAAGAAATATATGAACAGAAAAACAAAAGATCGTTTCATTTTCACTTTAAAGCGCTTTTTACCTAAAGTATTCAGCAGGCTGTCAATATCTTGGCTGATCCAAGAAACCCCATTGGTCCTGACCAGCACTATATGCATCTTCCCCTCACCATCTTTTTGCTGAACTAGAAGTGTCGTGGTTCACACATAGTGTGTCACTTACACTTCCCCTCAATTTTGTGCTGGTGTGAGGTTTCCCACCTTTAGCAGAGAAAGTCTTAAAAAAAAGGTGTAATAAAAAGAGTGGGAAAGTTGTTGCCATTCACTGCAAAGATTTAATATTTTTAATCAATGTGTCCTCTGCACTCTAAGCTGAAAACCAGCCATGTGAAGATCTACTGTGGTAAGCATGTAAGTGCAATGCAAAAAAAGCAAGGCAGAAAATATTCTCCCTGGGAAAACTCTGTTAGGTGAGTCACATATCAAGATACATACTCTGTTACAGGTAACCTCCTCCAGCTACTCAGAATCACACGGGCAGCCGTCCCTTTCAATAATCAACTCACTAACCTCTATGGCAGCTCCAGCAATGGCTTGCCTGGAAAAAAAACAAGTATTTTTGCATTTTACCTGTAGTTTGACCTATAGAGTTGGTAGTTTTTCCATGGAAATGTTTTAATCACTTCTCTCCATTTTTGTTGGGTTTTGTTTAATTTTTAATAATTTATTCCCCAGGGTTTGTTTTTTCCCCTCTTCTTGTAAGGGCATTGCTTAGGCCCAAGTAAAACAGGTAGAGACCACACAGAATCAGTACAGGTAAAAGCAGGTACAATCAAACAGAGAAACCGTGCCACCAGTGACCCAGATACCAGTTTTGTAACTGTTCTCATTTAGTGGATTTAGTTTCAGAAATGAATAAAAAATTGCAAGAAAAATTAAGTTTTACTCAATTTTCTGATTAACTAAGACATTCCTAGATTCACCTATCATCATCTGGAGTGGCAGATGCTTGTCAGGCTCTGGAAAGTAAACTGTGACAGTGCTTATAGGTCAAGGAACATGCTTAGCTTAGTTTCAAAGCTACCAGAGAGCAAGAGGTCTGAATTCTTTTCTAGTTATGTTTCTGTGTTCATATTCTCTTGGAAGCAGCTGAAAGGAAATAAAAGCAACAGAAAAATAACGCAGGAGTAAATAAAAGTTATAGTGAGCACAGCTGAATATAGGAAAACTATAAAAACCAAAACAGTAGAGAGTACATAAGTAAAAGGTAAAATACAAGTAACTACAATATTCTGAAATGAATATGACTTCTATTCATACCAGGCTGTCATCCTGCTGAAGAAAACGTTGGGCTTTTAGTTCTGCTGCAAAGGGCAGACTGCATTTTTGTAATAAATCTCGTAATTTTGTTCACTTTGTGGCTTGGAGTGAAAGAGAGAACACTCAAAAACTCACAGACAAATGAAGTACAAATAAACCTGATTTCCAAAAGAACAGCTGGAGATTTTCAGAAGAAGGAAATAACATGCTACATGGTTTCTTTCAGTGATACGTGCTTCACTTTATCCAGAGGAAATTCTCCCGAGGATAAGAGACTCCCTTAACAGGAAATTTCCCTTGGTACAAAGGTAATGTTCTCCATTTATTAAGATTACCAGCCAACTCTCTAAAGCAAGAGGTTTACACAAGTCTAAATTTAATTTTCAAGGGAATTAAGGATTGAGGTGCTCATTTACATTGTAGCTCTGTGGACCACTCAGTTTGGCATTGCCAAGTGCTAGCAATAGGCCTCAGTCTTTATAAAAAAAATTAAACAGATCAGGACATAGAGCTTGTTATGCTGTGTCTTGAACTTACTGTATCTTGATTTGCTGCATCTGTAAAAATATATAAGAAACATAGCCCATACCTGCAACTTGCTTAAAGATCTGATGATGATTGTCTAGCTTGCCCTAGCTGTAACACCATGATTACTGGTGTAAATTGGCTGCTGCTTATCCCGTGTTTCTGAGCTTTAGTTACATTGTTTGATTTTTTTCCCATTGCATTTTGTTTAGCTTTGTGTAGTTGCACGGTTCTCTCCCTAAGCGGAAATTATACCATCTACACAGAAGGATTAAAAAACCTAAGTATCTAACCCTGGGAGGAAGAAACCCTCACACTCAACTTCAGGCTTCTGCTGGCAAAGAACTCAAATCAGTGGAGCAATGCATAGGGAGAGTGAGCATAACACCAGAGAAAAGGGTAGATAATAGGATGCTGGCTTACAATTATTTTAATTGCATTATTAATAAGGACAAGGAATAATTAGATAATTTGCAGAAGTGTAAACACAATTTAAATTGGACTAAATTAACTGATTGTGGTATTTTGATTAGGCAATTAAAAAGTTAGATTAAGACTACATTCTAGTTCTTGGATACAAAGGGGTGCTCTTTTGTTTTCCACGACTAAATTGTATACGTAACAGTGCATTTACATTATGCTTTTGGAAGGATCTCACTGAATGCGAGAAAATAGAAAATACTTCAATTTCCTTTCAACATGTCTTAGTGACTTTTCATAAACTCTTGTTTCAACAACCCTACTGTGTGTTTTTCTTTAGCAACTACTCTAGCAAAACTCTGCAGAATACTTTGAAAGTAACCAAGTCAGCAAGGCAGTATTTCATCTATTTGTCAATGTCAACACTGTTTTTACTTTTAAGACCCTTTGCAGCCTCCAAACACCAGAGCTATCTGTTTCACCAGCCAACGATTTACCCTGGGACTTAGGGCTTGTTAGTGTAATGATTCGGTATCTGCCATAAGACTGAGGCAGCTTTACACACACAACCAATAGCTTTACACATCTAGCGAGTTTACGAAAACGGACTTCGTTTTAAACCAAGATCTTCTGAAAAGGACTTTCATATAACACAGAACTAAACAGGGAAAACTTCAGCATATACAGAAGAATGGGATGTAGAATTTATAATGCCATCTCTGTATTTGACGGCTCAGACAGGCACGAGCTTCACTAAAGGTCAGCCAGGTACAATCTCGCCGAGAGCTGCTGTTCACCAGAGCTGCTAAGGTACTGCAGGACCCCAATTCAGTTCCTGTCTTATTTCATTTTTCCTGGGCCTCATTTCTGGGGAGCGTGAAGGACTCAAGCGTCACTACCAAGAGGAGCTTTAAGAACTGCTGGGGAGGCAGGAGAATTTCTGACTCCAATGAGCCAGTGTAGCCTAAGGACTGCAGAAGGTAGCACCAGGTCTTTTAAGACATTGCCCCCAAATAATAATCCAAAACACTCTACCTGTGTGTGTATACACATGAGGACGGGAGGTGTCAGCAGATGGGAAATTCACTCCCTGTGAAGCTCCCGTCTCACTCCGGTGACTGGTTGGACAACAAAAGCAAACGAATTACCATCTCAGGTGGCTAAAGCTGATGTACAAATAATCCTACTCAAACTTATGGCTATTTATTTTATGAAAAGTTCTCTGAACCAAAGTTACCTGCCGGAACCGATAATGGCGAATGTACGCATGAGAGGCCTTATTCTAAGTTGCATCCCTGGAGTCCCTGAATGTAAGCTACACCTTGGGATCCACTCACTGAAGTGAACTAGGTAGCTTATCCAAAACTATTTGCCACGAATTTATCCATGGACACAGGGGAAAACCACACGTGCACTAAAATGTCTTCACAAAAGTAACCTGGAAAATAGCATTGAAGAAACAGATACATAAAACCAGTCAAACCCTTCAGGACACTAAACACTTTGAAAAATAAATTATGTTCACTGAGGAAATAATTCACTAATTAATTAATAAGTTGGATGTTAATACAAGTAAGATTTGGCAAAACAGTAGGAGTCAATTTAATACCATGACTGAGCTTTTCTGAGTATTTCTGCTACACTTTGGTGTCTTCACCAAATTAATTGTCAGGCTGCAGAAACTTTAATCTCTTTTTTTCAATGAAGCCAGGTTTGTTTGTTTGTCCAAGACTTCATCTATGTTTTAAACATATCTGAGTAGAATAACTGTAACTTTGAATCTATTGTATACTTCTGATTAATTTAATTTTATTTTCCCATAGGTTCCACATTTCTTCACACTCTCTCTTCCTGGACAAAAATGGACGTATTGCAAAAAAACGGAGAGGGATTTTTAAAGTCAGTCAATTATGTATTAATACATTTTCACACACTCTACATTATTGCCGTTAGGGCAATGGTTACATGAGATTAAAGAATAAAACTAGACTATGGTCACTGTTTCAGCGAAAAATACAGATGTTACTTGTTATTTTTCATTATTAAAAGCTAAAGTTAATCCCCTTTTCGTATTTCTGAGTGAAAAAGGTGACTGCCTAAGTAAAAATGGAGAATAGTTACTATTGGTAACTTTGTAAACCACTCTTACTTATTCTGCACTAGAATGACATCATGTACTTCATGTCGTGTAAGACTTGCAAAAGTGCCTAAATTAAAAAGACTGCAGGACCAAATTTTTTTTTTAATAAATATTTTATAAGACTCCCGCATGCACTTTTTTTAAACACTGAACAAGTTTTTATGAATGTTCTTATTTTTTCTGAAAACAAACCTAAACTGAATATATGTGTGTTTAAAAAAGTTACCTTGCACTAAATTTCTCCTGGAAAACTTCAGCTAATATAGCAAAGCAGAAATAGCTGTATATAGTCATCTGATCCACAGTATCATTTCTCTCAGATTTTTCTGTTACCAGCCATGACTATTGTATGTAAAGAACAAATTTTTCTTTCTTTCTGTTATACATCTCAGTTTCAAACAATGCAGCATTTGACCCATCAGAAATACAGGGATCCAGGCTTTGCTGGATTTTATTTTTTTCTAAATCACTGTAGTCTATATTTCCTCATTTTTCATGTCATCTAAATGACTTGCCTTCTACCTGGTTGCTGTGTTTTCCTCTTTAATTGCCACATTAACACCTGCTCTTGAATCTGAACTGTCTGCAGGACAATGTAGAGTTGGAAAACTGTGCCTGCTGTTATCACAGATCAGTGCTTACAGGAAGCATGGAATGATACATCCTGCAGTAGCAATTAAATTACTGTCTTGCGGAACTGAAAATTTCCCCCCAAGCATAATCTAGATCCTATAAATGTTCTTGCTGAAGCCAAACTGCAAAGACTGTTTTCAAAAAGACCTCACTGAAAGATGCATGTATTTTTTACTTTGCACAATTCATCCCTGCAAGGCTAACTTATGAATATATGCTTTAGCAACAATTCCTCATGTCAATAACTTCAGACAGCTATGAATTGCACACACCAGGCAGGAAAATTTTTCTACATAATCTAAAATTTTCACCGTTCAGCCATATGTTGCAGAGCATTAGGAAAAGAGATGTCATTTATTTAATCTCTGAAGATCACTTTGTTTCTTTATTGGAAGTGAGAGGAATTAATGGTAGTCAATCAGGTCTTTTAGAAAAGTTTCCTTGCTTACATTTGTAAGTTCTCATTAAATGATATGGCTAAACTAAGAAGAGAAAATCCTTTAATAAGCAATCACCATGTCAGATAAGCTCATCGGTGAGTAATGGCCAGAATGCTAAAGGTCTTCAAGCATTGAATGGTCCTTGATAAAATATGAGAGATAAGTAGTTAAATAATTTTAATAGTCTCATTAATAATGAAAAAGCTTAACAGGTAAAAATATTCTGACCTCACTTTCTGCTATTTTTCTTCAGCAAGTTGATTTGTAAAAGCTAGCTGAAAAATGGATTTGGATACAATTAATGAGCAATATTTATCACTGCATAATGACTTAATGACTAATCCAAGCACCGTAACTCAGATAAGGAGGACAATTGTGAGCAAAACCAGAATTTTGGGTATCGCTATTAATTTAACTGATTGGATTATTATATTACAAATTATCTATGCTTTACAACTATCTTCCTTTGTGAACAAAACGTTTTGGTCATCAGTAGTTACTAAAAATCTCTTGTTCCTTCCACACGCCATCCACTTTGCCATGTGTGGTGCTGAGACTGAAGCAGAGCATCGCAATGGGATGTGGAGACTGAAGTGCTAAGTACGTGGCTGAAGAACAGATGCACAAACACATGTGCTAGAACGTATGTTCACAATGATGATGGGACTGGCAGACAGTAAGGCTTAGCTTATTTCAAATGGCCTAAATGTCAGAAAAAAATGAAGAAAAACCCCAAAGCACCTTTACTAGTGCAGGTGACAACACTTACACATGGACAAAGACATGGACACCAGACAAATGCAGATTGACAGAATACTAGATTACAAGTAGAAATAAAGCTTGCACACTGATGGCTTCAGGCAGATGAAGACAGTGAGGAAGAACCATTGTTATACTCTCTAGCATGTTCAGAAAGGGCTTTGTAATTTTTCAAGTAGGTTTGCAAATGTTACTGGGTAATGTAATTCACTAACACTAATAATATGGAAGCAGCCCATCACTGGCAAAAAATACAGAGAGACTTGATCCATGATCTTGACAAATCTTCTCAAAAAGTAGAATGCTAATCTGTACATCCTAAACAAGGTCTTAGAAGATGCTCTTCATTAGAAGCGATGATTATCACTCCATGACTCACGATGTTCAGAATTTATCATCAGCTTCCAAGCTAATTGCATGTGTTATTGTGATTATTATCAGTCTGATTTACCCTATGAAAACGTTTCTCTGCAACTGTTTACAAATCGTTGAGATACCAACAATTACAGCATATTTTGTTGGCATTCATTCAGTGGTAAAAGCAGGACGAAAGAGAGGTAGAAAAGTAACAGAAGTATTTCCTTTTTCTCTAAGTTGACATAACCAAGTTGTGGTGACCAAAAACTATTCAGCAGGTTTTGAGACAAAGATGAACAAAATGGTACATAGCTACATTTTATATGCCACAGAAAGGATGTTTTTATAGCCTCCAGCATAATAGTGCAATGCCTACAGAGATTCACTCTATTTTTCTTTTCTTTCCTTTTTTTTTTTTCCCCCCAAATACATTCAGTTCCATAGAGAAACATTTCTCTTTCCACATCTGCAAAATGAGACTAGTTTGTGCACTGAACAAGTGGAGTTGATAACTTCAGTCATGATATGGGTCTGGAAACAAAAGATTTAGACACCAGAAGAGAGAGATCTATGATGTTTGAACTGGATATAGGAAAAGAACATGATGATAATGATGAACATACAGGATAGTAATGATGATAATGGTAATGATGTTTATCATGAACATAAATCCTTACACACTCAATAATAATAGCAAAAGCTATTAACCACTTCAGGGAATTTTATATTTATCCTAGCAGCAATCCCTTGCATTATGAGTCAAGATACCAAAACCATATATCCTCCAAAGTTTGAAAAATTTCTTAAGTATCTTGTATATATCATATGTGGCATATACAAAACACATGATGGTGTGAACTAGAAGCTTTAGTAACACATTAGCTTGGGATTCACGGAAAGTCTGATGGTTTTCTCTTGCTAATTTAAACCTTTACACTTTACCACATCACCATATTTGCACTCTGTCCTGTAGATCTCACATTAGTAGCTACACGCTCATTTGTGTGGTAGAACATTACAAATTATGTCCAGCTACACCTAATAATGACTTACCAGGGATGAATGAAATGTTAATTTCTGAGAAAACCAGATTATATTAAGTATTTCCCATTAACACAATACTTGGAAAATGTAGTGTGATCTTGCAGGAGACCAAACTAGTCTCATCTATTTTGAGACAACCATAAAAAGACTTAACGCTGCAGATACTTCTGCTCAATCTTTGCTTTAAGAATCTGGATAGTCTCATTCAGGTAAATGTGACTTTATTGTGTAAAGTTAAAATACTTTTTATAAGCTTGCAGAGTCAGTGCTAAGACTAAGAAAACAGGCAAAATCAAACTCCCAATGTTAAGCTTTCAGAGATGTCGTTAAAATATTCTTACTCAAGTTAGCTGAAGAATTTAACAGTCTACTGCTCAGGCGAGTGATTAGAGAACAGGGTGATAGGCACTTGAGTCAGATATTGATTGAACATCATGAGAAATCAATTCTGAGAAGCTCTTTCAGTATGTCTATACAAAAATTTGTAATTTAAAATATGTAGCATACACACAATGTCAGGAACTATTAATGCTACTCCAAAAGAGCAGAGATCCTGTTTCATTTCTAATATATGAGGAAAGGACTCCTGAGGAGCTGAGAGCAAGTTTCTCCGAGTTCCTACTACCCATTATTTTATGCTAAAGCAGAAGTCCGAAGATAAGAGACACAAAAGACACAAGATAAAACCCAGAAGGGAGAAAGAGAAAGAAAATGGTTAAAGCTGTTGTTGATGGTAGTCTCCTACCTTTTAATTCTCTTCACGTAAATTCTTTTAAACAGCATACAGGTAATTTAGTATTGCCAGTCATGGCAAGAGACTCCTTGATGCTTTAGGAAAATCATGTCTGCATGAGAATTACTAGTATCAGTGTTATGTAGCCGCGACAGTCTGAGATTACAGGGGAAACAAGGGTTTGAAGTACAGATCAAATCTTTCATTAAAGTAGGTGATAAAATGAATATAGCTTTTTTCAATTAGATCATCAGGTCTAATAGAAGATGTTACATAAATAAACCAAGTATTAATAAAAAAGTAATCTCACTTTAAGGAAGTGAGTGGGATGAATTCAGGTTAGCAGTCTGTAATTCAAAGTGATACATGTCCAAGGCATTTAGCAACACATACTTGCAAAAAAACCCCAGAAGTTTCAAAGCATTCAAAATACTGTATTTTTAATTTCTCTGGTAACATAGTCCTGAAATGACCTGTAGAAGAAAATTCATTATTTTTGTATTAAAACAATGTAATACTTTCCTTACACTTTGAAAAAATAGAAAAATAATGAAGACAATTTCAATGCTTGCTGAATCACAATAGCTCAAACGTTTATAGACATGAAAGACTTCATATGAATATTGCTGTAAAGTAATTTAAACAGCGCAGAAAAAATTCAAGGAGTGAATATAGACCTATTAGATGAAATGATCCATTACTACCAATGTTAGCAATGAATGTTCTACCCTTGAGTAAGTTAAAATAAATAGAAACAAACATACAGTAAGAAGAAAAACCAGATGGGCTGGTGATCCAGGTTTATGAATAATCTGCTACAGATATTGGGGTACTATTATTTTACAGGCAAAATAAATATAATGCAAATTTGTTTCAAGGATGGTCAAGGAATTTTTCAGCCATTTAAAGGTTTCTATCAGGTTGAGCAGTATTTTTCCTGTATTATGCATGTCAGGTCTTTTGATTAAGGAAGAGATAGATGAAACGACTGACTGGCATATTGCTATCAGCTTAAGATGAGGCTTACACTATTCCTTGATATGAGCATAAACTATACAATCGCTATTGGATACTGCCAGCTCCCAAAAGAGAACTATCCTCTTGTACTTACACGAACACTGATGTCCCTTCTTCCACACCTTTGAAGCAGTACATCTTAGCTTTCTCTGTACTTGCCATTATAACAGCATTTTCACAGTTACTCTACCTCCCAACTAATTGGAAATAAAAGAAATTCAGCATCTTGCTACATAAACCATGTCTGACATGGACGTTTACACACTTGTTATAGGCTACTAAAATCACTGCTTAAATCCAGTCCTCACAACATATTTCAAAGTAACAAGACAAAATACTAGGAAATAGCAGAATTATAAAAAAAAAGAGAGAAGTTTGCCTCAAAGCTTATAGTAATTAGATCTTATCAGATGTACTTAAAATGCAAATACATTTGAAAATCAAATAAGAGGGTGGCTTTTGGGATTGATTTTGAATGCGTAAAATTTACCCGAGTGTGAAACTGAGTTTTAATCCTCCAGAAATGGACCTCTCAATGAAAACATGAAGTTTCATCAATTTAGTCCAAGGGCCATAATGTTTCATAATTAATGATTTTTCTATAAAACTGTGATATAACAAAAATTCAATCATAACTAAATTCTTGGGAAGGCAGGAAGCCCTGGAATAACGCTGATAATGCCTTTTCTACAGAAATAAATGTTTTTCCTTTGCTTCAGTAGCCATAGTTTCTCTATAGTAATTATTTTGACTGACCTTTAGCAAAGAGTAAACATTTCAAATCTTTTACTCCAGGCACTAACACTCTGGGCTCCCCAGAAAAGCTGAAGGAACTCAGCACCTTTGAAATGTTTTGCCTTTTACTGTAAGACAGTTAAAATTCAAATCAATACTACCTATACTTTGCTGTCATAATTAACGCAGGGTATCTTGGAAGACAATAATCTAAAGTTTGTTTGGTTTCCTATTGAATTTTTATACTATGAATAATTATTTAAAGATCATTAGAAATAACATAGAAAATAAATAATGTTGTTTAAAATAATATAACAAATAATTAAAATTCAAAAGTGAATTGTTTAAAAACCCCCAAAATTTACATTCAGATTTCTAGTGTACTTCAACACAAGCTTTATTAGTCAACTGCATTCAGAAAAAATGAATGCTCCTCTCAAAACACTGGCAGTTCATTAGAAGTATATATTATTAGAACACTTGGGGGTTAGACTATCATGTTTTCTGATGGTCATACTTCTATTACTGAGAGTAGTAATTCCCCTCTTTGCCAGCCACACTAAGTGGAATAAGTTATTATTACTGAGAGTGAAACAACTTGGAAAATATCCTGCACTAAGCTACTTTGGGAGAAGTAACAATAGGAAATGATTTATACATTTAGTAAACAAGTCAGAAGAACTGCAAATACTGAAAATGATCTCCAGGCTGGTCATTTATAATGGAAAAACTTACAAATACTACTTTTTTAGAGGTATTTCAAGTAACACTTTAATTAAACATATTTTTTTAATACACAATTCGTAACAGCCTCTACAAGCCTTTCACAACATTATTTAAGTGTGGGAAATTGTTTGAAATTCTCAAATCTCAGGTGAAGTCATCTCACCAAAGTTAACAGCAAACCTCCTACACATGAAGACAAAGATTTATATCTCCTTATTTACAGTTCAGATCTCTTACATGAACACACCCTGCACTAATTCTTATGGGCTAAGGGGCGATAGGCTTTATGGTGTCCACAGCCATCCCACTAGGTACAGAAGTCAGGATTACAGTTCAGAGATTGATTTTACCTCTTAAGGCTAAGGCTGTAGAATAAAACACACATAAGCTGATATACAAAATAGGATAGTAGTATTCCAAAAAAGATTATGCTTATTATGTATGCAATTGTTTTTATTCTATGGAAATTAGTACTGGCAGCTCTACTCTGTTACTGAGGCACTGTGCTGGGCTCTTCTCACTGAAGCTGCTGCTGAGATCCGGCAGTACATTTCTGAGTTTCTCACTGGGCCCAGGCCAACAAACCTGTCCCATCACACAAAGAAGTAGAAGAATCCACTGGCCTAAAGCTACAAACTCATGGGCCTACTCTGTATGCAGTATAAGGGACTCAAGGTGTTCTCACTGTACATGAGATGTTCTCATGGTACAGAAAGCTAAGCATGTGCATACACACTTGCTGTATCATGCTCTGTGTTCCTCTCTTGCCAGTACTCACACCAATTAGACAGTCTCTTGCCTAGCCTAACAAAATACCAGTAAAAGTTTTTAAAACCATACTTGGGGTTCTCTACAGGGAAGAAAAAAATCATTCCATATATATAACATTTAAAATCATTTTGCCCTCAAACAAATTAATATTTGCCACTTACTTTGGGATCTTAATGAATGAATATATAAATACCATTTCAAGCCAAGTGGCTTTTCCATTTGCTGATTTACTGCGGATTCAAAATCTAAACACAGTGACTTGTCAAAACTGAGCAGCAACACTAATCATAATCTATAAATATGCAGAATATGAATACCTGACTAAAAGTAACTTTTTTTTTTTTTTTACACAACCAATTTGCAATATTTTTTGTTACTAAGCAACAAAAAGAATAAAATTCTTCTATCATCCAAAACACTTGCATTATTGCCCGGGTTGCCTTAATACAACTTTATTATCTCAATTGCTTCACTAGCTGAGCATGTGGAGCAGCAGATTAGGGATAATTAGACAAGGAATGAATGAAACTCCAGTGCAGTCACATCCTGAGAGACAAATGAAGTATTGATTTTGATGATCCTACTAACAGCCATTTAATATGCATAGCTACTAAACATTTGAATTGATATGACTTCACTCTCAATATGTTAAATGTATTCTGGGTTCTGGCTGAGCAAACGATGTTCAGCCTTTATGACACTGCATACCATTCATGGTTATTAAACACAACTAAGCAATGCGGAAAAAGTGTGAAGGTTGAAGGAAAGCTCACCAGAGCAGCTTGAAATTTGTCCTTGTTTCTGAGGCAGGATGGAAGGGAGGAAATGAGGTAAGGTGCCTTTCCAACACGTACACCCACCTGCGGGATGTAGCATTTCTCAAGATGTTTTGTACCATAAATCACATATACGTTACAATATTGGGGAACAAAATAGGGTGCAAGCTAGGGAAAATCGACGTCCCTATCAGAGCATTGTATAACATGATTAATGATTTATGCACCAACAACTGTATATAAAATAGTGTTCTGAGGAAGGTTAAAATTGACTTTCAAAAACGTTTTTTAAATAAGATGAAATTTTGCCTTTGGTCATATCATTACAAATACAGGCAACAGAAACTAGTGAAGTTAACCCAGATTTATGTTCGTGTAACTCAGTGTTACATTTTGTTCTTAAACTGCAGAGGAATTGCTTTTCAGGATTAAAAACTGGTGCTCTCAAGCAGCTTAAGAAATGTTTCACAGCACATTACTCAATAGAGAGGTACAGAGGAGAAAGGGAAGACTACTATGGATAACTGAGAGTACAGACATTATTTTTATCAAAAAATCACAAGAACTCAAATATCCCCAAGATATTAAGGCTAATGCTCATAATTTTATTACTCTTAAATAAAACAGATTAGATTTTCATACACTGTACTCTAACATAAATCTAGATCACACTAAGTCCTGTGGTCAAATAACATCTTTGGATTCAAGCCAGAAGATACAGCAGTATAAATGAGATCATATCCCATTCTCCCAAGTGGTCAAGACCTCATTGCTCATCCAAAAGACTCAAGGGCAAAGACAAGAAAAATAATGTACTGAAAATCAATAGCAGTGCGCCTGGTGCATCCTCATTCTAGTGGACAGACTTCAAGACCTGCTACTGGAGGTTGACCTGGAAGCCTAAAAATACAATGGCTTTTTGAGCTGACGATCGCTCACAAGGTTTATGCGTCTACATGGGAGATTTTGCGTGCGTTAGCTCAGGCCACTCTGCAAACAGATTTGACACTATCCAGCTCCAAAACAGGCACAATTTCTGCACAACTAAATCATGTTTGTTTGGATGTAACACTATGACCGCAATTGCTGCATGGCTTTTGGTTCACACTGGATGGTATCCGGCCTGCCTGAAATACAAGTGTCTTAAGCGTACACCTCAGACTGTTGCAGAGTTCAGGAATATCAGAAGTACTCAGTACTTTACACATTTTAACAAGCTTATAGAATTCTGTATGAGAATGGGCCTCAATTGCCTACCTGCCAAAACAGGAGAGGTCAGCATACTGCATTACTGGCACATTGTGGTCTCTCATCTGGCACTATACCTTTCAACACAAGAAGTTGCTCAGCGCATGTCACGAGTGGGATTTTGGTCCATGACAGAGCAGTAAACTCAAGGCAGCAGAGGTCCTAGGGAAACTTTCTGATACTCCGTCACTACAGATATATTTCAGATTTACTATATGTTCTGCAACAGATTTACCAATCACATAAGGGAGAGAATATGTGCTCCTCCTGTCACCAGCATCCTTAGAAGTAGCAAACTGAAAGCACTGCTAGGGTTTGGGGGTGCAGGGGCTAGCCACAGCTGGAGTGATCGGCTTATTTTGATTCTGATGAGAACAAACCCAGGAAAAGAAGTAGAAAAAAGATGTGAAGCTAGGATTTGATAGGTTAGGGAATGAAGGACTTGCAGAGCAGAAAGCTGAGGACTAGATCCTTTTATACAGAGTGATGGGATGTATGCCACAGATCAGTTGTTTGTGTTGGTGTGAAGAAGGTGCTTAAAATCGTGGGGTTCTTTGTATGTTAGTTTGGATTAGGCTTTTTAGAACTAGGGCAGTACCAGATAAGACTGAACTCAGTCACTAAAACACGCCTCATGTGCGTGAACAACAACCTTGAGTTGTGAACCTAAGAGCCAAGAAGCATGGTTTTAAAAAAGAAACAAAACTTCAAACAGTTCAGCTGCCCTCTGGGTGGTGGAAAAGATCTGGGATTCAGTGCTCCTGACTTCATGCATAGCAGTGAGATGATGATCTTTGCCAGCACTAACTACAAGCTTCAGACTAACACCTTGCATAGCATAAAGTCTTCCCATACATAAAAATACAAATATGAACTGTTGGAAAACATAGACAACAACATTTTGGCTATAAACTAATGTTTTAGCTAATGCTTTAGTCCAATAAATCTAATTCAGTTAGCTTTCAAATCTGTAAACCACACTTAGCTGTAAGTTATATTTATATAGCATTCAAGAAATTCACCAGACTCATGCCAAGAGGCCTTTCAAAGGAAGAAATATTGGCTTATATCCATTTTGATGCTGAGAGTAGTGTTTTTGAAAAAAATTGCAAGTGTTTTAATGCATTGCTTTTATGATAGTGATTTGAATTTTAGAATGATTTAACAGCATAGAAATAATTCTTAAAAAGTACTTACTGAAGAAAAAAATAATTTTGATAGCATAGGTCAAAATATTGTTTGAAAATGAGAGACTCAGTGGTAGGATTAGAAAGTTATATCCATTGCTGTCAGATTAAAGAATACCGAATATACAGTTGCTTCTCAAATATTCCTGTGAACAGCATACACAGTTAATCAGACAAACTACTACCACTTTTAGACAACCGACATAGAGAAAATCTTCAGTCTCAACCTATAACAATAAATATTAAGAGACCCACAAAACCCCTTATAAGAAAATATATGTTCCTCTGTATATATGTTCCACGGACTGCAGTCCTTGGAATCCACCTAAGCATTGCAGCAGCTAAGTAGCCAATAATCCATTTTTCAAGGCCCGCGACACTGTGCATATGGGTGTGCATGTGTGTGAGCCTATACATGCATATATCCAGCTATATGGAAATATCCACTTTGCCTCATATAGGGTAGCTATTTTACACCCTGTTGCCAATATTGCATAAAATATCCATTGAATAAAATACGTAAACAGTCTGTGGAATAAAAACTTCCACTTCCATAGGGAAACTATGCTACATAATGATAATTCACTAACTTCCCCTTCCTCTCACAAGTATATATAACATCATTTTTCCTCCCACATTTACCATACTTTAAAAGAATGGTCTCAGCCTTTCCTATTATTTGTAAGAAAGTACCTAACTCCAGGAAGCAGGTCAGAGCAGTTCTTACCAAAGGCATGCAAACAGGCACTTGTAGCCTGCCCAAGATCATGAAGGGGTGATACACAAATCCCTTGAATCAAAGTTTCCTACCAGAAGCAACTGCCAGTGTGCTGGTTCTTTTGAATGCCACTTAGCAGCAGCAGTCCCTAACTGTGCAGACATGCATATGCATAAACATTACAGTTATTACATGCCTCAATCGGGACAGAGGAAGCACTCTCCAAGCATCTAAAAGGGATACTGACAGTCTTTGTGTCTCCATCTGTCTTCTAGGGCTTTACTCTCAGGAGGGATAATTCAGCCATACAGCACCTTTAAAAAGTATCACACTCGCCCCCAAGAGGTCATATTCTACAATTAGGTGTACCTTATATTTTCATTCTTGTTTGTATGCCCAAAAATGTAGTATTTATTAATGCATTCTGCAGCTACAAGCCAAAGTATCTCTACTAACTTATTCATTGGGCTGGCTTTGTTTCAAGAAACAATTCTGCTGGCTTGGAATACAATACTGTTCAATCATTCATAGCTGCCTTGGCTTTTTAAGACTAGAAGAATTGAACAGATGAAATCATCAGCTATGTGACCACACACAAGAAGGCACTCTTACAGTTCTGTTTTAGTTTACAATGACATTTTTTCGATGTTATCTTACATGGCACTGATTAGACTACATCGTCATAAGAAATAACAGTGCAATACAGAAAACTCTAGTTATTCTAGCAACCTCATTTGCTCTCATTGCTCCATTAAGTCCATGTTCCACACCAGTAATTAAAAGTCTGTCATGGTGTTTTCAACACTTTGAGTTGTAAACATGTTAATAGTTAACTTGGACAACGTTTCTGGTAGCCTCCCTCTCCCCTCCCCCCCCCCCCCCCCCCCCCGTTTTACTGCTTGCTATTTAGCTGCTCTCTAAAATCCTGACTTTTCTGTAACAATAAACTCCATGCTTTTATCAAAAACTTTGTGATGCAAGAGGAACACTGTGGAGGCTACTGAGCGCAGCAGCTCAGGATCTCAGCATAAAGACAACAGCAAGTACTGAGTCAGCTCAGGGTTTATATAAAGTTTTATTTTGCTTGCCATTCTCTTTGGCTCATCCTTTTCATCTGTAATA
The DNA here is from genome assembly GCF_030936135.1 of Gavia stellata. NCBI lineage: Eukaryota > Metazoa > Chordata > Aves > Gaviiformes > Gaviidae > Gavia > Gavia stellata. The sequence goes on from NC_082598.1 coordinate 41,659,424, forward strand.
GACCGCCCTGCAAACAAGAAAGTTACTTTGTGCCATTGATGCAAGACCAGCTATATAGAATAAAAAGAAATAACAAAACGTTAGACAGTTATATAGTACTATTAAACACATTTTCTGGACATGATTCTATTAAAATAGTCCTGCTGATTCTTATCTTCCCCTGCACAACATACAGACACAAAACCGGCTTGAAGTTTCTATGAAAAGAACTGGCTATGCAAATTCCTACAAAAACTAATAGCACAGACATCATAACATGCAAATAAATCCAAATCCAGGAGAAAGTCACCTGCTTTGGCTTACAACTCTTATCTGGAATCTAAACAAATTTTACTGAAGTTCATTAATGGATTGATATGACTCATACAAAGATGATAAACGCCTGAAACCTGATAACTCGTTTTCAATTTTATATTCGCCCTGTAAAAAAACCTCAGACTCTTAAGGTCTGAAAGACTACAACGAAAAAATAATCTATAATAAAGTTTCTCACAACTCCAAGAAGAGTAAATCCCTCTTTTCAGACTACAACACAACACTACTAAAACTGAGTAATAAGCAGATACTCAAGTTCAGCTAGAGAGATTTGAAGTCCCTAACTCAAAAGCCACTTAGGTAGAATGTAAACATTTGCTTGTGCTGCCTGTAATTACCTGATAATTTTAGGGTAAAGGACATCGATGAGTTAGGTGATGGCACAAAAAAAATGCAGAAATGCTGATTATTTAATCTCAGAAGTGAGACAGCAACAGCGCCCAATAGCAAGGAACATCTTAAATTACATCTTAGCTGTTAACCCCATCTCGCGGGTGAAACTGATGCCCAAGTGTGCGAGTGCTCCTCCTCCACTGTGTCATCAAGTCAGACAGATTAATTCACACTGTGCAGATGAAGACACCGTACTGACTTCACAGTCAAGAGGAATGAGAGAGGCATCAGTTACAGCTGGTTCACAGGTACAGGGGCACCTTAAAATCCTGTTCCTTACACACACTTTTGGCCACGTTTACGCTGGTTTTACCCACAATTCATCCACACGGCAATCACAGGAGAGATCAAAGGTAGGAAAGTGTTTGAAACTGTCTGCTGTCCTCCGAAGAGTTTGAGACCTAGTCCCAAGGCCACCATTGTCTGGGAACAGGGTCTTATCCACTGTGGGCACCTAAGTGACTTAGGGAACATTCTCACAGACTTAACCTTCTTCCAAAGTACTTTACATCCATCTAAAGATTTTAATAACCTGAAAACATACATAAACTAGACAAACTGATCATTTACTCTTCAATTTTATTCCAACATGTTAGTATACGTCAGCCTCAGCTTGCAATACTTGATTGCCTAAGAAATAGAAAATACTTTAAATTCTATGTATTTCTGTAGAAGTTTCATATGCCACAAGCTTTACATTATGAAAACAATTTTCTTCCCTTTCAAAAAGTGATGACCCTTATCATAGTGTTGTTAACATGACCTACAAAAAGAGATATGCTGACATTAAGATTTAGGTACAGAGGATCTTCCACTGTGATACTGTTGAAGGTTGAACTTGACACGTTATGAGATATTTGGCTATATATAGCTGTATTAGAAATGTCGTACTGCAACAGGTGTACCACCTTTAGCATGAGTGACAGTACATTATCTTTTTATTAAATATGCCCTACACCTAATTATTTGGCTACAAATGTTTTTATAAACTCTAGAATGACATATTGTTTCATATTTGCAGAGTACATTGCTGGCAAACTTAATTATGACAGAGATAAATTCAGTGTGAAATAGGATATGTATTTTTTACTTTTCTCTTTTTATGTCTGTGCAGGTTTCACTTTGTTTTCATTCTCTTTTTAGTCCTTGAATTTGCATTTCACCTTATTTTTTTATTTCAGCTTTTTTTACAGTATACATTTAATCTACAGCAAAACTGATACCCTCCTCCTTAAAATCATTCTGGTCATGTGTAAGAAGGCATCTCATGCTCCTGCTCCATGCAGTTTTGACACTGAGTAAACAGACAGCTTTTTAAGTTGACCGATTTTTAATCTCATTTCAAAACATATACTCTTCATAAACAAAAATCTGTTACTAAAGTCAAGAGTAAAACAAACAATAGCACAGTAACTGAAGATAGAAAGCACCAAAAAGCTCACAGAGCCATAATCAGTTGAAGCTAATTGACATAGTTATGTAAGTAATTCTTACAATAGAATTGAACCAAGAAAATTTAGTTAACTCACAAAGTGTATCAGTGAGTGGTAGGTGGGAGTGGGGACAAAAGTGGCATGCCAGAGGATTCATAGTGAGAATTTAGGTTTGCAGTATTATTGAAAAACATCGCAACAAGTCACATAGCATCCTGTACCATATCAAGGAGTACTGCAGAAGACTGTTGCCTTTACTTCTGCTGTCACCTTTTTATAAGACTTGCTTCCAAGAATTTTCTGTTTTCCAAGCAGACTTTGTTTCAAGTGGTGGCACTGAAGTAGAAACTAGGTGCTAAAATTCAGTCCAAAAATCACAGTTTTTCCCTCAAAATGATTTTTCCCCCAAAAAAGCTTAAAAAAAAGTTTCACATTAAGGTCACTTTCCTCTAACATGTATTACATCACAAACATTTCTCAAATCAAAGCGGAAATTCAGTGCAAAGCAGTCTGATAAATTTTACAGAAACCTAACCCAAAAAAACCTCCCAAAGACTGACTTGTTAAAGGAATGGGGAAAGGGAAGCATTCTAAGTGCATGCAGTGCTGTGCAATACACACAATCAGTTTTTCTTCTCTCCCCATGTGTCTTTTTTTTTGGGGTATTATCTTTAGCTTGCAAGTTGTGGTTGTGCGAGGATAAAATTGGAGGCTCAGACTGCTGTCAGCTCTGCCCCAGCTAGTTCTATCATATATACAGCTGTTTCCATACTTTCTTGAGCTTTTCATAACAATTCCTTGTTACTTAAAGAGTAAAGACTTTTCACTCTTGTTGCAGTGAACTGAAAGTTTGTGCCTCTATTTTTGCAACTTTGCAGAAATACACAGAGAAAGCCTTAACAGCAGTGCAATATTAAGGGAGAACAATTTCTATTTTCACAGAACATAAAAGAAAGGCTTATTTGTTCTGATTTGTGCTCGAATGAAACAAAGAAATTGCCATTACTGTTTCTGCAGCACACTCGTTTTTAGTTCTTTCTGCTCATTTAGGTCTCAAGGAGAGGTTCAAAAGCAGACAAGGAATCTTCAGAGTAATGTAACACTGAAAGTCCTTCAGTATTCCAAATAAGCTGGATTTATCATTCAGAACTTCAGCACCATTGGATGAAAATCAAGCGAGATCTTGTAAAACCTCATACATCAGAAGATAAATGAACTATACCTCTGGCTGGGAAGGGATTATAGTGATGCAGGAAATTTTTCTTTGGCAATATTTTAAAATATTTTATTCTCCTTAAAATTTAATGTTTCACACCCATATTTTCCCAGATTAATTCTTTCTGGAAAAGGGTTGATAATTCCACAGATGCTAAAGTTGAAAATCATCTTCCCAACAGATACTGGCCTGGGATAGAATAGTGTGCTCGCACCTAGAAAATATTGGATTCAGCATCTAATATGTGCAAGTCCTTTTATAGTTCAATAGATCATAAAAGAAGCAGTGCAAGGGCTATTTGAATGGAAGGATTTATCACTCATAGGCACATCCTGGTAGTGTGAGGGAAAAGTGAAGCACTGGGAAGACCTGACACCAATCACAAAAGCATGTCAGTCAGCATGTCTGACTGTTACCATACTGCCCATTTGCCTTGAAACAACCCAGTAAGGAAGTATCAAAAAGCCCTGGAATAATCTACAGTTTATGATTCTTTTAAATATTGTACTAAGCCTATTGGTCATCTCTCCTAGTGCACTACAGGCTAGGGAGAAACGCTCTCTCAAGTAACATCATTTAGCTAGAAAAAAAGTCATTCTAAAGCAGAACAGCATGCTTCAGAGGAACTGTCTGCTGGACACCATACCTGTAGACCTGACCAATACCCAGTATGTTGTTGGGTCTTAATTTCCATGCTCTCAAAGCATACATTTCAACTCAGGATATGACCAGCATCACTGTATCAAACGTACCAGATAAGCCAGATCTTGGGTAAGGGGAGTAACCTTGAACCACTGCAAGTAAGTGATGGGGGAACTGGAGTTTCCAGGTATGGTTGAACAACAGCAGGCCCACGCCGATTCTGAACAGTCAAACAGACAATTTTCAATTAGACTGCGTGTCTGTTTCTGACAACTCTGAACGACAGGGGCTCAGCCAGCCAGGACACTGAGCCTGGCTCATACAGTGTTACTCTGTTGACCCTATATGCAGTAAATCGTATTTCCAAACTTTGGCATTCCTGTGCCATCATACGCTCATTCATACAGTTGGCATGGTTTGTGCCCAAAACTTAGCAAAACAAGAATATGATAAATACATATAAAACTGTTTGTGACAGCTTGAAAATTGATCTTGCATAGCTTACAAAGATAATAAAAGACATCTGTTTTTTCAAGATCTGTATTCTTTCTAGGTAGAACATTTTTTCAAATGACATTGATAATGCTAAGCACTCCAAGCTTGATATACCGCTCGTACATTAGTGTACCGCAACCACTTTAATATTTGTAATAAACAATTCATTTTATGCTGGGTACCTTTCTACAACAACATATACAGTACGCTTCCAATATAAAGATATTTATGAATTAGTTCTTAGAGCTCCCCATTGCAATCACCAAGAGAACACTTAGATTTTAAGTTTATAATACATTGCAAAGCTACTAAAATTGTGGTGAACCATTAATCTAAGTGGACTTAAAATACTTTGGTCACTAAAGCTTTCTAAATAGCTAACTTGTGCATAGATATCCTCAACTCTAGGAAGTCATTATGTTAGTATATCACTTCCAAAGTAGTTTCCAATAACATCCTATACACCTACTGGCTACTTCACAGAGGAGAAAACCCCAAACTTTATCAAGTCCCATTAATAAATAATGTATTTAAATTTTTCTAATTTTTAAGCATTGCCTGAAAGTCTGCATTTTGCAAGACTTAAAATAAGCTCTTTCATAAAAAAAAATTAAAAAAAATCAAACCACCTCAGGTTGATGAATCACCTGCTGTCATCCAGAGCAAATCCTCTATTAGCAGAATTTGTCTCTCAGTATACACAATAACTAAAGATGTTACATTCCAAAGAGCAAGCCATAGGCTCAGCTTTCAAGAGTCGTAGCTTCATGTTAGAAAGCTTTCAGTAGAAATACAATCTAGCCCCCCTGCCTCCCCCAAACAAACAATAAAAACGTGGAATACTTTTCCAGGGGAAGCTATGAAAGCATTTTATATAAAAGATCAGTCTTAGAAAGAACATAGAAAAATTGTGAGTTTGAAGTCTAGAGAGACTTAGATAATGCTTTTTGACTTCACCCTGTCCTTTGTGCTTGCACTTTAGGTGACTTTAAAAAGATAATAATAAAGAAAGAAGGCATGTGCAATCAACAGATAATATTCAAAACTAAGTGATGATTGTATTATATCATTAAATGGTCTACCACATAAACTGATATTTAATTATTTTAATATATATGATATTATTTATATAATTAGATAATTATGACTATCATGCATATTATTTTTAACACACATTCCTTTCCCAAGCTGATAAACACAGAAGTCCTGTTTGATGGATAAGGGGTTGTAGAACTGACTATTAGTATAAAGATTCAGTAATCTATGACTCCCTTGTCCCTGAACCCTCTTATATTTACTGGGGAAAAAAAAAAAAAAATAAAAAAATCTATCTTCTCTCTCTGGTACTTCTTGGTTTTCCTCTATTTTTTAATAATTTATTCCACTAGAACTAATTAGATTACCGTGTGCATTAAAATAGACATTAGATTTAAAAAGAAAAACAAAATCCAAACAATTCCCTTCCCCATCCCCTGCAACTGGCTTGAAGCACACTTACAACGAAACTCTTCTAGATTCATATGAAACTCTAGATTCATAGAAGCTCTTCATAGATTTATATGACTGTGCTTTTTTACTTCCTTTCTACTCCTTCCTTCCCAAAGCAATAGAACCGGCTTCCTATTGCTATGCTTAAGATAGTCTCTTTTTTTTCTTGAACCCATGAAAGGTGGGATTCTCTCAACACTTACATGACAGCTCTTCCAACATAAATCCAGAGCTATTGTCTGGTCTAATCTGCTAATAGTCTGTATATCAGCTATTTCTACTGGGGTATTTTTGTTCTGTCTTTAAAGAAGAATATCCAAACTTGATTTAAATATTGCCAGGGAGGTGATTCCGGCAGAGTTCTTGTTATGTTCAGTTTCCAGCTGTCGGATTATATCTTTGTTTCACAGATCTAAGGTTCTAGTACCACATTTCTATTTTTGTGTGGACATTTATAGATAACTAAAATTTGCATTCTTAATTTACATAGACTGTACTCCTGTATAATGCATGTTTTTATGGCTTTCCTCTAAACTCTCTCAATTTTTATCACTGTCTTTCCTGAATTACAAACTCCAGAATCAGAGACCCTATTTCAGCAGCTGTGCACTAGGACTGGATATCTAAGTAAGGTACTTCTGCTTTCAGGATTACAAGTCTCTCCCTACTACCCGAGGTGGGATACCTATACAGACATAATTCCTGATGTTTTTTTGTCTAAACTGGTTTTATGAATAAAGATGTCTTCACTTTCCCTAGCCATCTACTCTAACGCTTTATGCCTCCTACAGTGAGAAAGTTTTTGCTAGTCTAATGTTAATAAACCTTGCTGCAGGCAGCTAGGCCCATTTTGTCCTATCCTGTCCACCGTGAATTTGAGATGGTCTTTTCCTCTACAAAGCAGCTTTTTATGTACATGAAGACTTGTCACGTCCTTCAGTGCAGATGTCTAAGACATCTCATGACCTCTTCAGACAATCTCCAGATGTCTGAAACTGCCAAATTCTGGAAGGACTTCTAGCTCAACTCTTGTCTGCCTGTTGTTGCTGACGAGTGGACAACATGCATCAGTGATTTGCTTTGTGCTTGGTCAGCCTAAAAAATCTGTAAAGATTTACAGATTTAAGATTTAAAGGTGTTTCTCTTCCCAGAAGACTGAATAAGAGATTTCACAATTGCTGTAATCTGATCTGACTGAAAACAAAAAGCAAACCTTTCTAAGCCACCAGAGAAAAAAACACAGTTCCAGCTTCTTCCAGTTTACAGCGGAAAAATACCGTAGGCAGCAAATGGTGACTCAGGAGCTGCTGCATGCTCTTTGCATGTGCTCAGTGGGACAGAACAAACCCCTTGGTCTGTAATCTCCTGATTCCTTCCAGTTTTAGCAGACCTCTCATTGGGCAAGTTTCTGTGTTAGAAAACTCTACTTTGCAGACCAGAACAGTGGTCTTCTGTATTCCACATGAACCATTGAGAAAAACCCCAAGTCCTACCTGCCATACACAAGTCCTCAGCGGCTGCTCTGCAGCTGGGGAAGTCGTGCAGGCTTCCTCTGGCACACCTGCTTCCACATCCTTCCATTGAATTTAAATGGGATCTCTCCACATCTGACTGACTGCAAGTGAAAATATCAGGGGCAGGGAAAAGAGCAGCAAGATACTTTGTGCCCGAGAGTGCCATTTCATAATTCTCTCTACGTATAAATATCAAAAGGCATTTTAACTACTATCTTTTAATGCCAGATCCTTATGGATATTTTTTTTTTTTCTTTTGCAGATATGTGCTAAAGACAGCAATCAGATAAAGCTCCTGGTGAGTGTACTCACAGCTCTGTTTATGGGTATGAAAACACACAGTCGCTGTCTTTACAGACAAAATAAGGGATTTCAATATTTATGAGGCTGTGAATATGTGACAGAATTTGTTGTCCTCAGATGCTTCCACACAGCCTCAGGAAAGGAATGAAATCTGATATTCTGCAGTATCTGGCAGCTGCTAGCCAAAGAAAAAAGCATTATCTTCACGTCCCCACTCTCAAGCAGTTTGTTCAGTCTGAAAGAGGAATCACAGAAATAGGAGCTCAACAAGTCTACCAGAAGAATGACTGAACTGCTCTGTGCCTGTCACAGATTGAACAGGTAATGCAGCACATAATCAGCCTTCAGTGTTAATGGAGTCTTGGACTAAAGGAACAAATACCTTAGGAGTTTATTTGCTTTTGTCACGTTAAAACCTGCACTGAGATTATTTTTCTCTTGTTCTACCTAGTATCTTTTGCTTCTTTTTAATATGAGAAATTCACAAGGCATTTCTTTGACCATAAGTGATTCAAGTATAATGCTGGAATATACTAAAAGTAATAGAAGAAAAAATGATTAACAGAGGAGATGAGATTTTCAATTAGACTGATTAATAGAACTGTACCTTTATCCTATCCTATTCAAGCTCCTCTGTGTAGCTTTAATGTTTTCAGATGACTTGATGGTCCATACATGGTTCCTGATACCAGAGATCAGAAGGATGTCACACTACCTCCCTATTTTCCCCCAGTTTTCAAAATATTCTTTCTATAGCCTAAAATCAGGCCTCAGAAAGGAAATGGGATGAAAAGTTAAAAAATGAAATTGTCCTCCTATCAGGGAAGGATGACAAACTTGAGCTATATACGAACATTTAACTAACAAAACTTGAATTTTAGAGCCAGATACTTGTCATTCATTCCCATCACACCTTTCAAATTCATACAGTACATTTTAAGTTAAAGGAGGTTAAATGAGTTGAACTTGAAACAGTACCTTTTACTAATGTGAATCTCATTTTGCATACTGTCTTTTTTTTCTCATCCACTGAAAATTACACATAGTATAACTTCAATTATTTTTTTCTTCATTGTCAGTCATGACCTTTATAAAATAGAAAGAGGTATCGTATGTGGATTTGCTGCAATCTGTCCTGATTTTGCTCTGTTTTTTCCATTAATGATCTGGAAAAGAGCATACCATTTATTAAATAGCATATCAGTTAAGTTTCCACATAACCGGGAGATGAAAAATGCCAAAAGATAGGAGATTAAGGGATTAGAATTCTAAATAATCTGGTCAAACTGGAGACTTGAACTGAAGAAAAGGGATTTCATTCAACAAAGGGAAGCCTCCAACGTTCAGGGACAAATAAGCAGTTGTACAAAGGCTGGATGGGAAACAGTTTCCTTCATCTAGTAGTTCCTCAAAACAGTTCTCTGATTTATAGTAGATCAGAAGCTGAATATGAGTCAATAAGGTCAAGTTACTATGAAAAAGGCAAACATTATGCTGCGAAAAAACATAAACATATAAGACTCATATAAACACAAGTCTTCAAAATAGGGAGAAGAAATCCATAAGCTGCTTTCAGCACTGCCACAATCTGAGGTGAAACGCTATGCCCAGCTTTGGGTACCACTCATTGTAACCAATTTCTGCCAACTGGATTCACTCCAGAAGACAGCAGTGAGAATGATCAGGGGCCTAGAAAACATGAGGAAAGACTGAAGAAATTTGAACTAAAATTGGAAGAGAATGATCTTTCTTTTTACTCATGGCATGTAAGAAAAGAAGTAATGGGTTTAAACTGCAACAGAAGAGATTCAGTATAGAAATGTGAATGAAATGGGAAGTGAGCAGAGGAATAAGCAAGCCTAGGTGAGTCTGGGAGCACCACAATGGCAAGTTAGACCACATCTATCAGCGGGGACAAGCACACAGAGATCCTATCTTGAAGTGGGAGACAGACAAGATGGTTTCATGAGGATACTTCCAATCCTGCTATCCATGACTGGCTATGGGTTAATACCTTAGAGTCTGAGGGAACAGACATACTGCTGTATTTGACTGCAAGGAACCACCACACCACACATATAAAAAGAAACACAGATACCTGTATTTGTTACTGCTACAAAGAGGTCAGCTAACTTCAGTTACCAGTGGAACAGCCGCAATCTTATTAAGTATTAGCGACCCTTCTGGACTAGAAAATTGATTTACAATATATGTGCGTCTGTATATCTGTCTACTGCACCTCACAGTAGTGTGTGCCAGGTTCTGCTTTTGGTTTTGCTGCAGATTCTGTCTTTCAATAAATCATGTGATTTCTGCTGCTTAATTCCTGCTCTTGAAACCTGAACTGTTTCTCTTTAATTCTATTTTATTAAGAGGCTGGGTGAATGCATTGATTAGTAACTGTTGGATGTTTCAACATCATAGAGAAGGGACTGCAGAAAAGCTCATATTCAGCTAAATAAAAGCGGTAGTTCTAGGACCAGAAGAGATGGTTCCTACCGTTTAACAAGACTCTTTGCATAATATAGATCACAGAATTTTACTCAGTGATTTCCTCTTTGACATATAAAATGGTAGGAATGGCCCACTTCCAGGGCAAACTGAACTTGGGTATCAGGATGTCTCACATAAGCATTCTACTATTTTCTTTGGCTTTCACTGTATGCTACTATGCATACGTTCAGAATCCTACTATGACTCTTACGCTATTATGAAGTGAATCTGCATTTGAGTCCATGGCAATGGACTGACAGAACTGACAAATAACAAGGTGGAGCCATGGATGTTAATATGTATTCCTCCCACTAATGCACAGACTATGGCTAGTGTACCTTCTGTTAAGGTTTTTCCCTGATCTTCCCTCTCTGTTTTTTGGTTACCCATGGAATTATTCTGACTCTTATGCTGCAGACATCTGGAATGGGAAACTAGCTCCAGCTGACTGCATAAGAGGAGTGGTTCACAGTCAAGACCAGATCCACATCTGCCCTCACTTCAAAGTTGAAAGCATGGCCTTAGGTAGAGCTTCAGGCACCTGAGGATGTCTGTTGGTTTAGTACGGTACTGCCATGGTGTAAAGGAGCTTAGCCATTAGCAGGTAGGCATAACCAGGTAGCCTATGAAGTGAGGGTCAGTGTGACATAGAGCTCACAGACTGAATCTATACTAATGAAATACTTGCTGCCAAAGTTTGCCCTCAGGCCAGCTGATGATTGGTGACAACCATGCTATCAACCTCTCTGAACCTCCAAAAAATGCACACCAACCCCCAACTTGCATAACAATGATCACTAGGAATAGTCCTAGTCCCTGCTATCTCCCAAACCATGCGTGGAAACTGTTTAGTGTGGTCGATTGGCCCAGGCTAAAGGTGTACCAGGAACCCTTCTGTAAATTTAAAGTGTTTAGCCATCTGGATCACTGAGTTTAAGTATTCATACATGTGCCTGGAACTGTTTAGCTTACAGTTACAGACCTTGCCACATATACTTCGGGGATCACTTTGTAAGACAAATGAAAACAGACCTCTACACCAATATATGGTGTATATGGTTCACCAATCAAGTCTAGATTACATGTAATCAAACTTAGAATTAGTAAATGGAAAATGCTATTAGCTGCACATGCTCCTGTAAAAATCTTCTTTATTGATCTTCTGAATGTATCTACACATTAACAAAAAAAAGAAGTACAATCCATTTATTCCCTTTCTTTTTCAAAATTCTAATATCTTAGGATGAAACTAGTTACAACTTCTTCAGCTATGACATATGTGTACACAATTAGATTGATTTTTTTCCATTAAGGGAGAGTGTAATTACTTTTCCAATAACTACCTATAAAAGTAGACACAATTTTCCCCTCCAAAACAGTAAGAAAAGCAACACTAGTTTTCATCCTCCATAAAAAGACAATACTGCACACATTCTGTACAAAATGGTATAGAAAAAACAATGTATCTTAATATAGTCTGGAAACAGAGCCAACAGCTATTATACATCTTTGTAACTCCAATTTCAGCCCACAGAAATACTGAATATTTAAGAGAGCTTTCATAAACCATGCCAGTGTGTAAATGTTACAATGCTAAGTATTAATGCCTTGTCAGACCACATTCAGGTCCTCCACAGAATTCAGAAGGAGATAAGATGCAAGTGCCTGAGCTTACAACCAGACTACCCATGCAGCTCTTAAGTTTGGAAAACTAGATTCCTGACTAACAGATTTCCTTAGCCCCTCTCGGTTTAGCTGCTACTATAGCATGAACAACACACGGCAGCTGTCTTAATTGCAACAACAGTATTTCTTCTCAAACTCCTGAACATATATCTTGCCACACCTTAGCATGCTGGAGAGGGACGGTGAAGTTAAAAGACAATTCTTCTTGGGATACTTGTGAAAAAAAGATTCAGCACCAGAAGGATTTCACTTGGAATATTTTAGAAGTAAAGACAGACCTCCATTCCATTTTGATTCAACTGACAGAAATAAAAGAAAGGGAACATTAACAGAAGCAATTCAATGTACAAAATTCAACAAATTGATGAAGAAACACTAGTTAAATTAACTTTACATTTCTAGCTAATTAAATGCCTTTTGTACCATTTGTCTCTTCTAAATCCTGCATGTTTTACTACAAGAAATTTACTTTAGTGGTTAGGTGTTTTTTCTAGTGAATGGACCATTACTACACTACCATTTTTAAAGTCATTGCAGGCTCTCAATAAAGTGACACAGTTACAGAATTAATTCCATGAAACCAACCCTAGCTTTCCTGAATGATAGCTGCTGAATATGGCCATATCCCCACAGGTGACAACCTGCAGGCAAAGCCAACAACCTTGGAAAAAGTGTTATTTTCAAACAAGGATGAGGAATGGGAACAAGTCGGACTGTGTGCAAATGATCTGAAGCACTTCTTTAAAATCACTGATATGATAAAACAGGAACGCTTTATCCCATTATTTATCAAGGTATCTTACGCTTGACTACCAGTGTTGTTTCTGTCAAAGTAGTTTTTCATGGGTCCTACAATTGACCACACAGATTGTGCAATCTCCATCACTAGAAATATTCAAAACTGAACTGGACAAGGTTCTGAGCAACCTGCTTTACCTCTGAAGTTGGTCCCTTCCCTTCCCTTCCAACCTCAATTACTTTTTGATTCTTAAAAAAAAAAAGCAAAAGAGAAAGCCTCCAAATCTGGAACATGATTAGTACTTGTGCAGAGTTTGTACATGATTAAGCATTTTTAAGCTTGAGTTATATAGTTGTGACGGGGAACAGCTTAGGCAATCACATTCTTTCAGGTGAGTTAAAACCTTGCTTGTTTTGAAGTCACGGTGATCTTTCCTCTTAACTTTAGCAAGAACTGGTCATGTATGATTAAAACAGGCTGCAACTCTCCTCTTTGTGTATCCAGGGGCCCTCAGATCCATTAAAGGTGTTGTTTCATGAACATTTCAAGCTGGTAGTTCCAAAAGAAGCAATTTGCCCACCCTTTCACCCCACCACTTGATCTTGTTCCTTTTATGCTGGCACAAGCATTTATGCAGCTGTGTTGTAAATCAGATTAGGGAAATCCAGGTCAAAACTGTTTTGTTTAGTTATTTATTTTTAGGCCATTTTGCTTTTATAGGCATTAGTAAATTACTCCTGACAGCGTGGCTGGAAATTAGAGAAGCCGATGATATTTTAGATGAGGAAAGAGAATGCTGTACAGAAAACCAGAAATGTGCCCAAATTAGGCATGAAAGCTGTTAGAGTCAAAAAAGTTAACTAAGATGCCCAAACTTCCTCTCTTTTAGCAGTATTTTCTTCACAGGAAAGTGTAATTAATTCAGTTACCCATTAATGCAATTATTTTATTTACGGAACTTAAAATGTTTTCTCTGCTTAAGGAGTACTATATTTTATAAATTAAATTGTACTAAGCAATTTCCAGAAGGACATATTAATACTTACAAACAACAAAAAAAATTGCTTTACTCTGTCTTAATGATTAAAAATGAAGAACAATTTTTTTCTCTGTGCACAGGTCAGCTTTTCTCTTTTCAAATATTTAGTTAAGCCTGAGGGATAATGCATAATTAGATTGATCTGGGTTGATATTGTAAACTCAAAGTAGTAAGCCCACCTGCCAGTAGTAAGAAACTGGCAAGATACAGTAAGCAGATATGCGATACATACAGTTAGTGAGTTCAGAAAATACTTGCACTTCATTCTGTTTCAGAAAAAAAAATATCTTACAGTTCTAAAGCATTTGAAGAAATTTTGCCAAAGTTCAACTAGTTTTGCCTTCCACACAAAACCAATTAATTTCTTTGCAACCTATAACTGAAAGTGTCCCACGAAAAATAAGTAAAAAAATCTGTAACATGACAACTGAATCCCAGTATTTAATGTCTGGGGTCACGTAATCCATGACATTTTCTTCTGACTAGTGCCTTCAATGCAGTGGCTTTGTAACCAAATGATTTACGTGCATGACTACATGTGGCATACAAAAACTTTTCTTTTTATGGAGGATGGATCTTTGCACCATTGTTTCGAAGCCTTGAAAGCTTATTGTGAATGCCTTCCACAGACTCACTCAAGCCCAGTTTATTTAGTGAACTTCCCTCCAGCATGGTATGATATCAAACTAAATGCTTCCCTAAGTAATCATCAAGTTTACTTTGAGTTAATGGAAAGCTCACGAAAAAACATTTAGAGTGCTGATTACAGACTCCTCTCTGGCATTTGCCTGTGCTCTCTGTGCACCTATCTCACTTAATAAATGTCCCTGAGAGTCTTCAATTAATTATTTGATTATAAAGCCATTTCTATGCACTCACTTTGTTTAATTTAAGTGTATTGGATCATGCCATAATTCTAGTTTTGAATGAACCTGCTGGACTAAGGCTAATTAAACTAACTTCTGGGTCACAACATACACGTTGCCACTAAAAATGATATTTAAAATGGCAAACAGTCTAACATGCTCTTACAGGCTGCAGAAAAAGTTATATGCAGAGTATTACTATTTATCAGAAGAGAGTCAAAGCATGCTGTGCTCTGGTTGCCCAAAAGACAACAGTTCATTGTAATTCATTCTGTGAAAACTGAATGAAAAGTTGGCATACTACAAAAATCAGTATGCTTATGCTTCACGTTGATTTTGCAAAGGTGTAAAGGATTAAACAAGGCCTAGGAACATGCAGACTTAAGCCTGTTGTCTCCATTTTTGTGGTTCTTCCACTGGATTCAACAGGTCCAAGTCAGAATAGAGAATGTCTCCTTGCATTTCTTCCTCTTCCTTTCCAAACCCCAGTCAAAGGGAGCACAGGGGACACAGTAGCTTAAAAACATATATGGTAAAATAGAACTACAGAAAACTAAATCTAACTGAAGTATTTTTTCTCTAAAAAAGTGGAGTTAACAATAGCAACCTTTTAGTTTTAGAGTTACCAGGCCATTCTTGTCAAACGGAGCAGAAAAGCAAGTCAGTTCTGAGTAAGACTCCCCCACACTGAAATGTACAGTCAAACCAATTTTCAGATGAAACATTTCTACTTTCTGACTTAATCATTCATTTCAATTACATGCCACAATTTCACTAAAAGAAAAGTTGAAAAATGTTTAAACAACATCTCAAAACCAAAATGTCTCATTTTGATCAAAATGTTTAATTCAATCCAAACCAGTTATTTTCAGTATTTTAGCTAACAAACATTTTGCCTGAGAAAAAAAGTAATGAAGCAATCTGATATGTTCCTTCTAAAATAATTGCTAATGTTTCAAAAGGATCTACTACATTTTTCTTCCTGAGGCCAAAGAGAATGATGAAGCTCTAAACTGTGATGATACTGAGCAGTGGAGATTTACGGTATTTATACAAACTTTTGTTAAGGGT
The DNA here is from genome assembly GCF_030936135.1 of Gavia stellata. Lineage (NCBI taxonomy): Eukaryota > Metazoa > Chordata > Aves > Gaviiformes > Gaviidae > Gavia > Gavia stellata. The sequence goes on from NC_082598.1 coordinate 41,675,117, forward strand.
TATGTAGCTAGAATTTTGATACAACTTGAAAATTGGATACATATTCCACCCCATTTTGTAGGCTTTCATTAAGAAATTTCATGAAGTATTAGAGGGTTTTTTTTGCCATTTGTTTGCTTTCTGTCATAGATTTTTAGTAGGGATTGAAATAGAGCTACATCTGAAATTATATTTGGCACTGTATTTTTCTGTATATTGGTGTCTTTTAGAAAAGTATTTTCTGCCTAAGTAAAAACCTGTTCTTCCAGAGACACATTTTACCATTTCAACCACATTTTTACAGAGCATACACAAAGCCAGCAATCTTCCCCTGACTTCTCCAGCTAAGGGTGTCACATGCAACCATGACTCCTCCTCTGTATTATCTCCCAAGAAATGAGCACAGATCATGGTAGATAATGAACATACTTCTACTGTCCCCAGAGCAACATCTAAACATACGTCAAATTTCTGTAGAACTTTGATAAGCATGAAACAAATATGGTACAAATGTGAATATTGCTGTCAGAAATGTTCTCAAATGGGGATGTAGTAATGCAAGGTGTGGAAAACAGCAGCAGTTATTTCTCCTCTGAAGCACTTAATTTTCTTTATCCTGGAAATACCACGATCTTTCCAAGTTTGTTGCTAAAATAGTTGCTGCACAAACCCCCTTTATGAAAAAATGAAAACTAACATCCCCTCAATTTCTCTTGAGTTGGACTGTGCTATCAATACTTAAAAATCTTCAGCAATGATGTGCAGTGTATTCTACTTGGAAGAAATACAGAAGGCAGGGAGCAGGTCTAATGGCCCTTTCTAACCATTGATCTCTACCTCACTGTTCCTAAATTCTTAGGATCAGAAGCTAGCTCTTAACCAACTCCCAGCCTGTGTCTCACACCAAGTTTCAGGCTCAAGTCCTAGAAACTCCCTAGAGTAAGGAAAAGAAGCGCTAATGGGTTCAGTTTTCAAGTCTGTCTGTCTGTCTGCAGGCAGTCCCTGTCTGCAAAAGTTATTCATCACCATGTTCTTCCTACAACTAATATGCTGCCACTTTTCTCAACCCTAAGCATGAAGAAAATTCCTGTTTTTTCTTTCCTGCAATGCAGTTCCCAGAAACACACAGTATTTCTACCTTGCAATCCTGCAGTGGTCCCAGGAGCTGTTCTGTTCAAACCAGTTTTCTTTTGATCTGACTCAAAAGCATTCTGTTTGCTCCCCTTTAGTCCTCCACACCAACTAAAACTGTTACAGAAGCTTGGAAACCACCCTTAAAAGCCCACAGATTGCAGGGACCTCACCTTGGAAACTAGATGTCAACATGACCACCGGCCTTACTGGACACATGTAACTCAATTTCTTCATGCCTCATTGCTCCATTAGCTTGCTAGTCCCCTTCTGCCTCTATCTCCAAGCCCCTTCTTACTTACTACACATTTTCCTCTTTTTATACATCTATAAACCCAGTATCACATCTTTCAACAGTGAAAAAATTATGAAAACAGCTATTAATAAAAAACAGAGTAAACAGAATTGCCACAGCTAAGTGACAGGTAGGATAGCACTGATTTACAGCATATACAGCAGGGAAAAAAAACCCCACAGATAAATGACATGGTATATCTTTAAAAACTGACACTGTGTACCTAACCAGTGAGAAATACTATGCAGGGGGATGCAATGGGTATTAGACATTCCCCCACACGTGAAGAACAACTGCTTCGCGATGGCAAACACTCTTATAAGAGCAACTGAGATTTTTGTTCTTATTTATTATTTTAGACTGATCTCTCATTTGTGCCGAACAGATTCTCTAGTACTTTCAGTGCAGCGGTAAGAAGCACTTCAGTGACTTAGGAGAATTATCAAGAATTTTTTTGGGTCATGTCTCACATACGATATGTAGTGGTAAACAATAAATATTTTGCCTAATATTACGAGGCATTACTAACCCAATCTGTACCTCTAATCTTTATGCTTGGTGCTACCATCCAAACTTTTAACTCATACAAAACACAATGCTACTGAATCTTGTTGGGTCTTTACAAATCTTATTCTAACAGTGCAGCCAAAAGAGTTGTTTGGTAGTCTCAAAACATTTTAAGGCTGTTGTCGTTATTATAGTTTAATGATACCGCTATGCTGACTCATACATTTTTAACCTCAACATTTCATTAGTGCCACTCTGCTTGCCAGTTTACAGTGTACCAACTTCAATTAATGTCGCTTTAGGACGGTCAGCCTTATGCATTTTAAATCCTGTTGCTACACTGCTGCCTGTCACCTCTTGGCATCTGCTCAAGTACTGAATTACACGTTGGTAACTTTGCAGTGTGACCAGATGAAGGGTCAAGAAACAAACTTCAAGGGTAGCATTTTTACCCCTAAACTATGGCAATTGTTTCAACATTTTTGTCCAACAAGCAAGGACACAGTGATGAAGGGCAAGAAGGACTTCCATGATACAGTGGTAGAAACTACAGAGGTAGTTTCTGTGGAGTATTAATTATGAACAGAATGAAAAATCTTACTCTCTACTAGGTGACAGCATTGCCTGCAGGTAGCTTTACAGCATGTAAATAGCACAACACAGAAATTCAAAAGACGTTTTAATAATCTGTGAAACTCTTACTGATATAAACCAGACAACCTCTGACACTTGTACCAAGTTGTGCTGCTTCTAAATGTATTTCCTGTACTTCATGTTGTGATATGTACCCATGTCCTTGCTCTTGCTTTTAAAACAGTACAACAAATAGGATTTTTTAAATATTTGAGAGTCACTATTACTTGTCTTATGGTGGTCCTAATGACCTAAATGAGGAAACAAGCCAAGGTGGAGTACAGACAAGTGAAAAGGAGAGAGGTCCTTTCTAGATAGCTGTGGGTTTGTGGAAAGATACAATGGAAAGACTGACTGGATGGAGAGAAAGATGGGTGCTACAGGTGAAGGAAAGTAAAATGCAAAAGGAAGGAATGAACACAGAATGTAGTAGTTGCAAGTCGTATAAGATTTCAATGTTTAATACAATATTTTTACAGCCTATTTCAGCTTTGCAGTCCCTCCTTTTTACAGATAGTTTTGCCTTAATTAAAAAGCATCTTGCTCTTGCAACTTAAATCTGTCCTTAGAGCATAACTGCTTGTGATATCATTGAATGCTCTTCAGTGATCTTTTTACTTCTGCATTTTAATTTTTATAATATATTTAATACTATTTTTCGTGGTTTAAAAAAAGATTAAAGTCAGTACATATGTCAGTACTACTTTATTACTTATCTATCTCATTTTTATGTGTAGGGACAGGAAAATAATCCAACCATATTATCAAATTCTCATTGAAAAGAACAATAAAACAAACAAGCTGGTTTTTTCCCCCCTCTCTATTTTTCCTTTCTCTCACTCTACTTTTTTGTTGTTGTTATGTTTTGGTTTTTTTAAAGACTGCCAGTAAGTCAATCCAGATCACTGGGCTAGCCTTGTTTGACATTACTTATAGGAAGTATGACGACAATTTTGACAACGTTTTAATAAGTATCAGGGCTTTTTTAATTGCAGAAGAATACTGCAATGTTGTGAAACCCAAATCTGAAACCCTTTTTGTTGTAAAAGAAAAAAAAATGTATTTCAAGAGATGATGGTAATATTTAAGAGATGGGCAAATTATTAATTCATTTAAAAAGGCCCAAAAATGTGGTATTTAAAAGATGAGTTGATCTTGGGCAGCAAGTTGTACTCTTACCCTCACTCAATACATTTAACATTATAATGCAACGGTGAAGGGAGGTGAGCGGATCAGGAAACAGGGTGACATGGAAAAGATTAGGCAGTAGTGGCTCTAAACAAGCTATAAAAAAAAAAGCTGGTTTTGCTAAGAAGTTGTGGAGCATAACTCGAGAAGTAAAAGGAAGAACAAATTGTTGGGAGAGAAGATGACCTAGTTTCTTCATTGAATGCTTTCATTGAAGTTCAGGAGTGAGGGGAAAAAAAACCAGCAGAGAACCTCCCTCAGCTCATATTACTGAACTTTGTTCATGTACAGACTTCCATTACATATGATGCGACAACTATGTGCATCACTTTAGTTTTCATCATTAAAACTTCTGTTTTTACAATCAAGCCCAGATGCTTGTGGTTTATCTCCCCTCATTGGGGCAAACACTGATTTCACTTTCCCCTGTTTGCTCCTGTATATTCTCACAGACAGCTTCCTCCTGACCAAGTAGAGCTTTTGAGCTGATTAAGCGCTCAGGCTAAATATTAGATCCTTACCTTTTCTGGTAAAAAACAGGTACCCTTCCGTCATCTTTCATCCTCTTGATGATAGATCTTTATTTAAGGTCTTTCCTATGCTAAATCTTTTATATGGAAAAGAGGAAAGTTCTACCATTTTTGCCTAGGATGCCTAAATAATAGCAAAATCAAGAACATTTTTTATTTTTAGAATTATCAAAGATGAGGGTAATTTTGCCCTACTTTATAGACTGCAGAACAAACACAGAGAGGAAATTGACTCGCTTAACATCAGGCAGCAGCTGCACTAAAGTCCAGAAGAAAAATTTTATCCAAAGCCCTCTAGATTTTCACTACTTTCTCATCATCAGACAATAATATCACTAAAAAGGCCCTAGTTCCTCAAAATATTTACTATTTAATATACAATAGGCCATTATTACAGAACTCTAGCAAATAAGCAACAAGGATTTCAAGTATCCAGAATCTGAAAAAAAAGGCTTAAGAATGGTTGTAACAGCAAGGTAAAGCAGTGCCCCAGAAAGCAAGTGAAGTTCTGATATAACATGTTGTGATTATGAAAGGTTTCACTGGAACAGAAAAAACAGAGGATGAAAGAAAGTTTGGCAGAATTATACAGTTATCACTCAAAATAGACAGGAAGGACCATACACATTGTGTGAACTCTGGGGATTTACACAATAATGAAACAATGAACTCAATGCATTGCATTCGGTGAACTACATAACACAAAATATGTATGTTTAGAAATCGTGTAAGAAGTATGTGAGGCAGAGTAGACGCTCCTTGTAAGTGATACAGTGTTAATAAGTAACATGCATATGAATATGTTGAGTTTTGTCCAGAAGCACTACTGAGAAGCTGTTATATTTTTATGTAAAATATAAATCAAAATATAATAAACAAAGATGAAAGTGTCCTTAAGAGGTAACTAGTCCATCCCTCTACTTTGAGGCAAGAGGAACTGTAACTTCATTTTTATGGCAAATACTTATCTCATGTATACTTAAAAGTACTCAGTAGTGGAAATGTCACCAGTGACAGAACATTAGAAGTCATGGTTGATGTCAGTAGACAAAATAATCACCTCTCATTTCAGAAGAAAAGCATGGTGTCATTAAGTACCCATTCTATAGCCTTACATGATGTAGTCAGAAATCACCTGCTCACGCCACTGGGCTGGAAGGCAAGGCTTATTTAGGGTATATCTAGGGACTAGTTCAAGGTTCACTGGATATAATGGATGCACTACAACTTTGGGTCTAAAGAACATAAGTGGCCATGGGGCTTTCAAAGAAGCATGGATCATATTCTTATTGATAAGATAGCCATCCTCAGTCAGACTAAAGGTCCATCTCACTCAATATCCTATTGCTGGCAGACAGACACCGACTTTTAAAACACCACAAAAAGTACACTCAGTTTAATGATTTTTTTAAAGTGCTACTTTTTATAGACTGGGGCTTTTTATATTTTTCTTTAATGAAAAACAAATCAAAGATTGATCTTTTGCACTGGCTTTCTGCCAGGCTAACTTCAGCTGGAGTGTTCCTCAGGAAGGAAAAAGGAGTGGAATCCTACCTCATCTGCCTTTTGTGACAAAACTCTTTCAGGTAGAAACAAGCATAGACTGCAATAGTTTATCTGTTACTTTATCTACTCTACTTTATCGGTTACTAGGCCAAATTTCCTTCTGATATGTTCACTAAGACAGCAATTGCTCTGCAAGTGCTTGCCGTGTCTGCATCCTGTGCTATAACACTTCGATGCAGCAATGCACTCATGTGGGATCCTGGACTAAATGGATAAAACTGAGTAGCTCTAAGACTGGCAGTTATAGGTGAGACATATCTTCTTGTAGGATTATCTTCAAACACCATGAGGAAGGGGCCACACTATCAGCTGATACCACTAACCAGTGCTGCGGGTGGGACAGAGTAAAAGAATAATTATTAGCAAAGGTCAAGAAAGCCTGCAAGGAAGATGAAACTTAGCAGTAAAACAAAAATCAACACAAAGAAACTGACAAAATTTTCAAAGAGAAGCTGCGAGATGCTATTTTGTCAAGTGACAAAAATGAATGCTGGCTTGCTCCCTTCTTTTTTCTTCTGAATCTCCATAAACCTTTATTATTGCAGCTAAGTACAACCTGTTCTCCCTGACTACATCCAGTGTGGCTGAGGGATCCTATCATTATGGAAACATGGGACTACAATATCTGTGGGAACAATGCTGCCTTAGCCAGTACTAGGCAAGTTCAGGGAACAAGCCACAAAGAACTTCAGGCTTTCTAATAGTTTTCGTACAGTAACCTACAGCCAAGATACTGATTCCTTAGAAGGAAGAACATTTTCAATGAATCTGAGTGGAGATGTCTTGACAGAACATCAGTCATCTCCTGATATATTGCCAAAGCGTGATAGCAAATAGTCATGTTACTTTCAAGCATCTTCTATTGATCTTATGGGGATGCTTTATGTCTGTCATGAGTATAGCAACAAGACCTTCCACCCTTACACAGACTTCTCCCCCCTCACCTGGTACCAAAACTAACATATCCAGTTTCTAATTTATCAAGTATCTAACTCCTCTTACTATGTACTAGCTAGAAACATAAAAAACCAAACCCACCCCAGAGTACCAAAATGAAACCTTCAAATGTGCATTTTTTCCATTGAGCTATTATTATCACTTCCATGGATGATTTTATCAAACCCTACAGAAGAATTTAAAAGGCAAAATAGGAAGATTGATTGGTAAACAAGAGCTACCAGCTATGGGCTCATTATTCCTTATGGCCCAATCCCTTTAGAAGACAAATTTCTGGTCTGCTGTGTAGTTTCTGCACCATGGCCCCATGATTAATTACCAGCCGCCACATGCAAAATCCACCATGATGGATTGTCTGGCTGCATCAGCAAAATTACTAACCACAATCACTGACAGACCTTGTTACTGGAGCAACCAACCAGTAGGATTGAGAGGTGAATGAAAATACTCTGTAAAACATGGTAAAGAAATGTAATTAGAAAAAGGAAGACCTATCAAAGCAGTTAGCACAGTCTCTTAGCTATAGGGACCAAGAGATAGCTGATAGCAGAGTGAATAATTCACAACAAATCATTTAGGAAATGCAGCATCTTTAGATGCTGAGTCTGTAGACTCTATAGTATCCAACACTTAGAACTTGCTTAATAGATTCTAAAAATCATGTCACTGTTTCTGATCCTTGATGGAATGAACCATGGTTATAATCATAAAAAGACTTGGAAAGTTTGAAACTTTTACAGTGACCATGGCTTTCTTCTTAAGATGACAAAGAAAAATTGGATTCTGAACTATGATAAATTGTAAAACTGCTAAGCATTGCTTTAAATTTAGGCTGAAGCTCTATTCTTAGAGCTTAAAACTGAAGTCAGCAGGTCAACAGAAGAACACCTATTGATGGGGCTAGACACTACCTACTATTTCACCCTTCAGTAGTCTACAACAAATTCAGTCACATAAAGTAGGATTCTCATAAGTCTGACACCTAAAGGCTGCTTTCAAACTTGTGTTTGCACTCTTTATATGTCTTTAGTGGCCTTCTTGAAGAATTTGAGGAACCTGTTGCCTTCTGACCTGTTGCCTTCTCTTCCTTTACATTGCTTCCTTTGGCAAAGGAATGTAAGTAGAGGCAACAGGCATCTCAAGAAGTAAATAATTTGGTTGTTCAGAAAATGTTACTCCTGTTAAAAACAGACACATATGATGTATGGAAAAGAGAGGCATGGGCACTCTTGGAGCTCTTAATTACAGTGAAATGAGAATGGTGGGGATAGAGAAGAAAAATCCTGCTGCAGGGAAAGCTGTGTATGCATGCTCTTTTGTGATATATTATGATAGACCATGATGGTTGGACTTGATGATCTTAAAGGCCTTTTCCAACCTTAATGATTCTATGACAAGCATAGATTGGCTGGATGCCGCTGAGTCACATGTTGAAACTTAACTGCATGAGAGTGGCAGGCTAAAATTAGACAGGTTTTAAGGAGAAGAAAAAAAAAAAACCAGGATGCCTTCAGGTAGTTTTCTTGTAGCATTAAGGTAAATCTGCACTTAGTTTCAAAGTGGACCTGCCATTCAATGACCCAACTGCTCTCACAAGTGGGTCAATCAGGAATAACAACTAGTAAGTGCTCCCTACTTAGAACATCGTAAGCAATATCTTCAGTACCTATAATTTATTATACTTTTTCACTAATAACTGCAGCTGCAAAATTACAAAATGAGATTACGCATACAGAAATTTGTACTGTCTCCTCTAAGGAATTTAGCTGTAATCTAATTAACTGGGTAAAAAATAAAAAAAAGGGTGTTTCTATTGCTGTTGCTATTTTTAAAACTAAGGGTCTTTTATTGAACAATTTTCCATTTTTATAAAATAAATGATAGCCCTGTTTGATATGGGTGGTGAGTCAGCATGGTAAAGCAGAAAGACAGTGGCAGCTTGCAATTGCTCAGAACTGTTCTGAATATTGCATTGCAAAAAGCATACATCTAATTAATTTTTAATAAGATTACACTGAGAAATTTTACTCAGAAATCCCACCATTTGTTTATCAATATCTACTCAATAGGCATGTCCTCAGCCAAAAAAAAAATTTTAATTACTGTACTAACAGTAAAGATGATGATATTAAATTGTAGAACTCATTATTATTAGGGATCAACAGCCAAGGATTAGGACTTGTAAAAACACTGTAACATAACAAGAGCCCATAGAAAACATCCCAAACTGTAGACAAAGTTAATGCATGAAAGCTTAGCCTATACATGAAAATGAGAAATATATCTGATCATGTCAAATATCACAGGTTTACTAAATATTAGTCAGGATTAGGCAACAGACATTCCATTATGTAAGGACTATATTCCATTAGGTAAGGAAATACGTATTCCCTTATTCCACTACAGTGTTTCTATGGAACTTTCTGACAAGAAGCATTATGCCTTTCATATATGCCAACAAAGCACATTTTAGAACAGCAACTGGTTGTGCAAGTTTTAAGCCAGATGGCTACACTCTGACAGAAACACACCGGTATTTCTGTGAAACAACAAACCTGTGGAATGAGGTCTCTAATTATCAGTCATGGTTCACCTCACAAGAAAGGGTAAAGCTCAGTAATTAAATAAGCTTTTCTTTTCAGATTTGAAACTTCTCCGTTATTAATATATCTTTGATAAAATTTCTCTTGTGTAAGTAATTTGTCATGTGTTTCACCATGGAGATCTTTGACTTTTAGAGGAGGACTGAATTATATGTAATTTTCTATTCCAAGACGGCAGGTTCAAATTCAGTTTCGCTGCCGTCAGGCATTGGAGGACAAATTCCAGGGAAATATGAAAGCACCTTAAAGAAGGGAGTGGGTTGTATGTATGTTTTAACACAAATTCAAACACTCCACAAACCTGTTGATTAAGAGAGAAATCCTATAAACATATTCTCCTAATGATATCCTACCTGTAGCCTTCACTTCATACTGGAAAAAACCTTAATAAATGTGAGACAAGGAAATATTACACCACTTATGACCATTTAATACTATTAATCACAGAAAATTTCTGCAGAAAGGTAAATGGCTTCTAAAATTTATGAAACAGATTTGTGTGTGAACTACCTTGTACTGTAATAAATTGCAGTCTGCTGTTAATAATCAAGATACCCCAAACTGATATCATCATAGCCAAAACTGATTCTTTTATACACATTATGTTATTTATGGGTAATTTCTATTGAAAAACTCCTATCTATAGGCTGTGGATAAAATACTGGCAATGTATGGTTTCAGGTGTTTGGCATGCCATAGAATGTGTGTTCAAGATATAACTACAAGAAATATGGCATACTTTCTTATATAATATTGCTAAAATATTTTATACTACTCTGGTGTATTTGGGAAAGGAAGCAATTTAGGTTTCAAAAAAATATGTACCCAATAGCCTTTTCTTTTTAAGCTTAGACACATGTCAGAGCAACAAATTCACTAGAAATTATTAAATTAAAAATGTTAACATTATTAATATTTCAATTATTGTTACCTGAGTTACTGCTCTAATAACATTTATAACCTAATATGGCCAGATAATTTAGAAAACAACTATTACTATGGAGGAAGATTTGTCTGATTATGTCAAACTACAGAATTTCAAGGAGATTAAGAAAAGCTGTAATTATCTGCGGTATGCCCTAGTACAAAACTGTGCTAACTACACAGAAAAAGAGAAATACCTACGATTTTCATTCCTACATTTAACAACAGCATACAGAGGAAGCCTATATATTTATGCTGATCATCTTTCACTCTCCATTTTTCCACAGATTTCTTCTTTCTTTTTACAAATGGATAAAAATATCTTGTTTTTCTGTGTCCGTAAGATGCTCTAAAACTCTTAATAAATTGTCATATATCCTCTAACTAAAGAATTTTCCATATATAATTTCCCATTAATATTGTACACTAGCGGGGGGAGCTTCCTAATAATATTTCTAGGATAAGTGAAAAGGCCAGAAACAACATTGAAAGATAATTACTTCATTTGCAAACTGCACCAGCTTTCAGTTAAAGACTCTTAGATTCTAGCATAAAGTCAATAAAAATTCCTTCAAGCAGAAGTGTCAAGTAAGTTTTTTTTAACCACTGGTTACATCACCATACACAGCAGAAATGTAAAATGATCTTATCTTAAAAATTATACTCTTACTAAAATTATACCTTAATCCACTTGAAGTATAATATTTAATTTTTGAATCAATTTTTGTATACATTCTAAATTATAGAGTGATGTGGTTGATACTCTAGAGGGAAGGGATGCCGTCCAGAGGGACCTTTACACGCTTGAGAGGTGGGCCTGTGCGAACCTCATGAAGTTCAACAAGGCCAAGTGTAAGATCCTGCACCTGGGTCAGGGCAATCCCAAACATGGATACAGGCTGGATGATGTGCGGATTGAGAGCACTTGCCCTGCAGAGAAGGATTCAGGGATATTGGTGGATGAAAAACTGAGTATCAGCCAGCAATGCGCGCTAGCAGCCCAGAAAGCCAATCGCATCCCGACCTGCATCAAAAGAAGAGTGGCCAGCAGGTCAAGGGAAATGATTCTGCCCCTCTATGCCACTCCAGTGAGATCCCACCTGGAGTACTATGTTCAGCTCTGGGGCCCCCAGCACAAGACAGACATGGACCTGCTCAAGCAGGTCCAGAGAAGGGCCACGAAGATGATCAGGGGGCTGGAGCACCTCCCATATGAGGACAGGCTGAGAGAGTTGGCGTTGTTTTAGCCTAGAGAAGAGAAGGCTCTGGGGAGACCTTCTAGCAGCCTTCCAGTACCTGAAGGGGGCCTACGAGAAAGCTGGAGAGGGACTTTTTACAAGGGCATGTAGTGATAGGACAAGGGGTAATGGTTTTAAGCTGAAAGGGGGTAGATACAGATTAAGAAGAAATTCCTTACTGTGAGGGTGGTGAGGCACTGGAACAGGTTGCCCAGAGAAGCTGTGGATGCCCCAACCCTGGGAGTGTTCAGGACCAGGTTGGACGGGGCTTTGAGCAACCTGATCTGGTGGAAGGTATCCCTGCCTGTGGCAGGGGGGTTGGAACTAGATGAACTCTAGGGTCCCTTCCAACCCAAACCATTCTATGATTCTGTGTGACAAATTATAGTGCCTCAATTATCAGGATGAAATTACAAGTTGAATGGCTAGAATGCTCTACAGGCTTTACCTGAAGTGCCATGACTTTCTACACAGAAAAAGTACATGAATCCAGCACTGACATACAAAGTCTTAAAATAAATTTTTAAGGTAATAGCTTGGAAACCGTGCCTTCATTCAGCCTTAGAAAAGAAACATGTAACATGTTAACTGAATTTCTATTATCTGCTTTTAAAAAAAGGACCTATCCCTGCAACCACCTGGAAACACTTTTCCGTGTAAATCTAGCCAAGAGCAGTTTTAGGAACAAAGTACCTTATGATGGACAGCCCAGACTAAACAAGAGGTTTTAAGGTAGCCGGCAGTTGACTCCAGGGAGAACAGTGGAGGAAGCTGCTGGTTCTTGGGCTGGAAGAGCTGCCCAGCAGTTTTATAACTTCCAACCAAATGTTTAGCTGTGCAAACTATTTTAACAATGACCAGATCTTGTAATTCAGCTGTAAAATGATTACCTAATGATCAGAAATAATTCCCCTTTCAATCATACTAAAAAAAATTCGTAGTTGTGCACTAAAGGAAAGCGTTGTAGGGCTTAGAGTATTTCTTCTCCGTCATTTCAAAGCATGTGTTTTTTTAAATGGTTTAATTTTTTTTTTTTTTGTCATGGCAGATAACATAGATTTGCTCAGAACAGTAAAGCATATGATCCTCTACATTTTCAGCATACCTGGGAATGAAGCCCTGTGGCTTCATTAGTGTGTCCAAATTTTTGAACTTATATGTAAAAGCTGCACACTATGAAATTCCTCCATTTAGTTCAACTAATTACTGGTTTCGTATTACAGAAAGTTGTTTGATTAATACCTTAAAACTAGAAGCATCAGATCTTTTTGAAGTGTGCAGGAAATTAGTGCTGCCTTTTTTTTTTTTTCCTTTTTTTTTCCCCCTCTCATTTGATATTTTATCCAAAGTCAATCTAAGGATAATAAAAAGTGAAAGAAATGTGTCTGTGCGGAGACACTGGAGAGGGAGAATGCATGGGGATGTTGCTTGATTTTAATACGGCTACAGTCATTTATATTCAATGTTTTAATTCATGTGGAGCAACACAACAAATTTTATTTGGAAAATACATCTAAGAGGTTGCAACTTGTTAGAGAGCCACCATGAACAACTGGCTGCTTCTCCTTTTTCCCATCTGCCTGGCACTACAACCATGTTTCAATCTTTTTGCCAGTCATTAAAAGCTCTAATGAAGTTACAGCGGCTTATGCCCCTGATCCTTTCTTCTCTTTTTCATTACTTCCATTGATCCATTAATTTTGTTTATTATCTTTTTTCACAGAAAAAGGAACAGCAGAAATTTGAAGGACAGTGGGTGCCAGATTCCTTTACTGTTGCTGTTAGTGGAGAAGCAGGTCAGCAAATACAAGGATAAAATAAATACTGCTACAGTAAAGCAGCTGGGAGGTAGTTTGTATTTTCTGCTATAGATCCTGAGATTATACTGCCAGCAAAATAATGATTTAAGATATTTGAAGTCTCCAGAGAGAAGAGAAAAAGCCATCCAAGAAATAATTTCCTTCTAAAAAAAAAGGCATAAGGGAAAACACACAACCATGGAACTTATCAATGCTACTGAATTTTTACTGTTCCATTTTGTACTGCTTTCCCAGAAAGGTTTGATACAGTGAAGTCTGAAACAAAAATTGTGAAATAGCTTATAGGGGCTTATTTCACTATGGGGGTAAGTGTGAAAGTGCACATAGCTAAATAGATACAGATTCTTCACCACAAACTTCTTTGAATTTTATGGTCCGCAATATGGATGTCAAATGAAATGAAATGAAAGGATGGCTGCCCAAGAAAGCTTCTAGGAACATGAGTAGCATGCACGGTTGAAAGCAATTTACCAGCTAGCATTTCGTCGACAGTACTGAAGCACTAGACTGAGGAAAGGCTAAGAAACAGCAAGAATAGGAAAAAGTATAGACAAAGGATGGCATGAAAGATGCCCCTCAAGCTCTTCTGCAAGATTGGCAGTGACTGATTTGCGCTGCCACTCTACCATGGGTTTTTTTGGACAATGGAAAAATAACAAAAATCTTCAACAGAGAGCAACCATCTATCCTTACAGAGCCTTTTGATTAAAACTTTGACTTCAAATCTTGTGTATTGAAACCATATTAATAGATTTGTCTTGTGTTTTTACAGTGTTACCAGATGGTAAGAGATAGCGTTGTCAATAAATGGAACAAATGAACACATTGTAGACTTACAATTTTCCCATATCTTTTTAAAAACATTAACTCCAGAGCCTTTCACAATGCGGAACCAAAACCTGAACAGTATATGCCAACAAAGGTGTTGCCATTTTTGTGAAATATAAGATGCTTGTATAGGAATATCACCTGCAAGCATTTTAACCTTTGGCAACTATTAAGTCACACTCCACTTGTGAAGTGCCATAGCCTCAATTCCTGTTCTAAATAATTGCTACTGAGTAAGCTTTCCTATTTTCTACTTGCTAATTATTTCTATTTCTCCTTATTTCTATTTCTTTTATTATATCTGTTTATATATGTATTAATATATTGTTTCAAAGCGTAGAAACATTGCACTCGCCCTTACTGAACAGCATCTCCTTATTAGATTAATTTACTTATTTATCAACATAATTTTTAATGTTAATTTTGTCTCTCCATGTCTTTGCAAGCCCGCCAAGCTTGCTGCTGCCTACAAAAGCACAAGAACCAGGTTTCCCGAGCGTGAAAGCATGAAATTCTTTTTTCTACAACCAAGGAGCAAAACATACTCTAAAAAAATATCTTGCATTACAAAACAATAAAAACAACGAAAACTTTGTAAAAGTATGGACCAACAGAAATATCACTTCAAATATTATATATGTGCACCCTACAGATGAAACTGTCTAACACTAATATCACACTGCCATTTCCGACAGGTACATATCAGTGCTTTCTGGGAAAGAGAGACAGTGTAGACAGAAATCTTCCCTACTTTCTTTTGAAAGATCTTAGTTTTTAAATAAACATAACTTGTCTGAAATGAGCTCTATAGCTCTAGTAACATAGAATATACATTTTAATATTCAATAAACTTATTATAATTTCCTAAGTGAAAGATAAAATATAAAAGAATCATTAGATAACAAGGGCAAATGAGTATGTTTGCTTCCAATTTATTTTTAAAGAGTTCTTAATCCATATTTTATTAGTCTGATTTGGATGGCACTCACAAAAGCAGTTACTCCATATTGTTTCCTTAAAAATACATAAATAAATAAATAAATGTGTTTTATAATTCATAAAAATCTTCCTGTCACTACAAGATAGGGATTCAGGAAAAGAAAATAGAAACTCAGCACTGCCATATTTAAAGTTTGTTTAAAGACATTAGAAGTAATATATATTATAGACAGTTTCTTTCTTTTTACAACATTAGATTGACATTATTATTATATAGCAACCAAATACGTGATAAACAGGACTATTGCAGTTTGCATGGAGTAGATGATAAACATATGGTTAACAGAAGCGATGTGCTTCATAATTAGGTACCACAAAGAGGTATTATGGTAATGCTCTATTTGTGACTTGACCTTCACTTGGCAATGAAGTGATATAAAGAGTTTAATAATCAGTACATTCCATTTCAGCAGTAAGGGGAAAAGATGCGGTAGTAGAAACAGCACAAGCAAGACGCTAAACAAAACAGCTCTCTCTGGTGTAGCAGATGTTTTTCCTGTGGTCCCTAATTTCCAGGCTCTTAAAGGCTCTCAGATTTAGTTTGTACACTTGCATGGGTCAGTGTTCTAGAACCCAGTGTAATAAAAAATAGCCTTTTTTGTCTATGTATGAAAACACAGAAAGAAAAATCTTCCATGTTCAAACAACTTAGATGGAAGTTTAAATAAGTAAGTACATTCAAATGTAAATGCACAGCCACAAATATATGCTTTTATATAGGTATAGTTACATATTATACAATATAATATATATTTATATTCCACATGTAATTATGTAATATACATATACAAGTATGTATATATAATTACACAGAGAATCTGCACTAAAACTAATCAATGGTTACACATATGTAACTATAAAAGGAGGGGTTTAGGGATTTATTCTATTTTTTTTTTTACTGAAAAGACCTGTTTCTTGCCCCACTGATGCTCTCAGACCAGTACAGCTACAGCACTATTAGCTCTGCTTGTAATAAAAGCTATGAAAGCTGCATGCTTTAAATGTAAGTGGAACAGAAAGGCTTTTAAACTCTGCCTGTCTTCAAACTCTCTTATTCAGGTACCAATCTTTAGAGAAGGTTTCAGAGAAGACATTGGGAATTACAGGCTTCAGGCAACAGGTACAGGTAACAAATTATGAGAAGGTATAACCAAAGGACACCTCAGCTGGATAAATACAGAAAAAGTCAGCATGGCTCCTGCAAAAGGAAATCCTGCCCTGCCAAAATTTCAGACTTCGTTGCACAGAGATAAGGGTGGTCTAGCTGATAATAGTCCACATGGTTTTCCATGCAGTTTTTAAGGAATTTAATAAGCCATAGCATAAGATGAAAAACCTGACATGTATAAATATATAGTGACTGAAACATATGGTGTAGAGGGTAAAATTAAATGTTTAGTTCTTACAGGAAATTGCCAGTGAAGTTTTGCCATAGCGTGTACTAGGATCTACACCATTCAATGTATTAAAAAATTACCTGGAAAACAGGGTAAACCACAGGTGACGTTAGTTTGCTGATGGTATGAAGGTTTTTTTAATGCAATAAAGTCAATGGTCAATTGTGAAGAATCACAGAAGAACCTGTAAGAGGAGCCTGGGCAATACTTGGGCCCGATGAACCAGCACCCATCTGCTGCAGCAAAAGTCTGAAAACCACTGTTATGTTATACGTTTGAAAAAGATTGTTTTCTTCTTAAAAAGCTTGTATGAGAAAGCTGTCATTTTTTCTCCTGCAACATTATTTTCTCATAAGTAAATTTAAATGCTCTTTTCACTGAGGTGGCAGTTGGAAAACAGCCCTTTTTCTAAATGAATGGGAGATTTTTCTTCATCACGATTTTGTTCCATGTGATTCTCTATGTATAAAAACAAGAAAAAAACCTAAAAGTGATGGTCACTTAAGTTTATAACAACTTAGATACTCTGTAAAATGTAATCCAGTAATACAACTCTGGGGTGAAAAACAAAGACTTTCCCATATACATTTGATTAAGACCTTAAGGACACTGATTATATTTAATGCTTTATTTTCCCTTTGGTGGCACTCAGAATCGACATTGTTTTTGTAAATCTGCCTGTACAATGACCCAATGTCTGAACAGTTTTAAAGCGTATGACCATAATACCTGAACAAGTCTGGGAAAACTGGTATCAACTGAGTAAAATGCCTACACTAGGCTTTAAATAGTTTCTGGCACATCTTCCTTTACTGATGTGTCTGTGTTTAAGAGAGAGTATGTTGTTTTTGTGTCAGAAACAGCAGATGGAGTTGGAAATAGAAGATTTTGTGAAGTCTGTCAATAAAGGAAACAGTTGTGGTAAACATATATAATTACACTGAATTTCATTTGTACATAGTGAAAATTAAACTAATTTGTTTAGAGGGCAACCAAGACAGTTGCAGAAAGATGGTGTCTCAGTTACAAGTTGTTCTTATTAAAGAAACTCGTCCAGATCTTTAAGTTATAAGCAAGCACATGCTCACCAAGTAATACTGGCTCTGAAAAGATGAAAACCCAGTAAGCTTTACTCTGTTGGTAAACCATTTGATGTAACTGTCAAAGTTTTGCAAATAAAAATGGCGTAAGAAAGGCAAAACTATCTATTCAAACAAGACAAATTCATGCGTGTGGAGGCTAGTAAACAAAAATTATGCATGTTATTAATTAGGAGAATGATACCAATGTTCCAGACTAAAATCCAGTTAGTGCAAACCTGCTACCTGTGTTGGCAGCATTTTTTAGGACAGCAGTAATTTAGAAGCTGAAAAGGATGTTATAATAATGAAATTAAGTCATATTGTATCTCCAGGGACTCACTGCCATCAGAGAAGTGAGAGTTGTGGGTTGGATTTATAAGAAACAGACATTCTTGGTATAGATAATAAAACTAATTGTGAATAGCACAGAAATAAATATAATGAAACTCATTGCTTTCATCTAATGGGGAGCTAAGTAGACAGAAATAGCATCTTGGCTATAAAGCATGCTTAATCTGCACAAACCAATAGACCTGAAGAAGAAAATAGGAACAATAGAAAAAAACCATAAAGCCACTGATAAGCAGACTATAGTGTTACTCATATGTCTACGTGATTTCTGCTTTTCACCATTGCTCGAAATAAATGATCTGCTTGATAAATTTTGGAAGAGCAAGGACTGAGGAGGAAGTGGAGTAGAAAAATATGGAGATCACTAATGGTTAAAACACGTTTTCATTTTCACTCTTTCTACACCACCACAGCATGATCGTCTGTAACAAGAAGCCAATAGCTCCACCTCTGGCATAGATAAATATGTCATAGATATGGCATAGAAAATGGAATGTGAATTGGCTGAATTGTCTTCTGAATGAAATTACGCATATGCAAAATAAAGTCTACGTCATCATCTTCAGAGGAAAAAAAGGACATCATAAAGATGTGTACTTCCCTGTCTTATTCTAAGTCAAAGAATCTGTATGGTGTTTTTAAATACACTAGTTCCTTAGAACTGTCTTTTAAGTTTATTATTCCTTAACATGCATACTACTAGTACATACTTTAACATACTGCTTTTAAACAGTGCAGTATAGCATAAAACTTTATTTATAGGCAAAACAAGGCTCTTACAGGTTATCACTATGATAAAACACAGTTAAATTAAACAGAATCAAGAGAGAAGGTACTTTCCCTCATTCGTAATTTGGAAAGTGGAAATTCCCTTTGGAATACACATTTTTCATAATTTCAGATCACGCCTGACCTCACCTCTTTTGTTTAACGAAGCCTATTAATCAAATACATCCCAGAGGTGGCTAATGATTCTAGTAGAAGCAGAAAGTCAAGGAGAGCACAAATTGATCCATATCACCTACCTTATTAAGTTTACAATGCTGACAATGCTCCCCTAGTTTTACTCAGAATTGCAGCCCATTTGGTTATTTTAAGACTACTGCTTAAGAATTAAAACAATTTGACATACTAACTCCCAAAGGACCAGATGACAGATTTTTGTCTCAGTGCAATATATCGCTTAAAATCTATGTTGTAGGTTCCTTCCTTCAGATACAAAGTTAAGGGGCAGCTGAAGTTACTTTATAAACGTCCCTGAAACACGTAAGCACCCTCATATTGAATGACCGTTGCTGACTGAATGTTATCCGAACATGTTTTTTTTAGAAACAGTGTATATCAACTTTTCCACAGTTTTGTTCTCAGTTTTGCCTTCATTTATTAGATGATGTCACATTCAGTTTTCATTCTTCAAATGTCTAAGCAAGATTTTGTGCTCATATGATCAACGTGTGGAAAAGACATGCTAAAAAGTGCAGCTGAAAAAAACCCACAAAACAGGACATAGCAGTGAACAGCATTTCTGTCCTTCATGGGCCTCATAAAACAACACAAATTTTTCCAAAAAGGCAGAAAATACTTCCCATGCTGCCTTTACACAGCAATCTCAACAACAACAAAATCAGAGATCCATTGCTACAACAGTTACTCATATGGGAAGGATGAGTTTGACCCTATGTTTTACATATCTGATTAAGAGAGTTAGAACATCTTTTGTTGGCATAGATGGGCAAAACCAAACCTACCAACTCAGTACCCTCCCAACACAAACTGTTATGGGAGATGGCAGTTCCAGCTTGGGGCATTGCTGCTTAAAGAATATACTGCTATCCCACAGCAGAAACTTGGAAGAAGGAAGAGGAAACATTGCCTTTCCGTGTCAAGGGATTAATGCCTACGATATCAGAGATATTAATTAACGAGTTAGAGATTAATTAATGAGTTAGAGATTAATGGTGTTGATAGTCACCACACATACTGCATTTTTCCCCTAAAAAAGTATATATTTGAGGAAAAGTTAGACTGTATTTGGAGCAGAAATAGGAGGTGATCTGCTGTTAGAATATATATAGACCATTTTCCTTCCCTTTTTTTTTTTTAAAAAAAACGGGACAACACATTGGTCATACATACAACAAAATCTCCTGATTCAGTAATCTATGTGCATATCTGCTGTTAAGAATTGTGTCATATCTGGTAGAAAGAGGATGCCATGAACATAGAAAAAATAAGGACTCAATAGGTGCTGAAAACCCGATATAGTGAAAAATCCATTATTCATGTTTTAGATAGTAAACAGAAGACTGGAAAGGCAATAAACCAGAAACCTCTAAAATACTGTGATTTTTCAGAAAAGGAAGAAGAAACAGATGACAGAACAATCAGAGATTTACTGTATGCTTTACTGGTTGAGTGGAAAGAAATGATTAACAGAGCACAGAAATGTACAAAGAGGAGAACATGAAAAAGGAGTGAGAATAATATTGTTTAAAGAAAATTACTTTGAAATGATGCCTTTACTTAAATTGAAGACTTGAAAAGTAGTATGAAAGAAAACCTCAAGAACACTATGACTGCACCAAAGCTTAAAGAAAAGTGAGAGAGGAGCTTTGTTCAGATCCCCATTAACCAAAAGCTTTTGATGGCATGGTTAGAATCATCTTCCTAGTTCCCCACTGCTCTAGGGAAGGCACTTAATGTCCTCAATATAGCACATACTCCCATATTTGAGGTGAAAAAACCTACTCTGCTAAATGCTTAGCAGGATAGTTGCAGTTCTACTCACTGCCCTCCCTCTGCTTAACTCAGAAATAGAACTGGAGCATCAGAGGATATTCTTAACCATCTTTCAAAAGCTAAACTAAATGTATTAAACCTTTGTATATAAAATAGTTTTGTTAATGACTGCCACCCGGATGCATTTTTCAGCTAGAAATGCTCACTACAAAACCACTGGTTTGGTTTTTAAATCCAGAAGGACTACATGACAAGGAAGTCTGAAAACTATTGATCAAGCACACAGAAGTCGCCAAAATTCTGAGTGGTGACACATGATAGACCCAAATTTCTCATGATTTTACTGGAAAAAAAAAAGACAATTCCTCTAATTACATCAGTTCTATAAAGACATCTAAAAACTGTTATGACAGAGAAAAAATTGTTGAAATAAAATTTTATCAAATAATCAGATATAACGGACTATGATTTGAAGGATCATCAGGCTCATCTTGAAGATTATAAATTTTATTCTCTCCTGTCTAAGTAATGGAAGAATGAATACCATTAAAGGATTTTTAAAGGGGCAGGTTTCTTTGCCACCTGCTCCCACACCTCCAAGAATGTACAGACTACTTACTCCGACATTCAGAACACAGACATGAAAGAACAGGTCAAATCCAGCGTTCACATAAGGGCTTTGAATTCCCTAGAAATCAAGTACTTTTAAAAGACAACTTAAATTAAAAATTATTTAACAAAAGCTAATCACAAAACAAGAGGTGGAACTTGTGCAGCATCCGAACAGTAGTTCCCGTATCATAAATTTACTCTTTTTATGGGAATGCCATAATCTCCATACTGCAGTGATATAATCTCTCTTTTTTTCATGATACTAGAGAACATATTTTTAGGATATATTTTTATTTTATACATAGGATACTATTTTTGCCATAGAACTGTCTATTTATTGAAGTTTTTTGCTTTATATACTTTTATCTTGTCGCCTTTTGCTCTCCAGATTTTTCCCACAATTGGAGTCACCATCCTTAGAGATATTAAAAAGCTGCTCAACACAGTCTTGGGCAACTGACTCTAGTTGCCCCTACTTGAGCTTGGACAAGATGACCTCCAGAGGTCCCTTCCAACCCCCACCATTCTGTGAGTCTGATGGCTCTGCAGAGCAACCAGGCTGTAAAGGAAGGTAAGCTGATTCAGTCCAGGAACACTTCATGGTGTGAGCCAAAGCACAGTCAAATGGGATGACAGGAAAATTTTCTTTAAAAGCACACACCTGCTTCCAACTTAAACAATATTGAGGTTATTGAAGTGGCACCCACTGCGTCTAAGATACAGAAACAAGACCGAGATTTGGTGAGTCAAGGCTTGTATCTTTCTGGAGTGAATTCCTGATGAGTATGGCACTTTGTATTACCCTGTGAACTGCCTAATTCTCCACCCGCATTGAACAGAGAGCTTTGTAGCCTAAATATAGGAGAAAATTTAGAGGGCCAGGGCAGATAAAACTCAACACTGTGGTCTGAAAATCTAATACTGAATCAAAGCTGGAGTTCACTATCTTTTGTAACTATGTTGACCATGCTTATAACAGGGCTAGGGTGCTCGCCTATCTCAGGACACTGTGAAGAAGAACACAAAGATGACTAGATAATGAGCCAAACTAACAGCTCAAAATAGACTGAAATATATTTTGTCTTCTTAGAGAAAATGACCTAGCTATCAAATTACTTATAGAATAATCTACCTATAGAAGCAATCACCACGCAAGCAATGTTAATCTGCCCTAACATGTTCCAAGTAGACCTTGTTGAAAATCGTTCTTTTCTCCCTCCACCTTTATGAAAGCAAGTTACTCTTCTTACGGTGGGAATGCTTCATCAATAAAAGGCACTGTAATATACCCTCCACTTGAACAGAATGTAGAAAGCATAGGTCAGTCTCCATTAAAGGCTTTTTCTAAGGCCAATACACCTCAGCCAAGAACACTTCATCTTTGGCTCTCACATGCATCATCCTTGGCCTGGTGAGCTGTATTTGTCTCACATGAAACCAACTGGTTTGGAAGGTCATAGACAACGCTGTAGTTGCTGATGTGCTTGGGAACCATAGCTGCTGAACTGACAGAGAGATAGACTTTGCAAAAAGCAGTGGGAGCCCAGTAAGGTGCCATTTGTTTGTGCTGTGTAAGGGCACAGGGACGTCTAAATTATTAGTATTGTTGAAGCAGTGGGTACTCTGGGCTGGTCTGCAAAGTTTGTGTTAGCATTTAAGTAATAGTCTCTGAGCCTGAAGTAAAATCCTACCTACTAAAGGTTTTATTAGGCTTAAAGACCTTAAGAGATATTGAGTGCTTTGACTAGAAAGTGCTAAATGTGTCTATCTTTGTTATCAGTAAAATAAATAAAAATCAATCCTGCAGCAAAGTCAGAGCTGAACAAATTAAGGTATACAAATATTCAAATCATTAAACATTACGATGATTATTCCTATCTCAGTGCCATGTAACCTGCTAAATGGAAACTTGCAAACTAAATAAAATTATCCATTAAAAAATACTTTCCATAATTTTAGGTATTGACATCCAGTTCCTCCAACATGATAATACAGTTCTCTCTATATTACTCAAAGCACAAATAACTCATGTTTAATGAAACTAAAGCAGTACTGGACTATTGGTGATTCCCAAAACTTTCCTCCAGGGAATACTGAAATACAGCATGATTAATGGTTTAAATCAACCCAAGTATAGCGATAACAAGTATTTTAATTTGTGAGAAAATCATATCAGAAGCTATGCTATGGTAATTTGATATAATGACATTTTTAGAATTGAATGAAAAGTATTCAAGCTACAATAAAGACCATTGAGTAGGAATGTGCATAGAACTAAAGTAGTGCCACCCCCAATTAATGTCCCCTGGTAGCAAATCTATCAGTTTTGCAACTAGGATCCAGGAGGATGCAAATGAATAGGGCACTGGCAACATTAATTACATGTGGCAATATTTATATAACTAATATTTTAATTTATGTTACTGAACAACAAAGGTCCATCAGCAATTCAATTTGGAATTTTTACTAAAGCCTGTAACAAAAACCCTAAGCAAATTACGGCATGTGTCATCAGTAAAAGTTCAGAAAATACCATGTAACTAACAGAAACAATTTACATGTCCTCAGCACTACAGGCTGTCTTCATAAAATATTTTAACCTGCTGACAGTGACCAGCTCATCACTACCAAGCAGCAAACACAGCCCTCGCTGTATTACCTGCACCAGCTACGACTATGAACTTCTCTGTGAAATCTAATTGAAGTTATCTGTGTGAAATTTCTCCTGAAGCTGTTTTTTAAAGTTTCACATATTTGCATCTTCTGGATCTCTACTGACAAAAAAAAAAAAAAAAAAAAAAAAAAAAAAAAAAAAAAATCTTCTTACATAGTTTTACTTATGTACCCTTACACTGTGGTCTTTGTTTTTGGAGGGGATGGGGATGCAAAAAGTAAAATCTGTCTGACCCTGAATGCTCAGGGGCTTTATTCTGTAACCTTCACTCATGCTGGTGAGCAATTACTCACAACAATAAAGTCATTCAAATCCACTGGAATTGGTTGCATAAGTGATAGTCAAGACCACTAAGAGTTTAATAATTATATCTTTGGATTTCAATCAATCTTCATTTGTAAAGTTATCCATTTAAAAAAGCCACTGCTCCAACAGCTATATAATAAAGTTATAGATTTTTCTTCCCAATGAGGTAAATTATATTTCCTGTTATAGTAGTGTGACATTTTGATGTTCCAAACACATAAAAGAATTCTGGACCCACAAATGCATATAATCTTGTGAGATCGAATGATCCTTTATCCTCCATCACATTTAGTCAGCAGTAGAGTTTTATGTTATTTTTACAGATCCAAACAAAGGGTTTACACAGCAAAAGGAGAACCTAATAAGGAAGCATATCTAACGAACTACCATTATAAATGAAACGACTGTCAAATATGGATGGAAACTGTACAAGTTTCCTCTAGAAGTAGGGAGATGATTTTTTAATTTTGTTCTTTATGTATAGAAAAAATTAAATGGACCCATGACGGTATTTAATTCCCAAATGCATTCTCATTCACTTTGTCCTCCAGCAAAACCCACTTCATGACACAACTAAAAAAGGTGCTTTTATGTTAATAGGAAAAATTTAGGGGACACAGTGTTTTCTCCTTCCTTCTCCAGCTTCGGTGTGTGCATAAAGATACTATTCCAAGCTCTGAGGAGAGTTTCTCTTTACTACTCGTGATTTTGAAAAGAATCATCGTAGAGAAACACTGTTGATAAAGACTGTGAATTGCCAACACATTCATAGTATTGAACACACCCTGCCCTTGCAAAAATCAACCATGCAGCTCACATGCAGCAAGTGTATGTTGTACAGCTCTGCCCTTACTGCTTAGCACCCAGATCTCCCAGGCAAACAGGTCACTGTGGGCACACCACTTCAGATGACAATAGTTCACAACTTCCTGTAAAAATATGATGATGATGATGTCTGCCATGGAAATCTATTAAGCAGTATCATTATTGGAATGAGACTGGTACTTTTTTACATTATTTTTACTAGAAGGATCACACATCGTATCTATATATGGCAATCTCAGATGTTTGTTCTTCTAACAGAAACATGCATACACTAAACTGTATAAAAATAACACAATATAAAATGATCCTTTAATGTAATAAACTGCTCTTGATGTCATGTTTTTCTTGTTTTTAATCATGAAGTTTAACAACAATTTTAAACATCCAAATCCAACATTGTATGTAGTGGGCATGTTTAGCTCCAAGTATGGAAGACCATTTAATTCCATTCTGAATTTGGCTGCTGGCTGGAAAGGAGTCTAAGCTCCTGAACATGAAATCTCTTAAATCACTGCTATGGTATTGTTTTTTAGTATTGAATTGTAAGACAGCTTTAATCAAGGGAGTTCCAATGCTGGTGAAAAAAGATAATAATAATAATAATAATAACAATAACAACAACAACAGCAGTCACTACCAGCCCCTACCTGACAATGGAGAAAAGATAAGGATAAAGAGTGAGATAATTTTCATGACTGCCATTGAGGAGTAAAGTTTTTTGAAAAATAAATCCATACTTTGGAAAGGTGAAAGCACCATTCAATTTCTTATCATTTCTGCTTTTAACTTGAACAGCATGTATTTCTGATATAGAGCTGTAGGCTTGCTCTGGGAGCTCAATAGCAGCTCAGGCACAAACTGTCATGCTCATTCTAATCTCTAGTCAACCTGTACATTAATGAATTGCTTGGTGGTACAGTCTCAACAAGACTGACACCATCTACTTTTCATTATGTATATCTCATGCATCAATGCATTAAACATCATTCATGATTTTAGATTTCACAAAAGTTAGTATTACATCTCATTGTACGAATATGACCAGAACTTCCCTGAGATGAAATGAGTCTTGTAACTCATCATTCGCCTTTCAGAGGCCTCATTTTAGGACATCTACTGTACATTCAGATTTTAAAGATAAGAAGTCCATTTACTGTGGCTTAAAATTGAAATGTCTACATTTCGCCATTACAGAATCTTTGAGTGTGAAATTGAAAAGTAAATTTTAATATTCTTAGTTAGTGAAGTTCATCCAACAATTTGTTAGATTGCAAAGAATCTTATTTAAAAGCACAGTCCTACAGAGCAAACAGAAAACTAAATTTCCATTGCCTGTCCTTGCCTAAACAGTTGGTATAGATTTCTTTAATTAAAAAGTAATACAAGTGTTAAAGAAGAACATAACAGGCAGCAATATTTGCTGAAACTTTGTCAGATTTCTATATGCAGAAGGATCTGTCCTGAAGGATTGCATCACATCTTCTCCTATACATATGATTATTGTTAAGGTTAAGAACCAGATTAACATCACAAATGAAAACACAAGAAATTCAATGTGAGCACAAAACCCCACTTTTTTAAACTGTGAATTTGGCCAAACACTGGAACAGATTACCCAGAGAGGTTGTGGAGTCTCTATCTGTGGAGATACTCAAAACCTGACTGGACATGGTCCTGGGCAACCTAGTCTAGCTGATCCTGCTTTAGCAGGAGCATTGAATGAGATGATCTCAAGAGGTCCCTTCCACCCTCAACCATTTTGTGATTCTATAATCACAACTTGTCAGTAATAACGGATTATATGAATGAAGGACAAAATCAGTTTTGTGTTAAACGCTTGTTCAAACAAGTCACTCTGCAGGGATCAGGCCCATCAGTGTTGCAGACTCTTTGCAAATTTAGGCAAATATGTCCCCAAACTGTTTCTGTGCAGACTTCTATGACATGTTACTGACCTTTTGCAATCTTTTTCTGGAGGGAAATGAATCTTGATATCAAAGGCTCATGAAACAATAACAGTATGGCTGTTTCTTGGTACACTGTCAACAGCGGGGTTTATAAGCCTGATAAATGTGCGTTCATGCAGAATAGGGAAAAGGCCACATTTGCATTGAAATTCAATTTTTAATTGTCCTTATTCTTTATTGATGCTTGGTGAATTGGATCTATAAAGAACCATTTTTAGGCAGAATGAAATTTGACAAATAGTATAGCTGTGTAAACAATTTCAGTAATTATGGCAGCAATTATTCTCTGTTCTATCTTTTGCTAGCTTTTAAAAGGGGAGAAAGAAAGTGACAAGAGTCCAGTTTTAGAAACCCTGTGGAGATCACAGCATCATGAAAGTCAGAGAAGCCAGATATCAAAAACCTATGCAACACAGGTTTAGCACAATAAGATAAACAATTGCCCCGATCCTGAGTTTCAAAGAGAAAAACCTGTCTTACTCAGAAAAATCAATAGACTCAAATTAATTAAATATGTAGGAAAAAAGCTACCCACACAAAAACTTTAAAATTTGACCATACAAAGTTGTGCAGACAAAATATTATACAACACCTTCTTATTTATACAACTACTAGAAATCATACTGGCATTATTCTCTCTTCAGGCTCTGTTAGGAAAAAAAAAAAAAATCAGTCATTGCTCAGGATGATAATAAGGACACACCAGAAGCTGGAGATTAACTCTTCAGATAAATTTTGTTGTCTTCCGCAGAGGCCTGGTTACACAGCAGGCTTTTTATTCTGAAATTATTGACACTGTTAGCGCAGGGGAAGAGAAAATGCATTCTAGCTGCACTGGCGCTTCCAAGAGTATGATCTCTAAAAAGCACAGGTATACTGTATACGGTATACAAGAGGGATCAGATTATGATTTCTAGACTTAAACCTCATTAATCATCCAGTATCCAAAGTGTAATAACTCTGTCCCAACAGAGCACTATTTGCCAGTTTCTCATTTCACACTAACCACAAGCGGGGCCACTGGGAGTATTGTCATACACTGACTATGGAAAGCAGAGAGTCCCGAGCATGTCAGTGAATTCCACCTCAGAAAAGAAAGTTTTGAAACCAGTTAGAAAGAAGACAAAACAACAACCATCTACTTTAGAAGCTTAAAATACAATGCAGAAGACACACAGAGAAAAATGTAGACAATAAAACAATGAAGTGAATCTTGCAAGGAGAAAAGAAGCCTATGAATTCAGCAAAAAAAAGCAGCTTTAACAGCTGAACAGAGAAAAGTATCTTTATGACTATAAAAGAAAATGTTAATACCCTAGAGAATATGTTATTGATGAGAAGCTAAACTAATTTACAAGTTTCTAGTCCTCCAGCTTTTTGTTTTTCTGAAACTCAGGAGTACTTAGGAAATGCAGAGAAATGAGAAATAATTTCATTATCTGTCCATTAAGAAGGTGCAGAGGGCTGCTAGACACAGAGAATGGTACATCTTACCTAGCCAATCAGACCCGAATAATTCAATTAATTCTTAAACCAAAGCTGAAGCAGTTTTTCTTAGTTTATTTTTCCACTGTTGATAGTCTTGTACAAAACACTGAAAGTTATGTGGCATTGCAAAGAAAGAATGTGTCAAGGTATGTGGCCTTCTGCCCCTTGTTAGATAAGAGCCAGAGTGGAGCACTGTGTTCAAGAGAGTGCAACGCATTTGAAAGTTGTGCTAGGTGAAGCAGAGGTTAAGCTTACTTTCGTGGCTATCAACCCTATCATAGTTTTCCCCTTTAATGTATTCTCAAGGCACAGAAAGGAAGCAAACCGTATGCAAAAGAACGTGGAAACTACAAGCAGGGTTTGACTGCGACTCGGCTCTAGAAGCACCATCGAGCATCAGTCACTGCTACACAAAGCAGACAGAATGTAAAGCTCTGCAGTTTATGGGTAAGACAAAAAGGCAACAAGAGGCTAATCAGGATAAGAGTACACCTAGTCTGACTAATCAAATGATCAGCATCATCACTACAGCAAAGAGAGGTATTTTGCAAGCATTCCAGCCCAGGCTGCTATTTTAGAAGAGATTTACAGGACGAGCAGCTAAAGAGTCAGAGGTGATCCTCCTGCACAGCAGATCCTCACAGAAAGTAATTCTTTGGCCCCTGGCAGGATACACCATCAAATATAACACTTTGCAAACACAGAACTAACTCACCAAGAACTAAAAGGCTCCTAATGTTTAGTGTCAGGCAGCTGACAACTCAGTTGCCTTTGTATATGCTGGGGACTCATTTTTTCCATCTCTAAAATCTAGAGTGCAGCAACCTTGCTCTCACTTCGTGGGCCAAGAGCTTCCTCTGAGAGAGGTACCCGTCACTTGCCCCAGTCAATCCATCAGCAGGAGCCGCTTGTAAAACAGTTCTTACCTCTGCCCTCAGCACGCAACTACACCCCTTCTGCATATATAGCTCAGAGAACAGTTTACTTTTATATGTCAATGTTATTATTAATTACCTGCCTGGATTAGCAATGAAGATGTGCTTAATTAGGCCATACAAGTATGGACTACTGCATGACTAAAATATAATTAATCTCTTAAAACCTTGGAGAGCTGATGTACAGGGTAGTCTAATGGTAGAAAATAAAACTTAATGAAGCACAGTTAAGCATATGAGAATGCTAATATTATCAGAGAATAACAAATATTGTAATATTAAGAACATGAGTCTAATTACTATGATTTTGCATTTTTAATACTGATCAGAAATTTAATCCTAGCCCTTCCCTTTTAACATAAATAACTAGATTTAATTATGTAGCTTTTATTTTGAAGGATGAAGAACTGTGCACCTTTTCATGCCCACATTTTATTTCTTACCATTTCATTACATTTGATCTGTTTACTATGTCACCTTCTCCCTGGCCCTCCAAATCCTACAACATACTGTGAACCAGTTCATTTAAAGACATGATGAACACAATTGTCTTTGTCTCAGATTCTCCCTGGAACATGTTTTGTTTTATTGTTTGCTGGCTAATACCTTGTTGATGATGCACCAGTTTTCAAATCAAGATAGCATTCCTGATGTGTCATTTAAAAAACAGATTTCTTTCACAATTTCTCTGGCAATCAGATACATTGTAAATTTCTAACATATGCATTCTCAAATGTGCAAAACATCAACACAAACCAAGCACTACAAACCCCAAAAGACAAACAAAAGTCAAATTCTCACAGTATTTAAGACTTCCCTAGCCTTTTGAGGTATCTACACCTTGTTTATACCTAAGAACCTCAGTAGCAAAGTACTGAGGTAACACTGCAGCCAGTAATATTTTTAAAATCAGCTAGTTAAGGCTAAAAACCAGTAGAGATGGTTGGTGAGAGCAATAATGTGATATGTATATGTTTTTGCTAGATAGCTGAGTTAAAGGATTAATTAATCACAATAAGAATTGATGGGCTTCTGTGTTTAAAGATTAAGGATGGAACAGTTTGTATGATCAGCAAACATATGAGGAGAAATTGTAGGAAAGATGATGGATGCTAAATATTTGAGATGTCAGCAAGATTTTGTCAGATGCTATAGCCAGCTTACAGCATTCACTTGTGTCCTTGAAAGCCATTTTTGCCATTTGGATGGTACTCAGTACCTGAAGAACTTCACATAATCACTTCCAATGTGCTATAAGGTATTCAGGAAATTATGATCTGTAGAAGAACATGACTACAAACATGGAATGGTTCTAGAAAGGATCAGAAATATATGACCAACCCAAAACAGAGAAAAATTGCAATCTCTTCCTTAAGTATATGATTACTTTTCAAGAGAATTTATCACATGAATGGTGCCAGAAAGTATTAGTAAAATTGATACAACACTGCCTGACCCCAAAATAACAAGGACATCAAGATTCCTTGTAGAGGTGAGTTTGATAAAGAAATTCATATTTTGCTTCTCCTATAGAAGCAACCTGAGAGCGCTCTAGTTAACAAAGGAAATCTACAGAAAAAAAGATGAAGATTTTTTAAGATATTGAGAGAATTAAGTCTCCATGGCAGTGTCCACCAAAACTGAAGTCATCATAGATATTTGGTAAAAGTCTCCTAAAATCGTACAGCAAAATCCAGGGGTTTTGCATCTCACAGAATAATACGCGTTATATGATCATATACTTGTACCGTATTGATTATACTCATATAGAATAGTTGGCTTTGACGGTAGTCCATCAGCACAAAAAAATCTCTATTCACTTGAAAACATGCCTTATGTAGGAAATTCATGTTAAATAATGACTACAAACTGCTAGTATTATAACCAAAAAGGTCCCAATAAACATTCCCTAGAAAATAGAGACATTGGGTTTTTTCCCTTTTACAAATACAGCTTCAGAGATAGATTCCTGAAGAAAAGATGCTGCTAAGCAAGACTCACAACTAGACTGCATTTCAAAAAGGAAAAAGGAAAAGGACCTCAGCACATCTGTCTGATATCACATGAAAAGTGGAGACTGCTTAGACATATAATCATTTCTGTCATTAGCTGATCAATAGCAATCAAGACCTGAGAGTTCCTACTGCTTCTTGAAACTCATGGTGTATATCTGCAATGGGATTTCTGACATAAAAGATAGGCTTGTAAAGGTGCAAGGTTGCCCACGCACAGACATACTGCAGGGAGAGAAATATTTAATCTCAAAATTAAGAAATGTGATCCAGGGCATTAAATCAGTGTTTTGCCTGAGAAAGTCTCAGACAACATGCGAGTCCATCAGCCTGAAAAATCTTCATCTCAGGAGATGACAGCCAGAGCTGAGGAATTTCTTGCCTCTTGAAAATAGCATGTTTTCAAGACACTAAGGCAAGGTACCTTGGGAGAGTCACTGAAAGTTAGTTCATCTATCAGTTATATTTGAAAAGTTACACTGTATTAGTGTTACGGATATTATAATATACTATTGATATGCTGAAGCCTCAATATGAAAATGCTTTCAAAATCCTTCTGAAACTGTTAACTTCATACATATTATGCAAGTTCTGTCAACTAGAACAAAGACCCTGAATTAAATTTGGCTGCTGCCCAATTCCTAGCCTCTGGATGTTGTATCCAAACAACACAGGGGATACCTCTAGCTCTCCTGCAACAGACCGGGCTGACCAGTGGCCATGTACATGATGGATGCAGCTAGCATAAAGCCAATATAATAAACGTGGTCTACTAAGAGCAGACTGAGTACTGAGCTTGGCCCTTGGTGCTATGTTATTAAAAAACTTCGACGAGCAAGCAGAGAATCTATACAGTGAGTTACATTTGCCCCTCAGCAGACATCTAGACCTACTACAATTGGTAAGGTGACTGTGCAAGGCTACAACATGTGTCCTCTTATCCACCTACATGATGACAGTTGAAGTAACTGGAAATTTTTCTCAATGTACTCTCTGAAACTGCTTCTTTATTATAGCAATGAGAGCCAGAACCTTTGGTGATCTGCCAGATGTCAGTATCCTCACAGAAAAACGGAAGGAATAAAAATAAGTATTTTAATATGCTGCATCTGGTCCAAATCTACACCGCATTTCAGAGGACAATGGAATCTCTGAGTGGATTCTTGCTATTAAATGTCAAAGGTTTGCCATGATGATTAGAAAGCTTTTGGAAGAAAAGGCAGAGAAGAACTGTAATGAGGGTCTTCTCAGCAATAGGGATAACACAAGTAAAAATCTGTTTCATAGCTTTGATTTCTATAGTCCACAAGAAACTTTGACTGATCAAGCCATGTAATCCTAAATGACCTATCATAATAGTTACATTCTTTTAGTTTGGAAAAAACCAGCAGTATTTCAGGTAAACAAGCCTTCCCCCTCCCCTTCTCCAAGCACAGCATACTTTGCTTGCTTGCTTGCTTGTTTTCAAATGCATTTATCCCTAGAACAATTGATACACATTTTAAAACAAACCTTTAAGAGTACTACACCAGTGGACCTCAAATATTTAAAAGAAAAAAATATGACACAATGCTAGCCAACTTGTTACCGGAGGTGCATTTCTTATACTGGTTTTCAGTTTGAGTGTCAGGGACTAATCTGAAAGCTGGATCGTTACATGAGTCTCACAGTAGCTGCCAGAACTACTTTAAGGCTCCTCAGTTCAAAGTGCAAAAATGAATTTTCTGTCATGGGGATGAGTCCTAGGTCATTTTTCACAAATAAAAAGGCTTCAGGGAACTAGAAGAGACAGCTTGGATAGTCGGCCTCTGCTCATACTTCCGTAACAGATACTCTTCATCCTTGAAGCTACCTGTTGGAGTCAGCCTGACATGGTCACATTTTCCCACCTTTTTTCCCCATCAACCAGTATTTCTAACAGTCTCACAGAATCACAGAATCACTAAGGTTGGAAAAGACCTGTAAGATCATCAAGTCCAACCTAAAAAAAAAAAAAAAAACAAAACAAAACCAAACCACACACCAAAACCCAACCCACCCAACACCACACAGCACCATATCCATCAAGCCACATCCCACAATGCCACATCCACATGCTCCTTGAATACCTCCAGGGAGGGTGACTCTACCACCTCCCTGGGCAGCCTATTCCAATGTTTCACTACTCTTTCAGTAAAGAACTTTTTCCTAATATCTAGCCTGAACCTCCCCTAGCGCAACTTGAGGCCATTTCCTCTAGTCCTGTCACTAGTCACTTGGGAGGAGAGACCAACACCCACCTCTCTGCAACCTCCTTTCAGGTAGTCTCTTCTAAAGCCATTTTTTTACTTTTCCTCTGCTTTGAGTAGGTTGTGGCTTAACATCACATTGTATTAAATTTTCTGAAGTAAATACAACTACTAGCAAGCCTTCTGGGAAACAATAGTAATAATAATAAAAAAAAATCTATAGAAGCAGGACACAGCAAATCAAATAGGGACTGAAGTTGCAGAAAAGGCCAGTGTTTTACTCAGACAATACACAGAATGGCTGCCTATAAACTATGGGAGTAACTGAATACCATCAACCCAATAGACTTCCTACATTGTCAAGATACCACAAGGAATAACACTATATCCAAAGAATGCAAAACCACTTACAGGAATCTCTTCAGTGAGTTTATCAGAGGGGTTTCTTTTCCACATTCTGAAAATACCCTACTTAGATCAATAGATTAACTCAAAGATCATAAACAGAGGCCCCATATTACTGAAGCAAGTGGAAGTATCTAGGATAAATAAGAGTTTAGTATTACTAATGAACAGATAATACTGAATTACTACAACAAAATACAACACTCTTATTTTACATAATAGACACCAAGTAATTTTACCAGGGATCTTAAAAAGTATCCTTAAAACCTAGTACTGCTAAAACACTTTTCACCTTCTAAGCTCATCAAATATGTTAACTATTTAATATTCACAGTCTCCTCCTGGGAAAAATAAGTACCATTTTCCCCACGTGGTGAAACAAGCAGCAAACTGCTTGTGTTCCCCCCCGCAAGACTACTGATGTAATTCTGTTTGCAGACCACTAGAGGCTCCTATAATAATTAGCTCCCTCAATAAGTATTGCTCTGTTTTCCCTGTATTTTCCATGTTAAGATCTTTATTCTGTCACTTGAAAATTATGATATCAAACGCATGATGGTTTGCTGTAAGCTTAGACATAAGCAACTATGCCAAACTCAAGGCAATTTTTACAATGTGAGTTTCATAAGCAGCCCTGCACATACAATAATTACAAAGTGATGGCCTTTTTTCCTTTGGGGTACCTAACCAAAATGTGCCTTTCAGCTACTCAACTCTTAAATCTTTTAAAGATTTAACTTCTAATTTTAAATAAAAAAAAGATTTTCACAAAATTTTTCAAACTTTGAAAAGTTTGTCAAATGTAAAACTTTTGCATAGGAAGAATTAGAAGAAAACCTTTTCTTTTGTATATTATTCTACCTCCATAAAAACATCTTTTGCTGCCCATTATGAAATGAAACTAAGGGCAGCATTTGAGCAGGCATGACATTTCAGAGGTTCT
Organism: Gavia stellata; assembly: GCF_030936135.1. Taxonomy (NCBI): domain Eukaryota; kingdom Metazoa; phylum Chordata; class Aves; order Gaviiformes; family Gaviidae; genus Gavia; species Gavia stellata. The sequence goes on from NC_082598.1 coordinate 41,710,279, forward strand.
TGCACATCTAGACTCTTACGTTCTGTGATTCTTGTTGTTTTTGGATAACTTAGCAATATCTATTCCTTGGGGAATTGTAATTAACCATACTTATATACGTCTGATATGAAAAATTGAGCAAATAATTACTATACTCTGGGACATTTGTTCCATTGAGAAATTCCTACTGTGTCACTTCTGGATTTATTACTTTTGAACATTTTATCTCTTAACTTTTATGTATGTCATTAGATTTACAATTCTGGCATTTATCTTGTAAGCTAATTTAGTGGTTATTGACAGCATCTTAAATACTATAGCTGCAGCAGTGTTGCATCATGATCGTGTCTACAGTATAGGTATTACAAGGCATATTTCCTCCCCTCCTGCACAAACACTGAAATTTCAAGTCAAAGTTCCTTGAAATAGTCTCTTGTTCCTTCTGATTCAACATTTACAATGGTTACTGGCAGTAACTGACCTTGAAGGAAGCACGTACCACTGAGACTCATTCTGTTACATCATATAGATTAGACTGGGCCTGGCAAGTTATCTTCAGCATTTTTTTCCCCCCTTCATCTCATTTCTAGCTACTGACGTGTATCTAAAAATACAAAGTCCAGCTTCAAATATGGTTTGAAGATTATTGGCCGCACAAAGTCACTGTTGGTATTAGACCCTTATTAGCCAAGTTTCAATAACAGCAATTCGCTTGATTAAACAGTGCTGTCTTTGAAAAGTTTAGGTGGAAAACCAAACAAGGGCTATGTCACAGGAAATTCAGACTAAATAATCAGTCATCCAAATGCTTAAGTGATTTTGCAGAGTCAGAACACTGAGGGCCAACCTGACTTCCAGATGACTTTGGTTACTCAACATCTGCACTGTAAACATGGGAAGAGGGAGAGAGACAGAAAGGAACAGAGATTTTTGTTTTCTTCATTTCAAGAAAACACTATGAACTTCTCTACTACATAATGAAGTTCCATGCGTTCTTGCACTGAGAAGTATGCTACGCTATTCCCCATCATAGGAAAATCATTGGCCACAAGAACAATGATTTATTTGCACTACTTACTAAAGGACTTAACAGAATAGAATTTATCAGTATTACCATGTTTGTCTGATTCCAGCTTAATTCTTAGCATTCTTAAGCCATGCAAATCAAAAAGGGAAAGAAGTTTATTTGCCTTCCTTCCTGTACGCAGTGTGCAGTTCTTTCTAATACAACATTTTGGGAATCTTCATAACTACCAGGAAAATACAGTCCTTCAAAATGTTTCTGTATTTAAAAAAAAAAAATAATCAGGCAAGGTCTCTGCTTCTTCTTCAGGTAAAAGAGTGTGCCCATCTCAAAAAACTAATAGCTTGTATAATATGAATGAATAAATGCTTCAATATTGAGAGGACATTTCCAATTAACGTACATAACAATTACAAGTACTTTGTCTTACTCATTTTGTATCCCTTGAAAATCATCGACACTGTAAAGGCTTGATCCACCATCTGGGAAGTACTTAAGCATCCTCTTCATTGGAAGCTTTAATTTCAGAAGATTCAGTCTATGGCTCTGGGAAATTCAGATTCTGTATTTCATGAATATTGGGGTAGGATTTAAAAGACGGAACTATTCATTTAAAGACCAAGGCTAACTAATTAGTTACATTAAGACTTGACTTTGAGGCTACCATTAAACCCAAATACAACTCTGACTATTGCATAATTTTTGCTTACCTAGTGTCATTGAAAAACATAAGAAAAATAACAGAAGACTGAAGTGCAAACCAGTAAAGAAAACAGTTGCATACATGTCACTTAAACATTAATTGTGTACTGAGACTGTAATACTTCTTAATGAGTAAGATTAGTTTATGTGGTAAGTAGCCTTAACACTTTTAAAGCGCCTGTGTAACATATGAGTTATGTGAACCAAACAGTATTTCAGTATTTTAAACAACAATAATGTGTCAAACCACAAAATTCGTAGAAGGTGCTAATTAATTAGCACAGAATGCTCAGTAGAAGTGCATATGCACTTACATTTGTAGGACTTTAGGTTACACTAATTTGAACTAATTGCTATGAAATGCAGGAGACTGTAGAGTCACCTCTGTAGCTTCACTTCCTTTCACCAAGGAATTTATTAATATTTTAAAATACTTGGTTTTTATCAAGGGATCTTTATATGAAACAGAGAGCAATATATCATAATATTAAGATATTTTGACTATGAAACCAAAGTAAAAATAAGTAGCAAAGAAAACAATTGAACTGGAACCAAAGATGATATAAATTAAATCTTTTGTAGCTGTTAAAATTTCATAGTACTAAGTATTACGAAATTAGTTTTCAGAATCTGTCTTGCAATGCAATCACCACCTCACCATTACACATTAAAAGTGGTCACTGAAAGGTCCTTTTGGATTATTTGCAAGAGTGGATATTGCATTTGATTCACAATCACAGATTTACAGGTATGACTTTACACAATCCTGTAATCTTCCTGCTATATCTACTAGTTAATAAACAGCAGTTAAAATCCTGGAAACCTGCAGTTATTTTTTTCTTCCAATAATGAAGATGAAAAATGAAAATGAAAGCACAGAAATAATTAGGGCAAAAAAGCACTTAATCTTATTTTTCCTGTATGTGTGGTACAGAAATAATTTAGTACCTATTTTAGAATAAGAAAGAAGGAAAAAATCAGTTTATTTCAAATCTGCTTTCAAGTTTTGTTCATTAAAAAGATTTTTTTATTTTGATATATGATATCCTCTCTTCGCAACAATAGATGCCTCTGAAAAGTTTAGTGGCATCTTTTCATTAGTGAGATGCATTTATAACCAAGACAGTAAATAATGCTAGTCTGACTGCATTTCATGAGAGAAAGTCTGGGTATTAGCCTGTTTGCAAAATCTTTTCATTTACAGTGCACAAATTACAATGTTTTCTTAGATTGGGGGACTGGAACTAGATGATCTTTAAGGTCCCTTCCAACCCAAACCATTCTATGATTAAATACCCAACATCAACTCCCAACCTTTAAAATTCTTAAATGTATGCATTCCTGAGAATTTGGTAGTAATAGCCATAATCTACAGATGCTTAGTAACTCACATCGATGAAACACTCTCCATCTGTGGTGACAACTGAGTGACTGCAGACAAGAGATCTGAAATCCAGCAAGGGGGAGCAAATTCATCCCGAAAAACAGCAGAATCCTTTAAAGAACCCAGCTTCCATTTGAACTACCATAAGAGCCTTTGAAATATTTGCCAATTAGCAATTTCTAAAAGTATTTTCTGATGAAGAGGAGAAGCCGGAATAATTTTAAACTCATGGGTTTATAGCCTTTGATTTAACTGGAGGTGCTAGACATCAGGAGCAGCATGGAAGTGAAAAGAGATCTTACTTTGTCTTATCCTCACCGTACGTGAGGAATTCAAGCAGGGCACATGTTGCCAAGCACAACCTAAGTGATGCAGGTAAAGGAAAGAAGTGATGTAGGATTGGCTTTTCTTCACATGACCATGTATATTCAGCACAGTCAAAAAACCAGAAGGATACGAGAGGAAATTCATAAGTCATATTCTTCTGGTATGTTATTTCTTCTAACTCAGCTAAATCAATTCTTGGGTGTAAAATGTCAACGTGGAAAACTGGGAACTATAGTTTAATTTGCCACTTAATTTCAGGCAATATTTTCACAAGAGGAGAGAGTTGAAGGATCAACACACTTTTTCAGGAAGAAAATTTGAATTTGAATATTCCCTGCAAAAAATTGAAAGCTAACAGAATTGTACCAGGGTTGAATTCCTGATCACATTAATTGTCAGCTGCATGAAGGAAGGGGCAAAGGGACAGCAAGTTTTTGCTTTTGGTTTAGGCATAAGTCAATTAACCATGTTTTTCTTTCCTTCATTAAATTGTGTAATAGTTAATTTTGGATTTTGTACATTACTAGACATCTTTCATCTTAATTTTATTTGTGTTAAGAATGATTTCATGGATACTAAATAACATCAGGACATTCCATGACAGTGGCAATTTGTAAATCCTGGATACTACAGTGCTTTGCATTAAGCAAAACACTAGTACCTATTTTTGTGGAATACTCAGAAAATACCACACTGTTAGCTCCCCTTGATATGATTTAGCTGGCAATTGTAGAGTCTGTGAAGATGCATCTTCAAGGGTCACTGTTAGTCAGGAAAACTTAATACATGGCAGATTGAAGGGGTTCCAAGACAGCTGCTAAAAACTCCTTTAGCTGAATTTAGAGAAATGGAAATTACTCTCCCTGACCAAGTTTATCAACTCTATCAAGGGATCATTATTGGTGGGAAAGCAGCAAGGTACAAATAAAATATCAGAATCATTGTGTTTGTTGCTGTTAGCAATGGCCAGAATTAGCTAATAATGATGTAGCTATTTTTTTCTGTCTTGTATTGAAGTTACAGAAAAGGTTTAATAACATCCTTTAGAGAACAGCTTTTCTCTTTCATCACTCCAAGGAGTCTGGGCATCTGGAATAATATATAGCCACTGTGTATGTTACAATGGTCCAATCTTACATACTTGTAAGCTGAAGAGGAATTTGCTGAACGAGAACCACAGCTAGAGTTAATCCATATGGCCATACTGAATTAAACAGAATGACAGAATGATACTTATTCAAATAAAGCGAGAATTTAATCTGTGATTTAATGTGGGTTAGGATATCAGTACACAACAGAGAGTACTGTTTATGTCTTGCTAGGTCCTGCATGGCAGTACTTCAGCTCACCTTAGAAGCCGAAACAATTTTGCTCAAACTATTCTGCAAGATGCAGAATAAGCTCAAAACCTCAATGTTGACAGTTGATAAAATAATTTTAACCTAAAAATATTCAACAAGAATTAAAAATTATAGAGTTGCTTACACATACACTAGGTGATGCTATATTGGTGCACAGGTTACTAAATACAAATATTAGTTTGATTTAAGGTCTGTTATAAAGATAAAAATGAAGAAGTGTTCAGGATAAGTCAGTCCTCTGGAAATACTGAAGGAGTGCCAAGAGATAATTCTGTAAAGAAAAAGACTGCTTTTAGGTGATAGTTAAAGCATAACAGACATCAAAAGAATGGAGAGGTTTAAAAAGTAACATTCTCTAAACAGAGCAGGGAACTAGAAACCAGGAAAGCAAAGACAGACATACAATTTACTGAGGTTAACTGAAAGCAAGTCTGTTCAGCCAGAAATTACACAGTAGTAAAACCTCTAGGAAAATAAATGTGTGGAGTATTTTTAAATATGTTTTTCCTCTTAAAAGGCCTTGCCTATTGTTAATATAAACACTGTTAATTTCAAAAGGGTCATCTGATTATTACATACCCTAGTGCCCACAGCCAAGAAAAGAACGACAAGCACTGAAGACTGTCAGAACTGCTGAAGAAAAATAATTGCTACATTATGGTACTGTCTCCAATTGAAAATAATACATGAGAAATAGAGATTCATGTCTAAAAACCTCTACAGAAGCATTTAGAGACATGCAGGAGGAGACAAAAGCCAACCCTGTAGCTGGGAAATCTTACATTGCAAGAAATAAAACCTTATAAAAACCCCTAAAACCTAGTACTGGTAAACACTTTCAAAAACTCAAAAATAGCTGCAGATATTTGGGAAGGAAATGTCATTGTTATTGTTATTGTTTTCCATATCAAAATATTTATCAATAAACATTGACCTTTTGATTTCACACAGCACAAGTTGTGACTCCCTATTCTTCTGTATCTTTCAAAATATCCACCCAAGGCTAAAAAAAAAAATCACTGAAGATGGTAACAGAGCAATAAAGGAGCAGCTCAGCTCGAAGTTTTTCAACTAACCTCCAGAGACAGTAAAGTATCTGGTCATTGTCTCAACTGAAGAGAGAACTTGGTAATACTTCCTCATCACATGGTTGTCTAAATAAAGAGGTAACGTGATGTTTTTGTCTGAACACAAATAATGAAAGTCAGAAGGGAGCACAAGTTTAGAATTTCAGGTGGGTTTCTCTCAGTTTTTTGAGACAGCTCATGGGTATTGCTTTAAACCTGGCACAACCACTTTTATCAAGTCCTGTAGCTCTTCGTTGGTATGAAGAATGCATTAGCCAAGGATGATTACAGTAAGTAGTTTGCTATGAAAAATTTAGAAGCCTGACTGAAATATAATAGACTTTCTAAAAATCTATCAAGATCCTGCAGCTCTTCAAATCTACACAGGACTGAAAATTTTGAGTGCCTCTACTGACACCTGAATATAGTTCAGTTTAGCTTGTGCTACAAACTGAAAAAGGCACTCCCATGTGTAATCTTCAGGCCTAACAATATACATTTTTGTTATATACTAGCTTACTTTTTATCAGAGCAAATATTCAGGATTCATCTCCATTTCCCTTCTAAAGTACTGCAAAAAACACTTTAAAAAGCAAGTAATTAGCTCTGTGCTTGTTGCTGTCCAGTCTTTCTATGATTGGTTTGCTTTACTACATTAAAAAAGATAATATGCTCAACTCTACCTTTTATATCTATTTGGCTTATTTGAGGGGGGACATCCATGTGCACTGCACAGAGGTGAAATAATCCTTGTCTTTATAGGGCCAGAGGATTTGTAAGACCGTGAGATTCATTAGCCTTGTTGCACCTGTCTGTCTCATTTTCAGGAGTAAGTCATACCTAGACTGCCGGAGCTGCTATTTAAGTAGTTAGTATGAAAATAAAATATTTTTGACACACTTGGTTTCTTTTGCACATTATTTATGATTACATTGTTCTTTTCTATTATCTCTTCTACTCAGTAAGTAAATACTGGAAAACTATTATTAAAATAAAAACTTTAATATCATGCAATTCACCACTATATAGTTGGAAGAGTGTCATTTTTAGTATCTGAGACTTAGCCTGATTTTAACTCCATAAAAATTTAACTTTGTAAGGTAAAGACCAAAGAAAAAGGCACTTCAAAACACAGTATTTCACAAAATGATCAGAACATTACTAATTTTTACTCTTCTAATCTGCAAACTTATGAGATATATATCAAGGCATTTCTTAGGAACCCATGAGAAAAGAGTCACTGAGGAGAACTGTGGGTAACGGGAACAATAATATCTGCACTCAAAATTCCTTTGCCTTTCAAAAGAAAGATCAAAGGAAAAATTAATCAAAATGAAAACTTTTCTTCTGTTATAAGTAGCATGATCCAGGGCTTCAGTTAGTTAGGTTATTTTCATTTAAGGTTAAGGTAGTTCATGAATACAAAAATTCCATACAGTTATTCTGAACTAATTTAGTTTTTTTAAAAATGTTTTTCTTCCCTGTGATATTACAGAATGTATGCTGCTGACTACTAGCTTTGCAATTAGAATAAAAAATAGTAAGAATAAAAACTTGTCTTATTTTACATTTGTAAATGAATAAGTATATATGAACTGTCATGGAAAACTAATCCTCAAGAAACTTGATTCTTCGCTCAATGCATCATCATGACTGTACAGGTAAGTCAAAGGACAAGGAATTGAAAAATTTTGACCGTTCTTCTGGCTATTTTACAAAATCCCTCTGTTGGGAAAAGACCAAATTCTGTTATTTCACAGGTTATCTACCTTTTAGAAAAAAAATGGTATCATACTAATCCATAGTGGGTCTAATACATTCCAATTAAAAAGCGGTCAGTACATACTGAAGGTGCCTGCTAATTATTTTATACAGAGGAAATCGTGGCTTTATTTACTAATACCATTTCTCAACATTTCCTTGTTAGAAACTGTTTTCAGTATGTCAACCTTACCAAAATTTAATGATCAGTACTGGTTTTCCATGTCGTGAACTTAATGAAGATTTATTTTCATTTTTTTAACATCAGAGTAACTTCAGAAAATGGTTCAACAACTTATGACTAACTAGAAAAAAATACATTGTTTCTTGAGAAAAACAATTCTCAGCATCTTTGCTTTGGGAAAAAAAAAGAAAAAGGAAAAAGATCCTCTTGAGACCCCCAGCTTCACAACAGAATTGAAATTTGACAGATGTGGGTGAGGCTTGTGTCAGAGGTTTCTTTTTTGCCACTCCTATAGCAGTCTTTTCAACGTAGTTTGCTTATGTTCCCTAAAGATGGAGATTTTAGCAGCTATATTCTTTGGAGCTTCCCTTCACACTTTTTACTTGATATTCCCCTGCGAGTGCAGCTTTAGAGAATATTCACAAAATCCCTTCTCAAGACAAGCATTTTACAAATCCAGTCTGTAGCAAGTTACATTGTGCCATTATATAGTTAATAAAACAAAGAACAGTATTTGAATTAACCTGAATAGAAGGTCACAGTTAGGTGATTACAGTGTTAGCTGTGCTAATCCTTGAGAACTTCTAACGTGAAAATTCAAACTGCTAGTAGGACTCAGATGGATCAGGGAGTTTTCAGGGTGCCAGACAGAAGATGCTGCACTTGCCTGATGTATATATATGTGTTCTCCATGCCTTTCATTCACAGGCCATCAACTTCAAAAGGAAGTTAGTGACAGCTACCTATATATGCCTACAGATTTATTGCCCCACTACACATAAAAATGCTCTCTATACACACACACACTTATTCAAGAAAGAAAATGTGAACAGGAGAAGAAAAAGGGGGAACAGAAATAACCTTTCATAATTGTAAGCAGTTGAAAACTAGTTTTGATTACTGTAAGTAAACTTACAGTAAAGATAACACTTCCATTGAAAACCTGCATCTACCTTTACTTCAGATACTGGCAACACAGAAATTAATGTTATATTTAAAGAGTTTTTTCTTATTTTAAACATTCCTTTATAAAATAATAGCATTTAAATTAAATTTAAAACTCTAAGGAACTACTTTCCTTTCTTTCTGCTTTTGCACATGCACATAACAGTACAGTAATACATCTGAGCACTATCAATATAAATTCTTCATAATCATTGCAATTTTTTTCAGATACCAACATAACTGAGAGCATATTAGGCTCACACAGAGGTAAGGGTGAATAACTAGAAAAGATCAGTTACTGAGATTGTTCTGCCAAAGACTACTGTAATTTCATGTAAATATTTACACTGCTATGATGTAAAAAATAAACAATACAGGAGTCATCCTCTTATCAAATCCTTTGTTATCATCATCATCATGTCATTTTGTGACAACACACAGGAACAGATGGGGAAACATATGACATGCATTATCAGATCCCTGTCCTGCTGGTAGCAACCATCCAATTAAGGCATCACTGAAAAATCTTTTCATTTTGCACTTATCTTTTATAAAAGTCTGGAGTCACATTATCAACTATCTTTTCTTTGGAATAAAGAATATACAAATGGGAACTACGCACACATCTGTATGAAATTAAGTCTTCAGCACCAATTGCTGACTATTTGTCTACAAACCACCAAAATCTTTACTTTTACTTTACAAACCACCAAAATTCTTTACTGAAAGGGTTGTCAGGCATTGGAACAGGCTGCCCAGGGAGGCGATTGAGTTACCATCCCTGGAGGTTTTTAAAAGACGTGTGGACGAGGTGCTTAGTGACATGGTTTAGTGGTGGGCTTAGCAGGGTTAGGTTTACGGTTGGACTTGATGATCTTAAAGGTCTTTTCCAACCTAAATGATTCTATGATTCTGTTCTATGATTCTATGAAAATAATCGTGGCTTCACGTATTCCTCACATATATTTTTATTCTACGTATTCTGCACCCTTGGGGGTGTAGAAAATACTACTTAAATTCCTAGGACCTTTATAATATGAGTAACTCTTAAGCATTCCAAATGAATTCATGTGTGTAGCCAATACTGAGTCATATTAGTGAAATTAATAAGCTTAAACTAGGACTTTTTATATTACACTGAATGTGAATTTGCATAATTCATGTTCAGATACTCAGTTGCAATTTGCACTTTGAAAAAATAATAAACAGTAAATTAATCATATAATTTCAGAACAAAAAATGTAAAACTGCAGTTTACAGAAGAAAAGTGCATATTTTAGCAGTACAAAAATACGTGAATTGGCAACTTCAATAAAATTAATTTTTACTAGAGTTAGAAAGACGACAAACTTTTATGAACTGAATTGAGCTGTACATCAGTTACTAAAGCTCAGCAACACTGTACCGTTGAAATGATTTAAACTTTCGGTGAAGCGTGATTTCCACAAAGGATGTAGTATAGTTCAAAAGGTGATGAATGCAGTATTAATTTTGAGGTTACGTTGAAACCATCTATCTATTTCAAAACTCTTCCTCACATTGACTTCACAAGATAGTAGATTCTCAAATTACAAGAGAGAATTAAGCTAGCTGGCATGTATTTGGACCTGTATAATGAAACGCTTTCCTATTCTAACTCTTGTTTAGATCATGCTCACGGACGGACACTTGCAAGAGAGGATAAAAGAATCTTTTGAACACAGATGCATCAGCCAACAGCTGAGATGCTGGCAAAGTAAAGCAGCTCAAGAGACCTCTCTTTTGCATCCCATTCTAAAACCTACTGTCTTTCTCAAAAGAAATAACATCATGGAAAAATTAACTTTTTTTTTTTTTTTTTTTTTTTTAGAGTAAAAGGCCACCATGCCAGAGTCAAGAACACGTAGAAGCCCTTCTGTTAAAAGAGATATTAAAGGTTCATCTTCCCATGGAACTCCAAGAAGCTGCTTTCCACAAGAATAAGGTCTAAACTCATGCCTTTATCTTGGCATAAAAAATGAGTTTATATTTATAGAAATATAAGGTACTATTCTGAGACAGACTTTCTTTGACACACTATTGCCCCACCCCAAACAGAGTGGAGGGCAACATATAATAAATACTACGAAAAAAACCCACCACAAAAACAAAAACCCACCCCACACTTTATGCTGAAATTGGCACACTCATTTTTGTAGCAGAACATACAGAAAAACATAAATGAATTTTTATGTTCAAGCCTTACATTCCTTAACATTTGATCTGATGGAAAGGAAACAGAAAGTCTATCTCAATACTAAGAGTCACCTTGCTGTATTATTAATCTACCTCAGACCACAAGTTCCTAAAACTGCCTTTTCAGCGAGTATTGAAATGCCATTAACCATGAGTACCTTAAGTGAATGGAAATCTAAATCTAATTTTCTAGCAGGCTCCATTTATAGAATAAAATTTACCATGTTACATTAAGTTATGTTATTGCTTTAAAAATTACACCATTCATAAAGAAAAAGTCTTTGGACAATTCATTGCGAGGAGTTTCAGCTATTATGTATTTTCTAGATAGCATCTGACATTACCATATCACTTGGTGCCAAAGCTGTAAAATCAGAGCTAAAGAAAACATTTACAAAAATTATGTTTGCTGTGCCTTCCGGAGAGCGTGTCAGAGCACAGACTAAAGTGCAGCGCTTTCTGTACTCCAACTCTGTGCATCCACATTGCCACCTGCAAAATACCAGCTCATGCAGGTCGAGCACGCCTAGGTGGCCTGAGGACAAGCCTGCCATTGCCAGCCCAGCCACACTACAAGCAGGAGAGACACAGGGTGAGGACACATGGCAATGCATGCTTATTCCTTCTTCTTTAGTGTGCTCCACGGCTCATCCGAATTAGATGTGAGCTTGAGCCTGAGAAGGAACCCTATGCCTACTCAGAAAGTAACCCAGGGAACACCACAATAAAGATTATTAGCTGAGCACCATTAACCACTGTAGTTAAGTAACAGCTCAAAAAGACTGAATGTGAAATGTGAAAATGCAACAGAGGATGCATGCTGGTTTCAAGAAAAATATTTTCAGCCATTCTCACTCCTTTCTAGCAGTTAACATGTCACCAACCATTATCTTTTGTCACTTTCCTTCAGTATAAGGACTGTAATAAGGACTGATACTTACAAAACCAGATTTAAAACCACGTTGAGACAACCCCAGTTTGTCATTATATTATCAGGTATGTTAATGCAATAGGATTCAAACTACAGAAAATAAAGGAATTCTTGTGTCTGAGCCTGTAATCTTAAACCAGTTCAAACTATCTGACTTAGATTAGTGAGGTTGGTTATTTTTAGGAAAAATGGGTGGTTTGGGAAAGAAATAATTTTGTTTGGTTTGAAATATTTTTAATCTAGTGTTGGAATGAAAGGGGATTTAAATCCTCTTTTATTAAACACATATTCCTTTAAGAATCAGAACAGTAGCTTCCAAGCACCTGGTATTTCATGCGTGAAATTTGTAACTTCTCATATAGTGGACACCATCACTTTTCTCCTTTATATTCAAGTAATAACAGCAATTAAATACTGATTCTTGCCAGTACTTTCTGAATTAATGCAATTAAGTGTGAGTCTAAAACTCTAGTGACACAGACACAATACAATTGCCTTGTCATGAAACTGTAATGAATAAAATCAAACAGCAGGAATTCCGCTGGAAACAATGAATAGTAGCAATCTACTTCATCTCATATTACAGTGACTGCTTCATATAATTTCATTTCATTTCTACATAAAATAGAGAATTCTATTGTCTGCTCTGCTGCCATTTCTCTTGATATTTGAAATATATTTAATTATACAAGGTCACATCTGAAGAGATAAAGCTCTCTGGAGAGAAAGAAATTGAACTTTTCCATATCAGATCACTTCTCTCTCCAGAAATGAATTCTTTATTACCCCAAAATTACATGGTATTATCCTGAAATGACATGATATGTCTTATTTCTCATCTAGCACATTCCTGGAATTAGGCTGGAGTATAAAAGAAAACTAATGGTTCTGAGAATTGGCTGCTCCAAAGGCTTCACTCTTTCATTACTCAGTCTTGATAATTGGCAGTCCACAGCAGGAGAAGCAGGAAGAAATATGCCAGTTGCATTTAGAGATGGGAGTTATGGCCTTTTCTTTATGATGTTGCATAAAAAAATTTATGGCAAATTATAACAGCTGTTACAGATGTGTTAAACCTACCAAAGGTCTGTTTGTGCTAAAAGATTTTTTTTTTTCTCCGTATTCTAAATTTAGAGTTCTTCGGTCCTTCAAAGGCCTAAAAAGAGTGTTCACAATGGGGTGGCACAAATGGAAAAAGAGTAATTAATGGGAAGACAAATGTAATTGAAGATAAAAAGAGGTGCAAAAATTTCTGAAACTTCCTTTTTATCCCCATATTGAGTACATTTGAAAAAACAGACACATTTCACAGCTATATATTTTAGTCATGAATGCATTTCATTAAATGTTATACTTTCTGGATTGTATCTAATACCCCCAAAATGTGTAAATATAATAAAACACCTATTCCATTTTTTCTCTAGGATTTTTTTGGATCTACTTACTATGGTTTTATAAGGAAGTAATTATGTTACAAGGGCTTTTATCTTTTTTTTTTTAATGACATCTATTTGAACTACGGAACACCCCACCCCCCCAAATAATAACCTATACGGAATATAATTGCTTATGATTGCTACAGTTTTCCAAATTTATTTGGTCCATTTTCCAATGATAGGGGACAGAAAGTTCCAGAACAGAAAATGTTCTAGAAATACACAAAATATTATCTATACAGATGTATACATACAAATCTTGTAAAGTGGATCCTGGAACCTGCTCTAGTAACTGCTTCTACCAGGTAAATCCACAGTTATAAAAATGACCAGCTTCTCAAAGCTGTTCAAACATAACTTTTCTGTATTACAAAGGCTGTTCAAATCTTAACAGGCATTTTAAATTGAAAAAGACAAGTCAGTTTGTACCTGACTGCCTGAGGGACTTACAAACTCAATTTTCTGGATGAAATCCAGACTTCATCCTGTTTGTACAAGCAAGTGATGAGGAAGCTGTAAAATTTGCATTTTGGAAAGCAGTAAAAGAAAGAGACTGTCTAGAGTTTGCAGTGCCCTGGTGATATATGGTGCATATACTTGTCGTGCTGCCATAGAGAGATTTGGTACCATGGGAGCTACAGAGCTGTTGGGGTTTGATACCATGTATGCTTGTTTTAACTGAGACCATGGTTACCTTCTGCATCTTGATGCTTTTACAGCCTTTTAGGAGGCTTAGGACAAGCTACAGTATCCTTCATAAAGTACTGGTTTTGTTGGTGTTGTTGATAGTTCAACATTTTTATATCTGCTATGGTTTAAAATTACCCATTAAAAAGGAGGAAAAGCTGCAACAAAAATGCATTTGCAGATCCAAGGTGCTACAAACATCGTATTGAAAGTACAAAGGAAATAAGGATCTGCAACTAAAGGGAGAACATTTTTTTCAGCCTGGGCACTAGATTAGAATGCTCTCCTTTCAAATCACTCATGCTTTCCAAAGGTATGCAAAACTGGCAAAATCAAAAGAAAGTTTTATGAAAGCTGTAGCTACAAACTATAAAAGCCCATGTTCTGCCAACTAATTCATAATAGCATGCACCGTCACAGCACAACACTTATATTATTAAAATTTTCTACATTCATTAAACTTTAATTAGACTTTATTTAAACTGTCATTAGACTTTAATAAATAGTTGAAAAACCTGTTTCCATTAATATATTGTTCAAAAAACAGATTCCCCAAGTCTTAAAATAGATCACCAGGGCTACTCTTTGATATGTCTTTGCTACAAAGCTTTCAAGGCATTATGTTGTATATAAGCTTGTGTTCAGATGCTTCATAATTTATTACTGTTTCTTATTTATATTTGTCTGTTTAGCAAAGCCAAGCAAAACAACCAAAGAAAAAAAAAAAGAAAAAAGAAAGGAGATGCAGGGATAATTACAGACTGACTTCTTTGAACAGCATCAAAACTGTTTAGCAAAGCTAAAAAGTTAAAATATATGCAGTCCTAAAATCTGAGAATGTGTAAGAATTATTTTAATTTCCAAGAGTAAACTATGATGCAAGGTAAAGTGAAAACAGTTTCGAAATAGCTTATCTCTTTTTTTAATTTATTTTCTCTTATTACACTGTTGAAGTGTTTCAATGAAAGTAACGATTCTTCACAGAAGAAATGACTTTCAGAAAACCTTATTATCCAAAGGGAAAACAATCCAATTAAAAAATATGAAGACTTTCTATATTATTTTCACAGCAGAAATTATTTTCCTTCCCTTGGCTAACAAATGTCAGAATTAAATGAACAGTTTTGCCATAGAATCTGTAAAGCCAGTCAAAAATATGATCTGAAAGACAAACAGAAAACTCCTGAGTCAAGAACAGTCTTTTTGTTTGTATACAGAACATGTTAATCATAAAACCACAGTATGAACTAAAAAGTAGCAATACATAAATGACAATTGGTCTCAATATTTAAACTTGGCATTGTGGAAATTATGTGGGGTTTTTTAATTTAAAGTTTCAAATTCTCAACAGTTTTCACAACTAATATCAGATGTACACATTAAGATCATATATGGAGAATAAAACTAGAAAAAATACTGATGCAATAATTTATATTTCAATAATTAGAAAGTGATTGTAAAGTCTTATCTAATGTTTCTTTCTAATTTTTCTGCTACTCCTCTAGGGGCTTTCAATACACCATGAGCTCTGCTTCCTTTATGTTCAGTCTAACTCCATTCTCTGGCAAATAGTTTTCGTTTGTATTCTTTGAATTTGTTAAGCCTACACCTCCAGCTGGACTGTTTTCTTGAAGTGTTATTCCTTTGCAGTAGATCCAAGATCAAAGGGAAAAATGACCAAGAAAAGCCAATACTTTTATTTCACAGAAGTGAAATAATGTAAGACATTTCATGGAACTGGAAAGGTATCAGACTCTTGAAGAATAACTTGTCTACGATTCCTGTTGTGACGAAGAACAGGAGAAAGCGGCAATGAAAGACTGAGAAAACACGCTACACATGAACTTTTTTTTTTACCTTTTAAAGAACAGGTTATTTTTTAATTACTTGGATGGTCTAAAATTCTATTTTGGATTATTTAATTAATCTCTCTTTACCAAGAAAGAAGAGGCTCAAAACTGCACCTTGATTAATTTGGAGTAAACCTGCAATAATTTGAGACAAGTCTCCAGATTTCTATTTGTGAGCAGAAGAATTCAGCCCTGAATCATTAAATTTAAGAGTTCTCGTAAAGAATTAATATGACGGTCATTTAACAGTAAATCTTCATCATGATACCTCAGTAACAGTAGGAAAACCAAAAAATGGGTTTCCATTAAACTTAATCCCTTTCACTTTCTTAAAACAGCAGCATCTCTTTTCCCATAAGTATTCCTCTCCATTAAGTATTTACTTACTCATCTCCATTTTGTCCGCTCAGACCATATTTTTAGGAATTATTTTCCTTGGAAAAATAAAGACTAGAGTAACTCTACAGTTGTAACCCAGGGAAAATTTCATTCACTTTGGAGAGGATATAATAAGCACTCTAAGGCAGGGTTACATGCCCAGCTTAACACACCTGTGTGAAAGTTGTTTCTAAACCTGGATTTTATTGTATATTATTCTAATTTTATTTTATTGTAAAAGGAATTTTTAATGTATGTCATTTCTCAGCTTCACTTTTATCTTGAATCAGTTTGGAGTCCTTTGTGGGTTCAGTTAGTCCAGCATCTTCTGGGTGATCGATAGCAAGTAATTTTGAGAGCATATGAGAACAGATGAGTTTACTATTAAATCTTCCCACACCACACTCTGTTTCTACAAGCGTGAACCTCAGAGAGTCCTGATGTGAAGGGTATGCCTACCTATTTATGAACCCTCAATGAATTTTCCTTAATTTTTTCCAGTTTTGCAGATCAATATAATCATTTAGCATCCATAACACTTGTAGCAAAGCAATTTCTTATCTTTGAGCATTCATGCTACTCTTTTACAAATCTATCCCCATTCTGCCATGCCATTTTAGAGATGAAAGCATTGCACACAGGATTCAACTTGTGGATGGATCAGGGGTATATTAATGGCATAACGATGTTTCTGTTTTCTTTACTCAACTCCTTTCCTAATTTGCATTTTTGGCCACTATTTCAGAGACAGCCTTTCAGTCAACATTACCTGCTTTTAGCTATATCTCTAAGTTGGTATCAGCAAGTGAAACTACATTAAGAAGGAAAAAAAAAATCTTAAGATTCCTAAACTATAATGTTGTAACTCAAGGAATTGAGGAAATATGGTCCTTATGGTAAATACTATGGGAGATGAAGGACTACATCAGAATTTCAGACATGCCCTAAAACTCCAGGCACTGTGCATAGAATTAATTTTCATCAGCATAGCTCCATCTTTTAGTCAGCAAAACATCAGAGGGCGTTTTTAAATTGCTATCTTTCTTTGAAGAAGTCACCAACATGAGATGACAAAGAGGATTCATCAGATCTTTGAGTATTGTACAGTGCCAGTTTCTCAGATAACAGTTCTCATTCCCTCCTTCTTGTCTCCCTCCCCTTTGAGAAAGGATTACTTTCCCTTTAAGAAACCTTGGATTTCTGGAATTGTCAGCAAATCTTATACAACTGACATAGTTGAAATTATTTTCCTTGACCACTGCTGATACAGCTCAAGGTGTGACATCGTTCACACCACCCAGACATCAGCAATTGTCTCGTCCTTTCATTCTCCAGTGGCTGAGCTACTACATAGTTTGAGCAAGTATCATAAAGCTCCAGTTGATCTCCAGTTAGTTTTTCTATTAATGAATTTTGCACATCAACCTCTATGAACTTCCAGGATTTAGATGCTTACAGCATTTTCTATAAAAAACCCTGCCTCCTCTTGATGAGCTTTCCTCTCTTAATGAGTAATACAGGCACATACTCATTCATCAGGGCCAGTGCATATACCAGCTCTCCAAATTAAAATCAAAACAAAACACAACACCTTTTCATCTTGCAGGTCTCATACTCCCTGGATATTCTGAAGACAAAGCAGTATTATTCTCTGCATGGCTGCTGACAAAACAGTCTAGTTACTTCCATCAGCATATATTGTGCATTGTGCCTAGTCACCAGAGCTGGAATTAAAAAAGCCCCATAATTTCAGCTTCCATATTTTAAAGTCAGTGAACAAGTCTACCTCAGATACTCTCACTTTCCACCAACAGACCAGGAATTTCTGTAAGGATGACCTTGTAGATAGGAAAGGTTCACACAGCAGTCTAAATTTTCACTCAAAAGGAAATACATTATTTTTGTTTAATGCTCAGCATTTGCTCTAAAGATCCAGTTCATAACACACTCAACTAACTATTCGTTTAAAAGTGCATAACAGACTGGTTAGCCTTTCTCTGGTTGCTCTGAGTGTAAAAGAAAGCTCCTATTAACATCCAACATCAAAAGTATTTCTTGCATATACTCCGTGCAACAAAATCAGAGCACAGTCACATATGTTCAGGTACCTGCAGGGACCAAGCAGCAGGCTGCTATCTCCAGACTGACCTTTCTAAAAGAACACATTATCAGGTGCTATTGCCTCTCACAAGCTTAGAGGGACTGCAGTTCTAAGTGTCTTATGAATGAGTACATTTCTACTGAATCAGAGTTGAAAGGAAGATGGCACAACATTCTTAATACTTCAGTGATTTAACCTATTGATTATAGTTCTAATCACAGTGCATACACACACAGCTACCTTGTATACTAAGTTTTCTTTCTAGTCTATAGACTTAGACCAGACTGTGATATTGGACTAAACAAAACTTATTCACAAAGGCATCCCTTAACACAGTAATATTGCATCTAGAGTTCATACCTGTGTAAGGCTAGAATAACAAGTAAATCAAAAATGAAAGCTGCAAGTCTGTGATATCCTTTTGAATCAACTGGTACAGTGAGATATAGCGTGACCATTGCCACCATTACCAAGAAAAATGAAATGGAGGAAACAACAGCAAAGAGCCTGAAGGAAGAGTGTAGAGGGGGCAGCTCAAAGCTGAAAGTAGTGACTTCCAGTAGAAATGCAGGGGTGTGCACCCCAGGAAAATCCTGCCAGAGACATCCCAGCCTCGATTACCTATTTAAAAAAGTAAGGAAATTCCACATTGAATATCCATGAAAAGGGGAAGGAGGAAAATACTCTGGATGCTAAAAGATCATACTATATCTCTACTATACTGTAGTTAATGCTCCTGGAACCTGACCACTATCAGTAGGACAAGAGTTGGAATTTGTTGAAAGGTATCAGATGGATGCCAAGTAGTAAATGCCTAAGCTTTGCAGCAGAAGCCAGGATCAGCTCACTGGAGTCAAAAAGAACTGCTGCCACACTGTGGTAAACTGTAAAAAAAGGTAATCTCTTTCTCTTTATCAAAGTAGCCTGCAGGATATGTCTGGTCAAAGAGAAGGTTTTTTTCTTTGTGACTAGTCTGCTTTAATATAATGCAAAAAAATATGGAAAGAACTATGCAATTGTTTGGAACCTCACAATTCACCTCCTGGTAAATGGCTGAGCAGTCCCAATGCCAGGTTCATGTAGCAAGGGATGAATCAGACAAAGGAGCTACTTTGCTGGAAAGATGCCAGTTTTTGACTAAACATCTCTTAACAGAACAATCAGCAAGAAAAAAAAAAGTAATGAGGTTAACAGATATTTAAATGAAATACTACATTTTGTAAACATTGCAAGAGTATGGAGTACAATCATATATACACTACATATGGCAGGCGAAACACTTGTTACTTCTTTAAGATGCTAAACCAGCTTTAAAAGTTTAAACAAACTTTAAAAATGTAAAACTGCAGCATATTTTGGAATAGAATTAATTTTGCTGAACATATTTTTCAAGAAACCCTTAATTTAGACTATAGCATAGCAAATGATGCTATGAAAAGCAAAGATGATGATTCTTAATTCTACCTTATACCCATTACAAAAAGATGGAAAAAAATATATATAAAATTGTGATTTTTATATACATACATTCAAACCCAATTATTTTAATCAAAAATTCTTCCAGCAAGCATAACAAAAAAAGAAGTAACATACGCTGTTCTTTTGGAAAAAAAGAAAAGAAAAAAGCTGTCTATTGTGATTAGTAGTTACAGGTTGCCTTTGGCTTTTAAACTTTTATCATTAGAGATTGCTCAAAAGCACTCCTAAAAGACCCAACAACTTTAGAGAGAGATTTGAAAAAGTGATCTGTTTGAAATGTGTACAGATGTGTTGAATTAGATGAGAAATACCAGAGGAAACAAGTTTTTAATATTTCATGAAACTTCCAAAGGAAGTGTCCAGTGCTCAAATTGTAAGGAGATGAAAATCAGAGTCTTGACAGCCCTGCTTATCACTACAGGCTACTAAGAAAGCAAGCTCTCCAGAGGCTGAGACCCAGAACATGAAGCAAGCATCTCTCAACTTACTGGAACACATTGAAGTGTGTTTTCCTCCAAAATAATGATTTGTAAAGATGAATTATTCCGGTATTGATACCTAGTTTTCCCAAATGGGTCCAATACAGAAGTTGTTCAATTTGCAAATCAAGAAATACTTTTTCTCATTTTCAATGCTATAAAGTCAAGAACTGAAATCAAATTACATTTGTTCTTTTTCTACCACTGCTGGAAAAGGTTTTGCTTTTGTAAATTAACTAACAGTTTTATGAGTCAAATACAACTTTACACAAAAGAAAGTTTCTAAGCTGCAATTTTCTGCAAAATGCATTTCAATTATGCAGAAACTGAGAGACAACAAAAGAATCATATTAGACAAATTAGGGTAAAAATTATGTTTAATTGATAATTTGATTCACAAGTGTATCTGATACTAAAATGAATGCGTGAAGTTGCTAGATTTAAAATTGGGCATAGGCAAAGCTTACATCTTTTATATTCAGCTGCTGTGTAAAGTTAGTGTAAGCTAGTTCTCACAGATGGAAAGACATGGAACAGAAAAAGCTGCTAAGATGACATGCTAAACCAGGTATTATTTTGTCTCCCATCCCCAGGAATTGTAATGGCATAGTAAAAGTGTCATCATAAGTAGAAACAAAGGCATGAAAATGAATGTGCTATATCTTTTTTCTTTGTACTTTTATTTTGTTGCATGCATTTCCAGTCCCACATGTAGCTGAATACAGCCCAACAGTCCTTATTGCAAGAGATGTAACTATATTATATCAAAGATTGGAAGGATTCATTCCAGCAGCTTAGGAGAGCTGTGACTGTGATAGGGTGAGCTGTGCCTTTGTGCCTGGAGGGATCAAGCATGCCTTATTACTGACTATTTTTACAGACTTCTCATTTTATGGACTTACTATGCTGAGCCCACAGAGCTTTCATCTTGCCACGAAGATGCTCAGAAGAAAGGTGGCATATTCAGCTGCAACTTCTGAGGCTGACCAATGGATAAGGAAAGGAAACATCTTAGGTACAATCCCCCCTGAGAGGGAATGGTAAGTGCCTGCGTACAGGTGGCCAGAAACAAGCAGCTCCTTCTCCTGTCTTAAGCCAGCACTCTGCACAGAAATTGATGGTGATCGACTTACAGGGACCATTTGCATTGTTTCTATATTCTTTTATAGCATCAATAGAAGCAAAAATGCTTCTAAGCTGTTTATAGCTTTGTAGCAGCATCACTCGAGATTGCAGGCTCAGAAGTTGTGTTATGGAGACAGCATATACCTGAACCACATACCTCTGTGCTCTCAGGGATTTAGATTCAGCTCATCTGCACGTCCTGGGAGGGTATTAGAAGTTACCAAGAGATTCTATTTCCACATAAATCAAGTTTTGATTGTTTGATTTTGAAGTCTTCAGTTTTCTTAGTTAAAAAAAAAGAAAACACAACCCAACAACAAAACAATATGTGCACACCCCAAATTCTCTCCTCACATTGTTTTTTTTCCTCATAGCGAGGGCTATCATAAATGACTTCGCAATGACTTTGTTGATCCTTTCATTTTTCCTGAATCTTAGACATCCTGGCCAGTTCATAATGGCTTCTATAGCTCAACTGTCAATCAATATTGGACACTGAGGACTAACAGCTGAAGAACAGACAGAAAAAAAATTGGAGACTGACCTGTGCTCCTTAAGCTGTATTTGTAACGGAAGCATGAATTTAAAAAGAAAAAACATACTTTTTTTTTTTCCGAGGCGACACCTGGAAGCCTTCTCTCTTTTTTCACCGGTTTTCAATACCCTGCTCCAACACTTACTGTAATTTATTTCCCTTGCTGCTTTGACTATCTCTATGCACTCTGAATCCTTTTTCATTTCTATTGCTGTGACCAGCCAAACCTTTTCCTTGCCTTTTAAACTCACACAGTAAACTTACAGGCACTAAGTTTAGCATCAGCCACTTTTAAGCTTCAAGGTCAATAACCCTCTTGATATTGTTTTCACAAAGAAGCAGTGGCACAGACTATGACCAGATGGAGGATGATTAGGTACCACTAACTCGCACTAAATAGAATATTCATGAATGAAAACGGAGGCTAGAAAGAAAACAGGGAATGGCAGAGAGATGATAAATGACTTTTTCAAACATCATCAGAAATAGACTACCAGCCCTAGACAGCAATGATGCACATGAACAACTCGAGACAATTCAGATAAGGATACAGGTTTTGGAACAGTCAAAGCCCAGGGACTGTTTTAATCTCACTGAACTGCAACTTGAGCTCTCCTGTATTAGCCAGGTTCAGTTTAGCCTGATACTTAGTCCAAGTAGTTACTTTTCTTTCCCTTTACTACATGGGTAGTTTCTCATGCAAAAAAGTAGGATAATTTACATACTTTCAATATAGTTTGATATGTAATCTGGCACAACTACACCCTGATTTTTGTTGTGGCTCTAGCATTCCACTGCATGCCAATAATTATTTAATTAAAATAATATAGCACTTTCTGTTCTCTTGGAGGGTAAGCTGCATTTGTTTTTCTGAAGCTCTGAACATCAGATCGATCAATGTTATTACAACATACAACTTCCACATACATTCTGATCCTTTACTCCCAGGAACATCACTCTACTGCTACCTTTTCCCCTTCAATTTCTATTTCATTTAGCAGATTTTGGTGTCATGAGCAAACCTGCAAATGCTTCAACTGCATATTCGGCTGAATCGTTATGCTGAAGTTGGTAGGAATACTTTCCTTTTGAAGATTACTACCACAATTAAAAATACAAGGGACCAAGCTTTCAGATTTATCCAAAATATCTGGCAGGAAGTTGTAAACTAAAACAAGCATAGCACCAATGTCAATGCTGGTTTTTGGTTTTGTTGTTTGGGGGTTTTGTTTGTTTGGGGTTTTTTTTTTGTTTGGTTTTTTTTGTGGTTTTTTTTTTTTTTTTAGTAAAAGCTACACTTTCATTTGTTTTCTTCCACATAGGTCTCGATAGTGTTCTCCATCTAATGTATTCTTCAGCCCTGAAGTGCCCACTCAGTGAATTTCTGCTTGCATCTGTATTGCAATGAACCAGCAGAAAAGGATCTGTTATAATTAAGCAAAAGACAAATTCTTTCTCAGATACAAGTATCTCCATTCAGATATTTTTATTTCCTTTTCAAATGTGCTTTGCTTTCAAGTAATCTAAAACAGAGGACAATGATTAGGAATTTGAAGGGATATCATGAGTTGAAAGAGGATTTTGAATAGTACTGGATATGGCATTTTGCAATCTGTTTCTAGTTGTAAAAAGCGGAGTGAGTAAACCCAGAGCAAGACACAATGATAGGTGAGATAAAATCTGATTACTGTTTGAGTACTATAATGCTGAACCTGTAAAATGAATAACGCACATATTGAAGATAATTTCCACCGCTTCTTTAAAAGGAAATTTAGTATGCTAGTTCTTGGAGTAATTGAATAAGCCTTACAGTGTTTTGCTAAGGCTTTCAAATAGGTGCGTGCCAAAATTAGGAAAAGCAAGATTCTGAAACGATAAAGGCAAAAAATAAAATCTGAAAAACACAAAATTCATGTAACTAATATACTATGTTTGACTTTGTATGTAAAAGCAAAACGGCTTCATTTTAAATCCTGTGCTGTTATTTCATTTTCAGTTCAACTCCTAAAAGGCTTATTTCCTTCTGATACTGCTCCAGTTGCTCTCTGTTGGAAACTATAGAGTTTATATATTATTCATCCAACTAAAAACCCTCAGGCAGGACCCCTATGGAGCCTCTTCAGTAATTGGTCTCCAGATGCTGGTGATATGCAGCGCTCAAAAAGTCCTTAAACATCATGAGAACTCAATTCCATCTGCTTTTCAAGCTGCATCTGTTTAAAGGAACAACACCGATTGCTCACCCACATTTTCACCCAGCTCCTATAGTACCTAATTATTCAGGAACTCACATGCATTGAACAACAATTTATGTGGCTAACAGAACAGCATAAAAATTTGCAAATGAAATAATCACTGTATTATTTAATAAATATGTGACATAGCTGAGCAATCTATCCACAAAAGCAGTGTACCTTGGCAGCAAAATTATCAATCGCTTTAATGTTTCCAGAATACACATAAGCAGGAGGCTGAGAGTGAAAAGTTGAGCAGGAATCATTCTGTATTAAGATATCCTGGCAAGACGCAGGTATGCACAGTGAAAGTTCATTTGTCATTGGCATTTATACTCTGAAACAATAAAACAATAACAATGTTTAAATCTTACTTCAGTATGAATCCAACATGGGCATTTGTGCAATTCACTGAAACAGGGCCTTGAAGCAGGACTAAAATTATTTTGCTCTACACTTGAATGGTCAGTCTCTGTATTTCCTTGAACCCTCCCAAACTGTAAATAATAAGCATTTTAATACTTCTTTTTCCAAGAACCCCATAATCCAAAATATATTAGTTTTCAGGACATCTCACTCATGAGCATTTTTTAAATGCTGATCATGGAAGTTATTAATGATAAATTAATTTAGATCTGCAAGGGATGCTGACAAATCAATCAGTCATTCATTCAACAGCACTTTGTCCTTTCTGTCTCATTTTGACCTGTGTCCAGGTTTCCTTGCTATAGCCTGTACAGTATCACCATTCTTTTTTTTTTTTTTTTAAGTCTCCCCCAATACCTTCTGTTTCCCTTAGCTGCCATATTGTACATAAACTTGAAAGGCAGCAGTTCAAGGCTGACAAACTAATTAAGTTCACTTAGCCTAGAGTTGCTGTTTGCCATCAAGGTCAGTGAGAAGCAAATGATACAATTTGTACCCTAGTGCCATAAAGGAGGCACATCTAGGTGGTAAAAGAAGAACTACACGACATGGAATCAGATGCTACACACACTAGAAGCAGCAAGGACTAGCAATCATGGTTGATACAGAGACATGCCTCCTCAAGAAGGGTGAAAATGAAAGCTAAAGTGGGTTTGCAATGCGACACATTAACAAGATGAGTATGCTAGGGAATAAAAAGGAGTAAGATAGATAAAACACAACCTAAATTTTATCACAAAATGATGAAAGAGGTTTTGACCTGTGTAACAACAGAAGTCAGGTACAGGTCTTCAGGGTGAGACAGGAGGTTTTCTTCCCAGGGGGAGACAAAAGGACCAACTGCTGCTTACTAATTGCAAGAGCCAGAGTTCTCACCACTATCATGGAGCCAGAAAGAGGCAAAGAAATTTTGGATGTAAAGTTTTGGCCAGCTGTAAGAAGAGCTGTCAAGACAGTATCCTCAGAATAATCATATATGACTAAAAAATAAAATAAAAATTAGGGCAGTAGCTCAGAGAACATATATTACAATGTCACTGTCACTGCCTACAGTAAAGCAACATTGAAACAAACTCATGCGGCAAAGTTCTTGTGGCACTTATTCATGCAAATTCTTACATTTGTAATGAAGATGTTCTCTGAATCTCAGTAGCCAAATGTACAGGAATATATCAGTAGGATGTTCTATACTGCAGAACCAGCCTAACCTAATTTGGAGTTAATATTAGGATGGTCCGCTCCAAAAAAAAAAAATAATTTCGTTTAGACAGCCTTTACCCTTGGTCATAGATGTACTGCTACTTATTTTAGAATTATTACAGCATGTATCTTTATCTGATAATTGTTAAATAACGGGGAGTTGCAAAGCAGAACAGAGATCCACCCTTGTGTAAGACTTTTCTTCATTACTGGTATGTCAACGATAATAACTCAGCTGTTGTAAACTGGTAACACTTCAATGAAATGAATGGAACTGTGCTGATATAAAAAGCTGGTATGATTTTAAGTTGTCACAGCAGCAAGTATTCTATGTAAAGACGGGACAATGGGAACACTAATAAATTCCTGCAGCATTCAGAAGACCAGGAAAATGTGGTGCATCTATTGATGAAATATCCTCAAGGACCGTACCACAGTAAAATTACAAATGATGGCAAATTTCTATGAAAATAGAAACACCATAGTGACTGCTAATGGGAAAAGGCATTTATGACCCTGGTCACCAGCATAACTTCTCCTTAATTTACAATGATAATTAAGTTTTTATAACATCCTTTGGAAAGCCTAAGGTAAGGCTGGCTTCATAGATTATTGAGTTCTATTTACTTTTATTGAATTTCACTTATTTAAATGAATTCTGGCTGTTCGTTTTAATTGCACAACAAGCTACTAAGAATAAGAACCACCTTCAGTCCAGACCCTCTCACTTACTGCAGCCATCTGCTTTTCATTGGAGAGTCCTTCAACCTCACAGTGCCCACCAAAAAAGGCGGAGGTTTCTTTTAGAAGAGATATTACATCTGACAGAGGAAATATGGGTAGAATAAAGCAGCTTATCTGAATACAGAAACACTATAACAGATGGAAAAGGAACCTCGTGGTGTTGTTTTAGAAATAGAAAAATAATTAATGATAGATGCATACTTGCAGAATTAGGAAAATTGAAGAATATACGTTTATGACAAGCAATGTATTCCAAGGCAACACGTGTTGTGTATGCATTTACACCTCCGCCCCTGCCCCGCGCAAATGTGCATACTGAAATAATGTTATGATAATAGGGGAAAGCTCATACAAGCAATTCTTGCAGTACATCCTGAAGCATGCATCCTGAAGTTTTAACATCCTTTCAAGTAATCCCACCAGCAGGTACTTGAAACTTCTGTATAAACCAAACCATTATAAGTAATAAGGGGAGAATAATTTTTTTTTTAACATGAAGATATTTATATACAGTTTTAAACATCACAGATACCTAACAAGAAACTGTAGAAATGCAAGGCTTGCAGTCATTAGTATACGCCTGCCTATGACAGGGTTTATGACCAGCAGAGCCTTGAAAAATTCAAGATAATTAGAAATCAGTATAACAACTAGTTTTGCTACCTTTTCCTTAAATACCTAATATGACACAGCTTTACAGCTGTTACATTACACTAATTTCACCGCCTTACAAAGCTCACAGTTTCTCCTAAAGGCATTTGCACTACAGAGAGGTGTACTTTCCATGAAATGCAAGTGAGAACATGGAACTGTGTTGCTTTTTCCTATTTGTCCCCCTAGCCTTCCTGCCTGTCCTAGCAGAATATCTTACCTATGATAGAGAAGAGGAAACCCACCTCGTGAAGGGTTAAAGAACAGAATCCTCCTTCTCCGAACACTGGAAAAATCTGATTTCTTCTCACAGGTCATCTCAGATCAACATATATGTATACTACTCCTCACCCTTAACAACACTGATCTGGAAGGAATCTTTTGGGCCACAGTTCTTGCTGTCACAGGCAGACTTAAAGTAAGGTCTGGTAAACACAGGCCCTATACAGCAACTAAAATCTTCAACCATATGATAACTGATACCTTTTTTCTTCTACTTTATAAAAACAAGGAAGAATTTTATCTCTTTTTGAATTCCTCTTCCAAGAGAACATACACTCTTCTGAAACTCCTCTTGACAAGTCTCCATTTCAGATCTGGAGAGAACAAATGCATTGCTTTTCTAGCTAAGCTGCGTATTTTTTTGTCAATTCACATTTGGAGGCAACATTCAGCAAAATATAATCCTATATAGATTTATTACCTTAACCATCTTAAAAATGTGTATCGTCATAAGGGATGACAAGATGATGAGAATTCAGTGCCTCCTACTATAAACGGTATTCACCCTTTGACATCTCTGTTCTCACATCTACACATTAACTCTCTTTTCTTAGTAACAGAAATAAATTAATTTAAAGATGCTTAAACTCCATCCAAGCAAAATGAAAATGATACAATTTTTCTGCATAGGTATACAGAAAGACATCTGTCCCTTATACACACAAAGCATATGTGTGTGTCTGTGTCCATGAATGCATTTACCATTTCTAAGAAGTCTCCTTCTCTACATGATTTTTATCACTCTGGAATTCATGATCCAGAGTTTTTACAGGGAGTTAGGTAAAGAATCCTCCGCACCAGTATGACGAAAAAACTGACTACACATAAATTGTAAATACTGTAATCAAATAATTGAGACAAGCAGCATAATGCTCAGAAACACAATATTTGAAGCAATTACAAATTAATATTTGAAGCACCTGATATTTAAAGCATTTTAATGGCATTCCATTAAGTATCTGATGAAGTATATATGGCAAAAAGTATGTATTTTTCGCCTGCTGTTTGTCTTTTGTACTTAAAGCTATGAAACACAACAGTATTATTCATTAAAATTTTAAGATTTGAAATACTCTTTGATGCATTGGATCTCTCTTTTACATACTTTTCTGGATTTTATGGTCCAAAAGGCTATCCACATACTTACTGAGTTTATATTCATGAGGTTATATCAGCAGGTTATATAGCTCTGGACCTGTTTGACACATCACACCTCATACCCGCGATAGGATTTTAAGTTTAAAATACAAAGTTACTATTTGAATGTTTCTCATAAATGGGGTGGCATTCTGTGATTGTTGTACTGCAAGTCTTAAAAATATTTACTATTTGCACTTACTATTACTGTATGCCATCATAACCCATCCATAGCATCTTGAAAAAAAATGAGTTCCATGCTGTAGTTATACTTCATAGGATAAAGAGCAATTTTTTTTCCTTTTATGTTCTCAGCCTAATAATTTTTTAAATATCTCTCCATTGTTACATCAAGACAATGAGAAGCAACATAACATTTTCCTCACCATCTTCTTTTGCACGTACCTTGTAGACCAGGACTAGTTAGGTAATTTCACTACAATGCACTAAATCTTTCACTAAGATGCTCAGCATTCCATAGACATTTAACCTATGCAACCATGCTTAGCATTTAACTGTCATTTTTCTTTACCCTACCATTTAGCCTAAGCTCATGCATAATACTGAAATAGGAAACTACTTTCCCTATTTTCTTTTTGATGATACAAAATTATCCTAGCTAGAGCTTATTGTTTTACTTTAAGTAATAGAAAAAAGTAAACCAAAAAGTATACACATGCTACAATGAAGGAAATTCATAGCTAAAAACATAACCTATCATTTCAGCTGCCTAACTCACGTTTAAAAAACAAATCATGGTAATTTTATTTTACAGGTCAATGGATAAAACAGTCTCTGTTCATCGAAGACCAGTTAAACACATATAAAAAATAATCAGAAAAGCATTCATCTTATTACCAATCTTTGCATGTAAGATTTTTTTTTGTCATTGGCTTTAAGTTTAAGAAAAGGTGCAAATAATTTCTTTCCTATCTTCCTGCCAAAGCTCAAAACACTGTTCCATAATCAAATGGGATTCAGCTGATCAGATTTCAGGGCAATGACAATGAATGACTTTTGGCTCTGGAAGTGTTTTTTTGGAGGTAAATAGCCAAAGAACGAAACAAAATATTTTGGTTGAGATTTGACGTTTTTCATTTTCTATCCCAAATAAAGTCCACAATGTAGGAAAGGCTTTCTTCAAGCATACAAGAAAGTGTAATGAAAAAGAAACACATTTTTTCAGAAATCAGCACTGGAATGAAACCCACTAGGAGTAGACCAGAGTCGTTCTTGTGCTCTCACTCTGCCTTATTGCCACAGGGAGTGGCACAGCCTCAGGAGAGAAAGTAATGGCAGGGCACTGAAACTGGAATAACCCACAGTTTGATGATTAGGAAAACCTCCTAATTAAATAAAAGATGCAGCCTGTAGCACTGTTATACAGAGGAGGAAATCTCTGAAACTTTTCATGAGCATTCAGCTCCCCAAAATAGCAAATTACAAAAACATCACTTAGAGGAGGACTGAAAGAAAGGCATTGCCTGTTGTTCAGCTCATTATCTGTATAAACTAATTACTCGGCAGGAGCCAAACTATAAGAAATTAACTAGAACTAGATGTAGAAGTAGACAAAATCAGAAATTACTTCTGAAATGACTCTCCCAATCGTCTCCACTTACTGTGCTTTGATACACTTTGTGGAACAGGCTTGGAGGAAGCAAACTGGATTGCTTTTGGAAAATATTAAATCAGAAGATGCTCTCCAGAAGCACATTCAATATCCTTTTATTGCTAATGGATGTTCAAGCAATGGGATGAGAATAAAACTAGTCCAAAGTAACTCCCTCTAATAATAACAGTGCAGATTTTGGCTCCTCAGCACCTACTGTTTCCTTCTGCAAAGCCTCTTCCGCTACACCGCATTACTTGCTGCAGGCTCAGATCCCTCCGCTATGTGGGGATTCATTCCAATATCACCACAAACGCACAGCACTGGAGACAGCATCATCAAGAGGAACATCATGGTACAGAGTTTTACAAAAGAGGGTTGCTGAGAAGACCACAGACTTTAAAGTGAGGGTGAAAGTTGCTAGAAAGGAACATTAAATACTTTCCTGAAAAACTAACCTGATGTGGAGGAAAGACACTGTGACAAAAGGGACATAATGTAACTGCTTTAAGGAGATCTTCATGACTCAAGGAGACTTGAATCAAAAAAAGAATAATCATAAGAACAGTAAATTATGTATAGCTACTCAACAAGATTAATCTTAAGGACAGAAGGCCCAGCCCAGCCCACAGCACTTGATGAAACTCACCCTACAGTAACTAAGTAAGCATCTGAAGCAATCTCTACACCATCATTGTAAACTTATGGAGGATGAGCATCCCAGAGGACTGGAAAAGGGCAAACATGGTACCTATTTTTATAAAATGGAAAAACAGTTGAGGATCTGAGAATTTATAGACTAGTTCAAACAGATTCAATCCCCAGAAAAATACTGGAGCAAAAGAAAAAAAAAAGCCAAACCAAAAACAAACATGAAAAAACCATGAGCACCTATTAAAGAACAAGAGGAGAAACCACCACCACAAATTTGTCAATAGAAAAGTATCTCAAACAATTCAGTTGTCTTCTCAAACAGGTTAACTGCCAACAAGATAAGACACTGTAGAGACGCAGCGCATCTTGGCTTTTAGCAAGGTTATTTGACATGATGTGCTAGGACTTTCTTGTAGTGAGCATTGCCTGATATCCACCAGCATTTCAGAACATTAAAGCCTTATGATATACAAGTCAATTCAGTTCTTGTTTTCCCTCTATACAAAGGGACACAGATACAATTTTTTAAAGTCAAAATCAAGCACACAGATTTAGTAACGCAAAATTAAGAATACCGGGACTGGGATTAATTCACAATCAAGGAAGACATGGCACTTAGTCTACAGCTGCTTGTGGGAAAAAGCACCATAAGAATCATAGTTACCAAAGAAAGATTTTAAGACAATTGTGAAGCACAATGCAGGATATCCCAGATCAGACTGACAGATACTGAGATTCTGCAGCAAGGAATTGGCTAGGATAAAGTCTGAATGTGAAAAGAAAGAAAACAGCCATGAGCAAGACTTGTGTTGAGGGTGAAAAAAAGGAGAAAAAAAATACGAAAAGCAGACAGAACCACAAGAAAAACACATTTTGAAGAAGTATTCCATTTCGTATGTCAATATTTTTAAAGGATTACACAGGCCCTTTTAAATAGATGTACACAATCTGGTTAAGAGGCCAGGTTTGTGAGCTGTTTTGGTAAATACAACATAATATCTGGCACAAATGGTAGATACATGTTTGCAAGTACATGTAGAAAATATCAAATAAGCAAACACATCTCTTAAAGCTGACTCACATTAATCCTTATGGATTTGATACTCTTGTAGCACTCACTTTACTAACTTTTGTTTTCACAAATGTTAGGACCCAAGAGCAGATGCAAATGCTTGCAAATTCTGCTAGGCACTGAAATATATTTCATCTCTCCTTCAGTTTCATGAAAGAAAATAGTTATGGTGAAGGCTGGGATACTAGAAATACAGGAAGGAAAAGGCTTGGATTATCACAGAAGAGAACCCACAGAGATAAAAAATTCAGAAAAGCATGCAATAGCTTAGTAGTAAGGAGGGGAGAAGAAAACTTGTAAAAGGAATCAGAACCTCCCCCCAAACACACACAAATACTACAGCAAATCTACTAGAACACATATAAAAGGGCTTTTATGAGAAAAAAATGTGACGATACTGCAATGAGGTATTAAACAAAGCTTGCGGGTCTCCTGCTTTGGTGACAAACCTTACAAGATTTATACTGAGTATTAATGAAGAATAGTTTAGTGATTGGTGGAAAAGAGAAAGGGGCTAAAAAGCTGTTCTCTTTCAGCCTTACGCACACATCAGAAGATGAAGCAGTAAGAAGCTGCAGGCACTTGAAAATGAAACCCACAATCCATTAATAGAAATAGGGGAACGTAACCTCCTCGAGCATTATACCTGTAAAGACAGGAATCCGATGGGAAAGGTGCTGTTGAGAACAGAGCACCTGCTTTCGCAGCAGGCAGTGTTTGTTTCTGATGTTCTGTTCAGACAAAGACGATATAAGGCAATATGGTAATAGACTCTCTGTGGGAGAGTCCTGTGTCTGTTCTGCTTTAGGAGAACACACATGTTCACTCTGGGGAGGAGGCAAAACAGGGAAACAGCAGGACAGGCTGTCAGCTCTGACTCCGGTGGGTCACAGGAGGATCTTCTGCTCAAGAGAACGTATGGTGCTTTCTCATTTTCCGTAACAGAAACTGAAAACAGCCTACCCTTGATGGCCTATGGGAAAATGCAAACTATATGCAATTTAACATGTATGTTTATTTGTGGTTTTCTACTTTTCACTCTCTATTGCTGATTTTTTTTAGATACTCAAGGCTTGCTTTCAGGGAAAAGGAAACAGCAAAAAGCCCCTGGCCTGGCACAGTTCAATGTAGCAGCATGTGTAACTGCACTGAAATCCTTTAACTTAAAGATAGGAGCAAATAAATATTCTTATTTTAGACAGGAAACAGTTCTTATTCTCATCTATAAGTAGCTACTAGTGTTTTTCATTACTGTTTTATGATTTTGCTTGGTACAAACACAGTTACATGCAAATCAGAACTTCATGTTTGTGGGGTTTTTTTTCACCTTCTTTCAATCACTTATGTTAATTTGGAATATTTGAAACAAGATTTGTTGCTTTTTTTTGTAGCTACAAATCTTCTTTTAGTTCCTTTGAAAGGCCTCCTTTCACAGTTGGCATGGGTTTCTAGATTGTTTCCAAAGTTCTTATCCAAAGAAATAGCAGGTGGACTCCATTGTCATGGGATTCTCTTGCACAGAATAGCAGCAGTACAGCATTTCACTTATTTTTTCAGTTTTCAGTTCCTTATGGAGAGAAAGCGTGTGGATAAGAACACTAAAATACGTTACGTAGGATTTTCATGCAATAAGTTGTGCTATTAGCAGTGGTGACTTTCCAAACAGAGGTTTTCTGCTGCCACTTTCTATTTGGCTGTTTTTGAAACTCCTACCACGGAGCAGCCTGCTGAGGGAGGCAGCAAACAAGCACTGCACAAGCACAAAAACCAGAAGACTCACATTTGCACACACTGGAAAACACATTTTTCGCATTTCTTAACAGTTCACCTTTTCTGAGCGTAAGCCTGATTTGCTTCCATCAACTCTCCCCGCTGGTGGCTTTCTTGGGATCCATCCCTACCATGTCCTTACAAGCATCAAGGCAAAGGTAATGAGACAAATGCAATGGATGATGTATCTTTCTAAGGTGGTTTATTTTTTAATTCAAACTAAATTTAATATTTATATTCAAAAGTTTTTGCCTCTTTTATTGACCTCCCTTTTATTTATTTTTGAAGACTGTTCTAAATGCATAACCATGCAGGAAATGTTTCAAAAGCCGAAGGCACCAGTGGTTCCTAAACAACACTGAGAAACTGAAAAACGTAGTAAATTTGATGTTCTTAATTCACAGCAGTAGGCCTTACTCAGGAGCAGTGAGGGTTATCCAACACTTGCAGATATTGAATCTTTTCCTTTGAGTTGCTATAGAATTAACATACCCCCTATACAGCGTGTGACATACGTTTTCACCACTGTAATGTAACACTAGGTACAGATTTCAGTGCTTGGAAGACTTTTGTGGGATTGTTAGTTTCCTCAAATACGAAACTAATGACTGGTGGCTAGTGAAGGCCCCTTTGAAACTCTTCTGAGAAATTGTGAAGTAAACTGCAGCATTCCAGACAAATTCCGTTAACTATAGTTCAACTACAGAAAGTTTACTTAGGCTTTTCAGGAGTGTTTGCCATGCCTAATCCTGCACTATGCTAGACTACTGTTCTTAGACATGACATGAGAACAAATATTTATCAATAAGGAGAAATCATTTAATGTTTACAAAACATTTTTTGCCATCTTTGATCACAGACATATCATCTACGGAAATTAAAATCTTGATTAATTGCATAATTATCTTGGATAGAATAGGGCCAGCAGTTAGTCCTGGTTTATTTTCTCTGAAAGTTTGATCTTTTATACGCTCATTTCATTGTTTGAGTAAAAAGCTAGTCTTAAAATACAACCTAAACCATAGTTAATTCCCGATGTTTGAGATTTACTTAATTTTTATTTTCCTTACTCTTTGATGTATAAGAATGCATTTATTGTTCTTATATTCAAAGACTGAAACATGTCTTCATTAGATTCGTTATCATCTATCGTCTGTCGTAAAATTCCTCAGGAGAAAGGACTCTGTATCCCATTTTCTGTTATGCAGTATGAATTCCTACATGCCAGTATCTTAATTAACATTAGGTTGCTTTCTTGTGTGTGTTAGAATTACTTCAGTAAGAGAGGACAGAAAGGAAATATTAAACTTTGACTGTAAAATCTCTTGAAATAGTGTATTTTTCTGTTAAATCTCAGTGGGTAAAAATCAAGGTAGTTCACTCCAAGTTAATGGAGGATCGGCCTCGATAATTAGAAAAATAATGAAAAAATTCCAATAACTTCTGCTCAGACATGCTCAATAATGAGGCTGGATTCTGCTTTCAGTTGTAATGAACTAAATCCAGATAAACATCAATGATGAATTAATAATAATAAAAAAGATGAGGATACATCACAAGAGGCTTCACTTGGAATAGAGGAAGAGAAAAATTCAAGGCAGGCATGATCAGCAAATTATATGAAAATGAATCCTTATTCCCAACTTTGCTTTAAAACTTCTATGCACTTTCTAGATATTCAGAAAGTCACACCTAGAGTATAAACTTTTATATAAAATTCTAAAAAAAAATTTAAAAAAATTAACAACTATAAACATTTTAGACTGTGATTCTGTATTGGCTAGGCAGAAGAAAGATGCATAGAAAAATGGCACACATTCTCAGAAAAAGAGGATGATCCATTTTATAGCTTGTTTATAGCTGAGATACAAATATTGCTGTAGCTCCACTGACTCACTAGAACTAACAAGTAAATCAAGTTAGGACCTGCTCCTAGAAGCGTTGAATATGTGGACACGTTAGGTCAGAGTTAATCCAGAAATTAAATGATAAAACTCTATCCACTATCTTCCTATAAAAGCCGAAGTAACTGAGGATTCAGTGGTAAGAATTTAGTTCATATTTTAAAAATACTTTAAATGAGTACAGACACGTATATGCACACATATACAAATACACAGACTTGTCAAAATAAAATGCTGACACTCCTCTCACAGGATGCATTCATTGAGTGTTTCTTATTGCTTTGCATATGGAGATGTATACTGCCTTTGGTAATGTATCAGTTTATGCATTGTGTGTAAACATTATTTTCATATAAAGATGTGAATTTGCAGAGGGATGCACTATCTACAGTTTGGTAATAAATTCCACCTTCCACCATTCTACTCTCCCTTATCTGAACTGCACCTATTTTCATCAAATTCTGCACATCAGCAGTAGTACCAACAGAGGGGAGCAAGTCAGAAGGAGGGAATTTGCAGACGTGTTGCTGTGCTCTTTTCCACTACTTTCCCTTCCTTATGTCCTGTCTTAGACTGCACAGACATACAAGCACTGAGATTTCAATTCACAAAGACCTGGTCTTCTGCAAGCACCATAAGTGAGACTGCAAAGCAGAAAAAATTTCCTCTGCATTACTTTTACATCTTCCCCTACCCTTCCACGCAGCCTCTGTATAATTCCAGAGTATCAGAGTAGAATAATTGAACAAGTTAATGCATGAGAAGAAATTGGATTCACAATTGCCTCTAACCTCTTAAGACTCATTCCTAAGTTCATCCCTTTCTTTGTATTAGCACACTCATGCTGCATTGACTATGCCTCACGTTTACTGCAAACAAGCATGGAAGAATGCTCAAATATTGCAGTTTAAATTGAGTGAAATGACAGTACGTATGTGAAAGGAATTCCTCATCTTCTCTCTTTCATATATAACAGATTACATAAACAAAGTAGCTGAAACTGTCAAAAGGCTTTTACAATGGCCCATTTTCCTGTTGAAATGTCATCGTTTTAGTCCTTTAGTCCACCAAATCTAGTTCATTCAGCATAACCTCAGAGATCTACACTGCACTGCAGCCAGGGCAAAGGAACTCACCTCCCAATACCAGATTGTGAATGTGCTAAAGGACCTGATATAGAAACAAAACAACTGTAGGCTTTGTCTAGTGTGACGGATGTGTCAGGTAACATCTGGCCAGTTGTTCTGATCAAACAGAAGAACCACCATGATTCCTGAATCACAAGTTACTTTCCCTTTAGAAGTGTATGCACTATGCAGAACTTAATTAGCGCTTGTATAGCTGTTCACTAGGAAC
Organism: Gavia stellata; assembly: GCF_030936135.1. Lineage (NCBI taxonomy): Eukaryota > Metazoa > Chordata > Aves > Gaviiformes > Gaviidae > Gavia > Gavia stellata. The sequence goes on from NC_082598.1 coordinate 41,747,270, forward strand.
GAAGATACTTCACTGAGGTTATCGTCCGCCTGACAATATTGTCAACATATGTAATTTGATAGATGATGCTGACCCAATGGTTTTCACTGTCAGCTAAATCAGGCTTAGCAGGTGTGAAGGAAATCAAAGCTGAGAAACCAAGAACCTGGTTGCGACCATGCTGGAAAGTTCTCTCCATTCTTCTTGATCTGTGTCCCAGACTCATCACCCAGCAGTCTGACGATGCAAAGAAGTACTGAACAGACTTGGTCACGATAAAGGCATCTGAAAAGCGGCTGAGTGTTGTCAAGAAACTGTACTCCCAGTGATTCAAATTGCTAGACCGGAACCATAAGGCCAAATCCTGCCTGGATGCATCCCAATACCTACCATGGAGCGACAAACCTAACAGGTAACTAACTTAAAGCATCATGAAAGAAGAGATTTACTGGTGACCATTCTTCACATAATCAAAGTTCCAGGATTTTTATCACCTGGTTAAGAGCTATGGATCTACAGATTTCAAAGTTGACATAAATACTTTAACAGTATTTTTCTCCTTATTTAATTGGAAACTTATTTGGGTTAAAACCAAAAGATCTCACTTGAATGATTTTGATTATATTAATTACATTATATGAACTGCATTAATTATTAATTGCATTAGAAGCTAAAAGAGCATTTGTACTGTTTTGCTTTTCTGTGGCACATAGGCTGAATAGTTACCCCAGCAGAAAAAAAAATAATGAAATGGAATCCTAGCTATTAAGGAAAAAAGAACAGCAAATGGTAGGAAGCAAATGAATTTAGAAATAGAAGGGAAAAAATAAACCAAGAGAATTTATTGAGAAGAAGAATTTACTACTTCAATTCATTCTGTTTCACTTTTTTGTGTCTGTTTGAATAGAAAATATTTAGTGATTTATTTTTTCCACAGGGAACCAGAAGCAGTAAAATTGACAAAATGCACAATAATGTTCCACACCCCAAATATCAACTCACCAGATAAAGGAAGAAGAACAGCTTACCTATTCAGACAGTTCCATTAGTCTAGAGATTGTGATAGTGTCATTTCTTCTGGCTGCTTTCACATAAATGATTAAAGAAAGGGTCTTTCACAATTCACCCCGCCCCCCCCCCCCCCCCAAAAAAAAAAAAAAAAAAATCCAAGCCAAAAATGTTTACCAGTGGTGTCATCTGTTCTGCTAACTGTATTAAGAGCTGCAAAGCAGTTTTTGCTCAGGACAGTTCATCAATTATTTTTTTAGCCATTTCTCACTGAACAGGAGTTTCAGTACTGAGCTGCCTCTCACCACCTCAGCATGCCAGCTGAAAGACTCTAGTAAATAAAGTTTTTACAAGTCTTGGATATTAGTCCAATGAGGTAAAATTTCTAACAGCTTTGGAAACATTGCCATGAGTAAGAACAGCATGGTCCTGTTCCTGCCAGCATCGTTACACTGAGAACAGCAGAACCTTTGCTTTGGTCACTAGGAAGTTTGCGTGTTATACATTCAACTACCAACAGATTAATGCTCACAGTGCAAAACTGAGATGCCTGCACATTAAGTCAGTGAACACTTTCCATCCTTACTATGAGATGAGAATAGTTTCCAATTGTTTAGGACACACAGAAGTTAGAATTTAGAACTTTTAACAGGAGGAAAAATCTTTCAAACCACTGTGTGGTTCTCAGTATCTCATATTCCCCTGTGCAGCACAGTTTAACGATTTTAGTGCTTTAAGGATGAAAACACGCTTTACAAGAAGAATAAAGAGGGCTGCACTGAACTGGAAGACTAAATTTACTCAAAGGGTCTGTGGACATCTGCCAGATTATTCTCAGTGATACTCACTGCAATCTTGAAGAACTAAAAAAATATAAATAAATCCCTGTGTATCTCCCAAAAACTAACTGCAACATACTGGCATTTAATATACAGAAATAAATTAGTGAAATGAAAGGTAAATGCAAAAGATAGTGAAAATAGAAATGTCATTACATTTTAAGTATGTTTTTTGAAAAAAAAAATAGTTTCCAAATTACTTTTGCAAAACCATCACTGTGGTAATGGAAAGTGTGTCTTTATGAAAGCACACGAAGCAAAGAAACAGACTTGAAAAATTCTGCCATCTCTGAATAGCAGAAATTCAGAGTCTGAAGGCTGGCCAGCTAATCATTTAGTCATTCTAACCTATTGTTATAAATTACATTGTTCAGACTATTCAAACTGAGCAATGAAAAAAAGACATAAAATGCATATAAAAGTAATAAGTGAAAATTTCTCCTTACTTCAAACATCATTCTGCCTTATTAGTCTCTTACAGAGAAACCAAAAAAAGATGATAAAAGTACTGATGATTATGGTGCATGGACCTACACGCATATCTACAAAAAAAGGGCTCTGATGGACTTTCTAAAAGAAAACTTTTTCAGTATTATCTTAAGCTTCATTCTTTTTCATTACAGTCCTATGCAGTAAGAGAAAAGTGTTTATCTCATACACATCAAAACATTAGAATGTAGGCAAATACAAAAAGCAACCTGCTCCAAACACACATTCTTCTAAGTGCAGCCTGGGACATTTACATAAACTATAAAGCTGCTGATACTCAAGTTTTAAATAGTATTTCAGTTGCTATATTCAAACAAGGAATAAGTACACACAGTACACACCAGGATGGAGTCACACTGATATCTGAGACTGCTCATTCCAAAACCAGATCAGACTTCCATTCAGATGTGGTACTGTGACAAGTTTTTCTGACACAGAGACTCTCTGCAGTCACTCAGACACATGGATCTACCCCTTTGTCATCATGGTGAAAGAAACCAATAAAAGCACAATTACATCAATACACAAAAATGCTCATGAGTGTATATGGCCTTGCAATAAAGCAACGATCCTCAAAAGCAAATTCTCTTTTCCCCACATACATAGGTAACAGAAGATCTCCTCTCCTTCCTCCCTCAAAAAGTATGTTTGTACAGTGCAACAATTTACAGAAATATTGGAATACCACCAAGAATATTGAGGTAATCTGCATTTTAAACAATGTTATGCTCACATTTTAGGATTAGGAGATGTGTAAGCCAGATTTCCCCCCCCCTCCCCCAACCATTGTGCATTCAGTAGTCTGGTATTTTCAGAAAGCAGGTTTTCAAAGTCATTAATTTCTTTAGAAGCAGAACTTGATGGACAGACGAGTATTTTCACTTGCACTACAAGCTGCTTCTCAAAGCAGGAATATATAACTTTTTGTCATCTATAGCTCCATTATTAGTTTCAGTACAATGATTTACACAGAGTTCTAGTGAACAGAGGGAAAAGGAGAAAATGAAGTAACAATGAACCAATTGCTTATATCTTTGATCATTTCCTAGACCTAGAAATCCTTTAAGCACAGGTATAATTTCAGGTACATGAATAGTACTATGACTCCAATGGAAATTGCTCCTGGAAGTGTAAGAGTATAAGGCTTTCTCTAGAATAAAGACTAAAAATCTCAAGCACTAAGCAGACAGTAACAATTTCACACATTTTTTCTCATATACTTTTTATACACTTTATAAATACTTTTTTTAGCTAATGCAAGTCTATGACTGGGATTCTGGAGTTCTGAACTTTAACTTAGAAACACTGCAATGAGGACTGACTAAAATGTCTACTGCCACAAAGATTTATACCAACTGGGGATGTAAGCATCCAAATGAGTGTAAGTAAACAAGACATTAATTTGTGCCTGGCGTAAGAGTAAATTCCCTCCAAGACTGGGAAAAACAAAACAAAACAAAAACCAAACTCCAAACCTTAAAACATTCTTTCAATCTGGAGTGGAACTCATGCTCACATTGGGTTACTGTAGTTAGTCTGAAAATGAAAAACCTGACTGGACATATATACAAGCGGACCAACCTCTCATTTACTCCCCGCTCCTGACTGTTGTGGTGGAGGTCAAAGAAAGTTGCCACACTAACACCATCATCCAGTAAAATAATCTGAGGAATCATTAAAAAGGCACATACATGAAGGAGGGCTAAGAAATTTTAATCTTCAGGAGTTAATATATATTTTAAGTTTATAACAAGTTTAAGATGGACAACTGCTTACATCAAATAAAACGAAACAATCATTTTTTCAAGTTGAATGAAAATTGAATTAAATTCTCATCTTGAGAATTCACCTGTCAGCATTTTAAAATAAAATTCACCTTCAACTTGGTCCCAACAAAAGGACAACAGTGCAATGAATAAAAGCCTTCACATGCTAGTGGACTCTGGTAATTCTTAGAATTCTGGCCATTCAGTGATAATCGAAATGCACTTCACATGGTGAGCAGGCACTGACCCACATCAAGAAATGTGTACTTTTAAAATTTTAATAATGAAAAATTTACAGTTACAATATGACCTCCAAGGCTCCAGAAGTTGCCCTGCATAGAACCTTTATTCTTGCAATTTATTAATTAGTCTGAAATGCATTTAGTATGCTATTACTGACCTCATAAAACTATCATTTACATTTATTAGCTTTAGTAGAACATATTCTTTACAATTAATGGTATATCCTAATACAGTCAAACCAGAACAATAGTTCAGATTTCACCCTTAGGCTCATTACACTGTTAATCTCAAAGATGAAGGATGACAGCAGTTAATTCTTATGTTTTGATGTTCCTTTAATATTTGTCTCCTGAAAAAAAAAAAACCACCTCCCCCAAAATTGAAGGTGTTTTAACAACTACTTGTAGTCTCCTGTTTCTTTACACAGTTATTAAAACTTGAATCAAACCTCAGTTCTTTACTACTGAGCCAATCCTCTGGTTAGTGAATTCTTCACACCCTGCAGAACTGTGCTACACAAAATACTTTTTCCTCAAAAATACTTTTTCCTCAAAATACTATCAGATTTTATTTATTTAATAAACCAATCAATTAGCCAGGGCCGCTTCCTGATTGAAAGTTCTCAAAATCTTACCTTTGACTTAATGGTATTTTGCTACTTTAGGTATCTGCATGAAAGATGTGAACGTATTTTATAATGACAGAAGTTTTAGAAAAAGAGATGCTCTCTCAGCTATGAGCACTGCATATTACTATGTAAGATTGTAGTTTATGTTTTCCTAAAGCCTCTTAAACTATCGTTTCAATGTAGAAAATCTGAGACAAATACAGTAGTCTTTGGCTTGGCAGCAAACAACAACACATTTAAAAAGAAGGGCACAAAAGTCAGTGCTCAAAAACATGTTCAAAAAATATGTTGCTAGGTACAATCATAGACTTTTAAATAAACCCACCATATATTTATTGAATACATTGTGTAAATTACACATGGGGGAAGAGGAATAATGTTAGCATGAGTACAGAAGAAAATTACTTCACTTTGATTTCAGAGATACAGTAAGAGACAGAGGACAGCAGACGGAAGGAAAGAAAACTATCTCCTCTCAAACTATAAAAAGGATGTAATTTGTCAGGGGCAAAAATTAACCAAAGGACTGTTCATATAATAATGTTTAATTTTATATCAAAACAAAAAATATATAATACATAAATATATACATGAAAATAAAATATTGTATAAAACATCTTTCATTAGGTTTCCTTGCAGTGTAATTTTTAAAATCTTTGTTGTTGCTAGTCAAAATTTGGAATGGAAATGATGCAGCTTAGCATGAAGCAATACCCTGTGTTTCCATGCCCTTCAACATACACTCTTACATCTGATAAGCACCTACTGCGGAATGGTTTTTCTCTAAAAGTGGCATGGTAAAAGGAAAATCATAACTTCCAGCCCAGTGCCACTATCCCTAAAAAAGCTGGGAAAATGTTCTTTGAGAACATAATGTTTATGTTACTTTCATTAGGAAACATGACTTGCTACAGTCAGCTACTTTATAGTAGTAAATAACAGTGGACAATTTTCAAAATATAAAAAAAATGGAAAAACATCTGGTAATGATCTTTTGAAAACACTGAGTTGTGAATATCCATATATATTTTTCATCCACTTTATTTGATGTGCTCCTAATATCCAGGCAGGCACCCAAATGAATTTTTGATCTTACGGACCTTGCTTCACAAGCGTAGAATTCGTTTTGGACAGGATGCCAGTTTCAAAAGTACTCTGACAAAAAACATTCAGAAATGATGCTGTACAATTAATGCATCACCACTTGCATTAGATTCTTGGGCATTTTTAGGCAGAGCAAGATATAGTAAATTTATCTATGAAGTCTTGAAAGGTCATGAGATCTTTTATAACAACATTCTTGGATCCTTGAGTCCAGGGCTTGAGCTTTCCCTGCTAGATTTTTTTTCTCACTCCAATTTAAAAAAAACCAAACCAACCAACCTTGATTTTTTTTAAAAAAACCCAACATTTAGACCATGCTCCACATTTAAGAAAAAGGGAAGGGCTGAAGTGGAGGTAGTGATTATACTTCTACCTGTATGTTTTGCGTTCGTATGGTATTTGCGATAAGGTAAAAACTCAGTGTATGCAGTTGAAACTTATTCTGCCTGGTGGCCATGCTACAAGACATGATTTTACTGTCTAGTCTGGGGCAGTAAGGAACAAGATGGAGAGAGCACAGCTCATTTCCATCTAAAAGTAAAATAGCTATGTACGAAATTGTTTCAAATAGAACACCACTGTCCATAAGTATCTATGAATGTATCAGTGAGAGTGCAAGAATATGAGGGAAAATCATTTAGCTGTACCAATGCTTTGAAAGTATTTCTTTGCTGAAGTACTATCGGAGCTGGCAAACAGTGTTTTCTTTTGTGAGAAGTTAGCCTTCCCAGTGGTGGGCAGGTTTTTGATTTAGATCATACATGAAAAGAAAAATGATTGAACCAAAAAGGGTTGGCAGCTATCACCTAAAAATTTCACAGAAGGAACAGGCACACAGAAAAAAAGAAATGTTTCATTCTTACGCAATTTTGTTACTGTGAATAAATAAAATCTTTCTTGATTCATTAAATATATAATCACAATGTTAAGCAATATGCCTATTGATCTTTCACACTGATGTTAATAACACGCTTGGCACAAAGCAGGTTTCCACGCACAGGCTGTCGGTTGCAGCTATTGCTGACAACTGGAGAATTTTACGGTACTCACAAATAACTACAGTAATTAGTTTGACCGTATTTCGCATTTTAAAATCTTTATCAGTCATTTTTGGAAATGCTCTGAGATCTCTGGTACAAATATACATTACAAAGGGAAGAGATCCACTGAACTGTATAGCTTAGCTCTTTCTGTAAGTGCTGGCAGAACTGTATAGAAATCCACAATAAGCACACACTGGGCCGCCTCTCTCATAGTCTCCCCAGATTAACAGGCATGGGGAGGAATTATTTGTAGGAAGATGCAGCTCAAGGACTGTGGCCAAGTGCTCAGCTGTTGAGTTAAGTGCTGTGTTAAGCCAGCAGGGAACCTTCAGTTTCACACGTGAAAGGATGAAAGGACAGTTCTTGTGCCAAACCTAGACCTCAAATTAAGAGTCTGGTGCATCGCTAATTCTATTTGACATGAAACACACTCTCAGAAGGGTTAGAGTGAATAAGTGTATTTAACAGAGCTCTATTTGCTAAAATTTTATTCATAAGAAACTGGAGGGACAGACCCAGTAGAAAAATACATTTTCTTCTTTATTCCCCAAGGACTGGGAAAGAATTGCCAGCATTTAGCACTCGGGGAATTTGATTCAAATGGACCAGTTAGTTCTTAACACATAAGCACAGATCCAAAACCAAGGACACAGAGGTCAGCATGTTGAAACAAAGGTGCATCAAATTTTTAGTTCAGAATCTGGCCCCCTGCTACCAAACCAATTACAGATCATTTGGAAAATACAGTGCTCAGCTAGCACACTAAGGCAATGCTGTAAACCTCTACGCTGACCGACCAGTTAGCTAACAACTAGTGAAACAAGGCATAGCATATCTGAGGAAGTTTTCATTAAATCACTCTGGTAAAGAACTACCAAGCATGGAAGAAATAAAGAAGCACAATACATACTATATTAAATACTGGATACACAAACTTCTATTAAAAAATAGAGAAGTCCCCACTGTTTGAGAAGACCACAACTATTCACTAGTCTAGTATTCTGGAAGTTCTGCTCATTTTCAGATTTGTATTTAGAGAAGTGTCAGTGTAAGTTAGCTAAAATGAAGTTTTCAAATAACACCTCCAAAGTTTGCCTTTACATAATAGTTAATTGTCACGCTGTGCTGGTTTTGGCTGGGATAGAGTTAATTTTCTTCATAGCAGCTAGTGGAGCTAGTAGCTCATGGAGACAACAATTATACTTCACAGAATCACTAAGGTTGGAAAAGACCTGTAAGATCATCAAGTCCAACCATCAACACAACACCACCATGCCCATTAAACCATGTCCCACAGTGCCTCGTCCACATGTTCCTTGAACACCCTCAGGGATGGTGACTCCACCACTTCCCTGGGCAGCTTATTCCAGTGTCTCACCACTCTCACCTCACCTCTTCCTCTCTCTTCACCTCACCACTCTCACCTCTTCCTCCAAGAGGTTTTTTGTGGAGGAAATACAGAACAGCACCCTTGCTGCCTTCTTCTGTGATGTTGTCTCCCTCGTTACAATGACTTCTCAGTATCTTGAACATCCTTGGGTAGTTAAAATACTTCTACTGGTATTTCTTAGAAACATTGCTTCAGTTTTGTCTAAGGTTAACAAGCAATTTAGGAACATGACCCAGGCTCCGCGAGAGTATGGTCACGGGTGGCATGACATGTGGGAGAATATGGGCAGGTATGTAGAGGACTTCTCAGTTCCAATGGTCTGGAACTTCACTCCCGAACAACTACAGGATCCTGATGAAGTGGTAAAATGTTTGAAAAAAAGAAAAAAAATGCTGTGGCTACTCCAAAGAGGCACAACTTACTGTCCTGTGCTGGACGCTGGCCAGTATCTGCCAAACACTGCTCAATATCATGCAGCACGCTCAGGGAGAAGAGAGGGAAAACAAACCAACAGACACTGTGGCTAAACCAGGCACTGTATTGGTCGCCCCTACAACTAAAAAGAAACAGTGGAAGCAGAAGTCAACTCATTTAGTAAGGGATGAAGAAGCTTCTCCTAAGAGGGAGCAGGAGAAAGAATCAGAGGAGGCAGCCTGTTCTGCAGTAGAGCATCCACAAGAACAGGAGGAGGAAGAGACTGAGATAATCAATGAGACAGAAACCACCTGATCCCTATCCCCAAGTAAGCTGCGAGATATGTGAAAAGATTTTAGCCATCAACCAGGTGAGCTAATTCTCAGCTGTTTGCTTTGATGCTGGGATACTGGGGCCAGTAGTCAGGAATTAGAGGGTAAGGAAGCCTGGCAGCTGGGATCCCTTGCTAAGGATGAGGCCATTGAGAAAGGGATTGCAAAAAAGGCAGGAGTCCTCAGTCTTTGGCGGCGACTCCTCTCAAGTGTGAAGTACAGGTATCCCTTCAAGGAAGAACTTGCAAATTCTCAAAGGAAATGGACCAACATTGAGGGGGGCATCCAGTATCTGAGGGAATTAGCTGTGTTGGAGGTGATCTATAATGACCAGGCATCCAAAGACCCTGATGAAATCTGGTGCACACGGTCCATGCGGCGAAAGTTTGTACAAAATGCAGCGACGTCATACACCCACACCCTGGCGATAATGAACTGAACAGACACTGAGGTACCAACTATAGATGAACTGGCCAGACAATTCCAAGAATAGAAAGATAATCTTGCTCCCTCCATGTGTGCTTGTGTCTCAGCTGTGGATAGACACAGACTGACCCAAAACATGCTCGAGCAAGCTGAGAAGGGTAGGTTTTCCTCATACACTCCAACCAAGGCCTCAGCTATTAAGAGTCAGCCTTTTCCTGTTCAAGGGAAAGGGTACTGGTGGTGCACATCACGTGCAACCCTGTGGTTCTTCCTGCATGACCAGGGGGAGGACATGAGGAAGTGGGATGGTCAACCTGCCTGGAGACTAGAAGCTTGGGTGCAGGAACTGCAAGGAAAAACAACAGCCAAAAAGCATCCATCCAGGAAAATTACCACTCCAGTGTCTGTTGGGCAGAGTAGAAGGGCTGACTATGCTTTTGATCCTGATGAAGGGACTTCTGCTTTGCACTTACAAAAATCAAGTAATGAAGACTCAGACCAGGAGTAGAGGAGCCCTGCCTTTGGTCAGGCGGAGGAAAGGGACAATCGGGTTTACTGGACTGTGTGGATTCAATGGCCTGGCACATAAGCTCCACATTAGGTGCCAAAAGGAGTGTCGTGGTTTAACCCCAGCTGGCAACTAAGCACCACACAGCCACTCGCTCACTCCCCCCCTGCCCCAGTGGGATGGGGGAGAGAACTGGGAAAGTAGAAGTGAGAAAGCTCATGGTTTGAGATAAGAACAGTTTAATAAGTGAAATGAAATAAAATAAAATAATAATAAATAATAATAATAATTGTAATGAAAAGGAAAATAACAACAACCACCACCAAAAAACAAACAAGAAAGACAAGTGATGCAAATGAAAACAATTGCTCATCACCCTCTGACCGATGCCCAGCCAGTCCCCAAGCAGCAGTCCCCCAGCCAGCTTTCCCCCTAGTTTATATACTGAGCATGACGTCATATGGTGTGGAATATCCCTTTGGTCAGTTGGGGTCAGCTGTCCCGGCTGTGTCCCCTCCCAACTTCTTGTGCACCCCCAGCCTACTCGCTGGTGGGGTGGTGTGAGAGGCAGAAAAGGCCTTGACTCTGTGTGAGCACTGCTCATCAGTAACGAAAATATCCCTGCTTTATCAACACTGTTTCCAGCACAAATCCAAAACATAGCCCCATACTAGCTGCTATGAAGAAAATTAATTCTATCCCAGCCAAAACCAGCACACACGCACACCATGTGGATGAGAATGTGTATTCTATGTTTTCAGACATCCATAAAACATTTACATCTGAAGGATTCATATGGTAGAAAAAACAGAGATGCTTGAGAAAATCTTGATATTTTAACTGTTGGGCTGTATGTCCAGCTGCTTCTACAATGCAAACCTACAATCAGGGTGGCAGAGTGAGACCTCCTCTATTTGCCCATGGAGTGCAAGACTACCAGTATATAGGATGAAATCTAGTAAAATCAATTCACATAAATAATCAACTAATCCAAGCAGACATATGTAAATTTGTTTGCATTTGAAAGTCTGGCAAAGGAGAAAAATGGAACAAACCAAGATTAATTTTTTTTAATTTTAACTCTAGACTTGCTCCCTGTAGGAACTACTTCCTGCCAAACTTCTAAGCTATCCAAGGTTGGCAGCTTTCTTTGGATGAATCAGCAAAAGGCTGTCATGTAGATCTCATACTTAATGCATTTAGAGAGGCAACTTAGCTTCTGGTTGCAATTTGTTACCAACAGTGAAATATCAGTGATAGCTAAGGCTTCCCAGCCACCAGACTTCTTCTGAAAGTCATTATATAGTTGACTGACATGGCAAAGGGTCAAGCAAATGCTCACCTTTACAGATTTACTACAAGCAAGGAACTATTATACCCTTTTCTCTATGGAATGTTCTTTTGTCCCCTCTCCCCGCAACTCGTCACAAGCCAGTAACTTCTGTCACTTTCTCTTCTGAGCCGTGGCGCCATCCAGCAGACTCTTGAATGCAGAAGAAACCCAAGCTTTTAACTCCACTTGTGCCCTGCTATTTGTGCTATTCTCTAGCCTGGACCTAGAGAGGGCAACACTAATAGAAGCAAAGCCTTCTTCTACCGTAGCAGTACAAGGCAACGCAACCTCACTCTGACTCTGAGCTGCAGTAGTTAGCAGAGGCAGCCTTGAGTGCATCACCATCCTGAGAAGAGGTATAATGCCTTCCTCTGCTTTCTGGCCATTCACTTAATGCATGTGGACTCTCAAGGAAGCTGCTGCAGCACATTAGAAAGACAAGTGCCAGTGCCACAGCAAATGATGAAGAGATGAAGCGATTGACTCCTTCCTACCAGGAAATATTTGGATGATGTCTAGTTATTTATTTATTTCTATTTCTTTCTAAATCTGTGACAGAAAAAGCTCCTTAAAGAATGACCCAAGCTCAGCAAAAGCACTAGGGACATTATACATGCTACAACAGCAACATAAGTGACAAGAGACATTTTAAAGCAGGTTGTGTTAAAAAAAAAAAAAAAGAGTCCCTACCCAAGGCTAAAGATGAAATCACTTCTCAAAGTTAAAATAAGTAAATTTTTTTCCTGAGTCCATAAAGCCTAGTCTGAGAAATATCTAGGCAGGTCTAATGTTTGCTTTCTAACACAGAACTTCTATATTTGATTGTATTCCCCAACATCTTTGAACACTCAGAGAAATTAGTTATTTAAGCTCATCCTACAGAACATCAAAGTCCGGGGAGCTCTGCACGAATAGCATCTATTTTGTTATCTTAGAATACTTTGGGTTATCTAGAGTACTGTCAACTGCTGAAGTACAACTACTTCACAATGTTGTATATAAACAGTTATGCATTACAAAGGAAAGAAGTGGTAATCACAAAAATAAAGTTGTTTCTATTTCCAGGGTCCATTAATACCCACGTAATAAACATGAGGAATTTTAAAGAACATTGACAGATACAGCAAAACAGTAAGAGACTGTTTTTCAACGTCAATGAGCAGCCTGCTGCTACTGCTTATTCTACAGCTGAAAAAAAATCAGAATATATACATCAACAGGAGGAGAATTTGCTACACCTGAAGTGTGCAGCAAAATTCCTTCTTCAAACCAGAAAGGAGGCATATATATGAACACCTAGCTGACAAACTGCTTCCTAATAAAACTATCAGCTCTTGACAATGAGCTCTTGCTGTTTATTTCAAAGCTTAATAAGAGACACCCTGGCATCACAACATGATACTTTCACTTTTCAGCATTGACTTTAAAGAATACTGCTGAGGGAGATATGCTGTGTCTGGAGAAAAAGTGAGCGCGGGCAGATCTGACTACCAAGGCACTCTGGCTACGAAGGCAGGAGGTCAGGTGCTTTCCTCCTCCTACCCAAATGCATGTTACATACGGTGGTCTCACTCCAGGTTTGCTACTGCAGTTGTCAACTCCCTTCCCTTTCCATTTGATGCCTCAGTTGTTCCATCTTTTCTGCGCAAAAAGAAACTCTTTGAGAAGTCCCTAGAATATACTTTTGCCTGATATGTTTTTACCCACTGGAAAATTGTCACTGGAAGATTTACTAGCAACTGCATAGTGTATTTGGGCAAAGGTCAATGAGGCTATGAAATGGTGTGCTAACTGAAGGGCCACTGATAAGTTACTGTTGGAAACAGGCTATTGTAAACATAGATCAAAAGTTAATCTAAACCAAGGGGAGAGCACTCCTTCATGAAATTTAGTCACACAGTGTAATGAGATTAAAAAAACCAAATGAAATTCTTGCTCATCTAGTCCTGTCATTTTCCCAATATGACATATTCCTTATTTAACTGTAGAAAAGAAGTCAGTCATAATTAAATTCAATTTTTCCCTTCACCCACCTAGAGAAAAAAACCCCACATTTTTATTTTCTTGTTCTATAAAAGCATGCTTATGATAGGCAATAGGCAAGTTCTTGCAATTCATTGCTGACTCTAACATGCCAAATAGTATCATTAAATGAAATTGTTTATGAGGAGGCTGAATTTGAAGTTATAGCTGTAAATATAAGCCAGTGACTCCTGCTATGTAATCCATTACAAATCTGCTAGGCAATCAAAATTCAATTAGATTTAATCCACTAATGTTCAATAGACAGGTCAAAATGTTTATACCAAAAACTTAGAAATCACTATCCTTTGTCTACCAATGAAGATACTTATTCAAGGCAGTTATCAAAACCAAGAATCCGTTGTCCAAATTAGACAATTATTTTGACTAATTCAAGTACTCAATTTGACTTCAATTTGAAAATCTGGAAACCCTTTCAATTACTTTTCATTTAGCATCAGCAACATTTCTCATTAGGGTGCTTTATAAATGATGGCTGTTCATTAGTCACTGGTATAATTACAAGTCACATAATGGTTCAAGTTAGATTTGAACAGTGTTATTTTAAGAAAGCTTAAACCTGTGGTGTTAGTCCAGAAGCATTCAATACAACCACAAAGAAAACACTTATGTGGTATGATCTCTCCATCTTCCACATCATGTTTTCAATTGATGTTTAAAAGTGGGAGAAAAAAATGTCTATAAATGTCTGTAAACTGTATGTGAATTTGTTGGTATCAACCAAAAACACTGAAGAAATCTGAAAGCCTCCAAATAAGCATAGCTCACCATGTTCAACAAAGAAAATTTTAAGAGAAACCATTAAAGTTACAGGCAAGCAAAAGAAAAGAAACAGAAAAAACCCTTAGTAAAATAGATATAACTACTTTGAGCTTACACGAGGGAAGGCGATTACTTAGTAGTTGTAAAAAAATAGGCATCCAGGTTTGGAGACAATCTTTCCATTCAGTGCCTGTGAGAACAGATTATGCACAGATCTGTTGCTATATTGCACTGAAGTACTTTAAATAACAAACCCAGAAAACCTGGTCAGTTGTCTACACCGAAGTTCAGACTGGGTCAATACAACAAAGAGTATCCCTGACATATATTGATGCTGTTTCTAAAAAATGATTAAATAGCCTACTAACACAAAAGTATGGGAATAAATAATCTCTCCATATCCCACCTTGCTCTGAAATAAATTTTTTATTAGAATTCACTCCATAAATACGAAAATATTTTTGGTCTTTGTAATGTGACAAACATGGGTGCTGCTCTTGAAAGGGGTTTTCACACAGCCTCAAATTTCAGTCCAGACTGTGCAACTTCCTTCTAGGGTTACTGTTGACTCCTTTCCTTTGCAGAGCCTTGTGACCATGAGTTGCGTAGAGGAAAGAGCTAATATGATGCAGCTTATGTGCAAACAGAGAAACGAGGAAATTGGCAAAATCTAGCAATGTCAGTGATATCGCTCATTACAATAGTGACGCAGTTTATTGGCAGGCTTGCCTCAAGCAGCTGGAAGGCCAGAAATCCAAAAGTACATCTAAAATTTTATAATCTTATATAACACAAGTCCAACACACTGGATTAAGTATATACACGTAAAATAGGAGACTAAATCCCAAGCACATTAGTCCTTTGGATTTACACTCTTTTGTTCTCAATAGAGCCACACACAGCTCTGGTTTGAGAGAATCTGTAGGTCTAATTTGCTATTGTAATTGCACATATAAAATTAGAAACAACCTCTAAGAAGGAAATACTATTAAAAGAGTAACTGGCATAGTCAGGAGACAGTAATGATTTATGGTATGCCAAACTTTTCCAAATTTCCCTTTTTCATTTACGTAAAGCAGATGGTAGCTGTTAACACGTCAACACTCATAACTAAATCAGACTCAATATTAGATCTTGACAAAATTTTAAAAATAATTTGTTTGCTGAGCAATGCATTTTAGAGTCAAATGGTTGCACAGAAATTCATGTTAAATTTAGTAAATTGTTCTGATAAAAATAAAAATTGAAGAAAGAATTTTCATTTAAATATTTTAAATATAACAGTTATCTTGATTTGGAGTTTATTTTTGTAATTTTAAGATTAAAAAGGAGTATTTTCCTTACAGCCAAATTAAATGTTTTATGTAAAGAAGCAAATTTTATGTGATGTTTTACTCATGTTTTCAAGAAAAGAAGAGGTGGTTTCAAGCTGGTTTTCCAGCTCTCTGATTCAGTAAAAAAATCAGCTACAAAATGCAACTTTCCATTTAGCTTTACTCATCATAATAACACTTTCAAAAGAATTCAAGTTGTAAGATTTGAATAAAAGCAAATTATGTATAAAGAAAGTAATTGGCTACTAACAGCCACATAAGAAATTGTTCTCCACTACAAGTAGGCTTAGCTAAAAGTAAACCATCTCTGAGTTCAGGTCTCCATTAAAACAGACCGTTGCATACATACATATATATATATATATGCATGAATGAAAACCAGTAATATCTGCTACATAATTTTTTTTTTGTTGTGCCTCACTTATTTAGCAATCAAAAAATAATTCCACATTCTCTTTAAATCTCTTTGCTGTGTAAGATCAAGTCTCATAATTTTTTTACCATAATGTGAATAAATGTGTGGTAGGAAAGCTGTTTACCTTCTGTCTTTTGATAAATTGGCTACGTTACTGACTCTAAATCCAGTGTTTCTCCAGTAACCAAGGCCATCAGATCCCAAATGATATATGTTTAGGTAATGCACCATGAAGCATTTGCCTGAAGCAGTTCTCAAAATTTTTCAGCAGGATCCTATTAAGCCTCATTAAGGCACCAAGTGGTTATTGCAAGATAAAAGCCTTCCTCACTGAAATCTAATACAGTTGATGCTGATGTTGAATCTCTTAAAATGATCAAAACAGCACTTAAAATGATATCTATTCCTTATCTGTTTTATACTCCAAGAAAATATTACCACAACTTTTAAAAGGGTATAAAATGAGCAAACACTTCCTTTCACCATAGCTTCCAGAAGAATGTCTCATTCTCCCAGCAAGTATCCAAAGAGGATTACAATTTTTCTTCAAATTAACTCGGAAGGGTACTTTCTTTTCCTAACAGCTACATCAATTCTTTCATAAGGTTCATTGTACTGATTAAGCCTGAACACACTTTACAACTACAATCACAGTGTAAATCACAGAAATGTGAAGATGAAGGTTGTTGGAATCTTGTGGACATGAAAAAGCAAAATATAGATGCACAAACACATCATTTTACAAGGACAACTTACAACATTTTACATACTACTCTTTTGATGGTCTTAAAGGAGTGTTTGACACTCTCTGTCATACTATACCTAAACAAATTTAACTACTTTTAATTCCTCTATTTGCAGGTTTTGGACTTTGTAACTTGACCTTTATGCTTTAGTGGAGAGTCAGGAATAACCTTCTAGACTCCATCGAAAGTTTAAACAAATAAAATTCAGCTATATACTACACACTAGGACTGCAGTATATTGTGTGTGTATATATATATTACAAATTTAATTTGTAAATTTATTACCATTTCTCCAAGAGGTATCACAAGAACCTTGATTTTCTAATCAGCTTCCTTTTAATACAACATTTCCATTCAGATCAAAAAATCAAATACTGACCTTTCACAAACGTTTTTGGTGCCAAGAGCCTTTTGTAAATACTTTAGATTATGAATAAATCTAGGGAGCAGGGAAGAAGCCAACAACAATTGTCTTTCAAAAAGCAAGCTCAGCTATGGCTCATGGTGCAATGTCAGAAAAGGTGTACAGGATGAGACCAAGCAACCACTTGATTCAACTATCCTGTCTCCAAAGGCCATTGAGAGATGTCCAGGGAAAAAGTAAAGAAAAAATTAGGGCAAACATACACAATACGTCCCCCAGTGCTCTCCCAGACTCTAACCATTTTTATTAAAGGTACTTTCAGAGCCAACTGGCTTCTATGTATCTCTGAATGATTTTTCCAAGTCTTGCCTTGAACCTGTCTACGCTGTTAGCATACATTGCCTGCTAAATTCTACAGCTGCATGATTTGTGTTTCATTAAAAAATTGCCTTTCCTTTAGTTTACTTAGAAACCAGCTTCTACCAGATTCAACTGATATTCTCTAGCTATTGTACAATATAAATAACATTTATTAAATAACAAGTGCTAAATATATTCCCGTCATGTTCATGTGAGAATGTGCAAGTATGCTTAACTACCAGCAGGCAAACTCAGACTTTGTGATATCTATTTAGCATCAAGATATGCTTATAACAATACATTCGAAAAACAAAAATGCCAAATTATATTTCAGTATATTAAAAAAGGCATACGAAATTAGAGGAATTCAGCTAGAATAAGGCATAGTATAGTAGTTGATCTAAAGGAGGATTCTATGTAAACATGTCAGCTTGAAATGCAACACATACATTAAAAGCTAAAGTTATTTGAACAGTTAAATATTAAAACCAACTGATATGATTTTGAAAATATTCTTAGCATAAAATTAAAAATTCTTGCTGCTGTTAAGAAATGCCTCATCACTTCCTTAAAGTAATGCTGCAGGAAGATAACCCTATGAGGCTGAAGTACAAGTCTGTACCACAATCATAAATCTATGATCACAGGTTTACCACAACAGCTGTTGTACTGCTGTTGCATATCTTGCTTGCTTGGTCAATAAAATCGAAAATGAAGAGTAAAACAAAGAATAAAAAAAAAAAAAGAATGAATCTTAGTA
This sequence comes from Gavia stellata, assembly GCF_030936135.1. Taxonomy (NCBI): domain Eukaryota; kingdom Metazoa; phylum Chordata; class Aves; order Gaviiformes; family Gaviidae; genus Gavia; species Gavia stellata. Next base: position 41,765,556 of record NC_082598.1, read on the forward strand.
ACTCACTTTATACTAGAAAAAGTGTGTATATGTTTATATACATATAATAAAAATACACTATAAATATTTGATTTTCCTTTTGCATTAATATAACTTGTGTAGCTGTGAATTGATATTATTAAATTATCTACCTCCAAAGTGCATAGATATAATTTGACTACTTTTTTTGGCACACTTGACTGCTACATAATTATGAGGGATGTCTGGCCAGCTCCACTGTCCAAGAGAGATGCTACTGAACTGCCAGGGAAACCTGCCATCGAAAGTGAGACAGAATTAAAGTACTTCAGAGCATTCAGTCAAAATATCTGGAAAAAACCCATAATATTCAGTTGCCCCTTTTTTAAAAAAATTGGAAGAAATATATAACTGCTTAAATACACCTAATAAATTATATGCTACAGGTATTTGGCAGTCACAGCTAAAACAATGCAAGTCAATTTGTAAATTATACAACTTTAGGTTTTTTTTAAAGTTTCATTTATGCTTGAAAGTCAGTGAGACAAAAGATCCCCCAATATGGTTTTCCTTTTGAAAAGAAAAACAAACAAACAAAAACCACTATTGCTGCAACACATAAGGATACGAAAAAGGATTGGCAGCTTTTCTAATGCTTTTGGCTTCACTGATGCGTGCAGAGGAATATGTTTTTATTATCTCTCAACAGTTACAACTTAGACCTGAAAGACCAGTGATGCCATCAACTTTTGGAAGACATGGTGTATTTTTTTCTTTGGAAGTAAATTGACTTTTTTCTTTTTTTTTTTATTTAAATAGAGTTAAAAGTTTCGTTGCTGATGACTTCTACTGTATAGTACATAATCTCTGAAGATACATTCTGATGGAAAGTTCATAAAATGCAACTTCTTTGAATGAGAAAGATTTCAGTTATGAAAAATCTCTTTCAAACTGAAGTCAAAATTACACACTGTAGTTTAAGGAAAAAGGAAGTTATTTAAGCAATAGCTCACAAAAACCATATCAGGACTCATTGTCACTAGTTAAAAGGCTGCTAAACCTCCTTGGAAAAACCTGAAAAACATGTGAAAGTTATGCTGATTTGTCACATTTTGTCCATGTCTCTTCTTTGATCTTTATACTTTTAGTACAGATGCTAGTATCTCAGTGAGGTTTTCAAGTACTACTATAAATATATTTTAAAACCTTATTTACTGAAAAAGCATAAAGCTTTTCTCATGAAAACAAAGCCTGTTTCTTCTGAACATTTGAACTGTTATGAACAGTTTCTTCCCTGTTTTATTACAAAATTATTTTCACAGTATCATTTAATAGTACCTGCACAGAAATAGAAGATAATGCTTTCAGGAAGAGAAATTAAATGGAAGGAATTAAGCTTTGCATAGGTGTAACATGCTTCAGAGCAGCCTTATTTTTAGTATTTGTTTTCAAGTATTTCATATAAAAATTATAGAAGGAGAGTTGACACATTCTTAATATTAACTTTAAAGTCCGTACTACAAGTGCATTAGGAAAAATGTAGACATACATTGTAGACATGTGGACATATCTTGTACTTGCAGACCACTATGGATTCTTTCAATCTTTCTTGTACTTTCATGGCAGAAGAAAGGGCAATCATTGTGAAATGATGGCAGTTTACATTCAGCTGAGAGGGGAAAAAAACCCCTTTAGAATTTTGGTAGAAATATACACGCTTTCTTTTTCTTTGTGAAGGTTTGTGAAGACTATAACTGAGTGAAGGAAAAAGTATTTTGCATCATCTTTTGTACTGTTGTTTATACAGTTCACTACTTTTTGCATTTTGTGTACAACCACGCTTTTTTTTCTTTTTTTGTACTCATTGGCAGCTTCAGTTTCACTATAGCTCACATATATGTACACATAGAAGATAGACTTACAGATATCTGACTTACAGATATCTACATACATTTTCTCAAGCCTACTTAGACCCAAGATTTCCTCATCCTATACTTAATAAGTTGAATATTTTTGTTGAAAGGAACAGCAACACATCTGTCCTTGTGAACTGTCTTGTTGAAAAAATGAATTATTTCTTCCAGGTCATTTCTCCAAATAGCCAAGATCTTTTAAAACTGCAATTGTGTAACCAAACCTGCTTAGGTCGCCTCCCAGCTTTTGACAGTCATTAGATTTAACAGGCACATGTTCTATTCCATCTTCGAATAGCAAAAATACATAATGCTATCAGAACCAGAGCACAACCCAATGGATATCCACACATACCTTGCTATTCTGATTAGGAATCACTGAGCATCACACTGTGAGCACAGTTGCACATGCAAGAGTAGTTTCACCTATGAGTTACTAATTTATCTGAACATCATTTATGAGTTTTTAAACTGAAAGTCATATCCTGACATTCTTACCCACCGTGGAAATGATCCATAACTAGAACTCTACAGAAGTGTAGCAACACAAATTGCAAACTCATAGCAGCAACAGCTTCAGAAATATTTAGACCAGGAAAAAGAAAGAAAAATAAAATAGCTTAATCTCATGCAAGGGAAAGTAGCAAACAGAAAGACAGGGTCAACATTCATATCTCTTACAGAAAACATGCATGCTCATTCCATTCCTAAACTCATTTGTTAAGTCTAAATATTGCAACACTATTGAGAGTAAGGAACAATAGCCCTGCCACTAAACATGCTATTGACTTATACTATTTATGTGTTAGGACACATATTTTGAGTGACATGTTTTTCCACACACAACCCTGAATTTCCTGAAAAATTATGTTTGCCAATAATAGCAATTTGGAACTTTAATGTATTGAACACCAACAAATTTCTGGTAACTTGCTGTTTGCTTCCTGTTGCTGTTCTTCCTTCAGATATTCTACTTGTAGCTAAGTTATTCACTACTGGTTCAAGCATTTGCCTTCCTGTTATTACCAGCACATTTACACAGGCAAGCAATTTAATTATTCATCCAAAATTATCCAAATTAAAATTACAGCCAGGAAAGAGGAGTGAAAGAGAAGAAAAGCAGAGATCAGACAGCAAAGAGTTCTGCAAGCTGGCACCAGTTAACATTTCACTTTTTTAAAATATGAACTTGTCTCTTTTTTTTTTTTTGAGTCATCCCTGTCTTAGCATATTGTCCTATCAGACTATGAAGTGCAGATGATCTGTATCCCAATGAAATTTGCATGTGATGAATACATGTTCAGAAATATTCCAGATCTGTAAGACTGATATAATTTTTATGATTTCAATAATCATAACCCAATTTTATTGACTTTGTACATTTGTGAGGAAACTAATTAACTTTTAAATGTAGCATCTCCTTGGGGAAAAAAACATGTGTCAGAGATTGAAAAACATGATGATTCAGAGCTTCCAACCATGATGGAGTGGTAGTGAAATTAATGAAAATGATGACAAACAGCAGCAACATTAAGTGAAATTTGGCTTTAACTCTGATCATGTACTTAAAACACTCTTAAAGTCTACATCTCAATCCTATGAATGACTAGTCCTTTTTAGGAAGGACAAACTTTTTTTCAGAAAAGTCCTAGATTGAAGATTCCACTAAACAGAATGTGGATAGAACCACAGGACAACATACCATCAATACTCTAAAGAAAAAAATATATCAGGTTTAAATATCAGTTTTCATAATTTTTCATTCATTACATATCTAGTAGTATCTAGGTACTCAAAAATGTATTATACTGACACCACATATTACTAAAAATTTAGTTATACATATAAAATAAAAGGCTATTTCCAACTTACACATAAAATCAGTATGAACAAACAGAACAGAAGCACTGTTCCACAAAAATGAATTATCTGAATTTAAATCCTTGAATGATGTGGTACCAACAGTAGAGAGTAATGAAAGATGGCTAACAAAAAAATCAGTTAGACTTACAAAACTTTTTGGGGGGTGGGGCGATGAGGAGTGCCTATTACAGTAACGTATAAGATTGAGCTAATCAAGTCTAAGAATGTGTTATACCAGACACTGTACAGAATAACAAAGAGTCCCTGCCCAGTAATATATGATTTCCTCAGAAAAGAATGGCTATTGAAGATACAAAATATTGTTGCCAAAATATACACAGCAGGTCAGTGGCAAAGGCCACAACTGCCCAAAGATACCCGAATGCAAGCTCAGCACTGTTTGCAAGGACCACTTTTCTTGCACATCAAATACTGCTGCAAGAGACAGTCCACAACAAATCTGCGGTTTATGTTTCTTTTTTGTTTCATCGGCAACTGTGACCTATATGCTGGTCACTGGCCTTCTCTGAAGCAAATCTGCACCAATTCTAGTTGCTGTATTTGAGTAACATAAATCATTGTCATAACTGAGAGCAAATAAAACAATATTTTTTGTATTAATTACTGAGGACAATACCTTAACCCAACTACATACCAATGCAGTTCCTGATATTCTACAGATGGTACAGATTATGCCCTTGCAATTTATAACATTAGTAGTATTGACCATAAAAGCAGATCTTGCAGCACCTGTACAAATACTTTCCAGCTACGAAAAGACAACTTGGGATCAGAGTTCATCAGCATAGTCAAGGCAGAAACTTTCACAAATAATAAATCAGTTCATCCATTTTCATACTGTAAATTTTCACTACTCAAAACGGAACCATTTTGGAAGAGCTATTACATTTTTTTCTGTCCAAAATGAATTTATTTTTATCTTCACTTTCATTCAGATTTATGAGTAAGTTGCATAAGCTGGATTTGAATTATTCTACCAGTCCCATCATTTTGTGAGTTAGGTTATTCTCTTCAGGATAATCAAGTTAGATAAATTAATCCTTTCTTCTGGTACTTCAGCCATGTGAAAACTGCACATATGCAGTGGGGAGTAGTATGATTGTAAGAAAATTATTTATGTTTTCATTAACTTTGTATTATGCCACTGATCTTCTCACAAATCTTATATTCTTGTACAACAGAGGAAAAAAAAAGAAAAAGAAAGAAACTGGAGCTCAGATGTAAGACTGATGGTATAAATGTTGCACAGAGAAATAATCGGTTCAAACTGTTACTATTTAGAGTAAATTCACCCAAGATCATTTCTGGGTAAAAAACATGACTGAATTTTTATTAAGATTCTAAAGAAGGAATTAGTGTGAGATAATTTCTGATAAGTTCTGAAATGACAAAATATGGTTGAAATTATATATAAGGCTGCTCAAACATACTCTATTTCTTCATGTAAGCAAAATTTCCAAATACTAACCATCCACATAATGGGTTTTGGCCTATGTTTAAAAAATACTTGTATTTTTAAGACACAAAATTTCTTCAAAGGCTTTTACATGATGAAAACTCAATGTTTTAATACACCCTGTTAGCAAGTTGGTGCACTGAACTCTGCTGAAAATTACAGCAGATGATACAAGTAATTCCTTGAGAAATGCTAAAACGCAGGCAGACATTTAAAGTAAAAAAAGCGATAACAAAACACAAAGCAGAAAGTTTCACTTTATCAATTAGATGTTTTCCAAAGGTTACAACTTTTCTGAGCTGAATTAAAACTCTAATTAAGCTGGCTGTAATAAAGATGACTAAGCTTCATGACAAATGGCAAATCTGTAACACCCCTTTTCATCTAACCACAATGCCAAAACCCAAAGATGACAATTTGTGGGAGGGCACCCTTTCTGTTTTTATTACCAGTTACCAATTTCTTTGAAAACTTTGAAATCTGTGTCGTGTTATTTAATTTACTAATGCACTCTGGAATTAGATTAATAATAGAAAATTGCTACAGGACTTTTGTATGGTAGTTTTCTGACAAATTCTGTTATTCAAGGTCACTCCGACAATTATATTTTCCTTGTGGGCAGGCACAGGTGCCTACTTTCACTGTTAAGAAAAATCCTCTTTTTCTGTCATATTAGTGTCAACAAGTATCATGAAGTGTAAAGAGATGCTTGGCAAAACTGTCACAATGCGTGACCTTTCTGTAGTTGACATAGCATTTGCAGTATTGCACAAGATTCCCATCTAAAAACATGTTTATTTGGCACCTATTAGAAATGGGCTACATGCCATCTTCACAGATGGCTATAAGTGTTCACCACTAAACTATCATGTAGCTTAAGAAATGTGAGTCAAGGGCAGGGTTTCTTATACGAGGACATTCACATGTCACATTTAAGTTATCTGCTATTGTAATTCTGCTGTTAGCTAAATTAACCTTCAAAGTGTGAAACTAAATTTTGCAGACAGGTAAAGGAATACTTAACTTGTTAGAGTGACCTATGAGGAAAAAACATGAATTCAAGTGCCGTGAGTATTTTCTACATACAGCTCACTTGCCCTCCAAGGGTTTTAAAAGTTAATACTATCCTACTTTACAGGTGAGAAAACAAATTGAATGATATTTCCAAACAGGTAATGCAATCTACTGTGAATCTTGGAACCATAAATCAGGAGATACTGACGCACTATATATTAAGTGTTTACCTCCCGTTCTAGAGGCAGAGATTTGTCTCAGTCTCCAGCAGACTGTCATGCAAATTGGATATTGCAAAGAATTGGGACTTTTCATGTTTCTAACAGCTGCTTGTCAAACCAAGTCTGTTTACAGAAAACAATCCACATTAATACTTCCTGAGACTTTTAAACGTGATTTTCCTAAGGCTCCCATGAACAGAGCTACATGCTGACAGGCACTGAGTAGGATTGGCAAAACGGGAGAACACCCTGCCTAGTTTAGTTATATTAAAATAATGGATCATTTGAATTTACCTGGATATAAAGGACAATTTAATTTCTACAACTAAAAAAATTATGTTCACTAATGGCAAAACATGAAATGAGACATTTTTAAAGTTTATTTTATATAATACTCTATTAGAAGAAGGAAAAGGTAGGTAGGAAAGTATACTGTTTGTAGGAAGAGTTTGCCTATACTGTAAAACTGGATAACAAGGCTTTCAAGCCAGTAATTTGACGTAAGATTCCAAATAACACAATTTTGTAAACAGGACTGAACTTTTTTTTTATTTCAAGAACTGCCTTAAATAAAAAAAAAGAACCAGACTTCCATGCCTTCTCCTGTTACTGATATGTCTAGTGATCTCAAAGACACTGTGACTGTGTTTGTGCCTCCCTGTCCCTATCTGCAGAACTGAGACAGTAATGCTGGCCTCCCCAGTAAAGTACTTCTCACCAGTAGTTTGAAATGCACTGTGTCAGAGTCAAGTATTACAAATGTATCATGAAAAGCACGTGTACACATGTAAAACAGTACTGGGGATCTCTTTGACCAACACCATTGCCAAACAAGAGAAAAACAGAAAATCAGTTTCCATTTCAGCAGCTTGTACCATGCTAGCTACTTAAAAATAAATATTTAGATAACGTTGCACTGAATTCCTGTTGAAAAGAATTGATGTTTGTAAATTTAGAATATGTCTGGCTTAGGAAAAAGGACTTTGCCTATGGTCAATTCATACACTTGACGTAATGGGTGGTTTATTGACTTTGATTCTGGTGATGTTTGATCAAAATTCAAATACTTCTTTAGGATGGTATGAAGTCAGACTTCAAGGCTATACTGAATGACTAGAAGATACTGGAGGATGACTAATATATTAATAAATATTGGCCATTTGACTTTACAACATTTGACAGCAGTTTCCCCATAATTAAGGAATGTGGTACTTTTGCACAGTTAGAAATATCATTTACCATTTTTACATATGCCACCAAACTTTAAGATAACAATCTTCTGACGGGTCGTAACTGATTTTTTGTAATTTCTCCCAGTCTGTTCATGCAGTATTTGTGAACTTATCAAGACTCCGATGTATGAATTTGTAATAATAATGGGCCAATTAACTTACGCAAGTACTTTCTGCTTGGTAACGGGTTCACCCTAATACTCAAAGTCAAAACTTGAGCAGAAATAACAAGCTTCAGATCTGTAATAGTGTGAGCACAACTTTTAGTTTCCCCAGAATCATAGTTTAAGATGCTTTTAAGAACAAAAATCAAGCAATATTTTTAAAGACACTCAATTTTTTATAACTATTTTCATCACTGAACTAATTTAATAGAAAATTCATTGAAAGTATGCTCAAAATATATTTGATATAATTCAGACAGTTTCTTATTGAGGAGCCAGCATTGAAAATCCTGGAATAACAAAAAGCGCATCAGAGTTTAGTCACAATTTCATGTGCTTAAATGAGTATCATCTTTTTAACACTTGAAACCCATTGTACTCCTGGTCACACCAACTACAAGTCCTTGATCCAAATCCTTTAATAAATTGCCATTCAATTTAAGAAAGCAGAACAACAGCACTTCCTAGTTAATATTTTCCTACAAGTACACCATAATTTATGTTGCAATTTATATATCCTGAGAGAAAATGAGAGTTTGACACCTCCTCTGTCTTTTTTTTCCCCTCAGATATTAAGAGAAGAATCTGATATATGAGAGATGTGGACATAACTACATAATTTTATTCCTGTTTCAGAAAAGTAACATATTTATATGTCACTGCTCTAACTGAATTTTTTTTTTTTTTTAAATTTTATCTGAAATTCACGCACAGAACGTCTCACTTGATGGCTTCAAAATTTTTTTGTATGCTTATCTGTTTCCCTTCACTAGTATGTGATTTTCAGCTTTACTTCCTAGCGGGTGAACTGACAGCTCACCCAAAAAGTTTTGAGCCCTTTTGCCCCAAAGTCTATCCTCATGATATGGATAGCATGATACATTTCTGCTATCTGGATAATACTGTAAAAACTTGGGAGTGACTCTACAGAAGAGTGGAAGGAGTTTCTGTGCCCTACTTGAATCCTTGGAGAACTTCATCTCATTGCAGCTGCAATGCAAACTGATCTCAAAAAAGCCTAATTTCCTCCTCTTCCCTCTCCTTTCTTCCCTAGTTTTCACAATTAGTGGAAACTAACCCTAGTTTCCTAAACTGTGAAACTGGATGCTTTCAGAATGCTACTGCTGATCTCAACTGCTTATTTCAGGGATGGTTTTCAGCTGAGACATCGTGGTATGAGTGATGCTTTACCATTTCTGGAATAGCAACAAAGCTTTAATACAACTAGTTATATTCATTATGCAGAAAAAATAACCCCAAATGGTTATCAGGATATCAAAGCTCATGCAACAGGCTTCCTCTCTGAAGTCTATATATGACTTCTATACTTAAAGCTGAAGTAGTCTCCCTCACCTTAGGAAGAAAACATTTCTTAGATAGATTCAAGGCAGCAGTTTGAAGTTTCTACCATGTTCAACCAGAAATTGGCACGAATATAAATAATTTTCCAAGAGGTTGTATGAACATATTTCCATTTACAATTATTATTCATATTCATCTATAATTTGTTCTAGATAGATGAAATCTATGAGCACTCTTTTAGACAGATGAGGATGAGAAACAGCCAGTTGTCAGGCTATTGCCAGTATTTGTGAAAAACGGGGGTGTGTGGAGTAAAATCCAGTCAATGTTCCTTTTGAAGATGGCAACTTGAACTGAGTGAGAAGCTATCAGTACTCCTCTGGTGCTTTTAGTATTCAGTAGCACCAAAAGATGTGCTAATAGCATATTTGCAATATTGCAAGAAGGTCTCAAAGCAAAGCAACCTCTCACATAAAATGAGATTTCCTCTCCTTCAAGGGAGACCAGGACATGGTTTGGATAATGGAACAGGAAAATAAGTGGGTCTTTTAGTGACAAAGTCTTAGATTATTTATTCTAAGGATTTTCAGGTAAGTTTTCAAACTTCAGCACTGATTGAACTGAACTGATGTCAAAGAGCCTGTACTGCATGTTAAAATAACATATGCTTGCCTTAACATAACTGTTCAAACTTTCTCCTCTTGCCATTAATCAGTACCGTCTAAAAACTCAGTTAACAGCTGCCCTCTACCACTTAGGGAGCTGTAGTCCAATGGTTCTATACATGTGATTGTAAAACACTTCATGAGAACGGCTGTGTGAGTGTAATACATTGCTACAAAATACTTGGCTTAATTGGGATATGCCGAACTGAGACTGCCATTTTACTAAGAAGCCCCAGGAAACTGATTCAGCTAACAATACTGAATAGCAGCAAGTGTTACTGAAACAGGACACTATTAGCATGAAATCAGTGTAGTGGGGATGATTTTGGATAGCATTAAGTGGTGTTTAATGAAGTGATAAATAGAAATCAATTTTTAACCCTTATCCTTTATTACAGAAATTGTCAAATGCACAATTAAAGGATAGACACAGAATTGAACACATGTAGGTAACACTCAAGTACAGCTGGCTTCAGAAGACCTCAAACCAAACAGTTCCACAAAAGGATCACAAATGCAAGATGATTTCAGTCAGAATGATTAGCAATCTGTTAACCAAAATGAGACACTCTTCTATCAGTAAAAATTGCTGTCTAAATGAAAGCACTAAACAAGATACCTACTTAATACTTATAAAGACAGCTGTGATTTAATGGTATTGTACAACCTAGAATATGTGGAGTACAAATACATGCATCATGCATGCATACATACCTGTTCATGGGCAAATCTTATCCAAATGTGTAAACTTCTACAATCTACAAAAGTAGAAAGTCATATCTTCTACTTCTTATGCCCCACGTACACTTCAAAAACTCTCCAAAATTACTTCTCATGTTATTTTAAAAAAAAGTAAAATCATTCTCTGACATTGAACATCAGACATAATTAAATTAGCCAAGTATTGCAACACAAAAAATAGTATTAGCATTCCTAGAAGAAATGCCATATTTATCCATAATCTACATTAATACTTTTCAATGCTATTGTTGCCAAAGAAACATGCATGAATAATCAGGCAGCTTACATACGTTCATCATCTCCAGTCAGCTGAGTCACTATGATTTTGGGATAACTGAAGCCTGCTCTGTGGGCCAAATCATTAATCCATCTTGCCATATCATTCCTTTTTTCTTCAGTAGCAAACCAAATCCTAGACAACAGCTTTGTAAAGTACACCCAAGAGGGAATCATAAGCATGGAAATTAAAAGGCTTATAAAATGTAAGCAATAAAAATAGCAAAATAATATATGGTACAGATACAGCATATGGAAACTAGAGTACTGTAATAAGCATTCTGACTTTCAACAATATTTTCATGCTAACTTCTGTGAGATCAAGCTTATCTGGTCTGGTTCACATGAGGGTTTCACAAAGAAAGCTTTTTATTATTTTTTTTTTCCCTATATAATGCCATCTCATCCCACCCAATGATTTTCAAGCAGTTCTTAGAGCTACAGGCTTGTGTTCGAATTTGTTTTACTAACTAAAACCAGATTTTACTGACTTTATAGGGCATCATAAACTTTTATTTGTTGGTTTTTTTTGGGGTGGGGGGTTGTGTGGCTTAGTTTTTTTTGTGTTGTGTTTTTTTTTTTTTAAAAAAAAAAGACAGAAAAAGAGAGAGAGCGCGCAATAGAGAGAGATATCTGTACATATTATTTTCCAGAAACACAAAGAACCCCAGATCCTTTCCTCAGAGGAATCATGATCTAGATTTCATATAGGACAATAACAAAAAGTGATAAATGCAAATACCAAACAGTGCCAATGCTGGTGCTCATGAGAAACCAGACAAAAATTTGTGCAGACACCTCAGGCATCAGCCTATTTTGAGGTGGTTTGCTCCTCTGTTCCATTCTCCCACCCCACCCAAAGGAATAATTTGTTTTGAACTCAGCTTTAAAATTCAGATTAACAGCAATCAAAGTAAGAGAATAATTTATGGAAGATCTATCTCTAACCCAAATCTTGCTTAGGGAGATCAAGAGAAGTAGATGAATGTGTGCTCTTTGAAAGTGTGGGTACGGAGACTAGCCTGCAAATCCAAGATCAAAGGAGAAAGCTGGGAGCCACCTCTAAGTTAGAGACCAGTCTTCATCCGAAGTGCAAACTTCCCCGAATATGACAGGGTTCTGTTAAAATTATTTTGGAGTCAACTGAAATTACTGAACTCCAACCCTGCAGATTAACAGGAAGACCACCCATAACTGAGAAAGAAATACTTCGGTACGGTACAATAACCATTTAGTACTCTACTGACAGTACTCTTCCGTCAGGGTGAAAGGGAGAAGAGAAAGAAATGTAGTTGTCTACAGATTCTCTCTAGAGTAGTATGGCTAACATGCATATTGGGTTAATACACAACCATAGTACCTTTCCCTTCTGTCTGATGTCTAGTCTGAAAACAGGAAGAATAACTTTGGGAAATAATTTTTGATGTGCCTTTGCAACCTCCCCTTCTTACATTCTCCAGAGAACAAAGAAACAATTAAGGAAATATAACAACAACTATGAAATTCTCTACTTCAATATTTTGGATATGTCTCATGAAACATAAAAATACAGTTCCTTTGATAGTCTTACTAGCAGTTATTGGTATATTAATTTTGGAGCAGAAGATCTGTTTAGTGAAACAGATTTTATGTTAGAATATGATGCTAAAATTGAGAGCATCTATAACCTCTTGTTCAGAATGTATACTTCACAAGATTGGGGCAAAACACTTTGTAAATAGTGATTTTTAAAAAACGGTGTTCCCCATGCCTAACAAATGTATAATTAGATGAAATTTGCATGTATTAATTTCCTTTCTGGAATTTCAAAATAACACTGCACATACATGCCTTCTGTTGGAGGCTATGTAAAAATCACAGCCCAGATAGAGTCAATAACTACCAGTGACTACTATATTCTTCCTACTAACTCCTTTATATTCTTTCTTCAAGAATTCACTACTGACCACAAGGTGTTGATCTAGAAATTTGGCCTATCATGACTATCTTCATGCTACGTACAAGCTCCAAGAACAGTCAAAACAAAGGCATCAGAGCAAACAGCCACTTTGAAGCTCGTGGGGGAAAACCCCACTACTTCGTTAAATAGTTAAATATCAAATACTTTTCAAAGAAGCCTGCTTCATATAAGTGCAAGTCCATTGCTGTTGATCTAATGAATACATATTTCTGTATTTGGGGTGGTTGTCCAAATCAGACCATTCATCAAGGGTCACCTGTCACCAAGCAGGATTAGAGAGGAAATAACAAGAGGCTGCAGCTTCATTATTCTGTGTTGCAGGAGAAAGCAAGCAGAATAGAGATATATAGGAAGAAATTTATTCCGTGCTATTGTGCCAAGAGAGAAAGCGTATCAGGCAATTTCATACGAAATCAGTCCCAGCGCACCATTTAATAGATAACAAGCCTTTGTGTAAAATAGCATTCAATCTACTGTGGGTGTCAGGCTTAAAATCGAACAGGCAATTACACACATCTATTCAGAAATAAATTATTCTGATTTCTTGAAAGTACCTATAAGAAAGTATGCTTCACGGAACTCAAAGAAATTAATAAAAACCAAAAAATTAATGGAAACTTCAGAAAAACTAGAGAACTTATCCTGTGCTGTGAATTTGTATAGTGACCAGTTCATCTTTCCACTTGAGTTGGTTGATCTGACAGTAAACATAATTTAGAATTAAATAACAGAACCTGTATCAGGTCATCACCAATTTCAACTTAAGCAGAAAAAAAGTATTAAAATGTAAACATATAAAAATCTTCTAATCAGCACAGGGCTGACACAAACATAATTCTATCAAAAATTCTCTTTTAGCCTTGTGACTGCCAAGACAACCCTTGACTCCATGCAGTGAAGTTACAATAGGAGAAAAGGAATTGCAAAAGGACATAGCAGACCTCCAGTTGTCACTAATGGCGAAGGTTTCTGGTCAAACAACATTTTCAAAGCCTACCTGCCTTGAAGGTTAGGAAGAATGCTTTCCAAGTCATTTTGGGTGTGCTTTTCTAGAAGTGTTATTTAATTCCTTCCAAGAAGAAGTGACAGAAGTGTGGGGTTTTTTGGTTTGTTTGTTTTTTTTAAGTAATAACAATGGAAAGGAGAGAGGTAATCACTGTGGTGTCCCGAAATAGAGAACAGTTGCTGTGCATTGGGCAGAGTTCCACTGTTGCTTTTGTAAATGTACTAATGAGCCATTGTCATACCGCTGCCAACCTGGCATTAGCAGCCCCCATAAATTTACTGCAAGAACACTGCTGTTTGTAATTAGCTCTTCATTACACAATCAGGCTGATTTAGAGAAGCTCTCATATGATTTGCTCTGCAAATGAAGCAATATAATTACACCTCACTTGAAATCAACAAATTAGACTGCTGTTTGCAATTGGCTGTATTATGTGCTGTTAGCATTCCAGCAATTGCAGGCCTGTTGCGGCCTTTAGCACTTAAATAAAGTAAGCATAATTAAAGTACTGAATATTTTTGAATTTGCAAGATCAGCTACATAATAGTCACAATTCTTTGCAATTAAAGAAGGAGCCAAGATTTATGCACCACAAACTCTCCATAAGCTTAAGTCACGATGTTGATAACACCTAACGATACATACAGAAATCAGGTAAAAATTACAGTAAGAAAATAGTCAAAGGGGCCAACATTTGCTTTGTCATGATTTATTTTGCAGTCAGCACTGAAGACTTAAGTCTATTCAGATCAAGCAGAGTACGGAGCTATTAGTTATGTCTTTGTTTTTGCACATCCTTAATAAAAGTAAATGTAACAATCTTTCCTTTTTATATTTTATAAAACATTTCTAAAATGTTTATCTTTTCTGCCTGCATGGTTTAATGTCAATCTCTTGGATGAGTAAGAGCAACAGAGGACTAATTCAACTGTTTGAATGCCACGAAGAAGCTTAAGCGGAAGTTGTTAACCAACAAGAGTTCTTCCCTTACCTGATCACTTGGGGCCAGACTGAAACAGGACACAGGAAAACACAGTGCTGGGTGTACATTCAATCATTTATAATAAAGACATTAACATCAAGAAGTAAAAACATACAACAAATGTTAGAAAGAGAAGACGAGACTGTGCAAAAAACTCCTTGTAGACAGTCTGCTTAGGAAGGACATTCAGGTATAATTACTTGTATTATGCTACTCTAATGGATCAGATAGAAATCTGAATATCTTGAAGATACTATATTGGCTGATACTGTTGTGGCAAACACTATAACAAGTCAAACATCTACTATTATGATCCAGTCTGATGTATTCACAATACTGATGAGTGATAATCAGCTCTTTCACTCTGTTTTGGCAAGACTTTACCAGTTACGCTCCTTCACATAGCAGGGTACTAAATCCTGTGGGTTTGGGATTCTATTGGCTTGCCAGAAGAGATGTCAAGAGGCTAAATACTTAAAGATCATATGCATATAGAACCTACTTGAAAAAAACACCAAAACATATTATAAAGACTGACACTCATTTGAGTTGCTGAGCAGCACTCAACCATTCATTTTTCATTAAGATTAAAGAAAAGACCATGGTAAGTCACCTATCAGTATAACTGGACAGCTCCAGTTCTCTCAATATTTGGCAATCTAGCATCCAACAATACAGTGAAATTTCCTTTGTTATGCTGTTGGGTTACTTTGTTTTGATGGACAGTAAATATGGAGTGACATTTCAGGTCTGATCAGGGAAAAATAGTACTGTGCCACAAATCAAATGATAACCAGGATTGTATCAATGGCTGTGATATGCTAATGGACGTTAGAAAGATTTGTGGCTAGGAAACACTACAAAATCAGCAATGACTTCATTTCCAATGCAATTTATCTAAAGTTCAGGTCAGGACACAATTTCAAAGACTTATTTTTTTGATATCATGAATAAGTGCTATATGTTAGTACACAGTGAAGAAAACTACATGAAGAGAAACAAGTTTTTACTTGATCCCAAGCAATACTCAAGATATGGTTTGAATAATTTAATGCAACTTCCACACAGATTTTTAAATTCCCTATATTCTACATTTTTGCAGAAGATTGAAGTAAGATAGTCAAAGAAGAATTACATAAAAATAAGAAAGTTCAGTAAAAGAATGTGAAGAGGAGCATCTGAAAGGGTAAAAAACACCCCTGAAGCATTGAGGGATTCTTGGTTTTGGTAATCTTTGTTCCGTTTGAAACAAACCACACTTCAGTCTCAAAGCAATAAATATACAACAAATAAAAAAAAAAAAAAGAGTAAGAGAAAGAAGTTTGCCTGGTCAAACAGCAAGGCGTCAAAGCCTGTTTAAAATAAGGTATAGTCTAAATCAAATCTAAATGATTAAAAAACCTCCTGGCTAGAAAATTGAGTGTCCTACCTCAAGAAGGTAGGACAAAAAAAGAAAAAAAAAGATGTTGAGGAACAGCTTGCAAAGGTATATGTGCCTAATAAAAACAATCTGCATAAAAACAATCAGATAGGACAACAGCAGAAATCTCCACAAGTTATGTGGCATCTGCATCCACTGTAGAAGAGTTTGTGGTGTTTTTCACATTACAACTTCTACTTATCACAGAAATGGTGGAAGACCTGTCTCAAAATTAATCATTAGAAGAAGCAGCTGTAAAACAAGTTTATCATACAATCAGTATCAGAATGTCAGAAGCAGAGGCTATTCCACCTGGTGTTTAAGGGAACCCTAGCATGAAATGGCTGAACTGCAACTGCAGCACATAACTCTCACTTAGCATTTTGACACTAGAGAAACAGCAGGTGGCAAATAAAGCCTCAGTATTTAAGAAAAGTGTGTTTGCAGGTTCTGGGAAACTACAGCTCCTAAAGTCTGACACCAGTATCAAGAAAACTGATAGAAAGTGCAAAAAACTACACAATTTAGGAACATATTGATAATACATCATCCTACTGAATCTATGTATTGTTTTTACCAAGCATAAAAAGAGAAAGCAACTGAAATGCTAGGGAGGGAAAATTCCTTTCATAAAAGGATTAATGCCTAGTCACAAGATTAATGGTAGGCAAATTGCTAGTTTTCACATCAGAGGGAAGCCAACACTGGAATTCCAGAGACACCTGTTTAAGGACTGCTTTTCAATGTATTCATATATGATTCAGAAAAGAGTTAATAGTGAAACGACAATTTTTTTCTGACAAAAAGGCTAGTAAAAAAGACTAAATTCTTCCATCAATAACTGGATGGCAGATGAATTTCAATGTGGATAAACAAAATAACTCACATAGGAAAGAAAAGGCTAACTTCAAATATGTGATGGACTGAGTTGACAACTACTGCTATGCAGGAAAAATATTGATTCTAGATATGAATAGACATCTTAGTAGAAATGACAGCTCAATGTTCACTAGTAATCAAAATACAAAACAGAACGCAAAAAAATATAAAACCTCTTTATGCCACTCAAAACAGTTGTGCGCCTGGATCTTTAGTATTATCTACAGCACTCTCTCTGTCATCACCCAAGATGTAGGACAGGTAGAAACAGTGAAAGAAAGAGCAAAAGAGATGGTAGAAAAATATTTCTGAACAAGGAATGATAGGAATGGTAGACAGACTAAGAGTCTTCAGTGGAGAAAAGAGGTGACTGAAGGCAACCCTTATGTGTGAAATCATGAGTAATGGAGGAAAGGTAGAGAGATAACCCTGCTTTTGTTTACTGGGTCTTCTAATACAAGAACCAACAAGTATCAAAGCAAATGCAAGTGAACTAAAAAGGTACTTGTTCTACACTACATGCATTTAAAAACAGAACTCAGTGCCACAAAGCATTGTTCAAAAGAATTACACAAATACATGGAAGGAAAAGCCACCAAGTTCTAAAAAGAAAGAAGTTAGTACTTCTACCTCAAAGAGTTACTAAGTCACTAATTGCTGAAAAGGTGTTTCATGTAGGCATCACTACTTTTTTGACCTGTTCTACTCTTTCCTAAGTATGTGTTATCAGCCTCCTTGGGATAGCATATGGAGCATTGCTCTGACCCTGTACGGTACCTCTTACATTCCACCAGAATTAAGAATTCAACTGTGTCCCAGACATCCAGTACCGCTTTAATGACAAATAACTATGATTTTTGGTCAATGGCATCCAGTCAGCTCAACAGGGAAAACAGAACAAGAAATTGTATGAAGATTGCCGATTTTCTGTGGATATCCGAAAGGGGAGAGTGTAGATTGCTGACCTTGACTGTGTGTAGAAAGACCAATTTTGGAAAAATAATTTACAAAAATTGAGAAGAATACTATAATGATGATGATTACATAAGCTTACATAATATTACACTGGCTGGTGATTATTACATAGTGGTTATTGAGAAACTCTCTATTCTTTTAATGTCATTAGCATTTAGACATTTTATTCTAGATAGTTTTAAAGATAAACATATTACCTTACTGGGTGATTTACACTGTTTAAAAATCAGTATTTGTTTGCTATTTTAGTACGATTGTCGCAAATATAACAGCTGTTGATAAATTCACTTCACTGCAATGAAATAAAGTTGCTATTACATTCCCCAGGCAAAAAGCAAACATTTTAGAACATATTAAAATCCCAATATGAAAGAGAATCAACTTAATACCTATACCTCTGTAAGAGTATGCTTTCTTTAAAGCCCATCTGTAATAATACTGAATTCCTGATGAAACTTGCCTTAAAAAGATCTTAAGCATTTCATATAAGCAATGGGCTACTAAAGGTGTTTTGTAGAAGTACAGTCTAGAGTCTTTCGCAAGCAAACTTTAAGAATTTATTTAGATCAGTAATACACTAGCAGAATATCTGCAGTGGAAAACATTCAGCTGTGATTAGGCAATCCAACCAGACCTCATAGATCTTAAATTTGCATATTTAAGATTTACAAAAGATATAAAAGATTGCAATGAGAGGGCAGAGGGGTGGTTTATTTTGCTTTCAACTAGAACTCAAAGCACGCAGATTAGCAGAGAAGATACAGTACTTTAAAATCCACTAAGAGGAGATAATAGGCTTATTTAATATATACAAAGACATACATAAGCAGTTACATAAATAAAATCATTATGAAGACCAATAAAGATATTACTATTTTCATAACCAAAAAAACTTTTAAAAACAGTAAAAACATTTGTGGAGATACAATCCTAACACGCCTATTTAAAAAGAACAGTTTGCTGCCCACAGATTTGGTTTATGCCTCAATTAGTATGAGGGCAAGTAGAACACAAACGTTGCAAAGTGAACCTGCAGAAGTGAAAAATGTTACAGAGCTAAGAGATATATGAAAAAAGTGTGTATATTGTGTACTTATCAAGAAAATGCTGTCTATGCAAGGATAGGTGCAGAAGTAGTAGGAAAAAATATAAACACACACATAACCTTAAAATAAATTCTGTTTTTACTTTCTACTGTATTCTTTATCAAGTAACAGGGATACTATGTCATAACTGAATTTCATAGCAGCTTTGGTTTTTTATGCAACTGTAGTTCTGTTTTGAAGAAAGCTGCCTGCTTTTTTCCAATTTTTACTTTCTGGGTAAGTTCTCCCAGAAGGTTTAAGTTGGTTTTGTTTTTCAAACATACAGAAGTTTCTCTAAGTTCTTCTGCAAAATGTCACCAATTTGCTACTCTGTTTCTGTTCTTTCTCTCTCCCAATTTCATGTCAGAAATTAAGTAATTCTCTCCCATTTTCTTATCATAAAGAAAGTAATTCACGTTAACCCTTTTGGCTGTCATCTTCACAGTGCAAACAAAACCGTTAACTAGGGAGAGAGGTGGCAGGATGCTTTAACATACACTACTGGCTTTCACCTCCAAAAATTACATTTGACTCATGTTTCATAACTGGAATAAATTTGGTTGCCTGGGTTGTGACAATTAATCCCAGGAAATGACAAGACAAAATGAGCAACATTCACTAATCTAAGGAGTCCAAGAATTAAAGTCTGTACATAGCTAAATGGGGAATTAATTGAAATTAAATGAAGTTTCCAAACCATGATCCAATTCGAACGTAAGTGCTTTAAGAAGTACTGAGACTGCTAACACATCGACATTCACGCTCTAGAAGGAAACTTTAAGAACAGAGTTAGGAGCATGGGGTTAACAGTGCACATTGGCATGAAACAGGAACAGTTAACCTCTTTATATGATCATTTACTACTTGGAATACCATAGTTTTCAGAATATATAGTGTTAGAAAATTTTACAAGCTATTTCCATGGAAAACTATATGCGTTTCCAAGAAGGTACCACCTGTCATACAAAATGAGAAAGGAATTAAAGAATTCATGAACATAAAAGTGTAACTGCCTCACATAATGGGCAAGCTTCATTCAGTCTAAGGCATTCTTTAATATTCAAGCCATTGCTACTAGCTACCTTTAAAAGACACAATTAATATTAATTGTTTGTGAGGCAACCCATTTCTTTACATTTTTTTATGTGCTTTGTAGTAATTCCTACATGCATCAGTTGAGATCAGGACCATGCTAGACATACAGACACCCCTCTCCTCTCCCCCCCCCCCCCACCCCCGAAACCAGTTCGTGCTTCAGAGAGTCTGCAGCTGACTGCAGGATCATACAACAGGATAACACAGTAACTGAAGAAACTCAGCCCTAAAGGGGCCAGTGGCATTCACTACTTTTCTTATTTTACCTTACTGTTGCAGTACTTGCATCTGTTCACTTGCAAGACATTTGTGTGCATCTGAAAACTTTTTGGAGAAGTATTAAAAACATAGTCTCAAGGATAGTTTAGCAGTGTGTTTCTAAAAAAAAAAAAAAAGACATTTCCCTTGTGTCATAATTTCTGCTATTATTGAAAGAATTTTGCTGCTGTTATTAATGGGCAGTTAGGAACTACCTAGAGCATAAAATGTCTCCAAAAATATAAAGTGAATACAGATGCTGTGCTGTAAGTTTCAGTAGACAATTTCTTAAGAAACATTAAAAGCCAAATTTGAGTTAATGCCTAGAATAACGATCACTTCTGAGAGACAAGAGCAATTACGCTTAGCCAAGTCAGAAGGCAGCCAAGACAACTGTGCCCATACAAGTGCTGAATTCAGACTCCTGAGAAGACTACCTAGTTTAATTTCTTCTACATTCCCTGCTTAGATGTCACACAACATCTATGCAAACACATAGAAATTGAAGACTGTCTCTTAAACTGTACCATTATTGCAGAAGTGTTAAGGAACAGATAGGAGTGGAAATGAATAAAACCCGTATTTTATTCAAAAGTCTACTTCTCCTATGTAACTTGGTCAGGTCAGAAGTCCTTAGCATTTCATTTTCACATGTAACACTAACATCATTACAGATTTAATTTAAAAAAAAAAAACACAAAAAACCCCCCAAAAAACAGAATGAGGAGATCCTTGGATAAAAGTACAAAGCTTTAGAAACTGCACAGAGAACACAACCTATTTTCACTTCCTTTCTTAAAAGTTAACAGCAAAAGACTCCAGTGTCTGAAGAGCTAGAAATCAACATTCACCTCACAAGGCAAATGGATTGTTCATGATCATCTGTCTAGCAGCATACTCCAGACGTGTGACCACATTTAATACAGAAATTATACTTGATCTGCAGCGTGCAGGTCTGGTAGGTGCTGGATGGATAAGAAATGCATGTATAGTTTCTTGTTCAGTGTTTAAAATAGCAATACATTGCAAATTAAAGTATACTTTGTACAACATCATATGCTAAATATAATTAATTGTTATGAAAGTATGTGCTTTAAAAGTTAAGATGATGTTTTAAGTAACCGTAATGGTCTAACAGGAAAGTTAAGCACAGATAATGTCAAGAACTTGTTATGCCTTTTTGTCCTTTACTTTTTCATTGTCTTTTCTTGCTTCAGTCATGACCTACAGTCAGCTTAAATCACATCTGACAACCCCACAGAAAGGCTGTAAAAGCAGCAATTAGGAACACTGGAAACACCCAAATAATTTATTGACATCCTGGGAGCAATTTGTGTCTGTTACTGAAAACCGCTAGAGTCCATCACATCACAAGACAGTCCCAGACCAAGGTGTCTCTCAATATTAAGAAAGAAAACCGGGGAAGTGCTGGCAAGGAGGGGAGAAGTGAGCAGAGCCTGTGGCAAAGGCCTGGTTGAGGCATTAGGAAAAAGGGGAGCATTCAGAGTAACTGGTCCCCTTCTTCCTATCACAGATAACTCCTTCCTGTCCATCATTCACATTTTACACTCCGGCTGCAATGCACAACTTCTCAGAAAAAACCCAAGCAGACTTAAACAGATTTCCATAATGAGTGAAGAAACATAGAGACAGTGAAAATTGGTTTTAAGGATCAAGTGCACCAAGTGCAAGTCCTCTCCTTTATTTACTTACTTTATAACATAATTTATGCTATGCTGCTATATTGGTGTATTCACTAATATCCTGAAGTGTCACTCTTTTGTAACATTAACTTTATGGAAAAATTAAACTGATAGTTGAGCAATTTATTCTATTAAAACCAATTTCAGTGCTCAACTACAGTTCTATGACCAAAATAATGTTACCATTTTAACCCTTTGGTCATAAACTACTATTTTAATGATTTATCAAATTCTTTTCAAACCTGACTTTTATGCTGAGGCTAAACATAATCTGAACTTGCAAATCTTTAATATAATGCCAATAAGGTCAGCCAAATTATGGAAGCAACTTGCTCTACACAGCTGCTGACCTTCCACTTCAGTGTAAGGTCAACAAGCCTAACATGATTCACCTCAGTGTTTATCCTGCATTAAACAATTAAGGAAACCCCTTTAGAAGATTATATCACTTCAGTGTGGACAGTTATATTAGTATAAAAGCATTTACACTGTTAACTTTTTTCCAGTACATGATACTTACGTAAGTTGCCCTAACAGCAGTATAGCGACACTCAAGGTACTGTAAACTGCAGGGGATATATAATCCCTAGACGTCTCATTCTGCTGAATGCAGACTTAAGAAAAATGTATGCCCTGCCTTAGTTCCTGCAATGATTTACCTGAAGCATGCCCACAATTTTCTTAAGGTTTGCAACCTCTGCAGAACTGAGATTAAAAACAGAAGCTAAAACTGCAGTGGTCATTAAAACAAAAGGAATGGAGAAATACATGGTCATTCAAGTAATAGCCGTATTCCCAAGACAGCGAGTATTTGACAGTAATAAAACATAGGCATAAGGGGAAGACCCTAACCTTCTCCAACAAATCATGCAAAAACAATTTAAACTTTCCTTATTATTCATTGTTTGTGTTGCGTCATTAGAGTACACCACACTTTACACACATCTGTTTTTCATTGCATCCCACAGCCAACAAACATTTGTCTTACTGTTCAAATGTTGGAGTCATTAACATGTGCTTTAAGGCACTACAAACCAAATGTTTCCAATTGCTGTGTGATAATCTGCTGGCAAGGCAAGAGATCCGATCAGAGCGCTAGGGAACCATGTAGAAGTTTAAAACACAGAACAAGTGTAAATGTATGCAAATCTTGAGGCCCACCTGAGAACGTTCCCACAGCAAATCTCTTTTTCCCTGCTCGTATTATGTTAACAATAAGATGTTAACATAAGATGTTCTGTGCCTGTGGAGTATCACCGAATACCAACAACAGCGATACCCGTTCAGCATGAAGCTTCTCAAATGCATAATCTTATCTGCTGGGTTAGCATTCCAGCTGGCTAGAGGTACTTCTGGGCAAAGTAGTGAATGAGATGCTTTCCCTGGTATGAGACCATTATACAAAGCAACAGGAATTTTAAGGAGGCTAAGTTCATTCTGCACAATTAGATAAGATGATGTTGGTTTCCTTGTTGAAAAATGATTAGAAAAAGACAAAAATAAAGTTTGCTTTGCCAGCATCATAATCTAATTTGCTGCATGATATCAAAATACCAGGCAGTCAAGAAAGGCTTCAGAGTTAAGTATGCTCACAGACATCCAATATCAAGAAAAAGAAATTCAAGACAGATCTTAAAGACAATTTAAAAAGCTGAAAATATGATTAAGGTAAAAAAACCCTCTAAGACATCCTCCAATTAAAAATAAGTTTCCCATACCAGATTGCTCAACCGAAAAGGGATAACTTGAAATATCCAAGGGAAATTCTGAATATCTGTTTCACAGAAATTAATTATATTTGTCTTGTAATTTAATTTTTGCTCAACTCTCGAGCATGAAGTTTTCATTCATATTCATATTCATTCTTATATTTCCTAGACCAGCAAAAGTCACAGTGCTTAGCTATACTGATCAGAGAGGAAAAACAATTTATCAAAAGCACCCATCATTCACCAGCTTTCAGCATAAAATTAGACAGCTTTATATACCAGAAGTCCCACTGATGTAAACAGGAAGAAATAATGTAATCAATGTAAGAATCAATAAGATGTATTTTTCCTCAATTTTTTCTTTCAATACAAAGGTTTTCATCTTGGTTGGTTGTTTTTATTTTCCCCTAAATAAATTTCAGAAGACAGCCACCTAGCACTAAAAACTCAAAGACCACAGAGCAAAAAATCATGATGCTGTATTTGACAACTTTGTATATCCACAGGATATAATTCATATGAATTATAAAGTTAGAATGAAAATGGTAGTTTTCATTAGGAAGATACATAACATGAGAGCAACAATACCATCTTAATGCTTTTTGAAACTCTACTGTCTAGGCGCCATCATATTCAATAGTGTGTCCTACAGGTTGCCCAACACAGAAGGGACAAACATCAGATAGATCCATGTACAGTTGGAAACAAATGTTCCCATTGTAATAATACAAAGATGGCTTATTTCTTCTTGTTTCCCCACAACAAATTTCTGACTTATGTTTCACCTTAAGGTTATTTGCTTTTTGTTATCATCACTTGCATAGATTTTTTTGGTTCAATTTTAGAAGGAAACTGTCTAGATGAATACTATACTCTCCTGGCTAACTCTTAGCTTACTCCTCCTCATACATAATCAATCTACTCTAAGACTTTCCTTGTAAAACAGGCGATATACTAAGGAACAACATGCCTTCTGGGACGAAGATTACATCACTGACGTTTTACCTTAATGCATCGATCACTCTACTTCAATTCCCCTTGACAACTACTAGTCCCCTAAAGCCATGCAGAAAACCAGCAAAGAATGGCATTTTATGTCATCCCAGAGCTACTTCAGTAGACACCCAGAAATGAGATATTGTGCATCTCTGATTTCTCATGGCTTAATCTAAGTATTTTCATTAGCCCCTGCATTTTCTCAGTCTTATGCAAAGAAGGAAAATCAGATTTGCACATCATTATTATCAGCCACATTAAACCATTTCCCTGTGCATTCACTGTGTTTGGTCCGGTCTGGGTGCCAGCCAGCCAACCATCACTTTCATGAGAAATGGCAAGGCAGCTGTTAACTCCTGGTCAGAGATATTGACCTCAGTCCTGAAGCAACTTAGTTCTATTTAAATATGAAAGAAAACACAAAATGCCCATTTCAGCACTTTTCAGCAGTATTTCCTTATGAAGCTGGGTAAAAGCAAGTGTGTGGCTCATAGAAGCCTTAATGTGTCTTTTTCCACACAGTGCATTTCTGTAACTAATTTAAAGGAGAGAATTGGCATGCCACAGAAGAGGCATGCTCATTTTGGCAATTCTAGAATAACTTTTTCTTTCAAAAAATATACATACTAAACATCTTTCTTATTTTATACATTGACAAAACAATAAAAAAGTAATTGAATTCAACAACAATTTCCATAAATCTAATATTACTGGTTTTCCTGTGTAATACATCTAAAAGCAACAGAGTTAAAATAATACATATATTTGGCATCAATCCACAAAGTTGTACTTGAACATTCAATAAGAATCTTTTTAAAGCAAGATACTCTTTGAACGATTTAGAAAACGTCACATAATAGTTTTCACAACATGGCTTTGAATGAAACAGTCAATTAAATAAGCATGCCACTGTCCAACAACTAAAATCGCTCATAGTTCTGGACTTTTTTTTTTTGACTATGCCTCTGATTGGGAATACTATATTTACTAGATTGTTTATATTTACTAATATATTTAATAATACTTAAATAATTCCATTTACACTCACAAATATATTAGAGAGACATATTGTACCAACGAGATTTATATATCACATACTAGACAGAAACACTAGCATAACCTTATCATTCCAAAGTTCTGTCCAGCTATCTAAAGAAGACAGGAAGAATTGCAGTTTTATATTGTATTTGTGTATAAAATGTCATCAGAAAATCTGCTTTTAGCTTTACACGAAATGGGAACTGGATTTTTATGTCTGATTGATACCTGATTAATACTCTGAGAAATTAAGAGAAATACTGCTGATTCATCTTAAAATGCAACCTTATGCAGAGAAATAAAACTAGAAAAAGCAAATGCATCTCAAAGTTTAAAATAATTGTATCAGAACTACGTTTCTGGTCTGACTTGAGGTTTTCCACCAGTTACCCCTTTTGCTGTGATCCCCCTCTGCATTTCCTGTAAAACAGATTCTCATTCTTGTCTCTCAGCTCCCTCCAGATTGTACTGATCACGATCCAGTTCGATACACATTTTCGCAAGAATGACTTCACCACCATCCCTATTCTTTCTCTTCAACTACTGAAACCTGGAATCATTCATCTTTCCTGGGATTTTGTAGCCCATTCCATAGCTATGAAGGGGTTTCAGCTTCAGGGTTTCCCACGATGTTAAAGAACACAGCCTGAAGGAGGAGAGTCAAGACAGGAAACAGAGACACAACTTCTGTTTCTCCTCCACTACTTATCTCTTGTATGCATGTAGGGATGTAAATGCGTTTGCAGGTTTCTGCTAACTCATCTGTATTTACCTTTATATTGCAAGAAAGCATACACATTTAAGTGGCTTTATAGAAACACTCTGCAAGGATGCATTACCAAAAAACCATGTATGCACCTGCGATATGAGTTATAATAGCAAGTTAAAAATTACTTCATACACACTAGTATGCAGTTAGATCACTGTGCCCCGACTTGCCTCACAGCTCATGCTGCTGCTTGTGTAATGCAGGAGTGCCACACGAGTAATGATTTTCACATCACAGAGAGACTGCGAGGCAGATAGTACTTTGGAATAGAAGGTGATTCTACCCTGTGGGCCTAGTTAATAGGCAGCTGAAATAAACCATCATCTGCCTAAAGGAAAACTGATTGCAAAACAAACTGAAAACAAAATGACTATGCCACATTTTTCCAAAGATTTCATAATATAGCACACAATCTTGCAGGGGGTTTGTTTTTTTGGGGGGGTTGGGTTGTGTTGGGTTTTTTTTTTTTGTAATGGTTCTTGGGCATATTGGATTTGACTTTTTCTGACCTAAAGCGTGTTTCTAAAGTTCAATCCAGTATGTGCCACCTTAATTAGATATCCTACAAGAGATACAAGCTGTTTCATCACAGATCTTTTTCTGTCAATGTAGTTGTTTTATACTAGGACAAGCCCATCCGTTCTACTGGTCTTCATGTGAATTCTGAAAGTACCCAAAAAGGGCAAACAAAAACCACTACAGCACAGTGGAATGCAAGTGCTATCCAGAATAGTTTACTATTTAATATTTGCATACAGTTTACAGAATTTCACACCTCTTTAAAGGGCTCCCAAACTCTATCCCACTGAAATAAAGGAAACTTGCTTTTAATTGCATTTTTATAACTACTGTTACTTTACTGTCATTCATAATCAAGTCACAGCATTTAAGAATATATAACATTTGGCAGGTACAGCATAAGTTGCCCACTCCAAGAAGGAAATGAAGTTGAAATAGATAACATTTCAAAAAACCCAAACAAACAAAAAAGGGTGGGGATATGAGAAAAAGGAATGTATTGGGTTTGCGTGGCATTGCTTTGGCAGCAGGGCGGGGCTACAGGGGTGGCTTCTGTGAGAAGCTGCTAGAAGCTTCTCCTATGTCTGATAGAGCCAATGCCAGCCAGCTCCAAGACGGATCTGCCACTGGCTAAGGCTGAGCTAATCAGCAACAGTGGTAGCGCCTCTGTGATAACATATTTAAGAAGGGGGGAAAAACCGGGAAGAGGCAGCCGGAGAAGAGAGGAGTGAGAATATGTGAGAGAAACAACTCTGCAGACACCAAGGTCAGTGAAGAAGGAGGGGGAGGAGAGGCTCCAGGCGCCGGAGCAGAGATTCCCCTGCAGCCCCTGGTGAAGACCATGGTGAGGCAGGCTCTACCCCTGCAGCCCAGGGAGGTCCATGGTGGAGCAGATATCCACCTGCAGCCCCTGGAGGACCCCACGCTGGAGCAGGTGGATGCCCGAAGGAGGCTGTGACCCTGTGGGAAGCCCATGCTGGAGCAGGCTCCTGGCAGGACCTGTGGAGAGAGGAGCCCACGCTGGAACAGGTTTGCTGGCAGGACTTGCAATCGCGCGGGGGACCCACATTGGAGCAGTCTGTTCCTGAAGGACTGCACCCTGTGGAAAGGACATATGCTGGAGCAGTTCGTGAAGAACTGCAGCCCGTGGGAAGAACCCACGCTAGAGAAGTTCGTGGAGAACTGTCTCCTGTGGGAGGGACCCCACACTGGAGCAGGGGAAGAGTGTGAGGAGGAAGGAGTGGCAGAAACAACGTGTGATGAACTGACCGCAACCCCCATTCCCCGTCCCCCTGTGCCGCTTGGGGCGGGAAGAGGTTCGGGAGTGAAGTTGAGCCCGGGAAGAAGGGAGGGGTGGGGGGAAGGTATTGTTTTTTTTAAGATTTGATTTTACTTCTCATTATCCTACTCTGATTTTGATTGGTAATAAATTAAACTAATTTCCCCAAGGCAAGTCTGTTTTGCCCATGATGGTGGTTGGTGAGTGATCTCCCTATGCCCTTATCTCGACCTATGAGCCTTTTCCTCATATTTTCTCTCTCCTGTCCAGCTGAGGAAGGGGAGTGAGTGAGCAGCTGTGTGGTGATTAGTCCGGCTGGGCTTAAACCATGACAAGGAAGAAGAAATTGGCTCACAGATCTTGAAGCTCTAAATTCAGTTAAAGTTACCTCAACTAGCAATACTTACAAGACTCTACAGAAACAATCCATTCAGTTCAAAAGTAATAATCATCAATTACCTTCAAAATTTTATCACCTGTACTACAGGAGTACACATCAAAAAATAAAGGGCTCCAGTGTACTTGGCACCATCAATTTGTTTTACATTTCATGCCCTTACATTTACAGCTGGCATCCAGATTGTCACTCGCTAGTTAAAAGCATGTTTAACATTCTTCCAAAGAAAAAAAAAAACCAAGGAATATGTCAAAAGAGGATATTTAAGGTCCTGCTAATAACATTCTGACTAGATGCACATATTTTAATTTGCCCTGTAGTACACTTAAATGCTGTGTTCATGTATTATTACAGTTTGTAGCACAAAATCTATTTCCTATAATTAATATCAAGCTGCCAGTAGAAAAACAGAAGAAGGAGGTTTGCAGATAAGAAGCAAGCACTTCAATTAGTGTTTTCAAATATAAATTCAGATTATTTTCATTTTTCCATCAATTAGCATAATCTGCCATTGCTTTCTTCAGTTAAAAATTGCAATAGGTAAACCACGCAAAGAAGACCAAGACTAACATCTGTTCTGAATAATTTTGCAGTGCTAAAGGATACTGACTTCAATATCATTACATTTTTTTGCACATACTATCTCTTTCTTTCTACACACCTGGATCTACTTTATGGAACAGATCATGGGACTAAGATCCTTGAGTAATGTTATTCAATTCTCATCTAAATGAATCCGTTGTCCTTGAAACATTTTAAAGCACCATCACTTTCCATTAGAACTGCATAATATATTTTTAAAAATAAGAAACCTTATGAAGTTAGAATATTTACAAAACTGCCTTGTAAGTGAGCATCTTTCTTTTTTGACTAGAAATACTGTACTACAAATACAGAAAATGCTGCAAAAGGCAAAGGGAAGTTGCTCACAGCTGCTCTGTGGAGCTGCAGCAGAAACAACTGCTACACATATACATCAGTGAAAATTAGAAATCTTATGCCTTATTAACTTGCCTTCTCCATCAATACTGATTTTCAATCTGAAGGATGATATATTACGTGGGTTTTAAAAGGGAAGACATATATAATTTAGTTTTTGTCAGAAAGAAAATGTTAATGGTATTTTGGCCTTTAATATTACGGGATACATAGGATGCCCAGAAAGGTTCCCCAGTCTTATAACACACCTTTCTCACCCAGCCATTGTACCGGTTGCATTCTCTACAGGCAATGATAATTAATTAGTTGATTAGAACATTTAGAAATCCTTAAAGAAAAAGCATCAGCAATCAAATCCTATAGTTCTTACAATAAAATACTGGATTGAATAGGCAACCACTTTACTCAGTATAGCCAGAGGACATCAGAAAAATCCATGAGGCATGGGAGGGCTCTCTTCAAAAGACTTCTACACCTTCAAACATCTGAAGACAATTAATTTGTGTCTCTTCTGTGATTAAATGAGGCAGAAATGGAGTAAGACAGCAAACTCATGTCTATCCTGCTAAATCTAAAGCAACAAATTTGCTATTTTGATAGCTGTGCACAAACAGCACTTTTACAAAGAATGTCAACTCTGTTTTCTAAATTAGGTGTGTGTTGCCCTTCAAATGAAAGGGGGGGGGGGAGGGGGGGAGAGAACTTAGCCAGACATCCTCTTCCAGATTTGTTGAGAGATTTCTACCAATTAAAGATTATTAGGTTCCTAATAAAGAATCAACATTTAGCCTGCAAATTAAAATTATGCATTCCCTCCGATTATTTTTTTCAGAGCTAGAAAATATTGTGGAAAAGTACCCTGACCTAGCAGGAAGAGAAATTAGCTCATATATCTTAAAAACCAAAACAACCAACCGACCTGCCCCCTGCCCCCCAACCTACACACCTCTCTGACAATAGCAACACTCACTCAAGCTTCCAAACCCAGAAATCAGTACAGCCTAGAATTTTGCATCCCCGAATGCCATGCACACATTTGCAGTATGTTTTACAGGTGTAATTTGAAGTGTTCTGTCCATCACATAAAAGCCAAATCCCTAACAATTACCTGTTCTAAATGGTTCGGATTTTCCATATTGTGTAGCGTACTCTGGTTTGCCGAGACACTGCAGGAGTCTGGCCTTTCTCAAGCTTGGGTGGTCCAGTCACCTCTCCAGCCAGTAGTATTACCAATAGACTGGAAATATTACCTTAAAATAAGCTTTCCACTATATATTAGTTTTTTACAAACATTTTCACTTTTTTTTTTCTGTTTTGACAGATGCATGCATTTTATTTTGATTATTAGCTTCATTCCAGGTTTAAAGCATTTGTCCTAATGCTTATTTCTTGAATTTGTGCGTGGGAAGGGGAGATATGGGGGTTCCTACAGCAGGTGAACAAAAGCTTGCTAAGTCACTGACCATAAACGAAATCAACAGATTTGTTTGCCTCTGTGTGCTGTCTGTGTCTCAGTGGAATTATGCAGCAGCCTGCAAAGCTGAAAAAACTGAACCGTGTACTCTCATAATGCATAAGCATACAACAGAATAAAAAGGAAAAAAATAAGAAATTTAAAAAAAAAAAATAAATCACTACCCCAGGTAAAAATATTCTATATCTGTAACTTGGGAAGGCAGAGGGGAATGCTTAAAAGCTCGTGGCATGTACCAAGTCATCTTGCTTCTAGCACTCTCTTCTTCACCAAAATCTTCCACTGTATGTGGAACTAACTTTAATTTAGAAAGCCTGATTTGACCCAGTCCTATTAAAATAAATCCTTTATAATTGCTAGATACAAGTTATTAATGTTTTGTTCGCAAATCAGCAACATTTAAAAAACAAACTATGCATGACAGATCCATTAAAGCATTCAGCCGTTTATAAACGTCATAAAATTGCCCATCTGCCTGAAAGATGCATGAGCTCAATTTGGGAAAACAGCACATACAGAAAAGCCCCCAAAGTTGACTGAAATGTCTGGATAGTGATTTCTGAAGGCAACAAAATATTCCTTTTCAAGCTAATCAAAATTATAATTGTATTTTTGTACAAGAAGATTTGTAACTAGACAATTCCATACATCATTAATGCCTCCTGTGAGACATACAAGATGCACAGAGCAATGAACAAACACGCATAAGTACACTTTTGATTTTTGACTGCACAAAATAAAAATCTGCATAAACACATACAACACTAAACAAAATAGATGCTTTCGGCAACAGGGCCTTCATTTATGCAGGATAAATAAATTAAATAAATACAGATGATAGTGGAACTGATTGCCATTAGCCAGGAAAGAATCATCAGAAACAAATGCTGTCAAATTATGTATTGTGTTATCTCAACAGAAAAGCATCGAGATTAAATGAATACAAATGAATTGCAGCTTTCAATAATCGTTGAAAATATTCTATAGAATAGAAAGGCTTTTTTTCATTTGTTTCTTTGGACAGAAATAGAATATACCAGAGCTTTAATGGGAACTGAAATTATTTTCTGTTGTACTCTATGTCTGAAGCAAGGTCAGAATAGCTATTAGAGCTCTTTAAACATTTCCGATTTTGTCAGGGTTACCAAATTAATAGGACAGGACAAACCTTTGTTCCTCACGTATAAAGCTTTGAAGGCATTCTTTTGCTAAACGCATTACAGGATTTTTCTTTCTCTAGGTCATGTTAAGATTTGAAAATTTAACACTCACTAGTAACCCTACCTGTAAGAAACAGTCTAGAGAAGACACCAGCATTTAGTTTAGAAAAAAAAAAATGCATATAGCTAGCAACCAAATCAACATTCTGCCAGCCATCTCCCAGAGAAATTATTAGAAGCTACTATCTACACCTGTATGTCAAGTGTGGTACCACCAAACGAACAGGAAAATAACAGCTCATTTATACTACTGGCAGTATATTTGGAATAATGTTAGTAGATCTCAGGCTTGCCCATGATTTGCAAACTGGAAAAAAAAAAAGAACAAAACAAACCACTAAACATTTATAATACTGTAAAATAATGTAAAAGGTTTTCTGAAGTTATTTAAGATGCGTAAAACATAACTCATGGCACACACAATACTATTGCTTGTTCTTTAAGGATGTTACTATTTTGCTTGGTGATTACAAGCCTACTTGAAAGTCTGCATTCAGGAAGGGGGAAAGGTATTTTGAAAGTCTACTTGGGTGTACTCAAATTTTGCAATTAAGACAACCTTGGCTGTAACAAACTACCATCTTTGGAAGGACTACTAGGATGTTAATTCAAAAGCTTGTCATGCCTTATTAAACTGCATTTAATTTTGAAAACTGAAAGCTGCTAGCCCTTTCTGTGTACAATGAGAAGATAATGAATTATTTAAAGTAAGGATAATGCTGAAATAACAGTCAGGTATGAAAAAGATCATGAATAAATTTCAATCTTAAATTAAAAGAAAGCTTCTAAATAACAGACAACTAATGTTGGCAAGAACCCTTCATGTTGACACTAGGGCAAGACCTAGTTGATTAGACTGTGAAAAATCATACTGTAGATCTCAGGCCTGTATTCCTGACACCTAATAACAAAGAACCCCTCAGAAAAGAAAAATTGATCGACTTAGATGGACTGTTTGCAAGAGGTCCGAAGCAATGGACTTCAGCTGCTATCCCACATCATCTGACCACAGGTTTTCACACTGAATACTGTATTCAGGAGACATTATAATCCAAAGATGTAGAAGTTAATTAACATCTCCATTACACTACTCGCTGAAGTTTCGGAAGTAATATTTTTGAGTACTAGCTAAGAATTGCTAAACGCCAATGAGATTCCCATCATCTAATTCATAGTGTCAACTTTGACATTTAAAAAAAAATTAAAAAGACGAATTTTCTTTAAATTTAAAACACTCAAAGAGGAAGGAATGTAGGAAAATGTGTAAGGACTATGTATTTTCCACTTTTTCAGCTACTAATGTGTATCTTTTCCATAGTTCATTAATTACAATAGCTGAAGAAGGTAACCGTGAGCTAATTGTTCAAGTCTCTTGTCAAGTTGTTTAATGTATCACTGCAATATAATAATGCTTTTTCGAGTGGAAAGTAAACAGCTGATGTTTGAGAGAAAAGCAGACGTAGAAACCAGTGTTTACTCAGGTTTAGAGATTTTTCTTTCCTATTTATGAGATCAAATTTGAGTATTCCACGTGAAAAATTTAAAAATAATTTAATTTCAGCCATAATTCAATTTAACCTTAAAGAAATGCAAATCAAAGCTGAGATGCATATTAGAAAATACAAAAAACACCCCACAAAACTAGAATGGCATTTAATTTACTACATGAATAAATATGCTTCTAGTATTTCAAGATTACTCAGAGGGCATATACTGATTTATTTCAGAATATACTTCAGATATCTCATGAACAACACTCCACACAAGTATGGCATAAATATTTTTAAAAGTAGACACACAGAGGACATAATCTTGCTAAGTACAGGCTGCCCATTGCTACCACCTTTTTACTATCTTAAAAATTCTCTGCACATTCGCGTGAGGAAGGGACGCAGCCTACAGCCATCAGCATCATGCACAGCAAGCATTTCATAGGGTGAGCAAGCCGAAAGAGATTGACCAATACAGAGCTTGTAGAAACACAACCTTCATATTCTGACTCCACAAGTACTCAGAAGTGAAATTGCTTCTCTATTATAACCAATTCAAGGAACTACATGAAAAGTAAAAATTTGTTTTCATATTAATATTGCAGGACTGAAGTTTTCATTTTTACAGCTGAGCTGTATTTGAGTTGCCCGAGTACAGGCAGCGTTGGGATGGGGGGTACTCCTAACTTTCTCCCACAGCAGCCACATTCCCAATCCATTCCATCTAGGTGAAGTGTACAATTCCAGTTATTTGAAGCTCTTCCACCTCTCCCTTTCTCACAGCATGACAATATTGTTTTGCTCCAGCAAATTAAAAGCATTTTGAGATGGGCTGCAGATGCCTTCAAGATGACCATTATTCTGAGTTGAACTCTCCACAACCTCAGGGCAACCCTTTCTTTTCCCATTGGTAAAGCCATTCTGTCAAGTCAGAATGCCTTTAGTAATGAAACTGCTATTGCAAAATACATCACGGAGCTGAAGGCAAAAGCCTGTAATTTCAGAATAAAAACCCCATACCAGAAATCATAATATTAAATAATCAAAATTGAGAATGGACAGCGAAGAGCAGAAAACTTGGTATTATGGATTCAAATCAGTTTATTCCAACCCATGCTTGGATGTCTTTGAAATTGTACTTGTTATTTGTTACACTGACAGTACTTTATTTTGACCAGAAGCAAGTCCAAGTTTAATAAAATTCAAATAACATCTGTGAGTGCATTATAAAGGAAATGAAAGAGGCATTTTATAACTTGATACCCCAAGTATAAAAATGTAAATCCTGTGGTTTAGTTAGATCTCTAGTCAATACTGACATCTTGAAATTGAATTTATTTAATTTTCTGTTTGGCCTTTTACCTTTTTTTTTTTTTTAAAGCTCCTTTTAAGTATAGTGATGTATTGTTTTATCAACTTTGGATAAAGAGACTTAACTTTTAACCCTATATGAGGGCCAGTCTCATAATTTTTCTGACGTAGTGCACATGAGGCAGTAATACACCAACGTGAAGGTCAACATTACCTCAAAATTTTGCTGCGTTAAACTCTGCTCCTGTAAAGGTTTGCTTACCCTATCACTGTTATGAACAGTGCAGCTGAAGTTGCTGGGATCACTCTGGGTTCCAGGATGTTACATTAAGCAGGGGTGAAGCCACCACAATTCTTTAGGGAGTAGAAAACATCTATTTTTACCTTCGTATAATTACTTGACTGTAGCAATAGTTTTCCCAGCTGGCAAGGCTATGTGTTTCAGGTGTAACTATTCAGCATACCTAATAGGTATGTGGATTCACACTTTCTTACAAATAACGTCTATGTAAGTTAGGCCTAGTATTGCAAATACCTGCCAACACCATGGTTAACAAGAGCACGCTTAACTTGACAAGAGTTTTCAAGATAGCAATGTTAGCTGTCAAGTTTACAGCTTTCAAATACCTAGGGTGTCAGCATCTACATTTGGGATGACTTTCGGATGACACCTATTCACTTGCAAGTCCTCTTTCTAGGTATCACATCTACTGCAAGAATCATACTGTAATTGATAGGGTCACCAAGCAGCCTTATTACTAAGAGCTCATTAATCCTTCCCAGGTTAAGAGGCAAAAACCGGGCTGGTCTAACAGATGCAGCATTGCCTCTTGTTCTCAGCAGTCTCCCTTCTGTCCATGGTATAGCACAAGGACAGATACTTCAAGGAGACAAGAATGGTAAACACAGAGTGCTCTTCTGTGGCAAGATGAGTCTGTACGCTTAATCCTTCACAGAAGGCCCATTTTATGTCGCAGGCAAAGATTTCTCCTTGCAAGCCACTTCCAGGTTCCACAGTCTCCAGTTACATTAAAAGATGGCAAGATCTGTCCTAGCACTTTTGGCTGATTGGAAACTTACTGCAGTGGACCACTCCCTACTGATGTAACAATGCTTTTCACCAGAAACTTCTCTGGTAGAGCCGTATTTTGGGTAAACCTGGGTGGGGTGCAGAAGCATAAGCTTGTTTAATTGCTGTTTTCATTACAGTTCCACATAGACACTCACAGTCTTTCCTTAGGAGAAAAAAAAAAAGACCATTTCAGAACTAAATCAAGTACCAAGCCTTATGCAAGGACTTTTATCAGCTTTTATTTTTTTTACCACCTGATGTTTCTTTTTATTAACAATACCCAGCAGTTTGCTTGAGAAAGTTATAACACCACACTCTGATTTTGGTGTTGGTGTAGGAGTAATATTGGTTGTCTCTCAAAGTTCTTGCCAATGCAATACATAAAATATAGTGATGAAAAAGATAATGCAACTCCTCATGCCTTCTATTAGAGTAAGTGTGCTTCAAATTCAATGGTCACTGCTTAGTTTTATTTTCATTCTCAGCTGTTTCAAAATGAAGCGCATCTCTCTAGTCTGTACCAAATGACTAGTGTTCTCCAGAGAACTGTTGTATATTGACATCAGCTTGACTTAAGTGCACTGGCGTAAATATTGATGTACACATACTACAGCACTAACAAATTGTTTTAATCTATAAAGGTAAAATAGAATTAACCTTAACTTTTCAACTGAATTATTTCAGTTTAGTACTCACTTAAGGCAACAGATTTCTGTGCACATTTATCTCATTCCTTTTTAACTCTCAACACTTGTTCAGTCTATCCTACTGGACAACAGGTGATTTCTGAAGTTTTTCCTATTGTATAAACTTCTAACCATAGGACATCTTATGTAGGTAGCAGAAAGTTGCATCAGCACAGCTCTCCTACGATAGATATTTATGCTGTACAACATAATGACAGAGAGACGGTTACGTTAGCATCAGTTGCAAGCAGTCTAGTCTCATAAGCACAGCATTTCTCCCCAGCTCATTAACTTTACTTAGCAGCAGTTGGGCACTTGTAACTTCACTTGGAACCCTCATTTTTAGGATAGTAATTCCTGTAGAAGCAGGGATGCTCCTGCTTCTGCCTTTCTCCTCCCGCTATTTTTTTTACTTTCTGCCACAAAGGGGTATTCTAATCACATAAGCAATGCTCAATATGCTCAATGGCCCATATCATCACAGCACGGAGAACAAAAAACCCAACCAAACCAAAAACCCTCACCAAATACAAACAGTGACTTGTCACAAAATATTGCCGTAAAATTACTTGCACAGAATTATTTTTCTACATTTATAAAAGCTTGTTTCTCAGCTTTCTGAGAAGCCATAGACAGTCAGGCAGCTGTTAACTTGCCATCAAGAGCAATGATGGCCCTCAGCCCCTCCATTCACCACCACTGCTGCCTCCACACATACCATTGATGGCAGCTAGGGCTCCTTTCCTACTTCCATTATGTCAGCCGGTTTGGCTATACACAGCACCAAGAGGCAACCCCAGACACCTTCCCATTAACAATTAATAATGTCCCATTCCTTGTTCTACTGTTTCTCCAGGAAGAGTGCTAATGAGCTGTGTCCATGTACTCCTTTGGATGTGTTCAGCACTGACGTTGTTGGAAGCGTTCTATTTGGTGCCCCAATCCCCACAGGCATATGCTTCTTTGCAACAAACAGCATGTATTTCTTGAGTGGGAGGTTGTGCAATCTGATACTCTTATAGAGCTGCTTTGCTTTTAGCACAAACTCCCTTACCCTATTGTGTGTATGATATCACCAACATCATTTACAGAACTACAGGTCAAAAAATTAAATTTAAATAAAAAAATTTAGAAATAAAAATAAAATAAAATCAGACAACCTCTATATGGCCAAAAAGGGTCTGGCAGGCTATTAGGATAATTGGGCCATAGATCAGATCTTCCTCGATGCTCACACAAAACAAAGCGCATCACTGCCATTGAATGTCACTGACCAACTGAGCCCTGATCAAGTAGTCACAGGTTGGTTCTGCAGACTGACCTGCATGTTATTTATCTGGGCTATTCATAGAACAGACATCTGGTGCAAAGCATATGGTATCTGATGTGGGACAGTACAATACTCTGAAAATCAAATTAGTGGTGCAAAAACCAGAGCTAAGCAAGAGGACAGAGATAGAAGAACATAATAGGTGACAAAATGAGAAGGGACTGGCTCATCAACATGAACAAAAATTTCCCATTTTGTCATTTTCCACCAAAACACCACTTCATTGCCAGTGGCAGAAACTAGTTCTGTCCTGCAAGAAGCTCTTGGCTGCTAAGTTTTCCAATTTCTTTTTTCCTTGGCAAATCTGATTTATTTTTTTTCCAACTAAAACACTGCCCAATAATTGTTACTGCTAATAAATTCATTGTTGGCTGTGGCATTGTTTATTTTTTCTTATAATAGATGCTATACCAAATAGAGAAGTATGGGCTAAAGTAAAAATGCTTGGTAAGTCAATTTTACAATGCATGGGCACACGCTGTGTTAGTAACAGTTCACAGGCCTGACTATGCTAATAAAGTCATTAAAACACAAAGGGAATAATGGTTGATGTACAAACCTATCATGTGTTGGCAACTCACATGAATTGTTTAACTAATTATGCCAATCTACGTTGCCCCAAAGTTTTAGAATGTTAATTAGAATTTTTAGGATTCCTTTGTAAATGCAAGCTGTTCCATAACAGAACCAATGAAAACTTGCTTCCTTTTTAATTTTGTCCTTTCCTCCAAAACTGTTATCCACATTCTGCTTCCTGCCATGTTTTCAGAGATTTCTCTGCCAACAGTCCGTAACTTCAGAGCAAACTATGACAACCATAAACACCCCATCCCCAAAAATAAACCCTCAAACCAACCCCCCCTCACCCTTTCAAAACACCCTTACACAAAAAAAACCCTCCCAGAAAAAAAGC
Organism: Gavia stellata; assembly: GCF_030936135.1. Taxonomy (NCBI): domain Eukaryota; kingdom Metazoa; phylum Chordata; class Aves; order Gaviiformes; family Gaviidae; genus Gavia; species Gavia stellata. The sequence continues at coordinate 41,804,887 of NC_082598.1, forward strand.
TACTTTCCACAAGGCTCATTTTCCCAGAAACCAGCCTTGCAATACCAGAGGTGCACACCAAGCCACTGCAGAGATACTTAACACAGAGGTATGTTGGTACCTCCAAATAAAGGTGTTCATTTTCCGTGGCAGATGACTCTTACTGAAACTGATAGGTCTTAAATTTACACCCAGTTTGGAATACAGGGCTTGCATGAATTAGGTATTGGAATTGCAACCCAAAATCCATCACAAAGCCTAAAATATTCTGCATACTTTACATATATAATGATATACATGTATATCATTAAACTTTTGTGAAAAAGCTACAGTACTTGGGCCTAGAACCGAGTTATTCAGAAGTCTCTAGTGAAGAACTGACTGCTAAATCAGTTGGGAAGAGTAAAAACATTCTTAAATTTAAGCATCTGCCAGCACACAGCATAGTCAGTTCCCTTATCAACAGCTTTCTAAGGCAAACTAAGTAGAAGTCTAATACTTGCCTCCCTTTTATAGAGCTTGTTAAGTGACAACGTATTTCTTTTATGTGTGGTAAAACTCCTGCAAACTCTAGATTCAGTTCCCTTTCATCTTGCCAGTACACCACCATTTGGCCATTTGTGTTTACAATGTAAATCAAAAATACTATTGTTGTTGAAACAAAGAGAGTAATTTGATCAGTTTTCTCCCTCCCATTCCTTCATCATTTTTAAGTATATAAACTCTCTATAAATTATATTTTGCAACTTTAGGTACCTATATTTAAATCTACATTTCCTTCTGACTGTCACAGATGATTTTCTATATTCACATAGATTTTTATATTAAACTTGTCCATAGCCAAATATTGCACTTCCAGATTACATAACATTTGCTCACCTCCCTCTTAATACCAAGTCTCCAGTCTGCATTATATTGATATTTAAAAAGGTGCAGATGTCCTTTTACTTTTATAACATCTAAATGTCATAATTTGTACTGAATATTATGCACAAACTATCTAAAGTTTTTGGTTTTGATCACAAAAGCCAAAGAAGTGAATATGAATAAAATGAAGACACACAAGTAATTTTGCAGACACCCAGCAAACTGCTGGGTACCCGGCTGTGCAATAAAACATTTTCATCATCTGTTATCAAAAGTTCTTTATGTGCATTTCAGCATTTATATTTGCATTAGTTAAGAGAACAACAGAGCTCCAGCATTTTTATCCATTTTTACACCGCTTTCAAGTTTTACTTTTTCTCATCTACTCTATTTCTAACAAGGTCTGGCTTTTTGTAACAACTTCTTAGACTTTTGTAAAAAGGAAAAGTTTGATTAGTAGAACACCCTAGAGGAAAACATTTGTCATTTAATCACTACTTTTAAAGTAACAGTGCTATTGAAATATCCCATTCTCACTTTCAACTATCTACAGATGACATTTAGGTTCCTACCAGAAAACTCTATAATACAAAGTTGTGGAACAAGCATAGCATACACATTATCACTTAAATAGTATATAACTGATTTAACAAAATAAAGTAATAACCATTTGTCAGCTATTTGACATATGAAGCTTCATGGAGAAATTATACAATGAGAAAAAAGCATGCAGATTTATCACTAATCATTATACTGCTTCAGCACTGCAGTAAACTTTGCTTGCAATGATTCTATCAGTTTTGACAACAAGTGAACACACTTATATTTAATTTTTGATCTAATCTGTCTTCAATGTCTTTCACACTGCTTTACTGCTCTCATCAGTCTAGGAAAAAGCAACTAAAAGGTGAAGGACTAATAACAGTAAACACGACATATATTCAATCACTTTTAAAAAAGATTATTTTATGAACTGGGAGGGCAGGGGGATAGATATAAGTCAGCATTTTTTCAACATAAAATAACCCAACTGGATTACATGTGGCCACTTCACAAAAAAAGAAAAAAGGGCACAAGAAAACATGATATAGCCTTTTCTCAAAACATACAGTACCAAATATGTTCAAGTTCAAGACTGGCAACCATTCAAAAATGCATTTATAATCTTTATATTAATAATACCAAAAACAGATATGTAAAGTCTTCCTAATGGCACAACAGTTCTAGGCCCAGCTCCGTACAAGTCTTAATAGGTTGCTTTCAGATTTTCAAACCAGACACTTTTGTTAAGCATTTCCATGCTATATGAACCACTTCCAGCTGAAAACTGTTCCACTGAAAAGTTAGATAAATTTATACAACTGGATATGAAGATGATTTGGGAAATTTTTATAGTGTTCTAGGAATTAATATTACAGGTAATATTTACTCCCAAAGTACTTCCAGCCAGCAGCAGAACCTAAATTAATGCAGGCAATGAAGAGCAAAGGAAGTTACGACATTCCCTGTTTACTGGCATTAATCCTTTTTCTAATAAATGGGAAATAGATAAGCTTTCTAAAACATTAACACATTTAGAAGTACATCAACAAGTCAGTATGATGTCCATTAAAAAAAACACCACAGTATCACCGTATTGAGCAAGCATAGCCCTCAGTAGCTGCTTTCTCAGTACAAGAAGCATTTTTACTTGTCAGACACCTAATAAAACCAACTTATAGACTTCCCTGTAAGTTGTTTACTACTAGGAAATTGTTAGCCTGCAGAAAAATTGTTGTGCTATTTCACGCTTCTTGTTTTGAAAACTTTGATCCATGGTCTAGATTCTATAAACATAGAATAGCCAGAACTTTACTCACTTTACAATTTCACTTAAATGACATTACAGACAGAGAAGCAGTTCATCAAAGGACATATTGCAACTAAAGCAGCAGATATGAGAGGGTAAGATAGATGTGTGCAGCATTAATCTTTTTAAGCCCTGAAATATCAAGTTAAAAAAAAAATCTTACAGAAGATGATTCCACTGCAGCGCTCTAATAATATTCCTCTCATTCTCCTAGGGGCTTCTCACAATTGTAGGTCAGAAATCTGGTCCTGTAAGTTCCTAGCTGAGACAAAGGTTTTACCTAAAATATTAGCAAAGAGCACAATTCTCTTTTTCACTATCAATCTACTCAGAACAAGGCTCACATCCACACTAGCAACTGATGTTTCAACAGAAACAACCAAAACCACCCAAACGCTAAAAGTCGGAGCTCTTCATGCCTGAAATCCTAAAAGATGTACAGAAATCTGAAAGAAAAACTATTTTCCAGTTCCATATCATTGTTATGAATGAATTTTACCTAAGAAATTGTTAAATTTCATTTAAAGAACTTCAGAGAATTCACTTCTTGTGTTGCTTTCAAGAAGTAATTATGGCAAAGATCATTAAGTGATTGCAGTTTTCTTAATTTTACTGTACATAGGTGATATAAACTTTGATTAACTATTCTAAAGCAGTTTTTCACATTCCACTCAAGAGAGTCTCATTTCTTTGTATGGCTACTTTGTACCAGTATATGAAGCTGTCTAACTCAATAAAATTTCAGGATTAAAATCTAATGAATTGCATCCAAATGGTCAAAGTTAATAGGTTTTCTGAGTAAAAGTGATGCCGAAGAAAAAGCTGTTGAAACACTAAAATTTGAGTATTTCACAAACAGTATACTCTACTGTATTAATAAAGGCCAATGAACAGTTCACAGTCTCTTCTCTTTGAGATGAATTTCAGTATTCATGCAAAGTAAAACAAAAGCCACTTATACGAGTTTATTCCAGCTAACAATCAAACAGTACTTCAAGGCAAGCAGTCCAGCAGGTACAATCTCCTCACTTTTTGCTTCCCTTTAGTTTCTATATAGACCACACTGCATTATAAATTTCAAGCTGAAACAAAATCAGTTGGGCCTTACCTCTGTCACTGAAGTCATCCACAAGAATGATTTCTGCTATCAGGCTGTCTGGAGTGCGGTTGATAATACTGTGTATTGTTCGCAAGAGTGAAGTCCAGCCTTCATTATGAAATGGGATAATTATGCTAGTATTTGGTAGCTTTTCCAAGTACACCTTGTGCTTACAGCTGGAGAGAGAAGAAAATAATTGCATAAGCGTACTGAAAAGTCTGAGTTGGCAAATACCGCCATTCATTTGGGCCATTCACCCATCATGGCTTCTGGCATAAAATCCAACAGTATAATTAAACAGTACTTTCATGTGACAATAGCTAGTTCATTTAAAATATTTATATTGCTTGCAACATACAATAAATCTGAACGACGGCAAAATTTAAGTACACTGGCTGGAACTGGATGCTTTTCCTTCACTGGAAACGTTTTCCTGAAAAATGACAGAGGACATATCTTCTACAACATTATTTTCAGAAAACAAATCCTCTTATCAGAAAGAATTCTGAAACACAATATGAAGCAAAAAGAAATCTGAAATAATCCTTTTTTTGTCCATAGCAGACAAAATTTGTAAAAGCAGTCTACTATACCAAGAGACAAACTCTAGAAAATAATTCAGTGTTATTATCCTGGCTGACCTGTGTTCACGGTATGCAAAACAACAACATCCACAAATACAACTCCAACTTCACATCTAGATATCCAAATTGATTGCTGCTATTAAGTACAGAGATAAAACAACACATGATTCTGAAGATGCAGACTGATATGAGCAAGAAAATATAAACAACCTTTCATTTTTGAAAGAAAAGCACTGCACCTTCAGCATCTTAATTGAACAGGATCTATGTAATATCAGTGCTTAACTTCACTATTTTTAATACTGACTTGTTTACATATTTGAGCAAAAAAACATTCTTTAAAAATAAATAATGGCCCTGTAATTCAGTTTCTCCTAATAGATGAGAATATTTCATGAATAACCTTTAGGTTACTGCAACTGATAGGATCTCATCTTTCATGTTTTGTTGAAAAAGTGGGAAAAGGGACACATTCCTCTGTTGTTAATAGGGACGGCATTTTCAGCTCGGGGGACAAAGTAACTGAATGATTTCTCATTCCCCAAGAGAAAGTCGCACCTGATAAAGGCATCTCTACAAGCAGAAGCATGTCAGCCTTGCAATAAACAAACAAAAGCAACAAAAAAAGGAAAAAAGTTTAGACCTGCCACTTCTAGGTATAAAAAAAGTATAGATATCTTCGCTGCTTTTCAGAAAGAATACTATACATATCAAATACTGCTGTAGGTTACAATGTTGATTTACATATATTTGCAGCTTAGTTTGCATTTCCACTTTATAAATGTCACTTAGAAATCAATATTTACCAATTTATTGTACAGCTACCGCACTGAAGAAATGCTCCAAAGAAATAATAAAAACTTTAGCTACTACAGTTGTATTTGCAAAATATTAACTGTTATGTAGTTGTAAATAAACAATCAAATTTTGGATGTTTTCCTAAAAAATAAGATTTAAATTTCTAATTCAGACATTTCTTCCTAAAATGTGGTGACAATTAATTTAATGACAAGCCATTTGCAAAAATAATACTTTTTGAAACTTCTTAATAAGCAGCTTGCTGGTAGAACATATACGTACACTGTAAAACGGACAGTTGCTTTGCAAGAATGAAGTTCTAGAGAAAACAGTGCTCATTACCTAGTGACAGAAAAGGCTAAGTATATATTCTAACAATTTGGGAGGAAAAAAATCCACTGCAGTGATAGAATTAAGTAAAAATTCTTTTTCTTCTGTAGGAAAAAATACAACAAAGGAAGCCCATTATTAATATATAGCTGTTTCATCTGGCAAATTAAGAAAAACACCTGCCAAAACCACCACCTACTGTTGCCAGCTGTTTGCCAACAGTGAAGCTTCTTGGACTAGAACAAATGCAACTACTATAAATGCATGTAATTCTTATGTTATTCCTGAAAGCATGATTTTTCCTTTAGCATTTTTAACTTCCAGTAAGATTTTAAAACTAGTAAGTTCTCCATAAAACCCCAAGCCAACAAACAAAAACAAAAAATGCCACACAAAACCAAGCAAAAGAACCCCACACATCAGACTACAACTTCTAAAGGCTGAAGGAAAAAAAATAACACCCAAACCACCCAAATACATCAGGATGTTGTTTCTTTTTAAAAATGTCGCCCCTCCTGTATGACAATATACCTTTTGAAAGAGGTTGTACTGAAATTTGCGTATTTGCATGGTCAATATTGTAACCTTAAGCGTATAGAGATGAGGAAGGTCATTGGATTTGGATATTGTCACCAATGGTTTCAGAGTAATTGCATATTCAAAGCAATAAGAAGGAGAAGCAACATCGATGGACCTAGTTCTAAACTATTTTGTTCTTCCTATGGAAGAGATTGCTCTATTAATGCTAAGAGACAGCCATGCTTAGAAGACAGAAGAGGAAAAACACCTTACATTTTCTTAATGTGTCTCTGTCATTCTACTTTGACCTTTAATCCTAATTTATATTTACTTTTACTTTGATAGTCGTTGCAAAGGTAGCTGGCTATATGTGAATTGATTTGCAGCAAGAGCCACAAACCACCAAAATGCCCTTTTCCTACTTTTCTCAAAAAAGCTGGTCATATTCTCAAATTGGTAGAAATGAAACCTTAAATTTCATTATCTTCTATTCTTAAGACAATCTGTTACATTTCAAAGCGGTGGCCTACTTGCCTTTCTTCAGCAAGTTAAATTCTGCTCATTTTTAGTCCCTTGCTCTCTGACATCAGACTCTAACAGAAGATCACTATGTTTTAGATGGCGTAACACAGAAATCCATTTTGTCTGAAGTTCTATTCAGCATTATCTGTAGAAGAGTATAGCTGGCTCTGTGCTGTGATGGGCTGCAGGACAGATCTGACGGATAGCTGTAATGCTCAGGAAAGGCAATAAAGATGCAGTTTGACATCCACTGCTGAGACACTGGATTTACTAAGAGAAAAATGTGCAACATTTGTTCAAAATTCATCAGTGTGCTTCTTTTATATCCCGTATTTTAGAAATGATGCCAAATACCCTAGCTGCCACACACTTCTTGGAAGCACACACATGGCTTCTTGTAAGCCATTGCTAGTCTTCGAAATAACAATCAGGTCTTTCTGCGTAGAGTAAAGAACTAGTTATAATATCACTAGGTCAGAGTGAAGTCCATAGTCATAAACTATTATTATATTTAAATTTATTAATGGTGCCTACAACATAAACCAGTCTAGGTAGATGTATGATTCACATTTTAAGCAGAAAAGATAAGAGTTTTTTATATGCAACAGTTGATGTCAATCAGCATTACTTTATGCTATCGTTTTCATTATCAAATCACAGGGCAACTGATAAAGGCAAATGTATTACTGTAGAGCTTTAGTATCACATCATATTCTGGTTCAGGAATTAAGAAAAACAACAAAAACCATCAGTGGAGAATTGAAAAAAGGGTGCAACTACTAGGTCTTTCAAAATAATTTTTAATACTAAGGTCTTATTTGCTATTTTTAGTTTGTTTCCATCAGGACCAGTTTTTGCCCTAGTGGTATTTTCATCTGGATTAACTTCTAAAATAACTCATGACCATTTGGCAGTAACAAGATTGATTTGAATGCTAAAAGAAGATGAAGACAGGTGATTTGACTCAGACAACTGTTCTGTCCATGGTTTCTAACCACTATGTAATTGTAGGAGTATTTGTATCAGACATGCATGCTGTACTGATATGCCTGTTATCTTTCCTCCTAATAAGTCTGAAGATATAACTAATACACAAGTTACTTCTAAGGATATCTCCTCCACCCCTAAACACACACAGAGTAACTGCTTGCACTCAGTCAGAAAAGACCACACAGAACAAGGGAAAAACCCAGCTTATCATTACTCCATATGGCAAGTTAGCTATTAAACCAAAATAATTTGCTTCTGCAGTATAATCCTACTGCATTTTGGTATTGTTATAAAGGCAAACTGGGAAGTGGAAGTCCATTGTGTTCTGCAGGTGGACTTTTTTTTTTTTTAAATTTAAAGAAAGTCTGTAGTTCAAATTTTTGTGTTTTTACACCATGCACTTGCCCTAAACTTTTAAAAACGCAGAACTTTTCAGACAGAGTTCAGTCAAATAATAACTAGCCTTTTGGTTGTACTTTTCAAAGTGAATAAGTGGCTGCCATCAAAAGAGATTACCTTGGAAAGCTAGGTCATTTATTTCAAAAGTGCAGTATTCAAATGTCTGAATCAACAAGTTGGGAGGGGGTATATTCAAATGCCTGAATCAACAAGTTAGGAGGGGGTGAGAGGGTGAAGAAACAACCATACATATCTAGAACTCATGGCAGGAATACTATTCAAGGGAGAGAACCACCTGATGATTGAAATGAGAAAAGTGCTCCTACTCAGCATAAGCATTTTCTGCTTAACCTTAATAGAATACTACAGATTGACCTTAATAAAGTACTACAGATGCTTTCCTAAAGATGCCTCTTTTCTTGCACTTAAACATCACATACTTAAGTGCAGCATATCAGTACTTATTCGTGGAACAATGCTGAATAATAGGTTCAAGTAGCTAAGGTTATGAGAATGACAATTTCTTCACATAAATGTTATAGATTTCTGCAAACTTATTATTTAATAAAATCTTAAATGTCAGAATAAGTCTGAAAATTATATACAAATGTTTTGGTAGAAATACCTAGGAAGAAAATAACCATGATAAGCAACTGTCATCCTGCTAAGTAAGTAGCTCACACCTGCATTTTCTTATTGAAGTTATTACATTAGCATTCAGAAGAAAGGGAGTTTGAAGAGGAGAACATGCAAGGGGCATTATGCATTTCCCTTGCACAAATCCTCAGAATTATGAAATAACATTAGCAATTTGGACTTTGCCAGAAAAATATTTTATAGACACAAACTCTTGTGTATGTATGTATGAAAAAATTGGCTCCAAATGATGAATTTGCTGATGAATCAGATACAATGACATTTTCAAGATTATTATAATGAATCAAAAGTTATGAACCTTGAATTATGCTTACAAATATCGCTATCCTTGATCAATCTTGTCTTTCTTTCCATGATATTTCAGAACTCAATATCTGATATTTCTTATCAAAGAATAATACTGCATCATTAAATTTGTCCCTTCAAGACTTTCAGATGAGATTTTTAAAAACAGAGGACTTGTCTACCAGGGCATGAACTGTTTCCAAATTAATTTTCAAATCAATAAGTACCTCTTCACTATCTCTGGCCAAAGAATCTCATTCCTCTTTCCCTTCCATTATTAAATACATTACTAAGCACTAATCATACCTATGATTCAAGTATGTTGTTTATTACTGTTTTGAAAAACTGAACTCTGAAAGCTGCACAATACTGTTTGTTATACACACCTACCACAGAGTCACCAGAAAATGGCTACTATGAAATCAAAGTTCTTTACAAAAAGTTAAGGTAGAGTTTCTTTGTAAATAATTTGTGTAGTGAAAAATAATAAATACACATAACTGACAAAGTGGAACTATCTACCAGCTTTGTATTTGGCATGCTGTTCATACAGTTTGTTATCGTAGCTGGGCATCTGGCTCCAGGAATTCAAGGCTTATTCATAAAGATGATACACTGTCACACCCTTTAACTAGCTTTAAAACACTTAACACTGATTTAGTTATTCCTTTGAGATATAGAATTCTTCTGCTGGGTTGAAATAAGAATCAAAACCTAGTTTCTGAATAAAACACTTTTAGAGTCAGTTTCAAAGTTGCAGGGAGACTTTTAGAAGGTTAAACGAATAGTAAGTTTCTCTACTCCTGAAATACTAAGTTGCCTGAGGAAGAAAAAATTGTCATAGAAACACCTGGAAGCTCTTTGCAGCAGGCACTAATAAAATACAACTTGAAAAGAGGACCGCTCATAAAAAGAGAGCTAGTGAAAAGGAGTTACAATTACACTTTATTATTCACTACTGAGCATCCTAAGACTATTATGATTTCATTTTGTAAGTTAGCCTACTCTACCAGGCAGAAATAAAGAAATAGCATCCTTTTATTTCAAGGTATAGGGATAGTTCTGTTTAATTCCCTGATGAGTTTATAAGTAGAAAAAAGAAGTCCTAAACCATCATATTAGCTTCAGAAAAGATGCAGAACTGCAAAATTCTCCAGCTCTACAGCCTCTCTGTTAACAGAAACATGTAGAAATCTACTGCCTCTGTAGAAGAACAAAAGAAAGAAAATGGGCTTCTAAAATGATGACAAAGGAGAGCAGGGTGGGCACCATTTCAGCCACTTTACAGCAACGCCAATTCATAAAAGCAGCAATTTGTTTGACCCTGTGGATATAACAACAATATTTTATGCACATTAAGGGATGCCAATAGCAATGCCTTGGCCAGTTACCAGGTTCTGTGCCTTCTAGACACATCAACAACCTTGTAAGCCACCCTTTCTGATAGATAATAGCATAGGAGAAGTTAAATGTCTTGCAGACATCCTTTTGCTGCATTTAGGAAGCAAGGTAGCAGCCTACGACAGCAGTTACTGAATCATAAAAGTAGCCCACCTCCAATAGTCTCCTCTAACAGGTACTGTCAGAGAAACTTAGAGCAAAATAGAGATTTTCAACCTTCTTTTTCCACTGGCTTTGTCAGCGCATGCTCTCTTAGCTGAGCTGCTTTTTCAGATCTGACTTTTTCTTTCCCTTTATTAAAGGAACTACAGCACCCACCGGGCTCCCAGCTACTGACAAGTCCTCTACAAAGCTACCAGGACAAAACATTTTCCAGTGAAGATTTACATAGTAATTGTCTTAGCGTGTCAAAGTATCCAATTTACAGCAACAAGCTTCAGTCACACTGTGTTTCTGTTCCAATCTGGCCTTGTCAACTGAGCCTGATAAAGTAGTGGTAACTAGTAATTTCTGCTGCCATTTGACAAGGCTGTAAAATTAGCTTGGCTGTGAGCTGACGGAGGAGAAAGTAATCTCTGTTTTCACAGTGGCTCACAGCTGGGAAGCAAGCAGGCATTACTGGTTATGGGCCTCAATAGATGTCACAACACTTTTACCTACTAGAACAAATAAACCTTCTCCAAAACATTATTGCTATTTTCATGAAAAAAACAAAGAGAAAGATTAAGTTGTACAGTAGAAATAGTTTGCATTATTGCTATTAAATGCACTAACAAACAACATGTCTTGGAAACTAAATAGGCAAAGCCCTGTGTTCTCTATGTAGGTTTCCCTCAGCATGGACTTCATCAGAGCTAAGAGAGCTGAATTAGGTGCTTGTTACTTTACGTAAAATTGCATCATTTGTCTGTCATAGAAAATCCCTCCAGCAGCACTGCATGTCATTGAAGAAATCAAAGTCAGTGAGCTTGCTTCACTTCATGCTTCAAACCGAAAGTTTTCTCTAACCAAGGGAAGAACACAAGAGGCAGATAAGCTTTATGATACAAAGAATGTTTATGTTTGCAAAGCTTTGTTTTACGAGATAGTGAGGTATAAAACCATCATCACCCATGGAAAGATCTAACAAAAATTAAAAAAAAACCCAACCAAACAAAAAAACCTGCTTTAACATGCTTTAAGAAACTTATCTACTTACCCATATGTATTAAATCTAGGCTTGGGGAAAAAAATGAATGCCTGTAGTAATTTTACACCATCTCAAAAGCCCTCACAAGCAAGCTTACATCAGCAGGCATCCCAGTGCTATATTTCAACTTGAACCTTGCACTTTATTACCTATGAATTCCAAAATACCAGCAAGCAGCCCAATTTATAATATATACACATACACACACCCCCAAACCACTTTTTTTCCTCTTTTTTTGAGAGAAGATTACAGAAACAGCAATGTACTCAAAATTCACTCATTCACACCAAGCACACTTGTCTGATCGTCTCTCAAAAGGCAGGCAGACCTTAGCATGATCAATGAAAAGCCTCTATTTTGAGTTGAGGTTCATTTTCCTGGTTGAAGGAGAAGAAACAGGATTAAAACCTCGGGCTTTTGTCATCTCAAATTGCATTTTAAGCATGCTACTTCAGGAACAAACCAACCCATGACGTTCCACTACCCTTTAACTTCTGTTTCAGAAATCCTAATTATTCTTTTACCACTTGCCCTTACATTCCAAAGCCATCCCGTAGGCTCCTAGGAACCCTCTGGCATATCAGCCACTCATCCCAGTTTTGTGCCAGTCCTCAGGAACCTCTCCCAGTTGTTGTGATCATTCAAAGATAGTTGAGAGTGGCCTCAGAATGATATCAGTTCCTTCAGCATTCATGGATACTTCCGATCAGGGCCCATGGACTTATTATGTCCAGTTTGCCTAAGTATTTTAAGACATTCCTTCTGTGATCTACCTACATCTCTCCTCCACTCCCTTTCACAGTAATACATGACCAGGCTCACACCTCTCTCTCAACATCATCTCCCATACACAATATATGAGATTAAATAATGAGTGAGATATTACTAGGTCTGACCAGTGTCTCTAACACCAAAATCATGGGGGCAAACGCTGTGAGAGTGCTGCCATCAAGCCTCATGATCAGTAAGTTCTCATGCCTGCTACCACATCTTGTGGCCAGCGCAGCCTTTGGAAAATTAGAGCTTGATAAGGTTATTCATAATCAAACCAGGCAAAATAGAAAGAAGTTGCTTTTTCATTCCAGGCTTGCTGCACATTTGCTGTCCTTATTATATGATGTATAACAACTAATTCTGTTGCCAGTGGGAATGTACCACTGGCACTTGCCATGTTTTGTTAATATTAGAGCTGAAATCTCATTTAGAAGTATCCAGTCTTATGCAAATTCACATTAGATACATGCCTAACTGTATGAAAATATGCTTGGAAAGGAAGCAAGAATGGAGATAAGGAAAAGGAAGGTATACTGAAGCGTTTCATAAAACTATTAAATTAACAGCATATAACATCATCACTTTCACCTGTGAACTGCAAAGGTACAGATCCCCAGAACATTCCACATTTCTCCCAGATCTTAGTGAAGTTGATGTACTTTCCAATTTTAGTATTGTCTTATATGAGAGCTAAAAGTTCTGGCTTTAACCATTGCCAAATGCTAATAGACTTGGCTATCCCAGATGCACAGAACTGGCTGGAGGGTAAATACCCTTCAGTATTCCTGTCCCTATTAAGTTTAGATTTCACAGTTATGTTTACTGCAGCTTGCTATTTTCTCAGCAGCGTGGGAGGCTTTACTGGATTCTAGGTAACATGCAAAGCACCTAACCACACAAGAACTACTGTCCTCCACTTGTATAAACAGCTTTTTCTTTTATCAAATTCTTTTCAGTAAACAGAAACAGACTCATCAGGCTTGGACTCTCCTCACTGGCCTATTAAATACTGCAACCTGTTCCTCACCCATGGACGGAAGGGGAATAATCAATCTTCAGCCACATTTTAGCTGTTGCTGCTATGAAAAAAGACACACAAAGCACCCAGAAGGCACTTGGGAATTATTCCATGTTATTCGTTACTATCAATACATATTGTGCAGAGGAACTGACAGCAGGCACGACAGAGACAGAAGGCCACAAGTTTTCTTGAATAGAAAATATTCCTGATCCTGTTTTGTGGAGCTGCACTTTGAATGAGATGCCCTGAAGCAATTGCAGAGAACAATCTGGTGAGGCTTGGAAATTGGGACATTGCCTATAATGTTTTTGACTGCATGACTTTCCACCTTCACTACATTATTCAGTAACTGCACAAAATGCTTTGAAAAATGGTCAGAGTAATAACCTACAGTTTTCTCACTACCCCAGAATTTTTGTTTAACCAGTTGCTCTGTGGCCAGATGAGGTTAAGGTAATACTAGTAAACAGCAATACAAAGCAATGCACTATGTATACGTCTATAAAAACATTTCTGATTTCCCAAAGTGAATGAGAACTAGAAAGAAACCTTCTACTCTCTTAGTTTCTTTCAATGTATAATGAAAAATTCAATAGAAGATTGACCCAAACAACTAATTATTTCCATGAGCTTTTTTAAATATTGTGAAGTTCAGCATACTTAGATCAAATAATTTTTCTTTTAGTGTCTCGAAGTAGGACAGGACTAAGCCTTTCTTTAAGATTATAAAATGCTGAAGGAATTCATTGGAATCTATCTTGGAGGACGGGATTAAAGCTGGATTTTTACATTTTATTTTTAAGGACAATATACATAGCTTAAATTGTGACAAATGCACTGTATTTATAAAAAGAAAGTAATTAAATACATTCAATGCAATAACTGAAAATTTTTAGATGATTCAGATATGAACTACTGCATAACTATAATATTTATATAACATATCCCTTTCCCATACTAGTCTAGTAATTCTAGTCTTTCTGCAAAGTTAACTAAAACATAACTAAGGATTAACAGTAACTCTGCAACTATTGCAAAGACACAAAAACATACAGCCAAACAAAAACCAAACCCCCCTAAGAAATCCCATTGCGTATTCATTTTAGCTGCTTTTAAAAATACAAGGGACAGCAACAACACTGCATTCAAATATTTTGAGAGAACACCGTTCAGGCATTCTCTCAGCTTCTGTTACTGAAAAGAAGGGAGAGTTGGAGAGTTTCAGTTATGCAGAACAGGTAGAGCAAAATTTGCTTTTTTATTATTAAAAGAAAGAAAATCTCATTAGTGTTCAGGACACAGAAGTTCTCACAGCCTTTAGCTAAATACCCGTAATTCTTTGAATATGAAAATGCATTTCTTCTAAGGCCTGTGAAAAGTTTAATGTGTAAAAAAAACCCGAGCATAGCTCAGACTTCTGAAAAGGAATACTGCTTGGAGTGACAGTGAAGGGCCACCACTTCACACAGCAACAGCAAGACCAGCAGTCAACGGTTAGAAACACTGACTCCAGCCCATACATGCTAAAAAACAGACATCAGAAAAATCAGGTTGGGCATCCTGAATGTGCAATATAAACATTAAGAATTTAATTGCAAAATGCATCTATCTATGCCCATGGAAACCTAAAAAGGATGGGATTTCTTGTGATAGATTATTCAAGCAAGCCAACAAGGATTTGTGTATCTCATCTGTGACTACACAAGTTAAAAACAACAAAAAAAAAAATCTACAAATTGCAGCTAAAAGGAGACCTGTTATTGAAATCAAGCTATACAAACATAACATAACCATGGAAGATGTTAAATGATAATGCTTGCAACTCTGTTGGTATCAGGAATTAACTTGAAATCCTTGATTCAAGAATGAAAAGCTAAAAAAATCAGATGCTCTAGTTTACAAGGACTTAGGATTTTGAAGAAGGATATAACACAAAATTTATATTCACTTTTGAGACTAGATGATTGCAATCATTCCCCCAAGCCTCATTAAAATCACATTTTGAATGCTATTCAAAATGTGAATCAGATTCAGTTTTGTTCAAACAAAACTGGTATGAGTGGCAGAATATTTAATATTGTTGAAAAAATAAGAATTAATGGTAACTGCTATATTAAAAAATTACAAAAAGTAGTATTTGTCTCTACAACAGAAAACAATACTAACAGCATTTTTCCTAGCTTTAGTGGGTTTGTATCCCAGAATACAGAAAGTGGCATGGGGCAAGTGAAAAGAAAAAACAAAAACACTATTCTTGTGGGTTTTGAAATATTTTTCATATTGGTACAGAACTTCTAACTCTTAAATAGTAATTCCATTGCCAACTCTCAATACTACCCAAAACTCATAATGTTGCCTTCCACTTTAGGTGACCAGAACTCACTAAATCAGTCCTGAAATCCCAGTAAACTGAGATGATTAACCTGTTTCAGATTTTCATTTGGAATTAAAGAAAAAAAATATGAAAAAAGATGTTTTGTTTGTTTGTTTTAACTTAAAGCCAGGAGGTGATTGTGGGCAAAGAACAGAGAATTAGCTAATTAACTTGGTGAGAGCATCCACTGTGAGAAGACTTTTGCATGAAAGTGGAACAGATACAAGACATCAAAGAGGACTCAGAAATGGAAAAAAAATATTCTTCAAGTGTATCTGTGAGAGACAGAACTAAAACATGGGAGATATTAGAGGGATGCAATACAAACATATTAAGGACACTGGGAAGCTGTTAAGTCAGCCTTAAAATAGAAGTTAACTGTTTCATTTCTCTAGGGATTTTTACAGCAGACACATTTTAGTGTCTTAAAAAAAGGAAAGAAGCATCAATCGGAATACATCTTGCTGAAGTGCTTTAAATACATCACACTTAAAGGAAAAGAACAAGAATATTACCAAAAAAAAAAAAAAGAAAACCTGAATTTCTCAGCGCTCAATCATCTAAGCATTTGTTTAGTTCCACCCATCTCCCACCTAGAAGATGTATTTTGCAAATCCTGAGCCAAATTTCCAAAGAGACCAAGAAAGAGAAAGTTCATTTTGATTAAAAAGAGCAAGTTTTGGTTATTTGCTATCTTTGCATACTTCCCAAAAAACCAGTCACTTAGAAGTGGGACTTTAAATTTCTTTGGTCTAAGATTTTGGAATAAAACTTTTTTGATGAAGTAATTTCAGAGAAATGTAGAAACTACTATAACTACTCTTTCAATTTAAATACCTTTTGATCCAAATTACAGGATTCACCACTCAGTTTTTGTTATATTTTAAGGCTCACTTTGTGAATTTTCTCTACTGATGGCAATAAAACCATTCTACTTGGTTCTTGAAAACAAATGCTAGACAACATTTTCAAGAAATTAGTCTTCAGTATAGACAAGCCCCTGTGCAAATGTTATACACTACATAGAGACAGAGATCAAAAGCTCGAAGTCTATAATAATAGTATACCCCACAAACATGCAAAAGAAGATAGTTAAAAGCTGAAGGGCAGTTAGAAGCTCCACAAAGCAAAAGTTCTTTATAATACTCAGAAACTGACCAAACTAGGTCTAGCCTGCTATACCTCACCTGAATTACCTAGTCTAATTTTATTTCAGTAAGAACACCCTTTTCTGGCATAGAAGTTATATAGTTTTCTAATGAGTTTCTCTGAAAGCAACCTTATGATGTATGAACTACTTCACATTTCACACATGCTTCTGAAGAGAGGACACATTGCCAAAGATGAAGCACAGTCTGAGACTGGCCTGCATCATATTTAACACACAGCAGCTGAGACATGGGTTTGTTTCTGACAGTAGGTCAGAAAGCATCATTAGACTTCTGTGTGTCCTCGAAGTTCAAGATATAGAATTTGTTTCATTTCAAGGAGTATAGAGCCCAGCTTTGTCACCTTAATCAGTGTATTACTTAGTACGCACGTTTAGCACAAGAACATTTTTTATCTTTACATTTAGAAAGTGATACAGTCAATTAACTAATGGACTACTTGTGTTACAAGTGTTTAACATAAGGAAGGTTAGAAGGACACGACCCAAGTCAGTTCACTCAGGACACTACCAAAACATCAACCATAGAAGACTCCACTGAACACCATAGGAACCTAGCTGAATCGGAACATGAAAATGATGCAGATATATAGGAAACTTGAATCCTTCACTTAGGTGAAAGTCACTAAAGGATTCGTGCAGATGGAAGGGGGGCAGAGAAGGGTTGACGTAGCACTGACTTGTTCCTAATATGTCACTTCTGACAACACATCACTCATGTTGCTTCTGGGGACATGCAGGAAAATGTCATTGACTGTGCAGACAGGAGTGAATGAGAAACAAATTGCCAGAAGACCAACTTAAAAAAACTTGAAGGGAGGATAAACATGTCAGCTTCCTTTTGTATTTAGTAATTGTCCTCTGCAGTTTTGCTAATAGAGAAGGATGCTTCATGAGCATATTTATTATGCCAGCAATGTAATTTAACACAGCTTTGATGCTGTACAGCTGTACATTAGAACTTAAACCTCTTGGAAGCACTCTTTCGATAAATAACTTGAGGTAACTTGCAGATTAGAAGGCAAACAAAGTATTAAAAGATACAGGTTATTAAAAAAATATTTCTTTTGACTTAATTCTATGCAAACAATACTAATATATACAAATTAACAGATAAACAGTGTTTTCTCAAAACAGTGCAACTTAGCAATTAAATAAGAAACAGCTCCAACAAAAGATTATTTTTTGAATTTTTTTTTAGTTAATTCCTCCACTATTAATTATTTTTTAAAATCTTACTATGCAAACATTTATACTGTTCATTCTTTGCAAAGGACAGTTCCACATTTGATGGAACAAGAAGTGCTAGTTGCCATGATATTTTTCTTTCCACCCACCAAGAACTTCTGTCAAGCTCTCAAGTTGTGTTCAGTTCCCTGAAGAATTTCAAACTAATTCACACAGAAAAATTGTATAGGTTAAGAAGTGAGTAGATGTCTTAACCTGAAACATCATATAATAAAGGGAACTGTATCTGAAGGAAAATACAAACCTAGTCATAGAGACAATTAGTTTTGTCACACTCCTGTACCTTTTGCCCATACGCTAATTGCATAACACCCAATTAAAAGAGGGAAAAACACCACAAAGAGGCAAACCAAATCATCCCCCTCTTTAGATCTCAGAATGACTCTAGAGGACCAGAGCCTGAAGCCTAGAAAGGCATACATGCCCTTTCCTGTTACAGATAGAAAGCTTTACTCTTTGTACAAGGGAGCCAAAATTACAGAACATGGAAAGAAAGTTATGTTTGCTGAGAACTGCATGATCATTTTTAGCTCAGTGGTTATTTTCCAGAACAATCTTTATCCTATTTCTCTGTAGGATATTACTGCTATCAAGGAACAATACCATCATTCAACCCCCCCCCTAATTCTGCATGAGCATTTCATCATTGCTTATTCTGTTTTTACGTAACTCTATACTGCGTAAATCAGCTGTAGTAGCAGCACCTGATAAGCTATAGCTATTGGATTGCTTTCACTCTTTACGTAACAAAATTAAGAGAAACATTATGGAAACACTGGTGCAAATGTTTAGCCAAAAGTTTTATGCAACTTGTCACCCTGTCCCCCAGCCCAAAGATCTACAGCTATTACCAAATGAGAACCTGAAAAACTCTGTGAAATGTTATTTATCACTGCCTAACAAATCACTCTCCAGAAACATCATGAAAATCATTCTGTAATTAAAAGAGGCCTTTTATAGTCTTAATGTGTTACTAATAAGATGAGAGGTCAGTTTAAAAGGCAGATAGAGCAAATGATTTAACAACGGTGATAAATTTTCCATTTCATATTTAACGAAATGGTCACTTTTTGTTGGCTGAGGGTTCACGTTTGACTTTCTGGGAAAATAGGTTATTTAGAGATATACAAAGATAAAAACTTAAAATCAAATAGTTCAGGAAACAATTTACGTACTTGGGATGTCGGATGTCTGGCAGGGATCGCTCCAGTGCTATATTGTTGCTAACAAATATGTTGAAGCCATTTTCCCTATAAGCAGAATCATCATGGTCTTCCTCTGTAAGAGGGTACGGCTTTCCATGTTCACCTTTCCCTACAATGAAACAAAACAATTATTTGCCTCAAACTGACAGCACAAAATGGACTACAAAGACAAAAATAAGTTAGTGTACTAATTGAAGTTCAGTCTATCTAGAACATCTCTAAGGAATTTCTTGCAATGTCTTTAGCGACACTCCTGTTACTTCCAATACAAAAATACAAAGTAGATACAAATAATGGGACTCAGAAGTCCCTCTGAATTCACACAATTAATCTAGCTTTCCTTCTTTCCAGAGACACAATCAGCTTAAAGCCATTTATACATAAAAATTTGAATTGTAAATTAAGCTAAATAAGACCTTTTTTCCATCAGAATCAAGCTTTCATAACAAAATTATGAACAAATGGATCATTTCCAGCAATACTCATTTTGATTGATATTAGGAACCTGATTACTCAGCTACTCTACATTTTAGCAGGCAGAGCACCCTCCTGCCCCCTCACCTTTTCCAAAATCAACTTTAACACTGAAGTTTAGGGTGTCCAACTATCCGGAACAAATAGTAAGGCAACCAAATGTTTTGCTCTGGGCGCCTTGAGCACCCTTGCACTCCAAGGGACCAGCCAGATGTACTCAGTACTTCTAATGTCTCAGCACTGCTAATTTAGTTTCAGAAAGTGGTCACTTTGGTTCCCTAAAGAAATCACCTGCCTGTTCCCTGGCAAAGCACAGACTTTCTATTCCAGCTTTTTATTCCCAAGTTAGTTCTCATCATCAATCACTTGGCTTGCTTAGTACCTACCTCAGGCAACTATACCTCTATCTCTTCCAGTCAGAGAGCAGGGAACAAACAAAAACACTTCATAGAAAATCAGAACATAAAAGCCTTCACTTCTTCTCACCTATTTTTATCCTTTGCATTCCTGCAGAGGATGGGCTCTTCAGAGTTTCTGAGCCCTTCATGCCTACTCAGGTTCTCAAGAAGATACACTTTTCTCTACATTTAATTGATCAGCTTATAACCTCTCTATCCCTCTCCATCCAGGTCCACACAAAAGAAAATACCTCCTTTTTCCTGAGCTCTTGTAGAGAAATTAATCAACTTCCCAGCTGGATTTGATAAGTGACCAAGGCCACCTGATCCTCAACTAATCAGGAGCAGCTGCAGGAGGGGATGAAGAGGAAAGCAACAGCGAGCTGAGAGAAATATCTGGGGTATCCTTAAGGCCCACAAGCCTCTGTCAATGTTCTATTTTGTACTGCATGTGCATAAAACATTAAAAACATAGAACATGCAATTAGAGATGCTGTAGTTATTCAATTTTAGATTTTTTTGCAGATAAAATAGCATTTTTTTTCCAAACTTTGTGCATATAATTACAATTTCATTTAAATTTTTAATGAAAATAATTGATGTTACTTACAAAGCAAAAAAGTTAGTTTGTATTATGAAACACTCTTTGTTTATGCTATGTCATTACTAACAGGTATCTTGTAATTTTGATTTTCAAACACCCCCAAATGCACATAACACACCAACACAATACAAAATCTGAGACAAAGATTCTATGTAAATCTTTATGATTTCATACTAAATATGGGGGGAACCATAATAAAGAAGCTGCTGATGAGTCATAGTACTACTCAAAATTCAATAGTACAATTATATCAAATCTGTTTCATAATACAGTAACAGTAAGCTATTGTCATTCAACCCCCAAGACATAGAAATTTTAGCCCCTCTCTTTCAGTACATATTCTAAATAGACCCAAAGTAACTATTTTAATTTGCTTCTAGTAAGAGATTTATCCAGGTAGTTACTAATATAATGGAAATTCCAGAATAAATTACCTCTATGATAAGACATACTATTGCTAATTGATTTTTTTCAATATAATTTTCTGTATATTCCAGCTGTTCACCCTGTATTCAGAAAGGTGGATTGTTTGCTTTGCTTTTCTTAAAGAAGTCCATTTGACTGTTCAGGAGATGAATATTTTTCATACTACTACAGTTTCTTCATATTGTCCCCTGCTAGTGAAACTTAAGTACTTTTAAAATTAAGTCTTCCACTCTTCTTCACTGAATATGGAGCACTATCGCTGTGCGTAAGCCAAAAGAATAGATATTACGGTTGTTATCTAGAGCAACTCGGGAACAGGCTGAACTTTCTCATATTGTGCTGTGGAAGTAATTGACCAATTGCAGTATACAAATTGCTTTTGCACTTACACAGTAAGTTGGGCCATGAGGCGCTAGAAGTTTTGACGCGTAACTCTTTCCTAGCACTATATTAAAATACACACCTAGAGCATTAACAGAGGCTTGCGGGCTTTTATGAATCCAGTGGATATTTCTCCCAGCTTTCTTGTTTGCTTGCTCTCTCACCCTGCAGCTCCTCCTGATTAGAGATCAGGTGGTCATCTACCAGATCCAGCTGAAAGCAGTTGGCTAATTTCTCTAAAAGAGCTCAGGTAAAAAGAGACCATTTCTCTCATTGGCAGGAGAAAATAGAGAGCTTAGAAGATAAGTATTAAAAAAAAAAGTAGTACAACTTTTGGATAATCAGTAGGTCTGAAGGGTTTCCTTTGTACAGAAAATTGCTATGCATGAGTCTCCTCAGCATTACAAGTTATCATAAGCACATTGAAACCCTCTTCTGTCAGTGATTTGCTTTCCTAGATGACTGACGGAAATTGCCATCGCTGCACACTAGTTTGGAGCTGGCCTATCCAAAAGTTTACCTGAAACGCCAGGGTGACAAGGGGAAACTTCACAAGGCAAGAAGAGTAAAATTCTTGTGAAAAAGAGCATGAAGGAGTTTAATGTCCCATTACTGACTACAGAAGCCTACTTTAAACCGATCGATAGACAGACGTAAGTCCTCCTATACTGTTTGTTCTGCCTGAAGGCAAAATAGCAATTCAGAAAGTGCATCAGGGCTATAAAGTATTGTAGGGAAGGAACAGAGGGAGTGGAAAAGCTCAACAGTGAATTTTTGGCCTCTTTGGGTTTAAAGGGGGGCTCACCAAAATGTAATGGATAAAACCAAACCAGCACTAACTCTCTCTGAGGCTGGTTTACAATTGCAGTGTAAATAATCCCAGGAACTAAGGAAAATCAGAAGTTTTAGTTCAGTTACTTGGATTTCGATTTTTCAAGGAGCGGGGAAAGGAGAGGTAAGAACCCAAAAGCATGAGAACAACACATATATTCAACCTCAGCCCAAAAATCCCATCAGAATGCTCCACTGCGTGGGAACCATAACAGCACTGTTTAATTCATACAGTGTTGTCTAACCTTTGCGATTACAAAGTTATTACACTGATTTTTAACTCACTACTCAGTGTAAGCAAGATTTTGAAAATATGCTAGATTTCTTAAAACACTAAGATGGTTTTGGAGTTGACATCTCTACATTGCTTAGTATTATGTTATTGTAAGGGTTTTAATACACCATCTCAAAATGCTTCTCCATAGATACTCAGATAAAAAAAAAGGTAAAGTAAGGTATTATAGCCATCCAGATCAAGTACTGGCTTGGCCAAATATCAGATGCTCAATGAGGCTTTTTTAGCCCCATTCAAGGATGTTACTGTCTCCTAGGAAACAATACACTCTATACCTAGCCATAAAGGTTTTAAGTTTTACGCTTGACAGCTTGTGATAACTGATAGTTCAAAGACACCTCAGTTAAAGCATCTTCTGGTTATATTAAATACAGATACAGCAGAAGGAGAATAAACTCTCTGGTTCAGCAAATGGCATGAAGGGAAAAGGATTAGGGTGAGACAAGAAAATAAAAAACTATTCTGTATATTCAGTATAAATGTGTAATAGCAGAATAATGGCTGTGGATCAGCCATGTTGGTATAGTTGCCAGGTATAATAATTATAAAGAAAACAGGGGTATTGTTGGCAAAATGTATCAGCTGTAAATCAGTTTGAACATGCAACAGAAGAGGAGTTCTGCACTACTTCTGCATGCAATGGATAGGGGACGTTGCTTAAAACTATAAACAACAAAACACATTGCAACAGGTTCTGGTTTCAAGGTCTTGTGGGTTTTGTTTTGAGGGTTTGTTTTTATAATTCAGATGAGCATTATTTATAATTCAGTGGGCATGGTAAAAAAGATTGGCTTTGCCATATAAGTTAAAGGAAGTTAAGCAATTGCTTGACATCTTAACACAGGAAACTAAGTGGATAAAGAACATAAGCCACTCAGTGTTTGTGGGGAAGAACTGCGTACAAATCTGAATTATTTACTGTTTGTACTCACTGCTATTAGTTTATTCAGGCAAGACTTCACAGTCACACCAAGTCAAGACTACAATTCACAAAAATATTTAAGCATACCCTTTAATTCAAGCACTCAAGCATCTTTTAATCCAATAAGATTTGTAATAGGGAATAAGAATTCTCCATGTGCTAAATGCTTTACTAAATAAAAGGAGTTTACTTTAATACACAAACCAACAAATAAGTAAGTCTTCTGACTTACAGTGCATCTCAATATTTTGGATGAGATAATTCTGCCTTTTTAAAAAAAGGGTATTAGGAATTTTGTCTACTAGCCTTAAATATTCCATCCAGAATCTATTACAACGTTGTCTGTGCACATCACATGTAAACTCAGAGCTCATCCTCTCTCATGAAAGTTCTCACGGGAAGAACAGATCTCTAATCTTATTCTAGAGCAGTATTTCAATACAGCACTGAAGTCCCACGGGGGGAGAGTGATTGTATTTCTTAGCACAGGTAGACAGAGGAACACAGATTCAAAATGAATACAGTCACACATCAGCTTCAAAAAAACAAAGTGTAAGAAGTAAAAGGGGAAATAGAGATCATCAGCTGAATAAAAACATTGAGTCAGACATCATCTTCCACCTTCTTGCCACATAAACTTCTACACAATAACCTTTTATGCTCCCTGATATGGAGTCAGAGTGCAACTGGCCAAGTCAGAGGGCAAAACTGTGTTTAAAGCAGTAGGTAGTATCTTTTACATAATTTCTGAATTTTCCTAATGCACAGCTGTATACAAGTTTGCCATCTTGCGCTGTGGAGATGGACTTCATATTATTTTGATCAATAACAGACTATCAATTCAGACTGCCACCACATTCTGCTTTTTTGGGAAGTGAATTTCCATTTGAGTACACAGTAAGGTTCTTCGTTATTTTTCCTTATCCTCACAGACAGGATGGCGCAGTACAGCACATCTGCTAAAATACTGGTTAATTTATCTTGAACAGAGAGGTGATTTGATAAATGCACAAAATAGTATTTCTCTTTTTTTTGGACAGTAAATGTCTCAGCTTCTTCTGGAGTATCTACACTTGGTGGAGTTCTTATCCTATCTGCAAATTTTGTATTTTGAAACCTTTAGAAGACATGTGGGCAAAATTTTTTATATAAAATTAGCTCAAGAGTCAAGTCTAGTACAGATTAGGCTTTGAGAGAAAAGGGGGGAAAGGAAGTTATTTTATCAAATCATTTCCTCCTTTCACACTAGGGAAGGAACTGCTTGCTTTAAACAAATGCCTTTTGTGGTTTTGCAAGTTTATATTAATTTCTAATAAAAAGTGTGAAGATTTTCAGTCAAGAAATGCATGAAGGAATGTTCTTTGCTGACTTTTTATGGTGTGAGAAAATTAAATCTGCACATGCCTCAAACAGGACTATCCAAGTAGTAAAAAATTTGTGTGTGTATATATATGTATGTTATGGCTTTTCAGATAGAAAATAAGAACATTTTTCTAGCTGTAAAATAAGTGAAACAGTGGAATAGACAATCCAGGGAACTGTGGAAGCCATTAACAGTCAAGAAAGGAATGATACCATGCCTCAGAGAGATTATTGATACCACTCTGGTCATATAGTGAGGTTGATCCCAATATTAAATTTCTACGAACTCTATGAAAAATAGAAGGAGGACTGGGGATAAATTGCTGGAATTTTATTCTTCCTCAAAGTCAAAAACACTTGTAGCAGAAACTAAAATATATTTATCAAAGTCTGTTCTACTCTTCCCAAACTTCTCAGAGTATCGCACTAATTACACAACTTCATGTGCTTAATTTATAGGAAAGCCATTTAATTGATTTTACATCAATGGAAATTGGATCAAAAATGCCTATTGGTTCTATTTGTTGCTACTCTATCTGGTAACAGCTTGGAAAGCTTCTGCAGTATTATTTACAATACTTTTAATTATTTATTATGCAACTCTGTCAAGGTCTGAGACAATATAAAAGGCTTTTCCTTAGCATTACAGACACAGCTGTAATCAAATCTTACTTATGCAATTGGGAAAAATAAAAATCCTGTCAAGTAAATCCTGAACAATGTATTTTTAAGCAAGAATAAATAAATTCTTTATAAATAAATAACAAAATTTACTTATTACTGTTTCAATATCAAACTACTACAGAAAACAAATAGTCCAAAATTCTCTCAATTTTTCTGGTAGAAAGTATTCAAATTCCTACTATTTTATTAACCTTTAGGTGCCAGTAGCACATACAGGATTTCTTTCCAAGGACCACATAGTCCTCAGCAAGTGGTATAGAAATGTTATTGGGAGCAAATATGAGGTCTTGTCCTTTAAGGACTGCTACTACAGTAACAGGGTCAGCAGGAGAAATATGAATTAAACTGCCTCGCTCTTCAGGAATGGCTTTATACAAATAACATAGTTTGGGAGAAAAGGTGAGAAAGAGATATAACTTTAAATGTTGTTATTTCACTGCCTGCTTACATCCAGAAGTGAAAAAAACCCCAAACCCCAACAACAACAACAACAAAAAAACAGAGAGAAGAATATGTTCCTTAAAAAACTTAGAAGAGTACATTCATATTGTACTGTAGTTGAATCTTTAGAGTATTGTTTGCTTATCATTCACATGAGATAGAAATGAAAGGAACCTGTTGCTAACACAGAAATGAGATCTATACTTATAGCAGTGATGTGTTCCTCCATCCCTCAACAAAAAGAAATCCCATGCTGGATAGGAAGTAGATAAAGAAAGAGCATTTCCTGGAGTGAAGATAAAAAGGACAAATAGGAACCTCTGAAATGTACTTATTTTACATATTTAGTCTTACTATGTTTGAGAAGCATTTCTGTAAAAAGAAATACATATCAAAGTGAAAACAAATAATTATCAAATTCAGCTTTTTAGTGGCATTAGACACAATTTCCAGATTTCCATAGACTAACCGGGCCTGGGCTGACTCTTAATCTAAGATCATAACTTCTGTGTCAGAATGCAAAGAAAAAGATGGCATGAGATTTTAAGAGTCCATGAAGCTGGAGAAGCTGATTATCAGTAGCCCGAATACACTAAGGGCACAGTAGCACTTCACACACTCTTCCTAAAAGCTGAATCAACAGAAGCTGCTACCAAAGGACACAGTGGTGAGGCAGGGCAGCTAAAAGATAAGAAGAGCAGTAGTGGTGGTGAGCAGAAGAATGAAGCAGCATAGGAAGTGGAGCAAGAAACAGCAACATCTGGCAGAGTGGCAGAAGGCCCAGGTCGCAGCACCAAAGCTCTGGAACTTGAATTGGGCCTTGTTGCATTGCAGGACTCCACAGTTCCCAACAGTAAGGAAGGGTTTCATTCAGGAGTGGGGAACAATCATCTGGCCTAGCTGTTGCCTTGCCAAAGAGGACTGCAAAATTGTTATTGTTATACTTAAGGAATTAGCCCTTATATGTTATTTGATCATTAAATAAAATATTGTTTGCAAGAAGAAAAAATGAGCTCAGTGCTCTTGAGATTAATTCTTGCAGGTATTTAGGCATTTTAGTAGACATCACTTTAAATTTCGACCTGGCCCTTGCTGTTGACAGTTGTGTCCTAGCAGAAAAGGTGCATTATACAGCTAACAGTTGGATCAATCTAACTCTTCTTATGATAACTTTTATATCACTCATTTAATTTTGGTTATTTGAAATCAAGACACTGTGCTTTATCTTAAATATGTGCATTTTCTCAATCAATAATTAATTCCTAAATCTCATAGCCTGTGCTTTATGGAACATTAGTGTAGTGTATTGCTCACCTTTTTCATCCATTAAAAATGCAGCCTCTGAATTTCCAACATATGCATTGTGGAGTAAAAATACAGTGTGTGTGGGGGAAGTCATTGCTTTAAAATACATCATGAGGCTAACCAGTGGCATTGTTGTGTTTCAGCAGAAGGGTGACTGCATATGAGCTCTGAAAAGCAAGTTGTCTGAAGGCTTGAACAAATACTTCACAAAAATAAATAAGAATATTTAAAAAAAAATCTATGGCTTTTAACACTTGCTGCAAGTACTACAATGGCTTGGTGGGCAGAAAGAGTAATTCTACCCCCTTTCCCACTTTAATAAGTCTAGGAAAAAAAAGGAAAAAAAAAAAGACCATACTATTTGGCATGTCCAGTGTATTTAGAATGCCACAGTGTACAATGCAAGATAAGCAGCAACACATGCTGTTTTGATACGAGTTGCTCTATCACTACAGCAGAGCAGCAATATCCTCAGTAGCATTCTGCAGGTTGAGCTGAATCTAATCATAACTGTGTAGCCAAGGGATGCACAGTACATCTTCTGTTTAGTCTAACTACTTATCACCAAATGCCACAGCCACTGAAATGTTTTTTTCATTTAACATTAGAACAGACTGTCTGTAGACCATTAATGAGAGCCAAACACTTGAATGAGCAAGCATGTGAGAAACAGAAGTCAATTATAAAAAAGGCTTCACAGTTTGGTTTAGTACCTGAAAGACCTGCTAGGATAAAAAGGACCTAGTATGAAACAAGATTACCTGAAAAAAAAAAAATCTACTAATACGTGTAAGGTGTTTGTTTCAGTGCTTAAATAAATTAATTCACACAAACTGCATCAAGAATGACATTCTAATAGTCTCTAGTACGAGCGGGTTTTCTATAATTAATGCATATGTCCAAGGTGATCTCTTGGAAAAGCTCAAACTAAAGTACTATGTACTACTAACATGGTATATACAGGAACTAAACAGCTCCACAAAGTTAATGCAAAATCAGAGTCAAGTACGTACAGTTTTAGAAAGCATAGAAATACAAAATGATAGGGTTCTAAGAGCTGTAATTAACACAAGACTTTTCCCTCCCCCTCTTTTTTCTTCATTCTAAGATGCATTATATCCATGTGTCATTTACCACATACCATCACAGGAAAATAAACAGGATGTTCTAAGGAACAAATCTATTAATAGGAGTTCTTTAATTTTTTTAATTGTCTTTTTTTTTTTTTTTCATTAATTCAACCTAAACTAGCTCTAGAAGCTGGCTTTGTGGCTGTTGGACAAAGAAGATGGAATAACCTGTAAAAAGGAATTTAGCTATGTATGAGTCAACAGTGCGCAATAGCGTAGTCACTCTTGCACTAGAAGCACTATACCAAGATGCATATCCTACAGAGAAAGAATACGAGCTGTTGCAGCTCCCAGCAAATTTAGATTTACCCTGTAAGACCCCTACCAGAAAAAAAAATCCATTCTTACATATGGAGATAATAAATATTCACAGTTAAAGTTTGAGGCAGACTCAGGAACAAGAACTATGGCACCTGATTCCCAACACAGTGACTCAGTGACAAGGCCATCCCTCTTCTTTCTGTAAAGCTGAGAAGAGTCTTCATAAGCAGGCAGGGTTTGTACAGTTAGGGCCAAGAAGTTAACTTCGTCAGGTAGTGTATATGTATTTTATTGCTTTTTCAGGTCCACTTGGATCTATACATTATAAAATACAGTACCATATATCTCAGATGATAATTAGTTTGATATGAAACTGAAGCTGAGTATACAGATAATTACCTGGTTTAATAAAAAAATGAGACACCCCCACCCCCACAAATTCAGAGATACTAGAATTATCATCAAGACAAGCAATATAAGCCCAGGGAACTGTACTAACATGTTAAGATATAGCAAGGTGCAGTTATGGCAGATGAACAACTAAAACTCAAGTTATGTCACATTCTTGGGATTGGTCTACCTAAGTCATTCTGCTTTAATTAAAACATAATACATATTTTTCTACTGCACCCAAAGTAACACTTTGAATCTCAGTGCTCTTCTTCTTTTCATGTTTTCTTCTGGCAAATCAGACACATTACTCTTCTGAAAACTGTTTCGATACTACATATACTGCTGCATATATTCACCGCTACCACACTTCCCAGTGACTGCTTTTCCATCTTCTTATATGATACCATTAATGCCGCAATCATTAATATTGCCTTTTATCATTCATTTTGTGGTTTAAAGCACATTCTTCATTTGAAAGAGCCTTACAACTGACTGACATTCTTGTGGTAAGGAAAACTAAACTTAATGCTTGACTTCCTATGAGCACAGCTCTACACAGCCCTTTTCCTCCCTTGCCATTGATTCACCTCTTTCTGCATAAGAGGAGTCTAATTAATGCCAACTATTTTTCAGATCCCTGACACAAATTTGAGTAAATTTCCTGTACTAAAGTAGACTGAACTTTCTAGTCAATTTATGCTGTGGAATCAAACCGAGGCAGATGTGGAGACTCAAAAAATCACCTTCAGACATGAACTGAACAGAGTTTCAACTAATTAGTTTAAAATACTGTCTATTCAAAAGGACAACTCATCAGCTACAGAACACAACTAAATATTTATTCCAAGGCCCACATTTATGCATAATTTAGCAGGAACCTGCATATACCCATGGGGAAGTTTTTCAAAAAAGTTAGTTTGCTGAAAACTGATGTTTGGATTCAACCAAAAGTATTTGCTGAATTTCTTTCATTTTGTTGATATCTAGGTTAAAAGAAGCAAATAAAAAAATATTTTGAAAACCAAACTTTTAAAATTACAGTATCTGTTTTTCTAAATCTTACATAAATGACAAAACTTAACTAACATTATCAAAGGATAGACATCCATTTCGAAAATTCTGTTTGTGAACCAAAACAATACTTTCTCATGTTCATAGACAAGAAAAGGTTTCAAGTATCAACCCAAAAAGTCTTACATGCACACAGCTTTAACTTTCAGGATTATATGAAGCTACTCCCTAAAAATTTCTTTTTCACTGAGAAAAATTAGAAAATGCTAAATTGCATTATGCAGATTCATGATTTATATACGCAACACACAGTAATTCTCAATTATACTTTTTTCTGTATGATCAAAAGCCCCTCAATAAATCCAGTCTTTGAGGAGAAGCATACACACTTCCCTACTGTGGTGGGTTGACCCGGACTGGATGCCAGGTGCCCACCAAAGCCGCTCTGTCACTCCCCTTCCTCAGCTGGGCAGGGGAGAGAAAATATAACGAAAGGCTCATGGATCGAGATAAGGACAGGGAGATCACTCAGCATTACCGTCATGGGCAAAACAGACTCAATTGGGGGAAATTAGTTTCATTTATTAACAATCAAATCACAGTAGGATAATGAGAAATAAAACCAAAACTTTAAAACACCTTCCCCCCATCCCTCCCTTTCTTCCCAGGCTCAACTTCACTCCCAACTTTCTCTACCTCCTTCCCTGCAGTGGCGCAGGGGGACGGGGAATAGGGGTTGTGGTCAGTTCATCACACGTCGTTTCTGCGGCTCCTTCCTCCTCAGGGGGAGGACTCCTCACACTCTACCCCTGCTCCAGTGTGGGGTCCCTCCCACAGGAGACAGTCCTCCACGAACTTCTCCAACATGAGTCCTTCCCACAGGCTATACAGTTCTTCACGAACTGCTCCAGCATGGGTCCTTTCCACGAGGGGCAATCCTTCAGGAACAGACTGCTCCAGCGTGGGTCCCCCACGGGGTCACAATACCTGCCAGCAAACCTGCGGCAGTGTGGGCTCCTCTCTCCACAGGTCCTGCCAGGAGCCTGCTCCAGCGCGGGCTTCCCACAGGTTCTCAGCCTCCTTTGGGCATCCACCTGCTCTGGCGTGGGGTCCTCCACGGGCTGCAGGTGGATATCTGTTCAACCGTGGACCTCCATGGCTGCAGGGTCACAGCCTGCCTCACCATGGTCTTCACCAGGGGCTGCAGGGGAATCTCTGCTCTGGTGCCTGGAGCACCTCCTCCCCCTCTTTCTTCACTGACCTCAGCGTCTGCAGAGTTGTTTCACATATTCTCACTCCTCTCTTCTCCAGCTGCCGTTACACAGTTGCTTTTCCCTTTTCTTAAATATGTTATCACAGAGGCGCTACCACCATTGCTGATGGGCTCAACCTTGGCCAGCGGCGGGTCTGTCTTGGAGCCGGCTGGCATTGGCTCACTTGGACACAGGGGAAGCTTCTAGCAGCTTCTCACAGAAGCCACCCCTGTAGCCCCCACCCCCACCAAAACCTTGTCACACAAACGCAATACGCCTAGCCCTCCATAACCACAGGTAACAGAAGAACAGGACATAAAGCAGAGGTTAAGTTAAATTGTATGCTTTGTTTTAGAAGCTTTACCAGAAATTCCAGCTTTTAATTTGGCAAGTGTATTTGAAACTAGAAAAGCAGAAAGAGATCATAATTCCTCATATTTTCCAGAGGAAAAAAACCCCACTTAGCTTGTCTATTTTGTTGCCATTAATTCATCTCTGCATTCATTTGATATGCTTTAACTTACAGAAAGTATTTCTGCACACATTTAATTTATTTTTTCCTGTACTTTCTTAAATAGTAAACCTACATCTTTAAAGTAGTTAAAAGCCTCACTGTGTATTGTTACAATTGAGAGAAATTATGACAGAGGACTTGGACTGGATTAAGAATTGATGCTCCACATAGAGGAAGACTTTCTGTATAAGGTTACATTTGGCATTTCAAAATGTTTTCAATTTTTGATATTCATTCTAATTACTAAATCTTGGGGGTTTTTTTGTTTTAGTTGTGTTTTCAGAATACATTTTCCAAAATCCATGATGCTTTTGGTAAAATCAGCCTTGTCGCCAACAGAAATCACTAGTAATGAGCTCACTTCCTTCACAATAGATTCATCATCGTGGTCTGTGAAAATGCATGAAATACACTTAAGCTTACTGAAAGAATCTATCCTTCAATATACCTTTAAGAGTCTTTGCTAACAATAAATAAATGGATAAAAAACCATCCCTAACAAGGTACATTCAGGTTTTACACTAAGCAATGAGAAACCTTCCAATCAATTCCTTTCCTTCTTTCTTTTCCCTTTAGTTTTTATCAGTTGACCAAGAAATATTTGAAAACATAAACTGTTCTTCATCTAGGCATTCAGAGAGACAGCTACCCTCAAGTATTATCATTAAAGGACCTTCTCAAAATGAGGATTTAGCTCCTGAACTTAGTTCTTACAACTGTGAGACAAAGCTTCCCTCAAATGATAGGTCTGAACTGAACTATGCCAGCAGGCTAAAACTGTAGCCAAGAATCTATCCTTTTATCTGTACCCTTATTAGCATTTTTGAGATGTGTAATTATTATCTACTAAACAAAACTGATACGAAATGAAAAAAATGTTACTTGAGTATAGGACATTGCCAAGAAATGCTCAGGGTCTCATAACTTCCATGTAAAACTTCAGATTCCTCAGGAAAAAACCATATTAAAACATGGTCTGCATCACAGTTTAATACAAATTTTTTAAAAAAGTATAAACTGGGGGAAAAAAGTCATTTAAATACCATACTGAAGTGTCAGTATGTTAGTAACTTGCTTAACTTACTGATTAACAGTAGCTAATTAAAATGTCAGCCCTCTAGAACTTTAACAGCTCACAGCTTTCACTCTTCGTTCTGAAGCACGTGAAGTTTGGATTTCTTCCTAGTACAGCTGCTTTAGCAAAAGCTGGGAACACAATATATCAAAAAACCAAATAAACTAACAAGTTATTTATTTAGAGACTTCTTTTAATTTTTGCATGACAATATTAAAATTAGATTAGTCTCTCAACTATAAAATTCCTGAAGAGTGACTCGAAGTATTTGATAACCAGAATAGTTTTTCCTTCGAAAGAGCAGGAAAACAGACTTGTGAGGACAAGGGCATCGGCATCTTCTTAGTGTCTTGTCTCTTGTCCTCTGGAGACTATTCCTTCCCCGATTTATAAACCAGTACTCACCGTGCTTCAGGATCAGTCTCACCATTCATACGCCGCCATGGAAGAACAATGCAAGGAGCAACTTAGAAGCATCAGTAGCCTCACAGACATTGACCAAAGTTTCCAAACCACATACATGCTATCCAGCATGTAAAATAGAAGTAACCTGAAAATAGGGTAATCTGAAATTACTTTAGCTATAATTTAAAAATATAAACCTCTTTTCAGAGTAAATTAACTGACAAATACCAAAAGAAAGACTGTCTCCATGGTTTAAGAATACTGATAATGGATTTAAAAATATATCTTGATTATCTTTTTTTAATCTGAGTATTAAAGTTAGTTTGTTTTTCCATTGAATTTCCTGGCAAGTCTTACTATTCACATTTTAACATCACTTGCAGGCCTTTTAGTTAAGATTGCCTAAAAAAAGTTTGTTTCCAGCTTGTAGACAGCAGAACTTTCACGCAGGTTGGCAGAACAAAATGCCACTCCTAGAAATGTGGTTTCTTTTTTTACTTTCTTTTTGTTAGAAGGAGGACAGATTCTCATACCACTCCACTGCAAGCATCAAGGGCGGACAACTTTGTGTCACATAACCACAGCCAAAAGGTAGCTGTGTTCCTTGAGAAGCAGCGATTACAGAGTATCATTTGATGAGCTAGTGTCTCTAAGGCATATTATAGCAAAACAATCATATATCTCTGCCTTTTCATACATATTGATTGGATGTCAGACAAATTGTTTCACCAGTCCAATAGTTTTCCTCTGTCAGCTTGTTTAATGAAAACAGGAAGCAGAAGAAAGAAAAGTCACATTACACATATTTAAGTCATAAACTGCATTGAGATAACTATATTAGACTTTTATACTTGCAAACTTAATTCATACCCTCAAAAGAAAAAAGCTATGACAGGAAAGTAGGGACAATTTGTTTGTTTTTTTAGGAATGACTGTTAAATCCAAACATCTTGTTGGCCTTTTGAAGGCCAAAAGTCTAAAAAATACTCCAAAATTGTGTTGGTGAATTTAACTATGTCCTCTGCTAAACTGCATTTTCCATACATGAAAAAACTAAGTTTACAACATCAATTCAAATAGAAGCACATAGATAGTATCATATAGCAATACGTTATAAATCATCTTTGAAGGACCTTAACAATTGCAATGTTAAGGAAAACAACTGATTAATTTTAAAGTGTAAAGAGCTTTCTAATTTCTTTGGAATGGTGTGCTTGCGATTATCATCATGGTTATTCTAGATGATGAAGTGTGTAACACACAAGGTTACTGACTAGTGTGCAGGTAATATGTGGCACCAGCATACTACGCTGATAGCAAATTCCCTCAAATATTATGTAGATTAGACCAAAAAGAGTCTTGGTCATTCATTTGGCAAACCTTTAAAAGTGAAGCTCCTCTTATGGGTCTTTTGACCTGGATTCAGGTTAAAGGAATGTCTTCCTTAAATCTTTAAAAGAAGTAGTCTTTAACGTTGGTTGACAGCAGCTTATTCCATGTATTAGGCTCAAAAGACAACACAAAACTAGTAAGGAAAAATTCCCTTTTGTCATTGCTTCTGAATTGAAAAGTATGGTCTTGATATGCTATAATTGCTGTCAAGTACTTATTCCAGCTCTTTTGCCACAGTTCAGTCAGGATTCATTTCCCCCTTCTTCTTTGAATTGGGATTTTCACAGCAAAACAAGCAACAACTGGAACCACACAAAAGATACCAATGTTTCTTTGTGCCACTGAGTCAAGCAGTAATTGCCCTGAACTGACAAACTTGATCATTTTTACACCTATCACAACAGAAACCCAACTCAATTTAGATGATCTACAGAGCTCTCCTCCTCCTTCTGCACAAAGGCAGGTCTAGTCTGACAGTCTCTCAGCTGTTTGTTGATTTCAAACTCTCTCAGCAAATAAGTGACATGTTTTAGACTATCCAGATAAAATTCCTTTTCCAGAATTACTACAAAATATATTTATCTTTAAAAAAAAAGAAAACTAGTATCTACAGATGAACTCCTATTAAATTTCACTTAGATAGACCTGAAAAAGTTTAAGCAAAAGGAGAAAGACAACAGGGTGCTAACAGTGCCCAAACCCAAAGCACCTTCCTAGACTGCAAGCGACAAATCAAAAGACAGATTTGAGCTGAGACCTCCTCTCACACACAAAACCTGCCCAAAAAAAAAACCCCAAACCAACCCCAAAACTTCTAAAGTTAAGTTTCCCTTCTTTTTCACTTACTTCCAGGCAGCAACTCTATTAAACCCCCAAGTATTACACATTAAATACATTCACCAACATCAGCATTTCATCACTAATACCGATGTGAATCCACTGACAGATCTTCACCACTGTACAGAAGGGGTAATATACTTGGGACTATCATGAGTTAATTGGCAGATGGCATCTGCTTCTCGGTGTTTTTTTTTAAATTTTATTTTTGCTTTGGCTTGTTTGTTTCTCTCTTTTTTTAAAAAATCGTATGAGCATTAAGATCAACATTGAAATATAAGGGAGAAGGTACTAGAGAGGAAAGTTTGGTCTGTTAAGGATTTGACACCATGCTTTCCCCCACAGATGAAAATATAGAGAAAGATGAAAGACTAGCAACTTCAATAGTTTTTGTAACAGAGCACCTTCTTGAAATCTGGACATTAGTTTCAACCTAGAATATATATCATTGGTCTACAGTGTAGTCATAGACATTTCTTGCTGAGTTACTGGAAATAAAATTTTCTTTCTGCCTGTCATGGCAAAAATCAATGCCAATGCCCAGTACAGAAGGGTACACTGAAGATCATTTCCAGTGCTCTAATTAATATGAATCAAAGGGATGTATTATGAACTCTGTCTCCCCTTCCTTGGACTCTCTGGTAGTCCTTAAAAATTAGCTTACCAATTACATTTAAGTGGTATCACTGATGAGTTTTCAAAGGCGTGGGGGAGGCAGGGAAGAAGAGGGGAAGAATCTAGTTAACTTCAACCCAAAGAAGTGCCTCAAATCTTTGCTGTGAGTACTGGGACCACAGAGTCATCATGCTTTTAAAAGGAAGCTTGACTCTTACAGCCACACATAAACTCCTTTTTACATATAGTTTTAAATGGGAAGAGTTAGTTCTATCATGTGCACAGTTTTCCAACAGAGACAAATGCCATACAGCCACAGCCTTACACTTCCTGGCTTCTTCTGCAGCAGTGTAATATTAGGTTGCAACTTGAGATCCAGTGGGGGTGTGTACTAACACCAAATCACCACTTAAATAATACAGGGAGATGCCATTTCACAATCTGAAGAAGCAAGTTTGTAGTTGTCCAGGGAAAAACTTAAGCACTTGTGAAAAAAAACCAAAACAAACTGTATTTTCTAGATATCAGGGTTTAAACTTCTGGAGAAGGTATCACTGAAAAATCTCTCTTTCCAAATCAATATTTGAGAGTATAATACCCTTATTTTGCTTGGCACCTGGCTCCAAACTGATCTTACTGGTTTCAGTAGGACACCCAGACCATTAAGCTTGAGTAAGAGTGGTAGAATCAGATCATAGTCTAGAATGCTTTATACTTACAGAGCAAATGTGTTTTAATATGTGAAACACTTTATGTAACTGCAGCAGATTGTAACCATCTCTTTGATATTATTTATCCTTTATATGTCGTCTCCTTGACAAGCAATGATTAACATTTCATTTTAGAATTTTTAATCATGTCAGACTTGCATTAAGATAAACCGATAAACATTTTTCCCTTTTACAAAACAATACATTGTAAACTGCATGAAGCATATTAATGATTAATGCTATGAACAATTAGGTTATGACTGTTTATTGAGACACTGGCTACCACTACATTTCCAATTATATCACAAGTTCTCAAATTCTTTCTAAAGGAATTACAAGTTCAGAGGCCTAAATTAAATTTAGTATATTTGTTTAATATATAATGCTGACAGAATCCCCAGTGTATAATCCCATCTGAAATATGGGGTAAGCAAATCAATATTTTAGTATACGCTTCTTTCCCTGCACAACTTAGATTATATTTATCTATATAAGTATCACAAAACTAGTTTTTTCATAACCAATAGGGAATTACATCTAATGTTGCTATTTGTATGATGCTGCCTCATATCTTCTAGATGCACTCTGGCACTAGGCTTTGCTTTGACAAGTTCTTCTGAATTTAATAATGGGCACTGTTCAAAATTATAAGGATTAACAACAGAAGTTTGTGGGAATTTTTTAGAATATAGTGCAGTAGAGTAACTCTTGAACAGAAGTGATGGAAAAAAATTCACCAGTGCACAATTTCTTTAGGTCATATAGAAGTCAAATCTCAGGTGTTCACTACTTTTTATTGCTGTACAAATGCACTCTTGATTCTTTTGCCTCCTTTTAACATTCCACCTCAAGTATACAGTTTCATTCTATTTCCACTTTCATCACAAACATATACATTTCACTTCTTTTTCAATGTCTCTGTTTAGTTTGTTTATAGGACTAATCTGTATGAATGTTTGTTTGTAGAACTACAGAACATACTGTCTGTTTGTTTATAGAACTAATCTTTATGAAATGCCTGCACTGAGGCATGTAAAGGTCAAGATCTTTAAAATCCGCTTCTCCCAGTCAAGATAACATTTTGAAGAAGCAGAAAGGTAAAGACTATACTGAATATAGGAAAGAATTAAAAACCTTCATTCCTTCTGTCCACATAAGGCTTCCACATGCTATTTAAATATACAAATAGGAGGAACAAAGACTGTACAAATGGCTCGATAACTGCTGGGATAACCACTGTGTGATACAGTACATTCTAAAAGTTTTTTCCTCTGAGACCTTATTAGCGGACAGGAGCGAAATGGCTCAACAGTCAAACATCAAAGTATTGACAGCCACATCTTAGAAGTCACTTTATCAATTCCTTAACCAATTTCTTTTGAAGACAATGGTTTTTATGAATTTACATTTAGTGCTATAAACACAGCTCCTTATCTGTTACCATTCTCTCAGAAATTTGCTTTCAATTACACTGAACTTCCAGTGTCCCTCATAGAACATAATCATTTCAGCAAACACATGCAAGCAGTCAATACTGTCTCCAAACCATTATAAAAAAACCAAAACAAACAAACGCACAGTATTTAAAGAACAATCCTTTGAAATGTCCCCTTTCCAAAACTATGTGAAACAGAAATTGAAAACAAAAAAACACTACGGAACTTGCAGTATGCATCTTTCTACTTCAGTTTATAGGCTATTAATTTCATTGATAGAATTGATAAAAAATTCTTCAGAATTTAAACCTTATTTTTTGTTTTCCATCAGTTCTGCTCAGCTGGAAAGTTTCCATTTTTCTATTCCCCCCAGTTCCCCTTTTGCAGTATTTTACAATGGGAAAGCTATCACTTGTAGTTAGAAATAGCTTTTCATAATCAGAAATAGCACCATATTTAAATATTAACATTCAGTCTGTACTTCTTTAAAACCCCAAGAATTACACATTTGAATCCTTCCTCTTATCTGAGAAGGGCTGTAATTCATCATTACTGCTATTACTCATAATTGATGAGCACATACAGCTGAGAATTTCTTGGGGGAAATAGATACAATAACTTTCAGAAATGGAGTAACAATGACATTGACTGATTCTCTAGGACTCTTAGGGTCACTACCGAGGACATAAAGATAGAGGTGGAATCAACAGAATTTCTTCTCATGGATGCTTTTGAATTACTTCCTTAGGCCTTCATGGGTCTCTCCTGTGAATCTCATCCCATCCCTCATGGGAGCATTCAGGGATCTCAGACTCCTAGTTTTGCACAGAAAGCCTGGAAAATCAGTGGCCACTGGTGCCACAACAGTTGCCATGCTCCTGAAATGAACATCTTGATAGACATGCCCTCAGAGCCCTCCCCAGACAACCGAAGGGAAGTAGGGAAATCTCTGATGAAATGCAGAGACTTGCCAAGTTGGTAACTAATAAATGGCAATATCAGGGGCTTCAGCATCCAGGATCTCCATATCCAGAGATGCAGGCAAACTTATATGGCCGTGATACAATCAGTATTGCTGTCGCTGGACTAATATGCATATTGGTAGCTACCCAGGTTATTACTACACAAGCTACATTTACACAGGGTGCACTCACGTCTCTGAACTGCAATGCAAGAATGCTCTTCTGATACACATAAGACATTGTTTACTACTTGCCGAAACAAAAATGATGACAGATATAAGATTTGCATTTGTTTATGGTTCTCATTTTTTTATGCAAATTAAGCATATTCTTCATCAAGGCATGTCATGAGTTGTATTCCCAGAGGAAACTAAATTAATAGAAACAATTCTTAGTTTAAATGCTGATTTCTTGTCAAAAAGATGGCATGACATATCAGCTCCAATAAAGCCAGTTTCTCTTATGACCTTATTCTGTTCCTCTCCCCTCCATTGTAATATCTGATTGACTTAATGGGTTACTTCAGAAAGTGGAAACAAGTAAACGTCTGTTTTTTTCTTCCTAAAGTATCTATCAGAACTGTTCAGTCAAGAAGAGTATTTTGTTTGTTCATTTGTTTTTTAAGGTAAAATTTCGCATTCCTTTTTCTGTATTTCTGTCACTGGTTTTGAGGTAATGACAGAATAATATTCAGAGAAAAATGGAAGTGATTGGGATGATCGAATGAAATAAATTTCATTTCACTATGTCTATTCTTTACTGATGAGCAGTATATTTAATATAAGTCATTAAATGCTCCTTTTTATTTTTGAGTAAATCAGGGCTTGGATAACTGTCAACAAATTGGCTATCTTCCCTGTTCTACCAAGAGTATAGCAATTAGTATCTCTGCAACCCAACAGCACATTCCCTCTATTGGCTTCTTGCATTCATGTATCAAAATTAACAAACTAAAATTCTTAGAACTGTTTTGTGCATTTTCTTTCCACTCAGAGACTGAAAATATTGAAACTGCATTAAAAACTTGTGAAAGAGAAATAAGCTGCACGTAGAACAGCAGATTAATTGATATTAGAGAAGTAGTTCTGGTGCTTTTCCTAGCTCATAATAAAAAAGCAAGACTAAACATCATAGCATACAAAAAAAAACCCAAAACAATTAACCTGTCAAAATCATTCTGTCATAGTGGTCAGAGAACTATGAAGACAGAAATTTTAAATATGGAATACCTACAATGACAATAGGTATAGGATGACATGATCTGGCTACATGAAAGGTTATTTATCAAAGTATCTGAAAAGAGCAAGAAATGCATTTCCCAAACGAACAGCGTATCCAGGTGCATTCGTTACTTTCAATAACAGAAGGAATAGGCATGGGTTAGTCAGTTTATATGTACGTTTAAAATAGCGGTGCTCTTTGGTGAGCCTTTTAAAGAACATAACCCAAAGCACAAAATCCAGCACAAATGTCTTCAATACTGTGTCTCAGTGTGGTTGGGTCTTTTGTTGTTTATGTTGGCATGTTTTGGGTTTTTTTTTAAAGAACAACTTTCAGCAATACAAATAAGTATGGGGAAACTTCTCAAGCATAACAGACTCATCTCTCAATCACCTGGATCAATATCATTCCTCTGTGTCACCTGGCTGCCCTGTGAGTTTCAAAAGTTCTGTACAGGTAAGGTAAGCAACAGAAACACATGAATAACTGATTTCCTATTTTCTAGACAAAGAAAAAAAAATTGGGGTATTTAAAACTAACTCATTTTTAAAAAAACCCTCCTTTTTTTATTTTAAAACAATCAACTCCAAGATAAAGCATCATTTTGAAATAAAAATTGGGATGTCTTAACTGGAAAAAAATCAACGCTAAATGTCATGATAGTTTCAATGTAATGTTCTTTTTCAGCAAAGATCCATACATAATTTCCTTAAGAAAGGTTGGGCATTCCATCTACATTGACTGACTAAATAATACTTCTACCAGTATCATGTAAATTAATTTCTTTTCATATCTATCTAGGACCACTTTAGTCTTTTTATTCATGGCAGCAAATACATCACAAGTAACCGGCAGATACCCAAGTCATTTCATCTTTGCAAGAAATTATCTATCTGGGATGGCCTGAAT
Source organism: Gavia stellata (assembly GCF_030936135.1). Classification (NCBI taxonomy): domain Eukaryota; kingdom Metazoa; phylum Chordata; class Aves; order Gaviiformes; family Gaviidae; genus Gavia; species Gavia stellata. Next base: position 41,846,392 of record NC_082598.1, read on the forward strand.
TATCTGTTTCACTGACGTTGCATTTGACATGCAATTTATTAAACTGTAACCATTTGTGCCGGTATTGGGTCATCATTTCTGGAGATGAATGAATCACTCACATGGCAACTGTCTCTGAAGATCTGTCAGTGGGGAATTTTTAACCCATGTTAACTTCAGTTAACTTCAGAAAATGCAAGTTGATTCTAGAGTTGGGTTGTTTGGTTTTTTTTTTTCCCTAAACCAAAATGACACATGGTTTGAAGTCAGAGAGGAAAATCCAAGCAGACCAGATAATAATTTCCTTTCAGTGGTGGCTGTACTGTAGGTATTCTGTTACACAAGATACAGAGGGACATAGGTGTAGGATCTGATTGCTGTTTTGTGCATCTGTGTAACAGTATCAGTAAGATCATGGCAGTATCTCAGAGAAACCTGTGCATAGCCCACTGGACCTTGCTGTGATAAGCAAAACTGATAGCAGTGCAGTCCCACATCACATGCTAATTTTCAGATTTTTACTAGGGTACAGAAAAAATATGGCTGTTGGACAAATTAGCTGTTAAGAAATTATGACTCTGAAGACTGCTTTGCATTTTCTCCACCAGTAAGAAACAATATCCTACAACATTTTTAAGAGAGACAGAAAGCGTTATCTCTTTCCAAGCAATCAAGTCACAGAGAAAATGAAATACCTGTGAGAAAACTGGAAATTATACTTAAATATTTAGACTTCCAGACTGCTGCCTTAACTACAGGCCATACCACCTGTGATATCTTACATTGGTGTACCTCCTTGAGGGGTTGATTTCTTTCTGTAATGTCATTAGCAGTGGAGTAAATTATATATACACACACACACGCGTGTATAAATCTCTCTCTCTCTCCAGTAAGAATATATTGCTTTTGCATTGAGAATAGAGTAACAATGCACAAGGCCACTAAAAAAAGGTAATCTGATGTCCAAGTCTAGATGTAATCTTACGCACATTTGAAGAGGTTTGCCTGGACTTTGCTACGTGAAACAGCTTCAGATATGCTTCTCCTATTCTTAACATGCAAGATAGGTATTTTCCAAAAGTAAGCACCTCATCCCAAGAAATAACCACCATGAATACATATCACAGGTCTTTAGATTACACGTGTAGCTACTATTTAATGTGTCTTCTGCTGTAAAACTGATATCCTGCAGAGTGGGACTATAAGCTATGAAAGAATGTTAAATAAAAACTATGTGTGGCGCAAGTGCATACCAGACAGACTCAGATCCTCACTGATGGAACAGTGGCAGTAAGCAGCAGCTACGGTGTGACTGCATCTGTACCATCCTTTGTTTTCTCAGGTGGGAAGCCCAGAAGGGTGTTTTCCACTCAAAAGGACTTCAGCAAATAATTTCAGCTAAAGGGAACTGACCTTGGAAGGATCCATACCATAAGCAAATTCCATGTAAGTGAGAAGTTGAAAATGTAGTACCAGTTATTGAAACCTCTGTCTCAGCAAGAGTCTTTGAATATTAATTACGTTTTGGCTACATCCGGAGCTTATACCTGTAAAGCCTTGCCACTCCATGATTCACTTCAGTCCTTCTCAAGAACCATCATCATGCTAACAGAATGTGAAATAATGGTAGAAACACCATAAACATACATTTGAACCTCAAGTGGTCCAACAAAGCCCCAGAAAACCAAAAGTAACATGAGCTCACTTCAGCATTTATATGCAAGATCATTTGTAATTTTAGAGCCAAAAAAGATGAACTAGAACACTTGAAATAAATAGAAATAGTACCATTTTTCTGCATGTCTTGCAAATGGCTTTTCTCTTTAGCTTTACAATAATTGAATGATTTCCTTTGAGGGGAGACCACTCAAATTCAGCAACATCAGTTTTAATCTGGGGGAATAAAAAGGGAAGAAAATATTTGGCCTTGAAACAGAAAAACTAGCCATGGAGAAACTAGCACCTCTCCATAATCAGACTTATGAATTTCACGTTCCCAGTGCTTAGGAAATTGTAAGCTTTACAGACAAACAGCTAAACTGAATTCAGAAAAGACTTCAGTCCTTTTTCTTTCCTGTGTAACAAACATTGACTGCCTTTTCTGAAATGTCCTGAGAAGCCCTTTCACTGGTGTTATTTTCATACCTTCAGATTGATTATTAACTAAAAGTTGATTTCAGCTATATTTTGTTTTGTTATCAGGGACAGAAATTATATAGTATGTCCCAAAAGAGTGCACTGAGATACTCTAGCTTTGCATTTCATTACTATATTGTGATTTTCAAAGAAAAAAATCATTAAAAGTTAATTTAATATAATGAATAATAATGACAGATCGAAGTCATTAAAAAGGATTCCTTAAATGGTCAAACTCAGCAAACACTATCACAAGGAAGCCAATAAAAGCATAAAGAAGTCAGACTATTTTAAGTTAATGTATTATTATTACCAAGAACAGAAGCTTACTGGAAAAAATATTCACATACTAGGGCGTTCTACTACAGTTATAATGTTAGGAGTGGGACTGGGAATTACAGAGCTACATAACATGTTTTGCTAATTTCTTAGTCGACTCCATGCAATGGCTTGCATTACATTGGTAAAGCTATAGCTATCCATGAGAAAATTGTAAGTATTACTGTTTATTTTCCAAAACATATGGGGTCCACATTACGTACTCCGGAATAAAAAGTACATTGCCAAAACACCAGTGCACATCCCTCAAAAGGTCCTTTCTAACCAGATAATGTGATATTCCCTACATATGTGCATGTTTCTACATACATGCTGCTTCTATTTTGTACATTCTCTCTCAGATAGTTGTCATTTTACACTTGGCAATTTGGAACACAATTAACATTGATCTGACAACTCCTAAGATGCCTAGAATAACTTCATCCCCCTCCCCACCTTTTTTCATCCTAAGCACATGTGGGACGGAAGGATAATCTTTTTAGTTAGTGATCAAAAAGATTCAGAAGAGAAAGGGAAAAATGGCTTATAAAATTAACCTACACTTGAAATATTTTACTGGTTCAGACCCCTGCAAAATTAAGTACTTACCAAGTCTTATGAATCTGTCAACTGGCTTCAGTTATAGAGGTATTTTGGTGGAGGTGCTGGCTGTCTTCTGACAATGGGATCAAGACAGCATAATTTATTTTCCAACAGTAGATTGGCCTTCATAAAATAATGACTTTCAGACACTGATTAAGGTGCAATTCAACTGCTGTTTCCCTTCCTTCCTTTTAATTTAATACATCTTATGTTGAACAGTTGTAAATTATATTATAAAAACAAAGATTCAAATCTGAACATGCTCTGATAACAGAAAGAGGAACACAAACCCTTCTTTGCACATATGGTATACAGCACGTGAAGGTACATTAAAATTACATTACTCGCTCTACAGTGTCCTTTAGTGTATCTGCAAATACAATTTACTTCCATTTTCAAATAATTTTAGACTGTCAGAATGAAGTGAAGTAGCTTTAGCAACACTAAAGGATTCACGTTCGACAATGGTAAAAGGGTCAAAGTCTGTTCCTAACACAACCTTGGATGTTCTTGACAGTTATAGGTAGTAGGCTCAGATTTTATCCATTGATTTAAAGACAACTCAGCTTCATTAGTAACATATGTCCCTTTGCAAACTAACACTTATGCTTATATTTGGTCACAGAATAACAACTGATTTCAAACTGAAAAATATTTTGTTAATAATGTTTTTGCCTTTTTCCTTGTACAATCATTATATAGCTATTAGTGTGAAACACATTATTTTTATTTTCACTTGGCTATTTTCAGAGATAAGGTATTTGTGCTTGGTCTGACCCCTCAGGTCAGAACATTATGTACTTCTGACATGCTGCAATCAAAAAAAAAGCTGTTAGGCATGCTTTTTAGCTAACTTAAAAGAAAAAAACCAAACAAATGGAACAGGAATGAATAAACCACTTAAATTTGCTCTGAACTTACGTATACCTGAACGCATAGCATCTTTTTGAATGCTTTCATAATCATGCCAGTCCTTTCTTTTCAAGCCATCAGTCCAGGTAAAGAGCTGTCCATCTCCCAGCCCCAATGGAAGTGTCTGTGAAAACAGTAAACACACAAACAAATAAATATATATATACATATATGGTTTGCATTATTACAGAAGAACACTTAAAATATAGCACAAGCAAATAAAACATTCAGTTTATCCAATGCAAATATTGAAACTTTACTGTGATAATTGAAGCTATTTTTCTAAATAGTGTGAGAAAACCATGAATTTAGTTCTTGACAAACAATTAATCGAAGCATGTCAAACAACTCGTGCTTAACACTTCTCTTTTCAGAAGTGTCCTGCTATGACTGCTTGGCAAGAAGCTCATGGAAGTTAAAGGGACCACTCAAACCGAACAGGTTTCAAAAATGCCTTATCCTTCAACTCATGAAGTACCTTGATTTTTTCCTTAAACTGTCAGTTTTGCAAAACTGGAGTTACAGTTACTCAGCACCTTCCAATGTTCCCCTTAAATTTTGGGGTTTGTTTTGTTTTTGGGGTTTTTTTAATAGCTATTGATGAGTTATTGCTATTCACATATGGCCAGGCTCACTGCATCAGAGGCGCAGAGCAAAGAGACCCTCAAAGCACTTTCAAATCCTGTAGATCTTTCTCCATGGTAAGAGACAAGAGGAAAAAAACAAACAAACCCACCCTCCCAAAAAATACCCCAAAAAATCCCCCATGCAACAAGCAGTTGGTAAGTTGACTTCCCCTTTCCAAACTCCAAATTCTTGGGTAAAGCTAAGAACTGCTTTTCGCTTCTAAGCAAATTTATCTTTCTAGGGCTTTTCTTTTTTCTCATTCTTTCTGCCAAATGCTGGTATTTTATAAAAAATAAAATAGAAAAGTACCATTAGAAGTACATTAGGAGTACACAAAATTTAGATCTGTAGGAAGGTTTCAAATAAAGTCAGCCTTTTTCTAAATGCTTAATTTACAAAAAATGTGGTAAAAGAAGTGGAGAAAATTTTGATAAGTAAAGAGATGATCTACCATATCTGTGCTGAAGAAAGCGAGGAAGCGATTAATTGCTGCTTAGGAGTAACATGAAAATTCTAGTTCTGTTAACTCCAGGTTTGAACCAGAATATTGTCCAGAATGAAGGGCATATATATAATGCATGTTACAAATGTTATCAAAGGGTATGTCAAAACACACTTGAAAAGCAGTTCTGGGGAAGCAACACTTGATCAGCCTTCTACTAGAAAATATTGAAACCCTACAAAAATCTTATGTATATTTAAGAGCGATGCTCTGAACTTCATGTATGAAGTATGTAAACCCAGTGAGCATTGGACTCACCCATCTTCTCTTACTGATTTTACACTACTGGCAGCACAAAACTGGATGATACTCAGTGGCTCTAAGTGAAGCTGTGTCCCAGCATCTTCAGTTAAGGTTTCTAATTTTAGGACAGACAAATGTTTGCCAAGCTACATGATGTGGACCGGGTAGCTAAGACATCCTTAAAACTGGGGTCCGAAGGCTTTCAGAGTTGTAAGGAAGAAGTGAGGAATGCCAGGCATGGCTGGTTACCTTTGAGCAAAGGATGCTAGAAATCCTGGCTGACAAAGATCCATACAGAAAACCTCTGCTTTGGGTCAGCTGATATTTCTGTGAATGTTGGATATTCAGGGCAAGGTGTTGCGAGCTCAGTGTTCTCCAATAAATCCCTGAGTTACTGAGAAAACCCCATCACATTCTGCTAGCATGACCTACGTTTTTTAGTTTTGATATTAAAGGTAACTTATGTTACATATCACCAAAATGCAATCCAGCCTGTGTTTATTCCTCTATTACAACTTTTGCAGACATATTCCAAGAAAACACTCTGTTGTCATGTTTTAATATAATACAAGTCAGAGGTTTACACCTGGAAGAACTGAAGAAGAACTGAAGATATCCTGATAAAACTATTTCATGTTACCAAAATATCTAACCTTTCATGTCCTTGAAATGAACTCATTAATTTCAATAATTCTTGAGTTTAAATAATGCTAATGTTCTAGTAGTAATATTAAATAGCTTGTTTTTTAAAGTCAGAAGCATAAGGTAGAATGCAGGCTGCAATACCGTTAACCCTGATTCTTGAGCCCAAATTCCTAAAATCATTCACTCTGAAGCACTAACTGGCTCTTTAAAAGTCAGGCCCAGACAGAATGGCTTCAATTAAACTTCTATCCCTTGTCAATATGGGTAACAGCTGGTGTGAACCACTGGGTCCCAAAAATTCAAGACTATCAAAACTATCAAAAGCAAAATAAACTTTACTTTTGTGACCCTTTATTCCTGTGCTGGCTTCTTTCCCTAAAAATAGTGATTTAAATGGCAAGTTTGCAGCACACTGAAAGAAAGCCGAGTAGTAGAGTTTACAGCTGGTTTCCTGTTGCCTATTTGCATTTTGATGCCAGTACTCTTAAAAATATTAATTACTTGTAGTTACTTTACCTGATAACATTTACAAGTCTAATGTACCAGGGGGCCCTCTTGCAAGCATAATAAAGTTAAATAAATACATTCACTAAAATTAATCCAGCAAAAGAATAAATATACAACCAAATATCATGTGAAACACTAAAAGCTAACAGAAGTCTTACTGTAGCTCATATTTGGGAAGGGTTACATTGCCCTAAGAGGAAATAGAAAACAAACAAATCCAAAAACAGTGTTGGTTCCATCATAAGTCCCTGTTTAATGACTGAGGGTTTTGTTTGGATTCTTTGGGGTTTTTTTAATAAATCCCTTAACTTTTTCCCATCAAAATACATATTGTTAAGAAAAATCAGTACCATGGTGATTTTTCAGCTTTAACATCCTTTCTGTGTAGGGGGAATTAAATGCAATACCCTCGCAAATAGCTTCCCAAGAGTGATATTCAGACAGCATAATCTCAATGGGGAGTGAACATTGTGGCCCTTAGAGGGACTGGACTTCATGAAATTCACCTTGTGTTCATACTCGAGTTTTATTTCTGCAGTGAGCATGAAATGGGGCTTAGGAAGGGATATAGACTTTCACAGTCAAACTCTGGCAAGAGCAAGAGCTTTGCAGTGAAAATTCTACACCTCTGAAGAAATCAGAACTGCTTTCAGTCCCTCAACTAAATATCTCCCTTGTCAGCAACTGAAGGATTTTTTTTTCTTTTTTGATGTTGCTATATTGCTTAACAAGAGACAAAAGCACTTGAGAAAACTGGTTCCTTCATTTCACTTCTGCCTAAGGGTAAACAAACTGCATTTTAAAAGACCTTAAAACACAGTTTCTGGAAAGTTTTAAAACTGTTAAAAGGCTCCATTGTAAAACTCCATCTAAGTATGCTCATATGCCTCCTTCTTCCAGATGACAATGACTGGAAGAGCCCCCATTCCTAAAGCATCTCCAGCTGGCAAGTAAGCAAAGGAAGGGAAAGAAAACAAAAAGGAAAAATAATTTAATAGTCTTACTCTAGCCTTGTCTTCTTTCTACATACTCTCTACTTTTCTTTCTCAGTTCTCCGTCTTTTTGGATACTTTGATAATTTACACTATTTCGCATCAAACTAGAACAAACTCTGGTTTTGTTATACACAGGCTACTATGACTATCTGGTGTAATGGCTAGATAATAATAACCAAGGTAGTGTTGCTACTTGTAAGTATGCACAAGATAGCCCACAAACCACATCCCAACCTCTACAGTCAATCTCAGAAAGACAAGTTCTGAGTAGGTGAATATGAAGTCACTTCACAAGATGGAACGTGCTAACAGATCCTGATTCTGAATTTTTGCTGAACACATATTTAACCGTAAGCTGATGGGCTAAACTGAAATATAATTAACCACACTGCATAAGTAGAAATGCTAAACAAGGCAACAAAAGAAAATCTTCATTTTAGGGGTAATGTATGAGCAGCCAGACTAAAAATTATTAAATGCATGCTATGAAGTACCTTGTGACTTCAGCACAAAATTGAATTTAGACATTTAAACAAATAATCAAATAACCTTGGGTTCCAGCCCATAAAAGAAAAGTTTATCAAGGATTATTAATCTGTGGCTAAGGAAATTACTGAGCCATAGATCATGGGAGACAAAGTATTCTGGAGAATACATGTTTGTTATTTGCACATTCTGTGTTGTCATATATTTAAATAGCAGCAACACTGCAAGATTGGTGTGAAGTTTTAGTTCTACATGTGCCTCTAACTGCAAGGGCAACAATACTGTTTGGTATACATAAGGGGCTAAGAAACGGGAAGCATGACCAGAGAACATTATGACTCCTTCCAATGTATGCAGTAGGGCTTCTTTCCAGAGGAAACCAAGGTATGAGAAAGGAGAAGGTCCAGGCACCCCCACCCCTCCCAGTACCTCACCCCAACATAGAAGCAATGCTTATATGTATTCTTTAGTGATATATCAATATATAGGAATGAGAAACCAGCATAGCTGATTAGCTAAAACATACTCAGGGTTTTGCCCTCCAAAACATTTCTGTAAGTCACCCACAAATAGTGCAGTCTGGCTCTACAGCCCTCAGCCTCTTGAACTCAAGAACTACTTTTATCATTGCAGCACTATTATAATAGCAAATATCACTCTGCATACAAAGAGCTGGATTTTGACTGGCTGTCAAAAAAATCCTACAACAATTTATCATCTGACCATTTGTTACATGTAGTATGCAGCTGTGAGTTGCACATTTTTTGTGTTTCGGTCCAAAAGGGATTACCCACCTACAGCAACATTACATACAGCATCTGCCTTACTATTTCATTTTCACATTAACCTCAAACCTTTTGGGATGCAAGACTGATACAGTACTACACAGACTCAGAAGATCCTTCTCCTCTAGAGAAGACTCAACATCTGGTTCAATTACAGAGAATATGATAAGCCCAAAAAATAGCACAATTATCAAAAAACTCACAGACTATTACATCCCTCAGAGGGGGAAAAAAGCTTCTCTGCTGTGACATTTGAAAGCTTGAACTCAGAAACAAGTGCCTTCATTGAATAACTCATTTATTTTTAATTTCACTCTGCGGAGGCAGACAATTAGAGGGGACTCAGGCAAAGATGATATATCAATGGAAATGCACCTTTCTAAAAAAAGAAGAGATAATCACAGATTCAGTTTGAGCATGAGGATTTGCTCACTGGCTCTAGGGTTATTTTACTAAACACCAATATACAATCAAATACTGCATTAAAACAACATCATATGCTGATCAGCACAACCATTTCCAATTGTTTAATGAATTTTAGGAAATAATCTTAGCTAGAACATAGGCACTTGTACCTGCTCAGGAAAAGATGCATATGGGAAAGAAACGTGGTAAAGTACTGAGATTAGACATCTTCAGGGATGTTTCAAGAGAAGCATAAAAACAACCACTGTTTGATTCCCTTTTGTTCTTGAAATAAAAAGATTCTGTATAGTGTTTGTAAACAGTGTTGTGCAGAACAGATAATTTACTATTTTTTTCCCATCCTCCTAACACAGATAACTCTCAGGACTCTAAGCCCTGACCAACTACTCTGACCAAACAAGACAATAAGAGAAAAAAAATTAGAACCCACTGACCAATTAAATTAATTCCTTCATCAGAACAAATTTAAGGATCACCTTTTAAAGAGGTGGTATCACTAGACAGAGCACCATATGTTTATTATAAATCCACTGCAATATCACAAGGTGTACATTTCCAAAATTTCTGTTCTGGTGTGGTTACAAGCACAGGAAGACAGACAGTCTCACAAAGCTACTACAACTCAGTTTGAAAGATTTCCCCTTTTTCAGTTGATGCTAAATTTTAGCACGAGACTATCAAAGTAAAATATTAGCACTACTGCACCAAAATTTGAAGTCAAGTGTTCTCGCACTTGCACACACAAGGAACATCCATTCTGGTGTAGTGACTGGCTGAGGGCATTAGGGATGAAAACCAAAATATTACTTCCCCTAAGGACCTGCTTGATATAAGGTAGCCTGATCTATAGAAAAGGTATAAAATCCAAACATCTCATCTCTACGCTTAAGCTCTGTGAACATTGCCTACGTGACTCTCCTTTCCTGTATCTCTTCAATGTTAGACTAAAAAACAAAAAAGGGCTTACATCTGAACTGCCAAATATAACTGAGGTCTGTATATAAGTATTATGCAGAGCGAATAGCTACAATACAGTCCTTAAGCACCTGTGAAGTTCCCATCACCATATAATGAAAGCATCGCACCTAGTAATTTGGATCTACCATGTTTTTTTCTAAGGCTAACAAAAGCAGGCATCCCACAGCCTGAAAATATCAGCTGATAGTTTTGAACCTCCAGGTCTCATGCTTCTCAGGGTCCTTCTCTGGGATGCTGTCCCTTTGGGAGGGGAACAGTGGCTGCAGCAGGTGCAGTGGCAGGCTGTGGGGGGTGGGCAGTGGCCACCCTGCCCACTGGGGCACCCACCGCTCAGTGCTACTCACAGATGGTTCCAGTTGTTCCTGTACCGCTGCTGGCCAGCCGTTGCCTGCCAAAACTGCTGCCTATTGGAGCAGCACTTCAGGGACATGCAAGAGATGCCTGGGGAAAACTGGAGAGATGAGGTAGCCAGAGGGACATTTGAGGGGCCTCATCCTGCAGTGCCACCCTCCCACATACTTCAAATAAACGACTGCTGTAGATCTAGATATACTCATTAGGTTGAAAGACAATGAGAGTGAAGCAAAGGTTGTTCAGTACAATATAGAGAACTACTATTTGCTGTCAAAAGAAGGTGGTAAAGTCTCTAAAGCTCAGAATCTTTCAAAAAGAACGAAAAAAATCAGAATACGTTCAGATATACTTACTACCTTTTACTTTTATTTTTACTTTATTTTAAGTACTTTTAAAACACTTTTAAGAATATGAACCTGAATTGTTTTCTAAACCCTTGACTTGAAGCACTCTAATAGAGAGTTGAGGACATGATGAATTTCTTCATATGTTCAGATTTCTGTGCCATTTATTTGTTATGCCACAGCAAATAAGTGTTCATTGCACTGACATTTACATTAGTAGAAATAATTAGCCCAGCACATAAAAAAAAGGGCAGCACTTGATTTAGTCTGTGACATCTGAATGACTCAAGGTTATTTCATTTTTGAAACACTTATATCAGACTTTCTGTGCTTTTAGTTTCTAGAATATCACGGACAACCCAGCAGTATCATGCCATCAACTCCAAATTAAAGCTGTTAATAATGTTATTTAGAAAATGCCAAGCTCCCCAAGCATTTCATTACTGAGATTTTTATAGACAGGTATAAAAGCTGCTATTACTGCACTATGGTTATATTGTTGAAGTCAAAAAACTGCAGAAAAAAACTGCTAAAACATGAGTTTTAAAAACATCACAATTTCCTATTGATCCAGTGTATGACTGCTTGAGAACTGGGTGAACGAGAACTCTGTCAGAATGCATTTGCATGCTGGAAAGTTGTGATTTATCATGTCAAGTTATGGACAATTACAGGTATTTAATAATATACATTGGTATGAGAAGACTAACAGCTTCTTTAGCACAGATACTGTCTTACATCCATCATTCATGGATTAAGAGCTTGCAGTATGCACTGCCATTCAGGATATAGAATTTTAAACACATGTATTTATTTTACAAGTTATCAGGAAAAGGGTTCATGGATTCCTACTATGTTGACTGTATCAGGTGATACTCTAAGAGATGCTTCGCAACTCTTATGCATGTTGAAACTATACTGAAAAAATTATTTCTTATTTCTTTTAACATCTAACATTTCCAAAACATCCATTATCACCTCAGTGAAAGGACGATGGCAATTTCAGTTGATTTGTTATAAGAACATGCTGGCATCTCTTATTACGATCAACCAGAAGCAACCAGGAAGTTGACATTTGTATTTCCTGACTGCTAAGAATGACAGGCAAAAGTAAGGTAACACAGGCAAAAGTATACTAAACCCCTAAAAGAATACAGTGGAGTGGGACAGAATAACGCCAAGTAGCTATCCTAGGCACATCACAGTATGTCTAAACAGATTTTTTTCTGTATTTCAGTTAGTGTCCATTGCCTTTTGCCCTTTCCCTTGGCACCACTGAGAAAGGTCTGGCTCTGTCTTCTTTACTCCCCGCAGTCAGGTATTTATACCCACTGGTAAAAGGGGTATAAATACTTCATCTTGCTAAGGCTAAACAGACCCAGGTCCCTCAACTTCTTCCCATATGGCAGATGCACTAGTCCCTTCGGATGGGGTGGGGGGGACATTACCAGTTCCACAGACAGAGAATAAAATGCAATGAATTCTGAAGGAGTTTGGACTCTGTATCTGTTGAACCCAAAACACCATGACCAAAGGTGACCTACAAATTCTGGCAGTGAACCTTGGCTTCCTAAATGACACAATTTCAACTGACTGTAGGACAGCAGGTAGGGTCTAGACTGAAGGGATAATAAAAAAAGATTCCTCAGCATGAGCAACTCCCACCCCTTTCTGCCTGCTGGTCTAAGCTGCTGTCAGATTTGCTCAATACGTAAAACATCTAAACCAGTCTTTTCTTAATGTTTTATTTTCACTTGTCTCAATTCGAACTTGGTGAAAAGAAACCAAACTCAACACAAGCACCTATAACAGATCTAAATGAACCAAAGCACATGCTGACAGTGTGCTGCTTCTCCGGGTCTTCTTCAACTTGACTGCTTTGCCAACACAACAGGGTAAGCTTGCAGAAGAGCCTGCATCCATACTTGACTATTCATTTTTGGCAAGTTTAAAAATCATACCTGATGTTGTGTTAATGCTGCATATTTTTAATGACTGCCTCTTTGAGAAGTTATTTTTTACATCAAAAACCATGAAAAGGGTTTGAAGAGACTCAGCAGGATTTTTGCTAGCATGGCTATTGGTTGGGTTTTGAACCAACAAAGGTCTCTGTAAGACCCTTCTTATGAACAATATAAACAATGATTGCGAGTGACTCCTGAAAGAATTTATTGTATGATAATATATTTTTGGGTTTTTTAAACATGTGCCAGACAGTCATAGGAAATTATAAGTATGTTCTTTTATATAAACAGACTTTCTTTTCTTAAAATAAAACAAAAAACCAAACCCAAACCCCCCAAACCAAAACCAAACCTTATGTGCATGGCAAAGAATCAGATTGTTAGTAATTTTGCTAATTTTAAAAATTCAATTAGGAAAAAAAGGAAAAGAAACAGACCTAAATCTATTTATTGTTTGGGGACTGTTTAATTTTTTGCCTATGTGCAATTTGCATTATTGCAAGGATGAATAATAAAGATATGATAGTGCTTATTGTTAATAGACTTTTTAGATTTACACATTTTTCCTCAAATTTAGAATAATGTTTTTAGATTTTCACTATGAAAAGAACCATGCTATTTTTTTATTGGCCGCTGCACCAACTCAAGACAAAAAGTGCTTTTGTAGGATTCAAGTGTCAGGTGTTTTGAGCAGGAAATTGTTTCTCACTTTGAGATATCTGTTCAATGGTGATTAACAATCATATTTTCTTATACTAACTTACATCTAAAGTAATTTGCCTTTGAATTTCTTTTAATAAAAGCACATCCTCTCTTAGGTAATATTTAGAGTACTGAACACATTTTATAAACAGTACAGAATGATCACTACAGTTAGGTAATCACTAATGAGAAAACTTCAACTTATTTGTTGTTGCATGAGACAACAACAATTTCAGAAGCATTTTCTAATTTTTTTTCTCTCCTTTGGTGCACCTTGTACTCATCAAAAATTTAACTTTATTCTTAAGCGTAACATTCTTCAAATCTCTGTGGTACAGCTGATAACAGGTTTCCAGCAAATCTGATACCACTAAGCCTGCAGACCCAGCAATATTAAAAAAAAAAAAAGCTACCATTTATTAGTGGTTTTTTTAAATAACCCAGGCTGAACAATATTTTCAGTAAAAATGGATTTTTTTTTTTTTGCATATTGTGTTGTAAGAGAAACGTTGTAAAAGAAAGGTCAGATGCAGAAACTAACTTTAGCCAAACTTGCTACCTGTTTTAGTGCTAAATAAAAAATTTGCTACAAAAAATTACTTTTGGCAGCAATGAGATAGCATATTCCATATTTTTGACTGCAGCATAAGGTAAAATTTGATTTGGCCTCTCAGAGTATTTGTACAAGTTAATAGCCTTCTACGAGCACAATTTTTAATTGTTACAACGGAAGAGCAGTAGAATTTTTACTGAGGGTTTCCATGAGCTTTAAATTCTAATGTGCATAGATAAATTACCATACTATGAAACAGCCTCTGCATACAGGTGAAATACAGTAAGTTTTTAATTTATACTATTGTCTGAATATTTTTATAAATGGACAAAGGAAAATAGTGTTTTTGAAGTTGTTTGCTGATCCATGCCACAACAGAATTCATGTTCCAAGGGCATTGATTTGCAGAATGCTCAAGCTTTTGGCAATGCACATATGGAGGAGGAAAACACTTTATTGTATTGCTGAGCGTCACATAATGCTAATCTGTTTACAAATACTCCAGACTATCTATATTAAAAAGTAAACTTTTATGCAAAAAAAACCTCCGCAGAAAGTAACACTGTTCCTATTAGGACTCTCTTCCTGCAAAAATATCCATCAGTTCAAGAACTGGTATTAAAACATATCAAATAAATTTGTCATTAATACCCAATTTTGGAATTTGCAGTTTAGGTTACACTGGATTAAAGAAAACAGAACACTGTAATGAACCCACGTTGGAAAAGAATTATTATCTTGCACTTTAAAGAAGACCTTGAATGAAACTAATCCACTCAGATACAAGTGCCAACTCTTATCAGCAGGCTTCTGATGCTGCAGCATATGTATCATTACTCTCGAATTCTTTCCATTGCGTAGTAATTTCCATTGTCTAACGTTTTCAAAGAAACTCCACAGACTGCTGCAGAAAAAAAGCTGACTAAACGTAACCGACAGGTTTGCATTCTTGTTCAGCCTTCTTAAGACAATATGAAGCTGATAAGGAGACCTCTTCCAAGGTCTTTGGAAGCATGACAATTTCTGTGCTTTGTGTAAACTCAGTCTGGGTTTACTAAGGCCAATGGCAGTCTTGCTAGCGATCCCAGCATGATGAAGTTTGGACGTAAAGGAACTAAAATTTTCCATGGTTGTACATGCTCACAAATGATCATGAGAGAAGTCTAATAGTCATCTACTTTTTAGAAAAACAGTTCCTAAGCTATGAGCTACAGACCCTGTTTCACTTCCCTGTGTAAAGTTAGATTACATTTAGATTACATTTTTTTCCAGCCTGCACTATAACCCTTCTTCCTGCTATTAATAAATTGGGTTTAGGTTTTTTTGGGTTGGTTTGGGGTTTTTTTGGTTCTCATCATACTTTCTGAATGTGACTTAACTCCATGCCTGTTCTGTTCTCAAACTCGTTCCCACAATCATTTCCTTTCCTTTCTTCTAAATGTTTTTAAGTCAAGCTATTCCCATACAAATACCTTTCTATAGGTAACTCTCTAAAAGTATGGTAAATTGAGGGAGATTTGAGAAAATAACATTGTTTAGTATACTCCTTTCATGTGAGAAAAAGGTTTTCAATCTCTTACTTTCTACCAACTAAACAATAACACAAGAATATAATGAATACCTTAACATACAAAAGAGACTAGATTTTGTGCTCCTTTAACTGAATCCAGTTAATTGCAAGAACAGGCTGATTAATACTGAAGAAGTTCTGAAGAATCTTAATACTAAGATATTATGGCAGCTCCTGTTGCTTCCCTGTCATGCCCATTTTTGTTGAAACATCAAAAATACATTCACTACTACAGAAAGTTTTAAGCTACTGTATGAAATTCAACAATCAGTCACAGAATCATAAAAATATACCTGGAAGGTCCTTTGAGACATAATCTTGTCCCATCTCAAATCAGGACTGGGTATGCCTAAATCACCTCCCTGAAGTATCTAAGTAATCTGCCCTTGCAGACCTGTAATAGCAGAGATTGCACAATCTCTCAAGGCAATCTACTTCAATACTTCATTATTCTTGCAATTAGAAAACTTCCCCTTTCATCTAACCTGCATTACTTGCCATAATTTAAGCCTTTTATTTCTTTGTTCTTTTCACCAGGGACAGGAATAACATATTTCCTTTCCAGCAGCTACATTTCATGGACACAAAAATAATTCTCTCCTCTAGAATAAATGCTCTTATTTTTTCAACTTCTTCTCAGCTCTTGTTGCTGACCCTGGGAGTATATGAAACTCTGAAAAGAACAGCATTACTTTGTTAGTAATTGGGTAAGACTAAGAACAGCAAGTATAAACTGCTTACTAAAAAACCCCAAACAAACCAACAAGAAACATTAATACTAACTGGACAAAGAACTAAGACAAGTACCTGGAGGTGATAATTGCCTGAAAATAAGAAAGATTAAATTATTTATTGTAACATGCTTTTTCCCTCTCTGACTGACAATAAAATAGCCTAACATACCCATGCTGTGCACTCGTACACTTCATATGTCCAACTCAACCTCACAGTACTTTATGAAGCTGCAGTGAATTCTCTTAATTAAAAGTGGACAAATCACTGAAATGTTTGTAGACAATTAAGACAGTCAAGACAGAATTCTGTCACAAACCTGAAAAGATACTAAAGTTCAATGGGATTCATATACTTAAAATTACCAGACTACTAGCAATGATGATCTAACACGTCTTGTACTTGTCCTGCTTGTGCCTGAATGAATGTTGTTTTTTCCCCTAGCAGTGAGAGCATATTTAAAGAATTCAGACATACACAGAAACTCTTCCTCAGGTGGGAGAAGAGGAACAGGAGTGGAAGGAGGGAAGACTTATGAGATATTTTAATGAACTACTTCAAATTCAAACAATGACCTCATTTTTTTCCTCTGAAGTGAAAACGTTGAAATTGGACAAACAGATTATGTTCTCTGTCTAATGCCATTTAAGCTGACCTTTTCATTTTATGCCAACAGTTTTCAATTACAGAATCAACCACAGTATATTCACTAAACGGAGTATCGTGATTAATTAAATCTAGCCAGAATGTGAATAGCATATTAAAGTAAGGTGAAAGAACAGCTTTGATTGATACACTGATTTTTAATTTCTAATTCCTTGTCTCCCACTCTTTTGGTAGGAATTGAAGGTTACACATCACTGAACAGGGTAAGCTACTGTAACTCAAACGTAGCTTCAAAGATTTGACCTTCACTTTTTCTCAGACTTCTTTTCCCCTGTTGTATATAAACACCAAATTGATAGGTCTGGAGCTATGTGCTCTGTGGAAGGTTTTTAAACATAAAATCCTTATTTAAAAAAAACAAAACATACCAAGACTGACATTAAAAATAATTATCATAGTTCTTTTGGCAGAAGAAGCTATACCCACCTTTGCTACAGACTACTTTTATAGATTTTTGAAAAGGTCTTATTTAAAATGCAAGAGAATAATTCTTTTCCAATGTGGGTTCATTACTTGAGTTAATAAGATGACCTTCAGTCTTTTAAGAACTAGAATCCACCCTGGGTCCAAAGCTAGGTATTTAAATTTGTGTTTACTTATTAATATAAACAGCCTAATTTTCATAGGCACCCACAGCTCCTATTGATGTCAGCACTTAAGTATGAAAATGTTAGTGATAGTTACTGTAGCTAAGCATCTTGTACTTGAGACCCTCCTGTGACGTTGCACTGAGGAATTAACAAAATGACTGTGCTCAAGAGCCATGCAAGTTCTGCAAAAAACATGGCAGACAGAGAAATGGTACTGCACTTTCCATCACCCTCAACCCTGAGAAAAGGTGCTGCAGCATGGTCTTACGGACCGTTTCCATAACCCCCTCCTCTGAGGGCAGGTTTTCCAACAAACTCAAGACAACAGACCTTCCTGCCAGCGCCCCGCTGAGTCACAGCTGCGGTGCCGGTTAACCCTGGCCCTTGCGGAGGCTTTCATCCCAGCAGGCTCATGCCTTTCTGCAGGCTGGCTCTCACCAGTCCTTCTGGCTGAGAACTTAGGAGAGTCTCCATTCTGCCTTTGCTAAGTCTCTATGTATAAAGATAAAACATTCTCATTCCCGCCGTGCTACCTTGGCTGCACTCAGTATCCTTATGTTCCCCAACAGATCTGATATCCAGCTATGCTTCAGTGGCTCTAAGGCAAGCTCCAGGGCTCCCTTAAAGGCCAGTTCTCCCTACAACCAGGACCACTACTGCCATGTAGATACAGAGGAAAAATTATATTACCTCAGCTAGCACCATGAAGTAGCTGTTCTTTAAAAACTGACTTTTTACTGATGACTGTTACAATTACAGGGGTTAATATTATTAGTCCCCTTTTTCTCTTAGCTGGGTATTTCAATACTCAAAAACCCTGAACTTTAAAATGTCTTGGGTCTGGGGAGGAGTCAAAAAGGAAATACATTAAATTGTCAGTTTAATGCGTATTAGAATCCATGGAGACATTAAATTTCACTTTTCATCTATGAATATTAAACATTAATGAGGTCTCAGGTACAAAGACATTAAAGTGAAACATCAGAGAGCTATGACTTAGCTCATATATAGAGAAAGAGAGTTCACAAGGGAAGCTAATAAAGGTAACAACCACAGAACTACCATAAAACCAGAGCATACAATAGATGAAAAAGAGAGATTCAAGTAAACCTGATTTTAAAAGGGCTATTAAGAATGTATACACATTTCAGCAAGCAGAAATTTCATGTAAAACACAAAGAAATGGAAAGTAATTAAGTACATACTCTTATTCATGTATGTATTCCTAACAAAGTAACGTTCAGACTGAGAGCCCACAGACATCTCTTGGGTGACTTGGGAACAACTTGTAGAGGAAGTTGACAAACCTTAAAATGAAGAATTCATAAGAACAAACAAAATCATAGTAATAGCTGCATCCTGATGTCTCTTGTTCCTCCCACATCTCCAGTTCTGGAGAATCCAATGCCTACAGCTATAAACATAATAATTTAAAAAAACCAAACCCACTGTGATTATACAGAAAGATAATAAGGTAATATGCACTATTTGCATCTCAGCATACCCAAAATGTAAGGAAAGAAATATCTAAGGAAGAATAGGAAAGCAAAAGGTCATAGGCCAAGCAAGTGACAGCTTTTTTTCCGTACATTTGTAATTTACTTCTCTTCGTCTACCATTTTATTCATACACACAACCCCTCCCTACAGACATAAAAACAGAGATTCCTTTCCTCCACTCCTGAAGGTAAAAGTTTCTAGTTACAAAATGAAAACCAACCTGGGAGAGATTCAGTATTTGGAGGCCCAGTCTAGCACATTTGACAAATACAGTGAGGCAATATTCAGTACTAAATGTTCCACACGCAAAAACCAAAACTGAAAGTCACAGATCTCCCTAACTGTATATAAAAACTAGAATTGTGTATCCAGGCTATATTTAAAGATGTAATTCTGTAAAATCAGAGTTACTAGCATATGACGTCTAGCACAGCATATTCTTAATGCATATTAACCATTTAACTGGAAAATTTTCACTTTGAAATGTTATATTATCACTCTGGTATACAATGGCTTGGCACACACACACCATACAACAAAATATTAACAGCTAAATAGTAATTTGTAAAATATCTCAGAAATATATTTAAAGATAGATATACAATAAGGTCCTTTTATTATATTACAGTATCTATCACCACATTAACAGTCACCAATGCACGTGGCTTCAGAAGAGAGATACAAGTATCTGTACCCTTAGATCTTGGATAAAGCCATTTGAAGAAGCCCATCACTTACATAAGGTTGATCAGGTCACCAAGAACCTGAAATGAAGCAAACCTCTCACGGTCTTTTACTCCAAGTCATTTTCTGAGCAACCAAATCTGTGCCCCCAGAAACACCTGTGCATAGTCATGTGCATCCTTAAGTTTACAGAGGTGAAGCCTGTTAATCCTCTAATTGCAGGTGAATTATCAAATCCAGTCAGGGTGAAGGAGAAGGAATAAACTGAAGTTATGCTCTTAGCTGTGCTCAGCATGAATGATGTTAACAGAAGTAAAACAAAAGGATGTGGTTTTGTTACTAAATTGAACACCCACACCTCTGCATTCATACTAACTGCAAATTTATTGAACAGAAGATTTCTTTTTTTTTTGATGGAATTTCATAGTGCAAGCAAATCTTATTAAGCTTTTCCCATGGACACGTTTTCAGTGACAGTATCATGAACAGTTGTAATTAAAGTTTTATTCTAGACCCTTCACTATGACAGTGTCTGACATCCCTAGTTAAGAATCGTAAGTCTACTGTGCTCAGCAGCAAAACCTAGTTTTTGCCCAAATGTGTTTAGAATGTAAGCCTAAACAGATGAGCAGAGAAATATAAGCAATGAGACAGTATCATTCAGCACGGAAAATTATATTTTGAGTGCACTATGACCCTAACTAGTACTAAATTCAAGATCTAGTCATCACAACAAAGGATTTTTCTTTTTAATTAAGGAATAGTTATATCATTTCATAGAAGTTTACCTTGTGCTCCTCCCAGGCACCTACACAAAAGGGAGATCAGGGTTTAGGCTGAGTTCCATTGGCTAATGAGAGTTGGTGTTTCAAGACCTAATGAAAGAGCTGGGGTAATCTCCAAACCACTTGGGGATTAAAATCAAGCAGAGAATGCTTCATGTTTTATATTAGGGACAACAGAGTTGCATAGTCAAGGCAGTAGCCTTCTCCTTGTTCTTTGTCAAGTCTAGGGAGAAAGGTACAACAATAATTGAGACGCTGATGTCTGAACAAATATTCAGCGCTATGGATGAACAGGAGAGGATGCATCTCCCTGAAGATACAGAGATAAAACCTTAAGTTTTCGATTTGTCTTCAAACAAGATACCACACACTATCCTTAAAACAGAAGTAACTCTTTAGCTCCCTGATTTTTCTTGTAATTGTTCTGGAAATTTTGTAAGGTAAAATTTTCTTCATACACACCCTTGCATATTAAGCATGCCTGTTGGGTTTTACCCAGTCAACTAGACCCGTGAATTTCTGCCCCCCCAGTACCTCTTTATCTCACTCACACAGGCATGGCAACAATGACACGGGTGGTGACACCAAATTGCACTATCAGTAAAGGCCTCATGTCACTCTGCTCTTCCTGGAGAATATGTGTATGATACAGCCCTTTGACAGGTCTATATTTCACCAATTACCTGTATCAAGTCCATACTGCACACACTAAACCTACGGAAAGTGCATCACATGAGTATTGCAACATCTCCCCCATGATATATCATGACTTGGAGAAGTCCTCCATCACACCTCCTGGGATGCAAACACACACCAGTCATGTGCCCACAGATTCATTTTCATCAGCTGCTCTGTATTCACTAACATTCAGTACTGATTCAGTACCAGTGTAAATCAATACCTGTTATCCATCTATGTTCAGGTATTCATTTATGTCAGATTGTCTGTATTTAGCACCATACGTAAATCATCTAAGAACAGTTTCTTTTAATGTTTCTGCCACCCAATTTCAGTTCGGCATACAATTGTCACTATGAGTGAGAATAGTTCTCCTTAAGCTGACCTGAAGAGGAAATAAGAGCTTCAAGAGAAGTTATAACCTAGTCCTTATACCAGAGGGGGAAAAAGCCCCTTTAGTTATTGTTAACAGTCTCATCTGAGATGAAAAATATCATCGTTTCATCACTAATCTATATTTAATATCAATACCTGTAAAAAGTGAAACTTAAGCAATTCATTCAATAAGCAATTCAACTAAAGCAATTCATTCAACTCAAGACTCATTCAATTTCTGCGGCAACAGGCTGTAACTTCGTTTTCATCCATTAATGTTTTCTACATCTCTTTAAAGGTTAGGAGCGTCCTTTGAATCAGTGCTTGATTAATCACCAGGTGCCTGTAGCTAACGCACATGTGGAAAGGGGAAAATTCACTGCAGAAAAATCTTTTGGAAGAGTTTTACTTGATTTTGTATTTATAGATAGCTTTTTTCTTTTTGCCAATGAATTAATATTATCTGAAAAAATTGTGACTCTCAAAACAGAATTTAGAGAAGCATAATGTAATTACTACGAATGCTATACTAAAAAATTTTTCACAAACTGCATCTTAATTACTAAACTGTAATTTGATAACAAATAATCACCTTACAGTCGTTCTGTTAGCACTTCACAGTTTTTAGAATGAATCTGTATATTAAGAAACTGTGCTATGTAAAGTACTTTCAATACTGAACAATCTTGTCCGGGTCCTGAGTGCCATGCCTCCCCTCTGGGATCTGGCTGCAGGGCCCAGGCCTTACCTGAGCGACTGCCACTGCTGAACCGGGCCCGTCCATGGGTCTGGGACCCAGGCCCCGACCCACAGGCTCCCTCCTCATCCCCGTGGCGCTGCCTGCCCATCCCGGGCTGCGTCTCACCCTGGTTCTCTTCACCAGGCCTGATCCTGACCCTCACCCGTGGGCCGATGGCCTGGCTTGGCCCGGCCACCAGGCTCCTGAGGAGCGGCCTGATCCTCCTGCTGGGCCCTTGCTGATCCCTGGCCAATCCTACACTGAAAATATTCCTCACTTTCCCAAGTTCAAAAGGCCTAAAAAACAGTTTTAAGTATCTTTAAAAAATACAGAGCTCACCAGAAAGCTGGATATAATTTATCTGGATAAAATATAAATCAGTAAGTGGGCCATTATATGATGTGAATGAATACTTAGCATAATAATGATCAAATTAATTGATCATTACATAATGTGAATTAAGACCAGTGTAAAGTCAGCTAAAAAAGTGAACTGTGGCCACACAACCACCACTATGGGACCAGCCTTGTGAACTGGAAACTAAGAAAAGGTCACAACTTAAACAGAGTTTTCCCAGAAAGTTGTTCTTGAGGACTGAGAGCCATCCATCCCCATGGTGATGTGCAATACAGAAAACCAAAACCCAGCACTGTCCATAGCAGACTGTCTGGTCAAGTTGCTTGTTAAATGTTACCTAAGAAATATGCTAAGCCTGGGGTGAAATAAATCTGGGGAACAACAGATGGAGGTCAATTTTCTGTGGCTTGCGATGAACCTAAGCTTACAGTGGCCTAGAGCCTTCTTCAAAGTGCCTCTGGTGAAACCACGCAGCCAGCTGGCTTCTGGACCTGACATGAATCATTTACAAGAAAAACACCATATTGCTAAGGCCATAATGCGCTCAATTAAATTAATGCACCTGAAAACAAATGCCATAAACAGCAGCCTCTTGTTGTAGAAAATATGAGGCTACAGCCATGCAGTACTATCTACTAAAAAGAAAAAGGAAGACCACACATCACAGAATATATTTGCCATAACACATCTCAGTCATAAAAAGGGGAACATAAGGTAAAATAAAACCAACAAGGGAAGGGACAATCATGAAGAAAAATCGTTTGCACTACATGGAAGTCAAATCAGTATTGAAAAAAAAACCTGTCATCTATCAAAAAGGTCTGGATAACGGAGATACTACTAAACAAGGCATTACATGAAAGCACTGACAACTGATGTAATTTGTTGCTTTAAAAAGGGTAATATTCTGACAGGGCGGATTGCAGCTTATTAAGGGTGACACGCTATAACTGCACTAATACATTTATAAGTGCCTGGGACTAATTTCGGGCAAGGGAACATGGCTCTTCATAACTGTGAACCGTTAGAACAAGCTCTGTCACACTTTTTTCCCTTGCCAACTAGCCCACGTACATTTCTGCAGTGTTCACATTCGGAGCACCAATTCCCATCAGGTGTTTTTCATCGAGACATCCTGGTTTGGAGACTAGGAGCTGCATAGCGCAGATGCTGGCCACTCCGTGACAGTTGACCACCATTCATGGCAGAGTTAAAAATTTAGGGTATTACATACAAGAAAAGCAGTACTTGAACAGAGTGTTAATGCAACACAGTCAAATACCAGCTGTCACATTGCGTAATCCAATTTCTCTGTTGTAACATTTGCATTTAACAAACGTGAAAAATATTAGCAAACTCCTTCATACCCGCAAAATACAGTTAACTGACTTCACGACAAAAATTTATGAATATGTTAGCTGTAACACTCCTAACTTTCACTTTTAATCTCAGTAATGTCGAATCCTCAAATTGCCTGCTAAAAAGACTACAGGCATTACTTGTAGCGTGTAGTAGAGCACTGAGCATCACACAAAGTTTCATTACTGCAGTTAATTCACAAGGTTTGAATCATCAGTTGTTACATTTCAATTCAGGTACAGTAAATACACATAAGAGACACAGCGATATTATCTAAGATTGTAAAAATATTCCATCTATAAAACAGTCTTTGCAGACATAGAAATAAAACCTGTAGTTACATTGTTTATCATGTATTGATAACTACTACATCTTGGATGTTTATTAACTGAAAGTAGAGCGAATTATTAAAGTGCCAAAGGTGTTTCCTATACCTTCCTGTTACCTACCATATCAAATACCAGCACTACAAATGCCATATGACAATAATTTAATCACAAATACAGAAGTATTATAGCTACTATACAGTCAAAAATGCATGCAGACAGAAGAAAATCTTCATGGTCTCTACTTTATTCTAAATACCACCTCCTTGTTTCCTGCTTAATCCCCACGGTTCAGCATAATAGACACGTCTGTACACATCTGTATCAAAGTTGTGACCTTCATTTGCCATTATAGCTGCCTTTGGAAAAGTGTGACCTATGTTTCAAGAATGTATTTCAACTGTGAGTAGCTGTCACAGGTAGGCTGCTGACAGGTTATTGGAATGCCTGTCACCTCCTTGGATTGCTTACACAAGTGTCACAGGCAGTGACTTGTCATCTCAACATAAGGACTTCAGCCTTAAAAGAAGGTTTTGCTAAAGAGCATGGCTGAAGTGAAGCTGAGTAGTGGGTGACATAAGAATGGAAAGAAACTTAATAAAGTCTTTCTCTTGGTTAACCACCATTACAAAGAGGATCTGTAGATGCAATAAAGGGCCTGCCTGAAAGAACAGCTGGTCTGAGGAGTGAGGATAGACACAGACAGGAGACCTTGCTGTGTTTTATCACTATTCCTGAAGATCTAAAACTTTCATATGCCCTGGGCCCCTGACCTTTTGCATGTTGTGCAAAGCCCGTGTTCCTTATTTTACTTGGTATGTTGTCCACAAGGCATTATACTACATAATAATTGCTTATGGGCTTGGTGTTGTTGGTGCATATAGAACTGATGGTGGTGACAAATGTTTTAGATCCCATGCAGCCTAGCATCCTAAAATATTGTGCCAGGAGGAAATATATTAGCCCATGTGAATGAAGTAATTGCAGTATGGTGCAGTACCTTTGTATGGGGAAGACCCAGGAGATACCCATATAAGCACAACACCCAGGGTGAAAACGCAGGAAAATGCAAACATAGCCCAGACTACAGTCCCAGTATGCACTGTCCTTATATGTGGTTTTCAGAAACAAATATGGAGGGCGTACTGGAGCTTAATTCAAGCAGTGTCGAAGAATTGTTTTTACATAACATTGTAAAGCATCTTCAAAATTATCTGTATTTTAATTGGGTGGCGTGAAAGCAGTGTTATCTTTAAAATTACTCTTGCCTTTGTGTCTGTCTGCTTTCCTGCAAAGCTGCCACCTAGAATTTTCATCAACTTTTTAAATTTTTCACATAGATACGGTTCTTGGGTAACAACACACTATTTTAAAAAATGCTGGCATACTGTTTGTGTGTCCAGCTACAATTATTACTGAAGATAAGTACCATCACAAAAACCCCCAACATGCTCCAAGTGTCAAAAGACAGTGGTTCCAGAGAATAATGAGTATTTGCTTCTAAAGGAGAGGGAAAAATAGGTCATAATTATGAAAAAATATGCCTCATCCACAAACCTCTAGCATTTCCAGCTTGCAAGCAATCTGGATGACTTAAGCAATGATGCATCAGTTAGCAAAGGCTTTGTCAACTTACAGAGACCCCCAAGTCTCCCTTTCCTGAGGATAACATAAGGTCCTTTGTGTACTACCACCTGCCAGACTGAATATTTTCTGGCAAACAGGTGGATGTAAAGGCATATCATTGCCATACAAGGTTATCCTATGTGTTTATGAAAGCAAAGCATAAACTACATCTATGTTCTACCTATTTGTTTTGTCCATTAATTAGCACTTTCCCACCACAGAAAAATTAAATGGGTTATACTTTGGCATAAAGAATTCAATACCTATTTTATTTATATTATTTTTACATATTCTGAGTTTACTTTTGAAAATTTGCTATTTACAAACTCATTACCATAGATTTCAATTTCAATAATATATGCAATACATTATTTTCACCATTCTCAGAAGAAAAATAAATCCATCTGTACTAAAAAAAAGTGGAAGTTTCATTCCACTGATAAAATAAATGCATTTTTTTCTACAAAAGAAAAAGAAGATATTTCTGTTAATGTTTTAAATTTAATATAATACTTAACCTAAATTCAGAAGATGTAGAAGTTTATCTTAAAATAACTTCATAGCTGTAATAATAAAGCCTAAGTCTTCTCTAGACAGCTGTAGTACTGCAACATAGCTACTGATGATTCATATACTCTTGAAAGTTTTTTTCATGGTTCCTATGTGGCTGCTGTAAGTAGCAAATCTCAATCAAGTCTCATAGCAGACTCTCACAGAATTTGACTTCACCCAAGGGATGAATGTTATATCTGTGATACCATCCATACACTATCCTTATGCATTTGTTTCTACACCTTTTTTAATCTACTCTTGTTTAACAAGCTGAAAAGGATTCTTTTGATCATAAATTTCTCTTAAAATTAATTTCTGCATGGTGAATACTGTGCTTTCTGGGACTGCAAATATTTTTAAAGTCAAATAACAAGAAGTGGACTTTTTATTTTTAGAACGGTTTGTTGACTTTTTTTTCCAGAGCAGATATATAATTAAAAAGCAAAACTAAAGAAAATTATGAGCACACACATAGGTATACATGGCATTTAGGTAGATATTATTAAAACTCAGATCAGTCCAGAAACAGAAAATCTGGTGAGGCCGAATGATGCCTGGTTGAATAGTACTCTGAACTGTATTTTTTGTTACGTGCTGAGTATCCAGTAAATTCACATAGTAGTGCTTGCTATATTATACTGCAGAAAAGTACCCTACTCAAGGAACGTGACTAATCCAGGATGAGGAGCCCACAGCACAACAAAGGACAGCCACTGACTCCATCTGTTCCCTGAAGCAATAAATTTTCTTTGCACAGATGGGATGAGTGGGACTAAGGAGAGAGAGTTGAATTTTCCAGCTGAACTTGTGGAAATAAAGAGAGAGATTACTTTTAAAGGAAGAGGATGGTTTTTACTGACAACACATGTCATGTATTGATGTCATATATTGGAGAAAAAAGGGCAAGGTGCCCTCTCTGCCCAATCCAAATGCTCAGCTTGAACTGTAAGGGTATTTTTTAAGTATCTTTCTCCAAGTGCTTTGAAAATTGGCTATTGCTATAAAGTTCCTCTGCTGTGCCTACACTGTTTGCTCTCTAGCGTATCCACTAATGGATTAAACTTGATGGCTGAGTGTCATCAGATGCTGAGGGAATGTATGCATGAGTGAGCACAGGGTAGACACATAGGAGACCCAAGACACCAATTTCAGAGTTGAAATGCTGCAGTCAGCTTGTTTAAAGGAAGGACATTGGACCAGAGTCCCAAGACTACAGGAGTGGCCAGAAACCCAGAACAGAAACAACTAATGTTTCTCTCTTCAGACTGAGGATTTCAGAACACTTCAGACCAACAGCCCTGTGACCATGTGGTTGTAGGCTAGGCAGTAACATGTATGGACAAGTTTTGAACAATGCATTTCAATTTGCCAGATATTATTGCTGCTTTCCTCACACAGCCTCTGGAACTCTGGTCAAAGTTTGATTTTTATCACTTTTGTCCTTCCTCAAGTCAGGTTATATTTCAACTATGAGAGTAAGTTTTTTAGTTAGAACTGTCCAACACTACCTCAAGTCATATTGTTAAATGCACACTTTCTGTTTGAATTAAACTAGAGTCAGAAGAGTTTACTCATATTTACTTTTTAGATGTGCCAAGCAAATGAGTAAGGAATATGGAGGCTGGGTTTGGAACTTTTTTTTTTTTAAATAGCTTAACCGCTATAATACCACTTCAAGCTGTGACAACCCTAATTAGCAAATCAAATCCTCTCCACCTGCTCTTCCTCTAAATTGTCTTGAACGCCTCTGAGTGTCTAAGGCTTATAGCAGCACAAGTTCCCTGTGCAGATGTCAGGACAACTAAAACTGTGCTCTCACTTGCACAGGATTTGGTAATATGTAAAGACAAAGGGCAGATTTCAGAGGATGTGCACTGAAGCATGATGGTTATTGTCAAAAGGTGTATTTGACATGACCACTGTATTTTTTTCTTAAAACATCTGGTATTTTTAAAAATGGTATTAATTACATAACAGACCTACATTACCCTAATGTAACATTATTTCAGATTGTTGTCTTTATATATCACACATATCTATAATATGCATATGTAATACATATAGTGTATAATAATTATTTTTCAAGTTATGTCTGACCTTTATTTATGATAGAGTAACTTCTTATCATAGAGTAACTTGTTCAATCTTGGCAGATTTTGTTACAGGGGTACATATTAAATTGTAAACTAACAAAAATCTATGTATGATCAATGTTTATGGAACTATAAAATACATGTTCTAGTTCTGGTAGAATAGATTATAGAATCATAGAATATCAGGTTGGGAGAGACCTCAAGGATAATCTGGTCCAACCTTTCTTGGCAAAAGCACGGTCTAGACAAGATGGCCCAGCACCCTGTCCAGTCAAATCTTAAAAGTGTCCAATGCTGGGGAATCTACCACTTCCCTGGGGAGATTATTCCATTGGCTGATTGTTCTCATTGTGAAAAATTTTCATCTTGCGTCCAATTGAAATCTCCCCAGGAGTAATTTGTACCCATTACCCCTCATCTTTTCCATGTGACTCCTTGTAAAAAGGGAGTCTCCATCTTCTTTGTAGCCACCCTTGAAATACTGGAACATGGTGATAAGGTCTCCCCTAAGCCATCTTTTCTCAAGGCTGAACAAACCCAGTTCTCTCAGCGTTTCCTCATATGGCAGGCTTCCCCGCCCTTTGATCATCTTTGTGGCCCTTCTCTGGACACTCTCCAGCCTGTCCACATCTTTTTTGTACAGTGCAGACCAAAACTGAACACAGTATTCCAGGTGTGGTCTGCGCTGAGCAGAATGGGATAATGACTTCTTTATCTCTGCTGATGATGTCCTTGTTGATGCAACCCAGCATCCTGTTGGCCTTCTTTGCTGCAGCAGCTCACTGTTCATTCATATTGATCTTGCTGTCCACCAGGACTGCCAAGTCCCTTTCCACCGGGCTGCTCCCCAGCTGGGTAGATCCCAGCCTGTGCTGCACCCCTGGATTATATCTTCCCAGGTGCAAAACCTTACATTTGTCTTTGCTGAACTTCATAAGGTTCTCGTTAACCCACTCTTGCCAGCCTATCCAGGTCTTCCTGCAGGGTGGCTCTCCCTTCCAAATTGTCTACTTCCCCACTCAGTTCGATATCATTGTCAAACAATGATGCACCACTGCATTTTTAAACTGAAGCACAAGAGCCTTCTTGAGTTATTAAAAAATCTTATACATTGTGACAAGTACATGACCTTTTAAAAATAATAAAGTGTGAATATTGATGATGAAAGTAATGTGTTTTTCAGTGATAGCAAGCAATCATAAATATACTCATCTGACTGTAATCCATATTAATTGCACTACCAGTTTGCATTACATGTCCATATTTCATTTCTGTGTATGTGCTTTTGTCTAAACATACACGCTAAATAACATATTCCTTCATCATGTCATAGAGTTTTAAGTTTAATTTGATATAGTGTAAACAAGGTACAGTGAATGATTATTACAAGTACAGTAAAATTAAAAATATTCACAGACACCTCAAGACAAAGGAAACTCATGCAGCAGAATGCAATTCATTGGACAATCTCAGGGCTCAGAACTGATGGTCTGTCTAGCTCTCAGGCACACCATGATCTAGCAACTAAGTGGGGGACAGAAAAAGTGAGAGGGCACCTTCAGCAATTCCCCACCGGCTCACAAGCATTATTCACACCTGTGGTGCAGTGATAACAGTAGTGAGCATATCAGATTCCAGAGTGGAGTCCAAGTGCAGTGGATGCCCCAGAAAGAAAGGGGGAAAAAAAAGAGGAAGAGAAAAGAATATGCTCTACACATGCTGATAAGTACAGAAGAGGAGAGAACATATGGAAATGTTATTTCCAATTGAGATTTTTCTGTCACTGACGTAGAAACTGCTATGCCTACTCCTGCCATCATCACTAAAAATTCCAACTTGTATGGTGTGAAAATACAGATGACTATGCATGCAGACATGGTGATGAGATGCATGAATAATTATCTTTTTTTTTCTGTTCATTGCCTGAAACAACACAAAAGGAATTCTAGACTGCTTGAAATGAAAAAAACAAACAAAAAAAAAAGACAAAACTAAACCATTTGAGGTCAGAGATGTCAAAATATACCATTTTAACCTTTGAAAAACAATTTTGTTAAGCCCTAATTGTGATGCTATGCAATCAAGCTACTTATGTTGGAATCTGAAAAATAAAACTAAAATGTATTTAGTCAATGGGATTCTAAAGTTGAAACAGTCATTCAAAATGTCTTAATTTAATTCATATGATCCACAGATGAGACTTGGAAATCATGATCTTATCTGAGGTTGACTAAATTTCCATGGACTTATACCTAAGAAGGTAAGTAAGTAACAACAGAAGATAATCATGTCTGGCTGATAGAATTTGACCTGACTGAAACAACCTCTAGTATATTTTAAACCAAAAATCTACCAGCTTCATACACCATAATATTTATATTATTATTTGCATGTATTTCAGTATTAATAACATGCAATAGCAGTTGTAATAAGAACTGTAGATAGAAGAAATGCAGATAGTGAGTGAGTCCTTAGTACCAGAACAGTATCTTTTTTTTTTTAGATGTCATTAACAGATAACTGCAGAATTTCAGAGAATATAAATCCCATTTGCGTTTTTTTTGGTTTAGGTCTTTCAGTCATAATCACTGTACCAAAAACTCAGTGATGTTGAGACTGAAGTGTATGATATACAGTACATCCATGATCCTTTTAAAAAAGTTCCTGAAAGATACAGAACTGAATAGCTGTACAGCAGATAGGTCAGGCTTTCAATAATAAGTTCAGCTGCTTTAGTGACTGTTGAGATAGATTAGACAAGCTCTTTCCACAGGCTTAAAATCATCAAGATATACCATTTTCTTTATCAGAATTCTGCAGATGCCTTATTTCCCTCTCTGATAGCATCACTATACTCTCATGAGAAAATACTTCTACCCTCAGCTGTCACATACCTGAATGATCCACAGCTTTCTATCTAATGCAGATTTTATGTAATGAAAATAAATTATGCCTTTCCATAAGTATCGTGGAGCCTCTACATTTTGAATCTCAGAGCCTTTTGATTTAAATTTTCAGTTGTTTAGTCTCAAGGTGTTTTTTATGATAATTGGGATGTTTTTCACTTCTATCTAAAAACTTTATATTAAAAATTCAGGCTAGTCTCAAAAGTTACATTTGCTGGAACGAAAACAATGAGCACTACCAACTCCAATGCTTCAAGACCTCTATATCAAGAAAGAATTGCCTTGTATTAGTATTATAAATTCATTATAGGTTCTCTCATTAGGCATCTTCTCTGGTCTTTCTAGCCCTGTCTAAGAGTGGATAAGACACTGGTTTAAACTCTTATACTTAATTCCTATTAACATCAGCATACAAGAAGCTTCAGTATATCAAATTGAGAAAAAAAAGACTGAGACAGTGATACCATAAACCTACTGAAAATGGATATTGGACTGGGTTTTCTGTGGGGCACAGGTTTCAACTATTTCCTTAATTGTAAACCTATCATAGGGACTACCGGTGCTATTATTTAGGTCTTTCAAAGTAAGGCTCAACTCTAAAATTTTTCTATGTTCCGGTGTCAGCTTTTTACAATAAATTATAGCTTTTGGATTATAATAAGAGCCCTGCTTGCTTACTTCAATGGCGATAATTATAATTACCACATTTTATTAAGAATACTACTAGCAGGGTCTTATAAGCAATGAAGTATGTATCACTATATTACTTTTTCTGCAGCAATAACAAAATGACTTAAAATCAGTTATTAATGCCTTGATCAACAACTGAGAAGTGGTATAAACATTTCATAACGGTAGACAATATTAAGAAAATAGGATAACATCAGTGTTACAAATGTTTTAGCATTTTTATTGAAGATGATACAACAGGAGGTAAGGGCTGCCCTTGGAGCCTTATTCTGCCTATGACAGAGACATTTGCTTCAAGACTGGGACTTCTGGGCTCTATGGCAATCCTGAAATAAAAGATTAAAACCACAAAATACGACAGGAATTACTTTGCCAATGGCAATCATTTAACTGAGTTTCAGAATCTTAATTTCCTGTATCCACAAAAAAAAGGCATTATTTTCATGGGATTTTCCAAGATACCTTGTCTCATGTTATGAATTTTATTTTGATACATGAGGGCTAGTTATGATCAAAACCCTCTCTGCAAATTACAGTACCCATCTTGTATCAAGCAGCTTGACAGGTAGCAGACATTCCTTGTTTGGGAAACTGTGACAGAAAAATCCAGAGCTTTTGGCACTTAACAGCTTTTCTGTACGGGAATATGTTGCCTACCAGCATGGCCATTAACTCTCAATGTCCATTTACTCAAGAGCTGATGATAGGGAACTGGATAAATTTCAGCAGCATACCTGGGGAAGATACTTGCAACTAGCAAGTCCCAGAGATTTCTGTATCCTAGTTAGCCAAAGAGGCCCATTGCAACAGTTTTTCTCAAGGACCTTTTAGCTCTTCATTCTGCATGGCATTGACTTTCAGGGTCTTTCCAAAGCTCAACAGTTGCAAGAGTTTGTCATGCATTGAGGACATGAAAGAAAAGCCTTATCTTTCCAACAAAATGAACAATCCCTTGAAGAAACTGAAAAGCACCATACCCATTTACAGATCCACAATGACGGAATCACAAATAGAAAATATGAGCTGCAGCTTAACTCATAAAAAAAATAATCTTTCTGGGTAGTCTGTCCTGATCGTTTAAATAATCCTTATTTCACTCCTACACACTATAATTGAAAATCTGGATAACCATATAGCTGGATAAGAGCAGTCAGGAGACAGAGTACTACATGGAGAAGTGGATTAATGTTTCTTACTGTGTTATTATAGACTTGGACTGCAATAATTTACTTCAGCTCTGTGAAGAAAGGCTTATATGTTTTGGCAGGTGTGTATGATTTCTTCCTTCTATCCCAAAAACGCTGTATGCATCACAGTTAGCATATTTTTTATAGGTATGAAGGCAAGTTTGTATTTGCACAAAATGGAATGGCATGGATGTTTGGAATCAAATCACTGTCCTGGATGTTACGGGACTTTGGGGCACACCTTGGACACATACAGTTTAATGATAATTTTATTTTAAAAGGAAGTGGCAGAAGCAATGTTTTTTAACTGTCTGCTTCTACATAGGCCTAAATCAACTTGAGAGAGAAGCTTTATTGGCTGATACACATCAGCAAATAATTAGTCAATAGAAGGTGAGTACAAAACAGGATAGAAATGAAGAAGTGCAACCAATGAGTATAAGAATATGTATATATCACACAGGTAGGAAAAGTATAGGGAGCTTAATCTTCAACTTTACATCACAAAAATCTCTGCAGAAAAATTACAAAATCTCTATTATTTGCTCTTTCTCTTCGAGCACACATATATGATGGAAATAGAAAAATCTTCACATACTGTATATGTTTCGGATACAAACTAAGCAAAATAAATTAACAACTAACATTCAAGGTACCCTCTTTAATATGGTTATCAAACATTTTATCGTGATCATTTTAGAACTTTCTAGTGGGAATAATTAAGGTCCATCTAAGATCTTTGAGGGTCAAGAATTGAAAAAAGAGAGGGGACAGACCAGGGGATGAGGCAAAAAATGTTAACATTGAAGATGAGGAGAAAGATTTAATGGAGGAGCTTCCACTGACCCTTGAAATTCTTCTTCTGCATAGTCCAAAACAATGCAAACAGTTATCTTGTTTGGACAGCACACGTTTGTGGGATCAGCAGCACAGAGTTTAAAAATATCTCATACTTTTCATACACAAGAGAAGAATGACTTTGCTTGTATTTCTGTTAGTCAACCATCTTCCCAAAAGTCTCAGGTTAAGTTGTAATTACCAATGACTTTGATAGAGAATATATTTTAATGAAGTCCCCTCCATCAAATCAAGTATTTATTATGTCTGCATGGAAAAAGCTTATGACTCCTAACGATGTTTTGTATAACTGTTTCTTAAGATACAAAGGTAAGATGAGTACTGCAACGAATACAGCAGAGTTGCCCAAACTAGGATGAATGTATTAGCTGAAGAACACAACAAAGATCTGAATGGCTCCATCACATGCTAAGGAATGAAGTGACAGGTGATAGCGAGCATGTTTGGTTACAGAAGGAGAAGGTTATACATACTATGTGGGGAGCAGGAGAACTCATTCACCGTTTTTTTATGAGGTTTTAAACCTCATTTTTCAAACTCACAAACCCCAAGGTTTTTAATGAATTACCTGGAATGAATGAACTGAATGCAAAATTAGTTTAATTTTTCATACACATTTAGTTTAAAAATCCCCTTCTTCATATGCTTATGTTCCTATCCAAAATAACAATTATCTATGCATAACCTGTCAATTATATTCTTTCACTGCTGTAAGTGTTTAAAAAATGTCACAATTTTATTGTCTAGAATGGTTGGCAGCAGGAAAGCAGTATGAGCTGGTATTTCAGACCCTGGCATGCAAAAATTAACTTTTTAGCTTCTCGGTTGAAGAATCAATAGATGGGGTGGGAGAAGTCACAGAGGTTTGTTCCGGTAAGTTGCCACCGTTATACCTCACATCAGCCTTCATAGTATATATCACTTCATTAGCCTCATACTACATACGGAAAAGGATTTTTTTCTTAACAAATCTCCAAGCAAAATTCTCAGGAAAATCATGCTTATTCACACCCTGTAATTAAGATACTTTGCCATTCCTAGTCTTGATTTGTACTAATTCAAGGGTTTACTAACTCAAGATTTTTGACAGGATCTAATTATTAAAAAAAATAAATCTGTAAAAGTCTTTGAAAAAGCAGAAGAAAAAGCAGAGAAGTTTAGAATCCAAATCAGCTTTGTGTATGCAATTAAACATTGTTAGCAATAAAGTTTTAACTGAATTGTTTCTAAGTGAATTGATTTGTTATAACAAAAAAAAAAAAAAGATAAGGCATCTTTAAAAATTATAGATCTTTGCTTAAAATTAGTAGCATACTTATTTCTAAAAACAAACAAAACCTAGAGACATTATCTAACCTGGTGACCCTGAAACAACCTACTTTATACAGATACAGCACCAGGCAGCATCAAAACATACCTAAATATATTACACCTGCAGCTCTTCTTTCAAACAGATTGACCACAAAAGGTCTTGATCTGACTGTGGAAACTGTCTGCAAAACTGATGTTTCCTGAGGTAAAAAAACCACCAACATTGAAAGTGTGTGAACTGAGCTGAGACCAATCTCATTTCACAAAGGTATTAGTGACTCACTGGAATGCCAAAAAAGCTCTGATCACTAATCATGATGACCTTATTTACACAGATTATTTTAAGGTGATAGATTATATATCCCATTACCATTCTCTTGAGCTATACAATTTCCCCAAATAAATAAATTATGAAGTAAACTAAATCTTTTTCCAAATTATGCCAAGATCTGGCTTCAGTTGTATTTGCTTCACTTTCAAGCCACTGAAAAAAACAAGACTAATCAGAGTAGAGAGAGTAATTCCTTACATTGAATTAGATTCACCTGTGCTCTGAACTGCAAAAGAAAATAAAAGCCATGAATACTGGTTAAGCTGGACAATTAAAAATAAATAAATCAAAATGTGGTGGGTTCTGGGGTTTGTTTTGGGTTTTTTTTTGTTTGGTTTGTTTGTTTGTTTTTTACTACCAAGGAACTTTTTCAGTCCAAAATCTAGCCTTTAAGGTCTGGAAGGGACCTCTGGAGGTCATCTGGCCCAATTCCCCTGCTCAAGCAGGGACACCTACAGCTGGTAGCCCAGGACCATGTCCAGACAGTTTTCCAGTATCTCCAAGGGTGGACATTTCACAGCCTCCCTACGCAACCTGTGCCAGTGCTCATTCATAAAACGGTTATAGTTTTCAAGGCTCAAAAATAATGCAGAAAAAGAGAATCTGTCTAAAACTGTCAACTGCAAACTAAAGCAACATTATTACATTGCCTAATGATTGATGAAGTAATTGAAAATTAGCAGTTTAGCATAATTTATGTTTACAATAGACTCTACATTAAATTAAATAATGCAAAAGGCACCAATTTTGGCCTAATTTTCAATCTGTACAAAATTATTGTCTTCCAAAGACTTATAGCGAACTGACAGAAACAATGAAAAGAAGCAATTCCTGCCTCTTCTATGGAAAAGGAAACATTTTCAATTTTTCTCAGCTAAGAAACAAGACCATACCTGAAACATTTGAAGAAGGTAACCTAAGCACTTGTGATGTCTATGCAGGAAACATATTTATGGTATTGAAGCATTAGCTTCAAGTATTAGGGTAATAATGCTAATGATCACAATGTACACGGTTAAAGCCTCCTCATTAGCAATTAGATTTTTATGAAAATATATTGAGTATCTTCCTTTTTATAAAATAAGGTTCTACGAGTTCAGAAAATGTAACATCTGAAATGTACAAACCTTATCAAGTATGGCTTCCGATACACAACAAATAAAAACTAACAACTTCATCACTTAAACGTGGGGGGAGGGGGCAAGAAGAGGGGAAGTGCCCCAACTCCCACATACCTCTTCATAGCAAAGAAATGTGCACTTTTGCTTCCTGGTGATGGCAGCATGGATTTATCAAGGTACTGCTTACACTCTATCAGGTAAAACTCACAGGAATGAGCATTCCCAAATGAAGAAGAAAGATGAACTTACCCACCCTCTGGATACTATATTTCAAGGAAGTCTAAGGAACCTTATTTGTTAAGCTTGAAATCTGTAGATCAGATGTATCATTGTCAAAGCACTTAGTACATTTAAAGACAATGAATAATTATTATTGATGGACACTGAATTTTGCTAGAACTTACCCCTGAAACTAGGCAAGGAAAAGAGACAGTTTCCTCCTCTGGGAAGTCATAAATACAGACTGATGTTATTTTCTATTTTAAACTATTTTGAGATTCCCATAGGATTAACATTCCAAATAATCAATTTCAAGTGTGTATCTCTACTCCTAAATCAAATGAGAAAACAGACAACTTATGTCTGCCAAATTAAAATTCATGCTAAAAGAGCCACACCTTGTAGCCGTATCTCTGTCATACAAATAAATTTACAGCCTCATCTGCAATCAAATAAGCCATCAGCCAATAAGGTACCATCCACACATTTGAATATATACCTAATATTAATGGTTCCTAACTGCTCCAGAGACAAGGGCAGGACCAGAGGGACTGATGATCAATTTTATGAAGTTAAAATAATTTCTCTTCTATCTCTGTCTTTCCATGTCTACTGTGGTGTTGCTTAGGAGGCAACTTTATTCTGGAACTTAAAACACATTCTTTGATACTGCCCAGAATGCAAATGATCTTCAATGCTTAATGACTATTTTTAAGTCAGATCTTGCAACATGGAGTAAAGGGAATTAATTCGAAATGCCTCCCAAATCTAATCTTCAGCAACACAGGTGAAATCAAAACTCCACAAAATCATCTGCCTCTTTTCTTATCTGTACTTCATCCTGCCTTCACTGCCCTGTTTCCAAAATACCTCACCTATCCCAGTGCCACCATCACCAAATCAAACTGTACAGATTCTCTTCCCACTCCTAACTTCTCTTTGTTCTGCTGCATTTCCTTTGTAAATTCAGTCCTAGCTTCTTTCCCCCATATGCATCTCCTAATCTTACCAGATTTTATGCCCCTTTTTCTCTTTTCCTTTTCCCATGTCCCTTATGACACAGAACTCGTGTGCTACATTTTCAATTCTAAGCTTCCCTCAGCAGACACCATGACATGTTTCTCTCCATCTTGCCCACCTACTAGTCCATAGTATTCTGCTCTGATGCTCCATGGAATGGTTAGGGTTAATGATGCTAAGTGACAAAAAGATCTTGGAAGATCTAGCTACCTAGGAAAAAGTGAAACATTTTCATTGGGAATGCAAAACTTGGCTTTATTAAGTGTCTTAAAACTTGTCCGAATTTGGGCCTATGAAGCAGACAATAAGCATAGATTTGATAAAATCCCCTTCTCCTAAGTAATTTCACCTTCCTGCTTCAAAGTAGGAGGACAGTAAGACTATTTAAAGTAAAATAATATGTATAAATAAGCAAAACATGGTTTTCCCTACTTCAGGTTTCTGAAATACGCACTTTGCCTGAAAATCTCCCTCCAAATATTCAATCTGATGCAGATATCTCACATTAAGAATTCCAACCATTATGCCTTATGCTCAGTAGTGTCATAAACCACTTAAAATTGAAAATTATACTGAGAAATACTGAACAAACTTAATAGACGTTTCATCAGTTCTACTTACAGTAATTGAGTGAAAATTCTACAACATATTAAAGGAAAACTGTTTGAGCTAAATCATGGAAGTCCCTAGATTGCTCTATTACAGTATTAATTGTTAAAGCTCACAAAAGGAACCTCCTGTCAAAAATATTAAAAATCAATTAGAGATTTAAAAGTCTTTGGCACAAGAACTGCAATTATTTTTACAAAGCAGCACGCACTTATGCCATACAAATCACTTGTAATTATCATTTCTTCACTTAACTAATTTTCTGGTTTTAATGATAGGGGAGATTATATAGACAGTTCTTTTTTTAGGTAGTATTTCAAAACTTGAAGTTTATATAAAATAATGTATATTTTTTCTTTAAATCAAACCTATTGCACAATGTACCTCTATTTTTAGGCAAGGCTACAAATTTATGTATATATATCTGACCACGACACTTTTGTGATGTATAAGGAGAACCAGGTGTCTAGGAAAGGAGTTTACTACAGTCAGCACACTGAGCGCCCGGCATTTATGCTGGTCAGTAAGAAAGGCTGACAAGAAAGCTGAGTCCTTTCCCTCCCACAGGCTCAGACAGCTCACTTCTGGCAGAGGAAAGCATTTATCCTCTGATTTGTAACTCTGAAACTTTCAGAAACAGGGTCCTGAGCTTCCTTCTTAAAACTAAGCAGCATCAATTCTTTCAAAACACGTGTGATGGAGTTGCTGTTTTACGTGGTCACTCACTGGTTACAAGGCACACAGGAGAGAACAGAAAGCACAGGTTCAAAACCCCTTCAACTAAAGGGCATCTGAATACTTCCTTTCCACTTTCAGAAGACTGCCACAGCCAGCTCATGATAACAGACTCCGCATTCATCCTCGTAGCCTCGCAGCACACCTCCTTGGCACCACAAGGAATCCCAAGATACTCCCTGGATCACAGCAAACACGTAGGAATTGCCATAGCTCCACAATTAGGGTATTTACTTGGGAGGAGGGAGGACCGAGTTCAAGTCCCTGCTCTAATGAATGTTTGATTTAGAATACTGAAATGTTCATTGTTGTGGAATCTGAAAGCCTGATTCCCATCCCAAAGGGCTGCCTTAATCACTAGGTTACAGAGTTCTTCTCTCTGGCTTAAAAGATATTTAAGTACTTAATTCTAAACAGAACAGCTCCATCATGAAAGTCTCCGGAAGGACTAGCCAAATGGTTAGCATGAAAACCTTAACGTAAATCCCTTAGAAAAGGGAGGAGGTGTGACTCCGGTCTCTCCAATATTTCAGCAAAATATTTTAAGCAAAACCATTTTACACCATCTTTTCTGACAGCTCTTTTCTCATCAGCTCATTTAAGGACATCCTCGGCGTATCACCACGGAATAAGGGACATGAGCATCCATGCTGCATATACATTGTTTTCACAAATAAGGCCAATGATTCAAACAGGTTCCTTGCAGCTCAGCTACTGGTCACGTTTTGTAAGCCATGCAAATGCTGAGAAGCAGCAAATTATCAGCTTATACAGCTATGGAATTTGAAACTAAAAATCCAAAGGAGTTTTCTTCTCAGTACTCGACAGGTGAGGTATGAATACATTGACATTTAAATGTTTGATTTAGATGCCTGCAGGGACTTTTAGGCACCAGCCTCCCTCTTGTAAACTTGTCTTTTAAGCACTTTGAGATTGACAGACAAACAATACTTGCAATAATGAATTTGGAGAGTTTAATAATAATGTCATCAACTAATCTGTTTAAATTACCTGAGTTCTTTCAGCTAACTTGAATTAAAATGTTGCAATTAACTTTCAAAGAAGCAGGATTAGGCCTATTTTCCATTGTTAAAACAAAAAGAACACTTAAATTAAAAATCTAGTAAAGATCTCCAAGAGCCATGAATGTTCCCGCTACATCATTCTGAAAATGGCAATACTTGAAAGAAAGGATGAAAATAATTAGCTAAGTCTATCGTGTCTTATACTGCTTGCATACAATAAACATAAATGCAGTTTTACAAAGTATAAGTAATTGCTTTTTTGTCACAGGTAAGATTTACTAGCTTCCATTTCAACTTGGTGTTATATAATTCATAATGTAACAGCACACCATAAGCAGGTATGCTTCAAATATACAAAACAGGAAAAAACCCACTCCAAACCCAAAAAAACAAACTTCGAAGAAGAAGAAGAACGCAACAAAAGCCACCACCCAAGATGTTCTGACAGAGTTCAGGACAATTTCTGCTTGAGTCAGTGGGCAAACTGCAAAGGTACTGATCCAGCAGCTTCTAATGCTTATTGCTAATGCTCTGCACGCAGAGTTGTAATAGAATTGCTTTACTAATGACGTCCACTATATTCTTCACAGATTTTTAGGAACAAATAGGCTCCCACTGCATTAAAGTGAAATAATCTACTCTTTAGTCTGATATAGGTGGCTGGGTTTTAAGAGTAATAATGTAACTAAAAACTCCTTGCTCCTACAAGAGCACCGTGGTATCCACAAACTGGGATTCAGAGTAATTTTCATCTACAGCTTCCCTAATAAGAGACAATAAATAGCACTCATATATTTTTGGAAGGTTAAACTTTTGACCATGCTAATGACTGTGCTTTTCAAAGGCTTATTCTCTTTTCCTCTATGAGGGAGTGTCATATGCACATTCTCACGCACCCAGGCCCTGATAAAAGTCCCTTTGCTTCAAATGGGGATCTGTGTTCTGTTGTCAAATTACTTTAAAGCAGACTTTATATTATAAAGAAACATAGACAAACATTCCCAATTACTGTTTGTATCTTTGCTTTTATAAATAATTAAGCGTCTCTCTTGTTCAGTACACTCCAAATCACAAAGGCTAAGAAACTGCTGCTCTCAATGATTTGACCCTATCATTAATAGATTGACTGTCCTGGAATAAAAGATCAAGAGAAAAAAGAATTTGTTTCTGAGCAAGCAAATTGTATAGTAAACATAGAAAACCTTTCCTAGTTTAAGAACATTGTAAGAGGCTGATGAGGAATTAAAAGAAAGTGTGTTTTATTGCGTAAATTATTTTACTATTACTTATATTACAAGTAAAGCCCAACTTCATGAAATTTTCAGTTTGGATGCCATGTTTGGAACTCCAAATCCTTACAAAAAATAATCAAACAATTCTGTTGATGGGAAACTTCTTTACAAATTTGTGAGATAGCTGACTGATGAAAGCATTAAGAATAAAACTCCTTCCTGATGTCTTTCACTATTGAAATTCTTTAAGTTTTCACATAATTAAATAACGACCTCTCTAAGTTTGCACTTCTTCACTATGAGAACATACATAAGATTTTTGATG
This sequence comes from Gavia stellata, assembly GCF_030936135.1. NCBI lineage: Eukaryota > Metazoa > Chordata > Aves > Gaviiformes > Gaviidae > Gavia > Gavia stellata. Next base: position 41,888,651 of record NC_082598.1, read on the forward strand.
CTATAAGCATTTTCACGGACGTACATGGCAATAAACAGATTAACTAGTCTTCTATTCATGCTCATGATTAATGAGATTTTTGAAGAACAGAGACACCACTAAATGACTTGAAAATTCCTATACAACCTTCTCACCGTGGATTTTATATGCATCTTTGATTTGCATTATATGGTACATATGATCTAACCATGCAGGTTGGAAGTTATAAATGCAAAAACAAATCACAAGGTGTAGGGATTTCATTATAAGAACCTTACTCCCAATATTTGGTGCTCACTGACATCAAGTCACTGAATAGGCATCAGTGTCTTTGGAGATCAGCACACTGAGTTAGACAAGTAAATGGGAATTAGGATCGCTATGTGAGGCAACTATTAATAAACTATGAAAACAAAAATATTCTGTAAGCATGAGATGAGATTTCCTGGAAGGGAAAAATATAAGAAACTATGTGTGAAGTGTGTGGGGTGGAAATCAGTCTTTGCCTGATATATCTAGATATCCTATATAATTACTTTTCTTATATACTTGTTAATCATTTATTCATTATTCATCTTTTTAAAGTAAATAACTATATCACATAGTAAAATGTGAAAATAATCACATACGGTGCAGAAGATAATGTTTTTACATAGATTTAAGCACAATCATCTTAAGGAAAGCAGAGAACTTGTATGAAATTATTATAAGAAATAACTAAAAGTATGACACAATTTAAAGAAATTGGACAGGACACTGAAACGCATTTCATAACTGTGAGGTTAACTAAATCATAATGTAGTTTTCCAAAGGAAGTGATTATATTTTATTAAAATACCAAGGAAGGAAAGGAAGGAAAATGTGGTGGTGTATAGCTACATAATATTCTTCCTCTGCTTGGATTTCTAGGCTACCTCTATACAGACTTTTGCAGAGAGACAGGAACGAACTGCCCAGGCTCACAGAACTGAGCTTTTCCAGATCTTCTACTAGCTAACAGCTCGCAAGCATTCAGTTCATGGGACCAGTCTAGAGCCAGTCCAGACTGACCTCCTCTGGAACACATGTAAAATAGACATTGACGCCTCAGCAGCGGCTATTGTGCTGTCAACGCTATTTGTTGATGTAAACGTAGCCACCGATGGCCACCTATCAAAGCCAAAACTAAAAAATGGCATACATCAGCTTGCATTCTGCACTGTGCAAACACAACCAAATAGTTTTCAGTTATTCTCAGGAGCAAACTCATTTGCATTGGCCTGAACTATTGACAGAGTCAGCTCACATCAATCTGCAAAAGGTTACGTGGATTTTCTGTCAATAGAGTTTGAGCTATTGGCTTTAAAGGCTGCTGGAGCTGCAGAAGTCAGCCAGCTGCAGTGGTCTTTCCCAGTTATGCTGCCTCACAGACAGTCTTCCCTAGCTGTGATGCTGTGGCACGACATGGCGCTTCAGAGACAGTGAACCTAAAGCAGACCAAGCTTCACAGCAGTACAGTCACTCCAGTGCAATGCTCAAGACTGACTGGTAAGCTCAGCTAGCCTCCACATTTCTATGTTATGCAATTTATGGAAACCTTCAATGACAGCTGTGAACACATTCACACTGCAAAACAGTATTACAGCACTTGAAATAAGAAGCTTACTTAAGTTTCATTTTAAATTCAGCATTCATAACAATAAACTTTACCAGACTATAAAGAACAGAATACCCTGAAAAACAAGAATTTCTCATCGTTCCGATATGCTCACCAGCTGCCTATCCCTCACGCTACTTTACTATATTCACATCTATTTCAAAGCAGTTTGGAGGGAATCCAAAGAGCTACCAGATGCTGTTTGCTGTTCCCCAAAGAGAACCACAGATTATATCATAATAACAGACTGCAAATCAGAATTAAGTGATACATCATAAATCCCTTTTCAGGGTTCCATTCTGTGGTTTGAGATTTCTAAATATGATTTTGTATTTTTTAATATCTGCTTATATTTTCTTTTGTTTTCCACAGCTGGTTTCTTTGGCTACCATTCACACTGCCCAAATTGCAGACCGAATATTCTTCCACATATTGACCTTTGCAGCACTGCTTGCTGAGAGCATATTTTAATTTAGATTTCCAATACTGGCACGGAGAAGTGTGTAAGGCTGCTTGCATTCACATTCGTGGAAGGTGCCAATAAGCACACGGGAGATATGACATTAGACGCATCCAGGCCTAGCACAAGTCAAAATGAAGATAATTAATCTCAGTCCCAGCCCAAAAGAGACACTTTTTATAGAGAGTAACGAACATTTCCATCTGATCTATAGGCAGTAGTGTTTTGAGTAGGACAAATTTCTGTATTCTGACCACAACAGTAGAAAATCCTAAGTGGTATGAGATTCATCCACAGATCTACTAACACCACAAAGTAACACTTGGTAATATATTACCAGAAATATTTTTCCATTTATTATATATTTTCTCATCAATGGAGAATTAAAACAGAAATACACTAAAAACCTTCCAAATTCCTGTCTACTTGGAGTTTTTTCCCAAATGATACAGAGGACCCGACTCCTTGAGAGCTCAGATGATCCTCTTGATAGCAATCACATGACCCAAACCGGTCTCTTCTCTCAATATGTATTTCTCCTCAGTATGCTTCCTATGTAAGTATACAGAAACACTGAAATCATATTCAATACCACCATATCCACCAAAAGCATCACACAGTGCTTTTGAAGCAGGCATATTTGAAAAGCATCCAGGATAACCTGTGAAGCTACAGGGTCATTTTGCCTCTCCTCTGAATTAACAGACATAATGTTCCTCATCCCAAAAGGAGAATTTCTTATTTAAAAATTTCAAGACAAGATCTCTTTTGCTGTTTGAATTGTGACACACTGCTCTCCTGAAAATGTGATGCAGGTAGTCAGTGCCACTTTATCATTTCTAGTCTTACTCAGTATCTCTTTTCACAAAAGAAAAGGTACATAATTAGCAAATAGCATGACTTCTGCACCTCACACATCAGGAGGACTGTGATGTTACACTCCCTCCACCATTTTGCATATAAGCTTCTGCAAGGCTGACGCGATAATAACACACTTTCAATTCACCAACAGTAAGAGGAGCACTGAATTCTTTGTACAGTAAAATCACAAATGAAACAAAGGAAAACCATGAATGTATGAAGATTAGTGAAGCCTCACATTTAACTTAAATGTCATGTAATTTTTTTTTTAAATGTTAATACTGGAAGACAATACTTCACAATAGCTGTTCTACCACCCACAGAGTAAATGCAGCTAAATCGGACAAGTACTGAACTTTTTATAAACCAGCCCATTAAGTACTCAAGGAACCCTTGTGCATTTAGGTTACAGCTTTCCTTCCTCTTTCTTTGCGTCGGAGAACGCGTGGAAGACTTACATTTTAATTTACCTGCTAAATGCAAAGCTGACACAACAATAAAAATTAAAAGTAAAGCACAAAAATTCTTTGAAATCACTAATGCCATAATCCGTTCCTTTTCCTCCAACCGCTTAAGCTGTATACCATGTCTATTCTTGCTTTCTCTCCTCCTTCCCAGCCTTTCTAACTAAATTTCTAATTTTGAATCAATTCAAGATGATAATTCCAAAACTGCTTTCCTTTATTATTCTATTTTATTACTATTTTACTGCTATTTTCTACTTCATTATACCCTATCCCCAACATTATGGCTCCACCACCTTCTGTATAAAAACTTTTTGGCCTTCATATTCTAAGTTTTCCATGACACCAAATCTGGCTTCATCCAAGTCTCCAATTAACTCTTGCTGTGAAATCTCCCTAAAAGCTTACTTTTAGTGCTAGTGTTTCACAATACCTTTATATCTTGTTTGGGGGAGACAGGATTGTGGGGGTTCGGGGGTTTTTTTTTTAGGGGGTGGTGTGGTGTGGTTTTTCCATGCTATTATTGTCATTTTACACTTCAACATTGTATACTGCGTTAAAACAAATATGCCCCTTCACCACAAATATTTCCAGTATACTCATTTAAAAAAAAAAAAAAAAATCAAAATAACATTACTGTCAAGAGATTTGAAAGTTATTTAGTTTGCCAATTCAAGTGAAACACACAGATTTCTCTCAAATCCATTAACCCATCTGTCATTTCCAAACTATTAGGATGTGTTTCTTCCAAAATGTTATGTTTTATGATTTGAACTAATGATTCATAAGTAGTTAAATGTCCCTTTTGCATAAGTGCACCATATATTTTTGAAAAACAATGAGTCAGATCTGGGGTTAAACCAGAGGAGTAATACTAATATAATACTAATATATAAAGGGATTAATGATGGGTGACACACTTGTTCTTTATAAAAATTAATGTAAGCTGATCTTTGCTATCTGAAATTTCTATAGGATGCTAGAAAAATCAGAGCACAAATCCTTTTGCTTTAACACAAATGCAATAATATTGTGACAGGAAAAGTCTATGGCAGATCTCTAGCAAAAATAACCCATTAGCTCCTCTGGCTGGTTCCTTTTTTCAGCCTTTTCCTTCAAATACGTGACTATGGCTGCTAGTTGTCATGACATATTATTCATGAGGCATATGTCTTTTGTTAAGCACTGTTCTTTTTATCGATTTTTTGACAGGTTTTATTTACTCTCAGATAATATACTAGAACACTTTACTGGCATTGGTCATGTTAGGACTGTAAATTAAAGCATCTTGATATGGAACTGGAGCTTACTAACTCAAATTATAACCGTTAGAGAATAGGAAAGTTGTGATATTTGATTAATTAGAAAAATAAAACTTTCTGTATTACAAAACATAGCTGACTACTTGTGACAAGACATGCCAAAATAATCATGTCAAAATGATCCATCTGCATGAAGATGAGTATCTCCTCTTAAAACAATGAAGGATAGCACTAAATACATTATTATTAGGCAAGTTTTTGTTTCATTGCTCCCATTACTTCAACTTTGAGCTCATTTACTTAACAGGACATTAAGAACTTGTATTAGCCTATAGATACAAAAGAAGGAAGTTTTATTTAATCTTTTCTGCTTTGTTTAATTACCTACACTGAGAAGCAGAGTAATACAAACCCAGGTGGAGTACTGTGTTAGCTGCTAACATGCAGCTGTATGCAATTATCTTGTGCCATCTGAAAATACTGCTCTACCAGGCTGAGCTAGCTTGAGTATCTCTGCTCTGTTGTGTTACGCAAACCTAAGCAAACATTATTCAACAAGCTTCTCATTTTTCAGAGAATGAATAGGACGTGCTATTAACACATTAAACATCTGTTAGAAATCTCTGCATCAAATCAACATACCAATAATACATCAGTGGAGGCTTTATCTAATTACTTCACTGATACATGACTGTGATATCATATGAATAGCAACAGAAGTGAACACACACAAATTAATATTTAAGGTCTAGTAAAGATAGTATAATCCACATAGAAATCTGTGCCACCATGACATCACTGATGATCCAGGCCAGCTCAATTAAAGGTAGAACAGGTATGCCTAACTAATCTGCTTGTCATACATTCTGACTGCAGTACAGACATACCCACAGCAGTCACAAAAAACTAGGTGGTATTTTAAATGTTTTCATAAAGCTATGCTCCTCCCTCCCCCACTCAAAAAAAACCCAAACCCAAACCTCAAAAAATAGGTAGACTTTTCTAGTAAGTTATTATTGTTACATTTACTTTTTCCTTTTTTTTTTTCTTTTTGAGTCAGGTGGATACAATTAGGCCAGAATTAATTAGATGGAGGAACTGAAGGGATAATAAATCTCTTCACAGTTCTAATGCAATTACTCCAATTTAGGGAACAGTCTAAGCAGAAGGTTGAGCTAGCTCAAATTCAATCTATTTTAGGAGGTCCTACAAGGCCATAAACTGCCTCAATCTCAAGACACTTATTCCGGCTTTTGGAAGCTCAGTACTGCTCAAAAGCTTTTCCTAGCCTGGAAACTGAACTCACTTCAGAGGTTTGCTCGATGAGCTCATGCACTTGGTGTGTGTATATATATGTTCAGCAAACAAACACCTACCAAGCAGAAAATTACCTATAATTATGACATCAATTTAAAGACTTTCCAAAAATATTTAATTTCAATTAATGTAACCATCATGCAATTTTAAGGCAAAGTAACAAAATCCCCACACCAACACTACAGCTTCTGCTAGTTACAAGGCAATAGCTGTGAAACTCCAGAGCCAAGTTCTCTGGCTGTAACTCAGCAGTTGCTTGTTATGGGGTCTCAGGAGAGACACCTTCAGGAAGGTAATATTTATGACTGTGTTGTTACCTCTGCATCTCCTGCACAGACTGTCTTTGAAAGCCAATTCAGGGGGATGGAAGACCCATCAGGCTTTATATCACCCAGGAATTTGTAGATTGATGAGTTCTTTCAGACAGCCTCTTTCAATCTACTTCTGGTCTTCCCCCATGTGTTTAGCCCAACACCTGTGTGAAGCTCTCTTGTGATTTCTTGATGTGAGGCCTGTTTTAATATCTTATATTTTGGTAAATGTTGTTTTAAGCCTTTTTTTGCTGCTCCTCAGCAGGAAGTCTGGAACTATAGAAATAAGAGACCAAAGTGGGCCATTTAGCCTAAAATTACAGAATCTCCCAGATTGCCATAACTAGGTCAATATTTCATACACATTCTGATTTCCTTTTTGGATACCTACCTTAGCATGCTGATAAATAATTAGTAACTATTAACCAAGCTCCTGGCTTATTTAAAGGAGAGAAATAAACTTCTCCAGAGGACAATTCAGAGCCTTAAATTAGGCTTCTGCTCAAGAATTACTCTCTGGAGAAGCCATGTTCTCTCATATACTTTGAAGACATCCTAGGGAGAGTAGTCAGGTAATTTAGCCTGCTAAATTAGACACTAATGTTGTGATATCTTGTCCTAAGTTGGAATATAGTGCAACTCCACTTAAACATTTCAAATGCGAGTTTGTTGTGCTGCCCATCTGCATTAAAATTGTTCTCCAAGGTAAATAAAATTGTATACACATTACCTTTACATGGACATCTTGTTAAACATAATGATTATCATTAATATCTCTTACAGTATTGGTACTTTTTAAATGGCTCGTAGCTCCATAATAATCTCATATATCATGTTTGATGACATGGTCAATGATTCAAATTTTCTTAGGACTGAAAAAAAGATAAAGAACTGAATAAATGTTCTTATTTAATACCCATTTGACTGATTCACAGCTAGTGAGGTTAGCTACAGAATTAAAAGACAGGTAAGGCTATTCTCCAAAAATGAAAAAATACAAGTAGCAAGTTTCTTAAAGCAAAAATGTTAGTAGCTCTTGATCAAAATATCTGAATTTATAGATGATCTGTAATGTCATATAAAAACCCGAACCTCATTTACCTAACCTCAGAGGGGTAGAGGAAAGACAAAGAAAGTAAATGAATAACTGAGTGAGAAAGAAACCACTTGAACAGTCAAAGGCACAAAAACAATTAGCAAAAAAGAGTTGTATGATCAGACCCAAAATATTTCTTATCCACTGCCCATGGCTTCTTGGTAAACTACAAATCCGTAATTTATTAATAATTTTTTTTTAATGATAAAATTTTCTTCAGAAGAGATGTCACCCCAGGATTACACTTTCTCTGTCCCAGACAAAACCAGAACCACTGGCAATAAACTGAAGTCACTTTCTGAGGCCTCACTCCTGCAATGTCAAAAATCAGGAGGGGAGCACAGGTGCAATTACCTCAGAAAATGAGGCTGCCTTTTTGTCCTTGGCCATCTCTATCCCTGCTGCAGCTGTATCATTATTTCTAAAATGGTATGTCAGTTTTTCAATTTACATCCTGATCTTGGCCATAAAGATGTTTCAAAGCCAATCTAAGGATGCATATGATTTATTGCGCTACTGTAATGTAAGTCACATTAAATTAAGTAGTAATATAATTCATTACTTTCTCAAGACTAAATACTCCTTCATATATTATTCTATTGGAAATAACAGGAATAATTGAATCCTTGACATAAACTCCATGAGAAACATGGATATGGGGATTCCGCATCTACATTCCTTACACTTAGCAAACTAGGAACAGACAGAGATCTACTTTTATGATATTTACTTTCTGTGTTGTAGAGTGTGTGAGACATCATATCACCATCAAAGGAGAGCTGTTCCCTTCTCAAATTCTAAAAGAGAAAAAAAAAAAAATCTATAAAATGGTCAGTTAGAAACCAATTATGCACTGATAATGCAATATAATAACATAATGTTTTATTTTTCATTCAGAAAATAAACCAAATATTCTGGAGTTTTTGAGTAGCTTACCATTTGTTCTCCAAGTTCATACTTCATGTTGCAATATTGTAATTGTCAATTAATGGTCCAAGAAAAAAGTATCTGATACAACAAAAATACAGAAATTTGGTCCTCTGCATACTGCCTCATGGTGTTTCACAATACAATGGATTGGTTATTGGCGTAATCTTATGCCATATTCAGTTTTCTATGCCTCAAGCACTGGCTTGCTATCTAGCTGATTTCAACTGGGATATATTGGGTTCTTCCCAGTTGCTTAACCAACTGTTGTAGAAACTCTAAGTTTGCGTTGATAAGGCTGAGAAAAAGATCAAGAATTGAATGCGTGTACTTGTATAGCACTTCCCCGCAGATTCATGCCTAGTGAGGATACCATAGCTGCAGAAGTTAAGTAGCCTTATGATTATGTTAATGGACTTCCATTTCATCCGTAAGAAGTTAAACAACTCTATCTGTTTTTACTGTATTTACAATTGAAATATGTCACTGATTACTAGCAAGAGAGCCCAAATGATACTCTTGAACATACTCAAGAGCTCTCTTACACTGAACTGAAGAGTTGCTGAAGAACAAACTGAGTAACGTGAAACAGGTGGCAACACTGCCATGCATCTAATCCAGCTCAAATTCACAGTGCAGCTGAAGAGAAGAGCACACAGAAGGTTAACACTGATTCAATGTCAAGTGTCAAAGGAGAGTGGTAGCAGGAGCTCTTATCATTCAGCCCACAAAATTACCGCTGCTTGGAACATCTCTGCATGTGATGTGTGGCTGACACCCTCACCCTAGTTAGACTGGCTACTTCATGATGTCAACATCTGCATTGCTTCCTTTCCCCCCTACAGTAAGTGTTTCTATTAATAGGAAGGTTTTGAAAGGCATTATAAGAGATAAAAACTTTTGCAAATCCATACTCTGTACTCTGTCTTACTAAGACACTAAGAACTGCTTGCATAACCAAAAAGATAGCCACAGAAATCAACAACTACTGCTACATTTATGGTAACATACTAGAGGCCTGAACACAAGTGTCGCACAACCATACAAAGTGGCAATCCCTGAATTTCAGTGGCAATCCCTGAATTTCAAAAATAGTACAAAAGAACATGTGAAAAATGCACAGCATTAATGCAAAGGTGATAAAAAGCAAGATTATGTCTTAATCAGTGCTCTGTGAAATCAGAAGGAGGTGGGTTAAGCTAGCATAAGGTGAAATCACAATTTTTTCAAGAAATTAGAAGGAGAAAACATACTCTAAACTTAATTTGTAGTCAAAGATTTACAAAGTGGTTAACATGTTGACTAAAGATATAATATTCCTGGATAAACATGACAATCATTTGACTGAGACTTTATCAAGATACACTTGGAGAAGAAAAGCTCTAAGAGACAAATACAAACCACAGAAAATACTGACTAGGGAACAGTGCTGCAGGAAAAGATATGAGGAATAAAATATAATGTACTGAACACGAACAAAATTACAAAATTAGCACTATATGCTAGAGATTGTACATAGAGAGGCTGTACAGAAAGCTCTAGTGGGGCAATTATTTCTCTTTCTGCTGTAGTGATACAGCTAAACACAGAATACTGTAAATATGCTGCTAATCTGTATAGTCAGTATAGTGGTAGCAAGAATGCAGAACAGTAAAAAGATATTCTGTAATGCAAGAGCAATAAGTGTGATAAAAATTAGATTGCATGCTGCATAAAAAAACAGGCAGGAGAAATGTGTTAATACACACTAGAGGAAAAAATACTATTGAAAAAGTATAGTAACTCTTTATAAATACATAAGGAGAGCTAATGAAAACAATGAAAAGTTATATATAAAGTAGTTACTGTCAGAACATGAAGAAATGGCCCTCGAAGTATGAAAACAAAAATAAGCCTAAACAAATGCAAGCATATTTAGCAAGGCTAATTGGGTTGCTTTGCTGAAAGAAAGGCAACAGGGTCACCATCTTGGAAAGTATTCACAAAAGAACTGGAGAGAGGCAGAGGAGGAGTCTGATGAGTGTTATGCAGAAAGTCATAAATAACTTTGAAACTGTTGGAATGGAGTCATTGAACCAGACTCTCCTTCCAACCCCATCATCCACAAATGCAAGCATTGAATTATGAAGGATGCAAGTATTGAATTATGAAGGATGCAACTATTAAGAAAAAAAGGGTTCTCCAAAGATACGTGAAGTTGTCAGAAATTTAGGGGAAAACAATACATGGAAAAGAACAAAAGAGAGTCTATTATGCAGGGTCAGTCCTGGCTCTACTGAGTACGGTAATATGACAAAATGACAGGCAGTACATGAAGAAAAGAGCATGGTAACATTAATCGTGAAAATGTTCTCATTAACATGAAATAAAGTAACAAGTTATATCTAGAAATAAATGTAAATACCCATGTTGATTCTTTTAATTGAATACTGTAGTATTCACAGGCAAATGTCTGTGCCTATTTAAAGCAAATGAGGCACTGGTTAGGAGGTTAGCCAGACTCTGGATCTGGCCTTAATTCACTTTCTGACACCATCCATCTTTTGACCAGGAGTTTCAGGGTGAAAGTTCAATCCAGGAGGCAGGTGACTAAAAAGGAAAACGGGTTTCTAAATATCTTTGAGGATCTAGTCCCTTCTCTAGCTCTTTTTGCTCCAACTTAAAATTTAAGAATGAGGAAAATGGTGCCATGGAGCCATAGTCACTTCATATTGAGTGTATACACGTTCTTGGGGAAGAGACACAATTTCATATTCATAGACCTTGGCTTGTAACTTTTTAAACAATGCAGAGATCAAATATCATATGCGATGTTCCATGCATCCTGTGACATAATGCTTGATTTCATAGAAACAAGAAAGAAGTCTAAACTGATAAAACAAGAAATTGTGAACTCTATCAAGAACTTTAAGCTGTGTAAGAATGATAAAAAAGAACTTAAACACCACCCATAAAATAAAATAAAAGAAAATTTCTTGTACTGGCCAAGACAGACAAATAACAACAACAACAGAAAAACAACACTCCCCATAGTTTAAATAACTTAAAAACAACTAATGAAAAAACCCCTCTAAAAACTGCTGTGGCATTCAAAGCAATGTTATAGCTAAATATTTAGGAGTCTTCTTAATGTTACATTTACCAACAGTCACAAACATACATCTTAAATTCACTGTAAGAAGTCAGTTCACCAAACAAGACAAGTGGTTTTGGAGTGGATTTATAAGGGAGAAGTGCATGAAATGACTATATTGACAGAGCAGGAATCACAAAGAAAATGCATCTCTCATTCTTAGGAAGGTTATTACAGAATTTTCTGTCATTGCTATTTGACTCTAGCTTAGCAAACTTACAGTATAGTAACTACTTCACTGGTGGAAATAATGCAACCTGTTTTTTTTCAAAAAATTACTTTCACAATCCATGCACCGCAAGCATTTTCTGTAATTCTAAGTCAGGTCACAGAAAGATAATCACTTTATAGTGAAATATGGTATCTATGAAATATTAAGTTTATATCACACCCAGCCTCTAGAACTTCAGCCCATTTCCATACAAAACAGTATTACTCACAATATAACAAACTGAGAGACTGTAATTACTCCTGAAAACATCTTAGAAGCACAGGTAGAAATTTAAATAAGTAATTGCACAGGTAATATTCTTAGTAATAATTGTCTTTTATCTCTCAAGTATTGATTTAACCTTTCAACAGAGAGCTATTCAAGCTAGAATTTAAACTTCTTTGGGAAAGTCAATTTGACTTGTCAAAGAGAATTACAGAAATATCAGGCAAAAATCATGTATACTAAAATAAGTATTTTTATGGTCCTTAAATATCAGAGGTTGAAAATTAATTTTTTAGAACTGTCTTTGTAATGTCAAGTGGTAACTTTAGAATCTGTTTTTTAAAGAGTCCCATTTATACAGTTTCACCAATCTCATCATGGTAATCTAGGTTTTGCTACTATTCCTATTCCTCTCCCAGAGCTTCTCTGCTAGTCACAAAATATCAGAAAGTCCTTAATATTTTGAAAATCTTTCTACTTGGTGGGACAGAAATTCAACACAAAACAAGAGCAAACAATTAAAAAAACGCCTAAGCCTAATAGTGATAATCATACTTCTGTGATTGATTTAATAATAAAACAAGAACAAGAAAAAACCAAGAACATTTGGTATAGAAAAAAAATTATGGTGAGAGTACAAAGGTGATGTTCCAGTTGAAAATGGTATTGTTTCCTTGTGCATTTGGAATAAAGTCCTAGAGAAGACATGGGGACAAAATGGATGCTCTTGGTTCTCACAAATACATTTCTAGATTTCTGTGCTTTCATCAAGGTTCTATTTATTTTGATACTTATTTATTTATACTAATTGATATTTATCTTTTACTCTACTGAGTAATTAATTAATGTTTTTCTTAGTTTTCCAACAAAAATAGAATCTTCTAATGTGTAAGGGTTAATGTTCACATATTTATCCAGGAGAAGTTTTACATTTAGTCATCCAGATTTCAATTGACTGTAAATGTTCTCTCAGTTTTCAGAATTATAATCAATTACTTGTACAATTTTGTCTGTTTTTTTTTAATTAGTCTAATTTGATGTCAACAACACTAAATCTTGCTACCACTTTTCAAGGAATCTTCAAAGTAAGGGTACCAAGGAATTTATTGTGTTGACGAGCTCTGCATCTTCGAGTTCTGCACAAACCAAATAAAAATTAATGTCTCCTTAAATTTTCTAGAAGTCACTTATGTGTGTAACTGAAAAATATACTTTTCCAAACTAACTGAATTTATCTTCCTCTGTTTCCCTTTTATAACTGTCTAAATGCTGATACTATGACAAAGAATGATATTTTATAATCTGTACTTAAAAAGTAAAAAATTTGATAAAACAACTGACTGGGCAGTGATTAAGCTGGAGAAGTATGTGAGAAATATTCAATAAAGCTGAATTCATGCATTTCTTTGGTATATCTAAGTCATTCACATATAATTCATTCTGAAACCCGACATTCCCACAAACCCATCAGATAACTGAATTCACAAACTAGAAATGAAAAAAAAATACCAGTTTTATAAAAAGCAATATTGCTGACCCTACAAATCAAAAGTAATTACCTGCCTCTCTCTTTTCCATCATAAATATGGCAAACAAATATAACTTTCTGGAAAAAAAAAACCCACAAAACAATCCATTTGTATTTCCATTATATTTGAAATACTGTTTCAAATGAATGTTTTTTGTCTTTGTGGATCACAGGCTTTGTCTGATCCTCTCATTAAGCTAAAAACACACATTCCCAAGCGAGTACAGGAAAATGTCTTTCCCTCTCTTCCACTTTAGTCCAGCTCCTTCCTGCAAGCATACAAAATAGTAAAGCATTTCAACGGTAGTACAAGAGCTGCCAGAACCAGAAGTATTATCACTTTGGAGAAATATTCACAAAAGAAGATTTATATTGGAGCAGTGGAACAATAGTTAGCAGAAATTATAGCTCTAGTACAGTTCGTACTGTACCTTGACTTGCTTGCCCCAATGCCTGTTCAAGAGTAAAGAAAGATACAGAACAAACGCTGGCTCTTTATTTCTAAAGATAAACTAAAAGGTGCAAAGAAATACGAAAACAGAATGGAACAGAACAGAATAAAAAGAATAGCTTTTCCTCTGTGCAACAGATAATTTTTGAAAGAAGTTAGGCCTTCTTCAGATTGATACAATTCCTCTGTATACAGCTTTTTTTGAGTAGTGGATATGCCAATGACATGCTGAATGGCTCCATCTAATCATTACAGAGTGTGAGATTTTAAATTATTTAGAGAGATTTTAAAGGAGACAATAGTTTCTGATTTGCTGAAGCACAGAAAGTAAGATAGAAAAGCAATTGTAATAATTACTTTAATACAATAAAGAATACAAAGTTGATTTTGGATTCCTTTTCTTTCTCCTTCTTTTAAAAGATTATTTTTTGAAGAGGATTGTATAAAGGATGAATACTGGAAATTTTAAATGTAGATTTTCTGCCTTCTTTTTCCAACATGATCAGCATTCAAAACAATGAAAGATGAAAACTTGCTCAAAACCTGCACGTCTTCTCTTTGGTTCTGGGCAAGTGAATGAAGGTACAGAGGGGGATACCAAAGACATGATTAATATATTGGCCTTAACTCCTAGCAATGAATGTTGGTAGAGAGCACTATTTCTTACATTCTGTATTTCTATTATGTATGAATATTTTAGTCTTTGTAGTGTCAGATGTCAGTGCCTCCACTTGACACTCACTTAGTGAGGTGTAAAGTATTACATCAAAATGTCGGAAAGACTTTAATTTGGGGTTGAGAGATGAATTGTCCTCTTGCTTCCTCAGACTTCTAAATCTTATGGTCAAGCAAATAGCTCAGCTGTCAGACATGCCCAGGAATTAGTAACAGAGTAGATCATAAATTCCAGCTCTAGTCTAACTTAAAAAAAAAAAATAAATAAAGAAGTAAAAAAAAAAAAAGTGAAGCCCATCAGTGGGATTAATTTACAATAGTACTGACAAATGTTATAGATACATAAATTTCTAAACTATCATGCAATGTAGAAAGTAAATAAAACATATTAGTTTCTGAATTCAAAAGATTACATTCTTCTAATACGGGGGGTTTATTCTGATCAGCAACAAGAACATGTATTTTTTCCTCTTGATGCTTTAACCAGTCTGTTTACCTTTTTTCTTCTATTAAGAGACATCATCTTTACTAACTCCTTTGTACTAATTACACTATATTAATACAATATAACCTAATTCAAAGTAATACATTAAATAATGTGACTGTGTAAGTTAAAGTATTTCTAAATATTTAATATCATAATATCCAGTCTGGAACATTTTCAAAAGGAGTTGCCATTGATGTTACTAGCAGTGAAGCATCTAGCACTCTAGGGGATCTGGGTCTAAATTTTCTAAGTCTGATTGTAAGTCTTCAGAAGAAAAAGCAAGTTATGATTGATAATTTTCTCTTTTAGAATTGGCCATCGGGGGCAAGTGTTCCAATTCAGACTAACGATAGAGTGTAAGGAGATTTCAGTTTTGAAGTTTAATCAAGGAAGAACTTTGAATGAGCTTTTCTCCTGCTGATAAGAGAGAAGGTACCTTACAGGTAAATTTGCTGGGTGAGCAGGACTCACAGGGGACCTGGCTGCATTTCAGATCTTTGACAATTCCTTACCTTGGAGCACTACAAAACCGTACATACAGACTCCCCAAAAAAGGCAATGCTCAGGAGAAAACACATAATGCAAGCCCCACTTCAGGCTTTAAAAGCAGGAAGAATGTTCTTCCTTGTTTTCAGTTTGTGAAAAACACAACGAGGTTGGAATACGAAGGATTACACGTTTTAAATGTAGTACTTCCCTGAGTGTAATGACTTGAGAATGTTGTAAAAAGCATGTAGTAAGAAATGAATAAAATGGAATGCTCCTTAGCGCTAATTATCCTCTAATTTTTAGAATATAATTATAACAAAAAAAGATTATAGTACTCATAATTACATATTTTGTACCCAGAACAAATTTAAACTCAACGCTGCTCCAAAGCTTTTCCATTATTTTCATTAATCTTTTCATATTCATTTCACACTTACACTTATCACACTGAATTGCTTTCTAGCTGTGAGCGGCGTACACTTCAGACACCAGAAAACTCAGGGTTTTTTTTCTCTGTTGAACTAATAATTTAAAAATGTTCATCCAATTTTTCAATATTTTCACATGTTGCGCAGGGCAGCACGGCTCCAATCAAAAATTCAGTAGATAATGAAGAATCTTATGGATGTTTAACCCGAACCTTTAATGTCTAGAGGAGTTGTTTAAAAACCACCCTGCACAAAAGAAGCAGCTTTCTGCATTACTATTTGCAGAATGAAACTTCAGAAATGAAAATCTGAAGTCCGAGCTCCCTGCTCTTACTGTCCGCAGTGTTCACAGACATAGCTTATTGCTGCTCTGCATTAATTGTTTTCCAAGAGGTTGCTTGGAAAACAGGAGCTTGTAAACCTGGCAGAGAAACAAGAGGCTCAGGAGAGTCTTAGCAACAGTCCAAGAGTTGACTGTTACATATTGGATGCTAATATATAAAATATAGATCGTATCTCCGTTTCCAGCTGACAGCAGTAGGTTATGCAGCAGCTGGAGGGCAGGATCAGAGCTCTCCCTTCCAGCAGCAAAGAGGATGAAAGAAGATTACTTTCTGTCATCATAATTCTTTTGGATTTTGACTTTTACCTTCAACATATTCAGAAGTATACTCTTGAGAAAAACAGATGGGGATGAAATTCATTGATAGGGAGCTCTATGACAGTATTTATTGTACCATCATTATCCTAGGCCACAGCTAGCTCACTCGTCACAGCGTGCCATACATTTCCTCACCATACAACCCAGGGAGCAGTAAGGGTGTTGAAGAACAAAAAGGGAAACCACTGCCAGTATGTTCAGGAAGATTGAACTGGCAAGTACTCCTGGGACTGGAACTCAGACCAGGCTGGGAGTCTGAAACCCCAGATTTCAGTCTGCCAGTGAGCTGGTACTTAATTCCGTTGAATATCCCATGATGACCACACACACAGGGTCTAAACACATAATAATATAATATACTGGCTTAGTTAATAAGCCTTGAAAACCTCAAGGGACAATTTTTTGAGAGAGCCAATTGTGCCTTTGAGGAGGTTGGTACAGTGCTGTGGGCCTTAAAACCGCCTGTGGCCTTTGTGTATTTTGATACTGATACAGAGCAATGTTGTAATTATTCCCCACATTGTAGCATTAGTTAACGTAGGTAATGATAACGTAAGTCAATCTTTAAAAAATGAAATTAAGATAAAAGATATGGCGATCCTTTTAAAATATCCCATTTTCTAGCAAGGATTATGCCCATGTGCAAGACCTCATGCGACTGAAAATGCAACAGCTGAGGAAGCAGAAGCTTTGAAACTCTTAACTTGAAAACTGTAGTTTAGATGTCACCGTTTATAATATTCACACAAAATATAGACATCAACTGGTTAAAATTAGCTGGACAGGCCACAGGTAGTTGTCAATGAGAGCAAATAATTGTGTATTATGATAGTTTTATTTTAAAGTACTACGGATGCTTCAAAAACCTTTTGAAACTACTGAAGGGATTTACTTGATTCTCATCATGAGAACTTGAGGTTCATGAGTAAAGTTTTACATAAAGGAATGGAATTATCTGTTACCTCAATGTTTCTTCTAAACCAATCCAATAGATACTATTCCATTAAAAAAAACCCCAACAGAAAAAAAGGAGAATCATTATCTGTTAGTATTCTATTTCTCTGTCTCCTTCCAATCTACTACATTTCAAATTAGTATGACATTTGATTTTTTTTAATCAAATAATTATTCATAGTAGGCAGTGCACAATTGTAAATGGAATTATGAGGAATTCTTGTGGCTAGAATCACTCTCTCAGTGCCAATGGTACAATTTTGTCATATGCTCTCATATCAAGGAAAAACTCTAACTCTATCCCTCTATCCAAACAGACAAACACTTAAATTACTGCACTCCGTTCTGGTCATTTATTTTAAAATATTATATGTACTGCGGAGTTTTCGTTTCAGATAAAATAGTTCTATTATAATTTCAGGGCTTTATGCTTGAGAAAGGCAGAATTGTTTGACAGGCTTCATAAACTCATGGCTTTGAAACAACCAAGTGTTTTACATACAGCTACTGTACTAATGTTGGATTAGGATTTGTTTTTATAAGCAATTATACTACTACTGCATCCCATATACACACCAAAAACTCGGCACAGGTGTCAGTAAATAATATTTCTGCAGGCAGGTATAAAAGACACTCATGGTGCATATCAGCTGTCAGCAGTAATGTGATGCTGTCACAATTCTGCTGCTCTTTTTCATGCTGTGCTCCCTCCTAATGTCTCTGCTAAACCTAATTGAATGTGTCCTGATTTAATTTCATCTGGGTTGCCCTCTATCAGTAACTTTACTGCTTTGTTCAGACTCTCTATTGATCTAAAGGCCTAGATACACAACTGATTTTATACAAGGAGATAAGCTGTAGTGCTGGTTTGGGAGATCATGTGTTCTAGTCCTGACTAGAATAAAGTGTTTGTGAGATGGCAGAGGGAGGTTTTCTACAGCTCCATAAAGAGTTGGATTTGAGTTTTCCAAATTCTTAGCAATTTGGAAAAATTGGACACATGGATTGATAAGGAGCAAAGTCTTTCACATGTGCAAACTGGATGTGTCTAATCCTGAATGCCTTCTTGATTTACATGAGCAGTGATGCTAGGCATGTGCAAATAGAGATAATTACAGAGCAAAAGTTAGACACACACTTTTCCATTCCCCATAGAGCTGAAGGAAGGTGAATCACTTCACTAATAAAATTAAAATTTAACTGTTCAAAATGCTTTTATTTTCTGAAAATATATTATTAATTTTAACAAAAAGAAGGGTAATACTGTATAAAACTTCCTTTACCAAGGAATTTATAAATCAATGAAAAATGTAATTTCCTTTTTTGGTTATAAAACCATTGGGCTAAAATCTACAAATGAAAAAAAAATTCTATCAATTTATTCTTATGAAATCAACATTCAACAACTCATTCTCCATCTCAGCTACTTCCACTAATACATCTTTTTAACACATTTGTTATTTAACCAGTGGTGTGCAGCTTCCTATTGCTGATATAATAAATGTTTACTGTATTTCAATTTTAATGAATGTTTTAGGCCACCGTAATTGTTTAATATATTTCTACACTATATATCCATTGCAATAGAAGACCACAGACTTGTCTGTTTAAACAGACAAGTTTAAACTAATTGAAAGCAAAGTCCAACAACAACAAAAAAAAACCCCAGATTCAAGTGCAGCTGTCTCAGTGAAATTTTTTACCAGAAAATCAATAGAGAGCTGCAGGGGACACAGCAATTGAAGAACAGCAGTTGATCGGTTGGTCAATTAAGTAGCAACAGTGACTAGAAGAGCAAGCAGGCAGGTACCCTTTCCATGCTTAAGCTCAGTGAAATGATGTTGAGAAGCACCATCCCTGGTAAGGTTTTTACAACCATACAAAAACTGTGACTCCTCTGCCCCTCCAAAACTCCCAGAGTACACTTACTATTGGAAATCTTTAAATGATGGCCTGTCTTCTGCCACTTTGGAAACACAACAGGCCCAGACAAAGACTGAGAGACCAAAATATTGGAGATGAATTTAGTATGCACCTTAGTAAAGTCCTGACATTTAATAGCATATCTGATGAGCCAAAGAGAATATTAAAATATTGACCTTTCCATTTAAATCTTCGGCATAAAGACATGATCTGGCCTTTATGATAAATTTCTAAATTACAGTTCTACTCCTAATTTCTTCCTTGCATTATCTCTTTGTTTATTACTTAATTGTTTAACTTCTGCCCTGCTAACAAGTACAGCCACTTAATAATCATGAATAGTCTAGCTGAATTAACTGGAAATACAGAGATACAAACAGCTAAGTAGGTAGGTAGGTACAGTTTTTTTGAGGATTTAGTAGTATACTTATTATTAAACTATCTACAATGTTAGGATACAACTTGAAAGAAAGAAATGAAGTCAGAAACGTTTTCATACGGAAGGAATTAAAAAATAGTCACGCAGGTCTGACAAGAAAGAAGAGATGCTGTAAGACAACGGCTTATTGGATTTTTTTTTTTTTTTCTATTTTCTACTTGCTGATTGCTATGAATTTAATTTGGTCACAACCACATCAAAACTTTTCTGCATGTAGATGACAGGGAGTGTCCTTGCCACAGGGATGATACATTTTCTGTGGTAAGGGGGATATCCCAACAGTTTCTGGAAGATCTGAAATAGCTGGGAAAGACCAATACAAGTTTTTGGGAACTCTGATTAGAAAAGAGAGAAAAACTGGCAGACTGTTTTGGATCACTGTGCCAGAGACCCACAGCAATCAGTGGGCATTGAAAAGCAATGAATAATGAAGGGTGAGCAGGGCCAGAGGAGGCTCTGAATGGAGGGAGGACACGGGAGGGTGGTGCAATGGGGACCAGAGGTGGCTGAGGTGGAGAGAAAGACTGCAGAGCTGGTGAAATAAGTGCCAAGAGATGTGGCTTTGAGGAGTCCATCAAGTTTGAGGACCTCAATAAACGATTGAAATGGTATAGGACTTTACCAACTCACAGTACACATTAACCTGTACCATATCTTTCTAAAAAAGAATAAACATGTATTTCAGAAGTGGGGAAATTACCACGTAAGTGAAGGATATTGTATACAACATGATCATTAATATTTAAAACCCAAATTTAGAATTCAAAGTATTCTGTTGAGTGTTCAGCATAACCTTCTCAAACATCATAAATTGAAAACTAATTATTTTTATGCTGTTCTGCTGAGTTTGCCAACATTAAATTCAACAGATTCCAGGCTAAAAGGAGTTGGCTTGGATTTACAACTTTACTCCACTTCCCAAAGTCCATCTTCGCATCTTCATTGACTTCAGAGCTCCTAACATTTTAGATACTTTCCAAGAACACTTCCTGATGCTGCCAAGGAATATAGAGAAAAAACATGCAAACTACAATCGTTTCTTCTGAATTTGCATTCTCATGTCCATCTAGTTTTAACACTCTCATCGTTACACAAAAGGTCAAAAACTGCCACTGGTGAAGACCATACCTGATGACTTATCTCACTGTAGTGTTAGCACTCCATTTACTAGCATGACTAATTATCTATCCTTGCTTGCTAATATTCCAATTAATACATTTAAACAAATACCTTTTTCTTAATAATATGGAAGGTTAAAAAGACCTGCCTTATGGTATATGTTCCTAATTTTTCACATTACCTTGCATGTTTTATTGTATTACTCTTACCAAAATTAGTACCATATCATATTCTTACTTACATAAACCAATGCCAGAATGACCCAAGAATATCTAAATATGATTTTAATTGCTTGTCATTGAAAAAATAAAATCCCCTTCTTTCATGAGTTGCACTTCACTGGAAAATAAGCTAAAATTTAGGATTTGTTCAAAATACTATAATATCAAACTTGAGCATGTCTATAATGTGGTATTACGAAGATAGACAGAAATTTGATGGAAAATAACAGAGTCATGTGGGAAATGTACATTACTGAAAATGTTACTGTTCTGAGAAACTGCTCTGAAAGAGAGCTTTTTTATAGTTTTGTTTTACAGCTAACTGGTGCAGCCTTTTTTCCCCTCAATTCATGATTATTGTAACTGATTCTAGATACACTTAAATTAGTTTCTAGTTAATTGAAAACGAGCAAAAGTCCAGTGTATTTCGCACTACTTTCATGTCTTTTTAGTGTATATGTCACATCACAGCAGCAAGTGCAATCTTTCCTCTGCGCACTTTCGTGCTGTTTTCTGAACATGTAGTAAGTACTACATGCTCTAAATGGAACCTGCCAGATTATAATTTAAAGTTCAAGAGTTTCCACTGAAGTCCACTACTTTTTTTAACAAAATCACTTGCAAAGTCATGAAAAATACCCGCACTTTACTAAACGTTATTTACAAGAGAAGTAAATAAGACGAATTACATCAAGGACAGCATGTGTGAACAGTATGCAGATTTTCTCATCATGTGTTATCCATAATTTAAATTTAACATCCTTTTTTGAGGAAGAAACAAATTCTTTCTGTTCTTTTATCAGAAACTCAAGGCCAGAGGTGAAATAATCTGTGGCTCAATCAATAAATACAATACAGGGTTTACTGACTGACATCTGGGGAAAGGTGGCTTTACTGATGTAACTGACAGGTTAACGGCAGATTTACTAGCTGTGCAGGATTACAATAAATTTGACTCTAGCTCTGGGCAAATCATGTTACGAAATACTGCCATGTCAAAGAATTTCTCAGAGATGTCCCTGTTGTATAATGGCATGTCACCCGAGAATGTTATATTCTCTAGTGGCCTATTCTTCATCCAGATGATGAAAGAGTCTGATTAGTATTCATAATTTAAAAGAGCCATAGCACTGAAAAATGTCTTGATCATCTCACATCAGACAACAGTAACTACAGAATTCCAATTTTTTTTTGAAGTTTAATATATTACTCTGGAATATAATATATTACTTATGTAACACAATGCTGTGTTATGTGAAAAAGCCAGGGAAATACTTGCCCACTTGGGATCCGAAGATAAATACAGTTACCTCAGTATCTTCATAATCTCCTTGACTTGCCGTCTCTGTATGGCAAAGATGATCTTGAATACTGCTAATACCGATTGACTAAATGCAAATTTTGGTAATCATCAAGTCTAAAAACTTTTAAGGAAAAAAATCAGCTGATATAAATCACTTCAGTTTCAGTGAAAGTTATGGCTTGCTTTCAGCTAATGCCAGGTGGAAGTTAATTCTCTGGTTTCTATCTAAAATATTAATAATCTGAAATGCCACTTCTGCAAAGCTTATGCATATATGATTTTATGAGAACTCTTCCTGAAGTTCATGGAAGTTCATTTGAATTTATATACACATGCACAAAAGTGTTTAGAGAAAGTCCAGAAATAACAATAATTATTGATGAATGGAAACAGTAAGCCAGTTTAGTAACATTTAGTGGCTACCCGCATCGTTATTTATGAATCTTCATGTTCATTTCTTAATAAAAGCAATTAATTCGCTGCTGGCCCTCTTTCTCAGGGTTTAATTATCTGTGGCACTGACCACAATGAATACATACAGTAAAAGTTCTCTTGTGGTGAAATATATGTCTGCAACAAGTCAAATGTCTCTTCAAAAAGTCATTTTTACAGGGAATAAGCATAATTAAAAAAGCAAAACATTTCTAGAAGCTACAAAAACATGTATTAGAATCTTAAGAGTAACTAAAATCCAAATAAATTATTGTGAAGTAACTCAGACAAGCCTGAATTACTATAAGGGCAGATGAATGACGACTGCCACAGATTTCACAGCTGATATAATCAAAAGATCAGATGCTATTGCAGACTTTGCAATTGAAGAGAAAGTTCAGGATCAATTCTCCATCATATGAAGTCTAAACCTTGCGTTCAGAATTCAAGACTTAATTCAGATTCCACACCTTTTCATCGAATACTAAGGAAATTAGGTAAGTATTTCAAACAAGTGTCTAAATGCTTCCCTGACTACAGATGGATTGAAGAAAATATTTATTCATTTTTCTGAAATGGGTCTTGCATGGTTAGCTCTACAGAGCTACTCTCTCGGCTATGTGACTACTCAGTGCAGTAAAATGCTTACTTATCAACAAGAGTATCTCCATTGCTACGGATCTACCATCCCATAGCAACATTTACACAACAGCAAAAGACAAGAAATTATGAAGACGTCTCTATATAATGAATTTACCTTCAGATTTCAGGAACTAATGTGACATGCTCGACTACTACTGTTAGGATGGTATAACAACTGATTTCTGATGATGGAAATTTCATTGTGAATTTAGTGGGAAAAATATTATTGATCAAGAACTAGTAAGAATGTCTCATTTTGCAATTTGCCCGCAGTGTACAGCATCTGGAGTTTACACACAAGATGATTTCATAGAACTTAAGAACTCTACCACAAGTGATATGGGGACCAAATCAGACACTGAATAAAATGCAGAGAAAAAACACCACAATACAGTCAGAGCTGGTGAAATGGAATCACAACCTGGCTTGAAAACAACTTTAAAGTATATATATTTATTTCTTTTTAATGCATTTTTAATTTCTTGTTGAGACCTAAATCTGAAAAAAATCCCTCTGGGTTGCAGTTCAGATACAAAGAAGGAATTCCATTGATTGCAAGAGTTGGAAGTAGTTAACTATTGCTTTGAGCTGGAAGCACAGTGGAACTCATGAAATCCTAAGTGATACAGATCTAAATCCTGTTCATGCTTGAATCTAACATGTTAATTAAAATTAAATTAAGATCTAATTGTAAAAAATAAAAGTCTTTTCATTTTGATTTAATTTTTGATAGAACCAGAGCTTGAATTGCAACAAATCTGTACAGAATTCCAATATGGAATTTTTCACTTCATCAAAAGGTGGTTAAGTTAAACTAATGAGAGACTGTACTCTTTCCCATCTGGCTGTATTGCTTTTTAGTAAAGCAGTATCCGAGACCCTACACTTATGTCATTCTATCTATATAACCATGTAACTCAAGATCCTTTTAAAATATTGTGTGCCAGAACTATAGAGGAAACTTCCTGCCTGTTTTTTTTATACTGTTATTTACAAAATAAATATTTTACTTAAAAGCATGTGACCATTTAATGTGTACCTTAAAGATGCTTAGCTTCTTAGCTTCCTACATTTTTATAGCTAATTTATAACAAGGACCTTTGGTGTGGTCCGAACGACACACTTTCTTTAAAGCACATGTTCACATCCTGATCATGACCTCATTTTTAATGAGTACTGGATAAATCGGTTGATATTATACATGCTTTTTGGGTTTTCATACTGACAGTCTCTTTCTTATTCTTTAAAGTGCATGAGAAGTTATGAAAAGGATAATTCTTATATTCACTCTGTTTCCTCCTCTCAGAACAACACTTTCTGCTGCTACCTTTGATTTTCCTTACAGACTAGTCCAATTACTTTCTGAAGCTTTTGTTACCTTATCCCCTCCTGCTGTTAATAATTCGGTATGAACATGATCCCCACCGGAACCTTTGTTGTTTCAAAACAGTCTGACTTTCTCTTCAGTCTCTTCAAAAATTTGTTTCTTACACAAATAGCTCAGCTGTCTGGAAAGCAGTTGCCTGTAGTTTAGTTTTATATTTGTCTCTTTGATAACATAAATTAATATTCATGCTATTTTAATCATATTTATAATTTTAAGACATTAGTTTCAGTGCTGATCAGGACTTTTTTACCCCCTGGATTCTAGTATTTTTTCCATTAAGGTACTATTCTCATAATTTTAATAAATGAAAATGCGTTTTAAATCAACACAGTCAAGTGTAATGGGAAGAGAACACTCTCACTCAAGAATTATATCCTCTGTAGAAGACAAACGTGGAGATATGTGTTGCATGTTTGTTGCATGTGGCTGAGTATGAAGAAGAAATCACAAGTCAGATTCCTTCTAATTAAGCCATTTTTCTAGCTGATAACTCAAAGCCATCCCAGAAACCCATGAATATTAAAGTGCTGTTCACTAGCACATTTGGCATTTTGAAACTTTGCAAATAGAAGTAATGAAATATGAAAGGACTGCCCCATGTCATTTTGTAGAAAATGTTGCCATTAAGATGATGTATGGGAAAATTCACACCTTCATCTTCTGGGCGTACTATACTATATTTTCTGTATTTGCTTCAAAAGCATTACTAGTGGCTGACATTCTTCTTTCTTTAGCTGAAAGAAATTTATGAAACATATTACAGTCACGATTTTAAATGCCTGTTAATATTGATATATATACTTATCTAAAACAAGTGCATATTTTTATTTATAATGAAATTCTCTGCTGAGAGGCATTCTAATGCACCTCTTTTCCATATCTACTAACAGCAACAAAAAGTCATTAGATTAGTTCTAAAAAAAATCTACAATTTTTTACAATTAAAATCCACCATGGAATACAGCAATAGGAGGGGACTTTTTTACTTTAAAGTTAAAATTCAACCTTTTCTATGTTTCAGTTATCCCATTTGTGATGAGAAAAATTCTCATAGAATTTAAATTGTCATCAGACAACACACTTGCTGTCCTCCAACCAGCAAAGTGTTTCAGAAATACAAGCTTTTCCCCCAAATTTTAAGGATATACAAATCCTAAGAATCAAGTCTGTCTGGGTTATGCACCTAAACCTGTCACCCAATTTATAACGAGTTAAACACAATAATAGGACCTTTAATACAGTTAGCTGATCTATTTACTAGCAAGCAATTCGCTAACGATCTGGGTGTCTGCTTTATCATGCATACATTTTATAGAGTTCAAACACGCTGTCAAATTCACATTTCAATGCATTAAATGCATTTAACGCATGTGCCTGGCCCTGAGAGTGACAAAACCCCACTTGCTGAGGCCTGGTTGCCCATGCCCAGCATGGCCCTGCAGCTTACATAGTCTAGATTTACTTGCTTAAACCTGAAATATTAACAAAGACTGACATTATTCCCTGGCCTCACACACGCCTGGAAGCACCCTGGAAAACACTGATCGATG
The DNA here is from genome assembly GCF_030936135.1 of Gavia stellata. Lineage (NCBI taxonomy): Eukaryota > Metazoa > Chordata > Aves > Gaviiformes > Gaviidae > Gavia > Gavia stellata. Next base: position 41,915,222 of record NC_082598.1, read on the forward strand.
AAAGTGACCTCAGACCTTGACACCAAGGGCGTGAGAGGAGGCTTCAAAATACCGTGTCAAATCATCGTCACCATCTTTGTGCTACTGTTCGTTACTTTGGATAACTTCATCATTAATTTATTCTCATCTCCAAACTAATGCTTTCATATACGAATAAGAGCTGAGGTGCAACTCGATAGCAATTTTAAAATATGTAAAGCGGAAACATATCTTTGATGAACAGGTCAAGAAGAAATGGCCTTAAACTGCTGCAAGATGCATGGTTAGATAGCAAGAAAAACATTCTAATGAAGCTCTGGAATAGACTACGCACTGTTGCAAGCTCAGTAATTAAGCAGTGAACCCCAGTTTACTTAGACTCCTTAGGAAGAGGGGCTCCTAAGCTAATACTGTGTGAGAAACTAAGATTCACTAATGTTCCTTTGTTTTTCCCCTCAGAAAACCAGCATTCTCACTTTCCATCCAACATTGTGTACGGTCCTCATTACATAACAGGATTCAGAGAAAGCCTGTAACAACTGTAGAACCTAAAATACTGAACAATTGCTAAAATCCAGCTTAAAATACTATCGATATATAAAATCTTTATTATCTCCTTTCAATGTCTGTATTGCAATGTCTCATTTCAGTCCTCTTTCTAGGCCCAAATAAATCTATTTTCCTGATTTTTGGAAAGGTATGGAATCATTTAAATCATGTTTATCCATAAAAGGGTTTAGCAGCTGATCTGGCCAATGCTTAATTGGGTTTTCAGTTTAAAACAGTTTACAGATAAGTAAGATTTCAACTTGTTCAGGGGAAAAAAAATATTTGCTTTCCCTGAAATACCTTAATAGCAGTATCCCAGAGAAATGAGCTTCAGTTTCACACTGACAAAGTGAAAAGAAACTTTCTAAGCTAGCAAAATACAGAAAGTGAAGATACTTTCAAAATGAGGAACTGAACTTGTGTGAGTCACTGCACACAACAATGCTTTCAAACTCAAGTTCTGCCCTGACACAAAGAAAGCAAAGCGCAACTGTGCCTTACCAGCCACTGTACTGCTAAGTACTATTAATATTGTAATACTCTTTTTTCAAAGTTACTTCCAAAGACGAGACACACATTCTCACTTGCAATCCCCATACAGATCCAAGCTGTGAATTTTGCATGACCTAATAAAGTTGGTAATTGTGGCACAAAAATTCTCTAAACTTAATTTGCCATTTACAAGAGTAGACCTTGGTCATATCTTTCTCTGCAAGGTCATATCATTGGTGCATCCTTGTATGCACATCACCTGTGAGTAGTTATGCAATTAATTGTGTTTAGCACATACAGTAAGTTTAAAATCTTTCTGATTTGACACTTACAAAAAGTGCGTTATAAATATCTTTTTGGGAACATTTGCATCCATAACCTGATAACAAGCATTGACTAACAAAAATACCATCTAATTGTGGAACTGATGGCATCCAACAAACCAAGAACAAAGATTGGATAGCAATAATATAAATATAAAGATAAATAAATATATATTTATATTTTATATATATGCAAATATAAATATAAAAGTGTCAGCCATTGGCCATCTGAGCATATTCAACGGGTGCACAAAGGAATGATGTAGCTAGCGCTTGCACTCATTTACCTCTTGAGTCTCCAAACTCAAAGAAACAGAAACACTTACAGTATCATCAGTGGTGATGGCTTTCACCATTTCTCTAGACTTACCTGTAGGAATCAACTCATCTCTGTGGTCCCACCCCATTGTGGAACTTTTTGAAGGAATCTGCTTTCCCTTTGCCAAACAACACACTTGTACTGAGCCTAACTCTGAAGTACCTGAGGCTGAATAAGCAAATACGCATCTTCAGACATATATAAACCAAGCTATCCTTTCATCAGCAACCCGCACATGGCAATGCTCTGTTCCAAGTGGCCATGGCCATGGCCATTGGATGCACCAATTAGGAATTTCCAGTAAATTTCCAGTAAATGGAATTATGGAAATTTACTGGAAATTCCTAATTGGTGCATCCTAGTACAGCATCCAACATTCTCATGCATACCTTCCCTAGGAAAATCCTACCCACCTGCGCAGTGACTTGGGCATGCATCATTAAGGGGCCACACTTTGACCTGTCTCAGAAATTCTTATCTATATTTCTATGTCACTTAAATGATACATTTCTTATGACTGCTGATTATACTTTTTTTCTTTTTCTTCTGGCCTTCATTCAACTAATTAAACCCAACAGAAAGAGAATGATGAACTTTGTGGGAAAGTAATGTTACTACTCAGTTTTCATTTTGTTTTAAAAAAGTATTTTTAGTATTGCCATTTGAGCCTAAAACCCCAAGTTCCTGGCATGTCTGTGAGGTATAAATCAATACATCATTTCATCACTGAGGATTTAATGACGATAAAAAGGCAGTCTAGTATTTGTTTCTTTATCTTACAGATAGCCCCTAAGAGTTTGTGATCACATCCTGTATGCTTCCAAAAATAAATAGCAATAGAAGGCGCAGGAGCAGGCAGTGCCCATGTGCCGTAAGAAGAGCCGGCGGGGAAGATGGCCGGCCTGGCTCAACAAGGAGCTTATGCTGAGGCTTGGGGAAAAAAAGAGAACTTACCACCTCTGGAAAAAGGGGCAGGCAAGTGAAGAAGAGTACAAGGACCTCGTTCGGTCATGCAGGGAGGGAATTAGGAAGGCGAAAGCCCAGCTAGAGGTCAACCTGGCCACGGTCGTGAGGGACAACAAAAAAAGCTTCTATAAATACATTAACAGCAAAAAGAGGGCCAAGGAGGATCTCCATCCTCTACTGGATGCGGCGGGGAACATTGTCACGAAGGATGAGGAAAAGGCTGAGGTACTTAATGCCTTCTTTGCCTCAGTCTTTAACAGCCACACCGGGTATCCTCAGGGTATCCGTCCCCCTGAGCTGGATGACAGGGATGGAGGGCAAAATAGGCTCCCCATGATCCAGGAGGAAGCAGTTAACGACCTGCTATGCCACCTGGACACTCATAAGTCTATGGGGCCTGATGGCATCCACCCAAGGGTGCTGAGGGAGCTGGCGGAGGAGCTTGCCAAGCCGCTCTCCATCATTTATCAACAGTCCTGGTCAACGGGGGAGGTCCCGGACGACTGGAGGCTTGCCAACGTGACGCCCATCTACAAGAAGGGTCGGAAGGAGGATCCGGGGAACTACAGGCCTGTCAGCCTGACCTCGGTGCCGGGGAAGGTTATGGAGAGGCTCATCTTGAGGGCGCTCACGGGACACGTGCAGGTTACCCAAGGGATCAGGCCCAGCCAGCACGGGTTCATGAAAGGCAGGTCCTGCTTGACCAACCTGATCTCCTTCTATGACCAGGTGACCCGCCTAGTGGATGAGGGAAAGGCTGTTGATGTTGTCTACCTGGACTTCAGCAAAGCCTTTGACACTGTTCCCCACAGTATTCTCCTAGAGAAGCTGGCGGCCCGTGGTTTAGACAGGTACACTCTTCGCTGGGTAAAAAACTGGCTGGATGGCCGAGCCCAGAGGGTTGTGGTGAATGGGGTGAAATCCAGCTGGCGGCCGGTCACAAGCGGAGTCCCCCAGGGCTCGGTTTTGGGACCGGTCTTGTTTAATGTCTTCATTGATGATCTGGATGAGGGGATAGAGTGCTCCCTCAGCAAGTTTGCAGACGACACCAAGTTGGGAGGGAGTGTTGATCTGCTTGAGGGTAGGAAGGCTCTGCAGAGGGATCTGGACAGGCTGGATCGATGGGCTGAGGCCAACCGGATGAAGTTCAATAAGGCCAAGTGCCGGGTTCTACACTTCGGCCACAACAACCCCAGGCAACGCTACAGGCTTGGGGATGAGTGGCTGGAAAGTTCCCCCGCAGAAAAGGACCTGGGGGTGTTGATCGACAGCCATCTGAATATGAGCCAGCAGTGTGCCCAGGTGGCCAAGAAGGCCAACGGCATCCTGGCCTGTATCAGAAATGGTGTGGCCAGCAGGAGCAGGGAGGTGATCGTGCCTCTGTACTCGGCTCTGGTGAGGCCGCACCTCGAATACTGTGTTCAGTTTTGGGCCCCTCACTACAAGAAGGACATTGAGGTGCTGGAGCGTGTCCAGAGAAGGGCGACGAAGCTGGTGAGGGGTCTGGAGCACAAGTCTGATGAGGAGCGGCTGAGGGAGCTGGGGTTGTTCAGTCTGGAGAAGAGGAGGCTGAGGGGAGACCTTATCGCTCTCTACAACTACCTGAAAGGGGGTTGCAGAGAGGTGGGTGTTGGTCTCTTCTCCCAAGTGACTAGTGACAGGACTAGAGGAAATGGCCTCAAGTTGCGACAGGGGAGGTTCAGGCTAGACATTAGGAAAAAGTTCTTCACTGAGAGAGTGGTGAAACACTGGAATAGGCTGCCCAGGGAGGTGGTAGAGTCACCCTCCCTGGAGGTATTCAAGGAGCGTGTGGATGTGGCATTGTGGGATGTAGCTTGATGGACATGGTGCTGTGTGGTGTTGGGTGGGTTGTGGCTTGTTATTGTTGTTGTATGGCGTGGGTTTTGTGGTTTTTTTTTGTTGTTGTTGTTTTTTTTTTTTTTTTTTTTTTTTTTTTTTTCCCCCCAGGTTGGACTCGATGATCTTACAGGTCTTTTCCAACCGTACTGATTCTGTGATTCTGTGAGAAGAAAGAGCTGCTTAAATACGCAGGGAGCTTTCAGATGACATAGCTTGCATGCATTGGAATAAAGGACCCTGAAGATACTTTTGTGAATAAAGACACTAATATTTATCAAACCCTTATTCCTTAAATAGTACATTGATTTTAAGCTGATGTATTCTAAAAGCACGAAGTTACAGGCCTACTGTAAATGCAGACAGGAAAAACATCCCTTTTTCTGTAGCCTGTACAAAATGACTCCTGCCCTTTTGGCTTGATAAAATGATCTGCAATAAATACTTCTCATGTTCCTATATCTTTAATAATTCACTTTGAAAAGCCAACAACAGCTGTAGGCACAGTGTATTATGATTAATGGCAGAAGCAGTGGCCTTTGTGTAACAAAGCTGTACTGGTTCTAGAAGTTTTCAAGGTCACAATTTCATCCAGAAAAGTTCTACTTATGTTAAATATTCTTTAAATATGACCAAATTTTCATGTGTATTACCTTACAGGAAGGATGATGTAAAACGTATACCATGAAGCTTCAGATTAATAAAATTCACATGCACTTCAAGAAAAACTGTAGCGGGAAGGTACAGTTTTTGTCACCCCTCTCTCATTATATGGTAGAAGTACAAAACACAACTCAGATAATTTTGCCACGTTATCATTGTTTCGCTACAATAATGTTCTCCACATAAGGCTGAAGCTAGATAAACTACCTTTAGCATGGTCTGTTAAGAAAATGAAATAGTGATAAAAAAAATCATGCTATGAAACTTCAGATATCATTATAAAGAAAGCCTCATTTTCCACGCTGCCTTTACAAATAGCTATACCAGAAGAGAATGACAGCTTTTGATGTGAAAGTTTTGCTCTTAGCCTTTCTAATACCTGAGAGATTTATCACTGGGAAATTGCCACCACTTACATGCTGAAACATTCATCACACAGTGTGAAGGATAATTATCACCAAACTTTCCACTATAAATATATGTTCCTGTTGCTTTATGTTCCTATATTTTTCTTAATAGTCACTGCCATACATTAAAACAATTTACTACACTTAACAGGATGTCTTCAAAATCTTAAAGAAGACAATAAAATTTCATACAATATTATACCCTTGCAGAGAGCATGTGCTAAAATACTTTACAAAAATCAAAGTTTATAGCAGTGGTAAAAAGAATATAAAGTAAAGTAGAAGACCATGTAACAAACAAAATCCCTTCTTTCACATAGTAAGATGATGGATAAAAATATGAATACACATATATAGCTAAGTTTAAGCTTAAAACAGAACGAAAACTGTTCAAAATAAAAGGAGCTTCATGCAAACTCCATTAGAAGTGATGGAAAATGTTAATGAGTGAGGAAATGACATCAAAAATTACTAAAATTTTAACGGTTCTTATTTCCAAAGAACATATTAGAGTTGTTCTGTTAATCCCTGCCTCATAGAATCACCCAATTTTATGAAAAATCTACCTTTCATTTAGCTAAATATATCTATAATTTCTCGAAGAAGAAAAAAAAAATGGTGCAAAACTGTGACCCATGGAAACCTAAAAGTTTTAAAACCAACTGTGTGTTTGGACGTGGCTTAAAAGAGAACACATGACTTTCACAGCCTCAGGAAACCGTGAGGAAAGGATGCTCAGAGTCACACACATCAAAGTTACAAACAGCAAAAAATAATGCAAATTTAAGTAAGCTGCAGACAAAAGAGGATTTACAACTTCATTTGGGACTACTAAACTTGTTTGGGGGGGAAAAAAAAAAAAAGAATTTTCATGGCATTTAAGCAGTATAATACACAAACTGCCTCAGAATAAGAGGGAGTGAAGCAGGAAATGGGGCAGAGGCAGGACTGCATGTCCTGCTAGTGTAAATACTACACTAGCTGGTACTTATGGAGGGACAGCATTAGGCTAGTTTGCCCAAATAAATCTTTGTCTATTTAATTTAGGGTAAATCAGGAAACTTACATAAGCCTCTGCTTGGAAAGACTATTAGTAAATCACCAATACTTTTGTCAATAGATGTATGACATACACCAATATGAAAATTGTTTTCTTCCAATGACAAAAATAAATTATTTCTATGTTTTGCTTGCAGTACTGTTATGGGTCTAGATGACAGAGAAACTAGTCAAGGTCATTCATAGTCAGCAGAACTGCTAAGTAAATTGCAGTCTTTGGTGTTACTGATGCCTCTGCCAGGAGAACCTACCCCAATTTCCGATGTTTGTGGAATTCAGGGTGCAAGAATTAACATAAATCTAACAGAAACAAAAAATAAAATGCATTAAAAAAAGTGCCCGTAAAAAGATATTTACAACCAAACAAAAAGAAAGAAACAACCAGCAAACCACCACTATAAAAATCTCCTATGACACTGTAAAAAGATATTTTTCAAGTTTAACACAGCCAGAGGCGTGTTTAAGCAACTTAGAGACACAGGGTCTAGACAGAAAAAAACCTCCTCCCATTTCAAGTATCTAAGACTATGATAGAATTAAAGTTAAAAAAATCATAAAAGAAAAACTAATTTTGTACTCTTACAGTAAGATCAGCTTTAAGCTTAAGATTTCAGTCAAGATGAAAATGTGGAATCACAAAATCATGACACAAAATCATGACATTTAGAGGCAGAAAAAAAATGAAGGGGATAAATGCACATTTTAAAGCAGTATAAATAAACTGCAGCTAGCAGAACCAAGCCCAGCTCATGACCTGGTCTATTAAATCATGCAGTACATCATTTTGGATTAGTGCAGAAAACTGCAAGATGCAGTCCTTGTCTTATAGTTGAGTGTTATAAAATAAATTATGAAACAGCACATAATGACAGGGTGCAATATAAAGGTCTACAAGTGAAATAAAAATGGACATGTAACAGCTGACTATGATTGCTTAAGAGAAACAAGACGTTTAAAAGTGTTCAAGGGTGAGCATATCCAGAAGACACATTGATAGACAAGAGAACGTAAAATGTTCCAAAGCACATGACAACCAATTTAATCACATTTCAAGTATACTTTAGTACATTAGAAGTGCATATACTGTGAACAAGATTTAGTTAAGACATCAAATTGTAATAGCAACTGACTTGAAGTACCAAATCTACCATGGCATAGGTATCTTACTTATATACTCTATAGTACAACTACTGAGTGCACTGTGTATGTACGTACAGTGACTGTAATTCAGCCCTTCACATAAATTTTACACTCCTATTGACTTTTGTTTAAAAGAAAACTCATTAGCTCTCTGGCTGTATATTCTGATATCTGTTGTATTTTATATACAAATGCAGTGTAAGAAGGGAAAGCTCTGAATGTTAAGCTTGCTTTCATGGATTGAAGGATGGAGGCCCCTAGTCCCCAAAGACTCATTCAGTAATATTTCAATTTGTTCACAGTAAATATTTAATGTGACCTTCAATACGTCAGTGACTAAGATACCACATTATGCTTCTTCCCCATTTGTAACAGTCTAAACTAAAAAGTCAGTTTCAGGAATAACTTTCATATAAAAAAATACCTAACACTGCTCAAATTATTCATTTTCTAGTGTAAGTCCTCACAGATACCAGTCAGTGCTTTTAGAGCTGTATAAAAATAGTTCAAGCTTGTTTTGCAATATAAATCTGAAAAAAAAAAAAATCAGTGCTTCCTTGTGTCAGCAAAGGGAGTTGTAAAACTGACATTGTGTAAACTGCATTCTTTCTACTTAATAAAACACGCTACATGTGGAGCGATGGGAAGGGACAGAGTTCCTTTGCATACAGGAGCTGTGCAGAAAGACTGCATACTTCTGCCACCTTCAACAGATACAGGGGAAGATGCTGCACTAAACTTGATGGTCTATTTGTATTACTGATTCAATGCTTTTTCCAAATAATTTAATAACTGTTACAATGGGTCCATGTAGCCTAATATTCTAGCAGTGACCACGGCCGAGAGCAGAACCTTCATACTGGTTTCACTGGTATGAAAGGACACTTAAAGATAATCCTGAGCCTTAGTTTACCAAATGTTCTTTTTTCCCCCCACATGAATGTTGATCAACAGGGTCTATTAGAAATATCTCAACATATGCACATGAAGGAAGATTCCCTGAAATTTACTCAAGGGAAATGCATAAAGATTGCTCAAAGTTTTGCAATACAATTCATAGTGGCAAATACCCATGTTAACTAGCTGCTATTAGCTTGGATGCCCCATTTCTGCTTGATATGCTTGTGCTTGTCCTAGTGCCAAGTGATACCTAGGAAATTATTAAGACCAAGTTACCAAGCTCCTCTCTTCCCATCCATGACAACAGTGATCATGCTGATAACCTTCTGTTATCAGAAACTTGTACTACAGCAATGGGAAAATACATGTTCATCATCAGAGATGCTTGTGTGCGCCAGGGCAGAATGCAGAGGCAGAAAGGGTGGTAATTACTTCTTTCATAGTAGGTCTCCCATTATCTTAACTATGTCGGCAGCAAGACAGAACTACCAATATACTATCTTGCTTTATATTCTATATTTTTCTCCCCCATTTGCTTTACACAAGATGTGAAAGTATTCAAGGAATATTAAGTTTCTTTTCACATTCAGTAATTTTTTTGACCTTTACTAGCAGAAATACGGGGAGATGGAAGTGCAAGAGGAAGTTTTACAACTCTGCAGAAGTTTAAAAAAAGTATTTTATTTTAAACTAAAACCCAAACAAAAACATAGTAGCTGACTAATGTATATTGCTTAAACAGTACAATATTCTATTTAAAATTAATCTAATGGCATTAAAAAAAACCCCAACATAAAATCTCGATGACTGAACTGAGTGTTAACAGTATCTTGCAGATCCAAAATCTTAGTCTGGGAAAACATAAGTTCCCATAGACAAGAGACAGAACTCAGTCAAGGACCTCTTGTATATAAGGAAAGGAAAAACCACAGCAGCAAAGACATTTGGAAAAGAATTAACATAAACCAGTAATTCTCTCCCAGTCTGCTTTCTCATCAGAGGAAAATGAAAGAAAATGGACAAGGACTGTAAATGAGTAAAAGAAAAATAGCCCTCAGATAACAGCTAAAAATTTGAGGAGACAATAAAAATAGCCTGAGTGCCTTTCTGCCAGAAAACACCTCTATATTAAAGCATAAGGATAACACCAGCAGTAAAAAACTTTCATAAAATAAAAGGAACACCACTGTTCTTATCTCATGGGATATGCAGTCATTAAGATAATTTGATAATCTATATTTAAAACACCTAGAATAAAGGTTTCACTAGATCAATATTTCATTGGCATTTTAATTAAATAATTGGTCTAAATTCTAAACTGGGAAGCAAAATTATGATCTTACTTAAAAAGAATAACTGAGGTCATCAAAGGACTTTTAATTAAACTGTTAACTGATTTTTCTTTAATTCTTTAGGATGATTGATGGCCGCACACTTAGTTGCTGAGTTTGTTAATTACCATCATGAGTCAATTCCATGCAGTGCACTTCGGTACAGCTGCTCTAGTTATCTTCCTATTAAAAAAAAGAAAAATTTTCATAGTTTTGCTACACCATTTAGCATTACTCATACATGCTTCCTGATGCAGTTCACTTTTAAAAAATTGGCACGGTAGATCAATCATTTCCATTGGATGTAGTTTACAGAATTAATCTGCTAGTGCATTAGTAGCCCAATCATGTTTTCCAGCAAATCTTGCTCCAATTGGCTTAATAATCTTTCATATGATTGTCAGAAAGAATGTTCATTGCATTTTTTGAAAATTATGCAAGACAATCTACCTTAAACTTCCTTTAACAGTTGGTCTAGAAATGGCAATTTTTTTGGCATGTTCTCTAGCTTCATTTACAGAGTTCTGTAATCTCCTGACAACAGACCTTCTGTGATTATGCACTGAATAAAGACCTGGAGAAATGACAGCTTGGTTTCACACCTAACTACTGCTATCTGTCCTTAGTTTGTTGACAGTGTAATTCCTATTACCACCAGCAGTGCAAAAACAGTGTAACTGTTTCACCTTCTGTGAACGTAAGCTCTGGATTTAAACTTTTTACTTTGGGTTGAGATAAGCAATTATTGCAGCCCATAACACTTAAAAAAAAAAAGAATTAATATCTGCTTTTTTTCTTAAACAAATTCTACATTCATGAGAATATTGCTAGCAAGACCTGAGCTTCCATGAAGCCTTTCTAAATGTGTATCTAAACAATTTACCAGCAGTAGACTTTCATGCATTTATAAAGTAAATTAAAAAAAAAAACAACAAGCAAATGACTAGTCCAAGGTTTACTGAAGCAACTGTCTCAGCAAATTTCAGTAGCTCACTAAAAAGAACATCATTTCACCATCTCATCACCAGCAGGGATGGTAGAGCATGACAATTCATATTTTTAAACTATAGTAATAGAAAATTTGCAAATAGTGTACGGAGAACAGCACATCTAGCCTACCACCTTACCAGTAAGTTCTTTTACCACTGTATACTCACGAGTTTAATAAAAATTACAAGATCCCCTTTATTATTTCACTTATAATTAATATGCCAGGGATAAATCTTTGCTCCTCACCAACATGCAGGAAACACTATGTTGTCAGAAGAAATGTGTCTGCTAAGCCACAAATCAAAAAAAAAAAAATGCAGTGATAAATTTAGATCTGAAAAAATACAATAGGGACACAGTTTAAAAAAAAGAAGAGAAAAAAACAAACAACAAATCCACAGATAAATGCATAGGAAGCTTATTTTCTACAGATTTCATTTTTACCACAATTACTTTCTTATTGATTTCTTTGGTGTTTTTTGCTGAAATGTAGAAAGCTTCAGTTCTCTTATTGAGTGATTATTAACACTCTGATGAAGTCCAGTGTTTTACTTGACTCCCCATTTGTTCAGAACTGGAAGGCAGAGTTAGGAATAGAAAAGCATACAGCGAGTAATTTTTTTCAGTTTATCCACTATGTTTGAGTAGATGAATGGTTAGTTAGCACCTGTCTCTACTTTGGACTTAATTTGTGTATTAAGGTTTGCTAAACCAAAATGCTTGAATGAGGTGGAGTTTTAAATCAGGCATTCCATCTGTAGCATGTGTAATTCTAGGTTTTGTTTAATAAATAGAAATGTTTTCTGTTGTTCCAGCATATCCAAGAAATTTTGAGATCAGGAATAAATTGATAAAAAAGAACAGTTCCGGAAAGGAAGAAAACTGAGAAAATTCAGGACAGTAAGTGATGCAAGCAAAAGGTTTTATTCCTTTTGAACTTCGACCTGAACATGAGTATCTGCACAGCTTTATTGCTTCATGTGGGCAGTATCACAGCTTACAGGCAGAAGTTAGGAAATCATGTAGGGCACCTAGAAACAAGGCAAATACCATATTGGGTTTGGCACAGAAACGCCACAATCCTTCAGGTGGTTGTGGGTTTTTTCCTTCCAGTTCTTTCTTTTTTCATCTACTTGTCTTTGTGTTACCCAAACACTTATACAAAATCCTAACATCTACCACCTGAGGAGACTTTTAACCACAAACTGTGAATTGTAGGGTTTTTTTCTCTGTTTGCATTCCTGCTAAGCCAGGGGCGGCAATTAACCCTTACAAGCTGTTTTACAACATGGGCCATGTCTTCCTGTTTTATACCATATTGTCAGCACTCAACAAATTATCCTAATAGCCACGTTTATCATCATTGCAGTGTGCAATTCAGACACACACCAAGTTTTGGCCCTTCAAGTGCAAAATACGACTCCGGGTATTTTCACTGCTATTTATAAAATTTATATTTTATTTAATATCAACAGGGTAAAATTGGATAGGTGGAATCATGAGATGAAAATCCTTATACTTTCATAACGATCAAAAAGAAATAGAAAATTATGAAGACCACTGCAGGTGAAAGTTGAGGGAAGTAATGCCTGGGAAGGATGCAACTGAATTAGTCTATTTTGCCTACAGAATTAAATTTAAAAGACAGTGTCGCACTCCAGGATCTGATCCCAATGCTCTCTAGTTTGTCTTTCCTATTTTAATTCAATAAGCAATTTATTTGTGGTATATTGTGGGACTATCATTATACAACATATCAGTAAAGATATTCCACATGAAGAATCCATATTTCTAGATTCTGGTGTCAAGATTATTTAGGGTTTTCTGTTAGTGAAACACTGTCCTTGACAAAAGTATTCTTGCCTCCAAGTAATTGCAAAATGAAATGTCATTTATTTCTGTCAAAAGAAGGAAAAGGAAAAGTATCAAGAAACTCCTCTTGCTAAATACCCCTTGCACACCATCTATGGTTATGCACCCTGTACTCAGGTCATCTGTTCAAATTAAAGAAACTGCCTTCACAGTAAGAAACCTGCATAGATTGTCAGTTGTTCTAGTTCATTACGTGTTAGCAAATGTGAAGCACCAAAGCCAATTCTGACATCTATGTATAATGAATTCATTACAATGTCTGGCACATTTAGCTTTGGGAGAAAAAGCAAAGGACAATAAAAAGGAACAATACAGATTAGGCTTTTATTAAGAACATTTGTTGAAAGGATAGTAACTGGAATAAATTCTCAAAAGCATATTTCAGTCTTTTCTGAATTTTTTCTCATGTTTTTAGTAGTTTATTACATAATTTGTTGTTTTAGTTTTAAGATATACATATATAATATTTATAGAAAAGTGAATTAAATGAAATATGTGCTTATCATCAAACCAACAGTCATAGAGCTTTCCATTTAACAGATTATACGACTTCTGATTTGCCTGGATTTCAGGAAACAATGATTACTTGAGGATCCCCACTACAATACAAAGATACACTTTTTCATATAAAGTATTACAAGGAAATACAAGTGTTCAAATTAGATAAAAGCTTTATTTGGGGATAATTTATAACGTAAGACTAGGTTTTTTTTAACTGTTTCCTGTATTTACTCTCCAGATGGAACATTTTTTAAATATTCAGAATTTTAATTACTATATTTTCAACAAACTAGCGTTTTTAAAAATATATAATCTCCAAAGACCATATCAATTTGAAGTGGCAACAGTCAGAAAAAGAAGCTTTGCCAGTCCTACAGATAAGCTACACATTTGTTCTTTCTATCAATGCTATTTAGTTGGCCTTATATAAGTACATACATACAAGTCATAATAAAGTTCTATTATGGATCATCAAAAAAGATAGTATGGGTGAGAGTTTCTTTTGAAATTATTAAACAGAACCATCCAAAATGCTAGACTTAGTGTGAATGGGAAGCTGCAGTTACCCAGGCATGTGATAAGGGTCACAACTGAAAACAGCTGCCCAACACATTCTTGGAATGTGTTGGGAACCACCTTTAAAAAATGAGGTGGGCAATTAATTAACAAACTCTTTTATGTATGGACTGTGGGAAACATACCTGAAAACTCATTGCACATGGTTCCTTATCAAATAAGACAGCATGTGATTTAGTGCTTTCATTTATGACTCATTACATTTGCAGGCAATGTTAAGTTTTAGGGGAGCAAACGCTTTGTGATCCAACAGAAGAATACAAAATATTTTTAAACATATCAAGAAAATTAATTAGATGGGCTATTAGATCAGTAAGGGCAAGTGCAAGATTTTGGGAGCATCCACTCTTCAAAAAACAAGATGGGAGAAGGATTACCTTGGCAGTAGTGAGTAACCTCCTATGCTATGCTGTATACAACATGGACCAATATTTCTTCTTGAGAGCTGAGTCCCTGAACTGATATGCCATATATGATATAACAGGAAGTATTAAAAGCAACTGACCCTTGCTGCTTCTGGCAGGGGCCGCCTTGCAGAGTATCTTTGCCTGGAGCATTCCAAGTCTCTCAGCACTTGTGCTAGGCTGATGTGCAGCACACACCACCACCAGTTACACCCCTCCTCTTCAAACCCCCTTGCACAGGCAGCTTTTTTGATTTTCTAATATAGCCATCTCTATGCCGCAGTATCAGAGTGCCTGTCCCCACGGGGGTTGCTTGCCTTTCTGACACAGGAACCTCACACCCTCCCTCTCCCTCCCCACACTCCCAAAGAGCACCATGGGCAGCCGGTCAACCCCTAACCAAAACCTGTCATGGCCACTGGAGCGCTACCCACATGCATCAGCGTTACAACCGCAACTACCCTAATTAAAATTTATAGGCAATGGGGTTAATGATGCAGCTCTGCAAGAGGATGGAGCCATTACTTGATTTTTGATTACTCAGTCTTTCAATCCTCCCAATAACAACACTAAAAAAAAACCAAAACGCATGGGTGGGGGGGAGATGTATGACTGTATATCATTCCTTAATGAGATTATTTAACTGTATTTATTTTTTTTTATTGAAGACCAAGGTGTCTCTCAGCTTGAAGAATACACTAATAACAGATTTTTAATCATTTTAGCTCAACTCCTGACACTATAATTAAAGTCAAAAAAGCCCTAACTGAACAAACTGGCATTATCGTCCTGTACTTAGTGTATATCTCTGCACAAGAAAGGAGGAAAGGCATACCTCTGTACACATGCAGAGCCTACAGAAGTAAGAAAACATCAAATTTCACATGTCTAAGATTCAAAAAGCGCCCTGACAGCTTTCTGCTTTTTTGTCATTTTGCCTCTAGCCTGGGGTAGATTGTAAAACTCCTCTGACTAAACTTGTGGTCTAGGTCACTGAGCTTCAGTGTGTTTATTGCGCTGAGATGACTGCAAACGTTCTCTACTTTGGGAACGGACCTGACAGTCTGTTAATGAAATAAACTAAAACGTTAATTCTAAAAGAAAAAAACACCTGTTTCAGTCAAACCAAGCAACAAAAAAAAAGAGTGCATATTTTTCCATTTTCTACAGCTCTATCAAACAGAAATTTAATCAGGTGATAAAAGGTTAACAAAATCCCTACAGAAAAACTACAGTCACTGACTAATTGATTTTCACTTTTGTTTAACTATATCATTTTGATAGGCTTTTACCCCACGGTAAAGCCAAAACGATGCTGCTGTTCCTAACATTACAGTTGATCAATCTGCTGTGTTTCT
Organism: Gavia stellata; assembly: GCF_030936135.1. Classification (NCBI taxonomy): domain Eukaryota; kingdom Metazoa; phylum Chordata; class Aves; order Gaviiformes; family Gaviidae; genus Gavia; species Gavia stellata. Next base: position 41,930,908 of record NC_082598.1, read on the forward strand.
GAGGGGGAATCCTGTAAGCCTTCTCCTTTCGGCACATCCATCAGGCAGACAAAACAAAAGGTAAACCTGGCAAACACTGCCTGCTGAAGGCAAGCATTAATCTTAATATCTGGCTGTAATTAGGAACAAGATGTACGAACAGACAAAAAGCAATAAATAACTTTAAACCAGAAATGTGATAAGATTTAAAGTCAAAGACTGAACTTGGGTTTAATCTAGCTTAGTCACTTTGCTGGTATTCCTCTTTGTAGCAGTATTTAAGTTGAAATAATTGTAGAACAATTAATATCTAGAGCTTTAATGTTTTGGATGACCAGCTACTGAGAAATCAGCTCAGGTTTTCACAGGCTCCAGTGCATGTTGACCCTGCTCATTCACTAAGCCATCTCTGGACCTTCAAGGTCCATCCACCACTTACAAAGGTCCAGACTAACCTCTGAAATTCCTGTTTGGGAATCCTGCTGACCATGCCAGGTTCCTCTCTTACCATTCCTTCCCACAGCCTTGCTTACGACGAAGACTTCCACTACATTTAAAATAGTTCCTATGCATAAATATCTTATTCACTACCACTTCCAGAATCAAATGGACCATTGCTAAACATCTTGAAAACTTCCCTGGGTATACAAGGCAGCATATAAAGAACTGCACACAGGAAAAAAGCAAAACTGATCAGAATATTTACTCACATCCCGTAAGTAGAGACCTTTGTTAAAAGGTGACCGCGTGACAGGAACTGGCAAGCGTAAGACACCATGAGATTCACTAAAAACCAACTGGATACTTTCAGAGAACTTTTTAGGATCAATAAAATACCAATTGAAAAAAGTTTCTTCCTGATTTAAAAAACAAAAAAAAATCCTCCAGAAATTGATGAAAGTCTGAAGCCTGATAGGGTGGTTAGCAAATGTAGCTGGCAATTAGGGGGGGGGGGGGGGGAAGTAATGACAACAAAAATGTATGAAAGGCAGAAAATCAAGTCTAAATAGACACTCTTTGAAAAGCTCTGAGAGAAGCACGTTTTAATCCAAAAGCAAAGACAAACAATCCTATGTCCCTATATTTTTATTTTTTTCAAGTTAAACAACTGAAATAGTGGTTATCTGAAGTCTTTCTGTTTACTGTACATGAGCAACTATTGTCAGAAATGTTTCAAACCAGAAGATTTCACCTCTGTTCTTGGTAGTTGAAGATGTGACCAAATAATGTGGTGTTGAATTCTCCGGTTGATCCAGCTGAACATATTTTACCTTCTTTCTGCTCTCACTTAATTATCATCATATATCTGGTACAATAAAAAGAATAAATTGAGCTCAAAAAATGCCAGTTCCTATATGATATGAAACACTGGCAATTGGCAGGGGCTGGCTAGGTAGGTATTCGTAGCTCCATGCAGAGTTAAAGACACAAAACTGCTGCCAAAACAAACAGTAATGTTCTATGCTGTTTCCTAGATATAATGGAAATGGGGATTAATGCTTTTTCTTTTAGTCCATTCCTATTGATCAAGAAGAAAAAGAGAGAGAAAGCAATTTTCATCTGGCATTTGTCAGTGATAGACCAGCATAAGCACCAGTTTGAAAGATTTACCCCAGTGTGACTACTACAATGCTTTCAAATCACCGTGTCCAGGTTTTCTTCAATCAAAAAGCAAAGGATGACTTCATTCCAAAACATGGAAGTCCGTTCCCTATCTGGCAGATAATAAATAGCATTAGTAGCATATAAAGGCTTCCCAGATTTACCATGTTCAGTGTTTAATTCAAAAATCAATTTCCTGAAAGCACATTGCCCTAAGACAAAGTATTTAATTGTGATATATGTTTTTGAAACACCAATGACCACATTCTGTTGCCAGCTAATGGAATCAAGATGGCATAAGTGAAAACAGAATTTGTCATTACATTTCAATGCTATTCTAGAAAAGAAAATTAACCTAAGAAAAAGCTTAATTAAAACATATATTATAAGGTCACTGTTAAGAGAAAAACCCCTTCTTTTGACAGTATGCTGTAGGTTAGCTACAAACATTAATCAGGTTTTAGAGTTTAAAAACAAATCTCTCTCATACATTCCCAATACAGTTGCAGACAGTTATTACAAAACAGTTGTGAGCACAGCTTATGTAAAAGTTCAAAATTTTTTCCAACTCGCAAGGCTTCAGACTTAACTGACTTCTAGTGTATAAGCAATTCTATAACCTACATGAAAGCCTTCCTAACAAATTCATGAATAAACTCCTTTAACCATTACCACAAAGTAACAAGAGACATACAACATTTTTATTGTTGTTTGTTTGTTTTCCTAGCAAAAATGTCAGCATAGACAGAATTACAGAAAAAACAAAGCACACTGTTTAAAAAATATATTTATTTAATATGGCTTCTTTATTGATTTTTAAATAAATGTAATATAAAGAGAATGTCAACAAAACAATTCAGCTACTGCTTATGCTATGAAAAAACAGGAGAGCATAATTAAACGCTGTCAGCTGCGGCACACTCCAACAACAGAACCACAATTTACATCTATTCTTTAAAAGAACTCAAGTAATGAAAGCAAAGCATAACAGAGATGGTTCTTTTTCTTTGGGCAATGCAGTAATAATGTCAAATGCAATGGCTGTCATAGAAAGATAAGAATACTAAAGCATACATCCTCTTTTAAATATATATTTTTTTAAAGTACAGGCAGTCAAAGATTTTCAGTTTCACAGTCATTTTCCACACTTGTCATAGATGTAAATCTATTTATGTCAGCTGAGATGTTACAGATCTCCACAATCTAAGACGACCAAAATTGGGGCAGATAACTTTCTTAATACTGAAATCTGTCCCTAATCAACAAACTCCAGATTTAAAAACTCCCAGAATCTCAGATCTGCTTCAACACCTTTTAACAATTCAGAGACTTATTCAATCCTTGCTTATCTAAACAAAGCTCCCACTTTCTGGTCTCACTATTGTTAAAGATTTTACAGGAATGCTGTAATCTTTGAAACCCAAACTCCATGCTAATCCACCATCTTAAATACATACTTAAGAAACATCAAAGTAATGACACATCAGTGTATAACTTCTTAAATACAAACATCTCTCTAAGGAAATAGTGAGTTAGAGCAGATTCACACACTTAAAAGAAAGATCCCAATTCCGCATGAAATTGGGATCTCAGAGTTGAATGGACACACGACAATTTTCAGGACTGGAGCATATTGGGTATACTGAAGATTTCTTGGGGTAACTCAACCCCAGAAAAAAGCTGACAAATAATGGCATGGTAAAGCTATTATATCAAAAATGAGCAGGAGAAATAATTAGAAATCAGTGTTCTTCAGCAAGGTATCAGCTTACCTAAAAGTGAGGTTTAACAGAATTATTCTAAGAGAGAACTTACAAACAAAAAAATCATACACCATTAATTGGCAGCCAGCTCACGGCCTTCTATTGGATAGCTATCTGAAAAATGAATTGCAATGCAAATTTGCTTTCAGACTGGGGATGTCATGTAAAAAGCTACAAGACAAAAACTTACACTCAAAACATCTTCTTTAAGAAGGTGTTTAAGAAGATACTTTGTCATAACTCTTAGTCATAATTTTCAATTACTTAATAGGTACACTTATACTCACACATGATAATGGATTTTTAAACTGACTTTTTTTTCCTTCCAACACCAATGAAGTTGTTATCTTTCAAAGAAAGAAAGGAATCCTAGTTTTTCTTCCTTCTACCATTTCCTCCTGCATACACTTACAGCATGACTGCTGTGTCTGTCCTTTCATAAATCTCATGGAATTAAAAAGAAAACCCCAAAACCAGCTGCCAAAACCCTCTGTAGGAAAGAAAACTAGGGATTTTGTTCAGGAACTAATTAAATTGGTAGGTTATCAGACTCCCTGAGAGCTCAAAAATACAGTGCTCCACCAAGGAGAATGCTCTTTTACAGAGACTAAAACTTCTTTATAGGATTCCTTTCATTTAAGGCTCTAAGGATAAAGGAGTAAAAATAATAAAATATAACAAAAAACCACAACACCTTAAGGCTGCTGACCACACAAAGAACTGACTATTTAGTGTTATCACAGCTTTTCTTGTCCAAGCCTTGAGATACTATTTTTGTGAAATGCACTGGTTATTTATTTGGATAAGATGTGGTTAAGAATACAGTTTCAACACTTTGAAAGAAGCATCTACTGCATTTAAATACTATAAAAAAAGTTTTTCTTTTTTAAGATAAGTATGATGAAAACCAAAGCAGGGAAATACAAATCAGTGAATTTGCCTGAAAGATACTAGAATACTGCAATCCTTTCCTTCTTAAGGAAATTTATCTTGAGCATCGCTTCAGCCCTTGTAAATGTAAGATGATATAATCCACCTGAATTAAACGTGCTTCCTGTAAAGAATGGATGCAAATCTAAATGGGAAGCTGTGCACCCGCACTGCCATGGCCATCATGTGCTGTGCCGTGAGAACTCTGTTTGTCTATGTCATGGACAAGTAAATTTTCCGTAAATATAAAGTCCAAATAAGTTAGGAGTTGCTATTTCCTGAACTCATAAACATAAGTTTACATCCAGAATTGAGTACTTCTTCCCATAAAGGGTAACCTACTGCAACAAAACAACGTTCTGAGCACTGGGAAAACAGATTAGCAGATGTTACAGATCAGCAGGAAAGGTTCTTGACACTCGTTTGGGATTTATTGCATTTATGTTCAGTGGAGTACTCTTAGCAAAGTCACTCTCAGCAGGGGAAGAGAAATGCTTGCTATGATGGACAAATACAGTTTTTCAAGTGAAGTGGAGCTAAAAGTGACCACGTGCTTAGGGACACAGGCAAGCATCACAATTATCTTCAAAAGAGCATGTATTACCTGCAGCCTGGAAAGAAAAACTCTTTTCATCCATTCTAAACCACTGAAAATTATTTTGTGACTTCCCATGAGACAGAACACCTTGGACACAGGAGGAGGAAGATACACTATTTCAACTTGCTTATGCAATGCTGATGACTACAGAAATTTTCTTGCCACTTCAGTACGTAGAGTGTCAGGCATCATGGATCAATATAGTCAGTAAGGAGTAGTGCAAGGAGTAGTTTTTATCACACAGAAAACTAACAGCAGCTGTATAGGATGCAGAACTGCTTAATCATAGCCAAACTGAATAGAGAAATACAGCAAAAGCTCCATCACTTGGATCCTTATATGAAAAAAAATAAAAATCTCTAAAATAACACAGAATTCAGAAAATATTTCCTATCATTCAGAAAGGCATGAAAACCAAAAATGTTTGCCTATAACTAAGTTTATTCTGCCCATACAGTGATGCTCTTCTAGCGAACTATTTACATTTTAACATAAATAACATTTCCTCATTTTACTAATGAAATGAAAAGAACATTAGTTGGGTGGTGCTGTTTGCACATTGAAAGCTACAGAAATTTAAACAGTAATCACAATAAGCTAACTGCAACAAGTGCTTCCCTTACCAGTAATTCTATTACATGCTACATGGAATAAAATATACATACCGTACTAATCAAAAATTATATTTGTATTTTACAGGTGGGAGAAAAATGCTGCATGTAAAAATCCTTCGATGTACCTATTTTTACCTAAGCAAAAGCATTTTTACCTAAGCTACTTCTCCCATGTTTTTTAAAAATGTTTTTACACTTACTTAAGAACCATAATAGTTAAACATTTAGTGATTAGTGTTAATAATAATGACTTAAAATTGGTATTCTACATATGGAAAGAGAATATAGAGCTAATTGGTTTTGGTTACGTAATGCAGGATTTTTTCCTCAGAGGTGAAAAAACCAAAGCTGCATTTAATTCAAAATGAAAACCAGGTATCCACAGCTCCAAGAGACACTAAAAATTGATTCTTTTGCCAAATGGTCAAACCTACAGGACCTAAAGGAAAATGGTCAAATGACAGTGTCACTCGTACATTACTAAGAATATTCTAAAAAATATAATCTCATCTTTTGTTTGAAGAAATATGCTTATACATACAACTGTGTGGAAGACCAGCACTTTACTTTGTCATTGATAAGCAGCAAATAGGAATCTGATGTGGAAAATTTCTTCTTGGGATATGAATCTCATGCTCGTTCCCAACTTGAGGTCATTTGTTTACTGTAATGTCAAAGATGCACATCTTTCAGAGATACAAGAAAAGACAGTCCTGCTTTTAAGGACAGACAAAAAAATCAGGAACAGCAACAATAAACAGATGCTCCATTACATGAATATAACCGGAATTCATGGAAGATCTCTGTCCCTATCTATGCGTAGGCAACAAAGATGTTGTTTACAGGCTAAAAAGAAGTGCCAAAGGTGACAAGATCAGAGGCAGTCAAAGAAAACACCGTGGCAAAGCAAAGATGGAATTCATAGGACACTGTTTTGGACTGGAAAAACACACACGTGTGTAGATATTTATGAATGTTCATCTATAAACTACAATTATGCACATGCACAGGTAGATAGATGCTCAGAGAATCTGAAGTACAGCAGATGGGGTCCAATGAACATATTCAAGCAAAAAATATGATCCCATCAGTGAACAAGAATTTAGAATGTACATTCTCTGTATTCAAATAAAATCAATACTCACTTGAGAAGCCAAAGAGGACTGTGCTTCTGTGATGAATGAATAGACATTCCCCTTCAGCAAAGTATGAGAATTACAAGAGAATGAAGAGGCTGAATAGCTGACTTCACCAGTGCTGGGTAAGCACTGAATTGGAAAGAAAGGTGACAAATACGTCTAGAAAAGAAGCCTGACATGGGTAATGATAAATATGGGCAGGTGGTATCAAATCAAGGTAACAGTCAAACAACAAAGAATAATTAGTTTGAATTATTTTTATCTTCGCAGTATGCAATGCTGAGTGAGCAGCCATTTCAGAAATGTAATTCCAGTAACACAAGCTCCATGGTTGAAGACTGAGACGGGAATGTGTGTGCTATTACATTACCCAAGATATCAGTGTGGAACATAAATTTATAGGAAACAGATCATTGCCAGGACTAAAATCAGACAGTCTTTTCAGTATGGTACATAGAGGTGAACATCACCAGAGAAGGAGCAGCAAGACATATTTGATGCCCCTGTACAGATACTGTCTCAGAAATCAATAAACTGAGTCACATAAGCACTTCTATCAACTGAGGACACCTCTACAGGACTGCTGTGACCAAGGAGATGCATCATACTCGCAAATATAGTAAATTTATCTCCCTACAGCATGTGCAGACCATACAACTACTGTGCTATTTTGTTAGTGGAATAGCAAACTTTACTATTTACCACATAGGCATTCTGATTTTTGAGACCCACAGGAAAATGCGATGGATCCTAGATAAGCTCCTGACAAAGTGCTCGCTCCTCAGGAAAGCAGAGTCTCTACAACCTGTTCTTGTTCAAGGGACTGCAATGATCAGCTCTACCCATTTCAGTAAAAATTTGGATAGCCCATCTTGAAAAACAGATATATCCAGAACTTGACTTTACACCTCTTCAATTTTGGCAACTGGATCATTGCAGATGAAAAGATAATTAATCAATTAGTTGCTGAGACATATAGACTGTATTTCACAATATAGTGATACGACACTTTATATGGTATTTGTAAAAGGGAGTAAATAGGACCAGGAGACTAAAATATTTAACTGCTGGGGAAGAAAAGCTAAAGCTCCGTTTTCCATTTCAGAACTTTAACTCCTTTTTAATGCATCAAATGTCACTGAATATCATCTATGCATTTACTGAATCCCACTTTGTTTTTAAAGCCCCTTCAAACTTCTGAGAGGCTGACACATGAAAAGATGGAGAAGGAATCACACATTTAAAGCAACCCACCCAACAGGCATAACAAGCAGCAACAACACTACAATTAGAGCAACAGACTTGCTGCTGGTTTCAAATGTGTATGCCTTCAGCAAGGTCCTTAGTGCTGCAGGTTTATATTACCATTCTGAAACAGAAGTGCTGATGACACACGAAGTTTTAAGCATAAAATGCACTGATCTCCTCTGGAGGTAGAGTACATGGTATTGATCTTAGCACTCCTGATATAGACAGCAAGCTGTGACTGATAAAAAGCATTGTTCTTAAATGCTCTTGAGGGGACTAGGAAAGTAGATGCAAGGTGACAGAAAGTAGACGGGATTGAGAGCTGCGGGTATATTTCAAGGTAGTTGGCTCAATAATTAGAAAACAATTTTGAACAGCATTCTCTGATTCTTGCCTCATTCACTTGCTTCTAACAGGCAAAAGCATGCAATTACCTAGATACCCATTAGAAAATTTAATCTCTTAAAGTATGCATCACTGAACACTCAGTTTCCACTGGCTGTCAAAAAAACTCTGTGTTTAAATGTGAAAACAGGTTATTTCCCCCCAGCAGCCAGCTGGGGGATAGAGAGGTCACTGGACTTTTTGCCATCATGCGATTATACATAATAAATGCTTGGTAATCCAAAATGGACTCTAAGCATCAGCTGCTTTTGCTGGAGCCTCACAGATGTAACTCATTAGTGGTGGGTAAGCCATTCTGCACTAGAAGAGAATTCAGCTAACTCAGCTGATGCTGTATTATAGTGTTAAACTGTGCTAGAATAAACAAACAATAAAATATAATGCATCACTAGATGTAACTAAATACACAAAACCAGAAACTACTCAACACCCTGGTATCATTTTTACACATGTAGTCTAGGGTAGAATAATGTTGAGCCAAAGAACACAGTATTTAATTGATCATGGATCAGGCTACCCAAGGGTAAGGATAACTGGTTTCTTTTGCATGCCCCACCCTTCAGTCCTTTTATTTGGAGGGGGAGAGAGGGAAGATTTGTGTTGTTTCTGGAGGAAGGAATCTAGCACGCGTTGCATCATAGACATAAGTTAATTTATGCATAACAAAAAGATGTGAAAAAATAAAAGCAAATACTTGTTGCTGTTCTTTCAACATAAAAAAAGCTCTTTGAGACATATCACCTTATGTTCAAGAGATTCCCACTCCTCAAGCTCTTTAAAAATCATTGATGCCAAATATACTCAGAAGTTTGGGAAAATTAACCGAACATGTTCTTTTCTTCTGATAATATAGAGAAGAGAAAATAGTAAATTCTGCTACCTGCTACCTGCATAGTTTCATATTCCTAATAACTCGAGAGAACATAATTTTTAGGAGGAAGGCATTATTTGATTTTTCAGATCATTGATTTGTCTCATTCAAAACTTCCACAGATTCTTACAGTTTTTTTATTCACAAAAGGCATTACCAAAAAAATTTCAGTGTTATTGATGTATGACAAGCCAGCAGACAAACTCATTTTCAATACACAATAGATTATCCAAATACCAACATTCATCAGACCTCTTGAAAGACATGGTCTCAGTTTTAAAAATGTTCAAAGAAAATATCATCATCTGAGTCTTCTAGCAGTCAGGTGGTAGATGAAGTTAAACCATGTTGTAGAGAATTGAAAATGTAAGACATAAGTTTAGATTTTCCTTTTCCTTACAAGCTTACCTGTAAATCTTTATAGGAACATATGAGTATTCTCAGCTTGCAAACTAAATACAGGTGTATGCATAAACATGGAAGACAACATAACACTCCATTTGTGCTTTACATTTAAATTAAAGCACAACGATTAAAACTAGCATTTTGGGGAATAAAGTTTATGCAATCAGAGGGCACAATCTTTAAAGTTGGTACAGCATGGTATATGTTTAGAACTGCACAATAAATGTTACCTCTGTTTACCTCTTTACAGTATCTTAGCATCATGTTGTTTACGCTACACTATTTTCACAAAAAGAACCCCCCAAGATAAGTGTATCCTATAAGTGTGTATTTAGAAGCCTATCCACTGGCAAGATACAGAGATTGAATGTATTTATGAGGAAAGATTAAATCATCAGAAAAGTCAGCAAGAGTGCTTATGTGCTTAAAATCACACAAGTTTATACAGTGTGGTGGCCTGAGGTCTTGAGGCACAGACACTAAATGAACAATTCTCATCGATTATGTCACTAACATTGATTTACAACATTGTCCTCCTCTTGACCACCACAATCATATAATTCACCAAAAACAACAGAAGAAAATTATATAAATGGTAATTACTTTTTACAGATTGAAAGCAACTCAAAGAACAGAGATGAAATCCCCCATCTCTCAAACATTTAGAGCCCCACATTAGAAGTGCTCTGAACCTCATCTACACCACCACAGAAACCTGCTGTCTAGATGAGACAGCTGGGTTTTAACTGAAGCACAAAATGACATGATGATGCATAGAAGTAACAACATTGCTTGTTTTATATATGACCATTGGTTTTCTGTATTACAGGGATCTTTCAGACAAAATCACAGAATCACTAAGGTTGGAAAAGACCTGTAAGACCATCAAGTCCAACCATCAACCCAACACCACCATGTCCACTAAACCATGTCCTGCAATGCCACGTCCACACGTTCCTTGAACACCTACACGTTCCTTGAACACGGACAGGGAAGGAGCAAATACTTTACATCTTCCTTTCTCTATACCCAGAGGTTTATGAACCACAAATCATCTTCTGGGTGGGTCAGACAATTTTTGGACTGTTTCAACACATGCCTCTTACAAAGTACTCCCTCAGCACACTGGCTAGAAATGCTTGCTGATACTGCTTCTCAGGCTTAACCTCCTGTGTTCCTTCAACACCTCACAACACCCCTACAGAAACAACCAACCAACTCCATGGCCTGCTCTGAAGCAGCTTCATTCAACTTGATACAAGAATGGCTGACACTTTATAAAGTTGTAGTTTACAAAGGGATTTTTTGTATTCTTAGGTTTGACAGAACTATTAATAAAGTCCCTTTGCACAGATGAGCTGTACTGAAGGAAAACCCTAAGGCTTACCAAGGTCTCAAATCCAATCTGGTAGATTTTGCCTCAAAACCTTCCCCAAAAGCAATGACCCATGTAGTAATGGAAACGCGTAAGTTTCAGATATAGATCTTATTTTGCCAGCAGCTGGGGTGAGATGATACTTAATAATCACATTTTGGATACTAGCCTTGGTAATCAAGCTCTAAATGCCCAGGCAGGAAGGTCCAGATATAGAGATACATATATACTTTTCCCCTGTCCATTTCACATTTTTTGCCTTTGTTTAGTTACAAGAAGATGAGCAGAATACCAGAAGGCACCCTTTATTCTTAGCATGAATAACACATGTTCGAGATTCTTTACATGTCTTTTACAGGGTTAGATGCACCTGAAAGCCCTACAATCCATCTATATAACCCTAAGGGGCAAATTTGGACTTTTGCTGTGATTTTGACCATCAAGATTTTTCTTCTTCACCTGATGGTTAAAGGCCGCGAGACTGTGCAAAGGCTTGAACAATATAATTAAGAAAGATAAACAGTGTGATAACGTTTGGCAGGCATGTCTGGAGATGCACACACCTGGTAATGACATTTAAAGGTCTTTCAATGCCTCTGAAAACATGTGCATCAAGGAAGAAAGTCCATTGACTTACTCTAACTTTGCTGGATGACAGGAAATATTCTAGTGTTCTGGTTCTGCTACTCAAATACACACTTCAAACACTTGATAATGTGCTCAATATTTAGGTATCAAAAACGGCACAAAAATACTTCAGTCTTGGTGTTTTAATTTTTTTCTTTTTTTAATAATAATGTTTGCAGTTGTTCTGTAAAAAGAATCACCTAGGGACGCATAACTGGGAAACTACTGTATATCATATAAAAAAGTTTCTCTAGGAAGATTATGGATCATCCTCCCAAGCATGATGCGTTTGAGTCAGTTTTCGTATATATAAAAGTTATCAACAATACAGATTTTCATGCCATAAATCTCAAAAAAATGAATAAAATGCTTTGTAATCTTGAGGTTTTTATTATTATGCAAATGATTTATCTATTTACTTTATTAATAAAACATCATTTTACTACAAAGAGACACATTTTGCACTTCTGTTTTTGAGCTATTTTTAAATTAGGTTAGATTTGACAAGGGACTCTTTGTGGTAATTAAGATTTGAACAGGTGTCAGCATTCATAAGGGACTCAAATGAGGTGTAGGGAGATAAATGTACTCTTTTAGCTGTGCTGGCACACCAGGCATCATTGACAGGAGAAGACAGCATGGCTTCAGCAGTTCTTTTCTTAGGAGAGCTTCTGGAAAATTGTCCAGTAACTCAAGTTTTCTGATACTATTCAGTCATTTTGTATGATATTTCAGACTGTCTTATACTTAAAATAAATTACTGTTCTATCAATATTTATGACATTATAGAATTTGATCGATACCTTATAATTGCATAACTCTTAAAACAGAAATTATCTTTTGTGCTATTGATCATCACTTTAAAAAATATTCTATACCTAGATTTTCTTATTCTGTCTGTTACTATAGGTTGCATAAGTACTTAATGCTGTGAGCAACAACTTTCAGAAATTACAGGCTAAATTCACCTACAGGTCTGAGTCCTGGCCGAGAGTTTTAAATTCAGTTCAGAGAAACTAGTATTTACATTGTGTGAACTAAACTGGAATAAGAAGTACATAAATTCACCATTAGCCACCAAAGATGAATAAAAATGAGTTGATTACTTTATTTGCAGTCACTTGTTTAACCTGTATCTACACTGGTAAATAAAACTGGTCAGACACCATTCTCCGCCCCCGAAACTAACTGATAGACCATGTGCCAAACTCTCCAAGCCCTCAAATCAGTGCAGCCACTTCCAAACAAATTTGTGAGTGGTGACGAGCCATGCGAAGCCCTGAATTTTGTTGATGCACTATTTAAGAGAGTAGTAGTAGGCATAAGCAGCACCACGTTCTTTACATTGCTCACTGTATAGCACTATGCTGAACAGGGTGCTAGTGCTCTGAGCCACACCTTGGCCCTATTTCTTTACTTATAAGTCATAATAATATACATGTTTTCCCTGTCTCACATCATAAATAAATAAAATTTTTACTAAATTCTTAATTGGTTTCTCCATTGCTGAGCTTTTTCCCAAGGTCACCTCAATAGAGTTTGGATTGAGTCAGAGAAGAAACAGTATAAGAAGCTCTCCCGATAATGAAGGTTGGTTGTTTTTTAAAAATCTCTTGCAGAGAAAACACTATCTTGTTCTCTTTTTGTTCCATCTCTCATGACATATTTCACAGTCACATTCCTCTAGTACCATATTAAGAACCTCTTTCAATTAGAATATTTTCATGTCTCATTACAAACTCAGAGAGAAGATCCATGAATTTGACCCATAATAGTTTATGCAAATATATTTCAACCTATCAAGCATTCATTATACTTTTAAAATAGAAAAATAACAGATTAACATACAATAACAAATTGCCACATTACCATGCAAAAACTGTCATGTGTCTAAGCAACAACCTCTCTGCAAACTAAAACAATTTATACTCAGAATATAAGTCAAGAAGGGTACTATTAAAAGGCTTCAGCCGTTTAAAGTAGTTGTTGGAACTTTTCCTGTCTTATACAGAAATTATGGTATGCAGATTAGATTATAGGCACTATTAAGTAAAGCTTCATGACTCCATGCAATTTCTGAAAATAGAAAGCAAGCTGAAATAATATTCACTAAAGAGTCTTTAAAAGAACAGAAATTTGTAGGGAAAAAAAGGAATTTCACACAGCATTTCAAATTATTATTGAGCACTAGTTAAAAATATTGCTTCTTCTCAATGAAGATGATAACTGGTTCCTACGCACTTTTTTACTTTAATGGGCAGTAAGGCATCTGTTAACTTAAAGCGTTAAGAATGTGACAAATTTCGGAAACACTGTAATCTGCCTAAAAATCTTCCAGACTACTAAGTACCTGAAACATGACCAGACTGTTCTGGATCAAAACACTCAGAAAGATACATCCTGGCATTATGTCTCAAAATAACTTGCAAAAAATATCACAACATGCAAGCTGGATGCGCTGACATTTTCTACTCTTATAAGCAACCTAGGACCCTATGAGAAAAGAGAAGACTATAGGCAAAAACTCTATAAGTGAAATGAAAAAACCCACCCTGTTCTGGAGTAATAGTATACAAAATAGGTGAAGTCTAAAATTGCATCTGGAAAATGACACAAAAATAAAATCCACATCACATTCCTTTGCAACAGTTTACAACCACTAGTGGTTGCATAATGTGTACGAAGATGTTGACAGAAACCCCACTGCGCTATGGGCAACGCTATGGGCATATAATACAAAGTACTTGAGAAATATTCCTGAGAAAGAAACACAAATAGGACTAAAATCTAACCCACCAAAAAAACCCCCGCAGAAACAACAACCAAAAAACAGCTCATGTATTGCAAGCCACACAAACTGCAGCAAGTGAGAGAAGTCTAGGCACTGCCTAAACTTGGAAGAAGTTGCAAAAAATGGCAGTATGTCATCCATTTTGCAAGTTTTTGCAAGGATTAAAAAGTGAATGTGAAACCACAGCACAGCAGGCGCAGCACTGCCAAAAAGGATAAGAAAAGTAACATTAGTTCAATTAAGTTCTTCATAGGAGGACTGGACAAATATTGCAACATCAGCTTACCGGTGTGAATAGAGATGAGGGGTTCATTTGTTTCAAGTTTGACAGTGACACAGAGTCCCATGTGTGCCAGGAGCAGTAATACTAACCATGAGTGAATAGCCATGGGCAAGCTGTTAAGAACTGGCTCCGAGTTACTACTGAGTATGGTAAAAAGCAGGAAAACACTTTAAGTGACAGATCAGAATTCAACTAAGCAACAATTATTTTGAATTATTCTGTCACATCAAGAAAAAAAATATTCTTTTTTTAAAGTGATTATTACTGCTAAACAGTAGTTCAGCTGAAATAGATGAAAATCCAGTATCACAGCACATTTGGGCTCCGTTTTAGGGTCTACAAGTTACTCACTTTGAAGCCTAGGTCTCCAGTCCCGACAGAAAACTGAAATAAATTCAAAGGAAAATTTTAAGTTGTTCTAAATCTGTGCAACTTAACTTCGTTGTCCTAGTTACAGAGGACAAAAAGCTCAAATATTCAACTGGAAAAAAACCCTGAAAACTTCAAAATAAAAATACCCCTCACACACAATGGGCATGTTGGGGTTTTTCCTTACTTATAGCTGTGATGTAGAGTATCACACATTGCTATGCCACATCATGAAACCAGCTCACCTGTAGACACTCAGCACAGCATTCTTTATTTGGGTGATTTAGATAAACTAGCAGCTCATTATCAAATTGAAATACACCTTATACAAAAGATATTATACAGCTAAATTTTGACAAAACTTGAGAGAATAACTGGCAAATCTGTGCAGTTCTGTAGTGAGTGCTGTAATACATGTACAGTTTTTTCTCAACCATTTCCAGTGGATTATCACTCACAATATTGGATGTGGACTCCCAACAGATTATTGCTATAACATCTGTTTCCTCAGCGTTCATTTCACTGCCCTTTTGCTAGGTTATTATTCTACCAATTACTTTATTTTCAGCAAGGTAAAGAACTGTTTTAGATAATTCTTGTTTCTCTGGCCACCATTATACACAGACAACTTATCTCACGTGGCAAAGGCGATATTTATATGCATTTATACCTTTTTATTCTGTCACCGTCACAGTTCAATTCATGCATCAGGATTTCCATTTTGTAGCATTTGGGTTGGCATAAACTGCAAGCACACTCTATCTCATGCTAATCCTCTTGTCTTGCTTCCTCCCTGTGTTTTACTCTGTTACATTATTTTATTTACTGCTAATTACTACTGATTTCCCTCCTGCTCTTCTTCCAAGCCTCCTCAACTATCAGATATTATGCATAGTATTGTAGCTTCTTTTGAAGAGGAAAAAGGGAAAAAAAAATATAACCAACCCCACTACTTCTGCATCAGTATTTAAAGCACGTGTATTCAAAATGTCAAGACATCTGGTAATCTCAAGATATATTTAGTGCAGAGTTTCATTTTGTCATATGGTATCATGTTAACCAGATATACAAACCTACTTTCTGCATTATCCAGACTATGCACACATACACAAAAAAAAAAAAAACCAGGAACCATAACAATCAGAATTCCTACCTCCTCCAGGTCTTGAAACATGAATAAAATAATTTAAAATGATAATTTTAAAAAAATAATACAAGATAAAAGAGTTCTTTCTGCTTTGTTTCCCCTCTTGCCACCGGTTTAGTGTAACACTTTGGAAAATTCTTTTAACTCAATCCTGTGATTTTGAAGAAGTCTGCTAACCTCAGTGAATTTGTTGCACACAAAATGTTACTACTGTAACATCTCTCAGAAATAAAGAAACTTCCCTTAATTTTGGGGAAGCATCTTGGATCTTCTCATCATTCCCGAACACAGTGTGATCCTCTGTGACCTCAAGATTTCTGTTCAGTGCCTGAATTTCTGTACACATCACAGTGATGTGAACCTGGAGATTTCCAGGATCACCATGAGCTGTATTTTCTGACTCATCAGGTAGTACCTAGGATCCTGAAGCAATATCCATACAGTGTGGGCTGGAAGGAGCTTCTTCCCGGGTTACAACTTCACTGTATCCCTCTGTACATCCCCTGGTAGCGTTTGACCCAATATAGCCTATCTCATACAATGAGAAACAAAAAGTGGAAAGCTCTGTATGAAGACCTGAGTACACTGCAGAGAAGTTAATTAAGTTAAAGGATTTCCAGCTGGTAATGATTTATGTATTTGATATAGTTTGCTGAGACTCGTATAACATTTGTTGAAGTACGCCAAAAAACAAAAGTTAGGAAGACAGCAAATACTCTTAGTAGTGAAAAATGCTGAACTAGAATAATAGCACTAAAAAGAGTTTGTGATTTTAATTATGTGACATGACTTTCCTTATTAAAAAATCAGAAAATCACTATCTGTGTGACTTTTCCACATTAACAACAACTATATGATGGCTCCAGATATTCCAGAATAAGCAATATTGTTATGAATTAAAAGATTAAAGATGATTCTCACAAACTCTGGCAAACACAGAAAATTTCTCTGCTTTGTTCTTTTGCATGTAAGGCACAGTGCTTCACCCTTTCTCTTGCTATAACCACCTGAATGAGTTAGGAAACCTGCCTTAATCTGCTATCTAGCCTATAGCACAGAGTCTGTCTATATTTTTGGCTGAATGGGGCACTAAGTGATTAAGATGCCAGACCATCTGCATGTAAAACACTCTCTCACAAACACATCATATAGGAAAATTATTTTTTCTGATTTACATACTCATGGTATTCAGAATAATAATTTAAAAGATACATTTCCAAATATAGCCACTAAATGGTCTTTTCTATGAAGCTGTCCTTAGCAGTAGAACACCAGATAAAGCAGAGATGCAGTGAAACAGGAAGTACACCTGCTTTACATTATATGCATGTTTGCTGCTAACGAGTAGTAATGAGCTACAGAAATTGTAAGCTTAGGGATATGGCCTTAGTAACACTGGTTTACAGGCTTCTATTTACCCATCAAAGCAAAGATACAGCATGGAGACAGCAGAGAACTATGCTGAGCCCCTCAGATGGAGAGAGATGAAGAGATTTTAGAAAAATGATTGTATCACTATACAAGATACATCTAGAAGATATATAGAAAATGCTTTCTTGTTACAGGATGATGACAATCTACAGTTTTCAATTATTCACAGCATTACTTTAGCGTCAATGAGAAGGAGACATTAATGTTTGATTATGTTAAAGGAGTTCATTCCTGCTGACAAATCTAACTATAAGCCTGACAATTCGTTATTTACATTCTATTAAAGTGTTTGCTTTTTTTAAAGAGCATTTCTTTACCATTCACACTCTTTTACATCCTGTGTTGTGGCTGTAGGGTTTTGTTGTAATGACTGGTTATAATCACTGGCTTTTTACACCCAATAATATAACAACCATATAGCCCCAACTGAGTTCATATATTATTTTAACAACGTGGCATCAGGACCATGGAAGACACTTGAAAAGTCACACAGAGAACATACATGACATACATTTTTGCAGATTAGCTCTGAGAGCCTATTTGTCCTCAACAAACTATTGCAGATTGGAATTATTATATTAGTATTGGTGTAATTCATGGGAGACACTGATGGAATAGAAGACCTCACTGCAGAATTTATCTAGAATTGTCAAGTCATAATGTTGGTTCTTGGCCTTGTTAGGCAAATACATTGCCAGCAGACAAAAACCTCTATAAAGAGGATATGCAGTACCATCTCTATTAAACATTACCCCATGTATATTTTATGTAGCACCATAAAACAATTGATTACATAACTTCTAAACAAAATCACAAACTTAAAGGACTCATAAGGGTAAATTTCATCTACCAGAAAAGCACGTCAGGTGGCATTCCATGTAATGGTGTATAGTAAGTATCGACTTGAACAAAGTTGTATTTCACAAATATATTTGGATTCTTAAAAGTCAAGTAGTATGGAAAGAATAGGCCAAAATGCTTTAACAGTTTTTCAAAATTTCTTAAAGAAACTTACTTGTCATGGTATAAAATCAAAAGTATTCTTGTGGAAGATAATTATTAAAGATGGGAAACCAAAGAGAAGAACCTATGGTCATTTCTACAATATGCACTATTTACAAGTTTTACAATATCTTTCTTGAGCTCTGTATTTTTCAGTATGTTCAAGAAATTATATGAAAGAGAGAATGAATAATGTTATATCAAAGTTTAGCAACGGTTTGAAATTATTGAGAATAATGAAAAGTAAAGCTAAATGGAAAAGACATGCAAGTTGATAAAATGAGAAACGAACCTGAGTGTTGATAATAAAGTCACTTATGATAATTTTTATGATAAGTTGTAAATTTGTTATTAACTCTTAGGAAAAAACAGAAATTGGAATCTCTTTTCAGTAGAATCCAAAAGGATAACAAAATTCTGGAATTATTATAAAGGAATAGAGAATAAATTATTAGGCCATTCACTATACAACTCTGTGGTGGTTGAGCACCCTGAGTATTGAACAATGTTCACCCTATCTCAAAAACATACAATTAAACTAAAGTTAAGCTAAAAACCTTGTACAAAGAAAGGCAACAAAGGTGATCAAAGCTATGAAAAGCTTCCAAGAACAGCTCCAAGGCTCTTCAGCTTAGTGGGCTATGGAAATCATGAATGGTGTAAAGAAGTTGGATGAGGAAACATTACTTATTGTTTCTCATAATGCAAGCTGTAAGAGGGCACCCTTAAAACTAATAAAAAAAAACCCCCACAAATACTTTCTCAGACTTCACATGAACTGTGAAATCCATTATATTTTGTAGATTCAAAGCGTTTCTGGAAATCTCGGAAGAAAGACCATTGAGCAGACATTTATGAATGAACATTGCAGTTAAAGGACTTCTCAGTAAAGAAGGTGAATATTATTTCCTTTTTGTCCCTGAGCTAAAGACCAGGATGGTGCCCGTTCTTAAAAGGTTTATTTTGGAAGAAGGATTCCTAGGAAGGCCCTCTTCCAAGATGTGCCGTACATCAAAGGCAGTTTATATTCCAACCAGCCAATGTAGGATGCTGTGGAAGCCAGATATATTAAAGTGTTATTAAAGATCAGATAGTGGTAAAAAAACATTAGAAGGCAGAAATCATATGTTTTGTAGAAACTTCTGTTTTTCCAGATATTCTAAAGAACAAAAGCAAAGCTTTCAGGTTACAGAAGGTAACTACAGGGCTAAAAATTTCCTCCAGATGCAACATTCCCACACATGAAATTTGACTATACCTTCTACTTTCTAGTGTTTCTACCAGATTTTTTTTTTTTTAATGAAAGATGAACAATTTCTCATAAAAATTTCTCTTACTTTTATTATGGGCATCTTAATGTATAGAGGATTAAAGACGATCTACATAAAGCAGTGAAGTGAGCAGAAGTAAATGCAGAGAAACCTCAGGATTCAATTGGAAATAGAAAGGTTAATCGAAAAGAAAAGAAAAGAAAAGAAAAGAAAAGAAAAGAAAAGAAAAGAAAAGAAAAGAAAAGAAAAGAAAAGAAAAGAAAAGAAAAGAAAAGAAAAGAAAAGAAAAGAAAAGAAAAGAAAAGAAAAGAAAAGAAAAGAAAAAAGAAAAGAAAAGAAAAGAAAAGAAAATCCCATAAATCAAGTGAATTTATCCCTTCATGGTAGTAATTCTTCACTTTTGGGGGGGGGGGAAGCCAACACATTTATCACTACATTTTGTAAATAAGAAGTCAACTGTAAATCATCAATGACATCTTGTATGGCACATTTTAGTTAGGAGCACAACTGAGTAACTGCGACTTTGCTGCCATTCAGAGTTTGCTAAAACTGAATTAAAAAAAAAAAAGTACTTGGGCTATGATAAAGAAATTATGAAAACCCTGAAAATTTCTATCTCCAAAGCGAACATTGCTTTGACAACGGATTAATTCAAGCTACCAAGTAACCAATTCTGTTTGACAACATTTTGAAATAGCGGTAGATTTTAACCATAACAACAATGGCATTAAATAAGCTGTCTCTGAAAGAGAAAATTGTGACCTCCAGCCTTGCATACTTCCATTAGTAAAAGAAATCTGCAAACTGCAGCCTCTACAGCAGGACTTGACACTGATGTGGAGACATCTGCTCCACTGTACCTCTGCCAACAAAACACAACAGCAAGGAAGCATTTAGAGTTGTTTCATTTGTAAAAGAAAAAGGAAAACCATCAGTTTACTGTAAAGACTTTCAAATACATCCAGGAAATCAGTCCATTCTTAATTATATCTATTCTGTCAGCTAAAAAATAGAGTAAAAATATCCTTAGAATTGGCAGAGTATTCCTCATTTTGCAATACTAGTACACAAGTGTACAGCAGCTAAATGATTTAGGATATGATAGATGACATACAGTTATAGGATTTACAAAGGTCTGTAAGAAAGAACATACTGTAAGATAACATGAACAAACCTTGAAATCTTGATTCAGAAATCACAATCTGTTTTTGAAAGGACAGTGATAACAATCTGCTTTATCTATGTTATCTTCATTATATATTTTTAAAGACATTACGCCACTTTAGATCTCAAAAAACTTTCCCTATAATATAAATAATGGTAATATAGAATACATATATATATGACTTCTGTCTATGAAATGCCAATGATATTAAAACACAGTGTGCTTATCTTTGAAGAAAACACATTTCTGTAAGAAATAGATACGACTTTCAAATATCCAAGTCCACGGAAGAAGTAAAAAAATCACTTACAGAATAAATCTTCTGAGCAAATCTTAACTTCCTGAAACTGTTCACAGCTAGAGTGAACAGAGAAGTCCAAGGATCCTTCGTGCCTATAACCTAAAGACTTGCGGGGCTTCTGAGCACCCTAACTCCTAAGATCTAAGGACTAACCTTACGTTACAGGCCTGCGTTCCTATTTCCTTTTATCACCTGGCACAGTGACCAGTTTAGCAAAGGGTGTAAGCAAACCCTCAATTTTATTTAAGCATAAAATTATTCTTAAATCTCTGTTTGAAAAGAAGGAGGTGCTTGGATAGCCCACTGAACCTGGGATAGTATCAAGTGCCATTGAAATGGCAGACTTCACCTGAAAAGCAAGCATTCACACCAACTCAGGCACTTGGGGAACGATGGTCTCTTCACACAGCAGTTTTGGCACTAGCAGCAACTCACAAAAAAAACAAGAAAAACCTTCAAACTGAAAAGCAGTTTACAGAGAAGTCAAACCAGTTTCTTCTGCAAGTGTGGAACAGAAGAACATTGCTGCTCCAGAGACACATTTTCCAATTAGTTATGCTCGCAAATTGGATAACTGCTCCCTAGATGCAAAGGAAAGTGTACACACACAACCGTCTGCATGCTTTAGATCATTGCCATTACTACATCCAGGTAAGTACATTTAGAAATTGAGCGTGTTTTAAAAAATGTGCATTCTGAAATGAATTGTCTTGTGTATTCTTTCATGCAAATGAAAAACTCATGCATACTCATACTCATGGTCTTAGCAAATTTAAATGAATGAGCATCTTCTAAAACTATTTTCTTCAAAGAAAAAAAACTCTGTATGTTTCCAAACTTCTTAAAGAGTCTAACAAGTGCTAATATACCATACATTTTCTGACCTCAGTCATAATTTTTCCATACTTCAATACTGAAGCCACTGGCATATACAAATGACTATATGCTACTTACTTTAGTTTCGAATTGAAGAGTTCTGTCAGAACAAATAAAAATACTTAACCAAAAGTTTTATTTCATAAAACAAGTACCACAGGCTGACTCAAAGCAACATTTACTTTTTTGTTTATGTCTCCTACTGGTTCAAAGGAAATAAACAAAATATCTTTCCCATTTACTGTCACTTTCACAGGAAATTATTTTTCATTTTTAACCTTGCTTTCCTTGTAATGCCTTCACAAACAAGATGAGAAAAAAGAAATACTCTTTTATTATTTCTTCCCCATGGAGAAACGTCTCTCCCCAGCTTCACAAAAAAGCCCACCAAATAAAGACAAAACTAAACAAAGAAAACTCAACAACTGCCCCCCCCCCCCCCCTAAAAAGAAAGAACAGCGGTACTCTTAAAAATGGATACAAATGACAATGCTCAAGTCTGGCTACATAGTTTCACAGAGATTTCAGACATGTTGGTTTTTAATTGTTCACTAGGTTTCTGCATTTGTACTGGCCATGTCTAGAGCAAAACCTCTACAAACACTAAGAATGGCTGGAGCGTTGGTTTTGATTTAGTATAAAAGGACCTATACTATAATCCTATCGAGCTGTGTTGTAGTAACAGCCAGCACCAATAAAAATAGAAATAAATCATAACTTTGATTTGGACCTTTCTCTGCCGTACAAAAGAACTGAGTTTTATCTTGACATTGAAATACAAACCTTCTGGGAGATAGTAGGAAGCTGTGTGGTGAAAGCTCTACCTCCTCCAGTAGCAACAGTGTGGGTCAGCTAGGAGAGACTGGTACTGACTCTGCTGTCAGCTAGAAGAGACTGGTATGCACAAAAAGAGGGGAGGAGGGAAAACAGGAGTAGTCTTTTTGTCATTTCTGGAGACCTTTCCATGGCATAAGTGCTGCCACAACCCAAATGGCCCTACTTTTAAAAGAGCTAAGCCTTCATCTTGAAAAGAGGGATGTTCCTCACGGCATTTGGTTCATCAGAAAGAACCAGAGCTTAGATACCCAACTGGCAGCCACAAAGGCAAACAAAGGTCAAGAATGAAAATCAACAGGAATCAGATGAGGAAACCTGGTTTGCAGCCACAAATTGATGCTAACAATGAAAAATACCCTTATTTGTCATTTGGAAACCACATACCACAGGATCCTGGGGGGTGGGTGTGTGGAATGAGGGAAACTGATTTCATTTGCCTTCACAAACAATATTGAAACATTTACAAGAAAGCATTTTCAGTTATTCAGTAGCTAGGTACACAGGCTCCTCTGCAGTTTTAGGCACTCGGAGATAATATTTTTCTCAGTTATTGGTAAGAGTACGCCTGCAATGTAGCCTTTGTTCTGTTAATGACAACTGAATTTCTAGACACGTCACATGAAAAAGGCAGCACTCTTGAGACAATTTACTAATGTGAGAATAAAACTGTCAGATTGAAGTCAATAAAATTTTTAAAGAGTATTCACACTTCATATCCAGTGATTTCACGAGACACAATGTGCAGCAGACACTAATGCTTAGGTAATCAATACAGAATTATGAGACTGGTATTTTTTCTTTTATGGATATCTTTGTAATCAGTTCCCTGGCATTCTACCCAGTGCTCTGCACAATACTTTACAGGAAAGACTCTTTACAGAGCGATTAAAGGAAAATACACCTTATTTATGCAACTCTGGAAAATTGTTCTTGTGGAGAACTGCCAGGTTGCACGGGGGAAAAACATTTAAAACAAAATGTCACATCTTTGGTGTTGACAATAGGAAAGAGAGGGATTAGTGACCAGCTCACTAGTTTTTCAAAAGTTGTGCAAAGTTTTTCTTTTAATTTGGCAAATTTATGCAAAAAATTTGGTGTAGCTTAAATACAGGTTGAAATCTGCACCTGTTGTGGTTTATACAACATTTACAAGATTCTTCACTTTAATGTTTGTAGAGTGTGCAGATGGCACTGTATTTTGGAGGTTACTTGTTCCTAAATCACTTTCTAAAGAATACATAAGACATTTATGAATACACACACTTACACTTTCTTTTAACTCCAAGCTGGGATTTGTTAACACAGCTCAGCATCACATAGGAGTCTTGTTCCTTTCTCTATCCTGTCTGCCAGATGAGATCATACCCAAGATGAAAGTAGATTTTTTTACTATGTAGGGACTTACAGTTGCTATAATGACTCTGCTTCATCTTGTGCAACCTGTTTTGCAATAAAGAACTAATGCTAGTGATAAAAAGACACTGTCATCTGTGATTTGGAAACCAGAAAAATACAAGGTCTTAGGGAAAAGAAAAAAGAATAGTAATTTGGATCCTCGAAGATTATGGTCTTTGTCAAATGCATAGCATTTCACCAGGAATAACAATAGATTTGAAGCTTGATTTTCTTTTTTCAATAAATTAGTTCCACAATAATAATTCAAGGAATCTCCTGAGTAGAGAAAGACATGTTATAGTCTAGGACATATATGTGCGGAACAACATAGCTTTTATACGTAAGGATTAAAAAAAAAAATTAGAGTAAATTTTTACATATCTCTACACCAAGTACTACTCTTATAACTACTTTTTATTGATGAACTGTACATTAAAATATTCCAACATCCCACATTAAAATACTGACAGTCACAGACAGTGAACAAAACTAAGACAGCTTAATATGTAAGTCTGACACTTAAAGTCAGACTGGCACTAAGAGAACAGCAATCCAATGTCATGTAGCTGGCTGGTAATGCCATAAGCACTTCTATAGCATTCTTGGAAGCAGTCTGGGAAGGTGTAAGGTACGACAGTCAAGCAATACATTTAGGGTAGTAATCTAGATAACTTCTTTCACCAGAGCAAAAGTGGAATCCATCCACAGAATCAGGTGCGCACCTGCAACCATGCGTGTATGCACAGAAAACCTGACCAGGACAGCAGATGCCTCTGCTGCTTGTGACTACTGGGAAGTCGAACGGATCAATCACAGCTAATCAGTAACAGGGTGCTTCTTAATTCATAGGGTATTAAGAGAGAACTGCTTTAGTTTTGTGACATCAAAGTTTTTAATTTTGCATTCTTAAATGGAAAACAAGACACATTTCACGCGGGGAGGGTGGTTCTGAATTACAACAGCTCTTGATATTGGTTTCCCTCTTTAAACTGATTATAGTGTGGTATGCTTTGTATTTGATCATAGATTAACAGCGTAGAGACGCATGGGGGTGGAGGGAAGAGCGAGCACTAACCATTCATAAAATACAAAGTACAGCTCCATGTTTTAAAGAATACAACTTAAGTTACACAAACAACAAACTTGCTTCCAAAAACTTTATACAATTATAAATGCAACCTCAACAATTTACAGACATTCCATGAAAAAATTAGTAATTTTTTAAATTAAAATTAAAATTATTAAATTAAATTAAATCCTACCTCAGTATCAATAATATCTTTAGTAACTATAGTGAACATCTCTGATTAAATTAAATATTTCTTGTGTAAGAAGCTCGAAGTATGTTACAGTTTCAGAACATAATGGCTTTTAATACCTATAGGATTTTTTATGTTCGGGCAGACACTTCAAAATCTATTCATAGATGTAACACATTCATTGATTTATTGCTGTAGGTAAATAAATTTCTTAAAAGCTATTCCTTCAAAAATACAAAGAAAATTTCCCGCAGTGAATATACATAAATCATGTCAGTATACATGTTTATAATACACAGTATTTTCTCTACACAAGCCTTTCTTCTCAGGATTTTGACATTTACTTGGTTAATGATTGGTAGATAAGGGGAAAAAAAGGCAGCTGCAGGAAAAGAAACATATTGAGAGGATATATATTTGCATATGCAGTTACAAAAGAACAAAAAGGTACTTAGCCTAAGGTGTTCTGCACAACTTCTATTCTGATACAGTCCATTTTGATAACAGTTCTACATCCATCTGTTTTATTACTACTAAACATGGCACGTTCATTTATATGAAACAGTCTGGTGGAGCTGCCTGAGACCAAAAAACCCAACAAAACCTCTAAATCACTGTAAGCCACATCCTCAACTGTTTTGCTTCAATGATGCAAAATCCTTCTACAGAGGGAGGTTGATCTTGCAACTGTTCTTTGTTCAAATTCTCACCAACTACAAAGGAAGTTTACTGCATGGAGAAATCACAGTGAAAATGACAGAAATTTCTGACCTAGTTAGGTAGAAGTTTTGAGATACAACAAAAGAACAGGCAGAGGAAGAGAGTATCATTTATTCCAGCTTGTCAAAATGGTTTCATTAAATTTTTGGTTATGCAAAGTAATGAAAGAAAGTTTGGGAGTGTTAAGGTAAAAGGAGATGCCTAATTCTTCCCTGTTCTTCTCAGAATAATGTTTGCAATCACTATACCAATATTATTGTATTTTTCACAGTATGTATGTAGCATTTATTTGTATCACATTTGCAATTATATACGCACAAAACCACAGAGAATTATATTCTAAAGAAGACACAAGTTGCATAGTATATATCATCTACTGTATATTGTACGGTTTTGTTTTGTTTTTTTTTCTTTTACTTCATTGCTTTTTCTTTGAGCTTAGGAACGACAGGACTGTGAAATGTTGACCTACCCAATTGTCACTGAAAGTTGGAGCAGTAAAAAAAGAAAAATAATTAGTTCTTTTTTTCTTAGGAAAGATAAACCAGTTTCAGTCAACTATTAACTCAAACTTTGAATCTACAAGTAATAGAGACCGAAGTGGTAGGGAAATGGAAAAGGGAAAAGAAAGAAAAAAGCAAGCAAGACAGACAATAAATCTATAGCTCTCTTTTTTCTGCAGGGCTGCTACTTTTGGGGGGGTTGAACAACACTAGCAAAACCAAACAACAACAAAAAACTATGCCTTACATTATAACATTACTGTTTACCAGAATTATAGGCTTGGCTCTGTGAAAGTATCAGTGAAGCGAACAGAGAAAGCACTGCAGTTAGAGGTGCAAGAATTAAGGGGGAATTAATGTGTATATGTACACATAAAATATATAATGAGCATATATTCCATAAAATAACTTAGGTTCTCAGTGAATAAACTATGAAAATGTAGCTATACAAATTCTGCAGAGAGTAAATTACAGAAAAGTCTCATTAATTCTTCCTGAACTGTTTGTGAACGCACACGTTCTTTCAAGGAGAAGAAATAATATCATGACTTAGCTAACCAACAGGGAATGAGCTAAAATTGAAGCTCGTATTGAAAATATAAAACGTTTTTATTTAAAATACAATCATTGAATATATTCAGTTGTGCCATACGTTTATTTAGCGTTCTGTTTTCCCTTTGAAAAGACATAGTAATCATCCGTATTGTTGACATCTGTCCTGGAAGTACTTTGAAGATAAGGGGAGAGATACTTTGCTCCCTTATCACCAGTATGGATCACAGCCTCTTATCATAAAAATCTCTGTGTCATTTTATAATGAGCTTTTCTGGTCTCCTTGGGGAGCCAACAGTCCTCAAATGTGCAATAATCAAACTATTGCACATTATATAGCCTATACCCCTCATCTTTCTCTGTACTTACTCTTGTGTTCACAATTATGATGTGATGGGGACTACAGAGCTATGGAACCATATACCTCACTAATACTTAAGTATTACTGTAATAAACATGATGAATTTAATTATTTTAAAATATCTATTCTTTATTACACAACAGACTTAAGAAACATTAAATCATATTTCACGTATTACCTTTATCTATCTCATATTACTAAAATAGTCCTGAAATCTTATTTATTTTTAATAATAATTTCATTTTCTCCAGACTTTCATGAGTATTAACTCATAAATAGTACCAAAAAATTCTCCATGACCATTCTGCCTCCAAAGCATTTCCCTGTCTTTGAAGAGTACAACTCTTGTACAACGGGAGACCTTCATACAAACGAGACATCTCATCTACCAGCTGTTTCCCATCCAGGACAGATTTTGCCTTTGAAAGGTTTTAGCAGGCCTGCTGGCTTTAGGCTGCCTCATTCAGCTGCTATCCATTGATCAGAAACCTTCCCAGGGCACTCTCTACCTGCTACTAGTTATTGTGGGGTTGCCACACCAAAAGAAACTCAAATCCTCTTGTAAAAGCTCCAATTATGAGAGTCTTAGCCGGAGCTTCTTTATGAATGCTGTCACCAGCTGAGAGCACAGAGCATGCATCTTTTTGTGAAATAAACTCACTAAAACAACAACAACAGACATGAATTTCAAATTCCGTATTTGTTTCTGGTTTGTTTTTTTTTTTAACTCTAAGCTTAGCCAGTGACTTTGATGAGAGAGATCATATCTTACATGCAAGCCGATGAAGAAAGACTCGCCTTATTTGATTACTTGTATGGATTTCATCTGCATTATGATGGGTCTAGTAGAAGAGAAAGCGACTGGAAGATCCAAGTGAAAACACCAAATGTCTAGATTGTAACTGTTCATTCTGTTCAGAAAAACACTTATGTAAATCTTACGAAGACTAGAAAACTATCTTCAGAGCAAACAAAAGTCTCTATTTAGTGATAATAGCAGCTGCTGATTCATAGTGATTGTCTTTCTGCAGCAGATTGGTTTGGAAACAAGTATTCAATAGCAAAATAAAAGCATATGACTGATTTTTCAGCTCTATTCACTGAGGATGTATTAATGTTCCTTTATCATTAGGCATACTATGAGGCAAAGATAATGCATTATAATAGCAGAAAAGATAACTGGAGATTAATAAAGTACACTTATCATTCACTTTCCATTTATAATTAATCATCCAACTGTATTAACAAAGCTTAATTTTTCCATCTTGCTATACCGTTAGTATTGAAGTATAAGGAAAACAAGATTTAAGTTTGAAGAAGTTAGGTCCAAAGAGAGATTAAGCAATTTCTAAGTAATACAGCATTTTAAGCCTATGTTTTAAAACTATTCAAATTTATTCATATTATCTGTCTTTGCTTCCTTGATGTCAATTCACTACGTCTCTCTTTCGTTATTAACCATGATATAATTTCTGTAGTCTTGTCCTTCTCTGATCTTATAGCAAAGATTACAGAGAGACTGGGCATAAAACTCCCTTTTATTTCTATTTGAGTAACAAAGATCTTTACTGGGGATTTTCAGGAAAAAGCCCCCATGCACCTTTGGAAGGTAAGGCATATTTCCCTGCTAGTCCTTTATGAACCCACATGTAACCTCCTTGTAGTATCCACTACACATACACCTAGAATTACACATTATTGCTTGTACAAAATACAGTAACTCATTTTTGTAAG
This sequence comes from Gavia stellata, assembly GCF_030936135.1. Classification (NCBI taxonomy): domain Eukaryota; kingdom Metazoa; phylum Chordata; class Aves; order Gaviiformes; family Gaviidae; genus Gavia; species Gavia stellata. Next base: position 41,960,461 of record NC_082598.1, read on the forward strand.
CACTTTATTTTCCCACTTTAGCAGAGAAACATTCTGTAAGGTGGAGTGGAAATGAAACGGTTTTCTAATTTTATTACTACTCTTTTTAGAGCTCTATATTCTTAAAAATAACTGGGTATGAAAGCCTTTTCATTCAGGGGAATCTCTGGGACAGATTCTGGCATACTTTGTCACAGTTGCTAGATGATAGCAAAAGACATTTCCCTCATTTCAGTGGTCTAAATGCAGATTAAGGCAGTATAAAAAAAAAGTATTTTTTCCTTCCACCTGTATTCAGTCAAGAAACAACTGTTTCTATCCACTACAACATAAAGAGAAATTAAATACTAGCATAGGACTGATTTCTGCTTGGCTCTTCTATAAAGAAGCCAGAGGAGATGCAGGGGAATATTCCATTTTTCCATTGTTCCTTTTTCATTTCTCAGGTGATGTGAGACATCACCATCATTTCTCTTTCAAAGGTAATTCAATATCCTCATTTCCACTAACTGAGCCTGTGGAAAAGGACTAGATAAACTACTGAAATGAAGGGACAGACACAGAGAATCTACTGGAAAAAAAATGATACTGCTTGGAGTACGCTTTGTTCTACAAGAGTATGGAGAGGGGAAAAAAGCAGAAATGATGAGTCTACCTCCAACTCAGTTGGCACAATCATTTCTTCTTTCTAGCTGGTTCAGTCTCTAAACTTTCTTCCTGCAAAATTCTGAACTCAAGAAAAGGGTTCTGAGAAAGATGCTACTTTTTGCAGCTGAACTGCCTCCTTCATGCAATGTGAAGTGAGATCAAAGCAAAGGTGGAACCTTTCTCGCTTTTCCAGAGCATCCTGTGAAAGTTAACAAAAACAGCAGCTAGTGTAATATCTCAGGGGGGACAGAAAAAAGAAAGAAAAAAAGAAAAAAAAAAAGGAAAAAGAAAAAGTTATGTGAGCCATCTAGACCAAAGTTAAATACTAAACCATTTTCATGATAAATAACACAGTCCAAGAAGTTAGCAAAAACTGTTACCCATTTCAATTAAAATTAAATTTTAATTGACAATTAAGTAAAAGAGATGCAGAAAAGTGTGTCTATTCTGTGCTTTCATTTTTTAGCATAAAAACTGTCATGGGTAAAATAATAATACTAAAAAGGGATCCCATTGCAATTAAACATTGAATTTAACAGGAGTTTGCAACTAGTATGATGTTCTTTTATTCTACACTGCTCCATTCTACATAACTTTATCCATCAGGGCTAAAGTCTTTTTTTTCATTTTTCCCATGAGACATGACAGAATTCTATTCAACAAAACTTTTTTGAAGGTGTGTTTTTTCCCCTAAATAGTTTTCTCCTGGCGCAAAAGTGAAAGACTGTAAACTCCTTTCAAAAGATCACTAGAAGTTAAAATATAAAACAGAATAACAACACCTCTCCTCTGTTATTTTCAAGAGGGAATTCACAGGCACAACAACTCAAAATGAATATACTTCTTAAGCAGGTTATCACAAACTTCTCCACAAAAAAAAAAATACATAATGGAATTATGAAAGTGATATGTGGATAGACCAGATATCCCAAGTTTCCCTATTAAATGTGCTTCGTCTGTTTTGGGCACGGCTTCTGTATTCTCTCAGTGTTGTCTATTTATTTACCAAAAAAAAGTCACATAAGACTGGATGAAAGCAGAATTTTCCCTACTTACTAGAAGTTCAGCACTGAGCTATTTAAACAAAACCCAAAACTTCAGGATGAAAACCTCTCTTTTAAGAACTGCAGACACTAATGCATTTTTCAAGGGTGAAATTTACTTGTATATGGAACACCAGTTAAAGGACACAAACACCAATCTGTACATGCTATGAATCTCATTTTATCTTGAGGACAAAAGCTCAGGTCCAGATAGTCTGAATTCTATTTATGCTCCTGAGACCTTCAGTTCTGGAGACTTACAGGCAGTCAATAAAGAAACTAAGATGAAGCGGGGACCGGGGTGGAATTTAGGTCGTCTGGATTTACACTTAAAATGCCAGTTTTGCAAGCTGCTGTGAGTCACCTTGATGACATTGAGAGCTCTGACTGAACAGAACTAGCCCAAGGACAAGGCTGTTTCAGCAACATGTAGACAAGTGATCTACCAGAGAAATGAAATTTTCCCTAATCAAACACTTTGCATTAATCTATGGAGAGAAAACACTTGACTGTGTGGTGAAGTTACTTTCAACACACCGCTTGCCTCTCTTCACCATCAATACCTCTTAAAGATTACTCAATGACATAGCCATACAATAGCTAAAAAATGCCCAACAATCTACCACACAATTTGCATATGGTTTTGAAGGCAATTATACTAATTTTTTTAAGTCTCCAATTTTAATATAATTTATATAATACACTTTTAAGGTCAAGGATTATGCCACAATGTTTCATCAAACTCATTTAAATTTTTTTTTTTTTATTTGCACAATACAATTCCAGTAATTGCAAACTGTAAAAAAGAATATAAATTAAAACAACTAAGACTTATCCCATAATATTTTTTCTATGCTAAAATACACTTAAAACAAAGGGATTCATTCCCAGAATTTTTCATAGCTAGGAAATTATATGAACCTAACTCATTCCATTTAAATGACTTACAAAAAAATACCAATCTGTGGAATTATGTCCAGTTCCCTTTCCCCACTGGATTAACACGCATTTAATCAAACACAGACACTACACAAAGGCAACTCGCAGATGCATATTCACATAGATGGGCAAGAGAGCTCAGTAGTGGTCAGAAAAGGCTAGATAAGGCAGACAGGAGCTTGGGTTTTTCTTGGTAACTGTGAGGCTTCAAAAGAGAGTTGGCCTCAGCTCAGCTGTGCTTCAAAAGGAAAAGCAGTGAGGCACAATCTCCTTTGAAGCTACAAATCACCTTAACAGAACTGGGTCAGCATGATGTTCCTCTGAATCCCCCCCCCGCCCCCGCCCTCCCCCAAGCACTTGGAAAGCTAGAAGGGAGGTCTTTAATTCCTATTTGGCCCCTTCCAACCAGATGAAAGAAACTACCTGAAGTAATCCTGAAATATCTTATTTTTTGTCACATTCTTCTAGAGATGTAACAGTATAACTTCATCAGGCTTGGGAGTTCTCTTCAGCAAGTCATTATACAAGTCAGGAAGAGATCCTGACCTTTCAATCCTATGTTCCCTCATATTTTCCATCTGTGAATTAGAAAGTCAAGTTTTAAAATGAAGAGAAAGAACTACTTCTGAAGTCAGAAATGGCCACAATTTCTACTCTTTTCAGAAACATAGTGATACAGTTGTTCAGCTCCAGGGAATACCACCTGAGGATACACAGTACAATCACAGATACGCTAAGTCAAGCACAAGCTATTCCCCTGCTCAATACCCCTCAGAGATGACATTTAAATTTAAAAGACTGTAAAATCCAAAAAACCTTCTAGTGACTGTCAATTCTGACTAGAATCTCATTTTTTTAAGGATACACATCTTTTGTGTAGTACAGTGATGCTGATCAGAGTTATCAGATGACTAATGAAATCATGTCAAATGCACAATTTAAATAAAATTAACTAGAGAGCCTAACTTTATAAAAAGATTAACTATTTATGAATGAGTATGAGAAATTCCAATCCAGATTTATCAGTTCCACAATCAGTCCCCAGTGAACTTACTAATGGGGATGGGGGGTGGAGAAAAAAACCCACCCCAATCTATTACCCACCTGTTTCTTTTTCTTTTCTCTGATGTCTGGATAGGCCCAAAAAACTAGCCTATGCCTGCCCTCCAGTTTTTTTTACACCCCACCCCACAGGCAAATTACGGTTTGTTACATTCTCCTCTTTCACTGTTATGCTGATGACAGTAAGCTGTATCACTCTCATGATCGTTTCCTTTCAAATATATTCCTGGTTCTATACAATTCAAATATCTGTGCCCATTAATTCTTTATGTGTTAATGCTTGGCATACATTAAAAAAAACCTATGCATAAACCTTCCAAAAGACTGTTTTGTTATGCTTTTTTTGTTACGCAATCTACCTGGATATAAAGTTCCCCATAAATTTAGAGACAGCATGAGAAACATTTTCCTCTTATGGGAAAAGTCTTTACTTATCAGAAATATTCAGTGTCCTGGATTGCCAACTAATCCTTGGAGGCATAAAGCAACCCATTCAACTATATTGTGCCATGATTGAAGACTGAAAAAGTTGAGAATTCTGTTTTGAAAGGAAAAGTTCGCAACAAGCCGTCTCAATTTTCCTTTGATATTCTACAAATACCAGCTCATTTGTGCAACAGAGGAGCGTTTTGCTCACAATACAAAAACCATATGCAACTACTCAAATGGTTTGAAGTCAGAACTGCCATATGCAATCCTCTTTTTTTCACCTCAGAAATTTGTCCAGAGTAAAGAAGAGAAAACAACAACTTACAGAGTAAGAAGAGAAAACCACAACTTATAGAAGCATAAGCACAGGACTAGTCATGTGCTAACAGTGAGTCCAACATATCCACGATGACTATACTGTGCAGTAAAACTGACACCTGCATTTGAATGCAGCACCATCACAACTCCTTAGATTTGCCAGGCTCAACCTGCAAACCCAGACCACACTGAATTAGCCACTATGTGCCAACACACTCGCAATAAGCCAGAAGCATCAGGCTCACCGTACAAATGCCACACCAATTAGAAATGTGAGAATCCTATGCTGTATCAAGAAAGACATGAAAGCCAAAGGGCACAGCTGGGATTAAAGCAGACTCACACTTCACCAGAGCAAATTTCCACCCTGTTTGTTAAGTAGTTCAAGGAGTAGAAGCTCCATCCCTGTTTGCTCCTCAGTTTTCATCTCACATTATTTCATCTAAATTTAAGTTCTTGGACAGTCCTGCATCAAGTACCAAATTTGTTGTATTTGTTGGATCCACTGGCAACGGATCATTGGCAATACTCCTATAGAAGTCAGTGAGATAAAGTGAAGACTGTTTATCGGGACTCCCCAAATTTAAATATAGTCTTAAAAATACAATCTCATGTCATCCTCACAGAAGAGAGAAGTTATCAGAGAGCATTTCATTAAGCAGATAGTGTGTGACTAGTGACTAGAGGCACTGTGTCTGCTGAAAACAAAAAGCTGTACAAACATAATTCAAAACAGCAGAAAACATTAATTCTTTATACAGAAACTCTGAGTTCATCCCCTCACTTACAAACGCCTATAATGGCCCCCTTGCTCGAAAACTGACAGTGTGCAATAGCCCAGCCTCCTGCTAACAGAAAACATTCATCATACATAGTTGTGCTCAACCCAAATAATGAAGAGTGCCACACCGCCTCCTGTATCGACACTCAATTTCTCCAGTCACAGAGAGCTTTTAAGCAATAGGTTTGTGACCCTTTGCTACACTACCTAGTAGGTAATCTGGCACTTCAGATCTTTGGATTTCTTTGTTTCAGGAGCCTCCACTAAACTATGTCCATGTTGCTATTATGCTACCAGACAACAATGTTATTCTCTTTGACTTCACTGGAACTGCAGTCTGAACATGCAAAACTTAGTCCGGGCCTGAGAATCTTTTTTTTCCATTAATTTTTATTTATTCTTTATCCACCAGGCAATAGAACAGGTAACAACTACAGCTGTATCAGCTAAATGTAAGGAGCAATTTAGTACCAGTATCAAATCAACATTTAAATTATTTCAGGAGCTAGAATCTTTGTAATAATCATAAAATGTATATTAAAACAAAATGTAAAATGGAAAGTGTATCATATAATAAAATGTGTAATTACTGTAATTCAGAAATTCTATCATTTTGACTGCCATATTTTCTTATGCTGGGTATCTGTTATATTGAATTACCTTTTTATGAAAATATACTATCAACCATACTGCGTGTGTGTAGTGCAGAGATGTGACAGATCACTAAGAAAAGAATTTACTTCTATGGTATATGAATGTATGTGACTATCATATGTTATACCTGCACTAAATAGCATGCGTACATACATACATCTCGTACACAATTATTTACACATATCCCTATTACAAATAACTAAAATGGCCCCTTTTTCTGACCCGATAATTATTACCACTGAAAATTAAGAGAACTGCACATGAGAAATAAGCATCTGAACACAGAACAAAATACCCTTCTCTATTTGATGTCTCTGTCTAGTGAAGATTTTGCCACTTATGCAACCAAATCTCAGGTTTAATGTAAAGTACTGTCAATTAAGATTGAACACAATATCCTATAACTGGAAATGAAAAACAACATAGGTAATGCCCTCATTATATTTTAGCGCTCATTTGGCAATCCTGCTTCTTAAATAAGGAATCTTGTACACCTGCATATAAGATATCAGACACAACAATCTTGTCCTAGTGAAAAAAGTTGGCAGCAGTATGAAACCTTTATCACAGTTATTTTTCTGCTTATTCAATATAAAAACAATTAGAGATGTTATAATCTCGTTTCTCTGTTGTTTTCTCAAAAATAGGCACATTTGGAAACTCTCCAATTTTAAAGTTGTTCTGTTTGCAATATTCCTTTAAAACAATGGGACTGGGCGATACTCAAGTTTAAGCAGAGGCTAAGATAAACCAAACTTACAAGAAGGAGAGTCAGTGCTCTGGAAGAATAGCTCTTCCAAGTGGCATTTAAGGCTTCTACGAAATTCATTGCAAGAACCCAGCAATTTGAGAAAATTAAAAATGGAAGAAATAAATGGCTGTAAAGAAACATTTTAGCAATAACTGGTAATCAACTGATGGAATTCATAATTTAAATTTTCACGCTGCAGATCGCATGGCACAGTTTTACACAGTTAGCTAGTAGAGAATGATGAGATCTTTTAACATACTTTATTAACCATTTATTAACAAGATCTGCAAACTTCAGACACGATTTCAGATTTGCACAGCTTTCATTACTTATGAACTACGAAACCAACTCAATCTTTCAATAAATTTTGAGAAGATAAAAATAAATGTATAATATTTATATAAAAGCTAATAAATTTATATTTAGTTATAAAATACATTCATATTTATATATTTCTAAAATCTTAATGTAAATGTTTTCGTGCTGCTGTGTAACAGCCGGAAACCATCCAGAACAACAGGCTTCATTTATATTAAAGATGCACAAAGACTAAAAAAGGTTGATCTAACAAGAATGATACACACACTTCCTTGAAGGTAACTATTTTATTTAGTTTTTTTTAAATTTATTTAGCCTATCCTGGGAAAGCAGGGTGAAATGTGGCCCTATAAAATTGTGGGAACAGTGACACTAACAATACTTTCTATGTACTTCCAAGTTCTTTAGAATTATGAAAAAAAGTATCTTTCAGAAAAGGTATCACTTAAAATGGTAAATCCTACTGGATTACGCAAGACCTTGTTTTCCACTGTTCAGATCCCTATAGGAGTTAGGTTCCCAAGTTAAATTTAAAACTCAAGATTTAGTTCTCTAAGGATGTGGAACTTATGTGTTTAAACCACCTCCGAATAAGGGATGTAAGTTACTTCCATTTAAGCACAGGTAGCCTTTTTAAAAAGTAACCTTCTTGTACCTAAAAGCAATAGCTTAATGCAATGCCTGCTCTTAATTCCCATTTTAGAAGAGATTAGAAAACACCAAATATTTTTACCCTTGAAAGTACATACAGAAATATATGCATAAATAGAATAGGGTGATTCATAAAAACTTTTGAAAAACTTTCCCTGAGTTGTGCTTTTCCAGCCAATAATTTATAATATAAAAGAAGCATTATGAATGATTTTAAAGCCTACATTTGAAAGGACTGTAAAGATTCATACTTTATACATGAAACTGTCCCTGGTATTTCAGTGCTGATGTTCTTGATGCTTCAGTCATTTTAGGAAGACAGCTGACATGCATACGCATCAGTTTACAACAAAAATGTTAAAGTCCATTAAAGTTACCCCATAAAAATGACAGATCTAAGAAATGACAAGAACAACTCTATCCTATGTCAGGAGAGGGGGTAATTTTCTTGAGATTAAAATTTGTTTTAACATATACAGTGTATTCTATTTGAAAAGAGGATTTTAACTGCAGTACTAGGCATTCACAAATAATTAGATATACTTTTTCCACACCATATTTTTTCCACTAAATTGAATTAGAAAATGTATTAAGACATTAATTCAATATAATTTCAATTAACTGAACTAATGAAATAATTAAACAATGGTTTAAAACAGTGGAGCAATGACTTCCAAAGTTTACTCTTGAACACTATAAGGTTGTGATGGTACTTTCTTCTTAGAGGTCTGCCTTTTGCACTTTATATTTACACAGCATGGTCATGAAACAAACGTCTTTGAGGACTCGAAATACCTCTCCGCTGAAGGTTGCTACCTACAGAGTGAACAGCTGCGCGCATCCATCTGGGTAACCACTGGCCGTTTGGCAGGCAGACACACTGTAACATCAGAGAAATCGGGCTGACACTGAAAAGTTTATGAGAAGTTGGCTTTATAGTTCTAAAATTTTACTAGGTAACTGTGGTGTGTATGAGGTTTCTTTTTAAATCATACTCAAGCTAGTAACATCTCCAGAGTAGATTTGCTTTTGTCTAGACAAAATTGCCTTATGCCACCAATTGCTTTCTCCGATTAGATCAGATTTTACTATGGTACTTGAGTACCAAAAAACCTTTACCAGACTTTTCATAATCACTTTTTTCTTTCTTTTTAAGTACACCTATACCAGGGAAATTTTGCTATCTATCCATATTTTAGTATAGTTAGAGTCTGAGTGTGGACAGTGTATCACTATGCAAAATATGTTTATATTATGCTTTCCTCTCTATCCTGAAAATACGCCAATGATTATTTCCTGTCTTTCACTGTTGGCAGGGTAAATTCCTTAAGATACACAGACAGGAACTCCATTCATGGAAAACATCCATCACACTCAGTGGGACTCAGTAAGTGTTTCCACTATCACAGATTTTGTGCAATGGTGTGCTCTCCAGCTACCTTGGAAGATATATACAGTATATGCGTCCTGCCACAAAATGACCGGTTATAGTCATGATGCCTCATGCAGTTATTCGCAGCTGTGCCTGAAACAGTGCTTGCTTTCCTTAAGGTCAGATGATCATGGTCATGTGTCTGGGGAAGACTTTGGTCTTCGCTCTTCCCACTCAGTAGAGGTTTACACAGAAATGGTCTTGAAATATCAGAATTAGAGCTAAATGACCTGATGAGTCCAAATGACACCATAAAGAAGCAGAGTAGATGCAGTTTCAAACCCAGAAGCAGTAAGCAGTTGCTCTGAAACATCATTACTACTCTGTAATCATCATTACTGATGTCAGTTGTGGTACTTGGGCAGTATCAACTTAAGTATCTCTGACATTTTAGGTGGGTTGCTGAGGTAAATAATTCTTATGTTAATCAGGTAAGACATTGAACTTGTTCAAGCTGTAATGCTCCTGTGCTACAGATTTGCCCTTATCTCCAGGCTAAAATGAAAACATTGGAGGAGGATTGTGGCATTTTACAAATAACACGAAAAGGGTTTTGTTTTCATTGCAATACAGAGCAAATACAATTTTGGATCCTTCTCAGCTGCAGCAATGGTGCAATGCTCATCTCTGGACCATGGAAGGAGCTGCTTTCAGAATCTTAATGGTAGGTAAAATTATGGGGGGGTTATCTTTTTTTTTTTTTTTAAACTTAAAATTTCTCAGGCCTCATTTTCTCAAAAGCCTAACACATTGTCTCACCTTGAAATCACCTGGTTAAAAACCTTTGCTTAAAGGTAAGTAGATTTTAAAATGCTTTATCAGATATGAATCTCGAAGAGCTCCTGCTTCCAAATGGCACACACAAGGACCAGTTGTATACTAGTGGATGTCATTGGGATTTTGTTCAAATGAAAAAGTATGCCCATCTATAGAAGCTTATTAGGAAAGAAATATGTACTGTTACTAGTCCAAGTCTCTGCAGCTATTAATATTAAGAGAAGTTAAAGATCTAGCATTCATAATTATGACGACAAATATGAACTACTTTAAAACACTACATTTGCCGAAACTTTTCAGGTGTTCTTCACTGCTTTTAATGATTGCTTTAGCTACAGCTTCTAATTTAAAAGTCCCCCTTTGAAGTATTCAGGAAAGAGCAGAGGCTTCCATTACAATTTGGTTGAAGACAAATTGCTGATGACTAGAAGATAAGCAGTGTGTTGCACTTCTTAGCCCTTAATGCACAGAAAACATACTTTTTCAAATATAAAATGCAGTATTTAATTAACAAATTTAGATAAGCCCAAAATGTGGAATGTACTTCAATACTGCTGGAGATCACTGTACTGATAGTGTTGCATTAGCGTGCATAGTTAATGTCTTCACAGCATGCAAAACTCTTACACTCCTCTGGGATACAGATTACCGTTTACAGAGATTTTATCCTCCCCCCTCCGTCCAAACATGAAGGTTATATATTTAGTTTTTATTGAAAGCACCGTGGAATTGTGTCTCTGCTGATTTTCTCTAAAAATCTATAAAATGTTAGCCACTAGAAATAAGGAAACCAATTCTTATTAGGATTCCCATCCAGATCTCTCACTGACCCTCAAGTCAAATTAGAAGTTTCAAGACATTCTTGATCAAATTTATGGATTACAGTTTCAGAACTGTATTCCTTTACTATAAACATGTAGGCTATTGTCCAGCTTGGGATTTTTATTCGTTTGTTATTGCAATCTGTGCAATAAAAAAAGCAGCATTACAGGTATCTCTAATTCAAACAATGTAGAGTTCATTCTCACAGAACTGCTACGGTATCTGTAGGCAGAAAAAAGCACATGCTTGTGTGCCTGCATATGAATGAGCCTTCTAAAAGAGGTATAGAAAGCACAGCCCATTTCAAATGGAAAAATATACTTTCACTTTAAAAAAAAATAAAATGAAGTAACCTTTACTTACTGAATAGGCCTCAGCCAAGTATTTCCACTCAGGGTGGGAGGTGGTGGGGGGTGGAGAATAGGGAAATAACGTGGCAAAAATACCTAAATATTACGTGTTAGCTTATAACCTTTCAATATTTGTATCTTTGCTAATGATAGTTTCATTACACCAGGTACCTGTCTTCCTCAGTTGTCTCTTCTTTCAGAGAGTAGAAGGACATGACCACAAAAAGATCAAGAGAGAAAGGCAGAATGCTATGAATTGCACAAAACTGCAGGGATGATATTCAAAATAACACTGTTGAGGCATCCCAGCTGATGTCTTCATAAAACCCAGAACTAAACCCTTACTCAATGTCCTTAAGAGCAGCAAATGCAGCCCCAATTAGAAGTCCTACATCTGTGGCAATTGTAAGCTAACACTTTCTTTTGCAATTCTCTCCCCTTCAGAACTCATTAATGCACTGCCGTTACTCCTCTCCTGCAGATCATCTTTTATTATCACAGCAGCCAAAATAACTGCCTTATCTGCAAAGTCTTTTTTTTTTTATTTCTTCTTCTGACTTTCTTTTTTATATACTTCTACAGTTTACAAGATTTTACTATGAGTACCGTAGATTGATTCACTTCTAAGTGTCTATAAAGAACATACTTATTTCCTCACTGGAGTTTCAAATTAATCCAGATTACAAATTACAAATGCATTAATCTGCTTGCTTCTTTCTTTCCTCTGTTTACTGTCAGACCTAATCCTTCTTAGGATAAGTTAAATCACTCTAAAGGCTCCAGAGACTATATTGCTTAGCTACTGACTATAAAAATGACAAAATTGCATGAAGAGTTCTTCATGTAGACATACAAAATTTTGTGTTTATGCCGGACCTTCTATTTGAATGTTTTCACCTGTAAATTTATTTTGTTTTTTTCTTTTTCTAAGAAAGGAGAAATCCTCTTTCCAGCCTGAAAGTTCTGCATATTTCACTGACCTTTTTTTATGTCCCTACTTTGTTTACTGAGTCTTCTAGACATAGCATCTTTTAACACACAGTGTCACTGGTTAATGTGAGAAAACATCTCATTGGCTTTGCTTTCAGTGTAGAAGGATTCACACAAGAGATTCCAGTGCTACAAATACACATGCTCTAAGTCCAACAACTCTCCAGCATTTACGTCTTTGGAAGGCAGTAGTCAGCATCACATAATGGCATTCATGCTAATAATTTTCAAGTAGGTGTATCAAAAATTATATTGCAACAGCAGATAAATCATTAAAGAAGGTGCTACTGAAAGACCAAACATTGCAGAATTTCTTCTCCTAAGAAGATTCACAATAAACTGTTCAGTGTGTCCTTAAGCAGTTTCTGAAGTCCTTCTGAGTTTTAAAATAGAATGCTTTTTCCATTATATAAACTGCACCAATAAACATTTTTGCTCATGGACAGGGTGTCAAACATCAATTTTTGCAAACATTCATTTGAATTCTGCGCCCCCCCCCCCCCCCAGTTTTTGCATTTTCTGTCAGATTTGTGGAATCTAACAGCAATTTTCCTTGAACTCAGCTACCATGATAAATTATTGAAGAGACAGTTTCTCAACACATTAGAATTAATTCTGAAATCAGTAAAATTACAGCACTTTATACCACTTAAAATCTGGTACAGGTGTTTTAAGTGTTTACCTGCAATTTTGTATGTCTTTGGAAGATTATTTTTTTTTAAATTGAAAGTGAATAGCATAAAATTGTTAAGGCTGTCATATTTTTTTAAATAGCTGGAGCACACAACTCTGCAACCAAACTACAACTAGTAGATCATTGGAGTAAATTAAAAAACTAAGAATTCAAGATCAGATAGTTTTATGATGTGCTTCCTATTACCACTTATTTCTCTCTCTCAGCTAACATAAAATGCATTTATAAACAAAATAATTACTAGACTTAGAAATACCAAACATTAATATCTATCACAGATATCCTACACATTAAATGTTTCTATCTTTTGGGTTTCAGTTCCACAACAGCTAGTACCATCCCTGACTCATTCCTCCTCTCTGGCATCAAATATTATGGACTCTTTTGGTTGGGATGTTATGCTCAGTGCTGAACAATATTTAATACATAAATACAAAATCTACCATGGTTTTCCCTGGAAAGATAAATGGAGAAAAGGGAAATGGAGAAAGGGGGATGAAAAAGGGAATGAAAGACTGCAGTTACTTCTCTTAATATAAACTGGCAAATGCCCAAAGTACCACTCTGAGATTTCAGATACACTATTATGATCTAACAAAACAATAAATTTTCTACAATTAGAAAGAATGCAGGTAAAAAAGCATGATTTTGACTGCATGACAAATGTAATTGTAAGCTTAAGTCTCAAAAATACACAATATTGCTCTTTCACACACACAAATACTTGTAGTTAGTTGTTGTTCATAACAATACTTGTAACAGTGCAGTTAGTGTATTTAGTCTGTATTTTAACACACATAAATAGAAACAAGCCAAGCAATCCTGAGAGAAAACTGCTTTACCTTCCTCTTCCTTCTTTGTCCATGTCCTGTGATGAAGGTCCTGTAACCTCCTTTGTAGCAGAAAACTCAAAGGCACTGTGATTTTCTTTCTTTCACGCTCTTTATCAGCCCCAGGCACCTTGGGCTTTCCATTGGCAATAAACATGTTTTCTTTCCTTTAGAAGGATTATTTCCTGCTATTGCCACATCACCTTTCTCCTGAAGTCTCCTGCCTTACCACTTTTACTTTTCTTCCCTTCCCACTGCCTCTTTTCTGTTTCTAATCCACCCTAATTGCACCAGAAAAAGAGTTTAAACTCAAAATAAATCACGGTAGGTAAACAGATTATTTTGTGTATAAACCTGTAAACTGCACACAGTCTTATGGAAAGTAGGAAGCCCAGCTCCAAGCAGTTAATTCTTACTAAATGCTACACAGTTTTCAGATCTTTAGAGAAAGGCAGGAATAAAGGGATGGAGACACCAGTTTCTACCTCCAGCTAGTTAGTTTAAACTAGATTCTCTTTTAATATTTCTTAGATTCTGTTTTTATTAGTACAGAGTTAAATGTAAGGTCCACCAGTATCTCTGTCTCCCTGTCACACACAAAAAAGAGAAACAAATCAGTCCCTCCTCTCAGCATGGTTTGCCAGCAGCTCCTCTATTCAATACTTAAGACACACTACAAGATTTTCCTTTTCTCTCTATTTATTGCTATCCGTATTCTCCTTTTTCAAATGTTCTGGTATTAGCACTGTAAAGATATCATCAGGTACCCTGAGAAAACAAAATACATTCAGGCAATGTCCCTTATATAATCTAGCTTACATTGGACAGTAACATAGACATATTTCATGCATAAATCAATAGCACAATACAATCACTCTAGACAGAGGTTTTCTGTAATGCTGACCTATGCCATGGAGAGAAATAAAGAGGGGCACAAGTCAAGATGAGTGCATGTTAGCAAGGAGAACACAGTACAAATAACCCTATCTCATTAAGTGAAGCCCAGAAAATCCAAAAGTCTGGCTACCTTTCCAGTCACATCTACAAAAATAAGCAATATCAAACTTGGCTCCTATGCTCTCAACAGTATTTCACAGCTTTTGAAAGGAGGCCTTATGTACTTTTTTCTTCATACAAAATATATCTTTCTAATATCAAAATTGGGAAAGAACAGGCATTGGTCCACCCAGCTTTTCAGTATGAAGCTCTGTCTTTACAAAACTGACCACACACCTGGATTTATACCTCTATTACTTTAATTGAATCACCCAGAAAAAAGGTACCGAAGGAGCACTGTTCCATTTATTTTAAATATCTTTTCAGTGTATTACATCGTCAACATCCAAAGAAGAATCCTATGAGAATTCAAAGGAGGAGGAAAAAAACAAACCAAAAAAGGCCCAAAAAACCTTTTGAAAATTAGTAACTTCCAAGAGTTACAAAATGTCCAGAAGATTAAAGTTCTTCATGTTGGACAGGTCACAGAAGTGTTTTCCTTCTTCACTGTGACTGAGTGCATAGCTCTCCTAATAAAGACATATGAGTATATAATAAACACCACTTTCTCCAGTCTTACCACTGTTCTGCTCCCTGACGTTTACGCAGGCAAGACCAAAGATGACTGAACTTACAGCTCTGAAGTCAGTCCTGTTATTGACTTCACTGACAGCAGGAGCAGGAACAGAAGGAAAATTCACATTATGATGTTTTCATTTCTGGCTGACAGTGTTCTGGAACAGACAACACCAAGGTACACCTTGCCTTATGCGTGCAAAGTAGTCAAGCCATCATCCTGAGAAATCAGGAAACCAAAGTGCTACATCTGAGCTTTACCAAAACCATCATCTTGCCTTCTTACTGCCATACTTTTTCTGGTGTCCAAGACATTTGTCTAAGAAGACCTTGTTTAATAAGTCCCAGCTAAGAATTTGTATTTAGGGCTGAATTAATACTCCCTGGGGAAAAGAAGCCATGTAATTTGTTCCAGATTCAGTCAATTTGTTTCAGGTTCTTTGAGGAGACTTTACTAAGGTGTTAAGGCTACAGCAGATGAATGAGAACAGGAGTAACCCCTCATGAAGAAAAAGTTCTTGGAAATACCATTGAGCACTAGACCTGTCTGCTTATTGTCTATGTTTTGTATAACAACAGCTGGTACTTGAGCCCAAGTCATGGTGATGCCAAAGGACTTTGTGATATAAAGGATTACACTTTTTGCCAAAACTGACATCATTTGCTCAGACTCTGATTTGAAAAATGGTGGGGAAACTAGCTTTTGTAAACGGTGAAAAATACTTCTTTCCTTGCAGGCTCTTGAGAGGTTATGACCTTAGAGTAAGCAGGTCACAGCATGACCTGCAGAGCTCATACTTACTGGTTTATAGCTGATGTTGTGTATTTGTGTATGAATATCCACTTTGATAATTTACTGTGAAAGGCAGTAAATGTGCTTAGAATGCAGAATTAGTGTCACCTTTTTTAACTTGTCTGCAACTGTTTGGATGAGATTGATTTGTTGTCAGTTTTTCATTGTCTTTCTTCAAGAGGATCTAAAGGGAGCTGGGGAGAAAAATCCCTGTACCACAGGGTACTTTCCCCCCCTTCATGAAGTGAAATCAAGATTACCTACAGAAAAGCAAGCAACCAAAACACATACCTGCCTTGTTTTCAGGAAACTCACCCGAATATGGCAGAATGTAATTCACATAGCAGACATAAGCCAAGACAATACAAAGGCAGAAACCCCATTTTATCCCATCTTAAAAGAGTTTCTACCCACGGGCTTTTCAGTACCTCCCCCAGTAGTGCCAGTCAGGAATTGACACTTTCCAAATTTTGTTATGCAACATTTTGGCTACACAGAAAAGTACATTGCCAATTCACTGACAGTATATACACTTCATAAGGTCTGTAATTTTTCTATGATCTGGCAAACCATTAAAATATGCTGGGGTCATACCATCTTACCTAAGGACTGTTTATATGTAATCATAATAATGCTATTATTTTCTTCAGCGAGACATACTCCCTTGTATAAAAGACTACTGCTGAACACACTCCAAGGCCCCCACCAATGCTTAACGTGTTACCTATATACACACACAATACTTCCTCTCTACAATACCAGCTCTTTCCAAATGATAATTTTCTTGCAGCACAAGATGAAAAAAAGTAAGACCCAATTAAATCATAATATATTTTTCTTCTACATTTCCAGCACCAAGTATTTGTAAAAGAAAACGTTTTGCTGATTTTAAGGACTGTGAAAGTTTGTGTTTTGACAAAACAGTCATGGCTGGACTTTTAATTTTTTATGGTATTTTTTCCTCCTTGCATTGTCCTTTAGCTACAGGCAGCTAAAGAGCAATGAAGAACTGAGCTGTTAGTCAGTGAACTACTGAATACCATCCCCTTGCACAGATGTCTTCCTGAAGATCTTGCACCTCCAGCAACTATTTGACTGAGGAACATGTCCATAAAATGTTTAATTAATTTAATTCAATTAATCAACAACTGAATTTGCCCCCTTATAATTTTTTTTTTTTTTTTAATGTGAGGGAAGAACTATGGATTAAAGGATTGGATGTTACGAATATCTCACAATAATGGAAGTTCTTTGCTGCTGCAGGAATGGTCTTTGCTTAACCACCTCTAGTGACTGCAACTACCAAGTCATCCCATGGACCGAAAGAACACTTCTCACATCACCAGGACACCAAGAAGTTCATTCAGCTACTTCTAGTTACTGGAGCAGAGCAAGTACAGATGGAACAAATCAGTAAATCTCACTCCATTACTGTTGGTATAGTTTCCCTAGAAACAGCTAACTATAGCTATTGAGGAGAATGAATGACTCATTTAGCTCATTGTATAAGAATTTTTTCCTCATTCTCCCCTCAACAAAAATCTCACCAGCATTATAGTTTCACACTTATTTTCTATAATGTTATTGTACTCATTGGAAAGATGATAAGACAAGAAAAAATGGAAGCATCCAAAACCAACAGTGAATGATATCCTGAAACAGTAATGTAGTGAATATTTGATATTACTGATGACATTTAAGGGACTGTATTTTTTCTAAATCCAATGGTAATATGTTTCACCTAACCTACCTTTGGCGAGTTTCATTTAGCAACATTTAACCCGACTTCTTCATGGTTTTCACATTCTGACATTCCAAAGCTCCCAGTTTTAGACAATGACTAATATAAAATAAGCAGATTCATCTTCCCGTCTTACTACAACAAGAAAAAAACCTTAAGGTATTAAACTAAGTTTTATTTTATAAAAGCGCCAAGTTATCAATCACTGTGTCTCACCCAACTATTCTTTCTGTCTAGAAAGTTTTGCTATTGTATTGCTTAACATTTTAGAAAACAAACAAAAAATATGAATCATTGTTTCAGTACCAGGCAGCAGCTATCTTTCAATCCTTGCTAACACATGGGAAATGAATTCGTTCTTTACTGAAAGCACTATCTTACTCCACTGGGGCTGTTTGTCAGTTCCTCCAGAGTGACACTAAATCAAGTTGCAAAGCACTGTAATGTAAATCACAGCCTAATTTACTTGTCAGTGTGTTGTGACACTTGGTTAAAAATGCTTTTTAATTGCAAGGATAAATTATACATTAACAATTCTCAGTGGCAGTTTCAATACTACATCAGATTATTTCACTCTAGAGAAAGGAGCTGAACAACAACTGCCACAAGCTGTGACAGAATATTTTTAAATCATTGGGTTGTCCAGATTTACGGTGTTGGTATTGTTGCGATGATGAGTTCTGTCCCCCACAAAAACAAAAGACATAATCAGTCTTTTATATTCAGTAACTCATACAGAAAAAGTACTCTCTTTTCTTGAACCTTTCAGATCACTCCAGCTTCTCGCTTGCGAATTATTAGTCAGACTCCCTAAAGTAATATGAACGGGTTCTCAGTCATGCTGAAAAATAAGCCTCTCTCCCTTCTATAATCCAGGATGGGAAAATGATTGAAGATAGAGCAAACTATGTTTAAAAAAAAGAAAAAAAAAAAGAAGTTGAGTAATTTTTAGTGATTTTGAACATCTCCACCTCTGGGATTGCAATTCTCTCTACACAAGCAAGTTTTTGTCTGTTGGAAGCTGGACTGGATCCGGCACCTCCTGCAGCTAGTAGCCAGCAAACAATGACCAGTACTGAACTTGAGCTCATGACCTACAGGTAAAAGGCTCCACAACGTAATTACTAGTATTAGACCAGAACAAACCACTTTGCAGAATTTAAAAGTCAACCCTATGATTCACCTGTATAATGTGTTTTGTATCTGTTATTCCGCAGTTACACATTTCTCATAGTTCACCATACTAGTGTAGTATACTAGTATACCCACTACAGCCTACTATAGTGTAGGTTGCTCTAATAGCTGGAGCTGGCCCCACACAATCTGCTGCTCTGCAATCCAGGGCTTGATGTAAACAGGAAACTGCCAACCACAACTCAGAAAACATGAGCTAAGGATATTCTGTCAGTAAGGTGCAACACAGATGTATTACGGAGATTATGCAAACGTGACACTATCAATGATGAGATATGAAATTACACATTCATTTTAACACCAAGGAAGAGTTTTTCTGGGGTGGTTTTTTTTTGGTTTAGATCTTCCGATTCTATTGAGCTGATGGTCACCTCAACTTTGACAGTCTCAACCCTCAAGGGCAAAGCAAACAGACTCAAGAGAGCTCACCTGGGAAGGGAGCCAGAATCAAAAGGGGGACCTGCCCCCTCCCGCATTTGGGATCTTGTCCTTTTGTTAGGCATTTGATCTTGCAGACAACTGCCACCCCTTGGCCTGCACCACCTGCTGCAAGGTGCTTGCCGGGTGTTACTTTCCCAGGCCACAACAGCTGCCTCATCCTGTTGCTTGGCTAATTTTCTTAAAACAAAACGATTTTTTTTTCCCAGATCTCCAGGCTGCCCTTTTCATTGCCCATCAGTGGGCCGTGGTGGCTGTGGGACCTCTGCTTGCACCCTGTGCCCACGCTTTCAAGGCCGTTACCTTAGGCCTCAAGCCCTACCCTTAGGCCGTACAACATCATCGCAGCACCCAGCACCACCACCCTGCCTGCACAGCAAGTCCTCATAATTAGTTGATAATGAGCCTAATAATAGGCCAGGATTGGGCCCCAGACTGTTAACATAATGCCTGTTCACATGAGCCACAGTGAGCTTAAAGTTATTAGCAATGACAATATTGTTTTTACTGGGTACAAAAACGCTTCAACCTTTATAGCATACAAGTATTCGTATGTTTAGGATCAAGTAGGTCTCTGCTTGAGTTGCAAGATGAAAGGCAGCCCCTGCTGAAGTACCAGAGGTAGAGCAGTGCCTGTTGCTACTGCAAGAAGTACCCTGGCAGTTACTTACAGCTCCTCAGGAGGCCCCGAGCCTCCCCCACGGCGCAATGCCCTCACCTTAACTAAGTTTCCATGTCTGCTGCCAGAGCTGTTGCGTAGTGGCTGTAATCAGCTCCCCTTTCCATGCAAAACAAAAACATCCTGCTTCGGAGGCTTTCTGGCACCGTAGAAGCGACCTGAAACTTGTACTAGGTATCCTTCCGTATAATATAGATGGAAATATTTTAATGAGGTATCTCTATCAGAATGGCATTGCGAGCTTCAGAAAATATGCACAGAGCCCAAGCTGAATGTTTTATCATAAAAACAACTTAGACTATTTCTTATAAATTAATTTCTGTGATTTAAGCTGCTAGCAAGCTGCCCTCCTCTTTTCTGACTTTTTGTGAATGACACTGAATAGATTTCAAAATCAGGAGGCAGATTTCCTATAATAATTAGGTATCTAAACAGCATGTAGGAGCTTAGATAACTTCTTAAAAAGTACATAACCATCACTGAAATATGTAAGTGCTGACACCTAATTCACTAATTGCATCCTGAAACACAGTTGGTTGGTATTAGGTGGTAAATTATTGTTCCTGGCATGCATAGTAAATTATTAAAATTCCCCTTCTGAATATTTATGCAAAGTCTGCAACCCCCTATGCATAAGAGACCTGTATTATCACACAGAGTAACTTGGCACTTTCAAAGAAACCTAACATAATTACATCAAAACAAATCAGAAATGAAAGAAAGTACAACCGCGTGAGGGGCTGACACCCTGAACTTTCACAAAACTGTGGCATTAGAAGCATCCAGCATATTACAATACCAAGCTCCAAAATACTGATTTAGAAAGTCTTTTAAAAACACAACTCTTGTTTGCATTTTTAATTATGTTGTCCAGCTAAAATCTTTAATATTAAACAGATTAGCCCTTGAGCATTTCTGTGGCATCTCTACTTTTTGGAGTATATTTTGAGTGTGCCTTCAATACAATTTAGTATTTTGTAGGGTAGAAACAGCAAAGGAACGCCCAAGACACTGATTCCAGCTGCCTACTACTGCAAAAACTGCTTAATCTACTTCATAAACTGGTCAAACATAGTCTTCAGTGATTCTTTACCCCTTTATTACTGCTCTGACAGGCTATTTCTGCATGATTTTTACGTTTAAGGACAGCCTTCACATTTCCAACTTGATGTATTCCTGACCAGTTTGTAATTTTTTTGACTATTTTCTGCAGTTGTGCTATATGTTTGAAGGTGGTTTTGGTTTTGTTTTGGGTTTTTTTTTTTTCTGATTAGCAAAACACAAGAGGATCTTCTAATCTCCTCCTGCGTGCTCCATCTCCCCTCTGACTACCCAAGAGCCCTCTCCGCACATGTGTTTACATTAATCATTCAGGAAGAGGTGGGACCAGGGTATAGTACTGCCAGAATGTGTGGGGTTGTGCTAGCTTCACTTTCTCTTTCCCCATAAAATTAGTCATGCATGTCTTTTTCGTGCTGAATCACATTAGTAGATTGCAATTATTTAATGATCTGATAAGACTAGGTGTTTTTATTCAACTGTCACTTCCAGGTGATGAGCTCCCTTTTTAGAGAAGACATTCTTAAGCTCTAGATAATACACCTTATGTATTTTTGTATAATGTGATTTCATTTCAATTCCTAGCCCCTTATTTCAAGAAAATTCAGTTCTTAGTAGTGATGCACTGTCCCAGCTTTGCAATGAAATTATTAGTATGGCTTATCAGTATCATGAGTAGAAAATTTGTGCATGTAATTTCCAGATGTACTTCCACATTATCAATTTTGCAAACAGCTCTGATTGCAATGTACAGATGCTAATAGAGCTTGTGTTGCATGACTAAAAGAAAAAAAATGTTGAAAATTAGAAAAAAATTTGTAGAAACCAGATAACTGTCCCTCCCCACAACAATTCTGAAGTCGACAACAAAATTTACAGTATAATCAGAATATACTATAGATGAGTTCTGTACAGAAGTCAAATCTCTTAATACCAATTTGACAGTATTAAAGGAGTTTGTAAATGGTTGTATATCCGTATCGATAATGGCTTCACAGCCCTTTATAATGAAACACAGATAGATAAAATTTAAATTAAAAAGTATTATAATAACGTAATCTTATTGGTAATTTTCAAAATGCTTTTCAAGTAACTGATTTTTTTTTAACCCCTCAGGCAAAATTTCAGGTTGATGTAGTAGAAAGTGGAAAATTTAATTTTTTTTTTCTTACAAGTGGTTTTGAATTAAACCCAAGTATTTTAGATCACCAAACAACCTGAAACATTTTGTTTGAAGACACAGCAACTTCAATCTCTTCCTTGCAAGTCTGGCAGTATTGCCAGATGCCATATTCCATTAGCTGATGCTTTAAACTCACTTTTTGGAATTCTCTCTATTTTGCATAGAAAAAGTATAATTTTTCCCCAATATGAAATTTGTGGAAGGTTTTTAAAGTACTTTGTTAAGTATTGTTTACAAGCTGCTGCCACTTTCTTTTTCTTCCCCTCTTCAATTTTTTTTTTAAATCTTTGAAAGCTTCATTTCTCAAGGGCATATGTAAAATGCTGTATACAGTAATTCTGGTGTTCTAGTAAGAATTTATAACACAGCTTTCCATCTTTTCTTGAAAACATCTATTTCTGCATATATCTGGATACATTATATACAGATATATTCTGATAATTGTAGGTTTGCAAAATGCAGACCATGTAATTTGGGTAAAATACTGTAGTTAGACTGATGCAACTGAATTTAATATGAGAGAGAGAGAGAAATAGATATCCTTAACATGTATATGTATGTTAAGAAACATAGCTAAAGTATTTTAATTTGATGCCTAAAGTGCCTAAATACTTTTTTTATTCTGAAGTGGTCATTATATTCAGAATTCCCACCAAAAATGTTTTACTTGTTCAGTACAGAGAATCAGCTTAAACTGTTCTTATTCCTGGCTGCTGAAATGCCATATTTACAGAAGGTAATTGTGTTGATGTACTTTTAAAAACTAAGGAGTTTCTCAGCCAGTGTAAATTCTTATAGCTCCATTGGCTTGAAATTACAAACTACAAGTTACAGTAACTGAAGATCAGTAACAGCATGTGTTCTTTGCCTTTTGATCCTTAACCTCAACCAAAATTCTTCTGCCATTAGCGATGTACCCGTAGTTCAACTTTTCTTTCTTTATGTTGCTAAAACTCACAAATTTGAAATTTTCTAAAAATTTAATTTTCCAGAATTGACAGCCATTATCACAGAGAATGTTAATATTGGCCTCCTTGAACTGTACAGCCAGTGCCTGCTGGCCTTGAATGAATGCTGCCTGAGTTGAGATTTGCAGTTCTCAACACAAAGAGAACTTCTCTCTCTGTTTTCGGGTGCATTGATTCATATGACCTACCATTAAAACAGCAGAGTTCTGCAAGGACCCGCCTGACACCAAAGCAAAGGGGAGTCCTTTCTACCCATGATGCCAAGAGGTCATGAGGATCCTAAGATCAACTATATCTGAATACCTGAGTGCTCCTCTAAGCCATCCAGCTCCTCCCAGCATTTTCCTCTGACAAGTACCTGGTTATGATTTAGAGTGAGAAAAGAATAATTACTCCAGACCTGCTGTGAAAAGCCAAAGAGTAGAATGGGAAGGTGGCAAAACCTCGAGCTGTCTTGACTGATGCTAATGATGTTTGTGTTACCAGCATTTGTCATGTCCTACTGCATCAGCTCTGTCGTATTGTACACTCATAACTTACACAGAATGTGAGTTTTAAGGACTGACTGCTTTGAATAGACAGTGACAAAGATTAATAATGTACAAAAAACTATTAGCAGGAAATATGGGTTTAGTGATTGCCTAGCTTAGTAAATTTTAAAGTTTAGAACTGGCCTGATAAGTCAGTCTTCTTAACACTCCCATCACAGCAATCTCTGATTCTATGACAAATATCAGCTAAGGCATTATAGTCCAACCCGGCCTTGAACACTTCCAGGGTTGGGGCATCCACAACTTCTCTGGGCAACCTGTTCCAGTGCCTCACCACCCTCATGGTGAAGAATTTCTTCCTTATATCTAATCTAATCTACTCTCTTTCAGTTTAAAGCCATTACCCCTCGACCTATCGCTACATGCCCTTGTAAAAAGTCCCCCTCCAGCTTTCTTGTAGACCCCCTTCAGGTACTGGAAGGCTGCTATAAGGTCTCCTCGGAGCCTTCTCTTCTCCAGGCTGAACAACCCCAAGTCTCTCAGCCTGTCTTCATAAGAGGGGTGCTCCAGCCCCCTGATCATCTTCGTGGTCCTCCTCTGGACTCGCTCCAACAGGTCCATGTCTTTCTTATGTTGGGGGCCCCAGAGCTGAACGCAGTACTCCAAGAACCGCTCATGAGAGCGGAGTAGAGGGGGAGAATTGCATCCCTCGACCTGCTGGTCACACTTCCTTTGATGCAGCCCAGGATACGCTTGGCTTTCAGGGCTGCAAGCACACATAGATGGCTCATGTTGAGCTTCTCGTCAACCAACACCCCAAATCCTTCTCCTCAGGGATGCTCTCACTCCATTCTCTGCCCAGCCTGTATTTGTGCTTGGGATTGCCCTGACCCACGTGCAGGACCTTGCACTTGGCCTTGTTGAACTTCATGAGGTTCGCATGGGTCCACTTCTCAAACCTGTCAAGGTCCCTCTGGATGGTATCCCTTCCCTCCAGCATGTTGACCACACCACACAGCTTGGTGTCATCGGCAAGCTTGCTGAGGGTACACTTAATCCCACTGTCCATGTCGCCGACAAAGATGTTAAACAGCGCCAGTCCCAATACCGACCCCTGAGGAACACCACTCGTCACTGGTCTCCACTTGGACATCAAGCCATTGACCACAACTCTTTGAGTGCGACCATCCAGCCAATTCCTTATCTACCGAGTGGTCCATCTATCAAATCCATGTCTTTCCAATTTAGAGATAAAGATGTCGTGCAGGACAATGTCAAATGTTTTGCACAAGTCCAGGTAGGTGATGTCAGTTGCTCTTCCCTTATCCACCAACGCTGTGACCCCATCATAGAAGGCCACTAAATATGCCAAGCACGATTTGCCCTCAGTGTTGGCTGACCAATCACCTCCTTGTTTTCCATGTGCCTTAGCATAGTTTCCAGGAGGATCTGCTCCATGATCTTGCCAGGCACAGAGGTGAGACTGTAGTTCCCCGGGTCTTCCTTTTTTCCTTTTTTAAAAATGGGGGTTATGTTTCCCCTTTTCCAGTCAGTGGGAATTTCACTGGACTGCCACAACTTCTCAAATATGATGGATAGTGGCTTAGCAACTTCATCTGCCAGTTCCCTCAGGACCCACGGATGCATCTCATCAGGTCCCATGGACCTGTGCACCTTCAGGTTCCTTAGATGGTCTCGAACCTGATTTTCTCCTACAGTGGGCAGTTATATATATATACATACATATCCCCATATATATATAGACAGAGATACAGATATACACATATATATACACACAGACACACACTCTTAAACTCAGTTATGCCAGTCTATTAATTACAGTATTTTACCCAAACTCCATGATTTGCATTTTTGCCTACCAGAAATTGTCAGTGCACTGACATGTTCTCTTCAGCTACTGGCCAGAATGACAAATCATATGTGCTAGGGAAAAATGAAGTATGTACTAGAGACAGTGCTCAGCAGATATCCAAGAATGCAATCAGAATGCCAAGAATTATTAGAAAGGTAAAAAAAGAACATCGCTGTGCTGCTGTGTAAGTCAAGGTGTATCTACATTTTGAGGGACGCATGAAATTTTGGTCCTTCCTAATTTAAGAAGCTTTAGTAGCGCTGGGAATGGATGATCACAAGTACAAAACCTGTCTTCTTACGAGGCAAGATTAAATACAGTGGGACTCTCCAGGATGGGAAGATGATGACTCAGGAGAAAACAGGACAGATGTCTGAAAAATCTCTAAAAATCATTAATGAGATGGAGAACAAGATGGGTAATGATTATTCACTATATATTTTAAAACTCTCTTCAATTTTTACTTTTTCAGTTACTAGCAAACTGAAAAAGAACCCCATTCTCTACAAAGCCCTCAATACAGCAAATTTCAGTAAAATAAGATTAACCTCACCAACTGAGAGACAGAGAGAGAACAGAAAAGGCATCCCACTGTCACATGGCAAACAAGGATCCAGAGTGAAAGTGGCTTTAAAAAGCAGAAATTAAGATCAGGTTTATATAACAAAAAGGCAAGCACAAGAAATAATGACAGTACTGGCCAGAGACAGTGTATTTTTCTGATCAGGATGGTCACAATCAATTTATAAGGGAACGGTATCATCACGTGCCTAATTTGTGCTGCCCTAAATACCCCTCCCAGTAGTTCCAGAGCACCCCGGAGAGAAAAGCATGGACAGTAGGAAGAAGAGTAGCTGTAACAAGGTCAGACCACACAGAGGGAACCAGAAGCAAAGAAATGACCCAAGAACAACGAGGAGCAAGACAGAAACAGCATTTGCAATGTCACTTCAGCTCACAGAGAAGGAAATTATGGTTTCGGGGGCAGGAGGAGGAAGAGAGAGACAACAGTGGTTCAGATTGAGTAGAAGGGAAAACAAAGTTGCCTAAGGGGAGGGAAATAAGAGACAATTTCCCCATGATTCAGAGAAATCCCTCAGAAACACTGAAATTGGTAAAACACATAAGGGCATGGAAGCAGGAGATAAGTTCAGTAAAAGAGACAAGGAGGCCCTGAGCTGTCAGGCACAGGGGACTGGGGAGAACAGGGAAGGAAAACAAAGAAGGGAAAAAAAAAAAGAAACAGAAAAAAAAATCACAATTTTATTGTAAATGCTTTATTTAAGCTGGAGGCGGAGGTGGGATGAATCAGAGCTCTCTTGAAAGAAATAACCTTAAACCCAGCCTTCCCACAGCTTTGGTTATCATAGGGAGAACCAGGAGAAAGAAGGAAATCAAATGAGAAGTAAATTTGAAAAAGAAGTAGCACAGCAGGTGTGCAAACCCTCACACAGGATCACTGCAAAATACATGAAATGAAAGTATAGTCTTTAATCTATTCATTGTTATCTTGCAGTAATGACCAGCAATACCTATGTTTCCTTCCTGGCCAAGTTCCTTTCTATTAATTGTTCATCTGTCTTTCTTTTTCTTTTCAAATCTCTCCTTCCAATCCAAACACTACATATTTCAAACAGGCACACAGCCTTAACTTCAGTTCTTAATTAGAAAACACAATTATTCTGCCTCATCCCTAAATGAACAGGAACACCTATTAGTCAGATGATCAGGTTTAGACAGGTTAATTAAATCTGTTTAAATACACCTC
The DNA here is from genome assembly GCF_030936135.1 of Gavia stellata. Lineage (NCBI taxonomy): Eukaryota > Metazoa > Chordata > Aves > Gaviiformes > Gaviidae > Gavia > Gavia stellata. The sequence continues at coordinate 41,987,688 of NC_082598.1, forward strand.
ACCCTTTACACTACAGTAAGAAAAAAAGTCATATTTCTGAGTCACAGGAGTTAAATGAGTTCATTAGTCAGGCTTTGAGTCAAATTCTCACTTGATGTATAATAGCACAGGTCCGTTGAAGTCAATGGTGCTGCTACCATCTACATGATCAAGGAACTGACTCATTATTCTACCCTAACTGCATTTGCATCTCCAAATTAAAGCGCATTATTCTATTGTCAGTGATCAAAATTACCATTCTCCAGCAGGTGAGGGCCACCACACCAGTGATGAGCTCTTAAACAGTGATGTAGAATCACAGCAAAGAAAATCCCAAGGGTCCAGTTAACACAATTTAAAAATTACTTTGTAGTGCCAGGATGATTCCAAGCAATAGAGCAGAGTTAAAGACTTGGTCCACAATGTTGATTAATTTCAGGGAAAAAGGTTCTGTTTAAAAAGTAATGTGCAGTGACAGCATATTGATAGCAATGCAAAATGCATTCATTGCTGTCATATTTAAAACAGGAGAAACCTGCAAAAAGTGTCAAAACCCACTGCAAATTTAACCCACTCAATACACTGTTCATTTAATGAAATACTTCTATACAAATAATTATTGCCTTTCAACAGAAGTGCGCTTATGGACTAACTCAAGCTTTTGCAGTTTAGAAAAAGAGTTTGTTTTATTTGAAATGGGTTTTGTGTATCACCAAGTGCCTGCAGAAAGGCAATCCACAACTTGCTCATTATTCAAGTTGGCTTTGATATTTCATACCTTATTTAAATAACCTTGGTTGGTCTGCGTGTGCGTAACTTCAGATGTTTCCCTTGGCTGGCACACCATCACACATGGTCCAAACAGCTTCGTGGATAACATCAGGCACAGACCCTGCCTTCTACCAGTTTTGCACGGTTGGTGGCATGCTGCAGATTAATGCCCCTTAACCCCTCCCCTCCATGTCACCTCGACTAGCCGGTGCGGTGTAACGGGGAGGGCACAAGGCACGCACCCCCTCTGTGTTTCCCCAGGAGCTGGCCAACGGCCTTTCCTAAGTTATTCAGTCAGCACGTTCTCACCAAAGCTGGGTTCCTGACAGCTGACTTTCTGCTTGTAAAACACACTTTCTATCTTCAGTACAGCCCATAGCTATAGGATTGACGTGGGCTTGCACTGAAACATTGTCGGCACAACTATTTCCACTAGGAGAGTGTAGAAAATTATCCACAGAAATATACCATCCTTCCTCCTTTCCCATACCCTCAAAACTAGCATCACGGCGCTACCAAACTCTTTGGTGCAGACTGACAAAACAGTGCTCCGGCTGATTTGGCTCCTGTCATTCAGAAGGCGAACTTGAACCCGCCAAACGAGAGTTCCTCTCAGCGTGTGCTGCGTTTCCAGCAGAGCGCTGCCGCCGGGCACCCCCGGCGCGGCTGCCTTAGAGACAGATCTGTCCTGCACACGACTCCACCTCTCCCGCAGCTTGCAAACATCACTCTTTTCACTCCTAAATGAAGCCAAAATTATGTTAACCTTCCGTTAACCATGTAATACCTTGAATTGTTTCTCTTTCAGTGTACAAAATTGAAGTACAGAAGGAAAAAAAAGACTAATACTTAAAAATCTCCGTGATTACACGATCTGTCAGACACCGACCAGATTAATTCATTCCCAGCTAAACACTAGAAGCCCAGACTATTAGTTCTAGGATTCAACACTGGCGAGTCATTTTGTTAAAACATGGATAGATACAAAAAAGAACAGGAGGGATTGTTGAAAGGGTGCAGGGATCCATCTGTGCAGATCCTATGAAACTCATTTCTTTTCTCACAAACTCAGCAGAACATCACCAATGAAAGTTAATCTAAAGTGGTTTAGATTTTTTTCTAGAGCCAACTGTGAAGTCCTCTGAACAGTTTTTTTAAAATGCCTTTTTCCCCCTTCCCAATATGTTTGCAACAGGAAACAATTTTTTATTTTGAGGCAAGCACATCATATTAAAACATGGCCGAGAGAGGAAAAATTAAACATTCAGCAATAAAGCAATAAAAAATTTGTATAAATGATATAAACTGATAATTGATTTTAATCAGTTAATCATTATAATCAGCATTATTTTAACTCCAGTTATTTTCCAAAGTATATATTAACCCAGAACTATAAATGCAACAATGAGTCTGCAACCTCATAAAGATAATCAGTAAAACCCTCAAAATCTACAATATAGGATAAGTAAACTGTAGCTCGCCTGGGTTAATTTCGAATTGCCCTGCTGAGACCTTTCCCAAATGCTTTTCATGTTTCATGGAGCTTTAATGACCAGTGAGCCAAGCTCAGCAAACAGACCTTGAGTTCAGAAATTTGGGCTAGATTGAAGGGAGGGAGAGGCAGACCTCTTGATTGCTTTTTTATTATTATTCTTATTATTTTAAACTCTGAGGAAATGTAAAACAAATTGGCTCTGAACAGTTGTGTGGGAACTGACTTTCAAGAAGGTTTATGGGTCTTTATACTCCTTTTGACCAATCTTTCATTCAAGTCACAGATTCAGCATAAGAAGTCCTTTAGACTGATTGTAAGGAAACAAACACATGCATATAGTTAAGTGTTTGTACAGAGCAACTGAATTCCCATTTTCAATAGGAATTGATGCATATATTTCTGAGAGCAAAGTCAAAGGAGTAGAAGATGAGTAGCTGTGATGCTGACCACTCTTTCTGCCACTGTAGTATGCCACCACATAAAAAAAAATTATCTTTGAAATATTACTATAATTAAATATTCCATGATAGAAAGACATGGAATACACTGAAATACTCTTACAAATAAGTTAATGTTTTAAATCAACAGAAGAACTGCTAGACAAAATACTTTTTGTGTCTCAATCTTAATTAATGTAGAGTTGCTAATATAGCTGATGCTAAATTCTCCAAGTACTACATGGTAATAATAACACTAATAATATAAAAACAGAGGTTAAAGGAACTTTAGTTAAAAGATACAAAAAGCATTTGAATCTTGTGTGCTAAATAATGGTGTACCTTTCTTTAAAGGTGCCAAGTTCATTACAAAATTAGAAAAGACCACACAGAAAAACAAGTACAGAAAATCACTAAGGATACGCAGAACTTTAGTTACTAACTCCAGCTGCATAAATTCTGACTTTATATTCAAACATGAAGTTATAAAGTAAGTGAAACTAATGTGTAGGTTTTTTTATTTAATATCATACCCAGTTCAACAAGCATTGACTTATTTTTTTATATGAGAATCCAGTACAAAAAGCTGCTTTGGAAATGCAGAATTATGTGAGAAAATACATTCAAAAAAAAGTAAGTGTAGGTCTCAGACTTTTCTCAGGATTATTTTGATTAATTTATTGTCTTGCATTGCACGGTGATACAAAAAGCCTAAAATAATGAGGTTTCTGTATCCTTCACACTATTTCTAGTCGATCAGCAATACTGACAGAGTGAATTCACTTAGGTTTCCGGAAATATTTGAATTTTTTTTCAGATTTCTACAAGCCATGGACTTGCATACAGCTCAGAAGCTCTACCCTCCAAAGCAGAAATAGATTATTGTATTTTGTTCTAGCTCTATGTGAAAGCAGGCCTATGGGATCATATATTTTTTTTCTTTTTTTAAAAAACAAGGAGTATATCTGGCTGTAGACACAGAAATGGCATTCCTTCCCTGCCTTTTTTTTTTTTTTTTTGCAAACTACCAACGTGGTAGGGACAAAAATGAAAATCTACCCAAAGGTTCATCTACCTATGTCTGCTCTCAGCAATCACCTCCCCTTCTGTGCTCTTTCAACAACTTTGTTTCCCTCCCACTCTTCTCCACCAGAGAGGTTTCTTTATCAGGTAGGGTTTTTTTCATTTAACATTCATTTGTGAATTCCACTTAATCCAACTCGCTATTTTGTTTTCTTTCCACTTCAATACCTGAATAACCTCTTACTTCTGCACAGATGGGTGTAGACGGACTACTGCCACAAAAAGGTGACAGACACCAGAAGTGAAAACTCATGAAGTAGCCAAATCTATCTGAAAGCAAAAGGCACAATACCCCAATCTGGCAAGAGCCTGTCATAGCCTGTAGGAGAGAAGAAAATACCAGCTGCTGTCTTCCAAAAGGTAACACTATGAGTAACATCACAGGGTTCGTCTATCTAGTCAGATGCTACAAGAAGAAAGCATGATTACAATCCTCCCATATCATCCTTACAAGAGGATTAAAAAAAAATGAAAGTAACACTATTGCAATCTGAACCCAAACTATTTGAATTCAATATCTGAATTTACCAAAGTCCTCAAATTTGATAAAATCCTTGGGTGTTCAGTCTACACATTAGTTATGGTCTCTGTGAAAGAAACATTTACTTTTAATAGCTCTGGTTTTCTTAGCACACAGTGCAACCAGACAATCTGTCCACGTATTAGATTATGGCATAAAGATGGAGCATCAGTTAAGATTGTGTGTACCTCCACACCATGTTTATTTTGTTACAAAAACAAACATGTGACATTATGCTTAGATGAGACTGGATTTTATTTATTTTAAAAGTATATGAACTTCCACGTGAGCAAAAGCAAAGGCCTGTCTTAAAAAGGTTTGCCACTACAGGTGTAAGCAAGTGAAGATTTATCTGGCACCGACCCACAGCAACAAACAAAAAATATTTTAAGTTGCTTTATTTTCTATAAAAAAGAAAAAATTCTAGTCAAGAATGAATAATAAGAGCATGATGTGTACTGTGAGTTAAGATTCATACCTTCTGAACCAGGTGCAAAGCAGATGTGAAACACTGCTGTTCTGTTTTGATAGCATTTTATTCCCTATTTAAAAACACACAGGTGACAACACAGGGTTTAAAAACCAAACTAAAACAAAACCCAAACACCACACAGGAAAATTGGTCCCTTATGTTTAAAATGCGGATTAAACCAAAAATGAAACAACAACAAAATAATCCCAAAAAACCCACAGCACAACGATATTGTCCTTTAGTCCTTGAAAAATAAGTAGAGAACTTTCAATAATGTAAAATCACTTTGAAAACAGAACTTGGAAGCACTAAAAAGACCCCAAAATCAATCATCTTCTCTGCAATACACTTACCTCCATTTGCTGGATGAATCTCATATTTCATTGTTTTACATTATTTTCCAAACAACTGCATTGCTTTATGGCATGTTATTCAGATGCGGAGCAGAAAATAGTAAACTTAAACAGTAAGCTTGATGAGACATTAGCTTTCCGTGCTAGGTCTGAAACTTTATTTCAGCATATATATTTGTAGAAATTATGACACTTTAAGGTTATTCCTTCAAGTACTACCAAAATAGTTATGTAAAATATACGAATCATGCTATTCCATTCCCGAAAATGTTCATGTTGTAGGTTAATGATTTAAGCATAGCAACTGAAGCACAGGGCACTGGCGAGAGATTAATTTGCCTCTGAGGGGAGTAGGCAGCCTCAGCTACAGTCAAGAGCCTTGCAGTTCCGCAGGTGGTCACCATTCCCAAACAGCCTCGCTCACTCTTTTCTTCATCTAAAAATGAAGAAGAAACACACAAAATTTTGATGGCAAGCTGTGGGGCTTTTTCCAGACACTGTGCCTCCAAGCTTCTTAGGAAGGAAAGGACCTTGCATTTTAGAACCAGTCAAACTTCTTGAATCATACTGCACACTGCAAATGAATCCTTTACAAATTTACAGTTTGTGTCTTCTGTCGTCACGAAAAAAAAATTATGAATCAAATCTTCTTTGAAAAGCAGCAGAACAAATAGAAGCCTTTAAAATATTTTGGACAGAGATTTCAGGACCTGTGACTATATTTGAGTTAGTTTTTTTACTCTATTGTGAAAATCTGATCACCCAGATACATTTTTCAATTGTCTTCTTCACAAAATTTTAATCGTAGAGTCAAATAGTGCTGGACATTTGCTATTGATTCAACATTTTATCCCCTCTCTCATTTCTTCATCGCTTGCAGAAAACCATGGTAAATTTTTATATCTATTCTCAGTGAAAAATTCATCCTCCAAGACCAATGCTATGCATGTAAAGAAGAATTGGAGATCCAGTATGTTTTAGGGAGCAGAGGAAAGCAAGCGAGGGATGAGTAAACAGAACTTCTTGTTCTTGGTTGCTTGGTGAATCACAGGAATAACCCCCTGACAGATGACCAGGCTGATGGTCTAGAGTATTCACATATTTGCAGTACCACACATACAAAAGCGGAATGGGAGCTTGCCCAGGAGAATTCTGCTGAGAGCAACAGTATTGAAGTCCACAGTCATGACTCTTCATGTAGACACGTCTACTTCAAAGTAGACATTTTGCCAGCTAGAGATTTCTGTGGAAGCAGTCTGAAAACACTGGCATTGTACCTGTGTAGCCTGCTGCTGAAATTTTCCTTCCGTACCACATTTTTTTGAACACCCATTTTTAAAATAGATCTATTTTTAACAGATTTTTAGCATTTCTTTTTGATGAAATTTAGTTCTAAGAATCTCTAATTGGGGGAATGGGATGGGGACAGGACACATATCTCTGAACCTCTTGGGTTTACTTACATTTGCTATATTATCTTTACAACTCTGTTGATTTACCATTGAACCCACTGCAGCTCATTGCTTTCACTGCCCTCTCATAATTTATTCTGCATGCTTATTACTCCTTTGAACTGTCTTTTTCATTCTGCAAAAACTAATTGCATGACCATGTAGACTTGGCTGTATAGGTCTGTGCTCTTGGCAAGACACCATTCAGCATTATTGCCATTTCTCCTCCCTTTAAAAAAACCCTCAGAAAACAAGAAGCTTCATGGTGGATCTATTAGCAAGAAGATAAAATTACTCATTTTTTCCCCAGCATAATTGGAGATGTCTAAGACCAGTGTTCTTCTGGTTACTGATGATTCTTGATACTTCACTCACGTGATACTTTACTAAAGATTCTTTGAATCGCTGTGCAAAACTGCAACTGAAATTTCAGGCTTTTACACAGCACTCTCCTTACCATCACAGGTCTTGGTTTGCCTTGATTCCCTTTAGCTAGCAGAATAATTCTGGCACTCCCCAGATGGCACTTCACATGTAGCAGCACACGCACATTCAGACCCTGGAGTCTAAAGGACTTTACTTGTTCACCCTCTCCAGCGCACGTCTACCCTCACTCTCCACAGATAGAATCAGAGAATCATAGAATCATTTACGTTGGAAAAGACCCTTAAGATCATGGAGCTTCTCCTAGGAAGACAGGCTGAGAGACTTGGGGTTGGTTGTTCAGCCTGGAGAAGAGAAGGCTCCGAGGAGACCTTATAGCAGCCTTCCAGTACCTGAATGGGGCCTACAAGAAAGCTGGAGAAGGACTTTTTACAAGGGCATGTAGTGACAGGACAAGGCGTAATGGTTTTAAACTGAAAGAGGGTAGATTAGATTAGATATAAGGAAGAAATTCTTCACCATGAGGGTGGTGAGGCACTGGAACAGGTTGCCCAGAGAAGTTGTGGATGCCCCAACCCTGGAAGTGTTCAAGGCCAGGTTGGATGGGGCTTTGAGCAGGTGTCCCTGCCCATGGCAGGGGGATTGGAACTAGATGATCTTTAAGGTCCCTTCCAACCCAAACCATTCTATGATTCTATGATGATTAACCTAACCCTGCCAAGTCTTCCACTAAACCATGTCCCTAAGCGCCACATCTACACATCTTAAATACCTCCAGAGATGGAGACTCAACCACTTCCCTGGGCAGCCTGTTCCAATGCTTGACAACCCTTTCAGTGAAGAAGTCTTTCCCAATATTGAATCTAAACCTCCCCTGGCACAACTTGAGGCCGTTTCCTCTTGTCCTATCACTTGTTACTTGGGAAAAGAGACCAGCATCCACCTCGCTACAACTACCTTTCAGGTAGTTATAAGGTCTCCCCTCAGCCTCCTTTTCTCCAAACTAAACAAGCCTAGTTCCCTCAGCCGCTCCTCATAAGACTTGTTCTCTAGACCCTTCACCAGCTTCATTACTCTTCTTTAGACGCGCTCCAGCACGTCAGTATCTTTCTTGCAGTCAGGGGCCCAAAACTGAACTGAGTATTCGAAGTGCAGTCTCACCAGTGCCCTTCTAATTTTCTCCCTGTATAACCTCACAACAATCTCCATACGGTTCAAGTCACCCAGGCTTTAGGGGTCATCAAGGTCCAGTGACAAGACCTTGCACCTGCTCCAAGGGAAGCAAACCCACAGAAACAAGAAGCAGTAAATTCTACATAGTTCAGACAACATCTCATCTTGGAGAAGCAGTGTTATTTCCTGGTAGCATTGAGAATAGCTGAGTTATAGCACTAGATATTCTTAAGTGCCCTACACCATCACGCTCTTTCACTTTTTAAGGGGTGTTACACATACAAAATACAGACCTCCGAGGTTTAAAGAATTCTTCTAGTCCTAAAAACATCAGCTTTCATTTTCATAGAACAACTCTGGACATACAAATAGTTCAACTTGTCTTCCTTTAACATGGGTGCCTATTGACTTTAGGGAATAATTTTTATTTGCACCTTTAAAACGTGTCTATAAAAAAAATAGAAGTCCTATACTGATACAAATTTGTCTAATAACTTGACATCAGAATCCAGCTTTTCCCTGTCCCTTGTAAACATTTCAGATATTTCTAACCTAATAAACCACATTTTTCCAGTTGCTGAGCTTCAATGTTAGTGACAGATGTAGACACTAAAAAAGCCCCAAACCCCAAGTTAATTATCCCCGATAAGACTTATCAGAGCAGCACATGAGTTCTGCCAGTTGTCATGTCACCAGAAAAAAAATGCACACCATTGCAAATTTTCCATCTCAACTGCTGCATCCTTAAATCAACCGAAAACCCCACAACTGTTTAAAATTTACATACTCTTTAATGATAAAAAAAAGCATTGCCATTAGAGTTGTCTGCATATGACTTCTGGTTTTACATATTCTGGTTCAAGTTAGTCTTCTTCGCTACAGCTGTGTGCCTCTGTTAGCAGCAGTGAGGATTACACAGATGCAACAAAGACCCTAAATTTGGCTAATGATGCTACTCTGCTGGCAGACACACTAGACTACCACAGAGACTGACTAATCTTCAACTAACTTAACAATTACTAAATTTATTATTTTTCTAAACCATGATGAGGGGATTTGACACGCCCATTTTGTTAACAGATTAGTCTAAAAAAACTAACAAAATACACTGCAGAAAGAGAACGAACCAGGAACTCTGACACGAGATGTCTCAGTAGAATGCAGTGAAGGTGTTTTAAGACAGGCTTTGTTGATAACCTGTCTTCACAAAACCCTGTAAAGAAGCTGATTTTTTTGTTGCCAAGTAAGCTAAGAGATGTGATACTGTATTTCCAGAACTCATGCTAAATAGGCTGACCTCATCTGCAGGCTTCCTTCATTCAGAAATCCACCTACCTCTCAACTACTCAGCAGCTAATCCAGTTGCATTAAACCTCTTACTCCAAGCACAGTGTGGAAGTTGCCCAGTATCCCCCATTTCTTCAACCAGTTAGGCGCTGTGGATACTGACCATACTCGAAAGTTAAGCCACTTGAGAGACAGACACCGAAATAACATCATTTTCCTAGATGGTAACCAACAAGTGCTGAATTCTCTTCAGGTGTATCTTCAGCAGGGAGTAAGGGGAGTGTTCTTGTCTTAAAATCGCCTGAGAATTGGTAGTTTCTTTCCTCAGAGATGAAAACTGACCCTTAGCTCCCTTCAGGCAAAGGGGGGAATTGAACCTGAGTCTACATATGCTCTCATCAGTATGTTAATGTCTGAGAATAAAACGCTGAAGAAAGAAACACCATCACTGCATCTCCTTTACAGAAAGGATGTTAAAATATGGCTCCAGGATCACTGTTGATGAACGCTGTCTACATCTCCCCTCAGCTTGGCTTCTTAAGAAGGACGCAGTGAAGGAATCACATTTTGAGCAGCATTTTTTCCCAGCTGTTTCCATGCAGGCCCATTCCCCCTGGTCACAGGGGGAGCTTATGCTTATGCAGGTCACAAGTAAGCTTATGATCGAGACACTGAATCAGGGTCAATCAGGCTTCTGGAACACTTTGCGGTTGTCCTAAGTGTTGAAAAGCTCAGCACTTCTAACATCAGGCCTCTTTTCAGACCTAAGCCTTAAGTTGATCAAGTCAAAGCACAAACTCACAAATTCCAAAGGTAGATTTCTATGACTTTAGCAGAGTTGAGACACTACCCTAGGGCTCCAAGCTGGTTAAAACCCATAAACAGGTTTCTAAGCTGACTTCTGTATCATGAAGTCCCAAGACAAGTCCTAGACTGGAAATTCAACATGAGAAATAATGAGAATACTCTATTCAGTGTCCCTACTTATCTGCTGAGATTTTGGGGGCATTAAAAAAAAAAAAAGAGCATAAGCAAAATCACATTTTCCTGACATGGTTCTTCTAGTAAGTCTTCTACAGAGAAGCCCATGTGTTCTCTACTTATTCCAGGGGAATTAACATGTGTGGTATTACAGTAATCAATGTATCCTTCTATCAGGTTACTTACAGCAAGTTTTATAGAGCTTGGATACAGAATAAAATAAGAAAATAGAGAAAGAGAGAGAAAAAGAAATCTAGACAGACCATTCCAAGGAAATTAGAGACTTGACCTGCCTAAAAAAAATTTACGGTTTAATACAGTCAGAAGGGGGAAGGGAAGAGCCAGGAGGACAGACCCACTACTTTTTCCATTAAAGCATCATTTTGCAACACATTTCCTTCTCTTAGCAGTTATGAACATAGTTTTTCAAGGCATGTTTTTAAACTGTTAGCAAATTTCTGACAACAGTCTAAAATTACCCTGTCCAAAGTCAGGAAACTTCACAGACAGCAATTCTTTCTGAATATTGCACTGAATCATCGTTACTTTTTCATTGACAAATTTCATGTTGTTAATAGGTGTTAATCCCAACTTCATCAGTATGCAGAGTGCCTTCTATTGTGTGGATGCTGATTACAGGTAATTTGGCAGCTGTTATAATGTGTTAGCTGCTTCAGCAATATAGAATATATAATGACAGCTTTACTTTCTGAATTTTTATTTAGTCATGAATCTCTTCCTCCCTACAAACATTCAGTTCAGTTAAAAGCAAGTCATGATGCTCTGGTATTAATGGGACAAAGGAGAAGCATGGTGTGTTTTACAAGTAAATAGGATGATGTAGTCTGGGGTCACCTGACCAAAAGTCAGTCCTGAGGGCTGAAATTAGGGGTTTCCAAAGGTGGTTTGAAGTCACAGCCCCTGGAAACCACAATCCTGTAGTCCATTTGATGTTAACTGTACGAGATAAACCCACAAGGTACCTAAAAGGAGAAAGAAGGCCCCTGCAATAACTAGTATTTTATTCCTGCAAAGTAACTAGGAATTGAAACATGGAGGAGGACAAAGAAAACAAAGCAAACAAGAAAGTGTGTGGCTTTCCCTGAATCTGCTTACCAATTTGCAAAATATAGGAAATATGTGGTTTTACAGCTTGTCTGGTTAAACCATATACTTCTCCTGTGTATTCAAATATGTTCCAATGGGAACTAGTTGTATTTTAGCTTTGGTCTATGCTAAAACCAAAATAATTTGTCATTTTCTTATTGGTTTATATCACATTCATTAAGAAAGGAATTGAAACATAGTCCAACTCATTTATTCTAACCATTTAGCTCTGAAAGGATTTGCCTTTCCAATCGCATGATTATAGAACACGTTAGTTTCGTACAAGCTCTGTACATGAGCAGGACATTGAGTAGCCAATTAGGTCAATCTCGGGGCAAAAAAGTAAACTAAATGAAACTAGTTTGCTTTTTCAGCACTTCAAAACAAATTATTAAAATAAGCATGAGGTGCTGAAGGTCGCACTTAAAAATGTCATTACATTCTTGATAAAAGTTGCACAGGTTTTCAATCTGTGTGCCTTAGAGCAATCTGTGATTCTCCTTATGCTTTTTTTTTCCCTGCCAAAGTCAAAATTATTTGAAAGATATTTTTCATGAGACAGGCCCTTACTATAACAGAAAAATGCAATGTCTTGCTTCTGTAAATTTAAGTTCTGTTTGAAAGCATTATTGCTTTCCTCAAGTTGAACAGCAGGTTTAAAGAGAACAATAGTCTCTAAAAATAAACATAATATATAACAGTCTCTCAGGCAATGTCAAATGCAATGGAAAAAGAGTGATGAGAGTTCTCCAACATGAGTTTTAATGAACCTTTTTTCTCTTGTGTCAGTGCAAGTATCATTTATTTTTAAAGCAATCGCTCACAGCTTTCTGTTAGAATGATGGCCTCTTGACTGATTTTGTTGAAGTGCAGAACAATAAGGAATAATAATATTCCCAAGCTGGAAGTCAGTAATGAACAAAATTTGAAGTCAGCTAAAATGAAGTACTGTATGAACTTAGCTGTAAAGTATATGGGATATAAGTCTTCAAACTACAGGACATAAGCCAACCACTAACTGACAAGGATTAGGAGGAAATTATTTTCCTTGTGGGCATGTTAGTCCATAATCATCCATCACAGGAACACAAAAAAAAAAAAAATCTCCTCTGTAACATCTCTTACTCGCCAGGGCTGGAGAGGGGCTGATGAAACTGATATAAAAACAGATTTATCCAACACAGAAGTTCATATTTTGTAAACACACTGTGCTTATTCATTGCACATAAAGTGAAAAAGGCAAATAGTTACAACAAAAACTAATAATTACAAACAAAAGGCAAATAGTTACAAACAAAAGCTAACCAACATTTATTAAAAAATGTTTACATAGTAAAATTAAGTAGCTGTAATTTCTACCTAGTTCCTAATAATGCCCAGATTTTTAAAGTGACTCTTTATAAAAAGTGGGGAACTTTCCTTGGGAAACCACTGCTTCAGAGGAATTCTAAGACACAGGCACATTGCTAAGCTATCTGAAGAAGCTCAGTCAGACCGGGTACCATCAGAGGACATAAGTAAGAAACAGAAGTACACTAGGCCCACTACAGCATCTTTCCTAATTGCAAAATCCTTGTGCTCTAGATATGATCCACCACTATTAAATGCCTTGTCTTTTTACAATTCCCTGATGACTGCATGTATAATTGATTACCATATCATAGAAGGTGTTTGAAATTAGCTGCTTTTACAGGAACAAGACTGATTCACGGCTTATAACAGCTCAGGGCTTGCTCTAAAAAAAGTGATAAAATGATGGAATTGTGCCCACGAATATGTAAAGTGAAGCCCCCATACTGACAAAATACACTTGAAGAGATCACTCAAGGCAGAGACATCCAACAAAGTCTGTAGCGACAACAAATTTTTCTGGTGCATATGAAAAACTCCCATGCATTGCTCTATTACGGTTTCAAGCAGCATCTTAACTGTATACAATTCACTGACTGGAAAGAAAACCTAATCATATACGTGATCTTTCTATATAGGTTATGACATCACAAGCTCACTGGCTGCTGGAGTGAGGGCTGGCATCATCCTATGGAATTTGACTAGGAGAGGGAAGCCGTTAGGTGACAACAGGACAGTGGTTGTTCCTCAGACTAGATCTTTTTTCCCCCATTTCAGCTAAGAGTGCATGAACTGAATCAGAAAAATTCCAAGACAGACAGAAAGAAAAGCCAAATTAGGAGCTGCTGAAGCTTTGCCTTGAAAAATATGAGCCTGGTAAACTATCAGAGCTGCTGAAAGCTGATATACTACAGCCAGATTCCTCATCCTTTCTCCCACCTATTATTACTCTGCAGAAAGACACCACAAGTAAATTTGGTGGCAAAGTTCAAATGATAGTTTTTTTTTTTTTCCATATCTATTTGGCTGCTTAGAAGGAAGAGGGAAATGAGGGAAATGGACAGTTTTCCATAACAGAACCAGTTCAGATTGATTGCTTGGGGAACCTTGAAGATTTAGTGTAAGACTGAAAAATACTTAAGTGTGTCACTAACCTGGGTGAAAAACCTCTCTAACTTTTCTGTCAGACAAATTTCTTCATTTTCCTCTCAAGAAGGAATAGTGCAAGAATGACACCATGCAGTTGGAGGTGTAAGACAATCACAGCTATCTTATTCTACGAAAAAAGGCACCTAAGTAGCCAGCTCCCTGCAGCATCTACCAGCGAGCAAAAAGCCTTCAAGAAGCCATTGTAAGGTAAAGCTGAGCAGTAACATCAGTCACACAATAATTATTAGTCATCTGGTTCTTATGTATCACTCTCATAATCTGCAGTTGAAAACTGCTTTCCAGAGGAAGTTTTCCTAGCTGCATCTTAAACATAAGGGAAGCTAATCACAGAGAGACTAAGTTGATAAGCTAGACATTGCAGAGGGACTGAGGAGTCATGAACAGAGCCTCAGTCGCCTCGGGACAGGCCAGTACTTGGTCATTCACACCACTTCCCAGCAAGAAATGGATTTGATATTTGGAAAAAGGCACGTGTCTTATGCCAGCTTAGCTTCTTAGGAAGAATATTCCTTACTCTCATTTCAATACATTTAAACAAATGAAATTATCTCCAGATACTGCATGTCAGTTTTTAATCATCCTGCAATGCAGTTATGCTTTTCCAATACAGTCTTCTACTATTAATTTTTATGCAAAATAACCATGAGCAAATATAGCACGGTAAGGTGTTGGCAAGCCTTGATCCTGTAAAATCTCTATTTCAATTTTCTGTTACACAATTGTCTGTTGCTGCATTTTCTAACCTTTGAAATAAGCAGGGCTTTTCATACTAGATCATATTTTCCTTTGAGAATGAATGCAATACGAACACAGTAATTGGTTTGTTTCTACCTGTAGGCTATCTAGTCACAATGTGAGAGAGTTTGGGTTTTTTTTAATATATACACTAAAAAAGCCTACTGCTATAAAAATTTCTGCTTTTTCTATCTCTTTGAAAGTCTAAATCATGCTTGTTTATAGTTCAAATCAAATTCATAAACCAACAAGAGTTCACGCAAATTTTGTTTGGAAAAAGAAAAAACAAATCACATCCCTGAAAGCAGGTGGAAGAAAGGCTGCTGTTCAGATACATAAAAATCTCCTCCATGCATGAGTTACAGTGAATATCATTTCTGAATTATATTTAGAACTCATTAATTAAACCACATGCTAACTACTGATCTTTATTTCATTAAGAAGATCCATCCCTTTTTAAGCTTATCTTGGATTTACTTTCAAAATTGATTTATTTTTTTCAAAGTTATTTATTTATTATTTCTAATACATTTTTATGTTTTGTCTTCTCTTTCAAATTGGAAGCTTTTGGGTTCACACTTTTCATTCTGTTTGCTTATAAAGTGCCAAATAAATTGTTGGCATTTAACATTAACTATGTCAGAGTGAAAACATTGTATGCAGGACTGTTAGCAACCATCAGCTCAAAACTACAGTTTTTTTAAGTCTTCATAAATATGGCTTTATGGAGTAAAAGCCTTTCAAAAACAGTTATATACTGTTAGATTAATGCTACTTGATCTTATTTTTAAACCTATAAGAGCTGATGATTTTGTAAGCTATTATTAGGTTAACTGCCATACTAACTGATTTCTTTCATCCACAGAAAAGACTCAAGGTCATCAGTGGTTCAAACGTCTCCCTCAGCCACTGCTTTGAAATATCACTTGTAGAGATGAGAAAAGGGTTTGGGGTCAAGGCCTTCCAAGCCTTGGCCTCCTGACAGATTTTCTTCAGATGACTGTGATGTTGTCTAGGGTTTGGTAATAGCTATTATTGCTAGGGTACTTCATTGTGTACACCAGTTTTCAAAACGTATTTTGAAAACAGCGGGGAGAATGAAGATTTGAGAGGTTGCTTGGAGCACAAAACAGGACATGAAAGAACGTACAAAGGTTGATGCTGGAAACATGTCAAAAGAAACTGCCTGACAGATGGCAACCTAGAAAGGAAGGACTCTATGGTAAGGTTCAGATATGAAAGAGGAAGTCAGTCCAGATGGTGACTGACAGCACTGATTACAAAACTCAGTTCCCATTGAAGGCAATGGGAGCTTTACTCCAGTAACGAGGATGATGGCTGTGAACGCTATTTTTTTGAAAATCCCATTGTTTTGCTATGAAATACTCATCAAGCACTTGCGTAATTCTAAAACTCAAGCCCTGACACCTGGTCAACAGTATAGTTGATAGTATCACACTGCAACTTGTATATACAAGGTAGGACTATACAGCAGGTGTGTATTTAGGAAAGAGAGAAATAAAACAAATTTCTACATCATACGTAAAAGTGCAGTGCAGGGGCAGCTTTTAGCAATTAAGCATGCATTGCTCTGGGGAGACCTTACTGCAGCTTTTCTATATATAAAGGGGGCTTATAAGAAAGATGGAGAGAGACTTTTTACCAAGGCCTGTAGTGTCAGGACAAGGGGCAACAGTTTTAAACTGAAAGAGAGTAGATTCAGATCAGACATAAGGAAGAAATTTTTTTAAGATGAGGGTATTGACACACTGAAACAAGCTGCCCAGAGAAGGTGTAGATGCCCCATCACTGGAACAAGGCATTAGGCAATCTAATCTAGTGAAAGGTGTCTCTGCCCATGGCAGCGGGGTTGGACTAGATGATCTTTAAGGTCCCTTACAGCCCAACCCATTCTATGATTCTAAAACTAAATTCCAGGAGGGTTCTCTGAAAACACCTTTTCCATCTTAGATGTACTACTTCGCATTAGCAACTTCACATTATGCTATTCACTTAAAAAAAAAAAGGGGGGGGGGAGGGGAGAGAGATGAGCTTTTATCTTCACCAGTTACTGTCAGCAAACTTGTAAGTGGTGTTCTGGTAAGCACCTGGCAAATGCTCAGCCTATAGAATCCTAATGAATATGGTTTCCTGTAAGTAACCTCTACTGAGGCAGGGGGGAAAGAAAAGATTCTTTCTTTATTCTTAGCCGGTTAAGATACACATTCCTGTGGCAGATTCTAGTCATACTGAAATACGAAATACAGCCCTGATATTAGGCAAAGTTCAATACCAGGAAAATGGGAACCATTTGGAAATAGCAAAACATCACATTCATATCTATACGTACTCGAGAGTTCAAGTTACAGAGGAATGAACGTACAGTTCTGCAGATATTCCACAAAGTAATTTAAATATTTTAAGGCCATAATCTCCTCTTTATATGCAATGTGTCAACATAGGCAAATATTTCCCTTCAGTATTAAAAAAAAAAAACAACAAAAAACTGAAAAGGAAACCACAATGCCCCCAAGCTGTTCCACGTATACTGACACAATACCACGATCTCAGGCTTAAAATGTTCCTTATGACACTCTACGATATTCAACATGTCCCTGTTTTATCATAGGGAAGAAAAACTTAAACTATTCAGGAGAGAGAAAAAGAGAAAATTTTGCATAAAGATTAAAAGCAAACTAAGCATGCAGAAGACTCTGGGATCCTATTGCTAGCACCTAGTACAGGATGGAGATGATGGGGATCAGTACCCATATAAGCATAAATTAAAGTTTAGAATCTTGAAATTGTGTCTTTAGTCTCCCTCAAATACTAACTCATGCACCAAGACATGCATTTATAATGAGAAAATGCACATTGTTACAGCTACACTTAGTCTAAGGTATGTGCTTTCTCTGTGCACCACACCTCAAATTCATTGTGGAGCTGCAACACTGAACCTGTCTGGCATTTATTATTCTTTCTGGTTTACCAGAACGCTCTCCAGCATCCAGTAACTGATTCATAATCTCCTCCTGTTCCACAACTTGATTTCCGATCAGCAGCTACTATGGATGACTGACTGACACTTTATTAGTTTAAGAATGACTTTTTATAAAAAAAGTCATATAAAAAGGTCCATCTAGCCAACTATCTGTTTCTGACAGTGATCAACATCAAATCCTACAGACAGATATAAATACATGGCAAACAACCAACTTCACTTCCCTACAGCACCCTTCCAGCCTCCAGCAACTGGTAGTTCAAGGACTTTGCAAGCCAGAGGTGCTGTCTTTTGCCCTAACGGATTTTTCTTCCATGAATGTATTCAATTGTTTCTTGAAGCCATGTAAGCATTTAATATCCACAATCCCTGGTTCAGAAAGCTCCACAGCTTAATAACCTATTGTATGAAGACCTGTACCTCTCATTTGTTTTGAACCTGGTATAGTATTTAATTTGATGCTATTATTGCTATTGAAAGAGAAAGTGAATAACGTGATCCCTGCATATCTTTTCCATGTTACTCTCTTCTCAGATATCTCTATCGTATTCTCAGTCTTCTCATCAGTCACTCAACAATGAAGCCTTTACTTAATTCAGTCACCCAAGATAGGTATCTTTTCCACCCCATCTGTGATGATTACGATTGCACA
The DNA here is from genome assembly GCF_030936135.1 of Gavia stellata. Classification (NCBI taxonomy): domain Eukaryota; kingdom Metazoa; phylum Chordata; class Aves; order Gaviiformes; family Gaviidae; genus Gavia; species Gavia stellata. The sequence continues at coordinate 42,006,089 of NC_082598.1, forward strand.
AGAATTGCATACAGTATTTGAGAGTACACAATGAATTTGCACAGTAGTCATAACAATATTATCCTCTTTGAAATGAAAGCTAACATTTTCATAAAACTAATATAACCACCAAGAACTGCTTCCTGAGTAGCAATTACTATGTCAAAAGTTATTGCTGTATATGTAAAACTAGGATTATTTACTTCCTCATATACTTTATTTTATATTTATCCACATTTTACTTCAGAGGGCTAGACAAAGACAGAAGATTATGTGGAGAGATATTCAGCTATAACAGTAAAATTCTGCCTGTATCCTACCCCAAATTTCCCATTTTTTTATTTTCTCTCTCTTCCATTACAGAAACTCTGCCCATTATAATGAAACTTCCAAACACTGGCTATTGATCCCACAGATCATTTGTTTATGCCCCTGTTTCCTAGGCATGGATCATCTTAGTTTTCAAGCACCTTGGAAGTACCTCAGACTAATAACAAACCCAAAACATAAAAGGGTTTTTATTTTCCTTCCCATGATTCTTCTGAGGCATTTGAAATTAATAATTCTGGTCTCATTTTACATTTTGTTTCTCCTCTTAAGTGGCTTGATGTTAAAGATCTCTGCTGATCTCTTGAGCATCTCAGTCACTGCCAAATCACTGTTCTCCTACACAAGGTAGGAGTCTTAATTTTAAACGCTGGTTTTACCCCTCTTAGATAGTTAATAGACCTGTAAATTAGTTGAAAACAGTGCTCTGGGGAGGTGTATATTCTGTTTATTTTAAGCAAATTCCTACAAGTTCTGTGTAGCTGCACTTTCAGGCCATGACTGGAGCCAGTTTTCAGCTCCTCTTCCAGAAGACCAATTTAGCAAAAAACCTACACCCACAGCCTAAAGTTACTGGTGAAACTTAATGAGTTACTCAAGCTCCCAAAGCACTGCCAAACCTGTGAAGTCCAATGTCTTTGATGGGTCATCGATGCCAGTTTTATTGAGATGAGACTACATTACTAAATTTTGTTAATGAGCTAGTTTTTGTTTGTTTGTTTTTAAATTTGCAGCATAAGCTGCCCATAATGGTAGAATTTGGTGGAGAAACTGCAGTACATCTTTGCACAGAAAAGCAGAGATGCATTTGGGATGTGAAAAACCCCACATCCCTGCATTTTGAAAACTATGCAATAAGCCCGTGTTCCAGCTCAATTCTAAAGCAGAACACAGCAAGTAACACTTTCCACCTATAAAAGGGAAAAGAAATATAAAGTTACCTGTGCGATAATGAAGGACATAAATTTTACAAGAAAAAATTAAATGCACTGCTTTTACAAATAAAGTTTTGGGAAATAATCTGTATATTACAGAAATCTCCCACCCTGCACCACAAATAGCAGTGATCTCCCGCTCATGTTCCAAAGCTGGGGGTAAAACACACTTCCTTCTTACGATTTTCAGCCTGGTGTACCTCACAGACCACCTTAACAGCTACATCACTTCACATCTAAACGCTGCTGACACCACGCTTTGCTCAGCCATGGTAAACATGATTCAGTGAGGCCACCCCAAGTCCCGCATCAGCACATTGCCAGGCATCAATGCTGTTCATGTCCGCAGTGCCATGGGGAAACTGAGGCCCTCCTCTCCACATGCCTTGGACATCCTCTGCAAGTCTGTCTCCGGCTACGGACATCAAAAACACCGAGAAGTGTGGAGAAGCAAAGTAAGGCAGCCACACTAAGAACCTCCCCTTGATTTTGGTAGGAGCTCAAAGAGCATCACCAACCTACACTTTCCACACCAAAACATCCTGAACTATTTAGTCCTTCCAGCCTTCAGGTTGCAAAGGAAGAGAGAGATTGTTTTGTCCAAGTACAGGTGTAGTAGCACAGGTCTATTAAACTGCGGGGATACAGAAGGGGTGAGTGCACTGTCACCTAACATGCCGTTAAGCAGCACTTGCACCTCACTAACTTTTCCCTTTATATCAAAAGACAAGCCCGCTTTCTCAGAGCACTAGTACAAAAAGGCGACCACATGTACAACAGAAGAAAACAAGCTTATAGAGTCTCCTCTTGAGAAGGACCCTCCGTTTGCTACGTAAAAATATGATGCATGCTTTATTCACACATTTTCAATTCACTACAACATTAAAAGTCCACAGGTCATGTTTGTACGATGCAGTTCACATAAAACTAAGAGCTTACTGTAATCAAAATAAAATATTCCTCACTGGCACTACTTCAATAATTGACCTAACCTGGGTCATTTTAAAACAGTTTAAAATGCATCATTAATCCAGGATATTCCAAAGGAGCTTTACTAATATGCCATAATAAATTAGAATAAAAGAGAAGCAAGGTTGCGGTTAGCATGCATTAAAAAAATAATATGATAACAATACATGCCAGAGATACAAATTAGAGCAACATGAAAGAGAAAGCATAGGAAACACAATAACAACATGACTTAGAAGTTCCAGGAATGTAGTTGATGGAATATATTTTCCTTGTTCTTCTCCTGGCTGTACATTTTCCTTTCCTCCATGTTTCCTTCTTGTCACTTCTACCCTAATGCTCCGGCAGCTTCTCGCTCTCAGTTATCATTAAAAAAAGAGTAGCTGGTCTCTCTAACAACCACATCAGTAAATCGGAGGTTAATCTGCAATATGAAGGTGGTTACTAAATGGAAGAGAAGGTCAGTCGTTTGATTATTTTAGGTCACACATGTCAGAAGAAAAGCAGGTTAGCAAAGTATATTGTAAAAACGGCAGCCTTGGGCAAGTATTTTTTGAACAAACTTGTGTATGGTCTCCTAAAGAAATGTATATGAGAGTCTAAAGAGTAGAAAAGATAGGAAATAATCAAGGGCATAAATGAAGCGAACCAACATCTTTATTGCCTACGTATTTCAAGACTTAGAAGTAGAGAGGGGAAAAAAAGTTCAGTAGATTGTGTGAAGTTATCAGTGTTCAAAAACCGAACATAAAGCCAGCCCACATACAATCTGTGCATAAAGAGGGAGGGGAGACAAAAGCAAACCAAAACCCCACATTTATTAAAAAAAAAACCCTGGAAAATGCCAAAGAGACTGTAGATTGTACTGAATTTATACTCATAAACATATGCTTTCCCATGTATTCGCATGATGTCTTTCACAAAATCGTTCCATTCCTCGTAAGATTGTTACGGCATGTTACATTAAGAAAAAGAAACTCCCTCTCCCTGTAGGAAGCAAAGATGGTCTCCTCACCTCCTCCTGCCCATAAACAAACATACACATGCTTGTACATATATGCGTGTATATACATAAAAAAAGGAAAAACTCAAAGCCCACGCTAATAACCATTTCTGAAGAATCTAGTCTACTAACAATTTCTCTAAAATGCATTGAAGAGTCTCAATTCACTGAATTTTAGTTTTAAACTCAATTCAGTAAGATTTTTACTCTCATAAGTCATAGAATGAATGTTACTACAACACAAGAAAAAGGCAAGTTTTTTTCCAAGACCTCTGTCTTAAGGGGTTACAACAAGCACAGGCAATAAATACACGTGTCCTAGGCTTCATCTCCTGTGTTCATTTGTCATGCACATCCATTCCAGATGCAGAAGCAGGTTGCTGCTTAGCATGATGCCATCTCCATTTCCCTTCTCCCAATACAAAATACAATTTTTCTTCATTGCTCCTGAAGGAGACATCTGTTGTGCGTCTTGAGCATTTGAAGAAAAATTTCTCTCACTTGTTCATATTGAAGCTGCTTCAATGAAAACACCTTTATCTTCAGTGACTGCACTATTACTCTATGTGGGGTCAGCATATGAACTGCCGCACCTGGAAGTTCTGAGTAGTAATTTGCTGAGATACCACCTCAGTTTTATAAAAAGTAAGTCTCACGTTAATAACAACTCTTTGTCAAGCAGTTTCCCTCTATGCTTTGTGTATGGATGGCTTAAACAATGTCTCGGCATCTTTACTGCTCTTGGTGCATCCTCTCTTCATGAAGCAAGGAGACAGTGAAGATGGGGAAAGATCACATAAGGTAGTGGACTGGGTTTCCAGTCAGATGTATTTCCCATCCCTCTGCAGCTTTGCTGCTTTCCCTGAAGGAGCTCCAGAAGTTCCCTGCCCTCCTCTGCAGCCCTTCCTGCACACCTGGCATGTCTTCTTGCAGTGCTCAAGATGCCGGCTTTCAATTTGTTTTTTAAATTCCATTAGTATATATAGGCAGTTGGTGGAGGTAGACGCAATTTCACTTTCATATTGGCAAGCAATAGGCTAATATACATGTTCTGGCTGGGCTTGCATTGGGTTTGTATCTCTTAAATGGATTACTTTAGGGAAAATGGAGAGATAAAACCACTCTTCTCTCAGACCTCTATATAGATGAAAAAGTAATATAGATCAAAATAAAAATCTGACCATCATTAGGAGGAGTGTCTCCATATACTTGAAGAAATTCCCACTGCTTCACCATCATTGGGAATTATGTCAAGGATTCATTTCGGCCCTTATGCTGAAAAAGATTTAATCTGATGTGAAACACAGGTTAAATATACTGCAGGAATATTTTGCTGTGAGGCTTTTGCATGTAATTTTTGAGTCTTCTGCTAATTTTTAGAGCCATTCCAAGTACTTTTTATGTCCATGTATGCTATGTTTTTAACGATTTTGTAACTTTAGTGGAGAATTTGTAACTTAATGTCGTAAAAGTTCTGGATTTACATTTTTATACTGGTGTTATAATTGCAAAATTTGATCAGCAATTTCACTGTCACTTTAGTTTATGTTGAGCAATTCTGGAAAAACAACATCCGTTCAAGCCTGTCATTCATTTTGTATCCATATCAAATGTAACTTAAAATGTAGTCATTTATCAGAGCCTGAAAAATAGCAATATATTACTTGTAGGATGGCATTAATGTGTCTTTTTCATGCATTCCCCATGCTGATGTGAAACTACCACTCTGTAGGAAAAGCAATCTAAAAATTTCCAAGACTGAAGCAATCCAATATAATAATTTACCCAGCAATCAAATGAAATATCAAAAAGAAGATGAAACGTGTTTTTCAAAAAAAACCCAAACAACCAAACACAAAGAAGAGAATGAGGCAAGAGACAGAGGTGTGCTGCTATGTTGAAAATAAGAGGGCTTTCCCCATTGAAGGGCCACAGTAGGTATTTTGCCTCTCATATAAAAAAGATTCTATATAAAAAAGTGAATTATTGCATTAAAACATGTATTACATTGTGCGCAAGACAGATGATCCAGAGCCGGTGAACCACTGAAGGATACTAGTTCAGCAAAAGATTTGGTACAATTGCAGTCTCTTCTCAAGTTACCTACCTCTGGCTAACTAGTGCTGCATCTGCGCAGGCTTTGCCAGGGACTGGCAAAATTTTGCCAAGGGTATAGTTAATCTGTGCAGAAGAGATATTTCAGTTGCCAATATCTGTTGGAGCTAACTCTTGGTGGGGGGGGAAATATGTCAAACCTCCCAAGTACACGTGCACTCGTTTGACTTTGCCTTCTCCGACACAACCATGTAAAAGCAAAGCGTCAGTGGTGTTACCCAAATATTGCATTACAAGCACAACTTTTATCCCAGGTATTGGATGACAGAACAGAAAGACAAACTGCTAGTGACAGACAATTGCCTTCTCTAATGCAAAATTGCGAGATTTTAATCACAGTGAGGCAAAAACATGTGAGATGAAATACTTATCTCACACTACAGTAGGAATACATGTGCAGGGCCTGCATTTCCCAGACATTGGCTCTGAGCAGAGACACAGGGAGCCCTTGCTCTTCCCCATCTTCATCTATAAACAGAACTTGTCACAGGCTGGCTATAAAATGTTCTTGTTTGTCCTAAATATTTGTCTGCATTCTCCTAGTACTTAATTTATAGAAAACTATTTTCAGAGAGAAACAATAAGTAAACAGGCTAAAATTTTCTAAATAAACTCATCTGTTATTCTAAGTACAAGTACAAAAAAATTATGCTTCTTTAAGCAAATGAGCACCCTAAGTTAGCCTGATAAATCTACGCTTACACACTTCACTGAGCAACCCGATTTCTAAAGCACACTGTGTTAACACTGGCGTCCTGACCAAATTCTAGTTCAGATAATTACTCTGCCTAGCGAAATCTCTTAGCAGTATTGCATCCTGTCATAAACCACCGTATAGCACAGAAGTAAACTGTTAAATTGCCATTGCATCTTAAGCACAGAATCAATGGTTTATTGCTGATTGATGAAACATTTAAGTTGTATGGGCCAGATTTTCTAGTCTACTATGTCCAATTTGCACTGTAAATTGGGCATTAAAAAACTCAAACAACTGATGAAGTGTAGGAAACTGCACTGGACATGGTAACTCTTAGCTGGCACAAACCTGACAGAAGTTTCAGGGCACTGCATCTTCACAGCACTGCCAGATGTCACCAATCTCCAAACTCCTTGTTGTTGCAGCTCTCTTGGAGGTTACTGCTCACATGGCTCTGAAGAAGATGTGCAAATCTTCTTCAACTGCTTCAGGGAAAACTCTGGCAGATAGGCTTAAACTGTTGTGGAGGTGGTTTCTGATGATCCAGTGAAGCATCTGTCAAATGCCGTTATGTCCTGTCACCAGAGATTTGGCTGAAAAGTTCAGGCATTGGATGGTAACCAACAGCTGGAGGTGTCGGGGAGGAAAGGGATGCTGTAATTATCTGTTAAATCCACAAGTGGCTAGATGAAAGCCTCTTAATTCAGCTAGTGACTGCTTCCTAAAGTGAGGGCAGAGGTCCTCAATAAACAGGATCTGACCAGGAGAAAGAGGGGATAGGAAATTCCTTCAAATAAGATCTGCCAAGAGATCTTAAAATGGCAGCGTAAGATAACATAGTCCCTGTGAAACACTACCTTAAACAGGAACATGCGAGTTCTGTCCCTTCAGAGTACAAACATCCAGAAGAGAGTGGATATTGTAGCCTATATATTTCTATGTTAGCTGCACATACGTCTCATCATTTTACTCCTACAATTCTCTTAATATATTGCTATTAGTTTGGCAATTAAATAGCTGACTTGAATCAGCAGGTGTTTGCATGGACTTGGAGTCGTATCATCTTCTCTATGAAGAAAGATGTGCAAAAATTATGGAAATGAAGGTGAAGATTTTGAAAGAGAAGCATGAAATCCTGTTAAATTCCTGCAATAGATTTTCTTCCTCTCCTTTACCTCTTGAGCAAACCTCCTCAAGTAGGTCTCTTCTATAGCATTTTTTCATAAAAAAGAGGGAAAGGATTTCTCTGTTGAAGACATAATTTGAGAAAGATTACCCAGCCAAGCCCATCACCCAGTGAAACTCCGCCAAACATGACAATTGTCAAACCAGTTTGAAACCAATGAATCTCAACAGAGCTTCACCTTAAAAACCAGTTTACACCAGAATTCTTGGGAAGGAGTTGGTTCAGCAGGTTGACATCTCCTAATAAAGCCTTTTCACATTTTAAAAAAAAAACATTAAAAACCTGGGACTGGTACTTCTTTCAGTCAGCGTAATTTGGTCTCTTGACAGTGAGGAACATTTACGATAGATGTAGGATTTTTAGCTTGGGATTCCTAAGCTGCATTGTATTTAACTTGTCAACCTCTCAGTTAATTTTTTTCAGCCTTATTTAAAGTAACCAAACACGTCTGCTCCTGGCCCGGATCCATCGAAATAGTTAACATACACTCAGTTTTGCTGAAGTCAGTTGCTATAAATGTGTGCATCAGCTATCGCTAGACAAAGACCATAAGTTACCTGTCTGAGCATTAAAAAAAAAAAAAGCAAGCTGAATTGTTCTTCCTTCTATATGTGAACAGACACCTGCCTACACACATGGTTGCATCTCCCCTGAACGGCACACGCAGCGGCACAGTGCAGTCTGGCTCCCAACCAGGATGCACCTATGGTACCGCTGCAGTTCCCCGGACCCAAATGCGAGAGCTGCATTCCCTGCACAGGGAGATGAGGAAGTTTAGGAAAGAAGTGAGCATCATGTCCCAGTGAGGGGACAAAACACAGCTTGGGTATGCCTCCCTAATCAGTGAGTAATCTTGCATCCCACTGCTTCGATAATACCATGGAGTCCCCCTCATCGCAGTGGCCTTTCTGCAAGTCCAAATGTTGGCATGCACAGAGGTGTTTTGACCTTATATTTTGATTTGGATTAATCTGAAATGACTGTGCTTACAAAAAAGAAAGGTAACTACACACGATAATATTAGCTGAAATGCATTACAAATGCCAAATTAAATGGAAAGAAAACTAAATATAGAAACGAGTCCATTTTATCCTGTAAGATATACTCTGTTTAGTAACGTTCCTGAAAATTGATAGGTATTAAATTAACCACAGGAGGGCTCCCTCTGGTATACTGAATACAACAGAAACGTACTGTTAATTGCCAAAAATAATATTGTATCTTAAAAGTAACAAAGGTTTTAGACCTCAAACAATATTTTCCTCAGTAGGCTCCAATATATACAGGGAAATAAAATTATACATGAACAATTCAGATAAAGAAGTGAATTACAGAAGTTAAATACTTAAATATCAAATGCAGATGGCCAATGCACTGCATTTTAAGACACTAAGCTCTGTTTTGCCATGCCATGTATAAGGGCTCTTGGAGCTGACACACCGGCACAGCAATGAACAGGGCTGTAGAATAAAAGAGAACTGAACACACCAGGTCACAGATGCTGCTCTGGGGAGAGAAATGAGGACTTACTTGGAACAGCACATGCATAGAAACTGAGCATAGAAAGTGATCAGTATTTTTTACTGTCAGCCATGCACTCTCCCAAAATAGTAGAAATTTAATGTCAGCAATAGTCAAGCAGCTACTTTTGCAGATTTGGGCCTGTTTGTCACTCTATACTTTATTTACTCCTCTGTTCAAGAGAAACAAAACTGTCCCACCTCACAAGTCTTTGGTGAAAGCAAAGGTAAGTAACTGACACAGTGGAACTAAACATGTCCCCGCAGAAAAGGACCTGGGGGTGTTGGTTGACACCCGGCTGAATATGAGCCAGCAGTGTGCCCAGGTGGCCAAGGCGGCCAACGTCATCCTGGCCTGTATCAGAAATGGTGTGGCCAGCAGGAGCAGGGAGGTGATCGTGCCCCTGTACTCGGCTCTGGTGAGGCCGCACCTCGAATCCTGTGTTCAGTTTTGGGCCCCTCACTACAAGAAGGACATTGAGGTGCTGGAGCGTGTCCAGAGAAGGGCGACGAAGCTGGTGAGGGGTCTGGAGCACAAGTCTGATGAGGAGCGGCTGAGGGAACTGGGGTTGTTCAGTCTGGAGAAGAGGAGGCTGAGGGGAGACCTTATCGCTCTCTACAATTACCTGAAAGGGGGTTGCAGAGAGGTGGGTGTTGGTCTCTTCTCCCAAGTGACGAGTGACAGGACAAGAGGAAATGGCCTCAAGTTGCACCAGGGGAGGTTCAGGCTGGATATTAGGAAAAATTTCTTTACTGAGAGAGTGGTGAAGCATTGGAACAGGCTGCCCAGGGAGGTGGTGGAGTCACCATCACTGGAGGTGTTCAAGGAACATGTGGACGTGGCACTGCGGGACATGGTTTAATAGGCATGGTGGTGTTTGTTGGTTGATGGTTGGACTTGATGATCTTACAGGTCTCTTCCAACCTTAGTGATTCTGTGATTCTATGTTAAGTAACTGACAGTGTCTGACAGTGCAATTAAAGGAAATAGGTGTCTGTTTGTGTCCTAACCAAACCATACTTAGTACAAGATTTTGTAGCTGTTGAAATCAACTGGAAAAGCAAGGGAAATACAGCTAAGGGGGGGGGGGGGGGGGGGGAAGTTCACTTTCAATATGCAGCTTTTATGCAGCTCCAGAAACAGAATTCACCAACCCAAGCTTTGTACTTCACAGGCATCAATAGTGAGTAAACAGAGTTAACTGTCCTGGAACAATTATGATTATCAGAACCTGCATACTAAACAGTAGGAAACATTGCACTTCGGGGTAAATTTAAATTTTCACCTTCCATGGACTTTAGAAAGTAATGACTGTTTGCAAGACAGATTTCAGGCTGAAATCGCTTCCTGGAGTCAGGAGCCAATGTTAGTACTTCCCCAGCCACCAGGCTTGGAAGGTGGATTTTGTGCCTGTTTGCCAACTACAATACAGGCTCAGGATCTGTAAGAGCTAAGTTCTCCTTATTCTGAGGAGTTCATTTAAATCTGTGCCTCACATATCCCAAGAGAAAGACCTAATCATGGGGCTAACCAGACAGAAATACAGAATTCACAGAACAAGGGAAAGAGAGCGTGACTATCCCATGGAACAATGCTTTCCCCCCCCACAGCATGGCTGTGTTTTGGTCTTTGCTCTGGGCACCGTGCATGCACCAAAATAAAAAGGGCCAATGCCATTGAGAGCTCCTCCCACAGAAATGTCTAAATCTGGAAGTTAAAGTAGCATGCCCCACTGCGCCAAAGCACTAGTGAAACGAAGCCAAAAATCTACCTTCTTTCCTTACTCTACACATCATAAAGTGTTTCAGTAATACACCTATGAGTAAGTATTACAGACCATCTGTGACTAAGAGATGCTGCTGTTCAAGCCAATTTTAAGTGAGGAAATTTGACACCGGGAAGCAGGGAGATGGCAACTGAATGAAAAAAGAAGCAAATGAAGTTGAAATGCATTAGGGGTTACCTCACTAGACTGCCCTCCTGTCAGCCAACCACAATGGCATCCCATAAAACCAGAAAGAAACATCTCTCACAACACTTTTCACCAAATACCTGTATTACTGACAGCTGCTGCAAGAAATTTGCTTCTTTTACATGAAGTTATTTTTCATATATTGAAAGCATATAAACAGACAAGGATAAAGCCTTACTGTAGCCAAATAAAGTAGCACTAACTTTAGATAGCATCAGATACCCAGGTTTGGACTAGGATTACATCCTACTGGTTGTACTGCATTGTTGTTTTTCCTCCACAGAAAACAAAACTGAAATTAAAAAGTTTTATCAACATAACTTATTATCCCAACACCCCGGCCTTGGGATTTTGTCAAAAGAAAAGATCAGACAGGATACTTATATCACATACATAATATTTCAGTGACCAAAAAAAGACGAAGTTAAACTAACTGTAAAACTGTAATCAAAACTCAAGGACACCATAATGTGTTGTTAAGGAATTTATAAGACTTTTTTTTCAAGAGGCAATAAAAATACCCTATTCGATTTCCCTTATTCCCATAGTACAGCAAGGAAGACTGACTTAAAAAGAATTAAACCAGAAATTGATTATTTTTTTTCCGCACATGTACTGATTTATTGTCAAACTGTATTTTATGGAGAGCTTGTTGCTCCATGTAACCCTGAACCTTAATATCTGTAATATCTGTACCTTTACCCTTGAAGTTCCACTTGTGATAAAACAAAAGTAAAAGTAAATAACTATCAAAATATAAAAACCAAGTCTATTATGTTGACAAGTGAAAATAGGAAGGAAAATATGATAGGTTAAAAAAAGTAAGTTTGTATGAAACACTTAGAGGTTAATAATGCTTATAGAAGTAACGTACAGTGATCAAAATCATTAACGCTGTCTGAAATCAGGGTTGTCAATATCATTTTCTCATCTTTTAATCTTTCCTAAAGAAGAAAAGAAGAGGTTCTCTGCTCAGAAACAGAATTTGCACAATGACAAAAAAATACTCACATGTATCTTATTGCAGCACTATTTTAAAGAATAAAAAAGTCAACTTATTTTGTCACATTAGAATTTCTAGGTAGCACTAAAGAGCACAAGTGCCCTCTTCTACACACTAGGAATGACACAGTCCCCAAGGGACACTGTTTTACACATTGATTGAAAATTTTTGCATTGCAGACTGCTTTTGCAGCTTCTCTGCTTATTGCTGTCAGGATATCAATGCCTCCTCCATCAGCCTGTTATCCCTCCTTCGCTCCAGTGCTGTGGCAAGACGCTTCAGTAGTGGGAGAGGCTGCCACAGCCCTCATTGACAGGGAAGTTCAGGGATGTCTGCTTTAGCAATGCATTGGAAAGTTTAATTTTCAACTAGTCAGAAAATCAGGATTTCACCATGCCACCTCCTCAAAAAACCCTCAAGATCAGTAACATTAATTTAGTTGCTATTAAAACAAGATGGCATGTTTATAAGCATTACTGTCAAGGTTAGAATACCACCAGACACACATTTTACCCATGAGGGCAAAGCCAGTTCAGCCTATGGCTAAGTCATTGACAGCTCTGCCCCTCTTCCACAGTCAGAACATACCATGGCAGCCTGACTGTACATCACTGTCTCATGTGCTGACTCTATATACATACCTATGTAACCTAACACAACTTCAGAATATATAAGAAAAGTCTGCCGCAGTTTCAGTAGGAGTGACCTTTAAACTTGTGTTAAGTCACACTACGAACTGAGTAACTGAACACCTCAAGAGCAAAGAATGACTGCACTTGAGTGTTGAAATTCTTGCACCTCCTACTAACTTAAGGGGGGGGGGGAAGTTATATCTCTACTGTACTATTTCACTATTCTAATGTAGTCTGTTCTAGTATGACCTCATTCCTAGCGTAGTCTCAAAGAAATACACTGACCATCTTCTTACAATTTCCTTTATATGTAGAAGGGTTGAACTCAAAACTTGTATTTCAACCCTTGTTCCCTGTATGCATTTTGGGTTATAACATGCACATCAAAAAACACAAGGACCGTAACTGCATTACTCACCCCTACTCCAACCTGCTATCCTCACTGGGTAATGACATTGCCAACATGACTTCAATTCCGACAGTGATAGTGGAATTACATTAGAGTCAGCTGTAAGGTTCAAAGTTTCATTGCTCATTTTTATTGTTTTCCCATTAAACAGTCCCATTACTGCTCAGTTAGTATTCGGGCAGGGAGAAAAAAAAGGAAAAAAAAAAGGAAGCTAGTAAAAAGCCCCTTTCAGAAAACCTAGGATTTAAAATTTGCTGGGGTCTCCATTAGCAAGTCTCACTAGACCTTCATGTATGCTCAGCTGCTGATCCTCAAGGTTTTCTTCCACCGTTTTATCCAGAACTTTTTTTTTTTAAAAAAGTTATTTCCCTTTGAGTGCTATCCAGTCATACTCTACTTAGGGTGCAGTCTTGAACATGAGAAATTTCATCTTATGTCAAGGCATGTATCTTTTAAAGAGCTATGTAACAAACATGGACATCATTATTTGCATTGAACACCTTAGTTTTCCTAAATCACAAAGTAAATTAGAAACTGCAAAGATTACAGTATGCCCCCGGTAAACTAACAGCAGACTCTTATGATCATGTATAAGTTTCCTTCAGCAGAAATTACTTCCAAATGAAATCTAGCACCTGACACCTACTGCATTTGAAAACCCTTAGAAAGATAAAGTAAGCTTCAAATTAAGAAGCTATCCCTAACTTTCTCCTGAAGTAATAAAGTATCTTCCATTCAGCATATTTCATTAACGAAAGTTATGATACTTTGGAGAAATAACTTCTGTAATGGATAGCTATGTTAACAAAGAATCAAATATGTTATTGTTCAATTGAAACCGTTGACTTAAATACATTTAGTATATGGAAAGTGCATTATATACATGGGTGATGACCCTTGAAATTAAGACTACTAATACACTAAAATGATCCATGATGCTGTCTAATACACACTAACACAAAGGCTATGCAAGTAGTAAACAAGCTAAAAGATCAAACAATCCCATAATTTCTTACTAATGACTAATGAAATATTTATATTATATTTAAATTACACTGACAATTACAGTGTAGGAGCATAGCACTGTTAAACAGAACAAGCATAAGCTTTGGTAAATCGCAGGCAGGCTTTTAAAGCACTGCATTACAACAACTCCCTAAAACTAAACTTCACTTAATGCAGGTCATACTGTGATTTATGAGCCATACATAAACCCAGTGGCTTGAAGAATAACTTAAGAAAAAAACAAGCTTATGTCAACCGCTGTTATTAATAACGGTGATTGAGGAGATTTAAATATTTCCAGTTTACGAAGTTCGTTGTGACATCAATCTGACAAGCAGTTACACACAGCGTAGTTGTACCAGGTCACATTAGTAACATTCGGAAGAGAAAAAGACCACCAGCCACTTCTGACGAGTTTTCAACAGAAAGGAAGAGGAAACAAAAAAACTAGGCGGTTAGCTACCTAGATGGATCCCGAGCAATTTTAGCGGACATAGAGCCACACATCAGTTCAAGAAGTATTACAGCGAGGCAGACAAATAAAAGTTGCGGTAAAAACTCCACCTCCCGTAATGAAAATCAGAGAGCAGCATCACCCTTGGCTAACCAAGGAAGCGTGCAAAATCCCACGTCCTCCTAATTTCACAGCCAGCTTCTGTGACTGCTCGCCCAGACCCTGCCCGGGAAAAGCCAAGCCGGCAGGCTCGTTTGTTCGCCCACAACTTTCTCTCTCCAGCAGGGAGGCAGGACAAGCACACGGGCTGCCGCTCTCCGCTCCGCACCGCGCCGGCGGCCGCCGCTCCCCGGACACCTCCGCGGGCGCCGGGCCCCACGCAGCCCCGGAGGGACGCGCGCCGGGGCCGCGCCCCGAGAAGCGGCTGCCCGCCGCCCGCCCGGCGCGGCGGGACACCGCGGAGGGGCGCGGAACACCGCGGCGCAGCGCTCCCGGGCGGCTTCGCACCTACCTGCGGCTCCGCGGGCTCGGCGGGCTTCACCAGGTGCTTTTCCTTGTAGAGAGACCAGAGGCCGACGTCGGGCAGAAAAATCAGAGCCGCGGTGAAGAGCAGCGTCATTTGCAGAAACCTCTTCTGTTTCCTCTTCATGGCCAAAGCCGGGCTGCTCTGGTGACGACGGCGGCAGCGGCAGCTACCCCAGCACCGCGGGGCCAGGTTCTCACCTCCCCGCTGTCCCTCGGAGGGGCCCGGCGCGGCGGAGAAACTTCGCTGCCCGCCTCACGACCGACGGCCCCGTGCCCGGGCGGGGCCGCCCCCCGCGGCCGCGGCTGTGGGGCCGGAGCTGGCGACCGCTCCCCCCGCCCCGGCGCGGCGCTGCGCGGCGGCGCCGCTCTCGGGGGAGCTCATGGATCCACCTGCGCACGGAGCGGCAAACAGCTCAACGCACAGCCGGGGGGGGGGAGAGCAAAAAAAAAAAAGGAGGGGTAAAAACCCGACAACCCCAGTCCAGTAAACAGCGTCGGCCCGAGAAAGCGCCCCCTCCTCCCGGCTGCGGGGCGCCGCGGGACCGCTAGCGCTGCGCGGAGCCCCCGCGGCTCGCCGCGCCCACCCGCCTCACGTTCCCCTGCCTGCCCGGGCCCGGGGCGGGGGGGCGCGGCATCATGAGCTCATCACGCGCAATTTGCTAAGCACGAGTTTAAATACGAAAAGCACAAGAGGAGCGCAGAGGCCGGCGCCGCGGCACAGCGCGCCCCTCCGCGCCGGGAAGGCGGGCAAGGAGGGGGCGGCCCCCGCGCCCCCCGCGCGCCGGCCGGGTCGGGCCGGGGGCGGGCAGCGCCGGGCCCGCCCCGCCCCGCCCCGCCGCGCCCCCTCATCCCGGCCGCCCCATCTGTGCTATCCGCCGGCTCCGTGCCTTTCCGCGCTGGCGGGCGAGGCAGTCAGCGGAGCCCCGCGGGGGCGGCCCCCGGCGCGGGGACCGCGGGCCGGAGCCGGGCGGAGCCGCCGCCGCCGCCAGCGCCGCTACTACTACTATTGCTGCTGCTGCTGCCGCGCACTGGGAACGGGGCTTGCAGTTCCCGTTCCGGTCCGTCCTCTACGGCGCTGCGTGAAACGCGGGGGGAACCGCACTGAGAGCCCGCGGGCGGCTCCCTGCCCGGGGGTCCGGCCCGCTGCGCCAGGCAGTGCCGGGGCGCTCACCTGCCGGGGGCTCCCCGGGCCCCCCCCGCAGCGCCGCCTTCCCCGCGCCCAGCCGGCCGTCAGCCCAAGCAGCCCCTGCCTACCCCGCACCGCGGGGCCTGGGGTCGCCCCCGCTTCGGGAGCAGCACCGAGGGAAGGAGATGTTCAAAGCGACGTCGCTCCGATTGTCGGCCCTATCCTGCTTGCTGCATCACACCCGTTTGGGCTTCTGGTCTGAGTTCAGCTGCTGGCTCTGACTAGGCAGTGCAATTACCCTTTCTTCTCAAACTAACTCCTCTCAGCAAAACAGGAGGACACTTAAGTTAAGCTTACTAGGACCTAGTGCCCTTTCAGCCTCTCCACATAAAACAGTGGGAAAATGTCTACCAGACTTGTAATGTTAATGTGTCTAGGATGACTACTGGAAAATAAAGGTGTATCTAACTTCCTTTTTTTCTGCCCTGCATATAAAAAGCTCTCACTTCAACTACAGTCCATACTTCTATCAGTGGCTAAAACGTTTCTAATGTCTAGGTCTAAATCCTGCAGTGAGAACCCTCTTTCTGTAACTAAAGTGCATTTCTACAAATGGTGAGAAGTAGTCCTGTCCTTTTTCATAACTGAGATCGATCTTGTCCATCCACAGAACTGTCTTGTGCAGAAGGGATTTCCTACACATGCATAAAATAGTAAAAGAGGCAGTTAAAGCTTATTTTTAGGAGAGTAGCTGGAGATAAAGGAAAGCTTGTGGGAGGAACAGAAGAACTGAATGCTGAAGGTGGGGTGGGAGGAAACAGCATAATGCTCTTCACGTAAAAGTAGGACTGGAAGGGACCTTGTGAGGTCAGCTCCTCCATGGCTCTGCCCCAAGGCACGATCAGCTCCATCTATGTCATTGCTGACAAGTGTTTGTCTAACCCGTTCTGAAGTCCTCCAGCGATAGCACCACTACAGCCTCCTCAGGCAATCTGTTCCGACTTGCAGTTACAAACTTTTCCTTAATGTTTAACCTGAATCTTCCTTGCTGTGATTTCAGAGTATTACATGAGCCACCAAAGAGACAGCAAGCAGAGTATTCCCCTCAGTCATTACATAGTTAAAGCCCACTTCCAGATACTGTTCCATAGGCACTCCAGGACATGTCAAAAGCTGATGTCTCTTACTGCTTTCATCAGGACTGTCTTCAACTGATTTATATCTTTCTGGAAGTGCAATGTCCAAAGCCGGACGTAATATGCTACTTGGGACCTTCTAAGTGTTTATAAGAAAAGAAAGATAACTGTGCATGTGTCACAGTGTATATACTCTTTCCACGCTTCCATGTGGAATGCAAGCTTTGGTTGTAACAGCAGTAGGCTGTTAACTAATGACAATTTGTGATACAATTTAAGCTCTGGTTGGTTTCTTTTCCCTTGAATCAACTACCACCTAATTCATTGTTCGTATTTCTATTTCCATGGCTGAATACTTCTCCCCTTTGCACTGTCTCTATTGAATATCATCATTTTTTTTCCAGAATATTTATCCAGTTTGTCAAAACCACTCTGAATTCAAGCCTATCTTCCTCTGTCATATACAAACTTAATAAACAATTTCTATTCTGTAATCCAGACTGTTAGCAAGAACTTTAACGTGTCCAGATGCAGGACAGATCCTTGCAAAGCTCTGCAAAATGTATCCTCCCACATTTGAGAGTGAGCTGTTGATACCTCCTTGTAGTTTCCAGACAATTTTGCACTCACCCTGATAGTTACAAGACCTATGTAAACTAGTCTTGCTTAGAAGAGTGTCATGTGCAAGGCTTTGCTCTATTGTCTTAGTAACAAAGGATATACTTCATTATTTTCTTTTCACCCCTGCCAGGCTATACGGTTGTCATGGAAGATCAGCAAAACGGCTATGCAAGCAGTTACAACTTTTTGATTGTTGCAGCTCACCAAGAAGGTATTCGGTTTGACCAAGTTTAAAAATTTTGGGTTTGTATTCAAGAGCTGAATCCACCAAAATATTAGAAGTATTCACAAAATGGAAGAGCACTGATCTTGTCAGAAATTCCACTTACTTTTTTAGCTTGTCATCCAGGGTTAGGAAACTTACCCAGCATATAGAAGATTTTGATTCAGCTGCCTTTTTGTCTGAAGGGAGTCAGCCCTGGTGTTCTTCCACTCAGTGTGAGAAGCATAATAGCTAGAACCATCCTAAGTACAGAAATGATTGCTATGAGATCATATAATAATTGTATAGAAAAAGTAGGGCTACTGGCAGGAAAGGTTTAGGAGATGTTGCATACTGAAATTCCACAGCATGCTGGTTAAGTCCCTCTCCGGAGGTTGAAGAGAATGCAGACATTCATTCTCAGCAGATGAAATTCAATTTAATTTCCTGAATCCTGAGAATGCTTATGTAGCAGGGCTTATAGTCCACAACTGGCAAATTCAGGTCTGCTTTGTAAAGAATAAAGGCATATTTTTTAGCAAATAATTTTTTCACACAATCATAAGCCACCTAGCCCTAATAAGAATTGCTGAATTTTTAAGGTACTAAAGTAGTTTAAAGGAAGGAAAAGGAAAAAAAAAAAAAAAAAACAAACCCCTCACTGTTCTGTGAGTTAAAAGCTGCAAACACACATCAAGGCATTTGGCAATAATGTACACTTGCCATAGAAGAACTTGTAGTAGACCTGCAGAATGTACGGTTTCTTCAGTGGGAGTACATTCAAACCTTGAGGTATTTGCTGTTTGAAATCTGAAGCCATATATGAAAAGGAATGAAAGAGGTGCGTTCTGAAACTGTGCCCACCTTGGCACCACTATTTAGTGTATTGGCGACATATTTTCATTTCCGCTACCAAAATGTCCTCCTAAGTCAAAAGTTCCACCAAGACTTCTGATATGACCTAGGACAGAAAATCAGAGTAGAGTGTAAAACACCCTGGTAGGAACGAGAGCTACCCAGAGAGATGACTCCAAGAAACTGTTCAGCCACACATTTCAAACCTAGAAGCTGAACTCAGACAGCCTGTGAGGTACATTTTTTGAGATCACAGCTTTAAGTACAGAATTAGTCAAAAGATACTCCAGCTCATGGCTAATCAATACTCTTCATGAAGAAAAGCCACTACAGTGCACGTATTGCAGGAACCAAACTCTGCACTCACATGAAAGATAAAGTACCCACCTTCATGTTCATTGTTGCAAACATCAGAGGTTGATGTGCTCTAAACAGAGAATGAATCTAGTGAAATGATGATTAACCGTCTGTAATATTGCCATATAAAAGACTGAATAAATGTAGTGGAATGAGAGCTTGCTTTGATTACAGTATTTACCTCCTGGTAACTCAGAGACAACACGTAGTGTTGCAAACCACTCTCAAAGGCAGGAAGAGGGGCAAAGGGGTCTGTTCTTCTACTAGTATAACCCACACCTGAAACGCAGTTGCAAACAATTGGCGATTCCGGTATCTAGGGGACTGACATGCTTTTATCATGGCTGGTTTTCATCCTCAGACCTTCGAGGATCCCTCACAGCACCTCACACCCTCTCTCTGTATCACTTGTCTTAAGATTGACCAAAACCTCAAGGGAAAGGCATGACACTAGTAGCATACTGGAAACAGAAATGGAAATTCAATGTGATAGGAAAGTACTCTCTTACAGAAGTTCAAAATCCAAGATCCTCTAAATTCCCACAGAGAACGTATATTTTCAGTGTATTCTGCAGAGAAAAGTTTCAACATAATCACCTCAAAAACTGAAATGCTTGTTTATATATAGACTCTGGCTATAAATAACAATACATGTAACATTTTTTTTATTGTCCTTCTGTTTGCAAGTCATTTTGGCCTCCCCTGTCTCCAATTTTGTCATCAAGTCTCAAAATCATCACCACATATTTGTATTGCTGTTAACCGTGGAAATATCTTTTGTAAATCTCATTTGTTGGGTTTTTCTTAGAATCAAACTCTTGTTCTCAAAGTTAACTGAGAATTTCAGCTGAAAGGGAAAGCTAGGAGCGCTGCTACTCATATAGGAAATACAGAAATTTGGTCCCCAGAGAGAAACTCAAGATAAGTTCCTTTTGTCAAGACTTTTCGCTCCTGACTTGTATTTTTAAGTTATTAGGTTTGGCAATATTGCATAGAGCCAGCAAATTTACTTGAGAAGTACACTACAAACATTTATTAACATTTAAGTAGTTATAAATCTGAAGACATCTTCTTTTTAGCCGGTGGAGATTTTCTAGTCATAGCACACTTAAAGGTCCATTACCTTAAATAAAAAGTTTAATAGCAATGAAAAGAACTAAATTATATGAAAGGATTATTGGGGAAGTCCCCCCCAAAATCTTTGGCATGTAGAAAATAATGTAATTCCTATTCCAGAATTATAAAGTTTGGTTTAAATTCCAAAGAAAAACTATTGCTCCAGTAAAAGTCACATAGAACTTAAATGAGTAATGCTAACGCCACGAATTATTTCCACTTTCAAATCTTTATTCTGTTTGACTAGCTGGATGATGGATGATTGCTTCTTCATTGTTGCTGTGCCACTACAAGCTCAAGAAAGCAAACAAAAATGCTGATGGATCAGACTTTTTGCCAGTTACCTCACAAGCTGCAGATTCACTTCTGCACAAAAGAAATCACTGAAATGTAAGGGTAATCAGAAAAGTTTATTTTGGGAGAGAAAATCAGTACAATGTCAAATATTTCTAAATAGCTCAGTAATCATAAAACACTGATGTCAGGAAAAATAGTTTCTCATTCTTCCTTTCACAAAACTCCACAGTAATTTGGACCTAAATATGGTGCAGGAACATGGCATTTGCAGGAAGTTGGATGAAAAAAAGTTATCTTCTTTTAGATCATCTTTTTGAACAAACAGAAGCAATATATTAGCTTTACAAGAACAGAACAAACTCAGCTCTGTTAGCTAGGAAGAGCATTCAGCTTTTTTGAAGATCAACCCTTCTTTTAGGTCTTCTCTCTGCCCCCTTTTCAGAAAGCTCACTATATATTTTCCAAGTGTCTAGTAAGGCCTTACACCAACATTACTCTTTTCACACCCAAAAGTTTACTTTGCCTGATTATACACAGGGCCTTCACACTCTCATCACACAACCTGATCCAGGTTGGATCTCAAATAACATCATATTACTGGAAATAAAGCAGTACATTCTGCAAAGCTTCCTTAACATGATTGAAAGTCTCATCTCACCAAATTTGTAAAATGTGCAGAATATATCAGAAGGTAGCAGATGTCACCTTCAGTTCTGATTTCTCACTAGAAGCATTGCCAACAAACTTCGGAGACGTCTACACTGATAAATAGGACAGGAGGATGGGCTAGAGGGAGCTCCACATTGCTTAGCTGCTCATTTGCCTCCAGTTTTGTTTTGGGCTGCTCCCCCAAGATTAAGCCCAGGCCCAGCACTGGGAATCGTTTATTTCGGTTAACTATATAAAAGGATGAACGAATGAGATGGCACCAGGTTGTACCTCTGTTATCCTCCATGCACCCCCAGCTGAGCACCACATGCCCCAAACCCTCGCCATGCCTTCCTGTCATTCTCTGGGGTACGTTACACATCCTTGAGGTCTGAAGAAAGTCGCTTTAGTGGCTTGCACAGAGACCTCATGTCACCTCCAGCATTGTAATGGCCTGCATCTTTTTCTCTCCCCATTGTGTCAGAGATCAAGATACCAGCCTGAAAAGTGAGCAAACTAAAATGTTGGTTTGCAACTAACAGTTCAATGCTAATAACGTGTCATATTTGCCTAACTCACCGACAGTTGACTATTAATTTCTGTGAAGTATACCTAGGACAACGAATGCTAGATAAATACTTTCTTCACATTTGAAGATGAGGAAACTGTCAAAGAGAATTTAAATGAAGATCATAATGCTGACAGCTCCAGTTCCATCAGTGCAAATTTCTGGTATAAATATATACAAAACCATGAAGCAAGTAAGAAGCAGCACATTTATGCTACATTATTGCACTGAATTGCATTGTGTACTATAGAAAGGCATCATAGATGCCATAGAAGGCAAGACGATGGGTTTATGTATTCCAGGTGCAACCCAGCAATTACATAACCTGGATTCTAATGACTATGTATTGCTCCATCATTAAGGACAAAATGTCATTTTATTTAAAATTATGATCCCCAAATCCAGTGATTTCTGATGAGATGCGTGAATGTGATTTGCAATATTGATTCCACCATATCCAAGTAGGAAAATAAATGCTGAAAGAAACAAGGCTCAAGATAAATACTTCATATTAGAAAGTATTTTTGTAAGGGGTATTAGTAAGGAGTTTTTTCTGCTTTTTAATGATTAACATATTTCACATTTTACATCTAAATGTTGAAGACTAGAGATAAGCCAACCAAAGGTAAAACATAAAGGACTCAAATGCCACTCAGAAAAATGCTTATAAAATAACCAATATTTACTGTCAGGTTGATCTACAGTCTTACCAAATATTTCGTATTTTCCATGGAAGTTGTTATCCACATGTCAAAATAGCCATCATGGGAACTGGAAGATTTTGTTGTCTGTTACAATTCAGATATCACAAGTTGTCTTTTCAGTCTCAGACTTCATTCGGGCTCATAGGATATTGAACAGAAGTAGGACTCAGAATACATTAAAGGATCAAACATAACAAATGCAGACATCACTGAATATTATGAAGGAAATGAAGATAAAACTAACCAGAGTTTCATCAAAAGCTTATTGAAAATTTTGAACTAAACCCTATAATTTTGATGAGTTTCATATTGGCACAAAGGTGAGAAAATAAAGTATTAAAGGCCGTTGTATGTAAAAAAATGTTACATCAATCTAAGTGGCTCTGAATGTAAAAAGCTGAAGATTTTTTTTTTTATTTGTTTTTTTTTTTTTCTTCTTCCCCCCTCCTCCCCCCCCAAATAAAAGACAAGCTAATAACTACCAGGAAACTGAGGGCAAGGACAATTTTAACATGTGTGGACATCTCCATGAGCACATACTTATTCCTTTTATGAATATTTGTGAGAGTTATCAATTTCTGGTGTTAAAATATCCACAAATCCATTGTTTTGAAACACCCAGTTACTGTGTGTTTCTAAATCTTGTTTTGCCTCCAAATAGTCAGAAGCAGCACCAGGTGCTAGAACTGCAGTAACTTAACTGGAGAGCTGATAGTCCTTAGACAACGCTGAAATGTACCTGGGGAAAGCCAATAACATCCTCTGCTGCTGTAATGTGAATCAATAAGCATTCTGTCCTGTCCTTTCACTTCAGAGTTAGAGCTCTTGACCACATGTATCTGGCTTGAAGTTGTTCCTTAAAGTGAGAACAAGAACAGCTTCATTTTAGCTACAGCAATGCAGGGTAAATGAGAGGTGAATCAGGCTACAAGCAATAAAAGAGTACTTGTTCGTGTCACTTGACAAACTTATTTTTTAAAAAAAGCTAACATTCTGAAACAGAAATTTTGTTCCATGGTAATGCCTAATCTTAGCAAGTGTAGCATAGCATTTTTTCCCCCTAATTATTTAGAGGAAACGTTTTTTATAACTAGGATATAGAGGGCCTTCCACACCTTGGGGAGCTAATTTTAGTCACTTAATACAATATCAAAAGGATCATTCCATGTTCAAGGATAAAAAATAGCTAAGAATAGAGCCAAATGGATTTTCAAAAAGCTTTCATCACTGAAGTTAATGACAAATTTAAGAATAGCTAATGTTAAGAGCTCTTTATGAAGTGATTAATGAAGTCTGTCAAGTAGTAAATCCCAAATTCTCTAGAACATTTTCCAGGTACATGCATCTGCAATTTTATATATACTAAAGGAGGGAGAAAAAAATGAGGAAAAAGCTTTCTGCTGTAATTATAGATTCTGCTCAAAAAAAAATCAGAATTTGCATTGATGTGGAAGCAAATGAATTGGTTAAAAACTAAACAACAACAACAACAACAAACCCGTAAAAAAAGTAAAACATGATCACTGTAAGGTAGCTTTTAAAATTTGAAAGAGCAAAAAACCCTAGGATCTTTTTAAACAAAATTCAAAGAAAGTGCTCTATTTCAAAATATGTGAGGGCTTTTGTTTAGCCCCAAATTAATTTTCTTTTCAGTTTTTCCTTTTGGCCATCAGAAAGGTCATCAGCCTCCTTCTCTGCCCATCTGTGTTCCCCCCCCCCCATGCTTAAGTGAGCAGTGTTTTTCACTTACATCCTTCCTATGCTTTAAATGATCTCACATTGAGGACATTGGCACATCATGAATGTAGATGTATAATAATAGAGCTGATTGCTCTGGTACAGGTTCCCG
This sequence comes from Gavia stellata, assembly GCF_030936135.1. Classification (NCBI taxonomy): domain Eukaryota; kingdom Metazoa; phylum Chordata; class Aves; order Gaviiformes; family Gaviidae; genus Gavia; species Gavia stellata. The sequence goes on from NC_082598.1 coordinate 42,030,300, forward strand.
AGCTGAAGAGCATACAACGGACATGTGAAAAAGTATCATACAAAGCACTTATCAAGATAAAGAGTCACTACAGTTTGAACACTTCAGCAATAGGTAGGGATTTTGAAGTTTCTTACAAAATCTTAAAGCTCATGTTCCCAAGCTATCACACCTGATTTAAATGCTTTCCAGTCTTTGGGAAGACACCAGAGCAGCTGGTTGGTATTAGCAGTATTAAGCCTAATTTAGAGGTTCTAAGCTTTCCAAGACCATGTCTTCTAAGGGCAGGACTGAAGGCAGTATCAGCATAAATATGTAGAACTTAAAATATCATGACATCTCAGGCTACTTCACAACGAAATGCCTCTTTTCAGATTACTTTATGTATAAGAACAAGTTATATTGTCATCTCTTCTTTCTTTCAGGTCTCATACCATGGCATTTTGCTAGCAGAGAACTTCCTTGCCAAGATAGCGGTCCTCATCTGTCATTCACTCTTCATGTTTCTCAATGGAGTTAAAAAGCCTGACAGTTTCCATGAATAACAATGACACATACTGTTACACCATATGAAGAGGCACAAATTTTATTGGTGAAAAAGGGGGAAAAAACCCCACAGCATTTAAAGAGTTTTCTGAGCAGAGTTTATGTCGGGTTTTGAGTGACGATGGAACTGCCATTGTGTGGGGGTCAATCACCGTGCTTATATCTGTTATCACGTAATTGCTGACTTAGATCACTGCAGCTAAGGACCTGACTTCACTGTGAACACAAACCTGTTTTGCAAACAACACCCCATGCTTTTACGAGAAAGATTGTTCTGTATTTTGCAATAGCCCTTGCTTAGCTGGGGTTCTAACAGCTTTTAATACAGAGTTATTGACCACATTTATGCGTCTGCACTTAAAAAGCTGCTTAAGCATACTTGTTTGAACACCTTCTTGACAAGTATCCTAAACTCATAGCAGGGAAGCATGTTTTGGAGGAGATGCTCACAAGCAGCATGTAGAAAACGTGCTTTTACTGGTATGAGTGATTTTCATGGTAGGTTTAGCAAACATAATTGCATAAATATAGTTATAGAGGCACATCTATACTACCTAATTTTCAGAAAGATTGCACCTATCTATTTGGTAATAGGCTTTGTCACTGAACACAACAATGGGAAAAAATTCACAAGAAGGGAAAGGGCCTCAGCCAAGCTTACCTAGTTTAGATGATTAATAACGAAGCACTACGTCAGTCTTTGGTCAGCCTCATGTCAGTCAAAACATAATTCCTAGCACAAGCTAATTCAAATTTCAGCCTGAAAAATTGCCTCTGGTCTCTTGAGGTTCTGTGCAGAGAAAAAAGTTAAGCCATATCCCATATTAAATATTATTATGAAAGAAAAGGGATGCCGTCTGCATATAGACCTGTATTTAGAAGCATTTTTTGTTATTGGCATGAGTTATTTGGTATTTTGTTTTTCCTTCATCTCCATTCTTGAACTTCTGACTGTACTCAATCAAGCTGACTGAGAAATATGCTTATGTCTTTAGGGGTATGCACTATTTCAGATTATAATTTAGATATATGTTCCTTTTTTTTTAATAAATCTATCTTCACTGTGTAAAATTCAGCTCTTGTAGAGGCTGGTCAAGCATCAGTCTTGGGGAAAAATGCTGTTGAATATTATGTTAGTGGTCTTGGCACAAAAGTAGGATATGCTAATGACATTTTGAGAGTCATCAGCAATAAAGGAGAAGATTAGAATGTTATACAGGAAGAGATAGATGACCTTGAGGGCTAGAACAATAAAAGTGAAACTGAGTATAGTATAGCATGGGACATGATCATATATAAAATGTCCACAAAAAAAAAAATCATGAAAATTTGGAATGAAATTTTAGCTAGTAGACTAAAATTCCATCAAGTATTAGGAGAAAGCAACTTAATTTGTTTTAAAAGGATTTTACTAACTTTATGATTAGGAAAATACATTGTGGCTACATGAAGTAGCAGAGACCTCGCCTGACAGATCCAGGGGTCCCTTCCAGCCTGAGGGTCTCGACTGACTTTTTTAATCTGTTTGACTAATGCTGCTCCTCCCTCCTTTCTTAATGAGTGTTATGAAGAAGTCTCAAACTCCCCAAATTGTGTATTGCCCTGCTACTCAAAGGCCAGGAGCATTGTCTTACCTAGGTTACCAAATGCCTAGTTCTTTCAAAAATTAGTATTTCAAAACTAGATCCTTTTGAAAATGCTTACAATTCAAACTGCTGGTGGCTTAGCCTCTTTGACAAGTCAGCTGCTAAAGGAAAAGAAGAGAAGATGAAGCAGGCAAAGTACAGAAAGAGAAGTATTGTTTCTGTCCAACTGAAACCTTATTGAAACCAAGCTGAAATTGGGTCAGAGTGCCTTTTAAGGGAAACAATAAAGCTGCTTCTATGTACTGGGTCAACCGCTATGTACTGAGTCACACAAGCCTACAATTTCTTCTCCAGCTGATTCAGAGCAAAGGTCCAAAAATGGAAGACAAAATAGATCTTAAGATTTTGTTTGTTTGTTTGCTTATTTTTGAAGGGAGCAAGCTGCGTAACCCCAGAAGATAATTTCCAATATTACTAACACACCTGAGTAGTTTTGGTCCATGTGACTGTATAAGGACATTGACGATAAATTGAAAAATGTCAAAGTTCCTCAGTATATGTCATGAGAAATTCAAACATATGAAAATTTTACTTTTGGGGGTAATCCACCCCATAAAGTTCCTGGCTTACCAAAGTCTCAAATGCTGCTTTTTCCAGCTGCTGTGTCAGGCATTTTGTATGGCCAAACCTCCACAGAAGTTCAGCAGAATTTTACATGCCACTAAGTTTCAGAAAATTATGCATCAATGAGCCTACTTTATAGAGAGGGTGACTGAAGTAAGGCGGAATTAGACTTTGCACACATTTATTTTATTAATATGGCACAGTCACAGAATGCTTAAAATTCTGAAAAATGAAAATTCATAAAGTGACTCTTAAATAAGTTGCCAATATTTTGCAACAGAAGGATCTACTTCAAAATATGGTGACCCTAGGCAGGCTTGGTTAGTCACCCTCCTTGGTTAGTTCACACACGGCAATCTGTATCAAATAGAAGGATTGACGGATCTTCCCAATACACAGAAAGCGCGTCCTAAAACTAATAATTGCCATTGACGGGATGCCGTTCAGAGGGACCTGGGCAAGCTCGAGCAGTGGGTCCATGTGAACCTCATGATGTTCAACAAGGCCAAGTGCAAGGTTGGAATGCTAAGAGATGAATATTATATGACATGTCAGGATTTGTGATAATTTTGTTATATTTCAAACTGCATTGGGTTTATTTTTTAAATTTTTTTTTTCTTACAGGCATGTGAAGAAGGAGTTATCCCCTTTGTGGAAGACAACAATAGAATTTAAAAGCCGAAGTGAAATGACACAGTATGAAACATGAAATAAATGGTGTATAACAGTTTTCAAGATAGAAACAACATTGAAAAATTTCAGCAAAGCAGACTGAAGTTCTGCAGTTTTGAGATATGTACCGAGATGGTTCAGCAAGAAAGCACATTTTTATGACTACCAAACATTCATAAGCATGGGATAATGATGATGAAGTTAAAGAACTTCAGAAAGTTAAAGAGTTGTTTGATGAACAGGAATGCACTAAAACAGCTTCTTCACTGAGACTTTAAAAGAATTTTTTTTCATCATGTTTGTGTTTCTAAATTAAGTCTCAAAAATGCATTAACTTGCAAACTATAATTATTACTTTTGATAGCCTAGCAATCTTTCTACTATTCCTAACTATTTCTTCATAAAACATCATGTGCTTTTAAAACGGCTTACGACTGTCTGAAGTTATACTACAAATAGGTAGGTTAGAGATAGCAATATAAAGACATTTAAGTTTAGGATTCAAGTCATATGATGAGTGTCAACAGTGCAGCTGCAGTTACAATTGGTAGCTCCATGGTGGAGCCAAAAGCATGAGCTTTACACTTATTGCTGAGACAGAATCAGAAACGTAATGTAAGTGTGAGAGCATCCAGCTTCCTACAGGAATGCTTTGTCCTGGCATATCCTACAAAACAGTGATTTCTTAAACCTAGCTGCAATTGAAGAAGTGTTTCAAGAAGTCTTTTTCATTAACTGAAAATAGCTAGTTGTTTATGTGGAATGCCAGTCATTAAATTTCATTGCTGCTGAATGTGGATTATATCATAGGTATACCAGAGCAAGGGAGACATTCCCATTTCAGAAAGGAAATCATACAAACAAAGCCATTCCACAAAGATTTCAGACTATAGTCAAGTGTCCTGGGAACAGTCAGCATCTTTGATTTTAGATATATGCTTTTATATGCCAATGAAAGGTATCATTCAGTGTAAAGCATCTTAACTGAGATGAAGTGTGTAAATCATTCCTTTATTGAAGTATCATTCCAAAATTAGCTTCATAAAGCAAAGACTATTCTTCCCTATTCACAAACATATTTTAAAATACAAACCGCCATATACGTCAGTTTTCAGTGAAGCCTTAATCTCATTTCCAAAACGGAAAGCTGTTTTGCTCTGTAAAATTATTATTTTTTAAGCATTATAAATTTTAATGTTCAGATATACATTAAAGTAATATGAGTAAAAAATAATGATGTAAAATAAGAGCAATTCTAGGTTATTTTGTACTAGCTATGTATTGCTCTTTCATAAAAAAAAAATGCCTCAAAACTGAAGTTGTGAGTGAAGCTCAATGCTGCTCCCCATGTTCTGTCAAGCTAGATTATTCTTAGAAGGAGAATGGGTGCTTCTTAATGCATCTTTTGTCACACTGGGGATACCCGAAAGAAAAAAAACCTGCCAGTTTAAAACTGCTTGTGAATTTGTGGAAACAGATTTCAAATGCCAAGTTATTACTCTGGATGAACCACTGTCACAGACAGTCCAGCCTTCTTGATGCAGGCATAGGTTGACAGTGTCCTAAACCAATTGAGAGCTATACCTTTGAGAGAGAGGGGGCTTCTTGTTGCCTGTGGCAGTACAATTTTATGGGTTTGTGAACCTTCACTTTGAAACCTTTTAAAAATCACGTTATCAGAAGAAGTCACTTATGTCTAATTACAGTGGGTTAATTTTTGTCCTAAAGCAAGCAAAGAGCACTCTGAGTTAAGGATCCCAGATTTCAGTTCCTAGTTACAGCTGAAGAAGATTCTTTTGATGTTGCCCATGTTTTGCCTGGCTAATGTAAAGAATTAACAGCATCCTCCCAGGTTCCTACAGCGTCTTCACTGGTAACCAACACACTAGGGATGAAATTTCTTCCACATATAAGCACGGTAACAGGATGTCACTTCTGCAAATTTCTGGAAATATAATTTTCAGGGCTGTGCCCTTTAAAAATACTTATAAAGGCAAATGAGCTACAAAAATGTGTTAAATGTTCATTTGTATATATGAAAGTCATTTAGTATATTAAAAATTAGGGGGAATATCAAATTTTAGGTTGCATCTATCTCCAACTGGCATGCCCATCCTGTACTCATTTTGGAAGTGGTACTTGCTATTCAGAGGTAGATATAAAATATCAACAGAGTACATCTTCATACATGACTGTTGGCCTATCATACTCAATTCACCTCCACTCATTTGAACATGGGCGAAAACTAGCTATTGAAATATACATTGCAAGTTAGTAGTGAATTTCTGTTTGTCTTAGAGTTAGAGGTTAAGTAAGCTCTGAAGTAAGAATCAATCTTGAGAAGTACTGTTTGAACTAAAAGACACCTTTCTAATTTGTAAGTTCTTCAGTGAAGAGATGTTTCTACTTACACGGTATTTCAGAGACTGGAGAAAAGGAGCTGGAAGCACTACTGCAGCTAAGGTGAGAGTGAGGGCTCTCAGTACTAAGTACAAGATATTGAGCCAATTGCCTGGAGCAAAAGTAAAAATGCAACGGTAAATTGCATGGAGTTATAAAATTATAATCTGCCTCTAATGACACACTTTGCTGTCAGAGACCTACTTCAAAAACTGAAGACTGCAGGATATTGTCAAAGTTCTGGAGCTATTCTTGCAGCACAGTTTGTGAGTGCTGTAGGCATACTACTATTTGCATAGCTGTTACAAAGTGAAAGATTTGTTTTTGCAAAATAGTGTACAACATCCCTATAAGGGAGGAGGCTAGACAACGAGAACAGACTGCATCTTCAGTGATGATGATAATGAGCTAACGATCTCAGAGACTGGCTGGACATCACAGTGGCTGTTGCATTACCAACAGGGAGGAAAAGGGTGCTGACATGACAACTGTCATGCAAACTCCTACTGAGCATGTTGCAAACAAGTTCAGCTGAGCTGTCAAGGAATATAAAACTGCTTATATAACCAATACCAGTTGTTTTGCTAAGGAAAAGAATTGTTATGACTCATGAGAAGAGCAAAGGAGTTGCCTGAAACATGGCAGAACAAGTTAGATTGTTGCAATGTTAAAAAGTCACCAATAAGCTGCTTACCAAGAAGGTAAAAAAAAAAAAAGGAACAAAAAAGAAAAAATATGGAAGGAGTCAGTCTGTGCTAGACAAATACTGTAATGACTAAATTAAAAAAAAACATATTTAGGAAACTGTAGTAATTAAGAAAGATCATACAAATATTTGAAAACATTTATTTAAAAAAATATAACTGGGACAACATAATTCTTAAGTATTTTTCTAAATTGCATAAAGAAAACCTAGATTTTGGGCAACAGTTTGGTTAAAGCACGTAGGATACCAAATAGTAGACTAATAGCAATGCTAAATGAAGAAAACTTCCAGGCTCAAAAGACACTGCTTTTAATTGCAATTCTAATTTAATTTGGATGTCATTATGTTGAATAAAGGTTAATCAATAACAGAACTAGACATTGTTTTGGAACCTACAGACGAACAGCAATAATGCAGCTGCCCACTGATTTCTCCATAAGGAAAAAGAAAGTAGTCCCAGCTACTAAGAATTGTGTTAGTACATGAATTTCCAAAGGAGTGATTTTCCCCAAAGTGAAGGCCATCATAAGCAAAACAGGTTAGAAAACAATGTTTAAAGAGAAAGATGTCAAAAGAAATTTAGAAATTCTTTAAAAATAAGATGGCTACTAGAAAGCAAGAATCATGCAGTAACAATTCTGTCATCAAGACAAGAATTACATTGAAAAGTGCATCCTGGTTCAGGGCACTGTGTGGACAGTACTTAACAGTACAAAAAACCAGCAAGAAGGAAATAGAAAATAAATAAATATAAACTTAAAACTTACAGGATATAGAAATCCAATAAAGAAAGTTAAAGGCATTTTGGAAAATGCATAATAGAATGGGCCTACAGAAAGTTAGAAGATTTAAGCATTACCAGGTCAGATGTTTTGGTGGGTAATTAGATTTTTCTTCTGATGGACATAGCAAAGTAACTCCTTATGGTGAGAGACCTTGCAGGCTGATTTTTTCCCTCTGCTACCACCACCAGTAGTGGTAATTTGAGTAGTGCCTAAGTACCTTCACAGGGAGAAAACACTGCATGACACTTAAAAAAGACAAGATTAAGAAAAAGGCATTGAAAGTCTAAAATCACACAAACTCATATGAGAAAATGCATGCATTTTCAGCAATGAGTAGGATTAACTATTGCAATGCCTTATTAATAGGATGGGTAGACTCACCTGATGTTTTTCTGGAAGACATGCTTGATCCAGGAATATTTTTGGATTCAGTACAGGGCACCTTGGCAAAAGATAAGGACTGGTAACTATAGAGGTCAGGCTAAATGCTCCAGTAATACCTACATTCAATGAAACTTTGAATAATACCATTGCAATAGCCTCTTCTCATGTCTTGCTTACTAGAGGAGACAAATCCCTGGCTGTACGCCCTGGGTCTGCTTCATGTTGTTAATCACTTTGTAATTTCCCTTAGAGAATATATTGACTAAATAGCCTCAGTCTCAGAATGTTCCTTTTCACCTTTATACCTCTCTGAAGCATCTGTAGCATTTCTCTGTGCTGGGAAAAGAAAATAACTTTACTTCTTTTAATATTTCAATGTTCCCAGTGTCTTAGTTTTCTCAAACCTGAAGTAGCAGACCGATCCTTTGGAGAGAAACTCCAAATTTGTAGAAGACATTTAAAATCCTTCCTCCATAGTAACTGGGAAGCTTCTCTCCAGAAGTTTTCAGTTCTTTGCAATTCTTTTTCTTTCTTCAGCTCTAAGAACACTTCAGAAAAAGTTATCTCTATGAAAAATAAATTAATTCAAAAATGAAGTTTCCTTTTCCTTACATACGTTTCTGCACTAAGTGCCTCAGCAGCCCTTTTAGTTTGATTAGTCTGAATGAAAAAAAAAAAAAAAGTTTATTTTTATGCAGTTTTATACATGCTGTTGAGTATAGAAAAAGGCAGGAAACCAAATAATATTAAAAAATCACAGTTTGTGTCTAAAATGACATTTCTGTCTGGAAAAATACCATGTCATAAGCTGATAATGCTGAAATTAAATTAAAGGATAATTCTTGGTAAAAAAGCCTCAGGCAGCAATGAAATACTTTGCTGATAATCTGGTGTGAAGCTGGGACAAACCAGTCCCAATTTAAGAAAGCCATGATGATGGAGGAATCTAATGGGTCACCTGCATTAATACATTTTTCAACTTCAAAGCGCATGCTTTGATGGTCTTTCCCAATGTGGAAGCTGTACCAAAATTTTATACACAATGAATCAAGGCAGAAAAGAAATTAAAGTGGAAATTGCAACAATGGTACAGGTAATAATAATTCTTCCTTATTACATATTTCCTATTATAAATGTATGTATTAAGACTGGTATCCAGGCCTGATTGGGACTCTTAGGAACTGTGACCACTAAGGGTACCCACAGAAAAGATCACATCACATCACAGTGTATCCAAACTGCCTCCTTCTACTGCCAGGACTGTAAAAAAAGCTGTGGTGTCTGGCTTACTGGCATTCCCTTTGTCAGTTAAACAAAGGAATAACCTATAAAATTATGTAAAGCAAATACAAATGTATGCTAGTTACTACTTTATGCAAGATATAGAATTTCTTTCTATCTAGTGCTTTGAGGCACAAAGCATTTATTTGATTTTTCTTTGGACTTCGCTCAAATTTAAACTCTCCTTCAGGGCTATCAGATGAGCTGCCCAGAAGCAGCTCAATGGAGCTGGAAATATAGCAGGTGCTGAATGGATGCTCTCCCTTGCCAGTAGCTGTAGCATGTAGCAAACTTGCCTTTATTGGCTTCTAAGGCAGTGAATCTGCCCTAGTTTTTCACCACAGCCTCAGGCATGCTGCTGATCATTTAGATTTAAGCTTATTGGAAGTTGTAAATGCATCTCGCTGCAGCTACCTGTAACTTTTCAAAAAGGTGTAACTGGCAAGTCAACTCAGAAATCTGCCTCAAACTTTATCTCAATAAATTGCATTTAATCTGTCTACTGTTTGATACAAAAGATCTTCTTTGTTAAAAACACATCTGCAGACTTTGGAGCAGAATGTGGACAAATGATCGATCAGACTCAGCAGTTGCTTGCAAAAAAGTATTGATTTTCTGTAGATAACAAAGCATCTAAACATTTAGGGTATATTACCATTTTACATAACCTTAGAAAATAAGGTACTACAGCTTTAGTGTTCCAGCAAAGAAATTTACTCCGTGGCTGTTAAGATATTTCTCTCAAAGTATTTTGGTTTTCATCCTTTCTCAGAGTGTTCTAGAGATAGATAATTATATTTCTTTGTGAGGGAGACAGATAAACTAGATACTGTAAAATGCATCCAGTTACTCTCTTTTTGTTTTACATACATGGAACTTTAAAATTTTTATAGATAGTAATATTTTCTAATGGCCATTCCTGTTTGCCCTATATATATGCGGTCCACTACAAGTATGAAGTAAAAACTTCCCTCAAATTACCTTAAACATGATTGTATTTGCTCTCAGTGGAAAACCAAGCAAAACCAAAAAACTCCCAGCAACTAATTCTTAAAACCGCCTATGCATTTACACATATCTGGAAAAATAATCCAAAGGATGACCAAGATAAATACTTGGAATTTAAAAACTGCAGACTTGACCTAAATTGCTGTGTGATTTGCTGTTAAAAGTGTTGATTTGGGAAATATTTGGTGTAGATGTGAACAGCTTAACGTATGATGGTACATGTATCTAATTTTCAGGATTGATAGGATTATTCCTGTGAGTAAGCTTTAATTATAACTAAGTATCATAAAATTTATCCATAACCTGGATGGATTCTTTCAGAGCACTGGGAAACGAAGAAAAGCAAAAGGAAGATACCACACCAGTAAAATAAGAGATCAAATTAGTCCAATACTGAAAGATTCAACCACTTTTACACAGTCTAGTCTAGCATTTAGGAAAGAAAATATTGAGTATTCGTAAGTCATGGGCTCAACAAATTTTGAACAAGTTTTAACTTTTTTACTTACTTTACTTGTAGGAATACTTTTAGTAGTGGAATTTACATTCCTTTAATTCCGTAACTTCATGTGCCAGTGCACTGGTGTGCCTAAGGGAGCATCTGAAATATAAAACTGGTAAAGACCAGATAGGCTTCAGAAGCAAGCTTAGTCCATCTTACTGACAGAGGTCATTTCCATTAATATCATATCTTAATAACTGTGCCCTCAGAGTAGCACAGAGCCTTGCACATTAGCTTTTCTCATGAACCCTAGGATTGAAAGTTGTTTATAAAAAGGATAAAAGCATGACACATGGTTATAAAAAGGCATATTGCATGTATTAAGATTGATCTTTTACTTCAGTACAAATACTTCTAAAACATCCCTATTCCTTTAGGCTGAAGGTGAGGAAGAATTATATCTTGAAGCCAAAATTCACAATAAAAACTATTATTTAATATTTCTAGAGCAGCTCCCTCTGGTGGATAATGATTATCAAGAACAGTATATGAAGGATTAGACACCATCAACTCTTACTGCTCTGCTCTTGACCAACGTAAATAGGATTATGCATGTCTGAAAATCCCAGTGCTCCTGATCCCACGGCTGTTCAGCTGTAATGTAATGTCTACCATCTTATATGTTCTAGAACTCAGTTAAAAGGCATTAGCTGGTCCATGCCCATGACCATCTCCCACATCTACAGAGTACACTACACTTTATGATTAACTAATACATTTTTGCTTGCAAATAAAAATGTAGTTTCCCCATCAGATTCAGCATAACAGAGGAAATTATCAAAATCCAGATTTTTAAAAACTAAAGCATGGTATATTAAATCAGTGCATTTCACAGCTGAAGGAGGTCAAGGGAGCCTCCACTGTCAGTTACTATGCGATACCTAGCTAGGTCTTAGTTATCTAGTTCCTTTGATTATCTACTCTTACCCTAAGGATCATCACTGTGATTTTTACTGCTGTAGTAGTCTATATTGTGCAAGGCTTATTAATTGTGAGAACTACCTTCTATCCCTTTTTCTTGCTTAGGAAAGGCACAAATGGCTGAGGATAGGAAATGTATTTCTCCTTTGTCCCTTACCTAGCTCCTTCCCACGGGCCAGTTCTTCACAAACTGAGGATTCTCCTGCTGTGAATTTCCAAGCTTTATAATTTTTTTTTTGGTGCTAATTAATCTGTAAAAATAGTACAGACCATGAGCTGTTTGACCTTTCCAGACCTTGAAATTATTTCTACATCAAGAACGAAAAATTATTCTGCTTAACTATGTGAATACAAATTTCAGAAGAAACAAAAAAAGAGAGTTCCAATTTACATGAAAAATCTGAATGTTACTGCAACTAGATATAAACAACGTTATAAAAGCTTTTTTAGTCTGCTGTTAGCTGCTGCTGAGCAAGTGTCAGACTAGTTCCACTGTCATCTAGGGCAGCACTTAAAAGCACAGAAAACATAACTGGGAAAAGGTGGCTGAGAGGTTGAGATGTATCACTGACTAAGCAGTGAGATTCCTACATCATTCATAAGGAGTGTTTTCCTTTATCAAATTATGATTGCCTATCACAGGGACATGAGAAAACCATTACCAACAAACTAAATGAACCTTGAAGAGTTGGAGGAGCACTGAGACAGAAAACGACAAATAAGCACTAGGATACGCAGTCACACTGACTGTCTGACACCAGTCAGAGAGGGGCGTTCTGTCTTAGACAGGGGCTTCTCCATCCCCAATAGATCTGGAAGTGGACTGGACATTTGGGCTGAATGGGATATCCTCTCCCCCAGGCATTTACCTTGCTGACAGAGGTTTGATAGTCTGTGAAAGCAGTCACAAAGTGCAAGACCAAATGCCCAATCAAACCGTAAATCCTGTTGTATCCTTGTCACACCTTGCCACACAGGTCCACTCTATCCCTTTAGAGAAGACAAACGATAGCACTGTGCACAGATTTCAAAAGAAGGGGATGCCATAGTTTTAGAGAGTGGTAGAATACCTTTTTCTGTTTGCATCTCTTTTTGACATTGTTTGCTTCTTTGGAACACCGTACATTGAAACACTGTTTTCTTAGAAAACATTTATTGTAATGTGGATAGCTTTATCTGCTGCAGCCCCATAATCTCATCCCTGAATAATAATAGTCAACTTGGAACTCATCATTGCATACATAAAATGCTAATATTTTCCTCCTATTACTTTACATTACTATTATACATTACATACTATTATTTTCATAGCCATTTTATCACTCAGTCACTCCGTGTTTTTTTTTTGTCCTTTTGTAATTACTCACAGTTGGTCCTTTTCTTTACTACACTCCCATAATTTTGGTTTAACAGCAAACCATTTACTCTCACTTATTGAACTCCCTTTCCAGGGTATTTAAGAATACATTAATCAACGTGGGTTCAAACAGAGATACCGGTGGAACTCCAGTGTTGACCTCCTTCCACAGAAAACCCACTGTTTATTTCTAGCTAGTAAATAGATATTTTAACAATTAAGAACATAGAAATAACACTGGTGTTTATAGCAGTTAAGCACCCTCTATGAGAAGAAAATTTCACCATATTTCTCAAGATTTTCACACAAGTATCAGCAAGTTATAATTTTAAGTGTTAACCCATAGCATACATCTCTGTAGGCTGTACCTACTCTGTAGTTTGTATCTTTTATATTTCAGAATAAAAAAAACCAACCCTAAACAGCCTCCAGGGAGGGAACTTGTGTTTTGCTTCCGTGATTGTTAAAAATTATTTAATAATCACAATTCATTTTAGTTATCTCTATTGACTGTGAGGAACAGTTAAGTACAATTGAATATTAGTCCAGAAAATACTTATGTGTTTAACTTGCATTAATAATTCCAACGACTTCATCTGGTTCCTGTTGTGGTACTGAAAGCCAAATGGGCTCATCAGGCATGTGATTAAAGATGCATATCTGGCTTTCAGTCCCACAACAGGAACCAAATGAAGGAATTTTGATTATTAATGTAAATTAAGTATTACACTATAGTGGCACTGCTAAGGTGAGTAAAGATTAAACTAGTTGTAAAATCAGGAAAGGAATAATTTCTACACCTTAAGCTTTAGCTTAGCTTTAACATAAAGAAAGTTTTTGAAAAGAAAGGGAAATAAAACAATGAGTGATCCTGAGTAACAAAAGCAGATTTCTATGTGAAAATTGACACATCTGTTTTATTTTGCTCATGGAAGAGTGACAGAAATTGTGGAGAAAAACAGTAAGATAGTGGAGAATGAATGCATGGAGAATGAATAAGAGCACAGCATGCCAGTTCTAAGAGAAATGTTTCATTCTATCTAGCGTTATAGTTGGAAGTCCTCATTTCTTCTATATTTTTATATTTGTAGGGAATGTTGCTATTTTGAGAATTATTGAGAATCTTTGCCTTAGCTCTGATCTTGCAAAATAGGTCAAGACACTTTGGAATCTCAAATCCTTCTGTATGTCAAAACCTAGAATAGACCCATCTGTTCCAGCTTTCACCTGTTTAAATTCTTGTACTTCAGTTAGCTTTTGTTACAATGTCTTGTAAAACTTGCAATCAAAACATACTTTGAGTATGCCCAGCTTGTTTCATATTGAACCTAGGTGTTTGAGCAATTATTTCACTAGACTATCATCAGGCATACATGGGAGAAATATTTTCCATTCCTTGTAATTATGTGGCAATGATGTTAAGCATGAATATCTTCCTACTGTTTTCCAAAAACATTTCTCTCGTGAACACTGAAGCAATTTTTGAATAAGGAGATGATCACTTGCTTGTCCCCTGACATCTATAATACTGTCTAAATGGCAACTTTTGAATCAAGGACTGTGATAACCAAGTCTTGTCTGTAAACCATCTTTACTATCAATGCTTCCAATAATGGATATTTTCAAACAAGACAACTTCACTCATAAACTAGGAAAAAAATACTACTTTTGCTGTAATATGAAATTAAAGGAATATGATTCATTTAAAGCAGTTACTTATTTATTCTGCTTTGCAGCAAATCACTTGGGAGCATTTGCAGCTTTCAATTTGCCAGGGTTTTGCTCTTCTACAAATCAAATTAGTAACCAAATCTCTTGTTAGGCAGAATTCTAGGGAAACTGGAGTTCATGGGCAGTTAAGCAGAGATGCCCTAAGCTTTTGTTTCTGCTGGGGTCTTGCTAACAAGATGCCAACATAGGACAAGAGTGCCTAAGGCCTCTGATGTGACACAAGTGAAAGTTACTGAGGCTACAAACCTCACTGAGCATCCAAACACTGCGCTTTACAAGCATGTTTGAATCTCAGCCATGCAGTTTTAATCTTTTAACTGTTTCTTGTTTTGCAGCTGTGCTAAAATACCAGCAACACCAAAATTGTTCTTTGATATGGATCATAAAGCACCCCTACTGGTCTTTCCATATTAAGAGACTGTCAGCATTTCTGAACATAAAACTTGTTTTTTCTCTCTCACAATGATCCTGTAAATTCTTTGTAATTCACTGTAAACCTTTGAGTAGTCATCAATGACTAAGGCTGACTAGTATACACAGGAGCTATAATATCTGACACTAGCTTTACAAGGGACCACTTCTCTAAGTGGACCCAGCCTGGCTGTATTCTGTGGAGGGATGGAATTATGGTATGCATACGTTACATAGTAGCATTACTTTTAGTGTAGCATCAAGAGTGTTCTGAGGTAGAAGTACATCAACATGAAACAAAACCTTCAAAGTAACCACTCCACTTCTTCAGAGTTCTCACAGAAAGGTTTTTTTTTTTTTTTTTTTTTTTTTTTTTTTAACATATAAACCATGAATTTATGCTGTGAGGTAAATCAGAACAAGATGATACAATTTCCTTTTCTTCCCTGTTCCATTATGCCATGCTATTCCCCAGACTTCAACCATTCAGTCTAGGATTGTGGGCCAGAGAGGGAGAATGTATTATCTGAACTGCTAGAGAGACATCTTTTTCTTGCAGTCTTGGATATCTGGGCTACGGGGATTAGATGCTGAAGACCTTTCTCCACCTGAGGCATTAGGAGATTTTCCCAGAGTGAATGAATGCAACTGCTGTAGATCTCAGCTGACTTCTGCAGAGTTGCACTCACTGAGATACAGCAAAAACCTTTAACATGACACAGTCTGTTTCCTTTTATGGATTGTTAAAAGTAATTTACAGATTATGTGGATAGGTAATTCACAGCTATCAGTTTAGCATTTCATTTACAATGACATTTGTATGAAGTGCCATGGGTATGTTTGCCATTTCAGAGAAGGAATACTAGAGTTAAGTACACATATAGTGCGTAGTGAGTGCACAGTCTCAGCACAATAGAGACATACCTTAGTAATTTGGGAAAATACTTATTTCTTCCATTTATCTTGAAGCCTTGTCACATCAAATTATAAAATCCACCTGAACCAAGTGACAAAAGCCTAAATTAAAGCACAATTTCTAGCTCTTCTTTCTCCACATGAAAGCAATTTGCTATTCTGCAGTTTTGGGGGAAAGGGGGGCTTTTGAGAGTTGTTGTTTGGGTCTTGTGTAACCTAGTAATCATTAAGTTATACAATTTTCTCCGTTATTCTCTGTAGGCAGCTTTATTTCACTTTTCTAGAACTCCACAGTTCCTCTGTGTGCTATCTCTATATCTGGTCTTTGGAGAAATTTGCTTTGATCTTTAAACATCTCTTGATATCAGCTTCTTCAGCGTATGGAAGACCATTCTTCCTTCCCTGTTTAAAAACTGCTTTCTTTCCATTCCTTATCTGTGGACTAGATTTCCCATGGCCCTTTTGAAATTAACATTCCCAAAGTAATTCTGGGATCCATTTTAATAGTAAATACAGTTCACTGTATATGAGTAAATGAGAAGTTTGATTGATCTATTTTTAGGTCAGAAGAAAGGCTCAATTAAACTGATTAATGGATATCTTGTTCCAAGAGTCATCAATAAAACCATAAATGAAAACATAATCCACAGTGGATAAATGTCAGATGGTATATAATGCAAAGTATAGGTTTTTTATATCATATATGACTGCTGCTTGAATCCACTCATTGCAGAACTCACAAAAAGAGAAAAAAATATAATACTGATTTAGTTCTGAACAAGGGCAGTATTTGGTTCAAAATACCTCAATCAAATAGGGACTTTGTAACAGTGACCTATATCCTTATAGAAGAAAAGAAATACAGTATTAACTATTCATAACACTATCGATTACCTTCAGTTAGGACCGGTATATAAAAATGTGAAGCTTGTAAAAAAAGGAAATGAAAAATAGCAGCTGAAAGGGTAAAATACACATGGAAAATAGCTGAAGACACTGCACTAGTAAATCAGAATAAAAATAACATCACACCAAAAGCACATCTAAAAGGCCCCCTCTCTGAAAAAAGGGCCATTTTTTTTATGGGATGTACCATAATTAAATGAAACAGGAGGCTCTTACAGCAAAGATGCATTAAAGACATGGAATTAGGAGTAAATCAGACCAGGAAAAGCATTACCTTTCATAACATAAATGTGAAACCGTTAATGATGCAAGACAAAGAAAAGATCTGAGGAACATAAATACCCAAAAGCTATGACTAATTTTACAGACTTATTGTAAGCATGGAATCTGGCAAACAGCTGTATGGCCTTGTAATCCTGTGCCAAAGAGCTGCAATTTCAGGGTTATTAGATCCTGTAGATACAGAAAGGATGTTGGGGAAAGAAAAAGCCATCACAGAAAATTTGAGCATCCCAATGCCTTGATGTTCATGGCAGAGAAGCCTAAGGAACGCTGATACCACAGCCTTTCTTTATAGGAGATAAGGCTGAGGAATCGTTTCAGTTAGACATGCTAATAGATAATTTTTAAAAAAATCAATAGATTGAATATTAATACATCACACAGTTCATGTGATATTTGCTCGATATTTCAACGTGAAATTGCCAACACATAAAGCATGTTAGTTATCCTTTAAATCAGGTTTACTGCCAGAGGAAACGAAGATTGCTGGTGGAATTCCAGCTTCCTAGAGAAGTCTAGATTATTCTGCAACAATATGTAAGGAAAATTAATAAATTCCGTAATACAGACTTGAAATAGTACTTTGCAAAAGAACTAGAGATAGAGAAAAGGGTGATCAGGCTAACCATTGAGTGGCTTCTATGTAACTTATATGTAGCTATATATTATCCAGATTGCAAAAGGGATGGCTCAGAGAGATTATGGTAGAGCGATATAGCCCTATGAAGGTTCTGAATTAAGTGAAAAAAAATTCTAGTCACTTTTTCCTACCAAAACACCTGAATTAGGTTACACAGGCTTAAATTATCAAAAGATTTATAACAAGCAAAAGACAATAACAATTGTAAAATTACACAACTTTACCATGGTGTTTAGCAGTAGACAAAATGGTTTAAGAAATAATTAAAGAAGTAATAAAAGAAAACCCATCAAAGGCTAGCATATATAATGTGGGAGAAAATAGTATAATAAAATATAAATTATTGATTTTTTTAAAAACTTGGAGGAAATATTAAAGGATCATACATCTACTCTACCTTTATTTTCAATATGCTTTCCCTATGCACCTGTGACTGGCCACCGTCAGAGATGGGATACAGCAGTGATGGATTGTTGCTCTGATCAGTAGGATCATTCCAATGCAACTGCTATTGCTATATATCTAATGCTGTAGCACTTTGGCAGAAGAGGATTCTAAGGCAATCAAATCATGTTCAGATAAACCAGGATGGTTAAATGTTCATATCGTATACTTGTAGCTGAATTTTGAAGTTGCAAAGTGTTTGTCAATAACAGAAATAATTCAGTTATCATTTTTAATAAATCTAGTTATGGCTATGATTTTTAAAAGTTGGGAAGTGGTTTTTTTTGGGGGGGAGGGTGTTGGGTTTTTTTAAACAAGACAACTACTATGCACATCATTTAAATTCAGATGTTTGCATTTATTTTATCATACTACATATTAAAATCTAGAATAGTGCAAACAAATTGGGCAAAATCTGAGGGAGAGATATTATAACATTCAGACAAGGTACAGGGTTCATGGCATAGTTACTCTATAATATCATTCAGATATGAATTTGCACATGATAATCATTATTTGTTTTGACATTTGCCAGTGCCATGCCTGACTGTTACTTACTTAGAAAGCTAGTTTTATGTCATTTTTATTGTCATCATGTATTTCTTCTGACATTCCTTTGCCTTCAGACAGTCTTGATGTTATATATTTGAGTATTATAATCATAGAGCATTCAAACTGTATTTGAAACACCCTGCAATATTATATGATGGTATGTGTGTATATGATTATCAAAATTTACTTTTAAATGAGACATTTTATGAATTCTTTAATATTAATGGCATTATCTGCCCTTTAAAATCTATTATAAATTTGGGTTCACTTATGTGTGAGTACATGTTCATATGTGTATAAACATTTGTGTGTACACATGCATATATGAGAGATCTATGTGTAGCTTGACCAAAAAAAAAAGTAATACAAATAGAATGTGACACTTCCTCAAGTCTTTTGAATGTTTAACGGAGTTGAATCTAACATAGAACTCTATAGGGAAAAGAAACGTCTTCCCTTATGTTCAGTGAGCGGACTTCTAGAATTGACAGCTGGTATAGAGCTGTTGCATAAACATCTAATTAAATAGGTGCAACCGTCCTATCCAGCAACTACTGTCCCAGACACATGGAACTGAAGAGGCCCTCACACCAGTGCAGAGCCAGAGGAAGCCTGGCCAGTCACCCACTGTACGGAGGGTTATGCTGCTCCCCTCTGCTCCACTCTCCCCTTTTCTGTCACTCATGCCTTCATTCAAAATTTCGGTATTTATCTGAAGTAACTGCTGCAATGTTAAAGCAGAAGAGTTTGAAGGAGCATGGGGAGACAGCAGGTGTCTCAAATTCTGTATAATTGCATTAAAAAGCACAAAGGAAGACAATCACATACTAGACGTTGTTTGCTATGAGATACATTCTTTAACTGCTTATACGCTTGCTCGAGCAGGACTTGAGGAGTGTAGTGAGGTCAGATGAAACTTACCAAAGGCCTTACTATGCTACCATAAATCACAAAGTTGTACAGAAAAGTTTTGGTCTTGTATCTTTCTTTAAAAATATTGCTCCTGACCTTTACACACAAAAGCCTAAATTCTCCTTTCAGAAATACATGCGCAAGAAAAAACATAAGACTGAAAAGAAATATTTTCTGTAATGTGCTGTTACCACAACAACTCTATATGACATCTATACTTAAAGTTGCAACCAATACTTCTAATACTTATCTGTGTCCCTTCCTTCAAAGGGAAAAGAAATATTTTTTATTTAGGTGAGAAAGCTGCAGAACTTTTTCTCTTTAAATATCTTAAGTTCTTCATAGCAGCAGACATACACTCAGGCAGTTTTTAAAAACATACAATAGATTATAAAAACTCTTTTTGTGTGTGGCATTTTGTCTGAATGCCATGACACCCCATTGGAAAAATCACATACCTTCTAAAAATGTCGCAATGCAAATGTATTACCTCTGCAATGGAGACTGCTGCCCTTTAAGAAAACAGTTTTCTTCCTTTGGTAATATTTTGAGCCATGTCCTGCTGCTGTTCCTTTCATCCTGCTTTATCTTACTTTCTTGATGACCTCCTGTAGAGGCATGCTTTCCTTCTCATTGACTCATGCAGCGTGGAGCATGTCAGGCTCTTCAGAGTTTCTTAAATATTTGGTTGAAGGTCAGTCCTGCCATCTAGGAGAGAACAAACACATAGGTTTATGCTGTGCTGCACTTGTAGAAGCTTGGAATGAAAAAAAACCCCAAACCCCACTTTCTCAGTATGATGGTATTAATTTGTAACCCTGGGATGCTATAACCTGTGCTGCTGGAGGCTTGCCAACAGTAACAGCTTGATGCTCAGGCATGCATATTTCACTTACTTTACAAACCAGTAGAAAGCAAAGATGCAGACAAGTCATACGAGAAGGAAAGATTCATTTTTTTCTTCTGCTGACACTGTGTAATTGAATTACGGGCAGTTGTTTGGTGTGAAGCCTTGATCCCATTGAACAACGGCAAAACTTCTGTTGTTATCACTTCATCTGGGGAAATTCATGTGGAGCTTTTTGGAATAAATCATGGAGACTTAGAGTCCTGGAGAAGCAAATGCTCTCCTTTGGTTCTCTTCCTCTTTATGCCAAAAGTCAGCAAGTGGGTGAAAAACACTACTTTAGGCAGGTATTTTGAGATCCAGAAATAAACTTGGCAGGACTTCAGTGCCACTATTTACCTAGAACAAATATTTATCCATGTGCACACAACAGACTCATTATTTGCTTAGAAATACACTTTAGAATGTTTTCAAAGACAACTTAGAAAATTTGACAAAGCTATGGTATAACCTTTGGATAGCTTCAAACAACTGCAGTGTTAAAAAGAAAATAAGGTGCTTTGCTTTCACACATGGAATTTTCCCTCCAAGATTAGTTCCTAAACCAGAAACATTTAACTTTGCATTAGAGAAATATTTGGCACATGATGCTTCAGTGAACCTCCAATAATAGGAAACCAAGAAGTCTAACTTCCTAAAAGCACAAGAGGACTCTATTTCATAACCTATGAAGAGATAGCAAGACTATGACAGTAAAACTGAAGCTTTTTTTTTGGGTATTTCATAGATTTCTAAAATATTTTCCTTACATATTTTGCCCCACATACTGAATATTCAGCCTTTATGCACAAGAATTGGTGCTAATGATCACAAAAAGTGGTAGCAAATATAATTAAGAACATCATCTTTTCTAAACATTTTTTCTGCAAAACATGTAACAACCACAGAACACACATTGCCAAAGTCTGGCAAATAGTTTCTTGACCACAATGGGAAGGGTCTCTATAAACTCCCATTTTTAAAGTGATTCTGGAAGTCACTCTTATTTGAGCTATGAAAGTCTTAATTGCATGTCATAACAGCATTTACTGTTTTACAAGTACTGGCATGCTGTACTTGTGTTCTTTGTTTTGTGCAAATCACTCTTCGAGGCTTTTCTACCCTCTTTTGATTTTCTTAGGTCCTGCAGGCAAATACATTTTTCATTTTATTCAAATAATAAAGTGTTTTTAGTGATTTCTCAGGCTCATAAGCCCCTGTTACCATAGCATGTGAGACCTTTCTTTATGATCTTACAATATATGAAGATCAGCATAGCAATAAGGTAGGGAAAAGTTCTTATTTTCTACATGGAAAACAGAGAAACCACACTGCTACAGCATGAAAGAAAGAAGCGCTGCACTGGCTTTTCAGTTTTCAAAGCTTGCTTTCTGTGATGAGTTTTCCAATGGTATATTTCCACTTCTGCAGCAAGGTGCATAGATGGAGCTTGTGGTTGTTTGTCTAAGCAAGAAGACATGTTATTAGAAGCATATTATGTGTAAAAATACATTTTGATTCAGTTTAGATTAGTTTCTACCTTAATCTCAATTATATATGCAACAAGTACATTTATTAATCTAATAAGTATTCTTTGGCTGTAATTTAAATAACAAAAGACAACTTAATTGCTTTAAGAAATTTACTGTTACTGTATTTTCTGTGACTTATCAGGCGAATATTATGTACATCAATCACTGTTTTAGTGTTGAAAAAAATTGCAATTACAGGAATAACTCACATTTTAATAATGCTAAATGCTGTTTCACTGTGTAAGAGTCCGTTGTCAAGATGCATAATATTCAGATTTCCTTTCACTTAATAGCAGAGCCAATGAAGAGAAAAAAAAGAGATATAACTTTAGTACCGTCATATTTTCATTTCTGTTAAATATCACACTGAGTATGGTTCACATTTATCAATTTGAGTGTGCAGCAGTTATAGGCTATGCTTTTGTGTATGTAATTTCTTTTATTAATTTTCCCACAAATCAAATTATATGAGAAGAAAAAGGGGAAGTAAAGATAATAGTTTCATAAATATCTTAAGGGCAAATCATAAATTGCATCACGAATCATTGCTATATTGTCCTTTGTCTTTCAGCTGGAGAAAGAGGAATCAGAAATTCTCATATAACTTTACTTTTCCTCTTATAATAAATCATACCATGATTTAAATGGTTTCAGCCTTCTTTCTGTACGCTTCCTTGCTGCTTTACACAGATACTAAAAATTAAGGCTTTTTTTTTTTGTGAAAGCAGGTGCATATATTTCAAAAGCACATGCAATCACAAAAGCATTCACAAAACCGAATTCTTGTCTTTAAGAAGCAGTCATCCTTCCTTTGACAATTAAAATATTCATTTGGATTTGCAAATGTTTCTTTTTTGTTTTCAGTTTCCCACGTTGCCTCTGACCTGGTTCCCCTTTTCCTTTCAAAATACCACGAACAGGTCTTCTTACTGATGTAACTCAGAGAATCTTACAACATAATGTAGGCTGTGCCCCCTGAGTAAGAAGGGGCTGTTCTGGCAGCTGGGCACCACAGAGGTTGGGAGGGGAGTGAGGTGAAAAGCTGCACCATGCAGTGCTGGCATATGATACTGAAGCTCAGTGGGGGTGGTATGTGGTCAGGAACAGCAACCGTTTTAGCCTCAGAAGCTGCATACCCAAGCTCTAGTCTGGCTGAGATGTACGTCACATCCCTTAGGAGCCTAAGAGAAGCGGTTGCATGAATGTCCCAGGAAAGAGGTATACCTAACCCCAGGGGTTTCCTCAGCAATTACCCACTCCCTTCACTGGTCAGTGAAGTCAGCCTGCACAGTTCCTCCTGGTTTACTTACTCCTCTATTTGGGGATCTGGATTAGCTTTGCACAAGCTAACCCCACCCAGCAGTGGTGACCTAACCCCAGAAAGACCCATACTGTGAATTGCTCAATTGCTGAATCTTCTCCAGCTATGTGTTTACATACCACCTCTGTATGTTAAGATCCAAAGACCGTATCAGCAGCTATGCTTTGGGCATCTTCAGCTAGGGACTATCCAGTGAGACCTTAAGCCTGATTATGAAAAGAGGTTGAGAAGAATGAGCTTGCCAGATGTCATGTTTCATAGCTTTTTAAATGTAGGTAACAAGTCTAATGTCAGAAAGGAGGGCCGTCATACACTTCTGAGCAGCATTACCCAATGTCTTTTCACTTCAGACTGTGCTGGGAAACTACTGGTATAAGATAAATTAATTTCATCTTGCCTGCTTTGTCAATCAGTGTAAGAAGATATTAAATCACAATAGAAAAGACATTGTAATACAGTGATTATTCTCCTGGGATACCCTAAAGCATGAAGAGCAGCCAAGAGTTTTATATAGTACAGGACAGTAATTATCTCATGACAAGTATGCTCCCTGGAGATCACTTTAGAGCTATTTTAAAGATATTGTGGAGAAAAGCAGGTATATAATGTTGTACTAGAAGAAGACAAAGATGGCACTTTACAGTCACAAAAATGAGCTTTAGCTGACTGTGAGGTACACACTGATTAATTTAAAACGTTAACAGCCAGTTGAACATCTCTTCAGTTGAAGCATATTTATAACAGAGTGTAACAACCAGTTAATCATACTTTGTAGCTGTAGCACAAAAAAAGAAGTTGGAAAACACCACTCTTCTTTTTTCAGTTATTTAGCTTGATATAAAGCGCTTCCTTTGTTGTTTTGCCTCTTAAATGTACTTTAAAAAAATGCAAGACCATTCTTCCATTTTTTTAAAAACCACAGCATTTGACACAAATGTGAAATATTGCTAAAGAAGGAGTGTTGAAGCTATGGTTTGAGTTCTGGGGAATGTCAGCAACTGACCTAAATTGAAATCAGTTTACAACTCCTGCAGTAAGATATGCAACAACTTTGCCATATGCTTCATTCCCTTCTTGCAATACACAGTTGCTTACATAGTTCTAACACTTGACTATTTTAATATCCCTGGAAAATTGCATATGGTTAGTGTTTCTCCTCTTCTTTTCACACAAGGACAACAACTAAAGCATTTTTTCTTTAGCCTAAAAATTTTCCTTGCACCCAATATACTTGATTTGTTTCTATCATCACAAACTATGTATGTCATAAAGACAGCATGTGTGCTTGAGTGTGTGTGCTTGTGTGTGTGTAGGAATTTTTTCCCTGAACTGTCTATGCTTTTCTTGAAAATGGGACCTTCATGAAGTACATGGAAAATTGAATTGCGGCATGCATAAGTATTTGCTTACAAATCTCTGTGTAAAAAAAAATTAAATCTTTAAAAATTACCATGATAGTTGAAAAAACAGCAAATTAATTCAATTATAAAAGACAAGTATTGATAGTGCTAAATAGACTTTAAAAGTAAATTCTATAACTTGATGTTTAGAAAAATATTACCGCAAAATACAGCCACGTCTGCAGATTTAAGAGACGATATTATCCTTATTTTTATCAAGAATCATATGGAGACAGGGTTAGTAGCAAACATCTGTGGATGCAATACGCACTCCTCATGTGTCATAAAGTCAAGGGGATCAAAAAACTACACTGCTACAATATTGATTACTCTTTTGCTTAGAATGGAAATGGAAAAATGGGAATAACATATTTACTTTTTTTTGTAATGTCCCCCTAGGGCATATGCTGATATTGAAACAGGACAGGAAAAAAAAAGGCAACATGATTTTGAGGATACTATTTACAAATAGGTATTATGAAGTGCCAGTCTATTTGTATTTCCCTCTTTTTCCCTAACCAATCTCACTAAGATATAACAATGGAAAGGAAAGGCATTACCCCATTGTCAGTATTCTTGTCACATTCTTTATTAAAGGACTAAAAATTATATTCATTTTTAAAGAGCTCGAGGACTCCGTAACAGAAATAGAAGACCTCTCACAAAGCAAGAAGAGGAGTCAGAAATTCATGCAGAAAAAGGTGAAATTCATTTTTGGAAAAGGGCCGGCACATTGTCCATGTCCCATTTAGTTTTTAACTTGACAACTTCATTGACTCTCATGCAATCCTGTGCCCAATGTCTGCTCCCAGGATAGATTTGACACAGGATAATGGAATATAGAACAAAGGCTAAAGAAAGCATTAAGACCTGTAGTATTTACAGGATATATATGAAGTATTTTCTGCCTAGACATAAGCAAATTTTGAAGCAGCATCAGTAGATGCAGCTAGGGGTTAAGGATCCAAGTGAACCACCAGTGGTTTTTTTTTATTTCCTAAACTTAACTGAAGAGGAGGGACTTGCTGTGCCCTGTGCTATTCTCTTAACACTTATTATTCCCTCTTTAGTATTCTCTTCCTCAGCTCTCCAGTACAACACATCAGGCATTATACCCGATCTCCCTTACAACATGTCCCCTGTGTCTTTGCAAAATAAAGGTCTGCTTACAAAAGGCTAAAGATCAGCTCCAATAGACGACTCAGGATCACCAGAGTTTCAACTGCTATACAGTTTAACCTTTAGTTAAAGACCAGTCTGTGAGAAGAGGTATTACTGGTTTGTTTGGGTTTTTTTTCCAAATCCCCTGGGTAGTTTCTGAAGACAAATTCTACTGTTCATGTGTAAGTAGAAAGTAAAAACCAGAAAATGCTAGTTTTAGGAAACAGAATATTTTCTAACAGAATTGGAGCTATTTAGCAAGCAGCACAAAAATGGTTTTCATATTAATGAAACTGGTATGTTCACAACCCATGTATTTTAATTTTTTTTTTTTTTTAACTGAGTGGGATGAAGCTTTTAAAAGCCTCTTAGATATACCAGTGATGGTGTTTCATTTTACCACTGTTGGCAATTATCTATTTACACTAACATAACAAATGTGGCGCCCCCAGCAGAAAGCCAAAGGTTGATGAGAAACAGAATGAAAAAGCACCTAAATGTTAGACTAGTCAGCAAGATTTTCAAGTTTGTTAAAATTAATACAAGCTATCATTAAAGTACTCTGCAGTTCAGTGCTTCATAAATAGAAAAACCAAAGCAGTAATGCTTTTTGTACCTTTCAGCTTGATTTTTATGTTGTTTTATCTTCCTTTAACAAATCAGGATACAGAATGGCTCATAAAGTTTCCAGTATAGACCAGCAGTATAATAATTCTCTACATGCATCCTGAGCCACTTACAACTTGAATGCATCCGGAATGATTGAAAAATATATTCTAATTACAGAAAACAGAACAACCAAGAACAAAGAATTCTCTCTCTCAGTGCTCTGGGGTGAAGATGGGTACCTCTTCAACACGTTGCCTGCATCATTCACTGACCCAGTTGTTTCAGAGGAAAATAAAAAAGCTTCTTCCACTTCTGTCTGCTGAGTCCTACATGTCCTGAAGAGCAGTAGGGTTCCTTCCAATTGGTGGCTGTGGTTTTCTAAAATGAAATAAAATATAAAAGTACATCTTTATAATTTATGTACCAAAAAGCATGAAAAAGTGCTTCAGACTGAGTACTGAGGCTGCTTCAGAAAATGACACAGTGGGAGAATCCGTGCCAATTAATTTCAAATTTTGCAATATTCATTCAAAACAAATGAGTGCATTACTTACCATATAATCTTATCAGAACAGATGATGCTAATGCTTTAAGTCACTCACAACCTCGACCACTTGCAGTGAACCTTTCCAGGTGTGTTAAACAATTAAAAGCCTTGGGAATATGAAAATGGGTGAAAGAGTTCTTTGGTAGAACATTGAGTTATTCAAACATTTCTTAATAAAAGTTCTATGCAGGAAGGCATACATCTCTTACTCAGATACCTATAGTACAATCACACATGATATTGCACTAATAAATATTTGACTCTTGAATGACAATAATAGGTAAAAATAACATGGAAAATTAAGTGAGATTAAACATCTGGCTGCAATGTCAGCAGAAGTCATAAACTGTGTCTTCTTCAGTGACTCAAGGGTTTAACAGACAATGAAATATATATAAAAACCTGAAAGCATATAGTTGTAAAAAGGACCATAGTATTTTTAATTTTCACATAATGTTTGTAATATTTAGTGTCCAGATATTAGGACTTTTTTTATTAATGAAAGGTGCCACATTCTAGAACAAAGCAAGGAAGATGGGTTTTTTTCCTGAAGTGCTAGAAGAAAGAATATCATCACCTTTTTTGTACGTAAAATGAAATATTTACAAGGAGAAAATGCATCGGGATCAATCCAAAATGAAATTTTTCAGCTGCAGTCTGAGAACTCCTGTGCAAGTCAAAAGGATTTCTCTGCTCAGGAGCTGCAAGACTAGGCCATTAATTTTATTGTGTTAATGGATGATTTCAAAGCCACTGCTTCTAATGAGTGTAAATTAAAATAAGTATTCTTTCTTTTCTTTCAGGTATGAAAGGTATGTTAGAGGAACTGCAAGCATGAATTGAAAAGTCAGCTTATCTCTACCTGCATTTTACAAGGTTGCAACAGATAAAACTATCTAATATTTCTCTTTTTGTGGAGAAACATCAACAGGTATCATTATCCAGAGCTTTTCTAAGTTCGATCTTTCTCTGCTTTTCCATTTCTACAAGAGGCATTTTCCCACATGCTTCATGCATGTATTTTCATCACTGTAAATATTCAGAGGGTATCTGGAAACAGACTTAATCTCAGAAAAGCAGAGGTGTCAGAGTAATCAAAGTCCAGAGAAGTGTTCCCTGTTGGTAGATGATTCATCCTAAAGTGGTCAGTGACACAAAATTTGTACCACCTTTTGCTCAGCAGTGTGTTAAAAGGTTATGCTGTAACCATTCATCAAGGAGGAAATGGACAAATTCATGAAATAGTCACAAAATGGAATATAAATTTAATAAGAGAGTATGAAAACTGTGAGAGATTCAGCAATTCTGCTAACATATTCCTATAAAGATTTATACCTCTCTGACCACAAGCATGCCTGAGAATCAGGGGCATGACCTGCAAGAAAAAGTCCTGCCTCCATGGTTGAAGATGAGGGTAGGACCGGTGAGTTTATCTTGTTACTCAGTTTGGGTTTATTTGTATGGAATTCTTTCTTCTCCAACCTGTAGAACAAAGATAAGTAGCAGAAGGAAAGCTATGAGGTACAAAGGTTAACAGTGAAACAAAAAAATAATGAAGAATAAAGTATGCTATTTTCATTATAATGAAGTCCATTTGGTTTCAGCTTTAGAAGGAAGTTATTTTAGGCTCTCTAGTGATGCAAAGGTCTAACAGACAATGAAATATATATAAAAAACTAAAAGCAAATATGTGTAAAAAGGGCCGTAATATTTCTCTCATCAATATGCTTTAATCTTGGCCAGGATTCTGGAAAGGATTCATAATTTAAATTTAATGGCACATTGGCTTATAACCCCCCTGAA
Organism: Gavia stellata; assembly: GCF_030936135.1. Lineage (NCBI taxonomy): Eukaryota > Metazoa > Chordata > Aves > Gaviiformes > Gaviidae > Gavia > Gavia stellata. The sequence continues at coordinate 42,059,103 of NC_082598.1, forward strand.
TTTTGCTTTGGTATAAGTAATTCTAAAAACCCCCAATCACTCCAAGTTTTCTGATTTTGTATCAAAATGGAACTGGAAGCCTCCAGTTGACCTCAAACCGTCTCATCAATGGTTTCTTGGGGTCTGCTCTCCACATCACTGCTGCCTACTACTCCCTGACACCCAGTCTGGGGAATGGCCTCCTGCCACCCAAGTCCCACCCCAAACCAGGAGTGCCCATCTCCCGTACAAGCAGAACAACGGGAAAACCTTGGCTAGACAATGGTCCCAGGCCTGTCCCTCTGACTGCTGTTCAGCCACAGTCCCTGAAAAACTCTACTTTTGTTTTGACAGGGTGCCAAAGCTGGTATGAAAAAACGCCCTGGTTATGGTCTGAAGGTTAAAGAAGCTGGAGCATTTCTTCCAGTCCAGTAATACCAAACACCTTGTGGAGGTGAACACAATGGCTGACAGCAGTTTCTGTGGAGTGCCATCACATCGAACTGTGAGGCACTGGCTTTATTTGCAAATCTTGTGAATTTGTAAGAATGCCACAGGGAAAAATCCTTCCCCTGTGGTGCATCTCCAACACCCTCTTCTCAGGAGCTTTAAAACCTAGGCTTTATTTTCTTTTCTCATTAATTTTTGAATAGCGGAGTAGGCATGGAGAATTCTGTTTGTCTACCTTGTTACTGCCCAATAAATGAAATTCAGAGATAGAATGTCATAGAGCCCAAACCCCCCGAACAACAGTGTTGCAATCTGTCTCCTTTCTTCTGGGAAGGTGGGGTTATCTGTGAATAAAGACCTCATATCCCCAGTAGCGATTAGTTCCACAAAATTTTTTTTTCAGTGTTTTGCTGAATTTGAGTATGTTGTAAACTTAGGACAAAATCCTGCCTCAACTTCATCTGACATCAATATAGTTTTAATGAATCTGACCCTCTAATTCTCAGCTCTCAAAACCACCAGCACTGGTGTAATGAACTGACACATTGTTTAGCATACATTTTTAAAATCTCATTTAATTTTATAGTAGATTTTTTGTCTTAAAACCTTACAATTTTATTAAGCAATTAAACTGTGTTCTCAGTCAGGGGGAAGAAATGCTCATAAAATAGCAATAAGCTAAGCAGTAATTTCTAGACAGAAGTTGCATTTTTATTTCCTCCATCATGATAGGAACAAGTATTTGTTTTGTAAAATAAGATGCAGAGTCTTCTAAAAAGCTGAAAATCACAATTGATTCCCCCCCCCCCCCCTTTTTTTTTTTTTTTAACTTAAGTGAGATTAAGTTTAGAGTGCTTGGAATAACAAACTGCTTCTGCTATACTGGCCTTAGTAAATCCATCAGTCAAATGAAATGAGGAATAGTTGGTGGGATCTTTTTCTACAACCATTTTGCTGACTGATAGCTGCTTTCAAAGTATCACATATTGAATTTGTTTCCAGAAAGCACCTCTGCTTTAACATGAACATTTTAAAAGTAACCTTGTTGCTGCCAACAGATTAGTGAAATCCTGTATCTGTTGTAAACAGTTCTGATTTTTAAGAAAGATGACTGGAGACCTCTTTGTGATGGTGGAATGAGTACCAGTGAATTCTAAAGATGATGTTTAAACGTGTAAAACATCATTTACAATACCTAAGTATGTCTTTAAGTATAATAATCACGAAATTAGGTTTTAACAAACAGGAATTTGAAAGACATTGCTATTTGTAAGACAATATCAATGTTTTCTATTTCACTTATCAACTCCATTATTAAGTTGCTCTGGTAGATTCTGAAGTATGTTTCTATTTACCATGAGTAAGGAAGGAAAAATGTACACTTAAAATAATTACACAAAACTTCCAATATGTATTTAGCTTGAAGGAAATATTAAACCAGAAAACTCTACACTGCTAATCTATGGAGAAGTACTCCTTTCTTTTTCCACTACTAATTAAATGTCATTGGAAGAATAAAAGAATTCAGCAATGTGTCTTCTAGAAAACACCTTTTAAAAATATCTCTATATTATGAATACCTGCCTACTTAGTCACTTTCACATTCAGTCAACATGAATACCTTAAAAATAATTTGGATAGTGACACCATAGCTTAATCTGCACATTAAATATTAAAACACTAAATTATAAAAGTTACAGAGCCTCATAAAAAGGAAAAATAAGCTGCTCTGCTCTTCATCCACGTAGCGGCACAGTAGACAGAAGCATATGACAAGTTAAGACTCAATAACAACAAACAGATTTATGAACATGCTTAAAAATTGGCTAAGGCCTGAATGCTAACAGACATGTGCTTCAGTATCCAGAAGAATCCTGGCACCAATAGCATAATAATAATAGTAGGCCAAACTATTTAATCTTTATGTAGATGTTAAGTAAATGAATTATTATTTTAATAATGCAAGTGTTGATAGGATGATAATCTTATTCCTTTCTAAAATAAAAATCTTACTGATTTCAGTCCCTGTCCAAAAAGCAAAGGCACATGAAGCTGCTGCACCACTTGAAAGACATACTTACAAAGAAATACAATCGTTCTTCTGAAGCGTGATGAGCAGAAGTGACAAGGAGGTGCTTTTATTCATTATTACACTCTAGTTTACAACAGATTGAAAACTTTTCCACTACCTAAACAGTTTCTATCAGTGGATACTGATTTTATTAAAATCAAAACTTATCAGCAAAATTTGTCAGCATCACTGACATTTAGGAAAAAAGTTCTCAAGAATTTTCTTTGTGGTAAAATGGTGTCCTTAATTTTGAGTATTACATTCAATCATGAAATCAAAATATTTTACTATACTGTACTCAAAAGGAGCATAACGTAGTTGCAACAATTCAACTGTTTGACGTGTTCCAATAAGTTCAAAACTAAGCACTTAAATCTCAAAACCAGTTTGTTTCCAGAATATACTAAAAATACTATGCAATAATAGTTTTGGAAGGATATAATTTCTAAGATATTTTTGCTGCATGTTCCAATTTAGAAAGAAAAATAATTTCAGAATAATTATACTTATTTCTGATGAAACAGTCCTTCCAAATTTTGACCAGTCTTGGCTGGAGTCATGCTCCAGTTCATGCTTCATTTCTTTTACCGTGCACTGTACTGTACTGCACTGTGTGGAAAACTGAAGAGTTATAACACTGAACTCTAATGGCTCTTAGATCAATAAAGTACTATGACATGCTGTACTCCCAGGTGAAAGGAAAATTGAGCTGGCAATTGACATCTCAGATCTGCCAGTTCCTTACATTCACAGAGACATTATTATTTTGTCTGGTTGAAAGCAATATTCTAATATAACCAAAGGTCAGGGTTGAGTAATAAATCTGAAGCTAGAGTCAGTTTATCATAATACTGCCATGTAAAAGTCACAATGTGTAAGTAAAGGTCAATTTTAGCAAGTCATATTCAAGTGTTTTTCCTTTGGGCTATGGTAAAAAAACCCCACACATCCGTGTTACGCGATAAGTAAATACTGAAAAGTACAGCAATCACTAAATATCATATTACAAATTATTTTATCTAATTTTAATCCTGCTATGTATCAGATTCTTAGAGACTGAAGTACCATTCCAGTCTGGTCTTTCAATTTCTCAGCATATCACCAAGTTAACCCTGCACTACATTCTCCTCAACTAATAAACTGAAAGATTATTAGCTCATTGTACAGATATTTTTGTGGACTTCCAAAGTTTCATTACTTTTTATGGTCCACTGAAGGCATTGTGGAACTATCATAGCTTTTAGGAAGATCTTCACTTTGTAGGCAAGCTTCTAGACGTTAAACAATGTTATGTGAATCAGCCTGCCTTGCTCCAATTCTTTCTTGTAGACTTTTAAACTAATGTCAGCAAAGACTAATGATCTGAAAGCGCTGAAATAGCTGGAAATACAAAAGCATTCATATGCCATTCCTCCTTAGGACTACAGATTTCAGCTGAAAACCTGTTCCACGACTCGGGCATTGCTATCCAAACCTACAGTCTTGAGAGAAAAACAACATAAATTTGGGAGTTGTTTTATGGTGAAAAATAGTGCAAGTCTTACTGTTTTAATATTGCAACTTGCTGAGAACTCAAAATAATGTCCCATAACAAGCAGTAGTACAATATAACCTCACGCTGTATAATATGATGCAATTGAATCATTGTAGTTGCTGGGTCAAGAAGCTACACTATGAATTCAGGAAGTATGCAAGATCTGTGAGTAATTGGTGCGTAAAGTACTAATGTAAACATGGCTGAATAAAAAAAAAAAACACAAACCAGAAAAAAAACCCCAAACCAAAAGCCTTGTAAGGCACAGATGATAGTCAATGTCCATTAAATTGGCCTTAAGTTTCCAGACAGAAACTGTAATCTAGCAGTGAGTCATGGAGGGAATATACCTTCCCCAGGGAGTAGCAACCATGCAGTGTAATTTTCTGGACTTCTTACTAATTATGTTTATTATCAGAGGTCCACTGAGATTTCCAGCTTCTGTAGACATTTATATCACAATTACAATTATAAGAGCCTTTATGAATGTTTCCCAAATATTACTACTATTTATCAGCTTTCCTCCTTCCCACTTCCTATGCCTTACCAGAGTGTTTACTATAGAGATGCTAGACACCAACAAGAACTCAATTCGTGAAGACTGTCCACTCTAATCTGTTATTTCGGGAGTAGAAGAGGCCATGGAAAATTTATTTCTTTATCATGGCACACTTCTTCACAGAGAAGAAATCTCCAGAACTCTGCCTTTTCATTTTCCTTAACATAACCATAGCAGTATTTTCTCTTATTCCTGGTCTAATCAGATACGATAACCTTTACACTATTTGTAATTACTTAACTGGAGCTGCCTACAGTTACCATGATCCCTAATTTTTTAGTGTGACATCCATTAGGGGCACTCATAAAAACCAGAAATAGTAAATACCATCTGTTGTCTTTACTTCCCTCCCCACCATCAGATGTTTGTACACATGGATAAGCCTGAGCCTTCTTTTCTCTGGGCTGAACAGTCCCAGCTCTCTCAGCCTTTCCTCATATGAAAGGTGTTCCAAATCCTTAATCATCTTTGTGGCTCTTTGCTGGACCGGTTTCAGTATGTCCATGTCTGCCCTGCAGTGAGGAGCCCAGACCCAGGCACAGCACTCTGGATGTGTCTTACCAGTGCTGAGTAGAGGGGAGAAGAATCCCCTATGTTTAGAATATTATCATTTTACCCATAAGAAGTAAGAAAATGTTTTTTAAAAGGAAGTTTGTTGTTTATATCATTCTGATATCTTTATATTAGTGCATAACATACTATTTTGCAATTCTTGGCAGTTTACTCAAGATACATTATTAAAGAACTATTGCTTAGAAAGATGCTAGTTCCTTTTGGAATTTCTGGAACGAGCTAAATTCTTTCTCTGCGTGTTTATCAACCTCAAATTTCTAGTCACTACAATTTGCTTAGAGTACTTTATCTCCCATGATATCTGTGTGCTTTACTTGCTGCATCCTGGTTTTGCACATGACACTTCCCCCCACCCTTCTTTTTCCCCACATTCATGTGCTACTCTGAAATCTATTACACAAACTAAATATTTTTCACAATGTTAGAATTAATTATTTTTTAATCACTAAAATAGTCTCAGAGATGAATAACCACTAAAAGAAAAAAAGATTAATACAAGAAGTTTTATAACAAGTTGTTACAAACATTTCAACATCTCTTGGATGGAATATGTTAAACTTACTCATACCATAACACACCATATTTGTACTCCTTTACAATTCCTTTACTATTCCTGGTTTCAGACATAATCAGGGCAAATTTAGGTATATTCCTAGTGTTAGGGGTGAAAAATAAAGCATTAATGGGGAAATAAACCCATCTCCCACACTAACAAAACAAAATACAAAGATAAAGAAAAGTTATGGTTGCCCTTGATGGTCTCTGGTGCATTTGTGTTGTGTATTAGTCATGATGAAACTAGAAACAGCTATTCAGACAGCTCTGAATATGCTGTGCAGTAATCTTGGATTTTATGGCTATGTGTTGGTTACAGTTACATACTATTTTGAATATAATGGCTTAGCTCTAGCTTATTGCCATGCTAACCACTGCAGGCTCCATTACCTTGCAAGAACCCATCATAAATGCTGCCATTTGCCATAGCCTTCCTTTTGTGATACTGTTCCTAATTCTTCGAGTCAACAATTATATCACTGTTCTTCATAATTCGACCTCTATCTTACCTGATAATATGCCTTTTATTCCAACTAGATCAAGCTAACTTCAGTCTTGCTTTTGTTCTATTTTGTTGTAGGCTCCATAACTAAATAGCTTTTGGTTCATACTGTGATAGAACTTAACTAGAATGCCAAATTTTACATTTCTTTTAAGTGTAGGGCGCTGAACAGGTTAAATGTAGGAATGTAGGCTTCTTAATTATGTATGATAGTGCTTAGCAGAACCATTAATCTTTTAAAAATAACACACTTGTGCTTCAGAAGGCACTGAATGGGTTGTTGGCTCTGCTGTTTTCTAAACATAAAACATGAGCAGCAATGCAAATGCACAATCACTGTTGTGGGGGAACTTTGGAACAATATGGGCTTCAAGCTTTCTTATTTGTGAGCAAGACTCAGCTACTACTGCTGAAGAGCATGAAATTGAGCTGTCATTACTTACTCATTATATTTTATTGTGCTAAGAATCATTAAGAATCAAGGATGTGAGAGTCATGAGAAATGGGGAGTTTATTTGTATCAAGTTCTTAGTGTTATGCTTCTCTGTCCAATTTAGGATTATTCACATTGCTTCAAAATTATTCAAGAATATTTTATTATTATGAAATCTTCCTTATGTGTCAACACCACAAAGGTAACTCTCATCCTATTCCCTTCTTACAATGACCCCACCTCTGAAGTATCCCTTCAAAACTACAAACTAATTTATCTCTGATTCTTAACAAGAATTTTAAGACTTGTCACCTTTTCCAAATATCCTCTGCCTTCAGAAATCAATGGCAAGCTCATGTTATTTGAGATTAGCCCCTTAAAGTGTTGCTTTGAATGACTGAAGGTCTTCTATACAACCATTAAGCATTTAGCAGTTCTCCTCCATCATTTTGGCTTCAGATAATCTTTATTTAGCCACCTATGGGCACTGTTACACGGGAAACAGAATTTCTTAAGTTCCACAAGGTGATTCTTGAAGTGTTTGTTTTAAGTTTTAAGGCATCTAAGCCTGGATAGACATCTTTTATTATAAACAACAATTTTTCTTAGTAAGTTAATAAAATACCACATAATGTAGACTTGTAGATACACTGCTTCCTTGTGAAAAAGGATAAACTTGACCGTATTGTGCACTAATTAATATTGGCATAAGAAAGAGTAACTAAAGTGACTTAACTGAAGTTATTTGGATTTATTGGGAAATTTACAAAAGTAGAATTAGAGTTTAATTTAATCTAGCATTCAGGGATGATATTTTTAAGAACAGGAGAAAAGACCAATCTCACAGTATCTTGGCTAATGAATTATATATGCCATTAATGTAATTTGAATTCAACAAGATAAAAAGAAATGGACGTATATGGTCCAGAGGCAGACACGTAACATTTAAGTTATTTTCATGGGTTTTTTGAGATTAACTGTTCTCCAAAACATTTACAAGTAGTTTGAACTTCTACAAGCAATTTGAACAGTAATACTTCTATTCGACCTTAAAAATCTTTGTTGAAGTGGGCATAAAAGGACTCCAAGTTGGATCTATGCTTCACGAAGGACTGCTTCTGGCTTGGTTTATTTGTTTTCATATTAGCAGAACAACTGTGACAGTGATAGGAACAACTGTTCCAGTTGGACTGCCATAAGACTCTGATCAGACAACTGATGGATGATGTGTTTTATTATTTACTACAGTCCTGTGTTTTTATTTCTAAAATATCATTAATGTGAACTATGGTCTACCTACTACCCCTAATTTGTCCTTGGTGATGGGGATGCTATAATGTGCAAGTGCTCAAACTATTAGTTTAATATTGCAGACAGGTTTTGCAGAGAACTGCAGCAGAATGTGTGCACACTTAGGTAAATATTTCATTTCAGAACATGTAAAAAGATCTATGGTATCTAAATTCATAAAAATTGATAGTTTATCTAAGTTGCATGAAGCTTCTCTCTGACTAGGGAAGGTATTGGTAGATATTTTACTACCTGACCTCCTGGGTGACAAAAGCTGTATGCTGTTATTATAGCTCCATATGATTATTGTTAATTGGTAAAAAAAACCCAGCTGTAAAACTGTGGTTCTCTCTCATGGAAGCAAAACATCCACAGGGAAAGCAGACACATGATGCTCTGAATTTCCAGTTAGCCTCACCTATGCTAACATTAAAGAAAGTCCTGAAAATGACAGTCCTAGAGATTGCTAAATTTTGAATGAAAAGTGGCATATGCTCAGCTTAACTAGGTTTCAGATTAATAGAACTGCAGTTTAGCACACACAATTGTTTCCATGATGTTAAAACCTGAGACTTCAATACCCTCCAGCAGAAAATACTAAGAACTGAAGGAGAAATCAGCATAATGTTCATTTGACTCAATCATATGTAGTTTTGCCACCAGAGCTCCAAGACCCTCACAACTGTAATGTTTTCTAATGTGATGGGATATTTGTCCTCTTCCGCAGATCACGTGAATGAGTGGTAGGTCTTTGTGTAGAGCTAGGAATCAGCTATTGCCTTCACACTACTGATCCTAATACCGAGGTTCAAACAGTAATGGACCATGTTTTTAAATTCAGAAGTCTAAGTGGAACTTTAGGGGGCTAAATTTAGTGCCCTGGGTCATGAGTTCCAATACCACTGAAAGGTAAAACATCATTTTTGTAACTTCATAATTTAGAACTCATTTTAGGTGTAACCACTTGGTTTTATTTGTAGAAAAAAATCCCATAATTAACTATAAAGCCCAACATGGTTGCATATCTTTCCTTCACACTTAAAAGAACATAGTGAATGGTTAATTGTACAGCCTCACTGATAAGTAGGTTTTTCATGAAAGCCTTGTGAATGGGCATGATAAGAGAACAAAACAAGACCCTGAAAATTCCTTGACTGTATTTAGAAAGTGCATAACATAAAGCAAAAACAACAAAAAAATTAGTTCTCCAAACTGACCCTGAAAATACAAGCTAATTCTTAATGCACCTATTTGACAAGTACTGCATGACTGTTCTGGCAGGCTTACAGAATGCTTACAAATGAAAAAGGGGCTGCAGCTGGAAAGAAAGCTCATTAATTAGCATTTTCAGTATCTCAGATGCAAAGGACAACATAGACTTGCAAACAGCATTACTATGGTATCTCTAGTGCAAAACAAGATGCAGGAAGAGAAACAGGAAATGTAGAAGATTCATTCTATACAAACCTTGTTAAGGAAATAAATAGATAACCATGCATGAATATCAAGCCCATCTTCTTTCTCTCATAAATGTTCACTTTGCCTATTAAGCCCTCAGTCCCCACGTTCCCCAAGACCCTCTAACATTAAAATTTAGGAGTTGTGTATTTAAGGAAATGGCCACAGTATAGCATTTTCCCTAACCCATGCTCCAGGCACCTTTATTAGTAGCTGAATGACATCTAGTTTTATACAGTGCAGCCACATTGCTCTAACCTGAGTGCAGGCTGACTCACAGATCTTACTGGCCTTTGCAAATACAGTACTGGGACCCTGAAAGGGTCCCAGATTTTCTGTATGACATTGATCATTTAACGTTACTTCAAGGACAGAAGAAATATACACTGGCAGACTTTGGCTGGGTATACCTCTGCCTGGCTTCTGCAAGTAGAAGTGCTTTTTGGCTCCTTCACCCAAATTTTCCCCTACAGCATCGTAAGCACAGTCTTGTGTTCCAACAGCTTGTGCACAAGACATAATTGGGAGTAAAACACAGTTCTATACAGACTTAATCTCAGTATCAGATTTTGATTTCATAGAGGTGACTATTTTTCCCAGAATTTATGATATGCTAAGATAAAGGGAAACCAGAGTTAAATCCAAATTATTTTTTGTTGTTGTAAGAATTCCCTCATTGTTTCTAATAACAAAAGTGAAATATTTCCGGAGATGAGTTACTGTCACTGAATATGATCCTGGCCCTTTCAAGGCATAAAAATATTTCACTGATATTCACTAAATTCACTTTGTTGAATTTAGTATACCCTTTAAACCAGACATTAAACCAAATACTTAATACCTTTCTTATGTAATAACAACTTATGAGAAATTAGAATAACAACTGTTGAACTTTTGCTCTCAATATGCAGGAGATAAATTTTTACATTATTAAAACAAACACCTATCAGTGTAATCGCTTCAGCGTCTTTATGTTGTGACCATAAATTTGCAAATGCAGTACTGCTCCTGCAGTTTATCTATGGTAATATATAGAAATAAAACATTATATAGACACTGATAGTGTATGTGCATTATGAATTGCTAGATACATATAACCAATAATATGTTATGCGCACATACTATCACTGTCTATACAGTAGATACAATCTTACAGAGATAATAGGAATAAAAATGGTCTCAAGCCTACTTGAAAGTTAGCACTCTTTCTCCTAAAGACCAATTACATGGTGTCAGACTAGACAGTAATAAGAAATGAGATAATGATGGTAAGATGAAAATGAAAAATAGTGAAAGACAGTACTAAAAGTCATTCTGGAGTTTTATTGGCGCAGTTGCTGAAAGTGTGAATATTTTTTAAAAGGCTGTACAATATGAAAAAAATCAACAACATGCCAAATGTGTGAACAGAAAATAACTGAATATAATTTGGAAATTCTTCATAACTTTTGGGTCTTCTTTCTAGAAAATGAAGACAGTCGTGTAGATTTTGCAATTACAACATTAAAATGCATTCAAAGATGACCTCTGGCATTCTTAGCATTGTTACATGCATAAGTCAATACATTCATAATTAGGGAAATGTAAAATTGCTCCAATGAAGAGTGTCTGATTAGTGATTGTAGTCTTCTATACAACGTCCAATAAAAAAAGTTGTGTATGAACTAGAGATAATTAACCTAGTTTAGTGGCTTCATTATAGAGGATATAGCTTTGGCTATGCTGAGGTGGAAAGTGTCATCTAAAATGACGCTCAGTATCAGAAAACTTCAACATTGAGATACTGCACTTGTTAAACACCTTTTTACATTAGGACAAAGATATTCTACAGTCTCTATGTGATATCACAGAGAAAATTTACCAACACTTATTACAACTGCAGAAACAATATTGCTAACACTAGGAAAGAAGACATCTGAATCAGGACTTGGCTGGAGTTTTCCAATAGTCCAAAATTGCAAGCATTAAAATCCTCTCAAATTCCATCTTATAACGCAGTTGAATTACACTGTCTTCTAAAGAGGTTTTGAATCTTAAAAAGTTTCTTACATATGCCCTAGTTATAAAAAAAAGTCACTTTTGTTCAGCCTGCTTAAGAGCCACAAAACACATTCTTCCAGTAAATCCCCCAAAGAGCTCCGTTTGATGTTCTTAAATTTTGCCTTGTGTGTTTTAAAGGATGGGACTCGCAACATGAAGAACTGGTAGCAATTACTTGGTTTTGGAACAGTCATGATGCCATTGCTAAACCCCCTCATACAGAGCCACTGCACTAAAGCGTCACTTACAAAATGGGGAAAAACGTTCATTTCTCCACTACGCATCTCTCACCTCCCAGGACAGCACCTTCAAAACACATGGCCCTCAGGCAGGACATACCAGTGGGGAAAAGATGATTCTAACAATAGCTATCAGAAATACAATCAGACCTCATGAAATTAAAATACCTAACTTGCATTATCAATCTCCTAACCCGATTTTCTTTTTAACAAACATTAGAATACTGATAGAGACCGATGTTTATGCATAAGTTTTTTAAAATACCTTGCGTAAGAATAGCATCTCTCTGAAAACTTCAATTCTACTGTTTCAGGTGGTTTGTTTGTTTGTTTTTAAAGAAACAGCTTGCTATAGAGAGCCTAACTTTTAACTGCTTTGATTCATTTGCTAAGCCTCTCTTTAGAATACAGTACTGGGGATGGGCTGTCTTCTATCCTTGAAGACCCAGAGGAAGAGCTGGGAACAAGCTTCTCATTATACAGCAAAAATAAGATGAAATTTCACAATAGGAAAAAAATAGGAAACTGCAAAGAGAGAAGAAATAAACAGAAGCTGGTAGAAAAATATAATATCCTTACAACATATTGTTTGGGTCTAGAAAAATTAATGATTGTACAGAAAAGTTAGACATTACTCTCAAAACCCACATAAGGCTGCATAAGAAAGGGCAAACTTATTTTATAAATGATGTATTATGTGCAATAATATATAGTCTATTATTTATATATTTATTATATTGACATATTATAATTTTACTATACTTATGTATATATTTGTTGTTTGAAACAGAAGATATTTCCTAAAAACCTGCATTTTTTTCTGATGCTCATCTCACATATATAATAGAAATGATCAGCTTTCAAGTAACTAACACCCTTCTAAACGTAAGAAGAGAAACATGCAAGAAGCAAAAATAAGCTCTTAAAAATCTTTACCTTTTCTACTTTTCATAAGCCAACAATTTAAGGGAGTAAAAAAAAAAATAGTTTTGTAGGGGGGTAGAAAAGAACCTCACAATATAAGTATATAAGATTTCAGTTATTTCTGAGGAGAAGCATTTTGATTTTTTCTGAATAAAAACCAAACCACATTTTTAAAAAATTATCCCTTGCATATATTGTCCTATGAAACTATGAAATACTTTCCAGAAATTATTTTTAAATAACTTTGATTTTGAAGGTCAAGATGCTTATGAAAATATCCTGTGTGCAAAAAATACTGTGTTTCATAATAAAAGAATATTACCATAGCAACAATTCAAGTTGTTATGGTAACTGTGCTGTAAAAAGGGTAAGAGCTTAGAAAATGTTTAGGTATTTTTCCCCTGCAGAATTTTTATATAAAGTTTTTCTATTAAAATTCTTTAGAAGTAATTCAGAGGATAAAATATAAAACAAAAGAACTACAAAGATTTAGATGGAGTCATCATTAGTGTTCTGAAATGTAAACACCTATTATGTTTACACTCTTTGTATGTTAATGGATATGAAACATTTGTATACTCTGAAAGAAAGGGAGAACAAGCTCAGAGAGACATCCTATTAGTCAGTTTCCCATTTCATTAAAATTTTAAAATTTGCCAAAAAAAAAAAAAGAAGAAGAAAATCAGTCACATTCAGGCAATTTGAATATCGATTTGATTAACAGCATTATTTAGGGCTCATCAGAATTAGCAACACAGTTGAATTGTGTTGTTCTGCAGGTTAAATGCAGCTGTTGTGTACACACAGGAGACAACTGTAGGTATCTGGGACAAAGGGAGTTAACATCTGCCTAATGCAGTTATGGTTTCACAGATTGACGATGTTTGCCCACACAGAGCCCGGGGGTGGAACCATACCTGTAGGGGCTACCAGTAAAGGATGGAAGTGGAGACTAGCAGGCTCTAGCAGGATGAGAGGGGGAAGTCATGGACTTCTTGACCATACAGGCAGAAGACTCAGAGCAGTAATACGCTTTCCCAAGTAGCCTTGTCCTTTGTCATTGTCTCAACAAAGAGAGCATGGTTGGAAGACAACACATTGATGCTTTTGAGTCACTGACCGCTTCCTCGTCCTAACCGGATCTCTTGTGCTGCTGATCAATGTGAAACAGGCCGTATTAGTGTTGAATATGTAGTACTCTGCCAGAAACAGCAACTCCGTTCCTTACTCTGTTGGTTCTCAGCAATGGTTCGATTGTTTTCAAGCTTCCCAGGAAATAATTTCCATGCTGAGAGTCAATCTGCTAAATACCAGGTGAAAACAAAACATACTTATGAAACGGCAGCAATAAAACCTCCTGTGAGTGTCGAGAAAAGGACAGAGAAATAGTAGAAATACCTAGAATAGTATACCTCTGTTTTACATACTGGAGATATTCAACTGATGGACACCGATTTTGACATCAGATCATACCCAATTCTGACCAATACTATGATGAAATCAATCTGGGGGACTTTCAGCATGGGGGAAGTTAATCAAGAGAGGGAAGTGCAATAGAATTTTTTCTAAAGATTTGCATTATGCTTTTCTCTCTGTTATTTTATTATTCTATTGATGATTAAAAAAATGAGCTTTCTAATTTCATTTCTAATACAAACATTCTTGAGAAACAAGGAATCACTTAATTGTTGGACTATGGATGAGATCCAGGATATTTTCATACAGGTAACTTATATAGGGAAAAAAAACCTACTTCAGAAAACAGAGTTTTCGATCATTAAGAGTCCAAAAACTGGGCCTGAGGTGTATTTGCAAATCTGGAGAAAGCTATAAACATGTACTCTGGCACCTCATCCAAATTTAAAGCAATTATGGATTGAATGCACTCTTTAACCTTAGCTCAATGAAGAAGCATCTCCATTTGGAGCTAAATAGAGAATACCATGAGATGACAGAGTTTATTAAATAGTTCTCTGTATTTAGTACACTTTTCAAAGTATCACCCAGTAAAGTCTATGAAGTATGCCTCACGCTACACTAGACACCCCCACTGGCAGGTCATCAGGAAACAGAAAAAGCTCTTTTAATTTGGGGAAAGTATCAGAATAACAGACAGCAAACATATACTTTCTGGACACACAAAGAGAGGTTTTAGTGAACATGGAAATTCCAGTGTTGATGCATCTACAATGGGTGCTGCCAATGGGAAGTAATCTGAATCCCACCACTTGGAAAACTTGAGTCATTTAGAACTAGAAAAAACCTAAAACTGACAGCATATTATGAAGTTTTTTTGGTTGTTGTGTTGTGGTTTTTTTTGTTGTTGGTTGTGGTTTGTTTTTTTTTTTTTTTTTTTTTTTTTTTTTTTTTTTTTACACAAAACAAGTTACAAGTTTTGTGTGAACAAATGACAACTAAAAAAAAAAATCTACCGCAGTATGTCTTTTCTGTCTCTCCTATTCATGATTCTATGCAGCTGCTATTTTAAGTGTTTAAACAGTAAACTGTATTTAAACATGAAAAAGTAAAATAATTATTCTGTGTGTAAAACCCATTTTAGAGAGGAGTGGGAAGTGTCGTATAATCTCAGCTACTGTGGGTTTCACCGTACGTGGCAAGAAATACTGCTATCTATAAAACCTAGAGAAATACTTCGTAATTAATACTATAACTAATTAATTTTACTTTTATGCTTGTGAAGTGTTTGCAGGTAGGAATGTCGGCAGATACAAAAGCTTATCATTCTACTTACAGTCTTCTCTAAACTAGAATAGTCCCAGAAAACAAGTATCTGTTATTACTAAATTAATTTTTTGAAAAATTGAGTAGAATATTTGGAGAGCAGTAAGAACACCACTAATGCATGGAAAAATAAGTGCATTCTGCATTCATTGATTTAAATTTTCTCTGTTTTAATTCCAGAATATTCCTGCAGATAAACTTGCCATATACATCGAACTTACCGGAACAGTTTCAGAGAGGAAACAACTCTCAACTGGCCCAGAATGGCATAGTTAATGCCCTTACAACATCATTCTCTCTTCCAAGATGGCTGTATTAATCATTCCTTTACTGTGGTGAAGCTGTCCCAGTGTAGATGATGCTTTTAAGACCATTTGTCATAATCCAAGACTCATTCACCTCTGTGGAAAATATTTGGGTATCTGGTAAAGAGACTTAAAACAAAAAAGGTAAGTTATGAGAGTACAATGCTGTGGAACAGCATATATTCTCTTGTGTGATACAGAAACTGCAAATGTTTTGTCTAGGAAGAATCCTGTCAATAGTCATTACAGTACTGTTTCCTACATTAGCAGAAACACAAAATTAAACGCAGGGGTTTTCCTGGACTCATAGCCATTCCTTTTTTTGGTTGTTTATTGGCCAAATTTAATAAAATTACTGCCAAAAAAGGCATATGGAATGATATCCTAAAATAGCGATTCAAGTATTAACGTAATTTTTCTATTAGTAAAAGTGGTAAATTATACTTCTGTAAATTTTTACTCATTGCTTTCTGAGAATGTTCTTTACATTGTATATTTTAATCTCCCATCCACTAGGCCATTGTAATGTGTTCTGTAAGTTGCATATTCCACTGATTAAAATTCACTATATTTGAATCAAGTCACAGTTATGACATAGCTCTCCGGATGCAATTGTATTTATTTGTGAATAAGGCAATATCCCCGACTACGTGCGTATCAAAAGCTTCCTATTTAAAGAAAAAAAAGAGGTTGGATCTAAGATTATACTTAATTTTCTTCAGCCAATGAAATAATCTATGAACTACTCCACTATGTGCTGCAACTAAATATTCAGATTATTTAGAATCTCTATTATTCCCTTCCTGGTCTATTTTTATGTATACACAGAATACTTCGGCTCAAAAATGCAAATATATGCAGTGCTATTTTACTGTTCTGAAACCTCTGTTTATAT
The DNA here is from genome assembly GCF_030936135.1 of Gavia stellata. NCBI lineage: Eukaryota > Metazoa > Chordata > Aves > Gaviiformes > Gaviidae > Gavia > Gavia stellata. The sequence goes on from NC_082598.1 coordinate 42,075,652, forward strand.
ATTCCAAGCTAGCTGGAACTTTTTCAAGAGTCTTCATTATCTTAGACATTTTGAGAATATTTTGAAAGCTTGAATAAATTGCCTAACCACAAAATGCCTAGGGCAGCTAGGCAGAGTCTGAAGACTTAGTGAATTGAGTGACTCTTAAATTAGACATTTGCATGGTTATTTTTAATTAATCGCCATATAAAATGTAATTAGCATGCACCACTTATCATTTGAATAGCAGTTGGCAATTTTTTTTATTTTGTAAATTCTTCTTACAGCACACAGTTCAGGAGGAGAGGGGGAATCCCAGAGGCTGATGTCAGGAATAATCAGGGGTGATTTAGTTGGCTGTTGCTCGGGATATAACACGTAGTTCATTTCACTCTCTACTGGTCAGGATTTTTTAACTTAGAAATATACAACTGTCCATGCTCGTCATCTCTCCTGTCATTTTGGAGCAGCAATGTTCCCGATAAAGAAATAACTGTAAGACTTGCACAGAACCTCATTCTCAAGTGCTGTGTGGTTACTCTGTGATGATGACTTTAAAGGCAGCAGGACATAGCACAGGTGCAGGGCCCCCAGTGGCTTCAATGAACATGTGTTTGTGCTGGTATGAATGAAAATTCCTAATACTGCTTTAAAGTGGATTGAAGAACACACAAGAAGAGCTGTAAGGCAGGTAGCATCCCTAGAGGAACACTGGGAAGCCAATTTCTTCCTGTCTGGAGGCAGCCAGCTCTTAGCCGGGATTCAAAGGTACAAAGACTTCCTAACAAACAGGAGTTGATATCAAAAGCTGCTGCACACCCCCAGCATCTCCAAAGACTGCAGTTCTCACCACCACAGTGCCCAGAGCTGGTAAGGACATACAGAATCATACAGATGCACTTTCCAACACCACACAAAGAACAGTATCTGTGTTTACTTGGACAAGCCCATTCCCTACAGTTATATGAGATCGTAGGTCCTGCCACACACTGAGTGTCTGGACTCATTAACATCAGTTCCTGATGACATGTCTCAAAAAGACACATCATATTTGTTCTGGAACTAGTAAATGTTTGGAATAAAGCAAACCAATTTCTGACAGACTGTGTTCCCATTCTAACTACCTCTGTAGACATACAGACAAGGCAAGGCTTTGCATTTACAGGCTCAGTCTTAAACTCTGACCAAGACAGATAACTGCAACAGAACAAAGTGAAAAATGTCATGGGGTTCTGCTTTCTTCCAGTTAAGTACCCAAATCTGCTAAAGCTGTCGCAGGCACTAATTTTTAAGTTGGTCATGTTTCCAGAAGAACAACTACAGCAAATGGACTCAAATTAAAAAAGCAGGCTAAGCTGACAGCATCCCCCTGCACTGAGGACATTCACCCCTGTGAGTGACACAGCAGCATATGGACTACATTCTTCATGCCATGCATCACCACACAGCGTGTGCTGCACTCAGGAGGGTGGTCCTGAAATTTCATTTGAATTTTATCTTTAGAAAAGATTTGAAAAATCACCTGATTTGTGGATGAGTTAACAGAATCATACAGAATCAGTAAGGTTGGAAAAGACCTGTAAGATCATCAAGTCCAACCACCAACCCAACACCACCATGCCCATTAAACCATGTCACACAATGCCTCGTCCACATGTTCCTTGAACACCTCCAGTGAGGGTGACTCCACCACTTCCCTGGGCAGCTTATTCCAGTGTCTCACCACTCTCTCAGTAAAGAAATTTTTCCTAATATCCAGCCTGAACCTCCCCTGGCGCAACTTGAGGCCATTTCCTCTTGTCCTGTCACTCGTCACTTGGGAGAAGAGACCAACACCCACCTCTCTGCAACCCCCTTTCAGGTAGTTGTAGAGAGCGATAAGGTCTCCCCTCAGCCTCCTCTTCTCCAGACTGAACAACCCCAGTTCCCTCAGCCGCTCCTCATCAGACTTGTGCTCCAGAGCCCTCACCAGCTTCGTCGCCCTTCTTCCGACACTCTCCAGCACCTCAATGTCTTTCTTGTAGTGAGGGGCCCAAAACTGAACACAGTATTCGAGGTGCGGCCTCACCAGAGCCGAGTACAGAGGCACGATCACCTCCCTGCTCCTGCTGGCCACACTGTTTCTGATACAGGCCAGGATGCTGTTGGCCTTCTTGGCCACCTGGGCACACTGCTGGCTCATATTCAGCCGGCTGTCGACCAACACCCCCAGGTCCTTTTCTGCAGGGCAGCTTTCCAGCCACTCGTCCCCAAGCCTGTAGCGTTGCCTGGGGTTGTTGTGACCAAAGTGCAGGACCCGGCACTTGGCCTTATTAAACCTCATACAATTGGCCTCGGCCCATCGATCCAGCCCGTACTACTACATTGCATTTGAACACTGGCCAAATTCTAGAAATAAACTGAAAAGGCTTTCTGGAAGACTTTTTAAACCCAACTTTCACTTTTCCTTAAGACAAAGGCTGTGAGACTGTGAGATGGGTGGGGAGAAAGAAAGAAAAGTCTGGTTCTACTGTTCTTCATTGCACCTGAGGAATATAGAACTATTACTCTTTTGGGTTTATACCACTCCTACCTAAGGTTTAGTAGCCTGATTTAAAATAAGATTTCAGCATCTGAAGCACAGCTTAGACAGAAGATAGCCACTTAAGTTAGAATTTATAGTTCTGAAAATCCCTGCTCATCTACCTCAGCACACTTAAAACACTTCAAATTGTCACTGTTGTCTCTACCTTTTTATCCTAACAGTTTCTCAAGTGCTGAAAGTTTTTTTTTTCCTGTGTATTTCCACAAACACCTCAGTACTGACAGAGCTGAGCAGACAGACCATACATCTCCCACCTAAACCTAATATCATACCAGAAGCTGGTGTGGTGTTTTTTTTTTTTTATTTTTCTGTGATTCTTACTGCTTGAAAATGTTCATAGAATACCTTCAGAATAAAGCTATGCATAAAGTCATACTAGTGGCCTCTTAATTCTTTTAAACATTGTATGGGAAAATATTATAAACTCATTTTATGTGGTAACTCAGTTGTTAGAGCATGTAAAAAGAGAACACGTACAACTATGAAAAAAAAAAACAACTTACCTACGAAGAGAAGCACCAGGTGCCAAGGCTATTTATATATTTTCATGAAACATTAACTGTGTAAGACATGTAAAATACCACAGACTAGACTTCCCGAGGTAATGAAGTACCATTGACGTCACAGAAGTGTAACTACTGAATCATTTGGTCCTCCTCCCTCCCCTTTTCCCCCACGTTTCTTTTTAAAGAAGTGTCAACACATCTCTCCACACCTGAGCTCCAAAGCAGACAAAATTAAAGCACTGAGCCTCTGGTAGGTGGGTCATCTATGCTCTGGAGAGGAAATGGATTTAAAATACATCTCTACACTGAACAGTTCCTATCAGGTTTTGGATTCCCCTCAGGAGATCAATCTCTTAAAAGCAAGGCACTAGCAGTATTTTGAAGCAATACATAACTCTCTTTTTTGAATTAGCCTCAGTTCTTTAAAAATGTTTTGTTACACTCACAGCCATACAAATTAAAAATGAAATCCCTCCATAACAATATCCACCTAAATAGAATAAAGCAGTAGTCTGTCCTTGAAAACCTCTTGCTCCTAATCAACCTTTAGCAGGATTTTCCCCAGGAGACCCACCTACACAAAGCAGCACAGTCCAAGCAGGAGAGAATGACTAATGCCTCACCCAGAAGCTGCTGTCAAGAAATGGGGTCTCTGATCCTACACCCTTCCAGCTGGTCATTGTTTCAGACTAATCTTTTCCTCTTCCTTTTTTCTGCCCAGTAGGGCATGTTTTCCAATTTTTTTTCCTAGCAAATGCTCCTTAGCTTTTCCCAAGCTGGACATTAGAGAGTACAGTGTAAATATTATTCTAATGAAAATGTCGTTTTTTTACTGTCTCAGTAGCTGGTAATAAAACTTGTTTCCCTGTTGAGACCTTTTTAACACACTATTTGTTTTAAACTGCATCTATGCTTGTAAACAGCTTAGATTGCTGTAAATTGATCCACCTGACATCCTTCTTTCTGGTGTGGATAGTCAGGATAAAGAGAAGGCCAGGTTAATTACAAAGAAGATGTGTTAATTAGGTAATTAACACATCATGCTTCTCTGTAGCAGGTAGAAAGGAGGAGGAAGACAACTGGGGAATTGAGTGAAGTTATAGTAGAGATTGGTTTATGAAGGACAGAGAGCAGAGACTAGCTCTGATGAGACACCACAGCTGGGTGTAATGCACTCTGTCAAATGCCAAATTTCTAGTAAACTGCATGAATTAGCTCAGACATTCATCATCTTCTTGTGAATGCAAGGAGTGGAAGCCATGCTAACTTAGTCAAGAGTTTACCTAAGTTTCTACAAACCTGGATGAGTCTGGTCCCTTCTTGAACTGTATAGCAGAAGACCTCCCTGGGGTCTACATAGAACAAGGTACTACTTGAAATCCTCACTGTCTACTTCTTACAGTGGGCAGGAATGTTGGAAAGGTATTATCCTTAAAGAAATTCAATTAATCACACCCAGGGAGATGGATGCTATTACTGGCATCAAGGAGCTCTAGCTTGTGCTTATTTTTGCTTTTATTACAGTTTAGTAAGGACATGTATCACATATATCATGAGTTTTTTCTCTGAGTACAAAATCAGTTTGGACCCAACGTACAAGAAATGCAGCTTTTACCTGACTATCAGTTTGACCTGTACCTGCCAAACAATCCATGAGCTGCTGCAGTTTCAAGCTCACACTCCCTAAACCAACCAAGATACCAGGACAACTCTAACCAGCATAAAAAAACAATGTTTACATAGAATTAAGGTTTTTAGGGTGCTTGTTGGAACTGTCACATAAGTTTTAATTTTACGTCTTTCTTTTCCAGGCAGAGAAGACAACAACAGTTTGCAGAACTCTGCTGTGTAGTTCCAAATATTTGTAACCTACCCACTGACTGAATTTATTAATGCCCTTTAACCTCTGAAATGCATAACCTCCAAGTGCTGTCTGTCACTCAACTGCTGTCAAGAGATGCACAATCATTTTCAGGCAATGTTATGAGGGTCTCGGCTGTCTTACAAGGCATGCTATACTTCTGTTCAGAAACACTGACCTTTTCTGAAATAGGGAGGGAAAACAAAAGCTGCATGTTAAAATCTCCTCTCTAAAATGATACTGTGTATGGTTTGTCTTTTTTTGTAATTCATCCACCCTTTCTTTGCCAGTCTTCCATGTGAATGACACGAGCTTCAACACAATGTTTTTTCCCTATTTTAGTACTGACTTGGATTGTCAATTTAGAAGTGACAGCTTTGTGTCGTACCTCTACAAAAAATTTCCGTCATAGATAGGTATTGTATCATTTTGATAAAGCAATAGTGATTTCAGGGATTTTTTTTTTCTTCTCCAGTCTTGAGTCTTTACATGTCTGTAATTTCTCAATTCCTCTAACATCAGCATCTGTTACAGTCATTGACATTCCCAGTTACTCATAAAAATTTCTGTAAGCATTGAAACATGTTTCCCTGCTGTTATCCTGTAAATTAGCAATGTTAAATTCAATTTAGTCTGATTCTACAACTTTGTCTAATCTTCAATCCTTTTTCACTCTTAAGTTGTGACGGTAGAACTAAATGATTAAGATCACGCTTATCTGCAAGCCATGTAATCTCGTGCCCACTAAACTTCATTCTCAGTTTATTGCTCCATTCTGAGTTTTACTTATGAAACCACTACTAGGGCAGAATTTGGGAGGTCTCAGCACAAGCCTGACCCTGTCAGAATGATGCCTTACCTGTAAAATAAATTTCTGAAATCTAAAAATGTTTCATTTCTATGTGCAGTGTCATACTTCTCAAACTTCTATAGCATGTGTTTATAGTTGGTCTCTTTTGTTTGACTTACTTAAATAAAAATGTTAAGAACATCTAGTGTTTCAAAAATCACTGTTGGTTTCTTTGCGTTAAGTAACATACTCTTCACCTGTGCATATTTTTTGAAGATATGCTGTAGTTTATGTTATTTCTTCACTGTTTCTTTAGTTTTAGCTCTGGTGGATTTTTTTCCTTATTTTCTTCTTTCACTTAAGTTATTTTCTTTAGTGTCTTCATACTGCTATTTCTGTGTCATGCTCAGGAATCACTGTTTATCTTCTTTATTTCAGCAAAGTAGTTCCAATGCCTCTATAAAAATTAACACAGATTTATACAAAGCTCCTTTTCAGATATCAAATCTTTGAAGCTAAAGCTATCAGAGAATCAGTTTTCTATTTCACAACTCTAAGCAAGGTCATTGTTCTAGACCTATAGACAACTAAAATAAAGTTATTGTTGTTACTAGATTGATGGGGTGTAAATTTGCGGTTGTGCTTTAAAAAAGTGTATGTACTTGCACCCTAATTTCCCTACACAAAAATATTGAATGGTAAACTCAGCAACAGGATTAATTATCCTTCCATTTTGGACTTGATGAGTATTACCTTCATTTAGCTGTTTAAAATTTACATCTACTTTTCTAGTTTTAGGTCTAGTTTATTTCTAGTTTTCATGATCATGCTTTTTGTGGGATAAAAACTATGGCTCATCTTCAAGACTGTTTAGCAGCTCCAGAAAAAATTAAATCCAGATTATTCACCACCTCATTACTATCTGAATGCCTACTTAGTGCAAAGAAACAGCAACCTGCTACTTACTGTTTTGCTTTACAGTTTTTAGATTTGACTATCTAACTACATGATATTGTTTGTCAGCCTAATTTTAAGTTTTCACTGACTTCATTATTGATGACAGAGACAACATACAGATTTGGAAGTAAAGCCTCCAAGCTCTATCAGTTGAGTAACACTCAGTTAATCACACTAGATAAAGAACAATTGCTTTATGTAAATTATGCCAAAAAATCCCAGCATTGTGATTGTATCATGATCTATTAATACTGCAAATGTTATTTAAGCTACATGCATGTTAAGCATTCATTCAGCAGGAGACAGTGTATCATTTGTTAATCCAAATGATTATGAGCACCAAATATTTCAACAGAAACCTAGCAAAAAAGCAACAGAAGAAAGCTGAAAGGAGATGAGAAGAAGCAACAGCAGAAAGGAAAAATTGCAAAGGACAGAAAAGAGGTCATATGAGAGCAGAAATAAGTGGAAGCAATCAAGGAATGGCATTTTGTAAAAGATCCCAGGTGAAACAAAATTGGTCCGAGTTGTCATATCTAGCTGACATTCTTTTCTCTGTAATAAGTACTGTACCAATTTTTTTTTGCTGCATTTGCTGATTAGTAGAGGCTCAAAATTCTTCCAAAGAATAGATGAGTTTTAAAAATGAGATACAGTCTTAATTGTAGGCTTTATGAAGTAGATGGGAAGAGCTGAATCCACATCCAACCTCAGGAGACACATATTAACTAGAGAAAATATGAGAAATAATATCTGAAATGGAGAACAGTTTGCAAGAACAGAAAGCAGGTGAAAGAAGCTAGGGAAAACTGGCATCAGTGTTGTTCAGTGCTTTTAGGAATTGGCTTTCAAATTGGATTTTCAGTTTCTTTTAGAATAGTCTTTAAAATTTTGTTTATATCTGGCAGAAAGACAGGCTACATTTAAAATAGTATTGAACCATTTTCTTACTTTTTACTAAAGCAGCATTGACATCATGAGATCCGACACAATCCGGCTTCACAATGGTTAGCTGATGTTTTCTGTGTTTACACAGAGGCTCAGGTTCTTTTGGAAGATTCTTTTGCAACATCTTTTGCCACCATAGATTTCCGTGAAACATGATAAAAACCTAGAAAAAGCTGAGCCATGAACGTGCTGTGAAATATGTCCTTTAAGCTGTGATGCCTGAGAATTGTTTGCCCCACATCTGAAGCGTGTCTCTGTTAGGCAAAGCTGGTGATCCTGTGCAGAACGTTCCCTTCTGTGCTTCAAACTCAACACTTGCAAATAGGTCTGCTTTTTGACAGTTCAGTGATGCTAACGTTTCTGCTTTCTCTAGCCTCATTGAACAGAGATGACATAACGGATTTTGTTCAGGCTTGTACAAATGATAGTGCACACAGAAAAGTGAACGCCATGTCCTAGATTTTGAGAGGTTTGTTTAGCTTGTCTCAGCTCATTTGTGATGTACGTTTTCTGCAATAAACAGGCATCGGTTGGATCACCATGAAATAGTGGAAAATAAGCTCTTGTTGATGCTTCTGTGGAAGAGCATACCGTTTGACAGGTATTTGAAATTTGGCTTAATAAAAGCATTTAATGCGACATGTAATTGCCAAACTAAGAATAGCAAAACCCCAAGTTAACTGCTGGTGTAATCTGTACTGACTTCTTAACAGGTGGATTTATAGACACTTTCCATTACCATCCAGTGAAAAGGGGTAATAGTGCACTAATCATCGGCTGACATTTCAGTTCTACCTAAGGGTATAATTTTGTCATGATAAAACTGCAGGGGAATTACAGAAATGGTCATAAATCAGTGTCTAATATCTTGTATATTAGAAAAGTAGTACATAAACTCAGATTAAACACAAACATCCTAACATACCAGCACTTACTTTTCACTCAAATATGTATGTTCTTCTAAGATAGTTTTCATAGTTTTCCCCATCATATTATTATATTGTAACTAAAAAAAAAAAAAAGAAAAGGAATATTCAATAAGTATGTTTGAAGGGTAATAAAGACAGATCAAATAAAACTTTCAAAGCCACCAGGTAGATGGTAGCTCAAAACCATCATTCACAGCAACATGAATTCTGTATATAAATCACATAAAACCATCTGGAAAAAAAAATATCAAAGTATAAATGATAATTATTCTCTTGATGAGATGATACTGTTTGCCATACAATATTACACTAATTTCATCTTATCTAATACAAAAGCAAATATTTGTAATGAACTCTGTTTTTTTTTTAATTATAATAAGTGGCTGCTTTGCATCTGGAGACTTAAAGCCTTTCAGGACCCCTGTCAGTGCTGTCATTAGCGATCACACAGATCCCCAGATTAGTTTGGGATGGTAGTAATTTAGGAAACTCTGATTTTTAGAGTTTCCATTTTTGATTTGACCGTTCAAAGGTTTCCAAGTCTGAGATTTCAAAAAACAAATATAAATAAATCAAGCCATTCCTTCTTCCCTTTGGAGAGTGTATAAAACATGTTTATCTCCTGGGAAGAGTATGAAAGGATATATGAAGCTAAGAAAAAACCTCAGTGATTAGTTATTTCCCACAGGTTTCCAACAGTATTTTGCAAAACTACGAAGAACCATTCCCCTAGGAGTCTTTGCTACCCTAGTCAGTCATGTTTAATTCTCCAAATTTGTGCTAATTTTAATTCCTTCAATGAATACTGAAATGCATGTTTTCAGAGAATGAGAAAAGGTATTTGGAAGTATTAATGGCTAGGAAGTGAGTTAAGAAAGAAATAATTAAAATATTCAGCTTTTCAGTATTAACAGAGATGGGTGTTTTAAAAATTTGTGCAACACAGTTGTCGTAATGTAAATATATTTGTATTTGGTATTATTATGCTAATATATCAGAAGTAATCTTCACTCTATTAACAGAACTGTAATAACAGTGAAGGTCTTTTAGCCTGGCCTCTGTTCTAGAATTATCTATTTTCTAACAGTAAACTAAATATCTCTATTAGAAAACTAATGTAGCTGAATTTAGAGTTTATAACAATTTTTAGCGCTTTGTGATTGTTTTCTTCTCCTCAAGGTATGCATTGCAGTTTTGTGCTATTGAGCACAACACTAAGCACTGGGATTTTTCAAAGGCATCTCTAAACTTCACTTTCCAAAACGAAATCTTCCTAACAGGATTTCTGATGCTAGTGTAAGTGACCAGCCCAAGAAGACACGTGAATAATTTTGACCTTAGGGATACAGTACCTAAACTAGGTGGGAGTGAAATATAGAGGAAAACATCGAGTGGGCACAGTCAAGACTATCCTCACTGGACAGGTGGTATGTGTGGGGGGCATGCCTCAGGCTCCGGCTCCCCTGGGTGTCCCCACTGAAAGTGGTGTCACACTTAGAGACTGCTTTCTCACAGCAAGCAGAGTACCATAAGGTGGAGGTGGAGCTGCTGATGTGCTGCCACCAGGAGGAGCTGGGACACAGCTGAGAAGTCACCTGCACCAGAGAGCCTGTAGGCTGGGCATGGTTTTCCTCCCGCTCACAGGTGGCTAACTTGGGCTGAGAGAGGTTCTTCCTCCACTCAAAACCCTGAAATAGGATGCTTAAGTCAGGCTTCAGTGTTAGATAAGGAATTTAGAAAAATCACCCGTATTCCAAAACCCAAGAGCCTTTAGGAGTTAAGCTTCCCTTATCCTGCGCTCTCTCTACAAAGATGCTCTTGGGTGCGGGGATACATGTGTTTACATGTATATACATCCAACTTTGCTGGCAGATTGGAGTGAAAATACGGAGCTGGGGCTTAAGCTCAGGCCCTAACCTGGAATTAGCTATGTCCTAACATAAGCTGGACCTGGATTTACGTAAAGAAAGGTTGGCTTTAGCTGAAGTCTTCATAGCATACATATGTAAAAGAAATAAAGACACAACCCTGTACGAGACATACTGACTAGTTGTATTACAGCAGATGATGAACGGAGTTGGTTCATTTGTGAGTGCTCCCAGTGGCTGCCTCTGAATTTTTTCCAGAAAAGCATTACGTAGTCTCCTGTATCCTTACTTGAACTTAATGTTGTCTCTGCCTTGAAAGATTTACTGACATCTGCAGTTTATTCCATTTCCAATGAGTCTGCAGTTTGTGGTGACACGAACCCTGTCAGCTTCTAAGAAACACGTTTGGTAAGAAGTCAGCTGGCTTATTGCAAAGGTTTTGCTAACAGAGATTCCCACCCCCCCCCTCCCGCCCTGTTTTGCTGATTGTTTTATTCTAGCATAGGATAGATGATTTGGGGATTGTTCTTGAAGATGGTAAATTCAGCAGCAGATCTATTCTTACGATCTGTTTGAGCTCTGCCTGCGTTCTGGTCAGCTGTGATTTCCATAGCTGAACTGATAGTAACTTTTCACTTATGCGACCTGCTCTTCACTGTTGTGTTTTAAAGGGCTGCTTATAATACTGTGGGAATACCTAACTGTGAAACCTGTTCATTTATTTAAAAAAAAAAAAAATCTAAATGACATTTTACTCCATTTCTTTTTTTCTGTCTGAAGTAGATACACTTCAGCTTAGTCAGAGAACTGGGCTCAGGTCCCCCATAGAATTGATGGCAGAGTTGCTCAATTTTTGCATAATTAACACTTCACAGAAAACTGATTTTCCAAACAGGAGACTTCTGTTATAGTCTATAAAGTTGTGGACTCCTGAGCTGTGCATAGAGACCGACTGACAACAAGCTGACTTGTCTAAGTTAGTTTTCCTAGCATTCTTAAGAAGGAGTTTAAAGACTATAGTTCGAACATCATTACATAGGACATTTCACTTAATTTGATTCAATAAATAGAGTAGAACGCCATGTTAAAAGGACAAGTGATAGAGTGAAAGGCAGGATTTTATGCGCTTCCATTATTTTCAAATCTGCTAGAAGAGTGATGAAAATGACTTTTCTGTAATAATTCAAGCCTAACATAAAAACAAGTGACTTCAAATTTTGATAAAAAGACACAAGTAACCAGTATGAACACCATTTTATAAATAAATGGTTTCCTGTATTTCTTACAGTGTTGCACTAAAATAACCTGAATGGGAACACTATTTATTACATACTGGACATGTGGACTGGCAATATAGTTATTGTAGGATGTCCCCTTTAATTGTTTTTTATCTCATTATTTGAGACATGAAAACAAAGATTTGCTTGGCAAGACATCCCTATTATCTCTGAAAATCACACAAAGATGAATGAAGAATATAAAAAAGTCTGATTTTTATTTCATGAGGCTAATTATGTGCTTAGCTTACTCTGTGAATGATAGATGATTTGTTAAAAAAGAATCAACCATCATTTAAGAGCAAAATGTAATTATTTGAGAAAAAACGTTCCAAATTCCAGACAGAATTTGCTGTCTGATTTTTTCAACCTATTTAATATAAGCAGAGGTGCTTCCTCCCCTGAAAAAGCTTTCATCAAATATATTATATAACAGAACTACAGGGATGTACATGTTTCTGAATAAAATTCCAAGATAGATACAATATTAAGACAGCTTTAATAGAAGTCCCATTTTCAATAGTTATCAGAGTAAAATGAGCAATTTCAACATTTTGCTTTCATGACCCAGTAATTATTACCCAAATTTAGTGCTCAGCTATCAATATCAAAGAATGTTAACTGCACAGAATTAATTTTATACAAATACCTCATCTACTTTATTTGAAAATCTTTCACTGTCTTTTAAAGATGATATTTGTTTAAAATTCATTTTAAAATATAGACACAGTCCTCATTTTCAAAGTAAAATTAAAAGAAAGTAACAATAAGAAAAAAATATATTGCCACTGCTGTACTGTATGTTAGAGACAACATTCAGCTCAGTCAGGCAACATTAGAAAAGTATCAAGCCCAAACATCTTAAAAATGAGATACTACTTTTTTTTTTTTTTAATTGCGCTAAATTGCTTACATTGGATTTCTTTACATTTTGTGCCTTTCTCTTAGCAGTATCTGAAACCAAAGGAAAATGCCAGTTTTCCATGCAATTTTCCCCCATGAATTTAAACTTATTTCAGAATTAGAAACTATTGTTTGAATTTAGGAAAGTTACTGAGGAATTCTTCCAAGTTTTGATTATGTGTTGGTCCTTCAAATAATGGAAATACCCGCTAAAATATTCATGGGTTTCTAAACTGAAGGTCCACCCTGAAACATGACTGTAGAAAAGCACTGTCACTAGAACTCCTGGGTAGTGTCACATCACTACCTTTTAAGGAGAGACTAATATTAACTCTAACTGTATTCTAAACATGGTAGACACTGTAAGCATGCTGTAAATTGCAGATAACTGCTGATGGTTCTCATTCAGGAAACATCTGAAAAACACCTTGCTACAGAAATTAAGTTATCTCTCTGTTTTTCAAAAGGTCGACATCTAACACATGGAATTTGCAACAGTAATTAAAAATGAAGAAATGTCATTCTTGTGTGGTTTTTAAGTTACATTTTCCATCAAGTTAGTTTTAGCCTTCTGAATGTATTTATGAGATTACGGTTTTAAAACAGATCATGTGGAGGAAGATTCTAGTCTTCTTTGTGTAGCAGAGTATCATACGCCACAGGTTTTTTGCAGTAATACAAGATCAATAGCAGAGTAAAGCGCTAGCTATTTTATTAGAATTTGACCCTTTCTCTGCTGCTCAGTGGGTTTAATGTAGAATTACTGAAAATCAATAAGTGTGGAGAAAAATTTTATTTTTTTTTACAACCACCGTGAGTGATGATAAGTAGATTTTTATGAGCAAAAGAAGCAGTAGTCTACAGAGAGACCTTGTTCTCTCCTGACTGATTCACAGCGCTTGCTGTCAAGTGTCGGTTCTTTAATCTTAGTAAATGACAATTTTTGGAAGATACTTTGCCTTAACATGGTATTACCCAACTAACAAAAAGCATGAGGCCATTCAGTCATGACTGGCCAATAAAAGACAATGTTTAGAATAAATTTTCAGACATATCCAAAACTTCCCATGTACTCACCACATCCTGGCTATACTAAATTTACCTGTATTTTTCATGACCTGTATAATGTCAATAAAAACAATGTGTTTATTTTAATGTCACACTGAAAAATGGAGTTAGAAATTATATAAGTAGATATATATTATCAGGATGAATTCTAAAGAAATTCAGGATTGTAGTGTGATCTATGGAGAGCTGCAGACTCAATATTTTTTTCTAGAATTCCTCCTCTCTCTTAAAATCATCACAAATGGCCGCGAAGGAGCTGATGATAAAACATACTTGTGGTAACGCTGCTTCTCACATGATCGATTACTGAGGCTTAGAAATTGACAGAGATGTATGAGAAAGGAACAGCCACATATTTTTACACACTGGAATTGAAGTTTTAAACCTCAACTACAAGATACTCTTAACTAAGTCATCAGCCCACATTCCATGAATCCTCCGTGAGAAAAGGAGAGGAACGAACACCTCTTCACAAAGACGTCCACACTAAGCAAACCATGTGCAACCTTTCCTTGGGGAGAAAACTGTTGGGCAAGTGATTCCATTGCCTTTGTAAGTTCTGCAAAAAATGTACTAGAAATTTGATTTTCAGCCCCCAAATATTTGGCTGCATGTGCCAAACTTTTATCACTGCAGTATAACAAAACTTATTTGAATTAATCTTAGATTGTTATTACAGCAAATGACCCCATGCCAGGTCAATGCAAATAAGAAAAAACCTTCGGTGGTCTTAACATAGAAAACTATAAAATATGTCAAATGGATGTCTCTCAAGTGTGTGATAAAAATGCATCTTCACTGCCTCCAGCAGTATTGTATCTGACCTCAGAGCATTAGAGAAGAGAGACCATATTGAACACTTTCATTTCCACATAAAATGCTGATCATGATAGTTCAGACATGCCAGATGGCAGTAGTAGTGATAAATGGTGTTGATGCCTCAGGAGAAATGAGCTAGTAAAGTTATATTATGTTCAGTTGGGGTTTTAAACATATAATATAGTTAAAACTGTTATTCTCCCACAAAATCATACACCTCATATTTTAGTGCCGTGTCATATATGAGGAAAAAAATTCCTGCCATCCTGTGCTACTATGAAAAGCAGATTTTCCAAGTCACAAAGAAACATCCCTATACACAGTGTATATATGATTCTTTTATGTATATATGATTCTTTTATGTATATATTTGTATGTATGAAATGAGGAACCACCTGCATAGGAAAATCCAACAAAGTTATGTTGCCTTTATTCCTTATGTAGGTATAGCAATAGATAGCTGGAAACAGGGAAATAATAACACAGTGCTAGATTAGATAAAACTTACCTCACATTTGTAACAGGTCCTTCCTTTCTTTCTAAAATTATTTAGGATTTCTGAGCTAAAGGACATCAGGTGTAACAGGAGGCACAAGGCCATCTTTAATTCTGAGCTTGATCTGGCTAACGGTTTAACTGCAACTAAAAGACATTTTAAGAAATTTTACTGATCTAGACATAATTTGTATCTTTTCCAAAGAGGCAACTCTATGGGATTTTCCCTTTCAGTGTCTGGGGATTTTAGAGGAAGGCGGCAGATACTCTGTACCCTGTAAGCAGAAGTCAGTCTGTTCCCACAAAATCTAAGGACTCAGAAGGCTGGAGGTAAGTTGCAAAAACATCCTGTCCTCTAGTTCGAGAGTTAGATCACTTTACTAGTGATATGTCTGCATTCATTCCTTTTTACTAGATTGTCTCCACCAGCGACATTCTCTCGATCTTCCACCATACAAGGAAGCATCAGAGAAAAGAAAGGAAGTTAAAAACTGCAGAGTTGTTAGGAGACTTATTTTTCAGTTCATTTTAGAGTAATGGTCAGAAACCCCTTTTCCTGAAAATCACCTTTTCCTTTTGTTCACGCCTGGAGCTACTCTTTCTTTTTTTGTGTCTGGGTTAATAATGTGCTACAAAAGCATACAACAAATTTGTTCTTGGAGAGGAGGCGGAGTGCTTACAAGGGAGACTTTTATATCCAAGTCAGTGAGGACCAACTGCACCTTACTAGAAATTAGAGTGTTGTTGATGGAAAGGAGAAACCACACCCAGCAAATATATAGTGTTAGTAATACCATACATACTCGCTATACATACTAAAGAAAAAAGAAAATAAGGGATGTTACAACCTGTATTGTCTGTAAATCCTTGAAGGACAGAGGGGCAACAGAAACACTGATTTGTCATACTTTTTTGTGTATATTACTCAAACTCTTTGTCCTTTGGCAACTTGGAATTTAATTTCCTTTGTCTAACTTTTCTTATTTAATTTTATTAATTAGAAGGCAGCCAAATTTAGAAGAAGAAATATTACAGAGGTATATAAGAAATAAGACAGTGGAAAAGTCTATCATGCAAAGATTAATTTGTCCAATTTCAAGATGTATATTGCAATATTTTATAGCTGACAGGTGATCATGGGCAGATGGTCATTATAATTTATCACAGCAGGAAGCGGTTAAAATGACAATATGGGCAGGTATAAAATTATATGAAGGAGAAGTTATAGAAGATAATTTTGAAACTCTAGCAACTTGTCCTTTTAAAGTTTCAATCACCGAAAGAACATAATCCAAAATCTAATTATAATTTTAAAAGACAGAGATGGAAAAAAAATAGCCTGTTGAGGGGGGAAAAAATTATGCAGGCAAATTTCCATCGTTACTTCCTCCTATTCATCAAAATTTATGCTTTGCTACACAGGAATTGTGGAAAAGTTTTTTGCCTCACCTTTTTTATTTTGAATTTATTGACTGACATTCCAAGAAACAGAGAATGGGTGTCCAATCCCAATTTATGCCTTTGAAAATCTCTCTCTCTCTCTCTCCACTTTTGCAACCCTATCATTTATAAACAGCAGCCACATGTTATTTTTAAGTGGAAAAGGAATGTTCTTTGGCACTTATCAGCCTTGAGTGAAGTTTTATAGCAGTCTTATAAATCTCTCAATAGCAGGGTTTATAATGAAATTGCTTCAAGTACTCTGACTCTAGTCTGCTAGCTGGCACACTAGACATTACTGAATGGATCCTCGTTATAAACTAACAAAAGCAGCTTGAAATTTTTCTTCCCTATTGCTGCTAGCACTGCTTGTTGCTTTTGCAGTTCTAAGGTCCATAAGTTTGGATATTACGGGCTTTTCTTTAGGTTTTTTCTGGGATCCATTACAAGACTAGGACCTTAAGATTGTAAGCTCTCGGGGGTAGGATTGTATTGTACTATAGGGTGCAAGGTCTACCACAGAGGAACCATTGATCAAATGCGTTCTATAGATGCTGTTGCAATAGAAATACTAACAGATGGTTAAAGTGTGGTATCCATTTTACACTTTATGATATGCAGGGTGAGCAGGGGTATTAAGATCTTTCTGAGAGATTCTTCTAGGTGGTTTTTTTCCCTGCCTTTCAAAACTGAAAAGATCTCTCCTAAAGGGGGGAGATTCACAGAAGGCTAGTGGAAAAGCTGCTTCTGGTAGGAGCAGTTTAATAGTGAAATACTGAAAGTAAGGAAAACGTAGAACAAATGTTCTAACCTTTCTTTTTGTTTATTGGCAGAATTTTTAAATCGCCTTCAAGATCTGCAACTTTGAAGCTAAACTAACCAATTAAGTAGGTGATACTGGATCTCAGCCAACCAGTATGTTATAAGCAAATACTCTTTTTAATAATTTGTTTATACTTTAGCATTCCCACAAAACCCATATAATCAGTACAGAGGTCTTTCCAATCGTCACTGAAATCAAAGTGAGATAAACTGAGCGATGAGTACTGGCCACGTTATAAAGAATTTCCTTAAGTTCAAGCATATCTTGGTCTCTATCTCTGGCTACGAAAAGGACTAGTCTCACAGCAAAGCACAGTTCACTATTAAGAAAGCTACAATCCAATCATATTTAGCTGAGCTTCCAAATTAGCCTGCTAGAAGAGACCGTTACGTGCTTTGTATGCAGAAATACAAAACATAACCTTTTGAATTTTAAAAAAACTTGTGTCAAGACCATACAGTTTTAAGTTAAAAAGATATTACTAACTTACATGCACCTTAAATCAAACCTTTTTTCACACATATATTGGTGTTTCTTTGCATTTCTACTCAGGTGGCAGCCAGTGAGTACTGCTGAGATTCACACTAACCAGCACCTCTGACATAAAAAACACATGAAAGACAAGAATTCATGTGGATCCCTGTGGAAATATCCAGCCAGGTGGGAACACTCAGCCAGGTCAGGGAAGTTGGCTGAAGTTGAAAAGAGAAGCAAGTCCATCTGTGTTTAAAATGGATTCCAAAACACAGTCACAGCATTTTTAAATTCCTGTTACTTGAATAGTTTCACTGAATCCTTCTAAAAGCATAATTGAGTTCCTGGAACCCAGAATGTCATCATGATGTTTAATACTGACTGGGTAAAATTTATTTGAGTACAGATCTGGAGAAACTTCTCTAATACCTTATAATAAGCACCCTATTGAGAAAATAAATGAAATCTCTACATTAGTCTCCACTTCACGGGGAAAAATTCTGGCTTCTGCTGAAGCCAATGGCAAACCTTTTTTCTTTCAATGAAGCAAGTACCTCACCATTGAGATAAAATAAAGAGTGACTTTGCAAACCCTTAAGCAAGGATTAAGTAAATTTTGAGTCCTTTATCATCTTTGCACAGTGGGTGGATTTAGACTTTTTTCATCTGTTTTCTGAAAACCCCATGTTTCATGCACTAATAACGACATATAGTAGGAGTATAAATATTTTTTAAAATTCTAATTGTTGAGCAAGGTGGAAATGCATCTTTTCTCATTTTTTTTTATTGTTTCATTATAGTACAGAGCAAAGGAAGCTTTTAAAAATAATTTTAACTCAGTTGTTAAACATTATTAAGAATGTGTCTTTAAAAAAGTGAACTTTTTGTCACTTGTATCATTTACATACTCACAAAGTCTAATTATAAATACACCACGAAACATAAAATGCCATGCGAAATAAGCAAGAGAAATTGATTTCATGTATTTTTAATATCTTTTACCCACCACTGTTCTGGTTCCACAAAATAAAAAAAGGAAAACATTTTCAGCTTTGTTCGTCCAATTATAGTGTATTGCAAAAGCATAATTACTGTTCAGAAACCTCCGATGTTGTCTACAAGAAACTGAATGTTACTTATAACAATATAGACTTGTAGCCATGTAGGAGGTCTTGGCTTATTCACATGTTGTTATGAATAACAGGTTTTTTAATTGACTACCTAGGACTATGGTCTTGCTATGCAGGCATTGAAAATCATGGATATCTAGTCCAGAGGCAGAAGATACCTGGATACAGATTCATGAACTTAAATAAAATTCCTGTTAAAATTCGATTCTACTGTTTTATCAATACTATCTGCTTATATTTAAAGTACTTCAGAGAACAACATCAAACGCTATTATCTGAGAAAGATGATTAAGTAGTTTCTTATGTTCATGCATGACTGTCACATCCATATGTATAGGTTTAATACATTTCCTCCTGTTGTTTTCATGCATTATTGAACTGAACAAAATTCAATAAAACACAGACTCCATAGTTCACCTGTCAACATCAACTATAGTTGGCACAGGCTTTTTCAACTAATACACCTGAATGTAGTCCCTCTTGCATTTCTTGAGTCAACTTATTGCACACCCGTTTACCTGAATAGACCAAAAATTTTAAACGTGAAAAACATGAAATTTACAGGTGTTTGGAAATTTGGTATCTATTGCTCACAAGACCTAATGGCCTGAATTAAATCCTGCTGCATCTGTGCACTCCCATCTGCTCAGTGCAGTACTCTTTCCTTTCTGCCTTGCAAGCCGCCATGAGAAAGTATTTTCTGGTCTTACTGTCTTAAATAAGGAAGGAAAACGAGGGATCATGGAGTGCAGAACTAAGTAGGTTAATGAGTAAACTGAACAGCAAAGAATCCCCCCAAAAGTCTCATGTCTATTCTCTTAGAAGACACATGGTGGCCCCAGGCTGAATCATCTTTATTAGTGAAGTGATACTATCAGAAAGCCTGTGCAAATCTCAAAAGCCAGAATCAGACTATCAGGACTGAAACATGGAAAGCACATCAAGGACTGCAACTGCTTAAACACTTATTTTCAAAAATCTGGGTTTGTGTCACTGAATAACTTTGCTGTTTGATTAAAGATGATGTCAATAAAAAATGCCAAGAAGCAAATTCTGAGTGCCAAGAGTTTTTCCATGTAGTCATACTAGAAAATGACAGTATTGTCACGATCATTTTAGGAGTTCAGAGGAGGCTAAAGACAATCCAGCTGTGTGGTCCCACACAGTATTGCACAATGATCAGCCTCTCCTTTTAAGATACGGTATACCTTGCAAAATTACATGCAGATGTGGAGAAACAAGAAAGGAAAATGCCTACTTACCCTTATATCCTACACCCTTATACCTTATGAAATAAATAAAACACGACCTGTAAGCTGCTATGAGCAACTGATAAGTTTTTTTAATGGCATGGTGTAAAAGTATAATAGATAGCAACATATATTTTAATATGAAATGTAAAAAACCACAATCTGTAGCACTGGGCTTTTTTTTTTTATAGCTTCACTAGCTAGTTAGCCTGTTTTCTCTTGCTGCCTTTTGTGCAGAAAAGATATGCCTGCACTGATTGCTTGGGGATTTAATGTTTCCAGTTTAGCAAGGAGAAATGTGATTGTGAGCCCCACTGCAGGTATTTAAATGCCCGATCGAAACGTTCAACAATAGATGTAATTAAGCAGGCTCTAATTTTACTTATGTGATTCAACATAAAGAGAGGAGCTCCATTACTTAAGTGTTTACGTCATTCCTGGATAAATGACCTTAATTTATTGTAATTTCCAGTTGGAAGATTACCAAATTGGTTTTGAACTTAAGTAGCCCTGTGGGTGCACAGTCATTTACTGCCAGATTACATGAAGTACACTGATTACTTCCAATTATAAAAGACTTATTTTTCTTAATAAATAAGTTTACCTTTATTACTAAATAAATACTACAGTTAAACTTTTCTAACTATTAGAATCATCTTGCATTCTGGCAGTTATCTTTCACCAAACAATTAATCAAAGTATCTTTACAAATGGAAATACAAGTTACATAGTGTATATATAAAGGCATCATTTTTTGTATCACATGAATATAACCAAAAGATAGAGGTTTGGGTGACTGAGCTGAATTTTACACAGGACAACTAGGTTTATGCAACTATTCTTAAGAGAAATTTTGCAAAATGTTTAATATTAGTATGCTAACAAAAATTAGGTTTTATAACTCACGTGACCATAATAAACACAGTCCAACTGACACTCCAATCCACCAGCCACTGTTTCGCAGTTCACGTTTTCATTACAATTTTCCAACTTCAGTAGAACGTCCTAGTTACAGACAGCTATTGTATAAAGACAAGCTATTATACACAAGGAAAAGGCCAAAAAGAGTTTAAAATTACAGTGAACAAGCAACAGTGGTTCAAATAAGAGCTCTATTTCAGATCAAAGCCAGTGGATAGTTTCACAAAATACAAAAATGAAAACATCAACAAACATACTAATGGAGGATCTCAGCAAGATAGGTACATGTACTAAGTAAATAGCAAGTGTGTTCAGATCAGGGACATTTTAAGGCCACAATCACTAATCATAAGTCTTAGGAATGCCTTAGGATGCCAAATCTGAGACCTTTAATAAGTCAGTCAATGTCATATATAAAGCCTCACAAATAAACTTAATCAAAGTGCAAAATGTATTTCTATTCTCTTTACGTTACCTCCTCTTCTCATTTCTCTGGAAAGCTTTACGGGTGATCACCATTCTTTTTCTGGAAGAAGACTGGGCGACATACATTTGAGACCTGATGAAAAACTTTATTTTTCACCTGCATTTCCCTGTGAAAGAACTTTCACTGTCAGCAAATATCTTCACTTCTCACTTTGTTACACTAGATTCAGGGTTTTCAGAGTACAACTGCTTGATCCACCCTACAGAGATTGTACAGTAAACACTTTTTAGGAGCACCTGATAAAACACAATATTGGTCAGGGCCCCCATGAAGAGTTTGTACCAGAGAGAGCCCCAAAACAACAAAGAATTACGTACAGGAGAAAGGAGGGTTGTGGGTGCACGTGTGCATGTCTGTGTGTTTATAGGGAGGAAGCCTTTTCCCAGGGAATTTTAATTGGATGCATTTCCTTCTCTCCTTTCTTTCCATTTCTTTATTAAAATATGGACTTGCCAATGTCTCATATATTTTTCATAATGAACAGGGTTAGGAAATTAGAAATCCAGAAGCAATGCCTGGAAAGGGTTCTTTAACATTCAGATAGGATTCCTGCTCAAATTGGAGCATTTGTCATGCTTACTGTGGTGATATCATAATCTGTGCACAAAATCACAAAATCTCATTCAGGGATGAGTGCAGCACACTCCTGCTGAACTAAACATGGTTCAAAGCCAGATTAAAAGTCCTTTGTGGCCTGAATACCTATTACGTTTCTTGTCACTTCTCTGTGTTTTTATATAAAATACCTACAAGAAATTCATATTTGTCACAAATAATCACATCCTTATCCATCACTGGAGCAAACCCCAGATTAAAGCAGTATGGGTTCTTTCCTTGTGTATACAAAAGGAAAGATTAAATGTTCCTTAGGATTGTTTCCTTCTTCCACTGATAATGGGATTTACTTATTTTTTATTGAGTTACCGGAAGCGTCCGTGCTGAAAGAGTTATTTCCCTTTCTGAAAAAATCTGATGTCTGAATAACATTCTTTACTTGTTTAGTATTTTAGAAATATTACACTGTTTAAAAAATTTTACAAAAACTGAATACAGTCAAATAACTTGATTCTCAGATATTAATTTGGGATCTAAAATGTGCTGAATATTTGTACGAAAACTCCAGGATCTCCAGTGCTTCCTAGCCATCTGTAGACTTCATCTTCCTTCTTCAGTACCGAAACCACAACTTTTTTCACCATTTTCAGAATATCAAATATATATGAGGCGCTACCAACAATGGGGCTCAGAGTAAAATTCTGAGTGAGGTGGAGTTGTGCTTGCCTAGGTACCATCAACTTGGATGCCTTAAAAACACTCTGAAAAGATAGGTGACAGTAAAGTCTGGAACAAAAGCAGACACAGGTTAGGAAGAATCACAGAAGGAAGCTTAATCTGTGTGCTACTCATGAGTTCTCAGAGCACAGAACCAAATCATCTGGGACTAAAAGCTTACATAAAGGATTGAAAACATCTTTCATGTCCGTAGGCAGACGCTGAACTGGTCAAGCTCTGGAATTCCTTTTTCCCAAGAGCTGCATGATCTTGGATTCTCCTTGAGGCACTTCCATGAGAACACACATATCACTCGCTGCATTTTCTGGGGAAAATGGTTGTCTGACTGTCAGAAGCATTTTCTGAGTCTGTGTGTTACAGCAATTGCTTTCCTGTTCCAAAGAAAGAGAAGAAAAGCAGAAGCTCTAGTTCATCAAAACTGACTCCTCTGACTTCCAGTAGACAAATATACCTCACTTCAGCCTTTCGCAGCTGATAACCAACCATTGCCTGGTTTTCAAGTAATGTCAGTTAAATTCGCATGACTGCCCAGATGCCAGTCTGCTAAATAGCGTCCTCTAAAAAAGTAAAATGACTAGTCATGACTACTTCAACTTTCTGAAACAAGCCATCTTCCACAAAACCAGGTGTTTACCACAGAGCATTTTTAGGTGTACCCATCTGCCAAAATCCGCTCTTCTGAGAAAGGTAATATGAGATAACTATCTGTGTCTATGTGCTGATTCTCATTGGTGATATTTTAAATAAGAGTTTAATCAGTGCACATGTACACAGCAGTCAGTATGGCAGTGTTATTGTGAAAATAATAGCATGCCTTTTTCAGTAAAACTACAGGTATAATAGTGAACCATTTGTATTTCAGTAGCTGGCAGTTCAAATGCTCCTGTCTTCATTTCACAGTCTAAACCACCTAGTACAATTCTTTTCTGTGTTAATTTCTGGATTCAAATCAGCAATTAAAGGATCACTTTTATCAATACAGGACCCAAAACCTGAACACAATGCTGTGGCAGTGCTGATGTTCATACTGCGTGTAGTTTCCTAGGATCCTGTCTGATCATACCCTGGGGACAGAAGAGGGTATGTGACGTGCAAGAGGGTCTCAGAAGGGTTTGCACATCAGGCACATCATACCCTCAGGCATCTTAGCACATGGGGGCTCAGTACTAGGAAGCATCATCCTTTATAGCTCAAATTGTAATGCAAGGCATCATGAGATAATCCAGTCTTACCTGAAAGCAAATAAAAAAATAAATACATTTCACTCAGCACTACCTGAATACTTCAAGTACGAGTGTTTGAGACAACTAGATAGCAAGCAAAGGGAAAGGCAAGCTTTCTGAAAGTTTTCTTTCCACAGAGGGGAAAAAAAAAAATGGAGAGAGAAACTTTCGTGTGCGTTGTGTACAGAGCTGAAAAAGAAGAGTAAGAAGCCAGAAGCTGTTTGGAAGATTTTTCTCAGACACTCTGGGGAAAACTTCAAAGAATCCTGCAGAAAAAAAGGCTTACATTTTTGCTGAAAAAACCTCACCCCAAAAACCCAAACCAAAAAATAAACTTCAACCTCCCCAGCACCTGAAGTTTAACAGGACAGTAGAAACACTGTAGTACTCCTGAAATATTGAAGAAAGTTTTTACTTAGAAGACAAATGAAATAGGAGAGGAAAAGGATATTTTAGGACTGAGCCCAGACAAGAAATAAATTCTCCAAAAGAAATGAACCCAGGGAAGAAATGCATATGAATGCAGATCTAAGCTGTGGTATATCAACCAGGAAATTATATCAGGCAAACTTATATATGTAACCATTGCTGTAAGAAACATCATACCCAGAAGCAGCCTGTGACCTCCTCATTCCTCATGTTCTTTTCAAGCCAGCTGTGGGTGCAAAGACATACAGTCTCAATACTGATCCTAAGGCATCCCCTAACCTGTTACTATTAGCCATCTAGGTAGAGGCCATTTGTATTCATAACTTGAACTCTGCCAGAAAGGATAGTCATAATCTAGCCTAAAATATTCCTTGCCCATACTGAAAGGATTTGATGAATGTTTGCAAATGCTTCAAGCACTGTTTTATTGTAAGATTAAATGCCTCTTATTTGGATGCTTACTCTTTTTGGGAGTCATATCTGCTCACACTTAACAAAATTATTCCTGTCAAGTCCAAGAGTTCCATTTTCTGCTGGACTTGTTTGATCTCATCACCACCTCCTAAGCAACCTGCATTTCTTTGTGTTTTCACTTGCTGCAAAAACTAATTTTCAAAATTACTTCCTTATACATAACTATTCATTAGGATTTCTGAATCACTTACAGTAATCGACATTTTAGGAATAAAAGTATTTACTTATTAGAGAGGCATTTATTAGCACCCTATGCAGTAGTAAACAATTATAAAATTCATCATAATGTAACTTCATAAAGCATCCAGAACACTCTCTGTAAGTGATGTTGTCTCAGGCATTTAAAAAAATTGGTGTCTCTGAAACCCACATAAACACTCCTTCTAATCAGTGGGTCTTGGCTTTGGCCTGAAGTTAAATGCAAATGGAAATACCTCTTAACAAGAAAGAAAAGCACAACAAGAAAAAAAGAAAAAAAGCTCTTACGGATAACGAGGAAGAAAAAAATAAAAATTATTTCATTTCACAAGGTTCTCATCTGTTCCTCAAACACATATATGTATACAAAAATGGGTGAAAAAAAATATAAAAAAAATCCATCCTTCTTTGAAACAAAAAAGCTCATGAACAACTGTTGTTGCTGTGCTTAGAGACCATTTGCTCATTTCTCGTCTCTCATCTATAGAGGGAACTGGCTCCATGTACTTATTGGAATAGCCTTTACCTCACTCCTGCACAAACAAGAAATCAGTGGCAAGGCCATGAACCTCGGACCCTTGTCCTGTTTAATGCTTTGAAATCTCTTAGAGATCCAGCTTGGAGCAGTGCCTACCTGTCCTTTTTTGTGACTGTTGGACTGGAGTTAGATCAGTGCTTTGCTAACTCTGTTAAGAAGTCTCTGGAGTGGAAATTTTGAGTAATAAAGAATTGTTATTGTTCTTGAACCACTATTTTCACCAATATTCATTTCATCATGACGGACAGCACATTGTTACTAGTGAGGAGACTTCAGGGTTGAATCATACTTAGAAGTTTGGGATTAACAGTAATTATGGCAGAAATAGAAAATTTAGCTAGAAAATTTAACTAGAGTCTCATGACAAACACAAAATTTGAATCTGTACTTCACCCATTTATAAAGCTTCAGAGTATTTGGAATCAACATTTCAGTTCAGGACCATCTCTATTTTAGCCACCAATTTGCATAAATATATGTAATAAAGTTGGATACAATTGTAAATAGATAAAAAACTCTGTGTTGTTCTGATAATTCTAATGGCCACGCTCTATGGATGTTATTGAAAATTGAAAATATGAACAGTAACAAAAAATGTGTCCCTATAGTATCTGGGAACCTTTCTAAAAGCTGGTAGGTGTGCACAAAATGATTGATCCTTTCTCAAAGGTGTCCTTGAGTACTGAATGTAGGAAGCAGGAAAAGTGGATACATTATGTCATCTGAATACATTGCACACAGTGCTGAAGTGATAAGAGCATCCTTGGATTGCAGCAAATTACAATATTGTGCTAAAGCAAATGCGGGTCTAACAAGAAAAGCTACAGCTACATGCCTTTTCAAAACTTCTAAACATTTCATTGACCTTATTTTTCCCATTAGCCTAGCAATAAGCTCTCTTACTGGATGTGTACTGCTTGACACACAACCTTTGGTGTAACTCTAAATTTCTTCTTCTTCATTTAAAGTTAGTATTTCCCGTAAACTACACATCAAAAGTCTCCAAGGATGGACACTTAGAGCAGAATAGGTGAATATTTGTTACAGTAATTTGTTGTCCAGATGAATGTTGATCATGTAACAACTTAATTTCCATTTGGTGCAAGAGGCATGGATACTACAAATAACCTGGAAGGGTTTCAATACCAAATCCAATCTGTTACTGGAGATCTAGGAGAACTAGAGCAGAGCAGAAATATTGTGAGGCCAACGCCATCCAGAAGATACAGCTTTCTAGAAGGCAGCATATCTAAAAACTGCTGAAGCACATGGTACTAAAAGGAATGAAAAGTGCGTGCAGTTTCCTGTATTTCAAATTTTATCATTTGATGAAATATTGTATAGGAGTTTTTAATGTCCTGTAATACTACTAGCAGGATTTTCTAATTATCAGTAGACCTTAAATCTATCTCTGGACAGGGTAAACATTCTTTTTCTATGAACAAGTTCACATTTAATTAGTTTATTGCATATGTTCACTTTGTTTTTCTGTATAATTAATCCTGTACTTTTTTTCATATCAGGACATTCCAGTGTTAAGCTGCTATTTATAAGAAGTCTGAATTTTGTCTTGATTTAGTTCCCTCCATTTATATGTGCACTCCATATTAAAAAATAATATGGTCATTTCAGTTTTTGTTCTAATTTCTGGCACAACTCCAAAATAACAATTTATAAAACACTAAATGAATTACACATTTTGAAGTCAGGTAGATGACACTAAGAAAATACAATTATGTACACTAAATGTCCATTTGCTCACATAAAAAACCCTTTACATCATTCATCACTACTGGAAATGCCTCTTCCAGTGAAAAATCCTGCCCTTACTTGAAGCCAGTGGTAGATTTCAGTGTGTGAAGAATTAGCAATTTCTGAGAGGCAGTTCTCCACCTCCTGCACAAGAGTGATGCTGAAGGTCATGTTTGAAATTTCTTAGCACAGTTGCACACACACTTGGGTTCACTACGTAAATCCTCTACAAAGCTAACAGAACAAGACTTAGCATTTTGCATTGACAAATTCAGTGTGAGTTTTTCCAATTCACCTTCTACAAAATACTTTCACTCTAATTCAGAAGTTGGTCTGATAGTATGTTACCAAAGTTTCTGTATATTTTTCTTTTTTTTTTTCTTTCTTTTCTTTTTTCTTTTTTTAAGACAGTATGGCAAGCATGTTAAAAGGGATGAACAGGACTTCTGTGGCATGTTCAGGTGGAAAAGAGAGACAAGAGGCTCAGATATACTAAGCCAGATCTCAGAATGTGTAGTTCCTACATTTCGTGCTGTATTTGCAACAACATGCAAAAATAATTACTGGGTGTTTTCCTGGCTCAACTGAAGTCAATGAAAGTTTTGCCCTCAAATATGCTGGAATCAGAACCCTTATTCATCGCATTATTATTCTAGATCTCACACTCAGCACAAAGCAGGCATTTAAAATAACATCACCGAACTTCATACCAGAATCTGATGACTTCATGAACACTGGACAGCTGTGATTCATGTTTCTGCTCTGGCTTCTGCAGCTTCAGTTTCAACCACGTTGACTTTCAGTGTGTGAAGATCCTTCAGTTGCCTTTGTTTATTCTGTATGTGACAAACCCCAAGGTTCTTAAAGCTTAATCTAAAATCTGAATTCAATAGCCTTCACAGTTCCTTAATTTTCTCAAAATTATAATTATGAATATTAGACATAAATGTATAGGGAGCTGCCATCTAAGAACTATCATTTATATTTACTTGAATTTATTTTCTTGCTCACAACAAAATGTAAGATAACCACCAGTTATTCTTAATGCCACATTTACAAAACCTCTCTTGCACACTGCCAGTGAAGCCTGTGGTTAAGTCAGCCTGTTGTACACCAGTGATCAGTTCCTTCTGTCATTCTGAAACACTTTTTTAATGTTGAAAGCAGATAATTTGAATTTACAAATGGTAAAATCTCTGAAGTTTGAATAGGCTTAGATCTGCTCCTCCCAGATGGATTCTTCACTGGCTTAGAAAGAATTTTTGTGATTCTGAATCATAAATCACAGTCTTGTTCAAAGTAGACCTACTATTTTGGGGGAGTACAATTAACACTCTGACTGACATGCTAATAGATGGTTTTACATGTTGTCTCCATTGTCCACTATTTAAGATAAGGCAACTCACACTGAGATTTTTTTTTTGTTCTCAGTAGATTATAAATAAACCCAGAATGAATGTGAATGCTAAAAGGAAACTGCTTGTACCATTTACGTTTGAAATGCAGAAGTAAACACATGGAATTTACATTTTAGCAAACCTTCACTAGAATCATTTTTATCAGCATTGAAGTATTCTGAAAAGCAAGAAGTCTGATAGTGAATGCCTGACATTAATATAATCAAACCTTATTTAATTAAGTAATTTTGTAATACATTTAAATAAACCCAACAGAAAACTCTATGCTTAATCTTATTGTAATTTAGAGCTTGAATTCCTGTCCTGATGTGGTATAAAACTTGGACAGAGGAGTGGGCAGGTACATTCAAAAGCACAGGAAAAAGGAAATTTCTTTGCCTTGCCTGAGTAATCTGTGGTGGCTGCTATAATCCAACGGACAGGCAATTATCCAATTCTTGTCATGAGCAGAGACGAGGAAGACCTTTGAAGCTTATTAAGATGGTTCATTCCTCTGCATGCTGGTGCACCAAGAAGACAACACATTAGGTGCAGATTTACTATGGAAGATGAAGGCAAAGACAACAGCAGCCTCATGGTGAGTTCTGCCTAGTGTGGAGCATCCCTCCACCTGTGTGGTGTGGTGTGATTTCAATGCCTCAGCCCTCCCGCTCCTGCCTCTCCCCACTCCCAATTCTCACCTTTCATACTTGGTATATAACATTTGAAAATTTCTGGTCTTCCTTTCCTTGGCCAGGATCTCCCCAGCTGCAACCAAAACAAGCAGTTATTTTCCTCCACTTAGACCAAACTGTACTTTGATATCTAAAGAAAATAAGGATAGATAATCTTTAATAAACATGGAAGAAAACTGTGCCTTTGTATTGCACGGCTGTCAAGCCACTCACAGACAACAGGAAAGATGCACTGGTCAAAGATACATATGTCTAAGGTTTATCTGAAAATGATAACTCTGGCCAACTTGCAATCAGGTTTTTGGAAGAGATATCCATACTTCTGTAACTAAATAATTATTAAAATTTATTTTAGATTAGATGGGAGAACTACTCTTACCTGATACGAGAGTCCTCAGGTTTATACATTACAGGAACATGGAGGGTGAGATACATGTATTATTTCTTTATTAGTTTTTAAATTCCCTGCTAGATTTACCAAAGGGTTTCACTGTTGCTAGCACTGACACTAATTTCACTAAATATTCTTCCAGTGCAAAGCTACATGATAAGCAACTTATTTGCAGTAACTCACAGATCTCTATTACAACTGTCAGGTGCTGCTGAAATTATAGCAACACCAGACAAAGAAGTTGCCAGAAGTATTTGAATCTGGTATTTTAACTCCTAATACATAAGATGTATCGCCAACACTTTGAGCCTACCACGGCATGAATTTTTGATCGCTTAAAAAGAATTTTGACTATTAGTCTTATTCCACTATAGATGATAGAGTGAGCAATTCAAATTCTCTGTTGAATTGTTCCAAGTTGTTTGGCCTTCAGCCAGAAATGACAGCAGCCCTTTGATTTGCACATCCCTTTACCCATCTGCCATAAAAGACACAGTTTTAGAAACCTTGAAAGTCATCTTTCTTCTGAGCATCCAAGCAGCCATAATAGGACAGAGGGTATCATCACTACACCAGTGAGCAGCTGAAGCTATTACACAGTGCCTTGTGTTTGCCTGTTGAAATATAAGATAGTTAATGTGACATAACTTTTTGTAATACAGCCATGCTATACATCAGTTGGAGTTTGAATCAGCTAGGCGAGGTGGAAAATGAGTACCTTGGGGCTCAGATTTAGGGAGAATAAATTTCATCACATTATCTTAACATTTCTCACAGTCTAGGCATCCTAGAAGGATGAGGTATATTAATAAACAAACTAAACATTTGGATGGGATATCATATGATTCAAGACAGGAGTATTTACTATTCTAACTGATTCCCATTCCCTTTCTGCCCCTATTCTTCCCTATTCCCTCAAAAAATCCCAACCAACCAACCAACCCACCAATCAAAAACCTGAAAAAAACCCAAAAAAACCCCAACCATAAAGCTCAGAATCACAGGAAATTACGAAAGAAGAGACAAGAACTGTATTGCTGAGTAAGATCAAATTTAAGTGTCTCCAAGTTTCCCTGTTGCAGGTGCACACTGCCAGACAATTCCTGGCATTAGGAATCATGACAGAGGGTAAGGGATAACTGGATCAGGTGTAAGTAAGAAAGGGGAAAATATCAAATATTTACAGAAGTATGGTGGCTGAGAGTTGGATGCTTACATATTACTGAAGTTACCTTGCAATACTTGTCAATCAGCAATCACACTGCATTAAAGTGCAA
The DNA here is from genome assembly GCF_030936135.1 of Gavia stellata. NCBI lineage: Eukaryota > Metazoa > Chordata > Aves > Gaviiformes > Gaviidae > Gavia > Gavia stellata. The sequence continues at coordinate 42,106,828 of NC_082598.1, forward strand.
CACGGGTCTAATTTATTAACTGTTTGAGTTCTGACTGACCTGTGTGTGGCATAAAATTAATCTTTGCAAAACCCCCAAAACTTGTTACAACGACCTATTTCAAGAGTTACCACAATGTACCCAAAATAGAATTTTTCTGTAATTGAAACACTTACTATATGTTCTGAGCATTTGTGTTGTAATTATGAAGGTTGAGGCATGCTCACATAAACCTTCTTGCATGTATAACCTCTGAAAAAATGACAGGAGTAAAAAGGCTTGCAACATACCAGTAAGACTGACTGATACAAGCAAACATATTATTCTTGGATTTTTCTCTGCTATTCTGAACTTCAATTTTTGACATTACTAAATAACATTAATTTGTTTGGATATGAATGAATCACCTGTAACCTAATTATTGGCATTTTTCTTAGGTTACATAACAAAAATAGGTGGAGTTTTTGTTGACAGACTGTTTAATGAATGTAATAATGTGAAAAAAACCCCGAATACAGAAAACACTTTCTGTGCTCTGTGCTGTCCATATCTGGCTACAGTACTCACAGACTTGTTGCTAAAAGTGATGAGGTGGTTCTAGGAAACACTGCAGTGATCAAACACGTTAGGTGTTGTGATATTGTTCTTCTAAATATACTACTAAACTACAGACCATATACTAATACGAAAAGATTACTACACTGAAGATTCTTTTTTGGTTATAACATTGTATTTGTGTACTGCTAAATAATAATAAAAAATTCCCTGTGTGTGTTCCATTCCCATCTAAGTCCTGTCTGAAAGGATAAAGGAAAACATTTTTTTAAACTAATTTTCTGATTAAGCTCTGGAAAAGATTTCTGCAGAAGCTACATTTATCTGCTATAATGTTATAGATATTTGTTTTATGGTTCTTGAGTTCCTCTGGACTATCAAGTTATATAAATAAGTTGCATTTTTTTTCCAAGTGATCACTGCTAGCTGTTGTTCCTGTATGACATAATGTTTTTACAATGATATAATTTCAACGTTTAATGTATTTTCAAAAAAAAATTAGTTATATGAATATATGCAATTGAATGCAAAATTAACAGAGCAAAGTATAATCTATTTTCTCATCTTTATTTTTGAGCATTTTTTTGTTAAAAAAAAGACCAAAAACCAAAACAAGGTAGCTATAATATAATCTTGAACAGTACTTTTTCTTTCAAAAGCAAGTTTTTTTACAAAAGCAAAAAGCAGAAAAACAGTCACTTACTTGACTTGTTACTAGATCCTCAAAGACCTTTCCAACCCCAGCCTAATAATCTTGAAGCTTCTCTCCTTGTAGCCAATAACTGAAAAGAAACAGAGCTGCTTATCTTTGTATTTATTATACTAGTATAATCAAAGTGAGTTATTTGCTATTTAAGGTTTGTCGTTGTTAAACTTGAATGATAGCATAAACAGAATGGAAGTTTTTATAAAAAGTGAAATTTGGGCAAAACTCTGAAGCTTGCCTTTCCCAAAGAGTTCTGAATAGCTACATTTTGGCATAATTTACTGATTTAAAAATTATTTTTAAGAAGTGGAGCTAAAAAAGTTTGAATTACTTCAATAGTTCCATTTGATGATTGAGAAGTTAATTTTGGTATACAAAAATCACAATGAAAAATGATGACATCTAATGATATTGGCGTTTTCACTAAGAATTAGAAAAATGTATACAGACATGGCAATTTTCTTAAAAATAGAAAAAACCCTGCATTTTGAAAAATAACAATTTTCATTGGAAAAAAAAAAATCCTGTGTAAATTTTTGACTGACTATAGTCACTTTTTAAAATAGAACCCTTCAAAATGCTCTATTTTGTTGGTGGAAAAAACAGAAAAATCACTTATGTATGTCAGAAAGTTTAAGTTAAAAATACGTCTCAAAAATAATCACAGATAATTCTAGACTCAGGGGTTTTTTAAGAACTTTTATGGTATTTAGAGGCTTCTTATGGACACCTAGTAGTGGACAAGCAGTTTTACTAATCTGCCAGTTAGAAAAAAAGAATCATCTCTGTCATAAAATGAAAAGTCTAGATAGGCCTATTCTAACACTTGCAAAATTCAGCGTGTGTGGTGTTAGCATATATTGACAGGAGGATTATATCTTGACTCTGTATACATTTGGATCCAGATATAACCAAATAACATGGCTGCTCTTTTGCCTGATCCGCAGAGCCGGGGAGATTAATATCTATGAACAAAAGGGCTGCCAGCAGCGTTGAACACTGAAGTCAGCAGACCATGAACCTGATGCACACAAATGCTCCATACCATTTGCATGTTTTCTTGTCTGTTCACCTCTGCTGATACTATGAAATACTACTATGAACTTCCAACGGACAGCAGTATTTTATACTTGATTGCTTAAACCAATTAAGATAATTTGTTGTGTGCTGAGCTTCAAGTGCTTGGTTATCACAAAATTCAGAAAACCCCTACCTTTTCTCTTACGGAATAGACACCATTCATACCTCACCTATTAGAAGCTGTATGTAATGATGTCAGTGTCATAAAAGTCTACAGATGCACTGTTATTTCCAGGCTATGCAACAGTTGGTGGGGTTTTTATTCTTCTTTTATCTTCTTAGGAACCTACCAGCAGCATCAGACAGAAAATACAGACAAATGGTGATTGTTGTGCAGCGTGAAGCTTGCTAACAGTCATCACAAGAAGTCCAAAGGCCATGTATTAAATTACCGATAATGCTTTTGTAGCACCTTCTTTAAGTGAGAAGGTTCCTGATTCCAAGAACAGGCTCATTCCAAGTGTTTACTGGAACATCGTGTCAGAAATGCTCTGCACCCTTTTTTCTCTGCATCATGCCCCAGGGGAGCTAATGCTACAATCATCTTTAGAGATCTTACCCATTTGCTGGTGAGTTTGCTCTTTAAAACAGTGAGAAAGATGGTCATTTCTTTCTATCATTCCAAGAAAATTCAAGGCGATGACGGTTAAGACTTTAAAATAAATTTGACAAACATACATATACAGTGATGACTGCTTTCCTGAAATGAGCCTATATTTTTTAGAAAAATGACAATATAAAATTCTATTTGACACATACGATAATAACATAAGATATAAAGATAAATTATCTTTCCCACAGTATGCAATATATCTCAAAGTGCAGTAAATTTCAATAAATAGCAACATATCTGTATACATTCTTTTTTTCCAGTATGTGATGAGATGCTATATTTTTTCAACTAGGTTCAATTTTCTCTAGGTTGCTACCAATAAATTGATCAAATAAACATCTATGCTGTAAATAAAATAGTGAAACTGTATTCACTGTTGTTTTCTGATGGAAAAAATTTTTTTTTACTTTCATTTCCCAACCCCCAGATCAGTGTGCAATACAATACTTAGGCTGTCAGTACAAAATCAGTGAAGTAGGTTTTAGACAGTTTTCAGTGTAATCTCAGATCTAAGATACACTTTTTGTTAGTCTTTATGCAGGTTTTGGATGACTGAATTAATTGTATTGGTTAAATATGAACAATATTACTTAAACATGACCTCTCTTCCTGAAACTGTAAACAAAACTCAGCTTGTTTCAACATTAAACTAAACAATAACAGTGTGTTGTATTTACCATGTAAGGCCATCTTTAATGTTTATACAGCATCTATTATAATGAGGCTCCAATCCTGACTGGGGCCTCTAAATGCTACTCAAGAGAAAAAAAGGAATAATGACTATATTAATTTTCTTTTTAGTAATCCATGGACCCAGTAATTCAGCCAGAACAGCTGGCATTCTTACTTCACTTATCAGCAAAAACTGAATAAGCAGACTGTTATAATGAGATCTCATGATATTAAAACATCATTAAAGTTATGGCAGTTACTATTATGGGTATGCTGTAAAATAAAACATTTCAAAAAGAAATTATGAACTAAACAATTCTCTGTAAGATTACAGGACAAAGTACTTTCTGTGATACATAGATCAAGTAATAGTTATTTTACTCTGAGGCTAGGAATCGTTCTGCCATAAAGGGCACCTTAGGCAACTTTGAAGACTCCACAGCTTTTGTCATCTCTTTTTCCTTTTCCACACACTAAGGTTACGGACCACTTGCCTATGCAAGACCAAGGCAAATTTTCCTCGCTTTTATGCCTGGGATATGAATAGCCAGTATGACTTTACCACACTGCTACAGTAACTGGGGAACATTGTGGCCTCGGTATATCATCATACAGTCTTTAGTATGCTTAGAAGGGCTCTCTAGTTGTTTGCTATTTCATCCTAGAATACAAACATTACTTTGTGCACTACAGTAAAAAATCATTTTCCCCCATCATTTCTGTATTTTATGCTTCTGCTGTTCCTTCTCTTCTATAAAATACAAAATATAAGTGCTACTTTTCCTGAGTTGCTAAACATACTGATCAAATCATGAGGAGTTTTAATATCAAACATTCTCTGTGTATTTCTATCTGATTTCTCAGAAAACCCTTTGTAGGCTTGTTGTTCCTCTCATTTTTAGTGAGAAGATTTTTGTATCCAGAATTCTTTCCTCTCTGTGTTAAAAGGCCTGGGAGGTAGCTGCCTTCAGACAGCAAGCAGATGGTTTTCTGTCAGCCTGCATTTTTTTTCTCCTCTTCCTAACTGGTCATCAAAGGCCAAGCAATGCCCAAATGGAACATTACTGTTAACACAACCTAAATATTTCAAGTGCAGTAAACAAGATAGCGTTGAATACTAAATCAGTACTATTTTTCCCATAGTCAAACTTCTCCACTGTTCCCCAAAGAGACCATATGACTTGTATGACTGCCTCTTCAGTTTTGCCTGGAAATACTTGTTAAGTTCCAAATTATGACATTAACATATACACACAGAGAAACAGAAAATTAAAAGTGCTGAAAGGGGAAAAAGAAGTTTCTTGATGAACAATACTTTCTTCCAATGACCTCAACAATGCTTCATAGTATAATGCCCTCAACATCTACATTAAAGCCTCCTCATCCTTCATCTAGTCATGAATTAGACTGAAGGTCATGATTTAACCATGTGACAGGGTAACTGGGAGGCAGGAAATTTTACAGGAAGAACAAATAGGCAGGCTGATATTTTCTAGAATTGCCATAGTATAATTTCCAGAAATTTCCTCTCAAGCATAGAGAAAGAGAATGCATTTGTGACTAAATTTAGGGCTTCAGCCACATGACAAAAGGAGCCTTAGAACTATAAGAAAGGTTAGATTATTTTTTCCATCTTTAATTGCTCTCTCTTCAGGTTAATCCAGCATTTCAGTAGGTTGCTGGATATACCAACTACTTCTTGATGATACAAGAATGATAACTGGCTACATAACAAGAATGATAGCCGAATACATAAGATTAAAGATCTGTCTAGCAGACAAGAAAGTTGGTATCTTACTAGACCTTATACAGGACAAGCTATGAACAGTTTTTTCTACCTCTTAAACCCCCATGTCCTCCTTCCTATAGAAATATGGTCTCCATAATGATAGAAACATTTTATGTTCCTACAGATTTGGCTATTCCATTATATTTCATTTTACAATTATACTACAAAACTATACTTTATATATTATATTTACAAACAATACCTTTCTGATCATATGTCTATCATGTAATTCTTGCTGAACCATGACTGTAGGGAATGAAATAGGGTTTTTCTTTACCTTAAACCATAGAATCTCTGTAATAAAAACTAAGCACCAATTTTCTCAAAAGAACCTTGGATATACAGGAGCCATGAAAGCTCCAGAGCACCTGATGCCTCTTTTTAAGCATAATCTGTATTTTGGAATATAACCCTGGGTCTTACCTTTTGTTCATGCCCAACAGGTGGATATCAGGTCTGGGTAGAAGTGCTGCAGTACGTATCCTGGGACACAGCATTACACCAAAGAAAATACGGAACAACAGTATTTGCTGCCACTAGACACATATAATCATTCAGCAACTGGAAAGGATTCCGGGTTCTGCTTGTACCCACTTTCAAGGTAGGAACGAATACTGGCAAATACAGCAATTCTGCAATTTTGGGTTTATTAAGTAAGAACATGTCAGTAGCTTTACAATCCAGAGCTGGTCAAGGTATTAGAGTCTTACTTTATTGTTTTGTCAAAAAGTGAATAGAGTACACTTCTTATTGTAAACATTGGGAGCAAAACAGCTGTAGGAAAATCTCCTTCCTCCTTTCAACTTGGTTGGAAGTTTTGGCTGTATAAAACCAGAGAACTCTCCCTCTCTACCTTTAATATTTTAATATTTAAGTATGCAAAATATATTTTTATTCTTCAGTGTCAAGCTTTCTGTAAAACTTCAGAAGATTTAGAGCACACACACCAAAACCACTGCTTACTACACTGACCAGCACTGTCTCCTGGCCTTCCACTTCCTCTGTGCATACATCTCTACCTTGCCTGTCCTATGGAGCTTTCTTCTGTTCTGTGTTTATGAAGTGCCCCCCTATGCTCCAGCGTCCTATGCCAGTAAAAATAAACAACAATATGGAAACTACGACGAGGCCCACTGCTATCTCACAGCACTGGGAGTTAAATCCTGGGTGAGCTGGCATTAGTAAAACATTTGTGTCTTGTTGATGACAGAATAGAACCTAATTACTTTTTTCTTTTAACACCAGAGAATGGATAAATAGAAGGTAAAATGTCTATAAGAAACAATTTGAAGAAAGACCAGTAAGAGCATCATTATGAACTAGAAATATTTATATAAAAAATACTTTCCATGTTGTGAAGTTTAACTTGTACACATAAAACTAAATTCTGCTAAATTCTCCAAAATCATGCAGCTAGTCTCACTAAATAAAGTCAGACTATAAAAAAAACTAAGAGACCATACATATAAGCAAAGCTTTTCAGGATTAAAACTACTAACTTGCATAGCCCTTTTAACCTGCACCATCAGCACCAACAGATTAATAATGATTCTTTTTAGTTGGCTTCTCTGGCCCTTATCTGAAATCCAATACGTTTTTCCATGGCCATAATAGAATCAACTGATGAAGAAGTCACAGGAAAGTCCTGTTAGGTTCTTCCTGGTGTTTTGAAGGACAGATTTTATCACAGAAATTCTGTTCAGATGACTGAATGGCATCTATTCCCTGGTCTCACCCAAGGCAGAAGCTGACTACTAATGCTCTGTGAGCCTTGTTTCATGATCATTAATTTGACACAGTACTCCTCTGAGTTCTATTCCAATTCAAAACTTTTACTAGGGAAGTTTGTGCTCAGTGAAGTGGGGATCATAGTTAATTTTAGATTATTTATATTATATCCATTGAGAAACATATTAATAGCATTAGTATGGTTCAGTCATGATTTTTCTTTTCCAGAAGCAGATTCTGTTCCATTTTGAAGAGGTTTAATAAAAATTAGACTGACACATTTATACAAGGAGCATTGAATGTCACAGCATCCCTGATTAAACGTTTAGGGTGGCATGTCAAATTCTTGGCAAAGTCTAAAATCGCTCCAATTTTCCAGAAGGGATTGGCATATACATAAAGTCACCATTTATCACAAAGCTACTGAGCTGCATTTTTAATGAAAAAGAAATCATTTACTGTGGTCATTCCACACTGTGTATATTCACATAGTATTTAAATAAAGACTAAATTTTAAGGTGAACTGTAAATTGATTGATTGACAAAAGTGTAAGTCCTAGAATCCAACTTAGCATTAAATTTAATGTGCTAATCCTATAAAATCAAGATCTCAGAAACATAAAGACAACTTACCATTTATAGATCCAGGAACCAACGATCAAAATATCTTTCATACATTTTTCTTTATGATGATGTCAGGCAAAATAGCGACAACCAGAATAGAGGTAGTGTAATTTCTTCCATTCAACCCTTGATGTTACCAATAACCTTCCACATCTTTTTTGCTCATGGGCTCATGTTTTTACATGAAAAAAAATCAGAAATCAGCTTTTGAAAAAATAGACAAGTAAAAGTAAAAACATTCACAATATTTTAAAAGAAGATCTTCATAATATTTAATCCCACAATCAGTGAAGTGAATTGACTACAAAAACAAGTAGTTGGCAGAGAACTAGTCATCACTAAATCAAAATACAGCAATTGTTGGACAGTGTTTCTGGTTCAAACAAATAGTCAGGCAATTTAGGCAGGTAAGGTGTACCTTTTTCACTCTTGCCATTATTCATTGTCTTTAGCAATAGAAGTAACTCTTTTTATATAGGCTGAAGATTTGGTAAAGTTTTCTTACTTATCCATTTAGATACACCACCAAGCAACAAAAATGATCAATCTCCCTTTGAGGCAGAGAGAATAAGAGTATGTACAGACACTGAGGGCTGTAAAAACGTATTCTTGAAGATACTTTGGAGAGTGAAACTATATACTAGCATCTTTCAATAACATATGGTCAGGTTTTCTCACTAATGGCATGAATTCATAATTACCACTTCTCTGAATAATATTTAAATTTCACTATTGTACATGAAAAGTAATATGCAACATAACCCTTCTACAGCATCAAAGTGATCAGTTTTCTTATTTAGACCTGCAGGTGGTATTTCTCTTTTGGGCACAGTCACATAAGAAAACAGACACTTGAATAAATTCGTTGAGCTCAAAGTTATATTCAAATCTTATTCTGCATGTACGCTACTGTTCATACTAGTTACACTTTGGCTTCAAAACACAGTGACTGCTTTACTTAAGGTTACACCATTAATGATTACAATTCCTTAATTTATGGGATTTATAAAAACAGTGCTTTGGAAGACAGCAGTAGAGTATACAGGCATATCCTCTTGCATGCATCTTGATGGTTCTGATGCATTCTGCACTTCAAAATTATGTATCTTCCAACTATTTTTTCACCATTCAATTGCATATTAGCTCAGTATTAGTCTCACTTTATTTATGCCTGAATCATGAAGATATGTAAACAATCTCCTTCACATACAGCTTTCTGTCTTTAGTTTTAGTATAGTCAGAGCATATCTAGAGCCATACTATGACATGGTTTTGCCTAGATTATATAAAGGGACAACAAAGATTGCCTAGATTATATAAAAGTAACAATAAAACACATCCATCATTTTTACACTGAATGAAGCATCAGAAATGCACTTCAGGTTATCACAAGTTCAGTGGAAGATACCTAGACAACAGAGTGCATTCATTGCACAGACTAGCTGATCTGTAGGAGGAAAGCCCTCTGTAACACTCCAGGATCTAAGTTTCCAGCTTGTTCCTGGCAATTCCCAGAGAAGATAGCATCTCTTCATTTGCTTGAACATTTTCCTAGTAGAACATAGATATTTCTGCTAATGTAGAACAGTCTTAGGCATGTTTATCATGAATAAATATCACAGATAAGTTTTGAACATCTCATATTTCACTTTAGTTTTGAGAATACACTTATGTGAGTTAATAAGAGGAGACTTGTATAAACCAAAAGAAGAAATTGAAATAATATTTGAAACTCACTTAAAACAATGATATCTGTCCTGTGGACTTTATTGGGTTCCAGAGCTGATGCTTCAGCTATTAATGCAGGAACTGATCTCAGAAAACCATCCCATTCATTTCCCTTGTTCTCCCTTCTATCTGTCACCTTTTGTTCCTTTTCTTCTGTAGTGCATGCTGTTCGTGTCACCTATAAATGCATGGTGCAAAGCCAAGATGCTGGTAAGATGCATTTGTTCCACTGCTAACCATCTCAAAGGAAGGACTTTTTATTATCACAAAAGACTCAAAATAATAATAATAATGAAAATTTCCCAGTTAGTTCAAATGGCCTGTTCTGCTTTAAATACTTTGGGGACTATGGGAATGTCTGTACATACTTTGCAGACACAGCTTAGAAATGTAGTTTCAATGGAGAGAAAAAGTTTCCTTCTAAAGGAGTTTCCAGTGTTAGCTGAAGCAATTTTTTAATGGAGCTTGAAATCTGTTTTGTGGAATACTGACAGGGCTGTGGCAAACTGAATTTGTCCTATACAAAAGAGAAAAAGTAAAATTTTCTTCCACCTAGAGTCACATTGATGTCAGTCTTCAAAGAACTCTCTTGTCTTTGTGGTTGATATTTCTCTATCTGGAAAGCTGTCAGTTAGGAGGTTTAGGATAGGACTCAGGCAGACTTCTGTTTAGAGTTGACCATCCAAGAAGAGAAGGGAAATAAGGACAAACAACAGTGAAAAAGAACACGCAAATTTTTTTGCTAAATTAAATGGTCGAAGAGGTGAAGTGGTAATACTGATAATCTATAGAGCTGGAAGATAAATCCTTTCCTCACTCAGGTACCATAAGCTATTACAAATATAATTCAGATCACCCCTTTCCAAGAGACTGTTATTGCAGTTTAGTTTCCTTTTGACAGCAAATGCTAAATCCCTAACTGATGCAGGCCGTGTTAATTGTGTAATGCCACAGTGACTCTAGGTTTGATCTGCAGCACACCAAAGCAGTTATAACTACTGGTAGCCATGTATTGTAATACAGAAGTAGGAATCATCCCCAGCTATACACTATACAACTTGCAGTGTTACCTGATGACTCTGATGGTGCAGATCTAACAGCGCAGCTGTCTCTTCTTCCTTCCTACCAGTCTTCCAGAGGTATTCCTAATGGAAAGTGAGCAGGGTAGCCCTACTTGCCTTATTTCTCTCACAAGAGCAATTTGACATCTAAGGGGGGGAAAAAAGGTGTAAATTAAAGAAAAAATACAAAACCACCCCAGTGTAAATGCACCAAGTCCGTAGGCTGGGGATCTGCACTGCATATACCAATCACAGGATATTAATACATGCATTCCTTTGAGCTGTTGGGGTGTCTCTTAAGAAATGCATCCCAGGTGTTTCATGTTCCCTGCTTGTCTCTAAGGTTTAGGTCGGTAAGATGTCAGATCCAGTCACAGGGTCTCCCCACTTACTGAACTATTCCTGTGCTTCATATAAGTCAGGTCTTCATGAAGCATTAAAGAAGATACAGACTAACTGGGACTGAGTGATCCCATTGAGAACAGTGGAGTAAAATTCTTAAAGAATGCAGGTTAAATGTGAAGCAAACTCACACAAATGTTTCAACTGAAAGTTTTGGTGTTTGTTCAACAGTAGACTTCTATAATTGAATTTTTAAGGTCAAAACTAACAGCAATATTTACAATTCCCCTAGAAAGGAAATCTCAAATTTTGACACACTCTAAACTCATATTTGCAAATTTGATGTTTATTAGATTAATGTCCTTTCAAGCAAACTGAAAACAGACCTTTTACTTCCTAAATATTTTACCATCGCTCCCCAAGAAATGTCTGTTGTCAAAACTTAAGAGACTCCTATCAGCTATTTAATCCTGCTTGTAATTTCCCTCCCCACAATTTCATGTTATAGTATATATAGAAGAATGAGGCTCTCTAGTGCAATGTACCAGACAAAGAAATGATGGCTAATGCAGTTGTTCCACCATATAAATGTTTCCAGTAATTTATTCATCAAAAGTAGGAAGCATGTTTAATTATATTATTGTACAGCTGCTACAGGAATATTTTATCCATCAGAAATGATGCACACAATGATGGCTTAGTAAAGTTAAATACTATAAAAAAGAAAGTTCATGAATTTTCATTTTCTCTTTTAAAAAGACTGCAGTAGAAAAACCCAAAATCTATGCTATGAAATAATTCATTTTTCAGCTTTATTAATTCAGTTTATGAATTACATGCATGAATACTGATGCTTTGCAGAGCACACCATATCTAAGACTAGCCATTTCAAGGGTGAAGATGGGAGCGATTTCATTTATTAGATTTCTCCTGTTTCCTTTAATATCTCTTTTGGTAGGAAGGATCATTTAGGCTTTGTTTCAGATCAGGGCTTTTAACTCTTAGTCTTCATTACTGATGAAAACAGCATATTCATTTAATATACTATAGAATAATTCATGCCTGAAAGAGTAAAGTAAAAGGAAGAAAGAAAAGCAAGCCTCCCTATTAAAAAGGGACATTAGTAATTTCTCTCTGTCATTTTTTTGGCAGCTGATGTTCTATGTTTTGTAAATCATTACATCTAAAACAGCTGAAGCTATAAAACTAATGTAGCAGGTCAGGGAAAACAACCAAAACAGGGTCAGAGAATCTGAACCCATGTTACCAATTCAGTCAGTCTTGTGTCACATCACTTACTCTTCATTTTAGCATGCTAACTTATCACTGCTAATAAGAAATACTATCCTCTACATGCTTTCAGAGACCTTTACTTCAGAAATATAAGAACTGGAAGTTTTGGAAACAAAAGGACTAAGGCGTTTTCTCAAAGCAAGTATTTTTAGAAAGACTTTGTAATAAGAGGATATAATAGAATGACTATTCACGTCACAGGAAGCAAGAAGAGTAGCAATGAAAAACAAACCAGCTATGTGAAGCAAGAGAAGATAAAGGACAAGAGGCAGTTATTAGTTTAGACATGTGAGGCGAGACCCTTTATTAAAAAACGCGGCAAAGGGCTTGAATTTGATTCTGCAAGCGATATGAAGGCAAAAAACCCAGAGTTGAACAGAAAGAGATAAGTGTGGGAGAAAAAGACATATCAGGTATTCAAGTTTTAGCTACAGAGGAAGAAGGGACAAATTGTCCACAAGGATATGAACAGAAAGGAGGAAAGGATGTATTTTGATGGTAAAATGGAAAGAAGCCTTACTGAGCTGCAAAAGAGAATAGAGTGGATTAGCCAGAGCAAAGAAAACAATGAAGCTCATGAATAAAAAATACTACTCATTGATCTAGTCCTACTGTACACCTTTTGTCATCTTTCAACCACAACATCAGAACTGTAGCTGTGTGACTTTCAAATGCAAAAACATTACCATTGATTTCTTGAATTTGCACCAGCATGTATTGAAAAAGGTGCTGCTCACACTGTCTTTAAAGCAGTTTACAGAACAGAAACTTAACATTTTCTATCATAGCAACTAAGGACTGACATATGCAATAAAATTTTTATGGAATGGTCTCCATCTCACTGGCACAAAAATAGTATTTAATAAAGATATATTCATTTCTCCAAACTTACAGAATATTTATCTACAAACCTCAGAACCAAATACAAATATTTCTTGAGCAGTCTTATCATGTGTCTCTGTGATTCATTGATTTTGTTTGTAATGCATTGCCCAGTCTTAAACTCAATACAGAATGAAAGGAAAATGCCACCCTAAAGGTCAAACACCCAAACTAAAAAAAAGATTTTTAGAGATAGAGTATTTTATAGCTTTACTTTAAATAAACATAGCAAGGTATTTCTAGAAAGGTCCAAGTTTCTGAGCTTTCCAAAAAAGTCAGTTCTCATACACAGAAAAGGAGATGTCTTGTAAATTCCCACTATTTAATTTTAGGCAAGTAAGAAAGGAAGTTTGGGGAAACACCTTAATATTTTCCTACAAATACCAAAAGATGACAGCATTATAAGCAATGCAGAGACTTAAAGCTTCAGAAGTCTTACTAGTCTCCATGGGTATTTACTGTGCAAAAGAAAAACAGTATTAAGTAGATAATGATACATGGTAGAATTTAATAATGAATAATAAATTTTCTTGGAAATTTTATATCTTTAAAAAAGATATAAATCCTTATTAAATTTTAGAGCATAATTAAAAAGGAAAAATAAGGAAGCTTTGCACTTCTCTGGAAAGTTCTAAGGGATTTATTTATCAAGTTATGAAAACATAACATTAGATTAGGAAAGAGTCTTCCAAAAGCATAACAACATTAGAATATGATTTCTTAAAAGCTGGACTAATATAATCATCAAAGTACTACATTCCCAGCTGCATCTTCTTCCTGGAAGCTAAATCTATAAGCATACTTGATAGACATTTCCTTATACAGTTTGTGTCCTATTAGTCTGTTATGCAATCAACATACTTCTTTACCTTTTATTCAGTGATACAAAAACCTTCCCGCTTTCTGTCAACGTATCTTTGCACACAAGAATAATGAAGTTAAGAGTTTTCGTGTCTGGTTAGCTATGACCAGCTACTACATAGTGACAGCTCTTTTCTCGAACACAGAAATCAAAACCAGAAACACTTTTGTTCATTTTGGTGTACATCTATATATGTGTGTGTGCACCATATACATATATGTGTGTGTATACACCAAAGCATGTATTCATGCATATAAATGCACATATACACATCTTCACTCAAAGGAACAGTGGAGAACTTAATTGAATGATCAAAGTTTCAAATAAATAGATGAAAGAGATTAGCATTTGTGAGATGGGGCCTCCAACAACCCATCTGCTGAGACAGGTATAAAGAAACTTGACTGACCAATTGCCTTAACAATATTATAAAAACTACATCAAAGAACTGAACTGATGGACAAAGTCCTTTGGAATAAAAAGCAACAATTACAAATGTCATTTCAGCAAAGCTCTTTCTAACTGTATCCTATAGAGAATGATAAATATCTGTTCTGATGAAAAATTTTGTAAAAATTATTTTGTGGTTTCATTATGGGCTTTGTTCAAAGTGATAGGTTTTCAGCTCACTTCAGGGGTTTCAGACCACAGTGTATTTTGCTGAAAGAGGAGATGCAAAAAACTCCTTTTTTAACTTCTGTTATTGAATATTAGAACTGTGGAACTGTGAGTATTACCTTTGGTGTTTCCTAGTATTTTTTTTAAGGCAATGTTTTTAATTATCTATAATTTTGACAAAATAGAATCATTAAGACTGACATTTTCCATGCAAGATTACTTCAATCTGTTTTGTCTTGATTTTAGCAAAAAAAGTTTAGAGAAAGTATGTTGTTCCCTACCACAGTGTATTTTGCTGAAAGAGGAGATGCAAAAAACTCCTTTTTTAACTTCTGTTATTGAATATTAGAACTGTGGAACTGTGAGTATTACCTTTGGTGTTTCCTAGTATTTTTTTTAAGGCAATGTTTTTAATTATCTATAATTTTGACAAAATAGAATCATTAAGACTGACATTTTCCATGCAAGATTACTTCAATCTGTTTTGTCTTGATTTTAGCAAAAAAAGTTTAGAGAAAGTATGTTGTTCCCTAATATTGAGAGAAATTCTTATTGATGATTGATTCTTGTCAACTATCAATTGGAAAGCTGTAGAAGTTCTGTGCTTTCAAAGCAAGCAGCTAAAACATAGCAGGGAATGTTCTTATAGGAAGCACGAGCCACCCATGTCTGTGGAAGTCTGCCCAAATTATATGCTTTTAAAAATACAAACTTCATGTGCTTACAAAAGACAGCTTTTCTGTAACTGATAAATTTCATTTGTACTAAGAATGCTTCAGACTGAGGCCACCAGGTATTTTCCTGGCAGCATATGAGGACCATGTAAGATCTAAGTCTGCTTTTTAACACTGATAATAGGATCCTGTCTCCTCAGTCTCCATTCTTTCTTCTTCCTTCCTTTCCCAACCTCTGATTCCCTAGAATAAACCTGGGATTATAACAACACCACAAAAACAGTCTCAGAATTAAAACAGCTGAATGAAAACCCATAGAACTAAATCATATTCTTTCCCTAGCTACTAAATTCCTATGTGCTAATGAACAAGCCATTTAAAATAGACTTTTCATGGATGGCCATTAAGTATGGACACATAATTAGTGATCACCTGATTTTTGACCTATGATCCTGATATGGAGGCATACTCCATAGTATGTCTCCATATTAGCAGAACAGTAATATCTGCAACAGAAGTCAGCAGGAGCTTTGCTTTAAACTACTGTACCATTGAGCTATTTGTCATGCTAAATAGTTGAGAAAGCAGGTCATGGATAGCTCAGTTTGTCAACCAAACTGAATGGTATTTTGACCTTAATCTCCATGTATAACAGTATATGACACTATGTCACCTTCTCGTCTTGCAAGGAGATCTGAAAATAAGTATTTTTGAAACAAATAAAGCAGAAATGTTTGCCATAGAAAAGCAAGAAAAGACATTGTTGGAAATCCTGGAGTTGGAATAGGTTCACAGAATCACAGAATTATTAAGGTTGGAAAAGACCTGTAAGATCATCAAGTCCAACCACCAACCCAACACCACCATGCCCACTAAACCATGTCCCACAATGCCACGTCCATATGTTCCTCGAACACCTCCAGTGAGGGTGACTCCACCACCTCCCTGGGCAGCCCGTTCCAATGCTTCACCACTCTCTCAGTAAAGAAATATCCAGCCTGAACCTCCCCTGGCGCAACTTGAGGCCATTTCCTCTCGTTCTATTACTAGTCACTTGGGAGAAGAGACCAACACCCACCTCTCTGCAACCCCCTTTCAGGTAATTGTAGAGAGCGATGAGGTCTCCCCTCAGCCTCCTCTTCTCCAGACTGAACAACCCCAGCTCCCTCAGCCGCTCCTCATCAGACTTGTGCTCTAGACCCCTCACCAGCTTCGTCATCCTTCTCTGGACACGCTCCAGCACCTCAATGTCCTTCTTGTAGCGAGGGGCACAAAACTGAACACAGGATTTGAGGTGCGGCCTCACCAGAGCCGAGTACAGGGGCACGATCACCTCCCTACTCCTGCTGGCCACACTGTTTCTGATACAGGCCAGGATGCCGTTGGCCTTCTTGGCCACCTGGGCACACTGCTGGCTCATATTCAGCCGGCTGTCGATCAACACGCCCAGGTCCTTTTCTGCGGGGCAGCTTTCCAGCCACTCGTCCCCCAGCCTGTAGCATTGCCTGGGGTTGTTGTGGCCAAAGTGCAGGACCCGGCACTTGGCCTTGTTGAACCTCATACAATTGGCCTCGGCCCATCGATCCAGCCTGTCCAGATCCCTCTGCAGAGCCTTCCTAGCCTAGGTTGATACAACACAAATGGAAGTAGAGAAAAGCAAAAAGAAATTCACAAGTTCATCTGCTGAATCCAATCCCATTTTAAGCCTTTGAATCTCTTCATGAAAAGCAAATTAAAAAAAAATATGCCCTGGGCATTTTTATAATGTGAAGGTGGATTGAATGGTTATCAATCTAGATGGTATTTCCTTCCTGAAGTTCACAACTTATGTATGATGCGTCAATGAACAAACAAAAAGACAGAAATAAATATCCCAATCCAAGTCTCTCCTCTAGGATGGAATTTTCTAGTATATAGAAAGAGAACTGACTTTTATTCTTCTACCTGCTCTCCAGAGCGTAATAGCTGGAAGACCTTTGATCTTTATTTAACTGCTGCTTATTCTCCCATATTTTAACATAGTATAAATGACTGACTCAAATATGGGACTTTTGTTAACTTTGTTAACTAATATTGTTTATTCCTATGGTGGTTAGAAATTCAGCAGATTCAATATGTCACTTAATACTACATTTTCTTTCCTGCAGTAATGAAGGTGAATTAAATATGTTTTTTCCTCTGTAGTAATTCTGCTCATCTTTTAAATCTAGGCTCAGAGAAAGTTTTGTGCATATCTGTCACTATAAACAGCTTTTCTTCTCTTCAAAAGAGAACAGAAACAGACAGGTTCTCTTAATTTTGTTTCTCCTGTTGCTTTTACCTTCTCTTGCTGCTATACTCATAATTGCCATCATGATACCCAAGATCCTTTTCTTCAGGTAGCTGGGAAATACAGACTGCCATTAAATGTTATTCATGACTCAACATTACTGAGTTAACTGTAAAGTTACCCTCTGCTTTTCAGCTGGAAGCTTTTGGAACTGCAGGAATCTGAGCAGGATCATTCTTCTTGCTCACTGCTTTGAGCTTCAAGCTTCAAAAATCTCCAGACTCAACGTGAAGTTTGGTTAAAACCAACAATTGTTGCCCATTCTTGTCAACAAATCTAAGCTATTAATTCTTTTCCAAGGCTTTTAAGAAAGCAGATTAATCGAAACTTAAATCAGCAAGGAAATCTCAGATTACTTGAAGTAGATAAAATACTGCATTTCAAAAGAATGATTAAGAAACACTCCAGTCAAGGCAGATAATAGCATTTCTGTGATGTGTGCAGACCACTATTCTGTGCTCATACTGTGAATTTGCTTCAAAAATGGACGTATAAAAGGAAAATACATAATTGACAAAGCTGCAAGTCAAAATTGATCAGGTCATTATCTCAGAAACCCAAAGGAGAGCTTAATTAGATATGAATTATCCAATAATTGTGAGTATCTCTGATGTACATTTGTTTGGACACCTATTACTAAGGGTCCCTATCACTGTTCTAACCTTACAGCTAAATTGAAGAACATCCCCCTTGAGTCCCTTGGCTTCCAGCTACCTACATATTATATTCAAATTCTTAGCTGTTAATGTGAATGTCAATAGAGCTGAGTTCATTGTACAATTTTTCTGGCAAATTTTTAGTGGTTGTATTTCTTGTTTTCAAATATGTTTGGGTTGAATAAGTTTGACCCTACATCTTTAGGTGCCTTGCAGTCTCAGGTACCCACTCCTGTCTGTTATTATTTTGGCTAATACCAATACCTTTTCATTCTGACACCAGACAAAAAGCTTGGCTCTTTCTATGTCTATGCTAAATATTCCTAGGCATAGCAAAGTTTCACCTTCCTTTTAGCTTTTCACTAACACTTCTCTGTCTGACATAAAATCTAACTTCAAATCTAGAGTACCGTAAAATTTCAACACAGTAGATATCAATAGAAAAACATAAAACATGCAGAATAGCTTTTGTATAGTCAGCTAATACATTTCTTCCTGTTAGGCTCTGAATTTACCTTATCCAGGATCCAAATATTTCAGTAGAAGGAAGAACTCACAAGTTATCCTTCTAGGAAGAGTAAGCAATACATGGAAGCTATGTATTTAGATAAAAAAGTTACTTGGATAACTAAAGGTAGAAATCTACCCCCATATTTATGGTACATATCTAAATAAATGCCTGATTTTCAGCATTCAAAATTGCTACGTGGGGAAAATATGCTTGTGCTACTTACTATCAAATCACAGATTTGTGAACAAAACGGAATGTTTGAAAACATTAAATGCAGTATTTTTTTCTACAGGTACTGAGAAATATCCTTCAATTTTTCTCAAAAGACATATTTATGAACAGATAGACAAGCACTTGTCACTATAGCAGGTGGGTGTAAAAGAACTTTCAGGGTCTCTTACAAGAATCAATTTCTCCGTTTCTGATTTTACATATATCTTAGACTGAAATTTTAGCCTCTTTTTCATCTTCAGGACAGTTACTGTATTGTAATGAAGTAATTACCTCAGACAGTGCTTGAACAGAAACCTTCTTATGGTATGTGTAGCACACTGCGGACAGGCATATCAAATGCCTCTGTTAGACTGGTGACTTATATTCTACTGCACTGAAAATTAAAAGGAGAAAAAGTGAGGCTGAAAAGAAAAAAGTGGATAGTTTCCCTTAAACTTAGATGAGATGTTATGAAGAAATAATCAAGCTGGAACTTATTTGAACTTCTCTGTCTAAATCAATACAGGAGTAGTCTGTCTCTGCAGTGATAAGACAGGAAGATTCAGCCTTTCTATTGACCTCAAGGCAGAAGTCACAGGTTGAAGTGTAATCAAAAATTATCTCCTAGCTCTTTCCCCCCCCCCCCCCCCCCCAGAGATGAAGCTTCAATCGATGGTCTCAGAGCATCAGATTATCTGTCAGACAGAGAAAAGCTGTCTCAAGCAGCAAGGACCTCTAATCAAATATTGACAGATGAGATGTTCTGGGTGATAAAAACAGATTTAAAATCCAAAGTGACATTTTTTGATTAGAATCATAGCCTAACTGTTCAAATCACGATGTGAGATAAATGATACGGTCTAAGCCTTCCAATCAATTTATTACCTTTCCTAAATATAATGAATATGAGTTTCCTACTTAAGCCAAGGTCAAACCCCCACAAATTAACCTAAATTTCTTCATATTTTTCTCTAGATTGATAAAAATACATCTGTTCATGAAAAAAACAACTTCTACTTGATTTGAAAAAGTTGTAAGTTTGAAAGATACATAGAGAGAATAGAAAATACTGGTAAAAATGGTCATAATCTACAACATTTAACTAGTATACCATTCTAACTGAACCCATGGTAACAGTGTAGTATTTAACAGCTCACCTAAAGAGATTCCTATAACTAGAAAATATCGATCAGCTTCAAAACTCAGTTAAAACTCTACTTAAATTAATGCAGTAAATTACACTGTCCATAGGAGTACCTTAGGTAGCACAGAAGAAACCACAACTTAAACCAGGAGAAACCTGCCACCAACTGACCACTAAAAAATTCAACAAAAATGAAAAGAATTCTATCTACTCGGAATTAAATAGCTTTAATATAAATCCAGCTTGAACTGATGGGCACACAATTCATGGGGTCTAGCATAAGCCTACTAACAGATGCTATTGGTGGAGGAAAAAAGGGAGAAGCATGTCTTCAAACAGATCACCCTTTATAACTTTGGTATTGAACCAAAAGGGTTTAAATAAATGTAAAAATGTTGCCTTTAACATGGAAATGATGACCTTGATGCTTCTTTGTTAGAAGAGCATTTTAACCTGTGTATTGTTCGATTTCCTAAAAGCATAGGACACTTTAAAGGTTAAAAAAAAAAAAAAAAAAGAAGGCAAAAAGTCAAATACATAATTGTTCCCATATTTGGTGTTGGGTTCCTGAAGACCACAGCCACTCTCAAATGGGAGTTAATAAAATCTGCTGTAGTGTGGGAATCAAGGAGAGAGCAAGAAGGAAGATGCGAGGCTATCATTTTTGTACAGGTGCATCACGTATGTGCACACAGTGTATCAGCCCAGGAAACATCCTTCCCAGCAGGACAATGGCAAGCAATCATCGTCCAAATGATGCAACATCAGCCAAGGTTAACATGAAGCAGTATATCAGAAAAAGAGTGAGTGTTGAAGAAAGGAGGTAGCTTATGCTTGGAATGGAGACATGGTCAACTGTGTGGTGCAGAGAACCCAAACAGTGTAATAAGTGGAAGATGTATGATAGACATGCAGTAACGACAACCAGTTGGGAGGTGTATGACACAACATACATCTCACAATATCTTGCTTGCTATTTGATGTACATATTAAATACTGGTATACTGGAGAACTGAGAAATGCATAGGCTTTTGTGACTGAGTTTATCAGTATTGCTAGAAGAAAGGAGAGTAACAAAAGGGAATTTCAGGGTAAGACAAACGAACAAGGAAGCTGTGCTCTGGAGTCATGGGACAAAAGTCAATGTAGATCAGTATCTTGAGGCCATACTTATCTGACCAATACTAAGACTAAAATACAACTGATTCAGTACAGCTATTATAAAACATTTTGGTTTTATAGGGTGAATGTATTATAGAACACATGGAAACTTAAAGTAGAACTTCATTTTGGATTGATGAAGTATTATCAAAGCATTGTGGTCATGTAATCTAATTCACATGAGAAAATACAATAGTAGACTAACTTTTCTTTTAACTGTAAAAATGGTATGCAAAATAGACATCTACATTTTCATGCAATGAGGTGCTAACTCAAACTCAGTATCTGTTAACCTAGAATATGTTAGAATAAACTTGACCTTTTCAATTTTATAAAACAAAAAAGGTTTCGTATAAACATTGTGCAAGCAATCAACAAATTCAATGTTCTGAGCAATTATTAGATAGTTTAAATCAAATGTATATTCCCATTACATGTGTATAAAAATATATAAAAATTGAGGTCACAACTACATAAACAAAAATTTAATTGAAAGATTCATTCATTTATTAGAGCACAATAAAAAGAGTATAATGAAAATCATCAAAGCTAAACTACTAATAATAACAACAACAATAATAATCCTATTACAGGACACTAGGGCAGTACCAGCATTTAACAATTCTCAGGAGAAATATATTCTCCTCTCCAGCCTCCTTACAACATCCAAATAAAAACCTTACCGAGAGAAAGAAAGCTTTCTAACACCAGCACAGTAGACAATTCCCTATATTTTCACTATCATTCTTCAAGAAGAGATTTTTTTAAGAGTATCAGAATAATTCTGGCAAGGCATGACTTGCAATTTATTGCATATCCAAAATTGAACTAAAAAATCTGGCCTGTGACTTCTCTCTTGCAATACTCATGAAGATTTTATCTGCTTTGCCTGTTTGTAGGCTTTGTTGTTACAAGACCCTCATGCTCCTTATAAGCAAAAAACACCATTAATTGAGTCTCACAGCATCCGTTTTAAGCAGAAAAATGACATCCAGTTTACAGATAGGGAATTTCATGAGTTCACCGAAGTCAAATCAAGGTCATATGTAGTCAGCTGTAGAACTGCCACTGAATTCAAGATTAATCTCAAACTACAATAACGCTCACGTTAAATTGAGAGGAGACAAATTTTGCTTCAGTCTCCAGATTCGCAGTGATGGGCACTAACTTCTAGCTACAATGTTTTTGAATTAACACTGGCTTGATCTTTTTTTTCCCTTGGATTGTTGATTGCCAACACTGCTCAGTTTGAGACATAAACCAGTGAATGCAAAGGATTTAAGAGAAAAAATTAGTAACACAGTGGTTAAACTAAACTACTGTGACTCTCATCAGAGCAATTCCACAGTGTAGTTGCTCTGACAACTGCATCCACTGCACAGAGATTTATTTCACTACTTTTCATCTGTATCACACCCAGACTTATTTTGGGATTTTTCTACAGTATAAACTAGTTTAGATTAAGAGCAAGTGAGGCAGAGGCCTGTCACTTGGATGTTTTTTTTCTATCCAGGGTTCAAAAGGACTAGTGTTACAGAAACAAATGGTTTAAACACTTTGGAGCCATAAATGATATATTTTCTAAATCTTTTTAATCCAATGAAGAAACATGCTAATTTTCAGACTTCTGTTATGCATGCATTACATCATGTGAGTATGCAAAGGTATTTTTGCAGATCTCTCCTCTGGTCTTTTTCTAGCTAGTCTACAACCAGTAAAGAAATAAAGATCAAGTTACAGTGGAAAGAAGGGAGTTGTTTTTGTTTGTTTAAAATTGTACTTAAAACATGCACTGTAAACATGCACTTGTTTTTTCCTGCATGAACATTTAGACAGATATACAGTGAAAGTTTTCTTTCTAATATACATGTTCTGATAAAGATTCTTGCTAAGCACCCATAGGTCATCTCCCCCACAATACCTTTTCTGGAAGATTAATGGAAGTGATGCAGATAATTTCCATGTTCTTTCAAGCTTTCTTTCTTTTTCAGACCAATTATCCCCAAAGCATTTGGTTAATCATTAGATACCTACTCTGACTCTCTCTACAAAGCAATGAACTGTCAAATAAACTGCATAATTACTATTTCCTGATCTTAGTGCTGTTACTCTGTAGTTCCAATTTTGATAGTTTTCCTTTAACACATAACATTTACAGTCTAAGGTACATAATTCATAAAATAAGATATCGTATAAGCAGGAATGTGCTTTATCTTCACCTGAAAGCATATACATTTTTTTCACATACATTCAAATTCCAAAGTAATTTCTATCACTGACTTCAATTCACTCAGCAGTTTTGATACTTTACTCAAAATTTGCATTTATTAAGAGATACTAGCAATCACATTTCTCCAGAATTATTTTGTATTTCTTCCCAAAGTACATATGTTATCTGTTTATTTAGCGGGGTGCATTTACTAAGGCTTGTATCTTCAGGTAAATGCTAAAAATGTGAATTCCTCCACTGTGTAGAAATTGTCCATACACTGAGCAAAACTCAGATTTTATGTATGGAGAGTTTTGTAAGGTTTTAAATTATAAGCACAGTTTAGAATGCTCTTTAGTAATATCCCCACACAGGCAGGTTTATTTAGTCCCAAAACAACACTGTGTTCACTGTCTCCCAGCCTCACTTTATTACTGGACCATGCAGAGCAGTAAGCTCCAGTGTTTCATTATGCTGACTTGCATTATACACTTTGGCTTCTCACCACACAGTGTACACAGGTGATGACAGCCAAGTTTGACACCTGTCCTAACACTGGATGACTATCCTCTGCTTATTGACGTTACCCGTATCCTCACCAGTGGGTTTCAAGCTGGAAGGCAGTGGTTAGACACTTGCTTGTATTCCCATTTAAATAAGTGAGCACACTAAAACCTAGGCTCCTTTGTGTGGATGGTGAGATTGGGGTGAGTTACAACTCAAGTAAAGTGTCCAGTTAATTGTGCCGTGAAAACACGCCACTAAATATCAGTATCAATTTGAAAGCCACTTGCAAACACTAGCTGAATTTTTCTCACTGCAGCTAAAGGAACTAGAGCTGTTTAACTTAGATACTGACAGCAGATTGGAATAAGGTAAACAAACAGAAAGAGGTTTTTAGCTTTTTTTAAAAAACAAACAAAACAAAACAACCTTTTCATGCCTTCACGTCTTCCAATCAAAAAATTGATTAAGGTGTTATTTAAATTGACATAGATAAATAGTGAAAAATATTGCAAGGACATTTACTTAATTAAAAATGAGGCTTATTTTATAAACCAGACTTCAAGTCAGCTTAAGTGAATTCAAAACAATTGGAATCGGTGTATTTCCTGTATTTATATAAGGCTGTGGATGCATCTGAAAAGCTCAAGTATGACATATGACCTGATATAGCTATTGGCCATATTATTTCAAGAAATATTAAGCAGAACACTCCATTAGCCATTATGAAATGATCTGTTAAGGAAAAAAAAGTGGTGCCATATGACTGACGACCGTACCTTTCAAGAAGACTTGGAGATAATTATTTATGTATTTTCAGTGGGCAACACAAATACTTACAATATCTTTGGTGTCAGTTTAGCAATTTCATACTTCATACAGAAGTCATTTGCAAGTAACAACAAACATCTGAATGGTGACACAGGCATGATTTAAATTTTCACGAGTTAGTACAGCTCTTGGGTTAAATTTTTCCTTGTGTAAGCAAAGCTAGACAATGGTACTACTTTCGTAAGCAACTTAAATTCTCTTTCCTTACACTAGCAACCAAATTGTTTCTTCTTTTTTTTTTCCTTTTTTTTTTTTTAAGAATAATGTTAAGATGACAGAAGTCAAAAGTAAGTTTAACAAAGGCAATAACAAAACTAAGTTATCCCATAGTTTTTTTAACATTTGAAATGGCATTCTCACAAATACAGCATGTATCAAAACACCAGGGTATCCAGAGCTCTGATTGGCTTACAATGATTTATTACAAGCAATAATTCTGCATTCCTAGCAGTTGCTGGGGCAAGGCCATGCCTGAGGCCTGTGCACATACATATTGGAATTAATGGAGCAGCAGCTCATGCTGCTGTGAACAGCTGGGGGTGCTTAACTTGTTTTTCTCCACAGAAATTTTGGATTTCATTTGCTTCTGGCAACTATGGAATGCAATAAAAGAGAGCATGGTGAATGAAGAGAAATGGACCTATGTAAAGCAGGAAAATCTGGACAACAAAATACGCTGGTCATCAAAATATGCTCCTCTGATGATGTAGATAATTTATTTTTATATTTTACACTGTTTTACCTGTTCTCACCTCCCCCTAAATGCTTTATTTTATGTCAGTAAGATTAAAGATAGCTGCAGGCATGTCTGCAAAATACACTGGGCAGCATGATACAGACCTTCAACCTCTTGCTGATCAAGTCTGCCTCAAAACCAGAAGGAAAAAAAAGGGCTTTTAGCTGGGACGTGTTGCTAATATAGTCCTATTGTTACTGTACCTGTGCTATTTATTATCTCCAGGGCTCTTAAAAAATGGCACTGCACTAGACTGTGAGGATATGCCACCCCTGGTTTGCACCTCCTCTGGAATCTCTTTTCTCCTGAAGCCACTGTTGTACTTAAATTGTACTCAGAACAGAAATTTATTTGGGATAGTTACTGTGCACAGCTCTACAGCTCCAGCATGTTCTTAAGGCAACTGGTGTGTTCTCACTTTTTAAGTTCTTAGCAAAATAAAATAAAAAAGAAAAGAAGAAGCAGTAAATGTAAAACAGTGCACTTGAGAACAGATTTTACTAGCACTGCATCCAATTGCTGCAGAACATGCAAACAGTTCTGAGCTGCTTTTGGGGAGCATTCATTAGGATCAGAAAGAGAGAGCCAGAGATGGGTGTTTCAGCAGCTGAAGAGAGGCTGAAGGGCAGCTGCAGGAACTGGAATATATGTGATGCAGCTGCCTAATTCTCTATGGAATGTCCATTTTCTCATGAATATTCCTTTATTCACTGCATCTCCTCCAAAGGGGTTGGCAACGCCACATCACAGGATCCTATCTAGTACTCTTCAGGGTCTAACTTGCTATTGCTTTTTAAGTCAGCTGAAGCTCTGAAATGATTGCTTATTGTTGGGGCATGTTTTGAATGCTCTCCTGTCTTCCTTAGGCTATTCAAATGAAGGCAGCAGCTGCATTTTGCCATTCAGAGTCATTTATGCCTAAAGGCTCATGTTCCCTGTCAAAAGCTGGAACCAGTGATTGTATATGATTTTTATTCTTCAGTTTAATCATACGTCACCAATATGTTTTCATAGCATTTTCCATCTAGTAATGACTTCATTGATCCATTCTTCAGTCTTTCATCTTTCCATGCACCTAAGCACATTGTAACAAACTTCAACTGATCATTTTGTACCTTAAATTGCACATAAATATATATTATAGAGCTATTCAATAATCACTCAATATCAACAGGCTTACTATACAAGGGCCCAAGACAGAGCCAGGCATCCTTAACTGTCACTGGAAAAATCACAGCTAAAAATGAACAGAACTAGGTTGCTACCATCTGCTTGCTCTGCTTCCCATTACAGAATCAAAATGAAAAGCAAAGAAAGAAACGAAAAAAATTAAGAAAACATGAAAGAAGAATGAGCTTATGACCACAACTGCAAACAGTAAAAAAAAATCTTCCTTCCTTTTTTCTTAATAAGAATATTAATTCAAGTGCAGTGATTTTAACCTTTAAATTTACTTTTTCTAAACATATTGTTTGACAATTAAGAACTGCATGCTCTTACATTCTAGACATCCTCATCAAGACAAACTATAACATCTAAATATACTTACTTTCCTCTGATAGACTGTCCTCTTTTTCTCTGATGGTTTTCCAAAGAATCAAAGATATTGTATTGAAATGAAAGCTTCTACCGCATCCATGCTTTCACAGTTTCTATCACATTTATCACATTCTACTGCTACACAGCCCACAGTGCTGGATTTCTAATATTGCTAATACCACTTCCATAGCAACACACTAAGATATCATAAACTTGGCATTATGGCTTTATTCCTAGATTAGGTCTAAGGAGGAGCTGATTTCAAAAGGCAGCTCTTATTAAAACATACATATACATAATAATCAAAAGTAATTGCCAGTGGGATACAGATAACGGCTTTCAGAGTACTGTAAATCAGTCTCGGAAAAAAGTTGTCCCTCTTCAAATCTGACCAAGAACAAAGAATTTGTTTTGTTAGTGATGTTTAGAACATATTTCCCCAGCCATCCTTGAAGACAGTAGCATATAATCACAGGTATTCCATTTCTAAGAAAGATAACATTACTTGTGTTTTTCGCATGCTGGATTCAGTCCGTTAGACATTGGATTCAATGTGGTGTAAAATGAGGGCAAAATTTGGGTCCATCCTTTGAGTTGCAAATGTAAAGAATCCACAAAGAACAGAATGAATGAATGAATGAGAAGGAATTCAACTTGAAAAACGGGCGAGATGATTTTATTAATAAATCTTTTTAGTTTTACTCACAAAATATAATACATTAAGTAGAACACATATCATTTTGGTCAGCATTCTGTCATATCTTATGAGATATAGTGACTAAGGGCAAATGGGCTCCACTTGTTACTTCCTGGCTGGAATCCTAA
Organism: Gavia stellata; assembly: GCF_030936135.1. NCBI lineage: Eukaryota > Metazoa > Chordata > Aves > Gaviiformes > Gaviidae > Gavia > Gavia stellata. The sequence continues at coordinate 42,134,692 of NC_082598.1, forward strand.
GTAAAATTGTAAAAGGAGGATAATGCAAGCAACCATTCACTGGCTGTACTGCCACATGCTTTGCAAATGGCTGAAAGTCTCAGAAATAAAAGATGTTGTTTTAAGACTAACTAAATCTGCATTAGTTTTACTCTGTACACTTTTCATTGGCCGCAGTTGTGATCACAGAGGAAAATACTTCTCCTCTATTGGTTTCAACACAGGCTTTTGCTGGGGTTCATCAGGAAAAGAGAATGTCCACATCTCTCCATTATGAAGCAGCGTGTGGAAAAAGAAGAACTATTGTCTATTTCTAAGGCATTCAAGAAGGTTCCTCTTCCAGCTCTAGATTAAAAGGGAAGGTTCTGCAAGGATGAATTCAAGGTCAAAAAACAGAAAAAAGAATGAGCAGCTTTCAGCAGAGAACACTTCAGGATCGGTGCTAGTACCTACTTTGTTCAATATATTCACAACTTGTCTGGGAAGGTGAAGAATGAAGTTTCACAATATAAGGTTTTTTAGGATAGTGAGAATAGGAGCCAACTGTGAACAATTTCAGGAAAAAAAAAAGACTGAGCAATTGTACCATAAAATGGCAGATAAAATTAGGTGTAGCAAGATAGCTGTACAGTGATGCATATGGAAAGAAAGAGTCTGAATTTCACATACAAAACAATGGACTCCATGCTTTCTCAGGAGCAGTGTATTGGGGTTTTCACTACATCAGTTCAAAGCCCTGTAGCAGTGAAAAAAATGAATTGAATGCAAGACACAATAAGGAAAAGAACAAAATAAAAAATATTGTCATGCTGTTATGGAAATGCATGATGCACTGGTGTCTTGAATAATGTATGCAGCTGGATTACAACTCAGTAAGTTTATGGAAGAACTGGGAAAAGTCAAGAGAAAAGCAACTAATATGACTTAAGTCTGGGATTCTTCAGTCTGGAAAAGAGAGAATTGAAAGGAAAAAAGATGGGCATTTATATACTATAAAAAAGCTAAGAGGGGTAAGAGGAAAACAATAATTAACAGTCTTTTCCAAGAAGTATGGAAGATCAAATTAAACCAGAATTCAAATGGAAAACATGTGGTTTGTTCATTTGGGTTTTTTAACCATATGGTCAGGTGATTAATTAATCTATGGAACTTCTTGCTGCAAGATGTAGATACCAAAATCTTATGTGGGTTAAAAAAACCCCACAATTGAACAATGTAAGGGCTTTTAAAAAGCTGAGAAAATAGCTTTGCCTAATGTCTGCCTGAGACACAAATTGTTGTGGGCTGGAAGAAGTATGCTCGGGAGTTCAGGATAGCCTCCTGCCTTTGCCAGGACATCCTCTTCTCATCTCTGCCAGAGGTGGAATGCTTATTGATTAACCATTTATTAAAATGTGACATATAACTTTTTTAACAGTTAGAAACCTTCAGTTTAATATCTGAAGTGTATTGGACAGACTAGTGATTTGAAACTCACTGAAACAAAGTACAATCTAGAAAATGTCCCGGAAAAGGGAATTTCCACTTATACGTGGTATTGGTTTGGATTAGTGTTTTATGTGAGGAAAAAAAAAGTGGTTCTTCTTTCCTAGTGTTCCTTGAAAATAAATATTTTTGCATGAAAAAGTGAGAACATGAATTAATAAGCAGGATGAAAAATTTCTTTTTTTCAGTCCCTTATTTTTGTTTCCTCTAAGCTCTTTGTGATATTTGGTTTTTTGCTTTTCTGTGTGTATAATTTCATATGTCTGTTCTAATTTAAACATGCCTTTACGTACATGAAAATCTTTGAGTGGTATAGTAAAAGTGATCTTTCTTTGAATTTCAAATGCTACATGAGAAACACTTTATAGTTCACTTCATTACATTTTACACATTTAGAAGTATTGTAAATGTGACAGACCGGTTTGAAACACCGTTTCCTGCTGAACAGTATTGTTGCTTGGGAAAAGTACAAGTGCATATTCATGTTCTTTTTTCTTTTCAAAATGAAATCTTAAAAGATTTTTTCTGTCTGCACATTCACAAACGCATGGATTAACTTGTATCTGCAACTAAAAGTATGAAAGCATTCTGACTAGATGACAAAGAAACACCTCTGGGGCTAACTTCATTCTCCATTGAGACACTATGCCTGGTCTTGGATGATGAAGTTCAAGGAAGCTCTCCTTTTACTTGCTTGGGAAGAGATCAAGTTCTAAACCTGATGTACACTGAGTACACCAATTTACCCAACCGCTTCAGAATCACGTCACTCTAATTTAAGAACAAGATGATGTTCTTAAATATGACATAATTCCAGAATTAGAAAATGAATCAGCAAAGACACTCAGGAAGGTGTTGCACACCCAAAACTGACACCGAATGCTCAAAGGCTTGTCACTAGTTACTGGTTCCAACCGGAACTCAGTAAAATCACACTTGTTGGCATTAATTCAGCAGAAGTGAAAAAATACCAGTTATGTAACTTTGGTTTTGTGGTTCATTCACCAGAACAAATGGCTTGTAATGGACTGTAGTAATTTTGAGATAATACTGTGACTGTACTTATGCTATCTTCTTCATTTACTATGATGTCAATGCTATTCTAAAATATGTGAGTTTTTCTTAAAACCGAGCAAAAAAGGAGGAAAATCACTTCATGTACTTCTTCAGTTCTTCTAGTTCACACTCAGTACAGCTCTTTTCCTGCTTAAGATGTCAAATACTGGCTTTAGTTTGACACAACTCCTTAAGCATATTTTGAGTAGTTTCGTGGACAAAACTGTTTTACTTTTGCAGATAAAAACATGGTTTTGCTATATAGCTGAGAGCAATTTTGAAAACAAAGTGATTTGTGCTAAATAAATTTGCATGGCTCTCACACATGCACCTTCAAATGCACAAAAATAGGACTCTCCCTCCTGAATTTCACACAATTCTATTAGCTGTTGTCTCTTGTCCTCCACTAGAAGTTAGCTACTACAGGATCGTAACAGGCTCAGCGCCACACAAATTACCATTCTGTATTACCATTAAAAACATTGTTTTCTCACCAAAAATAGTTTAACACAATGCAGAAAGTAAGTTAGAAACATTTTTTTTTTTAACTTTCTTAAAAGAATATGTATTCTCAGTGACATTTACACAGTAAACCATGATATGGTCTTTTTCTTTTCCATTAATCTTTACTGGTTATTTGCTGATTGTGCTATATCCAAGTGATAAAAGTCTGTTTCCTGCATTAACTTGCATTATTTCACCTAAAATGGTCATGACACTCCTTTGCTTAGCAGTTGAAAAGTCCACTACAATAACTCATTTATCGTGGCATTTGTCACTGGTACCAAGACAGTGTTGTAAAAGCTGGTGCATTTTCCAGCTCTCCTTTTTCCTGAAGAGGCGATTTCCCCCGTCAAATAGCTCAATACCTATTTCCCCTTAGTAACAAAATGAATGAGAAGACAGGTGAGTAGCTGAAATAAAACATCCTGCAGATGAAGAATACCCTGACAGAACAGCTTATTTAAAAACCACAAGCAGATTTCAAAGCATTGGCTTTAAAAATAGACCCAAACAGGATGAATGAGATAAATATTTCAACCCCTGCAATTTATATTTGTTTTAAATATTTTGACATAGTTTTCAGTTCAGAATGATTTTTCTCTATTTCTATGATAATGGAAATTGTGATGAAATACTTTATCTACCTTAGTGAGAAGGCTCATCTTGTCTGATTGGCTTTTGATAAATAGCAGGAGCACAGACTGGAAAAAATTGAAATAACTAATAGATAAACTTACTTATAGCTGGAACCTGGTATGAATCTCGAAACTAGAAACTCTTATTGATATAGTTGTCAAAAGATCAGGTCATAGAAAAAGTTTCTCCAGTTTTCTTTTACTCAGAACAATCATTTTTCAATATCTCATAAAAAAATTTTGGCACGTTAAGATAGTCATCCCATACATCCAAATCCCAAGCCCAAATTCCAATGATATTTTCTAAGTTAGGTACAGAGTGAACAGCTGAAGAGAAACTGCTCCTCTAGATGAATCTAAACTTAAAAGTTATTCTCTTCCTAATATTGGGTTATGAAAGATGTGTCTTACCATGTAGGATAAAAATCTCTTTCAGATACACCTATTGCAGTCAATAAAGTACTTTTGCATATTGCTGACATCGTAATACATTTTAGAGGTAGCATATCTCACATTCCTATGTGTGATATGCATGCCTTAAAATGCCTATGGTTTAGTTTTCTTCAGTGGTTTGCATTTTTGTAATAAATACATTATTTCTACTTAGCATATTTAATGTGCTGTTTAACTATTACAGAAACTACAACAATAAGACTGTAACTAAGCCCATTTAGTGGTAAAAAAAAGTATCTGTTGATGAATACAAGAAAGCATGGAATGAAGATAATAAAAAAGAAAACAGCCAGCATGCTTCATGACTACTCACTTTTTTCTTCTTTTTTTAACTGAGGTCCACTTTCCAATATCAAGGTCCACTCTGTACTGGATCTGCATGTGGAGAGAACTGATAGCGTGCTAAAATGAAAGAAGCCAGCAACTGGGGATGCTTATCATAGATGAAAGAGTTGCACTCATGCTGCCATTCTCCAAGCCTGACTGGCCTGTCCCCACAATATCTGGGAACACTGAGGGCTCATTTTCCAAACAGATATGACGAAGCAAGTAAAATTCAAATTATTTACCTTATTTTCTAAAATATTTGATACTAGTATCTGTATACCTTGTCAGAAATAGAATATTAAATATGGTAATTTTTTTTTAATTAGAGTAAGTCATAAGTACAAAGTAACTGCTCTGTCTACAATACTACATAGTATGTTAACATGTTGTTATCCAAACATGGTTCTGGTGGGGTTTTCAAAACAATTTTGCACCAGTCTGTGCTACCTCTGCCTTCATTACTGACCCACATGAAACAGATGTGGCCCAGAGCAGAATAATTTTGGAAATTCTATGATTAGTCTGAAAAAATAATAGAGAAGTCTTTGTAATGAAGGTTGTCTTTTCCTAAACACAGGGATACATATGTAGAAAACTTCAGTTTTGATACGAATTATATTTTTAGTTGTAAAAATGCACAGACTGTTCAATTTTCATTACAAATTCTTATATTGTCGACATGAATTAAGCCCAAAGTTATATAGGGAAACTGTGGTAAATGAACTTGCAATACATCTTTTGGAAGAACCCCACCAACAGGATAAAAATAAAAGTCATTAAAGTAAATTGCTGACATTATATTAATAAATAACATAAGCACTGAAGACATAATAAAAATGGCTTTAATACAAAAATTATATCCGCTGCTCTTCTCAAGTAATTTTCTAAGTTTTTAATATAGATACATAAACAAAAGAAACAAAATTCAGGGCTATATATAATATATGGCACATGACTGGATATATATCTTTGATGTGATAATACCTTTGTTTTCAGCTTCATTCATTCATCTCCCTGATGAAAAATTCTGGATGCTGTAATTTACAATCTGACAAGAAGATTCATGGATTAAACTAGATTTGTGGAGGTTGCCTGTCTCTTGCCTCTTTAGCATAAAAAATTTATTCTCGTGAAAAAACTTTGTGGCTACTTCACAATTAGTCATAGCTGGTTATCTTCTACACAGAAAAGACACTGTGTTCTTTGTACTACATTCAGAATTTTATTAAATGTCACTAGTTGGAACAGCAAAGGCATACTTAACTGTGAAATATTTACTAGTGTTTTTTGTGGGTTGTTTTTTTTGTTTGTTTGGGGGTTTTTTTGTTTTGTTTTGTTTTTTTTTAATAGCTGGAATGTACTAACCTCTTTAAGATTTAAAGTCCGTGACCTATAGGGCCACTCCAGAATTTACAGGAAAAAGAGTTACCTATTACTTACGTGATACAGCATGCCTTTGTGAAACAAGTCATCATTCTTGCTTCATCATTTGTTAGTACTTCTGTGCATTAAGGACAGTAATGACATGAGAAAAGCAGAAGGAATAAGAAAAGGAGGATTCTCTAGCCCCAACACGCAAAACCTTTGATTAACTCCCATATACATTTTCATGTGTCATTGAATTTCTTTGCTTAGAAAACTAAAGTAATAAAATACTAAAGAAGAGGCTATGCTCGTTGTACTTTTCATTTGGGCAGAAACAATTTGCAATGAATGCTCGCCAGAACACACATTCTTGTAAAATCCCTTTACCAGTTTGGCAAGGTAAATTGGTTCACAATGTTAATATCAGAGAACCACCAGGGCATTGGTAGCTCTACATAAAACAAAATGTTAAAAGGAGGGACTTCAGACATTGCAAAGCACGAGTTACAAATCTGCGTGGCTATGATTCAGTTCAGTAAATACCATGCAGATCTATGTTTAGAAATGGGAATATTTACCATGAGATTTCCCTAAGTGAAACTAAAAGCTATATAAACGATGTTTCCTACTGAGAGTTTCAGCAATATGCGCACGAATATGCAGTTAGTGCCCGGTAAAAATAGAAAGATTTTGCCACAAAACACAGTATACATTTTTCTACCAGAAGAATGTTCCCTGCCACAGAAAAAAGAAATGAGCTAGTGAAAATAAACCCATAAATTAATGCTAAAATTTCAAATATAAAGCATTTAGCTCAGTATAATACAACAAAAAATTGCCAACAACAAAATTATTTGTATTAGTGCTATACAAGTTCTTAAACAAATATTTAAAGAAGTTGAAGTGTTCCCTTCTGACCCAAAATTTTAGCCAAAAATACCATGTGTTCTAGAGAATATGAAGGTAAGAATATGAATTTTTTGAAAATGACTTCATGTTTGTCAATGAGTGATTGTGAAGAATAAAGTACAAAGCTCAGAGATGTAGTAACACAACCACTTTCTTCATGATGAATTGATTATTGATGTGCTTGAAATCTTCCTGATCAGCGATGTGGAATCCTAATTTAGAATTATTCTAGATAGAATAATTCTAAATTCTATCTCTCCGAACTACAGTGGATACTGACATTTTTGGGTTATTGGATCTGGTTCCAACATAAATAAATTAGGCTTAAAAAAAGTTTTGTATTTAAATTGGATTTGATTCAACTTAATGATCCTGGGAATTCTGAGGCAGTGGTGACAACACAGTGGTAATATACGGCCTCAATACATGTATGCTCATTTGTATATTCATACAGAAAAATACAGGTTCTATAAAGTACATTAATACGGAAATTTTAATCATATAACAAATCCTGTATATCTGCTTGTCCACTCATGTTCAATGTTAGGACGATGGAAGGTCTTTTAGGCTATCGCATACCCTGTTTTATCACCCATGAACAATTGCAGGAGAAGTTTTGTGAGATACCTGATTAAATGCCTGTATATTTCTCCTTCTTTCCCTTTTCAAGTATCTTCTTGATATAGATCATAATACCTATTTCCCTACCTATTTCTCTGTCAAATATGTCCTTCCTCTAGAACTAGAGAAGACTTGGCTCTGTTTTATTCTTGAATGACATGCCATCAATGTTACTTGCACGGTCCCGATTTAATAAGTGGGGTCACATCAAGTACATTATATCCCCCAGGCAGCAAAAATTTAACAGCTCCATAAATGTGTCAAGATGACAAAAACCTCATAAAGTTGATATAAATTTAATATGAATGACCACTATTCTAGATTTTCCCGCAGGTATCAGTAAAATGACTTTTTTTTTTTTCTTTATTTTATTAACAGCTTCCTGAGTAACAACACAGAAGCACACTTAAATTATAGTACAGTGCATTCCAATTTATTTTTGAAAGCATTTTAAATAAATTGATATCCATATCCTGTAAAAAATGCTGTTGGCAGCCTTCTTTGTTTTGTTCAGTAACTGAGGTATCAATTTAAAATAATCAGAGTAATTTTTGCACAGGATATGGGTAAAAAAGTAAGACTATTTAATAATTGAAAACAATAATAAAAAATGTTATATCTTTCACAGCTTCAATATTGCCTATTCAACCCCCCCAAAAAGAAAAGAAAAATTTAAACCAGTAAATGAAAGGAGTATTACAGAAAAACGCTCATAAAATTTAAAGGTAGAATTGAATTCCAAAGTCCTTGGTATTCACAGAAAATGTTTAAGTGACAAAGACACAAGGCTGGTTACTTTCTACATTTCTGTTGAAGTTCCTGTCATGAATTTTATGGATTACAGCTAAAAGGGAAATGGGATAGCCTGAAAACACTATAGAAAATGAGGTGTCTGAATAACAGTGCAAGAAGTTCCTTATTAAAATCAAGAAATAGTATGGTATGCAGCACTTCCTTCAGTTCCATATCAACTCATAGACTAAATAAAAAACATGATAAAAAGGTACTCATATTCACTTTTTGTCTGTGTCTGTCTTCTTTTTCTTGAATTATGCCCTATGTTGTGAAGAATTGGGACACCAGTAAAGAATTTTACTATTTTTGTTCTCTCAGTATTTTATTTCTAGAATCAAGACAATCAAATAACATCATCATGCCCAGAATAAGCTGTGATCTTCATGAAACTTTAACCTAATAAACAAGAAGTTATATCAATTACGTCATGACTAATCAATCTTAGGGGACCAATTGCTCTTATTTCATGTCTGAAAATACAGAACTGTACAATGGTGCAATTTTTATCCAAAATTTCTGAGCATGGTAAATTTCAATCCTCCTCAAAACAGGACTCTATACACTTGATGAAACCCTGACTGCATGAATCAAGGACCTAGATTCCCTTTGATTTCAGTGTAACCAGGATTTTACCTGCCCTCTTTTTTAGTCCAATTTTAATTTTTCTTTTGATGATGTTTAATTAGTATTTAAACTTTTTTTAAGCTTCCTTTGCCTGTCCAATCAATAGGATCGACACAATCCACAAAAACTGTAATTCTGCATTTGATGGATCAACGAAAAGAATCTTGTTATGCGAGTTATCTGTATACAAACCCTTATTTCATACCAAAATGTTTAAAATAGGAATCATTTTTTTAAATTGCCTAAGATTGCAGATGCCATTGAATTCCATTAATATACCCATTAACACAGTTTGCTAAATATCATTGTTGTTACATTAACCATTTTTTGCTGCCAGATAAAACTAAAAAAAGTTCCAATTTGTACAATAGAACATTTGCTGTTCATAGTAAGAACACTATCAGGTTTCTCAGAGAAAAATAATGGATAGTTCGCAGAGGATTATTTGAGTCTTGACAAAACTGTTAACAGGAAAGGAATTCAAGTAGGGCATATTGCTTTGAATTAATAGCATCCATATGAACTGTAAAAGAAGTAGAAGGGAAAGTTCCTGCTGCGCCTGTTTCAAACTAGCTCCTGGAACACTCACATTTCTGAGAGCTGTCTGTCTTTCCTGAATCAGTGTCTTCCACTGTAGGTGAGCTCTCAGCTGTCAGCCACTCATTAGCTAGGTTTTATTGTATGGATTGAAGAAGCTAATCCATGTTTATTTGTCATTGCAATGGCTTATGATTAGAAAGTTACTGTATACCTTCTCAATGGCAGTAAATACTTTAGATTTTTATAGATAACGTGACTGCTTGCAGTCCTGCAAATACACCTTTATGCATATACAAAACGTTATGTGTGTGTTATTTGAATTACTCTCAGTAACTAAAGTGAAGTTATTAACTCCAATTAATATGTGAAATTAACTAAATATGGACTATATTATCCTAATTATAGTAATATTTTTCTAAGGTTCATAATTACAGTAAAATTACATAAAGCCATGGTTTACCCTCTACAAAACTTAATCTAGACTCCAACAAATTCATTAAGGTCCTCCATAAGCTCCGAAAGGCATTCAGCTTAGCAGGAAATAGTACTGTCACATAACTCAGGATTGACTTGGGTCCTGACACAGGAGATTATCTTGAATAAGTACTGAGAACTAAATCATGTATCTAGTCATTATGAATATCTCATTTAAATAATTGGAGAAAAATGCCTAATACTAAACTAAATACTAAATAATTACTTCATGCTAGTCATCTAAATAAAAATGGTAGGAATAAAAATGCAGCAGAAAGCAGTATTTGATTTTTTTTAAATAAGATTCTGAATTCTACCCATCGCAGAAAGGAGAAAATCTAAACTAATCTCTAATGACATTTTAAATAATTTTCAATACTGTTCCTTTGCAGTCTTTGTCATTTGCCTGCTTGTTTTTAAACCTTCAGCCTCTCAATTTCTTTCCTGAGTATGCTCTTATTATAACATATGTAAGCAATCCCTCTTCAATTACAGTAATACATTTAAAAGAACTGGTGAAATAAAATGCTCCCAGTTTTAGCATCTAAAGAGGTAACAAAAGGTAGGGGGTATTACAACATGAGTGACAATTTCAAGAGATTCTTCCAAGTAGGTAGAAGGATAGAATTAAACTCAATATTTGCATCTCTTAAGCTGGCCACATTAGATGGTGTATAAACTCAATATCTGAATGCTAAATTACCCTGCAACAGCAATAAAATACCAAGAATTACATATGCAATGGTAATGGGCACAATCCAAAACAGGTTTAAATGTAAGATTCCATTTTAAAGGACAGGAAACATTTTTCCTGGCATATTCAAGTATGTGGCTAGGATTTTTGGAATCTACTGATACTCGTTTCTTGTTAACTATATACTGCAGGTGGTTAAGCAGCCTCTCAACCAACCTGTACCCCTGCACCTTTAAGTCAGCAAAACAAATAAATATAAATGGCTCATGTTCAAGTCACATAAAAAAACTGCTGGACTAGTCACTCAAGTTCATTCAGCTCCTGTAAGCACCTCCTACTCCAAATCCCTGGAATTCAGTTGTCCTCTAGCTCCTCATTGGTTGGGAGTCCCTCCCAAGGTTTTTATTAAAAGTGTTAGCAGGACTGTAGTGTACATGTGTTTTCTTCATTTCCCTAAACACACCATCCAAGGACAACACAAGGAATACTATAAAAAGGACAAAGTCAAGCTTGCATATGAAAACCGATGCTGATATGAGTGTTCACCTGATAAATAAACCAGTCTACGTTAAGCGTGTGTGCTTATCAGCTCTTCAGAGAGTAGTAGCCTACTTCAGTCTAAAGAAGCCTATTCCAGGCTGGTTCCACTGACTTACTGCAAAGACCGTGAAGCTCAATTTAATAATGCAGTCCAGCCAGCTAGGCTTTCCTAAGATATATAATAGTTATTCTCAGAAGACAACTTAAAGATAATGAAGTGAGACTAGAAGAGGTACTTTCAGTGGAGTTTCCTTACTCCTGACTCTAAACTTAAATGCAAGAATTTATGGAATTTGGCCCGTATGGCCAGTACTCTTATTGCCATATTTTTGTCAGAAGTGCATGAAAATTCAAACTATCAGCAATAAAATCAAGAATGAAAATGAGTAACTTAATTTTTATTTAGACCAGATGTTTTCCTAAATTATTGTTAATACACTGATGGGAATATTTAATCACTGTGTCACAGCAAGTGAAATGAAAGAAGGTAAAAAATTTTAAATAATAACAAGAAGAAAGCAATGCAAGATACAAGCTGGGAGACAATGACTAAAGAAGCATGTGAAAGACAATTGAACTACTTATAACATTTGATTTATAATTCTCCATAGCAGTGTATTGAGCTATTTCATCAGGAAATTTTAATTCATTCATGAAGAGACATGTCAAAAATAAAGGGCAAGTAAAAAAAAAATACATACAAGAACATTAAAACAAGTCTGGTTGGATTTTCATATTTTGTAAGAGGTTAAAAAAAAGAGAATGGCAACTGAAGAGCTTTTTGTGTTTTGCATGAGCTGAGAATATGAAAAGTGAAAAACAATTACTTGCATACATTGATTGACTAATAAGGATAAAAGAGTGATGCAACATTGCTAACATTTAAATACAGTACAGTAAAGACATATGCAGTTTCTAACAAATGAATTAATGAAATATGTTAACTTAGTTTGTAGAACCAAACTCCTCAAGCTGGATAATTTCCAACTTCATTCACATATCTAAACTTTTTTTTCAGGGTCTGAATCCAAAACTCCATTTCTGAGTTGGACACCTCTATATCTTGTAACAAACTCACAATTTTTAATCAGGTTCTCTTTTTCCAAAGCATTGTTTGAGTTTTACAAGTTAATTACTAGTAGTGAATTAAATTCCAATCACATTCAATTAAACTTACCTGCTCTGTTAAGCCTACCAGATGGCCCTCAGCACTTGGCTTGGAATGAGTTACAGCCCATGCTGCTTGTAGACCAGCAGGAGCTAGGAGAAATAGAAGAAATAGAATGATACTGTGCAGGGTGAGGGGGAGCTAGAGGTATTGCAGCAGCAATGGAAGGAGAAAGGACACAGAGCTGCAGGAAACCAGAACTTACCAGCTTTTGTGACCAGGGAGCAGCTTTTCAGCCACTGAAGTTCCTAAGCTGGTATCCTGATCTTGTCAATAAGCTAGGCAGGAGGAGGATTTTTTTTAAAAAGAAAAACAAAATAAAGCCAGACACTATGCAAATGTATCGAGAAGTGAAGTATCCGTTTCATTTAAAAGGTATTCACCAGTAATGTTAAATCCTAAAGAACTCCCTTCACCTGCATTCACGATGCATAAATTCAGTTTGCCTGAGCCTCGAAAAAAGAGTAGGTAGAAGGCAAAACCACTAATTCTAAACATCTTCCTTGCCATGATTAAAAAATCCCTAGCTCTCACTAGGGCAGAGAACAATTTCTTTTCTAACATGGATGCAAAAGTTTGATATTCAATAAAAATTGGGCAAACTTTCACAAGCTGAATTTCCTGTCCCGTAGCATTCATCAGAGTAACTACACACTCTTGAGCTTAGTTATTACTGGTCTCTATTAATATAAGAGAGATGAGGGTAAGTATAAGTAACAGTAATAATAGTAGAACACAATGATAGTGGATGATAATACTAACATTTTTCAAACACGTATATACTGCAAGAAGGAAAACAAACAAAAAAAGTCAAATCAGTAGGTTTCCGTTACAATTTGAAGAGTAGGGGCAATGTAAGAACTAGCAATGATTCTGTTCATATTTTAAGTCATAAAATCTTCGTTTTCCAGTACAAAGTACAACAGAAAGTTTTTTGTCTGTCTTCAGTCTATTTTCCTCTTTCCTTGAATAGGATACAAAGTAAGGTCTGCACATTCTGTTATTAAGACAATCTCAGCTATACCTCCTTTCATCTACAAATACACCAGTTAATCCACACTAATCAATACAATTGATTACATCTATGTTAAACTGATGTGAACTGAATAAAATGAATGCCATGCCTTGTACTAAGGGAAAAGTGCAGACACAGTAAGTTTCAAAAATACTTTAGACTGTATTTGCAAAAATAAAACCTATGCAGTGTTAACAATTGTATTTTAAAAAAAAAAACCAAAAACTAGAGCCATTTCAACATTAAGAAAATTGCATATCTGTTTTTATTATTGTTACAGTGCTTGAAATAGTAGGACACGTGCTATACCACACAGCTGTTGCAAAGCTTTCTCTTTTAGTGAACATTTTTCTTTTGGTAGGTAACTAAATAATTATGTAACCCAAAGAGACTAACTAATGTTTGCTCTGTTGTTTTTGACTTTCTGCATAGTTTAACACTCACACCGCAGAGGCCCAAAATACCATGAGACACCAAAGAGGAACTATTTTAGGCCGGTATTTAATTGACTGGAGCTCAGAAACTAATTAACAGATTTGCATGAGACTTCACAGAAAAATCAAGCCTTAATGAAAGATTGTTTACCTGAAAAATAGGGGAAGGCATTTTTTCACATGAAACAAGGAAAATGAGTTTCTACTTAAGTGTAAGAGAAAATGGAAACTCCTACATCTGTACAGAGGTCAGTTCTATTCAACAATAACACTTAACATAATTAAGCCAAACTATACAGGCAAAAATATATTCAATAATTGCAATTAATTAATTATACATAATTATGTATATGAAACAAGAAATGTGGCATTCTGCGTACACAAACTCTGTGATCCACAGGACTGCTCTGTTTTCCACCTTAGTGTCCAGGATCAAACTCAGTTCTAACTTCAGCTTAATAACGTCAGTTTAAAAAAAACACCAACTTTGAATTCCAGCTGTGACACTTGAAGTTTATATTGGAATTCATACACATGTATGTATGATGCATGTTCATCTATTTGAAATCAGCAAGGACATTTTTCACAGTAACATCTAGATTTTTACTCCATATATAGAAAGGCTGTATATTTCTTTGAATTTGTTTCCTCTTTGATCTGACAGATTCTCAGTTTTCCTCAATCTTCTGTGGCACAAACACCTATCTGCTAGCAGTTCTCATGTGCAAGTACTTTACCAAACATGAATGCTATGGAGAGTGCAAAAAAGCTACTCAAAGCTCACTCGACCACCATTTGTAAATGTTCACTTCAGCTACTTCTCAAATGGTAGCGTGCCTAGAAATAATTGATAGGTACATATGTTAGATATGGGGAGTGTAAAAATTATCAGCTCCATGTCTGGATTATTTTAAAAGCTTACCAAGGAAGCAGTCAATTATTAAAAAATGTAGAACCTCTTTTAAGCACTAAGAAAAAGGTTGCAAAGAACTTTAAGGCCAATAGGAATTTAAAGCAAAGAAATAAGGAAATAATTTGTGGAAGAGGAAAGGAGCCTTTGGAAATAAATGTTTATTGTACCCCCTGAATTAATGATACAAGAAGCAGCACCCACATGTACAAGTATTCTCCACTGGAAGAAAAGGATATAAGATTAAGAAGGAAATTAAATGTGTAGCTGATGATAACTATGACTATTCAATAAAAGCCTTAATAAAATGTGGTTTTTTTTCATTTGTCAGTGACCCATATCTGCTTGTTTTTATTTTTATTAAGTATGATTGTGATGTTGACAATCCTGTAAGAAGACAAGAGCAAGCAGCAAAACCTTTAATGTAATTTAAAGATTACTAGTATTAAATTTGATTTGAAAATCTATAGCTAGGGAAATGACTTGAAATGATAGTAGAGTACAGTTAGGACTTTCAAATATGATAAACTCAAATATTCTTTCTACTAATCTTCCAAATGAAAGAGAAGTGTTATCACTGGTATTTGAAATGAATTAACAGAGAGAATTTTTACTGCTGAAAAATATTTTTGACTTTTCACTGTAATTTTTTTCCCATTTCCATTTTATTTCAGTATACTATTACATTTATATTACACTACAATTATACGGAAATATAAGGAAAAATGCAGCAAGGAAGCAAGCTGAAATGCTATTGTAAAGCACTGATTCTGTTCAAAACCAAGAACTCATACTAATTTTTTTATTAGTTTTATTACAAATAAAACCACTACAGAATGGATCACATGTAAACTCTGGATTCCTCAGTCTTTTTTTTTTTTTTAAATAGATTTGTTTCACAGTATTATTTGGAAATTATAAATGCATAGATGCTATACAATAACCTCAAGATATTCAAATGATGTTTCCAAGAAATTTAAATTATGTTTGGAAAAAAATCTTTCAATATTTTCATCAGATATTCTGCTTGAAAATAAACTAGAATTTAACAGATACACATAGAGAACCATCACAGGTGACTTTATGAATGTACTGCATTTATGAAGAGTCATTACTTCCTTCACTGAGTTTTATGTCTGCAAAGTTTAGTATCTTGGTGACCACAAGAATTTGGCAGGCAGTGCTATTGTTTGAACATTCCTATATGTTCAATGTATCTCATTCGCATTTCCACCAAAACGTTCTATGAGTGGTTACACAAGAACCCATTTCAAGCATCTATATAATTCTACCAGATCATGTCACAAGGCATCAAAGGAAGTGAAGAGACTCTTGCCCAGAGCATACAGTAATATTTGCAATAAGCACAAAACAAAAGTCCCCAGCAGCAACTTGAATTGCAGACAATACGTACACTTTCCATTTGGGAGCAAAATTTTAAGCCCAGATTGTGATTGGCACCTGTACCAGAAAACAGTATATGGACAAACATTTAAGGAGTCAGTCTCCTCTTCCTCTTTCCTGATTAGAAAACAGCCACAACGTCTGCAAAGGAAATTCCCCTGTGAAAGTACTCCCTTCAAGTTAGAGTACTTAAGGAAAATGGGGTCTCTTTTTCCACTGTAACTGATGGTCAGTTTTCCATATTATAATTTGTTACAGTATGAAAATAAGCCAGCCTCTTATTAAAATCTCTATAGTGTGCATGTTTTTTTGCACAGTGAACACCTTTGTTTCAAGAAAAAGCAAGGAAGAATAATTCTTAAAACTTCCATCCTCCAGAAAAAAGGTACAAGATTCAGGAAAACAGTCCATCACAAAGACTGACCAAAACTTTGGCAGTTCTAACTACATTAGCTATCTAGTATGAGGTGTTTCCTCTTACTATTCATCACAGGTCTCCTCTTCATCAAAATTACAAACCTTCTAGCATTTTTTCAACACTAAATTCTGAAAGTGCTTTTATGAATTTTAATTAATCTTCGACATAAATAATCCAAGGCAGGCAGGTATTATTCTTAATTTACAAATGAGAGAGACAGCATACAGAGAAGTGGCCTTGCACAAGTTTGTATAGAAAAAAATCTGAACAGAAGCCAGTTTTACATCTCAGGGGTTTCTTTCATAGCCTACCAGCCATACTTCATCTTTTCATTTCTTGCTTATGTTCTCCAAACTCAGTAGCTGCTTGTGTTGACCTATTTGCAAAACCCCAATCAATTTCTGAGTGAGCTGACACAGACCTTACTACTTCATGCTCAGTAAAAGTTGGTCAGCCTGTATTTCCACCTCATCCCTCCAAAGAGGTAAATATTTCTTTTCCTAATAATTTCTACAGATCCCCTGAGCGTGCGCGTTAAGGAAAAGATCAAATTGTACTTTCTGCTAACTGCTAAAGCCATTTTTCTCTGCTGGGTCTTACCCATGCAACCTGTTGGTGCATGCTGCTTTCTGAACAACTGAGTTCAGGAATTGTTCCAATATGCCTAATGTGTTATCTTGCTGAAACAAGATCAGTTTTGATTTTTTAATTCTTCAGTGAAAGCTTCATAGGCACGTCAGTAGCTTTTAAGCTAATTTTGAGACAAGAATACATTTCCCCTTCTAACGTAATGGTCTGTTGGGCACTTCCTGTTTTAGCAGTCAGTACGCTCTTCAGAATTACATTCTGCGTAGTGACACTCACCCACCTTGGCTTCTGCCTCCTCTATGTTTTCACATATAACCCTGTTTCTGAAAAACTGAGATTTAAATACGCGCTAATAGCACAAGTTGGGAAAATTTTATTCCTATGCAAATTCCACCAAATCCTGAGATATATTTCAGTTACATTAGTCCTAAAGTTGGATTCATGACCATTCTGTTACCCAATTTTTGAAACTCCTTTCTTCTATCAGCACTAGAGCCAAGTGATCTTTTTTCAATGTTTTTTTTTTTTTTTTCCTGATAGATATCTATGACTAACCCACATTTTTCAGGTAGCATCAGCAAAATATTCATCAAAAAGACACGAGGACCATCCTCAAATCCGCCAGAAGACTGCTTGGTGAAGAGAGGTGATGAGAACAAACACATTGTAAAAAAAAAGAGAAAGAAATTACACTTGCTGCTCTTTCTGATCAACAAGACTTTCCTCTCCTCCTTTCTTGCATACAGAATATCTTCCCCATTTCCCCTACCACCTTCTCAATGCTGGTAAATAGGGAACAAACAATGATCCTGAAAGAGAGCACCTGTGTTATCAGAACCAATGACCCAGAACCAAACTAATGTTACAGTTCAAAAAGTGTTTAGCCAAAGTCTACCTCAGAGGCTATAAAATTCCATTATAATAATTCCATTCCAGCACACTGGAACAACCCTCTTATACAAAGGACAAAAAAAGGGGAAAAAAAATCCCCTAAATGAGTATGTGGCAATCCTGCTGCCATTACTACAAGGAGGAGTAACTCGCATATTTCCAATACTCAGCATAATCTTCTTGTGCTTGTGCTATAAGTGTGGACATTATTGCATTCTCTGCTCTAACAATGTGCTGTTTATCAACAATTGTCACTTGAGCCCTTTAGGATGCATCACACTGGACGATCTTCTCCAGGCTTTGGAACTCATGTGCAGAAATGTATGCATGTATATAGGCAATGCTTTAACTTAAGCCTTCTATAAATCAAGCCATTTTTTTCTTGCCTTTGCAAAAGTCAAGTAGTGCTGATTTTGGTTTTGTGTTTTACTGGAAAACATGAAAATAAGTTGTCTTTGAAAGGCAACTCTTTGTGAACAAGGTAGCTTATACAATTACAGTGTTACTTACCTAACCCAAGATGAAATGGTAGTAAGGTGTGTAAAGTGAGAAAGATGACAATGGAAGCAGTGTCAGGCAAATAAGCTAAACACACTTATTATAGACCCCTCAATCTAAAAGTTTCTCAAGCACCTTCCAAATGGGAAGCATATATAACTCATCAAAACCTTTAAGATGACTCAGTCCATATTTAAACAAACAAACAAAAAAAAAAATCAAGAAAATATTTTTCTTACCTTTGTCAGAGTATCTGTCTTCATCAGGTATTGTATTTTAAAACCTACAGCAGGTGATAGTGTTCAGTTCAATTCTCTAATTAATTTCCTTAAGCATCCTGATAATATTAATTCTCAGTATAACAGTTTAAAATATTAGTCTATAACCCAATTCTAATTTCAACATGCCATCACCAGTACAGGGAAAGTAAAAGCGGACTGCTGAAGGCCTCTTTGGGCATACCTGCACAAGGTATTTTGTCATTCTGCCCAGACCAGAGAAGTCTGCAACACGTAGCTGTTGTAATTCAGGGTGACCTCAATCACTACACTAAGTTATTCCCCACTAGTGTAAAAATTAGATGCTCTGTTCCCATCTTCATGTCATAACTAACACCTATTAATATTATACCAGTTTGAAAAATTCCATTGATTCCCATAGGAAAAGTATGGACATTAACATTCTTGTCAATGAGATTATTGGATTTTCAATCTACTAAATACTGAAAGAAATCTCAAGCAAATTGGTTTTGCCTCAGGTATGTATTCTGGTCATGGAGGTCAATAGGGTTTTTTATGACTCGCATTTGATTACTGCAATACATCTTGAATATACAGCAAAATGAAAAAAAAAAGTTACTCAAACATCCAGTAACACATCACATACATCTAAATATCACTTTCGGGCGTTCAGGATTTACGTCATATTTTAAGACACTGAAGTAATCTACTAATATGTTTTTTCTACAGGCAATAGCGTAACTACAATCTTCATAGATATACCCAAGCTAGTCTAAAATTAGCTGACTCTTGTACTGCTACCATTGTTGCCATAGCAGCCTAGAGATCAGTATTTATTACCAATGCCCTGACATGGTTTTGGAGCCACAAGGAGCCTCATGCACACAAACTGTATGTAAGCCAAGTATTTTGAAGCTAGGGTTGGCTATGTCACATATTTAAATGCAATATTATCACTCCTAAATAGTTTCAGATCACTCCTAACTGAATTCCTGTCTGGATTCAGTAGTTCTCACAGTGACGTGGCATACTGACTGATTTTATAAACTATACTGAATAGCAGAAGATCATTATTTTACCCTGAGTTTTCATACAAAATTTTTAGTCCCCACTCTGCCATTTTTCTTCTTTTCTAGGCTGATTGTTACTATAAAAAAAGGCATAGTTTGTAGTCTAAACGTACTCCTCCGAACACAAAAAGTTTTATTGATTTAAGCACAAGTAAAAGTAGTAGAACTGAGCTACATTAATTCTAATATTATAGATAAATAGCTGAGTCTGGCAGTAGTAGACCAAGGAAGCAGAACTATTTAATTTTTATTAGTTATTTATTTTGATTTCCCAGTTTCCAAGAGTCAATACTCTTGGGATAACTTGGTTCGCTTTGCCTAGAAACTCTAAGAACCTTATCAGTAACCAATACTGCATTACAAGAAGTCTCCAATCATAAGCCCTTGGTAGAAATAGGGTTTTTATTTTTTTGGTTTCATTCCACATCAGGAAACTCCAATAGAACATTGTTGAATAAAGAGAGATGAAATAAAATCTGTAAAAGCGCTTTCTTTTTTTTAATATTCTTAGTAATATGAAATCAGGAATACAGAAGTAAGATTTAAAATACTTGCTGACAATATCAGTAAATACCTAATGCTGCCATTCAAACTTCAAATGCCAGTTTGGGACAAAACACTGCAGATAATCTTCAGTAAGCAGAGAGAGTAAGATGAATTTCTGATATAGCAATTAAAGGGCATTTCCCTGAAGTAGTAACTGCTGTCTCTTCACCCCTTAACCCCGAAATTACTGCTATTGTCTAGTCAACATGGTAGCAATAAAGCTTTATAAACTTTTTAAGCATATGGCAGGAATAATAAATATTAAAGAGTATGAAAACTACATCTACCACATCTCCGAATGCATCTCTGAGTCTCAAACAGGTCTAGCAAGACGTTTAGAAACCTGAAGTTACCTGAAAGATTTACAGATTCTTGACGAATAAATTTGCACATCATAGGATTCCCCAAGGAAGCTTAAAACTTGCTCCCACGTTTTTCCTTGCAGATCTATTTCCTCTGAATTTTAATCTGAAATACAGTCACCTCCCCCTGAAAAGAAACAGTACTTTGATTTCCTATCTAGCAATAGAGCTCTTCACACAAAGGAACTACCCTTCACACGGCAAGTGAAAAACCTAGTAGAATTGCAGAGGCAAAAATTGATGTGGAGAAGAAAAAAAACCAAAAGAATTTGTCCTTTTATATCAAGAGTTTCCTCCTCTATCACAGACAAAAGAATGGACTATGGTAAAACCCAAGATGCCGTATAAGACAAAAGCTTTTCCCTGTGCCCTCTGGTGTCTAACTGTGCTAGAGGTTAAAGAAATGATGCAAACACATCACAAACACAAAAAAATAATAGAGATCCTGAAGAAGTCTGGCACTTTGAAAATATAAAAAGCCTGTTTGAAACACTTATTAGCTCAAAAATAAATTGTGATTTCTTTTTCCTTTTATAAAATTTGGTTTTAAAGTTTTAAGTTACTCTAAATATTTCATTGATATGATATGAAATACCTTACTTGCTTTATCACTCTTTCATTTCCTGTTTTCCCGAGGGTAGGGTATCTTCTCTCATATGTAGCAATAATCATTCATTTCTATCAGGTATTCCATCAGATATTCATTCATTCCTGTGGCCTTATCATAGTATTAATCATCTGGCTTCCTTTGCTGTGGTTTAAAAGAGTTCTCTGACACGTTTTTATTGTGTTTTCATTCACATGTCTTTGGATTAGATGAACATTTATTTTAATAAATCCCAATTTGAGTCAGGTAACAGCATTTTGATTCAATATTTTTATTTATGGCTATTACTAAATAATAGACAATAATTAATGTGATAATAGTAATAACTAATGTCAATAACCATAACAGTGATTATTGAACTAGGCAAAAAATCTAATGCAAAATAAGACCAATATTAAGCATGTGGGTGGATATCTCCTTTAGACTCTCTACTGAACACTTGACTTCTATTTCTTAAAGAAAGCCTTTACACAATGAATACCTTACACAAATCAACAATGTTGAACCGGTTAGAAATAGGAATCAAAGATGAGCACAATCATTGTTGCCAGACTAGGTTTGGATTTGAGGTCTTTTAGTTTTAACTGTGTGTTCCTCGCTTCCCATGAAAAGGAAATTTTTGGGCTTTTAAGCAGCAGGAAATACATTCCTTTTGCTGTATATAGCACCATCCTTCTTCTTTCTGTCAAACTGCAGCACCAAATCTCCCTCACTTGACAAATGTTTTCCTTTAGGGGAAAAGGAAGGACTAGAATATATACAGGGTTTTTTTCTATAAGGCATCAACTTTTTTTTGTGGATACTTTCTTATGATTTATTTTGAATACAGATAATACATGAGAGTTTGATTCAGAGATTTTTTTAGGAATACAACATAGAGAAGCCAGTAAGTCTTGCTACAACATATATAGTGGTTGTAGTACCACAATATACTCCAACAATCTATAGCAGTAATAGTCTGGGGTGGTTTGCCCTTTATATCAGTGTAATTTTGTTTTGGTGAGGATGAAATGGAAGAGTCAAAAAGGCTAAACAAAGATGCTCAACTTCCCGACAGCTTTTCAAGGATGCTGACATTCTCCATCTCTTTCTTTAAATCAGGCTTACTATTTACAGGATGACTGTATACTTTATATGTACTGTGAGAACCAATAAAATGCAGTTTATTATTTCATATTATATATTTTTAAAACAGAAACATCAGTAAAGTTGGAAAAGAGACGGAGTTCTAATACACTCACTAGCATAAGATACCTGGCCAGTCTGTCAAGTATCAACTTCTGGGTAATTACAGGGATAGCGTTTAGTGCCCTTCATGACCTTATCGTGTTCCATCTTCCTCAATATGCAGCAAACACCTGGACTATTGACATTTTGAGTTGCGTGACAAGGAGCAGCAAGAGTGTGGCTGCTGCAAGAGGGAAAAGAAGCCAGGAGCCAAAGACCACTGTAGCACAGACAGTGCCGTCATCCACAAGGTCACAGTCCCACAGCATCTGAACAGCCCCAGACAAGATAAGGTCCAGTGTCTATTCAGAGAGTTCAGTCACAAACAGCAGGAGATGGCCAAAACCGGGACTGAAGACAAAGCAACCTAGAGTGTAGACTATGGTTCATCCAGGAACATCAGTCAGCAAGCTGGGTCAGCTCTAACAGAGCTCAGACAAGACCTAGGTGCCCAGGAGATAAATGGAGATCCTGGAAGATGGGTAGGTGGATGCCCCAGGTGAAGCTGGTCAAGATAGTTAAGATGTAGTAGCACACTCAAGGCCCTGACACTATGGCAGACACTCAGTTGTGGCAATACCATTGCCCAAAGTATCAAGAGGCTTCATTTGTGTTTGCATACATTAATTTGTATGACAGCAGTAACCCTGAGGTGGATTTTAAGGTGACAAAAAGTGTCTTCATTCCAAGGTTATGGGGACAGCAGTAATATGAAGAAAACTGGTGAAGAGCCTTTTAATAAGAGTTTTATTTTTATGGAAGCAGATCTCTAAAATTGTGTCTATAAAGAGAGTTTTGGTAATTTTTCCAGCTCCATTTCTAATGCAGTTCCTCCAGTGAAGTGGTTAGCCCAGCAATACAGACAGTGTGTAGCATCTCACTAGACTAATGCCTGTGACATCGGATGTCTGTGAGATTTAAGCTAGTCTAGTATAGGATTCTATCTTTCATGTCAGCCTGAGAACTTGAACAGTATATGAGCACAGTAAATATGAAAAGATACATGTGCAGCTGCCCCTGTGGTGCTTAGGTGACCAGAAGTAATGCTTCTTGCATCTTGTCATTTTATATATAGATTTTTATTAATTTAGATGTGCTTATACAACCTTATGCACCCATCAGAAACAGGGCTTCTCATTTGAAGCCTAAGGAACTGATGAGATTAACACAATTCTAGGTGCCTATTACACGTGGTTACCTTCCTTTTTTGAACCTGAGCAGTAGCTGTGTTTTGCCATCTAGTCAATCATATTCATTTACGATTCATTTGCAGATTTCTAAAAAAAATGACTGCTGACACTGTCACTAAAGGTTTTGGTTGTTTTGGTTTTGTTTTTTTCTTTGTCTAATAAGCATGTGTTGTTAAGCGGAGGAAAGCAATAGAAAATTTGGAAACGGGAGCACTGGAAAAACTCAAGGCTAACCAATTACAGGATCTAGTAAGGCAGTTTTCAGGAGGTTTCATCTTGATTGAAGTTGCTGTCTGAGTGGCAGCTGACATCAGAATAAGGTATTCTGTCAACTGATCGTCTTGCCTTGGGTTCAGAAGGGAACCAACGGCTAAAAGCTTTCTGTGAAGAAGGGAATATTTTCCATGTGCAGTTTTACGTGCTTTCCTGGTAAAGATTATTGACAATCCTGGTGCAGGTGAAACTACCATATCAAATATTTGCAATGATGACTGAGGTCTCAACAGTAGAGATTTTGTAGCCTTCCTTACCTTCCCTGACACATACTGAGGATGCAGACAAGACCCCAAGGTAATGAATTTTCAGACTGCCTTCAAATGATTTCAGATGTTGTTGAGCAATATTCACCCAAGTGAAAGATTCTGTTCAGCTCCCCTTCAATTGAAAACACACACAGTGTTCTGCTCTGCTAGTTCCCAGGTTCCAGCTACTTGCTTTCCTGGTTTAACACTGGCAACACCTCTGGCTGATTGAGGAAATAGATGTTCATATTAAACATTTGGAACAAACATTAGGATCCCCTGAGAGTCGTATTGGAGGCTGAATGGAAGGTAGAACACCCTGTTTCAAGTAAGATCATGTATTTATTTTTCTTCTGCCTCACAAACTCCAGCCTAATTTTACTCAGGCATAAATGGAGTAAAAGCAAAAGGTGAAGTTCCTTGCTTCAACTGAACTTTTTAGTAGGCAAGCTTCTCTAAGAAAACATACCTCAAACAAAGCATACAAAGGCTTAATTTTTACTAGGGTCAGACTAGAGAGAAGAAAACAACACAGTAAGAGATTTTGCTGCCTGACAAAATGGACTTGTACCTGCAGAATAAAAATAGGCTGACTACTGTGCAGACAGCTCAGACATGCCAGTTTGGTCAGCGTGATGCACCCAAAGCCACTCAGCCAAACAGCAGGGAACTCATGAATTTTCACTTCCTTCCTGAAGTGCCCATCTCGGCGCAACTATTAAGTATATTTCAACCATAATCTCACCATTAACTATCCACCTACTCACCACCACCTACAGGTTTACATGTGAAATGCATGTGAACTAAATATAACGTTGCACTTCGCAAGCAGAACTGATTCTGTCAGCTTACGTTTCCAACACAGGGAATTTCCCAGTGTTGTTCTACATGGGCCTAATTCTAAACGTGTGCTAGCAGAAATGAATATATGGTGAAAGAATAATAATGCTCTAAATATTCAATAAACCTTTAAATCATATAGCAACAGAAAGCTCTAACTTACACTTTGAGTACCATATTATTTAAACACTTCAGAAGTAGTCACCTCAATGTAAATGTCTAAATTTTCACATTCTGTGAAATTCTGTGTTGTTTATGTTTTCTGGGTTTAAATGTTGATCTCATGGGAGCATATCACAGGAGCAATTTCTCCCTGAGCTCCTGGATGTAATAGATTTTACTGTCAGTGAGATCTTACGCAAGTTTTATCATGCTCTTGGAGAAGCAAATTCTGATCTTTTTTGGCAAACAAAACAGTCTCAGATCCACCTATACACCTGCCTGGCTGTCTGGGAGAGACTGGAACACTGAAAATGACACACTTACATATAGAAATTTACATTAAAGGTGCTAAACAGAGCATCCAAATCACAAATAGAGATCACCTCTCCCTCCACCAAACTCACTAGTTTCCACTCCTCTGTACAGCTAGCACTGCTTTTTCTCCATTTTCCCCTTCTCCATTTCTTTTCTCC
This sequence comes from Gavia stellata, assembly GCF_030936135.1. NCBI lineage: Eukaryota > Metazoa > Chordata > Aves > Gaviiformes > Gaviidae > Gavia > Gavia stellata. Next base: position 42,160,256 of record NC_082598.1, read on the forward strand.
TTCTCCAACTTCTATCGCCTTCTGACCCAGCTTTTGTCTCCCCAGTCTTCCAAAGCCACAGCCTACTCCTTTCTCTCTAACTGAAAGTCATTTGAGGCATATGATTTTCTGCTGCCTCAGTTATTAGCAGAGGAGAAACAGACTTCTGTCCTCCTTCCAGCTGCACTCTTACCTGGCTTCTCTGTGGAAACAGAGCATTGTCTTGTCTGCAGTGGGAGCTGCAAGAGAACTAAGAGCAGTCGCTCCCTGCCAACAATAGAGCACCTCAAAGCTTTTAGCTGCCAGGCTAAGCACATAGGATTTTTCAAAAGTTTTTGGCTTAGACACGTTTGAGTAGATTCCACACAAGCCAAAAGGCACTTCCTCACAGAAACCATTTCCCTGTCAAGTTTCAAATTCTCACTATAAAAACACAGATGCTATAATTATACTGCATATAACAATAGGAAATAATGTAGTAATAATAAAATACATATTGTGTATAAAATATGAAATAATAAACAGAGCCTTGGAATTTTTTCCCTTACTGTTGCAACACAAGATATTTGCAACCTGGCCGTCCTTTCATACCTAGATGAGCCATGTAGGGTTAAATGTTTATAAAATAGTTAACTTCAGGGTAGGTGCATGACATGGAAGACATCAGCCCAAATGTTTATCATTTGGCAAAGATACAAGAGACAAAAACTCCACTGTCTTATTACAGAAGATTAATGCTAATGGTGAATTGCAGAGCCCACCCTTCCAGTAACACTGCAGTGGCTTTTATTCCTTGTAATCATTCCTAATTTACTTTAAAGGTTTGGGAAATATTTATGCGTGAATTTCTGTCATGTTGGCTGCTACTCATCAGCAAGTGTCAAAAGACCACACAGAGGTTATATTTGTAACTATGATTTCACCTGTCATAATGTGAAGCTACTAGCCAGATGAGGGTCCTCATTCTCGGGAGCTGTATGTACAAAATTATCCTTAAACCACTTATAATAATTAATTAATAAATTACTGTAAAATTATTATTTTATAATTGTATTAAATTTTATTATCTGACTGATATTATTTGAAGGATAAGATGGCAAGCAGTATACGGAATAATGAGGAATTGGATGCAATAAAAATACAGTCCGCCCACAAAGTGTCATCACTTGACTGTAAACTGATTTCATATATGACATGAGCAATAACATTTTAAAAATGTTAGTTTTTTCTGTAAGTAAAAGTAACGTATCTGATATGTCAGATAATTATGTAATTATGTCACTAATTATTTGTAACTGTCATATAAGAAACCAATCTAAGCTGTGATTTAACAAAGGGGACAGATCATTTCCTGTGGAGATTCCTGCTGTGGACATGGAGAAAGGTGAAGAGATGATGAAGGAACAGCAAGAAAACAGTTGTAAAACGGAGAGTTTGGAAGTATAAAGGAACACAATAAGGAACAGGAGAGGGAATGTCAAAGAAATTATACATTAGGAGATAAATAAATCAATTACTTTGAAGTTGAGAATTAATGTTACAAAGTTGATATGATAGAGAAAGTGAACTGGCAAAGGGACTGAAAGGGGTGATGAAAGAAAGTTCCCATAAATAGTAGGTACTCTGAAGAACTGCTGAGTGATGGGGAAGCACAGAGAACAAAAACAGATATCAAAAAGCAAGCACATAACCCCCCTTGCACTGTATGTTCATACTAAATGGAAACTGTATTTCAAAACATGCTGGCAATTGCCTTGAAAATGTATGCATAACATATCCTCAGAACATCTTTGTATGTGCCTATAAATGTACTGGTTTAATACCTGTCCTGTAAATAAAGGGTTATAAACCCTCTCTATAGATAATTATGATAGTAACCCTCCCTGCACATATCTGAAATCTCAGACTACACTTACTCTTATCATTCTCATTAACTGAACCTAAACATAGCCAGTAAGAGGTGAGGGCATTTCACAGAATAAGTTTTCCATAACGTATTTTATACTGTACATAAAATTAGTGGCCTGAATTCTGAGTAGGAGTATCCTTATGAAGGCTAAAGAGATAGGATTTTTCTTTCAACATCAATCATACCTAATGCTGTAAACAATTTAAAGACAAATGTTTCTGTTTTGTCCCTGTAGAAGTACTGAAAATAATGTGAGTCACTATCTGAAACTGTAAGATTTTTCAGTAGAACTTGTATAAGGCTAGTGGAATCACTCTCTCTGAGGAGTGAAGTGGAAAAACTACATACAATTCTGGTAAGTTTAACATAGTGAAGCTAGCAACCAAACATGGCTAATTTAAGTAGCTAGATATCATGGAAATAACTACAAAGTGTGGCTGTAGGGGATCTAGGAAGACAATTTACACCATTTCCCTGCCCCAAGCAAGATCAGTAATACATAAAACATTTCTTGTAGATGTACAGCTTATAAACTTCTACTGTTGTCCAAAATTTATTCCAGTGCGTCATTGTCCAGAGTATCAGAAAGTTTTCTTTTCTTGATGTTAAAAATCTGACTTTTTTTCACATAAATCTTTTCCTCATTGATGATTTTTCTCAACTAATCTTCTCATTCACATCCTAGTTCCCAACTCAGTTTTCTTCTTTTTGGGGCTAAACAACCCTAGTATGTTGAGAATATTTTTTCTCTTCTGATATTGGCAATGTTAATGTATTCTATGTTCCTTTACCTCTCTTATGGAAATGTCATAAGACAGGAAAGCAGACTTACTGGAGTCAAGGGATAAAACTTCTGCTGCATCTTTCCTATTTACAAGATCCTCTACTTTGACACAGGAAAAAAAAATTAGGTTGGTGCACAAGACTTTTTCTTGGTGAACTGATGTTAGACCTATCATCTTTTCTTTCAGGTATATGAATAGTTCAACAGTTGATTACTGCTCCAGTACTTTTCTAGGAAGGTAAACTGGCTGTCATGTCTTTCTTGTTTATCTTTTTAAGGACAGACACTAGTTTTTCATTTTTCTAAAATCGTCTATGTTTTTCAATTCCCAGTAATAATTCAAGATTCTGAGGTTACCTGAGCAGGTCCTTTGAGAGCCATAGAGTAATTTTAATGAAATAGTCACTGTGAAAGCTTTTAAATGAACTGCAGCTGTTATTTTTCAATAGTTTTTTCTTCATACTGATTGGTAAATCTACTCCTTCCTTAGTCTCTCTTAGCACTAAGTGGAAGAATCTCACTTATGCAATATTTTCTTGTTTCCCTTTATAACCTTTTGCCAAAAGTATCTCATTTTCTATGCTGATACTTCACATTTTGTGCCTGGGTTTTTATGCTATTTTTAATGTCCTTAATAGTTTGTTGTATTTTCCACATTATGTACATACCCTTTAGCTTGAGATCACTGAAGATTTCATTACATTATCAAATTAATCTCTACTTATATTTTCTAGTCTTTCTCCATCCCAGGATAAATGCATGCATATCTTTAACTTAGTCTGTTTAAGGAGATGGAAGTGCTGTGAACTTCCTTTCTACTTAAACTTGCTTCCTATCACATTTTCCTGCCAGTTCTCCTAATTTGTTTAAGCCTACTTTCTTGAACTTTATTTCCTTATTTTGTAGGGTTTTTTCTTTTCTAAGGACTGTAAACCTTCTCTTTTCACAGTCATTCTCAGCCAGGCTTTTTGCTACTTTCACATTTTCTGCTGTTCCTCCACAATATTTAGAATTACATATCTAATTTTCTTTTTAGTTTCCCTTTTTTCCCTCTGTTTACAAAATATACTGGAAATTCTGTGCCTTGTTCTATCTATTTTCTAAAAAGCTTTTACTACCATTGTCTGTACAGTTCAAAATTTTGCCTTTTTTTTTCCTTCCAGAAAAAGTCTTGTTTCCCCAAAAATTAAATCTTAACTGGTGGTTCATAGCTGATTTGACCATTTTATCCTTACCCAGAAAACGTGTGTCACCTCTTTATGGATATACTTGCCATGCAAAGAAATACATTCTCTCATTTTCCCTCCTTGCAGATGTTTCTGGAGCAAATTATAAACACTAATATTCTAATCATATGAATTATCCCACTGAGTGTCTCATATGCCAACTGAGTAACTGTTGTGATCATTAATTAAAATTTCAGCTCTTCCTGTTTATTTCCTTTACTTCTCAAATTAGTGCAGAAACAATTAAAATATTTGGTGGATTGACATACTACTATTCTACTTGTCCTTCTTATGACCTTCTTAAAATCAGCCCTAAACTCAATTTTTACGTCCTTTTCCTAGTCATTATTGTTTATACATATCTATGAATACTTGCAATCCCTTTTGATCCTAGTTTAAAGATTTTGTCATTACTGAGCGAACAAGACTGTGTGTCAAAATATTGTTCACAACAGCAATACCATATTTTAAGGATCAATGTTTATAAAGAAATTACTACATGTCACAGAACTACTCTACTGCTCAAAATAAATTAAAAATCAGGTTACTGTATTGTTTCTTCCTCTCTCCTACCCATGCACATGCAAGTACAAATGCAGAATGTCCAGTCCAAAGCAGAAAAAAGATTTCCTCTCCAACTTTCTCTCATATTTCATCACTCATATCCATGAAGAGTTCAATACAAAACTGTAAGTAAACTATTAATTCTGGAAGCTTTCCTGTATAAGCATCTCTTAATTCTTAGGAATTAAGTCTTAGGAATTTCCTCCACTTACAACACAATGAGCAGTTATCCTGTCACTGAACATATCAGCTTGGACTGAATTCAACTTAACTACGTTACTGTGCATGTTGTTAGGTCTCAAGTAAGCACCTGGCAACTTTTTTAAGTGGCAGGCTGCTACTAGTGAAGCTAAGAACTTGTAAACACATTCCTCTATGAGGAAAGTGAGAAAATCAACAGTAAAAGCAGACAGAAAGGCCTGGGTGTGAGAATATTTAAATAAGACCAGCTGGAGCCATCCCAGTTCAACACTGCATACAGGCCGCCCAGACTTTGTGCCATGGCATGGCACAGTTCCTGTCCCAACACAGGGCAGATTTCATCACGGTGAAAAAAAAAAGATAAAGATTTAAACCTAAGGTTCCAATTAGAAATTAAAATGCTGCATAAACAGACCCAGGGAGCCCAAGAAAAATGCAGAGTACTCTTTGGGGTGACCGATAGTAATAAGTGATACTGAAAGAATTACCATACATCAAGAATTACTATTAGATTAATACACTGTTTCATAAGCACTATCACAAAAATGCTAATAACAGATTGTAATTTCAGATATACTTTCAGTAAAAAGCTATTTCTTAGCAAAAAGCTCTGCCCTGTATTTCTTCATGCATGCCTTCAAACATCAAACGTTAGGTGGCAGCTGGCCATTTCATTCCATTTGTTCCAAAAAGCAAAGCTTTCAATGACTGTCTCCACCTAACATCAAGTACATCAATTACTCATTCATGACCTTTGGTAATACTTCTGCAATTCTAAGGATTTTTAACCAGAATAATAAAAAGCAACCATATGAGAGTTTGTCCTTTAGGCAACAAGTGCTGTCACCGCAGTCACCTTCGAGATGAACTGAGTTGACTCTAATTCAACCAATTCTAAATTTTGCCTTCTCTCTCACATATGCGTTACAGTGTTCCCTCCACATACTTCTGAAATTTATCATAAGCTATTGCGGTTCTCAGGTTTATTAATAAATATGAAGTAGAATCAAAGCACTCTGCTCTTCAGCAAATTCCAGGGCCACCTGATGGCTCCAGTGTCTTCAGTGCTCTCTACCTGCATTCAATGTGAAGGAAAGCAGCTATAAGAATGAATTTACACAGCATTTGCTGTTACTGCTATAACTGCCGACCACAGAAAAAGTGATGTTCTAAAACAAGAAGAAAATATTCTAAACAGCATCCATCTCCTATCTTATAGCAAATTATACAGTAAAACAATATGCTACGTTTAGCACTGGTAATTAGAGTTGCGAGAATGAAACCAAAATTACTTAGTCTTCCATTACCATAGTTTTTAAAAATTGAATATTGACTTAAGAAGAGAAAATGTTAATCAGTGCTGAAAACAAATCAATGTTGGCACTTTTGTAATTTCGCTAGAGCCTATGTACTGAAAACTAAGCAGAAGGCAGGGTAGGAGTTGGAAGTTATTCTGCATAGAACATTCTGGGACAAAATATGCTATTTAAATAAATCCAATGTTTATTATTGGGCATTTATTATAATCAAATTATTAAAAATAATTTTAAAGGTACTTAAATATAATTCAATATAAAGCACAATGACATATAAATTCAATTATTAGATTATTATTAATATTTTAGTACTTACTTTAACACTTTAAAAGTTATTTTTTTATACTTTAAAAATACTAATTTATTATTAACCTTCAGCTCCTAAGGCAAGATCAACACACAAGAATTTCCAGAGTTACTTTTTTTTTTTTTCTTTAAAAATGTATGCCACAGCTTCTGATGTTTTAATTGCACTGTTTGGGATAGCCTGCATTTAAAGGATGACATCAGGGCTGAGCATTTCCAGTCTATGTGAAAACTGAAAGAGATTACTTGTTGAAAAGAAAAGCCCAAAACCACAATTACATTCTCTATAAGCAACTCTTTGTTCAACTCACAGTTTCTGGATGTTAGTGACCAGCCACAACAGCATCTCTTTTATTGTATCTTGAAGTGTCAAACATTTCTTTAATACCTGTTCATCATAATTACCTGTTCTGTGCATCTCATCTGAATTCAGCCAGAGACTAATTCTGCAAGGTGTTGAATTCCTTGAAAAAAATGCTTTGCGTCCTCAGATATTAAGGGCTGAGAGTCCTTAATACACGGAAGAATTAGGCCCAAATTCAAATCTCATTTCATTATCAACCCCACAGTTTCTGAGCCTCTTTACATAGGCTGTAATGGCTACTGTGTTAGTCAAGGCTGTTTTTCCCACAGCAGTTTTGAGAATTGGAGCTGGAAGACAGAAAACAACAGTATTTTAGAGGGAGAGAACAACCTGCTGTGAAGATGCAAAGATGCCCTTTAACCTCCAGTAATAAACACACATACTTTTCTTACTGAGCTTGTGCCTGGTATCATCAATCCCCAGACTGTGTCTGTGCTAATCTTCACGGAAGATGCCTGGAAGGTCACACAAAACACCATTTCCTTCTGTGGAGAGATGCCATCATTCTCAATGTTCTCAGCACTGCCAAGTGTTTGATCTATAAACCTATATTTACGGCAACAGTTCACACTCATACTGAAAATCTGCAAACCATTTTGCCAAGCAGTCTTCAGTATATTAATTTGCAACACAGTTGGCAGAGCATATAGCAAACAGAATGGTCATCCAGTTTCCTTCAAAGTTTGCTTCACAGAGGATGAGCATGCTGTTTGCTTTATCTCTGAAAGCTTGTATAAATGTGTACTTTATAAGGTGATGACATTTTACTCTGTTCCCAGGATTAAAAATAAAAATACAAAAGAAAGGAATGGCAATTGTTTTCTGTCATTATCTGCAGAATTTTCCAACAGAAGAGCAGAGGGGTTTGTTCTCTTTTAATATTGTCCATTTTCCAGTTTCTAAAGCAAGCTTATTTCTCAATCACAGCACTAACAGCTCTGAAATTTATGGCTAAACAAGAGGGCAGTGGTGGTGGATGGATGCTGAGCAAGCTGGTGGGGCTGCACTACATCCAGCTCCTCCAGAACTAGGCTCCCACCCTCATTACATGGGGTGGTGTAGGTGGTACTGGCTTAATACTGTTCACAGACTGGAAGCTGGTCCTTCGGTATGTTCCCTACATCAGTGGCAAGTTTAAAACTGAAGACTAAGCTTCCCTCTAATGGAAATTTATTGCTGGATAGAGTGCTTTGGAGCCTTCCGTCTGCTGAGACCCTGCTTTGAGATGAACTTGAAATGCCCCATACAGATTCTGCAACAGGTCATGGTGTTCCTCTCTCTCCCATGAACGATTGTGACCACTTGGTTGTGAACAAATTTAACTTCACTGACCAGCCTGCCTATTACTCTTCCTCTGACTAAAATTTTAAAAATTGTGGACTTAGCAGAGTTAGGTTTATGGTTGGACTTGATGATCTTAAAGGTCTTTTCCAACCTAAATGATTCTATGATTCAAGAATTCTGCAAAATCAGTACAAATTGTTTAAAGCGAATGTTTTGAGGAATATCCTTCAAGGAGTATTTTCACAAGAACACACTAATACAAAATTTAGCTTAAGATATGGAATGGGTAAATATTTATTGCAACATCCTGTCTGGATTCTCCACCTTCCTCTGCTTCCATCTTCCTCTGAATATGTGGTGATCCTAGCTAGGTCTTTAATCAAACAAGTATTTGATCTTTTGACAGTATTAACTAAGAGGATAGCAAGCCTAAAGTTTACATAGGAAGTCCTTGAACTAGTCAGCCCAAAACTAACGAACAAGCCTGAAAGGACTCCAGGAAATTTAGAGCATTTGGGCAGCAGACCAAGGAGATGAGGGATGTAGAAAAATATTCTCAGCTGTGAAACAAAAGCCTCACAAGTAGAAGTGAAAATTAAAGAATAAACTGAGATGACAGGGTCCAGGTTACTGAGGACTGCAAGTGGGGTGAAACAAAGCCTGGAAATCACTGAAGACCGCTGAGTTTAGAGTCAAGGAACTGAAAACTGTAAACAGTTACTTCTGGCATTTGTTAGGAGTGCCACAGTAAGTCAGCTTCCAGAGAAAGGGCAGAAGGATAGCAGGCAGAGGTTGCTAGATTAGGAAGCCCTATTAACTGCGCGTTGCCATTATGTCAGTGAATGGATTGACAGTTCTTCTACAGGAATTAAACTGGAATCAGTTTCTAACGTGATGGGTTTAATGCTGTCTTCGTCATAATCACAGACAGGGGAAACCACATCAAACCGCATGCAGATTTATTTCTGGGAATATCAAGACTTTCTAGTGCTCTTCATTCTTCTGAATAATAAAAGAAATTTACTCATTTGCATGGAGGTGTTCATCATAACCTTGTATTTTTAGTCCGCGGTAAGGTATAGCGTGGTAAGTTCAGGGAAAGGAGACAGGAAAGGAATATCATTTAAATAACTTGAAAAATACTGCAGTCAATAAATTATACTTTTGTTCTTCCCTAGTGAATTTCTCATACCTTGGCATGCTTGACAAATATGCATTAGTTTAAAATTCCAATTTGTAAAACTGGCAGGTTGAAAAAAATTCTAAAACATGCTTGTTTACTTGGGTTGAAAGCTTGAGCTGAATGTCCCACATTCTCAGCAGACGTGACTTTTGGATGAAGGCTGAACTCTGACCTTGTCATATAATGTCTGCTGAAATCAGTGAAATATGCATTTACTACCAAGCAAAGAAATCAGTTCAGACATAGCATTCTTATCAGATGTTGGCATTAAAATAGCTGCATCAAATCTCAAATATCCACTCTATTTTTATCTGCCTCATGTTGTCCTTGACACTTCTGAAGCTGAATCCAGCTGAGATCACTGGATCTAAAAATGCTTGGTTTTCTTCAAAAGCTGTATGTCCCCTTGCAGATCCTCTCTGAGTTATATGAGGTAGAGAAGATACATTCCCCACTTTTGCTGAAGCAGTAGAAAATACAATAGAAGAAGGATGAACATAGACTATATTTAGTTTAGCAAGTAGCATGGCACAATGGGAGTGAAATTTGTACAGTGAATCAATCACTGCAGAGGACCAGCAGTCCGTGTTATATGTATTTGAAAGGGTTATAGCTGACTAGCTCCAGTTTGATCCTGTGAGCTAATGTCCGTTAGGGGTTACTGCTCGTTAGTTGCGCTCTTACAGGACAGCACCCCTTACCAGTTCAGGTTCATCAGGAAAGAATTGAGTTAGAGCACTCTGAAAATACTCTAAGGCAAGCCAAAGCACAATTGTAAAGAGACTCCTTATCTAATGCAGAACACTAAAGCGGACACACTTATAGTTGCCCTAGACACTGTTGCTTAAGATGCCCCTGACAAATCATATGCTATTCCTGAAATTCACAAGAGCAGCACATGATAGCAGGAGGACGTTAGGGCATCTGGGCAACAAAATAACCCCCAAAACAGTGGGATAATCCATTGATGGGACAGTCTCATGCTGGAAAAAAGCCCCTGTGAGATCACACTATTCGTGGTTGCACAGAGAACTTCCTGGAATACGAATCTAAAACCTCCAGAAGTTGAAACCATTCAAAACAACTATATTACACAGCCATGCTTATAGGCAAAGTTTCTTCACAGTTGTAGAATTACAATTAGGTTTTTTCCTCCGTTTCTGAATAAAAGGAAATGGAATAAATACAGTGTAATTTTTTCTTTGAATGTGAGTATTTATTACCTTTTGTATTTGAATGGCATGTAGCAGATGGAGGTCTTATTCTGAGTGCAGTTTAGGGTACAGTGTTCTGCTCATTTTGCTTCAGAAATTTTTTGCCTTCTATCATTCCAGTGAGCTCTGGATTTTGGGGTGCTTTTCTTTTGCCTTTTTTTTTTTTTTTGGTTTGGTTTGGCCTGATGTTTTCCTTTTGTTTTTTTCCCTGTTTGCAGAATCTGAGGCCTCACTATATGCTGTGGGATTTATGACTATTAAAGAAGTCGGTTATCACTGAAATGATAGAAACCTTGACTGGAAAAACTATTGACAAAAATTGACCTATAAAAGCCATGCTGATCCCACCTCGTAAAATCAAAGCTCATTATTCATACTGATTTAATTTGAAGAATCTAACTTCCCTTATCACAGAGATAAAAACAAGATACTCTGAAAAATCAATAATCTACACAAATTAATCAATATTTATTTTCACGTGGGAAGACAACTTAGAAAAACCAGAAACACTTCTGGATAATTTATTAGTAGTACCAGTCCTACTCCCCCCCACAATGCACTTCACTTAAGCTGTTTCTGGGAGGCTGATTATACCCTGGCTTATTTATAGCAAGGATGGTAAACAGGTTTGGGGTAAACCATCAGGAGAAGGAGGAAAAAAAAACCAAACCTGAATAAAATCATTAGCAAAAATTAAAAAAAAAAAAAAAAGCAAGTTCAGTAATAATGACTAAGAACACTTTTAGTAAAACAGTAGATGGCCTTTACATATTATTGATGTTTACCTCTTTGCTAACAGTATGAAGTATAGAAAAATGTTATTTTGATGTTGATGAGATTTCTGGAAGGTTTCTGCAACACCAATAGGTAAAAGTTACTTCCATATAAGCCAACCTGTGAGCAAACAGGCTGTGTGTGACTACATCAGGAGATAGTGTGGTAGCATGGAGGTAGCATGGATTAGATCTGGAGAAAAAAACACCTCAGGTCAAGGACCTGATATCTACATTGTAAGAATTTCAGTGTGTTTTATTCTGGCATAGCTCTAGTCTGATGTCAACAGATTGAATAACCATTAGCGTTCAGATCACATCATGCATGCTCCTACAGCATGTTTTCTCTTTTACTTTTCATGTAAAGAAAATCCACCTTGTGTACTGTAGGATCACTATGCAATATACCAGGCTGGCAAATGAGGGTGATCAGAATATTTACTTCAAAAGCACATTTCTGATCTGAGGTAAAATATTAGCACAGATGAATCCATAGACTCAAGAAAGTGGTTTAAGTTGTTTTATACCCTGACTGACAGCCTGGATACCTTATACAAATACCACTTGGTCTCATTCAGGTATATCATACCTTGACTCATCAAGGTCAGATCAATGGACATGCTTTTTTAAAAATACTGAATCATCTTTCAGCATCCTTTGTTAGGAGACTTCTGATCAAATGCTGCAGACTAACTTTAGATAGATAAGAATCTGGGTTTCTGGATCTATTTTGTTACACTCATTCAGTGGATTACTCTATGAAAAAACAAATGTACCTAAACCTATATTAATTGTGTTCAGTATCACAAACTGTTATAAGATTTGGTGCATTTTTGTAACATATTTTAGAGATATATCCTCCACATTAAATAAACCAACCTGAAAAAGAAATAGGAAGGCACAATAACTAGAAGAACCAACTATTTTACAAATTTACCATTTAATAAATCTAGGAACTGTTTTGTTTTTTGTTTTTTGGGGTTTTTTTTGGAGTGATATAAAATAATTTCTGACTAAGCAAATAAAGTAACACAGAAAATACTTTATACAAAGCATTTTTTTTTCATTATCTGTAGCTACAAGCATGTTGATAACATCTATCTCTTTCACAATTCCGTTCTTTTCTCTCTGTCTCTTCCTCCTCATCCTTATCCATTAATTCAGTGCTTGAAGAAGCTATAAAAGCTGGGACACTCTTCAGATAGAAAGAGAAATTTCCACTGAGCAGAGTGAACTCAGCCAGCCCATATGGTTATGTCCACTGGACAAGATTAGCAGCTAGCAGAGTTCTGAACAGCCCTCAAGCTGCTGTGATTTATATTTTAGGCAGGGAAGATCCAGACACAGCATCTGTTTGGTATTAAAGCTGTACACAGAAACTTCCTTTGGGCTGAATGAAGTTCATTCAGACCTTAAAGTTCATAATTGTTCATCACAAAACAGCTGAACATTTTAAGATATCCTTCTTTTTAAGATATCCTTCTTTGACAGAAATCAGCATGGTCCACTAGACTACCTGAAAGGAGGTTGTAGAGCGGCGAGTCATAGTCCCAGATGAAAAGAACATAGACACAAAAATAAAGTATGCACCAGGGATAAGTTCTGCATTGATAAAAAAAGAGACTAGAAAGAAGATTTTGTTCCTGTGAATGAAAACTGAGTATGACCCAGCTGTTTTGGTTGGCTCACTTTCCAAAGTATGCATTTATCTATAGAGTACCTAGGAAAATAACTTTCAATCACGTATACATATTTTAGGTCCATATATCCAAAATTCAAGTGAAGTGGTCAACAGTGGGAGGTGGTTAACAGTGTTGCCATTTAAGCCAATAGCTCAGAAAAACAAGTGCGGAAGGATCACCGTTGTGGCAGCTTGTCTGGCAGCTCATTCATTACTAGGTCATACCCTGTGTGGTATACCCAGTTTCTGCAAAGAGAAAACCCTCTAATTATATGACAACAAAAATGGTAGAAAATCTTTGCAAAGCTGGTAAGAAACTCAGTTTTGCTATGCTTGTAGTGCTCCACTCTCCTTGCTGATAAGTGAAGAGACTTCCAAGCAAATACCATGTAACATACATATCTCTAATTCCCATTTTTTTCTGATAACATGTTTAGCTTGTCTTATCTGCCAGCTACACATCATTATTATTTGAGAGAAATGCTGATTTTTTGCAAAAAAAAACAAGACAAGATTTCAGAGGATGGCATTTAGTCATTGAACATCATTCCATAGCATGTCATGCCTCAGCATGCAGGGGTTATTTTTTTTTTAAAGATATTTTTCATTTTGCATTCATACATAAATGAAGATTTCTTTCCCCTATAGACACAGAGGAGCATTTCCAATCAGAATATTATTTTTTTTTTATTTGTTCAAGAAAGGTACATGCTGTCATTAATAATCTGATTTTCTTTTTCTTTGGCAGGTACAATTCTGAGATGCCTAAAATGTTGTCATGTCTGAAAAAATAATCACTGAAAGGTGTTTATTCTTCATAATTTGGAAAGTTTACTAAAATGTCCTATAAATCATCTATTTTAAGAGTTCAAACTTTATTTATTGTAATGTGTCATTTTGCATCTGTGTTTTATTACTTCCTGTATAGTATAGAGCATCAGTCTGATATTTGAAAGACTTTATGACTCTGTATTACTGTAGGTATTATTTTAAAAGAATTTATTAAATATTATTGTTCAGCTTATGTCCTCAGATATCTACTGTACATTGGCAGAAAAGTGGATTTGTTTTTACATGATCACAAATTTAACTTTATTAAAATTCAATAGTAGCAATTAAATCTTTTAGAAACCTCTTATCTTACCACAGCAATTTCGGAGTCAAACACCAAAAATTAGGAGAAGGTAGAATTCAGGTAGCCCTCTGTATGCATACAATTTGTAGTAGAAACCTCATTGATGTTATCTGAAATAATTTTGTCCACAGGATCCTGAAGGGTAAATGAACTACTATTCATCAGATCCTGAGATGCCATCTTAATCCCTTCTAACTCCTTTACCTGGCTCTGCCACTCCTACAATTCACCATCACATACAGAAGTCTCCGCAGATCTTATGACACTTTCCAATCTCCTACCCTTTCCTCCTGCCTCTGCTGAATACCATTAATTCAACCCCTCACTTGCTGCAGTATCCTTTATAAACAGCAGCTGCCTGTGAAAGCTGTAGCATAAAAGGTCTGGGAAAACTGCTATTAGGAGATTTCTCCCAGCTCCTCTACTTCGCTTTAAACAGGCAACTCTTTTACACATTTATGAAGTGCATAATCCCGTCAGTTAATCAACATTGTAAAACCAATGGCTGTTTCCATTCTTTAGATTGTGTTTAAGCATCAAGAATAGCTACACCATTTCTCTTCATCACACTCCTTTTTGGTTGTGCTTGACACAGTAAAAAGCAGAAAGCTTCCCAGATGTTTGAAGAACGGAGCATTATCCACATTCAACTGCTGTACACAAATCAGTTCAAGCCTTGTGCTTCAGACTTCCTGCTCATCTTTCAGCAGCATTCAAGTGTAAACGAACCTCTTTTTAATGTTATTGACGCATAATGCATATGCGTTCTCTCTTCAACTACTATCCCTGGAGAATATCTGTTCATTTCTTCTCTCTGGAAAAGTCGTCTTTAACTTTCATGCACCTTGGAAAGCATATACAACTCTGAAAGGTGCGTGGAAAGCACATGCACCTCTGATCTCCACCTCCTTGAGGGCAAGTATCCAGAATGATGATGGATTCTGTTACTAAAGACATTAAATTAACTCCTTCTACTTTGATCATCTGCACAGTATGTGACCCCAGTTCTGACCACAGCAAAATGATTGCTCAAGCTGTCTTCTCCTCAGCCTACCCAGTTAGTTTTGTTCTTCAGTACCTATTCTCGTCCCTACTCTAGCCTTCTTTTAGCCATGCCTCCAGTCCTGACTTCGTTTAGTTTTGCTATTTTGGACCCAGCTAATATCCTAACCATCTTAATGCAGATCACAATGAATTGCTCTTCATTTTTTTGAGTGACATTTTACTTATTCATCTACTGTAGAGAAAGAATGCTAGCACAGTGAATTCAGCCTTACACCTGCCATGACACTAAAATGTCTCACCAATTTCTTCAGATGTCTAAATACAGGTGTATTCCTTTTCTGTCCAAAACTGCAAGGACAGAGAGAGCAGTAGTAGCAAAGCCAGTGAGAGAGAGGATACAACCACTGAAGACGACACAGTACAACCAGGTGGGAAGGCTAACGCCGCAACCTTTACAAGTGCGCTAAACATAAATCTACACCTTGACACTGGCGGGTCCACAATGCTGATAAAGGAGGAGAATGAGAAAAAAAAATATTAGATATGGATCGAGATCCAACAGAATTAAACATTTCCCACAAAAACATGTTTGAAGGTGGAGTAAAGAAAAATTATCTCCAATTACTGCAGGAATAGAACTGCTCAGAACTCAGGTTTTTACTCCCTTTTAATTCTAAACATTAATATAAATAAAAACAACCTGTACATAAGTTGGCACTACACTTGGTTAATTTCCACTTCTTTGTCATGGTTATAACAGATGAAAAAGATGCAGTTGAAAAGGCAGACATTCTCCTGGGGCCGAGTAGCATCCTTAAGTATGGTATACCATAACTCTTATTTGAAATAACCTGTCAATTTCTTAGAAAAGAGAATTTAATAATAATAAGACAAAATACACAAAAAGCATAAGGGAAAGGAATGGCTCCCTCTTCCAGCAGCTAAAACTTTCAGGTCTATTTCTCTTCCAAACAATCACTGGTTTTCCTATTTTCTGGGCAAATAGCCTACACAATAGTTTGTTTCATGAAACACATCATGACAGACCTTCCCCTGAATCAGACTGGCCACAGCTGTATTCCCTGAGGAGTAAGACCTTGTCTGTGTTTAAGAGGTGTAATAATTGGGCCTGCAGAAAATTTAAGAGGAGTGTCATCTGGTTGCTAGATTCTGCTAGGGCTTAAGCAATGCTGGAACTACTTTCCTTGCATCTGAAGAGAGGTATTTAAACTAATCAAGAAGGCATCTAAATACTTTAAAATTGCCCTGAGCCATGGCATCAATGAGTTTAGGATTTTTGAATAACAATGTTGGACTTAAATACCTAAAACAGACTTTAAAGCACCTAAATCCTTTAGCTCTAGCTTTCAATCGCACCCATTGCCAATGAAATTTAGATAAAGTCAGTCCAACTCTGTAGAGCCGAATAAATACCTTTGAAAATAAGGACCTATGCAACTTTTTAATAAGCAATAAATATGCAGTTGAGTACATATACGGTGCTCCTTTTCTAATATTAAATATATTAATATGTTCAGCATTTCACCGACTTCACTGGTCTGGCTGGGTCTGACCATTTTTAAGTGGAATGCTTTATTTCATTCATTCATCCTTCTATCAACACAGGTTTGATTTAAAAACAATCAAAACCAGAAAAATAGTGCATGTGGAAGGGAAGTTTGCATACGACAAATGGTGTTTCTATTAATTTCTTTGCAATGCTGCAAACTAAATTATTTGAGCTTGTTATTACACATACCAGCTTAATTCAGTCCATGCACCATTTAGACCACATCTTCCCTTTGCATGATCACAAATGGGAAAGTATTTATTTGCACAGTAAATATATGGGCATACCCAGTCCAAAACAGAATGGCCAGGCCCTTCACACAATGCATTGACCTAGAAATGCACCAGAAACTTCCCCAAAAGGAAATTCCACCGTTTGGAAGTGATACCTATCAAAGTTAATGTGTGTCATCATTACCTTTCCTACGTAGTCTGCAGATTTAGTAAGGACAATGATGTGTATGTATCCTCCGTCATTGTTCCTTTCCCATTTACAGAGTAGTTTTGACAGAATTTATAAGAAAGGTCAAATTATGTCCCCGAATGGAGTCCAGGTTGTTTTCATTATCTCTGTTCATATATGCAGTGGAGAAGATTTAGGACTCAACTATTTTCCTCCTTGATGACAGTATAAGTCGCAAGAGCAATGGAAAAGGTATGAGCAGCAGTAATTGAGGAAAGATAATTATTCCAGGATCTGTCTCAGACTCACAAGCTGGATAATATTCACATTGATTCTCATAATGTTTTATTTCATCTTTTTGCTCCTGATGAGTTTAGCAGGGGATAAAATAAAGCCAGCTCAACAAATTGACACACTAGTCTGATTCCTTTATATTCAAAGGTGTTACTTGGAGAAGTTAATGTTGAATCTCAGAAACAGCATTCCATGTCTGATGTTCATCTGCTGAAGCTCCCATTTACATCTTTATAGTTCAGTTGCAAAATGCCACGCCAAAAATTCTTACTTTTGATTTAATCATTCTGTACAATAGTGCTGCTGAAGAAGAAAAACTGAATTTAAATTAATACAGTAAAAGCTGAAGCTACTTCAATTCACTAATCAAAATAAATTACATGAAAGAAAAGGCTACAGATCAAACTCTCAAACTCTACAGATCAAATTTACCAGGGGAGCCCTTGGAATGACATGATATTGACGGCTAACATGGACCAGATCCTGAAAAAAAGTCTTGTGAAACAGCAAAAGAAGACATTGGTAAAATATGAGGTCACAGTTCTCATGCCTTCTAAGGACCATCTAATGGTCCTTGGCAAAGTAGTAGTCTGCTATTAATAAACTGCTTCCAGATAAGATATCCTGAAATTTTACCTGTGCCTTTTGGAGTGAAATGCTAAGTCTCAGTTCATTTTCTAAGAATGAACAAACCGTACCCAAAGAAGAAAATTTAAGATGACTGTGAGAAAGAAAATCTCCTCCTGATCAGATCTGGTCTAGGCTCCCAAGGAAACTGACAGAAACTCTATCTTTTTTTGCTGTTTAAAACTAGCCTAATAAAGCAACAGTAAATGTTCTCTAGGAAACAAACCCACAGTTACACATGTGACCTGATGCAACTTTCTCATCAAACAAAAAAGTGAGTTGTTTGTAATTGCAATTATTGTCTCCATTAACAAATGCTACAATTCCTTGTGTAGTCCAGCAGACAGACAAAAACATCAAAAAATTATTAAACAAGACACTGTCATCAATCATTATGCAAAGTAATTGAGAGCAATTTACTTATCTTCATAAAAGGAATAGAAAAAATGCAGTGAAAATGAAGGCAGACAACAAGGGTAGTAAACACTTAAAGAACTGAATAAAGCAGGGAGTTCATTAAATATGGCACTACAACAAGCTGACACCTGAGCTTTACAGTGACGTTTAACTTTATTTTAATATTATCTTCAAGAGGTTCTCTGAGGAAAAAATATCTTTCCGAAATTTTTAAGCTTCCCAATCCATGTACTGTGTTCCAACTTCTAGTCCTTTGCTCTTTTTACTGTGGCTATTCTTCCTTTTTTGAGTTCTGTTCTTATATATTTCACCCCAGGTTTGTCCAGTGATGATCTCTGGATTAACTGAGACTACAGTTTAGATTACAGAATAGTTTCAAGTGACCAAAAACCATAGTCAAAGGGATACAAATCAGGAAGAAAAAGCCAAGGTATTTTCTACTGCTCCCTCTCCACCCCTACCATTGACAGGCTGCCAAGTATGAGGCGCACGTTCAACAGAAGACCTCATTTGGTAATTTTACCATGAAATATGTTCATTAGCAGAAGCTGCCCAAAGGTGTATTGTTCGAAATGAAAATAACAAGAGACACCAAAGGAATCACCAATTTGCTGCTAATGCAGAAGCTAGGAATTTGTTCAGTGCTTTGGCAGTTGCAGGAAAAAGTATCTGAGCCCAAATCACAGAAACAGACACACTCAGATGTTGTTCTGACTTCTGAATATGACTATTTTAGTCACTTAATACAGACTATTCATGTTTTTCTCATTGTATTAGCAAGTGCAATTTCTTTTGCTCCTTTTTTCACAATTCTGCCCAAACCCCCCACCTATTCTCTCCTCTCTTTCATATCTTCAGGTATTTTTCATGGTGGTGCAGCAGCTGTCAGACTTGGGGAGTTAGAGTGAAAGATGCCAAAAAACTAGAACTACCGGGAGACCCACTTCTTTGTGAAAAGGATATCGTCCTTCCCAGCATGGAGAACAGTGAGCTCCCAAAGGGTATAGCACTTCACAAGTTTGGCTTAAAATGATTTTAACCCTGACTCAGCGTGCTCTCCTTTAACAGCCCTTGTTACTCATACAAGAAGTGAAATATTAGATTTACAGGAGAGAAATGCTACACACATTCCCATTTTATGGAATTATATCTTTTTAATCAAAGTACAGTTATAAAATGTTAGCATGTTTCATTTTCACAGGCTTTATGAAATACACATTTATTTTAATGCCTGAACCTTTCAGTTACTTTCATATGCTGTGTTAGGTAATGTAAATTTGTATCAATCTCATTGCTAGTTCTTTCATGTATCTCCCTAGAGACTATGCAAAACTCCCTGTGAAGGAAGACTAGTTTTGGCTGCTAAAAAGCATTAGTCCTCTTTACTTTTGCAGGATGGCTGTAGTAAGGAAAACACTTTGTACTCGTGTTCTCATCTTAATTAAGATTATACCTTCATTTGTTTGCATTTCACTTCAGCAACTATTCAGTGCTAAAAATCCTTATAAATAAGTATTTTATACACATACACTCTTCTTCTTGAAACTTATAATGCCAGTAAAGATGAATGTCAGCAGTCAACATTTCAGTCATGAGCAACAGATGAAGTAGATTTCAATGCTTATTCTTCAGACAAAAAAAGAGACAATAAATCTAATTTATGAAGCATCACCTGCAGTGTAGTCAAATATTTATGTCCAATGTTTTGCTTACCTGAGTTTTACAGAAGGATATTATATGACTGATGTAATGGTTTAAATAACCTTTGGATTTTCAATTCCATAAAAACTCATTCTGTCTCTACATATATAAATTACATAAATTTATGATGAATCCATGGGACAAGAAGCTTTTCATGTCACTCCACTCATAATTACAACTAATTAAAATGTGCCAAAGAAAGGATAGAAATTTATCACTGCTCATTAAACCTGTAAAGACTGTGTTAATTAGATGTCAGACTCAGTAATTCACATAAATGTTTGCTGCCAGTCTAAATTTAGTGAAAAAATAAACGCATTTATACCCACTGCTGCAAGAAAGGACATAGGTATTGTTGAATTAAAAGGGTTAAAAGCTTTCTATACCACAAATCTCATTCTTTACCCATATGCTTTTTATCTTGAAAACACTGTGCATGAATTGTCTGTTGCTATTTTTTTCCCCAAAGCTTAAATACCCATTTGTTGAAAGGGAAAGCTAATGCCACACCATAATTTTTGTAACATTGTATTTTCAAATATTGCTTACATGCATTACTGGACATTAATTTGCAAGAGTTAATTAAAAATCAATATTTACTAGCAGTTATCACACTATTGCATCATCTATGTTCTTACTCAAGAACCTTATATTTATATTGTTTTATCACGCACAGCAACCAGGAACTGGTTCCACTGTGTTCCCCAAAATTTATAACCAAAGTCTCCAATGCTTCAGCTGAGTCTTCTCACAGGACATCTCATAGAGTTCAAACAATTTTAGTATGAGACACTGTATACATCAATTAATTTGAAAGTGAGTCATCAATTCAAGACATAATTCATAAGTCAGAATGTGGTAATATAAATGGTGTTCTTTGCAGATTAGCTGCATGTACAGGTTCTAATTACAACTTCACTAGACTCTTCCTAGGGCCTTTCATCATAGAGAAGAGGAATGTATGGTAGTACCAACAGAGAATTTTCACTTGTGTATTTATAAGGGAGAAAAAAAGAAAAAGTGCTGAGGTCTCTGGAATACCAATATCGTAAAGCTGTTATATTTCAAATGGAGAGTAACGTGTAAGTTGTTGTACATTTTAATCATTGAAGTCCCAAATTGTATTGATGTTTTCTAAGCTTTATTCATTGAAATCCCTACAAACAGGCATTAATAAAAAACAAGAGACTTAGTCTGTGGAAGGAGTCAGGAATTTGTTTGCCTGTATTTACTGCTTTGAAACCTGACTCAGAGTGCTATCACACAATTCTGACTACCGCCACTGCTTTAGGCTCTAGGATAGGTTTTATGCCTAGCCTACACAATACTTGTGAGTTAGCCCTACATTTTCCATAATGCCTTCCATCTACTTAGCTTCAATTTAAGTATTTGTCTTAAAGGCAATTTAGTCTCTGCTTATGTTTTTTTTCTCCTACTGTGAGTTAGGCACATAATACAGAAGAAATGAGATCCCATCATTCTCATCTGAATAGCTCAACTGCCTCAATGGGGCTGTTTAGATAAGCAGATCAGGACCTAGTTATCTTGGTTAACCCCAAGCCTTCATAAAGCAAGGGAGCTATATGAAAAATCCTATTAGCTACAGGCATTCACTTATACTCTATTCAATTAATACCTTTGGTGAGACATGTTGCTGGAGGACGTAGGTGGGCAAAACGTTCATGGTGATATTTGATTAATTAACAACACTTCAGCTGAAGCATTTTTATGCTCTGGGTTTGGATGCACAGGAAGTGTCAGGACCGAGCTTGTTTCCACAAAAATTATGGGAAAACAAATCCCCACATGGTCCATCTCTCCTACAGATATTACAGAAGAAATTCTAAATATCTTGCTAAATATTTTTTCAGGAGAAGTTACTATCTAAATAACCACATTCCAAACAAATGCCAAGGAAAAAAAAAGAATACTTTTTATCTGCTGGAAGACATTTTTGCAGTAAGAGAGGAGAACATGTTCATGGAAAACTTGCTGTACAGAAGCCCTATAATGAAATTGTCTTGAAATTTTCTCTGAAGGCTGTCTTCATTAGACTTCCTAAGATTTTGCTTCTGAGTCAAACAGCCAGTGCATAACACAACCAAACTTAAGAGAATAACTATACAGTCAACAAGCGTAATAAAGGAACAGATTATTTACTAATCATTCAGTCCTCACTTAAAAGATCAGAGAAAAATAACGAAGAGAAAAAGAAGGAAGCATATCAGACAATCAGAAGAGGGGTATTTTCAGGAGTTTTAGCTGGTTACAGAATGTGTTTCTTCTAAATTTACGTCTGCTGCTTTAGCTTACTGTGGCCTCAGTGCTGTAATTGGATTCACATGGACAATCATCTCTATCTGTGAGTCTGCAAGGGCTCCTGGGGCAAGTGCCTATTGAGCAGAGGCAATAGTAGTCCCCTCCAAAAGCTAGTAGGTTCAGCTTCTAAAATTTTAGATGCTCTATTACTGTTTTCAAAGAACAGTTGCATTACTGCCTTGCTTCTATTATATAGGCCTATATGAAGACAACAGGGACTAATAATTTGGCTGTAGAAATAACATTCGCCTAAAAAACCCCACATTAAGCAGCTCCCTACTGTCCCACCTCTCATAACTCAAACCCTCACTAAATTATGTTAGGATATCCAAGAAAAGCAAAACCTTATTTGCTGGAAAAGTCAACACTTTTCCCCAGGACAAAAAAGTGACAATGTAGCCAGCAGTTACCAAAATAAATAAATATCCCTGTTGCCTTCTGTGAAGTTTTACAAAGAATGACTTGAAGAATGAGAATTCGACATCTAACAATAATAAGAAATAGCGTTTGCTCTTTACATAGATCTAGCCTACACTTGCTCCAGATTCCACATGCTGGGTATTTACAAAGGGGACACCAGCTACCGTCTTATCCAGTGCAAAGGCTATGATTGCAACAATTCAGTATATTACTGGGGAAGAGCCTAAAGGACTACTATACTGTCCTGATTTTATTTAAACCTGTATGAAAACTTTAGATGAAATCCAGAGAGACAGACAAACCCCAAGGCACACATAATTGAGTCACTGCCTTCTTGCTAATCTGATAAAATAGACACCAGTTTCTCTTGCTTATGGATATATTTCTTTATTTACCATCTTCAGTTCCTTTGACTTGAGTCCGAAGAACTAGCTGGCAGAACAGTAACTATTCAGGATCAAAACTGTAAATATCACTGATTAATATATTTAGAAAGCAACATCCTACTTTGAAAACATCCAGCAGAGATGCATTATTTAGAGTGCTAGGAGTAACAACAAACACCAATGTGGCCAGCTGTATTAGCCTCCCCTATTGTAGGTCTTGCCATGGTCTGGTTTGTTTTGGTTTGGTTTTTTTGGGCTGGGAGGTAGGGATTTTTTTTATTGTTGTTTGCTAAGTCCATTCATTGGCATTCCTTTCATATTTTCTTCTGGCTAAGGGTCTAATTAATACCCCATCCCAAATGCAGCTGATTTCCACCTCCTTCCACTCTGAACTCCCCACTCAAGCAATAAATCCAAAATATTGTGGGTTACTTGCAATGACAAACAATTGCCATTTTTAAACAAAAAAAATACACATAAAACTGTGAAGTAATGGTGCTACCAGGTTTAAATAACACATTTATTCTGCCCCCTCCTGAAAGCCTAATATTCTTTCTTTACTTATTTCTTCCCATCCTTTCCTCAATCATTTAAACAACTCTGTGACCCACAACTCCTCTACTAAATCTGTGCTGTGACAGTGACAGATGCTTTTTTTGAGTTGATTTTAGCTGATTGGGTGTAAGAGGCAAAGCACCCACAGATGTCAGCTGCTGTTCTATCAGACTTCTTGAGACAATCAGATAAATTTGGAACAGACAGTGAAAATTACTGCAAGAATACATTTAGAACAAGGTTAGAAATAGTACAAAACTATTATTTTGGATGTGAACGCATGAGGTTCCTTCACAACAGTGACAAAATCACATCACCAGTCAGATAGACAGACAGCTCTCATTCTGTCATGGTCTCAGCATTTTTAAATTAAATGACTGTTTATACCAGTAACTGAACCTCATTAACATTGCTACACTGTGAAAATCAATGAAAGTAGCCTTTGGTTTAACGATCACCACTCAGAGCTCATGAGAGCTGACAAAAGTGTTAGCCAGACAGACCTTCCTTCCAGTGCTTGACTGTGCAGAGACACTGGTGAAGATACAGATGATTTCTCAGGGAGTTTGCTCTCAAATGCCATTTTTGTAATGGAAGTGTAAAACAACAGCAGTAAGATTCTTTCTGATGCTTTCCTTTATACATTAACCGCACAGAATTTTAGAGTCTGTGTCAATTTGTTATGTAATGTAAAGTTATAGCTTTTTTTTTGTGTAACTAATCCTCTACCAACTGATGCTACAGTATTGCAAGTATCATAACCACATAAAGTATGTGGACCTTGTAAAAATTTATCACAGTAACATTAATAGTACATGCCATCCTGGCCAACATGAGCACTGGAAAACAAAACAAAATAAAAATGTGCCATAAGAGCAGAATAAAATGCCAGTGTTGACACACGCACTTTACCCAGAAAAGGCAGACTAAAAAGAAAGTAAATAATAAAAGAGATATATGAATAATTTTATGACTAAATTGTTTAAAGATCTGTGAGATACTCTGATATTCTAAAGTATTTTATAAAATTATATGTAGTAAGCTAAATACAGGATGACACAGTCCCGCACACGTATCAACCATTATGGAGTCAAAGATAAATAGTGTAAATGGTTATCTGCTCTAGCCCAATACAGGTGGGAGAAAAGGAGTGTCCCAAACAAAGATAATTCTATAGAGGGAGGGGAGACAAGATGGCGGGGCAATCCAACATAAAAGGAGAAGTGGGTGATGCAAACATGCATGGGAGATTAAAATGCCAAGGGCACAGAACACTGGAGATTTTTTTCTTGACAGTGAACCAGAAAAGACTGCAAGGAACTGACTGCTAGTGAGCTCCCTTTTTCAAAGGGGAAACAGGAGGAGACATTCCTGGCAAAAGACTTTAATCTTGAAAGGCAATTGATCCGAATCCCAAAGACAGCTTCCTGGAGGCATGGCTTTGTCTAGACCTCTGTACTTCTCTTACTCAAATTGCAGGGTGCTTGTTTTTAAATCTTCAGCAAACTCTGAATGTTATATAGTTCAGATACCGCATGTCACTGAAATGATGATCTGTAAACTGGCGTACACTGGAGATGTGGGGAAAAGCTTTTGTGCAAGCAGCTTGCAAATACTTCGGTGAACAGATGCAGCAAGGAATCATCACTCACAGCTCAGAACAACCGGATTGCTAAACATCACGAAACAGTAGCAGATTAGAAAATCAAATATATACTAGAGGAGTGAAGGATAAAAAGAAGTTGGCAATTAAAAAAAAAACCAGGATATATAAAAGTATTGGAAATTTTTCCTCAAATACTTTGCCTTTGCATAACATTTTTCAATTTTTTTGCCAGTCTCTCTCCCTTTTCTTTCAAAAGTCTTTAAATCCTCTAAGTTGGTGGAATTTGAGAAAAAATTTGATTTTCAGTTTTTTTGTCTTTTTTAGTCAACAGTGTCAAAGTAGCGAAAAATATTTTTAAAAGCTTACCCTTTTAACAAAAGTACTTTCCTTCAGGAAAATCTTCCTGATACTTCTTGCTTGCAACTGTTTGTGGTCTCTTGGCTTTTTAATTTAGTACTTTACTACACAGGCAAGCAAGGAGAACTAGGATCACCTTGCTCAGCCTTCCTGTAAAAGAATGTGTCATGATCTTTAATACGACACTTTTTGTAACACTGCTTCTATATGCAAAAACATGCCCTGTATCTTGTGAGGAAAAAGATTTTTTTGTTCTTTTTTAACTGAAGTAAGACATTCCAGCCAACCCCAGCCAACCCAACATGCACAGCATGTACTCCCACTAAAAAGAATGGGAGGGAAGCACTAATAAAATGTGAGATTAAAAAAAATAAACAAGTAAAATAAACAAGTATAACTAAAAACAAGCTCTGGTCCTGGAAAGCAAGAAATGTGCAGATGTTGCTTCAAACCTTAAAACTTTTTATAATATTACATTATATGTATAATCCTTTGTTTTGCTTAGTAAGAACAATAAATTTTCATTATCTCATGAGAATACTTGAAGTTTATAAAGTGATTTTTCATTATTGTCTTCCCAGTTGAAAGATTTAAGTACAAAGCCATTTTCAGTTAATACTTGCTTGTACTTACATGCTTCAACTAATGCAAGATAGTAGACTATATTAAAAAAACAAAACCACAACACACACTACAAGAAGTCAGTGTAACAGTATGTAGAAAATATACATTACATATCCAGATATAGATACGATGCTCTGTATATCCGTCTATGACTTAACACATGGAAAGTTCCAGCAGAATTTCTGGAATCAGCCTGTGCCTGTATCAGGTGTCCTTACACTGGGGCTCAGGTCAGATGCCCACACGTGAACCTAGGGTCATTTTCTATTCAATTCTTCATCATTCCATCTCGTTACTGTTAGTTCCTCAGTATGGAACGGCAAGTCCCTGGTGAGGTTCCTATGGTTATTGTTTCTAACTTAACAATCCTAACTTATTTATCTATTAATTAAATTTAACCTTTTCTATGTAATCATATTTTGATTAAAAAAAACAGAATATTTACAACAAGGTGACCCTTAGAAACAATAACCATAAGAACCTCACCAGGGACTCGCCGTTCCATACTGAGGAACTAACAGTAACGAGATGGAATGATGAAGAATTGAATAGAAAATTTTTGTTTGAGTCCTGTGACAGTGTGACCTGATATGTACCAGTGATGCTGCTTGAAAAATCCCCTTACCCTCCCCCATCTTGATATGAATATCAAGAATGCCAATCGATAGATATTAATAGAAATAACCATTGATTATTGATAGGCATGGAAATTGACAGAAAATTATAAGCTAGAAAGTGATTATTAAAAGATTAAAATTTTATATATATATATTTTCTGTATATAGGGTAACTAGGTATGAGCTACCCCGATTAAATCATAAACTAGCTATGAACAATGTAGCATTGTGAAGAGGTAGAATTTGCTTGTCAAGAGAATGATAAATTGTAGGCCTGGTCAGTAAACCAGGGAAAACTTAAGAAGATTCCAAGAATGGGATTTTGCAACCAACCTGAGCATGCGCAAAGGTTGGGTTCAACTAAAGGACACCATGAGGAAGACTATGGACGACCACCTGTGTACCTGAAGGCGCATGCGTCACGAGCATTTACATATATTAATGAGTTCTCGGAAATCGTATGAATATGTTAATTGTTTCTTGGAAAATATGATGAATATGTATACTTTGATTGTATATAACTTTGGTAGCGGAGAAGCTAGGCACACACACTAGGTGGAGCGATCCCCTGTGCATCCAGCGCTGCAATAAAGAAGTGCCTGCTCACCTACATACATTGTGTAGATGAGTTTTTATATTACAGATTTGTAACAACCTGAGGTGTTAAATGATATCCTGCCTGCTTTCTCAAAGCCTTTTCCATAAAGTTATTGGTCACCCATAACTGAAGCGTCATAGATTCCAACCCCATGCAGATGTTTCTGGAGCCATGAAGACTGGCTCCCACCAAGTTTTGTCTGGAAATCATGGCCGCATGGTCTGTAGAGAGTATGCAGTACTACAAGGAAGCACGGTCTAATTTGTGTGTGCTGAGTGGTTGCTCTCCGCATGCAGCGTATGGAGCACTATTGGGATGTAGCAGATTTAATGGGTTCAAGCTTTGCAAACATAATCTAACTACATGCACAGGCAGTTCATCTGATGCTTTTTAAAATAAACCACCCTACCGAACGTGGCTTTACTAGACATGGCCATATTTCCAGATAAGGCGTATCCTGGCTAGCGTCATAAAGTCTATTGAGGCTACCAGATATACCAAAGTCCCAGAAAAATGTATATCTTTCAAGTACCTCCAGACAACCTTTCTAGGCAGAAAAAAGAGAGAACATCCACAACAACTGTGTAACACAGCCCAGATACCAGGGGTCAGAGAAATGGCGTGGGAAGCCATTTTATTTAGGTGTGTTTTTCTGAGTCCCTGTTAAAACCAGAAAATGCAGCTGAACCTTCTTCCAAAACCACATCTCTTCTAGAAACAGATTCTTTATGATGAAAAGATTAAGCTTTACCTCACTGAAATAGCGACACTTGTGCTTAAGGCTACAATCAAATACCAAATGCTACTGTGCACTAAAGATTAGAAACACCCTGCAAGAAAGATGAAGACTGAAGATATTTATTAGAGGTCAAGAAGCAGAAAGAGGATTTCATAGTTTTTTTTTTTTTAAAGTACAGGATATCTTGCCTCTAAGATCTGTTTGATTCTGTCTGACACGGCCCTACACCTTCACAAAATGTTCTGCCTTTATTACATTCTACTGCTTATGAAGTAAATATCAACAGGGAGCCTAGAAATTGTATAAAAACTGACTGGACACACTAGTATTACCCGTACCTGTTTTACATTGCATAAAACTGTAGCTAGCATTCCTGTCTTTCACTTAGAAGAGAAAAATATGCCAAGACCTACAAAATTCTAAAGCTATGCTCTTTGTCATTTATCATAAACGAAGGCCAATAAATATTTATACATACTTGAAAGCTATTTGGTTTTTTGAGCCTCCTGCAGTACAATCTCACTTTGCAACTGAATCATGGAGTGTAAATATTTAACAAATACTCGAAATGAATAAAACAGTCTGGGAAAATATTGTTTGTATTTCCTAAGAAAAAGAGGTCAAATTTGAATTGTTGGATTTTTTTTCTTCTATGTACAACTTTCACAAATGCTTTCTACTTTTCTACTAATATTTCGAAATAACAATGCTTCTTTTTTTTTCCAAGTTGTATGGTTTCTTTCCCTTATTGTTGTCTTTGCATACAAAAAGTGCTTTTAGCAAAACAGTAATTACTAGTAAATGGTATACAGTTAAAGCCAAGTCATAAAATACAGAGTTGTAGACTTTCATAAAACATGCATTTTCATAACATTCTGGCCTCCGTTCAGCCTTTTTGTTTACACAGTAAGTGTATATAACATGCTTTCACAATCAAGTGGACTGAAAATATTTCATTATTATATAAAAAAAATAGTTCAACTATTTTTTCTCTAAACCACTTCAAAAACTATATTGAGAATATTCTACAAGTTAGGTATCATCATTAACAATTGTTCAATTATTTCAAGCCTACGGTACAAAAATATCCTTTGAAAAATCCTACCTATCCAAGATTATATGTATGATAAAATGTAAAACCAAAAAGCTTGTTGTCCTTTCAATATGCATTAACAAAAGCTGAGAGAAATATGCCATTTCTAAATCAAATCTGAAGCAAGAGTACAACTGCATTGTTTCTTTACTCCTAATAACTTGTTTGTATGACTACTCATATCAGGAAAACATTAACATTAAAATTTAATACTATGGCTATAATAACAAGCCTTTAGATTTGCAAAAACTGTATGTGTGTTTCATTGAATGATTAAAATTATGCTAGCACAGTGAAAAAAGCAATTGTATACTTAATAGTAATAGAAAATATGCCTTTCTGAAGTAGGGGTTTATTTTCCACAGTTGGTAGTCTGCTTTGGTTTTCTGACTAAGAAAACATGTATACACAAGTTAAGAGATGTCATAATCTACTTATAAACAAAGGTATTGTGCTAAATCAGGCCCGAGATTAGGTTGGATCTGTGTTATACAGGTTATTTATCACTTTCACTGATTTATTAAAAAGTAACCTTGAAGAGTGTGAGATCCTGAAGAGCCAGATCTGGCTGTGTTCCAATATAAATTCTCATATCTATATGGATAAGAACAAAATCCATGGTATGAGCCAAAATACACAGGTAACCCGAACACCATTCCAATAAAAAAGTTAGGCAACAGCCATCTTCATATTATTTTGTCTACTAGGGAGTTGCATTTTATTTTCCGTGACTTTATTTGGAGTAAAATTTTTCACGTACACATCCTTGAAAAAATCTGAGGCACTGAGCAGTTGGAAAAATGGAACCCAGGTGAACAACCCAGACATGAGAAAAAAGACAGGACTTTCTGCATGACCCTGGAAGCTCAAAGAGCTTACATTTTGGATAAAATGTTAACGCATGCGTAACTCTGCTCTGGCAGATTTGAGTCATATAGATCGTCTTTTTCTTTTTTTCTTTAAGTGGAACCTTGAGAATGCTTTGGTTTAAAAACTAACAACAACGTGCTATTTTAAATTACCCCCAGAAGGATAACAGGCTATTCAGTTTAAACCTTACGTTAAGTAGCTGGCTATTTTCCAATGTTTCTCATTACACAGGATCCAAACCCACCTATGGATGCACAGACAAAATGATATCCTTATGGATTGTTATTCAAGCTGATGTGCTCAATGCTGCTAACAAAGACGAAATGTCAGACCTAAATAATGTGTACATTCTGGGGCTTTCTCCACTGAACAATTTATCTTGATTTCTGAACGGATCATCTTCCCCAAGAAATAAAAAAACACCACACCTCAACTGTTCCATGAATTAAGAAATGAAGGCTATTTGCATCAGTAGCAATTAAGCCTAACCTTGATTAAATAATATTATTCCCGGAACAGATACTGCTGAATGGCATCTTTATAGGATAACTGGGAAGATAATACAACTTCATTATAGAGAAAAATCTGTATAATGAAATTACTTATTATTACTTTCTAACAGGTGTACACTTATCAGGACAGGTGGGCAACAATCCTGCAAAAATCTAATTTGTGCTTTCACTAAGAAAATGAAAAATTTTCATTACTCCTAGCATCAGGCTGAAGATACAAAGTCTCACCATGCCAAACAGATGACTAAGCAGCCACCATTTATCTTAATTAAAGTTCATCTTAATCAAGGTACTGTCTGTGAGATACAATACTACTTAAAACTAAGATTGTTAGCATAGTTGCATGGTTCCCAGAGGGAACATCTATCAGTGATGACAAGAACTACAACTTAGTCCTGCTAAGAAGGTAAAGAAAGAAAACAAAGCAAAGCAACAATTAATGAAAGCAAACATAGCTAGTCTCTTATCTGTTGCTTAAATCAAAGACCAACTACAATACAGTGCAAAGTAAATTTTGTCCTCAGTAATACTCATACTGTATATTTTCTTCAAAAGCAAGTGCCTTTCCCAAATATGTATTACTAATTTAAATGGAATTACTGCTGAATTCCTCAAAACAAAGATCAGAATTTAATCCATCCTGAAGATTTTGGTAAAACTGGTATTTTTAAATTATTTTTTAAAATTTCTTCTATATTCATATAGACACATTCTCTAGAGAAAACCCCACCCTACATTAAAATAAGTAGGAAGTTAGGTCATACTGGAAGAGACCACATTTCACTTCTTTTTAGAAAGCTCTCTCTTTCATCTTCTCCATTTTGAATCTATAAATGACCTGTCTGTAACTTCAGGACTTACGAATCCTGTACTGAGAAAAAGGTTGTTAGATGATCAGTTGATCCTTTTTCAGAAGGATGAAAAACAGCTTTATTTATTCAAGAAATGTTTCAGAACATCAGCTGCATTTTAAGGCAGTAACAGGCAAGGAAAAATTATTATTTTCTATTCTAACTTAAATTGTATTTTTGCCTTCATTCCAGAAACCAATTTAAACTGTTGTAGAGCTGCAAATATATCCTTTTCAATGAACTGGATAACTCAGCCCATAGAGAAGTGCCCTTCTTGGCTGCATGAGTAATCATTAAAGGGGTGCAATGGCTACAGTGTGTATACAATGTACATTCTTCAGTACTGTTCCTCTAAGTAGCTTATCTTTCCAAACTCAGGAAAAATGAAGAAGGGGTGTCAGAGATGCATTTTTCCTAGGGATAGCAATAGTTGGTAATTCACCAATGAAGAGCTCATCAGAGCTCACCATCAGTCAGAGCCTGACTGATTTCCAGAGTTAAAAATAAAATAAGCTGAGGAGGAGACTAAAGTGAAGTTCCACAAAGGTTAAAACTCCAAAAGAAAAAGAAAATAAGATAATCAGCCCAACACTAAGTATCTGTAAGCAGCAGATGTCAATAGAAAGATGACAATCAAAAAGTACCTGCATCTCCAACAGAATGTTTGGGTGCTCTCAGTGGGTTTTAATTTTTCCATTAATTAAGAACTGGAAGTCAATCATAAAACTATTACAAAAATGTAAGCAGCATCACACACTCTGCAAAGGTGAAGGAGCAGAAATGAAAGGAAATTGGTACAAAAAGTGGACATTATTTTCCACAAATAAACAAAGAAAAGGAAAGCAACAGTCCTGCATTTGGAGAAGCAACAGTCCTGCATTTGGAGAAGACTAACATGAAAGGCTAATAGGAGCTTATATTGTGGTTACGGTTGAGAATTTTTAAAAAAACCTAACAAACCAAACAAAAAAGGCAGGCAGACAGATTAGTGGTGTGCGCACAATTACCCTGGACAAGACAATCAGAGTTTAACCAGAAAAGGAACTTTCTTCCAGAAACCAAGCTCTGGGCCTGAGCAAAGTTTATAAAAACAGTGCTCTGGTACCACAAACATTACTGGAAATGCAAAATGCTGAAATGAAAGGAGACCTAAAGCTGAAACACATACACAGTACAAAGATGGATTAAAATCAACCTGTGCAGCTACACCTGTTGGGATAAGAAGTGTAAGCTTGCTCTGAAAGTTGGCCTGTGGCCTCCTGTCAATACTAGAGTGTAGGGCTCTCCATTTTCTCTGCAATTTGCACTATATTCTTGGCCTGGGGCTAGAAAAGCAGGCAAAGAATCATCACGTAAATTTACCCTAAGTGAGCCTATTTTCTTTCCAAAACTGTCCCTCTTTGAACGATGCACATGCCTGAATTTACGTTTAAAGTTTTTTGTATTTACTCAGATTTGGTCCCTGATTTCCAGAAAGCAGCTAACAGACACAGTAATGATCACTTCAGCATTACAAGAAGTAGCAGTCATTATTATTTCCTGTTACTTCCAGCACAGAGACACTGCTGCAGACGTAAAACCAGCTCAGCGTTAATTTGAGAGCAGCTAAGGATTATTTCTAAACCAGTCACATTCCTGTACTACTTTTTTTTTTTCTTTTTTTTCTTTTTCTTTCATTCGGACTTCACAGACACAGTAGTGAAACTAGTGCCTCCCATTGACTTGGCTGCTGTTTTAAAGCTTTGGAAAGAAAAGAAAGAAAGGAGAGCAGCCACCGCCAATTAAGGACCAGAAGAGAGATATCAATACTCATTTTATAGCACTAGAAAAATTAATACAGGGATTACTATTTCCTGGGCTTTTGTTTCAAGAAGAAAAGAGAAAGACTCAAAGGACTGCATATATCAGGATAAATGTCTATACTGACCTGACCTGTGACCATAGCTTTTTTCTGTGGGTCTGCATAATGAGAGCAGAGGTATTTTTTTAATATATACAAGAATCCTCAAAACTGACAGAAATTACACTGCTAATTACAATAGAATTAGTCAAATGAAAGGGGTAAAAAGAGGTCATATTTTGTTACTGATTTATGAGGCAAACCCCAAATTCACAGAATTATGAGCTGTAACATGAAAGTCACATCAGCAAATTAATAGTATTATATTGGGGCAAAATTTTCAGCAAACCTTCTGAATTAGCTATGCCAAGGACGAGACTACATAGACACTTTTCTGCCCTTCATTATATATTTAAGTAAATCACTACTTTTTGCCACACTTGGTTGATTCACATATTAAAAAACACATCACCAGTTTTCCCCCATGAATTCTTAAAGGTTATTGTGTCCAATGAAAACATTCTTTCAGAATTTAAATAAATGTAGTAGCAGTAGTAATTTAAAATTATCTTCTTTAAACTTGGAAAAAAAAAAATTACTTGAAGCTAGCCAAGTAGTTTAACTTTATCTCATCAAACTAGAGTGAGGAAGTGAGCCTGTGGATATAACTCAATAATCCTGAGGCTTCAGGAAGTTGGCAGAACCTGGATATTGCATGGGAAAGGCATGCTTGGTGTTCAGCTCTGTGACGTGTGTTTAATTTTTACATCAGGTAAGCGCTGTTATTACTATGGGGAAATATAATAAGAGTTTACAAGTTACGTGACCTGTAATTCTTCTGAGGTCCCCACAAATATTGAAATAGAGCCAGATTTCAGCTTTTTTAGTGTTGCAGCTGTTGCAGACTAACCAGTGGTACACTAATTTCAGCTACTTTCCCCACAGAGGAGATCTTCCTTTCTGTTATTCAATTTGACTCTTACTACCTTGTCAGTAACACTGAACTTTTATATGTAGTCTGTTGGCTGCACAGGGGCTCGTGAAGAATTTGGAGCTAGAAGCTAAGCATTTTTTTCATGTTTAACAAAGGGATCACTATGCAGTAATAGCAATACAAATCATTATATCTAAAAGTAAGAGTTTATCAGGCGTATTCAGCAAGCCCTTGCCTCCTTTAGATTAACTTTACCCTGCAGTGAGTTTTACACCCATTGAACTATTGGCTGGTCCTTCATCCTTAGCAGCCTAGATCAGAGGTGGTAATCTGGACTAGTGAATAGGATTTCTCTCCTGTTTCTGGGTACTCTGTGCTGTTCTGCCAATGTAAAGCAGTTCTAAGGCAACAGCACCTAAGCTTTGCTTTGCAAGGTAGAGACTGGTAGGTGGCAAAATATCACCCTATCAGTGATAACCAATTTGCTGGATTAAAGAGCAGTGGAAGGATAATGGAGTCAGCAATTCCTAGAAACTGTTTTTTGCAATCAATCTCTCTGCTGACTGGAGAACAAAAGAGGCCTGATATCTTTAACACACTTCCATACACGTATGTTTTTCTTTAAGGATCTATGCATATGCAAATACACAAACATGTACAAAACACACAAAAATCCCAAAGTGCTCAGAAGCCAGAATTAAAAATTCAGTTTTCTCAGTACTAGAATTTAAATTTCATCATCAAAATACGCAATGTCTACTAAATTTATTATCTCTTGTTAAAACAGAGAGCAATCAGGCTTGCATGGCAGGTTCTCTTCTGGATAAAACTGTAGCTTATGCTTTCATTTCCTTCTCAAATTTATTTTAATAGGTAAGAAGTCTCTAACTCCACCTCCGTATTTTTTGCCATTTTTCCAGCAGCAGAAGCGAGCCATACAGAGAAGCAAATTCTAACCTTGTCTCTAAGCTCTGCCTTTCATTCACCAGCCTTCAACAAATCCATTAATCCTTGCCCCCACTTTCCTTGTATCAAAAGCAATGTTGGAATTGCTCACAATTCTTACCACAGAAAGGCTTTAATTAGACATCCTCTCTAAGTGCTAGAATAATTTTTTTTATTGTATAGAAAAGATAACATACCAACCAGTGATCAAAATTTAAAATAACTGTACTCAGGCCTTTGCCCAAGCTGCAGCTCAAGCAGTATAAAAGTGCTGTAGAGAAGCTCTGGTTGGGTTTCACAGGTACTTTTCTGTAAAAAGGTGAAATATTTGGTGTTGTGCAGCTGGCTTAAAATTGTCAATTCCAAGGGCTAAAAATCATTACTGTTTCTACAAAATTAAACAAGTAAACAGAAAAAAGCAAACTAAAACTCAGAGCACCTCCCTTTTGGCTTTTGAAAGCTCTCTTTGTGTTACAGCTTAGCCTGTTCGTGAACTCCAAAAAATGTACTCACTGCCTTTAGTCCAGTGTTACTTCATATTTTTAAACTTTTACATGCAACATGCTAAGGCTGAGCTTTCTTTTAACATATAATTGAATGCCAAGACTTTTTGTACAGCATCATTTCAGAGCCTGGAATACAATAAATTTTAAAATTAGTATTGCTGAAATTTGCACACCACCTAGCCAAAGTGGATCTATGCCAGCTTGCAACACTTTATGTAGGAAATGTTTCAAAACCCCTTGGAGTCATGACTGCAGTACCACAGTGCCCTGGGGGTAACATGGCAATTGCAGACTTAGGCAGCTACAGGGTATAGAGCTGAACTCAAATATCAGGAAACATAAAATAGTATCCAGGCAGCTGTGACTGAACTTCAGCTACAGTGTCACAATTTTTTACCAGAGATTTGGGCAATATGGTGGAGTTTCTTAGCATCTTCCACTTGCTTGAGTATTTTACATAATATATTTTAATTCTTAAGACACAGAAAGGCAGCAATGCCTCTGATTAAAGAAATCGGGGAGCTTATGTGGATGAAAAACAAAGAGAATACATCTAGAAATGGATCTGACATGCAACTGTGCAAAACCTGAAATCAAGTTTAAAAATTCTATACAAAAAATGCTCTACCTTGAAAATACAGCAGAAAATGAGCATGAATCTATTATTATAATAATTGAAGTGATAGATAGAAGTTATTGTGAACCATAATGCATTAAAAAAGAAGCAATAAAACATAAGCAGATGATAAAAATGCAATTACAGCCAAACTTTTTGAAAAAGATTATTCAATGTTATGAAAGGGCATGGTAATATTTTTAAGCTTTTTTTTTTTTTTTTTATACATTTCAGGAATCTTTAATGTCTTTTCTTCCAAAATGAACAGTGAACTATTTAATCCTAGTTATTAAAATGTATCTAAAATAACTTCTACTTTGAAGGTTTCCTATTTTTATATACATAGTAGATGGCATACCTAAGAATTAAAAAAAAAAAAACCAAACCCAATGTGTTAGATCAGATAAATTTGGAAAGTCTGTGCTTTGTACATGGAATAACAAATCTTTGATCACTGAAAACTAACACTTAGTGAATTAATATATTCTGTGTTTCTGCCTATTAATTTCACTGAATGTTGAGTTTCCTCCAGAAAGAACATGAGGATGGGCTTCGTTAGTTTGCCCCCTGTTACTTGGATCAGGCCTTGCCAGGCAACAACAGGTACGTCCCAGTGGAAGAGCCAAGAGGAAATCCAGGGCTAAAAGTCTGACTGCCAAACTTCACAGTTCAAAGACAGTGTGGATTAGGCTTACAGCTGCTAATCTTCCATTTCAAATGTAGTCAAACTTGACCAAAACCTGAATCATTATTTAGAATATTATCTTCTGGAAGTAGAGAGCAGGAAAGTTGCCCGTTTTAAAACAGTTTGAAAAGATTAAAGATGAAATCTTATCTTAAAGCATGTGAAACCATTTAAAAAATAAGAAAAAATGAAAACTTTATTTAATTCAATCTGATTATAGTTTACTAATTATCTACAGATGTTTTCTTGCATGACTTAGATTCATAAGTATGCCTCCTTAAGAAATACTTGGAGCATTGTCTCATTACAATATGAATACAATAGAAGTCTTTCTCAGTCGTTTATAATAAATGGCATAATGAGTATATCAAAGCTCAGTGTAGGACAGTATGCTACGTCTGTCAAGATAAGATTGTGTAGACCAGAAAGAAACTCTGTTATAATCAAAAGTATCACTAGACTATGAAATCAAACAGCCGACAGGTAGGCAGTAAAAAACCCTCCATTTGTTGCAGATATTGATCTATTTTACACCTATCAGCTCTACTCTAATGTTACTGCTTTGCCAACAGAAGGCCCAGACTGGCAGAAGATGGAGCTGCTGGAAACTTTCCACTTTTGGGAGTGGAAAAATGGCAAAAGCACCATGTCAATCCAGATCACATGTAGTAGATACAGCTAAGTGAACAAACATGGTTTCTAACAGGCCTGTGGCCAGGGGAAACCAGAGACCTAGGGAACCCTAATCACCCTCTTACCAAACCCGTGTCTCTGCTGAGTCTATCATAAACTGGATGAGCTATAAAATACAGCCCATCATGCTCTATTCACAATTTTGAAATCTTATTGAAAGCTTATTTTGTTTTGGAGTTCTTTAGGAAAGTGTATATTTTAGATTAAGATGTAGATAGCTGTTGCAAATTTGGTAAGTTAACCCACCTGAAAGTTAAAGTTGATTTTATAAAGAGGAAAAAGGAGAGGAGAAAGAAAAGAGGATAAGAAAGGACTCATAAGTTTAAAAAAAATTTGTGACTTCAGGCCAGTGAAAAGATCCACTTCAACAATATTGACTCTACTCAGTGTACTGTGCTGGGAACATAAAAATGACAACTGGGTGTTTACAGATTTATTTCTTACTGAAAATAAGCAGCATCCTTAGCTTTCAGACTCAATCTAACTTCTGACTGTTCATGGGACTATTTCTGTCTGCTCATCCTTTCCCTACTGCCCATCTCATAAATTTTGATATTTGGTTCATTTCAATAAATTTTGAAAGGAGGCAGCGGAGGGCAAGACTAGAAACCACAAGCTGCTTACAACGTATTTCATAAAGGCGTAGAGAAGGCTTAATTTTGTGTTGCCCAGAAGGAAAGAGTGTGATCTAAGCTCACATTATCTATTCTCCTGACCTTTTAGTTAGCCAGTCATAAAATACATAGCTAGTTAGACTACGTGTATTTTGAACCTAGCCACAGCGCTCACTGCCACTTACCATGACAGTACTTAAGTAGTAAGAGAAGGAAGTGAGGGCATGATAACAGCATTTAAAGAAGCTGAAAGGAGCTGGAAAAGTAACATTATGGGAGAAGGAGAGGTTTGTGAGAGATGGAGTCAAGTTTGCTGCAGTAGGTGTACATAGAGACAAAGGACAAAGTATCGAAAACTTGGTTTAAGCAGAATACTGTACAGATCGATGGCAACAATATGGTATCTACACCAGCTTCCCTTTGGAATTTTTCCAGCTCACCTTAATGTAGAAAGATTTATATCTTCAACAGAAAATGAGAGAAATATTAGTTTCCTCTAAAATATACCATAAATTCTGCTGATCTTGCAAAAGTCATACCATACAAAATAGTCATTCACCACCTCTGATTTTCTTTAGGCTTAACATTCTTCATCCACACCTAGTCACACAGGATTAGAAGTAAGATTTCTGTATCTTTATCAAGAGAGGGAGTTTGCTGTGAAGCTCCCATCTTCTGTCTACCCCTAGAGTGGCACATCTGCCATTTTATGATATTTCCTTCCATTTGTGCCACGATAGATTCAGGTTGAAATCCAGAACAAGATGCAGTCATTGTGACTTGCCCTTAAAAGTCAGATGCTTAATAGAGCTGATTACCAGCAGACAAGACTGACAGAAAGAAATGTATATTTTCATACAAATGAAATGAATGTGAAGGTGTCCAGCAATAACCATCACTCACCTAATAAGATGTAAATTAAATTCCCTGCAACATACTCTGTGAAAGCAGAAAGCTTAATATACATTGCTTTCCCTTCTTTTCCCTTGTACATGTGCCACAGATGGCAAAGTTACTTTTACACTAATATAGTTAATGTCCTCAGGAGCATCCTCAGGCACCGAAGCTATCTTGGCTTTTTCTGTAAACTCCCTTGTGCTCTAAGGGGAGGCAACTATGTCTAAACTGCTTTTTGGAAGCAGTCCCTGACATGCACACCCCCAAATGGCACCTGTAAACCATCTGCAAGCCTGTGGGTCAAAACCGAGGCAAAACTGTTCCAACAATTTATCAACATGACAATCCAGTTCCAGTGTGTGGAACATTTCAATGTTTAATTTCCTCTTGTTTATGTAGCCTAAATTTTAAACAACCTGGCTTAGGTCCACATTCTCCTACAAAGATACGTTTAATTCCCAAGCTGTTATGTTCAACAGTTAAACAAATACCTTGAGAAATACCTTAAATAAGCAAATTTGATGATGGCAGAAATGTCGCAAATCCATTTTAAGTAAAAATCAATATACAAAGAAGAAATCTTTCATGTTGTCCTTTCATTCCCTTGGATTGGCTTAGACTGATGCTCTATAATTTCATGAGAATAGATTTCTTTAACTGGGGCTCTCCACTGTAGGGCTCATCCTACTGATGGTATTGTGCTGTTTAATGCTCTTCCCACAGCATCACAGGAGAAATACCTGTCGTGACATGGGAGGCAAGAGCAGTCTTTCATGCCTCACTGCACTGTGTCAGAATGAAAAAATACTGAGTAGCACATCTACGCTCCCAGTGGCAAGGATGGAAAATACATAAGTATTTTACTGAATAATAATATGCAAGGACAACAAGCTTTGAATATATAGGAAAATATGCAGCACTATTCATAGCAAAAGTAGTGGTCTTTGCGAATATGAATTTTCAAAATAGCTACAGGTAAAAGAGGCTGTAAGATGTTACCTTCATTATAGAAGCTTATTGATAAACAGCCACTCTTGAATACATTGTTGTATTGAAGTTACGAAACAATTTCAAGATCAGACACTGTGTTGACAAGTGCCAGTTTAACTTTTGTAATTCAGTACAGAAAGTTCAGGAAATTAATAGTATCTTCATTAAATCTAATTTTCCTCTATCTGGTTATCCTCCTAGCTTTAGACAGTTGGAGCATCAAAGAGATAGTAAGGGTTAAAAATTGTGCAGGACTTCAACTAGAGCTTTTGGTAATTAAGAAACTGATTTCCCATTCAATAGAAGAAAAAGAAGACTGATTGGGTGTTTTCCCCACTGTGATTAGGAAAATGAAACAAACTAAAAATATTCATGAATTATTATTCCATATAAAAATAATGTTTTGGGGGTTTCAGAAAGCTTCTATTTCAAATCATTTTAATATACAATAAACAGAAAGTCATTTTACCCTAAAAAAAATAAAAAGGTTTATTTTCAAAAGAGGAAAATGTTCAAGATCTTAGAAGAAAAATCAATTTCAGTAATTTTACATATTTTTCAGTAAAAAACCCCTTATTTATCAAAGACTGTCAGTATATAGCTTCTAAGTTATCAATATTGTTAATGTATGCTGTATCATGTACATGATGCTATGTATCAATAAAGCAGTGAAATGCATATTTCATGGATATATAAATATGAAGAAAAACTTTTATCTTTTTACATAATCTGATAAATAGTACAAAAAGACAAAATATGTGATTTCATCGATGGATGCAAGAAACTGCCTAAGAATACAATATGCAATGAAAGTGAGCAGTGCTTACAAATATACAATTTCCATCTCCCACAAATATTAACACTCTCAAGCCAAAGTGATATCATACACACAATACTACTCAAATTTTCTAGATAATGCTGTAGGAAAGTATCCTAATTAGGGAACAGTATATCCCACCACCAGGAAACTTCTAAGACTAGTTAGTCTTGTGACACTCCCCAAGTGTGCAAACTTTTATATCTTTATTGCTAGTGGTATTGGCTTACCTCTATACAAATTCATTACACAAACTCTTTTTTTTCCTAGGAAATAGATATTCGCTTCATTAAGCACAAATTCTATTCATTCTTACTCAAGGTGTGGAACAATTCCTAACTGATATCAATCAAATTAATTCAGTGTGCAAAGTGGAACAATCTGCTTTTTCATGATTTTGGCAAAGCCTAAATCAATCTTCTTTGGCACAACCAATCTTGTCACTGATTTAAGATTTTCCAGGGTGTCTTATACTTGCATCTTCTTATGTTTCCTAAACATTAGAAATAATAATATAGATTTTCCTTTCTGTTGTGCACAGTGCAAGACATACAGCAGATCAGGGGCTTCCACCAACTACTTACATGTTTAAGTTGGTATTTGTGAATTTGTTTTCCCATTTTACCAATCTCAACCCTGCAACAATCTATTTTTAGAGGAAGCCACATAATATCATACAGCTCTTTGATATGCATCACATTAGCCACCAGGCTATACATAAGGAATACATACTAGATCTGAGTGCTTCTACTTTCTTTGGTATAGAAGAATATGCCACATAGGGGTAAAGCATGCAACAATTTACATTATCTAACACCCCCCCCCCCCCCCCCCCCAAAAAAAAAAAAACTCCCAAAAAACCAAAACCCAAAATCAGAGTTAAGTTTAAAAATCTGCAGATGATCCTATGCCTTCACATCTGCAAGTGCAGCATTTTGGGTGATAAAGTTGCGATCACAGCTTAACATTACATACAAATTCCGACTTGGTGACCCTTGCGCACACTGCATTTAGTGTCTACTTCATGCTATCTAATAAATGTGAAAAAGAAAAAAAAAAATCAAACCTGAAGGCAAAAGGAGAAATACTGAAGAATATCTTCATTTCATTTCAATAGATACAGAAGGAAGAGAAACGAAATTATTTTTAAATACATTCAAACCTGCCA
Source organism: Gavia stellata (assembly GCF_030936135.1). NCBI lineage: Eukaryota > Metazoa > Chordata > Aves > Gaviiformes > Gaviidae > Gavia > Gavia stellata. Next base: position 42,202,443 of record NC_082598.1, read on the forward strand.
AAACATAATTTTATCATAACTATGAAGAATACATTACAGAATCATGGCTTTAAAAAAAAATAAAAATCCACAATTGAGGTCATCAAATTTTTAGCTTTTAAAGTATTAAAGCAGATACTTTGCATGCATGCAGTTATTGAACTCTGCTTTCATTTGACTCCAAGAAAAAACCTAAATTCTAAGACTGTTTTGAAAAATAGAACTGTGTCAAAGCATCCAGTCTGTATAAAAAAACCTTCAGATTTGTGCTTACCATACTCTTACTATTTTGTTTGTTTCTATTGATGTAACCAGGTAGTCCACAATGGATTTCAGAAACATTCCTGTAGAATTTTGAGAGCTTTCTACGCCCACAGTACATTTCCACTTTACCAAAAATTATGCCTTTATGGTTAAACATCTAATCAAATATGTTTGAGATGGTTTCTAGGAATTTTCTAGTAAGATGTCATTCTACAAACATTTTATATGCAACACCTATATTCCATGAGATTTGCAAATGTATCTGCTTTCCTTACTGACAGCAAACTAACTATAACTACAGCTAGCAATGCAGAGACTCTATTCTACCTATCATATCATCAACAGAATCATCAACCAAGTTCTGACTGCAGAATCTTTTATCACCAGCAATGATGATAGATACAACTGTGATGCAGCATTAGCCTCAGATCCTTGCTGAATTTGATAAGCGAGAAAAACCCCTGCAGATCTGAAATCTGAGAAAAAAAATTGTGACATTATTCAGTTTTCCCTACATACTGCTAAAATAGAAACTTCATAGACAGAAATCATAAAATGATGCTATTGCAAGTCAACACAGAATTCAAGACAATTCCAAAGCTGACATAAAAAAAAAAAAATCAGTAAAATTAATTTAGAACTTCTATTTACTAAGTTAGGCATCCTATGTGTGATTTCTGTTACAAGGCGTATAGAAGTGTAAGTTAATGCAAATCCTTCAGAAATCAGTATTGATTCAGTGATCTTTCTTGCCGTGAAACCTTTTTGACACCAGCTCAGATTTCCTTCTCACATCAAGAAGTATGAATACTGGAACCTCGAATATACTGTATCTACTGAACACAATCTGACATATTGCCATTGATTTTGAAATGGTCATGTCAATGCCACCTTCTCTAGTTTAACATGAGATTTATAGAAGCCAGAGTTCTGCAGCATGAGTTATGCCATTAAATCAGTTGAAAGATAGCAAGACACTCAATATTGAGAGGTTTTTATTGTCTGGGAATGGCTTAAACACCTTAACAAGAATTTGAGGCCAATGGTAGCAGTTATATCAACCGAAGTCATGAACATATCCACTCTCCTGAAAGAGCATGGTCAAGAGAATCCCAAATTACTGTTATATGGCTGTGCCCTTGAAATACTTTATAAACTTAAGTTTAAATATGCACTAGTATGACTGTATTACTTTCAGGGCCCAGACTGATATTTCCCTGTTGCGCCATGCTGTGTGTAATAGTATGCTATAGACCTAGGTCTCTACCTTATGCCCAAGGCAGAACAGTACTAATTCTCTAAGACTAGAAGTACTTTCAATCAGGTTTATGTTCCCAAATGCTTATGTTGCTATGCAAAATGAAACACAGGTGCTTCTGAAATTTTTCCTCCACCCTTTTGAACCGTGATTTCGAGTGCCTCAGAATCAGACGTAACACAAATAAATAACTCTCTGCTTATTCTAGTTTACAATAGCTACCCACTACAAAAATATTAATCACTTTCAGAAGCATTCCAGAAGCCTAGCTTTAATATTTATGTCTTTTGGGGATCAGCATGTAGACCCCTCGCTTTGTTTTTGACTCATAACTATAGCTTCTTGTTGGCATTGTGAATCAAAGCATTCTCCTTGTTCATTTGTTACGGTTTTTTGGCTGTTCCTAATAAAAATATGGTCCTTCTCTGCAGTAATAAATTGATCATAATCACACTCTATCTACCCAATGTAACCTGAAAGTGACCTTTACCCCCAGCTTTCAGGACCCGATTAATCTTTTGCTTCCCTTTTATATTCAGCGATCCTATTTCACAAAGGCAAGAACTACTGTTTCTTTATTATTGGATGGCTCCTTTCCTACAGATAGAAAGACATAGAGAAAAGATTCCTCTGTCCCCATAAACATATAATTACTGAAAGAATCCCAGAACACACTGAGAAATCCTCCAAGATATACAAAACAGTATATCAGGAAAATCAGTAGTGTGTATGAGGTGCATATCAACCACAGCAAGATGGAAATTCTTCACGTACTGTAAGTCTTTTAGTCTTATTAGTATCATCTATTTTAGGATAAAAAGGGAAGACTAAAGAATTGTGTAAGGTCTTTGTCATCTGTACTTGTTCTGCAAAGCACAGAGAGGAGCTTGACTCTGACAATGAAATAAGCAGTTCAAAATATACCTTGTTAGAAGTGTATAGGGAAGGAGACATAACCACTTAGTCAAAAGGATTGCAACCATGTGGTTAAAGAAAAACAATCAGTCCTGCAGCAGCAAATAATAAATATAATTTCCCAAAATTGTTTCCCAGTAAGCTGCCCCCCGCCCTTCTCTCTTCAGAGTTCCTTGAGGGCCTCAAAAGCTGCCTTGATGAAAAACTGTGTCAAAGCTGATATGCTAATACACCAGCTTGGATAAAATACTTCCCCCGCCCCAGAAAAAAAAAAAAAAGGTGTTACCAAAAACGTTTGTGTAGTTGTGCTCAAAAAAAAAGTTCATGCCAGTTAAGTATGCAAGACCTAAGATGTTAATCCAAGGAAGAGTATAATCATTATGTACATTTACAGCAAATCAGAAAAAAGTGTGTATAACTGACGACTTTCACTGACAGATGGACATGCTACCATGCAAGAAGGCAGGAGTTTCAAGAAATTTAGTCTGTTGTATGATTCCACATATGCTTGAGCCTAAACTTAGACTAAGCTAACATGCACTGTTTATATTTGCAGCCTCAATCAAAGCATATTACTGAGGCTAGAAGCCTACAATAGTTCAAAAAACAACTGGACAGACAGATGAAGCACAGTCACAAACAGAAAGAAACTACCTTTGGTTCAATAACAGTTGAGCTACAAATCACTGGATGTTGGGAGAGTAATGTAGGGCAGGATCATTACCTATTTGTTCTGATCTTGCACATTTCCCTATGCATCTGCTATTAGCCAAAGGATACAGGCTGGATAATGATTTGTCTGACTTGGAACTGTTGATCTTATGTTATTATTTTCTGAAGTTTGCTTCCTGAAAGCTCAGCCATAAGTCAAGTCCTTAGGCACTATGTATGTTATTCTTTGAATAGAAACTGTTCCAGAAAATACGGTCTGGAAGCCAGAAAATCCACAGAACTTCAGAATTTAAAGCATTCACAGCACATGTTCACTGTTCAACTCTTCTTCTGATTCCATAGGTATTAATACCAAACATTAGAGAGTGTTCTATGCTAAGATTGGAAATGTTATATAATGCCCAGGCTATAGACATGGCTATGTTAGGAAGAAAGGAAAATTACTCAGTGTGTGAGTTGCTTTTTGATGTCGCTTTAGCTTTTGCCTGGAGAACCTAACATTGGTTATAACTATAGGAAAGGAAAGCATTCCTTATTCTGTACTATATAAATGATTTTGAGAGGAGGAACCTAAGAATTCAAATGACAGTACCTTAGAATAGCAAACCTGAATATTTGACAGGCTCTAGCTAGATGCTTGAAGCTACAAGGAATGATATAATCAAATTCATAGAAGCAGCTAGAAGAATATACTGAAGGAATCACTGGGGTTCCTCCAGATGTGGCAGAAAACCATTGGTAAAGGTGTGTTCCATAGACTGGAATCAGAGTTATACAGCAAAAATAAAACAACCAGCCAAACACTAAACCAAATATAAAAGATTATAAATTTGACAGCAGAAACCTATAGTAAAATGCTATAATAAGCATTCTTCAGTCAAGAAGACAAACCCCTAGGGATTATGGAATATTGGTACTGTGGCAAAGGCAGTCAGGAAAAGGTATTAAATAACAAATGGAGACTGACAAAAAGAACCATTTTCCCACCTATGCAGAAGTCATCCGTGACATTTGACAGAACCAAGAACTCACTTCCAGAAGGTTCAAGAAAACAAACAAAAACCCCAAATGTGTTCACTTCCCGTTCTAAGACTAAAGTTGTATTTTGTAATTTTCCATCACGTCCTTTCGGTACATATTTTTTGAGGACAGAAATCTTTTTTCCTCCTTTTCTCCCCATGCAAAGCTACTTAAGCACTTTTCACTGAAATTGACAAAAATCCTGTGGGGAAGAAAATGACATTTTCTGTCAGTTCCTGAACACTGCAAAAGGTAAATATCATTAGTGAGACTGTGGAAGGAAATGCTGCACACAGTGGAAATATCTTTCAGAAAAATAAACTGAATGTCATATTTATTAATAAAATGATGTCTCTTAAAGGAGACAAGAAATGCATTAAGTTCCTGAAAGTTTTCAAAAAGTGTTCACTTACACCCTGCTTTGCTAAAGCATTAAAACCTCACTTAGTTTTCAGACTTGCTGACAAATACAATAATCTCACAGTGTTCCCTGCACTAATGCCTCAGTCACAGATTTTTTGATTGCTTCAGCTGACATTTTGAATAAACTTTCTTCTAAAGTGCTTCTTTTTAAAAAGGAGGAAAGGCAAACTTGTTGACGTGATGTGAAACGACAGAGATATAAAAAAAACTGTCTGCGTATGGTTGCTCTTGACCTGTCACGGGGGCACTGCATAGGATTGCAGCATGTAAATCTGCTTGGTGGCATGACAGCCCAGTTGCAACATTACACTTTATAGACAAACACAAATGTAATTGAGTATGCACGATCAAAAGGTAGCAGCAATTTGAAACCAAGCATTTACACAAAAACCATACTACATCATCATGCTACAGAAGTGTTATACTTTGAAACTTGTGTCAGAAACACAACAACAGGAATGTTTAAAGCAGAACACAACAGGAGTGAACTTGGAGGAGTCAGTCAGCAGCCTGCCATATTCTAATCTCAGCTAAACCAAGTTAGATACAGAGTAACAGCTGTTTTGACTAATTTTCTCTAGATTCCCACAAAACTATCATGTCTCAGTTACTCTGCATGGGACTTACACAGTTGATCCTGGTGTCATGCTCATGTGTAGTCCAACCTGTATGGAGCCTCTCTCTGCTTCATAATCCTACATATTCAAGGCATACAGTATGTTCTGTTCTCGAGACCAGTTGTTTCTGAGGCGTAGGATTTTCATAGGAATAAGGGGGATAAATACTATCTAAAAAACCATATCTTGAAGTGGCATAATACAGCCCTGCATACTTAAAATATTCCTATAGTAATAAAAATAACATATAACAATTTATGAAAATTTTTAATGGAATCAGAAAAACAATCTCCAGATTTCATATAGCATATCCTCCTTAATTTATTTGCTCTTTACTTTCACTTGCTATGAGGTTAACATAAAGGTACATTCTTAGTTTTGGACACCATGCTTTCATACTATTTCTTTTGACTCTGTCCTTTACTTTTCTGCTCATTTTTCCCTGATGCTTTTTCTTAGAAGACACAAAGAAACAGAGAGCTTGAGCAGACAATTCCCTAACCCCTCTCTCCTTTGCTATAACAGTCACTAGGAAATTGTTTTACATGTGACATAGTTCTTGTTCATCTCTGTGTGTTGGGGAGGGGGCATTAGGTACTGATGTCTACAGTTTGATCTGTTAAACACAAGAGCATTCAACGCTAGCGTAAAAGAGAAGATACAATGCTCACTTGCTTCAGTAAATTTAGCATTAAGCTGTGATAATGATGTTCCTAAGACATTAGAATGGAATAGAGATGGGGGAGCAGGGCATTTACACTGGATAAAATTATCCAAACAAAATTCACATAGCCCCTAAATATTATTACTCCTCTTTCAAAAATAGTATAGACTATTCAGTATCTCTAAATTATCAGGGTCTAACTACATCGGTTCATTTCTTGCTCACAAGGAAACACAATATACTGAAATAATAGTACTATCTCTTCAGACATCACTTTTCCTCAGATGTTTCTCATCCAAGAGCCAACTGCGGCCAGTGTGAATGGATGGCAGCATTCAGTGAAATGCTACTGCTGAAGGGACTTAGCAACTTGCTCTTTTTATCTATATTTTATTTTGATATAGGACATAAAAACAAAGGTATTATATATTTAAAGAATTAGAAAGACAACCTTCAGATACACTGAGTCAGAAGGTCTCTAACAATACCTAGTGGAATTCATTTGTGCTTTCAATTTCACCAGAATGCAGTGTAAACAACCATAGGAACCACACAGCCAACTTTTAAATTAAATCCTTCAATGAATAATTTATATTTTCAAACAAGGATTAGAAGTTCCATTCAATTGCAGAGTTTCAGGGGTGGCTTTAATAATTTACATGCTTTCCAAAGGTGAATAAAATGCCCTCCTGAACAAATATCAAAACAATCCAAATATTTTCTTTGTTAAAACCACACTGTGATTGACTACGGAAAGGGCTGCTATTGTAAAGTTGAATGCATGTGCTGTGGGAGATAGGCAATAATTTTAAAAACAGAAGTTTCTGTGTGCAATTTCTACCACGTACCAAAGGGAATAAGGAAAAATAAAATACAATATCAACAGCAAAATCTGCTTATAATATAATTTTTGTCCTTTACTGAAAGTCTTGGAATTATACTGTATTTTTTTGTGAGGGAGACCACACTGTTCTTTCCCAGCAACTGGAAAAGATCTCCAGGCCAAATGTTCTCACTATTACCAGGGCCATCTCTGACCTTGCAAGAAATCAAATATACAAGATAAACACCCTGCAAAGTACTGTCACCTGGCTACAAGGAACACACACTAGCTTTAGATGACCTGTTTAAACTATAGCTGCCTGACTGGAGTTTTTGTAGATAAACCAGCTCCCTTTGCTGTAATTCACAGCATCTGTTCTTTGCAGTCCTAACAAATGTTATTCCAACATCTTTATCCTGAACATGTGTATCCTCTGGAAAAGAGCAAGGAATAATGTGCCTGAGGAAATAGAGTCCACTGCTCTGGAAAACTCTGTGCAATCACAGCACAAGTGATCTATATCTTAAATGCTCAGACAGCATTAAGGTAAAATTTAATGCAGGACAAACGTCCTGTACTGCAGACATAGTTCATAAATTAATTACACATTCTGCATTGATTTTCACTTCCTTATGAAGAAATAGTACAGAAGATGGCTGCTTCCTTCAAACATAGAATAACACAGTCATTAGACCATTTGCAAAGAAATATTCTGGACCAGACAATGGTTTGCAATTTTGGTAACCAGCACAACAGGTTTAAGAATGGTCAACATTCCTAATTAATCTCTGCTCACTGTCGTACTGACACTAGTTAGATATGCGTATGTCATCTGAAGCAATATATGAAAGAAAAATATTTTTCAATGAAACAACATACTTTATCATATATGCATTATAACAGGAAAAAATAACTGCAGAGGAAAAAAAATAATAAAAAATCATGTGATGGTAAAGATCAAAATGACCCAAAGCCCAAACTCCAGTCAAAGGAAGACTGCTGGTAAAAATTTTGAGGCCAAACAATAGTCATTTCCAATTTGACTCTAAACAGACAAGAAAGATGAAGTGTAATTTTACAAACACAAAAATAAAAGGTGGAAAAATTAAGTTGCCCAGGACAGTACCAGTAAGTGAGCACAGATCTACTGAGTCTTAGTCTGGTTCTTCATAAACAAGATGGTCTATCCTGACCTAAATGACCCTGCTATAACTCAGGAAAGATTCTATTCACCTCTGTGGAATACTCAGGCATAAAGACACTGCCTTCCAGAAAAGTAACTAGCATAAAGCTGTCCTGCTGCATTATCTTCAAATTCGGAATGCAATGCTCAAGTGAAAAAGTAAGTCGTTGGGGGTTCAGTTCAATAGTGTGATGGAACACCAAGTCTAGCAGAAGAGATACATGCATGTCTTTTAAAGACCATGCTTGATCTTTCTAGGGTTCAAATCTGTCAGCATACCTACTGATAATTAGCTTGGGAGAGTCTGTCATTTTAGGCTGGGATGGGGAGGGAAAAGAATCAGAGAATAGTTTGGGTTGGAAGGGACCTTTAACGGTCATCTAGTCCAACTCCCCCTGCAATTAGCAGGAACATCTTCAAATAGATCAGATTGCTCAGAGCCCTGTACAGCCTGACCCTGAATGTTTCCAGGGATTGGGCATCTACCGTGTCTCTGGGCAACCTGTTCCAGTGTTTCACCACCCTCATCGTAAGAGAGAGATGATTTTGAAACTTGTTTTATTGCCTGTGGACAGATATACTTTAGTTTCACCAAAGAATTAAGGCCACAGTCGTCCTATTATTTCACTGTCTTTCAATTTTGCCTGACTGTTTTTCAAACAAGACTTCAAGAGAGTCCTTGCTAAATTAGCTGCCAGATTCTTACTGAACTAAGTCATTCTGAAACGCTGTAGGCACCTGCAATTTTGCTTAGGCATCTAAATAGTCTGAGGACTCAGTACTGCTGTGTACTGAGGCACTTTACTCCCACTCATCTTTATCAAGCTGTAACAAATTTTATAATAAACAGAGGCAAAAACATAATTCTTATATCCCCACACATAGCTTTGCCCCAACCCTAGAATGATGAATCAGCATTATGAGCACTGATGAAGATGTTCAAGAGTGAAGATCAGGAAAACAAAAATCCTGCAGAGAGCGCATACGCACCAACTGACACAGGCAAATAAGGAAATTCCAAACATCTCCACATCAAGAAGGTGTTTAATAATGATTGATAGGTAGAGTGTTTTTTACCACTTCATAATGGTGACTTCCCCTTCCTTGATTTCACTTTATCCAGTCTCACCAATGTGTCCATTAAAATTTCCTCCTGAAGAGCAATATTTTTTTATACAAAAAGGTGTCTGCACCAATGCCAAGAAACTTAATTACAGCAGGATCAAAAATTTCAGTTATAGACAGGAAAGAAAATAAAAATCCTCCACAGAAGAATTGTTGGACATTTCATTTTGTATGAGTGTATGCAACTTACAGACTTCCTCAAATGAGGCTATGTCCTTATTCACTGTCCTTTTTTGCCAAGTCGTCCTGTTTTATTCAATACTCTATGGATCAGGCCACACTGTTCTGCCCACTATGTTAGCATCCTATCTTGTGATGGGGAATTAGCAGATAGCTGCTTTTTTTGTACGCTCTCCCTTTTCCATCTCCTGTCAAGTCCCTGGTCTATTAATTACATGTTTATGAAGACAGCTTAAGTAATACCTTAGCATTTCTATTCAGAGCAACATATTTATTACTACACGGGTTGCAACACATCATGATCAACTGCAGTTTCTAAGATGCAATGGAGGGTATCCTCTACTAATCCTGAAATCTTGAGGAAGTTTCCTGTTCTACTAATTCCTGTTGTGAATTAGTAGAACACCATCCAACTCAGTGGAACAATAGTAATTTACATCTACTGAAGAGATATTAAATATTTATTATGGAAAAAAAACAAACTGCAAACCTGTTTTTTGTTTCTTTTTCAATTTGGGTAGCAGAGTCCATTGCTTCTTAAAATTATCAAGAAATCTTAGCATTCCATGGTCTAATCATGATATACTTCTGGCTGACAAGAATTCTTAAACCATAGCAATATTCTGTGAGAACAGTGATATTACAGTGGTTTTCAAGTGAATGAGAAGGAACAAGCTGTTTTCAGAAGTAATATATTCATTGATGTAAAAATGATAGATGAGGGTCATCAGACTGAGAGCAGACAGATTGCTTAATACTCTTTCAGGATCCTCTGCTATGTGTGTAAGGCATAGTACCAGCACAAAGTCGTCCAACTACAGTAATTTCATCATGGAAAAATCTGACTGCTGTCTTGAAAATAGCAAAACAGGAGGGAGATAAAGCTCAAAAGCTTCCACCCAGTCCAAAATTTTGTTGAAAAACTTAATTAAACATATCCTACTGGACTACAATTATTTTGAGCAGTCGATCTCCTGTCTGGATTGTTTCCAGCTTAATATATATGGCATCCGCTTAAGTAAAAACCTCCTATTTGTCAAAGAAAAGTATTCCTGTTTCATGTTATAAGACTTTTTATTATTATTTTTAATAGAATAACATCACCAGCTTTTTAAAAACTCTATTAATATACATAGGCTTTTAAAAGAAAATGGAGGGGGAAACCCATCCATGCAAAGGTCATTCGCTCCAGGGAAAGCTACAGAAAATTGTAGAAGATAAAATATCCTTCCAAGAATATTCTCATAAGGGGTTTCTCCAACTTTTCCCTCAGCTTTGAGCTGTGGACAAGCACAGGTGAGGCTCTAGTGGGAGAAAGCGTACATTGTCTCAGCTTAAAAGACAGGCTGAGCTCTAGAAGAAACCCTGCAAAGAAAATTCACCATCTTTATTGAATGGTGATATTAAAAAGAGAATTTCAAATTTATGTTTGTATATGTAATGCCATTTTTATTTCTAAAATATTATTCTGAGCCAATCAGAAAAAAAATACACAACAGGATCCATTTGTCAGATTTTATCTAATGGATACACATGAAAAACTGCTCACAGACAAATTACAACTAATAAATCAAACAAAACTGTAAATTAATCGTTTTGAGTTACAGGCAACTGCTCCACCATTCAAGCTGTTGAAGGTTATCACGTATAAATCCTTATGCCCACAAGGACACGGAAGGCATTTATTCTGGGACTGGGCAAGTACCAAGCATGTGACCCTGAGAATTTGCAACAGAGAGATAATAGCAGCACTGAACATTTCTCCATCTGTGAAGAATTGTCAACAAACAAGGAAGGAAGTGGGTAAGCAAGGGAGATGCGCTTGTTAGTCTCAAATTTACCAAGGAAGCGAAGACTCTAGTGACCTAGCATTGCTGAAACCATCCACTTCCTTTCTTCTTGTATTTCTCTTGCCTTAATTCTTTTTTCAGGAGATTAATGAACATTAGGCTAAATACTGCCATAAGATGCATGGATGTACAAGGAAGAAAACAGTACATGAAGTTACAGAAGAGGTAACAGATGCAGAAGAAGGTACTTGGAGAAGGTACTTAGAGTAGATACCTTTGGGGCTGGTCTTGTTTAATATCTTTATCGATGATCTGGACAAGGGAATTGAGTGCTCCCCTCAGTAAGTTTGCAGATGACACCAAGTTATGTGTGACTGTTGATCTGCTCAAGGGTAGGAAGGCTCTGCAGAGGGATCTGGACAGGCTGGATCGATGGGCCCAGGCCAATTGTATGAGGTTTAATAAGGCCAAGTGCCGAGTCCTGCACTTGGGTTACAACAACCCCATGCAATGCTACAGCCTGAGGGAAGAATAGCTGGAAAGCTGCCCTGCAGAAAAGGACCTGGGGGTGTTCATCAACAGCCAGCTGAAGATGAGCCAGCAGTGTGCCCAGGTGGCCAAGAAGGCCAATGGCATCCTGGCCTGTATCAGAAACAGTGTGGCCAGCAGGAGCAGGGAGGTGATCGTGCCCCTGTACTCGGCGCTGGTGAGGCCGCACCTCGAATCCTGTGTTCAGTTTTGGGCCCCTCACTACAAGAAGGACATTGAGGTGCTGGAGCGTGTCCAGAGAAGGGCGATGAAGCTGGTGAGGGGTCTGGAGCACAAGTCTGATGAGGAGCGGCTGAGGGAGCTGGGGTTGTTCGGTCTGGAGAAGAGGCGGCTGAGGGGAGACCTCATCGCTCTCTACAACTACCTGAAAGGGGGTTGCAGAGAGGTGGGTGTTGGTCTCTTCTCCCAAGTGACTAGTGACAGGACAAGAGGAAATGGCCTCAAGTTGCGCCAGGGGAGGTTCAGGCTGGATATTAGGAAAAATTTCTTTACTGAGAGAGTGGTGAGACACTGGAACAGGCTGCCCAGGGAGGTGGTGGAGTCATCCTCACTGGAGGTGTTCAAGGAACGTGTGGACGAGGCATTGTGGGACATGGTTTAATGGACATGGTGGTGTTGGGTTGGTGGTTGGACTTGATGATCTTACAGGTCTTTTCCAACCTTATTGATTCTGTAATTCTGTAATACCAGAGCACATTGGCAGCTGTAATTAAGTCCTGTAGCATACCACTACAGGCATAGTCACTATAGCACAATTAGTTGTCCTTAACAGACAGTAAAGCAGTGACAATGCTAGCCAGCAAAGAATGAACAGAGCATTAGCCTAAAGCTGGATATCAGATACAGTCATCACTTACTCACCATAGCCAGTGCAGCCAGATGAGGGGCAAGATCTTCAGCACTTCCTATTAAAATGCACAAACTTGTGTCAGTTTATTCAAGTTCTGTTGAATGCTTTCTGCCTGCAAGTGTCTGTTTCTGAAGCTTACATCATCTTTTCTTCCCTGTATTTTAATCAATGTTTGGCTTTTTTTCCAAGAGAAGAAAAAGAATACTTAGGACATTCTCTATCTTCAGCTTGTGTCAAAGCCATATAAAAGAAGAGCTGGAATAAGAATTAAACCCAAGCACTCAAGCTCTAAGAGGAAATTCAGTCTACCTTGTATATAACAGACATTAAAATCAACTTGAAGAGCAGGAATAATCAACATACCTGCTTATGATGGAGTTTGTTTCACTTTCATTCACCATCAGTTTTCAAATGCAAATGCTTACAGTAAAGTACCTGAATACTGGAAGGCAACATTTGGAAATATAAAGCAACTTTGTGCGCCTTAGTGGAGCTAAGAACTTCCAAATTTGATCGCACTTGACAATTTAATGGAAAAAATATAGAAGTCAATTTGAAAAGCAGAAAATGTATAAAAGATGTATCTGAACCAGGGATTTCCGCCCCCCCGAGTGCTATTTTGAGGACCATGGTGGCATTCAGAATTTTCCATAAAACATTTATGAAACGCTTTTGTTTCCAGACTTTGTTAAATGCCAAATTCCCCAAAGCCTGTACTGCTACTGATCTCAATTATTCATCATTATAATAACCATGCAAGACAATTCAGTAAAAATTACAGAATCTGGTCCTTGTGGTTTAGTGATAAGTGCAATTTTTATCTCAAGCTAATTTACATGAAAACAATTTACAAACAAATATATTACACATATCATCAAGTATTCAGCAGTCAAATGCATGTTATGACCCCTCTTAAGGGCTACCATCATTACAAGCTGAGGCTGCTCCACTGCAAAAATAATTTGACAACGTCCTAAGAACATGGCAAACACCTCATTGCTTATCTTGCCTGTTACAATGAGAATTCTTAACGGAAACATCCCAGGCTGTCATGAAAAGGAAAAAAGCAGAACTAATTCTCCTTTGAGATATACATTAGAAGACAAAAACAGGAAAAAACACTGCTGAAGAACTACTAACATTTGATTCGCATTAACATATATGACCAACAGAAACACAGTCACACTACATTGACATAAGCCACGAGATCCTGGTGTTCCACAGCTAACCATACAAACGCTGGAGACATGGCCATCAGTTTGGTTCTTTATACTCCTTTTAAATGAAATTCAATAATGTAAATGAAAAAGTGTTTGCCAGCTGGTACATTTTAAGGGTATCGTATATAGGCACGGGTTGATCGTGCAAGAAGTTCATAAGGAAAAATTCCTTTGCAGCATTGCTGTGCTCTTACTGCTTCACTGAGGTGAAATGAAAGGGAAATCTTCTCTGTAAATTTTAATTTACCACAAACTGTCTGGAATCTTTAATCTTATGGCAACCCAGATCTCTCCCAGGCCCTCATCTTACATTAACCTCATCAGCTTTTACCAGTGTTTCAAATATCTTAACTTTCAGAAACCCTGAGACAAGATTAGTGATAAGAATCTTCCAATAAAGCATTTCATCTGTCAGAAAATGTGTTATCAAATGTTCCTGCTGAGGAATAAATGTAAAGACCACTGTTCCCACTTACAGCATTGCCCCAAGACCCCAGAAGTTCTAACATCACTTGAAGCAAAAAAGCACTCTATATTTCCCACTCACTAAATCTTATGATCCCTTTTGATCTCCCAGGGAGGGCAAGTCACCAATTTCAGGCCATTTATCTGAAAATAAAATTGTATGTTGCTGACTTGCTTATTATCTGTACATTTTCTCCCCTAAGTCAATCACTCTGGAAGTACTTATTTCTCTTGACAGCCACTTTTGGAAAGGCATTTGACATCAACATGCATCTGAAATCCTCTAGGCAAAGGCTAATGTAATAAGTAAAATTCATGGATCAAGGAAGGAAACATATGTGCCAACTACGTTGTACACTGGTTGCTCTAGAGATCAAATCTCTTTGATATTCAACTGGTATAATGGAAATGTAACTCAATGAAGCTACACATGATTTAAACCAGAGCATGAGAGAGTCCCAAAGGGTAAGAAAAATAAGAAATAATTCCAGCTAGTTAAAAATATATTATTCTCCATGGAAAATTGCTTGCCTCTTTTTTTTTTTTTTTAGTTTTATTACTAATCATGAAAATCCAGCACAGAACTCTGCTTTCTTACACCAAAGGTTACTACTAATGTTAGCAGTTGGCTCTAACTGGTGTTTTTGATTGTGGACTGATTCTTTATTACTCTGCAAAATTCTATGATCCAAAGCCTGTACTATTTAGGCAATACAAATTCACTTTTTTATCTGACGTTTTGAAACTCACTTGAGTTTACCTGAATAAAGCTTAAGAACAGACTTCAGGATTGTACTTATGGATTGTGTGCTCCTTTTTTTAAAAAAAAAAGTAAAGCATAGAAAAGTTTCAATACAAATATAGCTATTAAAAAATTATTGAAAAAAACCTTCTCAAATATTTTTTTCCAGCCCTAAGAGTTAACTTACATTTGCTTTTTAAAAATGTGAAGGAAGCAATCACAAACTCAAGGCAAATCCTAGATTTAATATAGCTTTATTTGTACAATTGCTAATGACTTTTATAACAATGCTGCATTGACCTGCTAGTCTTCATTTTATATATATATATATATATATAGCAATAATTGCCAAACTTTGCCTCTTTACCATAACCCTGTACCACTGATATTTAATCCCTGGATATAGCAATTGTAATGAAAGCAGACAAATAAGAGCACCAAGCTCTTCTGGCCAGAAACTGCCTGGGTAGAGAGCTAAGCCCTGGCATGCTAAACACTGATGAACAAACTACATACATCTGCACTATTTAAAACTTCTGCTTACCCTGGAGACAAAAGTGCTGCTAGGCTCCTTACAGCATGTTCTCAGCAACTTACTGGATTTGTTCCAAATTGTTCCAGTTAATCACTGTACAAATCAAACCAGATTTTTGAAACTGACAGCTGTACGTAAGCAATAAACTAAAAGAAACAGTAGAAATGAGAATAAATAAGTGACCTCCATGCATATACTATTCCTTTAGTCCTGCCATAAGTTGAATTTAAATATTTGTAGTAGATAAGAGCACAGCGGTGGCTGTATCTGGCCCCCAGAAATACCATCTTGGGCATCCTTGCCCTAGCTCAACTTGCAATAGGATGTCCTCGGGTCTGATAATGCAATATTATTGCTAGCTGGGAATAGTTTCAGCATTATTGTACAGAAGCAAGATATGGAACTTTTGAAATGTGTTGTTTTCCTGTGAATTACCTTCAAAGACTTCAAAGTTATTTTTCTAAGCAACAGTGAATGCCGAAGACCCAGTTTTAGCAGTAACTCTATGGTAACATGCCTGCAGCCAGGTGCAACATGCAAAAACAGTTCTGTGACATAGCATATTTTTCTTTCAAATTTTCAAACTCTTATTGTAAGGGTTGACATGAGACAGGTATTACCACAGTTTTGTTGTGAATAACTGATCATGTTTTTATCAAAGTTCTCTTAAGAAAAGCTAAACATTTTCTGAGAGCATAGTCAAATTTACCTGAGCTGTCCCCTCAAGTTGTGAAAAATAAATGTTTCTCAAAAAGTGTACTCTGCAAAAGACAATAGAGTAGCACTACACAGTTGTTGTTTTTTTTTTTAATAACCAAACTGCTGCCATATTATACTTAAAGAATTGTTCTATTTTATTCCCAAGGCTGGTATACATTCACTTAGCTGATACACCGATGACTCTATTGTGCAATATGGTTATGTTCTAGAATTTAAAAGCTACAAGTCTAGGGAGATGAAAGTTTCTTACCATAGGTGGACTGCACAGATGGACTTCAACAGAAGTGTAAATATTTTACCAGTTTGGGTTTGGTGTTGTCTCACTTTCCATTCCCAAGTGTGCTGTGGGAAAAGGAGGCTACAGCAGCTCAGAAGTGGTACAATCTCCAGGCTAGGCTATACATTACCTTAAAGAACTTCCAAATGGAAGGGCAGAAGGCACTGTTGATAACTTCCATCTAGCCTACAGCACAATGTCAGAACTGTGTTTTCTGTTGCAAATCTACGTCCTTGAGAATAAAATCACTGATGCACAGAAATGATAACATATACAGGGATGAAAATGCTAAACATGGAGTTCACAAAGGAAATGCAATTTTTTTCCAAGGTCTGCCTAGAGAAATACAATCTCGCACTTTTTTCAGAATGGGGCATTGGCAAAGCCCCACCACAAGAGGGTTCAACCTGAACGACTAATGCAGCATTCTAGGAAAACGGCTAGCTAGTGAGCTGGAGTATGGATATGATATTGTAAGTGTTTGCTATAGTGGTGGGATGAATACTAGCAGACAATAAAACACTGGAGTCAACATTTGTTTAAGAGGAGATGAAAAATTTGAGTATGCAAAAGATAGCTAAAAAACTGTTTTGTGTAGTAATTTAAATAAGTTTGCTCTACCTCTCAGGAAGATTATTGAGAGATTACTTTAGTTATAGTATTTATAAGGCTCCACAGGGAAAAAAAACAGCAGAAAAAAAAAAAGTTCTTTAAAAAAAAAAAAGTATAGGAAACAGGAACTAATGGCTGGATGTTAAAATTGGAAAAAAATAAATGGAAATGGTATGACGTTGTGTCAGAGGAATTTCAGACTGGACGTTAGAAACAGATTCTTCACTGAGAGGGTGCTTGGTCACTGGAACAGGCTCCCCAGGGAAGTGGTCATGGCACCAAGCCTGTCAGAATTCAAGGAGCATCTAGACAATGCTCTTAGTCATATGATTTTTTTTTTAGGTAGTCTTGCAAGGAGCAGGGAGTTGGACTCAATGATCCTTATGGGTCCCTTCCAACTCAAGATATTAATGATTCTTATGAAATCAGGCAGGTATTTTTTATAAGGATTATTAGATTCTGGAATGAAATGTTGTTGGCAGCGGTATAATCAGTCCTCTCTGTCCTGTGGTTTAGATCAGACACATCTGCAGAGACATTCTGAATGACATAAAATTAGTCAACAAAAAAATGTCAGCATGAAGACGGAGTTATGCAGTGATTCTGCCAGCTTTAAGAGGTCTGTATTTTTAAAAAATATTTGACTCACAATAATGTAATTTTTATGTACTCATAGCTCAGAGACTAAACAATTTTTAAAATTTCTCCTCTCAGGTTTATAGATGACATGACTCTTCTCTCGTTTTATTACTTTCTGTATCTCAGCACAATCAGCAGAAAATTCATCACTTGTGTTCTGGACTGTCTTGGTTTTCAAATGGTTCAAAATAACAAGAAAGATAGAGGGTATTTTATGATACTGTTTTAAAGGAAATTAATTCTTTCAACCCACATTCTCAGCTACAAAGTTAGTGTGTATCAATTTTATATGATTGCTATCAGTTGGTTATAAAAAGGAAGAACATACAAATGAAATCAGGTAACAACAGAAATTTGTGTTACTATTTATTTATATAAGATCAATAGCATGTTCAATTTTGCAGCAGCTCTGAGCATATGGAAGAACAGTAATCATTTATGCCTTCGAGGGAACAGGCTATGCTAAAAATCACTGAAACCAGAGATTGACCTATCTTGTTTAAGTTAATCCATTTCTCAAAAATGTTCATTTCTTTCAAAATGTGGGGGAGAAGCTGCCAATCCTTCTCATTCTTGCTTTGTAGGTCAGGGATTAGAATAGTGGTTTAGAGAGTGGTTTAATTCCTTCTTCTTCCTTACTGACTGTCACAGCTCCTCACTCCTGGAAGCTTCCTTAACCACACTACCCATTAATCTGCAGTAACACATGCAGTCCTTTCCACTGAAATTATTCAAGTCTCTGTGGGAGGCCTGAGGATTATCAGAATCACAGCAAGTACAGAAGACTACAAAAGTCTGACCATCTCCTCTGCTGGTTCATCAGACATGCGTGGGTGGATGGGAGGTCCGAGGCATCAGAGACAATTTACTTATTAAGCCCTGTTCAGAAATTAATTCCTGAAGAGTACTCTTCTCCAAGACAGTATGCTACCTGCCACAAAGTTTACTGTTATCTTTTGAGACAGACAACTGTTCTCAAATTTCTCTCAAGAGTTTTTCCACACATTCCACTTAAGGCATACAACAATACTGTTGATAACAGCTCCATATGTATGGAGGTAGCCTACCTGATTGACTCAGTAGATATCCAGCGTTATCTCAAAATGTAATTGTTTTGCACTGTTGGGCTCATCAAGGCTAACAGAGAGAACTAAATGTTGAATTGGGATCCCTAAGCTAAAAAAACATCCCTAGCACAGTACCAGGGCTCATGTAATCAAATACAAACACAAGGTGAAAACTATGCAGTAGGTCTGAGAATCCTATCCTATGTTAATGATGTGATTCTTCAACATAATGATATGAGAATCTTAAGGCAACTCCCACCTGGTGGAAGAAGAAAGGCCTAAAAAAGGGAATACTGGCTATTAAGGGATGCAGAAGGATACTAATTTCTCTTTTGTATATGTCCTCCCCACTCTTTTCCACCCTAATTGTAATGGCAATTAAAGGAACAATTTGCTAGAAGATTTTCAATTTGGCATCAATAGAGTACTTACAGTCTATTCCCATGGGTAGACTCACCATTCTTTACCTACCGCACTAGTATGCATAAGACTATAATAAAAAGACTAATGTACACTGTTACTGTTTTTAAACTGATTGTTCTAGAAGAATTAGATCAAATCCTGACTTTTTACAGTTATCTGTATTTGGGCTTTTATATAATACAATCAGAATTTTGCCTGGTGTTCAACATGTGACATTGATTTCAACTTGAAAGAACCTTTTTTCTCTCATAAAAAAATGAGAGTTCTAAAAACGTGTTTCTGAAGGTATAAATACTTTTCTTTCTCCCCCCGCCCCGTGCCCTTCCCCCCTATTTGAATAGCAATCTATACTGATTAGCATTTATGCTGTGGTGGAATCTTTAGAGTGC
The DNA here is from genome assembly GCF_030936135.1 of Gavia stellata. Classification (NCBI taxonomy): domain Eukaryota; kingdom Metazoa; phylum Chordata; class Aves; order Gaviiformes; family Gaviidae; genus Gavia; species Gavia stellata. The sequence goes on from NC_082598.1 coordinate 42,221,844, forward strand.
CAGGTCCCTATTATTTTGTCACACAAAAATTATACTTTTCAGCACTACTGTTCTCCTTACAAAGTTCTTTATTTTTTCTACTTTTTTTTCTTAAGAAAATACCAACCCTTTTCTCAGAATTCCTGTTTCTTAGAATACCAATGAAGAGTATTAAAACTATAGAGAAAACAGAACACATTTTAAAAATGGTTCCCTTGGTGCTGATGTCCTTGCTACCACTTCTAACTTAGACTGGTTAAATTTCATACTGCACTCTCCACTGAAGTTTGTTTTTTTTAATTTTTTCTTGGTTTTTTAAACTTTAATAATGTATAAGTATTATGCCAAATCTGGAAATCACCTTGAAGACAATAGGGAAAATGGTTGCAAGTGAATTGTCATACATAGACTATGGGGAGAGAGACCACCTGCAAGAGAAAAACTGTAATGGAGAGGTGATACAATAGTACATATTTCTCATATAGTCATGATACATATGGTTTTTTCCCCAATATTATATACTTATGTCAGTTTGTGTTTTATAAAGCACGTGTGCCTATACACCAATACATGCACTCTACACCAGACCAACCTTAGTTCTACTCATATAGTAGGCAAAGAAGGTACTTCAAAGTCAGCAGAGGGGTATCAGATTAATTTGAGCTATATTTTGAGTAGCTATTCATTTTAACCTGACTGTTGAGAGAGAAGACGACACAGTTACTGGAAATAAACTAAAAACTAAGGAAGGTAGAAGTCACTCAAAAATGGTGTTAACGGCTGTTCGATTTTCACACGGTGAAATATTTGAGACTTCACTGAAACTTAACAAAAATGTAAGAGATTGTGCATTTCCCTTTCACAAGTGTAACTTTTACTCTTAACCTCCTTTATTTGAAATCTAACACATACTGGTTTTCAGAAGCCATGTATGTGCATGTTTGCAGAAGAGAGACAGATGTGAAAAGTTAGTTTCTAAAAGAATCGGGGATTGGGCTGATGGAACAAAAACCCAACACATTGCTTCCCAGGTCTATAAAACTCACAAGTTAAATGTCTGCTTAGAGTAGCCAGAGTCGACCCCAACCTGCTCTAAACTCTCACTTACATTCATTCACAGACTTTAAATAACTTTTTTCCCCAAAGGAACACTTACACGTGTTCCCAAACAATAATTGATTACTAACTGAATGACATCTCAAGTGACTTTCATACCAGACTTCTGCCTGCACACAATGCAACAAAATAGCATCTACCACCTTCATCATTTCTACTTAGTTCATCTCAGTCTTTTCAGTGAGTGTCCAACAATGATGCATTTGTATATACTTTTCCACAAGCCAGATCATTTTTAGTACAAACTCTGAGGAAGAAGATCAGTGTCTAATACTTAATTACCAACATACTCTCCAGTGACCAGTGCTGATTACTGACATTTCAGTCCACACAACCCCCAATTTAGAACTGGTCCAAGACTAGTCACAACTGGTTATCTCACTAGGAAAGGACATACCTAAACACTGCATAAACTATATGTTCTAAATCACTTGGCCCTTATGTCCCATAGCATTACTCAGTTTCTTTCCTAAGCTTCAAATATTTCCTTTCCTAAAATTCTTTTACACATTTTCCATAAAGCTTTTATCATTTTTACCATTATTCATTAAATAGAAACAAGTATAGCTATCAGACTAGTATGGTAGTCACACACTTCTTCACTGAGCACATGAATTTATTGACCATTGAGAGTGTATCTAGTTTTTTTTAGTCTTGTAGTATTTGAGTATTCTTACTCAGACCTGATGCTCTATCCTGCGGTTGTTTCACTAGTCATCCATTGTGAATATTTCCTTTTAATTTTTTAATAACAGAGGAAATTATGGTAATGTGGAAAAGTTCATATAAACAAAGGAAAAACTGAAAATTAGTATTAATGTTATAGTACATTTGTGTATATTTTTCTTTACATAGATTTGTGTTCTTCAAGAAGGTATGGGCACATAATAACGTGAATATTTTTTACCATTTCAGGAGAGTACTAATACAGATGCTGACACATATTTTTAAGTATTCACACAGCATTAACAACCGGTAATTTCTACTGACTAAAGAGCTTTAAAGGCAGTGTTCTTGTGTCTCAGAGGAAGGGAAGATAACATCTTAAATAAAACTTCAAAACCCTTTAACTTTATGACTTCAAACGATTAATGTGAGGACTCGTCAGTTACCTTTTTGCTTGAGAGACAACTGAGACCCATGCAACCATTTCAGCAGAAAACTTCCACATGTAAACAACTGATTTCAAGAGAAACAGACATTATTTTGCCATGAAAAAAATTGGACTCTCTTACACTCTTTCTAAAGTTAACAATATAAAAAGGTAGGATTTCTATTGTCTACTCCTATCCTACATAAGCATATTTAGGAATGGCTGGAGCTAACATTTTTGAAATACCAGAAACCTGACTAACTCATTGCCTGCTGAACACATTGGTATCGTGCACATAGTTCTGACCAGCAAGTCATCCAAGTGACTAAGACGACTCTTTTCTTCACTTGTCTCCTACCTCTTTAGCAAGCAAAGCTTTTCAGACCTTTGTTTCTATTAATGAAGAAGTATCTTTCATAAACAATAGAAGAAATGGATCAGGAGCAGGACAGTCATCCATAAAGTAAATTGTTCAAAAAGCCTTTTGAAAACTGACTTAGGTACAAAGAAATTAATGTTTTGTTGGACAGATTACCTTCTGCCTGCCATTTCTCTTTCTGTTTGTTTCCACTTCTAAACAATCAGCATACTAATAAATGCAATCACAAATGTACTATGAGGCTGAAGTTCCATTTTCTGCATATAGCATGTACCTTTATACATCCTCGTCATTTTAGCATGTATTTTACGGAGTGTATTTAAGGTAACCTGAGTAAAGGAAGGCAAAATGAGATAACAAAATCTGCAGCACAACTGCTGAAGTCAATCTCACCTAGGAAAAATTTTAAGAAATTAAGATTTATACATAATCAGAGCTTTCAAAGTGAGCTGAAACAACTTAGATGCAAGTGTAACTGCGGATAGCTCATTAAAACATCACTTCAGCGCACAACAGTCAGAAACCAAAGAAGGTGTCAGGTTGTGTAAGAGATCAGAATAATACTAAACACATTAAAATGCCATTATATAAATGAATGAAATTGAAACTCTTTGAAAATTCTGTTCAGCTTGATTACCCGATAGCTAAATGGTAAGAACAGAAATAAAAGAGTTCCAAAGATGGTCAGTGAGTCTGATTAGAGCGTGGACAGGGTGGGGGCAGTGCTGCCAGTGTGTGCTGCTGCCCATCTATGTTCTGCTGCCCCATCCTGGGGTAGCATGGGAGCCGCTGGTGCAGGGCAGGCTGGAAGCACCTGCCTTCTGGCAGCAGGAGAAAGGCTCCTGCTCCACCTGCAGAGCTGCAGCTCCAGGTGTATTTAGTGCCCTGGGCAGTGATGAGAACCAGGGACCAGCTTAGCCCAAACCTTATAGCCACACAACAGGAAAAAGGTGAGTGATGCAGATGATCAACAAACAGATTAGAACATATATTCTGTTGGATCTATTACTCACAAACGAGGACTGCTGGATGATATAAAGGTCAAGGGCAGCCTTGACTTCAGTGACCACAAGACTGTGAAGTTTAAGATCCTAAGAATAGTGAGCAAGATTAACAACAGAATTACAAACCTAGACTTGAAAAGAGCAGATTTAGATTTGCAGAAAGCTGACTAGCACTGATGAACATGGAGCTCCTGACTTGACCTTAAACACAAAAAGGAAGTATACAGAAGGTGAAAACAGGTTCAGGCTACTTGGGAGGAATAAGACGACACTGCCCACATGTAGGAAAAAGACAAAGCTCAGAGGGATTGGAAACTATCAAAAGAGGTAAAGGGTAATAAGAATGGTTCTTCTAAGTTCCCCAGTAGCAAAAGGCAGGCTAAGATGAGTGTGGGCTTATTTCTCTGTGGGGCAGAAAGTCTAATGACAAGAAAAGGCTGAGATATTCACTGCTGCCTTTGCCCCAGTTTTCACTGGTAAAGCTTGTTTTCAGGCATCGTGGGTCCAACAAGCAGAGTCTGTAGGAGTGAAGCAGTACCAAAAGTAGAAGAAAAAAGAGTTATGGATCACTTAACCCTCTTGGACATATAGAGGTCTATGGGATTGAGGTTTATGGAATTGGTTGCGTCACTGCGATGCTGCTGTCTGTCATCATGGCAATCATTGGAGGTTCCTGGCGGCTGGAAAAAGGCAGATGCCCTGTCCATCTTCAAAAAGAGCAAGAAGGAAGATTCAGAGACTTACACGTTGGTCAGCCTCACCTTATTCCTTGGGAAGGTTATGGAGCAAATACTCTCAGAAGCTGTTTCTTAAAACAAGAGACAAGAGGTTGATTTGGAGCAGTGAGAATGGTTTACCAAGGGCAAATCATGCCTGCCTAACTTCATTGCTTTCTAAGATGAGGTGAATGGCACTGTAGCCAAGAAGGGGGCAGTGGATGCCCCCTTGATTTTTATCAAGGCCTTTGATACAGCCTCCCATAGTACCTTTATAACTAAAATTGGTGAGATATGGGCTGGATAAATATATAAGTTAGGGGGAAAATTAGCTGGACTGCCAGGCTCAAAAGAGAGTTGTTATCAGTGATTCAAAGCTCAGATTGCATCCAGTAACTAGTGGGGTTTCTCAGGGATGAGTACTGGGACCAGTGGTGTTTACTGTCTTCATCAACCACGACAGTGGGATGTCAGATTTACAGACACCACTAAAAATCAGGAGAGCAATCAGTATGCTGAAAGGTAAGGTTGCTGTTCAGAGGGACCTAGGAAAGTCAGATAAACGAGCTGACCAGGACCTCATGAAATTTGACAAGAGCAATTGTGAAGTTCTGCACCTGGGTTGGAATAACCTGATGTAATGCATGCAGGGGCTGACTGTGTGGGAAGCAGCCCTTTCTAGAGAAAATGAGATTGGGGGGGGTGTCCTGGTGAACAAGCTGAATGTAGAGCCAGCGGAGACCCAGGGGAGTGATCCTTCCCCTCTGTTTGTCACTTGTGAGACAGCATCTGGAGTGGCGTGTCCAGTTTGGTGCTTTCCAGTACAAAATGGGTATTGACATACTGGAGTGAGTCCAGCAGAGGACCTGTCAGATGAATATGATGTGCAAGGAGAGACTGAGAGAACTGGGTCTGTTCAGCTTGGAAAAGAGAAGGCTCAGAGGGAACCTCATTGCTGTCTACAGCTACCTGATAGGAAAATACACAGAGGATGGAGTTAGGCTCTTCTCAGAGGTGCATGGTGATAAATAAAGAGACAACATATGCAAGTTGAAATGTTTTACCTTGAGAGTTGGTTAACTACTGGAACAGGTGCCCAGAGAGACTGTGGGATCTCTGTCCTTGGAGGTGTTCCAGACTTGACTCAACATGCCCCTGAGCAAATTCATCTAATTAGACTTGTTTTGAGCAGTTGGTTGGACTAGATGATCTCTGGAGGTTTCTTCTGACCTAAATTATGATTCTATACCTTCCCAGAAAGGGTTGCAATCACTGACTTACTACTAATGAGACCAAATCCCAACATGTAATGAGTTCTACACCTTTTCTTTCTCAGTCTTTAAAGGTAATAGTTGGTAGGTATGCAAAAGAAACCTGGCAAATTGCCAAACCATAGTGTACAAACAGCACTTTCCACTTTGCCCAGCTCATGGGCCTTGATAAAAGACGGCAGCCAGAAGTAAATTATGGTCTAGAAAATGAAACAGAATTTCAGTTTGGCTTCCAGCTTTGGTTCTCCAATTATGTCTCATTAGCTGACTAAAAATTATGGACATAATACCTTTAAATACTCAAAAGTTTTGTAGCCTATGTGTTTCTTACACTCTGAGCTGTACTTTTTTATTTCCTGCCTTTGCCTGACAATGAAGTAAATACATTTTGATATACTTACAAAGTTTCGGGTTTTTTTCTTTGTTGTTTTAACCCCATCAACTCTCTACATACACATGGGTCACTTACATATAAGTGTGTTAAAGCACACAGCAAGATGACAGCTGCCAGAATTCTAAGTAGAGCTTTCATTTTCATTACCAGTAAGCAAACTCTTCCATGGGTCTGTTATTAAGGTCAGTCTGATCCAATAACCTACAACTTCCTTGGATAGAATAACTTCTATATTGCTTTTTGTCTTTTAACTGAGTATGTACCAACAGAAAAATCAAGGTGACTGTACATGGTTACAGATCAGGAACAAAACAACCAACAGCAGATACATTATTATGTATGTCTTTGTTAAACTGATATTAAGATTTTTGTTGTTCTTTTTTTTTTCTCACAAGCATTATTTAATTTGAATTAGTGTTCACCTACATTCATCCAATCCACCTCGAAGATCAGAATCTGACTGTCTTTTAACCTTTAAAAACCTCATGGTTTTGTAAAACTGAGTAAGAATACTGAAAGCTCTCCCTTCCTTTCCTAGCCCTAGATGTGCATGTAAGCACTCAGATCCCACTGGGAAAAATTCTTCATTAAGAAAAATGCAGTCATCAAAGAGCTTTTCCACTCTTTTGCCAGCACTGAAATTGAAAAGTGAAAAGACTGAACAGAAAACAAAGAGGGAGTGATGGTCATAACCTTTCATTCTCAAAATTGCTTTCCTTTAGTGTTTCCTATTGTGAATACAGTGATATCCAAAACATTTATAATCTAAAGCAATTTTAACAATATTCATTTATAATAGTTAATAAAAACTAAACAGCCATTGCTGCACAAAGTCCTCTGGGTTGTCTATACCTTTCTACAGAGCTGGAAACCATTCCGTCCAACATTATGCTCAACTCCAATTCTGACAGAAATCACATGGAAATTGTTTATCCATTTAACCCTTGTTTTCAAAACTCATCTGATTAGAGCTAAATTAGGTAGCAGTACGTACAATGACCGGAAATTTTTGAGGAAACTACTGTATTAACTGAATACAGCACCAGCTGAATATAAGACCACCACCACACGTAGATAGATTTTAACACTTCTGTTTAGTTGCAGCACAGTTGTCTTATCCCATTACAGTTTACCGGAACCATGTACGAGCTAAGGGAGCTTTTTTGGTGCTCAGGCAATTCTGTGCTGATCTTGGGGAAGGATTCTGGTTTTTCTTTTTCCCCTGCCAACGTGGCAACTGCTTACTGCATCCCCTTCTGCAAAGAGGAAATCCCATTCTCACTCCTCTTCCTTTCAATACATTCCCCCACCTCAAATTTTAATGATGATATCTACATTCCATTTCTGATTGAGGTCCGTAAGAAATAACTAACTTCAGACACTTTTCTATATGCAACTCCAGGAACATCACGTACTGGGAAGTGTAATTATGCTAGAAATCCTTCAGTTCAGTAAAATGACTTTTAAAAGTAGCTCCAGTAATCTCTGACGCATCTGCTGCTACCTCCTTCTCTATACAGCTTAACATCAGCCTAGAGACCTGCCTTTCCCTGTCCCATCATCTGCTGAGGCTCTGACCAGGCAGACCCCCAGCTCCTTGCATGAAAGGGAAAAAGTTCTGTTAGCCCCTGTCAGCTGCACTCCTGGGCTGCTCCTTCCAATCTAGCCAATATTTGGTTGGAAACCTATCTGCTCTAGAGGGTTATGTTTCACAGGGAAGTCAAACGTGAAACAACACAGCACCATGCTTCCTAGTGACTCCCAAATTCCCTTTTATCCCTGCAGAACCAATCTTTAGGGCATACATGTGCATTGCCTGCACTCCAAGCCAGCACTGTTTCCCATCAGGGGGCTCTCTCAGCGTAGTTTGCCATCTTCAAACACAGAACCTTTAGATTAGCAATGGCTCACACCTCACTGCTTTGGAGGCTGCGTGACGAAAGAATGGAGTTTAGAACGAATATTCTTGCACACTGTACAAATGAGATCAGTCGGCCACATCTTTCAGTCAGAGAGGGAAGTTCAATCTTTGAAGTTATGAACTAAACTAGGACTGGATTTTCTGCTGTAAACCAGTCCAATCTGTATTAAAAATGGTCACAAGCATTTCACATGTTATTACCTGCACTGGTCTAGATGTGACCATCCCCTAAACTGAGTATATAATCTGATTTTTCTGGTCTGATGTTTTTAATCTTCTAATATTTTATGGCACTAATACATGAAAATATATCTGAAAACAGGGACAGCCATGGGTTAAATGGCCACTTTGTATAATTAAGTGAATTATATATCATTTGTAGTGATACACAATCCATTCAGAACCATTTATGCTGTCCTTTAGGTAGCATTTGATACACAGAACAATACCTTATTACTGAGCTTTTCCGTTGTTGTATCTTTGTGTTCCTGATGTTAGGTCAACTTGTGTCAAACAGCAAAGTGTGAAAGCCCCTATCTAAATGTAGGATAGTAATCCAAAAAATTCAATGCCATGTCAGTGCCAAAAAAGGAACTGTACAGCCTCAGAGAGGGAGAAGCTGAGAAATATGCAGTAATAGTACGAGCACACACACAAAAAGTATTCCAATAATTATTTGAAGTAAATGTAGCAATAAACAAGTACAAAAATGAAAGGAATACTAAATTAATTTGTGCTTTGTTGCTGATGACCATGAATATTTTCTCTACTAAGAAAGTCCCTTAGTCTCTTTTTAAATTACATTCATACATGTATGAAAATATAATCTGATATAACTTTTTTATAGTACTAAGTATAGCAAATCCACCGTGGAATTAAGTATTATTATTGTTCTAAAACGATATTTCAAATACCTTTGCTTTCTTTACTGACTAGCAGGTTTACAGGAATTTTCTAATTGAACAAATTGTAGCAGAAATTAAAAAAAGCCCATTTCACAGTTTTTTCTTGGTAATTTCAGATTACCAAGAGCTTGACAGGAAGAATGATCCATGAAGAATTAGTAAGTTCTTTTAGAGTATCAACATTTCTATCATGTTATTCGTTTAAGAACATTTTGATTCCTGAAAAGAGAGGATAGACAAATAAGAACAAGTCGATACTACAGTCTAGTTTGATATATAAGCATACCACTCTGGTTTAATCCTTCATGTTAACAGCACACCAATTCCATTTCTATGCTTCTATTTCTTTACTTTCCTGATATTAATTTCATGCCTAAGTTCCTAAATGTCCTTAAATTCATCAGTCTCTTAAAATGAGTAGCTGGAAAAAGACATTCAGGTGTAGGAGTAAAAATTTTTAAAAAGTAAGATTCAAGGGACCAAATACATTTTTGAAAATTAGATATTCCTTCAGATGGTGATATCTGACAGCTAAGAGTAGGTCTAAATATTGATCTGTGTTAAGCTGCTTTCAGAAAGGTCACAATTTCAAAGTTATTTTTCTACGTTTCCTGTGATGGTCCCATTGCAGCTGAACAAATCTATTTTCTTTAAGGACATAGCACTTGATTTGGTGCTTTTAAATTCATTACAATTTATCACCAACATTTCCCTCCAACTTAAATGGACTTTCTCAGCAGGATATCCTATCCAAATCATAGCGTTCTAGATTACTCTGTCTGAGCAATCACTGTGTCTCCTAAATCACTCAATAAAATTAAACTGGGAATAATTCTGACCTGTTCTATATATTTAGAGGAAAGAGCACCGCAGTGCTAAAAGTTCCCAAAGTAACCAAAACCACACTCTATCTTATTCTTGCCTCAATTATTTTCTAAAGTATACATATCTGAGTGCTTAAAAAATATATATATATATTTTGTTTCGGGAAGGAAGTCCTTCCTACTCCTCCTTGTCATTTCCCTTCAGGATGACCTCTATCCAAATCCTCTCTAAATGTAATCTGTATTACACCAAAAACTGACCAATTATAGTAAAAGACAGCTCCCACTTCTGAGGATCTTCTAGTTTTGCAGCCACTTAGGCAAAAGTTTTTTTCCTGAAGGTGAACAATTTGAAAAAGGACTTAGTATGAGAATTCTGATACTTGCCAAGATAGCAATATACAAAATTAATTTCTCTGCAAGTGCTGGTTGTGAAGAAAACAACAAAAAAACCCTGTTCCTAAAACCTGACTCCCTCCCAAGTCCAGCTGGAGATGTGGGGAGTACAAGGTATTCTAGCTACACACTTTTTTTTATTCCAGACTTCTCAAATTCCTCTAGGCACAGATAGGAATAGTGTACAGGCAGTTAAGACTCTTATGGAAGTCTTTAATTATATGGAATACAAGTCTTTTTATACAGAATAGTGTTAATTTTCTTTCTTGCATAACTTCAGATTTTCTATTTCGCTATTGACAGACCACCAAAAAATGATGCTGTTTAGTTTGGGAAGACACTTGAAGCCAATCAACAGGAAAATTCTTGCGGAATGAACTTAAAGTCTAATTGTTGAAGGAAATTGTTTTCTTGAGGGACTAGGAGAAGCCAAGACTTCAAATAAAATATATTGGTAGATTCCTAATAGAAAAATCAAACACTACCAGAGCAAGCATCCCACCACTCCTCAGACAGTTACAAGCGAATGAAAAACTTGCTCATGCTTGTGTCACTAGTTCTCAAAAAAGCTGAGGGGTACAGTCATCCATTGAAAAAGCAGGTCAGCATATTTCTTAATTTAGTATGAAGAGATAACAGTGTATTACAGACTTCTGATATAACATCTGAGGTTTGCTTAGAAGGAATCTTTAAATGAAAGAAAAAGTAGGAATTAAAATGGCAAGGTGAAAGCTGAAAAGATAAGAGAACACAGCAGTATATCCACGACAAATAATTTTAATATGAAGTGATACTCTAAACAGAATCAAAATAAAGTTAATATTTTTTTTTGCAAAGCAATAAACTTTTTATTGTTATTAATTTCTTGTGCTAGTAGAGAAACAGAATCATAGAATTCTCAATAAAGTGCAATTCCTTTCATAATTTTTCTGATGTTTAAAGACTATAACAGTGATTTCTTCCTCTGGAAATTCTAATGACCCCAAATGCTCCATTTTTGTTGAATTTGGTGATGGTCAAACTCTACACTAATAAATCTTAATTGTCTTCTCTTCAAAGAGTGTCTTTTTAGAAAACAAGAAAAACACATGCACGGACACAGCATAGCTGATATAAATGTAATTAGTAATAACGTTACCGAGTGTGAAAGCAAAAGAACATATTAGATAAAGTCTATTCTAAAGTGCAGATTGTACAAAAGAGCAATGGTTCATCACAACTGACTAATGTCATGTGTATGTGACATATGAAGAAGCTGTCTTCTCCACGTCTGACTAATGCATAGAAGAAAAAGTTCATTTCAATTTCAAATACCTTTAACTGCTCCCTGGAAATTTTAATTCCCATTTGGCCATCTCTCAGTCAGATAATTCTATAAGACCTGACAATTTGGGTGATGAGGGAGAAGGAAGCAGCTAGTGATACTGACAGTAAGCAAGGCCAACAGACATATTTCTTTTCATATGGTAATCATTCAGTCCCAGCTGCCTTATTTCTCTGTTCTTGTTCACCTGTTTAATATTATTTGTCTGTTATGTTTGGTATCTTTTGTGTTATTTTTTACATCAGTACTCTCGCCCCGTTTTATTTTCCAGTCTCTTGAGCATACTTTTAGGCTTTTCCAAGGAGTTCTTAATTTACCCTCCCTCACTTCTAGATCTGTTTGAATGGTTAATGCATTTGTCACAATCATTTTTTGTGGTTTTGTTTTCTGTGTTTTTCTTACTGTAGTTCTGGACAGTATTTGAGATAAAGTTTATAGAACAAGTAAAGTAGCCAAATCTGCTTTGCACTGTAATTTTAATCTAGTTAAGTGTAAAATTACATCTAGAGTAAAGCCAAAGGGGGGAAATGAAGATACTGGGTTTCAGAATAACAGAGTTTAGGGGAAAAAAAATTCAGCAGGTTCAGCGCAATTGAGTGTAATAAAATAGCAGAGAGGAAACAGCAGAGAGAAACTGAAACGTGTATAATGAGATTAAAGTGTGCCCAAAGGATATGGAATGCATAACATACAGCAATAAAATGAGGAGTTTAAAAAGCCAATATGGCCACAGGAGGGAAGATAGGGAAAAAAACCCACCCCAAATAGTAAGAAAAAGCACTACAGCTGGAGCCTCACTGAAATTACATATGAAAAGGTTTATGTGGTCATCTTGACCCACAGGTTTTGATAATATTTAAAACACCAAGTACAGAGAAAGATTAGAAGGAATACAATGAGAATCTGTGAATATTAAAACTAATTAAAAAACAATCCTACAGTGTAAGACAGCTCTACTGAAAATAGAATAAGCGAAACTATTTCAAGGGACTGATGCAAGAAATTGGGAGGACCTTTATTTTTCGTGCCTACACATACTCCTACTGCCCTTTAAACAACAGGAGCTGAGAAATTACAGAGACATTCTGGCCAAAGGCATACAATGCAGGAGGCCTTGGTTTTGAATTAGAATTAAAAAAATATTTTATTCTGTGAACAACAGTAATTTCTGACATTTGAAAAAATACCTTTTTTTAAAAATTCTGATTTGGATTGAGGTAGGTAAGCACAGATTTTGAGTGTATTTTTACAAGAGGGAAAATCTCAGTTAGGATATTTAATTTTAATGTTGTAGATTTAAAGAAGTGGCAATGTTCAAATATTTCATTCATTATTTGAACAGAGAGAAAATGTTTTGATTTTAATTTCCTCAACACAAAACATTACTTTCTCCATAATAACCCATTGCATTGTGGAGAAAGTTATACGTTTCATCTGCACTGCCCGATGGGCCAGTCGTTTTGTAGGTATTATGTGGTTGAGGAAAGCAATTTTCTTCTTTTAAGGGAGCTACAGTACTCAGGGAGACCAGCAAATAGCATAGCAAATCTTGCTCTCCACCAACTCTTACAAAGACTGACATTTCAAATAAGTTTTGAAACCACATTTTCCCAGACCTTACAAATATCTCTTTCTAATGAATTATTTTTATTTGCCCAAAAGCTAGCAGAAATCAGCAAAATTTATTTTTATTTCACTTATGGAAAATCAAAGATTTTTCTGGGAAAAAAGTAAGAATTTCAATTTTATTGAAATGCGTTTTCTGTTTTAAATCAATTCCAAAACATCAACTTCACAAACACTATCACAGTTTAAAAAAAAATAAATTAAAAAAATCTGTGGTTTCCATCTGAAAACTACACAGAACATTCTGTCCATTACACTATCATTGCCTTCCTTTCAGTTTCTTTCTCTTCCTCCCCACCTTACTCTGTCTGCATTTAAGTCCAAGTTCTTCTACTGCATGACTGACTCACACAGATATTCTTACCACACAAATTAAAGGCCTATTTTTTGCTACCACTTGAGCCAGTAGCCTTTATAAGTAAGGGAGGTAGGTTCCTGCAAAAGGTAGTTCAGAAAAAGTTGTGATCCTTCTGTGAATCACCTTCTGAGAACTTTATTGTTTATCAGTTTAGAGGGAGCCTAAGGAGACTAGCTGAATAAATCAGATTCATGAAGTTGAGCAGGTTAACAATGTTTTATTTTCCTTATGCAGCCACCCCTCAGAACAGCAGCTTTTCAGTAAACTTCCAGGGACAAATATTTTATGCTAGAAGAGATACACCGAGTCACTAATTTAGCTGTGAGTTCTGTATGAAAATAAGTTTAGACATGATTTAGTAATTTGCTTCAAATAATAAAACAAGAACTTTTCAGACAGAATAATAAAAATCAAGCACTGAATAAAGCAATTGGTATTGAAAAAACCTTGCTTTTAGCAGGATCCTAATTTGGATATGTTTTCCTGACTGACCACTGACAGAATAAGCCTGCTGAGCTAACTGACCTAATACGGAAGCTAAGAAGGAAAAATTCACAACGAAATCAGAGCATGAGAAACAAATATTTAAATAGTTTGAGAGTTACATTTCATGTGTCATTTCGATGTACCATTTATTTCTGAAGATAATTTATCACTGTTGCAACCAGCATGAAATTTTACAAGTAGATCTATACCTCTCCAAATTCATGAAACAATACTTTTGATGTTCTTGTACACTAAAGCAATGCAGAGAATTGCATAGTTCCTGCCACTGTTTTTTGGCACTGTAGCACTGTTGGCTAGAATGGAAACTGGCCCTTAGCTACCTAGAACTATCATTCAGAATACCTCAGAGGTAGGTTCAACAAAATAAATAATGAAAATTTCCCCATGGAGAAAAATAGGGATTTCTCGCAATTTAAAAATAAATTAGAAATAAGATTTTAGCAACACAGATCTGGAAAGGGGGGCAGTTGACAAAGAGAAAACAAGCTAAACTAAATTTTTATATGTTAGATTCAAACCAATTTTATTTCAGATGTACTGTTAATTCTCATGTTTATGTCTGTTACTTACCATTACTCAAATGAAACTTAGTTAACTAAACACAGTTTTAAAGAAAGGCCTTTTACTGGACAAATTGCCTAGCAATGAAGAGCCTCAGCATGAACACAAGACAAGCATGGCATAGCTGTCCTCTTTTTCCTATGGACTCATGTTATTTTAGAAATTGGTTTTTATCTTCAGTACCTGGAGTATATATACTCCATTCATATACATATGAATCCTAGAATGTTTGTATTATGGCTAGTACATCCCTTATTATCATGATCTCTTGTAAAAGTCTAGGAAAAGGCTAGCCTAAAGGCTTTCTATACTTTTCCTTCTGGATATTTTAAGAATACTTGATACACTTTATATTTTGTGTCCAGTAAAAATAGTCATTTTAATACTGGACAAATATGCCATGTCTTTCATTCCAAAAACCCAGTCCTTTAAACTCACATTCTCATTCCAGTTCTGGCTTGAGGATCCATCCTTATATACTACTCAGAATAATTCCCTAAGGATCATGCTTTGTGTTAGAGTATTTAAATAATACTTTTTAGCATTAAACTCTAAATCTATATTTATTGTCCTCTGACAAAGTTGAAAACCAAACACTTCCAAAATATGTTTTGTTTTTAGAGCAGAGTGAGTTTCCACTATAAATGTAAAACTTTGCCTATTGACAAATATCCACAAGCATGGTAGAAAAATTAGCAGTAGAGAAATATGGATGTGTATAACATACACAGTTATTATTTTGATGTCAAATGAAGTGATACACCTTTTTAATTAGTTTAAGAAGTAGAGTCCAATTCTTTTCTCAGTACACAAATATAAAATTACATGCAATTCCACACCAAAATGAGTAGCTGTAGATCAGGACTCTTGAATCCTTAACTATTTAATCTATGAGTATTTAAAACCTTATTGTGTAAAGACTCTCAGCTTTCTTTTTACAATGTTTTGAAAGTAGTTTAATACGCTTATTCAGATTAACGAGTCAAATCAAATATTTTTTCCATGCTTACATACATTAAACTAAAAATATCCCATATATTCATATTTCAGTTCCTATTTTTTGCTTTACTCAGTAAAATTCACTCATTGAACAGACTTTTGAGCCATTGTCTTTTATCTTCTGACAACAGAGCGTGTTATGTTCTTATGTAGTGTCCACAACGTACACTACAGCAAAAACATTTTATAGATTTTTACAGAGTAAAGGGAGGAGGGGAAATCTTAAGACATATTTGGCATTACAGTCTTGAAGATACTGCACATTACCTCTCAAGGTTTGTATGCCATTTAGTCAATGAGCCAAAACCAGAAGTGTTAGCTATTGGCATGACTTTAGCTGATAAACTGTATTTATTATTTTTGAAGATATTTGTATCTGTAGATATGGTGTATATATAAATATTTATATTTTATGTATATATAAACACATAAATTTTATGTCATATTTTTTATTAAAATTTTTTATCTTTATAAAAGTAATTTTCACTGACAAGCATCTTATTGGTAAGAATTGTGTCTTTATATAAACACTAATCCATGTAATAACAAGCATAAATGGTTATAATGCAGTATGTTGCATATAGCAAGAGTACCTTTTGACCACTAAATTAGGACTAAAGTTTCTGCTCGATGTTAAACCAAGGAGCACATGAAATCCACTTGTAATGTATTACAAGGCAGCTAGTGCAGTATCTATATTTTCCAAACAGCATAATTCTCCCCTCATTTTAACAGATGTGTTCTTAACAATCTCGCACATTATTACCAGTTTTAACAAAAAACATTAAAAGATAACTGTTCTTGAACCCGGCATAGGAAGTTCAGATCACAAGGGTTGGACTCCATCTGAATATGCAGTGCACTCTGGAACAGAGAGTCTTTGGCTGATTGAAATTCATTTCACCTTTGTGGTGCAGAAAAGCTGTCAAGCATCGTCAATTAAATTGTTAACATATTTAGGGACAAGACCCCAGACTGGCCAGATGTTTGAAGTGGACCAAACAAGACATTTTTGTTATGGTGAGCACCCCAAAAAGACAAGGTTCTTCACTGAGGAAAAAATCAGCTTCTATCACACTACAAAACTTCCTGCATCTAAAAAAAGATAAAATAAATTTTTGAAAAGTAACTAGGAAGGAGAGTACAGAAAACACAGGTTTTCAAAAATATCTCTCTCCCTCTCCCCTTCCCCTCACTAATGTCCTGAAAAATCCTAGAAGAGCCTATTAACCATCTGTCTGAACTGGGCCTGAGTTCCAACTTTCTGTTCTATTGGGTAAAGTAAGCTATTGCTGAGTCCAATGCAGAGCACAAGGATGACTGTCTTCAACTATGATTAGGACAGATTTATCCACTGTATGTTTTGTAGATAGTTCAGTACTCAAACTATAAATGCCTTTTTCCTCATAACTTGATTGGAGCAGATATTTTCTTAATAGTGGTTTTTCACTTGCTTCAAGGAGAATCACAGAATCACTAAGGTTGGAAAAGACCTGTAAGATCATCAAGTCCAACCATCAACACAACACCATTATTTCCATTAAATCATGTCCCACAATGCCATGTCTACACGTTCCTTGAACACCTCCAGTGATGGTGACTCCACCACCTCCCTGGGCAGCCTGTTCCAATGCTTCACCACTCTCTCAGTAAAGACATTTTTCCTAATATCCAGCCTGAACCTCCCCTGGCACAACTTGAGGCCATTTCCTCTTGTCCTGTCACTCGTCACTTGGGAGAAGAGACCAACACCCACCTCTCTGCAACCCCCTTTCAGGTAGTTGTAGAGAGCGATGAGGTCTCCCCTCAGCCTCCTCTTCTCCAGACTGAACAACTCCAGCTCCCTCAGCTGCTCCTCATCAGACTTGTGCTCCAGACCCCTCACCAGCTTCGTCGCCCTTCTCTGGACACGCTCCAGCACCTCAATGTCCTTCTTGTAGTGAGGGGCCCAAAACCGAACACAGGATTCGAGGTGCGGCCTCACCAGAGCCGAGTACAGGGGCACGATCACCTCCCTACTCCTGCTGGCCACACTGTTTCTGATACAAGCCAGGATGCCGTTGGCCTTCTTGGCCACCTGGGCACACTGCTGGCTCATCTTCAGCCGGCTGTCGATCAACACCCCCAGGTCCTTTTCTGCGGGGCAGCTTTCCAGCCACTCGTCCCCAAGCCTGTAGCGTTGCATGGGGTTGTTGTGACCCAAGTGCAGGACCCGGCACTTGGCCTTGTTGAACCTCATCCCATTGGCCTGGGCCCATCGATCCAGCCTGTCCAGATCCCTCTGCAGAGCCTTCCTACCCTCGAGCAGATCAGCACTCCCACATAACTTGGTGCCATCTGCAAACTTGCTGAGGGAGCACTCAATCCCCTCGTCCAGAGCATCAATAAATATATTAAACAGGACCGGCCCCAAAACTGAGCCCTAGGGGACTCCGCAAAGAATTAATACAAAGGGAATTCTGTCCTATCACTTATGGCTGTCACCAGAGTTCCTCTCCAACCTCCTAATTTCACAGCTAAAACTCTTTTTAGACATCTAGGCATAGATTTCTATGAAGCAGAATAATTGAAAGTGAGTTTTAAGAAAATGACCGCTTGCTTTGTTTTCCTCCTTTTATGCTGCCAAGTAGGCCATCAGACCGGCAAGCCAATGAGTATTGTTTTTCTTGCCTACCAGAGACCAGTGTTATTTTCTTTACTTAGTTCTTCAACTAGTTGATCATCTGGGATTTTGTATCATAAAGGAGCAGAGAGAGACAGTGTGAGCTGAGAATTGTCCATTTTAAAGGAGGAATGAGAAGGCGGGTAGCTAAGTGATAAAATGCATCTCTTACCTATTGCACACTGGCAGATAGCATTCAGAGAACAATTTACCATAGCAGAAGAGAGCAACGAGCAAAGAAAAGATTCAAAAGTCAGTCTCTTACGTAAGATACCCATACTAACCCTATTTAATACTAACCCAATCTAAAACATGTTATTTTAGTGAACAAAACAGTGTGGTAAATCAAATACATGAGTAATAATACAAAAAAGCAGTTACCATAAGCATTGCCTCTTTTAAGTAAGTAACATCAGCAGTTAGATTATCTTTCAGTCCTTATCCTTGTACATACCTGCCTATCATTAATGGAAGTACAAACACTTTTTAACACCAAGCATCCAACTTTTGATCCGACTCAGTGGCTGCCCCTTCATTTATAGCATCAGGATACAGTGGGAACCTTCCACTCTTTTGGAAGCAGTTATAGTGTGTACATGTTTTTGCCTTTAAAGCCCATAGGCTATTTTCATACACCCAGAAACTTTCCTGGTAAACATGTTGAGGCATTTGAACAGTATTAAGTCGGTGGAATGTCACCTTCCTACAAGTTTTGGGCTGTGTTCAGAATTGGAACAAAACTCTGTCACCGGGAGTGCTGACCAAAGCATTCATCAATTCATGTCCTAAGGTGACACCAGATGACTATTAGAATATTCTGATATTATGCTGAGTATTTGGCACTAACTTTACTAACTTCTCCTTTACATAAATCTTTAGAGGCACAGTGCTAACTACACAGAATGCAGGTATTCATCATGCAAGTAAGAGCGGTGGTAGCAGATTTATAAAGTCAATACTATCCCTTCTAGTTTTTGCTTTGATACTCTTCAGAGAAGGCACTTGTATGGAAAGGTAGGCATCTATGTAACCATTAAAAACTGTAAGTCTGAATTAAACTTTGGCAAATCATAAAGCACATTTTGGCTCAAACTACATACCAGAGAAAGGGGGTCATCTGAAGTGCCCGTACACAAAGGCATGTAGATAAGGGAAAAAAATGAGAGGGACTGGAAGTCTGTGAGCAGTTGCAGAGTTGTAGTATCTTTAGAATTACAGAGATGCAACACCATAGCACATGTAACAGGAGTGCTGTGTTAGATGGATACAGACATTTCAGGGAAAAAAAGCAGGGAAACCAAGGCAGCAATATAAAGTGGTATTAGCAATCCAAGACATTTTTGACTTGCGTTGGACACTATTTTTGATACATGCCAGCTGGATGAGCCAATAGTAGATGCAGCAGCACACCTCTCCTCTTTGTGAAAAGGCGAAACTGGCTGAGAATTGGTAGTGCAAGGCAGCCTTGAGTGCCATAACCATGAGAGGGTAGAGTTTAAGAGACTGTGGAAGTGAGGAAGGCAAGCAGTAGTATCAGGACTCTGGGCTTCAGAAGAACACACTGGTTTGTTTAGGGAACTGATAGGATCCCTAAAGATCAAAAGAGTGAAGAAGAGATGATTGATCTTCAAGGTCAACCATATGAGTAGACCTTTTTTTTATTGTTTTGTTCTTCCCTTGTATGTTGTCAAGGCACAGTGAGACCCGGGCACATGCTGCTGTTTACTGTAGATCTGAATGTGCAGCTGTCTGTGCAAATGAGCATCAAAGAAAATTAAGCAATGCTTTAAATCCTTCTAACCCTTAAAGTAGGGGCCTAAACCTAAGTCTTAACTACAAAGAGCCATAATCCAGAGTCTGGAATGCTCTATGGTAAAACTAAGTACAGAAAGCTAAACTGGTCTTGTTTCAGAAGCAAATATTCCCCCCTGCTTATCTAGGGACTAGCATGATTGTGTAGAATGAAAGGAAGTTAAAGCAGGTATCTGTTGTCTTCTGTCAGGGGAGACTTTGGAGATACAAGACTCATACAGCTTTTGCATCAAGAAGTGATGTTGTAGATAGACTCACTTCAGGAATATTAACTGCATCCATCCCTGCAGGCCAGAGTAGGCAGAGTTACAGCTCCTCTGTGGGCCCTGAAAACACTGAGGAATAGAGTTGCTCCCTGTAAAGAAGTCTGAAATCACTCCTGTTCACATTCAGGAACATTAGAAGGTAATTTAGCTGGTATATAGGGACTTCAGCTAACAAAGTCCAGAATATAGCTTCTGTTTAGTTGCACCTCATTCTGAAGGACTCTAAGTGACTGCTGGAGCCTTAAGCCTTCTCCTGTGCCAAATATTTCTGTGAAAGTCAGTATTCTTAAAGCACATAAGGAAATGACAGTAGGTTTTGAAGGTTTTTCCACAAGTTCCTTGGAAAGAAAACAAACAAACAAAACCCTGGAGAAGTTCTCTGGGAATGTTTGAATTTTATTTTGTTATTAACACAGGATGAGATTATTCAAGGTCAAACATGCCCCTACTCCATGACTCGCCCAGGATCTGGGAGCTGTCAGAGCTGCCTGGGTGTTTACCCTGATGGAGAGCCTAGACATACTGGAGGCAATAGGAGAAGTTTGCCCAAAGCACAGAAATTATTGTTCAATCATATTATTCCCTTACTACCAAGTCTTTCATTAGTTCAGTGAAAATCTGGTATAGAAAGAAATATACTCAGAAACCATTCTCACTATTATTGTGTAAGTTTAAAAGTCATGAGTGTTACTGTGACCCGTTCCCCCCAAAAAGGGAGCTACGGTCTTATGCTCCCACAAAATAAAAACTTTTTGGAAACACGAACTATGAAAAAAAAGAAGAAATTTTTGAATGTCTCTTAATAAAGAAAATGATGATAAAAACAAAAAATTAGTTGATGCCATAGTAACCTTTAGGATTTTTTAATACTGTCAAGTCACATATGGTCTTTTTCCATTTCACTCAGTTCTGCTTCTGGGTTGACAGAGCTTCACTTCTACATCTGTCAGAGGTATTGCTACTGCAAGCTTATCTAGAAGGTACTATACCATATTCCAGTTGCCTGTCTTACACATTGAATTCATGTTGCCTTAAGCACAACATAAAGCTGTTCACTGACTAGCAAAGAATAAAAAACCCCTTTTTACTTGATCCTCACTTATTAGCATCACAACCTCAACTTTTGGTTTTGTGTTCTCCAATTCAGAAACCAAACTACATTGGTGTCCATATGCTTGTGTAAGTTCTGCACAAGAATTTGGAAGCATTGAGAGATACAAGAGAAAGCTTGTGAGATAGGGAATTATATTGCTTCCACTTTATCCACAAACAAGAGATTCATCACTCAAGATTTATGCTGTTTGACTAAGGTCTGATAGCAGGTGTGAGGCAAATGTGAAAAAAGGCACCAGAAGTCCGAAATTATTCTTTTCCAAGAATTATTTTGTTGCAGCTTAATTTATTGCCTGAAAATGTTCATGCTAGAATGGAGCGTGAACCAAAACCTAAGCTCAAATCCTCTTAAAGAACTCATTGAGAGCCCATGACTTCGTCCTCATTACCTAATTAATGATCCTCAATGGGGAGTGGCAAGTCATCTCCTAGTTTACATCCAGTTGATTTCATTTTTTACAGGTAACTTTTTTCAGAAAAGATGTCAGACTGCAGGGAGTAGCAGGTATTTGATTATTATTTATTCTTTACTAATGCACAGCACTGTTGATTCTTTGTTCAAGTCCCTCCTCCCCTTTCCTTCTGAGTCCACAGATAACTTGCTCCATTTAGTTTTCATAACAGCATATGACTCATTATCCAACACATACACTAGGACATTAGAAAGAAAGCAACAATCTTTGATGGCAATACATCAACCAAAGTACTTTTCTGCTGTCGTTTAAGCAAATGACAAGGGAATAGAACTTCCAAGTCTTTTGCAAAACTCTAAACTAAAATATTTATTTCTTAATTACAAAGGAAAAAGAAACTAGAACAAAGGCCCATTGTAGCTGAAAGGGCTTTTCTCCTTATTCCATAATTAAGAAATTAATGAAACATAGATGAATTAGGGTGTATGAAAAAAGAGTAAGGAGGCATTTGGGCAAAGATGAGAAATAGAAGGGGGAGACGGAGGGTGTTTCATATGGCATCTGGCTGGCATCAAGAAGGATGTTCGTCAAATACTGTTGCCTGGTTTACTTCATGCACATGCCTTAGAGCTCTAAGTCACCTTTCAATGAATCCATTCATTTGAAAGTTGATCACAATAATCTCTTCTACTTTCAAAGTTTACTTTTATGTATCTGACAAAAACGGGTCCTTGAAAAAAATTTTTTTTCTAAATTCTTAGATTTCTTGAATTACTCAAGTTCCTCTAGCTAGCTCTCTGGAAAGAAAACATCATGTTTCCTTAAGAGTCATTGCATTTGATTTATGTAAAATTTTTTTAAGCATTTTCCCATATATTCATAAGCAAATTTAAGCCTAAGAAATGTAATGATTTTTAATGGTAGGAAAAATCTTGTTTTGTTTACAACAAAGAGATGTGAAGATGACCCTGAAATTGTGAACTACTTCATGCTAAGACTACCTAACCTTCCATGTTAACCATGTCTCCTATATCAGACAATTTTATTTTTCTGAGCAAGCCATAACAATTTTGTAACTTCTTTTAACCACCATCATGCATTGGCTTACAAAGCTTCCTAGATAGTTCTGGTAAATAATGAGGGCCTGAACAACAGGATATACATTGCAAGAGCCAACACAGGAGTTCATGAAGTTTCTCCCAGCCCTCATATCTAGGAAAGATTCCTAAAATTCTACAAACCCAATTCTGAACAGACTAAGATCGTCAGTTGCATAAATGTAGTGATCTAGTAGTATTTGAGATGCCTGGTTGTATCTGAAACATCTGCATGTAGCTGGAAGATCAAACACAGAGTCTATGGAAAACTCATCCTGAAGTAGCAGCACGAGATGAGGTAATCTCATACAGCTAGACAGCTATAATGGGAACCGATATACTTAACGGATGTACAAGCATGCTAGGTGCCTGTATGTAGAGAGCTAATTTTAGGTGTCTTAATCCCAAATACACAATGAATAGATGGCCAACAGATTTATTGCATAAATCAATGAATAAAGAATTTCACCACCTGAGTCCAGAACAGTAATTTGTAAGTTCAAGAGGGAAGTGTCAGATGTAGAAGTACAACTTGGTCTTGCAGTTCATACGAGAACTCTTACGATCTGTGAAGTAGTTCAACAGTAGCTGGAACAAGACTGCTGCTATTACTGAAGGCAGACTGAAGAAGACATGAACAGCAGTATGCAAGACCATTACCAAAAATAAACTAAAAAGGCAAGACATACACATGTAAGGTTTGGAACTTGTTCAATGTCACAACAAACAGCTTGTTAACAGAAAAATTGGAAGATGGGAAAAGGTGAAATTCTGTTGGAGCATCAGGATAGCATTGGGAAGAAGCATGGAACTAGTACAGATATGCTTTCTTGTTTCTGAGGAAGAAGGAGGTGTGGTGTACTTTTAAAGACTAGTTGTTCAGAAGTCCGTAAGATGTTAGCTTTGTATAATTTGCCAGCAGAATGACAGGTGAAGCATTTGCTTTAAACTTGTACAAGGAAATGTACTTTGGAAGGAACAATTTAACCTAATTGTACACAGATAGGTTGATAACTAATTCAGGGCCTTTTCACAAGAGAGATTAAAAAGTCCATGTGGACACTACAAAGTGGCTGCTTAGCCTGAATAAAATGAAATAAATCTTGAGACCAACACTGAAAGTTATCAACAACATCTGAAATAAACATTCCAACAGAAGCCAGCCTATAAACTCACTTTCTTTTTAGGTAAGTCCATGCTAGTTTGCGTCGCAAAGAAAAAACCCTACTCCGAGACTCAAGGATGAAATTGCACAGTCCTGTATCTCTATGTTGGAGAACAGTTTTTGCCACTGCAGATGCAAATTGTTTTCTGTCCATCTGACAGGAAGGAAAGGATTAAGTCTACCCAAATCATAATTTTGTGTCATGTCTCTATGGACTACTTTTCTTTGGTTTCTTCTCATAATTTTTTGTGCAAATGCATAGCACCAAAGTAGACAAAGTTACTGTACATTGGAGTTTGTGGCAATGGGATTTTTGTACTGGCCAATGTATGTAAACCTGTCCAGAAACAAGGTTTTGAAAGAATTACTGGAATGATTTCTCTTTTTTGTTTTATGATTTATGGGGAAAGTTAAATTGTCTTATTACTAGGAACTAAACAACTGTGAATTTGCTAGGCATACAGCAGTTTAGTTTACATAATTTTGTTTAGTTTAAAATTGTTATCTTGTGCTAAACCAGGGTTGGGTTTACCATTCCATCAGGCTTTCTGCAGAATACAAAGATGATTTCTGAACTGGAAGACAAGGGGGAAGGAGAGGTGTGATATTTTCATTTCCCTGGAGCCATGCAATCATGTTCAGTTATAAATCTGTTGTCACTTCCACTGATCAATAACTCTTAGCAATAAGCACCACTAGCCACCAGCTTGACACTGATGAATGGTATAACCAAGAATGGGAGAAATCTCCTGATAATGGCATCTAGACTCAAAGAAGTCATCCATCCTCCTCTTTCTTTCTCCCATCCTTTATTCCAAGGAGTTACTGCTCTAAATGGGTACCACTCCCTTTTTCCTCAAGTTATGTTTAGTACTAACTTTGCTTTAGTGCTGTCTTACACACATGCATCTTCCTATGCAACTCACTAATTGATCCATCCCTCCATAGCAATTTCTGAAACATAAGCAAGAGCTTTAAGTATATAAGTACTTCTGTTTCCCCACAAAGAAGTTCAGAAGCTAGAAACAAGAGAAACCTTCATTATACAGCAAAGTTAGTTTTCCATGGATAAAGAGCCAAGCAATCCTCAAGGCTAGCTGTTGAACAATTTATTTTATTAATGCCTGGGAGAAGAGTCTCAGATTTCTACACATATATATATTTGCCTATATACTTATTTTATCTATTTAATTTAGAGTAGCTTTGATGTTAGGTTCCCAAGCCCATGTAAGCAACATAGTTCACTGTTGGTAGCATCAATTTAAGCCAGTATGACTAAGACAGTAGAGTCAAGCTTCCACATTTATGCAATGATGATGGTATCTATTTATCTACCACATTGTAAAATAAGGATTTTTCTTGAATTTGTCTTCAGTTTTAAAGCTAATACACTTATTCTTAACTCTCATTCTTCTGGATTTTACAAAATTGCTTCACAGGAAGAATTGAGGCACCCTGACAGGGGAAAATATTCGTTCTGTACAATTTCACCTAGAACAAAACTTAAATTCTTTTTTCATTTATTCAAATGGTTGTAAGCCATGAATTAAATAATACAGCATTTTCATGGAATTTGCAGAATTTAATGTTAATCTCTGGTTTTGTTTGAATGAAGACATATTTTTCTATTCAAACGCAATTTTGTGCAAACAAATGTCTTCTGTATCTTAAAGATTCAGGTCAGGTCTCTAAATCTGAAGGCCCTATTCCTATCTGTGAAAAAAATATTAATATGGAACACACTTCTATGCTCTAACTATGGTTTGGTGGTTTTTTTTCTTATTATTTGATCTTAATAGCATTCTTTTTGAAAAGCATAGAATCATTTTTAGATTTTTTTAATGAAGTTAGTTAAAAATAAAAAGCTGCAAAAGACATTGATGTACAAACAAATTTTTCTTCAACTCCAACAGATGGGGAAACTCTATTCTCCAGATCATGCCTTACAAGGAAGACAAAACACAAACATGTTGCATTGGTTTGGGACAAAGTAATACTACAAGTGTTTTAAGGGAACAGTATCTGTAATCCTTTCACTGTTCACTTCCTAAAAATTTGAGTCATCCATTTCATGCCATCTCATCTAACATTGCAATGCTACCCTTCAATTTATCTTCCATTTGGTGGACACACAGGAAACATTCTCAGTGACAGCCTCCGAGATTTCCTTTGATTATTGTTGTGCTCAAGTGTTCCTCTAAAGAAGAATTATTGCAGTCCCAAATGGCTCTTACAGGAAAGGGTTAAATGCATTATATAGGACAAGTCATGTCACAATATCCTGTTATTATGGCTAACACCTGCATAAGTCACACTTCGAGAAAGGGCACAACCTAATAAAGCATACCATCAGATTTAAAAAGCACAATCATGCCCTAGATAAGCTTACCTAATTTTAACAGAGCAGTACATATCTTAGTGTCCTTAGGAAAGATACCAAGCAACCCTTAGAGTCTTCAGCTATATACCATTCATAGACAGATTGTTTTACAGCCAATCTACATTTTGTATTAAACTGCTTGGCTCTGCATTCCAGTCCTCTTACCGCTTTGGTCTGTGTTGCATCTTCACCACACATACTCTCTGTACAGAATTCTATCTGAAGCCAAAGTACTGACTGCCCAATTAGTAGCTGCACTGTGGATTACAAAAAAAAGTTCTAAATTTGTACTGTACATCTGCAGCAGTATTGTTCCTTTCTTCTCTTGTTTGCTGCTTTGAGGATAACAGTAGCTTTATTGGCAGCTTGCAGCATTGTCAAGAGGCAAGAAAACATCACAGTAGTAAAGATCTTCTGTTAAAAACACAGCAAAAATCCCACACAAATACTAGAAAGGTGCATTTTCTCAGCTTTTACCCTAATTACAAATAAAAGCACAACACCTGTGCTATCTAGTAACAATATAATCTAGTCACTGTCATATTGCTCTTTCTCACATGATCACTAACTTTGCTAGTCAAATGACAAGCTCAGATTTAGATTTATTTAAATACTATTTTGCCAACAGTATATGGTATGGTCTTACAACAGAAATCAAACTGAATTCCACTTTTATTGTTCATTTCTCCTTCTGGAAAGAACAGCAATTAAATAATCAATAGGCCTGATTCTTTTTTTACTGCATAGACATAGAAATATGGCAGAAAACGCAAATTATTTCCTGTATTGCTTTTACCAGAATAAAGAGGTGTTCTCTTTATGTAACATTGTCACACTCAGAATGTTATTTTTTAATCACTTCTCAAACATCAACTTTTTTGATTTACCTAGGCTAGAACAGAATTGTTTGGGAATATTGTCCATTTGCTAGGAACTTGTCTTTTTTTTTTTTTTGAGTCACACTTATTTTTATGACCATTCATTAGCAGTAGGTTCTTCCCCCTCTCCATCTCAAGCATGTGTTATACCTGCTGGCATTACAGCTTTCTCTTTTAACTTATTCAATCTAAGAATAGTTTACAGCAAGTATGCAAATAACTAGCTAATGGTGCACTTATTAGTGGCTTCCGTAATGCATGTTCAATTTAATAATCTTTTATGAATCAGTCAGCTGCAGATCATCTACGAACTGCAGATCTAATGCAGCTGAGGCAACAAGCTAGAGGAACTAATGAGTAAATCCTTAGGAGAAAAAACAAGCTTAATATTTCTACAGTGTGACAGAGAAATTTTAAATCAGAAGAATTTGAAAGTGGTTACCATCTGACAGTCTGTGTGAAACAAATAAAACCTCTGCCAGGTTACCCATGCACTGTTGTTCTCACTTCTTCCACCACACAGAACAGCTTCACATCATCTAACCCAAAGCAAGATATTTAACGGTATCTTTAATCAGAGACCAAAACGGACAAAACTAGGGTTGGTTTTTTTTTTTTAATATGTTCAAACAATTCCTCCCTGGGAGTGATTAGCTAAGTGTTCGCACTTCATGTTGCATTGAACCATATCTCATCAACACCAATCCATTCAGTTCAGTGAGCTCCAAGAGTTACCTCTTTAGACACTCCTCCTTCCGTCCTGCTCCAATTTACCACAAGAAGTTTTAGTTCAGGTCAATAACAAGGAACTACTATGCGATGCTACCAATAGGCAAGCAGTAAGGCTAGCTTTTATTTCAAGGATCTAATTTTCATTTTTGCTGAAAGGACTCCAAGCCCTACCATTCACTTGTTATTTCTTCATTTTGCTCTTCTAACCTCATTTTCATTTATCTTAGTAGTTTATAGTTTGGACACTACCTATCATTTCACTTCAAACTTACAAGATCAACTGGACAAAAATCATGCATGCCGTCTCATAAGGATTTATATTTCACATTAAAGAATTATTTCCTTTTAGCTGGGGTCACAGCTACCTGCCTCTCTTTTCCACTATACTAGTTAACCACAAAGATTAGACCCCTCAGGGGCAGCCACCTGCACATTCACTTCAAGAAAAACAAATGGAAATTGTCCTGTCATTTTTGAGCACAGCATATTTATCTACCAGATATTTAGGAAAAAAAGACAACTGATTCAAGGGCATGGCAGTATAATGTGCTTTTTTTGGTAGAAACGTATATACTTTACAATAAAATACTAGTAGCGTTTTAAGTAAGCATAGGTAGAATCCTCAGATATTCCATTGTCAGTGCTTGTTCTAAACTTTAAGATGAGAGAAAAAGAATATAGGATGAATAAAACAAGAAAAAAGTTGAGATTAATAAGATAAAAGTTATCCTGAACCTGAACTGAAACACTGTACTTTTTTTTTTTACAGCGACAGAGTTTCTTCCTTCATCTTCTTTCTTTCCAGCCAGGATTGAAATCAGAAGTCCTAGAGCACTATGAGACAGACTATGGCGCTCAGAAAGGGAATGTCTGCTCCAGTACTTAAGCTTCATGGATCATGTCTAGTTTGGCTTAGCAGTTCTACTGTCATGGTTAGAGATTTAGGAATATTCTCTTTTTTATTTGAGTGATTTTGGTATTGATTAAGCTCTCTTTCAACCTCCCTTCAAAGTCTGAAATGCAATTTTACTGAACCTTCATTTCTTCCCATCCAGAGATAAATTGCAAAAGGAACCACAGTCACACTAACACACATAAATGAATGCCATCTTGCTACAGCGCAGCTAAATGTAGTTATTGTAAAAAGACGTTTTATGTACACACACTTTATCTGAAGTGAAGGAAAACTAATAATACAGACTAACTACTTATTTATAAAGAGAAAAATTGTGTCCAAGTCGGTGTTCCCTTTCCCTGTGGGTTCCTTTTGAGTTTCGAAATGGATTATTCCATTAGGGGAGAAAAAAAAAATTTAAAAACCACATTGCAAATATTTCCTGAACAGGAAAATACTGCTACTAATAGAGTAATAAAGTTACCACAGAGCTAAGTTTTTCCTTTTTCCACCGATCTTTCAGCCATCATTACAGCACCAGGTCTCAGGAGAATAAAAGGAATGAGCCAAATAGAAAGACTTTCATTTTTACTTATTCTTTTGTTATGCTTTTCTACATCAACACCTCTAAAAGCTCTCTTATCTTTCTAGTCCCATTTGGGATTTTCTTCCTATTTCATAAGTCATGGCAGCACACAAATGGGATCTTTGAGAAGTGAACACCTATTCTGGCACTTGCTCACAAGCAGACAGAAATCTTAAACATGGAGCCAAAACCAACAGAGCTAGTCCATTATTTCTTTCAAATAGTCTAGCAATAAAGACTTCCAGTTTGACTGAGAGCTTAAACCAGGCTACCTAATATTAATAATATCTGCTGGTTTTAGGATATTTTTAAATATTAGAAGCAGCTAATTTGATTTTATTAATTATACAACATCATGTAAAATTATGATAATGGACTTCTTATACTGTACTGAAACAAAAATATTTAGTTGCACATTAAAAATTAAAATTCACAAAAAGCATTAAAATACATATTAAGGTCATTTTGTAATAGCCTTTCTTCTACCTTAAGGTTTCCTCTGAAGAGGGGAATCTTATGCTTAACAGTTTACATATATTAAAAGTGCATTCAAAATAAATCAGTCATGGAAAATCAGTTGTTTTGAAAAACTACGGTGTAAATCATAAGAAAAGCAGAAGAATAAAATCCATGTTCACCATTAAAAAGTAAATTAAATGCACAGCACACATTAAGTTCATGACACTTAACTGGCTTGGGTCTTTGAAAACTTTCACCAAGCTCAAACTGTGGAATTACTTTAAAATGCTCTCCTAGACATAGGCTGACAAGAATAAATTTATAATGGAGGAAAAAGACAGACAGAAAATAGGTAGGCCAAATAATGTCATAGGAGAAGATTCATTAATGGACATTTTAACTTCTACCTATGCAAGTCAAAGCAATGCCTGGTGCAATGTTGCAAGATCAATCTCTAGCTAGAGAATAACAGTAGAAGCCATAGGTGCTTTTCAGGACTTTGGCTAACACAGCAGTATGTGTTAGCTCCCCACATCTCTCAGGTGAGTAACTCTATAGATAGCAGAACCTGTAGTCTCATACAAGAAAGCCCATATTCTTCTGCTTTGCTTATATTGCCTTATTCCTCCAGCAAGCATTCTAGAAATATTCCTGAAGGCTGCCTTTTTCTGCACTCATTTATTATTATTTTTCTTAAAGAAGAGTTTATTCATTTCTCTTGCATACATATTTAAGTCAGAGCATACAAACCGCATTGTTATATAGACATTTCATCAGAGGGAGGAATAATACTAACAGAAATCGGGTCTATGGTATTTCTAGTTCTAGGAAAACAGAACACAATTTAATGTCATGGTATTCAACTAGCTCACTCCACCTCAAACCTCCTGACCAAGGTATGGAATAACATTGGAAAAGGTTCTGAGATGGACTGTAACAATGACTACGGGGACATACAACTAAATAAGTTAAGTCACCTCAGACTAGAAACAGTTGAGGAGATACATGGTAGATTCCTATTCCTAAAAATCAGAGAGAAATCACTTGTTCCCTGGGTTTTTTTTCCAATACAAGAATTAAGGGCCACCAAGTTAAAGGAGATGACAAGTTTCAAACAGGCAAAAGCCAGTTCTTCATGCTACAGATAGTAAACTTGTAGGACCTGCTGCCAGAGGATATTGTGACTAATAAATGTCTACGAAGGTTCAAGGAGACACTTGACAAATATTATGATGACAAATGTGCTAAGGGTTATCAAATGCACAAATATGTGTATGTCTCTGTAAGGCCCCCAAAGTTGAAATATCTGGACGCTGGGAAATTATTACTTTTTTCTCACTTTTTTATAGACATTTCCTTACACCTGCTGACCAAGGCAGCATACAGCACTAGTCCAGGCTTTTGTTGTGGCATGGAGAACCATCCTTTGACTGCTGTAGTCAAACACTTTTTTTTTTTAATAATGAAAATATTTACGTTCTTTCTAGAAGCTCTGTATTCTGAATGACAAATGCTTTAGGGAGTGTTGACAGATGTTTACAAGATATTTCCATCCCTAGGTCTATGGTTTCCAGGAGCATACTATAGTTCTGAGAACCATCAGACTGAAACAGATCCAGACTGCTTAGGAGGCCCCAGCACACCTCCTGGACAAGACCTTTCATATTCTACACCCATCATAAACAAACAGGCAGATACAAGAGTGTTTTTGTTAAAAAAGCTTGATCTCCTTTTGCTCTCCCCTCTTTGCTCACTTATTTTTAATCATATCTTCACTTTATTCAATTTCTCTCTTCTTCCCATATGTTACCCTCTTTTCTTCTATTTTTTCATCTTTGCCATATTAAAAAGTTCCTCAGCTCTTCCTCTGTCTGCAGGGACAAGGAAAGGTTTCCAATAAAACAGCTAGTGATAGAACAAGAACACGGGTCCTGGGCAGATTTTACTCTTCAGACAGTGTTTAACAGTTTATTACATCTGCAGAGAATGATTTGGACAGAAAACCGGAAAATCTACTAGAACACCAGTGCAATTGTAAATAGATGGCATTAAGAAACATATACACTTACCCAGCCTAATGTAATTTAAAAAAATAAATCAAACACAGCTATTGTTCTGAGGAAAACCTCTGAGGCAACTAGATCAGCTTCACCACCTCTTATTATTGTAATGAATTTGATGCTGCATACTGGATTTTGAGTGGAAATTCCAGACTAGGGATCACCTACACTTACATTCTATTCTGCTTTACTGTATTCACTCAAGTTATGCAAAGTGAAAAGGAGGACAAAACCTGCTCTTTAGACTGGAATAATGCTGCCTCTTAAAACTAAGCATCTTTGAACATTTGGAGCTTTCAGTTTACAAGCAGTAAAGCTGTAAATACAGTATCACAACTGAGTAATCTTTAAGTAAATTATTCCAAGTTGTGGTCCCCTCATTTTTATATTTTTTTTTAATTGGAATGCATAGATTTTTGTACCTAAGCACTCTCACATTGGTCAAATAAGAGACTAAATGTCTGAAATAACATAATTTTAAAGAGTTTAAGAATTATCAGAAAGTACTTCAGGTTGGATTTACAGTACCCACAGCATGGTAAACTAACAATGTCAGGTAAGTTTTTCAAAACTGTTTGAACATTTGGAAGTTTCAGGCCTGTTGATGTAATCCCTCTCCCAGGACTTGATTGTCACGCAAGTATAAAACAAGTAGAAAAAGGCTGAGTTCATTTTTATAGATCACTATTGACTGAAACCTTATTTCTAGGCTCTCAGAGATCTGGAAAATGTAAAGCAAAGCTTTTTGTTGTTCCATGTCACAGCTCTACTGCCAAGCGCAGGCAGGATAACCACCAGCTCCTCTTCTGGTAACCTCTCAGCACCTCAAAGTCAGACCAGAACCACCATAGTCATTGGAGTTCAAGGTTGAATGCTTGAGTTCCTCTTTCCCCTGAAACCAGGGGATGGTTCTTCAGGGCAGCTAATACCTAAACTCTAGGAAGTGGTCACACTGACACTAATTCACCATTTATCTGCTTAACCACAATTTTTAAAGATAATAATTCTCTTGTAATTTTTTAATATTGGGGAATTAAAGCTACATTTAGTTTGTTTGTGAACACACAGCTTTTAGTACCTAGCACAGAAATTATGGTGACAAAGTAAGAAATAATATTTACTGCTAGCCAAATACAAGCAGGGAGCCATTTTATGATACCAGTTAGAAGTTTGTCTATTATCAGGCAAAGAAGCCATGCTGTGAACTCAAAATCAACCTTTCCTCAGCCATTCCTAAGTTTCACAAAGTGCAGCACCTAGGCATCCATTACCTAATTATCTATGCAAGCAATTATACACAGTCATGGCCCATAACATCAATTAATCAATTGCAGAGTAGACTGGATATGTAACTAGAGAAAACCCAAAGTAAAAATAAGATTATCGGGACAGAGGGTATAGCTCTGATGCCTGATCTTGTACAAAATATAATTATAGGAAAAATCCCATATTTCAGAGTGGGAACTGTTAAATGTTCAGATAAGTCTTGCTGCCAATAGTAATAATGGCAATGACAAGAAGTGCAAAGATGACAGTGAATCAGTGCAAAAATATATGCATGTTCGCCTTTTTGTTGTATTTTTGGCCTCTTCCCTACCTTATCTTTTTATATGAGGATTTCAAAGTACTGAATATAAAATCTATAACCCTCCTTCAATCCAACCTGGAAAAGTGAATTAGTTTGTTAGCAGGAAACTTCTCACTAATCATGGTGTTGGCATGAAATCATGCTTTCTAATTCCATTTCTAAAACCATGTCACACTTTCCCACCTTCCTCTAGTCTTTTACGCAGTGTTCTGGTGCATTAGCATTTATTTCTCTAGCTTTTTCATCTGTATTCTCAGTGTCTCAGGAGGGTAATATTCATTTTCCCTGGACAGTCAGACAGGGAATAACGCTGGAAAAAGCAACATTTCTGTGTGCATTTTTCTTACTGTGACACTCAAATGACATGAGCACCTTGATACAGGATCAGATGTACTTGCTGTTTAATATAAGTGTTAGAAGTTGGATGATTAGTAACAAGAGAAAGAAGGCATATTATTTATCATGCAAATGGATACATCAGTAATATCTCAATTACCATACAAAGATGAGGAAAAATGCTGTGACTCTAATGTCATTTAAAAAACATTCCAATTCCATATTGTTTGTGTTTATGACACTGTATTCATCAGTAGTTTGTCAAGTCAGTTTACAGACAGACCATATTTAAAAGGTTACTTTTTAATAGATTTCATTGAAACAAACACAAATTTTCCTGGTACCTCTAAGTACGTCTGCAGTCCGATTATTTCATCTTTTCCACCTTTCAGATGCAATTCTACTAAATTGTATTGAAATATAAGTAGTTTAGAATATCTGCCTCATATTTTATAAAATGTACTGATTATGAACTAGTATATCCACCAGTATTAGAACCCCGTGAAGTCAGGGTGAATGCTGACTGTTGACTTTTGGCAGTAAGAAGCCATACCTAGGAAGCCTGGCTTTCCATTATTAGATCAGAACAGCAATCTACACTCTAAATGAACTTTAAATAAAACTTGACCTTAGCACTATGCAGCTTACAGGCTTTGGAGGTTAAAACACATTTTCAAGTAGCTCCTTAATTAAAGCAGGTATAAAAAAGGAGAAAGTCCAGACTCAGCACTCCACGGGTAGGTCAGGCTACTTCATGTAGCAAATGTAAATATTAATTCCAAATCTAAGCACAGTCTCTTACTCAAGCATCCTACCCAAATTAGGTAGCCTCCACATACTAGATTCCACAACTTGGCTCCTTAAACATCTCACTTTTCCATAGACAAAAGTTACAAGTCTCACAAGGGTTCAGTACTATGCTTGAAAAGCAAACACACACACAAAAAGCACACAGTTTCTAAAAATAACATTAAAGTTTAAAGACCCTATTAACTTGAAGCATTTCATGCCTAAGGCCAAATATAACTTTAAAAAAAAAACCAACAACAAAATCAAAACACACACACACAACACACCACCACCCCCACAGGAAAAAACCCACAAAACCCAAACTTATTGTCTATGCAGAACTGCTCATAACAACATTTACATACCTGGCTGAAATTGCTAAAAGCTTGGTTCATTACTTCTCTCTTCTCTTGGTTCTACGTTATTCCCCTCATGCCATTGTTTTTCTGAAACTGTATATCTTTGTATACTTACCAGTTTTTCTGAACCTCTTTTTCTAGTCACGTATCAAATACTGTGCTCCCCCTATTTCTCTTTTTTCAGTCCCTGGACACACTATGACCATATTCCATCTTCTCTTTCCCCTTTACTGAAATCTAAACCTTGGGCTCAACAGATATTAATGTCTTCAAATTCATGCTTTTTTTTTCCTTAATCTCTCATTTCTCTTTGATTTTTCATGAAATGTTAAGGAAGCATATTAATGGAGTTCAAGAGCTCAGGCTAACAAGCAGTTATGAACAATTCATAACTGCTCTTCCTGAAGACAACCATAAAAGGTTTTCATCAGATTTTCAGTTTTGTAAGTGCCTGAGGATAGTAAAGGACAGTGAAGACAGCTATAAAGGGAATTAAATGCATTCACTAGTATTTTAATGTTTCTGTCTGCTAATTCATTTCATCCAAGGGGTAAAGATGTTTCAAAACCATTGCCTTTTAAACTGTCTTCCATACATTGTGTAAGAAAGATGCACCATGGAAGCACAAATTTCTTCCTGTGTGTCCTAACACCCCCTTTAGGCATGTACTTATTATGGCTTTTATTGTCTATTTGGAAAACATCTAATCTTGAAGAGCTGGTAACAGCCTTTAGAAAAAGACTACAGCAAGAAGTCAAGATCCAGCTTCTTATACAGCCCACTTACAACACAAAGCAGTGATGCCTTGAAGTTTCTTACACACAAAGTTGGGTCCCACACTAAATTCACTTTTAAAAGTAAAAACCGATTTTAAAAAAATCCTTTTAAAAAGCTTCTATTTTGTATTCTCTGGGTTGTTTTGCTTTTTATGTATTCAAGACTTCTGACAACTTTTAAAACATAATAATTTCATCTATATTAAAAGTTGATATAGCTAGTTTTCTCAGCGCACAGTGTCAGCTGATTTACATAACACAGAACACAACAGGAACAAGGTATTCATAATAAAAAAGGAAATTTATAAAAATGCCGAAGTAAAAGTTGTCCCTTAAATATTGTTTATCGGTTTAGCTGTGTCAGCCTATGGTCCAAATAGGTGCAATTCCTACCTTCTGTTGCTGGCAGAATGAATCAAAGAGTCTTGGAACTTAGATTAATACAGGTAAATCTCATCAGGGACAAATTCCTGTTAACTGAGTAAAATTTAGCCTGGAATGAAAGGGTCACACTGTCTTCTTAATTAGCCATTTCTTGAGAGCAGTAAGCATACATAACATTCAATAAGCCTGATGTCTCCAAAAAATGATTAAAAGTGCAATTATGCTACAGAACAAAAGCATTTTATTAAATACAAATCAGTTGAATTTTATCAATAATGAGGCTTCCACCTTCATTAAACTCTTAATACTATCACAAACACAGGTGTAAGTACTTTCTCATTCATTTTGCCTTTCATTAACAATATTACATTATATGAAACAGCAAGGGAAAGGAGAGGAAAAAAAATTCAAAAAAATATCAGCCACCATCTTTTCACTCAATTGAAGTGATGAGGAAGGACAGACTGTTTATCTTAATTAAGATGTTCATCTGAATCAAATTCCTGGCTCCTTAAAGTAATACCAAGGTTCTTCAACTTGAAGAAAAAATTCTTTGTTTTCTTAAGTGATACAGGCAAGTGATAGGAGACAATTATGTATTTGATTAGCCATATAATCCTTGACATACAGTTCTTAGACTCAGCTAAGACCGAGAGAAAAAAGTGTCAAAGAAAATCCAAACAAACAACAAACAAGGGATGAAGAAAATGGCATGTTGATACTACAAAAGTTTTGGAACTAACCCCAAGGTGGGAGATTAAGTCAGATGCATAAAGCAAAGCCAAAGCAGACATACTGTCATTCTGAAAGCAGTGAAGTATCATGTTCAGCAATAAGCACAAAAGATCTTGACTCAGTGGAGACATTGGAAGGTATCTAGCCCAAAGCAATCCTTATTCTGCAGTGTAGGAGCTCCCACAGATGTAAAGAGACATGTATGTATGGGAACTGGGGAGGGGGGGAACAGAGCCTTGGACCTCAGACTTGATCAGTCCTGCAGCCACATCCTGGCTGATGACCAAGCTGAAGAGCAACCATGTGTTTGAGAACTCACTAGAGAAAGAAAACTCTTTCTTCAGAATGCAAAATTTTTTAAAAGTGAAAAGGCTGCAGTGGTCAGGATTTCCCTGCCTTATTAAGATCCAAGTAATTTCCAGTGATGTGTTGATAAAAAAAAATATCAGGGTTTTTCTCCAAGTTCTTCTGGCTCTTTCTGATAGAGGGTTATGGGGACAGAACCTCACTTGCCTTACTAGAGTCTAATGATTTTAGTACTGGCCTAGGATACAAGAGAGAAGTCAGTGCTCTTCATCCCAATAGTGGCTGAAGCAGGGAGTTCCTGACTTTCCCACATCTCATGCCTTTTGTATCAGTTTAAAAGAAATTAATCACAACATACTTCTCTGTTTCTCTAGAAGTGCTCAAAGAAGTGTTTCCTCTACAACACTTTGTTTTTAAAAAAGCAAAACATCTGGTCAAGTAGAGCCTTGCATGTTAGTATCTTCAGATATCTTCGTAGATGCCTTTTGGGACAAGCTGGAGTCTGGCCTCTGTATTTTACCATGTTGTCAAACACTGCTTGTTATCTTCAGCCTAGCCTCAGAGGATTAAACTTGTGAATTAGTCCAACCCCTTACCTACCCTTTGGCCACTTTAGAATAGTAGGCTTAAGAAACACAACATTAAAATATATCATTAATCTTGTATCATTAATCCTTACTGAAAAATAAAAAGGAAGCAAGTTCTTCAGCACTGCATTCTTTTCTGTAATGGGGTAGGAAATGAGTAGAAACAGGGTCAGGGTATTACATACAACCTATAGGATTTGTTTATGCTCATTTTGGCTTAAGATAAGTTGCTGCTCTTACTGATGCCTCAGTTGCATGTCTTCATCACATGCATTCAAGCTGTACTAGTACCAATACCTCTGTAGCCTTTTAATAGCTAAGAGAATTCATATTCTCTTGTAGCCTTTAAGCTCTGGAAATTGGCTATTTTATTCAGTCTCATGCTTTTAATGTAGTAGTTTAGAGTCAGACCCCAGAGAGAGCATTTTGGAACGCTGTTATATCTTTATCATTGCCATTTTTGGCCTTCTGTTACAATGGCAACCATACAGAGAGATCAAAATGAAGTTAGGTATTCAAGCCAGTGTGTGAAATGATATCCAGAAGTCCCAGGTATGGCCAAAATGATCCCTTTGCTCTTCATTGTCTTCTTGCTCTTTTACTATCAATTGAAAGAACTCATTTTTCCATTGTGCATGCCGTTTCCCACATCACAGTAAGAATGATACTGAAATTAATATTGTACATGGAATATTTATGATACTTTTGTAATCTAAAGAAATTCTGAAGTAATTTGATAACTACTGTGAAGCAACAGCTGAGCTTGCTGGCAACCCCTGAAAAGGCAAAGTATCATATTTTATAAATCATACTGTGTACTGTACTAAACCAAATCAGTTTCTTTATCCGTAGTCTGAAAAAGAAGGAACAAAAGATTCAAATGCACTCTGCCTCTGGGCTATCTAAACATAGTCTTTAAGTGTGAGCTCTTAAAACAATAAATATTTTCCATTAATTTGTCTGCAAGATCCCACTTTTCTCTCCAGGTTCCAAAAAAGAAATCAAAATGAAGACTAACAAGCTAAGAAAGAACACAGAGAGATCTGAAAGAATGCAGAGAGATCCAAAGAAAATCGGAGAGAAGGAATCAACATCAACACACTGGAACCAGAGTTCCAAGGAGTGCGAACATTTCACAAAAAGGAAATAGTTGTTTTTCATTATAAAGTTTCTGTTGTACCGCATAACACAGTGGTTAAAATTCAAAGCAGCTCAGACTGTATTTGTTCCAATGTACTTGTCAGTTGTATTTCTTGGGTATGTAATTTACTTGACAGGCACAGTTTAAATGCTTTAAAATAAACCATTGTACCAAGAGCAGATGCAGTCTAGTAACACAGCTTTAAGTTTTACTAGGCTTTTAAATGCAACCAATTTGTTAGGGTGAAATCTTTAGAAATGACCCCCAAAACCTGTGAGTGGAAGAAACAATTTGGATTGCCTTTTTTCCCCCTCATTGAACCACTCAAACCTTTTGCATTATTCATATGCAGAGCCTCCTGTAATATATTTTCTGTATTGTAGACTACTTGCCCTGCTACTGTAGCACCTATAGCTAATGTAACACATGGATGAGCACTGATGAAAACCAGAGTCAGCCAAAGATTCTGCTAAATACTACAAAAATCGAAAGGGATTAAAACATTACACTGTCCTTCCATACCTGCCTATTCCATCCACCATTTCTTCTTGTACATTAGGTAGCCTTGGGGTTTGGGGTTTTTTTAGCAAGTTACTTTAGATCTAACACTGTATCTTTCAAACAC
This sequence comes from Gavia stellata, assembly GCF_030936135.1. Taxonomy (NCBI): domain Eukaryota; kingdom Metazoa; phylum Chordata; class Aves; order Gaviiformes; family Gaviidae; genus Gavia; species Gavia stellata. Next base: position 42,261,361 of record NC_082598.1, read on the forward strand.
TGTGATGAAGGTTGCCTGGCTTAGGCACAAGTTGTATAAATACATTCTTAAAAAAAGTTGGCAAGTCAGCACTAGGCAAACATGAGCTTAATTCCTCTAAACACTAATTCAGCTACATAGCCTTAAATTTTGTTCCATGCATTATCAGTCTACTAATCTCATGTTGAAAATGGCAAATCCCATTCCACAATTGAAATATTTCAACAGGATGAGTTATATGAAACAGTTGATGATTGAAATAAGCATATTATAATATGTTCATTATGGAACCGCAAATGCCAAATAGAAAGGGAAAATACAGTCAATGCACCAAAACAAAAATTTTCTATAGCAATTTTATTATCTCACAGCAGAGATGCACAAGCAATGAGGTTAAACTTCATCCTATTAAACTTTATAAGTTTGGATACCAAGTGGACAAAAAGACTGCAGTATTGATTAAATCTTAGATTTCTATAACATATACTCCACACTCTAAAATGTATGTCTGTTTCCTTCTCTTTCTTGACTTGTTGAGAAAGGTTTTGTAGTTCCTTTCTGTTTCTATTTCAGTTGAGTTGACTTAGTGAATTGCCAATGTTACCTATTCCTCTTATGTTGATTAAGAGCTTCGATTGATTAACCACTCAATTTTAATGATAGATGAAGTTGTGGGGTTTTGGATTTTTTTTTATTTTTAACATTAGAACCTCAATACTTATACACAAACTTTCTTAAAAGCCTATGTAAGGCCTAAAACCCTAAACTAAACAGGAATAACATGAAACAAATCAACATAATCATGTACCAAGGAATAAATTATGAGGAAAAAGTCAGCTATTAATTTGTAACACAAATACACGTAAGCAATACAGAAATGAACAAACAAAACTGATTATATTCAAAGGTTTCTGGTTTCTTGTGGAGCAGTCTCTGGACTAAAGTAGAAGACCTCAGAGCTAGACCTTGGGTGGAGAACATGAACATGTTGGCCAGTTCCCAACTGTCATTCAAATGAGACTTGGGTGTTCTGCATAACCTTTTTGTATTTTATGGAAACACTGCTGTAGGACCAACTTAAACCTGTAAATTCAGCAGTTACAGAGTAAGTAGTACACAGTTTCATGTATATGTTGAAAATATTGAGAAGGAAGAAATCATGGCACAGGGAGAAGGAGACGATGGTATTGTAAACTAACTAAGGTTTAATGCAAAGTCCTGATCTTAGTATAGAAGTGTTTGATTTTAAGTGTACTTTCTTATGCTAAAAGTTGTCAAACCTATTATAAACTCTAGTCTTAAGTCAGATGAGTTAAGCACTCTTTGCCAAATCAATCAATCCTTCAACCCACAAGCTGTAGAAATCATCTGGAAATGAGGAAGAAAGGGCACTGTTGTCTGGCAGACATCTACAACTAAGCATGGGCACAAACCAAACTGTACTACAGTCTCTCTGTCCTTGCCTCCAGAAGCTGGCCAGAGCAACACAGAACTGACAAAACCCCATAGTTTGCTGCTTAGACCTAAGAATGACAACTTGAATACAAAAACATGCTAGGTTTTGCAAGGCAATAAACCCCCACAAAGATGAAGTGGAAAATTCTGCTAGCAAGGAAAGCTGTGTGCATGTGATGGGGAAGTCATAGTACTTAGAATTCTAATATTTACATTGGCCAAATAAGATACAACATACATGGCCAAGGACAGTAGTCACCAAGAACTGAGCATAAGCCATCCCTTTCATGTACAGCAAGGGGTGACCAATGTTGAATGGAAAAGTAAATACACTGAATTTAAAGAAACTCTTTCCATTGGCTTCCACAGCCTTTAGATCAGGACCAGATCAAGGAAAATTAAGACCGTTTGGGAGATGAAGCAACAACTACAGTTATTTTAATGGAGTTCTCTGTGCAATGCAAGTCTGGATTAATTGCTCCCAATAGTACTTTTGACTGTGTTTTTGGTAAAAAATTATTTTCAAACAAATGTCTTATTCATCAACTTCTAGTGTAAACATTAATCTGCAGAATTTAAAACTGGAATTGACATCTTGTCTAAGAAAATAAAATCAAGGGAATAGTAAATTTCTGCATCCATTTTGTGGAATAATGTACCATTTCCAAGAACATCCTGTGAAACCCAAAATTCCTTATCCCAGTGGAGAGCATTCTGGTGTCTTTACTGAGGTTAGTAAACACACCAACATACAGGAATGAACTCCTTATTTCCAGTTAAGTGTACAAAATCCTGGATGAAATTTAACCCTCTGAACTCATGATCATACTGAGCCAGTGATTTAACGAACCCTAATACTGGCCCTAACGCCTAACAAATGCAGTACTAGGTGCTCATACTTTTGCTGATCCAGTCTAGCAAGTCTTTCTAATATTAAAGAGGTACCAGGGTGCAAATGTGTGTTATACATTGTACCTCACACTTTTTCTTGCCTTGCCACGCCTCATGCATCCCTATCTGAAGATCTTTGTAATTTCTTAGTAATCTCAACATTGTCACCCATTCTTTTCTCATGTTAAGTTACAACAGCTACTTTTTAAATAACAGACATGTTAAAACTTGAATATTTAAAACTAGTAACAGGTACAGAAGAATTGTTGCTTTTCCGGCACACACTTGAAAAGGATGTTTTAGTGAAACCTATAGTGCTTTATAGGAGGCATAATAAACCTGAAAACAATCACATCACAGTCTCAAACCAGAAACAGATTAAATAGCTGGTACTTGGTACCTTCTTTTTTTTCCTTCTTTTTCTGGAGATGATGGTGGTGTACAAGAGCTAAGCTATGTATCATTCACCTAATGGAAAAAGAAGCCACATTTCTGTCTTGGGCAGATACAAAAGTTTTCAAATGAACATGGTACACAGCTTTTTCAAGAACTCACTATTATATTCTCATTCATTCCTCCTCTTTAGGAGTATGTAGGTCTAAGCAGGTCTTTAAATAAGAAATAATCAGGTATCTAAAAAAAGATACATGAAGGAACCACAGAAAGAGTCAATAAATACTTTATTTGAGGGAATTATAATTTTAATTTCTTACCAGATTTCAAATGTCTACAGAACTGATATACCAAAAAGATTTGTTAAAAGGTACTAGCAAGATATATGCATGCCTGTGCATTCACTCTTTGCAGCAGCACTGCTCTTTGACTTATCAGGGTATGTCACAATGAAGCAAAATGCAGGGATTCCCCCAAACTACTACCAGGCATAGGAAGACTTGACTTTCATCTAGTAGTAGTCTGAAGTACTGATGTGTACTTTCAAAAATATTTCTAGGCTTTTAAATTAAGATATACGTTTATATCTATGTATCTCTGTTAGACATCTATATACGGTCTATCTGTACAGATATTTAGCACTTTGTCAGAGGACTTGAAGGCAACCAAACTAAAATTGACAGTTAAAGTCAAAGAACATTAGTGAGAAAAACATTGCTAGATTCTGAATTCACTGCTGCGCATTTAGTTAGCTTAGAAAATTCTGTAGTTTGCAATCTTGAGAGAGCACATCTCCTAGTCCACTCCTTCAGCATTGCAAGTTCCAAAAACACTATCTGTAATCTCAAGGGAATGAGACATTTAGGACTCTGACATCAATTTCAGATCTGATAAAGCCTAAACTTGATCTTAACAGTCTTTTATAACATAATCTAAGAGGGTACCAGTTTGTGTGTTTCGAGCTCCCCTTCCTTCCCCCAACATCCCACTCCACCCCCACTTCAGAGAAAGGCATTGGTTTGTGGCACCATCGGCTGGAGAGCAAGTGTTCTACCCATCTTCAAATAAATTTAGAAATCCTGTAATATGTTTCTGTTTCCTGCTCATCTCTTCCTCTCAAGGAAGAAGTTCAGTCAAAAAACCCCTAAACAGTTCAAAATATGAATTAGAGGGGTTGCTCTCTCACAGTTCATCAAACCAATCAAGTACTGAAGATCATGTACCTATGATTGATAATAAGATTTTTAACAAGCAGGGAAATGAATAATTCATTTTCAATGTGATCTCTGGACTGGCATCCCTTGGTTCTTCTCAAATTCACTACTTCAGAAGAATTACCCTGAAGAGACTCCACATGACACAAAGATTCCTTTGTACTTGTCAGAGTCAAGGTGGCCTCTCATCAACAGTATGGTTTCAGGTTGATTTTCTTTCTCCTTTTCAGAGTCCATTTCCCTCCTCTGAATACTGATTAGTACAGATATCTGATGTGTTCCTTTCTATGACTTTCAGTCTTTCTATTTTAGCCGAGTCAAACAAATTCAACTTTGTGAAGACAGTGACTGAAAACTGTTTGAGGGAGCAATATGTGAGATATCTAAGAATAAAGGGATTGTCTATTCCCCCAATGCAATCTTACTGCACTGTCCCTCAAAATTGGTGTGAATAAGGTGCATTTCCTTCCTTCTCTGGAACATTTTTTTTTTATGAACTGCGATAGTTGACAAGAACAACCTGATATTGAAGTTTTTATTATTAATCTCTTATCATTGCAATAGAAGTGGAAAGCATGGTCAAAATAATATATCATAGAGGGTAAATTATAGACATGAAATTAAATACTTTTTAAAGTGAAGCTCTTGGATATCAAGACACAGTGACATCTCAAAATATGCTCTCGACATGTTTCTGTATTGTTCTTGTGTGATCACCAATTTGTTTTCTCCACAAGAAATCTACTTTGACTAGTATTTCTTCTGCTCATTTTTAGAAAAAATCTGATATTGACCTCATACCTTATTTTCAGAACACTAACAAGGTCTTCTAAGAATCCAGAATTATGTGCTTTCTTATTAGCTGTGCAGTGTTTAGTGCTTATCACTATCAGAATGATAATACTTAGAAGATGAGAGGCTGTGTTACCTGTATTTTCTATTTGGGACAAGAAGTAGTAAGATTAGAGGCCAGAAAATCAGGAGAAAAAACAGGCTTGTTTTTAGCACCCCATTATGTGCAAAAGCATTCCAATATCCCTATCACATGGCCCAACACAAGGAGGGAAGGAACACAGACTTTTTTTGCCTTAGGCATGTATTTGAGTGATTTGACTAGCATATCAAAGGAAGTCCATGGCAGAAAAGATTTAACCAAGGAAGTACGCATCTCTCCTGGAAAGAGTCTTAATAACACTCTTATAAAGAAAAACAAACTGGGAATGCTCTTAAATTTTGGGAAAAGTGGGCTTTAAGAAGTTAACGTTAAGAAGTTAAGTGAGAGATGGCTTTATGTTTAATAGGCATTAGCATGTCTGACTGGGGAAGAGAGTCAGGATTTTTTTGTAAAACGGGCAGCTTCATTACTGAGCTCTTGTCAGGATCAGAAAGAGCCTACCCTGAAAAACTAGCTACTGAAGGTGAACAAACCAAGCTTCATTGGTATTTTTATATATTAGGCAGGATTTCAAGACTGGTTTTGATTATTGAACAAGTACAAGCCCACACTAAAGCAAGACAGAACCCACATTAGTTGAACCTTTTAAGGACAGCTTCGAGCAAGTAACAGTATAAACAAAAATACCATTACTCCCACACACATTTCGTATAAGACCTTGGAATGAAAATAGTTAAGATATTACCCAAGCAGGTGTTCCTTATGCTGTAAATCACTATATAAATTGATAACACATCTTAATACAAAGCTGAACGTTTCCAGAAGTAAAGTAAGATCAGGTTCCCTCTACAAGTACAAAATTAAGCATAAATATTTTCAGAGATTTTCAATTCTCTCAACAGAAAAGAAACTTCAGTTCTGATATAGTCCAATTATTGCAAGTTATCTGACTAAAGAACAATTCATACAGGCAATTACTTCTATCTCAAAATCTAATGGTACGTAGGATTAGCAATACGATACTGAATTCAAAATATCCTTCACTCTGATAACTCCCATCCATTTCTTTATTTATGTAAGAAAGAGAGGAAAATAAATAAGGAGAGCACAGAGGAAGTAGGGGATTATTTCAAACATAATAAAACAACATAAGGGAAGTATAAATAAATGTATCAGATACACAGAACTCACCTCTAAAGAGTTACATACAGTTACACACAGAAAAGTGTGACTATTGCAGGAATCTAGGTCTCCCAAGGAGTAGCAAAAGTGTAATTCTGCTATTTCTTGTTCTTTTCTGCACAAAATGAACACTCCCCTCTACCCCTAACAGACAATTCTGTGGTGGTGGCAGTGAAGTGAGAAGCAGGATCTGCAAGTTCTCCTTCAGTATTCTTTACCACATACTAGATTTTTCTAATTTTTTTTTTAAAAAAGCCTACTAAGTTGCATGAAGATTAAAATAAAAGTCCACAAACTTTTCAAAATACCTTGTATAAACTATATACATATAGTAGCAATTTGAACATATGTGCATTTATTTCTCCCACAGTACTTCTTGGAAAAGTGATCAAAAGAAATTGATTCAGATTTGTAATTTTCGCAGAAGCCTTCCATGTAACAGCACAAAATAAACTGTCCAGAACCTTCTACACATCTTCAACTAGCACATCTCTTCTCTGAGTCGAAACACCTACCAACCTCTGAAATGCAATAGGTTAGACAGTATATGTTCCTCTAGTCCCTAAACAGCTACAAACCTATTTCCACATCAGTAAATTCAGTGGGAGCTTTCTTGCTGACAGAAAAAATTCAAATCAGGATGCTAGCAGGCACACTGTAGGCTACAGTGTAACTCTAGGCACAGTTGAGAGATACAGAGTATATTAGCTACATCTATTACTATCCAGGAGATATTAATACCAAGAGGTCTTCCCCCCTCCCACAGACCTATTCACAGAATAGTGGAGGTAGGAAGGCATCTCTGAAGATCATCTAGTCCAACCCCCTGCTCAAAGCAGGGTCCACCTAGAATAGGTTATGCTGTGTATCCCCTTTCTAATCGAACATGTTCCTTTGCTACAGCAGACGACCACATGGCTAATAAATCACTTAAATACTGTTATGTACATTGTACCAGTGTGAAGTAGATAGAATCTAACATGACAGGTACTACACAAGGATAAGAAACTTAAGTCCTAACTTAAGTGAGATATAATGAATGTCATTAAGTTTATAAGAAATGCTTTTTCTTCCTGTCATGTCATGGTTTAGTCCCAGCCAGCAACTAAGCACCACACAACCACTTGCCCACTCCCCCCAGGTGGGATGGGGGAGAGAATCAGAAGAGTAAAAGTGAAAGTGAGAAAACACATGCATTGAGATAAAGACAGCTTAATAGGTAAAGCAAAAGCTGTGCAGGCAAGCAAAGCAAAACAAGGAATTCATTCACCACTTCCCATTGGCAGGCAGGTGTTCAGCCATCTCCAGGAAAACAGGGCTCCATCACACATAACAGTTACTCAGGAAGAGAAATGCCATCACTCCAGATGTCCCCCCCCCTTGTTCCCCCAGCTTTATATACTGAGCAAGACCTCATAGGGTATGGAATATTCCTTTGGTCAGTTGGGGTCAGCCGTCCCGGCTGTGTCCCCTCCCAGCTTCTTGTGCACCCCCAGCCTATTCACTGGTGGGGTGGGGTGAGAGGCAGAAAAGGCCTTGACTCTGTGTGAGCACTGCTCAGCAGTAACTAAAACATCCCTGCTTTATCAACACTGTTTTCAGCATAGGTCCAAAACATAGCCCCATACTAACTACTATGAAGAAAATAAACTCTACCCCAGCCAAAAGCAGCACATGTTGTAAGATATCTCCTACACGATTTACAGTTTCCAAACTTGTAATTTTAGCCAACAAAAATTAAATACTATAATTCTTTTTCCTGTTACTTTAGAAAGCTAATGAAATAAAACTTGGGTGGGGAGGAAGGTGACAGCAGGAGATATATATATGGAAATATTAAGAATTATTAGTAAAAGCTATATGGAAAAAACCTTGTGATAAAGTTTGAAGTGGGCTGAAAAGGACAAGCAAAAGAACACAGGCTTCAGAAAAGAAAGGTGTTTTTTTGTTCTCTGTGCCCTGACCAGGGAAGAATACTGATCAAAATTAATGGAAACATCCATGAGATTCCCCTCCGTGGATTTTCAAAAAGAGGGAACAGATCTGATCTACATCTAGGTAAATAGAGGAGGAAGTCAGAGAAGAGTTTCCTTCAGAGTACAGTACGAGGAATGCATCTATACAACAAATATCATGATGGGCAGGACACTCTTCCAGAAGAAAACAAAACCATCACAGGGGAAATGGAGTCACTGAAGCAAAAACTGCTGGAAGATAAAATTGAGGTGATGGCACACCAGCTTTTTCCTTCCCCTCCAGTTAGAAAGAAGAAAATTCATGGAGGCTGTTCTTGTAAAGAAAAAGTCTCAAAATAGAACATATGCGAGGTTTTGTTGTAACACTGAACAATGTTAGCAGTTTTAATAGGTTTGAGTGTGTATATATAGACACACAAAAATAATTTTAGCTTTGAGGGAAAAAATCTACCAGAAAGAAATATTTTTTCTTTATTCCAGATGGTCTGAGAAAACAATTATTGCTCTTCCTTAAACAAATTAACTAAACCTTCATCAACAACAAAAGTATTAACTGACTTTTTTGATCTCTCCTCAGACAGTTTAGATTTAGTCTAAGATGATGCAATTCTTATCAAGCCTGATTTTTTTTGGCAATTTGTGGAACATTAACAGCAGAAGAGAAATAATTTCATAACAAAGTAATAAGTACATTTAAGAATGTCATATTCAGAAGAACAAACCAAGAAGTTCACTGCTTTGTATTAGGAAAACATAAACAAGATGGAACCATGAAGAAAGGAGAGACAGCTTTAACAAAACAACCACAGCTGAGATCAGTTCTCCACTGACTTGCATCTTTTGTAATCAGGGATTTTTACTACAATAGAGCAGCGGTTTTCTCCTGTTCTCCCTTCCTGCCTCTGCACAGGTATAGATTACTAAAGCAGGCAAAGAGCACTGGTAAATCAAGTTCAGCAGAAATCCAGACATATTTGCATCTGAATGGAATTATTACAGCTTCTCTTTGCAATTGCTTTCAAAAAGAGTATCAGTGCTGAAGAAAAAGCACTCCCATCATTGAGGTATATCAGAACTCTGCTACTTTCTCAGTGTCACTGGGATGGCGTGAATTTCAAAGTTGCTTTGAGAAGTCTGTGAGAGTTGCTTGAAGATGGCCTTTGAAATCAAACCCAGGATTCACTTTTTAGCATTTAGTTTTTGCACCTTACAAACACTAAGTACGAAAATAGTAAATGCACTGCTCTGAACATGCACTTTTTTTTAAAGTACCTTAAAAACCACAACTCTGCATAATGTTTTTTACCACTTTTATTCTGAGTCACCTTTTAGTGCTCCCAAGGTAGCTGGGGCTGTCTTATGACCTTTGTTCAATGTTGTTTCCATCATTGTTGAGAGAGAGTAGATGAGCAGTCACTAAGTAGTCAAAGCTTTGAGAAGAATGAATATTAACAGCATAGGTTAGGGAAGAACCTCCCTCAGAGTTTTCTAACATGTTTTCTGACAAATAAGCAATAGTGTATACACTGCATGCAGTTATACCATGGTAAATCAAGAACGACTCCACTACAAAGGACAGGGGATCTTTGAATTCATATAGCTAATAGTCGAGTTTCACCAAATAAAATTCATTCATGTGTGTATTTTTCATAGGATGGGAAATAATATCTTCTACTGGCAAAATATAAACAGTTTCTATGTTTTCATATCTTTTAACTTATTTATTTATTAATTACTAAATTGTAATTATACTCTAGGAAAAGTATAGAGTTATGTCTGATTGATCCAGCATAGGGTTAGGATAGCCAAGGCTGATCTGGAGTTAAATCTGGCAAGGGATGCAAAGGGCAACAAGAAAGGATTCTACAGATACATAACAGCAAAAGAAAGAGCATGGAAAACTCTGAGGTACACAATGCCTTATTTGCCTGCGTCTACTAGTAAAACCAGCCTTCAGGAATCTAGGCCCCCAAAACTAGAGGGAAAGTCCGGAACAAGGAAAACTTGCCCTCAGTGGAGGAGGACCAGGTTAGGAAGCACTTAAACAGTACGTACACAAGTGCATGGGACCTGACGGATTGCACCTGCAAGGGCTGAGGAAGCAGTTCATATCTTTGCAAGGCCACTCTCAATTATCTTTGAACATCATGGTGATTGGGCAAATATCACTCCTATCTTCAAGAAGGGTAAGGAAGATCTGAGAAACCAGAGACCAATTAGCTTCACCTTGATCCCTGGGAAGGTGATGGAGAAAATCCTTCTGGAAAGCATTTCCAAATACATGAAGGACAAGAAGGTGATTGGAAGTAGTCAGCATGGATTTATGAAGGGGAAATAATACTTAACCAACCTAACAGCCTTCTGTAACGAGGTGACTACCTTGATGGATGAGGGGAAAGCAGTGGGCATTGTTTACCTTGACTTTAGTAAAGTCTTTGACACTGTGTCTATAATTACTTTACAGGACAAGCTGACAAAGTCCAGTTGGAGGCAAGTCACTAGCAGTATACTCCAGGGGTCAATAGTGGGGCCAATGCTGTTTAACCTTTTCATTAGTGACCTGGACAACAGGGCAGAGTGCCCCCACAGCCAGTTCACTGATGATCCTAAACTGGGAGGAGTGAGTGATATCCCAGATGGTTATACTGCCATTCAGAGAAGTCTGCCTCAACAGACTGGAGAGCTGGACGGAGAAGAACCTTATGCAGTTCAACAAGGGGAAATGCACCAGCACACAGTGGGGGCTGACCAGTTGGAGAGCAGCTTTACTTAGAACCTTGTGGTCCTGGCGAACAACAAGCTGACTGTGAGCCATGAATGCACCCTCATGGCAAGGAAGGCCAACAGTATCCTGGGATGCATTAAGACAACCTTTTCCAACAGGGCAAGAAATGTGAACCTGTCTCTCTACTCATCATTGCTGAGGCCACATCTGGAGTACCAGGTCCAGTTTTGGGCTCCCCAGTTCAAGACAGACACAGATTTACTGAGTGGGTCCAGCACAGGGCCACAAAGGTAATTAAGGAATTGAATTATCTTTCACATGAGGAGAGGCTGAGAAAGATGAGACTGTTTAACCTAGAGAAATGAAGGCTCAGGAGCATCTGACCCATGCATGTAAATACATGCATGAGAGGGAATGAAGAGGATGTAACCAGACTTTCTCAGCAGTGCCCATTGACAGGACAAGAGGCACAAATTAAAACACATTAAATTCAATCTGAACCAGTGGGCAGGTGGTCAAACACAGGAACAGGTTGCCCAAAAAGGTTGTGGTCTCCATCTTTGGAGATATTCAAAACTCAACTGGACACAGTCCTGGGCAACCTGCTATAGCTGACCTTGCTTGAACAGGGGGGTTTGAAGATATGATCTCCAGAGGCCCCTTCCAACCTCAAGCATTCTGTGATTCTGAACAAAGACCTCATTTAAAATGTTATACTGTATGATCCTTTATGTTACAGGAACAATATTTATGGACTAAAAGCATTTGCTTCTGTTAATGTAATTTATCCTCTTAGCAGAAAAAGATATGCGAAAACATTGTGCATGGAGTCATTTGAAAAACTTAGTACCAATTTGTTTTCATTCTAGGTATTCTGAAAAAGTGACATTTAATGGCTCTCTAACTCTTGATTATTTAATCACTTAAGCATTAAAAGGTTTTATTTGTTGCATTGATCTTTACTAGTCAGTAAAAGAATCCTTTCTGTCAGTAGAAAAAAATATTTATAAGGCTTTTAGGGTGCAAATTGGAGGTTAAAAAGGAAGATGCATTTTATTAGAATCTTAATATTTAACTTACGTAAACTAGAAACTGCAAGAACAGAAAGGTGAATGATTCTGAGGTAACTACTGGACGTAACACACCCTCAGTGCCACTGAAAAGTGAATACAGGATGCTCAAGGAACTTCGCTGCAGACCTCAGTTAACCTGTAAGACACTACTATCGGATACTTATTGAGATAAGTCCCCAAAAAGCAGTAACACTCAAAAAAGAGTTAAAGATTTTTACGTATAGTGAAAACATCTATAGCTGCAAGTTAAAATAAACACTTATAATAGAAACGTCCTTGAAAGGGAACATTACCTGTAGGGGACAAAGGAGCAAGTACATCCTTGAGCGCGTAATTATATAATTTCCAGTATCAAATGGATTCATTTTTCCCAAAACACTGTTACCAGTTATTACATTATTCTGAAGATGGATAGTCCTACACTCATAGTGGCTTATTCCTCTAATTGATAGGATTCATCTGGATTTACAGCTACAAGAGGGAAATAGTTTGTCTGGTACAGAGAACAGAACTATACATATGGATTTACTAATTTATGTAACCAAAAAGGCTTATAAGTGTCAGTTTAACATAGTTGTAGCAGCAGCAGCTTTTCTTCCAGTATCAGTCCTCTGAGTTATCATGCAAACATATCACACGTTAGTACAAAACAAAATCTGAGGTCTTTGTTAACTGTAACAGTTAACACTAGTATGTTTACATTTGCACTTAGAGATGTCTGATCTAAAATACGAAACAAAGATCCAAAAGTTAGAAGCTTAAACATAACGTTTTCTCTCAAGTCTTCCTATACCAATAATGTAGAAAATAAGGCATGGGTAAGTGCATATTAAACATTTTTTTTTTTTTAGTTTCCCCTTTATGTCTTCAGATGGAATCAACCAAAACAGTCAGAGCCTATGCAAACATATTTTATTAAAGGGAATCCAGCAAGCTACGCTTATCAGCAATATCAAAACACTTCATGGAAGGTAATCAGTGTGAAGTTATTGCAGGGCACTGGCTAGGACAGGCTGGACTTGCTAGTCAGTTCTGAAGGAGGGATTCCTGCATAGAAAAAAAATCTAGGATTTTCAGCTAGAAAGTATTGGGCAACTTTGATTCAAAGAAACATTCAAAAGCATTCTTTTCATTCTACAGGGGAACAAAAACTAGTGCTAAGACCTTTAATGTAACATGGACACACTTACTGTCCTCAGTGAGGCACACAAAAACCAAAGCCTGGAGAAGTTTGAACTCTTTCTTCCCACATCCTTCTCCATCTCTGGGTCTGAAAGGGGGATGAGTGGATCCCTTACAGGAAAACACTGATAATGTTATCTCATTTGAAGCATGTTTAAAATAAAAAACCCACAAAAAGTTCACTTATGAAGAACAAAGTAACTATAAACATAGAAAATTAAAGATGATTACAGGTCATCACAGTAAATGGATTTGAGTAGCTACTATAGGAACATATGACCAGCTTTATCTAATAGCAGAGAAATGTTAGTAAAATGAGATATTTTTTTTCCTTGAAGTCTGCTGTAAATAAGCAGCAGCACTCCCACAGCTGAGAGAAGAATTGAGCATGAATTATTTATACTGTCTGGAATAGATTTACATTCTTTCAGACATTCTGTGAGTTTTGCAGTCAAGATGCAATCCTTCAATAATTCAGATGTCATTGGAAAAGAATAAGAATTCTTGTTTGGAAACATCATAGTAAACAAGTTTTAAGTGTTGAAAATATACAGTGCAAGGACAAAACAAAGTTATTGTTTAGTTGGCATTTGAATTGTTTATATTATTAGGTTGACTATGAGCTACAAAATAAAGGGTGTTAAAACTATGTTTTCCTGTGGAAAAGCAGGATGCACCAGAAACATTTATGTTTATAAGTGACAGATAGAGATGTTCTGAAGGTAAGTGTTAATACTGAAAGAGAGAGAATAAAACTAAGGAACATCACTGAATTTATGCAGATCATCATTTAGATTTTAATTCTGACAAGTTCAAGAGACTTGTTTGAAGTTAGATGTTGGTTTTTAAAGCTCAGGAAGGTTAAGTATTAAACGGTAAATGTAAATACTGAGTATAAAATAATTTACAGGTTTTTATCCAATAAGTAGTAATAATTTTTGCCATTTTGGTAATTCTGATCATACTTTCTTATTTCCGGTAATTCTTTATTTTCCCTCAACAAGTATGGCTACAGCCAGAACTTTGAGGTAGAATTGTACCATATTTTCCTTAAGAGGAGCTTATTAAACTAGTCTAGGCATTTTCAGTCTCTAAAGATGACTCACCATTTTACAGAAATAGTGACCAGGGTACAACATATTTCTAAACAAAGAATGTGAGAATTCATTGATGAAGCAGATAAAAATGTCCTCTCCACCCAGTATTGCATAGGACCCTTTCTTCCAGTTTTATTTTCTAGTGTGGAAACTTCTAGTGGCTTTCTTGGTTGAATTGAGTCCTTTTGAATCCTTATGTATACTTCTTTTCTTCTACCCCATAGCAGCTTAGCTTTAGGTCTGCCCAGAAGCCCGTTTCTCTGCCTGCACAGCTCCTGCAGCTCCCTGCTTGCTTGGCCCCTCCTCGCTGCGTGCTCAAATCCACGCTTTGGGAGTTTCTCCCACCTGACCACCCTCAGCTAAGGGCCTTCCTCCAAGAAACCCAGAGTGAAACTAGGAAAAAAGCAAAAGCAGCAGCACTCCTTCTGAAGGTACAGTTACTACTTTTAAATAATAATAAAAAAGCACAGTACATACATAGTAGCCTGTTGAAGAAACAAACTAGTCATCTATTTGCCACACAGACATGTACTTCCATAATCACATTTAGTGGCAATTGACCTCTATATATTTTGTAGTCTTTATTATTTAAAAGCCAGCATATGTATACATCCCTACATATAGCAATGGGAACTTTGGCAAGAAACAGGTTGCACTGCTCCACAGGAAGAGGACTAGTCTAACCAGGCATTACCCTCCATCCTCCCTTCCAGTTAGCAGGACTGGGGCCTTTGTGATGAACCCAGCATACAAACGGATCATTGCTGAAATGATGGCCAAGATGATATTTTTCCCTTGCAAAAGCACAGGATAGAAGAGGAAAGTTGGCCCTATGTTTTTGTTCCATTTATACTTAACCTAAATGAGATCCATGTCTCCCCCACTCTTGTTCCTCATTTAGGTGGCTGATGCTGTAAAAAGTCTCCAGTCTGAGTGGTAATGAAGCACTTCCAAGTGGGAGACACACAGTGGGCACATTATGGTGGCTGTTTTCGCCTCTGCCTCAGGCATCATTAACAGGAGTGGACATCTGCTGGGTTCCAGAAGTAGTAATTCTTAAAAGTGCCTGTCTCTCACAAGACTACAGGACATCTAAGGGGCTTTTAGTGAGTTTCAGCTGACAGCACCAGTTGCAGCAGGGTGTTTTATCCTATTAGAAACCTTTGACTTCTGTTCTGCTGTACTGTTAAGAGGTGGGAAGAGAATCCAATCCAAAACTAGCCTGCAAACAGAGCTGGTAAAAACTCAGCCTCCAAGCAATGAGTTCCTCCCCATGCATACATTCACAAACAAAGAGGAGAAAATATGGTCAATTCCTCGCCTGAACTGGTAGTCATGCCCATTTACCTCAGCTGAGAATATGTTTCAGTAAGTCCTGAGCTAAAGGACTCAAGAGTGCAACAGAGAGCTGAAAGTACAGACAAGTGGATTAAAATGCAGCATTGAAAAGCAGCCACCTCTGGTGTTCGATGGTTTTCTTTGAGTTATCTTTCTGCCCCTGCACACCAGGGTCCTTTTAGTTTCACATGTGTTAACACATGGATTTGAATCTATTTTTTTCTCCTAGAATAAACTGGCTTCCACTGATGTAACTATGATAAGAGCAAATCTATACAGCATGTAGAAATTTCACCCAATAGTTGGGACTTTTTTCCCTTTACTGAATAAAAGTGAATTGAAATATGGTAAAATAAATTACCACACTGTCCTCAGTTATATGGAGTGCTAAATAGGAACATTAACTGAATACTGACAGCATGAGCAAATACTATATGGTGTCACAACAGTTTCTGCAGCACAGTAGTGGAGATATACATGCTAATAATATCTTAAGACACTTGTAACCTCCTGCTGATGTGGCAGATTTGATGACCAGATGTGGAGAGCAGTTATTAGGAAACCATGCTTTAAGATGGAAATCGCAGTAAAGGACCTCTGCTTTTCTTTAGGAAAAATTGGGGTTAAAAGTCTGAAGAAAACAAAAAAAATTAATGAAAGGGCACACACATAACTACTCCAAGACAGAGGAAGAAATGATTTCACAAGTTTTTTCAGAAGCAGCAGTTTCTTTCAATACCAAAAGTTTCTTGAGGAAAAAATGATGCGGTCTGAGCAACACGTGCAGTGTTTCTGTGCTTCACTGTCTGCTCTTATGTCAATATATCCCACTCCTCTAAACATATATACTTCAATGTAGTCAATTACCTAAAAGCGTCTTCCTGCATCAGGAATGCCATCTGGATTTTGCTTAAAATATTGGGCCCAAGAGTGCACTGCATGACATTCTTTAAAACAACCTCCCATTTAGACTTAGCAAAAATCTGAAGTGCTTCAACCTTTTCACCTCCTCTGGCTGAGGATAATTCTAGGTTGTTTCTGACATGTTGGACTACGATCTTAAAGGTCTTTTCCAACCAAAATGATTTTATGTTTGTTTTGCCAAAATCTTCAAATTTTTTTGATTTAAAGTAATTTTTCCCCTAAGCAGACAGGTTTAGAAAAAAAATTAAAAAATAAACCAGTAATTATCTGAAACTATTTTCTGGATTAGGCACCTCTCCCCAAATATAAGCTTTGAAGATGAAGTAGTCAGTGTTTGGCATCTGTACTTCCTAAAAAAATATTGGCAGACATTTTATTTCTATCTTTGCTGCTGTTATTTGTGACTTTGCTTTCATTATTTCTGTGTGTGCAAGATGTTTGCATAAAGGATAGAACCACGTTGATAACCCAAAAAATAATTTGGATAATTGGTAAGTGGGTAAAAGGTTTCCAGATTTAGCATTGCTGACACTTATATCCTTTGCAATAAATTAATGCTGGTTACTTCCAGGTCCAATTTCATAAAAGGATAGGCACAATCTCATCCGTTTTTATTTCCCCTAAAGAATGAGAGTATGAAGGAAGTGGGGGAAAGAGAAAGACATGTAACAGAAGGTAATAATGAAAATCAAGACTGAGAGCTTGGGCTTTGTCAGTAAATTCACTGGCTAATTAAAAGACTCTAATTAAATAGAAAAAGTTTTCAGGTCTTGGTATACCCCCAAGTGCGTCATTTTTATTGATGAACTATAAGGTAAGGCCTATTAGATTTTTGGAAGCAGAGCATTTGAAGGGTTCTTCAAAATGCTAAAACACACAGTAAATAACTGAGTGTTGCAAGTGCAAACGTAAGCATTTCTGTAGCACTTGCTGTAAGTACATGTCTATGTGTTGACAAAAGAATTCATATTCTTGATCAAAGGCCTTACCAAGGCTCTCTAGGCAGTTATTTTATTTTCAACAAAATTTTCTAATGAGAAGCATTTTTGTAGTTCTTATTTTTTGTCATGTGGGATATTTGCATGGAAACAAGTTCTTTTCCTTAGAAGCTTATTCTTTACCTGGAGCCATAATATTTCCACTGAAAAATTACAATGACGTCACAGAGGCAAATCAAAAGATGATATTCTGTTTAGAAACTGTTGATGCTTACAGAGCTGTTTAAATAATGGGGGACAGCAGGTATCCCCATGATTAGTTCAGAATGGAGATTCTCATGTACTACCAGCCTTTAAAATAAAGAACAACTTGGAAAGAGGTCCAAACCCTCCCCTTCCAATTTAAATCTTCGCCTTCTCTCCACATTTAATGGCAAATCCCACTCAGTTTTCCTTTTTACTTGTATGCTGGACCAAAAAACACTTTCCATTTCAGTCTATCTTAACCACCATCTAGGAAGCAATATTAATCACAACCACCTAGGAGGTAACATTAATCACAAGGAAACATGCTACTTCACTGGACATTGTTCTGGTTGCAATTAAGGACTCTATCCCATCTCTTCTTTCTAAACTTGTCCCTGAAGTGTTAGAATTCTTTTCTTTGCTAGGTATACACACCTTACCTACAGTGTTATCCACTGTATAACCTCTGTAATTCCTACCCATTTATCAGGCAGTAAAGCATATCAGCTCCCTTTAACCATGTTGCTGCAAATAGCCTTCCCATATGGCTTCAACACCTTTCTGTAAAGGCAGCACAGACTGCAGCAGCTATTGACCATTTCTTCAAGGTTAATCAAGAGAATCACCGAGTGGTGAGCAAAGAGCAACATACACCCATTACTACCATGTAAATTAGTCCAAAGACTGAGACCAAACAGTAATAGTCATAAAAAATAGCATAAAGGCAAATCACAAAGGGACAAGGAAAACAAAATAATACTGCTCGTCTTTTGAAATCCCATGGCTTTAAAACTGTTTATGAAAGGGCCATTAGAATCAGGAGGAATTTGCTTAAAGTCAGATGGTTTCATAATTTATTTTATTTTTAGTCTCTCCAAAACAGCAGAGAACAGTTGCAGTAGCTATGTTTAAGAGGGCTAGGATAAGAACTAGTGGATAAAGGAGAGAGAAGCTGGTGAAAACTGCTACATCAGTAAGATTGCAATGATATATTTTTAGAACAAAGGCGGCTGAAAGAACTATGCATACAACCTCCATAGTGCAAGAGTTTTTGCCTAGGTCAGAAGAAGAAAGCAAACTTCAGAATTTAAGTAGGCATTGTAGAATCACTGAGGTTTGAATTATAACCTGTACTTCTGTTCCAGAAAAGTAGCACCATGAGGTTCTAAGTAAGAGTTCCATTTATGAACAAACCTAGAGGATCTAGTCATGTTCTTTTAAACTTGGTACACCACAACACCAGGCTAATAAAGGCATCTTGAAGGTAGTAAACAGAACAATTTGCTAAGTACAGCAAAAATTTAGAACTAAGCTTATTTCAGAGTCTACTGATTTGTTTAAATCAAAGATGTGTCCCGGCATAATAATAACCCCAAAACCAAATCATATCCATAGGATACTGGAATATTCAAATGAGGTTATTCCTACAGCCATCTGGAAATATGAGAAGTAAACAGAATCTTAGCAGGATAACCTTATGGAAAAATATGTATTTTCTTCTGAAAGAGAGTATAGTCCTCAAGATTACACTTTTTTCCCTCCCTACATTCTTACAACAAACCAGCAGACAATTAAAAAAAGGAAAATCAATCAAGATTTGGAATTGAACATCATCTGTTCCCTGAAGCCAGTGTATTTAAAATGTAACAGCTTACTTTTGTAGTGAATTGATCTTAATAAACAAAATGACAATCAAACCAAAAGTTTAAAGCATTGGTACCTCTGAACACCTTCTCCAATATAGCAAACCTATATTCAGCCTTCTTTCATGAATGATAGTAGTCCCTGTGTCATCTAGATGTGTTACTTTTATCTTCCTTCTAACAAGAATGCAGAAAAGTATGATACCTTAGCTTTATGGAGGACTACATCCATATACAAAGGGAAAAATACACTAAATCAACATTATAAGAGAGGGCAGTGAAACCATCACCTTAGCGTTTCTCACTGTACTGCAGGTTGTGAGAGGTGGATAATCAAGAACTAAAAGGGACCCAAGTGCCATTTGCTACACTGCAGGGAAGTTTGCAGGCAGCATAAGATAAACTGCTCTAGACATAGGTCATCTTTAAAGTTTATAGAGCACTTTCCTTGTGAATGATCCCAGAGTGAGTCATGAATGTTATAAACAAATTACACTAACATTACATAGTGGCTTGTACTTGCCAGAACTACCAATAAAAGAAATTCAGTATGCAAATGATACATACCGCATTTTCTTGGCTAAGAATTTTGCTTTCATAGACTGAAAAATTACTTTGCAAAAACCTAACTGGCCTAAATTTAATCATTTCCTACCATCTGAAATAAAAGTTAGCATTAGTCTAAAGAAGTCCCTGGCTCCTGGCCAAAAGTCACTGTTTCTTTCCTTCCTATCCTTCAGAAGATTGTTGTGTAGTTTAATCACTACATACAAACTTTGAATTACTAGTCTCAACACCCTAGTTATTCATAATGGAATTGTCAGCCAGTTACAACAAGCAAGTTGGGTTTTGTGTTTTGGTTGTTCATTTGGGTTTGGTTTTTCATCCCTAGAGAGTTCTTATTCCACTGTTTCATCATTCAGACTTCATTATGCAACCTGAAGAAGTGACCACATAAGTTGCATCAACTTCTAGTACAGGACTGTCAGATGGATGCACGAGAAAAATATTAACTTGGTGGGGTGAGTGAAGGAAGTGGGATAGTGTGTAAGGCACACTTCATGAGAAATGCTTTTTCTTTCTACCCCCACTTTTCTGAAAATAAATAAATTCTACAGTCTTAGAATCGCACTACTGGGTTCTGACCACAAGCAAAGAAGCAGCTGTAGTCCAGGTTCAGCGTACACTCATGTAAATTTCTACTGTCTTCTTTCACACATGCCTAGAAACCCAGCCATGAAAATTGAAGCAGTGTTCCGACTCATCCAATTTCCTAATGGGTAGGTGGTTCAATGAGTCAGTCTGTATTTTCAAAGACAGACCAACAAACCTGGCAAGTGATTATTCAAGCTAATAGGGTTTGTATTTTTATAGCCATCACGTATTCGGTGCCTTTATGTCTAGCTACATCTGTTATCCTTTTCATATCCCTACTAAAGCTCTGATCCAAGAGCCTTTGAAGACCACTTTACTGTTTACAGGCATGTGTCCATGTTCATTAATGAAATTTGACATTTCCTAAAATAAAAGCAGCTCCATCAATTTCATGTTGCAACTCAGATATCATGCTCTCACTAAAACAGATATGTGTTATTGAAAGAGACATCACTGTCACAAGAAAATTCATTGTTAGGAGAACTACTGTCAGAGAATAAAGTTTTGAATTTAAATCACATGTCTAGCATACTTGCATAGTTTAGTGTGCAATCATACAACAGAAGGGAAAATCCATGTTTCAGATGTTCTGCTATAATACCATTCCTATCAGATGTATAAAAGAAACTCCCTTGCTCAGCAGACTTTAGATTATACCAAGGTAGTATTAAATGCTCTTGTCCAAAAAGGGGTGAAAGTCAGTTTTAGCACATTTTGGTCAATTATAGTCCTTTGAGCTTATTTTTGCTTAGAGAGAAAAAAAAAATTAAAATTAAAAAACAGGTACAGAGGGAAGGAAAAAAAAAAAGAAGTTTCTGTTATTGCTTTTTGCTGTGAAATTACAGAACGTGCATTTCAACTTGTGGATAGTTTAACACAATTTAATTGTGGAGTAATTTTACCTCTTTCCTTATGGAAGTTTTGGGCTTTCATGTACTATAACAAAAGCATCTTGCATAGCATTTCCATGCTCCTGGCCATTCAGAGTTCAGTCATAATTTGGAAAAAAGATTCAGTGGTTTTATGTATTTTCCCAGCATTTCTGTTTCACAACAGATCTCAACTAGTTCCCTTGAAATCATCAGTCTAAATGGGCAATAAGGAATGTCAAAGACAGGGGAAGGAACTTGATACAAAACCATCCATGTTTGTAATTCCTCTGCCTGCAGTGCACTCTTTAGTAAGTTTTCATCCGTATGAGGACAGAATTGAAACACTTTTTTTTTAAACCATGACTAAAATAGAAAGCAAAACTGGTCCATGCACATGAAATATTTTGAATTATTACTACCTTAGATTGTTATTTCCCTACAGAAAACCTGTCCCCTCATTAGCACAAAACAAAACCAAGCAAATAAAAAAACCCTCTGTACTCCATGTTCTATAATACTCAAAGCCTAAGCAAAAGAGACTGTTTCTTAAAATTTCCATTGCAAATAAGTTTATTCAACATCTGCTATTATATTTTCTTCATAATATTTCAGTGAAATCCAGGAACTACCACCTGCTATGAGGCACACTCTTCTCCAAGTGCAGCAGTGTTTTATCATCTTAGAATTAGAGGATATGCACATATTAAAAGAAGTCTAGTACTAATGTCAAACAAAATATGCATTGCTCAAAACAACTCATGATATTATAAGTATTTGGCTTTCTGATTGCTTGGAATAAAAAGAGAAATGGGAAAACCATTTTTTCAAATGAAGCACAAATACTTCTGGGTTTATTTTGCTAGTTAGTATCACTCACAAAAAAGGGAACCTCTCCCAATTAATATAGTAAATATATCTGGAGATTATACTTCCCAAAATACTAATTAGTTGTACGAGATAGCAATGCCAACAGCAACATTTTCCGACTTTAAAAGATTTTAACTCTAACAGCATGTTATCCTATGCAATCACGTATTACTTCTGCCCACAGATCCAGACACAGAAAAGATATAGAAATTCATTTGAAAAATCAACAACTGAACAAAAGTATTTCTATGCCCAATCTGAAATTAATCACTTGTACTTGTCATAAGAGCCTAAACTGTTAGTACAACTACTAGGAAAACTACCTGAAGGACAAGTTATCTAAAGTTATACCTCCAGCAAGAAAATAAAGTGATCTAAGATCAACACACAGGTAGCAGATCAAAATAAGGGGCAAAACACATAGAGGGAGGGAACAAGGTCTATTTCTGAAGAACAAGTTATAACCACCAAAAGCAAAAGAAATACATTTGAAATGGTAGCTAAATTCTGTACTCAACAGGAGCACTCTTAAAACATTCAATTGTTACTTAACCAAATTGCACCAGAAGCTTCCCCACTAAAATATATTCCCATCCTTGGGGAAAAATGCTAAACTCAAAGTTTGTGATTATTTTAATGTAGACTACAAGAGTAATCCTTAAAATCAATGCTAATTCAAGTACATACTTCCTCCATTTCAGATGCCTATGGCAACAAAAGCAAACAGCTGGCAGGCCCTATGAAAACATTCCCAAAAACAACCAGTTTTTATGCAATGAATATAAAAATAAATATGCAAGCATTCACTAAATCAACATAAGACGATTTAAAAAGCAGAGTTTAAAAAAAAAAAAGCAGTCCATACAAGGCAACAAATACACAAACATGTACTAAATGAAACAGTAAATACCTCTTGTTTCTATTTCCTACCTTCCTTGAGCATTTTGAGGGTGTAGTCCAAAGTTCTCCTGAGCATGTTCTCTGTGATTTCTTCTCCAAACCACAAAGGCACTCCCACTAATTTTAAACCACTCTCTGGTTCCTAATCTGGTTTTTTTCTTCCCTTAAAGTAAAACAAAAAAAACATTGCTAAGTACATTAAGTAACTCATAAATGATTTTAAACTCCCTTTAAGTTACCAAAACTTAAACAATAAAATATCAAAACTTCAACTAAAAAAAACCACACCCCACCACTTAACATTTAACATTGGATACACAAGATAGTTCCTTAGATGCAACACAAAGTTTAAGGAGCGTATTAGTATCCTACCAAGTACAACAAATCTGTCCCTTCACCTCCCTAGGTCTTACCCCACCAAAAAGGCAGAAGGAGATAGGAAGCCCTTCTTATTTACATAGGCACATGAATCTAATTATGTTCAAATACCATTACCTGAAAAAGTGCAAAATGGTTTCAGTAAGAAAAAAGACACTTTAAGCAGTGGGCAACTGAAAAAAGCTGTGCAAATTCTCAAATGCTTTATGGTTGCTGTAACAGTGCTAAGGTTTACCTGACCCCTGACAGCTGAAATCCATATGAGGCCATCAGAAGTCATCAGGACAGCTGGTCAGCAAGGAGGATGCTAGGCTGGTGCTAATAATCCAGAGATCAATGGATCACTCTTTTAAGACCTGGGGAATTGCTTTATAACACCACCAATCTGTCAGATAAAGGCCCTGAAAGTTTATTTGTTTAATTTTAACAAGGATCGAGAAACTGGCCTATACTGTCTTTTCTTAAGTATTTTAGGATACTTCAGTAAAAACTGAATTTATTCTTAGTTGCACCAATTCCCTTTCATTTCTATCTTTCTAATAACCCCAAAAGGATGATCTTACAGGTCTTTTCCAACCGTAGTGATTCTGTGAGATCTTGAAGCGAAATTTGGTAAAACAGGATAAGCAACGAATGTACTTTACCTCTATGAATTAGATTGCTAAACTGTTTCAGGTGCTCTTCTCCAAGAGTGTCAGATTAACAGTGAGGAAATCAGATGCATTATCTATTTAGGGTATTTTGAATCCACTTTGTATAATGGTATTTGAACACTAGAAGACTAAAAGTAGCATTGATCATGCCCTAAATAACAGTGTTCTGAGTTTTCTATGGAGCTCAGTGGGTGGGTTTTTAAGGCCTTATTTCTCTACTGGCCATGTCACAGTTTTACCCTGTAAACCACAGGCTATTGCTAAAAAAGTCATTATCAGAAGAAGGACTTTCTGTGATACGATAAGCTATGATATTCACACCTTTCCTGTATGAACATATCCATCAAATCACAAGCATTGCAGCACAGAAAGGCATATGATGATATTAACGAGTTGCAGCTTCTTTAAAAAAACTCCTCATTTTTCCCTCTCCCCCACCAAGTGCCTAACAAAGTAATTAAGAGTGGAAGAAAAG
Source organism: Gavia stellata (assembly GCF_030936135.1). Taxonomy (NCBI): domain Eukaryota; kingdom Metazoa; phylum Chordata; class Aves; order Gaviiformes; family Gaviidae; genus Gavia; species Gavia stellata. The sequence goes on from NC_082598.1 coordinate 42,285,812, forward strand.
ACGATACGGAAATCAGTCTATCCAAGCATCTGAAAAAAAAAATAAGGTTTTGAAAAGGAGAATGAGCCAAAACAAAATAAATTTTGTAAAAAGTAAGAATGAATTTTAATCTGCAGGTTCATTCTAACAAAGGTTGGTGATTTTAAACAAGTCCCCTGGGCAGGCTCAGCAAGCTGATACAGCTTATTGACTAGTTCAAGAATCAGGTCATTAATATAGTCAGTCAAGGTCTACCTCTAAAAGTGTGGTATGACAGTGGAGCAGCATACTGTTGTACACGGACAGGTGACAAGTGATAACATATGAAATAGTCAAATCTAATGGTTAAACAGGATAAAAAGCACAGTTGGTACAAACTGCATACCTGAAGTGGAGCTTACCTGACAGTTATAATGCCATTCCCTGCTGCATGTAGAAAAAGCAGGATCCAACAGCAGCATTACACTCTTTTTCTCTGAAAGAGTTCCCCAAATAATTCCTCTTTTGAATGGCCAAACTTTTCCAAACTTTTTGTCGAGCAGAAACCAAATTTGCATGGAACTTACTGTGGGGAAGTGGTTTGGTTCAAAGCATCTGTCAGGAAAAGGACGCATTTGTACAAACTAAATAGTATGACAGAGGGAATTCAATTCTTGTGGGATACAGTAATAGTTATTCTTTTACAATACGCCTGAAAATGTAGAAGTGTTATGTCTGTTAGCTTTATAAACAATAAACTTCATCTCTCCAGGACAGGAAACAGAAAGAGCATATAATGGATAATTTTTGTATTACTGTGAATAGGACATTTGTCTTAATAAAATAGAGGCGTGCAACTGAGATGTTTTGACTCTGGTAGTTATTTAAATAAAGGCTGTCCTCACCTTTGTGTGCAAAAGCAATTTCCACAGCAAAATAAAATGGCCTATGGATAAACAACAAGAAGATCTACGTACCCTGAGAGTAATAAAACAGGCATGTGATGGTTTTTCTTTTGCATGTGCTGACCTATTCATATAAGTACCTGTAAATCCATTGTGATAGCTGAAAATGTGTCAACCACACAGCTTATTCATTATAAACCAACAGATAAATAACTAAACAGATAATGCTATCTGCCATCTCTTTTTTAAGCAAGCCAAATCTCAGGATATTTTAAGAACAGGACGTTTATGTTGGTCTCCTTAGAAATTAATATACAGACACAGAAACTCATGCTTCTAGAGTAGTACATAAAGAACACAACAGTGATATATTTTTTGCACATGATTTTGAGAAAGGAGGATGTAAACTGCAGTGAAGTGGATCTTTGTTCAAGCTGATGTACAGCTGCTTGGATTTGAAATCTTTGTAACACCCTGCTTGATGTAAAGAGAAAAAATGGTCTAGCTGAAGGTTTTTTTCATGCTTTTGGGGTATATAGCTATGCAGATTGCTTAAAAATCTTAAAAATACCCTTTTTCTAATATAGATACATTAATTAGAAATGACAGTATGTCTCTCCTTAAAAGCAGGCTCATGTTAATGACCTGTTCCTCTGTTTTCTGCTTTTTTGGGGAACGGAGGTTAATACAAGAGCAGTTTCTCCAGCAGTAACAGCACAAGGCTCTTTGAAACATTTTAAATGTAGCTGATAATCAAGGACAGGAAAAAATTCCGTGGATAAAAGAAAAACTTGAATCTCATAATGTTACTGTAATATTTATTTTGTCCTTTGGTCATGTTCAATGCATAACAATCAAATCTGTAAGGATCTGACAATGAAAGTGAGAAGGCTTGTGTTCTTTCCTGATGATGTCTCTTTCTGCTGGTGGTAACTATCTCAAAACCATAGCATGACCTATGAAAGTCCTGGTTTTTTATTTGCATTGTGGCCAGTATGCAGATGCCTGCTTGTATTTAGTCTCAGAGTCTAATCCATAAGCATTTGAAGAGTTTAGTGACCTTAACAATCAATAGTGTCTTTAATATGAAGTGTCACCAGCCCATCATCTCTCCTGTCCTTTTGGGGTGAGTTTTATTCAGGTGGGAAGGAATTGTTTTCCTCCATAGATGTCAGAAACTTCAGCTTTCTCTCTGTCTCTCAGTCTCCTTCTCATTGTATATACACATAAACGTAATAGGATTTCAAACCCAGGAGAACATTTCTCACAAAACTCCAGCCTTTGAGGGAGTTCTTCCACCGAAGTCTCATTATATGATCTGAAAGCAATAAAAATACAACCTGAAGTGAAAAGCAGACCCAGAAAACACTTTCATTCTGGATCTTCATGCACACATTTGTGGGGGCAGGAGAGGAGACATGGAGAATTGGTTACATAACACAGGAGCATTTGGGAGCATCCAGAAATAACAGAAACAGTGAGAAAAACATAGAACAATGAATCTTAAAATTCACAAAACCAGTAGCTTCCATGGACTAATGGAGATCTTTATGAAGTAAAAAAAAAAAAAAGCTAACTGGGAAGAATTAGTTTTTTGTGATATAGAAGAAGTGACTGCTTTTAATGGAAATTTACACAGAAATGCTAAAAAAAAAAAAAAAGTCACACATGCATCCTAGCATATACTATGCAAAAATTAACCTCAGAAAACACTATCTCTTTTTCATAGCATTCTTAAGATTCCTCAGTGGGCAATCTGTTCTCTAAAACTACAGTGAACTACTCCACAGCACCACTTGTCAGCTGTGCTGGCTATGTGAGAGAACAGCAAAATGACCTAATTTCAAAGAATGGAAAACAACACACATCTGAGAATAATTCCAGTAATTTGCAAAGGCCTGGAGTTTCTCCTACTTGACCTGCACACAGGTGCAAACCATAAGATATTACCTCAAATCCAGTGGACTAGCTGAAGAATACAGCTAAGCCTATACTAGCAAAACAACCATAGACCTTTGTTTAAGAAAACAGCTGTGGTATATGTTTACTGCAGAAAACACGTGAATGACACCAAAGGAAACCATAGTTTCACTCTGACTTTTAAAGAACAGAATGCTAAAATCAAGCATAGCTGGTCTACTCATGCTCAGGAAATGCAAAACCTGAGGAAGAAAATCCATAATCAGGGGAATAGAAGCATTTTAGAGAAGAATTCAAACTTAAGTTCACACCTTCACTCTGATAAGATAACACCAGGAAGTAACATCTTAGCAGGAAGATGTATTTATGTATTTAAGCTAAAAAACAAGTTCATAACAAAAATGCTACTAGTTTAATCACAGTAAGACCTGAGTTTCTTACTCTTTATTGCCTGTAGGTTTTCTTTTCCTGCCTTCTGTTTCTGGTATCTCATAGGCTTGTACATCTCTTTTTTCAGAATTAATAGAAATTATATTTACTTTTAGGGTAATTGTTTATTCATTTTTCCTCTGCAACATTGTCCATTTCTCCTATGATGTATGATGTGTTTATCCACATTAGTGGTGTATTTTGTCCAGGATACATACACTCTGTCTGCATTTGAACATAACTTGGTGATGTCAACCACAGCAACTCTTTCATCTTCCCCTAAATGCTCACAGATGTCCTTGGCTTAGATTCTATGCATTTTTTTATGGATGCTGATTTTGATCTTTTAGTATTGTTACAGTATTACGCAGTCTCTTTGTCATGTTGAAAGTGTGATAGTCTTGTTCATCGTCAATACATTTCAATTCATGCTAGATGATATTCTTCACTGAAATTCAGCTGTGTGATTTGAAAGTAACCTTATATCAGTTCAAAGATCACTGAAGTCAACAGGGAGGTTCCTGTTCATTCCAGTGAATTTTGTTTCAGGCTGTTCACTGGCCCAAATACTCTTCATTCATCAGACCAACACATGAGAAAAGATGCAGGAGTATTTTTAGCTAGAAAGAGACTAAGCTGAAAAATCTGCTCCATTCAGTTACAGAGTTTATTGATCACTGTAAACAGGAATGAGCTTCAGATTTAACCTTAAAGCCTCAGGTGTTTCATGCAAAAATAAACAGGAACACATTTTTGTTAAACCAGTCTCAAAACAACCAGGTATATTTTCTTATCACTTTACTAGATATACATAGACACAACCTACAGCTTCCCCAGTGAACCTCAGGTTTACATAAAAGGCAACTTGTTTTTTCACTGTTTATGTTCTAGACACACACTTCCCTGTAACTCCGAGGGAGAATCCAAGCACACGAAAGATGTGAAGGATACGCTTCATTAACACCTTACTATCATCGTTTTGCTTACTGGACTTTATTACGTTCAGCTATTTTCAAGACACCTGGAAAAATATTTCAAGATATAAATATTTTTGTTACTTAGTGCCTTTTTATATCACCTCTTTACCTGTAGATCTGGCAGCACCTTGAATGATGTGTTCATTTGCATCTTATCTAATGCTTGGATGGGTGATGGCCTGTTTTGTTGTGTTGAAATACTACGAAAGCGATTTGTGAGAGCAATGCATTTTTGCAGTTTTAAGAAAAATCTGTGTTCACCTTCATTCTCAAAAAGGGAGACAAAATTGCCACCATAAAATAATTAACTTAATATCTACTTTCCCAAGATACTAAGAATAGCAATGGTCAGAAGTTAGGAAATTAAATGGTTAAAAGTTTTAGAGTAAAGATCTTAGGTATGCTGAGCACAAGGCATAATTTTAGGGTAAGCAGTGAGCAATCTAGGCCCTCCTTCTACTGATCATTCCTCCACTGTCCCAGAAGGAAATGTTCTCTATGTTCCTTTATCTTTAAAGACAAGCTTTAAATAGCAAAGTTTTCAAGACACATGCCTAATGGAGAACAACAGGAACAGAGAAAACTGTCCTTATCTTTGTATCAGTCTTTTGTCATTGAATAATCATGGATTTTAACTACTTTCAGGTACACAAAGACAGGTGAAAAAATGCATGCGTGCAATGTTATTCCAAAGGAATTATTCATTTTTCTGAGCTGTTCATGTACAGATGTGCAGCAATAACACTGACATGCTTTGAGCTGTTTTCTTTTACAAGATTAAAAACAAAAAGAGTAAAAATGGACTCAAATTACCAACTGTGCATCTGCAAAATTTAAAAGAGTAGCTCTGTGAGACAGAAAAAAGAGATAGCTGGGGACTACGCTGGAGTCTGACCCCCGTTAACAGAAAAACAAGGTACCATTACTATGGCAACCAGCTTTGCTTACAGGTGGAGGTAGTTGACATTTTTTCCTCTCTCTGTAATCTCCCTATAGGCTGTGTAAGAACTCAGGAAAATACATCTTTTCTGGAGGTACAGATTTTTGTTTCAAAAACAGATGGATGAATTTTATCCATCGCGCAGCACTGTTATCCCCAAATGGGAACGCAGGAAGTACAAAACGTCCACCTGCACGGCTGGCAGGATGCTCCCTGATTCGGAGGACTTGCATTCGTTTGTATCGACTGTGAATTTCAGCCAATCTCTGGTGTTATTGCAAATCAGAGGATATACACTGAATCACTAAGCTTACATTAATTTCTTCCTGTCATGTCTTTTAAAAGCTTCCTTTCAGTATGGAATAGGCCATAACTCCTCTTTTTTCGCCCCCCTGCACTTCATGAAAGGGACTCAATACCACTGAAATAGTTGATAAACACTTCGCTGCAACATACACGCATGCACAGGCACGCATCTATCTATTCTTCTTTTCTTGGATGTAGTTAAATGCTCTATGATTTATATTGGCATTATCATTCTGAAAATGGGCTTATTGGCTTCTTAGTAAGAATGACTTGCTTTATTATGGAAGTTACTAGTATGTAATTTATTAACTTCTCGTACTTAAATGCATTCACATCCCAGAGAGCAAGCTTGGCAAATGACATAAATTTTCACAGAAAAGAGAAGACCCTGCAATATAGCTATATTTTTGAACACAGTCAGCTTTTGGTATTGAGTAAAGCAGATTTCAAGTGTAAATGCTGGTTTGGCACTTATACAAGGGCTAATGACCTTCAGTTTCCCTATATTTAACATATACACATTTCCTCAAAGCAGTTTCATTGTTCAGTACAAAATGTCTTCTGCATGATGCAGGCTAAAGATTGGGAAAACAGTGGTTTAAGTTTTCATTAATAATATAACACTTCAGTTAACTACTATGTTTTTCAGAAAGTCACATGTAACAAAAATAACAGTTTTCCAAGGAAAAATCATCTTAACCTTCGCAGTAGTAGTCACCGCCAAATGAAATTGAAAATTGTCTCTGTGAACAACATTTTTTAATTTGGTGTCAAATGCAAGAGTAGGTTTTTCTTTATTAACAATTCTATTAGCATTTAAGTATTTTAGATGCATAAGAATTCTAAATGTAAGACTTAATTCCTTTGTTCTTTAGTTCATCCAGGATGCTAGACAGCTTAATATAAAGTGGTAATCTGCAGGGTTTTCTCCATTGTTTTTCATTTGGCGATTCTTCTTTTATAAGGGTCATAAAGGCAACAGTCTGTAAAATCTGTTTCAGGTTTTCTTGCTCAGTTGTACTAATCTTGGTGTCTTTTTATAAGAGGCTGGTGTCTTTCTTTTTTCAATTAGAATTCTCTGAATGATTCTTCATGATGTGGAAAGTCTTCATCTCTTCAAGGAATCTGATTCAGTTAACCCAAAGTGACCTCAATTTTGTACACAATAGAAATAATTTGTTTTCTTTACCTCTACCTTTTAACACAGTCATGCTTAGATGATCTTTTCTGGTAACCTCAGTAAGAACTTAAAAAGGATTTAGGTAAAACATTATAGGAACAGAAAAGCTAATTGAAATTTCAATAAAAAATTAATTGCCACATCCCACTACAATAAAGAGGTCAAATCATCCTCTTCCGCTCATAGTGCACATTGTCAGAAATACACTGATGCAGAAAAAAGACCAGTAACGGTACCAGCGATGTTGTATTCATTTGCAATTGGGAGGAGAGCAAAACAAAACATTTATTAACCCTGTTCTCATCACAGCACAGTGAGCATACTCAGAGGGATAGGAAATGTCCACATGTATGCTGTCAAGTTTACAGTATTGTGCATACACTTATATAGTCATATAAAATGTAATTCTGGGATGCTTCTGATTATGAATTTCTATCAACTAAGTCACGAATGCTCTGGAAAACTCCCTGGAAGTTCTTCCTGTATTTCCACAGCTTTTAGACACACTGTGATCAGTCCTTTCTTCCTGTTTGTGGTTTCTCCTACTAAAATAAATGTTTGTTCACCGCAGAGGATCCTTTTGGGAATATCTTCACACTGCTTATTGTTTTTCCTAACCCAAACTAATCCCAAACCCATGGTAGCTTCATACCCTTGACACACTTAGATCTTTCCCATGTTTCCTCCCCACCAGCCTGGCACTGTTGGCTGTTGCTGTCAGGATTTCTGATGGACATCATTGATATATTTTTCATATCTAGCATATCTAGCTGGATGGAAATCCAGCATGATCTGTCCATAATACTAATGGTCTACTTCTACTACAACATGAATGTAAAACATCCATGTCACATTTCCCATAGCTGGATCAGTTACCTTTTTATTTTGTGCTAATAATAGAGTCCTATTTTTCATGCTTGCTTAATCTTCTTACAATACATGGAGGAACAGCTGTGTAATCAGTAATTTTTCACCCAAGGATAGAACTTCTCCTGGATGTTTTACTTAATCACATCAAATTTGCTGATGGCAGACAAAGTTTTTGTGCAAAAGATTTTGTTAAGGTCTTTTCTATCCAATTTTGATTTCTGGATAGAAATACAAGAAGTATATTAATACATTTTCCCAAAATGCTCTTTTTTCTTCCCTTGCCTTCCCTCATTTCAAAAAAACTTGAAGACAGACCTTTTCACCTCAGTCTATATTGCAAAACAGCATGGAGCACTGAAAAGGCAATGGCTCTCGCTGCATTCCTTTATGTTTAGGGAAAAAGTATTTAGAACATTTTTTTTAAAGAAAAAAAAAGTTTGAATCAAACTCAGCATTGGTTTCTCTTCCTAATTTGAACAAAGTGCAAATTCAGATAGCCTTCAGTTATTTTAAGTGTTATCTTAAGCCCCCATATCTTCCACAGCTAATAAACCCATTTCAAGGAAAGAGATGTGGAATTAAACTTAGACTTTAACTACCCTGTCCCAGGAAGAAAACCTGCCTACTGTATGTAGAGCATGTTAATATCATTACCAACCTAGAAGAAAGAAGTTAATAGATTTCTAGATACTGAGTGTATGAATACTAGGCCATTGCTGATTCCAGCGGGAGCGGCAGGAGAACAAGGCAGAAAATCATACTTAAAATTTCAAACTCGGAGAGTCAGAGAAGCAATGAATAAACCATGTTGGGGAAGATAAAGAAAGTGAGGAAACTAGAAGGGATATATTAGAAGACTTTCTTTAATCGTATCATTAAAGAACTTAAATCTGGTTATGATCACAGCATGACATGAATCAAGAATGGCTTTAATAAAGTCAGTGTTATACTACACTGTTTCGAATTTGTCTAAGGCAAAATTGTGTCCTAAGCATATATCATCTAGGGCTACAGAAAAATAATAATCTGTGTTTTGATTTATCATGTAGCCAGGGATGGCTGGTGACTATCCAGTTGTAAGCATTATTGCAAGGAATGTTATTCACCACTCAGGATACGGTGAGATGATTCACTTTTCTTCTGACTGATCACAATTAGAAAGCCAAAGAAGTTTTAAACAATTGCTTTATTTATACTTACTACACATTCTTCAGAACTGTCCCAGGTGTCTTAAAGACTATATGTATAAAGCCACATTATAGGTAAGGGGACAAAGTGAGAATATGAAATAGATTTCCAGTCTCTTTCTATTAATAACCTAACCATTTTTTGCAAGTATCTCTGCCAGTTCAATGGAACAGTAGCATAATACACTATCAAGTGCAATAAATGGTATTTGCTGACATGAACATTTTAATTATGCATTACAGAAATGTAGTCGATTTTGGAGGCTCTTTATACTTGTATCCTCAATTCATAATTATTTCAACAGTTCCATATGTCATAGCTTGATCAATTGAAGGGCACAGGAAGCCCTTACGTATACATTACAAAGATACAGTATCTGTAATAAAAATGCAGCACACAGCAATCTTCCTCACTGCTACTTGCAATATAGTTTAGCCTGTGATACTAGAACTGGCGCTACGTACCTAGTGATAATGGCAGGCCTTGCCATCATTCCCTTGCAAGGACTAGCCAAACATAATGACCAAGAAATAAAACTATAAGCTGTCTGGAAGCGTCAATGGACTTCAGCTGATGATACCAAACTAGGAGGTGCTGTTGACTCTCTTGAGGGACAGGAGGCCTTGCAGAGGGGTCTAGATAGATTGGAGCATTGGTCTGTGATCAGTGGGATGAAATTTAACAAGGCCAAATGCCGGATTCTGTAGGACAGAGTAAAGCCGGGCACAAGTGTAAATCAGGAGAGGAGTGGCTGGAGAGCAGCCCTGCAGAAAGGATCTGGGGGTGCTGGTCAACAGCAGGCTCAATGTGAGTCAGCAGCGTGCCCTGGCAGCCGAGAGGGCAAACCGCATCCTGGGGTGCCTCAAACACAGCATAACCAGCCGGTCAAAAGAGGTGATTATCCCCTGTATTTAGCATTGGTGCAGCCTCACTGTGTGCAGTTCTGGGCCCCGCAATTTAGGAAGGATGCGAAGGTCCTTGAATGTGTCCAGAGGAGGGCAACAAAGCTGGTGAAAGGGCTGGAAGGCATGTCCTATGAGGAGCTGCTACGGACTCTGGGTTTGTCTAGTTTGGAGAGGAGGCTGAGGGGTGACCTCATTGCGCTCTACAGCTTCCTGAGGAGGGGAAGTGGAGAGGGAGGTGCTGAGCTCTTCAGCACCTGGTATCCAGTGATAGGATGTGTGGGAATGGTTCAAAGCTGTGTCAGAGGAGGTTTAGGCTTGACACTAGGAAGCATTTCTTTACCGAGCGGGTGGTCAAACACTGGAACAGGTTTGCTGGAGAGGTGGCCGATGCCCCAAGCCTGTCAGTGTTTATGAGGCATTTGAACAATGCCCTCACCAACATGCTTCAACTTTTGTTCAGCCCTGAATTGGTCAAGCAGTTGGACTAGATCATCATCATAGGCCCCTTCCAACTGAAATAGTCTGGTCTATTCTATTCTAAATACTTCAGAAAAGCTGTGCCTGCACTGAAATAATTTCCTCATTAGCAGAGGACTTTGGTTTCCACAAAGGGACCCAGCAATCAGCAATATTTTCCACAGCCACACAGACAAAAGGTCCTTCCATCTTGACTGTTCAACTCCCAGTTGCCAAACTGGCATCATGTGTAGCACAAGTGAGCTTTGACTACTTAATTTGCAGGTCCTTCTGTAGCAAAGAGAAAAATTATCATTGCTCAGGCAGAACATGTTTAACATTAAAAGGGATGCAGGAGAGGTAATCTGCCACTCAAATCACCTTTCACTAGAGCTGTGAAGGGCTCTGGAGCATAAACATGAGTTTGCCAGTTTGAATTTGAGTTGGCAGCAGCACAGCAGCGACAGAAAGTAGACTGAGAGCAGAAGGTCAAGTGTGAGGAGTAGATCTAGGAGGTGTCAGTTCAGGGGTGGTATTTAGGAATAGCATCTGTAAATGGGACCAGATGAGGTGGCCTGAGGACAATCTGTAGGAGACAGAGGAAGGAGAATGAATCTCGGAGCTCTAATGGAAACTGAAAGTAGATAGAAGCTGAAAAGAAGTGCTGCTTTGATTATAAGAATAGAAAGGAAGCTAGCAGGATATACAATACTAGTCTAGATAAGAGAGAAGGGACTGACAGATTATAGGATTTCAGAGAAAGACTAAGGTTATGAAGCCTAAGAAATATTCCCAACATTGTACTGCTATCTTCGTGTATACTGACACAATTTCTTAGGAGGAAAAATGAAGTCTGTTTAAAAGAAAATTGAAAAATCATAATGGAATATAGCTTTTCCAATTAAATTACTATTTATAGAGAAAAAAAAAACACCAAAAAGCCCATCTTTGCATGGCCCTTCCTCTCCTCAGTCAAGACCAACTTGAAATGGCCCAGCATATTGTACATCAGATCCCTGATAACATATGACATTTTACTAGCAACATTTAGCATGTGTAACCATATAACTCATTAACAGAATTAATGTAAACTTCATTGTCTCACACTGGAACTAGGATTCTGCATTGCCTTTCCAGGTCAGTGTTGCAAAAGAAAGGATATTCCCTCAAGCTTTCTCTCACCAATCAGTGGACCTTGAACTTTTTTGTCCAAACTGGGATTTTCCACAAAAGAAGTCATATCCCTGACATTATATGTGAGCCCTTTAATTAGGGTATTCTCCCAGAAGATAGAGGATGTGGATTTGGACCCTTCTCTGAAAAAGGAGGTATTATATTTGTCACCCCATTATCTGGGCAAATGTGCTAACTACCAAGTTATTGTGGGAGACTAAAACCACCTTCGGGAAGGGACAAGCTGAAATTAAGTTTTGAAAGAAATCACCCAAGAAAGAAATGCAACTTGTGAATCCTAAGTGAAGAGTATGCATAGTCTTGAATAAGGTTCACAAACCTCGGGGAAGAGAAGAATGAAAGATATATCCATGTAGTCTGTGTTTTTCATCTCCCTCTAAATGAGGCAGCCCTGTACAGTAATGTACAAAGCTGTTTTCAGTCCAACACAAGACATCTGGGCTTTGTTGTTGTTGTATTTTAAATTGCAATGTAACATCAACACAAAAATCCAATCAAACAAAACAGAAAGTAAATTCTGTATTATTTTTTAAACTGGTTCTTCAGAGTGTCAACAGTTACTGTGATTTCAGCTCATCTGTTAGATCTAGGAGGTCTTCCTTCCTACTTTTTACCTGAAAATGTTGGACCAGAACTCAATAACAAAAAAAGGGATAGTGAAATGTTTCTTATTTCCAGCATGCACGTAAACATTTTGCTTATTTGTTCCATTAGAAACACTGATAGAAGTTAACAGTTCCAGGTGCTTTGGTAGACTGTTCTTAGAATTATTAACATGGAAAAGAGAATGAAGCCACACACTGAAGGGAAAATGAAACAGTCCACTAAGTATTGTGACCCAGGGTTGGAGGTTTTTTCATCTGGAAAAAATACTACTTCACCCTCATCATGGAGCTTTTACCTTCTGTCCTTTCAGTTCACTGACATCTTGATACGGAAGACCTATAGCAGGAACTAAAAATAAAATGCATGGTTATTTATTTGAATCAGCGGAACTTTTGTCCTATAACCAATACAGGAGGAAAAAAAAAAAGTATATTGCATTGCATTCAGAAGGCATTTGATGGAAAGCAATGCCAAATTTAAAATCTCTTCTATTTATCAGTATCAAAATAGTATATTATATACTTAACCCCATGATTACTGTCTTGGACAGTCATAGAAAAATATCAGGACTATTATTTTTAATGAAAGAACTGTTAACAAACATCACTCTTACTGAAAGGATAAAATAAACTACAGCACTGTATATAAATATCCAGTAATGACTAAGTCTTAACAGGCTTTGTTAAGCATTGAGATGCTCATAAAACTTCTTGCAAATCACTTTGATTCGGTTACCAGAATGAAACTATTCTTTTTTAAAAATAGAATTTTTCAACTTTGCCTGGAGGCCAGGGAGACAAGAGAGACATATGAAATCAAAGCCTAGCAAATTCATGTTGCTATTAAATTATGTTCTGATTTCATCACAAATAATCTCTCTATTCTTCTTAAAATCTCATCCTTAACATCTTTGGCATTGTAGAAGTTATTAAAACTTTTCAAGTATAAGGAAATGTAGGGCACTGCCTTGTAGAGCTGATTTCATTTTGCTGCAAAGCTATTTCACTTTTTTTTTTTCTTTTTTTAAACTTTACCCCAGTATCTTAGTCTGTTCTGCAAGAACGAGATCCCAGAAGATGTTTTCATATTGCTCCTTGGCAGTGTTTTTAACAGTCAAGTTATTCATCCTGCAATGGATTACAACTATCTTGCAGTTATTGTTCTATTTTTGGTCTTTTTTTTTTTCATGGTGAGACTCTAAGGAAAGGAGGAGAAGAATAAAAAATGGTAAAACAGTATTTGAATATGTCAGAAAGAGTAATGTAAGGCACCAAATGTACTGGGGCAACTATGGAAGAGCATTCATGTGCAGTTGTAACAGAGTTTTAGGACAGAGTTCAAATACAAGCCAAGCTCTACCCCAAAACCATGTTTCCCTGGCAGAAGAAGCAACACTATATACGGAAGACGAGCTGGAGCATAAGCCATCACATAAACAGAATTAATGATCCAGACTCAGATGGAAGCAATCCAAGTTCAAATTTCATTAAGACCCAAAGTAAGGTGATAGAAAAGACACACCACAGGAAATTTAACGATACTGTTTGCATAGCAATGTGTTACTCAACATTATCAGAGGATTCAGTATGTACCTCCTGGGAGATGTCCCTTATAGACAGAGATATAACATAAATTTGAACATATTAAAGATCACCCCACCTTCCAGACCTGATCTTGAGGGAATTATTAAATTTTATTCTGGAGAAGAAGACCTTAAGAGACTCTCTTATTGAAAGGCCCTATGTAGGAAAGCACATATGCAGGAAGGAGGGCACAATCTAAGCATTTTGGGTGTACAGCTGCAAATACAAATCCCACCAATAAGAGTCTGAACAAGACAGTTTTGACCAAACTTGATTTATGTACAGATCCTTATATTTCTCAAAAAAAGGATAATCAAGCTTACTTTAAGTTAACTGGCAAGCTGCCACTAAAGAACACCACAGAAAAACAAGTTGAGGGAAAAAATGTGTCCTTCCCCAGCTAAATATTTTCTTCCTGTCATAACTGCACAAAAAGAACAGAGGTTGTTTCTGGTTTGACATTGACTGACACGTTTGCAGTTATGTATGGGGAGTAAAAGTCCTACTTACTCTCCTTTTCTGCTCTTCTTCCATCCCCCAACATCTGCCCTTAAACTTCTTGCCATTAACTGTAGGTTACCTTCAAATTCTTTGTACTCTGCAGTTCCTTGAAAAAAAAAAAAAAAATCAGTATGAGGAAAAAAGGAATGGCATTCAATTGGCACCTAAGAAATCACCTTTAAATTCCCCACCTCAGCCTGCAAGTAAAGCAAAGGTCTATCTCTGTTTCTTGTCCTGTTGTCTTCCATCACATTGTGCTTCCTCCCTCTGGTTTTGTCCCTTTCACATCCTGCCTTTGTTTGGTTCCTCTCCCCAGCTCTTAGGGTGGCACAAGCTCCTGCTCCCCATTAAACAGATGCCTAGTCTTCTCTCTTGAAAAAATTGCTCCAAATAGCTATTATCCTAGAGAGTAATACGTTTTCTCTGTAACCTGACACTGACTTTTCCCTGTACACACAGAAAGTCACTGACATCTCCTGCATCTTTCTAAGAAATTTTGTCTGTCTTTTGGCCTGGAAGCTTCCCAGGGTAAATGCCTCTATTTGTGTTTCATTTGTTACTAATCTGCTTATCCTTAAATTATGAATTATCTGGAAGTTTTTCATTCCCACATGCTTCAACGTCTATAGGTAGAAGTATTTGCCAGTAAAACAAAAATGCACTTAAAAAATGGTTAGTTAGCAGACAAAATTGAAATTTTTATATTTAGAGCTTGTCTTTGCTTTGCTCTATGCAAGTAGACAGCAGTAGCCACCAAACAGCATTGAACAGCACTGACTGTAAAGCACTGTGCTTTACACTGACTAGAGAAATTTTTTCACTCATCATTTAGATCTTTCTCAGGTAGAAGAAATCAGTATAACTGGCACTAACCTTCCAGATAAAACAAAAAGTAAATAAAAGCACTGTGTGTTTACATGTGTGTACATATATATACAAGGGTACATGGATAAGAGGTATCCAGGTACACTAATTGTTCAGTTGTTACTTCTTAAATGCATAGAAGCAGCAGAGGCAGTAATATTTAAGGCTGGTTTTGAGTCTTAATACAGAAATTCAGTCAGCTGGTTCTTTAGTTACAGGGGGTGCTTGCTCCCTTCTAAAAAGTCCTTTCAAGAACTGTTTGGAAAACAGTTAAGGCTTTTCCATTTTAAGAAAAGTCAGGTCAATGGCACATAATTTACTGACACTATGACTTTGATAAATAATGGAAAAAACATTTTTTAAATATTAAGGAGAAATTTCTGAACGCAGATGTTTTTTCACAATGAAGTGTGTTTAATAAAGTAATTATGAAATAAGCTCAAAAATAAGAACAGTTCTGAAAATACTCTAATACAAAATAAAAAAGTTAAATTCCAAAAAGAAGCATTGTAAATTGTCAAAATATTTCAAATTACTTTGAAAAAAGGTTTTAAAGCTTTCTGTTCGTGACATGATCCAAGAAAACGTCTATCATGATTTTTCCCTTTGCAAATGGATTTATTCTACCTTACAAAAAGTTATCCATGTCTTGCCATTCTCTTCTACAGGACAAAGGAGAAGAAAACAAAAAATCATCTCTAAAATGCATCAAATCCAAACCTCAGGATATGCTGGCTGATGCTGTTGCACAGCACCTTGCATGCATTAGTGCTATTGCCTTAGCAGTGCTGAGGCCCCGCTGTTTGCAACTCTGGAGCCTCTCTCCTCAGCTGCTGTAGCAGTCGCTTCTCAGCGCCTTTGTGGCAGTGTTTTTCTCTTGTGTTCCCATGCTGTTGTTCTTGTGCTGTTGGTCCCATGATCTTCCACCTGCAAAACCCTGGTGTTCTTGTTGTGGCAGTTCTCGTGGGAAGCATATACCACTGGTGGGACATTGCTCTTCTTTCCTTTGCTTTCCCTTACCTCCTGTTTTCTGGGGTTTTTTTGTATGAGAGAAAGCTAAACACAGTGCAAAACAAGGTAGATAACAACCATTGAAATACTTTGTGAATACTGTCCAATAATACCTGCATACAGGAACTTAACAAATAAACAGGATGCTGTGTTTGCACCTGGTTAGCATAATCCAATCAGTGCTAACAGCCTCATAAGCAAAACAAGCTGTAGGGAGTTTGAGCAAGTCCCAGTATAAAGCATATAGTACTAGGGAGAAAGCATGGCAAAAAAATCACGATCATCACCTTCATCACTCTTCACTTTCACTGTTTCCATGTGCTGTACTGGAGAGTGCCCCCAGAGGCTGATCACTGGGGAGAGTTTTCCCTTTCCCTTCTCTCTCTTTCTGCTTTGCTTTAATCCTACCTCAAAGCTACATTTCACTGTTCCAACATATGCCATCAGCTGCAGATCCCACAATGAAATTCTCATGTGAACCTGCCTCAGTATCCTTTGCGAAACAATAATATTGACAAATAGATACTATAGTCTTTATTTGGTTTGGGCATTTTACTTTGAGCATTTTTTATCAGCCTAATCTGAAATAAGACAGTAATAATAGCAATGTGTCATTGCTTTACCTGTCTGCACATAAGTTGACTATAAACTCAAATATTTTCAATGTGATTTGGCTTCCAAGCAGTATGAGGCTTCTTCTTTTAGCTGCCCCCTGCCATCTGCTAGCTGCCATGACAATCATTTTGATATGTTTCTGGTTTCCTTATGATAACAGAAGAAGCTGAGCTTACCCTAAGGCACAAGCCTGCCTTTGAAGCAGCAATCCATGCTGGAGTCCATCCATCCATCCATACACACATGCACACACTCCAGTACATTAGTGATTGCCAGTTTAAAAGCATGATATAATAAAATCAGTTCCCTTTTCCCTAATAGGGTGTACTTTATATAGCATTAAACAATATTTAATGATGAATTAGCTTACCAGAAATTTCAATTTCAGGAGTGGGGTGAGGGGGTCTTTTCTTTTTTTTTTCTGTCTAGCATTGTCAAGTTGCAGATGTCACTGTTGTAACATCTGTGGTCTGTGCATCATGTGTCATGCCTAAAAATCTCCAGTTAACAGACAGTATGACATTTTGCAACTGCTGAGTTGATCTGATGCACTAATAATACAATGAGCTTTGGATTTCTTTTGGTGCCAGATATTTTCTAAACCATCTCAGTTAAATCCATGACATGAAAAAAATTAAGATGCCAGTTGAGAGTAGGAAACAGACATGACTTACCACTATATTCAGCATAGGCATGCTGATTATCATACCTTCTTCCTCTGATTTTGCTACCACTTTGTAGTCTGCTACTGATACTGATACGCTCCAGCTTTCATAAACATCCCCAAACTTTTACACCACCTGGGTGTAATATTGCTAGACATTTATTACCACAACAGCTGTTTACTCGTTTTTTATTCTTATTCTATCAGAGTGAGAGAGGAACTCATATATGTCAGGCCTATAGTCACTTCCTCTTAAAAAAAGGGAAAAAAAAAAAGAAAAAAGAAAAAAGGAAAAAAGTAAAAAAGAAAAAAATTAAATGAAAAAAATTTAAAAAAAAAGAAGGAAAAAAAAGGCGAAAAAAAGAAAAAAAAAAAGAGAAGTTGTACGTGAGCTTGGCAAGAAAGCCAATACAATAAAACTTCATGTTTTCTGTGGTTCAATTTCAATTCATTATTCCAATTTAGCTAGATCAGAATTACAGAAGTGTCCCTTTTTTAAGTGCCAAACTTTCAAAAGAGGATTCAAATCTTACCATAAAATGTTCATGAACAATGGTGCCTCTTTACTCTTTTTACATTTCCTTGAATTTATTTTCTTACTTTGCTTTTACATTAGTCTTACTGCTTTTGCACATAACCCTCCCTTCCCTTAGATTTTAAATCCATTTAAAGATTTTTGTAATGTCTTGTATGGATTTCTGAAGAAATACTGACGTGAGTTTTGATGCCATCTACTTGTTAGAATAAGAAATGCATTAAACAATAAAACATGAGTAGACAAAAGACAGAAAAAATGTAAAAAAGGTTAATGTAGAGAGTTTCCAGGAAAGCATGGGGGTCTGAAAATGGCAGTGGCCTTTTTATAAGAGGAAGTCACTATTTCCATCATTGCCTTAGTTTCTAACATTTGTGTCTGTTTCAAGTTTGTCATTTCTCAAGGACTTTGTTTATATATATGTAAGTAGTAAAGAAATTTTATTCCTGCATCAAAGCATCATAAGCTAGGAACAAATATTGAAATATTTGCTGACTTACTCGTTCCAATTTCAGTCTCTGCTACTGCTTGCTACCCAGTCCACATTTCCAGTATCCATTATGCATTGATCAATCCACCAAATTGTGCAACAGTCCACACACAAACTAATTTTGCATTTAAATTACAAAACAGGAAGAAATCTGCCTGGTAGCTGACTAACTAGCATTCGTAAAACATTTGTGATCCACACACATTTTCACAGACTTCACATTGGCGACTGACACCATGAGAGTAACAACAACACAAACCAAGAAAGCAGGATGAGAGTGAATGACAAGTTTATTTTGCCATAATTTAGTTTGCTCAATGTTGAAGTTTTCCATACAGGCAAATTCTGAGCAGGCAGAAGTCTAAACACTGATAGCAAATTTACATTGTTCATTTCAAACACCTATTTTGATGATTGTTTTCATCTTCATGTCCATTTAATTTCTTATACATCTACTCCAAGAAGTCAAACTAACCTTTAAACTTTAAAATATTGAAAATTTAAGCACAAACCAAATACAAATACCAAACACATTAATAAACCCACCTAACATTGAAGCGACTCCCAAGACAATCAACAGCTTCTCCTGAGCCAAAACTTTCTTTGTTTTTTCTTTCCAAATGATAAGGGTTTTAACATCTCTTTGAATTTAAACTAAAATTTTCCTCGTACAAAACCTATGCTAATATTTACTACTACTGCTAATACTACTGAAACCAATATTGAACCAACCTAGAGTTCTCAAGAAAAAGGTTATATATGCAGACCTTATACAAGAGTGTCAATAAAGGAGAAACAAATTAATAGATACATGAAAAATTTAAAAATTTATATTCTTTCAATTTTTCTTTCTCTTATCAAACTCTTTTTTTGTCATAAGCATGCAATTATGAAATAAATATGACATCTAAAGCTGTAAGAGCTTCCATTCCTCTTTTCTGGCAAACCCCCAGATTTTGGCCTCTAAGTGAAAGATCCCTTTAACTATTGTAGTTTTTGGATCCATTCCTGTGCATTTGAATGGCCTGTTTCTTTGTCTGGAAGAATATAGCCTCTGAATCACAGGCAAAAATTACTTGATTTCAATGCAGCACTGAAGCTAAACAGCCAGCAGTCTCACCAGGTATGAGCAATGCTCTTTTTCATCAGGAAGAAGTGTAGTAGAAAAGTTGAGCCACCATAAAAATCAGACATAAAACACATTACAGAATGCCACCTAATTTTTGTTATGTTAAGGCTTGCAATTTTATGTATTGCTTACTCATTATTCCTAGTATGTTTTTAAGTACATCAGACTAACTCAATCAGAAATGGTTCCAGCTTACTGATAAGACATCTGTAAAAATTCATTAAGAAATAAATTGGTATATCTATGTGTAATATCTTCAAGATTCATTAGGATGATTAGAAGTTAAAAATACAAAGACAACCATTAAAGTGAAAACTGCAGCATTAGTCCATGTCTCTACAGTCTGAGGAAAAGTTTAATAGTGAACTACTGACTAATAAAATGTGTTTCCCCACCATTTACTCCCATGCTTGCTAAAATGCGCGTGACCGACAAAGGCTGACACTCCTTGTTTTTAACAGTACTCCAAATCCTAAAATTAAGCCTTAAGACTATTTGAAACAAAATAAAACTCTTAGGCCAGTGTGGTGGTTTAACCCCAGCTGGCAACCAAGCACCACACAGCCTCTCATTCACTCCCCCCAGGTGGGATGGGGGAGAGAATCGGAAGAGTAGAAGTGAGAAAACTCGTGGGTTGAGATAAAGACGGTTTAACAGGTAAAGCAAAAGTCGCGCAGGCAAGCAAAGCAAAACAAGGAAATCGTTCACTACTTCCCATCGGCAGGCAGGTGTTCAGCCATCTCGAGGAAAGCAGGGCTCCATCACACGTAACGGTTGCTTGGGAAGACAAACGGCATTACTCTGAATGTCCCCCCCTTCCTTCTTCTTCCCCCAGCTTTACAGGCTGAGCATGACATCATATGGTATGGAATATCCCTTTGGTCAGTTGGGGTCAGCCGTCCTGGCTGTGTCCCCTCCCAACTTCTTGTGCACCCCCAACCTACTCGCTGGTGGGACAGTGTGAGAGGCAGAAAAGGCCTTGACTCTGTGTGAGCACTGCTCAGCAATAGCTAAAACATCTCTGAATTATCAACACTGTTTTCAGCACAAATCCAAAACACAGCCCCATACTAGCTACTGTGAAGAAAATTAACTCTATCCCAGCCAAAACCAGCACAGCCAGGAACAGACCTTACCTCTGTGTTGCTAAACGAGGTCACCAGCCACTATTTTGGTATTACTACTACTCACAACTCTAATGGAGAGGCGCTCCTGGTAGAGGTCCAGCATCCTTTTCAGGAAAATCTGATTAGTTAAACTTCAAAATGCTTTCACCAGGATTTAATGAATTTGTTTCTAACTGATCTGATATGATCCTCTCCTTCAAAGGACCTTTGGAACAGTAACGTCTGGCATGTAGAACCACTCTATACTCTTAAGAGGTTTTTTAGGCCTTAAGATGTTAGATAGTGTAGGACTGAACTAAGAATAGATAGATATAAGTGGTTTAATCAACACAACTAATGGAGCTCTAAGCAACATGGCCCTATTTTGACAGTCATTATGCTAAGCTGGGCTAACAAGAATAACCTACTCTGTAAAAAGCATTGGAAATAAAATATATCAGAGTGTTACACGAGCCATGATTATTTAATAACAGTATTCAAAAAACTAGCTTAACTGCAGATAGGTGTTTCTGTTTCTGTTCATTACACAAAGACAAGTTAGTTTAAATAGGTGAAAAAATAAAACAGGAACTTCAGACCATGACAGTGTTTCTCCTGTACTGCACATAGTACTCACGGAAGTACACTGAAACATCTCTAAAATGTAGGTAGTTGAGAAAGATTTTTTCACAAAGATGACCCAATTGTTAGTGATTTGTGATGTATTTTTTAAAAGGCAGAAAGGTAGCCATATAAAAACCCAGTTGTTTCCAAACAATATCAGTCTACCATCTAAGAAAATCACTTTCTGAAGCTTCCATTATAAATGAGGGGGTTTGTTTGGTTTTTGTGTTTTTGTAAGATGTAAATGTATCAGTGTCAAACAGCACATAAACATTACATGGACACCAACACAATGAGCAGCTTTGCTCTTTATAAGCATCGGTGCTGCTTCCATTTCTCTCCAGCATTTCTCCTGAAGATTTTATTCAGTTAAAAGCTTGTATCAAAACATTATCAGGTTCATCAGATGTTGAAATGTGAGGGATCAAAGAGGAGAATGTGACCAGATCTTAAACTCTTTAAAAAATCCCACACCCTAAGACAATCAAAAACTGGTATTTCAGAAAACCTCATGTGCTTTTTCTTATGAGTAAGGAGTGAATGCCTGACAGGTGCATGGCACATACCATATATTTACAGCTTCTCTCCAGTCTGGGACATACAGTAGGTAATTAGTAATTCTGGGGCAAATCTTTAGAGATTTTAAGCATCTGCTAATTAGCCCAAGAGCTGTTAACAGCTGTAGGCATTATAAAGTCTCAGCACATCCATACAACATTGAATGAAAAGGAGTCCTGCAGTTTATCATTTTATTGTCATGTGTCATTTTATAGTTTAGTATTTTCGTGCTTATTCTTGTACTTTTTGTTGATTATTTTATGTATCATTTTATTTTTATTTTAACTCTTCAACCAAATATTCAATCATTTCAAAAAACTCACATCCATAGAAAAAAGGGAGGAAAGTAATAATATGAAACATGATCAGGATGCTGACAGGCAGATCCCCATCAACTCTGTCATCTTTATCTCTATACAAGGTCTCAGCTACTCCATTACTAAAAGCTATACACCATAACTTTGGGGGATTTTCTACTGCAGATAATACTTGAGAAGAACATTCCTAAAAAGGAGTACCTAAGTAAATAAATAAGGAACATCTTAGTCACCCATCAGATCTCAGCCCACATACTGAGATTACTGACTTGTGTGGCCATCTGATAACTTCTGCAAAGCCCGTTCTATACATAAACAAGATCCTCTGGGAAACACCATTCTACCTATCATTTGACTTGTAGGAAATATGTTGACTATGAAATGTTTATATAATTTTGTCTAATTTTATTAGCATTTCCCTAATATGTCTACTTGTTTGTTTTATTGATAAAGCTTCAAACAGGAACTACCTTTAAGCATTTGATAAAATTCTATTCACATAGGAAGTTTGCAGAAAATGTCATGCAATAAGATCAGTCCATTTTTAAAAGTCTAATTAAAGACATCAGAAAGAAATTACCTAAGGGTAGGAAGAGCAGTTAATGGATGTTTCTTGTCAGAAGTTGTGAAATGTGTTTTACCAAAGGGATTAAACATATCCATTGAATCCATCATGTCATACAAACGTTCATTATTTGCCAGTTCAACCTATGAGAAGGAGAAATATTTCCCCATTTCTCGTAGTTATGAAGCTGCTACTCCTGTCATGACACATAATCAGGAGCCCCTGAGAAGCCAATTTTATGTATCCCTAAAGTCCATACGTTAGCCTCCTCTTTGCTCACCTCCAGCCTTCCTAGGAAATCTCTCGGACTTCCTTGTTACCCCAGCAAGGAAAACAGGATGAAGAGCCCTTCTTGGTGGTGAGGTGCTGTGGTCATTGTGCTGCACATGCCTGCCATGTTATGCCAGGAGCCTCAAGATGACTTGGTCCTCTGACCAAGGAAGGCACTAAACCACTTATTATTCATGACTTGTCTTATCATGAGCACTTCAAACGGAGGGCACTGTGTAAAAAAGGTGGGTTTGCTACTATCACATTTTGAAAGTAAAGAACTACTCAAGGCTTGCTTCCAAAAAAGACTTCAGGTCTGTATGTGCTAAACACAGATAGCTCCTCACTTAAAGTCCTGAGTCACTTGCTTACACTGAAGAGTAAGTTTTGCATAATATATAATAATTGTATTGTCATAGTGGCTGCTCCTCTTCATCTGTCAGGGTTTGGGGTTCATCCTGAGGTGCTTTCCTCTGCTTGCACATGGCATAGGATGCCTGGCCGGGTTCTGGGTTGAGATCTAGGAGACAGAGCCCTGCGCGCTTCCCATCCTAATATTGTTGCTATCAGCACCAGTTTCCTCATTTGACTCCAAGAGCGTTTCGTGGTTGCCTATCGCAACAGGACTGCACTCAGAAGTGGTGGGATGGTGAGCCCCTCAGAAAATAGCTTGGTGGGATGAAACAGGAGGACCCATAAAGGATCTCATGGGGCTCCTGGCTTCTCCCACTGTGAGCAGCGAGATACGAGAACGGTGGAGGCCAAGCTCACGTACCCATTGTGGGATAGCAAAGCAGCACTGAGCACTGTGTGTTTCATGACTTTTGAGGTTGTCAAGACAATTCTGGATAAATATGACCTCATTTAAAGCTAAAGCAGAAATGGAAATTCCACAAAATGGCAACACTAAGGTGATAATAATTTAAGTATTTAAATAATAATCTGAGTCTCATGAGAAAACTTCATGTTTAATTTTATGCATGATGTGGAGACTAAGTTTATTACTGGGTATCTATTAATCTTTCTGCGAGATTTGTTAATATTTTTTCAATGCCCAGTGGACAATGATAAATCATTGCAATTAAGATTGGGCTAAATTAATTTTGTGGCTTCATTTTACGTCTGTTCTATCTCACTTGTTTTTGATGATCAGCTTTTAAATTTAGGGTGTTGGCAGCGAATAGGTAATCTCACAGCACAGCTAGAAATCCTGTATAATTACATATTGCTTTTAATGTCGTTTGCAATATGTAAATTCACTATGTTTGATTTCTGCTGCCTGCTCCTTACGGAGTCAGCCTCTCTTGCTGGCTGATTCATCCCAAAAGCTACCTGCAGGCATGGCAGAGACTCCGAAAACTTCAGGACACTAATTTACAGCTGGTCTCTAGGAATCATCAGCATCCAAGGAATACTAACCAACAGCCAGTAATTCAGGGAGACCTGATCATCCATACTGGCCACGATGTTACTCCTGAATATGTTTCTAGTCTCTTCCAGGGACTGGATTCATGCAGTCATGTCCCTTCCTAGAGTTCAAATCAACATTGAGGCTTTGCAGCCAGTGGCAATGGTAACTTCAGTCTACAGCTGATTAAAGGGCATCATGGCAGTGTTACCTGCCCAAAGACCTGAATACAAATCTTTTAATCGGCACCTTGTATATTGAAATGTGCATTTTCTTACAGTTTTTAGACGCTGCTGGCTCTCTTCTCCAGCACGCGCATACTACAATCCGACCTATGCATCCACCTTCAAAGGCACCACTCACACTTCAGAGACTGTCCCAGAATTTCATGAAAGTCTGCTTATCTGTTTACACTTTGATTGTTTTTTGATGGACTACAGAAAGCCATTAATCAGCCATGATCTATCTGCTTACCAGCTCCCGCTAATAGTCTGTCAAGTGTAAGAATTAGACACTGTCTTTTTCAAGCCTGCATTACACCACTTCTCTAGTTAAAATCCCTGTTTCTTATTTGCTTTTAGGCTATTGAAAAAAAAAACTACAATGAAGGCAAGCCTAGTTTTGTTTTGCCTGTTGTTCTAACGCATATGCAAAAGCTCTCCAGGTTTGCAAAAGCTGGCATTGGCAGGTCATCTCCTGACAGAGCTCATCAAGACAGCTTGCTTCACCTGAGAATAAAAAACAAAAACCAGCCTCTGCCTATTTCCTTATTTTGCATCTCTTTTTCCTATTCATTTATTTTTGTATTGCATCTTCTTAATAATTCCAAGCAGTAGATACGTATCAGCAAAGAATATATATCATTGGGAATTACAAGCAAATATTCCCAAGCAACATTACAAGAGAAAAATAGTCCAAGGTAAGAATAATACATTACATATTTGGAACACATTATTTGTGATCCATTCTCTTTGCAATACACCATGCTTTGTTTGTGTATAATAACACCTGCTGGTTGATATATAACACTCCCAAACTAGAAACAATTTTACACCCCAAATAGTATTAAACTTAAAATAAAAAGAAAAAAAAAAATCAAGTAAATCAGTCTTGCTTAAGGTCCATTACCACCAAATCCTTCCTCTCTTGATGGTTAGAAACAAAACACTCTCTCCGAATCTCTCCTCAGTGAAGTCTTTAGTGAACTTTCAATACACATGGGGTCAAAATCTTGCACAGCTATTGCTGATGTTCTGATGTGGATGTTGCACATCTACAGAGCAATAAGACCAATAAATGAGTTTTAGAAAAGGCTGACAACTTAAATCCTGAAAAAGCAAGCCTGGGCATAAAATGACATGGAAAAGTGGGATTTTTTCAGATTCTGAAGTGTTTCACATTCTTTTCAGATTGCCCATTAACAATTTTTAAAAGGGTGTGTGACTAAACTCATGCATATCAGTATCAGCAGGGAGCCCAGAACCAAGTGGGGTGGATGGGCAAAATTGATGAGTGGTTGTACATATGTTATAGTCTTTTGAAGACTAAATATGATAAATGAGTAAAAATATGCTAAATAATACATGGGCCAACGTATGGCTTAGTGATTTTGTACCTTCCGGTGTATGTGTGTTTATGTGTGTGCATACATACACATATTTGCTGCTATGTTAGTTTTGCTCATATAGGCAATAGTATCTTGAGAGCTTATTAGTAGCGGGTTAAGTGCTTTTGCCTTCCTAAATGTCACAATTTGATATTTAATAAATGCCAAGAAATCTCACCAGATGTCAAGTGTGCTGTTGGCTGACTTTGCACTGGCTCTTTAACACATAACCCTTACTCTGTGGTAACTTTATCCTTGTCTAACCAATATGCCATCTATTTTTGATAAATTAAGAGAATAGTAAAACATCAGAAATGAGTGACATGTTTAGACCACTCCAGGACTAAGCAATGGGTTACTACTTTACTGAAAAATGGTCTACTGACTGAGAAAGCTTAAATTCTTGACTAAATCAGCTGGCTACTTAAAGATAAACTACCCTAAGATGGAGTTCTTATAAAATTTTAGGGCTAACTTCTCAGTAATATGTGCCTTCAATCTAAATCAAATTTCTGCACCAAACAGTGACTATGTTGAAGTATAGGACCTAAAGAGCTAAACTTTGTCCATTAGTAGTCTTACTATTTAAACAGAAATGCAGTAGGAGATCTCAGGTATGCTCTTGCAAAAAAAAAAAAAAAGAAAAACAACTGAGTGCCAGTACAGGCAATTTTATGTGAATATCCAATTTAAATGAGTAGAATATGATTCTCATTACATTTTCATTAACTGGAAGCTTTGGTCTTACCTAGTAGAATAGTAAAGTACCAGAGATGGGCCAGATTACTCATGGAAAGGTTATTAGTATTTACAGTTCTGAAGAACCTCTTTCTGATGATCTAGCCTAGTGGATCATACAAGCAAAAGCCTGCAAAATGGGTAATTTGGCTTGCAACTATCTGTGCAACCATAACAAACATTAATATTTAGAGTTCATCAATTCATGTGGTTATGTCATATAGTTATAAACAGTTTTAGGAGTTGACAAGAGTTCATTTTTTCAAAATCACGAAATAATTGTGTAACAACAATCATAAAAAGCAAATCTAGTAAATATTACATAACATTTTAGTATATAATAGGCTTTGATTTGTTTTTTTTCTGTTAGGTATCTAAAAGAAATACATAGCCTAAGAAGTGAGAAGAAGATTGATTAATCACTCTGGTTTATTTATTATTGAGCAAGAAACCATTTCCATTTGCATCTTAGTTAGAAAAAAGGATGTATTTGCTTAGATTACTCCAAGGAAATCTCAGCTCACTCAAGGCAATTACATTTATATTTGTTTAAATTATGTGAACATTAAAAATGCTGCTTTACTTGGCAGTTTTGTAAAATAACATGTAACAGATGCTTCAGAACTGATTGTTCTGTTTATTTGAAGGAAATAAATATATTTTTATTTCATGTATTTACAAGCATGCACGAACACAGAAGGTATATTCTGTGATTGTTTCCTCATACATTTCTCAAGTTGTCTAGGTTACATCAGAGCTGATAGAATGATTATTTTTTTTCTTTTAATTGCTACTTCTGTTACAGTACGGAGAAGATTCCTGAAAACCAATCTTGGCCTGGAACTTGCAGTGAGAAGGGTTTGGACTTTTTCCATGTCTTCTCTGAGGATTTTCTCACTGAATGTGCTCTTGTATTGAAGTTCATATTCAAAATCTGGTGGGGTAGTTTCCATTTTGACCACTTACATGTGTCAGATATTGCTACTGGCCAAATACTGGTGACAGAAGCACTTAAAAACAGTTGGGAGTTTCCACATTTAGAATCTTTGCCAGCAATTGTGATCCATATTTTTCTATCTAATAACATTGGGACAACTCTTCCTTCCTTGGCTACGGTTCCTTACTTCAAGGGAAATTTATTAACAAACATTCATCTTTTACATCTCTTCTGCATAGCTTAGCTGTATCTCCTCATTTATATTTATTACCTGCTTTATTTACACAAGGTGAAGTATTGTGATCCTGGTGTCCCCTCCTAGAATACTAATTGCTTCCTGTATTTTAGGCACTTATGCTTTTGAGTATCTGACTTAAAATAACTGAGAAAAAAGGGGGTTTTGTTTGCTTGCTGCTTCACCATTTACAGGAGGATGCTCTGTGTTGAGCTGAGGCAAAAGAGTAAGGTCATTCACACTCCAAGGTGACTCTTCCTTCTGTGGAGGCAGAAAAGAAGCCGGAAGAGGAAAAGACGTGGAAAATCTTCTCCTGCAGTCTGTGGAGATTGATTAACCCAATGACAGAGAGTCATAATTTATGATAATCTGAGTGCAAACAGAAGGTGATTTATGAATGTCATGCTATTATCCTTATTTTTCTTCATTATTATAGAGAATGATATTAACCGCTCCCATCAGCAGGGTTAAATCTTACCACTTATACACCCATACCACTGCAAGTTCTAATAACTTTTCTCTTATTCCCACTTCAGATAGGCATTTCTCATTAAATATTAAATTGTTTTATTCTACCAGTGAAATGACCATTTATATAGCTGACCCACACTTTTGACACATTTTAAAACTATACAATCAATGAATAACAAATCTAGAAACATTATTTTATACCACTGTAAAATTTAACCAACCAAATAGAAGTTCATTTCAAATGAGTGTTTCTTTCACTAGTTTGCTTACAGACACATTGCACTGCTTTCCTTCTACCATCCCTAGTGAAAATTAATTAATTTGGAAGTATATCCTCCAATAGAGGCTATTGGAACTAGGAGACCTTGTTCCATGAATAATAATAATTCTATGTAGGAATTTTTTTTTCCCCAACAGATTCCTATCACACAGAACGAAGAGCCCTTGTTTAAGCGCATCCAGAATGGTTACTTACATAGGGCATAGAAAGAAAGTAGAACTGACTTCAAAAGAAAGCCTTCCTCTACTTTCCTAGGTTTGGATGACTAGGGAAAAGGGATGGCATCCACTACTAGACTACTAGGTTACAAGGAGAGATATACTACATGCCTCTCTGATGACTTTGTACTGATATATGCTGATTCACTGTGAGAATTTTAATTGCATGAGTTGACAAAATTTGAAATTATGAGGAATAATAGCAGAAGCTGCTTTTCAAAACGTATCTGGAACCCTTGCACTTCCTCCCATGGGGTTTTCTTTCTAACGTCTCTACAGACCCTGGGCATGTTTGTCATAGTAATTTACTCTTTATATTTCAGCATTACATGTAGCCTTTAATTAATACTCTTGGGTATTAATTTGGCTCCACAGGGTGTGCCTGGACCCCAGATCTCCTACATGGGAGGAGTGAGAAGAGGAATTCTCTCCCACATGGAACAACTTGAACTACGAGAGGAATACGGAAATTGCATGCAATTTTTTCCTTGCATCAGAAACTTCCTGGTGTTTTCCATGGAGAGGATCTACGTGAATCAGTATCTCCTTTTCACTCTCCCTTTATACCAGATAATCGCCTTTTTTCAAGGTCAAAAGTGATGTCAGATTCCCTAGGCAAGTTTCCATTCCTTCTTTGGAAGAAGAACTGCGACAGCATGGGCTGAGGTAGCTTTGTGGTTACTGGTGCTGCAATGAGAATGGGCTAGGTGGTGACGGGATGGATGCAGAATGGCTGTTACCAAAGGCAGCAGGCTGTCATGAGACAGCAGCCAGAGAAGCCTTTCCTGCTATGTTGGTGGTAGGCTGACAATGAATGAATAATATGGACACAAGCTGTCAAGACGGGTGCAAAAAGACAGGGTACTCATTAAATAAAGTAATGGTGATACTGATAGCACCCTGCAGTGAGTCACCATATAGATGAATGACCAGACATGGGGCCTGACAGATGGTGAATGATGCTCATATAATTGAAAAGTACATTTGAAGCCTGCTGAGAATGTTCCAGCAGCAATTTTATGATTCCATGCAGTTTTGAGGAACAATGAATGATTGGGTTTTTTCATAAATTTCACATTTGCTTTTGCATTTTTCACATGAATATTATAGCTATCACTGTGTGTAATTTGCAGTTGTTACTTCTTTCTAAAATAAATTTCATATTCTGTAAAAGGAACTAGCAATTGCATTTTTTGGAAATTTCAGCACTACGTTCTGCAAAAATATAAATCTTTGCAGTGATCATAGTTCTAAACATAACATCAAAATAAATTAAAATAAATTTAAATTAGTGCTGCAATTCTCAAAAGATAACTCATTGTCTGTTTCCCTCAAACATTCTGTCAACTATTTAAAAAATAAAGCCAGAAGAGCCAGAGCATTTACTAATCAACAACAAGAGAAATTATACTATCCATTTTGGTTAGGGCAGTTGAACAAATCAATATCACTTTATCAAAGATGCTTGTATCTAACTGCCTTCTAGATTAAATGTATTATAAATATTAAAACGCTTGCTTAAATAAACTCTTAAAATTATACTTCAGCTTTTTCCCCTAAGAAATTTTTTATGCAACTACAGTATGCAAGCAAAAATGCGTATAACGGAATCAGAAGGGATTTGATGTGAACAAAGAAATAGAAAATGGTTCATAATATTTCAGAGTGATGGAGGACTTTTAAAGAAACAATCAATATGCTTTCAATACATGAGCAGAGAAAGAGAACCTAGCATTCAGCTTGTAATGGAGGACTTACGTAAGGATAACGCAGTGCCCAGGGTCAGAACAACTTACTGAGAGCTGTTTTTACTTGGGTAGTTTGCATTTTTTTGTAACTATCATGTCTCATTTATTCTTGGATCTTCAGTCTGTGCCGACCTGATCTATCTGCCAAGAGTCCTTCTGTTGTTTTACATGAGTTTTGGAACTACCGTGTTTATTCCCTTTCACATTCAGCAGGAAAAATGTCCCTGAAATATTTCAGAACTGGCACTCTTCCTCTTCCCAATTCGTTCATTTACACAGCGGTTTTTCTAATTAATAGTTTAGCATGCTCAAAACCTATAGGTGTTTTTTGTAAGACTGGTTTAGAAAACATCTGACTTGACCATGTAAATAAAAAAGTTTCAAGTTTTAGATAACTTTCATACTCTCTTTTTGCTGTTGATTATATCTGTCCATCCTTGCCTAGTGAGAGGTGGATTTTGCTGTCTCCAGGATTTACTTAGTTACCATACCTGCTTGCGAATTTCCAGATAATATTGCATAAATCTTACAGGCCAGACTTCACTAAGTATGGAATAACTACAGTATCAGAAAAATCACTTTAAATTGTATGTTTTTCAAAAACCACTGAGTTGGAAGTACAGTCACCTGAGGGTCAGGCCCTGGCAAAGGCGGTCAGGACTTTCCTCCTTGTGAGAAAAGGAGAGAGCAGAAATAAAAAAAATAAAATAAATAAAAACCCAACCAAACCCCAAAAGTTTAAACAGTATAATACAGTAGGAAAGCACATTTTAAAATTATTTGTGATTTTTATGGTGGTGTTTTGATCAAACTGAGTGGATTGCAGTGATAAACAAGAATAGAAACCTAAAGAGAAAAAGCTTTATATAGGGCAGATTGTGCTTCCAGCAGATATCTGAAAGGGATATCTGATTTATAACCAGAGTTCTATATCTTAGCAAGCAGTAAAATAGGATTCAATTCAATTCTATATTTGGAAACTGAGTAAGAAATGAATGATGAGGAGATGTATTAGCAGGCATCTGGTACAAGAAATAAACATCCACATGTGTAGCCATTCAGAGAGTGTACACACATTTCTGTCCATGCATCTGAGAAACAGAGTATGTGGAAATGCACAGGGATACAGTTGTGCTAATGAGAGAAACCCATTCATCATCAGATAAGCAAGTGCACCAAAGGACTTATGTGAAATAGGGTTATTGATATTTGAGGTGTCTGCTTACTTGCCTCAGTCACATCATGCCAATTTGTCCTCTGTGATGGGATGACAATCGTTTTAGGAATGAAAAAAACCACAATTAAAGAACAGTAAATGTCAGACAGGACAATGTATTCTCTACAGATTTCTGGTGAGCAATGATTTATGGTTGATAATTCATGAACGTACAATAATTAATGAATATTTTGTGATTTGAAAATATCTGTCCAAATTGTCATAAATAACCATATAAATTGTACTGAACCGAATTCAGTGTTTCTTTTCTGGAAAGAAGTAAAAGGAAGATAGCTATTTGGTGAGTTTGTGGATTATTTCCTACTACTCTATCAGCTATGCTTGGGAAGAACAGCAAATGAGGAAAAGCAATGCAATACGTAATGATGTAAATAACAAATGCACCTGGCTGGTGGATGACAAATGCAGATAAATGTAGACTAATGAGTTTGGATCAAAAAAAGAGACAGTGTATAGCTGCTAAATGGAAAATGAACATCGGAGCATTGACCTAAAAAGAGATTTGGGAACTATTATATACAAATCCTTAAACTCTGTAGCCCATTAGGTGGCTAAACTGAGAAATATAAATAAGACACTGGGATGAAGCTGAAAGTGCACAGTATAAATCAAAGTAGAAACTTATTTTAGTTAATGAAGCTTCATTCACAACACTAAATACACTAATTATCAGTAAAAGGCAGGACTCCAAATCAACCCCTAGGCGGCACAACCTTTAAAGATGGGAGAGAACAATTAGGTTTCTGAATCTGTACTTAGATCAAAGGGCAAGAGACTTAATATAAAGTGTGATGAGAACTTGGCAGCTTCCATTCAAGTAAGCTCAGATGCCTAATCCTATACTCTATACAGACAACGTGCGCAAATATATGAAGTTTCCCAATCTTTCCAGGTAGAGATCCAGATTTTATGGTGAAGTAGTTTAGTGCAGATTTGGAGTAATCAACATGGCTACACTTTGCATGAAATTGCAGCAGATTTCTAAAGGTGACTGTGGGCAAGGAAAAGTGTTCAGATATTACTGTTGTTATACAGTGTTGCACATCACCTCAAATTGGTCTTCAACATAACTGCCCATCAGTCTTCTATGTGAGTTGTTTTACATGTGCATTTGTAAATTTATGTATGCATACACACAGTACATGCTATACTATATAAAAATATATGCATATACTATATTATATAAAAAATTGGTGAGTTTAGAATAATGATTTTGCTGAAAGCTGTTCCTTTTTTCAATGTATATATTCACCAAATATTCTCAGCAAACTATTTTCATAACAGAGCTGTTTGTGAGCACAAACTAACTACTTTTGACATGTAACTGGCCTTTGATATGTTTTCTCTCTAATGTTTTAATATCTTAAACTTTCTTAACAAAATGAATAACAAGTGAGGAAAATACCAGGGTTTTGTTATGAACAACTAGAAAGTTAATGTTATTTCCTTTTTATTTCACTCAATAAGCTCTTACATTACAAACTTGTCAGAACTTCCATAAATATTACTATTAAGAAAAAGAAACCAAAGTATTGTAAAGAGTGCCTTCCTCCTTAAGTACCTCACAAAACCAAACCTTTCTCCCTGGACTGGAGGTCAGAGAACTTAACGGGAAATACAGTGAGGACTTTCAGCCAGAAAATTCCTGAACACCACCTCACAGGTAACAGTAACCATTAGTCTCACAAATACAACTTTACCCAAGATCAATCCGAAGAGGAATTTCTCCAGCTGAACCAATCCCTGCTCTCTGCATAATTTTTTCCCAAAGTGACTCACTCCTAAATTCCCAGGTCCAACATGTATCTTACCTTTTCCCCTCCGCAGGATTCTCTTCAAAGAGTGGGGGTGCATTCACCGAGCTGCCGCTACCTCTCACTTTTGAACTCTGTATTCTACTTCATCAGCCACCTCACTTATACTCTTTGAATCTCTTATCTGAGAAGATACGGTTTTCACTTAACCACCTTGCTTTCTCCCACCAGGCTGGGTATGTGAAATAATCTGCTTGAAGAAGATCTGCAGCTTTTTCAATGAAGCAACACTTCTGAGTTCACTGAACTTCTGTTTTGATTAATATAATTGGCTAACATTTTGCTTCATCTCCCAAAAGAACTCATTTTCTTAAAGTAGCCAGAGTCCACATCTCTCATTTTGTATGGCCATGATAGAAATGTTAATTTCTTCTTACACGCGAAAAAAAATATTTGCCTGTCAAGTTGCAAGTCCTCATTCAGGAACTGGAGGCTTCCAGCATGCAATGGTTCCATATAAGAGTAAAGCAGGAGATATGTAATTAACATGGATGCTATTGAGAACGCTAGTGAGAGGGAGCAGGATATTGTCTAGATGAAAATTACTATTTTAAAAACCAAGATAGATTTTAAATATTTTTATGTCATCATAAAAGTTTGCCAAATTGATAGAACTCCATTTACATCTGCATGTAATCAATGTAAAAGTTGTGTGTGTGTGTATATATATGCATATCCTAAATTACCAGATAATATCCTCTAACATAGAATCAGCTTCAATTCCCATCCATCTATAGATGTCACAGTATATTAATCATTGAGATTGAAAATACCTATCATATCTTTAATGGGACATCTGGCATAATAGACAGGCTGGCGAATTTTCATTCAGTCACTGAGGCCTCAGCAAATTACGTTTGAAGCTTTGGATTTTGAAAGTACTTTTGTTTAAATGCAGCCCTTTTTGGTAATGATTATATGTTAAAGCATAAAAAGGAGTGACTTTATAGTTCCAATAGGGAAGTGAAGTACACTATGTGGAAACATTAAAAGTATTCATCTTTAAATGTCACTCAACTACAAAGCTCGACAATTACACAGGCTAGCCCAAACAGCAATGTAGGGAGCAATACAAAATCCTCACATTGGACAGATTTTGAAAGGCAGCTGGGGACCACAAAACCGCATTGCAACTATTGTCTGACTTCCACCACACGGTAACTGGAAAGCTCTCTGGGACAGTAAAAAAAAGTTTAAAATACGATGTATTTGTTCAAACAGCTATGAGTTCAGAAAAGCAGGGATGGTAGACTGCTCCTCCAAATTGTACACATCTTTACAAATCCACAGTCACTTTGAGGAAAAAGATAAAGCTTTACAAGGACATCTGCAGAAAATGTTTGTGTAGTTACTTACCGTGTATGCTTCAACTGACCAAGCAAAATTCTTTATACACATCCTTAGCTTTACACTTGAATGAACCATCAATTGACTTCTATTGACTTTACTTATATAGCTGAAGTTACGAATACACACTTATGCTTTCCTGAATTCTTTATTCAAGTCCTCTTCCTTATCATAAGCTTCTGTATGTAAGTGCCATTTTTTAAAATTGGATTAAAAACAGGCAACTAATGTAGCAAAGCAGCAGCCTCATCAAGATAACTGCCATTATTATCAATGGAGAAATTATTTCTCCCATATTTCATACAAATGTCTCCTTGAGTAGCAATATTCCATGTTCATGAATTATTGAGATTTAATGTGAGTTCTGCTATTGATTTCAGCAGGGGAAGACCCATGGTGAGAAAGGAAAACAAAAAGGAGTAGAGTGTTCTGTAGGTATTGACCAAATTTCATGCTGAAATCATTGAGTTTATATGTGGTATAAAGCCAATACATAATTTAGACTGTATAATTTTGAGTAATTAGAAGTACCCAGACTTGCATGGTATCAGTCTTCTATTGATTTTGTCATTGCCTTACGACGTGTGTTTTAATGGCAATTATATTTTCTGGCAACCTTTTTTTTTCACTCTCAGCATCTAAATTGTTGCTTCTTGATTAGTCAACAGGAAAACTCAATACTCTATACATTGCACTTCTAAGCTTTAATTCAATTACCATCTGTGAACTAATCAAACATTGATCTAGCTGTGTCAGTAAGTAGAAGGCAATTTTTTTTTATACTGCTATCTTTCCTTGTCATTAAAGGTTACATTTTAGTTCATTCACCACAAGACTAAATCTTTACTGTAGCTGAAAAAAAAAAAATCTCCTTTCAACTTTAATTTCATTTAATTAGAAACTCATAAGACCTTTTACATCCTTTTGCCTATTTTCTGCCATTCATGCTCTGCTAGTGCAGGAGTATTTCCTACACAATAGTCCAAAGTACTTTTTCCAGTGTGATTTTAATAGACTGAAACAACAAGAACAATTCCTTTTTCCTTGTTGTCAGAAATTACCTTCCATCATTTCAGTTCTATTGGCATAGACTTCCTCCTCACTTAATAGCGGTTCTGTCCACTCAACTAAGGCAAAGGGTTCTACCTTTTTTTAAATGAGTAAATCCCTAGTAAGGTAATTTTTTTCTCTTCTGTGATCTTCCCCGTCACTGATTATAGCAATTGTGCTTGCTATGTGTTTGTTGCTAAGTGTCAAATAATTGTATCTTAAAAACAGCTACTCACAATTTTGAGAAAAGGTGGGGTTAAACTTATTTACTGTCTCTGTGGAAGCAATTACCAAAAGGTAACTCCACTATTTTTGTTACCTTTGCCCAGCCCTAGGGCTATCATGGTTGAAACAAGTAAAATAATCAAAATGATCAACATTATCACTATTACTATTATTATATTAAAAAAGAGAAAATTTAAACAAAATAGACAACAGAAAACAAAATTGTAAGGCTCTTTCATACCTTGGATTAAAAGACTTTTAAAAACACTGGAGCGCCTGCCCTGGGGTGGGACCTAACTATCTTGCCTCCCATATAAATGATCACTAATGATAGAGCTAAAGTAAGAAATAAATACGTAAACATTCTTTATGTTAGTTAACTCTGCCTTACACAGACTGGATAAGAATATCTTATAACAGGACTAGGGGCTGTAACCTATAAATAATTCAAAACAAATATAATAGTTAAGTCAGTTGAAAAGACATGTAAGAAGTTGCCTTGAAACACGCAAATCATTGAACAGCAAGAACCCTGAATCCAAATCAAATGGCCCTTTTCCTTATTTTTCACCAAATCTTAGCTTATGCCTCCTCTCTGAGCACACATGATCACTGAACTTGGTGCTTTACGGGAACTGGTTTCTGTATTATACTACAGCTTCAGTATCCATGTCAGCTTTATCTAGATGTTTTAAAATTAGTCTTTTGGAGTGATTTAAACTTTTTTCTCAAAATTCTGGGTACCTTTTAAATAGGAGCTGTATTTTCTTCCTGTACTCATTTCATTTTCTGTGTAAGCTTTTACATTCTATTTGGGTTTAATAAGTGCTTTTTTTCTTTTATTTCAAGAAACAAACTATTGGATTCTTATACAAATTGTCTGTACTTTTGAAACAGTATTAGCATCCTCTGGAAAGAGCACTCTGGATTTGCTGTGCTTGGAAGGAATTTGCTTAAGCGTTGCCAGGTAATTACTTTCTCCAGTTGGTATCAATATTCTTATACTAATAACTAGTTGTATTATCAAATGACCTCAATATATTTTTCATAAATCATGTAATATAAATCTACAAAGAGTATTAAGAAATTATTACATGAAGGTTATATAAAGATACACAGCATTTACAACACATCTTAAAAGGCTCTTGTCGTCTTAGCCATAAAGAAGAACCAAGATTTGTTATACTGAGAGGAAATATGAGTCAAATAAAAGCTAATCAATGGTTTTACTATATTCTATTATTGAAAATACTTTTCTATGAATCAGAGGTCTTTACCTGTGAAAGGAATAGAAACAAGTTCTTTTTGTAGCAGTGTTGACAACTCTAATTAGGATCTCAATTCCATTATGTTTGCTTTTTCCTCAGTAGAATACCCTTGTTCTGCACTAAGGATATTTCAAAATCAATCTCAACCTCAGTTTTTAAGCTAAAAATAATTCCAATATTCCAATTCAAATACTCCCAAATGGTCCAGTTTCTGAGGAGACACTCTTTATTAGATGACTTCTG
The DNA here is from genome assembly GCF_030936135.1 of Gavia stellata. Lineage (NCBI taxonomy): Eukaryota > Metazoa > Chordata > Aves > Gaviiformes > Gaviidae > Gavia > Gavia stellata. The sequence continues at coordinate 42,323,303 of NC_082598.1, forward strand.
AGTTTTTGTGTATTTATGACTTGCAATTACAGAAAAATACTAGTAATCAATACTTATTCTTCAACAGAACATAAAATAAATTGAGAACTAAAGTGACATATAAATTATGGAAATCTGCATTTCAGGGTCTGCACACAGTCTGGTGTTTTAGGATCTTGAATTATACCTTCTCTGACATTGCTTTAGCCGTATACTGGGACTCCAGAAACCCACTGGCATTCTCTAAACTAGCAAAGTATTACAATAACATAAACAGCTGAAACACAAAAATCTACAACACTGTATCTGAGTATAACTTCCAGATAGTAAGAGTATACAAGTCTATGTCTCTTTTAAACATTAAAAAGACTCAGAGAAGATTGCAATGACCTCATTTCACAATAAATACTAGCCTTTTTATTAAAAATATATTTTCATACTTCAAAATAGCCCTGTGATGTGAAATTCTGAATATCTTAAAAAAATGGAGATTTCAGTACCTTTCTGGGTCACCTTGTTCCGTACTTCACCACTCTCATAATGAAAAATATTTTTCTTATGTAAAAGTACAAATTTTTCTTGCTACATTTTGTGACTGTGATCTCTATTTATTTCAGTGTACTCCTCTTAAAAGCCTGGTCCTGGCTCTTCCTTAGCTCCTAAGTAGTGGAAGACATCAATTAGCTTTCCTTTCAGACTCTTTTTCCAGGCCACACAAAGCCCTGTGTAGAACCAAGTAGCCCAAAACTGAACATGATAGGCTGGGTGCAACCTAAAGAAAACGAAGGAGAAGGGAATATTCATGGCACTTCACCTGCTGGCTACTGTCTTGCTAATACAGCACAGCCAAGGTTAGCATTCCTCCACCCCAAGGGAGCATTGCTGACTCATTTTTGAGATGTTATTCTACATTTTACACCTTCATCCCCAAAAAACCCTGGCTGAAGTAGTCTGTAGGATAAAGGGAGCAGAAGAGTACACTTAGACAGGAGGAGTTACTAAGCTCAAAGGTTAGTGCATGCTTAAATGCTGTTTTGAATGGGACTGGATTTAAACATTGGTATACATGTCTTCCTGAGCAGGTATCCCGAAGCATTAATAGTCAAGGCAGGTTCAATTAAATAATAACTTCGCTGACCCTTTTTTCAAAAGAACTGAGCATATTTCCAGTTATTATACTAGAAAAAAGTTTTGTGAACTTTTTTTTCCCTATTTAAGTAGGTGATACAATTCAGTACACGGTTTCTACTCACAGGTCTGTTGGACTAGCTATGTGATTGGAGTCGAGTGGCACTGCCACTGACCAGAGCTGCATCCTGCATTTGCTGCTCAGGAAAATCCCATTGAAGTCAGTGGTGCAGAATGAAGCCCAGCATGATCATTTCACTACACAATTTTTTATATATTTCAAAGCAATTCCTGTAGAATTTGCAGTCAGGGGATATAGCTCTCTGTGTTAGTTTTCTCAGTTAGGACTTGCTTTCAATTCTTATTTGTTTTATATTTCTGTGGCATCAGCAAAAATTGCACAAATCAACATCATGTAAGTCATTTAATGACTTTTCCAGAGCATACAATGGTGCTCTTTTATTTTATTTTATTTTTTTGGCTAATATGATCAATTACTCCAGTCCCTGTTGACTCACTGGGTAATGTTGTCTTTAGTTCTTGGGCTTTAAATTTTAATACCCAATGCTGACCTCTGTGCTTAGTTGGTTCTTCATAAAGGACATTTTGTGGGATAAATTCACAGACTTCCTTTCGTCCCAGATACAAACAATGACATTGTTCCTGTTGTAATTTTTGTAATAGTGCAGCACAATCACCTCCTGCCAGGCAGCTTATACAAATTACTACAAACATAATGGTAAATGTTATTTTAGCACTTGTTTTGGACTCCAACATAGAACCATATTACATATTTTATTAGTTCATTTACCACCTACTAAGTTATATTATTAGCTAATTCATTGAACATGATATGTGTTAGGTAGATTTGGCTACCACTTTAAAGTGACTCTTCTCTGAGTCTGGTTTGTGCTTTTGTGAATCCACAGAAGTCAGTTCGTCTGTGATTTTATAAATGAGAAATAAACCTCAGAGATGTAGGAAAGCATAAAATCAAAGGGTGGGATCTGCCTCTGTCCCTCTCACACACAATACCTTATAATAATAAGTAATTGATTTCTCATTGCCATTGTTCAATAGTTCTGATTCACAGCCCATTAAGGTTAATGGAAGCAAAAGACCCATGAGTGAAACCTGAACTTCATTTAAGTCCTTGTTAACACTCACGCTGACTCTATGGGATTGGGATTGCAGTAAGTCTCAAAGTGGCAGAATCTAACTCAGGCAAATCACTTTGGTCTTGTATTTTGGTGGGACACATGACCTGAAATTCCCAAGTTCTGTTGAAAGTCCTCATCATAAAGGAAACATCAACTAGGACTTTTAATAGCCTAGGCTACTAAGCATTAATTGTAAAGCCTTGTGTTTGTGTAAGCCTGCTTCAGTTCAGGTTGTTAGCGATAACCAAGTCATGCATGCTACTGTTTAATACACAGGTGTTTTAGGGACTGTCATCTCTGATTGCTGGTCCTGTCTTAATAAAGTCTGAGCTCGCACTATTAAAGAGGATCACATATTTTTATGTCATATGAAAAGAATTTGTAGGGTAGGTTTTTTTGCTATATCTTAGATAAAGTAAGTTTTTATAATTCCATATAGCTTTTCTCATGATATCTGGCAAGTATGTTTTTAATAGCAGCCTTGGACTCTTTGAAGAGTAGCAGTGTGATCCACAAACACATCAGACACTTCCATGGCACTAAACAGGCTTAAGAAATCCCCTGAGAATCTTAATACTATTAAGAATGAGCAGCAAATAGACATGGTGACTGATCTGAGAATGGAAAATGAGGAGCATTAGTTAGGGTAGGAAAGAAAAAAAAAAGTATCAGAGAGAGAAAGGCTGCAATAGCCACCATCAAGCAGAAATGTTCTGCAGTTTTACATTAAGAGGTGAAGACATTGCCATGTCATAAGGGGGAGGCAGCTTAATGAATGACATGAAGTCAAAAATAACAGAAAAGAATAAATATAACTAAAAGTCCAAATAAAATGAAAGCAACATGCTGAGGAACCAAACTGTGACAAAGTCCCACAGTAGCTAGAAAGAGGGGAATTTGTTGATAAAATGGGAAGAGAAGCTGAAGATGTGGTAAATAAAAAGCAGTGACAACATAACAAAAAAAGAGGGATCGTGCCTCTGAATGCATGAAGTGCTTTTCACTGCAGGCAGAAACTAAGGAATGAAGAAGTAAAAGAATAGGAATCACATTTAGATCAGGGCCAGAAGGGAAGAAATGTGCAAACAGACAAAATTGGTAGGAAATACAAGAATGGACTAAAAGGAGCAAGAGGTGGAACCCACCAATATTTCTCCCATGGTTTAGAGAAAGAGATAAATCCTTTTATGCCCTGCGTGATTACAGTACCGTGCGGTAATGTCCTGACTCACATCTTAAAATAAATGCAATTTCTATAATTGCCTACTATCATGGCCATGTAGCTGTGCATTAGAAAATTACAAAGTGAAAATTAGAGGGAGACATACAATATTTTATCTGCTGGCCATAATCTTAACTTGTATTTCTCACTGAGGAGGGTATATCTATGGCTACTGGAGTTTTCAGTGCCGTCCAGCTAAACAATATTACAAAAACATCTGCGCAACATGGTGGTCAAAATGCCATTCTTGCTAGAGTTATACCTATGTAGACAAAGCTGTATAAATGAAAGAAAAAAGCACAGTGTTGATAAAGCTGTGAAAGTGTAATATCTGGTTTGCGTTCCCATTTTTTTATGTCTCTGCTTGCAAAAGGACCCCAAAGCTTTGAAGCAGATCTGCCTAGATATTTTCTTGGTAGAAAGCAAAGGGGTTTTTTTAAAAGAACATTGTAGGTGTAACAATAATATATATACATAAATATATATATATATATAAAAAATCTTTTGCCCACTTCTTGCAGATGAGACCTTGCCTTGGTGTCAGGATACTTAATGCCAAAACCCCTCCTGGCTCTAGGAAGTGTCTTTGTCAGTGTGGAGCTGGAAGGGCCATCTGTACCCTGCTCCCAGCAGCCTCCCAGCCTTGCTAGCTCCCAGCTCCTACCTGTCATCACTCGCTCTCCTGCTTGTCACAAACACCAGTTACTATACTTCCCTTCACAGGCCTGCCCAGCTGCTCCCCTCCTGCCAGAAGGTCCCACCTAACCCAATCACTCCTGTTTTTGAAGTAATGAGACATAAAAACCAAAACTGACAAAAGCAAAGAAATCCTGGCTATCATTCTGTCTCTCACTAGTGTGTCTGAGCACAACCCATTTGGAGGACTGAAACTAAGCTTAGGAACTTCAGGTAAACTCCTGTGGGACACAGCAGCATCCTTTTCTCTTTCAAACACAAAGAATTAACAGTTCTTTAGTATTTTCACCTCTCCTATGAGTTTAGCAAAGGGTTGGTGGAAAGCAGATGTTCTGTGGAGATTATTTTTGTCTAATAACAATCTTAAGCAATATTTAAGGGAAACAATAGGAGCTAACCCTAGAGCACACCCACTTACACTCAAAGGGTGGCCAGTTGTAGTCAGTGGAATAAAATCTGCTTCCAAAGCTGTGTCATAATGTGGTGGACAGCTTCTCAGAATAATGTGGCTGTTGTGGCTATCCTGCACATTAGGATTTTAACAAGTCAGTATGACAGAGGGACACACTCAGGAGTTTCATCTGCAAGCCAGACTCCTGTATTTCCAATATTGCCCCAAGAACCCGAAGTCTTGCCAGCTGTGCTGCTCAGAAATTCTCAGTAGTGAGTTTCTGCAGCCTCCAGCAAAGGCTGTGGCGATGGAGAAAACCAAATTCTTCATGGCGGATGTTCAATGGAACCACTTGGAATTATGAAAAAGGTCTGGACTAACCTTTCCTTAATTAGCAGCTTATATTTAATATCAGTCATAGTAATAGTACAGTCATTATATCAGAGTAACCTGATGGTTACTCCGATGGTTTTTGTTCATCTAGCAGCATTCCACACTTCCCACTGACTTTTTTTCTCACCAAACTGGGTCAGGGACTGAGGTGTGTACTTCCAAGGTTTCTCCATGCAAAAGAATTCATTCCTCCATTTTACTACTATCTTCCTGTTTGTTTTGTGGGACACAGCAGAGTGTATTAGCACGACCGGTTATCCTATCAGTGCCAAGAAAGCTTTACTTTTCTCTTTGGCCTCTCCTCAGCATGTAGTCAAGGCCAATTGCCTTTTTCCCTCGTCACTTTTTCTACAGAGATGAAGTGAAGCCTTACTGACACACACAGGGTGGCAGTGTGATCACCGAAATAGCTTGAATCTATTGGTACAGGCATGATTAAGCTTTTCTCCTGTCATTTCCCTTAATGCATGCCAATTTGGCCTTGTCAGCCATTTTATTGAGTCTGACAGAGCTTTCATCCAAATAACATCTCCAGGAACAATCCAAAAGCACTATGAGTAGAGCTGGGCTGGAAATACTTTTCCTGTACTGAGAGCTTCTTTTGTTCAATTAAAAAAATTAAGCATTCTCCATTACTGAATTGTAAAATCAGCTTCAAATTTTAGAAGTGGTCAGAATGTCCACAGTAGAGTAAAAATAATAAAAAAAGTTTTAAAAAAAGTGAGTATCAATTAGTCATCTAGTCTGAAAAAGGAGCATATATTTCCTCTAACTCTTTCACGTGAAAAAAGAAAACCATTGGGTTTCTGGCCAAATTGATCAGAACTGTACACCTTCCTTTTACAACAGCCCATCCCTGACCATTTTCTCTGCAGCACAGCACAATATGTCTGTGAAGTATTTTTGCCATATGGTTAACTGATCTTCAATGCATTCTGCTGGCTGTCACTTTATTAAACATATAACTTGATTGCTATACCGTCAGGCAAAGTATCTTCAAGTTTATCCCTTCATTCCTCTTCATCAAAGCTTTTTATTTAGAGAGAAAATTAAAAGTAAGGAAAACCACCAAAAAGACTAGCTGTGAAGAATGAGATTATTTTTTGGATCAGTTTTCCTGATGTTTAACATTTCATAGCCAATCTCCAAAAACTTTGTCCTTCTGCTGTTCATTTGCAAGTGGCTTCAGTTAACTGGAAGACTCTACAATTTACTTGCCCATTCATCCAAATACTTTCCTACTGTGAAGGACTCCCTTGAGAGTCTGGGATATCAAGCATCATCAAATCCTGGCTTACATTCCTTCCAGAGGGGAAATGCCCTTAGTCCTTTTTTTTTTTTTTTAATTTAATTCCAATAGTATTAGTAAGGGTGATGAAAAATCTTCAGATTCTCTCATATTGGGATCTCATATTGCCATAAATAATCTCTTTCCTCTTTTCTGTATAAAAATGAGATGATATTGAAAGGTTAAGGACCCTGCCTGAAGTTGATCACTGTTTCCTAATGCTTTCTTGTTACAATTTGTCTTGCAGCTTGGGGCATAGGCTGAAGACTTGCAGAGGCATTCAAGTGTCTGGACCTCTTGCACTGCATAATGAAACTAAAGATACATTTTGGGCTTAAAGACTTCCTCTATTTGAAAGAGAAAGAAAAGCAGCTCGTGGATCAGAAAGTGACCCCTTCAGAGAATAAAACGTGTTGGATGGTAGATATCTTTTCTGTTTCTTTTTAAATTTTCCAGGGTGAATCTTGAGCAACTCTGGATCTAGCCTTTCCAAGCCACCCCTGGGATTTTGAATGAAATACAGAGGGCAATGAATAGGTATCTGAGATGGAGAATTAGTCATAACTGAGTCCATTGCGGAGGACTAGCAAGAAGAGAAAACAGTTGAAGAAAAATGAGTGTTTCCATGCAGACTGTGAAACATTTACTCATAATAGCATACATTTACTTAATTCTGTAATCCCTGTGACATTCTTGGGAATAAATAAGGCTGAAAATGCTGACAGCATGTCCTCCCTTTTGTGCTTATGGATAAGCAGACATATTATGCTTACTACGCTTGCAAAGGAAATAAAATGCAGAAAAGTGCAGGAATGATCCCTCCTATTTTTAACTTAGAAAGGAAGATAATGTAACAAGCTTAATTTGGAAAGAAGCCTGAAGTTTTTAATCTTTTGCTCAGTGTCATACACATGGCTCTTGCTAGAAAGATAACTTTGAATATCTGAATCTTTTAATTATCTTTAATTAAGCTACAACTACAGTAAAACACACTGTACTTTCCAGGCTGTTTTTTATAAAGTGACAATCAAGTCCAACAAGCCAGAGCAAGTATTGATGTGCCTTCCAAAACTGAATGGCAGACACTGTATTTAACCTTGTGTCCGGTTCTTCAGTATACTTTGCCAGCTGAGCTTTCTAATAGGAAAACCTGAACAATATTTTTTTTGGCTGGTACCATCTGTGAGTTATAGATCTAATTGTGTTACTCTCTCTTTCCTGGGCTAAGTATTCTTGCAATTTTTGCATTCTCCCACTCCTTTAACAAGCCTGAACTACATGAAAACATATTTGACCAGATTTAAGTATTTGTGATCCTTCTTTCCAAAAGCTTGTGGCCAAAGTAAAACAAAGTATTATTTATGCTTCAATAAAAACAGAATGCTTAGTGGGGAAAAAAGGACTGTGAAACAAGCAATGTACACATCTGTCTTGCCATTCCCAGTGGTTACCTCAGCAAGACTAGATAAGGTTTTTTTCCTGTCAATGTTGCAAGGCATGTCTACAGAGTAGATGATTTAAGCACAATGCTACTGCTGGAAAGTAAGATAAGAAAGCATCTGTGCTGGTTTGACAATAAGCCAGCTGGGGTCCAAAGGATTACAGCTGTACACAAACAGAAAAACAGACATGCTGGTAAAGTCCTCCCAGCAGAGTTCATAAACATGGGGCTACCACATGCAGCCATGATTAAACTGCACTCTGCCCCAAAGCTGTCACATCCATGAGGCAACACACAGCACTGTGCATTACACCTGGCAGATATATGCACCAATTACCCACCTCTTCGGAGAGTGTCCTCCCTTCTAAATTCACTATAGTTCCTTCGGTGACTTTTTTTGCTGCTTGTGACCTTGTATCTTACCACATCTTAAGCACTTTACTGAGGGATTTTCCATGAAAATATTTAAGCCACACTAAATACACTCCTACAGCAAACAGCCATTCTACAGGTGGCACCCATTACATCACTACAGATCCAGATCTTCTCGCCACCTACTGCCTTAGCTCTCCTGTATGGGCAATAGATAATATCCAATGACTCACTGCCTTTTTCATATCTCGGAGACAGAGCTGGCTGCCCATAGATTAAAATGGACCATGCACCCTAAAGAGCCTTCTCTGAGGGTTTCTGTCATCTGGGACCTGGCACCTGCAGAAGTTCCGCATAGCAGTCTTTTTTTTTCATCCAAGACACCATTACTAATGAAGAAAACTGTAAGTCCTGTTTCTGCCTTTAGAGAAATATCAACAGTCAATTCTATAGATTAAAAACTGCTTCCACTGAGGTAGCTTCACTGCTAGCATAGTTTTAAACTACACTATGGCTAATAAAGAAGGAAATACGCATATCTAATTACTCTGCCATCTAGATACTCTTACTGTGCCTGCTAGCTAATTTGCTACAAAACGCTAAAGGGATTGTAACAAAATAGGGTTACACTAAATTTTCCAGGCAGACAAGGGTTTTTGGGAGGATGAAAGGAAAAAGAATTTCTTTAGTTTTGATCAAATTTGCAAAGCTTTGATTCTGTAATGGATATGCAATAAAGCAGATATTGTGTGTAGCATAAATTCAAGAGAGATTAATGGTCACTTTAACCTTTTGAAAAGTGATAAAGTAGATCTATCCTTTTGCAATTGGTGTGATATAGTAATAAAAACATAGTAAAATAGACCAGAATTCATGTCTTTTTTCTTTTTTCAATGGTGTGACCATCAAATAAACAAGTAAAATAATCAACAAAGATTTACAGCGTGAACAAATGCATATACTAAAACCTTACTTGACATTTCATCCAAGCAGTGTAGAAGCACAATTAGAAAGATTATAATAAGACGTTCTAAAATTTTTTCAATGCTTGAAAATTGTTCGAAAACTAATTTCAGCATTAGAAACATTGTTACCATTCCCTTTAACAAAATACAGAGAAGCAACCCAATCAATCTCTTGGAAGGTACTAAATTGAGAAACATTTTTTGCCATGTTAGTAATAGCCTTTCATGTTTGGCACTGTCTACATAAAATGAAAGAAATTGACCAGAAACAAAAAGAAAAAACATGGTCATGAATATTTTTGTTTACCACAATTGTCATAGAAATTCATGCTTAGCTGCAGTGTTGACGTCATGATCTTGTAAAATTGTCCTTTCTTTTTAGACAAATATCATGATTTCTGACAGCTTGAAAACATCAATTTTTTTTGTTGTTGTAAGGACCTTGGAGAAAAAGAAAATTCTTCAAATGCTGTACATAAATCAGACTCCTTGAAAAAAATCATGCCAGCACAATACCTGAAACTCATAAAAGTCACCTCATCAAGATCTCTGTCAAACAAATGAGAAGACAGAAAAAGAGAAGAGGAAAAGAATTTACATGTCACTGAAGTCATGTGTGCATTGCTACCTATCATGAATAATGTCTCTGTGAGACAGACTGAAAAACAGCCCAGCCAGGAGACCAGCCGTGTGATCTGTGCACCTTCACCTGCTTCACCCACACCCCTTATTCATACTCATTTCCACTGGACTGGACATTTTCAAGCAAGGGAACTCCAACTCCTTCTGGTAGCCAAATTCTTGAGGACCACATAGAATGGACCAACTTGGGAACAAAAAGTCTGCAAAGCCACGAGAATGCAAGTTATACACTGTGCCTGGGAGATGTTTCACTGAACTTTAGATGGCGGAAAGTCAATGCCCAGTTCACGCTGTTCATCTCAGCTCTTCTACACAAATGAAAGACATAAGCACATAGAAAAGGTGATTCACCACTTCGTAAGTGTTGAATCAGCCTTTTGCATCAAGTCCTATCCTAACTGTCAATAAACAGGAATGCATGTGAAGGACATTCAATGGTGATTTTAGGAAGTATAGCAACAAAAATTGTTGCTTATTCACAAAAATAGCATGAAGTCTTATGGCTGATATTTATATCCTCTTCCCCAAGTGATAACTAAATTAAATAATACAGAGTTCAAGACAGCAATGGTACTGTATGATATGCAGAACATACTTTAATCAATCTATTAACAACGAACAGGATGTCTTGAAACTGAAATCTTAAAGGCAAAATGAAAACCAGTTCACCAAAAAGAGTGTTTACAGTGTAATATATGTGGATTGCTGAAATTAACATGACAGTGTTTTGTGTGCATTTGTTTTAAACAAATACTAGTGCTTTAAAATGAATGAAAAATTGTAATGCAAAACCCTGTGCTTGCTCCTTTTTCTTGCTCTAAGAAAAGCTCTTTGCAAATTTCCAAAAGTTCCGACATGTATCTTTTACCTATTTTACAGAATAATCTAAAGTGTCTTCTGTGCATTAGTATTGAACATTATTCTACCATGATTTTCTTGCAGCTAAGTCAGTGGAAAGACAGACCAGAGTGAAATGTAACTCTTTCTGAGAATATCACAGATAAAAAGGTAACAATTTTTCATATAAAATATTGTATGTAAAACATTGTAAATATTTCCTAGCTGTTGGAATAAATTTATGTATTATATATTATATATTCATATTCATATGTGTATATTCCTTACACAGCTAATGAATAGCAATTTGTTAAATATTGCTTTAAAAATCATTATCACAACAAGTTGTGTGTACCTCATATTCTGTAAAAAAGTTAAGGATGTAGTATATTGGGTGCATTCAGTTTATGTTAGCTATCTGATTAATTTTACTATTTTTAATTAAATTATCTCTAAATTAAAACAGTTCACAAGTTTTAGCCCTCTTCCACTGAGACAATGTCTGCCCCTAACTCTAGTTTTAACTGGATAATTACACACACAATGTAACACTTTCATTTTCTCAGTGATTATTCAGGTGGTTGAAAAGCTAAGTCGCTCCTTAGAAGCAAGGGAGAAAAGAATAAATTAACACCATGAGAATAGGGTCAATGGCAATCACAAGAAATTTAGCAAATTTAGGAAAGGCTTGTCAGGAATAAAACCCAAAAATACAGGATGGCTTCGCTTCAAGCAGAATCTTTGGCAGGTATGTAATGCATGCAGAAAATCGTAAGTCTGACAAAACTAGCAATGGCCTAAAAATGGCACAGGGAGTAACAACATAATTCCTGTGCTCATGGGCTTCAGAAGAGTCTTACCCTTGGAGGCATCCAGTTGACAATCTTCTGTCATAGATGAATGAAAATTTTATATAATTCTCTGAAGAAAAACACCGTATTGAAAATTTTCATGAAGTCTCCACGGTAGCTAACTTCCCACCAAGACTTTTTAACTGATACTGACATTTTAAAGTCTTTTAGAAGACTTTATGACTACCTGAAGCAAACACCTGCTGTCTAATTCCAGTAGCATACATTATAGGCAACACTTAAGTATCTGAAACAGATCAGGGAAATAATTTAGCTGCTGCATAAAATATAAGGTAGAGATTTCTTCGTGCACTGAGCACAATTTGTCAGAAATGCAATGCCCTTCTGTTCCTCTGTAATAAGGCCTTTCACAAGTTTGTGCATTTCATGTTGCAGATGGAGAAGGACAGACAAGAAGGTGGGACCTCTAACATGGCAATAACCAACTTTTTGTCCTAAAAAGACCACAGAAAAGATGACAGAGACAGACAAGAGACACACTCACATTAACCACTGTGAAAAACAGTGTACTTTTAAGTACTTCTTTCAGTGATAATTGTATTTGGTAGTTACATTATTAATACCATACATTATATGGCTACTGATTAATAAGAATACTTGGCTCTCTCAAGTAAGATCACTAAAGTGTAAAAAAAGTGTCGCAAACATTCACACTGCATTAACCCCTCTGGGTGCTGTCCAAATTCATTCTGTTTAACTAATACGCCTAGGATTATTTCAATTACATGAAACCATCTTAATTGTCAGTGTGTGAGAGTTCACGGGTATTAGATTTTTTTCTGCACAACTTACAGTTGGTGAATTAGTTGGTGAAGAGATCAGGAATCCTGGTGAATGAAAGGAGTTTTATCTACCTACACTATCATTCTCATTTAAAAATACATAAACCCGATCATTTGATCATCCCCGTATCTTGAGCCAATGACTTAGATTGTGATCTGTTATACAAACGAGTGGAACACTTCATAAGACTAACAGGATTAGGAAAAAAAAATAGGATGTGAAGAAAAAGGTGCAAATAATGTACTCAGGACCAAAGGAAAAGTTGAAGACAAAGAGTTTATCAGAATGCAAACTTGCTGTACAGAAATATCTAAGTTAAAGAAGTTTTGTAAGATGTAGCATTAGATTTGAGACAAATTGTAGAGAATGAAATAGTTTCTGCAGGTCTCCAAGAAACAAGAAAATTGCTACAAAAGCCAGTGAGCTTAAAGATCTGTGGGGCTATTGGACATTGCTAGCATATCTCCTGGAGCGTCTGTATTATACCGAGAGTTTGTTTCCTGGCATCTGCATGGTGAACCTTATCTCCCTGCTCTCCCCATGGTTGCCTAATCCTCTTCTCTTATCCATAAGCTGGAACAGAAGGCAAAGAGCAGAAGCTAATGCTGTTATGAACATTATAAGCTTCCTCTCTTATTTCCACTGGGTATCCCAAAAAACCTGCCCTCTTTCCCTCTACACATCGCATTTTATACCTTCACTGCCCAACTGCCCAGTATTTGGGGATGTTTAGGTCTTCTTTGCTGTCCCTTGGATCACAAAAAACAGGGAGCATACAGTGAACACTGCAAACAGTTTATCAACTATTTTGAGAAATATTTAGAAATATGATGAGTGGATAGGGTTTCTATATTGCCAAGAAACATTTAGAGCAAGAGCTAGGAGATGTGGGGACAGGTATAGAAGTAGGAGTTTGTTAAGGATTTGGAGAGGTTGGGGAGGTGGAAGAATAGGGACTCTGAAGCAAACAGAGAGGAAGGGAGGGCAAAGAAGAAAGAGAAATTAACTATCAAGTAATTGCATGGCCAGGTATATTTTTATCAGCCAGTTCTACTAAAATATTCCAAATATGCCTGAATAACATTCAAAGGCCTCAGTTCTAACAAAGAACTTGAATAACAGAAAGCCAAAAAAGGCTATATAAGTGAAATAGAGCTGACATTTACCACTGATGTATTTAGCTGCTTTTATGTTAATACTTTTTTGAAAAACTGTTATGCATATGAATGCACCTTTATATTTTTGAATAATGTTCCTTTTAAATAATTACCATCTGTTTTGTGAAATTTCTCACCCATCCCTTCTTTTTTTAATATAAAAGTCAAGTGTTTATAAATCAGGTGGGTTTTTACCAAGTGTACCACTCCCTGTCTGTAAAGTGAGATGAGAGCTTGATGTTTATGTGGTTAAACACAATTTGTGCTTCCTGCCTTTGAGGTGCAGCCATAGATCATATTGTGTTATTTGTCTTGCTTACTCTAGCTTTTTGTGATGAATTATTAAAATACGTCTGGAAGCATGGAGCCTTTTAGAAGAAGGGTCTTACTGGAGAGTAGAACAGTTAAAAGCACTGAGATAAAACAAGCAACCCTGTCACCAGCAGATGCAAGTAATACTGCAGAGAGGAAAAAGACCATTTCATCGGTCAAATTCTGCTTACAGCCATGCTAGCGAAACCTTGTTGACTTCAGTGAATACAGTAGGCTGCTTAAATTCATCAGCTAATTAGAAAATAGTATAGTGACTATCCAAAGGTCAAACTGCCACATGAAGCATGTAAATATAATTTACATTGTTAATATACCTGCAGGTAGACTGTAAGATGACTGAAACAAGAGACGTGTAGGAAAAAAAAATAGGAAAAAAAGAGGGGGGGGGGGGGGGAAGACACTAGAGGTTGTTATACTAGTAAAGCCTGGTTTCTTGTAAACGTGTAACTCCTGGCTAGATTGTCTTCCATCCAGATCTCCTTCTGTAATTGGAGTCTTCATACAGTTTCTTTTTCATCTCAATAGATGTAAACTATTACAGGAATTTTATCTCAGGGGAAGTACTTGAATAGTCCTGTCATACTGTTGGGTGAAAGTACGCCTGGCTTTTAAAGTAATCAGGAAAGAATTTCTCTGCCAAGTATTGCTACCTCTAAGTATATAATATTCTCATTTTAAACTTTTTTCATTTAGCTACAACTAATTTTGGCAAAACTTAAACTAATAACATCAAAATTTTGCAAGCCATATGTCCCAGATTAAACTTTTTAGACAACTGTCAGGCAAAAAAGGCTCAATCATTTCTAAGAATGAAGTCAGAAAGAATTATGGTTTTATGTCCTGTTAAACTCTTAGACCAACTTCACACAGAAGTCCCAAAGTCTGCAGCAGAACGTGAAACTTGAAAAGAGGACTGACTGGAGTCAGAGATCTGCCTTTTCCAGATTTCCTAAAGATCTTCCTATATTATAAATCTATAAAAATTAAGTTTGTACATGCGGAAGTAATGTTTGTATATGGGTCAGAATGTAGCAGTTAAATTCTGCAAAGACTTGCCTTCCCTGACTATATTCCTGTACTGTGCAGGGCATGCACTACTATTGCATAATAATTCACTATATTCCTTGTACTCCATGAGGAAGTTAAAGATTGGGTTCTACTAAGGGAAGGGAGATACTTTTTCTCTCCTAGATTCTCCAAGTCGCTTCTGGACTCCAGCTGCTAGGGGATAATTTGATGACTATCCATAATGATAACATGACTAGAGAGGAAGAACTGAGGCAGGAGTCAGAGCATGAAGGAGCAAATCACAAAGGGATTAGGAAATGATATGCAGGTGTCAGCAAGACATAAATGTTTCGAGGCTGTGAGTTTAACAGTTGAGAAAAGTCAGACTGACAGTTATCTTTGTACCTTAGCCCTGCATAAGGATTAACTATGCGATCCCATTCCACTCTGAGAGAATCCCCTCCTATCAGAGCATATGATGAATGATCTCCAAGATCTATGTAGATGCATTTGTCTGTAACACCCTATAGTAAAAAAGGGTATTAACAAAGGCTTGGTATTACCTTTTAAAGGTGAGGATTGTTGGATGCTGTGCTGAAAAAATGGATTTTCACCTGGCTTCTTCTCTCCGGCAATCCAGTAGTTTTAAAGCATGCTCTTGACAGGCAGCAAGACCTTCTGTGTTCCTCTTTTCTGGGAACCTTACTTGAAATCTGAAGGTCTGAGCTGTTAAGAGACAATTCACAGTTGCAGCTGTAGTCAGTGGGAGCTGTAGTTTTCTTCTCCCTTTCCAGGGTATAAATCACATACCTCACTCAGAGGACTTTGGCAATATAAATTCATCAAATCTTGCTTGTGAAGCACTCAGGTGCTATACTGCTGAGAAACCCAGAAAAGGTTATGAGGGAATTAATATTTTGTATTTAGAGCAAGATATGGATGATTTATAAGTCAAAACCTCAAACCACACATTTCAAGATGAAACCAAACTAAAAGAGTGACTGGCTTTCCCTTTTTTCATTTAGAGAGTCCTGTTCAACTGATATCCTGAATAATAAAGCAAAGATTCTAGAAGAAAAAAAAAGTGACGATAATTAAAAGGTATATTGCACTTAACACAATGAAGCTGAAGTAATTATGACACATGCTAATTTTGGGGTGCCTTGCTTTGCTAATTTTTATTCTTCCTGCACACACTGAAGGTTTTTGAAAACTTTAAGGTAACACTGAAGTAAACTAAAATTAGTAGGAAAGATTACAGTACAAAGCTGAAATCTGCAGCACTCTTGACTTTACTTCTCTTTCTTGCACTTAATAGACATACCCATAAAGTAAAAAAATAACAATAAACCAAAAATCAGTGGCAATGAAACCTCAGTTTTTGTCCCTTTTCCAAAGATCGCCTATGTATTTTAAAAAAACAGCCATATGGTTAAAGATGTGAAACAGAAGAATCTCCTTTCTCTTGGGTGCATTTCATAACAGCAAAGGGAAAGGAGAAGAGGAAATGTCAAAACTGAGTGTTGACCACTACTGCATTTTGCAGGGAACTCAGTTCTGCATAGGTCTGAGACGCACACTCAGGTGTTTTTCCTGAATGAGTCATTGGGAGACTTTAGTAGACAAAATTTTCTTAAGTCCAAATGGTCCTAAACGTGAGTTGGATGTGAAGACAGACATCACTGTCAACATGCAAGGCATTTTTCTTTGAGGTTGACATTAGGGTCCATTCACAGTTTAGATCTCTTTTGGATTTGGCAATAGCTCAGCAAGGTTTTCAGGACCACAATTTTGGATTTAACTGATTGAGTGCTGTTCAAACGGCAATTTCAAGATCTGCAATCTTTTCTGCAGTCTAGCCCAAGAAACCTTTTTCCATTCAAATGCTCCACAGACCTGATAAAATGACAAAAGCCACCAAATCTTGAGTGTGAGTCATAGCACGGCATGTAGAAATGCAGAAGGAAGAATACCAGGACAGACTTCTCTTTAGAAAAAATTTTAGGAAGTCTTCAAAATGTAACAAACCCCCCTGCCCTCCTTTTCAATAACAGAATGCGAATAGAAGAAGAATTTTTGGTGGTAGTACCTTAAGTCTCCTCTCTGCTTGTTCCCATGTGAATGGCACCTTCTGTGATGTGCAGGCATGTAGTGTGTTACATAGATTTCCAGTTTGGTGACTCATATACATGTGTCTTCTGTCAAAGATAATAGGAAAACTGGACAACGAATTCTTCAGAAACTGTGTTAACACCTTACTACACAGCCATACATACTACAGATTTTACATACATTGAGGCAGCTGTATTAAAATATTTAATCACTTATTAATTCATAAATGTTTTCTAAGTGCCTCTTTATAACACCAGCTTATGAGGTGTGCAGCTGTAGCTTGTTTGCAATGCAAAAGTAAAGAGAAAAGGGACAGGCAAATGAAATGCATGCAGGTGTACAAGAAAGAGACAATAACACATTGTTTCCATTATGGCTTTCAGAATCTATACAGGAACTCAGAGGTGCTCTTGCTAAACTGATGTTCCACAAGTGAAATGCCCTGGAAACCCATAAATGCATTGCAAATTTTGCAGTAAATTAGAGGCAAGTCACTTAGCATAGACATTTAGTTTAATTAATTAGCTAAATTCTACAATTTGTAAATACAGACAAAAATTCTAGGCATAATTCTTCCATGAGGTTCACTGCAAAAATACTAATAATGGAAGCTAAGCAATTAGTCTCCCCATTGACTATATTGTATGCAAGTCTTCATGTGTACAGAGATATATGGTAATGCTATTTCTATGGAGCTAAGCTTCAACACTTAAATACTGTTGGCTAATATATGTTCACTGCTATTAAGATATTCCTCAAAAATGTGTTTTGAATATCAGTCTAAAACTTATTAGCACTCTACAGCGATTGTAAACAGATCACATCTCAAAGCAAGTATTAGTAATAGTGCCCAATACCCTAAATTCACTGCAGTGTTTTTAGCAATAGTATTTGTTAGCAAGCAAGCTCGTGTAAGAAAGTTGTGTGAATGGAGCACTTCATCACTTTGATGATAGAGATCTGCGGGATTACCTTTGCTAAACTGGGAAAGTATCAATCGGCCAAAGAGACCCATCTGCCAGCAGAATATCTACATATTTAAAAAGGTGAATCTGTCCTTGATTTAGTCAGTTTTGACACTGCTTTTTTGCTTGAAAGAATTAGAGGCAAAATAAATTGGAGGAAAAGAAAAGGAGCAGAAGAAAAGTGGATCTGAGTGGATTGTACAAAAAATACATACTCTAACAGGTGTGCTCTCTGAGGAGGACAGACCAAGATACAGGATAAGTAAGTAGGATCTCATAAGAAAATCAGGCCAGGATCCCCACCTGAGGGGAGAGACTACTATCATTTCATCTTGATTAACTACTTTAAACTTGGCTTCTTTTCCTTCCTTGGTGGTGTTTTTACAGACATTTGTAACTATGCTGTCTGTGCTGGGGCATGTAAATGAACACTTTACATTGCACCTTTCCGTAGCTCAAACTCCTACAGATAATTTCAAGATGATGATTTCCTCATCCAAACTTACTGAGAGACTAAAAATAGCAGTCCTAGAGCCCAGTACCACAGCTTTCTGGCATAAAGGTCCAGCATACCAAAGAATCAAAGACGACTAAGGTGTTTTTTCGTGGAAAGTCTACTGGATTATATCTGATATCAAAGGGAACAGGAAAGAAGTGGGGTCAGTCACTGTCACACAAGATTTCTATGGTTAAATGTTTGAACCCTGAAGGTTCAAAGGAAGTTTTGTGGAGAACTACCTACCTTAAAACAAACCTTTTCTGAATGTTTTTTTTTGTGTTAATATTTACAGAAAGATAACCTGGAGCTCTTGGTTTAGCTTGTGTTTGTCAAGGTAAGGAGAGATTTCAACTTTTCAGGTTTTCTTTTTTCTACCCTGCTTTGTAACAGGCAAAAATGCATTCAAACAAGCAACGTGTAATTCAGTCACTTTCTGTAAAAGATCAGTTTGATGACATTTACATGACTGAGTGAATAATTATTTGTTTTCATGTTTCTGTTGAACATTAGAGGACATGAATACAGCAAAGCTATAAAGTTAGTCTCTCTTGCCTGCCATGAAAATGTTTCCGTTTAAAAGACTAACAATTATCTGATCACTTTCTATATACTTCTAACACTTGGAATAGTTAAATTATACTTTTGAATTAATAAATGCATAATTTTATACATTATTAGTTACACTTCTACAGTCTTTATTATTTGTATAAAAGATGCCACTGGAAGGGGTTTGGGGTGTTTTTGTTTTTGTTTTCTGCATTGTTAAAGATAAAATTCAAATTGTTACTATTTTTCATCAGCCAATAACATGATCCTGACCTTGCTGGAAGCAGAAATCCTTCTTCTGGAATTCCATAACCATTCTTTCAGTATTATTCCCTCTGGATGTTGTTACGTCTCAGCGTACTTTATTTGTAAGCACTTGGACCTACAACACAGAATATTATAAAGAAAAAGTAACTGGTAAATCCCACCGGGTAGTCTTTTTTTCTTCTTTTCCTTTTCCTTCAAAGGACAGATTGCATCGAAGAAAATCTCTTCGCATTTCTACGTTACATGTCTGTATTTTCATTTTCTAATTTGAAAAAAAATGACCATAACTCTTCTGACTGCAGAAAACAAGTGAACAATCTGGGCAAATATTCCCAGATATACTGTGGGTATATTTTTCATGGAAAGGTCATGGCCCTCCCAAGAGGAAAAAAGTAATAAGGGGACTGAGCCAACCATGTTAATGAAAAGAGACTTACAGAATATAGTTGTCCTACCAAGCAGTAAGCTTAGTTGCTATACAAGTTGTGTGTAAACATATTTCTTTCCGAAAACTAGAAAAGACAAATAGGATTACCTCTGCAAGCAATTGATCTGGATTCTATTAAACCAGTTATGATGAAAGACCACTTTTTTTTATTTTCTTATTAAGGACTAGCACCTGGCTCTACTGTGTCTTCATTCGATGGCTTCTGCAACCCTACCACAATGTAAGTGCTTCTACCCAAGTAGAATAAGGATTGGTGGCATCTTCATTGGCTTGTGAAACAGGAAACAGCTCAGCTTTTAAAGAAAGTTCAGGTCCCATTTCCTGACAGAACCACAGTTAAATTTGTGCCGGTGTTTTGTCCAGCTCTGATGGGATATTTCATTGCTGAGTTTGCTGAGGCAGCCGCAGTCAATAGATAAATGTTATTAAAAACTTCATTGGTTGAAATACATAGAGGCTCAGAGTAAAGACTCATCCAGGAGGAAGGGTCTTCAGCCTACCTACCCTCCCCAAAACAACCCCTTTTTCCTACATGCAATTCCAACTGCATTAATCCCTATGCACTAATCTTCTCCAGAGCTCAGATAAAAGTTCAGTGCTGAGATGCTCCTAACCAGTGATACCATGCCTCTAAGGATGCAGTGAGAAAACTGGAGAAATTAACCACTCCAGCTAAATTGCCCCTCACACATGGAAATACCTCCACATTTTCAAATGTTAAGTCAGTTCATGTTTAAATATTCTCTATACTTCAGAATGAAAAAGCAAAGGACAATAAACCAGCAACTTTGGAAATCAGCACAATCAACAGTAATGGTCTCTCAGAGGACTTTCATAATGGAAAAATCCTGGTCACTCTCCTACTACTTTGAGCAACTGTCAGGGTAATCATAATGGTGGTTATACGGCGATCATACTTCACCATGCAGGCTTGAAGGACTCCAGGTGTTGTTGGTTTCTGGAGAGCTTTTCCAGCACAAACGAGCACAGGTCTGCTGGTAGCTAAGTAATCCCCTGCCAGGAAGCAACAGCTGCTGTAGCCTCAATAGCCTGAGAAAAGCGGTCTGTGCAGCTCCATCATGATTTGACTGCTTATCACTTGCAGTAAGCCCTCAGAGGAAACAGCGACACACAAGATCCCAAACCTACAACTCAAAGAGGAGTCTCTCCCCTTCCACTGTCTCAGCCCGAGGCTCTTTGACACTATCCTAGTATAGGGAGGCACTGTTATGAATAATCCTTACTTGCTAAGAATAACCCTTAATAGGAATGGTAGACAACTGTCTCTGTCAATACAATTTCCAGCAAATAGTATATTTGACTCAGCTTCAAATCACTTCAAACCATGTAAGAACATGTTTGTAAATAAGGCCTTCAGATCCAGTTGCTTCTCTCTGCTTGCCTACAGATGCCATCAGGAGTATCCTGCAAAGAATTTCTTACCCCTTTGTAAATATACTGATTTTGTTATTTTATTGTTACACCATGGAGATACACTTATGCATGAGTCTCAATAAATTAATGACATAAACTTTGCTAAGCATAGGATAACCTCAAATAGCAAAAAAGTTTTCTTCATCCTTAAGTCCTACTGTTAAACACACTGCCAAATAATTTTAATTTTAAATCTCTAGTCCTCCTTTCTTAAATCTGTGTTGTTCCTTGATCTGTATTCACAAAGGAAGTGTTTCTTCAGAAATGTATGTGTCAGTTAGACATACTTCAGAACAACAAGCATGTCAATGCACTTCTACCTTTATGGAATCTCTCAACAGAAAAGTCTACAAAGGCCTTTTGTATCATCTTGCTCAAGCATTCGTATCCAAGACATTCCATAATTCATTAATGGCTCAAATTATAAAGAATACATGAACAGAACTGAAAAACAGGTAAGCAGCTTGTCCTTTTCTCCTTTCAGGTCTCCCTCTCCAGAAAAAAAGAAAAAAAAAAAAAACAAAACAAACAAAACAAACCCAACAACAACAACAAAAAAACCCAAAACCACAAAGCAAAAAATTCCCAACAAACACAAAACAAAAGAATCAAACCCCAGAAAGCAATCTTAAGAAGGACACAAGCGTTAGGGATTCACAAGACCATTTTTCATTCAGTTTCATATTCACTGGGAAGCTCCCAGCTTGAAGTTGGGTATCAAACATGAGCCTTTCCAAAGCAAATTCTCTTCACTTTTGCTTTAGACTCGAAGGTGTAGGGTGGGAGTACATTATACGTAGGTTTGTGTTGTAATCTAGCACCTCTGGTCAAACAGCTAATTTTTATTGGTCAGGAATGGGAAAAAGCAATCTGACTTAGTGGGTTGAGCAAAACAGCATGTACTTCTTGCAATGACAGGACCAAATATCATACAATATTTGAATATTTGTTACTGCTAGGGCTGAAATACTGGTATTCAAGTTTCTAAATAACTTCCTTACCCACTGATAGGCACTCAGGACTCATTTTCTTCATGACCTCTCTTACCTGGTGAGTATTTCAGCATTTTTACAGATATTAAATGTTTCATTCAACCTGAAATAGCATCTAAAAAATTGCTTTTGCCAGAAAAACACTGAAAAAATTTTTCTATGCGCATGCATGTACATGTATG
The DNA here is from genome assembly GCF_030936135.1 of Gavia stellata. Classification (NCBI taxonomy): domain Eukaryota; kingdom Metazoa; phylum Chordata; class Aves; order Gaviiformes; family Gaviidae; genus Gavia; species Gavia stellata. The sequence continues at coordinate 42,345,415 of NC_082598.1, forward strand.
TATATTTCTTCAAATAAATAGCTGAGCCAAAAAGCTGAGCCAACCTTTACGTAGTGGGATTTAAAACCTTTTACTAAATAAATCCTGCCTGCTGGAGAATTTTGACTGAAGATTTACTGGTGCTAAGCCACATGCCAAAGTTTACAACCATATGCCCCATTGATTTCAATAGAATATCCTCGCCTCTCACAGGAAACTGTCCAATACAGACAAGTAACAAGAGGCATGTCATATCTGTAACATATGGCTGAACTATCAATATTACAAATAGATTTGTATGCTGGACATTAGTTTGAAACTGCTGTCTTGCTCAGCTTAAAAACAGACATCATCAGAGAACTGCTGACATTGCACATTGAAGGGAATAAAAGCATAATATGTCACTGCCAAAAAAGTCCTCACAGTCTTCTGGGTACATTTATGGGGGGGTGATCCAGTCCATAACCCATTCTGTGTGAAAAGATGCAAGTTCAGTGGAAATCAAAATAAGTAATTTTAAAACATTTCACTACAGTTATAAATGAAATCTAGATCCCGTACAAGAATGATGTGTGGTTCAGAATTCCATCTTCTGATGCAATACATCCATCACAGCTTAAGAAATTTCCCTGCTTGATCACAGTAGAAATTCTTTCTTTTTCATTATTGCTGACTTTTTTCCCCATTCCATTAAGAAAGCTTAATTCCAGCTTGGGCCATTTGATTTTTTTCTTAGTATCTTTAAACCTCAGTTGTAATTGAATCAACAGAAGTACTATCTAATCATGTTGTTCTGCTATTTATGAAGCTTTATAAATCTCTCTGCAAGTAAATTAGTGTCATATCAAACTGCTGAGCTTGAATTTTGCTGGCAGAGACAGATGTAGGGCACTTTCCTTTAGCACAGAATGGCAGATCCTGTTTTAAAAATAATTCCTCCCCCTTCTCCCCCAAACTACATAATCTAGTGCATTCAGGAGTAGGACTCTGTTATGTGGGTCAACCACAACTAAGATGAAGCCATCTAAGCTGCAGCTTTCACAAAGTATATGTCACCTATTCATTCTAACATATTCATTACTGCCGATTAAAAACGGTAGCATTTTAACTCCTACTAACAAAATTATACTAAATTTTATTGTTTTTCACCAAAAAAGCCCCTTTATTTACTTTTGACAAAAAGCAGCTTCAGTGAAAGAACATTTAGTGATGCCATAATAACAGCAAATCAAAATCTTTAAGTATGGGCTGCACTATATAAATGTGCAATCCCAGTTTACAAAGATAATTTTGCAGTCTCAGTTGAGACAACTAAATCTAATTTTGGTCCCTGAAGAAAAATAATATTATTAATTTGCCCCACTGAAAATATTTAGCAAAATGATGTTAATTCACTTGTCTTCTCACAACTTGCTGACACTTATTTGCCTGTCATGCATTTGGTTATCAACATCCAACTCATGTCTATTGACTTTAAGAATTGTTGACTTAATGTAATTTGATTTTATATGTCAAAACCTTTTACATCAGCTTTCAGACTGTATTTCATTTAGTATATATCATCAAGATATATAAAAAAATGCTTCAAAGGGAGACAAAGGATAAAGATTATATTTATCTGGAAAAGGTACATTGTATAATTTAATAATTATGAAATAGTTTACATCTCCAATTTTTTTTAACAATTCTGAAAGTTATATGAGACCTATATGACTGACCTTTTCAATGAGATTTTGCATAGCAGAAGAAAAATAAAGAAAATAAAATCCATTTTCACATACCAGATTTGTAGAATAAGTAAATCACAGGAGTGAACGTCAAAGAAACAGGTTAATTTACTGCACTTAAGGATGTGATGCTACACACACACAAAGAAACACACTTTACAGCATGGCCAACCTCTTCAAACAAGACTATGCCTACAGGTAGCCTCTGTATTAAAGCTGCTGATCACATACCAAAAGTAACAATGAGAAATCAACAACTCTGGACAGCAGGCCACTCTTATTTAAACAGTTAAAAGCATATTATGCGAGTAATGCTAAAGAAAATGAGTTTGAAACATTGTCTTTATCCATTTCTACATGAATAATACATACGTCTACTCCTAATTAGCTCTTTAAACTTGCAATTTACACATAAGAATTAAATATTGGCTGCCCAAATCCCTCCAGACTAAATCCTAGGACATTCATTTTTATGTGGGGTATGCAGTCAGACAAGTCTAAAATAATATACTCTTAGCCATGAAATACACACACAGAGCCACCCCAAGTTACTTTCATACATGTTAAATTCAGGTGGCTATTGTGGGAAAAGCCCAAGCTCCAATGGACTGGACTTGCAAAGAAATAAAAATTTTAGGTTTAGGTTTGGTTTTAGTTTTGAGTGTCTTTTATTTTGCTTTGTTTTTTAAATGTCTGCTAACATTCTGGTATGTTTTGAGCTGTTTGTCTATATATCAAGCGATAAAAGCACTACAGTCACTTCTGAAAATACTTCACTAGCCTTTATATGGTTTGTATTTCTAATGACTTTTCATTATTCGTGCTGTAGTAATAGGCCAGTGTTGCTCTACCTGGCTTGAAAATGCTGCTGTTTTACAGGATACCTGAGAATTATTCAGAGTAGTCAGCTCCCCAACATTAAACTTTTTGATGAAAGCTGAGCATCTTTCAATGTATGACCAAGACTGAGTAGTCCAAGTAGTCAGAACAAGAATATTTATGACTATTTCAAAATAGGAGCTAGAGAAGAAAGATAATTTTAAGAGACTAGATTAGCAGTGTTGCACAGAGTCCAGTAAATCCTGATTAAATCCCTTCTGGTAGAAGAAAAACCTCTGTTAAGAATACTTTGAATGAGTCTTAAATTCTAATAGAAAGATTACCATTTCTTTCCAGAACACAGTGTAAAACTCAAGCCCATATCTGAATAAATTACAGATAAATCTGTCTGAGGCCTGGAGTTCTCTTGACAAGGCTTACTAATAAATAAAATGCTTCTTTTGCTCCAATAATGATATTTACACAAGAAAATTATTTTAAGTGGTGTACTATGCTAATCAATCACAATAATAGTCCAAATATTTTCTTTCAAGTAATTCCTGTTGACAATAAATCTTCTCCTAGCATTTATCTTCTGGTGTGCTGTATATTCCATTTATTTCTTCTATGTAACTCAAAAAATATTAAGAAATACCAGTTATTCCAGAGGAAAATTTATCTTTTCAAACACATCTTTTTATATATACACTAGTATTTATACATGTCTTTACAGACTTTTTTTTAGTTAATAGGATTTTTTTTTTTTTTTAATGGTGTACCATCATCTCTTCTCATCATCAAGCACTTTACTAACATAGTACTGGATATCTAAGTTCTCCAATTGTTACACTGATAATTCCATGCTCCACATCCTAATGTGGTGGATATTTGGAGCATGGAGGGAGATAACAAATTCATTTATGTGTACTAATCTTAAATTGTTTTATAGCTAATCTCAGCTTTTTTTTAATCTCAGTTAAAGCTATTGCTTTAACAAAGCACCCTGGTATGTATTTCCTTCATTCTGAGCTTGACTGGGCTATCACAGGAGAGAATTAATGAAAATCTTGCCATTGATTTAAGTAGAAACAGAGCCAGGCTTCACATATTTGAAATTAAGCAAAAAATGTCTCAAAACATTCCTAATTGCACCCTGGAGAAAACTGCAACTAAAATCTATAGGCAAAGAATTCTGCTTTATATTCCAATCATTAATGTTATGTTGATTAACAAAAAATAAAATAGAAAATGTTTGAATCTTGCTACAATAAACTTCAGCATTTCAATTACTTCCCTTCTATTTAAGTGTATTTATGTGGAAGATGCATAATAGGTACGTTTGTTATTGTTCTGCTTGATACTGGTGTGTTACTCTCCTCCTAGATCCCTGAGGAGGATTTCAAGTTTTCAGGTAACAAGCTTCACCCCCCTGTGTCTGCCACCCACCTCAGCTGGTGGGAGGTAATTTTATATGCTACATTTACCCTAACGATAATGAATTCTTAATACTATGAAAATCTATTCTATTTAGGGTAGAGGGCAACGATATGTGAAACCAATCCATTAAATGTTTATAATTCTATAAAGCAAAACTATTCCTTCAAAGTACAGGTCCTAAAACATATTGTTTTTTAAAAACACACACTCCTGTTCGTCCTGCCTGTAAAAGGGAATGGCCCTGCTCAAAAGCCTTCAGTTGCGTTAGTCCTGCAGGCAAAGACATGATTTCAAAAATAACCCTGAGCAAAGAATTTTTATCACAAGAAGTTTTCTCTTGAAAACAGAATCACATAATCACTACGGTTGGAAAAGACCTGTAAGATCATCAAGTCCAACCGCCAACCCAACACCACCATGCCCACTAAACTATGTCCCACAGTGCCACATCCACACGTTCCTCGAACACCTCCAGTGAGGGTGACTCCACCACTTCCCTGGGCAGCCTGTTCCAATGCTTCACCACTCTCTCAGTAAAGAAATTTTTCCTAATATCCAGTCTAAACCTCCCCTGGCGCAACTTGAGGCCATTTCCTCTTGTCCTGTCACTCGTCACTTGGGAGAAGAGACCAACACCCACCTCTCTGCAACCCCCTTTCAGGTAGTTGTAGAGAACGATTGGGTCTGTAATGATTTGGGTACTTCTGAGGCACTACACCCAAAGACCACCTTTTATACTAAGGCCATCAAATCCAAAGAAGGAGGAAAGAATACTATAGGTTTCCATACACTCAGGGCAAACATACACTCATACGCAGTGGAACCAGCCCTCCCACTCAGAAACCCAACGTGGCTTCACTAACAATCGGGAAAGCCAACAGTAAAATACGCAAGCTGCCTGACCATCCTAAGCACTACAGTCACCAATAGCGAGAAATGGATTGCTAAGAGCAGTTGTGGAAAAGCTGATCATCCAAAAGTACAAAATAATATAAATAAAGGAGAAAAAATGAGGAGTACAGCTAATGTGAGAGATTAGGAATGAAGATAACTAAGCAGGGCACCTAGCAACAAAGCTGCAGATGACCTGAGCTACTGGAAATGACGTGTAACCAGCACGATTAATATAGCTAGCGGAGGGCCAGCAATAAAAAGAGGCATACCGAAGTTCAGTAATGACCCTGCTGAAGTCTTTTCCTCCAGGACCAGAACAGTAACTGTATCACACTGAGGCAAAAGCCTGGGGAATTAAATAATCTCTTCATAGCAATCTGCCTGTTAGCTGGACTCTTCTCAGATTGTGCAAGTGGAGAACAGAGTGGGGAGTTGAAGGGGAGCAGCGGTTGCCTTTTCCAGCAAGTCCTGTAAGCCTAAGGAGCAGGATGGTCGGGCCACTCGCTAGAGTACTTTGCATGCTAACGGGGAAGGAGACAGGTGGGAAATGAGCTGTCCTTTCATATTTCAGAGACTACTTTGTTGAGTAATTATTCAATTAATTCCATAATCATACTAGAATGCTCAGGTATTTTATAAAACACATAAGGTCAGTATATCTCTTCGTGTCTACTTGCTCAGCTTGTTGCGTAAGAGTGGGAAAGCATTGCTCTGTGAGACTGTAGTATCAGACCCTTTCTCAAGTTTCTGGATGGGTTGTATGATAGCAGTTACTCAGGTGTTGATGCTGCCAGTCAGTGCCAGGAGTAGCCACACACCAAAGTGCCTTCTGCTAGAGCGTGTTGTTCATCTAAAATAAGATGGTTGTGGAAGCCAGGAGACGCTGTGACACAGTGCAGGCTCACCTAACGTGCTAGGACAGCTATGCTGCTTCTGGTACCCAGCCTGCTACATGGCACAGCTTCCTTTTCCTCAAATGTTTTACCCAAAAGAAGGGTCACAGTGCAAACTAAATAAAAACTGGTGATTCCCTTCGGAAAAACAGGAAATGACGTGAAATTGGCAAGCAACACACAAAGTTTTGTTCCATAAGGTAGTGTATATTAAGTTTTGCCTACTTATCAGGCCACATCATGACAAGCACAGCTGCTAATTTGCAGTACATATTGACTTAATGGAAAATTGCAAACATCCACCATCTTTCCAGATTTGCTTTGCGTCACTTAATATTTTTGAAAGCCAAGATTTTACGAACAAATAAAAGAATATGGCACTAAAACTTTATAACCTGGCTTGAATGTGAAATAACAAACAAATAACAGACTGAGCATAAGGGACTGGGGCATTTTGAGTTTTAGACTGCTGTTTACAACAATGAAAACAGAAAAAAGAGAGTAACATACTTTCCAATGAATTGTGTGTCTGGAGCTTCTAGCATTGCAGAACATTAAAAACAGCACTTTATCTTGCATTTTACTCATATTGACACAAATCTGTGTTCACATACTACCTTATTCTTCATTCTCCTTTCTCATTCTCTACTACAAAATTTACATTCAATATGCCTAAACAAAATTACTGTCCTTTCAGTTTAATTTTATTATATCAAACCTTCATTATTTATTTGGTTACGGAAGTTTTATTTTACAACATTTCTTTCAACTGCAACTGCTGAAATATTCCCTGAAATCTGAATTTCCTCTGACTCTAATTCTTCCTTTTAAGAAGTAGACATTCCTTAATATTTTCCATTCTTATTTACCTAGTTTTCAAACGTGTTGAACTTGCACTTTTTGGGTTATTGAAAATAATCCCAGCATACTCAATCTGCAATTTACTCAACTGAAAAATGTGTTCCACCATTTTAAATCTGATTAATAAATTGAAAGTAAAGTGGTAATCCTAAATCAGTTCTGTATATAACCTCATGGGTATATACAGTAACACCTTTCTGAAAACAGATATTATGTGCAAAACTAGGAACAGACTAACTCACTGTAAATTGTTCTTTTTGTTGCCACTGGTGCCATTTATTGTTAAAAAATTAAGCCTGCAGTAGAACTGTTCAAGAAATGTAATTTAAATGTCTCTCACTTGCAGATGAAACAGACTTTAAATCACATTTGCATAAAGTTATGGGGTGTTCAGCAGTTGCAAGGGGCTGTGAATGTTAGATTATCACGGTTCTTCAAAGAAGCACTGATCAGAGCCTCCCAAGTAATTTATCTGTGCCCTGCTGATTCCAGGAGCTACCGACTTAATATGCAACTTCTCTTGCATATTCATATGCCAAGATATACAAGAGTGTCTCTAAGCCAGAGTAACCCACCCTTGTCTGTACTCAAGGCATCAGTCAACAGTTTAGACAGTATCTTTTATCTTAAACTCGTTCTATTCTCTTGCTGCATAGAAGAGACTATAGTCACCTTCCTACTTACAATGGAAGGTGCATTTGGGGCTTGGTTCCTTTCCCTTACACCCGTATGTAAATGTTACTCTGTTATACTAAAAATCACCTCTCTCAGTTAATCCTTTTTTTCAATAAACTATAAAACTCTTGCCTCTCCCTTTGAAAACTACTTGCTGTTCCTCAAAGAGGGATGTTTCTTTCACTGAAGTTTGGGGGTTTTTTTAATCAACCTATACATTAAAATGTGCATAACTACACAAGCTGCTTCTGCATAGCTTATTATTGCAGCCCAAACATAACAGCAATCTACTGGGAAAACAAGTGGAGGCTAACTGATCCCTGCAATCTTTTTCTTAGGTAAAGTGTAAGGGTTAAAAAAACCAAAAGGAAATGGGCACATGATGGGGAAGATACATGCAAATTCAAATATTACTGACTTATTTTAAGATTTATAGATAATTGTGATTAAACAAATAGCCCTACAGTAACAATGACCGCATACAACCGTTAACCCGGTTTTACTTAAAAAGGATGCACTTATATAATTCCAAAGATGACAAATGGATCAGGTTGGATTCCCTCTTCATTTTACCTCAGCAAGGTCTGGATTAAAGCAGCATTATCCCAGGAATCTCCAACAACCTCAGTGGCAACGATCCAAAAGCAGAGTCTGACCTACAACTGCTCAAGTCTGCATACCGCAATCTCCAGCATCTTCTCAGAAAGCCAGTGTTGTCTTTCAGACTCGCAATGCACAAGTGACTTTGAAATTTACTGTAGGTATTTCCACTCATACTTCAAATACAGTGGAGAAATACCAAGTTGTTGCTAGATGTTTTAATGCTGATGTAGAAATTAGTTTAACGCTTCCCAATTCTGTCAAAATGTTTCAGGAAGAAACTACTGCTGAGTGACAAATCCATTGACGCCGTCACACACACTGAAAGTGAAATCTGTAAAACTTTGCTGTCCTTCAGCAGTTTGTAGGTGAAGATTGCTAATCTTGAAAATTTAAAGTACTCTATTTGATGGAGTGAACTGAGTAGATACAGAACTGCCTCCTGACAGCTTCCTACCTTAGCAGAGTTTAAAGCACATTTATAATCTGTAGCATCCACACTTGCAGAGCCCTCTATTTTGTCTCAGACAATCTCTTATCTCAAAGCATTTCAAAGTTTAACTGACTAACAATAGTCTTATGGAGCTCAGAATTCACTGTGAGTGTAAGGAAGTGAACACACTCATCGCTTTTTTCAATGTGGAAATGCCAAGCCAAAATCAACTGTCAGTGCAACTCCACTGACTTCCAGGCATGTATTTGATACACTAAAATGCCAGCGTGGAGCTATCTTTAAGTTCTCTTGTGATTTTTAAAGGTTTAGTTGTTAATATACTTACTAAAATTTTCTTACTTTTTTCCCCATGAGCCATATCATATGCCAAGGCTCTCAAAGCATGACTACTTTATGAAAACAATCATATAGAAAGTTAACATTACATCAACTTCTTGAAGCAAAAATTACTTTCAGGCTCAAGATTTCCCTTGCTACGGTTCTAGGGAGAAGATGCTCCTAATTAATAACTTTTGCACTACCAGTAGGCAGGGTACATCAATATAGAGAAACTAGACTTGCCTTGCCAAAGTGACCAGATGTCATAGAGATGGGATATCGCTGAACATTGTATCCACTCTTTAACCTGGCAGCCACATAAAAAATGAAAGCCAGTTTAGTCACTTATATGGTCTCAAGCAGCATGATTCTGCAGTCCATATGACTATTTAAATAAGTGCAAAGGTGGCACAGAGCAAAGGAAAAGGAGGTTATAAAATCAGACTGGCAATATTTTTGCACTTTGCACTTACAGTTATCACTGTAAGAATTTGCGCATACAGCAAAGCCCTAGTTTTAACTTGGTCTGCTTATTAAGTGCTTCCAGAGGCAGATTCTTGGACAGGATGAGCTTCTAATATTCCTTTGCATCTTTGCATTATTCCTATTTCATTTGAAATACCACAAAATAGTACTTTATAGCACAGTTTTAGGTGTTGCTTATAATGCTCCAATACTTTCCTTGACAATGACTGCTGTTGTTCCCTTTGTGTAAGAAATTAACATTTTATTTGTGTGCTCAACATATATTTGTATTGTTTAAATACAAAGCAGTAGTAAATAGCAGAACATACCTGAACAGCAAACACTGTCTAGGGAGGACAGACACTTGCAAGCTGCTAGCAGAAGTAAACAATGAAATTGAAGAAGAAAAGCAAGCCAAGCAAAGAATACCTGCAAAGGGAGGATAAAACTGTTGTCAAACAAGTTACAGTACTGAAAATACACAGAAAACAATTTCATACAATATTTCGAAGTTAATCGCTCACATGTTTCTATCAGCACAGTACTGACAGTAGATCTATATTTTTATTAACCAGTTATCATAGAAAACAATGGGAAAAGTTGTTCTTGAGAAAAAATGTAGAGCAAAATGTAAGTTTTATGTGAGACCATGAGTACCAGTATCCAGCTGCTTAAATTAATGCATAACCATGACCTCATATGATCCCTTACAAAAAATAAGAAAAAATTACTGTATTTGAAATGTAATAAAAAAATAATTTGTGGTAATAGATACTTCTTTTCAGCTTATGGATCAATCATTTTGAATGTTTCAATGAGCATTCAATATTTTAAATTCTCCTTTGATTTATAAACCTAGGGCCCCAAAATCATGGGGTATTTATTTTCCGTTACATGACTGGTTGTCTATGATTTCTAAAAAAAGCAAAGAATGTCCTCAGCTCAGAACCATTCACGCTGTTGTCATATCTGTCATAACATCTAATAAAAGCAGGGTAGCTTCACTAAATAAATAGTTAGACTAAGCAAACAGTTTCCAAGAACAAGACACCACTGCCAGTGCTTTGGGAAGATTCATTGAATATACCCCTGGATGCTCTCTCAATCCATTGCTCCCACTTGTTCCCAGACACCCAGGGCTGTCTGGCTTGTCCCTTTTCTGATGGACCTGGATCCAAAGTACACAGTTACTACCCCTGATGATGCTGTAGCCATAACTGTTTCAGTGCAAGAGAAGAACTTAAGGACACTTCACAGAAACCTTAAAGAAAGGCCAAAAGTTTTGTCAAAAAATTAGCTGAAAACAAGATAAGGATCTCACCTATGGAATTAAACTGATACCTTCAGAATATGTTACAGTAAAATGCCTTTAATTATTCTAACTATGTGGCAGTGTCTTTTGACTTGCAGATGAATTACTTCTTTTCCTGTAGCTGGAGTTATATATTGGCATACCCAGAGTTTTGCTGGAAGTGAGGGTACTGAAAAATGACCTATGTGACATTTTCAGTAGGAAACTCATTTATATACTTCAGGGTCCTGGAGATAAAACCTCACATTCTGAGGTGATGAACAATATATTTGATTTAATTCAATCTTCTTAAGGAAATGAATAAAAAAAAAAAAAGAAATTAACTCCAGACAAGAGAGAGACTGAAGGTAGTTAGGGTGAAAAATACGTAGAGTGGACTGAAGTGAATGATGTGTAATCATGAATACAATGGAAAATAAAAGCAAAGTATAAAGTTTGAATATATAGCATTGCAGAAATAGCAACCACAGAGCTTGAATTTTGACAAAAGGGACTGTAGTCTGTGCAGATGCCTTTCCTGATTTTTATTAAATTAACTTTTTGTACAGTGATATCGCTATAAAAATTGCAAAAGGAACTGTGTTGAGAACATTACAAATATGATTTTGAAAGTTGCGAGAGCTCAACATGATATTAAATGTCAGAACTCCAACACGATTTTTCTTCCCGATTATACTATTGCTCTCTTAAAGGAAGAGGAAAGCTTCTTCTCTTGTAAAACAGCAATTATAGTCTACTGGACTATCTTGTTCTGCATCATACCCTGCTGGGCAGAATGCAGAATATACTAGTCAATCACATGTCACTTTAACCCTAGAGGAAACTTCTGTCTTTATGAATCAAAGGATTAGTGAAGCTGGTAAGGACATCGAGAAACAGACAGACGTGAGGGGCAAAATGCAATTCTCAGTAGGCATAATCCGCTCTTGACTCAGAACTTGAATTTGAGCTTTCAGTCCTTTCAATGAATAACATATATTTGATAAGTTTATTACATTGTCAGCTTTTGTGCTGCATACTTTCTTTCATGGACATTTTTTCTTGTTTTGAAAAATCTATAAGGATAGATAACATAGGATGAATAGGATGAGATATGATGACTAAAGACTATAGATTTTGAATAAAGCATATATTTAGATGTTTTAATTCGATTAATACTTGCATCACTCTATAAATGACAAGGCATTTTGAAGATATTAAATAAGACAAATGTGTTTCTCAGGACTCAGATTCTAAAATGCAAGATTTAGAACAAAATTGTAAATGTTTCTGCCTGTTTTTCTGATTATAAAATCCCATTGAGCCCTTAAACTTTGAGCTGACTTTCGTCAAAATATTTTTTCTTTTTATTTAGATCAGTCAGAATAAAGATACATATTTTTCAGTCTTCCGTCCTTTATCCATTTCCTAGTTCTTTTTCATATTCCAATTAGCAATGAATGCTTATATTTCACCCACTTTCCAATTCAGAAGTTATCACATCTTTCTTGTTCATAACTAACCTCAACCGTAAATCAACGCTGAAGTGTTAGTTTAAAGTAGCTGAGACTCACTGGCCAGAAATGCAGGCAAAGCTTCTACCTCCGGCCATGAATGTGACGTTGCAATAAGCAGAGAATCATAGTAGCTCCATGCCATCAGGCATGGACAGTCACCTTAATATTGCCAGTCACACCTATAAGCCACATCCTTTTTAATTAGGATTTAATTCATGCTAAAGCTCTGTTAATCTTATATTTACATTTTACCCTACTACCTAAAAAATGTCACTTTTTGCTAAAAATTAAACAAATCTCTGCTTTTTCTATCTTATTTCTCTTGGAGAGCAGTTTATTAACCTTTCCCTTTTTATTAGCAGTCATCTTTCACGTTATGATCTTTCCATCATCTAGCTTTCATTTTTTTACCCAACACAGTTACAAACAATTATCTATACCTTGTTATTAGAAAAGGAGTTTGTGCTTTATTCCCACCATAAATTCTCTCTCCTTCTCTCACATGCACACATAGATACATACATAAACACGTGAATAAGATGTGAACAAGGTTAGGGATGTGAGATGCATACAGTACGTTTTTAGGCTCCGTTATGGAGGATTCCTATGGAATTACACAGATGAGCTCCGGGAGATTTTATAGTCTTCCTTTGAAATCTATAAGAAACAATAAGCTACTCATTAGGGAATTCCAAAACATAACCACTATCAAAGTACACAGAGTGATTCAGGAACTAAAACCAGGAATGGATCATCAAGCCCACACAATCAAGTACTGCCCCAAAAGGTCCACAGACTGTTTCTCACTCACAAGAAAACCCTGTGTCAAATTTTAGACACAAAACTACAATTTATAAAAGTAAAGGAGTGGGAGAGACAGAGCATCACAAGGGTCCCAGGTTTCTCAAACTGTTATTATTTTCTATTACATTTTAAAGGATTTCCCTCAAGGCTTTGTACACACTGAAAAATAATTTTTGTTTTTTTGTTTTTTGGGGGTTTTTTTTAGTATTTCATTGTATTCCAAGCACATAAGGTTTTAGTCTGGCTGTCTTCATAACATGTTTTTCAAACTTTCTCTCTGCATTTTCTTGAGCATTTGAAATATAACCATAGTTATAATTGTAAATTCCTTTCTCTAGCCATGTTCAGGCAGTTCCTCAGCAAGAGCAATGGAGGAAAGTTGTCTGGCTATCAAGAGACGAAGGTGCTACAGCAGCCCAGCTGGATACAAGAGCTGTAGCAAGGTGTGACAGGGTTGACAAAGGTCTGCAGGGTGTGCAACACTTGAAAGCTCTTGCATCAGCGCTAAGGAACAGGAAGGGAGACTATTGGAGGTGTGGGAGGTGGATAGCACATCTGCAGTGAAGAAAAATAAAACAAAGAGTGGAGAAATATGCAGTTAAAGAGGGGAAGAAAGTGCATTAGATAGGAAGAAGGTTAAATCTGCAAAAGGAAACAAAAATAGGAAGGAAGAACACAATATAAAAAGAGCCAACAAAACTGGGGAATCTGTACATTGCAAATAATTTTCCATCAACTAAGTTGCATTCCTAAAGACAGCATTAGAAACTTTGATTTGGACAAGTTAGGAATAATACCTTTTGGATGAGATCTTCATAGTGTGTCATACTTTGCTAGATATGTAAATTGAAGAACCAAATGAGATCCCTTACAGGTTCACCCTGTTGTTGCTTATCTTCATAACTGTTTTGATAGCAGAAAACTAGTTAGTTTCATTAATTTGAAGTACTGCAAAGGAATGAAAACTTGAGATATAATTTCTTAAACAGCTACAAACTTTAGTTACACACAAATTAAACACTGCAAAAAATAAAAGCTACTAACTGAAAAACAAAATACTGTGACTGATAAACTGGTAGTGTTAATTTTGTACTCTGAAGTTCAGCGGGAAAGTTAGACTTTCCAAATGTGAAGTCCCTCATTTTGTTGCATGTTGGATAGAAAAAAATATTCAGACAGAAGAAACAAGAGTTACTTATCCATCCATGACAACAGCAGTGTGTTAAGTTAATTTTAGTATTTGTCAAAAGAATGAAGATAGGATGGCACCATTTTCCAAAGCTGACGGTCTGAAAGCTACTGCTGGATCTCCCTGGCTGATCACCCAAGACACAAACACACTCTAAAAATACTTTATCTAATATAAGTGTACCTTAAAGAACAGACTGCAACAACTTACACCATAGATTGTAAAAAGAAATACGCACTCATGTGGCTGTGCTTTATGCATTACTGGAAGGATGAATGTACTACAGTGATGTAAATTAAACCAAGTACATTATAACAAGAACAAAACAGAGTAGAATATTCCACACAGTTCTGTTGTCCACAGAGTAATTGTTGTAGCAAACTGAGGATTTTGTACTGGTGACTTTTCCCCTTAGCTCCATCTGATATTAAAAAGTTATATGTTGTTTTATTTATTTTAGTACTCAATTATAATTGCATAAGGAGTGATCTCAGCTGGTACCAGAGTTCATCTTCCTACTAAGATAGGACCTACATTACAAAAGCTTTTGAAAACCGCTTTTGCCAACAGTATGTAATACTATGGCAAGAATAAGACTCAAAGACTACTGGCACACCATTCTATCTGTAGGTTGCTGTAACCTATAGGCAACTACAAGGTGTTCTTTGGAAAATCATATTTTCACAGAAAGACCGTTGACAAATGTAAGAGCTTATGTTTGCTTAAGCCTTTTCCTATGGTAATTACCTGTAAAAACTTACTTTTAAAGAGGTTTGCTGACAAAATATTGAATACAGAGACTCTAAACTTCTTCCTAGTCAGTGCTGTCTTTAGATTGAGATACACATTTTCCTGTTTCCATCAGTGAAAGTGATGAGCAGTGAAAAATAAAGTAGATTTAACATTGCTGAGATGCTATTCTATAGTTGATCATGCTCAGATAATGTATACCAGGGAGAAAGACTCAGATTAGAGAGAGATTTATATTTCTCTCCTGACTGCCCCCCAGGATTAGGTACAGTAGACAAAAAGCGATGAAATTCTATCAATTACAGAAAACTCCATAAAGCAACCTTATTCATACAGAAAGGGTATTTTCAAGGAATCATAACTTTGTTTTCTAACATATGAACTGAAATGAATAGGTATAATAATACTCTGGACCTTGCTGAGATAGATTGTCTAACTTTTCTCATTTGAATTTTATCTATCACATAAATATTGACCATTTTAATATATGAATTCATTATAATGTTTCTTAACAACTGTATTTCTAGATCCTGGACTATGCTGCACAAAGTCTTATCTGTTTGTAAATAGTAATGAGATATTTTGCAATCTATTCTTTAGAATACTTCAGGTTGGACAGGTTTCTCAAAGCTTATCTCTGATACAAGGTTTGTCAAGGGGACTTGAGCTAGTTTAGGGGATTTCTGAGAATTCCTTCCAAAATACTTTGTTTCCCACCAAGTCTTAAAGTTACCAGCAGAAATGCCAGCTGAAAGATGACAGCAGAGCTGAAATGCAAATTTCTTTCACTAAACTGCTTGCTTAAAGGGCCAGCCTGCAGAGAAGTTAAAAACACAACGTATAAAGCTTTTGTGAAAAAGAACTGGAATTGGCCATATTGATCAGCTGTATTGATGTAGAGCTGTTTATTTGGGTTCACGTAGGTCATGTCACCTACATTCTCTTTTTTATGTTACATATTTTAATAAATGTTAGTAGAAACATATGAACAAGTTACTGAGTAAACACAGCAGTGCCTTTGCACTCAGATAAATTATAAGTTCTTATAGTCCAAATAGATTTAGCTAGCTTAGATGAAAGAATATAAAAAGTAAATGCAAAGGATATAGAAGGGATTCTCGCTTCCATTAAAAGACTCCAGGAAACTGATTCTCCCCCAAAATAAAATGAATTAGTTGAACTGCATGCTGAAGTGAACCATCAAAAAGGCCAGTTCACTCATCCTTATCTAAAGAGACTTGTTTGCAAGTGTTTGAATCTCTGGTGAACAGCCTGATGCAGTACTAATCAAAAGGTGCATGGCTTTCTTAGATGTGAAAGATGGAGTTTGTGCTGAAACTGTCTGGTATTCATTTCATCCTCAAACTGTCAGTAATAGATTGCCACCAGCCAGTAAAAAGTTCACCATAAAGAATTATATGTCCTTTCTGTCCTTGGTCACAGTTACTGTGTTATCTACACTAGGCAATTTTCTCATATGTTCTTCCGAAGGTCATTCAAAACTCTTTTACTTGGCAAGATGATGGGGATCTAAAAATATTATGATCTCCAGGCGTTTAGCTTTAGTTAAATTTCCCAGTGTTCAAAATAAGATGAAAGTCAACAAGAAAGGTTAAATTCAAACAATCCAGTGCTTATAATTTACATCATATGAAACCAGAGCCCAATTTTGTAATTTTGTCAGGTGCTTAAGCTGTCATATTTAATAAAAGTACCAAGGATACTCAATATATACCAGCCCCTCCTAGAATATCCGTGCTTTTTTTATATATAATTCTGACTTAAATGCACATACAAGTTTATACCTTCTAGCTTAATTTTTCAGTATCAGAAAAAGGAAATAGCCTGGAAAGTTGAGTGTTCATACTTCATCTCTAAAAATATGCCCTCATTATGTACAAATCATAATACTTCTGAAGTATACACAGTAACCTTGGAAAATTACATATGGAAAAAAACCCTCCTGGAATATTTGTAGAAAAAGCCCTCAAGCTGTGCAAGGTTTAGGAGAGGCTTGGTGAGGTTTTTGGGGATTAGGTTTGAATTTTTTGTCGGTTTAACAGCCGTCAGTTTTCTATTCAGTCATTACTTTTTTTTACAATATTTCAAATGACCCCTTGATAACTCAACACATATATTCCCCCACTTGCACAGAAACAGCTTACGCTCAGCTTCCTTTTGAGTGCACATGATTTTTGAGAGTAACAGCTGCGTACACAAGTTCCAGACTTACAGATTTACTACCTCTGATAGTGCTAGCATAACAAAATACCATAGGGAAGGGATTCTTAAGAAGACATGCTTCAGCTAACAAGGACTAAATGGAAACGAGAAGGAAGGATTTGCATTTTTCCAGAGTCATCTGCTTTTTTTTTTTTTTAAAATGTTTGGCTATGAATGCGCTTCTGAAAGGAGGGTCTTAAGAAGATGAGCGATTTGGGTAGCTTATACCTGGCACGTAAAATGTGAAGAAATGAGAGAGAAGATAAAAAGCCAATACTAGAAGTAAAACGTTTGTCGGATATAGCGTGTGTAGCTAGTACTCAGCTATCAACAACTATCATAAACCCATCCTCTAATTTGGACCCTTGGGTTGCTGTTAGTCTTTAATCTTCTGTTAATAAATGTCTGAAACTTGCCTGACTGGAGTTTTTAGGGTATTACTGGTCTATAAGTGAGCTGGTTAGTTGCAGGCCAAAGTTTACTATCTATCTAATAGTCCCTCATAAACCAGAAAACCTAGTAACCTCCTAAAGCTTGTCAGTTAAAAGGAATACAGTTTGAAGCACTACCTTTCATGAAGCTTGAGAGCACTGAAGCCTTACTTTCTATGATGAAAATTGTGCTTGGGCAGGGAACAGAGGACTGCCCAGCCTCTGCCATTTCAAGATGGACAAGTGGAGAGACCAGGCTATCCAATGTGGTCATGAAATTACTACTGGCAGAAAAAAGGAAGACCCCTGCAGTTTTTGATCAATTTATAATTCCTCTGGCAATATCAGATGAAGACACAGTCCTATTAAATATCACTGTCATGAAACTGAATGCTGTCATATTTCTGCCAGAATTGTCACAGTGCTGACACAGAAGCAGCATTGTAGTTTAAAATTTTCAGCACGAACTATTTTAAGGAATTCAGTTTTCAGTTTTACTTAGGTTTACAGCTGAATTTTTAAATAGTGCATAGCATAAAACATGCCTGGAAGTACTTCCTTTTCTCAGTCAATTCACTATAAGTTAAGAAACAAAGGAAGAGTTAAGAAACAGGAAAACTCCCAAATACAGTCATGTTGCAGCTATCTGTGGTTGGATTTCTGAGTTATGTAGTACTAGGTCCCACTTTCTCAAGCAAGATATCAAGTTGAAGAACACCCTTCCTAGACAAAATACACTCAGCTCTGACCAAAGCAGGTCGAAAAAATGAGGTGATAGTGTGCAACAGGAAGGAAAAAGAAACCTGATAACTGAGCATCATCCTTACCCAGTTCCCACTCTCCCACTCTTTGTTCTTCACATGTCTGTGAAGGCAAAAGGTTCTGCTCAAATTAATTGCTAAGCCAATGCAGCCTGATCCTTTCAAGTATTGACAAAATAAATCTGTCGCAGCAGCCCCCCAATGTCTTTCATGTATTCTGTCCCACTAAAATGACCATAATGAGCCATAGAATCATCATATTCAGACAGCATTACCATAGCTCACTTTATTTAGGGACAGGCTGTGAAAATAATGGGCAGAATCCTCTGTCTGCATCTCATCCAGCCGCCTACCGCCTCACTGAGCCAAGTGACTGTGAGCGTATTCTCCTGAGTGCCAGTCTTTCCACAGATTCTTAACGTTTTTCTATTCTCAATTCAAAGTCTTAATTCTCCAATTGATCCATTGATAAGATTTTCAGCTACTCTGTGACAGTCATTTCAATGAAGCCTTTAGCTCTGCGATCCATGATACAGTATGACTTTTAGTTAGAAATCAGGATTAGGCATAATAATAAAAAGCAACAACAAAGTGGTCTTCTCCCTTAAGGGGATGTGAAGCATTATGGTTCTTCCTAAGGAAGTTAAGCTAAATCATATCATAGGCGAAAATTTTGGCAAAAGTGTAGAGCTATAAAAATGAAGGGATTTGTGTAAACTGTCAAGTATGCATTAGCACAGGAAGACTGTAACAAAATGCCAAAATTCCCAGAAAAAAAAGTAAATGTAATATTTTTGAGGGATATATTTAAAAGAGGAAGAGAACAAAAGAAACCCAAACTGTTTTGAAAAAGAAATATTATGACTATTTTTTTGGTTTAGTGTAGATGAAAACAAAAGACTTCAATTTTTTTTTTAAGACTATAACCATAAAAAAATTATTTGTTTAAAGAAGTACGTTCAAGCACTTCGCATAGTTAAGCAAGGTGTCAGTGAACCAAAAGTATAAGGAAACTGAACAACGCTTCCTTCTTCAAGTCTAGCTTCACAATGCTTAATAGCAAAGACTATCAGTTATTTGCTGAAATATTTCACAGGAAGACTAAAGTTAGTTCAGGGAAAAAGAAAAGATATTAAATTAATTTTCTCAGATATGATTGTGAAAAAATTGTATTAATTCATTCTTGCCTATTTTCTTTTGTCTCTACTTCAGCTGTATATATGAGATAACTAAGAGAATAAATAAGAGAATTGGTAGTGTGTGCAATGAATTTTAACTATCTAATTCCCACTAATATAATGAGGAAAACAATAGATCTCAAACCCTGATCTTTGAAGTATAAGAATCATTGAGGCCATAAATGGTTTGTGGGTGGTCCCTCAAAGGGTATTAAACAGTTTCACACAAAAGCTTCAAATTTAAAAACATTGAGTATGTAAATTTATGGCAATTTGAAGGCCTACTAGTTTCAAGAAGAATTCCATCTACAAGCAGTCATCTAAAAGAAGTCCCATAATTTTTCCAGAAGGAAAGGCTCCTTCTCTGCATTTTCTAGATGACTGATGTCTGCCTTTCTACAAACATCAACAGTATAGACTAGAGTGGGAAATAACTGGTGAGAGTATAACCACGTAGTAATACAGGGTGGAAGAACAACTTTTTTTTCCACTACGTACTCTCATGATGGCTTTCTAAGCATTCTCCCTGAAACAAAAGGCCATCATTTATGAGCTTATGTTCAACACGTAGACCTTCAATATTCCATTAAGTTCTCACAAGCTTCTCCCAGAGGTGGAAAACGAATCTTTCATGAGGGGTTCTTCCTGAGGGCTTTTATAATGATTAAAACCACCATTTGTTTTCAGTCTTATTCTCCAAGCTAAGCCACAGTTATTTTTTGAGTGTATTTGGTTAAAGCTATTAGTATTCAAGTATGGACATGGCCACTATCTGAACCTTCATTATACTCTCCATACCTCCACCCTTCAAACAAAACCACAGTGTTTGTTAAGCTTTAATCAGCTGCATTTCACACCGTTCGCCTGAGACACGAGAGGAATGATGAAGTGTATTAGCACTTTGTAATAAAATAAAGATGATCAAAACCAGAAATACAATCAATATAAACATGTTATACATTAGTTTTGTTTCAAAAGAAGACAAAGTGAATTGAAGCACTATTTCAGGCAAACAATCTACATTGTCATCTACATGGGGAAAGATATCCCAGTGTCCAAAAGGCAGAGTCAGCAATAAGCCAAGCAAGAAACCTTGAGGGGACACTGAGTTGAAGAGATGAGTGTTTTGGACTTTAAGATTAGAGTAACTATTCAGCAGTAAGGGGAGAAAGTGTAGGGAACAACTAGTGCAGTTGTTCATATGGAGAAAGAGGTATGTTAGATTAAATCTAATAACTAATGAGCAGAACCTTCATAATTCTGATTAAATTATGCAAGCTTATACTTCTAAAATAAAATAATGGCCTATTTCAGGTTACTGTGTACTTCCATTTGAACTGAAATTAGTAAGAAGCATGAGCACCTTTAAAAGAAAAAAATTCAGTCTATTTTTATGTCATTATCTGAAAATGTATGCATCTCTGAGAAAATGAGCTTTCAATCCCATATTCAATCTTTTGATAACTACTTATTATGTATTTCATGACGACAATGCCTCTATACTTTAGCATCTGAACTACGCTGAAGTGCCCTCAAATACCTGCAGCAAGAAACATTTAAACTAGTTTACAAATTGTTCATTTGCTAGCACATACAATTAGATGAAATACATTCACAAAAACTCATTAAGGTATGATTTTTAATTGGGTTTCCAGTACTTATTGTTTCAAAACTCAGACTAACTTCAATTTTAGGTTTTAACTTCTATATAGAGAAATACAGATTCATAGAAAGGAACAACTACCATTTAAATTAATCCTCCCCTCTTCCCATTTCAAAAGACAATGCGATATAGGCATGACTGAAAGTTTACACTGTTTTTTTTTTAAATCTATGAATCAGTTTATCTTTTGTTTGATGAAGGATGCTCAATGAGTGAAAAATTCCTCAACACAGTATCCCAGATGTATTCTTAGAAATTCTGAGGATCTTAACTCTGATATTACTTATATCAATGCAAGTCACAAACACAACATCTAGAGCTAATAAAACCATACTAAGGAAAAGTATAATTAGCTCCACAGAATTCACGTGAACTATACAAACATTGATTGTGTCCTGTAAGTCTTTTTTTTTTTTTTTCTTATTTACCATAGTGAGATGAGCTGACTTGCTCCTACATTTGGCGGACCTTAATGTGACAAGAGAATCTAAATGATTGGCTTTGTAGAAGTACCCCAAGGAATACACAAGGAACACAGAGCAGAGGTGCTCTTACTAGGAAGATGACTTACAGAACAGAATCACAGAATCACTAAGGTTGGAAAAGACCTGTAAGATCATCAAGTCCAACCATCAACTAACACCACCATGCCCACTAAACCATGTCCCACAATGCCTCGTCCACACGTTCTTTGAACACCTCCAGTGAGGATGACTCCACCACTTCCCTGGGCAGCTTATTCCAATGTCTCACCACTCTCTCAGTAAAGAAATTTTTCCTAATATCCAGCCTGAACTTCCCCTGGTGCAACTTGAGGCCATTTCCTCTAGTCCTGTCACTTGTCACTTGGGAGAAGAGGCCAACACCCACCTCTCTGCAACCCCCTTTCAGGTAATTGGAGAGAGCGATGAGGTCTCCCCTCAGCCTCCTCTTCTCCAGACTGAACAACCCCAGTTCCCTCAGCCGCTCCTCATAAGACTCATAAGCCGCTCCAGACCCCTCACCAGCTTTCTTGCCCTTCTCTGGACACGCTCCAGCACCTCAGTGTCCTTCTTGTAGTGAGGGGCCCAAAACTGAACACAGGATTCCAGGTGCAGCCTCACCAGCACCGAATATAGAGGCACGATCACCTCCCTGCTCCTGCTGGCCACACTGTTTCTGATACAGGCCAGGATGCCATTGGCCTTCTTGGCCACCTGGGCACACTGCTGGCTCATCTTCAGCTGGCTGTCGACCAACACCCCCAGGTCCTTTTCCGCCAGGCAGCTTTCCAGCCACTTGTCCCCAAGCCTATAGCGTTGCATGGGGTTGTTGTAACCCAAGTGCAGGACCCGGCACTTGGCCTTGTTGAACCTCATACAATTGGCCTCAGGCCATCGATCCAGCCTGTCCAGATCCCTCTGCAGAGCCTTCCTGCCCTCAAGCAGATCAACACTCCCTCCCAACTTGGTGTCGTCTGCAAACTTGCTGAGGGAGCACTCAATCCCCTCATCCAGATCATCGATAAATGTATCAAACAAGACCGGTCCCAAAACCGAGCCCTGGGGGACTCCGCTTGTGACCGGCCACCAACCGGATTTCACTCCATTCACCACAACTCTCTGGGCTCAGCCATCCAGCCAGTTTTTTACCCAGCGAAGAGTGCACCTGTCTAAGCCACGATTCGCCAGCTTCTCCAGGAGAATACTGTGCGAGACAGTGTGGAAGGCTTTACTAAAGTCCAGGTAGACAACATCAACAGCCTTTTCCTCGTCCACTAGACAGGTCACCTGGTCACAGAAGGAGATCAGGTTGGTCAAGAAGGACCTGCCTTTCATGAATCCATGCTGGCTGGGCCTGATCGCTTGGTTGTCCTGCACATGCCCTGTGAGCGACCTCAGGATGAACCTCTCCATAATCTTCCCCAGCACCGAGGTCAGGCTGACAGGCCTGTAGTTCCCCGGATCCTCCTTCCGGCCCTTCTTGTAGATGTCAAGCCTCCAGTTGTCCGGGACCTCCCCCGTTGACCAGGACTGTTGATAAATGATGGAGGCGGCTTGGCACGCTCCTCCACCAGCTCCCTTAGCGCCCTTGGGTGGATGCCATCAAGCCCCATAGACTTGTGAGTTTCCAGGTGGCATAGCAGGTCGTTAACTGCTTCCTCCTGGATTACGGGGAGTTTATTTTGCTATCCATCCTTGTCTTCCAGCTCAGGGAGTTGAATAACCTGAGGATACCTGGTGTGGCTGTTAAAGACTGAGGCAAAGAAGGCATTAAGTACCTCAGCCTTTTCCTCATCCTTTGTGATGATATTCCCCCCTGCATCCAGTAAAGGATTGAGATTCTCCTTGGCTCTCCTTTTGTTGTTAATGTATTTATAGAAGCATTTTTTATCCCTTACAACCGTGGCCAGATTGAGTTCTAGCTGGGTTTTTGCCTTTCTAATTCCCTCTCTGCATGACCTAATGAGGTCCTTGTATTCTTCTTCACTTGCCTGTCCCTTCTTCCAAAGGTGATAAACTCTCTTTTTTTTCCTGAGTCTCAGCAAAAGCTCCTTGTTCAGCCAGGCTTTTCTTACAGCACATGGGCACTGCCTGCTCCTGCGCCTTCAAGATTTCCTTCTTGAAGAAGGCCCAGCCTTCCTGGACGCCTTTGCCCTTCAGGACTGTCTCCCAAGGGACCCTCTCAACCAGTGTCCTGAACAGGTCGAAGTCTGCCCTCTGGAAGTCCATAGTAGTGGTATTGCTGACCCCCCTCCTTACTTGGCCATGAATTGAGAATTCTATCATGTCATGGTCGCTAAGCCCAAGATGGCCTCCGACCTTCACTTCTCCCACCAGACGCTCTCTGTTTGTAAACAGCAGGTCAAGCAGGGCACCTTCCCTGTTAGGCTCCCTTACCAGCTGCGTCAGGACGTTATCTTCCACACACTCCAGGAACCTCCAGGACTGTTTCCTCTCTGCTGTGTTATATTTCCTGCAGACATCCAGTAAGTTGAAGTCCCCCACAAGAGCAAGGGCTTGCGACTGTGAGACTTCTGCCAGTCGCTTGTAGAACGCTTCATCGGCTTCTTCATCCTGGTTGGGTGGTCTATAACAGACCCCCAGCAGGATATCCGCCTTGTTAGCCTTCCCCCTCATCCTTACCCATAAGCATTCAACCTTGTCGTCACAATCGTTGAGCTCTATACAATCAAAACACTCCCTAACATACAGAACCACCCCACTGCCTCTCCTTCCTTGCCTATCCCTCCTGAAGAGCTTATAGCCCTCCATCGCAGCACTCCAGTCATGCGAGTCATCCCACCATGTTCCTGTGATGGCGACTCCATCATAGCTGTCCTAATGCACAACGGCTTCCAGCTCCTCCTGTTTGCTGCCCATGCTGCGTGCGTTGGAGTAGATGCACTTGAGCTGGGCTATCGATTTCGCCCCCAACATCGGCATGCCAGCCCTAGGCTCAACTCTAGGTAGCCTGGTTTCATACCCTTTGCCCTTCAAATCTAGTTTAAAGGCCTCTCTATGAGGCTCGCCAACTCATGAGCGAGAATCCTTTTCCCCCTCGACGATAGTTGAACTCTGTCTGCAGCCAGCAGGCCCGGTGCCGTGTAGACCGCCCCATGGTCAAAACCCAAAATTCCTCCGATGGCACCAGCCTCTGAGCCAGGCGTTGACCAGGTTCGCTTTCCTGTTCCTTTCAGCGTTCCTCCCTGACACTGAAGGGATTGAGGAAAGCGCTACCTGTGATCCCGATCCCTCAACCAGTCTCCCTAGTGCTCTGAAGTACTTCTTGATTACTTTTAGGCTTCTTTTCTCAACCTCATGGCTGCCAACCTGCAAAACCAACAGCGGATAGTAATCAGTGGGCCATGCCAGACTAGGGAGTTTCCTAGTAACCTCTCTCACCCGGGCCCCAGGGAGGCGGCAGACTTCCCTGTGGGTTGGGTCTGGTCGGCACATTGGGCCCTCTGTTCCCCTCAGGAGGGAATCACCTACAACAATTACCCTCCTTTTTGTCTTAGTAGAGGTGGTTGTGATGCGTGGGGCCGACTGTCTCGCCCTAGGCAGCCCCCTGGAAGGACTATCATCCATATCCTCGTTATCCTGGCCCTCAAGTTCCAGAGCCCCATATCTCTTGTGTAGGGGCAGCTGGGAAGGTGAGGGAGGCCGGGAGGGGATTCGCCTGCTGCCCCAAGCAGGGACCTGTTTCCAAAGTGCAAAGTACTTCTGCTGCTGTTGACTGGAAAAGTTCAGGGAGACCAAAAAGCATCTTATCAAACCCCAATCACAAATAGTTTGTCTACACAAACTGGAACAAAAAAAAAATCAAATGCACCATGTTCCTTAACTACAGTTATTTCTGAATAACCATAAAATTTTCTGATTTAAAAAAAACCCAAACAACACTAAAAAAAAACAACCACAGAGTATCTTACTTAGCTTTAATAAGAGAAGAAAATATTTATTATGCAGAGGCCCAACTTGCTAATTAAAACCATAATTAAATGTTTTGCAAAGTCTGTAAAATTGCTGCTAGAAAACTAGCAACTTCTTCTCAGAGCTAAGGTAATGTCAATGAAAATCAAGAGAAACCACACATTTTAGTGGTATAGGGAATACTAACTGAATATTTAAAACCAAAAACCAAGTAATGAAACAGCATGGCTCATCTTACTATGTAACTCCACACACTGTAGGAATTAATGTGTTATTGGATTTTATTATAACAGACATTTATTCAAATAACCCATGGGTATCTTTTCAAAGAAGATGCCTCCTATCCCAGTATAAATAATTACAAATAATTTATTATGAGTCAATGGAACAATAATCTCTTTAGTTCATTCTACTTGTAACTTCACTTACTTTAAAAGTGCAAAGAAAGGATTTAAATTTATCATTGCTCATTAAACCTGCAAAAGGCTGTGTTAATTGGATGTCACCCTTTCTAATTCACTTACATGTTTGCTGACAATGAAGACCATATGATTTAAGAGCAACTGATTCTAAAAACATTATTTACTGTCTTCACTGAAGTTCATAGTCTGAAGCTGAAACAAGGGTGTTAAGGACTATCCCTTAGAAAGGAAAAGGATGAAAGAAACACAATCGTTCTAAATTAAGAACTGGGAAAAAAATTGAAAGTGTAAATCATACATTAATATCCTTAGTATTTTTAAAGTCGTAATTCAGCATCAACACAAGTAAGGGTCATACATTATTTTGGTAAATCTCACTGTTACCACAAAGAAAAATCACACTGGAAGCTAACGTTCTTTTTGACAAACTGAACACACCATTTTGCGTCAGTGAAGTACGTGCCAACTCATGCCTACCTAAAGCATCACAGTTTAACCCAACTACTCATAAGGAAAGAAAAAGATCTGAATTTTGAAAACCATACTGAAAGCAAGGGAGTGGTTGAAAAACTATCATATACTGTAATAATCAGTGATTAAAAGAAGATGCATATACATATACACACACAAGGCAAAATGTAAAGTTCATTTAATAATTAGTAGATTACTTCAGAGCCATGGATAATGGGAAATATTACCAGTAAAGTATATAACAATCAGTTTAGAATTATTTTGAGAACTGGACATGATAGTGCAGTATGAAGTTTTAAAAAAAACCTGAAAAGCACCATTAGGTGTCAAAAAGATTGTTTAAAGCAAGTTTAAAACATGAAGGAGAAACAATGATAGGAGGGAGATGTCTGTCATGCTGTTAAAGAAGCAAGACTCAGATTTTCCTGAAATTGTCTTAAAACCCAGAACCACTCTCCAGAACAAAGCTAACTGTCAAAAATCACACCACAAAAATGACTCATGGTTTAAAGCTACACTAACTTCTCTGTACATTAGCACTGCAGTTGATAAGATCCACTTTCTATCTGCGTGCCCTTGGCAGGGGGTAAAACCAGCAGTTCCTCAGAATTTGCTTGCACAGACATGGCAAACCATGTACTTCAAGTTGCTCATGTCCTAAGCGTCATTAACGCTCAGTTGAAGACTTTGGATGACGTTATTAAACAGGAATAGTTCAATCACTGTTTTCTTTCACATTCACTTAGATTTAATCTGTAATACTATATCTACTATGTCTGAAATAAACAGTAACATGGCCAATAATCCTTTGGCTACCTGAATTTCTGTAAGAAAAATATAAGCTTCCTTTCCACTCACTCCCCCTGCCAAGTGTCATCTTTTTTGTTGCTTTAGAGAGTAAACAGAACACATGATTAATACAGTTATAATTGCTTTATTTCCTATCTGATCACTAAGAGAAGAAAGGGAAGACATCAGAATAAGCATAAAATTTTGTACAATTCAACTCAGTCTGGGTTACACAAATGAAAGTAGCCAAATTTTGCTATGGTCCCCAGACCATAGCACTTTTTCCTATTTCTGCATATTCCTTTAAGGACTTGTTCTTCACACTCAGAAAAATACTAAACACATAGACACAATTATTAATTGTGAAAATAATATCACAATTCAAGTGACCCTAAATGAAAATAATGTATTCCTAGAGAAAAAGTGCCTTTTAGAAAGTATTCTTTATGACACTTGTCATGGACCACTTGGTATGAAAAGCAACAGGTTTTTTCCATCTGTAATTATACAGCTATTTTGTAATGAGCATATTATGTCCAATTATTGATCTGAGATGTTAGAAGCTCTACCAACTAAATCAAACTATTTCTCATTCATTTTTGAAACAAAATCGTTGGCAATATTAGTGATATGTTCATTTTAGACAGCCCTGTGTTACAGAAATCATGCAAAACTCATCTTAATCTAAGATGTGCTGGGAACCTGACCAGAACATCTTCGATCATTCAGCTGAAAAAGAGTGTGGCCAATGAAAGAATAGTTTCCAGTGGGAGATGGATATTCAGAGATTATCCTGTATGCACGGCACTACAAAACAATAGTCTATCACAGGCAGCTGGGATATGATGTGAGTGCATTGTAATTGTCTGCAGATCTGTGAGTGACAGCTGGCTGAATCAAGTGGAAAGATAGAAATAGTATATTCTATTTGGGGGTAAAGGGAATACAATAAAAGTAGAAGTGTAATTTTTTGCAGCTGCAAAGCCTTTTTGACAGCAATTCGCTTCAAATCACTTTCAAGTCATGGATGAATACGACAGTCAACGTCATTAAAATAATTTACTAGTCATCGGGAATAATAAATGAATAGAAAAATTTACTATTCACACACATCTATTGCTAATGTAGACACCTAAAACATGCGGTTAGAGACAGCACTCTTCATGCTAACATGTCAGATGTGATACTGAAATCCACTCCTTAGACAAGAAATAGTACTGGAAAGAGCAGTGACTGGAATAACTTCAATGGTATTTCTCAACCATCTGCCAATGAATTTCTTCAACACACTGCTCCTAAAATAATCTTTAGAATTATTAAATGAGGTCGTGTATTAACTTGATGCACCACAAGCATGATATGAAAGAACGTAGACCTTCATGCACAGGGACAACCTGTCTATTGAAAGAAAATACCTGTAGAAAAAGGCATAAATCCAATTTTTGGCCTTCCAAGGACATTTAAGAGAGGGCTGCTGATGTCTCAGAATACTCCTTAATCTGTTTTAACAAATTAATAGAGCATTCATTTTATACAGGAACAAAGCTATAGTCAGAGACCAATGGCTGTGGCTGAAGTACCGCTGCAGCGTAGTATTTATTTCCCTCCTGTCACAATGGCTCCTTCATACTGATGTGCACAGGGCTGATCTTTGGTAGCAGCCTATAAACCCGTCCAGCCCATGGGACACTTGAATCCAGGCTGTTGCATTTTTCTGGGGGAAAAAGCAACGGACCGCTGGAGAAGCAAATGCTGCGGGACAGTTGCATGGCTCTGTGAGGCTGGTCACAGACCCTCTCACAGCCTCTGCTTGGCTGTTTTGCCAGCACCAGCAGCCCACCTCTATGCTGGACAACAACATGGGTAACCACAGGCTGTAGAAATCCACTCTTGTGCTTTACCCACTCTGGATTTAAAACTCCATCTGACAAGATAACTGAGATTACCATAAGAGGATCAGCTTATCCCCAGTCCAACGAAGAAAATAAAGTTGCATGACAATATCCACATATGTTTAAAAATAAAATCTGGCTAGATACAGTGCTGATCAGCTATGTTATAAACCCTCTATACCGACAGTAAAATCAGCAAGGATTTAAGGCTGGTAAAGAATCATTAGCATGCATCACAATGGGCTTAAAACATTCAGGAATTCAAAGCCTACAGTCTTCATTCACACTTTACACAGATCATTGCAAAAACCAGTCATTTAATTCAAAGGATGGCTGATTTAATAAAGGAAATATTAAAAGTTTTCAGGGACCTCTGGATTTCATTCTAACTCCTCAAAGGCTTTTTTGTGTTCAAGAGGAAGAAATTATTGGCTGTGTCACTTTCTCATTGTCTTTTGTTTAAAATTGAACTTTATTTAATTGATTGTCTTAAGTGGAACTTGAATTTAAAAATAAGCAAGCCAAAGAACAACTAAGACATTATGCCTACTTTGTAAATCTATCTCAATTTCAAAACACATACTTTGAGTATCTTGATCTCCAATGGAATCTTGCCGGCCTATACTCCGAATATAAAGTGGAGATTTGATCCCACATTTAAGTTATTAGATGTACTTCTGATTATTCTAGGATCACAAGGGCATTGTGAAGCCCTAACACAGGAAGAGTACTGCTTCCACTGAGAAAACTGTTTATGCTATTTTAATTGCAGAAACCCTTATTCTGGCTCCGTATTTTAGATTTCTCGGTTTATTCTGCACTTAGAGCAAACATAAAGTTTCTTCATATCTAAAAAATGCACTGTCATTCCCTTCAAAATTACAGTACAGAATGACTTTTTATGAACTGACAAAAGAAAAAATCTATTTGTTAATTTACAAGTGTAAAAAATCTTAAAATAGCCTTTTTAACACACTAGATTTAAAAATAGTATCTTCTGCTTACATAAAAATTAGCAGAGCAGTGATCACTAAGTGTATTTGGTTTTGTACACCATTTGCAATATAGGGTGGGGCGAGGCAAATAACTTTTTAAAGATCATACCTAACACTTCAGAAATTTCTCATGAAGTAGAGGCAAGAGAGTAAAGTTCTCAGTTACATAAACTCCAAGAGAATTGCATTGTTCTTAAGTGGCTTTAATCTCCCTTTCCTCAAAATAATACTAAGAGCACAATGAACCTATATATATGGACACCATGAACATGCACCCATAGGTTGTATAGGCTCATTGTGCTCTTAGTGCAACCTCCCCTTTTCTCCTTCCTCCTCAGATTACTGACAGCTGAGAAGACCAACATTTTTCCTGAGCACAATTAGTATTCACCTACCAGGAACTAGGGGAAAAGATGACAGGTTTTGCTAGTGCTGTCCTACTGCCCTCACACACATGAGAGCAATAGCTTATGAGAGAATTGGGAAGAACAGCAGTTCTTCCTGAAGCTTTTTGAAGGAGATTTAATATTCCCACTCAAGGAGAAACTTTAGAAATATTATAATAAAAATAGCAATGCTAGTCCTACATTTAAGAATTATCAGCTACTACTCTTTTTAAGACTTCATAATACCTTTTCATAATAATTTTTTCACAGCATTAACAAAGCTAAAATACGTCTTAAAGCAGTTTTTATGTTGTGGTTGTTTTTAGCTTCTTAGTTCCACGTGCCCTTGTTGCATACATTTGAAATCCTTTTAAATGTCAATCTTTGTGGAAATTTGGGAGGCAACACGCATAGCATTTTCTATTATGACAATACAAATAATTTTCTGGTATTTTGAATACTGAATTAGTGCTATTGAGCTACAGCTCAGTCTTAATATGCTGCAATCCTAACAAAAATATCTTCTGAAAATGTATTCATTCTCTTGTGAAAACTCCAACTTCCATGCATGAAGTGCTAGTTAAATACACATTTCAGAAGAGGTAATGAATTTATTCAAATAAATGAAACACTATATTCACTCAGCTTTATTTATAATTATAAGAATTTATTTCTTCTACATAACTTACCTAGTTATAGTCCCAATATGGCAACACAAAGGCAAAAAAAAAAATCTTTGCCGTTTTGGGAATGGATAGTTTTTTTGGAAATGGAAATAAATTCTGATTTTATGAACCATATAAAATGTTTATAATCTCACAAATACAGCTGCCAATATCAGTCTTTTTTCCTATAAGTCATCCCAAGGAAGTAATGATAATGAGTGAAACAATAAGAAAAAAACGCAGTCTTCAATAATTTTGCCCAATTAGTTGTCAAATATAAACCAATGTCAGTGTCTATTTTTTCACCTCCAAAAAAAAAGAAAAACACATTAGATTTTTTTGTGTCAGTTCATATTTAAGAAGCACGAAAACAGGTCTGAAATAATTGTAACTTTTTTTTTTTTTTACATTATTAACAAGCAATTGAAGTGAAAAACAGACTTTGCTATCCATTACAGTGGTCACTGTGCTTATAGTAATAAAATAAAAAAGTAATGTTACTTCTGTATGTATAAATGAAGATGTAGCACAGTTCTTTTTAGAGATGCTAAGTGAGTTTGAAGATGAACTAAAAATTCAGAGGGGAATACTAAAGACTATTTAGTGACTGCTCAAGGTTTTACTGTTGTTTTTAATACAAACCCCAAACCAGATCACACCTAGCCAGGAAAAAATACTGGCTTTTCTCCTCTCATTAAAAGCCAGTATTCACCATGAAATTACGTTTTGTCTTGCAAGTAAATCAGGTCACTCATTTTTAAATTCTCACGCTTTATTACCAATTGGAAATCTTCAGTGTTTTAGAGATTTGCCACAGTACTTTTAATAAATGTCAGTTGATGGGATTATAATGAGAAATAGAGAAAATAAAAATCTTACATTATAAAAATAAAAAAGAACAGTTTAAGAATCAAAGGCTAACTTATTCTGATTGGAAAGCTATGCCTGTTTGCAAATTCCAAACACAGAAAACTACAAAATGAAAACATGTTTGGTTCATTATCTTGATAAATTCATCTAGAACACTTAAAAGTATCTGATACCTAAATCAAAATTAAAATATCAATTGGCTTGGAAAGAAAATTGTGGAGATTGGGACAGATATTGCTATAATTAACAGCACAGTTTTCTATTAAAGAAATCTGTGACTGTGTACACAAGATAAATGTAAAATTCCATATAAGACTGATTTTATCTGAATAACAGAAACCCAGCTTAGAGGCCAACATCACAGATTCAGACTCTTGATACCTGCTATCTTTATTTCACAATTAGTGTAGACAAAGGAAAGGTACACGACTAATTAAGTAAATGTGCTCAAATCCTCCTCTTCTGTATACTAATTTAATTGATTAAAGCATTCCTATGAGCACAAGATACAGGATCACAATGCTTTTAGATACTTATTTGATATTACATCTGGCCACCACAGGCTTTGCCTTAAACTTCATAAACGTCAGAAACCCTGTGATACACAAGACAATTAAGCATTGAGTCATTTGTCATACGTAGACATGGAGTGTCATCTGAGATGCTCCAAGATACCATAGCCAACCTCCCCCTGTCAACTTTGAAGTCAACAGCTCTCCTACAGGTCCTACATTATATCTGCCAGCTACATCTGGATGTCCTAGAGCATCTCAGATGGCACTAGACACCTCTGTGCTGGCAAGAGAACAAAAGCATGTGTTATTGCTTGCAAGAAGCATGACGCCTTCCTGCTCCATTAATACATCGAATATAAATGCTGCCTGAATACTGCTCAGCACCTTTGAGGGGGTTCTCAGTTCCTCAGACCAAGATCAGGTCTCAGAGAATAAGCAGGTATAATGATTCACATCATTTCCCCTTCAATTTCTATTTCATATTCATACAATAAATATGAGACTGACTTACGGTGCTGTCATGACCTTTAAATAACTGACAGAGAGGGTCTCTAGTGATATGGAAGCATACACTGAGGAAAGGTGAATCTCACAGTAGAGACTGAGGAGCATAGGATGGTGTCCTCACCTTTCTCTTTTGTCAGCAAGCCTACGAGTCATGAACTATCTGAGCAAGCTACCAGATGTGTGTCAGCAATCTTAGGAAGGAACGAGCATGAGTGCCCATGGCCCCAGAGGATGTCTTGCTCCTCTTTGGAGTCACCAACTCAGATGAGCACCACAGTTTCAGAGAGACCTTGCAAGAGCTGGTCATCAATTCCAGCTTCTCCAATACTTCAAGTATCACCTTGAACCGGGCCTCATGTAAAAATGTCAGAGTTATTCATATGCTGAAAAAACAAACATGGGGCTACTCCTCATCCTCTGTGACAAGAGGTCAATTGTCTCCATTGGTGGTTTGTGAAACGCACTCTGAGAGTGAAGCAGCTTAAGACTGCATACTGTCAGATACAAAGAGCATTGATCTCATTAAATGTTAGTTCCAACTGAGACAATACAAGCTAGATGAGAGCATACGGTGAACTTCATATTGTATCTGTTTAACACACAGACAGAAGTACATTCAATGCTTTGAATTTGAGTTCTCTCTCCTTGCTGCAGGGAAGAAGGACCATGATGTCTCAGCAGGAATTACAGTTGAGCATCCCAAGACTATCAGTTGTGTATGAATGTTCAAAGGTGAACTGTAAGCCTTAATGATGAAAACTCATTCTTCATTCATCATCCAAGACCAGCAGGACCACGGACAAAGCAAATGGGTACATTCAGGGTACATAGCAAAGCCCCTTCCCCTCCAAATGCATTTTTCATCCTTTATCATGTGCATGTGGCTAGGTGATCAGGACTGCTCAACTTTCTTCAGACTACACAGTGGGTGTAGTGGCAAAGATGACAAATGTAATGGAGAAATTAATAGACACACATGGAAGAAGTCATTAATGCTGTACATCACATGGTTCACAGAGTTTGCAGTCAAAGCAAAGTCCCAATTTTAAGCTGTACTATTTGCTGCAGCTTAATGTGCATTTCCCACAGCAGCTGAACATTTTCTTTGTTCCAGCATCCTCTAAAGACAGAATACCTCAAGCTATTACTGTCAGGTGCTATTCTTATGTCCACTATTCTAACAGGTTTTGAGCTCTCCAAACACTGAATGTAACTCACAGCTTGTTATACAACACTAAGTATTGCATTAGTTCTCTGAAGTACACCCAGAACAAAGCAATTTAAAAGTTTGTTTAAAAATATTGTATATTCACTACTCAGTTTCTGGCCGGTTTGGAGACAAATATGATCTGCTGTGATTGAGCAGAAAAGACTTTTATAACTGTATTGAACCTTAAGAGCAAAACTTTGGTTCCTTCAAGAAGCTGCATCTAATCAGATGTCATAGAAATTTCTCAGACTGATTTTTTTTCCCAATCCCAATATTTTCTGTTTTGAAGAATGAAAATTTCATATACAGTTTCTCAAAAAATGTCCAATAAAGAGCTACCAAGCTTCACAACCAGCCAGGAACTAAAGAGATCTTGCTCCTAACTCCTACTTCTGTGTAACTTCTTCTTTTAGCTTTTGACAGAGGAATCAATGGAATTACATCTGGTTTAAAAGCAAGCATCACTTGAGAGAATACCTACAAGATAACACTGCCTCAATACTGTTATTCACTATTCGCAATACATTAGTACCACAGGATCCTACTGTAGTACTACAGTTAGATGTGCATCATTACTATTTTTTAATAGTGACTTCCAAAGTGACCAAACCCCCCATTTTTTGCTAATTTTAAGTTCCTTATCTTCTGTGTGAGCCCACACAAGTGTTTCTCACGTACAGCCCAGAGACTGCCAATGTGCCTACCCTGGAAGATCTGACAATGTACTAAGCCAAAGGATATGTGAAAACCCGAAATGGCTTTTGGAGGATTTTAATGTACAGAAGAGGAGTGTTTCACATGGATGGTGGATTTAGTTGCCTTTAAAGAGCAGCGTAGACAGAAACTATCAATGAGAACAGAGGATAACATCTGCACTGGAGAGTAACCCCTAAATAAGGCAGAAAGAAGGTCAAAGAAGGAAGGAAGCCAAGACAAGACAAAAGGTGACAAACCAGATCACTGGAGATCTGCAAATGGAGCCCAAATACCCTGGCTTTAAACATTCTAGGTCATGTCACTTCTAAGTCAATGAACAGATAAACCAATTTTAGTGGTTTCAGCATTTTGAATAATTAATTTAAGGAACCAGAACATAAAATCCATTTTCCCTAAGTAGAAATGTCACATAAGAAGTGTCCTACTCTTTCCTCACAATTAGGTCACTGAAATATGCTGTGGCTTAAGAACCTGACGTTCTTTCCCCTACTAATTGAGAATGGGAACACCTTTCAGACATAAGTATCCAGATTCAGATATACTTCTTCTATTTAAAACATAAATTAAATCTAAATGCTATTCTATAAATGGACTATTTTCTCAGAGTTGCTACCTGAATCCTCCTATAACATGATTTATCACCTAATACCTTTGTATATGTCATATTATGATTTGTTACTAAAATAAAAATGACTATCATCTCTGCATCAATAACCCTCTAAGAGCCATAGTTTTTCAGCCCTTAGAAATGACAGGTTTATCAATCAATATTTTGCTCACTAATACATATCCTTTATTCACTACTTTTTCAAAGCAAATATTGTAGGCGTCCATAGTTCTTGCAAAGATTTATTAGTTTATCTTTCATAGGCTGTTTCTGGTATGATTAGTTTTGGTGTGGATGAGGATTAAATAGCAAACATATTTGTCCAAATATCTTTACAGAGCCAATCATCTATCTCAAAGTATAGAGCAGCTTACATTATTTATATGTTAATAGTCAGGGTCACACTGCCAACACATTTCTAAGTTCCTGCTCTCTAAAAGAAAAAAAAAAAATTGAAGCATTAAATAATTCAGATATCATTGAAGAGAAATTGGAAGACTTGTTGGGCAAATACCAAAGTAATCTAAAGCTGGTGTGTGTAGAAGACATACTGTGCAATGACATGAGCAGAGTTATTATTTTGGGAACACTTCTGCTTGCACTGCAAAGTTTAATAGACCACTGACTGTGAAATGAGATGTCTTCCACTTATGTTTTTCTTCCTTTCATTTTTTTGTAATGCTGAACCTTCCTCTAATGAATAACTTTTATTAATTATTGCTTTACTTTACTAGCCCCCCCAAGTGCAATTAAACAAAATTAATACAAATTCAAAGAGATATATGTGTTCAAGCCAAGTGGAAAAACAACAGACAAAGTTTGGTGAGAACAAATTGTTCAAGAGCCATGTACTTAACAAGCAGTGCATGCTTACTTGTAATACAGCATGGTATAGTCCAAAAGACAGTATTTAAAGTCTCAAAAAAGGCCAAGAGGGAGGACAGGAATACTGTAAGACAACAGCTTTTGTTGTCAAAAGAGATAATTTTGTATGTCTTTCATGGCATCCTTATTAGCTGTAAGTTTAATTTCCTTTACGGCGAAGAGGGGAAAAAAAAGAAAAGAAAGCAAGCAATTGTTTTATAACAGCTCCCAGCATTATGCTGAGCCTGACCTCTCCCTCAAGATAAGATACTCTCATCTTCCATCACATGCCATTTGGAACTGTCCACGGGTTACTTTGCCTTCACTGCAACCTATCACTACACTCCCTGGTAAAGAGTCCCTCTCCATTTTTTCCTGTAGGCCCCCTTTAAGTACTGGAAGGCTGCAGCAAGGTTTCCCCGGAGTCTTCTCTTCTCCAGGCTGAACAACCCCAACTCTTTCAGCCTGTCCTCATACGGGAGGTACTCCAGCCCCCGATCATCTTCGTGGCCCTCCACTGGACCCACTCGAGCAGGTCTGTGTCTTTCGTATGCTTTCCTATACCTTAATGTTCTCCTTCCCTGAACGATCCGATCACCAATTCCAAGACCAAAGGCACTTAGAGGCCAACTTAGTTATTGGCTCATGCCAATACAAGGCCTAACTTTTAGATTCTCTACTGTTCATTGAGGTTCACAAGCCTAAGGAAAGAACATGATATCCTCACTGCATAGAAAAGTTTAGGTACTATTAATACGAGTCACAAAACAGCATGATGAATGGCTTACTGCTTAAGAGACCACCAGTACTGATGAGATTCATAGCCCTCAAAAACAAAAAACCTAAACAAAAAACCACACTCACATTTGAAGGGATAATTCTTTCTTCTCCAGACACATTTCTTCTCAGGACTCACACCCAGGAACTATATATAAGTAAATAACATTATTTTTGTAAAAAGGTGGAGGAATTGGGACATATCCTGTCCTCCTAATACTCTTATTCTGTATACCCATGTACAGAATTTTTCCTGCAGTATGTGGGATGCCAAGATTCAAACTCTTCTTCTACTTTTCTGGATTTAAACCAAAAATTATTTTTGTAGAAAATTACTCTAAACCTTGGATTAAAGGGGAACCTGGACTCACACATTTCTCAGTTCTTCTGTTGAAGGTGTTGCCTATGCAAACATGCCACAAGTTTTCACCAGCCCTGCACAGCAGGCCAAAGAGATAAGTACACCTCCCCTTTTGAGTCAGTCTGTCTTTTTTGCTTCTCAGGCTCTAAGTCCACAGTTCAGCACAAGATGACCTTCTAAGTGTAAAGGGAAATAGCCAGCTCTCATAACCCCTGAAAGTTTCCTTGAGACACTAACAGAAAGGCCAGCTGGTGATCTTCAGTGTCATGGGTTCAATGAACTGTACACTTCAGAAAATCTCTTCACCAAAATGGATGGTTTTCTGCTCCTAATGCTGACCATGTGAGAAAAGAAAATGTTAGAGGTCCTGTCTCACCAGTTTTGTAACACAACTGCTTGGTTTGGCAGTCTCTAGCCTTTCAAAAAGCTTCAAAAATATCCCTCCCATGTTTCCTCTCCAATAATAAATCAGGCAATAATAAATTGTCCAGAATCTTTTAAATCACAGTACTAACTCAAAAAAAGGCTAAGTTAAAGAAATAAGATCCCCAGAGTGAAGCAAGTGTCATTTTAAAACGAAGTAACCATGGTTAGAATTCTCTTTCTTAATGTAGCCCGCTATGGGGGACTAAAATAATAATAGATACTTACATCATTTCTCAAGAAGCCTTAATAACTCCTTTGTTTGCAGCAGCTCTTTGAAAACCATGCAGCATAAAAGAGAATAATAATGAATCTTTGCTTTGAAATAGTACTTCTTACCAGCACAACTCAAAGCATTTTATGAAATAACTAGTATCAGTATCATTCAGATGAGTAACACACAAAAGGAATTTCTAGCCTGAGGACATGGGTCACACTCAACACCAAATTCAATAGGCCACACTGGTCTGAAAATAAATTATTTCAGGTCTTTTCTTTGTCATGACATTCTTTCAGTCACAGCTGACAACTCTTCAAGCTATTGTGCTCCTTCTCTGATATGTGGAACTGGTGGAAATTTCAGATGCATGCTAAAATAATAGCTGTTAATATGAGAGTCAAACTCAAATGGAGAAACAATGAATAGTAGATGGGTATTAGAATAGTAAAGGAGAGAAATGAAAGTGAGGTACTTGTTTCCCCAGAAGAGCCTCAGATCTGGGCTCGGTTCATCTTCTCAGCAGATCCCATATGATGGGAGGAAAAAATGTATCATAAAGGATTCATATATATGCACAGGTTAACACATTGTACTTTTCACCTAATAAAAGAAACATATGAGGAGAGAGCACTTCAGATACCTCTTACTCCATATTTATGTCTAACCTTCAGGAATAGAAGCTTAGTGCTGTATTCAGTTGGCAGCTAAGTTCACAAAGCTGTGTTAATGCATGGTCTGACAGTGCTAAGAATATCACAGAATCACTAAGGTTGGAAAAGATCTGCAAGATCATCAAGTCCAACCATCAACTCAACACCACCATGCCCACTAAACCATGTCCCGCAGTGCCACGTCTACACGTTTTTTGAACACATATGACCCTGAGCTTTTTCACTACAGCTTTTTCTGAATAAGATCTAATCTCCCTTTCCATAGCTGGCTCCCAGGTTTTACACTGAATTTGTTACTTCAGTTTGGGGCCATCTCCCTGTTATTCCAGATACTGCAAGTCCCAAAATCTTGAGCTACTGTGGGGAGAAGAAAAACCCATTTTTTTCCCTCAGACTTACCATGCAATTACGTCTGGCCATCATCTGTCTGTTTCCAATAAGTACTTCAAGCCTGATGGTAGCACCTCTTCCCACTAGTCTATTTAAATTGAAGCTGCATGCCTGAAAAGGAAAAGTTTTAATCATTTGTGAAGGTATTGATTAATGTAAGTGCCACCAGCCATCTCACCAACCTAACTGAAGTGTTTCCAGTCACTCCTATTCTGTCTCACATTCCAGTAAAATTAAAAACAAAACAAAACAACTTTAAAAAGCCTTTCCTCCTCCTCTGCCACATCCTTTTTTTCCCTGTGAGGGGAGGCAAAGACTTCATTGAGGATCTTTAATCTTTGAGGATTAAAAGTGTGAACATAGACGTTTACAAACCAGGTTTCACAGGTTTGACTTGTACCACCTGTGAACTTCAGCATCCTTACCATCAGTTGGTAGTATCAGCCAGCATAATAACCCCTGAGACCTTTACCCTCTCCTTGTTCTCTCTGCTCGCAAGCTACTGACTGACCATTTTCCTATACAAAAGCATTAAAATAAGAGATTTGCACATACTTAGGGAGATTTTTGCCATCCGACATTCAGCCCAGAACTTGGTCCCAAATAAGCCCTGTATCAGCTTTAGGACTAGACTAGCAACAGTTAGAGTTCTCCCTATTCATTGTATAATACTTCCAATCTATTTTATCAGTCTAAAAATGTATTGTCTTTCCAACAGCAATGAAAATAAATGAAGAACCTCCAAAATTATGCACAACAGCATGCAAAGAAGAGCCACACGTTCCCTCTGAGCAGTAAAGAGTTTTCAGCATTGCTGTAAGACAGATCAAGTAGCAGTTTTCATAAAATTAATCAGTATTTAATATGATGGAAAACCATGTTGACAAATCTGTGCTCTAAAATAGTAGAATCACTTAAGAGTAAATTTGTAACTCTGATTTTAAATCAAAGAGCTAATCAGCTAACTTTAAATCTACAGAAAGGTAGATAGAAGGTTGGAGAAAGATTAAGGCTGTATTCTAATTTGGTATGGCTTTCCTTATGCTCTCTATGAATTTCCAATAGTACTGCATATAGTAAAGCCTGTAACAACTGTTCATAAATTATGAAGTACTTAAAATCAAAAGTATATGTATTAGAAGTCTAATATCCTTTCTGGTCTTTGGTCATAATGATGTTTTCATTGCATCACCATTTCCTAGATTTATTTTTCTTTTTAATAAGGAACATGTCACTTTCTCTGTAGCATATGTACTGAAATAAAGAGAAAGAAGAACAGTTCTGCTATTTATGGACCTAACCCTTACAGGAGCAACACAAAGTGCATTAGACTTACCTTCTCATGTAAGAACCATCCCTATGACTATGAACAGCACATTGTGTGAATGAAACAAGGATTGAAATTTTGAAGGAGCTGCTAGTATCAATAGGGTACAGAAGAGCATTGATTTACAGTCTCAGAAAGGAGGGGATAAAATGCAGATTGCTTCCTGAATGCTTCCCAGTGTCTGGCCAAAAAGGAAAGTGATAGCACAGGAGAAGGTAGCCCACATTCCAGAAACAGGGTGATTGCTACCATATAATTGCTAATGAATCAGACAAAAATCTGTGAGAAATGGAGAAACTGCTACATAGTTAAGGATTCTGGCTAAGACAGTAACCACCGTTTTAACATACATTTTTTGACAACCGATTTAAGCAAGAAAAAAATCAAAACAGATTGCACATCTTCTAAAAGGAAAAAAAACTAGCTATAAATACCTTCTTTTGGTTGGTGATTATTGCCCCTCTACAGTTTAAAAAGTGAAATGAAGTCTTCTTCATCAAGTCACTTGTTTCATATACATCAACAGATGCAAAAGATCATTTAGGGGTGTGAGGAAGTCTAGATCATGTTCGAAAGCTCATGCATACAACATTTATTACTCCCTTGATGTTATTTGCCACAGCATATGACTAATCCAAGAGTTACCTAAGCTTGCACATCAATTTTTCCATTTTCCATCCATGAATGCAACCAGTCTGTATGGTAAATTACACATCAATTGGTCAGGGAACATGCTAAGAAGAGACTACAAGAAGATATAAATTACCCTTTGCTCTAATTTGTACTTATGCTGTCTAACAGCGTTTTGCTGCACTGCATAAATTATATCAGCTTTAACTCATTCAGTAACAGCAACTGATGTAGTAACATTAAGCACTATGCAGGAGGATTAATGTGTTAATATTTCATGAAAACATGTGGTTAATTAGTAATTTATTGCTTTGGTGTTTTTTTTTTTGTTTCACCTCTGTGTGCAGGCTGGGCACCATGCTCACTGCCACGTGGCACAGCTAGAGTGATACTGGGTACTGTGATGGTTTCGATGTGTATAAGGTAGCTAGACCAAGCTCTGATGTGAATGTCCTCTAATCACAAGTAGCAATACACACACACGTATATGGACTACAGATGGATATAAAATTTAAGCACCATAAAGGGTATCAGCTATATAAAGCTGCCACTCTCTTTTTTACATACAACTGACTACATTCTCATTCACTAAATTGCTCCCTGATGCTTGCTCTCATAGGAAAAGCCAAAACATCCCCAAACTATCATTACAGAACTCACCTGTTACCCCAGCCCTGGCAGAAATTACTGACTGTGCATGTCAAAGATGCTGGGCAGAAACGACAACCCTTTCCTTAGCTGTGTTTGAACACAGTTCAGTCACTTCGCTAAAGAGTAACTGAGCACAGGTGCTTCAGCAAAGAGAAGCTTGGAGCTGCAGTGAGGTCCATAAACCAGGAGTACCTGAGAGTTATTCAGGATTCTCTATTACTGTGCAGTAACACAGTCCTTTACACGGAACCCTGAATTCACTCAAGAATATGCTTCCTCTCTAAAACAGTCCTCTGGTTTTCTTTGTAAGATGTTTTCACTTGCTTATTCAGGCACTGTGTAAATGTGAGATCTCCATTAAAGCCATTATAAACAACACTTTTAGCCTGATTCCATTAATGAGTTCTGCATTCACGTAAAGGATTTCTAAACAGTAGTGTTTTATCAGGAAGAATAGAAAAGTGATTGCTGCAATGGTGCTACAATGCAGCATTAAAAAAGGCCAGTGAAGTTTTTCCCCAAAGTTAAACCCTTAAAAAACCAAACTACAACAAAGGGCATTTCTATGTTCGTGCATGTGTGTGTATTTGTATGCAAGGGTAGCAGTAGGAAATATTCTCAGGCACTGAAA
This sequence comes from Gavia stellata, assembly GCF_030936135.1. Lineage (NCBI taxonomy): Eukaryota > Metazoa > Chordata > Aves > Gaviiformes > Gaviidae > Gavia > Gavia stellata. Next base: position 42,387,750 of record NC_082598.1, read on the forward strand.
TATACATATCTAGCATGCATAAATTAATGTTATAGAGGTTTTGTGTACATTCCAGGAATGATAGAAGCAAGAAAGATGACAGTAATATGTTTTATTTGATTAGTATTGGCATAAAAACTTCATGTTACCATTTGTTTCCTTTATGAAACTCAAGACTTAAATGGAAATCTCTCTAACAATATGTTTACACACAAGGAAAGTAAATAGTTAATTTAGCACTAAAATAACAATTACAATAAAAATTATAAGAAAATTTCTTTTACTTTGAAATGTCAATTGCAGTAAGAACACTTGTAGGGGAAAATATTCCAAAAAAGGAAAATATGCTGTCTGATGAAATGCATTATTTTAATCTCATCTGTTTATGCAAGATGCTTAAAAAGTTATACTTGGAAGAGAAATATACTGAAAACATTATTCTATTCATTTTTTTCCTACTGTATGTACCATTAGGACATGTGGATACGCATTAGATGATTTTAAGTACAACTAACATTTCATATATAATTTTTATTAAATGACGTATAGAATATTAAATGCAACATGGAATAAATACATTCAAGTATGTTTACAACAGTCATTCACTATGTCCTATTTGGTTTATACTACAGGGTTTGGGTTTTGCCACTAATATTTGACTAATAATTGCTTCCTTGTACCCTAAAGCACATATCCTTCAGGGATTATAATGCATGCTAATAAAAAGGAAGCCTTAGGGGAAATACAACCAAGTTCCAACAACTGAAAGAAATATTTGTTCAAATGAGTTTACACCATTTTTCTTCCTCCCCTCTCCCTTTTTAGAAAGCTGATAAGCAGACTTGTGAAGCAGGCTTTTCCTCCAAGTATCTTCTGAAAAATGACCTTAAGTAGCACATTAATATTCATAGCTCTGACATTCAATATTCAATAGTCTATATCCCTGCTTCCTTTTCAAAAGCAAGACGTAGACCCTTGCTATCCTGTATAACACCTTGAAAGCACAATAACCTCACTTCACTTGCATGCCATCACTTCACGTAACCACTGAAGTTTGTTTACTGACACTTCTCTTCTATACACTGGGCAGCCTGTCGACCTGGCAACTCACCTTTCCAAAGACTGCAAAAATTCACCCACCACATCAAGAAAAAGCTGGCATCCAATACATTCACTGTTATTCAGATAAAAGAGACACTCTTTTCCCCAGCATGTTACTGTACTTCCTTGATCTGCAGTCTGGAAGTGTTACATGCTCTTCTTGCACATTATTTTAAAGTGTTTCCTCCCTCCTGCCTTGAAGCAATTCTGTTTGTCTTGCATGAAGTATTTTTTTCATGCGAGTTTGGCCTTATCAAGAGAGCTCAAGAGGTTCAGTAGAAATTTCCCTCCCCTCTTTCACACATGAAAGTGTAAATAAAAATGCTTTAAAAAGTATACATACTAAAAAGAAATTCTCAGACTTTGGTCACATAATGTATACCTCTACATTGTTGTTAACGAGAGTTATCATGGAAAAAAGAGAAGGGTCATATTTTTAGCCAATTAGCATCTGACAGATAACACTAGGAATTCAGTTTGCAGCCCTAAATTGTAGGAAATAAAGTGCTTTGGACATCAACGTCTCTGAAATAGGCCTCAAAGCAAAGTTAATTTTTAAGCACTGTTGAATCAGATGCTGATAGAGAACACAAAGCATGCCAGACATTGTATTTATTATTCTAATCAAGCTACTGTCCAGACAAAAAGCCTGGATAGTAAACGAGTTTTATAGTTTAGAAATTCTACTGAAAAAATAATATAATACTTCCTGTTACTCAGTGTATTTTAAATTCCTTTCAGTTTTTCTTGCTAATACATACAGGACCCAGAATCAACAAATTCTTTCTATAGGTTGGATAATTTATTTTCCCCTGGAAAAGCTGAGAAATGACAGGAAGCACTTAGAGTATTGACCTATATTACTCACTTAAATAATGCACCCTAAAAATAATACCACGTCAGATGCTTTTCTACATAGAATTATTCTAAAATAGTGCCCTCAGCTAAGAAAGGGGGGCAGGGCGGTGGGCAGGAGAACATCAAAACCTCAAGCATTTCCGTTTTGAGAGAGTAATTAGTTTACAGGATACTATCAATAGTCACAAATTCATTACATGGGCCTCACATGCTAAAAAAACCCCACGCAAAACATAATTACTATCCAAAATTAATTTGAGTTATTCAGTATATCAGGCTCAGATACAAACTCTGATTTATATATCATATCTTAATGATATTTCACCTACCAGGATGAAAAGTTAATGAAATTATTTTCTCTGGGATCAGAAGCAGTATTTTCATTAGGAACTCAATACTTTTCTATTTTCTAATTACACAAATGGTCTGATAAAGTCCCTTCAGGTTAAATCCCTCCCGGAGCCTAAATTTTCTCATTGAACAGTATTAAGTGGGTCTGAATGATAACTTCTGGTTAATCTCTCAATTGGTTTTACTCTTCTATACAAAGCAAAACCAAAACAAGATAAAAGTTTGCATGTGCCATTAAAAGAGTTCCAAGGAACACAGGCATACGAATCATTTGCTAACTCAGCTAGTCCATTTTCCACTTTCTCAGGCCTCTCCCTTCCTTTTAGAGTTAGTCAATAAACTATCTTCAGCTAGAATATTATTCCTGCAAAACAGAAATCTTAAAACTTTGAGCATCTATGATAAAACTAATTGCATGTCACAATACCTGAAAATGCAATTTTCAGGACCTCTCAGCTTGTTTTCCTAACATAAAGAAACAATTTCCATCCACTCTTATTCCTAACCATATTTTGAAGAAATACATGATCTGTCTACAGCTCAGCCCTGCCATTGTGTTTGAGCATCACAGGGTGTTATTTTATAGCAGGAGTTAAGGGCATGTGTTCATTAATGGTCAATGGTTTATTTGAATTGAGCAACACTTTTCAGTAAGATATACATCGCAAAAATATCATCCTTACTTCACTCAGCTCATCTCTCAAGGGAGAAGCCATTCTCAGGGAGAGTTCAGAAGTATCTCCTTAGCAGCTTATGCTCAGGACATAGGCATGAGGCTTGATGAGTACATTTAAACCAAAACTATGGATGTTGTAAATATTAAATTGTTGCAGACATAATCCCCTATTCTATGGGGCTGTCAATACTCCATCTCACATCTTGACTTAGAAGCTAATAGTGTTCTGTTATGGCCTTGATACTGTTCTGCACCTGGGAGGAACCACCCATATCTTTTTCCAGAAGCTAAGCAGTATAGAGACTGAGGAAAATAGGTTAAACTCTCCATTCATGCTAAATTTCCTTACTACCCATTCAGTCAAAGTGCCTTTAGGGGACTGAATATTCTTGAAAGTCAACTGGATGCTTTGACTGTAATATTATTTAGGAAACAGTTTATTTCTCTGCAATAGCAGGTTACAGATTTAAGAACCAACCCCATAATTCCAATCATAATTCTGACCAAAACAAAGCATGAGAGGAAGTATGTGAAAAAAAAAAAAAAATAAAGTCACAGTTTAGTATACTTTACTAGAAAAATCATATACTTTCTGAACACTTATGAAGAAAACAAACACCCTAGGATGAGACAAGAAAGAAAAGCAAAGGCTTAGTCAAGAATATACATTGCATCTTAAACACACAGTGAACTTAAACAGGCTGCTGTATCAACTTCTGCAAGTTCCATGAATTTCATATGCTTTCCATTGCTAAACAAAATAACAGCACCAAAGAATATATGCTGGTAAGGTGTATGCAGGCTACAGGTAAAACATTTTGCCTCAACCTTTGCAGTGCTAACTGGTGGCTATAGGATCTCCTGCTGTTGATCTATGTGATCAACATAGTGACAAGAATAATGTTAGAGTATATGGGCAACCTGATATGCACCTAGATTATTAAAACATTTAAATAATCCCCCCTTCCTATAAAGTAGGGAAAGGTCTTCTCAAAAGCCCTACCACCTATTTGGATAACACTCATTTATGAAAGCAAAGGGCAAATGAATGACACATTTAGTTTATCAGCGGCCTGACTGAAGCAAATCTCTGCATCACCTGGGCTGTGGTCAGTACTGGGCACTGAAAGCTCAAGAATGTGATAAAAGAATCAAAGAGAAGTAGTTCTTGCACAGCAAATAGGGATGAAGTCCACTGATGTTGAAGGTTGCATTGTCATTTTCCATATTCGAGTATTTTATGGTCAAAGGTCTTCTGTCTCCAAGACTTTTGAAATGGCAAGTTTCACTTCCATTAAACTCTTTGAAAAAATTGAGTATTAATAGTTCCACTAAATTATGTTAAGAGTGAATGCAGATATCAAAACACTAAAAAAGAAATATATAAAAATATTTTTACTCATGATTTTCAACTTCTGGAATTAAATGGCTGAATTTGTTTCCTTAAAACACATATTTTCATTGTACAGAGTGTATTACATATAGTGGTAAACGTCTATATACCGCCCTTAAGTCCTTTCCTTCTTTGCCAATTCCATTAAACTGTTCAAGGAAATATGCAACATAAGCAAGATACATTAAGTTTCACCTTGCCAGGCAAAGCCCTCACTCACAGGTATAGATGTGTAGGTTGAAAGGAAAAAACAGGATTGTCTCAGCACTATTCCTTATCTTATGCAGCCAGAGCTACAGTTAAGATGATTTTGGAAGTATTTTTGCTCAGGAAAAAAAGATTAGTCTGAAATGGACTTCATGGATTACTGTAGGTTTGATTTCTCTTTACTGAGCTGCTCTGCAAAATGCAACAACATAATATGCCTCAGGTTTGCATATCATGATGAGCCGCATAAGGGGTTTTCTTTAAATAGTTCTTTCTTCAAGGGGACAAAACTGAGGTTGGGTAATGCTTGAGCACCTGCTGCTTCTGCCATAGTCAATAACTGCAGGTGTCAGTGTGGTACTAGCAATAGCAGCTGCAGGTTTCTCTATAAGAAGCCACAAATGAGGCAAAACAGAACAAGTCAAAGCCAAAAGTTAGCTAAAGCTTCTATGTGCCTCTAGTGATAGCACAAGGTCTCAAAAAGACATAGAAGTTTGTTTGGAGAATCAGTAGTCTGAAAGCATGAGATGTTATGGGTGTTAAGCTGCCAGGCTGTTTTAGCAAGAGCGTAGCCCACCAGTCAAGGTAAGTGATTCTTCCCCTCTGTTCAGCACTTGTGAGGATACAGAGGAGACAGAGCCAGATTCTTCTGGAAGGTGCATGGTAGTAGGACAAGGGGCAATGGTCACAAGCTGAAACACATACTAGGTTTCCCAGAGAGGTTATGGAATCTCCATCTTTGTCAAAACTACACAACAGAGCCCTGAGAAGGGTGATCTGATGAGACCTGTGTTGGACTAGATGACCTCCAGAGGTTCCTTCCAACCTAAATTATGATTCTGTGCAATGTACTAGCAAAAAGCATAAAGACACATCAATGAGAATGGTGAAGCAAATCGTTGCCTAGTAAAGGGAAACACAAGAGAAAGCAAAGATGGTTGATTGGGAACATGGGAATACAGACATATTATCAAAGATTATGTTGAACAAGACAACATAATGTGAAACTAAGAAAGAATGACAGTTACCACCAAAACAAGAATGGTATTAACAAACAGTTCAAAGATAGTGTTTGTTGACTAGAAGTATAGTTAACACTGTTTTAGTGGCCAATATGGAGAAAATAAAGTAGCCGATGTTAGCAGAAAAACATGGTTCAAAACTGTCTTCTGTCAGAGCCTTTCTAGAGTTTTTGAATGTACTTTCTGCTCAGCATGCAGAAGTCCCTACTATTACACTTCGGTAGTGTTGCTGAAATAAGAAGGTTTATTGTTTATAACCATCCTGTGACCAAGTGATGCTACAAGTTTGACACTTTACTGCTAAAAATGTATTTTATATTCATTAGCACCTTTCCTTTAAACTTCTGTTTTTTCATACAATTATTCACATTTTTAAATTTGGGGCCAAAATAGGTCATTTTAAAATCCTGATGTTTCAAAATATTTGACATACATTTACAGAATTTCTTATTTTTTTCTTCTTTTGCCATTAAGCACAATAGAAGGACCACTCTGTAGGGATACTTGTTTCACTTTAATTTTATCTTTCTTTTTGCACCTTATTTTTTTGTCCGTCTGTACCTCTTTATAACTTATTCAGCTTCTTCAAATGAAAATAGTAACATCAGTCTAACAAAAATAATTAAAGGGAAAAGAAAATCAAGGAGGAAGAAGAAAGAATTAACCACGATTAAAAAAAGAGATGTTTCTAAAGCATTTTTCATGTGTGTATAATTGGTTTTTAAAAAGTTCTAATTTTTAACATTTTCCTATACCATTTCTAATTCAGCTTCCTAAGAGAACAGCTTTTACTGTCATGCTGTAAGTTTGTCTATTTATCCCTCCTGCACAGTAAGTTTTGGATCTATAAGCAAATTTCAGCCGTATTTGAAAAAAAGCACTTAGGGGTAGTTTCCTACAACAGCTATGCAGAACATACGGATCCACGGCCACATGAAGCTGGAGGGCCTCGGCTTCTGAGAAGCTAAGATGCAGTGTATTCTGCTAAGGGCAGTCAAAGGGCAGCAGCCAGCTTGCCTGTCAGCACACTCACATAAAGTAGCGAAGGGCCACTTAATTTATTGCCTGCCAGCAACAGAAACTGAAGAGCTGGGGAACAAGGTCCTGGACTGGCCCCTGGTTTGAGAGTGAAATTTTGCTTCCTCAACTGTCGCTTATGAGCCTAAGTACTCAAAATATATGCAAGTTGAACAGCTGTGGTTTAGCTCTTTTGTATGAACAGAAATCACTATTAGTAGGCTGTCTGTCTTCCAAACTCTGGGGAGAAAAATCACAAAAATGTCCCTTCATAACCAGAATGTCTGCAGTCGTATCGTTCCTTAAGTTATGTACCTTGAATCTTCACGTTCCATGGACATATCAAACTGTGTTTACATTATGCAGCAGCACTGCGAATGTACATCCTTTACAATTTACTGTAGGGCTTTAACAGTGTTATCAGAAAATTTAAGTCTGCCTGAATTTCAGTTAGACCATATCTGCTTCTGCAAACGTTATTACTAGGATGCGAAAGATTATGCAATCAAGCCCATTATAATTACATTGGAGAACAATAGCACTCTGCAATTTCAATGCCAATAGCATTTCAAAAGCATCCATAATAAATTTCTAGACGTAATCCAACTGATTTCCTGTCTTTGAAATAGGATTTTCTTCTTTTCTGAAAGTGAAAAACCTATTTCCATTCCCAAGGTTCAAAGCTGTATTTTTAATGTAATTTGTTTTGTTAGTATAATTAAATCAATAACTATCTCTCAATAAATGCATTAACAATGTGAAATGAGAGATTCATTAACATTTTAATCCCCAATTATGTTCTCCCAGCCACCAATTTTTTTCCCCTTCTAAAGCATCTATGAGGAAAACATATTCAATTGCATTTTAAAACGCCTTGAGGGCTGGCATAAGTACTGGAGATACTATTGACAAAAGCGGAACCTTTCTGTTCCACCACTTATTTTGAAATCCTGTTTATTAAGTGACTCCAGTCCTACCACATTAATTACTTGTTAATTCTAGTCTTCTTTTGGCTCCCTCCCCACTCCCATCTTTCTGAATTCTGGTCATCATGGGCCAACTATTTGCCCACATGAGGAGGCTTACATACAGAGGATCAGGAAAAAAACCCCTTCAATCACAACGACTTCCAGAGAGTTTCAGAGACATATGTTTTCCAATTTGCAAGGAGCATTCTGCTTTTTGCAGCCACAGGTGTGGTGTAGCGTACTAAAATCCCTGAAGTAAAAATACATATAACTTTTCCACAGAGAAAAGTCTGAAAGAATCAACCAGACTTATCCAAGAACTTCAAAAAACAAAAGGCAAGTATGAAGACCTTCGATTTTCTGAAGTCTCATGTTGTCCAGGCATGATTTATAAGTTCAAAATGGACAGCATAAGCAATATTGTCTACAAGGAGAAATCTTTCTTTTACAGAGAATGCACTGAAACTTTCTGCCAACTATCCCATATAAGTTCATCCTCAATATTGATCTAGGAAAACATAATAGTTCTTATTCTACTGAATGCACTGGTTCTGCTAATATTGACTTTTTAATTATTTCTGTCTAAATAATTAAAACAAAATCTTCATTATTTGTTACTACTACTAACACTAAAATCCTCTTTTAAGCTACCAAGCTCTATACAGAGATCATTTCTACTGGCAAATCACTCTGATACTCAAAGCACTTCGTTCAAAATTTTACATCAATTTTTGATGCACTTACATTGGATTGTTTTATGACTTGTTTTGCAGTCTACAAACTGCTGCAATAAAGATGAAAAGGATCATTAGGATCACTGGGCATCACAACGGAACAGTTCCATGATGTATCAGTGTACTGATCTCAAAAAGGTCTCTTTTTCAAATAAACAACAAAGAAAAATATCTGTGTTCCCTTTTATAGATTATTAGTGAAAATAAAAAATATTTCTCCAGCAATTTCCACAATTTTAACTGTCCTGACTTTAAAATGATCAAAGAATATTCAGAACAAAAGTCCCATGACTGAAACTCCAAAGTGCCTTTGGATGTCTGCCCAGCTTCCTGGCTCTGCACTTCTGTGCTGCTTTAGATGGTTCAAAATACTAAAAGGAGTTGAGCATATGTGCTGGTTTTGGCTGGGACAGAGTTAATTTTCTTCATAATAGCTAGTATGGGGCTGTGTTTTGGACTTGTGCTGAAAACGGTGTTCATAGTACAGGGATGTTTTCGTTACTGCTGAGCAGGGCTCACACAGAGTCAAGGCCTTTTCTGCCTCTCACCCCACCCCACCAGCGAGCAGGCTGGGGGTGCACAAGAAGTTGGGAGGGGACACAGCCGGGACAGCTGACCCCAACTGACCAAAGGGATATTCCATACCATATGAGGTCATGCTCAGCATATAAACTAGGGGGAAAGCTGTTTGGGAGACCACTGCTTGAGGACAGGCTGGGCATCGGTCAGAGAGTGGTGAGCAATTGTTTTCACTTGCATCACTTGTCTTTCTTGTTTGCTTTTTGGTTGTTGTTATTATTTTCCTTTTCATTACAATTTTTATTATTATTATCGTTATTATGATTTTATTTTATTTCATTTCATTTATTAAACTGTTCTTATCTCAACCCACGAGCTTTCTCACCTTTACTTTTCCAATTCTCTCCCCCATCCCCCTGGGGGCGGAGTGGGGGGGGAGTGAGCGAGCGGCTTAGTTGCCAGCTGGGGTTAAACCATGACAGCATGCTAAGGAACCCCTTTTCAATGATAATTATTTCTGATAATTTTAAATATTAAGAAATAAATAGAGACAGTATATTTCAATCTTTTTAAGGCTGCTTGCAGCATGCTTGAAGTTTTCATTTAGTTAACACAGAAATCCAATTTCCATGATAGGGAGTTTTACTCTGAGCCATTGCCTCTCTTTTAGTAATCTGTACACTTTCACATTTACTTTGCAATATGCAGATAAAGAACCCTCTCTCTTTTTTCTCTCCCTCCCAGATATGTGCCATCCAACTACAGCTTATCACCATTATCATATATATTTTGGTGAGATACAGAGACCGTAGTCATCAATGAGGTTCTTACCATGTTAGTCACTCTGCAACCATGGAGAAATATTTTACATAAGCACTAGAACTGGTCAAACTCAGAATAACTTTTAATAAGTAATTTATTCATGAATTTTCACAACCCTTCTGAAAGTCAGGAGAGGTATTGAAACATCAGAGTAATAGAAAGTTTTCACTTTGCCTTGACTCAACATTTATGTGACACACTCCTACATTTCCACAAAATTGTATAGGAACTGTATAATGCTGTTCATCACATGAGTCTCTTCTATGGGACAAACCCACAATGTGCTGGTTCTCCTGATGTATCCCACAGGTACCAAAGAGCAGACCATAGTGAAATGTGGAAGCAATCCTGTGAGAAATGTTACCAGTAGGAAAGAATGGGGTATTCTCCTTGATACCATGAGGTATCATGGGAGCTCTTTAAGCACCAGCTAATCTCAGAATGACAAAAAATGCCAGTTTCTTAGTAAGCCATAGAGCTATTTAAGTTTTTGTCCACCTAGTTCCACGCAAAATCTTATTACTTCCATTTCTAACAGCATAAAATTAACAAATCTATTACTTTTCTTGCAGAAAAGTATATCTCCAAGCACTTAATAATTTGTTGAAAAATATTTTGAAGGCAACAAGACTTATGAGTAAATGTATACTCTGGGACTGTTTTATTTTAATAAATAAAAGGGGGAGGGCTTCTTTGTATAAATTGCAATGATACTGAATGCAGGCAGCAACATATTCTCGTTTCAAATTACTCTGTTATTCAAAGCTATTTATGGGCTTCAATTTGAGTGCATTCACACACTAAGCACATCAAAATTGTAAGATTTTCTGCAATATAAATAATTCTACATAGGGTCTTACCAACTGTTTACATTAAAGATAAATGTTTCTCTTAATTTGCAACACACTTTAGAGCACTGGATTAAAACCATGTCCAGTTCATGTCTATCTACAACCTACCCCAATTCACCTTTCTAATTTCTAACAGCTACTGTAATAGATTATGTGTTATATCATGTTCCTAACCTCTATTATTTTCAGCTGTTCAGTTGGGCATTGTCATCAATATTTACTTTTTAATTCAACTTCATGATTTGAGTGAGTTTCTTAGTCTGTACCCTTCATTTTACTTCTGAAAGCAAAAGGTATAAAAGGGATTTTAGGAAGGGATTAAAGTATTTAATCTTCCAGAGAGTGCTAAAGGTTATTTATTACCTTAACTCATGTGAAACTCAAACATCTAGAAATCTCTCGCCATGTCCCAAAGCACTAGTAGTGGCAGTAGGCAAAATTAAAAACCACCCAAAACTACCACAGAACATTTTATATCAAACCATATGAGATGTAATGTCAAATATCTCATCTAATATGTATTCCACATCTGTAACAAACTTAACTAAAGTGGCAATAAAATCCAAAGACCTTTCAACATAGAACCTGACACAGAAGCCAGTGCTAGGACTGCAAAAAACATTTTCTTCAAAATCCTATACACAGTGCATTACTATTACAATGTATCTTTGTCTTTTTTTCAGATAACGTATGAAATTTTTACTATCTAGAGAGCAGAATTGATAGGAAAAAATCATGTTGTGGTTTACTGGTTTGGCAGTGCTTGTCCTGCATGCCTGTTATCTTCTCCACATTTTCTATTTTATTTGAAATTCATTCTTAGGAGTTATAGTACAGTTATTCTTTCAGGAACTGTACTGCAACACAGTTCTTGTGAATATCAAGAACTACACACTGAAATTAATTTTGTACATTCAGTTGTGGCAATTCAGCACAAGTCTTTGCTTAACAACATTATTTCCTCTCCTGCCAAGGAATTTGTTCTCTTTGTGCCTATTCAACAATAGCTACTGGAAGTAGAACTAGTAGCAAAATTCTGAAAAATAGGCTGCTTAGCTGAAATCAGAGCATTTAATAAAACTGGATTATGTTGTAATTTAATGTCAAAATAAAACTAGAAAATAAAACTCTGACAAGATGCGAGCAGGAAAAAATGTTCCATCTTTTCATTTTCAAATCATTCTTTGTTCAAAGTCTCCAATTTCTGTAATAGTGTAATAAGAAGTCTAAATTTGAACACACAACAGTTTGATTTTATAAAGAAAATACAATTTGATTAACCTATCTTTAAAAAAAAATTGCAACAAATTTAAAAATGTTAGGGCTTGTTCATTGGGGGGGAAACCAAACCAAAACAAATTTTATTGACTTCAAGTCCTTGCAAAACTTCTCTTCTCTTCATATATTTAACCTGTTCTGCAGATACTCAGCTAAAGAAATAATGTTAGGACAGAATTCAATCAGTACCTTGAGAAGTGAGTGAAAGGAAAAGAAATAGAGTGGAAATGTCAGACAACTCGAGGAAGATCAACTAACATGAGAAACCATTTTCGCAACAAAAGCTAGAGTGAGGTGAGTTGTGCAAGACTGAAGTGTCATACATCACTGTAGCTTAGCTTTTATTGTTTGAAGGCAGAACCATCTTGATTTCTGGTAAGTATCTCTGCTCTAGTCTCTCCAAATGCCCTCTCCATGTCCCAGGGAAACAGAATTCTCATTTCAGACACCAGCATCATCTTCTTCAATCTGATCCATAAATGCCTTGGTCAAACTTGTTGGAATAAACCAAGCTTTTTGAGTCATCCTGGACATGTTTAGAAACTAATGAGGGAAATGACAGTACACAGACTTGAATGCAAACATGGCTTTTGGATTTACATAATGGTCCAAGAAAAAATGGAGGTTGAAAAAAGAAAGATTTTTTAAACAGTTATTGAAAAATAGGAAAAAGTAAAGAATTGAAACATTCACATAACATCGGAATTGTATTGAAAACTGTATTACTAACCTAAACCTGAATTAACTCCTTCTTCTACAAGCACAAGGAAGTTCGCCTGCCAAGGTTATCTCTATTCCTTTATTTCCCACCGTTTTTAAAGCAGTGGATGAAACTCAGCCACATATTTCAAACCTCCATGGGTAAGAAGGTGAGATATGCTCTGACAAATAGCATACATATAGCTCTAGCATTTACAGATTGGAAAACATGTGCTGGACATAGCTGAAAACAGGACTTGTACTGGAGTAAGACTGACTCCACAACTTCTTGAGGTCCCTTTTAGCCCTGTTTTTCTGTTATTAAGTACAGTCATGCAGAACATGCATAATTTTCACAAAACTTTCTTATATGAGACTCATTATGGCTCTTTTGGGGGGCTGTAGCTGCTGAAAGGGTTCGAGGTAGTGATGTGTAAGTTCTCAGTTATGCACAGAGTAGGCTTGCTCCATGTAACAAATGCAGTAATTAACTCCAGACTTTGATTTCTATACCCCTGCCACAGTGCTGTAGGGGCTCCCCAGGGGCATCAGGGCAGGGTCTGGCAGTCACAGCCAGAGACCATCCCACTGCCCCAGCCAGGAGCAGGGCAGCTGGGGAGCAGCCCCATCCCAAGGCATAAGGCAGCTCCCTGGGGACAGGGATGGGCTGAGGCTGGGCCGGGAAGTCAGCCTGCAGGACTGCGGGGAGCTGGAGACTGGCACCGTTGCAGTGTTGCTGGGACAGGGGGCTGAAATAGGGTCCTGGGTCCTGGGCAGGGGCGGGGAGGTCCCAGGGGGTGGGTAGGGACAGTCAGGACTGTTGGTGCCCTCAGAGACATGACAACCCCTACTAAAGCAAGAACTACAAGATAGCTTAGCTTTGAGAATGCATTACATTTCTTTATTTATAAGCATCCTAAATATCTGCAGTATCACCAGATGCTTTTTTTTATAGGTCTTTGTTACCCTTAGACTGTTTGGTTTTCCTTCACTGCAGAGCCAGCTGGATGTCAGTCCCCTTTTCAGCCTCTGTCTTAATTCTGCCTATGTCCTTGTTTGGTCTTTTTCTCTTTCCCCTTGCAAATCCCTCCTTACAAACTCGGATAAAGAGCTGCATGGAGGAAGCCACTGGCTGTGAACAAGATGTTGTTTTGATGTTACATGTTATTTAGAAACAGCATTGCATGCAGACACGTACTAATCCTAACATCCTACATCTCTTCTCCTAGAGAAACAGAATAATAAAAAGTGGAGATGAAAGAAATCCTGAGAGATTACCCAGTCCATTTCTGCATCCCAATATGTAATCTGAGACACTCAAACCATCTTAGCCATGTAATTTCTTTCCCTAATGTTTCAGGTTTTTTCCTCTTTCTCATCAATTATACACTCATCTCCATAATCAAGGCTTCTAGGTGGAAAACATCCTACATCATGGCACATGACACATCTTAGCTTTGCAGGCCAGAGGGTCATTAGTCACATACCTCTTCATACTTCAGGAGAGAAGACAGGGATATTATCTGTCCATATGGTTCCACTCTACTCTCGGGTAAAGCGTCTATGTGCTGCACCGTACATAGATAGATTGCAACCTGTTCATAGGAGTATAAAGAAAGCTGAAAGTTCAAAGACAGATGTGAAACTATACGAGCTCTCAATAACAAAAAGAAAAAATTTTGCTGAGAGTCGTCAGATTCATACATCATACATCAACAAATAAAGTCCAAATCTTAAGCCTGTTGTCTGTATCTCTGTAAATCTCAGATAACCAACCTTTAACACACCACTGTGCAAGGATTTCTTGTAACAGGTGAGGTGCTCAAGAGAACATAAGATATTCCACCAACTGTATCTGGTACTTGAACATGTGAAGCACAAAAAGGCTGTCACAAAACAACCAAGGAGTCTTCCAGAGGAATTCTGAGACATTTGAATAGCAATCATCTAAGGGGGAATCTCGTTTCTTCTGAAGTTTCAGTCTTAAAGTGCAAGAGCACAGTGGGAATCAGACAAGACACATTGGAAGACTATTTCAAAATACTCCTGAAGACCTAATAGTGGTAGATTCAGAGTCTGCTAAAAGACTAGTGTATTTTCAGAGTGGAGAGCTGCCAAGGTGTTTGTCACTCACTTCATCGTGTCAGATGATAACTGCTCACATGAGCCAAGGTACGCACCTGTTTAAATGCCTGTAGAATCACAGCTTTAAATTATAAAAATGCAACTAAATATCAGCAAAATTGAATTTATTTTGCTGATAATTAACTTGACATTTCTTCCAGCATGGAAAGAAGAATGCCGGTCTTGCAGTAAAGGCAGCAGTCTCAGTCACTTGGGTTTTATCATTAAACAGAATACAGACTTCCCATGGGATCTCTGCTTAAGATTCATAAATCTTGTGGAAAAAAAACAGCTGCAGGACTCTCTCATTAAATTCATATATATTCCTTTTTTATAACCTCTTTTGTTTAATGCCTAAGAAAAGACAGATTGAAGTTATGCAGTTCATGTAGCAGGACATTACCTACACTATAGTCTAATGCATCTCACCAAATCCTAAAGTTTTGTTGCCTATCATCCCTCATTTTATGCTTAGATTGGAAATTCTTTGACGGGAGATCATTATTTGGTTTTGCTTGTATAGTGTGTAGAAGGGTGGAATTCTAGTCCATGATAGGTTCTTCTATATGCCAGGCAATGGCAAATAATGAAAGTAATAATATCTGATTTACTGTGGAGATCTCTCTCAAGTAATTTTCTCCATATAATTCTTACTCAGTAGCACAATGCTCTTTGGCTTCTGAACACTAGAATATGTTTTGTATTTTATTTTAAATATACTTTATTCGGAAATTAGTTATTTAATGCTTGTATACAACCTTGAACAGCAAAACACAATGGAAATCCTAAGTATTATTCGTAGTCTTTTATCATAATATTTTATGGTCTTGTTCTAAATTCTGTAAAGACTTGCACAATGCCAAGACACTAAATTTGGTCTTGGCTGTTTCTATATACTATCTGAGCTTAGTAGGATGTAGCTAAATCCATGAGTGCAAATATTAATATTTTCTCAAAGACTTCAGATAAAAAACAAATCAGAAAAAGAAGGTATCTGGGGACACCACTCCCATGCAACCCTCAGACAAGGGCTGCTGCTGTCTATGATCCAAAGCCTAGTTTGGGGAAGTATAGCTGTGTGACCTTTGATCAGACTGCTGAGAAAACTGCTGAGATGACCAAAAGGAAGTGAACCAAAAGCCATGTGAGGTAAGAAGCGTAAAACACAGAAAAAAATTTAAGTGTGGATGTGGGGATAGCTAGCAGCATGAGGACTCAAGAGGAAAAATACTGACATTAAAAGGTTTAAAATGCTGAAAAAAATGGGGAACCAGAAAATGACAACTCAGCAACATCAAGGATCAGCTCAATCTAAGGAGTAAAGATGGTTGACCCCTCCTCACCTGACTTAAAACTGCCTAAGCAGCAAGTGCTTGTCAGATGTCTCAGATTGGTGAGCATATAATGCTCGATCTGGTAATATTAACCCTTACCTACTAGATCACTAATCCTAGCTATCCACAGTGTGCTTACCAATAAATATTGCTCTGTACTCTTCAGCTGTGTAAATTCTGTGCTTCGTGCTCACAGTAAAAAGAGCAAAAGGAGTAAAAGTTGCCAAAGTGAATGTGTTGGTTTTGGCTGGGATAGAGTTAACTTTCTTCATAGTAGCTAGTATGGGGCTGAGTTTTGGATTTGTGCTGGAAACAGTGTTGATAACACAGGGATGTTTTAGTTATTGCTGAGCAGTACTCACACAGAGTCAAGGCATTTTCTGCCTCTCACACCACCCCACCAGCGAGTAGGCTGGGGGTGCACAAGAAGCTGGGAGGAGACACAGCCGGGACGGCTGACCCCAACTGACCAAAGGGATATTCCATACCATATGAGGTCCTGCTCAGCCTGTAAAGCTGGGGGAAGAAGAAGGAAGGGGGGGACATTCGGAGTAATGCCGTTTGTCTTCCCAAGCAACCATTACGGGTGATGGAGCCCTGCTTTCCTGCAGATAGCTGAGCACCTGCCTGCCGACGGGAAGTGGTGAATGAATTCCTTGCTTTGCTTCCTTGCACAGCTTTTGCTTTACCTATTAAACTGTCTTTATCTCAACTGATGAGTTTTCTCACTTTTACTCTTCCGATTCTCTCCCCCATCCCACCTGGGGGGAGTGAGCAAGCGGCTGTGTGGTGCTTAGTTGCCAGCTGGGGTTAAACCATGACAATGAATCAGAGAATGAGGGTTACAAATGCATTTAATTTTAAAAATAAAAGAAAAAAAAAAGGGTTCCTTAGAATTAGGAAAAAAAAAAAGTGAATGATGGTTGCAGTAACATAAGCCTCTAACGTCCTGAAAGCATTTTGATACACAGCATATGGCCAGGAGCCCTTATATCTACACTGAAGTGATTATTATGAAATATGCAGTCTCCTGGATTCATTGTGCTAGTATACATTCCATATAGAATCCATACATAGAATGTTTTGCCTGCAAAAATTATGTGAACATAAACTTGACATATGAATGGGTAAGAAGAAATAGGCTTTTCATATTAGAAAAAAATAACATGGTTGCAATCAAACTCGAAGTGTGGCCTGCACAGTACCAGGTGGAAGTTTTGCAATCAGCTTCAGCCGTAATGCCTAAATTGCCCTTGACATGCCTAAATTCAGGCTTAAAATTACCAAGGCAAGTGATCTGCATCAGCAATATCCATCCTGTAAGCTGCCTTTGCCCCCAGGCTCAAGACACTAGAACACACTGTACAAGACAGTTCCTCTAATGTGCCATGCACAACAGCACAGTATAAAGTGCACTCCTTGACTAACTCCTGTGCCCCGCTGCCACCGCAAGACTCTCCAAACACATCCTTTTAGAGGGGGCTCCTTCTCATCATTATAGTGTCTGTGCTAAACTTGTTTGCACGAGCTTTCTACCAGCTGTTGGTCTGAGAGTAAGTGATCAGAAGCCCTTCATCAGAGAAGACCTCAGGCCTATTTCTCTCTCTGCACTGAGACCAAGTGCAACAATAGTCTCTCATGGCTTCCTGGCATAGGAAGGCACTGCATACATTCCAGCTAAGGGGTTGTCTATCTTTTAGTACATTTTACTGGAGACAAGAGAAAAGTGAGAATTATGTTCCTGCCTTTTGTGCAGTGTCACCTGTGAAATCTGCAACACGGGCACATAATGTTTAAAATTCTGTTCTAGCTCCCAAGAGGGCAGCCTCTACTCCCTGGATTCTGGCTATTTCACTCGGACTAGTGTGGAAAAATGCATCACCATGTCACAGAAATAGGCATCGTCATCCGGCACATCTTCCATCCCAATACATTAATGTCAAAGATGATGCTGATCACTCCCCAGCTGGCTGCCAAAAGGTGGTGTTCACCTTCTAATCCACTGCCGGCTGAAGGCATCTGTTCAAACTTTCAGTATCACTGCATTCATGCTGACATCATTAAGCTTGCTGGCCTCCCTGCTTTCAGCCTGACCAGCTGAGAGTTTACACCACAGGTAAGGTGTCTACTTCAGCCATTGCTGGCCTCCAACCTTCACTGACTTTTCAAGCAGGTCCTGAGATCCTGCACAGGGGCAGTGACGTGCATACTTAGCTAGCTAATTGCACTGTAGTGAATTTTACATTATCACCTGGACACCAGACTTTTGACAGAAGTATCTCATATTTTTCTCTAAGGTCATAAATTTCCCAGGGACTCCAATAAGCTCGTCCACCACAGCTGAGGTGTCTCGTCCTTCCCTGGTTTTCAGCTGATGGATGAGGAAGTACAATCTGAGATGCTGGGGTGGTCCAGCGTCAGCACAAGTTGTGGTCTGTAAGGGCAGAGTGGAAGTTTGAGACAGTCTTCTGCCATCCACACCAGTTTGAAGCTGGTTTTGTCATCCAATTTATTCCAGTTATAGCTCATAGGAAGTACTAAACAATTTGTCTGCCTTTTTGGTGCTTAGACCTTTATCTAATCTATGTCACTTGAATAAGCCCACAGTGGGCACACAATTTTCCAACAGATAATGTTCTGAAATTAATTTGCTGAATACGAAGGGGAGTAAGACAGTCTCATACAAACTTCCGCACAATTTTTCTAAATTATACATAACATATGGATTCAGAAACCACACATTTTTTTGTCTCCTGATAGGACAGCACAGATGTATACATCCCTTTACTCAGAGAGCTAAAAGCAAATGTTTCATCTAATCAAGAGAACTGTTTGCATGCCTAAGTAATATACATTGTGAGCAATGGATGTAAAACTGGCCACATATAAATATCTAATATTTACAAACTACCAGCATTCCGACACTGTCTCTAGCAGAGCTGGCACTTCCAAGCAGTTTTCATGTGCTAAAATATCTGGGTTAATACAATGAGAGAAAAGAACATCGAGGTTCAAAATTCACAGTGGCCCATTCTCAGCACCGCCGCAAATGTTTACACTCCCAGCATCTCATACATATGCAAAAAAATTCAGAATTAAAGCACTGCAAAATGCTTTCCTTGCAGTTGTTTAAATTGCTGCAGACTTTCTGAAGAGAGTCCAACATACACAAAAAGTGCTGGAGAAATATGGACTGGACTTACTCATAGGTAAAACCTATCTCAATATGCATGGGGGAAAAAATAAGTTCTCTAAAGAACAGAAGCCATTCATAATTAATATATTTTAAATTACATCATCATCTTTGGCAGTATTAATTATGAACCATAATATATAATTATAGAAATCAGTTGGCACTAATGTATCTATAAGAGGAAGCAGATGTTTTAGGATTAATACCTTCCACAAATGTTTACTTTTTATCAAAAATAAAACTAAGTTTCCAGCTCACAAACATTTTGATATATCGTGTAGCTCTTGGTTTCCAAAGATGTGAAATACACTGTACATCCACAATACATATCTAATCTATGTTAATTAATTAAATCAATCAGAAATTGGGCCAAACACAGCAATACTATATAACAAAGCAATTACTTTTGTACCTTTCTCACCTTTAAAAAGGAAAAAAGAATTTGTAGTTATTTTACTGCTAAACATGAAGGAGTCAGTAGCATCATTGACTCCTGCTTGCAATAAACCATCAGACTGTTACAAAACAATTAAAATAGTGCTGGTAGTCAAAGAAGATAAGATTTCCAAGGATACCCTAATCATCAGAGTACTCTCTGGCATTAGAAATGGCAACAAGATTAAATTAAAAATATTAACCACTTTGGGGGGTTTGACATGATCTCAGTGACTTTAAAATTGTAACTTTAAAAAAAACATATCTCCCCCAGATACGTCCACATCAATAGCTAGTGCTGTACTCTCACAAAGGTGTTTTAAAACCTTTTGCATTATGAACTTTTTTTTGTGTAAATGGCAGTGCTGTTCTGGAGAGCAATTTCTAGCATGTACCTAAGTGTTTTCCTGAGTAGAGATGAACTGATACAGATGTTCAGGTTATATAAATAAAAGAAAGGAAGACAGAAAACCTTTACGTTCATTTGGGGGGACAGAATAATAACTGCCACTAACCAGAATGCTCAAAAACATGGGAAAAACTCACAGCATGTCCCTGAACTTTCAAACTGGTAAAACAGAGGTTGCTCTTTAACATAGCTAGAACTGGAAAATGTTTTTCTCCTTGAAATGTATTAAGGTTCTAGAGGGTCTGATGAACTCTGATTTACTCTTTAGATAAGAAATGCTACAACTAAGTAACCGAGGGAGGAAGCGGATAAATATTATACGTTGTGTGCCTTCTGAAAACTGGTATCTGTTACCATTCAGTACCACCATATGTGACGGCTGTCCTGTTTCAAGGTGTAGGTAGGGAAAGGCAGATGCCTCAGATGACAGAGCTCTGGAAATGCAGATGGCTGCCTTTTGCTGCCATTGCTGGATGCTCCAGCGTGGGGAGCTGCGCAGCACTGTTCCTCACAGAAGCAGAAACTTCTCCTTCCACATCCTTGCTTTGGGAGGGAAACAGCAGTAGGGAAGCTTGGTCCCATCCCTTCTCATGGAAGAAGCATCCCAAAGCCTGGCTCCATCCTTCACCTCAGGGAGAGACATTCAGTGTTTTCTGTGTGGCAGACTTGCCTAGAGCCATCTCCAAGTAGGTGGATCTCTTCCAGTGGACTGATTTCTGACCTCTGTGAGTTAGAAACAGATAATGGGACTGTTGAAGCTGGGTGTTAGGAAGGGGAATAGAGTATCTAAACTGGACGAAAGATAACCTCAAATCAAATTTGTAGCTCGTGCAAGAAAGGCATAACTAAATTTAGTGAAGCCCTATCAATTTACATCATCCTAGAATAAGGCTTTTTGTACATCCAATAAAGATGAACAGAGTAATTTCCAAAGCTTTCCATCTTTGTTCAGTTGCTGTCAAGTTTCCAGAGTTTTTTTCAAAATGATGCACTGCTTACCTTTTAATTAGTAGTAAAATCTATTTTAATAGATTTTCATTCAACCAGTTTTTTAAACGGGTGAAACAGAAGTCAGGATCTTGTTAAGCAGAATGGTAAGCAGATCTAATGCACTTTATTTATCAGACCCTACTTTCTAGCCCACAAGATAACCCTGAATCTTCTGATCAAGCCAAACTTTTCAAGGTGAAACAGCTGGAGCTTCAAAGACCCTCCACAGATAGATCCCTCCCATCTGCCATCAGCCTGCTCTCCAGTTAGATAGGCAACCCCTCTTCATTTGCAAGCCTGCAGGCATTTTGACTGTGACAGTATTTGGTAAGTCTTTAAGAAACCAGCTGGGACTCCAGAAATGGAACACATTAATTCCTAGCACATTTGCACATGCAATTACTCTACATTACTCTAAATGTAAAAGAGTCAAAGGCTTTTGACATTCCATCTCCCCTGACTCAAAGCCTTAGGCAGATAATGTTTTGTTGTAAAATAAAAAGAGCACCTTACTGGAGAAGTAGAGCGGTTGTAACATGAAACAAACTTTTCTTGTTCTTTGAAAATTACAGCGACACTTATTTTGCCACATCATGCAAAAGGAGTGAAAGGAACACAAAACAAGATGGACCCCCCCACCCTTTCAGCAGGAAGAAGGAGCTCTATCTCGACATGGATGGGAAATGAAAGCAACTCTGCCCAAGCTTTCTTTTTCACTTGACTCTGAGGATAGTGACATGGGGGAGGCCAAAAAAGAAAATAACTGAACTGACAGACTCTCCAGCTTGCTTGTCTCTATGTTATAAGTTTTCAGACATAGAATCAGCTGTGACTGGCCTCCAAACTCACAGTATTAGATGGAGAAAAACACAAAGACATCATTTATTGTGCTAGAACTAGTGGCAGTTTTCAAGGCATTGCACCAGTAGCAAGAAGGCTGGAAGTAGGCAAAAGATTGTTAGGGGACACAGATGGGACAGCTGACCCAAACTGGTGAAAGGGATATTCCATACAACATATTGTCATGCTCAGTGGTAAAACTGGGGTAGCAGAAGAAGAAGGGGACAGGTGGGTTGGCTTTCAAAGGTGTTTCTGTTCTAAAAAAATTGTCATTGCTTCAAGAATACAATTCTTTCTTGGAAAAGATGTTCAAAGTGCTCCTACAAAGACCTCATTGCAGGATTTATTCCAAGTACTTTCACCTCTCTCTCTCATTGCACAGAAGAGAAACATAGGAACACTAGCAGTGTGACAGAATTTTTAATATGTAACTTGCTTCCAGTTATTAACACATTTTCCTAACATTTTAAAATAATGTCAGACCTATATCAGTTATTATAAGATCCATTTCTTCCTATAAATAGTGTTAAACAGCTGACTCCCATTTAAACCTTCGAAAAAAATTTGCTGGTGTCTTAAAAATACTATATCAAGGAGAAAACGGCAAAGAAGAAACCAGCACTAGTTACCGCCTAGTGTTCCACAGGCCGCAGCTTCATTAAATAATGTAGCAAATAAGAATCTCCTTGTTTACAGGAAATTACTTGTCCTCTTATTAGGATTTTTTTAAGTTAGAAGTGAAATTGGGATAGGTAATTGACATGTATTCATATATTTATACAAATAATTTTCTATTCATCAATGGATCAATAAAAACCATTTAAGCACATGATTTATTGTGTGTGTGATTTACTACCTAGTCGTCATTCATAGCATAAATATCTACCATGACCTAGAATCTCACTGATATTTGTTAAACATAATGTTTGCATAACAGTAGATGTGGTTAAATTTTATTTCAATTTGCTGCGAATTAAAGTGGAAGATTTGTCATAACTTTATGTTCTTGCTTTGCCCCAAGCTTTTCCTTCTTCTCTTTTCAAGTTAGCAAAATTTCTGCCCAAAAGCTATCTGCTCTTGCAAGTTCCCCAATTATGAGCTGTAAGAATTTTCCAGACTATGCCCTGTAAAATGAGATAAAGTTTACACGGCAGAAATAGCCTAGAAGAGAAAGTCCAGCTATCCCAGACTAAACTATTTTCCCGTGCTTCAGCCAGTTATTCTTATGTAGAAGACTGAATGCACTGAAGTCTGGATTTTCACCGCTGTCCAATTGACTTAACAAAAGCTATCCTGACCAATTTGCACTGCTGATCCGACTTTACAAATTCACTCTGAGTTTTTTTCCTGATTGTCCGAAGGAGGTCAAGGGTTTTTTTGCAACACCACCCACCTTTCCCACACTCGCCAAGATAAAGGCAAAAAAGCATATTGTCTATGGCCTGTAAAATCCACATTCTCCCTTTTTATTGGCTGTATGCCTTTTCACTGCTACCTGATGCCATCATTCATAGGGGAGTCCTCTGATAAAAACCCTGACATCACATAAGCTTCATCATGCAAGAAAATAGCCAACAAGTTAAAATCACTATAAATACGTAGATAATTAAATGCATTAAGCTCCTTTTCCAAAATAAGTAATAATCAAGCCAGTACTGAACACCCATTTTTGCAATAAAAATATGTACTTT
Source organism: Gavia stellata (assembly GCF_030936135.1). Lineage (NCBI taxonomy): Eukaryota > Metazoa > Chordata > Aves > Gaviiformes > Gaviidae > Gavia > Gavia stellata. The sequence continues at coordinate 42,411,241 of NC_082598.1, forward strand.
CCCTGATTTAAAAAAAAGATCTAAATGTATAATGGAAAGATTCAGAAGTAGGAAAAAGCAGAATTAGGAAAGAGGGTCACAAGCTTTTACTTTCTTCAAACAAAATTTAGGTAATTTTAGTGAGTTTACTCATATTTTCCTTGCACTCTGCCCTGAGAAGCAGTGCGCACAACTTAAATTGCTTCCTGCAATATTTGCTTATGTAAAGAAATATGAGCTTCTTTCCTTAAACTTTCAATGGGATTTCTATCATGTTGAGTTTTGTTTTGCTGCTGTTTCTTGTTTTCCCCTCATGCAAAATGAACAATTGGTTGCTGAAAATATAATTGTTTTCAACTGTGCAATTCTACACATGAAAAGACCATGACAAAGTTTTCAAAAAGCTTTGTCTGTACTAGAAAGGCAGCAATGCTGCCTAAGAAATAAGCCAAATGTAAACAAACTCTTCATGATAATTTGACAAGACTATGTTATCAATTTCAATACATACAGCAATACCATCTACTCCTCTAAAAATTCTTAATCTAAATGCATCTTATTTTGATAGTCATAATGTTTACTTACTACATTTTTCTAGTGCTTACTATTTATAGGACTCAAGGGCAAGTACAGAAAAGGGCTAGCCAAAAACAAGTCTTGCTTTTAGGAGAATCTTAACTTTCCCATAATTTTGGGGGTTTTTTTAGTTATCTTTAAAAATGCAGCTCAGACCTCCTTCCTGCTTTGGTCATTTCCATGTTAGCTGCCCACTGTTACGTATCAGCATGCCCAGACACAGAAGCATTGGAGTGACTGACAGGAGCCACTACTCTCGAAAACATTGATTCAAGAAAGCAGGGAGTTGCAAGGCAGGTCCAGATGGAAAGAGAAGTGTTGAAAAAGAAAATTGATAAATATTCAGATTTTCATTGTTTGTGATGCTTGAAAAGATACATACTATCTTTTTGTTACTAGCTAAATCTCTGCAAAAAGACAGTAACAAGTAGGTCAAAAATGCCCTTAAATCTATCTCCAGTTTACCATCAGATATTTGGGGTTTTTTTAAACTCTGTCTGAAAAAGATTTAGTGCTCTGACAGTCTTATTAGACACTCAGTGTTCATGAATCAGGCAAGAACTACAGAACAGGGAAATGGAGCTTAGTATCTTAAACTATTCCATCTACGTCTGCCACAATTCATACACTTCTGTATAACTGATTTTCAGCCTGAAATTAGAAGGATTTCCAAACCTTCTTCACCTTGACTTACTTGTTACCAAAGTTAATAGCAAATTTCTCATTGATTTTAATAGCTGCAGGTTTAACTCCATGCAAACTGCTGAAAAATACACTCTTCTTTCTGAAGGAAAAGTATTCATTTATGAGAACTGTACTGTAAATAAAATACCTGATGTGAATCAAATAATTTAATTTGACATATTGACATCATTGCTGTGAAAATAAATAATTCTGGGCTTGCTTATGTATTTTTTATTGAATCCTTTACTTTGATTTTAATGGCTGGATCCTTCTTCCTAGTGAAATCAACAGGAATTTTGGCTGAGTTAATGTTTCAATGACATCGATTACAGCTTAGTCAGCAAACATATATGTCCCAAGATCCTTTTAAAATATAATTGTAAGGACTCAAGATCTTGGGTTAAGGACAACAAAATCACAATGAAAAACAGGAATGCTCGGTTAATAGCATCAATTAAACAGTAAAGAAAATAGTTAACCATAACTTCCCAAGAGCAGGAATCATTACATGTGAGTATACACACATTTGGCAAAAAAAGTGCTTCACAAAATTCAGCTTTAATCCATATAGACAATCCAGTATAACATGGTGCGCATTTAGTTTCTTTGTACATTCATTTAATTCCTCTTACTGTAAATTTACTCTTTTAAAAATAAATTCAGTTGAGATACCACCTGGTTTTGTCACGTTCTAGTGAAACACTGGTAAAGTTCATATATGCTAAATAAGCAGGCTTTTCTTGCCTCCTGCTTCAGCCTTCCCTCCTTCCCTAAAGATTTTTTTAATCTTTATTCATATTCTGTACATCCTCAAAGTGCTTTGCTTTACTGCTCCAGCAACTTCACAGACAAAACTGACAAAGCAGACACTTTAGTGATTTATTTGACAACAAATTCTTATCTATGCGGATTCCATGAGAAACCAAATCCTAGTCCTGAACATCCTTGAACTGAGAGGAAGTTTGGCTGCAACGTTCTCCCAGTATGACTTTGAAGAATACTACTGGGGGAAAAAATGTGTTTCCTTTATTTAACTGCATTATTTATTAGCTTTACAAGTCTATTCTAAAATTTTCCAATGCTCAGTCATACAATCTTACTGTCTTAAAACATCCTGCAGTATTTCAACAGCATAAATAATAAAGTCATTAAGGCACACTTGCTATATCTTGATCAAGAACTCTCCTTCTCTCCTTTGATCCCTACCAAAACAGTCCATTATCCAGAAAAGGCTGCAATAATACAGTGGGAAATCAGAGCTCATACACCTGACCTGCTTCTGCCAATTCAAGGCCAGAAACAGAGTATGCCCACACTGCCCAGGGAATCAGGATGTAGAGATGCTCGTGCTGGCAGCGTGCAAGCTGGTGGTCTCACCTGGAAGTTGTTTAGGGTGATCAGTGCGATGTCATGCTCACCCTGCTCTTCCAGTCTGAGAGAAGTACACAGGTACCAACTGAGTCTCATGCAAGCCCCTTTGCTCATGCTCTTCCACTCTGTTTAGCTCAATCTGGTTGGAACAGGGGTTTACTGGAGTACTAGAAGGTTATAAAGTCAGCCTATTTTGTGGACTAAGCTGAAAGAAGAGCTGAATTAGCTTACCTCCAAATGCTCTCAGCATTCACTGAGACAAGAAGCTCCCCTCAAGTAGAGAGTCAGGCTTATGACTTTGCTTTCATTTAGGCAGAATAAGGAATTGACTCTCTCTTCCATTTCCCAGGTAGGTACCTTTACTCCCAGTTTACTAGTTATTCTGTAATAGCTCGCTATCTATGCTTTTGTTCACAGAAGCTTTCTCATCAAAACATGTAGACTTCTATGAAGCAGTTTTGATATAACGGAGTTGCATCATGGCTTCTAGCATATAGCCTCAGAACATTTGTACAGGGTAGGTAAAGCATGGTATGACATAAATATCAACATAAAACTCACCAACCAGCCACTGGAATTGTGAAAACTCATCATAATTCTGAGCACTCAGCACTGGCAAGACCAATCCTCTGCAGAGACCATGGGAAAAGCCCCTGCTCATTTGTTGCTTATGGTTTACACAGCAGTTATGGAGCAAAGCCAGGAAAAATGGCAATTATACATTGTGAGGAAAACTATTTTCAACCTGAAAAGTGAAATACAAGAACACTTTTGAAGAATAAAACACAACCATTGGGTAAGCAAATGGTTCCTATGTCAAATATATATATTAGTATAGTAATGGTATTGGTCTTATGTTATAATAATTTAAATGAATTATCAATAAATTTAAAATTGTCTCATAGATTTGCACTTTACTGATTTTAAACACATACAGTTTTACATCAAATATATATGCTTATTGATATATATTGAGTATATATAGACTATATTTGGATGTATTTCAATATCTAAGCTATCAAGCCATTTATATGATAGAGATATTAAAAACAAGCAAAAGCATTATTTGATAGTAAGAGCGTGAATAAACTACAAAAAATTATTTCAATCAAGCATTTCTTTAATGTTTTTATTGCATTTGTTTCAAGTAACACTTCTGATAAGTGAGCTGTCAGTAATAGCTGAGGTTAGACTTCTAACTCTGCTGATGCAACAAACACTTAATCATGAGGTTTCAATTAACAGTAGGTATGCCATTGCACTAGAGGTGTGCAGATTCAGAAACAGTCAGCAAGCAAGACATAGGAGACCTACTACAGAAATAGGTAGTAGCAGGCAGCTGCCTGTGGGGATGCTGAAAGCACTGTTGGAAGCACAAACGCTAATAAGCCTACAGAGAAAGCAAAGCATAACAAAACCAATGAAAATATCAATTATCTGGACAAACTTTCTCCTTTCCCTCTTCCTATCTACACACACACATACACACACACTCAGTAGGGGATGGACAACAGTATCTCATTATCAGCATCTAAAGACAGACTACAATGCAATTTTTCTTTCTGGCATCTGGAATGTATTTCAGATAGCACACTGACCACCACAGTCCATTAGCATATCTAATTAAGTGTAAAACTAATATCAGAACCCAGGAGAGCTTTTTTTTTTTTTCAAAAACTTGGACAGAATTTTACCAGTTTAAAATTTCCAAACTGAAACTTAGTATTTAAAAAATTATGCAAGTTTGTTATGCAGTTTGGTAAAACAGTAACTCAGTAATACATACTCTATTTCCTCCTCAAATACATTCATTGTTTTTGCATTTTGTCCCAGATATTTAAGAAAAACTAGCAGTTGTAGCAAAAAAGATCAAAAACTAGGGAGGGGGGAAAGGATGGGGGTGGGAGTTAAGACTTGGTTTGGTTACTTTGTTTCCAATTTTGCTTATCTCATTAGATGACAGTGTGAGAACATATCACAGTTCCCCTGAAGTAAAATATGTTCCAGAAATGGGAATTCAGCATCTTTCAGTCTCAGGGTTTTGAGAAGACCAGCTGTTCTGCATTATTTACAGGAAATCCAGGCTCAGACCTTTAGCAGTTGTAATAAAACTCTTGAACCTCTTGTTAATAGCAAAGGTTAAATACCTTAACTCTCATTAGTAAAAATTAATCTTAATCCGTCATTGGCCAGCTCAGCAGATAATCAGATTCTGATGATGTAATTCTGCAGTAGAGGACTACATAGGCACCTTCATTTTTGTTATGTTGTTTTTAAATACAAGGTAATTCAGTACTAGGTATTTATTGCAGAAAAACTGTTTAGTAGAAATAAAAGTTAAAACATACTAAGACAGTTCTAGGAATATACTTCAACATAAACAAATATCAAAAATAGTATACAATGAATTTATCTCCTGACCTCTTAGGGAAAGATGACAAGCTTATTCCAGAGACCATGGTCCTTTTAAATTAGAGAAAAGTTATATTAATCTTTCGTACTACATGCTAGTCTCAGCCTTCTGTTCTTTGAGTCACCTGCGTGACTATACCATCAAACTCCATGCCCAGTGAGCTGTCAGATCACCCATGCACCAACAGGTTTCAGATGGAGCCACTGAAATCAGTATGAAGACTCTCAACAAGGAAAAGAGCATTTTGTGAAGTGACAAGGCAGAGAGACAGGGTAATCAGAACAGCAGATCCATAAGAGGACCCATAAGCCCTGCAAACGATTTGAGGAAGATATCAATAGCCTATCTACTACATTTTCTTTCTCAATGGAAAAATGTGAACTACAAAAGTTCTGTCAAAGTTTAAAGGAGTACATGCACAAGAAGAAAGTGAAAATGCATGAATCTGAGTTGCAATTTGCAAAAACATGTGAAGCACAGATTGAGACACATCTACAAATAATTAGTCTGTACCATGGTTCCCCTTCTTTGTTTCCCTTTCCAGTCTTATGTTCCTTTTCTGTACTTCTTGCCCTATTTTCAGTGAAAGACTTCACTTAGGATTCTCAGATCACTATTTCATAGTTGGAATTTCATACATGGAGCACTACATACTGTTCAGAGGTGCAGAGAGGTCCCCCAAAATTGCTCTTCATTTTGTGAGACTATTTCAGTGGTGTTTAGGTCACCAAGTGGCCATTAAACTATGTTTTTCAATATGCTTCCTAGTGGATTCAGTCCATGATTAATTCATGTATCTGGTCAATTCCCATGGAAACATATGAGACATAAAGCTTCACTTTAACTGGGATATACATTTCTTATCTCTGCTTTAATATATGCTTTGTTACTGACTGAGGGTGAAATAACATATTAAAGTGACTGCCTTATACATCACAGATACAGCTTAAAATTGTTTCATATTCTCACAAGCATAAAAGTGTTACTCCGCATGTACAAAGTACGAATGGAGCGCTATCTTTTTATACATTGGTGTGGTCAGAGACAGTCTCTGTCTTGATGCTATGTATGTCCAAGATGAACAGTAAAGTGTGGTCATCAACCTGATTAGAACCTATTTGTAAAATAGGAAGTTACCTAATATTGATGATTTGCTAATAGGCCCAAATCATGTAAGGAAATCAGGCAAACTGCCAGTTAGCCCAAGCAAACATAATCCCACCCAAAAAATTGGTTTTGGCTAAGCAGCAATTTCCTCTGGAAAAATATTCCATTGCAAAAACTTGTTTGCAAAATACATACAGAAATATAGAAGGCACTTCATTTATCATGCTCTGTTATTAAACACTGCCAACTATGTGTTCAAGACTGTGAATCAGAACTCTTTCAATCCCTTCTTCTTTACCAAAACGTAATGTACAAAATTAGCATGGGGATAAACAGTTTGTGTATCAGTTTTCCATCCTTGCAATCAGGTTATATTTTCACCTGAAAAGCTACAAATTTACATTATTTAATGAAAGTGTTGATTCCAATGGAAACTGTCAGTTGCAGCAGCTGGAGCTCTGAGAGCAATGCAAGACTGGCAACTAGAAGCTGAGATTTCTTTTATTGTTGTTTGTTACATAGTCTCAGTCAACAACCAGCAAAATCAACTTCAAACACACAGTCATTCTAGTAACATAAGAAAAACAACAAGAAATAGTCAAACAGAGTAATTGCACTTTTTTTTCTTCCCCACTCATTTTTAGAGAATATTTTTAACAACAAATAACACTACAGGTATGAAAAGTTTGAAGACAGCTGCCTGCCAAACTTAGAAAAAGATTGTTGCCATTGAATTGTTTATTTACAAAGAACAAACTTCAACAATTCATAAAAACTGTGGGCTAGGATTGGGTTTGGGGATTGCTTTGTTTTGTTTTGTTTGTATGATAGACCAGGCCTGGTAGACCCTGAAACAGACATGTCAAAGAATTCATGCAGCAAGTTTTCTCTGCAATTTCCTTCCCTTTGGGTTAGAAACTATTTTTATAAATATGGTATGGTATTTTACTGAGCTTCCAGTGTAAAATAATCTTCTGATGGCAACTGCTGAGGAATGCTGAGGTGCTTGACTTACAACTTCTGTTCCCGTAACTCTGCAAGATTTAGGATAAGATTTAGGTGGACTTAATGTCTGCAGTTTGTACTTCATCAAATTGTATTGTTCTGTCCAGGTAGACCATTACATAATTGTAACTACGAAAATGGAACAGAGCAAGTAACATGAGAAAAGAACATCCAGACAAGGGAGCAATAGTAAGATATTTGGTCTAGCTTCTTCTTTTTATCAGAGCAAGGACTGACCCCTTTTGGCCCCAAAAGGCCAATCTAAGCAGCTTTTTGACAAAAAAGTGCCTTTACACTTCCCCAATTTTTGAAAAGTATTAATTTGCAAAAAATAATTTTCATTGATTAACACTATTAACACAATGATTAACCACTATTTTCTTTGAATCATCACATTTCTAATATATTCTGTATGCTCTTTGATATACCATTTTACAGCATTGTTTCAACCTACATACAGCTTTTACATTCTATTTATTTTCCCTTCTTATGGTTCCATGATAATAATTCTCAGGCAGTCTTTTTTGGATTAACAGTGTTATTTCTTATTTGGAACTGGCAGAAAACTTAATGCAATTAATGACACTAGGAAAATTATAGTTATCATCAAACCAGAATTCTGTAGAAAAGTTTGAATTCAGATTTTGGAAGGATAGTATTTTATTTTGGCTAGTCAAACTACAGGGCTAGTAAAACCATGATATAAAAACAGTCAAAAGGGAAAGTGTTACAGGTTATCAGTCACCAGGTTACCCTGAATTTTACTACATTTTAGTGATTTACTCTATCTAGTAATGCCTATACTATCTAAATGTTAAATCCACGCCACAGACTTTCAAGGAGTGCCTCGCTAACTTCTAAAGTTCGCTGCAACATCTTTGTGAATCACTGATACGCCAATACAGATTTAGATACATTCTTTAAATTATTTTATGACATCTGCACAGCAAAAGAAACCAACTCCTCTTGAAAATCTTTGGAAATTAGGTACATAGCATAGATTTTCAAAACTACTAATTGCCAGACACAGAAATCTAACTTTTGGCTATAATCAAAGCAATGTTTAATGCTCTTTAACATTCATAGTCCCATTTTAAATTTAAATTTAATTTTTTCGTCAGGATAAATGGTGCCTGAGAGTTGAATTAAAAAATGTGATGTAAATATAGCAATATATGAAATACAGGATTTACAATTTAATTAGAAATACTCTGGACTTTTAGAGTGAGCAAGTTCAGATCAGTTTTATTTACCTAGAGGGAAAATACAAGGATTTATTAATACATGTTTTTACAGATAATTTACAAGCCAGAGGGCAGGAAAATGTAAAATTCAGAAATATACAAACAAGCCTTAAACTGCAAAAAAATGTTATGGAAATTTCCAAAACTCTCTGCAGATAAGCGCATATTTTCAGTAGACGTATTTTGGCAATATCTACAGAAATGTTCTAAGGGCAGAGTTAACAAAGAATTTCTTTGTAGTTATCAGTACAAAGCTGCTCTGATTAAATGAATATAAATTTGGAGCAGATGACCAGTTGCCACTAATCTTTACTAAAGCCCATGGAAAACTGTGATAACAAAGTTTATGTATTATTCTAGACAGAGCTAGTTTCAGCGATTTAAATCTGAGTAAAAAGCAAGCTTTCTGCTTGTGTAATTCAACAGTTCAGACACACATTAATACTAATCGTATTTATACAGACAGGTGGCTTCAGTCTATGTGCATTGAAACACTATGTGAAGTCCATTTTCAGGCTCTTTTGACTTGTGTGTCAAATCTCACATTGTGAAAGAATGAGGACCGATGTGTAATACACCTGTACTAGATTTCCAAAGCAGGCAATTTTCGTGATGAGTGTTCCCTAGCTATATGCTCCAAACTGTGTGTTCCCTTTCCATCCAAGCTATGACAGGTTGAAACCGAGCATTTTAAAGTTTTAGCTAAAGGACTTTAATCTTTATCAAAAAGCTGTCTAAGCCTTAGTTTAATTAATACAGACATTACAATCATAACAAAATGGTTTGCTATCTAAATGTTCAGCAGTTTTTGCAGAAGATGATCCTATTTCGTTCCTTCCCCTCTCTGTAATAATACTATGCCACAGAAACAGGTAGACATCATAAATCTGCTACAGCATATTCAGTACATTTCTTAAACTTGAATATAGAAATTATACAATTCTTTATGAGCAATGTGGTTTTTTTTTTCTTGATTCAAAATCAAACAACACTGTTCAATAAATTGGTTACTGCAGTTTGCCACCACTCACATATGTAACAGTTGCAAGAAAAAAACGTCAGGAATTTTGTGCATCAGCTATTTCTTCCTTGCTGATATATACTGAAATGCATCTAAAAAAAATTAGGAAAAAAGTGATTGGGACCTAATTTGTAAGCAGAGTTGATGTGATGTATTCCAAACATTTCCAGTTCACTGTAAATGCAATATCAAGCTATTCTGCACTTGTTTGCAGTGTCCATTTGTCTAATATCATATGTAGAAGAAACCATAGTATTTTCAAAGATACAGGAGACTTTTGGTGATTAATATTATGGTTCACGTTGCTGTGTTAAAGATTTGTGCTGTTTCAGTGGACGAAGTTGTTAACATTCCCTGACCTTGAAGGTAAACTCTGCGGAAGCAGATTAATGTCTATACTGAGAATTTCATTCACAGCTTCTACCTGGAGAAGAACATCTAAAATAATGTGCTGCAATACTGAGGGTACTGCGAAAATTGAGCTCCTTCTGCAAGGAAGGATTAAGTTCTGCAGTACAATTTCAGAATTGTCATAAAGAAGGAGAATATTTTTTAAACCCTGATTTATTTCTTCTTAATCTTTCAGGGTTACAATTTTAAGACATGAATGAAATAAATGCAAACCAGCGATGATTCATCTTTAATAGCAAAACAGCTTATCCACTTGGCGTGTTTCATAGACACCTTTTGCTCTGCTAGCTGAGATCAGCACATCTTAACTTCCTAGTATTGAAAAGAGAATTATTTTCCTCCAAAAATATATGTCCTATAATTTACAGGAGAATGAAAATGGTTACAAGTTATGAAAAGCTTATTTAAGGAGAAAATATTTTGGAAAAATATTTTGTTTAAAGCCAAGCTACTAATCAATTACTTCCAGGGGAGACCAATAGGGAGTTATTTTGAAAGCTACTACTTTGCAAAAGCCTGCTGAGCTGCATTGCAAGAATTACACAGATGTACTAACATTGCACATACCTTGGAAAAGAAAGACCTAATTTTGAGAGTATCCTGCAATAAGAAGTCTCCTAGGCAGCTGAAAAGCTAAAACACAGCTAGAGCTGACTACAAAGAAAACAGTAACATCTTTAAAGCTGCAGTCAGGAATGAATATTGTTTTAGGACATCAGTTTATGCTCGTTCACTTCTTCATATTCAAGACATCTGTGAAACTCACTCTGCATCAGTTTCCCAGTATGTAACTAAAACAAGATGACCTCATGGTTAAACTAGACAAACATTCAAGTGCTGAACAAATAATCTACTCTCTGTCTATTAGTGTCGCATGTGAATATAGCTGCGCATAGACTAGCATATAAAGATCCCAGTAAGAGTGTTATCCCCACTTCTCTTGGGAAATTATTTTGGATCCAAATATAGCTTAGTAACTTATGAACAGGAATTTTCTCGTGATAGCGGACCTACATTTCACCTTTTCCTTAATTTCATCCTGTTAACTCTAGCTGTACCACTGTGTTTATTCTAAAGGATTCTTATTCCTTATTGTCGCTACCCTTCAAATATTTATGGATTATTTTCATTCTTACCAGAACGATTGTGTGAAGGCCAATTTGCCTTCAAAGTATGCAAGGTCAGGAAACGTCAGCTGCATCATGATGTCACGGAGCTACACCAGCATTGTTTGGAGCTGGTTGGATTTCTAGGCAGAAGGTCTCATTATTGATCCACTTTTTAATAGTTTAATCAATTACTCAGCTAGCACAGCATAAAAATATTCCCCTGCCCTTTCTAAATTTCTACATTTAAATGTTCTATTTTTGGTGTTTGGGGGTTTGGGGGGGGAATGTGTGGCTATAACTCTCATTTGATATGTAATATTAATGGACTTTTTTTCTGGTTTATAATGGATGTCTCTCATGCATTTTAATAGACTTTTAATGGCTATAAAGGAACAGCTAAGCTGCTTGCAGGAAAAACAACCCACATGGCACATCAAGTGAGATTTGTGGTCCTTTTCACCTCTGCTTCCAGATTGCTGTTACACTAAATGTTGTGAGTGATGAGTGAGTTGTGAAGAACATCAGCAGAAAAGCCTTTCTACATGTGAGTTTCTCAGAAATACTTACTCAAGAATAGTTTTTTCCAGAACAGCAGTCCCTGAATAATTCATCTGTGAATACTCTCGTTCCAGGATAAAAGTGCCACATCTGGTTTAGCATGATCCATTTTGAAAACAGCTTGAGATAAACCATTGTGGCAATTCTGTAGCTTATAAACACAGTTATTCTAGGATAATTATTCAAATCCTTTCATAACTTTAATCCAAGTTATCCATCAAGAGAAAATAAGCCTTAAGTAACTGAAATACTCCAAATATGCACAGAACAGAACAGTAACAAATCCAGAGATCATCGAGTGAGAAAAGCAGAATGAGCATCACAGTAGCTATTCACTCTTCAACCAACTTAGTCTAACTACAGGAAGGAAGCACACATGAGAGAAAATTGAGGAGTATCAAATCCATCTTGTGAGTAATTGGAAAAACACTGGAAAACTTAGAAAATATAAGTAAAGGAATACTGAAGTAAACAGTACCACAATTTAAAAAGGGAAATGCATGCTGTACTTATATATAATATTTTAGTTGTTAGAGCACTAACCAAGAAAGGTGAGATTTCAACCTTACTTCTTCCCTTCAGGATATCTTTAACCATCGTGTTAACTGACTGAACCACCTAGGGAAGCAGTGCCTGCTTTTCAATTTCTTCCTCTGCCCTTAAGGGTCTAAGTGTAAACCTTTCACATCGGTTATGCTGTGCAGAAGCCCTGAAGTCTCCCACCCAACAGGAGAGTGGGCAACCTGTGGGCACAGATCTTCTCGCGACCTGTGCATCAGTGCATGAACTTCAAGACACTGAGGACTCATTTACTCCAGCAGAAAGCAATAAAACTTGTGGGTAACTTGCAATCTTCAATACTTTTTTGGCACAGAAACACATCTGGTTTTCTGCATTTTAGATTCATCACACAGAAAGAACCAGTGCCTTTACCTCCCCTTCATTGTCCTGCTTCCCTGTCTGCTCCCTGTGATGCTGCTATCATTGCTCAAACTGAATATTCATGTGGGTATGAGCCTCTTCAGTTCCATTTTGTTTCTCTGACTGATTATGTTTTCCCTATGTGACATGTTAACTTAAGTTCAGAAACATGGAGCTGCTGTTCCAATGTTACATTGCTTTTATTTAAACAAAATAGCTTCCTTAATTTAAAAAAAAAAAAAAAAAAGGCTTTTTTGGGAGCTCACTGTGGTAGGTGGTTTCCTCTGGGCACTGCTTTTGAGTATCCCCTGATAGAAGAACCAGTCCAGCTCAGCAGCCAAAGACAGGACTTGGGCTGTCCTCAAGCCATTGGGGATGGCAGGCTGTAGAGAAGGAGCAGCTTTTTGCAGGGAGGTGGGGAAGGTGTTGGTGAGCAGAACCTGATCCCTAGGGGAACCTGAACCATGCATGAAACTGCAAAACTGGGACATTGCTGGGGGACTGCTGCTTAACCTTCACTGCCTTCCACTCCTAAGCCATGTCTGAAAGGGAAGCGGTTTGAAAATAGATCAGGGTGATAAAAAAGCACCCTCAGTCAGGAGTGGATCCCTTAAGATTTGGGGCTTTTTCAAGATCACTTCAAAACAGTACAGTTTGGAGGAGACAATGTTGGGGGTTTATTTCAGATAAATTCGTGTCTTGAGAAGGTTCTCAATGTCATTCTGATTATAGGGGATGTGACAATCTCTTTGTGTTTAACTCAAACGCAGCTCATGCAGGAGTCAGGCTTTTCAACTCTAGTATGAATCCAAAATACCTTTGCAGTCTTTTTATTGCTGTAACCACAAAGTCTGCTGAGCTGTGAGGCAGTGCACATAGACTAAAAGCTCTCTAACAACCAGTATAAAGTACAGTATAAACAATGTAAAAGCAATATAAATGATATAAATAATACGCATGAACACTACAAAGCACACTACTAGAAGAAGAAAGCAAATAAACAGTTATTTGTAAATCTGATGAAAGATAGGAAAGCAACACGCATGCAATATGTAATAAGAAAACTTTGTGCATGTGTGTGCCTCTGTGAATGAACAGTTGACGTGCACTGGGCAACTGAATATTTGCAACACAAGGTTTGCACTCCCTGCCCATCTGTCTGCAAGGGCTTGATCTGTATTATGAGAAACGGCTTTTGAAAGCAGTTTTCCAAAGATGCGCAAGCTGGATTCTTGTAATGTGCAAAGCATGGGAAGGGGTCTTTACTGAAATCTTTGGAGAAAAGCTCAGATCCAAGATATAGTGGCACAACCTCTGTGCCCTTCTCATGAAATGTGAAATTACTTTGATAACAGGAGTGGAAAGCAGTTTCTTTTCAACAAGACAGTGCTATGGAAACAAGTTTGAAGGTGTTTGTCAGGAAAAAATTCTAGCAGAAAGAAAAGCTGTTTGATTTTTAAAAGAAAGGTTTGAAACAGCTCATCATGTGTTTGAGGCACAGAGCAGATTCAAAACTCCCAGGCCTCTGGGTGTGAGAGATGTACAGTTCACCATGCTGAACTGATGAAATGCTATGCCTGATTTCCAAGTGACGGGTCTCTCAGCAGCTCTTTGGTTATGGGCCCAAAGTGGTTTTGGTTTGGAGAAACAAATAAGGTTGCATCCTTCAAGGATCCGAAACAGTAACTGAAAAGGATGGTAGGACTGAGCTGGGAACAATGGTCTGGCATAGATACCTTGCATGGCCTGATAGAAATTAAACCCGTTGTCTAAAATTGAAGGGGCTTTTAATATAAGACAATTGTTGCAAGCAGGGACGTAAAATTTTTTTATTCCCTTCTGGTGAGAAGGTATGATTTGTGGTTTATGGGAGCCAAATGCTGAGCTGGTAACCTGTAGGAAAGCTCTGGTAGAGGCCTTGTAAAACTTTCTATTGCTTGTATTTTTTTCTTGGGAGTGACATATCTATTATAGGAGCTGTTTTTGTGGAGGAGTAGGAGACAACAGTAGTGCAAAATAGCAACAATTAAGTGGGGGCAGGTGGGAAACCACAGCAGAGCTTATGGGGCCCTACCACTCCTATAGAAGAGGGTTAACTTCAAAGCCATACTGGTAAATTAAATCCTGGAAAAAGTGCCACAGGAAACTGGAAACCAGGCTCCTCCTGGCAGCAGGTAGGTTCGAGCGGGGCTGAGGTCTGGCTCCATGGGTCTGGGCAGGGATCAGGGGCCTGGCAGCAGCCCAGCAAAAGCCTGGCAGACCAGGAGTCGCCAGCTTCAGGGTGGCAGGGCGAGCACCCGGCTGGGCCAGCTCCTCACGGCTCTTCCTGTGTCACTGCAGCTCTCCAGGGCCTGCAGGTTGCTGAAGGTCCCCTCCCCTTGTAGTGGGGGTAAATGGCAAAGTTTCGGTCGCAAGGGGTGGGGGGGGTGCATGCAGGGGGAGCCCCAGTGGGAGAAGGTAGGGGCTGCCCCTAACCGGCAGCATCCGGTTCCAGCCGGTTCCCCAAGGGACAGGGCACAGCTGAGCCAAAGGGGGCAGCCTGTGGCGCCTCTGAACAATCAGAGTTGGTGGTGCCACTGTGGAAAGCTATTTAAGCGCGGGCGGCCGAGGCGAGGGCGGCCGAGGCGGAGGGCGGCCGAGGCGAGGAACGGCCAGGGCAGGTCGGCCGCACTATGTGGCGGGGCTGGCACTGGCAACCCTGGGGGCTGGCTGCAGCCGCTGAGGATCCATGCCAGAGTGGAGGACATGAGCAAGAAGGACGGAGCAGGGAAGAGTGTGAAGGAAGGAGCAGTCACAGGCCTTTATTTTGGCCACATTGTGGTGCACCAAAAGCCTAGATCTAAACACCAAGAAGATACAATGCCTTAAACGCACTTCCAGCAGACTGGGTCTCGCTCACCTGTGGTAACGGCACCCCATCCCTCCAACCTTTCCACCATGAACTAAAGACTAAATGGCAAAATAAACAAAGCAGCTGTCAGGTTTACAGTCTGCTTAGGGGCTTGGAGGGCTTTATTATGCATTACCTAAGTATTAATCAAGAAGTCAGATACTACCTCTTTTGTGTCTCTGGTACTAAAACTGAAAGACAATAGAAGCCAAAAGAAATATAATCTAAAGCAACAGTATTTAAGTTTAAATACATTAAAATGCTAGTATCCTAAACATGTTCACTGATGACAGGAGAGCTAGGCTTATAGCCCAAAGCTGAACACTTTTTCTTGCCTCGTCAGCACAACATGAGGTACTTTACTACAAAGTCCTGCATACACTATTCAAAAATTCAGGCAGCCTGATAAAATGCAGATAAAAAGCTCATACTTGCCCTTCTCCTCATCTCTGACTTCATTTTCTGTAGCAATAGTTGCTAATCTGCAGCTACAAAT
This sequence comes from Gavia stellata, assembly GCF_030936135.1. Lineage (NCBI taxonomy): Eukaryota > Metazoa > Chordata > Aves > Gaviiformes > Gaviidae > Gavia > Gavia stellata. Next base: position 42,427,026 of record NC_082598.1, read on the forward strand.
ATTTTTCAAAAAAGATAAATAAATTGTGAAATCCAGCAGTTCTGACCTGACAAATCCTTTTAAAGTCAGTTAATTTGTGAACTTCCATGTGCTTTTATTACTCTGATGTGGATTTTTTTTTTTAGTATTTAAAAGCTGTTGCTGACAGGTATTTATTGCTGCCATCATCCACTCTTAACATTTAGACTGTAAAAATTGACTCTAGCCTGCCAACCATTAAGCAGCAATAATTATGTCTGAAGTTGTGAAAGTGAAGTGTGACAGCCATTTCATACCTAGTGCTTTAACAGGTCTTATAACCTCCTGAATTACTTTTATTCTCTACTTTCCATGCACCAGTCAAAAAGATAAGTGTGTTTAGGGAGAAGAGTACAGTTTGTATATGACAAAGAAAAGTGAAATTTTATTGCTCTGTTGTTGTGAAAAACTATTATCATGCATCAGGGGGATGTTAAGGTCCCAATTTACAGAAAAATCTTGGGTTTTCATCTGTGAATACACCAGTAATCAACATTTTTTCATTAGATGTATTTGCATTGCCAAACAAGATCTTGCTACTGCAACTAAGCAAGAATTAACAGAGTTTCTATGCAGGTAAAAAGTTATACACTAATGGAAAGACTTTTCTGAACTGCAAGTATCTACTAGCCACATGATTTTGATCACAAGACCAATATAAATACATCGCACAAGTTTTCTATAATATAAAGTGTGCACCTCAAGCACTTAAGGTGCCTTTCAGAACTGGCATATTTATTAAATTGTAAAACCTCTTTGGGTCTGCTTGTAGCTTGTCAATGCTTGTTCATGTTCTAGTGGTAACACTCTTGTGGTACATATTTCTCATTTATTTTGTTTCTGGGCACTAGAAAGAAGGAGGGAAATAGTGCCTCAGACTTTCATTTGTTATGTTAGCTTGGGCCTATTGGACTATGAAACACTCCTTCAGGTAAAATTCCTGGCAGATACCTCCCAAGAACTGCAGCAAGATCCCCTCCTACAGCAGCACTATAAATCAGGCAATTATTAACAGCTGTTATACAGTGTGCAGCCATACAATTAAATTCCCTTTCCCAAGTTAAACGGTCAAAAACTCATCAGTATAGAAGTATTAAAAGAATTCAAATATTAACAGTATGCTGCAAATTATTATGCATAACCCAGACACATTTTCAGCTTGTTTGGTTTTAAATTATCTCAGACTAATACAGTTTATTTAGAATGACTGACTCATAATGGGAGCTTTTCTTGACATTTAAAATTCACTTTGTTTTTAATGAATGAAATTATTTTCATAACTTGACATGTCTTGTAAAGTTCTGTGTTGACCTAGTCATATATATGCATCTTGTTTACATTTCAAAAATTAAATGGCACAGAATGCCAGGAATATTATATGCACGTAAACGCAAATTTGGGTTGCCTGTTTATGTGGATGGCACCTTGACATATAACTGAAAGTCGTCTTAGAGACTACTTCTGTTAGTGGAAAAAATTCACAGTGCTTCAGCAACAAGGAACTGATGACTGAAACACATCTGGTAAAAAATATAAACATGATGTCCATAATTTAGTACTCAGGAACAGCAAGAGAAGGCGGCAAGATTTTTCTCACTAATTCTACAGGAAAATCCTTCAAACTGGAGTGTCCTACATTTTAGTAGAGAATCTGCCCCTCTAAATTATGGAGATGTCATCCTCACAGAGTCATATGTGTTTGCCAGGAAAAAAAATTGTCGTATTACTGAATTAGTCTAGCCACCCATACCAGACATTATCCTCTGAAGACTATGTACGAAGCAGGAAAATTGCACTACACTTATCTTTTCATCTACTCATATAATTTCTCAGTTATTCAGAAGACCACTCACTGAAAATTCTCCTTGCCTAGGAGAAAAAGTCAAAGTCTAGGTACTACTTAAATGTCATTTAACTATTAGAGCAGGTTCCAGAACAACTTTAACTATTCAATGGAAGAAAGCCAAGGACCAAAACAGTTTGGTAACTTATATTTGAAACAAATGTAAGTGTATGACATTTTTAATCGGAAGAAAGAAGAAATATCTTAACAAAGTCTTCCTGACAATGATTTTGAGGTTTAATCAGACATGGAGAAAACAAAAAAAGAACTGAACAGTTGTGACTTTTGAAAGGTTGCAGCACCTTTATAAACGGCATTATGATGCGAGCTATCAATAGGCAAAGAGAAGTAACACCAAGACTGGAACAAGGAGTAAATGCTAAGAACAAAGCCAGTAAGATAAGGCTGAATGAATTAATTTATCAAACCTTTCTTAGAAAAGTCAAGTTGAGAGAAGTTTGACATGTTCAAGACTAATTGCAGCAATCAACAGGCACATGACAGATTACTTCAAGCTGAAGTCAAGCCGCTATATATATATTTATCATTTATTCTCTCATCTTCTTTAAAATTCAATATTGAGTGATACTCTCCAGAATACCATATTATTTGGTTTCGTAAAACTGATCTGAGCAAGAGTCTACAGTTTTCTTTGGTTTTCCTTGGGTTGAAAACCATCTTTAAATACTTTTACTTTTCTAAGGAACATTTCTGTTCTAAAAGGATGGATTATGTGTATGAAAATAGATTACTTTTTGACATACTGCCTCAATATCAAGTTCCAGGAACAATAACGTGAAAAGTTCCTACAAATAGCACAGGTCTATATTTGAGGAAAAGACAAATCTAGATTTCTCTTTCCTCACTATGTGGGGATGGGAGGGGAATATTTGTAAAACACCTGTGAACTTGGGAGAAAGCTACAGAGGTGTACAAATTCATGCACTTTATTGTGGACATGAATTTAGCTAAGTTCACAACACAACCTTCTGGTGAGCCAGATATTCTCATCAGAGGCTGTCAGACCTAGCAATAAGCAGTGTCTGTTCCAGGAAAAGGTTGAACCAACTGGTACGCTTGGCAGGCACAGTAGCAAGCATATTTGTGTTAAAGGAACTAAATCTTTTTTACTAGTCCTAATGTTCTTTATCTTTGCTCTAATAATTCTTACCACTTTCATGTCATTTGATACTGTGAGGCTCCTCAGAATTTTTACTGTGATATTCCTATATATAGAACTTCTTATATGCAGATTTTATATTTCCCCCTACCATTTCACAGAAGCTACCTTGGAATTTTAATGCCAACCAGTGGTTTTGCTTTTGATACAATATATACCTAAGCTTGAGTCTTGAAGTCAGTTTTACTCTAAAAAATGTGAGTGGTAGTAAATGTGAAAGAGGAGGAGAAAGTGGTAAAAATAATTTTGTTTAAACAGAGAAACTCATGAATTCTACTAACAGTTAATGGATGGGAAACAGTGAAACTGAAATATTGAAGTAAAGACAAAACTAAGAGGATAATAAGAACAGAAAGGAATTAAGATAAGTTACTCTAATAGAAAAGGTAAAAAAAACCCTAACCTTACTATAAAGAATTTGAATTATTTGAAAAGTATGTCTGGTTTCAGAAGATGTGTATAAATCAAGTGGATGTATGGGTTCTAAATGATCTGCATCTATATGCACTATACAGGAAAAGACTGAATAAGTGAATTGTAAAAAGGTAAGGTAATGTCTACGTTAAGGGCTATATAAGCTACTACAGGATGAAGAATTTACTCCAGTCTAATCAGTGTGGGTTTCACTGTTGGAGTAAAAATGAGTAAGATAAAAAGAAAGACAATGTTGTAGCCTGTGCTAATCATAGAAATATAAAGGTTATGAATAACTAATACAGGGGGAAATGAGAAATGGAATACAGAAGAGAGGCCTTAATGGTCGTTGTAGTTTAACCCCAGCCAGCAGCTAAGCACCACACAGCTGCTCACTCACTTCCCCCCGTGGTGGGATGGGGGAGAAAATCAGAAGAGTAAAACTGAGAAAACGCGTGCATTGAGATAAAGACAGTTTAGTAGGTAAAGAAAAAGCCATGCACACAAGCAAAGCAAAACAAGGAATTCGTTCACTACTTCCCATTGGCAGGCAGGTGTTCAGCCATCTCCAGGAAAGCAGGGCTCCATCACACATAACGGTTACTTGGGAAGACAAATGGCATCACTCCGGATGTCCCGCCACTTCCTTCTTCTTCCCCCAGCTTTACAGGCTGAGCATGACATCATATGGTATGGAATATCCCTTTGGTCAGTTGGGGTCAGCTGTCCCGGCTGTGTCCCCTCCCAGCTTCTTGTGCACCCCCAGCCTACTCGCTGGTGGGGCAGCATGAGAAACAGAAAAGGCCTTGACTCTGTGTGAGCCCTGCTCAGCAATAACTAAAACATCCCTGTGTTATCAACACTGTTTCCAGCACAAATCCAAAACACAGCCCCATACTAGCTATTATGAAGTAAATTAACTCTATCCCAGCCAAAACCAGCACAATGGTGAAATGAAAAACGTCTCAAAATGAAGGCGTGAATCTTTGTAACTGAAAAAGAATACTAATGTAGCTACATTGAACATTTACATTATTTACAGCATCTTAGACCTCCTGAGTGATTTTGTCTTGCACTTGAGGTTCCAGTGCAGAAGTACACGAGCCAAACTTCCCCTCCAAGTTCTGAACAGCATACAGTGTACACGTGCTGTATCCTGAACATCACCTCCTACTATGACATCCAAGAGAGCGGGCAGTTTAGACATTCTCATTCTTGAAAGAACGATGTAATAGGGATGAAACAGTGTGACAGCAATAGAAAAGGTTAAAAAGCATCAACGAAAGGAATTAAATGATTCATTTACCTGTGACAGAGGAGGACTAGATTAAAATTTCTAGTCATTTGTTCTTATCCCAGCAGACTGCTGAGGAGGCAGGCAAGAAGGTTACAGAAAACAGAAATTTAATTTCTGGAATGACTGGGCCATACAGGAGTGATTCCATTTGCAATGTGGAAGCCCACTTCACTGTGTGAGGTTATGATCTCAACCTTTCCTTTTTACACTGGGAAGAGATAGCATGATTCATGACTGGCAAGAAGCATCTATTTTCAAACATCCCACCATAAGCACACCCACAAAAGCTGGCAGTAGAATCACAGGAAATAATCCAGCAGAATTACGCTTTCATGTGGAAGGGAAATGGAGGTCAGCTGCCCACAACTTGAGTTTTATTAATGCATGCAGCATCGTATCAGACATCTGAATTCTGCAATCAAAATCAATATTCTGTTGCAGTTTTTTTACTGCCTACATCCAACAAGCTAATATTTCTTTTTCCACTTCTATGCTATTCTTCATTTGCTTATTGAAGTATAGTGCCTGTAGAAATTTTCATTCCACTCTTACTTCTAGAAGATTGGTATCCCAGGTAGTCTGTTTTATGAAGCAATTTCTGTTACAAAAATGTGTAACAACTTTTAGCTTTCAGTCTTTGTATTGGAAATCATGTTATGTTGTATTTTTTAATGATGTTAGAAGACTTTTGTATTCAATACATAAGTTTCTTTAAGTATTGCTCTCTTCTTGATGCCCTTGTAAACAATATCATCTTTCTTTAATTTTCCCATATACTGAGCTACAATTGCTTTTTGGTAGTTTCTCAATATTTCAGTACTTTATTTCAGCACTTTTCATGGAATTCATTTTTAGGAATCTATCTAGTAATAAGTGTGTCAAATAGGCATAGAGGCAAATAACCATTGTAGCAGAACTCCAGATTCTTCTATCACTACGTTTTCCTCATGTTAAAACTATATAGCACTTTCTACGCTTATTTAAAATGCAATTTGCATAATGTCCTTGTCTTCTTTTTTATCATTTTGTAGCATATTTGGTCTGCTCTACAGCAGTTTATTGAATAAATTTTAGAGGTCGATTTTATTTTCATGACCAGTGGTATTTTCCTCAATAACTACTGTACATGGTTTACATTCTCAGTTCAGTTGCATGAATGGTTTGAACTCTGTGCAAATTTCTGTTCATTTTCCCTTCCAAGTTTATTGATGATACACCTGCCCACTGAATTCAGTTAAACTTACTTTGAAGTTTTTCTTATTTCATGTACACATCTCTGCCACTCAAACTACTACCAAATTTCTGCAGTAATACATAGGTTCTTCTAAATCCTGCTTTATCTCAGCTACAAGATTGGCTCATTCTTTTCCTAGACTACAGCTAATTTCAAACTAAAAATGCCTTTTCCTGATAATTCCATTTCCAGCCATGGTAGGGAATCTTCGGTGAGAAAATGATAGTGAGAAAGAAACTAAAATATAGATCAGTATAATGTGACCATGAGAACTGAAGAGAAGCAACAGTGTAAGAAAGGTGGTAAATTGTCAAAACTGTGCATAATTCTATAAAGCTCTGAGTAAAAAGGACTTAGTATAAGTATTTTTACAGAAAGACGGAGGGAGTTGACTCAACAGAAAACTATCTGTGGTGTGGCAAGCAAAATCATGAATGGTAGAGATACATCTGGTATCAGAAAATTAAAAATAATAAAAAAAAAAATCCAGTATACATTGAAAAGAACAACAGAGGAACTACAAATGCCATTTAATGCTTTCAAAGCACAGTAATACTGTGCTACAGTGCATCCAGCATATCAATAACGAAGACTGAGTTACCAAAGAAACAAGCATATGTTATATAGAGAGTATTCCACAGCAGGTCACTTTATGAATAAACTAGGAATTTGCCATGAATCTACAGCATAAAAAATGATAGAAAACATACTCTACATATTCATGAAATAGTATCTCTAGTACTACCCCAAGATGAGACATCTGCAAATTCATCCCAGAAACTGTTTATGAAGAAGTAATAGCTCCTCTAGACAGTCTTTAGACTTCAAAAGTAGCAGAAAAAGTACTAAAACTCATATTTGCAAAGAAGCTTTTCCAAGCTATTAATAAGACACTAGCACTAATAAAGGACTTAAAAACATCAATGAACATTACATTCTGCTTCCTTTCCCTTGCTAAAGGACATGAATATGTAACACAGAAATTGGACGATACTTAACACTAGTGACATTAATTGTTGCACCAGACTATTTGGTATCTCAGAGTTCCAGAATAATTTGCAAACATTAATTTGGCCATGCAACACACTTCTGAAGTAAGTGCTATTAGTATTTACTTCTATGAATGGTACAAAAGACTCACAGAAGGCAGCTGACTTTTCCAAAACTCAGCAGTCAGCCAGCATAATTAGTAACAGATACATCGTTCTCTAACTAAATAGGGAGCATTAAACCTCCCTTTTTGCTAACATAATACTAATCTTGAGATACTAAATGGAATAAAACCATTCAGTAAGTTAAGTCAATATAGCTACAAGCAAGACATTTAGATCCATAACACCCAATGAGCAAAGTATTTATGAGGATTCAGGAGAAACCTCTTTAGACTGCAGTCAGGTTCAAGACTATATGACAAAACAAATTTAAGTAAACCCAAACGTAAAATAATTATGAGGAGCTAATGAGATTCTCACATGTGTAAAAAGACAAAGCAGATGGATGATCAGGACAACTGAGCAACTCTATAAAGACACTGATAATACAGTCCAACAAGCAGCTTAAGCCAGTCATTGCCATTTCTCCTTTCCTCACCTTCACACCATTTGCCCACCTGCTCCAGCTTCCCCACCATCAGCCTGGGCCAATGCCTGGTAAATCAGACAGTGGAACTGATCCAGCTTTATTATTTAGTGAAACATAAAACTTCATACATTCCAAACATAGAAGAGTGCGGATGGGAGTTGACATGGTTTCTTTTCAGTTGGACCAACTCTTTTGTCCAGTTCACTGTTCAAGCTTACCAGTGCTCTCACCTGGACTACACAGGTGCAGAAATGAAAAACCTGATTAGACAGAACCACATCAAGTGTGTCACTGTGGCCTCTCACCCCCTATGCCTGCTGGCTTTTGGTCCTATGCATTGAGAAAAGTTAGAACCACAATCAAGTCCACTTGGGCCACTCTAACAGCACAAAGCGCATCTTCATCCTCGAGCAAACACCCTGGAGTGTACCCATGCCACTTTGAGGTGGCTGGTAGCAACATCCCCAGCCCTGAGTGGGACATGTAAGCTATGCAAGTGTATGACTGGGTACAGTTACGCTGCTCTGATTGACCTGCCTACATTAACTGTGAGGCCATTAAGAGGAAATGCTGATGACTGGTGTTCATATTACATCTCACATTACTATGGGATTTGGGTTCTTTATGTGGGGATCAAATCTCTGAACCCCTCAAAAAGAATCAAGCAGAACTTATCTAAGCACAGATAGTAACAGTAAGAAAGTAAGAAACCCTCTTATAATGTACATCACTTCAGTCATCATCAGGCATCCTAAGTCCCTTTTTGCCCTTAGCAAGTACCTTGAGGCTAGAGAATCGTAGGATGAATTCCTATGTGGGAGAAAAAGTGGTAGAAACTTCCCAGACAGAAACAGTTGCTTATGGCTTTACCTTTGCAAGACCTGTACAAGGCCCTTGAAGTTGAAAAAGCAGAAATGTACATCTTGAAACATCTAACCATCACCTAAAAATTAGATCCTAAATATTGCTAAAGTGAACTCTGGGGCCAAGCCAGTGTTGAAAAGTATCACAGAGCTGGAACTACAAACTTGTTTCCATTTGTTAGCACAACCATAAACATGATCCACTGTGGTATACTGCAGAACATGATGATCAGCAAAACTAGATCATTTTGGATACTTTGTAAAATTAATACAAAATAACACTGCTACCTACACACACCGCCTTGCAATAGCTACAGCTTAGCTTAGGAACAGAACTTCTGAAATAAATTATCTGAGACAGTAAATCACACAGGTAAATTGTGTCTGAGTTATTTCTGTATTATTTCAAATAGTTAAGACAGTCACACAGAAGTGCAGTTATTTGCAATAGTGTCCAGAAATCATTCTGAAAAGCAGTGATTTAAAAAGCAGAGCTCTCACATGTGCTTTTGTTATGAACGTAATAATGTCCTCCATATGCGACAGACCTCTAAACCGGGGAGAGAGAAAGGACAAAGGTCAGGAACAATAATAAGGAAAATTGTAATTGTGCACAAAACGTGTAAGGAAATTGTTATGATAGCTACATGCACTGTACCTCTAATAGTTCATTACAGTCAACAGCTTATTAAGGTAGAGAAAAATTAATTACTCATACAATATGGCCATGGAAATATGTCACAAAGCAGAAAGCTGGGTCACACTGTGAGTGCCTTTACTTCTACCTGCACCAGCTGTGGCCTGTACTACTTTCCCACAAGGTAAAGGTCCTTGAAAATGTACAGAAGGTAAGCACTTAAAAACCTGTATTCAGTCTTCAGAAGTATAGTCAGAAACCTCCGTCCAGGGGTGCTGCAGCTGATTAGCACCTTCAGAAAGAAACCCAGCAACTCACCAGCTGCTCACTCAACCTGTTAACCCTTTTGCCTTGCTTCAAATATTGCCATAATTATTTTAGACATATAGTCAAGTGTAGACAGATGCATAACCAGCTCTGATTTAATTTATTTAATTATCTCACGCATGTGTATAATCTGTAATTTAAATCAATAAACATTTATTAAGCAGGTTGTCTACTGAGTCACAGATGCTCTTGCTGCAGTTCATTACGCTGACTCATGTTCCAGAGTGCCCGGTGCATGCTGGAAGGATAAGGTACTGCAAAGTAAGTGATAAATGTCTAATGCCTCTGGCCCTCCAAGGAAAAAAAGGAAGTATTACAGTGCTTGAAACTTAAGTTTAGCAGTATTACTAAACAGTGGGACTGAAACTCCAAGACCGAGTCCTATCATGTTTGATATTAGTTGAAACAGCATCTAGAGCAAAAAAATCAGCAGTGCAAGACCAAAAACACTTCACAACAACATCCACAAAACCTCAGAAAATTGAGGTAATGCCCTGAAACTGTAAATGCACCTCTACGTTGGTAATCAATGACAGGTTTGGCAACATAGAAATGTCATATACAAACTTCAGACAACTCACAGAATAGTTCATCGTAGTCACAGATCACATTGATCACATTAAACCTAATGACTTAACTTTGAGATGACTGCTTTTACAAATACAAAGGAAACGAACATTATACTCAGACTAAATAGGGTATTTAAATTTCCTGTAATGACTAAAAGCAGATGGGAGAGCAGTAAAATGAATTAGAAACAAGCCCAGTAGATCGTAGATGAAAAAAAAGTTGTTATGTCCAAGTCCATTTTTTAAATAGCAGCTAATAATCATATTGATTGAAGTGATTGAGAGTATCAGAAAAACAAATATCTTCCATTGCATATGAATCAGAGTGTCTGTGAAAGTACTTAGGGAGAGTTCAAAACAAACTGTATTTAAATAAAATTTGGAGGGAACGAAAATTCCTCAGGGGCAGCAGATATCCCTTGGGGCCACAACACACACAATTGGTTATGTTGCTATTTGACAGGAAGTGGATGTTCTAGATCACAGAATCACTAAGTTTGGAAAAGACCCGTAAGATCATCAAGTCCAACCATCAACTAACACCACCATGCCCATTAAACCATGTCCCACAATGCCTCATCCACATGTTCCTTGAGCACCTCCAGTGATGGTGACTCCACCACTTCCCTGGGCAGCTTATTCCAGTGTCCAGGCCATACATTTTTTCAGAAATAGATGGACAAGCTTTGCCTACAACATAGCAGTTAATCTCTAGGAAATAAGGAGCTTTCCAGAGTCCCTTGTGCTTCTGTCCAGCTGGTATTCTTGGTAAACCTTACAGAGTTAAAAAAGATATTCAACTGCAAATTATTTGGATAACTATTTATGACTCCCTGAAATCACTAAAACAGAAAAATGGCCAGTTAAACTGGTCAGAAGATAAAAGTGCATCCACCATACAGAGGCCAACACTTAACACTCCTACGCAATACTAGTTTTCTTCCACTGAAAACCGTGCTCCTCAGATTAAGCTCTGCATCAATAGGCAAGGCTCAGAACTCGCAGACTGAGGTCCTGCAGTGAGAATTTCACACGGAGAAATGGCAGAAATTAGCTGTTGCTGAAAAGGTGCAATAGTACTGACAGTAGCAGGCCTGAAGGAATTACCTGAACCTTTACCCTAGCTGAGTAAGGGGATGGAGCCCCAGAAGAGGACCTATCCCCGCTTCTTCCCAAGACCAGCCAACAGAGCATGTCCCAGGACTCTGCACTTCTGACAGGTGAGTTTGGCAGATGGGGAGCAGGAAAAATGACATGGAGCAGGTTTTGCTAGACAGTCACCCCTTGAGCTCAAACCAATTCAAAGACTACTTCAAGTTCCCAGGCTAAGCACTTTCTTTCCCCTTGGATATAAAATATTGCTATTTTTTCCCCCATCGCTCCTTTCCTCTCTCAGTGTGCTCAGGTTTTTATTTTTCTTTCGTAAGTAGGGTTCTTCTAAGTGGGGAAGCAGTACCTACTAAAAGTGCTGTCAGAGCTCACTCTCAGGAGACATTTGAATTGGTGGTGGGTTACAGATGAAAAAAACCATACACAAATCAGAGTAACATATTTCCGCAGAGAAAATACTGAGGTCCTTTTATACTTAAATCTAAAATGCTACATTTCAACAACACAATGCATGTGACAAACACAAAGCTTCACAAATTTAAATAGCATGATGTAATGATGAATAAAAGTATCATCTGGCCCTTGAGGATCCCCCATTAGTCCATTCTTTTTGCATATTTAAATTGCATTCAACCATCCAGCTAAGTTATTGTACTCAAGTGTATCATGAAGTATAGTTTGTGCAGTGTCATTAATGTATAATGAACACAAGAAATTATTCTTTGCACAGATCCTAAACAAACAGAGAAATAAAATATTCTCCTGCCACTATACAAATGTTTCTTAACTGTTCATTTCAACAGCTGCAGTGCTTCAGTGGAAGACGCTAAGAATTTGAAATTTAACAATTTACCAGTCCTCTGTCACAGCAGTGCCTTCAGGTAATCTGGTGGGGCAATGAGGGACACACAGTCTCCATCTTGAAGACTGCTAGTTTGCCTACAAAGAGAAGCTGTATTGCACACTGATCTGTGTGAAATACACAGTGCACTCAATATGTTGTGAGAATTCCCCACTGCAAACAATTCTAGTTTAATCTAAGCAAGATTACATACTCTTTTATTGAAAAGCATGGAAAGAGCATATCTACACCATTTAGCGGCACACAGCACAGACAGCCTGCAGCTACCTCCAACAAAGCTGGTACACCCACATTACATTATGAAGAGCTATTAACCAGATCAATCTAAAAGGAGTATAGCTACATCAACTTCATTGCAGTGCAGCTCTGACATAACCGTCGATTCTTCAACTGTCAATTTCTGAAGCTAGCATGGGCACTTCTGCACTGTGTATTGTGGGCACATGCTCTAAAATTGTCTATGCAAGGAGTTAGCATAAAGAGAGTACTTAGAACAAATTACATAGATGAATATACAGTTTGCTTGCAGCAATTCCCCTTTGTAGGCAAGTCCTGTTATTCCACCGGGTATGCTTAAATCCTGATTTGGATTAAACAGCCATGAAATTGAATGCGGGAATCTGAAAAGCTGGTATCACCAACAAACAGTAATGTAGTATGGACAAAGAACTGAGAGATTTTAGCATTTTTCAAGCTTTGGAGGAGTTTGGGGGTTGTTTCCTCTCCTTCCCCACTCAAATAAAACCAGTCACACACAGTAACAGGCTATCAGCTTTTAAGCGTAGGTTCCTTTGCTATCTAAGTCTACTTCATGTAGCTTAAGAAGTCAATTCCAAGTGAAGACAGTGCGTTAATAAAAGCTTTTTGAGAATTCCACATTTTCTTCAACTTCATTGTCTGAGCACAACTCTGAAGCAGGAGACAGAGCCTAGAAGCTGTCTAGGTGTTGGGAAGAACATAAATTGTAATTTACGAAGTACTTTATGCAACAGGTAAAGACACAGTAACAAGCATGAATTCTCACAGCAACATAGCCAAGAGAAATCTGTTAAACCTCTTGGAACATATGCTACTGATTGAATCAAAGTAAACAACAGTATCAACAAATATCTTTAAAAGTTAAGTGGGAACTTGAGAAGAAACCAAGACCAAATTCAAGCATTTGCATTTCATTCAAAAACTCTGCTCATTCATTCTTTTTTATCTGAACAATAAGATAACTAAAGTGTCTCATAACATTTATCAATATCTTATTGATAAAGAAGATACACGAGTTATACATCTCTTCAGACTTAACATCATTCTACAGTCAGACTGAGTGTAGTTTATTTATGTGCTGTGGAAAGAAAAACTGGTAAGTTCCCTTAGCTGCAACATGAATATACTTTGTAAGAGGTTTATGCAGTCTTCGCAAGGGCAGTCATAGCAGAGCATGGACCCAAATGTTGAAAGGTGCTCAGAATATGGAATTCTGGCTTTATCATATTAAATATGAAACTCCAGTGGAATTCACTGACATGAAGCAACCCCTGTTTCTGAAGGGCACTGATTTTTCCAAGGCCTCCGAGTCTACAATTCTGGTCCAGAAGAGAACCAAAGCCACCTGAGCACAGCTCTCACGAACAGTGGTTAACCCATAGGGTTAACCCACAACACAGATCTCATGAAGTTTCAGTTTCTAAAAAACAGCATCCTTGAGAGTGTTTGGGAATTCCCACCTCTCTTTTTTTCCCCTATCCATTCTAACAGAGATGATGATTGTAGTTTGAATAGCCCACTTAAAACTGGAAGCAGTAATACCTATCCACATATTCTTCACTTAATTTCAAGAAAAAAGTACTGAGTACAAATAACAATTTCTCACCACCACTCCCTCTCATTTCCTTTGGGTTGAAAACACACAAAAAGTGTATACAATTTCCATCGAGAATTCAAATTACCCTTAGCACTTTACAGCATTTTCCATTTAAGCAAGAACACACTTATGTTAAAAAGAGAAAAGCATGCAGCAACACAGAGTAGGAGAGAGGTAGGGAGTGGAGAATAAGACAGGGAAAGGAGTGTCAAACATGCTATGTTATTTTTATAGACTTTCAGCACAAGAGGTTACTTGGGCTTTGTCAATATTACTGCATGGAGAGAACCAAAGTTCACAGCTGAGCACTTAGCTTGGTATAGCTGACCAAGAAAAGTTAATAAAATGTGCCACAAAGGCAGTTGTTTCATTCGCAAAATTCAAGTTTGTCCATCTAATTAGAACTCCGTTCATGCAGCAATAAACTGGTGCTGAGCATTCCAAGACCAACACACCCTAAACTCCCATAAAGTGCTTAATATGATCAATGCAACCTTAAAACCAATAGTAAGAGGTTTCTGTGTCAGGAGCTAGTGGAAAAAGTCTTGAGGTTACAAGCACAAAATGCCCCTATTTAATTCATCCCATATTCAGGAAACCAGATTCTATAAATCAAGTGACATCAATGAAGTACATCCAATTTCTCTTTATAACTGAAACAAGCCTGAATGCTGAACCTCTCAGATCAACAAATGATAATCATAATACTGCCTATAACACTTTCTATTTCATGTTACAACCTCTGAGAAGCAAATCCCATCACGGTGAATGCCAGCAATACAGGAACCTTGAGATCGCAACTAAAGAGGTCTGAGCCCAAAGAGAAATGATTGCAAGCTTGTTCTATTTGGTTTAAGCATGGTTCACTATTAAAGTAGAACATTATATCTGTCCCTACAAATTCAGTAGCACATCTATAAAATTAATGGCTCAAATAGCAGCCAAGGGATCTTGAAGAGAAAAAGCATAATCCAGAAGAAGACACTGCATTACATCTCATAAAAGTAACGTTAACCTTCAATACCAAATACCTAATCTGCTCTTTCACTTCCTTTCTGAGAAAATAAATACATAATAGTAAACAAGAACAAACAATACTAGAAGATAAATACACCAAAGTGGAATCTGAACTGAGCAAGGACTTAATGTTGAACTTCAGAGGTTTTAATCAAGAAAAAGGTCTTCCTAGAGCAGGGTTTCCTTTCCCATGGTGCAATATTTACACAGGATTGAAGTTGTTCAGGTGACCTTGGTTACCACAAGGCTATGTAGACCTGTCACTTGAAGCAAAATGTTATTACCTTTGGGGACTGGAGTAATTACAATCAATTTGCTGTGTTGATTGGCTAGTGACCTCTTCTTCAACTTCTTAATTTACAATACAGAGAAAGCTCCAAATGAAGTGAGTGAAGGCCCGTAAAGTGATCTGACATTCTAAGAAATACAGCCACATCAATGCTGAAAACTTCATTTAATATCCATTTGAATGTTTAGAGGCCCTGCTAATTCCCTCTTTTGCTTTCACCTATTGTGACCCTTTAGGAGACCAAGCTTCAGTGTCACCTAAGAGTGAATAATGTTACTAACTTTAGCCATTTAGAGCTACGCATATGAGGACCAAGAACTAATTTCAAAGTTAAACTGTTCTCTGCTGGTGGTCTCACACCATTCTGTACCACTGTCATTTCATTGATTTATGTGTAGTGACTGCTGTTTGACAGCTAGCTTCATATAGTAGTAACAAAAATTACCTTCTCATTGATAATGTATTTTAAAAACAAAGCTGCAAATAAACTCTGGAAGTTGCAAATACTTATGCTTGATTTATTACTTAACCATATCTGGCAAAATAAACTTCCTCTCTAATGATTGCTGTGTTCTAGATTCTTGTTTGAATCCTTTTCAGAAAGAAATCTGTATTTGAGCTGACAATTTCCATGTCAGTTTTGAGTCAACTGCAAATTACCCTAGCTGAATTACGTAAACCACTGAAAACAGACTTTAAAGCAAACTTCAATCCTTAACTCTGGCAATGCTGCTGAGTTTAACTGTAATTACGGCTACACCAGCACATCATTTACAATCCCCTAATGCCCTGTGTCTATTGCTATCAACAAATTATGGATTACTGACCCAGCTGGTTGCTGTCAAATATATATTGTTTGTCTAGTGTTCAGACTAATAGCCTGTAAACAACTGACTGGAATTATGTCATGTCAATACAACACCTATAGGAATAAGAGGAAAATGAGCACAAATAAGAAAAACTAAAGTGAAAGGTATGCAGAGATGATCTCAGCAATTTTTTCATCTTGTGTTATGAAGTTAGCTATATTTGAATCAAGACCAGAGAATCTGGAAGGTGAGTAATGCTTAACGTACTCTTTTATAGCAAATAGAGATGGGACACAAAATGTTCTTTGGTCCAGGAGATAAAGGCAACTTCATTTCGCTTTATATTTGTAAATATTTTTTTCAGTCTGTTGCTTGGTAGCTTCTGCTGGAGTTGAAGCAGGAGTTGCAGCTACTTAAAGCAGGAAAATCAGCTTTATGGAATTGTGATTAATCGATGCAGTCCAGTGACACAATCACAGGAACAAAAAATACCTAGATGTCATGCCAATAACTATTTCTGATAGTAAGTTACATAATAAAGAAAAAAACCCACTTCTTTATTTGAAGTTGTCTAAGACTTGAACATCTTCTGTTGCAGATTTCTCTACATTTCTTACTGTATTTTGGGAAATGCTTTACACTCAATTTTGTATTTAAAGAATTTCCTTGTTTGTTTTTTTCTCTCCAGTTTTGGAGTTACAGAAATCCACAGAAGGCTGCATGTGCAGTGATAATTTTGGGAATCATTAAAACTGTGCAAATTGTACACCAGTATTCTCTCGAACTCACAAGCAGAATGACTAAAAAGAGGATTCTCTGAGAAATCATACAGAAGCAGGGTTTTATGCACAGAAGAATATGATCTATATACCCACTGAAATGATGTGCAAAGTCTACCCATATCCTTTTGGGGTATTTATGGTGGTCCCATTGAAGTGGCTGGACCACATGTTCTCATCTCCATGCAGAATTTAACCTTTCTGTTTTATATAATGTTCCTGCTCTATATGAGAAATTATAAAATTGCAGGTAAATATCCAGCTGAGAGAAGAAAGAATATAGATAAACTAACAGTACAGCGTATCCAGAATTGTAAAATAGACTTTAGCTCAGGATGTACTTAAGCTACTAAACCCAGAAATTGAATGAACATGCCAGGGGAAGTATCACTGTTGTTGCTTTCTTTTCCTAAGCATTTGCTACAAACACAGGATGTCAGGCTAGATGAACACCTGGTCTGACCAAAGACCACCAATCTTAGGTTCTTATTAGTAGGTATAGTCATTCCAGATAGTGTCACTGATTACAAACATCCATCAAAGACATACTGAGAATTAACCAACATGCCTAGGACATAGGCACAAATCCTCAGTGTATCTGAACTGCTGTAACTTTCTTGCTGGCAAAATTGCTATGTTGATTTATATCTTGCCCTACAGATCTGTTTGACCACGTCTATCATGCTATTATGACAGCGTTTAATAAATAATCAACAGGGTGGAGTACCAACCTATTAAAATGGAAGCGCAACCTTTAATTTCAGGGGGAAAACTGTTTGCAATGCATAATGAAGTCTGAAAATAAATTTCTAATTTAAAACCCTACTTTTCTAGTGTCTTCTCATATTTATAGACATGTCTTCAGAGCCCATTTAGTAAGTTCTTTTACCTACACAGTATCATTTTTTTTCCACTATTACTTCTTGCTTCTGCATTAATGCTGCCAGTTCTGGTAACAAAATGTTCTTTGAAATCATATTTCTTTAAAGCAAGAAAATTGTTTGAAAATAAAGAACTTCCCAAAAACATTCTCTACGGAAATTTTGAGAAATCAATTTTCAAGAGAATATTTACAAGCCTCTTAACTAAGCAAGGAGCATACTAGGACAAAGAATGCTTATAGATTTTTTTTAAAGTCTTTTGTAAAGTGATTTTCGGAACATACAATGGCATAGGATAATAGAGAGCATGTTGCAGGAAACATCTTTTTGTTTTGTGTTTGTAGAGCACAAAGCACAATAGGATCTTAGACAACAAGAGCTTCTAGGACACGACAGATTGTGTATAAAAAGCAGTATTATGCAGTGTATATTTAAGTATATATTTTTTCACTAGATCTTTTTAAAATGTCTTTACAATTTCTTCTTAATTTGAAACTGTTTTTCTGTTGTTTCCTTGTTTACACCTGGAGGAGAAACTGCTGAAGATGGGTGTGTAAAATACTGGTTTACTCCTTGGGAAGAATGATTTGTCAAGATGTAGTAACAGCAAGTGGCATACAAGAGCTGTGCAAAGGAGCCCATGTCTTGACAGAATTGACAGAAGCAATATGTAGGCTGCTAGAGAGATAAGAGATTGCAGCTGTTCTAAACGCTGGCATGATGTTGTAAGCTCATCATCTACTGCATGGATCAGCTTCTTCGGGTTTACAGGTGTACAATTTAGGATTTAATAAATTTGGCTAAGAACAATCAAAAGCTCATTATCTATATAACCCTACAGAAAAAATAACTGCCCAAATAATTCCCATGTAGAATTCTGTAAGCTGATGATGTGTTGCCACTTTCTTAACCACAAGAGCACAAAAGAAGAAAGGATGGTTAATTTCTAAGGTATACAGTGACTTTTGAAATGTACTGTGTCCCAGCTTGGTAGCTATTTAAAGAATTTCACAACTACTGTCACAATTCCCATAACAAGGAAAGAATATGACAAGAGAGGCGTTTCTCTTATTGCTACCCACATCCTATGAAAAAAATCATACAGATTGTCAGACTTGACCTTACAGCAGTGAAAAAGAACTATTTATTACCTCCTTGGAAATGCTGACATTGTTTTTACAGGGGCTGTGCCCCCTCCAGCACTGGCTAGTAGTGGTATTTGGTAAATTCTTAGCCCAACAAAGGACAAAATGGTGTCACATGTGAAATGGCACTGCCCAGATGGAAAAACTGTGTGCAGATCCTACTGAAATACCTTGCTATAGTCTGGGCCCTAGACTTCATTTTAAAATTAGTTATCAACATATATGAAACAGAAACATGCAGCTCCTCGCTGGAGCTTGACTGATATATGACACAGTAGCAACTAGCTGTTTTGCATTTCTGAGTAATTCCAGTTTTATCTTGTAAGGAAGCTCTTGGAAGAGAGGTAATAAAAATAGTGAGGAAAATGAACACAGGAAATAAAGAGAGAGAATTGACCTCGTAAGGACAGAGTACTTGGAGCAGTAATTCACCTGAAGGGAAGTAACTAGCTGGTTGTCAGTGAACAATTTGCTTTCATTGATCTCTTAGTTAAATATTGAAGACATTTGCCTGTAGGGTTCAATGAATGACAATAAATTCCCTAATCACCCCACTTTTTGTGCCTGCACATGTAAATCAACCTGTGTCGAAAGAGGAAAACTGCAAAGGTCTTAAAGAATGCTCTACCACTGTCAGCTGTGTCTTCTAATTGCCCATGTCATGTACTTCCCACAACAGTACCCCTTCTTTTCTAGTCTGATCTTTATTTTTTTTATAAAACAGTATTAAATGTTTACATTTAATACCCTCGAATACTGTGTTCAGTTTTGGGCCCCTCACTACAAGAAGGACATTGAGGTGCTGGAGCGTGTCCAGAGAAGGGCGATGAAGCTGGTGAGGGGTCTGGAGCACAAGTCTGATGAGGAGCGGCTGAGGGAACTGGGGTTGTTCAGTCTGGAGAAGAGGAGGCTGAGGGGAGACCTCATCGCTCTCTACAACTACCTGAAAGGGGGTTGCAGAGAGGTGGGTGTTGGTCTCTTCTCCCAAGTGATAGGAGAAGAGGAAATGGCCTCAAGTTGTGCCAAGGGAGGTTTAGACTGGATATTAGGAAAAATTTCTTTACTGAGAGAGTGGTGAAACACTGGAACAAGCTGCCCAGGGAAGTGGTGGAGTCACCATCCCTGGAGGTGTTCAAGGAACGTCTGGATGAGGCATTGTGGGACATGGTTTAATGGGCATGGTGGTGTTGTGTTGATGGTTGGACTTGATGATCTTACAGGTCTTTTCCAACCTTAGTGATTCTGTAAATATTGCCAAATACACGTATCGGAAGATGAACATGTGCTTCATGTGTTTTACCACCTGTCACAACTATCTCAAATTCAACCAAAGTTTTCCAGCTGTATTCTATAAAATACTAAGGCTATGGGTTAAGAAACATTCTATGTAGTTATATGGTCATATAACATGGACATGTTACAGCACACATTACAGCAAACAGCTTGTTGAATTCCAGTGTTCTGTCTTGACAGACATTTTCTAAGAAAAAAAATCTTTCTACATAAGATATAACTAAAAATTGATTGCTCTTGTTACATTTTTGACTCATAAAATTCAGCTGCTTTTTCTCCTCACTGAATTATCTGTGAATCAGTTAAGCATGTTCGAGCCACAGACTCATGTTAGAAGTGCATTTACCCAATATCCTATTCAACAGTGGCCAAAAGTGAATGCTTGAGAAGTCATGGAACAAAATAAGTAGATTTGCAAAGCAACCTCACAGCTTCTGATCACTTTCATTCATGGACTTACTAAGACAGATATGGTTAATTTGTATTTAGCAATCTCCAAGGATAACTGGGCTCATTTTAACTCCATGTGGCTCTTTGCCTCTCCATATCTTGTGGCAAAGAACTCTACTGCTTGACTATAAACTAATCCCCTCCTCAGTCCAATTCCGCTATTCCGAGCCCACCTTCTGCTGTCTTCATGTGATGTCCCTTACTTTTCATAAAAAATGAAGTTCTTATAAGATGTTCCTCATTATTTCCCAGGTAGTTTGCATGAATATGTTAGTGGTTATTTTTGAATTATTCATCAACACATTTAAATGATGTCGTGGTTTAACCCCAGCCAGCAGCTAAGCACCACACAGCCGCTCACTCACTTCCCCGCCCCCCCTGGGATGGGGGAGAGAATCAGAAGAGTAAAAGTGAGAAAACGCGTGCATTGAGATAAAGACAGTTTAGTAGGTAAAGAAAAAGCCGCTCACACAAGCAAAGCAAAACAAGGGATTCATTCACTGCTTCCAGTCGGCAGGCAGGTGTTCAGCCATCTCCAGGAAAGCAGGGCTCCATCACACATAACGGTTACTTGGGAAGACAAACGGCATCACTCCAAATGCCCACCCCCCCCCCCCCCCCCCCTTTCCTTCTTCTTCCCCCAGCTTTCTATGCCGAGCATGACATCATAGGGTATGGAATATTCCTTTGGTCAGTTGGGGTCAGCCGTCCCGGCTGTGTCCTCTCCCAACTTCTTGCGCACCCCCAGCCTACTCACTGGTGGGGTGGGGTGAGAGGCAGAAAAGGCCTTGACTCTGTGTGAGCACTGCTCAGCAGTAACTAAAACATCCCTGTGTTATCAACACTGTTTGCAGCACAAATCCAATACATGGCCCCATACTAGCTACTATGAAGAACATTAACTCCACCCCAGCCAAAACCAATACAAACGATTATTACATTCATAGCACCAGTTTAGGAGGTTCTTAAGGTCTGCCTCTCTGAAGAAAGCCCACAGCTCACAGTTGTCATGAGGTTTCATGTTCCTTGGTCTGCCAGTAGCAGCAGTTTTCAATGCCTGCCACTTATACACATAACAAAGCAGAGAAGGGGATGTTTCCAAAAGGCAACACCGCAAACAATCTAGAATTTAAAAGCCAAGCTGTATTCCTGCCTTCTCAGCCATCACACCGCCTGGTTTTGCTGGCCAATTTGTACTTTCAATCAAATCTGGGCAATCCATGCCTGCTTTAAAGAATGCCAAATAAGTAATATCTTTCAAGTCTTACTGACAGCAATGTAAAAATTGTACAAAATAATTTGAAACCTTAATGGAGCAAGGTTACCTCACAGACTTTCAATCCATTTGTGCCTGATTTCCGTAGAAGTCCTTGTGACTGAAAGGAAATTTCCCCTTGAGAAAACTGAAGGAGAGGTCTTAATTCAGATATATGTGCTCCATGAACTTTTGCTTATTAAAGACACATTTAGCAATTACAGAGACATTAACCTCTGAAAAGTATATTATCTTGCAAACTAAAGCCCCCTTTGTTTTCAGAAACTGCAGTCTTCTACTTGCCTTCCTCACTTCCCTCAGGATCTTGAATGCCACTACAGGCTTCCACTGATGATCACCTCCTTGACCAATTTTTCTTTGTCAGTGAATAGCAGATCCAAGAGATCCAAGGTTGCTACACTCACTTCCTCACATTAATAGGGTAGTCTGTAAAAAGACACCCATCAACATGTCACCGTTAATTGCCTCTCCCTGATTCTGCTCCACAGGGCCCTATTTGTCATTCCATAGAAAAGCTCTATACATTCAGTCTGCTGCTTCATGGAAAAGGTATGCCTCCCTTCTCATCTCCCCAGCCTGTCTTCCCTAAAGAGCCTGTCTCCATGCATCACAGAAGGCCAGTCATCCAAGCCATCCCACTGTATCTCAGTTACTCCAACGGTGTCACACTTCAGTGTCTGCACAGGGAGCTCTAACTCCTGCTTGTTTCCCAGGCAAGTGTGCTTTCATCTACAAGCACTTGAAGTGAGCCCCATTTCAGCCTCTTACCTTTCCTGAGGGCTCCCTCACTTCCATCTCCTTGCTTCACACACTTACCACCCTGACTGCCATTCCTGCACTTAGATACAAGCACCATCCCCCAGCATGAATTATTAGAACAATTTTTAATTATCCTGCAAATTTACTAGTGTTAATGGAACACATATTGAGAAAACAGAACATACTTGATTTGTATAAAATTATATCATCTGCTCCAATCTTTTCCTTCCTTGAATGGATTGCAAACATAGAGATAACTGCTTCTCTGGACAGGAGGATAAGAATATACATACTGTCATGGTCAAAACTGACTAAATTCTTAAACTCTTTGCTGAATCGAGTTTGGAAGGATTTCTTTGAAGATGCAGCAGTTAGGCACTTAGATCCCAATTAATTTCAATGCCTGTGGGCAGAAGAACTTGTCTCTATGTGTACTTGTGCTAATTTTCACTATAAACTTATAATGGTGAAAGTTTTGTGTGACCATGCTTATGTCCATATCCAGGGGGTTAAAATCATACACACTGCACTTATAAAGTGCTAAATAGGCCAAGGCTATCTCTTACACCAATTTACATTGTCCAATAAATAATATAGATCTCTTCAGGCAAACAAGTGTGCTGGGAACACTCCCTAAATGAATAAGGCTCAGGATCCTTATTTCTTTTATTGATGCTAAGAATTTATATCCATTTGACTTAAATGTCCATAAAAAAAGCTGCAGCAATTTATTACGTTAGTGTAAAATCACACCAGATAAATTGAGGTAGTTGTGTATGCCAATAGAATGAAATCTTTATTTATGTTATACTTTAAAATGAAAATAAACTATTTGCCAAAAGTGTCTAATATCCTATGACTTTTTATAGCAAAAAGAATTACATTTTAACTACCTTTCTCTTCACTGTCTCTCCATTCTTCCAACTCACTTTGTCATTGTCAGGCCACAGTTAACAGGCCTGTGAGTTCCTCCCATGGAGAGAGGGAACTCTGGTTAAATTATGCAAAAATTTGTATACAAAAAGTTAAGCGTTAACAATTTTGCTTCTAACATAACAAAAAGCTTCAAAACACTCAAAGTTCATTATTTACTGCTATTTTAGATTCAGAAAAACAAGTATTTAATCAAAGGACACCTGAAGTACAAAATCTTGTCTTAGTTTATTGTCCTCTACCCATGAACTGCAGGTAAATAGAAGAGATCTGTGCTTGGGGAGCACAAGGTTTATGGATGACAGGCACTCAAGAAAGTATTTAATAATGCAGGCAATATCATCTTGCTAGAAAAAGTGCTCTGGAATTATGCCTTTTCAGACAAAATTAATGGCTTAGTTCAAGCATACTCAGCCTAACAATTAATCAGTGGAAGTTCTGTGAAAGACTGTCAAAGGAAATGGTGGAGGTGAAACACTTCAGGGATTTACCATACTCTTAATTTCTAGAAAGCAGCAGGTTGGTATACTAATCACATGCCTGCAGGCTTGAAGCCAGAAGTTCATATGGTTCTGAATACATTTTATTACTATCATCAACAAAAAGTAGAGTATATTCATTAATAGAGCTGGTTTCCCATTTGCTACAGAGGCATTACAGCTGATGTATGATAATGCAACAGTAATTTTGATTTAAGTTAACAGAACTATTTTAGTATGACTGTATGTTACAGTTATTCACATATGGCCCACATGAGGAATTATTTTTCATGATCTCATCATCACAAAGAAAATGTGTGGAATATTAACACCAGAGTGATAAACAAGCGTAAAATAGCTAATCGTGCAAGTACTTGAGAACAGTGTTAAAGAGTTCATTGACACTGGATGCAGTGAGAGCAAAATATTGCTACCTGAAAGTACTAATTCCTATTTAACTTTTACATCTGTTTTTCATGCATGGCCTGAGTTAATTGAAGATTGCCTCCCCAAATAATAAAATCCCATTGACTTCACTGGGGTCTGGATCATATTCTTCATTCTTTGCATTTATTTAAACACAAAAAATTTCCTTCATAGTCTGACAGTGTAACAGGAATTACAGTGATTGAAAACTGAACTTGTTCAGTGTATCTGTGGGCATCAACTGAATACAGAAATAGCAAGTAACTTACTGAAGTTCACAAGAAGACTCTTGAGGAACATGAAAGCTCTAAACAGTTGTCTGCTGAACGCTTCTATCTCCAGTGTGTTTGCTTAGAAATAGAAGCAATTTCAACACACAGAGAAAAAGGTAAATCCATTTCCAAAAAATGTAAGAAAGCTTGGACTGAGATTTGATGCAAAGATTTGTATCAGTGCAAGCTTAACCTGACCAAGTCTAGTTTGCCACATCCAACATGTTCATCCGCATCAGGAAGTTACATTTACCCTAACTTTTCTGAAATAATTTCTTGCCATTTGGAAAAGCTCAACTATTGCCTTGAGGCTGTATTAAAAGGGATGAGCTTTATCCTAAATTAACCTTTTATAACTTTGCCGAGACTTTTACAGGAATAAGGCCCTCAAAAGCAAACAGCAGATGTTGCTTTACAAAGTCAGTTTGCATATATACCACACTTTCACCCAACAGTCAAAAAATACAGCTCCTTACAGCAACATTCTACATAAAAATGATAGAATCCATCAAGATTCTGCTAAAATGAGTGTTTCACATAATAAATATCTGAACAGAGGCCATCACAGATTAGATTTAAGTCTCACAAGATTGCTCTATCACTTCCAAAAGACTTATGGTACATCGGTGAAGCTAAAGCACTTCTAAATCATGACTACGTATTTTTCCTGCTTCAGTTAGGCTACTTATTTATTTGTTTGTTAACAGAAAGCTCTTCTGCAGCCATCGTGCCAGTATTTTTTTCATTTGTCAGTGCAAACAGCATAACTTTTTCTTCTTTTTTTTTAATGTCAGTAGACCCACATGTAAGACAGCATCACATCACACCCAACAATGTTTGGGTAGTATTGCTATCGGACACTTCTTTACCCAGAGAAAATGAATATACATATGGACAGAGATGCAGAATAGAAAAATACCACAATATCAAGCCAAAAGTATTTTCAGTTCAGAAAAAAGTGTTAGATTTCCAATCAAATGGAACTGTGTAAGCACTATCTTTAATATAATGATATATACTAAGCACTCTGATTCAAACCCACACATAAAAAGGTAAACAAAATGACAACAGCAGTGTTGCGCCTAGAACTGCAATTAAGCAAAAATAGCAAAACCAGGTAATATGGTATGTACCAAACACAGCAGTCCACCAGGGCCTTATATTCTCCTTATCTGGAGAGTAAAAATCATGATGAAAAGCAGACAGTTCTTCAGCTCACGCTTACTGGCAAAAGCTAAATATCCAGGCATCAATACTAGACATACACTTAGTTACTCTTTGATTTAGTCATAGTCACAGAAATGTATGCCTAGTTGAAATCATTGCTTGACTTTTGATGTACAGCATGTGCCTTGAGTCCAGATAATAAAGACAATGTTTAACTAGGTCTCCTCTGCATTCTACATTTACTTCAGGAAGCAGGTAACCCTCAACATTTAACATCAACATTTATGAACAATATATATCAAACTTATGTGGCTGTAAGGGCACTCAGGTGAAAAGAAACATTAGTCTAATAAAAAAAAAAGTATTTGCTTATTTAAGTAATTTCGGTAGCAAGCTTGGGAGTAATGAGGGTGAAAGGGAGAAACTAGCTGATCCCAGAGCACCTTCCACTTTGCTGTATGCTCCTCTCCTTTCTTTTTCACATGCAATTCTCTTTTCCCCATCCTTGCTTATTGGAAGTGGATTGACAGCAGAGAACTAGGTCATATCATGAAATCAAACAGCAGGAATAATTATGATGGACACACTTGCATGAAGCAGGATAAAGGCAATTTGATAAGGAGTGATTCAATTCTCACTGTAACATAAGCTTACCAGTAACTTTTACAGGGGTTGGACTGAAACCTAGACATGAGGAAGAAGCATGTATCGCCTTCCATTCTAGAGGAGTGGCTGAGTAAACTGAGATGCTACAAGTAGAAGATTCACATAGTAAAAATCCTTTGTATTTCTTGGGAAAGCCAGAAGAAAAGATCAGCAGCTGAGTTGGAGCAGAGAAGAATTTGGGTAGTAAGATAGACTGATGATAAAAAAGAAGAGTATATATGTTCTTTGCTATAAATTTAAAGTAATTTAAAAAGAATTTAATCCTTCACTGATTGTCTCTGTTACCATTAAAAAGACAAATAAACTTCCTGTTGTCTGTAGTGTTTCCTGGCTACTAATTCCCATGAGAAAGCACCCAGAGAGTTTAGTACTTCTTACACTGTGTATAAAATTAACCAGAATACAGTAAGCTCTAGCTACATAATAAAAAAGGATGTTTGGCCTTGAAATGGCCTGATCTATGACTGTCATAGGCAAAAGTGGCTGTTGGCACTGATATTAAGATTTTTTTAATACGTCACTCAGGATAAGTTGTTTAAAGAATGATTGCTCTGTCTACTTCGGTCACATTTAAATGCCAGATTGGGGCTGTCAGACGTGACTGGATTTATCAATGAGGCAGAAGGATATGGAGGAAATTAAAAGGTTGCAAAATAAATTATTTGGGAAGTTAATTATAAACAATATAATCTCTATATGCAAATATTAAATGTGTTTATTTAATTAAATCACTGCCGATTTTAAAAGTTCTTTCTGGCTTCTTTGACATGTCATCCCATCAGACTGTTTCTTGGGGATATAATTTAGTTAAATGATTAAATGAATGCTGTTATATATATTAGCCATTCTCAGCTTTAAGCATATGAAAGTGCTTTGTCAGTATTCTAACCAGGGACTGATCTAATTGTGAAAGGTTATATTGGGGAAGAAGAAAAGAGACATTAGCTAAAAAAGCAGTATCATAAAGTTATTCTCACTCGCGTTTTGAAGGTCGTTTTTATGTTGCACGCATAATACTGTTGAGTCAGTCAGACCCATTTAGAAGTTTCTCTTTCACTGGCTTAGAAGCCTCAGCTTCTAAATTCGGCCACTGGCTTGAACTCGGTCATCATTCAGAGAGAAAGAACGCAGAATAATTTTTACTTACTAATTTTAGAAAAGAGCAGGGATGAATAATCCACTGTCGTCACTTGACAGAAGTAATGACAAGTAATGATTTTAGCCATGTGTTTTAGACACTGTCCTTTAGCATCACTTCCTATCATCCTAACTCAGCCCACATTTTGTAATAGATTAGGTGAAATAACATAAATCCCTACACAATTTATAAGTTTCCATGCCTCTTCTTTCCAATGGACAAACAGCATCGGCCCAACAAGCTATGGCATCCACAGACTATTCACCACCACAAGGCAAGCTACTAACATAGAGCTGCACAGCTGAAAAGGCAAGACCTCACATAGCTCTGCAAGCTCCCTGCCTTTGCTCCTCGGGGGCAGTTTTTCACTTTTGCGGCATACCAGACAACCACTGCCAGGAGAGACCTATTTATGATTTACATACTCACAGCATGAGCCTAAACCTCAATGCAGTGTTAACTTTCAGCGTCGTATTTTGATAGCCAAAAACTGACACATAATGAAGTGTTGCTCTTCAATGGCCTGTCATTGTTACTGCACCTGGTTCACTATTTTAATTCCTTGGGCTCCTGGGTTCACTCACGCATGGATTTGCAGATTATTCCAGCCAAGGCATCCCCTGGCTAGTACTTCTTAGTTTCTGACAATGTGCCTAGATGGTTGTACTCAAGATAATACACAGTTAAGCCCTTATATTTCATTACTCTTTCAAGTCAACTTTACAACAAGAAAAGAAAAAAAGAACCTTTTAATGAGCAACTAACTTTATGTCATAGTATAACAACTTTATTTTTTCAGAGTATGGCAATGCCTAAGGTAGTTATTTTTCTTGAGATCTTTAGCTTCACTCATGTAAGCAGTAAGATTGCAGCAGCACCGTAAAGACAGAGTAAGATACATATTAAAAACAACAACAAAAACCAGTAAGTTGGTAATCATAAAGGAAGCAACTCTGCAGATTCAAAGTTATGCTGCTATAGTTGCTAGTACAAAAGGGTCTCCAAGATAAACTTCTTTTCTCCAATACCTCCAACAGCTTTCCAGAACAGTCATCAACAAGCAGACAGTTTCCATGATGGTTCTAGTACTGAAGATTTCTTTCCCTAAGTGTCAATAAAACCCTTCACTTGTCTTTAAGAGAGCTGGCTGATAAATAGATTGAAAACTTATTTTTTGAAATGGGTAATTAAACTTGTATACTTCAAATACCTTTAAATGCATGAGGTTTTTACGTACTTTCAAAACAGGACTTTTCATAAGGGGTATTTAACTTGGAGAGTACACTTTGCTACATTTAAAAAACACACTCACATTTTCATATCAGAGATACAACTGCTAAGTGTATTCCTTGGTGAGGAGAAAAGATCTCTGCTTCTCAGCTAATCCTGTTATTTACACTAGCTTAAAAAGGATCCCAAGGAAGCTATATCTAATATAAATGAAAATCTGGACCAAGCATAATGGCTGTAAAACCAACACAGCAAAATTCTACTTTCTGATAGTTAATGTCCTTACAAAAGGACTTCTAGTGAACCACATATGTAGTAAGACCATGTAACATGTATAGTATAGACCCACATAAAGTAAGAACATGTCTCAATTGCTATCAGAAATGTAACTGCAGCAGCAGAGGCAGGCCCACAAGAGCCAACATGGTGACAGCAGGGCTGACAGCATCCCCGGCTGCAGACTTAATTCCTCGCTGCCTCTTACTCTGTGGAGCATCACACAGTGAAGATCTGGCCATTGCTCAGAGACACTCTAGACCAGCGCTCTGAGGTGATCACATTTCATTAAGAGACCTTTCCTTTACGACAACAGGAACACCATCATGATTAAAGTGAAATTTAGTGTCTTGTCATTTAGCCTGTGAGTAAAGATGACTGTAATTAGTATTGACGTACAGATTTTTCAGTAAGCAAATATGTCTAATATGACGAGTATGCAAATTTTTTTCTTTTTTTTTTCCCATATCACTAAAAATTGCAGCTTCTTTCTGAAATAAAAAAATCGTCCACAGAGAAACTATTTTCATTATTTTAGTGTCATTCATTATTTTAGTGTCTTCGTCTCCAAGTAAATATGTGAAATTAGGAACAATAATTTATGCAAGAGTTGCTGCTGAGAAAAACCATATCATGACTGCAATCAGAGTAAGTTACATTACAAGCTCCCCTTGTCTGCTAGAAGAACTTAAGAATCTCTGCTTTCATTTGTCTTTGCATTAAAGCACCTACATTGTCAGGCAAACATATCAAAAACAGTATGCAGAGACCACCACAATTCAGACAGCTCCTTTAGTGTGTCTTACTCCCAGCTACCATGTCCATGCTTTTTGGCTTACTTATTCAGTATTTACTATCTTATTTCACTCCATCAAACAACAGTTGTAATTTTTTTCTATGATCAGTGCTTTCTGATTTATATTCTCTATTTCCAGCTTGTCCACATCTGAGAGAGATTAAGTCAATGGATGAGGTGGAGATAGAAAAGCTTTTATGCAAAACTGAAAATTTAAGGCTTTCTAGGAAATGGTAAAGCAAGAGGGTTTCATGGCTCTGGCACTGGATCAGGTATTTTTGCGTTTCTTGTCATCACTAGTAATCTAGTCTTCTAGAATCATTTTCTACTAGATTGGAATGAGGAAACTTTACTTTTCTCCTAATATACCTCCCCGGCCCTGATTCCTTGTATTCTTTTCCAGTGTGCATCCCTCCTGCTCATCATGTCCCCCTTCCTCTAAAGACTGCCTGCATTCCAAATGTGAGAAGTGCCTCTTCATGTATTGCTTTTGGTACCAATTATTTTTACACTGACATTTCCCCCAAGGATTGTTTTATGCCCATGATTTACTCAACCCTAAAATTACCATTGCAAAGCACAAAACTACAGGAGGTCGTTAAAAACAATCACTTGTGTTCTATGCATGCACAGGACCTTAGAAGGAGGAAAGAGACTGAGCCCTAAAAAACGCAATAGCAAACAGCCAGCTAAATAAAACGTAGCATCATCACTTTAGGATTCATGTAATCACTGGTGTTTCTCTTTGAACCTGAGCTGAGAAGCTCTTGTTTCCCTATTTACTTCCTTTTTAAACATTCAAACAGCAAAGGGACTTTTTGACCATTCAGGACATGTCATGTAATGTTTATTTGGCATTACTAATTAATCTATGTCTCCTACAAGAAAGGATTCAGAAGAGTTTGCTGTCACTAACACGTTAAATGAATTGACAGGAGAGAGCACTCCAGATCCTCAGTGCTGATCATTTTTGTCCCTGACGAAAAGATCACTATTAGCAGTGATGGTGATTTTTGTCCTCACTTGAAAATAAATGAGATCATCAACACATAACCAGTTTACAACTAGACTTGCACTATTATCAGATCCCATCCCAAAACTGAAACAGAAGTAAAAGGCTTTTTCTCCCATCTGCAGCCCACTTAGCTGTCCACTCTTTCTCTAATGAACTTCCTTCTTAGCAGTATTGTGCACCACAGATTACAGGCTGCAATTTGCATCATAATAATCCTTTTAAAAAAACAATCCGTTTAATGCATTTCCCCTGCTTCAAGTTACACAAAGATGTAACAAATGGTGTTTATGAAGAATAGATGGAACTGGAACAAACTCTTTTTCAATTTAGAATTTAATTGTAGAAGGCCAATTATAAAACTTTAATTTCCTCTATCATCTGTCTTGAATATTTATCTTATCTAGCAGTTATTTTATTCATAATGGAAACCTTTGATGGCTTTTTTGTTATGCTATTCTGAGCCACAGATAATGCACACTACACTGGATTAAATTTGTATGGAAAATAGGCCATGCTGGCTTATGTCTGAAATTAGATGCAGCTAACTTAATTTTGCTGACATCTAAAAGAAAGGAAGCTTTGTTAAAAAAAAAAATAAAAGAAGAAGAAATAAATTAACTTTAAAATCTCATAAAATATTTCACTTGGTATTGTATCTGTCTAAAGTATGAAATCTACAGGAGCTTAAACAGCAATTTACTGGAAATCGGAACAGGACACCTGGGGTGTCCTGATTAAGACTGCACATATCGAGTATTTAATAATGATGTAAACTTAAGAGTGTTTAGTGTAGTTCAGAAAGCTACTTTTTTAAAGCTGGCTCGCATTTATCCATAGATACAAACTTCAATGCACTGAAACAATCTCAAACATTAAATATTTCAGTCTTCAAAAAAGAAAGAAGGACGTGGGGTAGATAAGCACAGATTCCCAATTACAAGGTTATTCCAGTAAAACAGATTTGCTGCAAGATAAAATAGAGGATGTACATACAGCAGGGCAAAGAAGCCCTCTTTTAATTACTGTGAATAAAGCAAAGCAATCACCGCCATTTGCACTTCAAAAGCATAACATTTTCACAAAATTGGAAGGGTTATAGATTGTGTAATATTGAGATTATTATTTGCAGAAAAAAATATATCAAAAGATCCAAACCTCTACACTTAATATGATTTTAGCTTAGTCATTACTAATCTCTCATTTTCAGTCAGTTCAAGTTATTTGGTGGACTCTTAATATTGGCATGCTAGGCACATTTTCTGGAAGGCATATTTTGACATTTCCATTCTGTTCCCTCACATTTTTTCCTCTTTTAATATACACTTTCAGGTTTAACTCCAACAACACTTACATTTGTACCAGTCATGATATACAACTACAAATATGTTAAAAACGAGAATCTGGGGGGAAGGAACCATACTCCCTTCTTTCTCCCTCTCCTTGGTTTAGGTGGAGAGAGGAATAACGTGGAGAGCCACCCAAAAGCAGGACCTGCAGGATTCACACACCAGGATCCCAGCTTCTGGTCACTTCAGGATGTTAGTGCTTTTCCACAGCTCTTTTTGCTCCTGTAGTTTCTCTTCACCTCAGCCATTGCAATGCCAGAAAAAGTCTTTCAGCACTGTTTGTGATAAAGATGAGTATTGATGGAAATGGGAGGAGGAAGGAGACGAAGGAAAAAAATATGTTTGGCATAAGACACTGGCACCATCTTTCTCTCCCTTCGTGTAGCTGAACAAATCTGAAATTCTGTGATTGAAGCAGTAATGTTATGAGTTCAAAAAACTGGATTCTTCTAACAATTCACAAAATGAAAGTAAAGGCTCTGCCAAGTGCCCGAAGAATTCAATCAGACCTCCTACTGAACTACATCTGTCAGCTTTTAGATCATAATAAGACAAGGTAAGGCCTTTATGATACTGCCACGTGTAACACACCTTCACACATGTTAAACAAGAAAGACAAGGTGCGTAAATGCATGCATCACATCCAAGCGGAATTAAATGTTTCATGCCACCACATCGTCACTATGATTCCTTCATTTCTCTAGGTTTCCCGTTCTTGCCTTGTTTGTTGTCTGGGTCTAAAGTTGGGCTTTGTTGTGGTGGGTAACCCTGAAAACATTAAAAGATCTCTTCTAACTGTTGGGCTGAGGAAGCAGTTTCCATCCATACTCTCTGGGCTCGGCCATCCAGACAGTTTTTTACCCAGTGAAGAGTGTACCTGTCTAAACCACGGGCCGCCAGCTTCTCCAGGAGAATACTGTGGGGAACAGTGTCAAAGACTCCTCCGCCAGCTCCCTCAGCACCCTTGGGTGGATGCCATCAGGCCCCATAGACTTATGGGTGTCCAGGTGGCATAGCAGGTCGTTAACTGCTTCCTCCTGGATCATGGGGAGCCTATTTTGCTCTCCATCCCTGTCATCCAGCTCAGGGAGATGGATACCCTGAGGATACCTGGTGTGGCTGTTAAAGACTGAGGCAAAGAAGGCATTAAGTACCTCAGCCTTTTCCTCATCCTTTGTGACAATGTTCCCAGAGGCGGTACCACTGTCACTGATGGGCTCGGCCTTTGCCAGTGGCAGATCCATCTTGGAGCCAGCTGGCATGGGCTCTATTGGACATAGTGGAAGTTTCTAGCAGCTTCTCACAGAAGCCACCCCGCTACGAAAACCTTACCACGCAAACCCAATACATAGAAGTAGCAGAGATCTGAAACATGGACTGGGTGACAGTCACAAGGACTCAATAGTACTTGTGTTCACCAGCACTATAACCCAGAGCAAATACAGGTAAAATAGGTTTATGAACTCCTCATACAGTTAGCGTGGAATTTACCCATGTTCCTGCTTGGAAAAAGAAACACATGATGTTGTCTACGTTTCTGATTATCTCTCAACATAAGGAGCTACTACTTGCTTTTTTGCCTTCCTCCCCCCACCCCGATTTCTGTAAAAACTGAACACTAAGCACTATACTTAAAAGAAAAAAAGTTATCTGCAGAAGTACATGTCACTGCGGGGGAAAAAAGTAAGAAAAAGCATTCCCCAGCTTGGTACACGGGGACCTGCAGAGTTTCAGAGAAGGCATCCAGAATCTTCATTCTCCACCTGGTAAGTCCTCAGTACAACGGGACCCATTCCACTTAGTCCAGGTGTGTTTGAAAGAGTTCTGTCAGTGCTCATTATTTTGCTTCTCTGAATGCACAGGTCAGGTAAGTCTGCTACAATGACAGTTGATGAGGCTATTCACTAACCCAGTGGAAGTCTTCCCATTGATTTCTAATGATGATGGATTGACTCATTAGCCTGTTTAGCTTTAGACAGTCACCTGCAAAGTGACAGCTGTTACACTAACCGCGTAAATACAAAACACGCTAACAGTTTTGTTTAAACCTGAAATATTATATCACATTGACAGCACTGAATTTGCATGTTGAACAACTGATCGGTAGCACTTCAACAGTGCATGTTTATTTGTTGTCCTTACCTTGGAATGAAAATTAGAGTGAAAATTGATTTTATTCATAGGCAGAGAAAGCTGCCTATGGACAGGGCTTAACTGACAGGCTTGCTGGGAGGAATGAAGAGAACAGAATTTTCTGCTTTTTTGTATGTTAATGGTTCCTTGCTATTTTGGTGCTCTCTCTGTGGCACAATCTTCTAGCAGGCCTCACGGTCAGACTATGCTATACGCATCTTTCGCATTGCTATAAGATGTCCATTCCCCAGGGCAGGCTAATGGACCTCGAATTTGTTCATCTGCACAGCAAAGCAGAGCCCAGAACAGCATGGGTGAAGAACACTTGGGTGGAATCTACCGCAAGGAAGATCATCAAATCACAGTTGCCGTTTGCACAGCAACTGCACCAGCACTCACTCTGTGCTGAGAGAAGGTGAAAAAATTGACAGGTGTGTCCATTATTGCCCAGAATAGACACTGCCACACCAGTGCAACTTGGCATAGCTGTCCTTAATGTTGAGGTGAACATTCACTGAATGACTGAACATTCAGAATAGTCCCTTAGCGTAGCCAACCCTGGAATGAGGGCCCAGAACCCTTCTCCTCATTGGGGTCTGCCCCAATGCCACGGGAAGAAGCTAAGGCAGCCCGAGGGCCCATCCTCTGGGCTACCACCACACTCCTGATTGCTGGAACTCATCTCGGAGCAACAGCTGAAGTCAATTTTCTTCCTACTTGTGCCATCAGGGAGAAGAAATCATGGTTACGCCTGGGTCAGAGGTTTTTTGACACAAGGCAGCATACACAGTCTGGGTAGAAGGAGTATTTGTCAGCTCCTCAACTCACAGCATCTAATGGCAACTGCAGTATACAAAGCAGAAGGTGCCAAGGGTACTTCCAGGTAAGAAAGAGAAGTATCTGCCAGCAAGGTGCCCCCCACGGTTTGGCACAAACATTATCAAACGCAGCGTGCACATGTTTCTAAAAGGGTAACCCTGGCAGACATCCTTTCATGGCTGCATGTGCTCACACAGTATGACCAGCTTCTCCCTGAGGCAGAGCGCACACCACCAAGGTGCCACTCTTCCCTCCAGCACACCTTCCCACACACCCCTGGAAGCAGCAAGTGCAGGCAGCAGAACCAGCTTTTATTGGGGTGGCAAAGCACCATCTCACACAAACCCCTGCTGCAACCACCCTGTTCACACATCCCATGCTGCCCCCAGCCTACAGCCATAGCATGGACCCCCAAGCTACCTCAACAGCATGAGGCCCTGAATTTGTAATGTATTTAGTATAAAAAGGTATTAGATAAATACCACCGTAGTGTGAAACAATTAACATCTCCTTGTAGCTCATATATTTACAATATTAAGTATCCTCTTGTATTATCAGTGATTTCATAGTACCAACAGACTTATTTGTATTTACATAGACAGAATGAGCAGGAAATATTAATAAATGGTTAAAATAACACACAACAGACAAGTAAAGCAGGGCCATATTTGTCACTATGGCACAGGTTGGTTGCCTGTGCAGAGCTTGGAATTTTAACATGCTTTTTTAAAATTATATACTCTATATGTTTATTAAATATATATATTTATGGAGAAGATAAAGTGTTAAACAGAATTCCAATAATCAGATTAGAAATAACAGTTATCTAATCCATGGGAGGGATTAATTTTTTTGTTCTTGTGTCTCATGACAACTGAATTAAAACTGGATTAAATTCTGAAAGCTGATCACTTTTGGCTTCCCCCATTTTTTAATTTCTTTGTTCAGAGCTATATTTGTGGACCTGTTTTTTTAAGATCTTTTACAGTCATTTTTCCAAACTACCTCCTGATATCATAAAGACTATCACTGGCCAAGCTGTCACAGGCTGACCTAATTTAGTCCCTTGCCCAAAGACAGATTCAATTATATCTATGTCACCCCTTAAAGATGCAACCTGCTCCTAAAGATCTCCAGTGCTGGAGAAGAGTCTATTTTAACTCTTCACTTGATAAAGGGTTTTGCTATCATCTGATCATCCCTGTGAAGTGCAAATCCACTACTTGGTATATGCACCACAAATTAGAGAACAGATTACCTACTATTTCTTTGTCACAATCCTGTAAGCACCTGAAGACTTAAAGGCCTCCACCTGTTTCCTCTTCTTTTCACTAGAGTACATCCCACCCCACATTTAGTCTTTGCAGGCCAGTGATGTCTTCCCAAACTCTGATCATTTTTACTGCTCTCCTCCTCTCAGCTCTCCCTAATCAGTCCATCTCTTTCACAGAGCTCAGACCAAAACGGGATACCACCTCCATGTAGCTAAAACCTCACCTACGTGCAGCCCCCCCAACTGTTTGCTGTTGGTTCATGCTTACTTCTGATTCATAACTTCCAGACCATTTTCAAGATAGCTGCCAAGAAATGGTCCTGTATTTCTTGTTTTCCATGAAACAGATTCAGATGGAAGGTGTAGTTTGAAATAAGAGTACTTACTTTGTAATAATGCAGTAGGCAAGTATCTTCTCCCTCACTAATCCAATACACCTATACATATACACTTTCCAATTTTTCTGTTAGTGCCCCACTGAGCACATTCTTTTCCTTTCAGACACGTCTTATTTTAGAAGAATGTTTAGACTTTGGATTTACAATTGGCAATTCAAATGTAGAATTTTCAGTCTATCTGCTCCACTGACTATTTCAGAGGACAATATTGTCTCAAAAATATCTTCATGATGTATTCGCTAGGCTTCACATCCATGTATAAAAAACCATATTCAAAAAAAGTCATATAGCCATACAGTTCAGTAAAATTTAATTCACTTCAGATGAACTTCACGTGTTAGAAGCAAGACTACTCAAAGAAGCTTTACTGGCTTGGACTTTCCTTATGAAAATCTCCTACTCTTTTGAGACCAGATCTAGTAG
This sequence comes from Gavia stellata, assembly GCF_030936135.1. Taxonomy (NCBI): domain Eukaryota; kingdom Metazoa; phylum Chordata; class Aves; order Gaviiformes; family Gaviidae; genus Gavia; species Gavia stellata. The sequence continues at coordinate 42,464,304 of NC_082598.1, forward strand.
TATGTAGAGACTTGTATTTCTGATGGCCTCTATTTTGTGAATCCAGCAGCTATACAGTGTAAAAATATCCTTTTCTGATTTGATACTAGCCCTAGAAACTGCACTTACATTTATATTCTTTTGCGCATATTTTCTGGTACTGCTGGCACTAACCCAGTATTTGTTCAAGATCTGATGAGAATCCTGCAATATAAAATACTTCTTTCAGGCATAAGAATGTGGCACTGAAAAAGTAAGCTATTTGTGTAGATAACTGGACTGGATACGATAAACTTTATGCCATTAAAACTGTAACAATCAAATTTAAAATACCTGGTTTCAGTATAACTTTTTATGCTAAAGCCATCATTTATGCTTATGGATGAGTGGTGGTAATATATTGATACCACAGTAGTAGTTGCAATTCTAAGCATATATAATAGCAGCCATTATCAAAACAATTAAATGTGGTACATGTGTGTAAAATTGCAGTATGCACAGCAGTAAGCTTGGCTCCCAATTCCGGTTGCTACAGTTCCTTCCTCAGTCTCTGCCTCCGAAGAGCTGGGCACTGCCCTCTGCACAGGTCCTTCACTCCAGCCATCGGATGGGCAAGACTGTAGTCAGGTCTTGCTTGTCCCTTCCCTTCTCCAGAGTGGCAGTGCCAGAACAAAGCTGCTGGGCTGAAGCAGCACGCGATCCGTGTGTCCCAGAAAACAGGGATCCCAGTCCCCAGTCACTGCCTACATCACTAATGAACATTGCACTGGTGGGGAACAGGAGTCTACTGAAAATGAAGAGGCTCTCATTCATGGCTCTCCTCACTCCCAAAAAACCCCAATTCACTAATTCTGTCCAAAAGATTGAAAAGTGTACAATACGTGCTATTGATAGCTATCTTTTTATTTAGTATCAGCATTTTGAATAACTTAAATGTTTTCCATCATTGTATGAATCCCTTAAAAGGTAGTTAGTACTCACATTTAATCATGATAACCTTTGTTGATTATGATTCACAAAAATCACTGGACTGACAGGTTTAATGGGCTATCAGTGTATTTTAAAAGTAATTTAAAAGCTAAGTCAGAAGATTCTGCATGAGGAAATTATCTCCTCTGAATGTATGCGCAAAACACTGATCATTTAGATTGCACGATCACAGTTTTTCAAGTGAGCCTCCACCTTACTCAGTATACAGGTCATCTAACATCACAGTCAGTTTTAAAAGACAAAGTATGAAATGAATTGTTCGGGTTCAAAAAATACTCATTGAATTTTCAGAACATGGTATTTCGGTATGCTGCAGAAACAGGGTCAGAAAAGAAATGTCCTTAGTTTCTCTTTCAACTGGCTTTTCGTTATGCAAAACCAGTTTCCACCTAATTAAATAGCTTTTTTAAAGTTCCTAATTTATTAAACTGCTGAGTCCTTGAGCCACAGGAAGGTTTCCCACCTCCTTTTTCAGACTCTGCCCTCCTATGTTACTTTTAAGTTATTTATAAATACATTTCTCCTGCAGCCTCTACCAGCAGGGCACCTTCACATGTTGGAATTTAATGAGGCTCAGGCACAAGTCATGAGTCCCTGAAGAAAAGTATTACCTGATCCACTTCGTTTATTTCTACCAATAATCATACCATTACCTACAGCTTCTGTTTTTAATTAGTGGTATCTAATGGTTAACACTAGCCAATTTGCATCCAATTATGTCCCCTGAAAAATTAGAAGTGGATGAAAAGGCTGAATGCAATTAATCATTCTGCAATGTGAATTTGCTTAAATGTCAAGGATGAATATATTGTGCTTTCCTAAATAAGATTTCATTGAAAACATACACTGTCTGGTTATGAAGCAAAAGCATGACGCTTCCCATGACAGTAAGAAATCTGGATATTAAACACTACACAATTACCAAATACATTCACAATATCCTTTTAATAACAATGAAAAAAATTACGTGACTGGTATCTAACTACACTCTGGGTTCACATGCTACAGAAACAATTAAAAACAATAAGCAAGATAACATTTTATGACACAGACAGAAGCTTAACGTTGTCTGAGACAAAGTTTGGGCTTAGTATGTGGTCTTTAGAATATAATTGCCTCATTTTTTCTTTCATTCTTAAGTAGTTTAGCTTTAGAAAACATTCTGTTCCAGCTTCAAAGCAGACATGCAGTGCTACTTAGTTATGGGATTTTTTGGACCACCATAACATCTTTAAGAAAACTTACAAATCATAGGAAACATTTACTTAAAAAAACCAAAATAACCAACAAAAAAACCCCCACCACTAAACACACACCATAAACCAAAACTTATTTAAACAGTGTCTTCAGCTTTTCCCCAATTTTCAGAGACCAAACTTGATCAGTCAGTATCACAGATGATGGCAACAGGGTGCTTTTCACGAAGAGCTGCTCCTTCTCATACCCCCCATCTCTCTGATAAACTCTGAAGAGATCTCATATAAATATAGAAATACTAAATACCATGGGTGAGAGTATTTTTTTCCTCCATGATGGCGAAATTATTTTGTCCCTAGGATAAGTTAGAGATCATTACAATAACTTGACAACTATTTTAAAGGTTAGTACTTGTATAGCAACTTGCAGCTATAAAACAGAGCAGCAGCCCTCTAAGCTTAACTTACAAAACTAGATTTATTACACTACATTAATTCATTCCTTCATCCCAATTTTTTAAAATTAAAGCACCATTGAACATATTGTGAAGATGTTTAAAATACAGTTAAGTTGATAGAAAACTTCTGGAAGAAGAAATCTTTTGGAAGAAGATAACAATGAAAACAGGGTTTAAGACAAGTGAAGATTCTAAATAACATTTTATATATCTTTTCTGATTTTTAGCAGGCAAAAAGCCAAGCTACTGACTTGCACAACCATACTTTTGCCCCAAAATACCAAAAAAAGTAGGCATCGAATAAAGTATCTATTTCAGTGGTACACAAACTAATAGTTTCTACGTGCATTCCTCACCTTTTTCATATCTCCTCTCTAGTTCTTCCTCTGCTTCAAACAATTTTTACAGTTCTTAGCCTTACTGTCAGGAGTTTCGTGTTCTTCTTCATAAAACCTGGGGCATTACTTTCTTCTCTTTATTGCTGTAGTCTTCCATGCCACTTTCTGTTTAGGACACAGGTCAATTTTTAACCTATCAATATTTTGTACTGCACTTTGGGAAAATGGGCAGACTTTAGAGGGGAGGAAAGATTATGCTGCAGACGTTAACTCGTTGGTTGTTTCCTCATGCTTGGAAGTATTGTTAAATTTTATTTGGCAAAAAATGTTTTCCTTTAAAATGTTAAATTATTTTTAGCTAGGTTCTTGTATTCATTACACCAGACATTCCACAAATAATTTGGTTTTGAGATACCTGGTGCTTGTCATCTCTGCTCCCACTCCAGGTGAAGTCATCAAAAAAGCTCCAAGATGCTATTTTAAGAAGTGTGGCTTGCCAGGACAAGTGCTTTGGTTTTGAACATGATATTCATTTACAGAAGATGTACTCAAAAACAATGCAACAATACTTCAATTCTGATCATCTGCAAGGAGCCCAAAAGGTTAGAAATAAGATGTAAAAAATACAATGCATTCAATTTTTTCCCCTTGGGATCATCAAGTTTCAATTAGGGTGGACTCATTATCATATAGCATTGGGTTACACTTCATGAAACAACCCGTAATGACCACCAGCAGACTTACCGTTTCAGGCATAACAGACTATCAGGTTTTTTAGCAGGAAAGTTTTTATGCTGTCTCCCTAAAGCTGTATGAATTCTTAGTGTCCTAGATACTGTAATACTAGCATTAAAAAAAACTTTCAAAAAAACCCTCTGTGCCTTTAGCTAGTTATTTCTTGATGAATTTAACACCTGCATACTTGTCTAACCCAACCAATTGCCTGAGACTAGTCATGCTTTTTGACGTCCAGTGGCCTAACGGAAGTTGAATATGTGAACCCATTTAATTTCCCTATTCACCACCATTTAGGAAAATAAGCAAATAAGTCTACCAAAAATGCATTTTATGATCAAAGGTAGATGGTATTGCAGTATAATGGCAAAATCTGTGACAAACTAATGAATTTGAAAGATTGCAAGTAAAGTATATACTACCAGGAAATAAATGCCACCAACCTCATAGGTATAAAAAAAAAAAATAATCACACTCCATACCCATTTGGAAACAGTCCAAGTTCTTTGGGGCTTGTGATATAAGTGGGGAAAACAGTCCCAACATATCTCTTTCATTGTTAGCATTATGGTTTATACACTACCCGCAGTCTTTGATCTTCATGCGTATTTAGTCCAGTGACTAGCTTTGACCATGATGACATCATAATGAACACAAAGCATGAGAACATTTTGACTCTCTGACAGAGGTGAAAGACCCAAAGACTGAAGGTGTGACTTCAAACAGTACGACGGAGTGTTACTGTAAGGCACGTCGTACTTATGTCCCTGCATTCCTTTTCCAGTCCTACAATTCCGCATTTCAGCAGTCTCTCAAACACAATCTTGTTGGGGCCTACTGTCAATATAACCAGTCCGGCCTTATTTGAAATACTTATCTTTCCTCTGACACTCTCCCTACTGTATATATTCTCTCATTTCTGATAACATCATCGTCCTTCGGGCCACGTGAGTGCACGCATCTTTGACACATCCCTGACCCACTCTCCTCAGACATCCAGGAACACGAACAACCAAGTACTTGGTATGTATCCAAAACTCACATTTTTACTGCCAAAACTTACTTTATACAAGTTTGACTCTCTATTAACTTATGTCCATAGAATTCAAACTAACCAGTTTCCACAGTGCTGTTTTCCCCAGTTCCCACTGTTTTAAGTGCCACTCCATTTGCATTCACACCATTGCTCCCTTTTTCCAGGTAAATAAAGTTCAAAACTTGTTCTCTTGTTTTCAAGGCTTTTCCTAATTCAGCATATTTGCTCTCTCCTATTGCACTGTACACTGTGACAAAATATTTAATGATCTCTGTTACTTACTTGCCCATTTGGTCCAAAACTCTTATGCCTTTTCCACGCAGAAACAACAGTTTCTTCTTTGCAATGGACCTTCATGGTTTTACCATGGTGCTAACAAGTTAGCCATACAAGATGATACAGCAAAATCAACTGCAGCACAGCAAAAGCAGTGGTTTAACTCTTTCCTGCACCATTGCCTTTTGGCTTTTTTGTAGCTGATGAATACAGAGTCAAGAGGGAATGAGGTGACAATCAATTCACTTGAGTGGACAAGAACGTTCTCCTCTGCTAGTCACTCACACTGATTTCCATAAACTTCCTTCCTTGTCTTTCACCGACATGTTCACTGCTTATTTAGATAAGCTTGTTATACAACTGTCTTAAACTTCTGATACTTAGAAAAGTAGGAGACTTAGTCCTATAAAACGCTCTAAGTATGTGCAGACAAACCAGCTACAAGAAGTTAAATTAGGATATAATTTTACCATACAGCATTGACAAACCAGAATCACCTATGTGCACATAGTATCAGAAACAAATTTATACCACCCTCAGTTTGGCCTGCGATAGATTGCATACATGCCCATCCCCTCAATAATAACTTTTGTAAAATAGTACATGGAAATGAATTAGACATTCAGGAAGGATTGCACCCTCTTCTTTCTTTTCAGAACATAAATTTCTGCTTGTAATTAAATTATAAGTCAAAACACACATATTAAATGAAATATCTGGATTGTCTGGATTATTTGCAAGAGAAGGATTTAAATATTTAAGTCTTACTTAATCAGTAGAACGAGGTCTCTAATCAGCCTTCCTCTAAGGAGAAAGTTCATGAAAGGAGCCATACGGCAAGCCATTTGTGCTGCAGACGCTTTTACTAGGCATTCTCAACAACCGATGGGCCAAACAAGTAAGCAATCCGTGGTATGTCAGGCTCACTTAAGTGCAGTGAGTTTCCGTACTAAAAAAAAAAGAGATTTCTTTATTTCATGTTGCCACGGAAGATTTTAATATGGCCATGCAGTTGTGAGTATCTCCCACATTTTGGACTGGTCCTTTCACTCTTTAAAACCTTTTATTAGGCCCTGAAACTAAAATGTGGGCCTCAACCACATCCATATCAACAGCTGATGTGAGGAGCAGTGAACTGGGGGGGTGAGTGATGTCCCAGTAACTTTTTTAGCAAATTTTTTAAAAATACACCAAACGGGTTCATCTATATTCCTAAAAATCTCAAATCACCTACAGTGAGAGTTAGACTATTGATTTTTCATGAGTATTTGATGTCAAGAAGAAATTGCCTAGAATAAAAATTAAGCATGAGGAGTCAGCATACCCAGGATTATAAACCCATTTAAGTCACTTGATCACTATGACCTTGTCTGTGGTAGGAAAATTAATACTGATAATTCAGTATCAGGGGAAGCATTAGGTTAGACAAAGCCAAGGCAGTGTTGCTACTGAGAGGGCAAGCTTCCTCGAGCTACTTTAAACAAACCCAGCTCTTTCTGCTCTTACTGTCTTTGCTCATTTTATGAAGAATTTGACTGCAAACTCCTAACTCCCACACTGCAGCTGTGCACAGCTTTTGTGCACAAGCAGTAATGAAATAGCCCAGAACCAACACAAGGTTGCATATACTTCTTTGTTTTGTAAAGTAAGAAGCAGGGGACATGGGGCAGATGTCACCCACCCTCAAAGGTGCAGAATAGCTGAAACCAAAGGAATAGAAAGCAGTAATATACTGCTGATATAAGCCAACACTGAGGTACTGGCCTCCAAGGTAGAAAGTAAATGGGGGAAGGATTGTGTTGGGGAGGTGTGTTTTGGGGTCAGTGCTTCCTGAGGCTATTTATGAGGAGCACAGTGTTCCACTTGCTTGGGGCTGCATTTGAAGTCAAGATCTAGCCTGTAGGCAGCAAGGACTGGCTCTCCATACATAAATGTACTTTCTTAACAGCATATCAGGTTACTATGACATTGTTTATAGAGCCAAATGGGGCTGTGGACTGGGTATCCTTTGGAGATCAAGTACCCAAAAGTGGGAGTCAGCAGCAGAGCAGAGAACAGACCCTGCAAATCCAGCCTTTCCTCTCAGCTCTGCCCTGGGCACTGCCATGTGCCTCTCCTCCCCAGCACCCCAAAATGGAGCAGACAAGCAGAGGGTAGGGATGTCAATCAGAATGTCTTAGCCTGCAAATGAAAAAATTTAAGATGAAAGAAATCTGTAACGGTTGTCTTTATTATTAACTAAAAATAACACAGAAGATTACTGTATATGAGCACTCCAGAGACAGAGATCAGCTGAACCCTGGGTATTCCCTTGGCACTGACAAAACAGACGCACAATTGAGCAGAGTCTGTGATGATGTTTGCAAATGACATAAAACACCCAGTTAATTAAGCTTTCTACTCTAATGTGAAATCAGAGGAAGTCTATTCATTGACCTAAATGTTGTTCTCCTTTTTGTTCTTTTACTATCTTAGGAATTATGAATTCTAATAACCTGATGACTTAAAGCCACATTTTACTGAACTTCCCACCCACAATATTGCCATGGATCCTCAAATTGATAGATCTTGAAATGACACGTTAAAGGCTTTCTCTACAAGATACAGTGTTAGAGAAAGCCTCTGGCCTATACAGGAATACTCAGAATTGCATTTACAGAGCACACATCTGTGATTTGATGGTTTTCTATGCCATGCTTAAGTGCCTAAAAAGGCAAGTAGGCACAATTTTGGTGATGCTGGCATTTTCGAAGCTGCGACCAAACATACCTTGGTACAGCTATTTCTCCCTATCAGCATCCTCAAGTTACCCTAAATACTGCTCGTACCATGCACAGGGATCATAACCAGAAATTACAACCTTCAAACCACCTCCTCTCTTTGTCCTCAGCAGCCTGTTGGTCCCTGAGTACTTCAGTAGCATTTTACTGTATGGGGATGCACCTATCCCACTCATGAGCCTGACAGTACAGTTTCCCATATGGCATCCTTAAAGCAGACCCAACTCGGGCATATGGACCAAGCACAGCAAGTGAGTGGGAGTATGTTCCAGTCAGTTAAGCTCACCCACTTCTCTCCAATCTACTGACTTAGCCAAAATACCAGTTATTGGGACAAATCTCTGTTTTGTATAACTCAATTTAAGATAGTGCTCCCATACCATAGTCTTCCTAAAAGTGGGCTTAACCAACTGAAGCTCTTAAGATTTACCTTTACAGATCCACATATTACCCCAGTAATTATTTCAGTTATTTTCCACAATCTCCCAAGAAATCTGAATAGCATGCTGATCTCCATGCTCAGGGCCTGATTCACATTATGCTCAATTTCAGTGCAGCCTCTCTAATTATACCAGGGACCATTTCAGTCCAGGTTTACTCAGTAGTCTTAAAGCCACTTAGCTGAGCCATTAATTCTCTTGATTTATCACCAGCCTTTTGATTGACTTCAGATGCTTCTCATTCCCTTCTAGCAACCACTGTACAAAGGTTTTCTATGTTCCACTTATTGTACGTACAGGCACTGCATGGATTTTTTTTTTATTCTGTTGTGCCTTTGCCATAACTAAACGCTGTGGAAAAGTTAGATTGCTTGAATGTGCAAGAGTGCTGCTCACATGTCTCCCTTCCCTCCCTCAAACTTTCCACTGCATATACAGCAGCCAGGCCTGAAATTTTCAGATAGAAACATACATCACAGTCTTATCTATAAACAAACATTATATTCTAAGCGGAAAACGAAAATATTCACCCAGCCTCCTCCAGTGGTTCTGCTCATGAGTGTTTCCTCGAAAGATCATTTCCCATTTATTTCTTCCTTCCGGATACAGCCTTTTAGCAGTTGGTTTGACTTCTCCATTATTCATGTCGGCATTTTTGACCTTACAAACTTTCAATGAAACACTTTAGCCAACATCTTACAAGTAACACCCACACACCCCCAAATAAATTGCATACTTTCCAACTATTAACTTGGTCACTCCACCCCAAAACTCATTTCATTAAAAATTGAAAATGTTTATTTTCGGTGAAGCCGTGGTGGCAATCAGGATCTTTAACAGATGACTCTAGACTTTATGTAACTGCATACAGCTAAAAGGCTTATCCAAACTTTACTTCTCTCCTATACTACTGACCTATTTTAATGGTGACCTACAGAGTAACACAACTGAGTAGACCACAGAGGATTTACATTATCAGCCCTTGTGGCTTGAATATTTGCTCAGATCTTATCAGAAAACAGTTTGGCAGTGTTCATGTTCAAATGTTAGATTATGCAGACATTTCCAGTGCTCTGGTGTGGTAGCCTCATAGGGAGGCAAAGCCCACCTCTCATACTTCAGCAAAACTGCATCACCCCAGGAGCTTTTACACACATCCTGTGTAGCTTCTGGTACACTGTTGTACTGTTGAGCTTCTGGGGGGCAAATTATCAGTAAATTCAATGGACACTGAGGCTTTACATAAGAACAAGTAAGCCAGATATATTTTGCTTGCAAAGACCTACACATGCAGACACCTACGGGAAAAGATTATCTGTACACACATAGACCAACCTCCATCCCCTGTACATAGGAGTGTTTTTGCTGTCTTAGTTCTACAGCTATCATGAAGAGTTGCCTACCAGGCTGTAACTGTACTCAGTGGTTAACTCTTCTCCCTACTCTTAGACAACTGTACAGAAGAGAATTCAATATTTTCAGTAAGACAAGAAGGAAGAAACTTAAGCCAGTTCTACGTTCCTGTCTCTTCTTCCCACTTACACATGTATACAGGCATCACAGCCAAGGATTATCACACATTGCAAGGTTAGCTGTAATGAAGGAAAAGTAGTCTGTGGTATTCCTAATTCTGTCCCAGGGTGCTTCCATTAGCTGCCAAGTTAGGAAAAATGAAGATGCAGGAATTGAGCTGAGGGCCTTTTTCCTCTTGTATCCACTTTTAGAAGAATAAACCAGGAAACCCAGCAGGACGTGGGGTGCTAACAGGATGGAATTGAAATAAAAGTCCAGTCCTGAAACTGTGAACCATTACACAATTGACATTTAGCCAAGATCAGGACAAACATGCATGTCAGATCTTATTTAAACACATAAATAACTTAAAATGGAATGAATTAATTTCTTCCAGATGTCTTGTCATTTATTTTCAAGTTTCATTTTATGCACTGTCCTGAAGTTCAACAAGTCTACAAGTGAGCAAAGGTTAGCAGGTTGAATTTACAGGGGTTGGGGGGGTGGGGTTGGAGGGTAACTGTGGGAAAGCATGTAAAATTTCAATAGAAAACAAAGTTTTTAAGGTGTTACCTACTCAAATGCACATACCTCAAGGTGCCTAGGAATTGAAATTCTTCAGGAGAAAAGGCACTTTGACCTTCTGAATACACTGCTTGCCTTTCATACACAAGAAAAGAATATTTTATAGTCTTATGCACTCCCCCACCCTTTTTCTTTGTGCCAGAGTAAGTAAAAAAATGGAGAAACAAAGAACAAAGTAAAATATATTACTTCAAACTAATTCAGAGAAACCTGGAAAGCTGTCAGGAATAACAGTTTAGGGGCTCAGAGAAGCGCTGAAGTCGGGGTGGGGGGGGACGGGAAGGGGGGAATGCAAGCAACCAACATTAATTTGTGCACTGCAGTGACCTTGTGAATGTTGTGAAATCTTTTATGCACAGTCCCAAACAGAATTTTTGCCTCGTGATTTTTTCACCTGAGCGCCGGTCAGGTTTAGAGGGGAGGAGAGACTTGGGGTTTGATAAACGAAGATCTGAATTTAGCTTGCCATACACCGAAACCAATTAAATCTGGTTGAGTGGCTCAAGAGACATTTTTCGTTTTCTGCTGAATAATCAGAAAGTATTAATAGTACTTTGAGAAAAAAAATATGGAAAAAGTGTGCTCAAGGGAAAGAGAAAATTTTGAATTGATGGAAGTTTAAATGAAGTGAGTGGTTTCAAGGAACTTGAAAAAAATCACAATGCAGTATCTCTCCAATACTGCTAGCCTGTATATAAGGGACTTTTTTCTAAAACAATGCTTTATAAAAGAGAAAACAAATGCAAAAATTTAACAGAATTAGAAGCCAGGATAAGAATACCCTTCTTACAGACAGGTGTCATTGGGATCCTAAATGTTAAGCTCTATGAAGCAGAGACTACCTTTGCTTTAGTTCTATGTATATCAAACAATGAGTCCCTAAATCCACCTGCTGAAGCTGCATAAATAATTAATAATTGATGAAGAAATAAATTATTCCATAAAGCAACTTGCTTCCTTCAAGCCAGATATACATAGAAAGCTTGGAGTTCAAGTTTAACCTTGTAACAGCTTGAAGAAACATTAACTTTTGACTATTCAAAGCACAGCATTACAATATTGAGCGTGCTGCAAAAAATGCCAACAAAACCAGCTCTCAAAAGCACACCCTCTTACTGTGTTGAGAGACCAAAGAATTTTAAAGGAAAAAAGGACTAGTATGCAATATTCCATAAGGCCTCAGACCTTTACTTACACGCCAAAATAAGACAGAGGGATAAGAATAATGTTTCAAAAAGCAGACAATGAAAAGGAAAGATATGATCCTTCCGTTTACCAATATGATGCAGGACAGTGAAATATTTGTACTCCTCCAGCCCAGAGCTTTTACTCACCACCATGCATTTTATGATGACAGGCATGTTTCAGCTGGTGCAATCTGCTGATTAACAAACAGGTGGAAATCCACCAACATGACATTGCACTGCAGGAAAAGATCCATAAGCTTCCCGACTCATTCAGCCTAGCAGCAGTATTAGACACTTCTAAGACAACTTACACCTCACAGCAAAAGTTGCAAAAGATTTTCAGCTGAGCTATGACTACTTCATGGCAGATCATACCTCTAAGAAAAGAGCAGGTCTGGGAGAGTTCATTAGGGCTTGGTTACGCTTTAAGTTACATGACCAGTTTTTGCCAACATAACCAAAAGCTAATTGATAACTGCTGTCATTGTAGCAACGATAAGAAAGCTGACTAAACTTTTTCCATTTTTCAAGTAGATTTTGCAGCCTGCACTGGTCTCCACTGCACTTCATTCAAGCAGTACATCACTGCCCAGCAAGAGCTTGGTACTCCTGTGCAAGCTTCACTCATAAAGCAGGCATTCACTACAGGTAGGCATATCCAACCACTCCTGGCATTCCTCCAAAGCATATACACAGCATATGACTTTTGTGCATTTGAAGCAGCAAAGGGAGAGACTTCTTTTTAAGTAAACTTTGTATAGAAAGCTTGGTGTAGGAAGTCCGAAAGTTGCAGTGACCTTAAAAAAGCAGCAATTGCAAAATACACCCTTGAAAGGAGCTTTGCAAAAAAATGCCAATAAAAACTATTTTGTATAAGTAGAAATACAGTATTTAAATCTATATACTGTATTTACTGCAAGTTTAATTTTTAAAACGGTCCAAGTCCACTCATACTTGAAGTCAATACCATTTTATAGGTTATACATTGGTTGCAGCAGTATATAGGCAGTGAATGTTTTGCAATAGGCTATTCATTGTAACTTCAAAACAATGCAACATTCTCATACACTTAAAACATCTTTTTCAAAACATGTCTGAAGTATCTGAATAACGTGGCTTTTTGTAACTTAACTGTCATTTTTAACAGCAATCATTTACTTGTTCTGCTCCTTGTTTTTTATTATGCCTATCTCACTTCCAGCTTTATCCATACAAAGAGTAGAACTAAGTATCTCGGGTCTTTGCTAGATAGCAGAGTTGAGACGTGATGATGTAAAGAGAATGCAAATATTTCCAAGTTGCGTCCAAATGAAGATACAGGGAAAACCTTTACTTCTCGTCTGAACAACCTAACAGTTCTTTAACTTCACCAAGCTGACTACTTCCTACCTTAAGCACTAGCTCTCTTACTTACTAAATGCTCTCCTATAAATTCAAGCATTTTCAGTAAAATGATAATAAGGAATTATCTGAAGTTAATCAGAAAGATTCTATAAATTAATTATGTGTCAAATAACCCATATCTTCCAAACAATGCTGACGCCAAAAAAGCCTGTTCCCTCTGTTAAATACAGATTTCTAAGTCTTTTCCTAACCAGTCTAACTTTTCTATCAATAACTTGGCTAACTTTTTCAAACTCATTCTTTTTTGCATTTTAAATCCTTGCAAGGAAATAACTACCAACTGCAACCACTTGTTTCATGCTACAGTCCTTCAGCAGAACCACAGTAAAAACATACACTATCAGAGAGCCCACGATTAAGTGTAGCAGGAAAAACCTACAGCTGTCCTCCATGTACTTCATGTGATAAAAGAAAAGATGGTCTGAACAGTGTCCAAATTCAACATCTATTTATTCCAAATGCTAGCTCAGAGAAATAGACTGTTTCTGCCTCTCAATCTGCACAGATCCCCTTGCCATCAACTCCAGACCCCTGCCTTTGCTTTTCCTGTCCCTTCTCCACTGTACCTTGTCCTCCCATCGGGATCTCATTGCTTGCTCTCTACTCACACGCTTCTGGGACACTACATTAAAGGAGAACGCTCTTATCCTTCCTGGGGGCATTTCATGGAGCAAACAGGCAGCCCCAAAGCAGGAACAACTTTGTTTTCCTGCCAGACCTCCACAAAACAAGTCAGTGGGTTCTTAAAAAAAAAAACACACCACACCCTCCTTATTTCACAAATATGCAGTCTTTCACAGATCATTCCAGCCTGTTTCGTGTTTATAGGACTCCTAATGTGACACTGTTTTCACAGCCAAGAAAAGGAGATAAAATTTCTCATACATGTCCTCTAAGAAATAAGGTCAGAAAGTAAAAGGAAATAAAAAAGCGTCATGGGTCAAAATAATTCTTGTCAAGGCTTGCTATTTTCATTGAAGAGTCTCTTTTCCTGACTGACCCAGCTTCTTTCCTCTTCCAGCCTCTGCATGATGGGAGAGGACTTGTTAACATTCCCAGGAGCTGTTTAAACTACTGTTATGGATAACTGCTATTGCTGGCCAACTGTGAGGTTCATTTCAAGAAGACTTGGGAGCACAATTATTCTTACTTCATTTAGACTGGATTGTCATTTCAACTACTCTCCTAGGTGCTTTATGACCATACAACTTCACAGTAGCCAGAAAAGGGAGTCCTTTTTCAGATGAACTGTTTCCATCTAGAAACTGCAGTTATAATCGCAAAAAGCTATGGCAGTACTTCTTCAGCTGGAAAAATTCAACACCGTCAGAAATATTTCAGATTTTAGTATTTCAGAATTTGCTTGAGTTGAGACATAAAAAGTCCTATTGACAACATCAATGGCTTTTTTCCAAATTGAATAAAGCATCTCTGTAGACACACATATCTTCTTTCTGCTCACAGAAGAAACAGAGGAAAAAAAAATATTTATTCCAACAATTGGAATAAATAATTATTTATTTTGTTTATGTTTCATCTAGGTTTATGTTTTATTTTGTTTATGTTTCATCTAGGACAACACTTTTGTATTCATGAACTATATAAACTCATTTTTCCATGCCCTTAATCATGTGATTAGCCTTTTGCAATACAATCTTGTAAAAACTGAATTTCTCCAATTCCTGATACACAACTTCTTACATAAAAATTAATAAAAAAAGAATTATGCAAGCAGAATTTCAGCAAAATGCTACACAGAGGTCCAAGGTCCTGTAATTCAGATTCTTATAAAGATGCACACAGTGTAATTTATTATTGAGTACAGGGATAAAGAACACATTTTCTTCTCACCTGATAACAATTAAAGGAAATAGCATTGTGCTAAATTTACCATTAACACAAATAATTATCCAATTTTAAAAAGTGTCTCCTCATTTACCAGTTTACAGTATTTTTTTATTCCTTTAGGTATGTTTACATTTTATAACTGTAAAATATTCTACCCTTTTCCTGCTTACTAGCTGCTTTGACAGATAACATTTGCAAGAACTATGTATGTACTTGGTGAGTACCAGGTTAAGGATTATAATTTTCTTCTTGCATTTAATACAGATTGATCATTCCCAAATACACCTGACATTTTAGAATAAGCATTTATTGCAAGCAGCAAAGAACCAAGAGGGAACACTCCAGATCTAACTTGAAATCCAAGCTCAGGCATTCAATTCAATATGTGACCTCGGGCAACAGACTTGACCTCCTTCTGGTTCAGTCAATTCAGCTGGCTAAGAGCAGGAAATCATTGAAAACCAGATGCTGCATCTAAAAGCAGATCTTCCCCAGGTAAATAAATTACAAAAGAGCCACAGGGATGGAAGAATACAGTGTTTCTTATTGTAAGAATCAGGAAGGCATATGGATGTAAATTGGAAATAAGCAAGAGGGCTTTCAGCCTCAAGCTTTACTTTGATATTTCAAAACCAGCATTTGTAGTGCTGTAAAGATACTAAGATTTTTGTGATGTAACTAGACTGCAAGGTTAGACTATCTTTACTCAAATGTATTCAGATCGTGTAGCCAAGGATGTTTCTTTTATTTTGCCCAAATTACTGTTCACAGACATGTGAAGTATTAATACCAACACCTGATTACATCTGTAATACTGTAGGATAATGTCCAAAATTCAACTTCTAAGGACTTTAGGAACTATTGTAAACGGAGGCCACGGTTATTCTGGAATAACTAGGAGAGTGTGGGTCTCTCCTTCCTGTAAAGAGGAGAATGCTTGCAACTTCCTAGCATCTCTTCCTCTTTCCCTGCATCCAGCTCACATCAAGCCACTTCAGACTACGGCTGTGGTTGCTAGAGTTACGAGCGCAAAGTCCACATAGGTTTCAGAACAGAAGCTACATATCACAACCTGTTCCACCAACATAAAACAGAAAAGAAAGAGGAAAGGTTTATATTTGGTTCAATTTTCCCACATCTTGGAGAATGGCTGCTATTACTCATCCAGGTCTCTAAACACTTTAGAGCAAACTGTTAGCACACACAGTCAACTTCTGATCTGACCTTTGGACAAATACAATTGAAAATATTAATGGAGAAGACACAATCCTGTGGCTTGGTTAGGTCATTGATAAACAGGCTGGAGGAAAGAAGAATCTGATTTGTTAAGTGTGGCTTCGGAAAGGTATTAAAATGTACAGGAGAGTTTCCCACAATGTTAAATAACTGACAGTAGAGAAGGTTCTGACTATGGTGATGATACAGCAGGACACGGGAATATCTTGATCTCCCTCTAGACAACTATTGACACCACATTCATCACAAAGATCGAAAGACGTTTGCCAAAAAAGTGAAAGAATTTATATCTACCAGCAGCCTGGGTATCAAGAATTAAAAACTTGTTTATAATCTTTAACTTTTACAGGAATGTAAATAGCATATTATTACATTCCATAAGCATTTTATATAATCCTATAAACATTTCAATGTGTTCTTGGTTGATTTCTCTGACATGAAACTGTCCTGACATAAGCAATAGGTTAAAAGCATACAGGTAACACATGTACCTTTTTTTATAGATTATTTTGGTAGAAAAAGTCTTCATGAATAGATTTGTTCATTTATGCCTACCTAACAAAATATCAACTATTTATAGTGAAACACTTAACTAAGGCAGGTGGGAAGGACAGGCTTTCAGGGTAAATTACCAGCACCTGGAAAATAAATTGCTAGAAATCAACAAACCAGTATTTTTTTGTACAGAAATTTAAGACAAAAAATAACCAGTCTCAATAGTTGTAACATTTGAACTGGGAACCCAAAGGTAGACTCGTCTTCTGATTCTCATCCCTTCCACAATTCAGAAAAGGTTCTGTACCACACAAACCAATGGTCATGCTTTCCTAGAGCTAAAACAACTATCAGGTTCAGTAAGCATGCAATTTCTCACAGGAGCCATGAAATAGCTACACACTACAAAGAATGAGCCTGAGCAGGCAAGTTCTGTTACATCTGTTCACTCCGTATCACTCTCTTGTCCAAAAACTATACACAAGTAGGAATAATTTTTTTGCCTTTATGATCAAATGTCTTGGGAATTGTATTGTTTTCAAACGCAGGCGCGTCTGTGCATATGGGTGTGTACATGTGCATCCATACATACATGTATTTTAAGTAAGAGAGGAAAAAATACTGCAGCAAAGGTAATACATTCAGTCTGAGGACATCTGGGTGCAATACTGATTCTGACACAAACTTACTAGGCCACACTGAACAAATTCTCTGGTTTAGATTAATACCTACACATAAAATTTTGCTATGTACTGTTATCACTTCGCCTGGAAATCTAAATTCTCTATCAGATACTTTCTCTTTGCCACTGTATGTATAAGGAAGAAACACAGAAGGATACTGACCTAATTTGAAATAGCTGATAAAAGGGTTACCATAAAATAATTCTAATCAGTGTTGACACGTAGAGAAAGGACTACAAAAAAGTTTCAGAACAAAAAAAAATCACCTCTCCTTTAGTGGAAAAAAATGGAGGGGAAAAAATGGAGTTTGCTTCTTATAAATAGATACAAAATGTTAGAACAACTCCTCTTTTCCTGTAATCAAGATTGCAGATAATACAAACTGTTATCTTTCTATATCAGATAATTTAGTAATGCCATTAACTGTTTAGTTTTCCCTTTAAATATCAGTCCTTGTAGAGAAGGTCAATACAAGCTTTTAACATGACACTAGAAATAAATGACAAATTTAATTCAGGCTTGCATCATCCCACTTCCTGGAAGTGCTTGATTTCCTGAACTCAATTAAGAAAAGGCAGCATACCAGGAAAATAAGTGTTTTTACTATACACCCCTTTGCAGCAAGGTCCAGAAAATTTAGGCACCATGAATATGAATCCTTGGAGCATTTCTATGTAAGTATTGAGCACTCCGAAACTCCATGTCAGGCATGCGGGCTCCCTATACAGTGTACAGAAACAGGCATCCTAAAATAGGATCCAAATAGCCAGTACAAAAAACATGAAATAAAAAAAAGTAAGAATACCTTCACTCCCTTACTTCTGATTTGGTGCATTACTTCTTGCCTACCAGGCAGTTCCTTCCTCCACTTAAGGAGTCCCAAACCTAGTATTTGTTTCCTGAAGTCCATCTCCTACGCTCGGTCATTCAGGGATTAAGCAAAGGGATATCATGTGTCATTTGAGAAATAAGGGCAGCTCCTTCCATTTCTGTACTGAGATCAGAACTTTGTTTTGGTCAAAACCCATACAACCTTCCCCGGCAGAGTGCACTACCTGCTAGGTTGGGAGCTATTCCGGAACTATGAAGCCTCGCTAAATCTTTGAGGTGAAAAAGCCTGCAGAAGCTTTATATAGATGCAACATATGGGAGTGGGATCGCTTTTGTCTGCCAAAATGTAAAATGAGTTATTGAATGACGGGGTGTTAATTCATTTTTCATTAACTCATTTTTCTTTTGCCTTAATTCTGCAGCTATATTGTCACAACTTATGGCTGTTCATGGATTTAATAAACCTAAAAGCACAATCACAAGATGAGCAAGTAATAGTTACAAGGGATCAGGAACAAGCAGCCACCACTTAATGAGGACTGTAAGTAATAAAAGCTTTGATTTGCATTAAGAATTTCCAGTCGTCTTGAGATATTCCAAGAAAGGAAAGATGTATGCTAGAATGTTCTCACAAACAAAAGAGAAGTGAAGTTATCACTGAAGCTCCTATTCAGATTTTGTCCTTCCAGGGTTCCAGTCAGTAACTGAGTTTAGGGTTTCCAGGATAACACTTTTGGAGTTAGGTATCTACATTTCACCATTTCCTCCTAAAATAATCCCTCTTTTTTTCTTTACCTGGCACTCAGAAAAAAAAAAAAATTAGATGTGATTCCCATTCTTCCTCTTTTCCCTGATGTCTTCAAATCAGTCATGAGGAACCCTGTTCAAAGGGAAGCCACCAACTGAAGTCTCCCCAGGGTTGTACTGCCCAAGACATTTGAAAAGATGCAAGAACTCCCATTTGTCACTGAAGCATAACGACCACAAGTACTTTTAAGTCCTGAAAGGTCTTTGAAATAGCTTTACAATTTAGTGAACATGGTAAGATGTTCCAGCTTTCAATTCCCACAAAACAGCTGGAAGAACTGAGACTTGGGCACTCCCAAGTCTAAGAAAAAAGATCTGAAAACAGTGTTTGGAAAAAAGTCTGAATGTGATAGCTGGGTCCTGTAAGTAAATATATAGCAGTGATGTACATGCAACAGTCTCAGGGCTTCATGGGAAGAATGCAACAGGCCAAAAATCAAAAGTAGGATCTTTTGAATGCCAAGAGAATTGTGTTGAATTTAGGCCATATGCAAGTCATAAATGGCTGTATTCAAAACGGATTTTAGAAAAGAAGGTTGAACAGAGGGAGAGAAAAATTAACACAGAATTGAGAAAAGCAACAGGAGTCTTAAATGAAAACTGGGGCATTTAACATATCTAAGGAAAAAATCAAATACTAATTGGACAATAGTGATAACAAGAACAATCACAGTGATTTAACAATATTGTATTGCTTCAAAAAATGATGTCAAATTATATTCAAAGAATGAGTTCAGACAAGAGACAATAACTGACCATTAAAAATGACCTCCAAATTGTTTCCAATTATTTCCTAATGTCAACAAACCACTAACTGAACTATATGAAATGACATTGCCTTAACACCCAGTTAACAGTTTGCTTCAACAACCATAAATACTGCACTATCTTTGTATCAGATAATTAGTGGCAACTGTAAGATCTGTAACAAGCTGCACATTAAGGTTGGCTTAAAGTTAGTTCTTATTAAGCAATGGGGATACATTCATACAGCAAGTCATTTTGCAAGATAAGAGATGAACTCACTAAACATTTTTATTCAATATAACTGCTGAAAGACTGACAAAACAAAGGACTCATCTACAAGAATATTCAACAATATTATCTAGAATATTCTGTATTTCTGCAACACATGATGTCCTGGTTCTGAAGAGGATCCGGATGACATATTTGCACTCCCAAGCCAACTTTGAGATCTGTGCACAGAAAGGCTTGGAAATCATTCAAACAGTATGTAGAATATTAAGAAAAGCCCAAATTCCCAACATACAGAAAGTGGTACTTGTCTATGAAATCCAACAAGACACAATAACTAAAACTTGCTGAGAATCTGCTCCTCAAAATTATATATCATGGCATTCACGGAAGAGCAAAGCTCCTTCCCATCTCAAGTTTATTTAAGAAACAATTCCGCAGTAAGTATTTGTGAACAAGGCAAAGCATCAATTATTGGTCATCGACAGAAAAGAAAGAATAGCCCCATTACATGCCTTATCAGTTTAGGTAATGGTTGAACGGAGGCACCAACTCGGTTTTCGGTCTCAGAGAATGAACCGCTTATGCACATCCAACAAACATCTTTGAAAGCAAGTAAACATAAGACGTATATAAACTTTGGGAGAATAAGTACTTTTCAATCTTCCTCTGCATTCTTTCTTCCTTCCTCAATGCAGGTACTTTTTAAAATCTTAGTGATGGGAACAATACATGTTCTTCCTCTGCGTGACAGAGTACATTCTTCTCAACAATATCAGCTGAGAAGAGATCCAACCATCAATTAATAACATCAGTAACCCTTTTAAAAATCAAAGCTGCTTTTCCAATCTACTACTAAATTTTCATAATGTAATTTTCATATTTTCATTTTCCATCCAGCTCTGCTACTTATACCACCTTAACTGGTGTGCAGGATTAGATCGTCTTGTAGATGGGTGTTATGGTTGAAACTGCCCACCCGGCCACTCTGAATCCTCATATGTAAGAATAAAGTTATATGGCTAAAACACAATTCAGACCCTGACTGGACTCTTTTTAGAGCCAGTTTCAATTGTCTTCAAAATGTTAAGGGTATCTACTTCCTGACATTGACCATATCTTCAACTGTAAGCACATTATTCTTTTCAAAGACATTGAACAGACTATTTAGGACCACTGAAGCACAAGACTCTCAAATACTCTAGTTGGAATTCAGGAGTTTTTTTGAGAGAATTGGTGTTTAAAGTCTTGCAAAAAGAGGTATATGACAAAAGGAAGCAACTGCTTCCTATCTCCAATCTAAACCAGATTATGTAGGCAACAGAAATGTCTGACAAAATCATCCTGGTGCACCAGGGCTCTCATCCATCACAGAATTGTCTCCCACTATTTCTGTTCATGCTTGCTAATCTACTTATTCATACTAAGGATTCATCAGTTATAAAAATCCAAATCAAATATCTTGTCTACATCCTAGGAACAATTACAGAATCCCAGAATCACTGAGCTTGGAAGGGTCAAGCTGGAGATCATAGAATATCTCAGGTTGGAAGGGACCCATAAGGATTATCAAGTCCAACTCCCTGCTTCTCACAGGATTACCTAAAACTAAACCATATGACTAAGAGCATCACCCAGACACTCCTTGAACTCTGACAGTCTTGGTGCTCTGACCACTTCCCTGGGGAGCCTGTTCCAGTGACCAAGCACCCTCTCAGTGAAGAACCTTTTCCTAATGTCCAGTCTGAACTTCCCCTGACACAGCTTCATACCATTATGATCACCTACTCACCTACTCTAACACCACCTGCTCAAATCACCACGGTCATCCACAGCAGGCTGCTCAGGACTGTGTACAGTTGTGTTTTGAATATCTCCAAGGATGGAGTCTACACCAGCTGTCTGGGCAACTTGCTCCAATGTTTGATCACCTTCACAGTAAAAAAAAAAGTTTTTTCTTACAAATTTTCTGTATTTTGGTTTGTGCCCATTGTCTCTTGTCCTGTCACCAGGCACCACTGAGAAGAGCCTGGCTGCACCTTCTTTACACCCTCCATTCAGGTATTTATACACATTGATAATATTCCCCTGAGCCATCCTCTTCCCAGGGATTGAGGTGAGGCCATGCATATATGGTATTTTACAAATAAAGTAGATATTTTAATTAGGAAGCTTATCTTTCAGAAATGTACAAGAATAACACTGAGAAAATTGTTAGCAAAATTGTTGCAATTCAAGGTAATTTCATTTATAATCAACTATAAGCTCAACATTGTATGAAACTGGAATTGCACTGGCATCTTGATCAACAGGATCCAAGAAATGGCAGTGAAGAAAATGCCATTTAAATTCTGGCAAAGTTCATGCCAATATCAAGAGTAGAGCCTGCTTCTATTATAAGAGACACTGATTCTGTCAGCATCAAAGCATAACAAAGAACGTATGAATTTCAAGACCTTTAATAAAACAATGACCACTGAAAATCCTTACACTTCAGTCTTTGGTTAGCCCAGCAAATAAATAGCAATTTCCCAAATACTGTGTTGTCCTTGTGGGTTGGGAAAATAGTAATGACCACAGGTAAGACACTCCCAAGCACAGATTAAGCCAACTTATTGTTTTCCACTGGCATCCAAAATATCTTAGATCAACAGAAGACATGTGATGAGTGTATATATATTCAAGTCTAAGCCAGGAAACAGAAATTACTCTGACATCTTGTAATATAGCTCCCAAGAAGGTACAGAACTGACTCAAACCTGCCTGGACTAGGATGCACTTTGGGTACCTGACCTCTCCACAGCAAAGAGTTCTTCCTAGTCAATACAGCATAATCCCTGTGAAGGCTCATCCTACTCCCATCAGGGACTGGCCAGAACTGAAGGCCCAAAGACACCAGAAAGCTACTTTTGTACTCTGCTTTCCCCTCGAAACTATAACTATAAAGCCAATTCAACACAATATTTCAACAATTACAGCTAACTTTTACTTCTGCAGGCTGATGTGGCAAAAACCATCCCCATGAAGCATGCAGTACACAACCACGAGAGGATTCTCAGACTGCACGAGAACATTACCTACTACTGGAAATTAGTTTTAATGAATCTTTGAGAGAATTCATCTGTGAAGAAATAGTTCTAGTTTATATTTTATACTCATTCTAGTTAGGACTCCAGGTAGAGCCAGTATCCTTGTTTCCACTGAGCATGCTGAAGTCAAAGGCATAAGTGGAATCCCTCTCATTTACTATGTATTAGTGCTAATACATTTTTCAACATTAATCCTTCAGTAAATGAAACATTGATAGGCTGGGACACTAATGGGATACATTAATTGCAAGTAGTGTAAGAAAAGAGGATTACTAAAAGGCATGCTGGAAACAGAAAACGAGATTAAAAATGGCATTTTGGCTAAAGTTCTTCAGATTACTAAAAAATACAAGATGATTAGTCAAGGAGAAACTAGAAAGCCCATAAATGAAAAACGCTGAGGGTCAAGGAGAATCTGAGAAAAAGGATTTATGACTAAAAGTGGAAGACAATAAAGCTAGAAACAAAACCAGCATTTTAAGGGGGGGGGGGGGGGGGGAGGGAATTATGGTATTTCAAATACAACAAAGCCATATTCTTCAGAGGAGAGGAGAGCAAAGCTAATGCCCAGACCCTGCAGACGTTGAAGCACATGAATGATTGTGCTAACTTTAGTAATCACATGGTTATAGCTAAATACTTAACTCCCTAAAAACACAGCCCAAGCAGACCAGTTGTGAAGGAGGCACCAATATCTTCCATCAGACAATGAGAAAAAGACTGACCAGCCTTTGCACCGTAAGAAGATTACTGCAGTCTGTGTGTGTGCAAGCAAAGGAATCAAGTCAGAGTAGTGAGGTAAATTTTACAATGTGATCAGTACTGGAATAATGTATCTTACAGTATTAAAGTTCGTAAATTAGAAAGGGTTCAGAGATGATCCACAAGGAACAATTCCAGTACCAAAAAGCAGACATTACAGAAGATGTCAGGAGAACAAGCAAAAAGTTAGTTAAAGAAAAACTAAATAAAAAGTGGAGGGAAACTTTGACAGCAAACTCTACAACACAATAGGAAAAAAAAAAAAACTATCACCAGACCCAGCCATCCAGGAATTTAAAAGCAAAGACTTTTAGGATAGTTTCCTAAACAAACAGTTGATTTTTCTGTCATTGGCAAATCTAAAATTAATATTGGACATTTTTGAAAGTAATATTACCTAAGACACACCAGGGGGAATGCAATTCCTGTGTATCCTGTTATAAAGTCAGAGTAATCATCCTTTTTCTATAACCTACCCAGGAAGAATGATCGTGGGTACACCAAAACCCCAGAGGAAAAATGACAAACACACACAACTCCCTTTAATTTCAGTAATTACAATCCATGAACTGCATCAAGAATTTTCCCTAGTTGGTAGTTCCTCAGTACTGCAGTTATATAGTTGATAACACCACCCACCCCCCGCAAAAAAAAAAGTTTTTGATATTTTTGTATCACAGCTGATCCAAGAAAACATTCTATACATTGAATTGCAACTTGAAGAAAAGGAAAGCTAAAAGAGAGAACAGAAGGCATTTGGTCTCAACTGGTCTACCACTCCTAACTGCATACTGGAGTAATAAGTGTGAAAGGTAGAAAGGATGCAGAGGGAAGGATGTGCACAGGTGACTAGGATAACATTTACTCTGGTACCATAGTATTGAAAATTCATGCAGGAATTTGGTGATAAAAAGTGTATATAGGTGTGTATATGTATGCATACAGTAAGCTCTGAACAGACATTAAGACACTATCTGGTTCCTTCTGCCTTTTAATAGCCTTGAAAACCAGGGAGGACAGCAGTGCTGAGAGGAACCTTTCCACTGTATAGACTGAAAGGAGTGAACTTAGAGCATTCAGCCAATTTTCTCTCAAAAATCATCATCCAAAATACAATTCTGCCATAGTTGCACTCCAGATCACAATATTTAGCTTGAAAATATACTCATATCTTGTGTCAGAAGGACCTACAGAAAATTTCATTTCTATTGAAAATTTCCATCCATCCACTGTGTGAATTAACTGCATATTTAGACGTTTAGAATTCAGCATTCAGACAACTCAGATATGAAATTTCATATCTATGTTCTCCCTAGTGCAGTGAAAGAAAAATAACCAAAAATAACTTCCACAGAAAAGGGCAAAAGAAGCTGCACTGGCATATATTGCCAATAGCAGATGTAAGAACAGCTACTTTCATTCTCTCAGAAGTACTGAGATTTAGACTGCAGCCTACACAGTAACAGCTAGACTGTCCTGCTAGCTCACAGTACGACTGATTATCTACCTGAACAAGAGAGACATGCTTGCTCATTCCTCCTTGTTAATCCATGCTGTCAGGGAGAGAGGAAAGTTAGGACAGGGCAAATTTGGCATGCAGTGACTAGCAGGATTAACACAGCAAAAGCAAACATATATAATCAGTGCAGTGTAGACTCACCTAGCTGAAAGCTTGAATGAACCCGTGTTTTCAATACATCTAAGACAACTCACAGAGATCAGTTAAAAATAATTTGAAAAACAGAAGGAAGAATGTCCATATATGTTGTATGACATAAAGAGAATTGCCTACTACAGCATTTCTGCTGGACTACTGGCAATATCTACCACCAAACCACAAAGATAATTAAAACAATGGAACGTTTTTTGCACTGTTTTAGTTAACTTCTTCATCTACTCCAAGCAAAATTCTTCTTTCAAATCTCCACGACTATCAGCCTGTATTTAGGAAGAAGTTTTGCACTAGTTATATTGGAATAAGCCATTAAACGATTTTATTACTGTGTATTGAGGAACTTAGATGACCCTGCTTAAAAAAAAAAGGGGTTAGATTTATTTCTATTGCAGCAAGTATAGGAGCTGGGGGGAGGAAAAACCATGTTGAGATTTTTTTTTTTTTTCCCAATACTTTGATTGTAATACCTGAGACAGGAGGTAGGCAATACTGGATTTAGTGAGGAAAGCCCTATAGAATTCAGTGAAGCACTTCACTTCACACCGGCTGAGAGTCTGACCTCTCCGCTGGAGACTGTACAAGACAGACCAAGTCTGCCCTGCAACAAACCCGAATATTTCTCAGCAACCAAACTGTATTTTAAAACACTCAAATTTCAGATTTTGCTACCACCAAAAAAAAACTTAGTAAGGCTTATGGTTTGGTTTGTTGCTTTTTTCCCCCCAAAAAAACCCCCAAACCCAAAAAAAACCAAAACACACCAATGAAAAAACTGCCGATGAAAAGTAAGAGACTAAGGTGAGTGCAATGTTTTCCTAATCTGAGCAGACAAGCAAGGAGTAGGTCTTCAGGGAGATCCTCAAAGCTACCCCAGACATCACTACAACTGAATTGTAAACTCTGCTTCAGAAAACGTGCTGGAGATTTTTTAAATGATACAACGTGAAATGCAAAACAACAGGGACTAGCAGGTGATAGCTCTGGAGAGTTTTCATCCTCTTTATAGATTCCAGTACTGCTGCACATTCCAGGCAAGGAGAAGCCTACAAATCCTGGCTGCTTTATCCCAGTACAAGGAAACTGTTAATCCGAGTTTACCTGTGGAGCTATCGATGCAACTAAAAGCCATATCTGTATTCCTTTTTGTTATAGCATTTCCTAATGAATTATGTACATTTCTCACATACCACATCTTTGACATATTCTGGTACATATGTCTGTATTTTTTCCATCACTAATTCACTTTTTTAAAGAAGAAGAAACATGACCCTTACGCTTTTCTTTTTATCTCATGGATCATCTGGAGAACTCACTGAAGAACACAGCAAAATGTAACACAGAAATATCTTTGCCAGGAAATTAAAGCTTGCACAGCATGGAAAAAATAAAAATAAGAAAGTATCACTTGGCTGCAAAGATCACAGCTGAGGAAAGAGTAATTTAAAGGAACAGGTTATTTCTATTTACAGACCAAATATAAGCAACTAGATGGAACCTGAAATCAGTTATTCATCTTTCACTTTTTTTTAAGCAGAACAAAAATCCCAGTTAAGGCATTATATCTGCTGTTTTAACCACAGGACACAGCTATTTATAGAAAACTGAAGTGTTGTAATATAGATTTATACAGTAATAAGAGTATATAAAGCAAACGTTATGAGTACCACACACTATTTTAAGCACTAGATACATCTGAAACCTTGATATCTGGGAACGCAGACTAGTATGTAGAAAACAGCATCCTTAGTCCTCAATCCTATAGACTTCCACGCAGTTGGACACCTGCATCCCACAGATTAATTTGCAGCACAAGCAGCTTATTGCATAATATGCTGTTATGAGCTATGCTATTGAGAAAGCCTAATGGAGTCAAAGGCATTGTAAGCTCACCAGTTGGTCTGGCAATTTCTGTTACAATCTTTAAAATAAAATACTTTCAATGGTATTTAAAATTTCATATTTTCCTATCAAATACAACTGTTCTTCATCTAAAAAAAGATTTTAGATTTACTGAGAGTGAATGGAAAAGTAAACACTAGAAAGAGGAAGTACAGGACAGGGCCTGGCCTTTCTTGCTCTCAGTGCAGGCTTTTATCCCCGTTAGAAAGAGGTAAGGCTTTTGAACTGACAGCTGACCTTTTTTCCCCAGAAAGATAAAACAATTTTTCTAGTCAGAAAATTGGAAAATTCAGAGAAATCGAAATGCTATCACCTCAGCTGAAATGCTCATCACTAAGACGCTCTGCAAAAGAAGATCAACCCTTAGCTAGTTAAATATCAGCCAGAAATTAATTTGTTCCATTCATTTTAGACCTAAGTTCTGGTGTACTGATATTCTCTGTCGCTCCTCTGAAGGATTTGGAATAACCAAACTCATTGTGAGCATCATCTGTTACCTGAGTTTAAAAGTTGTCATAGTTACAGAGAAAGCTGGATATTTGTACTTCCAGTCTGTGACAAGCCTGGGATTCTGTGTTTTCATTTTTTTTAAGAACTATATAGCGCTTCTCCTGGCAGAGGAGCCGTGGGATTACAATTACCTCTTTTATTAAATTCCACATGCAAGGCAGTTCCACCCAGCGTTACAGTGCAAGCGACACTAACTCAACCCTCTCCAAAAACACAGTGTTTTTATTTACCCATTAAGCAACAAGTTATCAGGACTGCTTGCAGAGTTTTCTCACACTTTCTAATCCCATGAACGCAAGTAACTTCCATCATTTTAAAGGAGAAGCAGCATAACTTGATAGCCATGTAATTATTCTCTCTCCCTCAGGTGGTCTTCACTTGCTTGCCTGCCTTTGCTCACTCAGAGACTTTTATGTGAAGATAAGGATCCTCTTTGATCTCCAGCTATCCCCTTGGGTGAATAAGACATTCTTTTCTCTGTGGAACCACCCTGGTAATTTTGTTCCAATTGATGGTGCAACTACAGTCTCCTCAAGAAACTTTATCTTTGTTATTTTTTTCTTACTCAAAACTTGCACTGGGGTACGTTTTATCTTATTATTTCAAGGTTACAGAAAATAAATTCAGATTAAACCTATACAGATGGAAAGTGACATATTTGTGTACGGAAATATTCTTTCAGACACTGGTATCTTAACAGTGCAACTCTTCATACAGGCAAAAGAGATAGCACACACAGTGTGGGTGAGAGTGTGTGTATGTGTTTTGGTTTTCAGATATATGCATGCCTAAAGTGTCTTACTGAGTTTCCTAAAAGAACTAATATTCAACCTTATTATTTAATTCTCCAGATAAATAAAACTTTTCCAAGTGTTTTATGAAAAAAAACCACAAAATAAACCATAACATTCAGAAAAACATTTTCATCATGAGTCCTTTGCCCAGTTCCACTCCCAAGACAAATACCATTTAGCACATACCTAATTGTTTTCAAGGCATTCAGTGCATTTCAAATTATTTCCTTCACTCTAAGTCTTTATCTGTAATCACTGGTGTTCTATCACAGACTGAAAGCGTAATACTAAAAATAAAGATAAAAGTAGCCTGACAGCTGCACAAAGAACTAATTAGGAACCTCTTTACATTTACTTTAAACGACATAATTGATGTAGAAATGTATGAATCAGATAGTATCTTCCTAATATCCTCACAACATTTTCAAAGTCATTGACTGTCACATTTATTTCAGATCATTCAAGAGGTGTCATTTTCCGCACTCCCTTTTTTTAAAAATCTATTTTCAGGGCCACAGTTCAGTTTAATAATTCATTAGCAGCTCCTTGGAACTGACGCCTGGTGAGACTTGTGACTGCCGATTTGCAACTGTTTGGGTTTTTTTCGTTTTTGTAAATAATTGCTGTTTCTATTCATTTCAAACACCACCATCTTACCTTTGGACCTCTTCAAATCATTAGCCACATCAAGCACTTGACATGTGTATACCTGTTTATTTTAAAATACCATGTTTATTTTAACCCTTTTATAACATACTTTTTACAATTCTCTAAACAGCCACTCGCACTGGTGCTACCTTTAAAAACCTGGTCAGTAACACCAGCTTTGCAGTTTTGTTTTGACTTTAACTCATTTTGACTAACTCAGGTTTTGTTTTCCTCTGTGTTCTTGAAAAATTCAAAGGAACACCACAGAGCCTAGCAGAAATTAATTGGATTACCTCAGCAAGAAAGAGAATTCCCCTGTGTCCCTAAGAAAATATTTTGTAGGTCTAGAGAAAAGTTCCCATAAATAGAGGACAACCTCCAAACAGTTGCTTGGTGTACTGTAAAAGAACCTACTCAGCTGTATAAGAAAAAACCCACCAGACTTCAGTCTTATTTAAAAGGTGATCTAACCACATTAGACTCAAAGAACTTTCAGTCTTTGCACAAATATTTGCATTTTCTAATCCTAAAGAGGATTCCTTTCCCTGTTGCAGCACAAAACCCTCAAAAGTTCGCAATTTTCAGCCAAAGCAACACAATCACCTAAGCGAGCTACCACACCATCCTACTATCCTATCCTGTCCCGCTCAGTACAGCTAGACTCAATCCTAGCTAGTTTCACGAGAGTATCCCTCTGGTTTTGTCACCTCTGGAACTGCAGTACAGTCATAGCATAGTAAGTATCACTGACTACATCATATTTTACATCAATCAAAGTAAAAAGAGAAAAGTCTGTAGTAGCTTCCTTCTGAATACTTTCTCTTCCTCCTATAATCCCAGGAATTCTTGGTTGGGAGAGAGAGAAAAAGGTTGGTCAACAGGGAGACTCTTTTTAAGATGACAGATTCATCTTTTAGATGACTGAATCTAAGATAGTTTTAGAAAGCACTTGTAACTGCTAATGATAAAAGGTTTTGACATGACTGGCCCACTGTTCCCATAGGACATACCCCATTCCATACCCCCCAGCACATCAAGATCGTCTAGTATTTTAACTTACTTGAGATAATAGGATGTTACGACTTTAAAGGGAGATATTGTCAAGGAATACAGGAATACTGCAAGACTTAATTATGCCCTTACAATGTTTTAAATGCATTTAATGGGCTATATAGGCTGGATCCAAAAATTAAGGTACTCTATGAAAAGACTCCTATTGACACAAAAGGTGCTCTGAAGCAATTATTCAGTTACTTGAAATTCTTTTTCTATTTGCAAAGCCATTCAGCAGATCTGTCACTTGCAAACTGTCAGCTTGCTGGGCAAGGAGCAAGAGATCAGAATTAATATATTTTTATAAAATTACATAGTCACACAGGAAACAGACAGGCATGATCGCTGCTATGAAAGACATCCAATAAAAGAGTTTTGATAACTTTGCAAGCCAGTTGGCATGAATGGACCATGGAAATCTGGCAGCAGAAGAAATAGGACTCAGATTAATTAAGAAACCACAAAGTTATAAAACCAAGAGAAAGCAAGCAGGCACACATTCAGTAGCCAAGGTCAAAATTGTAAAATAAGAAATCTGCAAGTATGAGCAGACAGAAGTTCTTTCTGTTTTTTGCATAAAAGAGCAAAAATTTAAAAAAAGCATTTTTAAATATACGGCTGTGCTGCCAGACACTTTCAGCTAAATAACTTCACAAGAACATTTTATTAAGTTTGCAAGATATAACTGTCAGAAGTATCCTTCCCCACTCTAACTACATGTTGACCAAATGCCTTATTAACTGAATAGCAGTACTGTCATTGTATCGCATTATACTAATGATTTCATTAAGTGTCAATATGCAACTTTGAGGTAGCCGGGGGGAGGGTGTTCTCTGTAAATCTGAAACCATTCAGCAGCTGGGAGAAACCAAAAATTCTATTTCATGAAGACAACCTGAGGAGGCCTTTTGGCAAGCTTCAATTTTTCTCCCAATGTCAGGTAATCCGATTATAACATTCAGCTGCAAGCTGTTTTGATTGAACTAGAAGCCTGATTTAATCTGCTACAAATGGCAAATTACCCCTTTATCTATCCTTGTACTCCATGTAGTACAAAGTACTACATTTCACATTATCCTTGGAAGTTTAAGTAGAAGCGAACAAAAGTCCGAAGAGAATTTTCTCCCAGTATATCAACCAACAGCGCATAGATATCTAAAAGCCAGGTCTGTGAAACTGCCCAGCAGCTGCCATTTATGCACCCAGGAACACCACCTCATTGTCAAGCATGCCTTAGGCTCCCTCTCCTTGCTTAAAAGGGTTGCTGATAACTTCATATTTACTTTAGTTAACCTGTCAAAGGGCAGCCAATAATGGCAGATTATTTATGCACTGTTTTCCTGAAACAGGCAAAAGGACTTTTTTTTTTTTTTTCTTTTGGCTAGCATATCTCTATTTCATTAAAGCCCTTGTGGCTGCTTTGTGTCTTTGTTGGGCATCCCAGCTTCGTTCTACTTCCTCTATAAAAAGGAAGGCAGACAGAGAATAGATGTCCAGTTACGCAAGCAGATCTCAATCATAAGTCAGAAAGAAAAATTATGAAAATAAATATGACCTCATGTAATTCAGCCATTACAAGAAAATCTCTGAGTTTACTTTTGTAAATGGCAGTTTGGTGGCTGAATCCATTCTTCAATGACTCCAACAGATAATACGGAAACCGTTGTAAACTAATGGCCATTTGGAGGCACATCATGATGATGAGCACATCAGCGCTAGACTCTGTAGCACTGTTATATGCAGTGAAGTGCTAAATAATCTCCTGCCAAGGTAAAGAAACAAATCTAAGAATACTACTAAGGTCAACTGCTGCACTGATATTTAGAATAAGATGTTAGACAGAAAAGTAAAGAAATTAGGAAAAACACGGAACAACATTCACAGCAGCACAGGTGGTACATTCACAGCAGCAAGAATCAAGTCTTAGGTGTTATTAGCAGACATTACTGCCAATTACTTCTGCAAGTATACCTCTTTATTTAAGATACTCTCTTTATTACATGGCCTAGAAAGGAGACCAAAACATGTCCTATTGTCAAAAGCCTCATACTTTTCCTTTCAAGGAAAGATCCAAGAAATAGTGCAATGATATGCACACAACACACCACCTGAAGTTCTTTCCAACAGTTAAGATACATTATCAAAAGCATCTTGATGTACTAAGCATATAAATCTAGACCAGTAGAGCAATTACAGCTTCAATAACTTCAAATATCAAGAACATGAGGTTCCAAAATCTCACTAAGAACATTTGAAACATCCCATAATAAGATGTTGTTATAAAATTTAATTCCAAATTTTATTTAGTTTTCCATAGTGATTGCTTAGACACTTATATAGGAAAAAATACTCTGGTTTAAGCATAAGAAATATCAAGAAATAGACAATATATTTAATAGGAAAAAAAATAAATAACTTTGAACTAAACTCAATTTATTTTCAGATATCAAGTATTGCCAGCGATTTCAGTGAGACTATTCATCTCTCTAGATTTAACCAGATATCTTGTTCCTTACAGAAGCTGGATATTAGTTACTGTCTCTTTTCTCACAAGAATGGAGGAAAGAAAATATGCTGTAGTACATAGTCAAAACAGGAGCGGATATCATCTCTGACACGACTTGACTTTGTTTTCAAGTTGAGTACATTTTAGGTTGACTGTATGCTTCTAATGCTGAGTTTGTCTCAATCATTATATTTGAAAGTACAAATTGTAGACTGTTAATAGAAGCAGGAGAACAGTATTTTATCATCCTTTTAGAACGCTAACTGTAATTTCCAAATAAAGACTGCAAGTTGCAATCGCAATAATACAGGTTCTCCTGTTACCAGTTACTCCCAACTAGGAGCTCACACTGCAGAGTAAATCGCTAGATTGTTAAAATCTCTTCTGTGTAGTTCCATTAAATAACTGAAATGTTTTTCCAGTGCCTCTTTTAACCAAACCTCTCAAATTTTTCACACATCCATATATACAGAGTACAATTACCACACTGACAAGATCATAAAAAATAACTAAGTAATAAGGACACTGAATTAAAGTCTTGATTTGCTTTCAAGATTTTTTTAGAGACAAAGTATTTTAAAAGCATAGCAGATCACTCTCATTAATACAGATAATGATGCGGAGAATTTGGTTTACTCTTTACAGATGTAAAATATCCCACATCATATCATACTCAAGTAAGAAGAAAATCCTTTATAGAAATTATAAGAAATGTCCAAGAGAAGGCTGTAAGGTGGTTATCACTTCATATAGAATTATGTGGAGAAAAAGATCTGTTACTGGGGGTAGATGATGTATTTAGCATTTGCTGACAAGGATACAAAAAATAGTAAACGCAAGCTGGAGTTAAACTGAGTTAAGACTGCAAAAAGTGGACACTTTCCAAATGAAAAGTGAAAATGAATAAACAATGAAACAGCTTATCTCAAATGGTGGATTTACCAATTTAAAAGAAGAATGAATTCTTCCCCCCCGCCCCGCCGAAGAGTTGTGCTCGGATCCAGCTTTCCTAGGGTAGCCTTTGGCCTGCTTGGGCAAGAAATCTCTATTTCAGTCTCTGTGCTAATACTGTCATGTCCCTTTGGATAACAGGTTGTTCATTTTACCCAAAATGGTCATGACCTTCTAGGTTGTTAAGACAATAATTATAACAAACACTTTATAAAGTAGAAGAATGAAGTTATTTTCTGACCTCTCTCCTCCTCAGTAAATAACTTCTGCTAAAGGACTGTTGTGAGTATAACCTTCTCCCCACAAGCATAAGAGACTGACCACAACTGGGTCAAGGATACTGAAGCAATTAGCTGACTGAAATAGCTTTCCTCTCTCTGACTGGATGGTGTTCCTGCTCATATATTAACATATAAGACCACAGGAAGGAATTCCCCCCTTCCCACTTCGCTCTCTTCTACTGTACAAGAATAGTAGTGCTTTGAAGAGAGGTGCCTTTAGCACTCCTTGGGCTTCCTCAGATCCCAAGTCTCAATAACATATTAGCATCACTAACAACATCCCATTAGCTCATTATGGATTGCCATTGCTAGATCCAAAGTTGTACAGTTTTTTAGTTTACCGGAGCCAGGTTTGGCATGAAATGAACAGTTCTTGTCTGTTAGCTGAAACATTCTTGGCAAACACGGGATTATTCCTCCAACCAAACCAAGGTAAAGACGTCTGTATTTCTAAAGCTAGGCAGAGTAAATTCCAGCACCCAAATGGGCTTGCTGAGTACACTCAGATGGGTACTCAGTAACTCCAGAAATCAAGCCAATTACGCTACACATTTTCACTTTTGGTAAATTAGGCACCTAATTTTAGATGCTCAGCCTTGAAATGTTTCTTCCCTTTCCCTCACCATCCTCCCAGGTCTGCTGACAATGGCTTGGTTTGTTTTGAAAACCATTCCTACAACCACTAAGTGTCAGAGAAGTTTCTTTTTGATAGTCATACAACAGAGTAGAGCAACATTTCAAACCCAATGTCAAAGCACATATCAACACATGGGCCTTCTGCCCTGCTTGGCTGCCATGGGAACACAATTCTTTTAAAGGTGGATTTGAGTCAATGATTTCATCACATGAGGGGACACATTCTCAGCTAAAAACCACCATGCTGATTTATATCACTAAGAAAGCTGACTCTCAGCGTGAAACTATAAATAACTTCTTAATTATTAAGACTTCTGCCATGATTAGCAGTAATTTGACTTTTTATTGTGAGCCTCATAAGAAAATATGACTGCTAAAAGAGGAACCCCATTTGCAGCAGATGATGTAGGGAAGTCAGCTCATGTGCAACACTACACCCATGCAAATCATTCTTTGTTCCTAGAGACATACACTAAGTTTGCAATGAAAATCAAACTCCTAAGATGAGGAAAGCAAGAGCATGTTATTGCCTCTAGAAATGAATGCTAAAGAATTACCAATTATCTTCCACTGCCAGGTCTCACCATTTCATAAGAAAAAGGCCACAGCAGAAAAAATTCAACATCATTCCTGACACTATTCAGATTTGTCCTGTTCTCCTTGTGTAAGTTGCTACTACACTAGCAGTTTTAAGAGGCATTATACTCCCTGTTCTCACAGAATACTTTCAGTATTACTTTGGTCTTCATAGCAGAACAGGTGTTGAATGGACTCAACAGGCTAACATCATCCTTTAGAAATGTCTTAGTACTGCTAAAGAGAGATGGAAGACAAAACAATCATACTGGTTTTCTAGAATACAGATATAAAATTAAAAGCATCTAAAGCTAAAAGTTTTCTCAACAAGTTAGACCTTTGTTAACCACAGAAGTTAAAGGAAAACAGTATGTTCCTCTCATGTGTTTGGATTTTTAAAATACTTTAAGAGGGCTTTTATTTCTTCTTTTATTTTTTTAAAGTTTTTTGATTACTGCAGATCTCCCTGACAGAGGCAAGAAGCAAAGAAAGATTAGTCACATGCTGCAGCCAGAAGAACTAAAATTTATTTAGAGAAAAATTTCAAAGGCATAAATACATTGGATACCTAACATTTTAAAATTTCCTATTGTGGCAGATACCCAACACTTCATCTAGTTCTAAAGATATGTAAACAATGACAAAATGGTTCCTTTCAGAATCTAATTTAAATTTTAAATAGTTGTATACCACAAATGACTAAAGACACATCACAAGCATCTGAATACCTGAGAATGTCACACAAGTTAAAATTGCTTCATTTTATCAAAAACTTGGGGATGGTCAAATAAAATACATCAGATACTGGATTCAATCAGTCTATCTCATAGGAAAGTTTACTTTTTTACCTTAGTAGAATAGAGTAGAACTTTATTCTTGCAAGTCAGGATGCAATCACCGAAATACCTGGAACTGTATTTAAGTGGTTGGCATTGGATAGTTCTTATAAGGTATATTTTTGCCTGCAACTATTTTTTTCTATGCTTTTGTACCTGCAATATCAGAAACCCAGTCCCACAAGGTTTATTCCAAAGTAAGATCCAGCTGTGCAGAGCCCGTTAGCTGAAATGTTCACACTAAACCTGTTATATCAGCGTATTCAAATCAGTCTACAAGAGATGCATCAAGATGAACAGTACAACCTATTTAGCCTGGGCTGCCACACTTACCTGGAGGCAGCCTACCTAGTCAGGCAGCATAACAAAGTCAGCTGAGCTCCTTCAGCTCCACCTGTTCCATAGAGGACAGGTTCAGGCTGTACTTTGTGCTTGCAGTTTTATTTGCTGTACTAACAGCAATCCCTAAAGCACTAAGGAAATAAAATCCCAGGATTAAAACAAAGTGTGTGTTTAAAAGCTTTGCTCAGTGCAGATCATAACGATTAGTATCTTTTAGGTCCCTTCTGGCAGTACTGGAGTGAAAAAAAGGCTGTAGGATCAACCTCCTTCAGAGTTCTAATGTATCACTGTAATCTTCATTTTATAGAGCTGATTTTACTTTATACAGTTCATAGGCAGCTACCTAAACTCTTCTGATGTTCTTATCTTTATCAATGTGGGAGAAAGGTACCATTTAAGTGATAATAATCATTACGTATACTTCTCTATTTAAATACTACATACAGGACAAAATGCAATGAACCTCTCTTCAGACTTTAAATCACAGAATCACTAAGGTTGGAAAAGACCTGTAAGATCATCAGGTCCAACCATCAACACAACACCACCATGTCCATTAAACCATGTCCCACAATGCCTCGTCCACACGTTCCTTGAACACCTCCAAGTGAGGATGACTCCACCACCTCCCTGGGCAGCCTGTTCCAATGCTTCACCACTCTCTCAGTAAAGAAATTTTTCCTAATATCCAGCCTGAACCTCCCCTGGTGCAACTTGAGGCCATTTCCTCTTGTCCTGTCACTAGTCACTTGGGAGAAGAGACCAACACCCACCTCTCTGCAACCCCCTTTCAGGTAGTTGTAGAGAGCGATAAGGTCTCCCCTCAGCCTCCTCTTCTCCAGACTGAACAACCCCAGTTCCCTCAGCCGCTCCTCATGAGACTTGTGCTCCAGACCCCTCACCAGCTTTGCTGCCCTTCTCTAGACACGCTCCAGCACCTCAATGTCTTTCTTGTAGTGAGGGGCCCAACACTGAACACAGTATTTGAGGTGCGGCTTCACCAGCACCGAGTACAGGGGCACGATCACCTCCCTGCTCCTGCTGGCCACACTGTTTCTGATACAGGCCAGGATGACGTTGGCCTTCTTGGCTTATGAAAACCATCACCAGGCCATTACAATAGCCAGCTTTATTTAAATGTGAAGGTAAAGCTGCAGTGGAGGGGCACTAACTTGCTTAAAACATGTCCAGTCTGTCAGTTCTGCCGGCAGGAACTCAAAATAGTGCATAGTTTAACCCAAATACTCGCAGCAGCATAATGTTCGTTTACCACGTTCTAGCTTCAGTAAGTGGACTGTAACTCAGACTTCTGTTGCTTTTATCCACATCCAACAGCAAGCACGAACTTTGAAAGGAAAGTAACTAGCACGTAGGATTAACTGTAATCATTTTACGGTGTCAAAGCTAGTTACTCCCCTGATTTCTGGAGTCATATACTACACTAGTTTTAACAGCTTTATCTTCCATTCACATCAATAGCTCCCAGAAGGTTAAAAAAAGACTACACAAAATTGCAATTTTAAGAACTGCAAAAGAAGTTAATTCAGATGGAAAGATAAACGTTTACCATATGTGTTCTCAAACTCATCACTAAAGACTGTTTTTATTGCAATACACATGTTCATTGCAATACAATTTTCCTTGTATACAGCCTGTACACAGAAGGGGAAAAAAGTGACAAAGGAACTTAAAACATCTGGGATACAACTGTATATACACAGATACCTCATTTCTAGAATTAAGATAAGCAAGAAAAAAGGCAAAATTGCTATTGTCATAATTTGCTGCTTCAAGGCAAATTTAAAAAAAACATTTTGAAATTTAATGTGTTCTGATCAAGTGATTTTTCCATTTCATTTCCTTGAAATGACACTGTAGACCTCTGCCATGATGATGAATGCCTTTTAAGTATTAGGGTAAGTATCTCAATGGCTATGTGCAGACAAATGTCTGGCTGTATAACTAGTTTAGCTTATGCAACTGTGTGCACTCAGTAAAGAGCTATTTCTGGAAATTGGGCCATTAGGTTGCATTTTGTCTTTTTGTGACATGGTCAGTAACCAAGCCTGCAAGTACTTGCTTCCTCATGTAGACTGCAATTATCCAGTCTTTACCTACACTGGTTTTTTTGCATTTTCACTCTCCATTTCTAATTTCTCCAGGCTCTGATATAGCAGACTGTGTCCCAAGGGTGAATTCCCTCAGAACTGTGTTTTCCTTTAAGACTCCTGCACGCAATGAGAAGCAGCAGTTGCAGTAATATTAACTAAAAAACACATGAGCAGAATGGTGAGAAGTTTAAAAATCTTATGTTAGATTCACATTAGCATTTTAACACCATCTTTAGTAACTGCCTCTTAGCAAAGAGAAATGTACAGGAAATTTAATAGGTAAAAAAGTTTAATCAATTTAGTCCTAGAATTTGATCACGGTTTTAAGGTTTTGCACAAGTAAGTTACATTTGGCACTTCAGTGGGATGGCAGCTTATTCAGTTCTAAATGTGATTTCCCTGCTCCTAGAGTATCATTTATCTGTTTTCTAAAAAAAATGGATTGGGCTGTGATTGCAATAGTATGAAAGATATAACTAACATCCATAAAAGTCAACTGTAAACATAGACTACATCCATTTTGCTTATATTAACCCAAAAAGTAAATGCAGAAGTACCCTTCAGGAGAGGTTAAATCCAGTACAAATTGTCAAAAGCAAGAGAACTGTAATCACAGTTGACATTCATTCTTCAGCTCAGCCCTAAGGCTGTGGCTATCATAGCACATCCAACATACATTACACCAGGTTCTCAGCACCTTGTAAAACTCAGTCACAATAGGCTGCTTTCAGAGCCGATTATCAAAGAAAGATTGAATTTTCTTACTACTTCTAACATTTCTCCAGAACAAGACTTCCTATCCAGTCTTTTATTGTTTACATTATTAATCCATTTATTTTGTGGTGGCATAAAGCAATAAACAGATGTGACTCTCCTACTTTTAAGATCTGATTTTATTTTTTAATGAACATCCATGAAGGCCTTGTACATTCATTTTCAGGTACAAAACTAGCAGGCTCATTTATAGAGTTGGACTCTGGCTCTGTGGAACAGTAGCAAGACTTCAATACACAGAAAGTCTACAGCAAAGATGGAAACAGAACAAATCCTCCATTAACTCACAACATTTACTGTAACAGCCTGCTTTACCTCCCCTTCCATTTTCCTCTTTGAGTGTAACATTATGAATAATTAGGCAGACACCAAGTTTACAGATAGCACTGTTACTATAATTCTTTTATCTAACAATGGGCAAGCATTTTCCTAGAGGCTTCTTCCTTCAATCCAGCAGATTCTGTTAAAATCCGTTACTTTACTCACACAAAGCTTATCGAAGGAACACTAGCTGCCCCTAGCTGCATGGAGTAGCAGCACAATTTTACAGCAATTGCATATGATCAATCACATACAAAATTTCCAGTACTGTATAATATATAAAAGAACACAGGATTACAGGATTACTTTTACAACAGCAGACCTTTCTTAGTGGAGTTCTATAAAGCATATTTCTTTTTAACCAACAGATTGTAATAGGACTTTGGAGCCCTTGAGAACTATCAGGCAAGTCACAGTCAATTATTTCGGTTTATGGGAAAAACTACCATGGAATGGCTTATTTATTTTGTTTAGGGCCTATTGCTCTGGCAGAGTAGGCATACTGTGTCACATGTGCTCACTGGAGCCCACAGCTTCAAACTTTCACCTGGCTCTCCAAACAGCTGTAAGAACATTCCCACAATGATAGAAAAAAAATCATGTTTGTTCTAAATATGATTCAGAATGGAAAGGGACACTTAGTTTGGAACCTGGGCTGCCTTCACCTTTCCAGTGCACCTGTATGTACGTTTGGCATACGTACAAATGCCAAAGACTTGGAGTGTGCAACACCTGACACACGAGAGTTCACAAATCCTTAAAAACAGTGGGGTTTTGGGTTTAAGTTGCTCTTTGTTCCTGTCCCTTACTCTTATGTGGCAAAGTTAGGTCACAGTAATTTTAAACACTGTAAGCATGGAAATATGGGCTTTTTTTCATCTAAGTCATTCATCCAGTAAGCAAAGTGGTTTGTGACTTTTCATTAACGATTACAAGAGACATCAAATAAGACTCAGGCAGAGGGTCAGAAAAGACAACAGAAGAACATGAGACGCAAGCAAATACATTCTGAAACGTAACACGTATGAGATCTTTGACACTCTCAGCCTTATACTCACACTAACCATGTATTCTCTGCTCAGTCACACACATCATTATGAGGATGAATCTGATCTGCACTGACAACATCCTTAACCTGCCAGTCACTGGGCTCACTCCTGCACTTAAGAGGGTAAAAGAAGAACACATGAGAAGTGATGAGTAAGGAAATAAAACAGAACAGAGCATAAAGCTTTTAAGTGCTCCTTAAAACACATCAACTTTGTAATTTATGGAAAAGAAGTATTTGCTTTCATCTAGAAGATGACAGCCAGTAAGATGAGAATGCAACATTTAAGGCATAGAGGACTGCCCATACCAGGCTTACCAAAAAGCTGTCCTCGTAGCTGTAACAACCACCTTAAGGATCAACAGAGTGGAAGACAAAGGATGAAGAGAGCATTTGTTTGATCCTTTGCCTTT
The DNA here is from genome assembly GCF_030936135.1 of Gavia stellata. Classification (NCBI taxonomy): domain Eukaryota; kingdom Metazoa; phylum Chordata; class Aves; order Gaviiformes; family Gaviidae; genus Gavia; species Gavia stellata. The sequence goes on from NC_082598.1 coordinate 42,505,320, forward strand.
CCTGGGTGGTGTAAGTCTGGGTGTACCCCACACTACATGAAATGCAGCTGTACGTTTGTTCAGACTTAGAGCAGCTCCATTGACGGGTCAAATTTCACTCAGTCACCACCCTTGCACAAATTTAGCCGGACAAACATTAAAGCAACTTTTAATATTACTTGGTTCCCTACATTTTCAAGGCCTCATATAAACTTCTTTCTTCATGTGGTTCTACACAGCAGTACATGCTCCACGATAAGCCTATAAAAGGCCATACTTTACCACTGAGTTTCCTTCAAAAATTGAAGACAAAAGTTTTAGTTTAATCTCCGTATATAAAGAGATGCACTCAGAGCAGTACCATTTTTTATGTAGAAGATATTAATCTCATTTTTATCTTCACCAATAAAAATGAAATAAGAAAATAAAATTTTGAAGGTCTTTAGATAACGATGTTCCTACTGTGATACTCATTTATGAAACTATCATCCTGTAGTTTTAAAAAGCTGCTTTTTTTTGCTAGCAAATCATGTCATTTCTGAACTCTACACTTTTTTGTCTTCCATTTTTTTCTTATATGTATAGAGAGAGGGGTGCAGATTTACATTTAAAAAAACCCAACAGAAACTTGATTACATAGTTTATGAAACTATAAAAATCCAGTGAGACTCCAGAACTATTTAATGATGCTTTACACAGACTGCCACCAAGTTAAACATCCGCACGTATATAGCAAGGACCATCAAAGGTAAGAGAAAATCCCTACTCCAGATCTGGTATTTATCCCTATAAGAAGAAATGTTAGCTAGTAACGTTCCAGATTGTTTTTCAAGTTCTCCTCTTTGTGCCATGGAAACGTTCACTTTTGGGAAGAACGGGGTAGTATAGTGGAGTGGTTTTTATGGTTATGTTTCAGATTCTTTGAAAAGAAGCCACTTAAGAAATTTGCTCTCTACCTCACTCTTAAATCAGTCAGGCCTCGGAATGGTAATGTTGTTAGAGGTTTCCAAGAAAAAAAGAGGAAAAAAAAAAAGGGGAAAAAAAGAGACACTCCTAATATAACCTTCACTCCACTCTTCTTCAGTCTTGCAAAGCATTTGCTGTAATTTGAGGAAGGTGGAAAGTTAAGATCAGAATAGGAAAATTTTTGTTTAAAAAAATGAATCGTCATGCTAGAAATTGGTCAAATACAAAAAAGTACATCTCAAAGACATATCTTTTCTTACAAACTAAGAAACAGTTCAAAATGCTTTAGAGCTTAAGTGGAACATATGTGTAGGAAGGGTGAACAAGTTTGATTCAATTTCATAGCTTCTGAAGCCAACAAAATGTCTCCCAGAACCTAATTTTGAGATTGTCCCACAATGAAAAGTTGTTAACTGGTATTACTCTTCTTTCCAGTTACCAGACTTACTGGATACTAACTAGTGAAAAATACAGAGCACAGGTAAGTAGCGTCAATGGTACCGTGTATGCTGTCAAGGCAGAGTGAAAGAGCTTTAGACCTGAGCAAATCCTCCTGAAAACACTTGACTGAGTTTTGCCTTGAAAAGAAAACCCTCATTGAACTGAGCTTTGTTCAGGTTAGGATTTTCACATAGGTTTTACTGTTAAGACATTACAATTCACCCACAGTGACCCAGGATATTTGCATTAGTGTGATAAAACCAACTGCTGTTAAATACTTCTTTTCACGTAAATTTGTTTAGTTGCCTAAATTCTGATAACAAAGGGTCTCAGTTTTTGCTTTTACTGCCTGACACCTAGGGGATATGAAAAGAGTTTATCAGACTAAGCACTTTACACAGATTGTAATTGGGAGTAACGGTAAAAGGGGTAGGCTTTCCTACTTTTTTTCCCAGACATAAACTGACTGTTAAGTCTAGTTTACTGAGCAGCTCGCCATACCAATAAATGAGTGGGGAAAGGCTACAAAGAGCTGTAGAAACAATCCAGGACAGAGGCCTGCACTGCTGAAGGAGAAAGATATAAGAAACAATAAAATATGGTCTAGCTTCAGTGCCGTTGGGAGAGGAGATGCTGTCCTGGAGAGAGTTTGAAAGTAATCACAAGGCTCAAATGACTAGGCAGGTCAGAAAATAAACATACCATTTTGATGAAAAGGTTTCAAGGCTGAGAATTTTATTTTGTTCTATATGAGAACAAAACAGACATTTTTCAAGAAGTTTCACATAAAGTTAAGGAGAGACCTAGCCAAAAGCAGCAATCAGTGTTTGGTCACTCACCTGGATCCAGATTTCCCATATCTTAACACCTTTTTCTCCCTAACTGGGAGCAAGCATATAGATCAGGGTCACCAACATCCCTGATTAATACCAGCATTATTAAGCCCTTTGTGATGACAGAAGTTCCACCAGAAATTCCCCTGATATTTTCTATTTTGAATTCACTTTCTGATAGCTTTCACAATGCCATAGTACCATCATGCTGCATCTCTGACACATTTAGTTTCACTTCATGTTAGAAAAAATGAGAGATCATTTGAAAGGACCAGTACTCTGTGTCTTGTACACATCATGGAAAGAGGAAATCAGTTGGTAGCTTAAAAAATACAATAAAGGCATAAACTCTACTTATTTCTTAAAGATTAAATAACAGGTCTAAATGCAACATACTGCCCTCCATCCCCCATACTTCTGCCCCATTATATTTAAGTACAAAAGGCTTTATGACAGAAGATAACCTTTTTCTGCTATTCCTTGACCAGGAGTTATATATGTTCCTACTGCTAAACGTATCATAAAAGAAGATATGAAGGTAGTTCTATCTTCCTTGCATATAGATTTCCTCATAATCTCTCTTGGACTGAACTGAACAATTTGTTATGCTTTGGTATTATAGATTTTCTGAATAATTAAAGTAAAGAGAAGCTTCTTTAAGTGTGAAATACAGCAAACATGATTTAAAAATTACATTCCGCAATTTCCCTTTTGAAAATAAGATCTGGTTTTCCATCTATCTGCTACACACATCGGTGAATGTTATTCACATTCTGAAACCATGAAGAACATAACATTAGTGTTTCATCACTGATCCCTGTAGAGTCAATCACATGCAGTAAAACCTGATTGACTTCAATAGTCAGATATGGCCAACGTCAATGGACTTTCACCAGGATAAACCTGATAAAGCATCTTTGTTCTGCAAAAATTGAAATGCAGCTGCACAGAACCAGAGTTAGTTTACTATCTAAAAAATATGCCCAAGTAGACAAATATTTTAGTTAATGGACTAACATTAATTGAGAAATAAATTAGTCATGATACACACTTGCAATCAACCTACATGCATAAAACATTGGGAATATTTTGAATAATCAAAACAACCATGTCTGTTTAATAGCTTACTTTTTCTAATTAAAGGAATCTACCATGAAAAGGGAAGAGAGCAAGAAAATATTGTTCTTGTGTACTGTAATATTTAGTGCTCTGCTAGGTCCTCCATTTTTTAAATGCATAGCCACACAATCTCTTGAAATATCTGCAGCGGTTTGTTTCATAAGCATATTCCTGAAGCCAATGCAAAATAAGGCAGGGGGAGGGAGTTGTTAGGTCTTTAAAAAAAATCCAACAAAGAACTAGGTTTATATACTGGTCCTACAACCTCAGCCTATCTACCATAATCAGGCAAAAGAAATGCTATCACTTCAGACTCATCTTTTACTATATAAATACTCTCTGAGAATTTGAGAACATTTCTAACAGCGACCATATGAACAGTGCAATTATTAAGCCATATTAGGAGTAATATGTGCACATGAGATACCCATCTAGGGAGATGGCTCTCAGGTTTAATGTCAGTTTATTATTTTAAAGAATACTAATTTGCATTTTTAATACCCATTCTTGCAATTTTAGTCTTCTTTTCACTGAAGAAGTCGCTTATCTCTTTGGATGTTCCCTCCTTTCCAAAGTCAATATTACCACAGCCTTAAGGCATCGATGTTCATCCGAGTTGGATAAAGACCACTCAGGTATGCCTTTGCATGCTGTAATTACACCTCTCACTGCAATGCAGGCACAGATACGAAATAAGCAAAATGAACATGCTCCCTACACAACTTGCCTCTAGCTTTTCTCTCCCTAGGAAGTATTTTGATTTATTCTCCTCCTAATTGCAACTCAAAACTACTCTTCTTGCAATTCTCACGCAAAGGTCGAACGTAATGTAATTTTACATCTGCTGCAAGCAGTCCTGTATATCCAACAGTTCATTTGTTCAGTCATCCAGAAAGATTTCAGCCATATTCAGTCTTATCTAGACCGCAGTCCCCTTCACCATACCAGAGACACACACACTTTCATTACATGAGCTGGCACAGAGCACACAGTGGCATTTCTGAACCTGTACAATATTCAGAGTCAGCCAATGAATATGTGGGGCAAATAACATGCAGCATACGAGTTTTCTCAGAGAGTGTTCAACATGAGTACCCACCTTTATAATTTATTAATGCTAGAATTTGGGGGGAAGGAGAAGGGTGTTTGCTCTGTTGCCCTTGTCTCTGCTCATTACAAACCTGAAAGCTGTTGCCAGGTTGGTGGGATTCTTTGCATACAAACATGATAACACAAATTATGAATGTAGGCATCTGTTTGAGGAGAAATATGTAATTTTCCCACTGGCCATAATCACAACTCCATCCGTGTTTAACGCACTTCTGCAAGCTGTTGTATATTCAAGTGAGACTTATTTTTCATTATTAAATAGATCTATGGCCATACACCCTAGGTTATGTACACTTCCGCAAAAACTTTTATGCACACAAGTGCAAACTTTCACAGGTATATCTCTCCAGCTTGCTTTCGTCACAGAAGGGGATTTTATAGCTGACAGTTAACCTGCTTGAAAGAAGAAATTTTCTGTAGCAAGTGTCACCAACTTACTCTTACACGGCTTTGATCACCACTCATGGTAATAAAAACAAAGATGCAAATCTTCCGATTGCCACACCTCCAATTTCAGACAATGAGGAATGGATTGTTCTAGTTAACAAACAAACAAGCAATTGGCAGCAAGTTTCAAGACTAATTAATCAAGCAGTTCGGCAGGAGCAGCAATGGGATGTCTCCTCTCTGTCCTTTGCTCTAGCCGCAGAAAAGCAAGCCGCAAAAAAATTACCTCCAATTGCTCTGAGAAATTCATTAACTTTTTGTGCAGCTTTTATCTTTACACCATGGAAACACTGACAATGCAACTAAACTTTACAAAGTGAAGAAAAACAATGATGATCTAGTTCCAAAGCAAGTAAGTGCCAGAATTTGAAATTGGTCTAATCTGCACCTGTAACACACTCTAAATATGATTTAATTGCCCATTTATTTTTTTCCCTTTATTGCGCAAACTGCCATTTGTTCAATATATTCCCTGTTTTCCAGAATGAATAAAGATGATTTTCCATCTGCTGCAGTGGTCCTCTGAGACAGGGGAGGTAAGTGAGTGTGCATAAACACCTGTCTGACCAACCGAAGGAGAAGGAATTCCTCTCTTGCTATGGAAAACCCAAAAATGCACCACCAGAGACAAAGCCCAGAAGCCAATACTTTTGCAGGCTCTTGGCAGTAAACTCAGTCACCTTCAATCTCCACAGCACCAGCCTTGTTTCTTGCAATTCTTTACATAATCAATTACTGGCAATAAGAAACACTGGGGAAACACAGGGTGACATTTGAAGAATATTTTAAGTTGCAACGTCAAGAATTAATTTCCCAAGAGGATTAAGAATAGCAGCACAGTTTTAAGGAGAAATTATCCACTAGGGCTAAAGATGGTTGGTTTTCTTAGTTTTTCTGATTTTTTTTTCTTATGAAAGTTTACTCTTTGATGAATCCTTGGTTAAAATCGATTTACTGTGTAAAGACAGACAAATGGCTCAACAGCAGTGATTATGGGGCATGCAGATCTGACTAACATGTTATTAACCCACAGATTTATTAGTCTGATTTGGAAGCCCATCTACTTCCTCAGAGTGAACAGTTTAATTACCAGTCCAGGACTGCCTGATTCTTGATTTTCTTTTTAAAGCAATGCTGCCCCCATCTGGGACTACAACCTGGAATCTACTAGTGCTTACATTTCAGGTAGGATGGAGTAAGTGCTGTATTAACTGTATTGATAAAGTTACTAAAAATATATCTTCCAGTATAGCATACTTGAAAAATGCTTCGTGGCTCAAAAAGATTTTAATTCAAGATTTAGAGAAGTGCTTAAACCCAGTGATCTGAAAATCAAGATTTTTCTTACTGGATACATACACACTGATTAAGTGTAAGGTAAATGTACTTTGGAGTGTATTACTGATATGTGATGCTAAATATTTTTAATTCCAAATTTTATTGGAAGAGGATTCTTTCAACAGAATTCTTCTATAAGATAATACCAGAAGCCAGTAAAAAAGCACAGAAAGTAATGACGTTTGATAAAGTATATAGAATTTTGAGATATAATCAATACAAAAACATATCTTTGTTGATTTTTTTGTGATCTGTATTACTATAATACACCAAACTTAATCAATGCATCAATCAAGTCATTATGGTCTACAGAGTTGAGCATTATTCTCCTGTGCAGGCCAAATGAAATTAAATCATCTTTATTTTTTTAGATTCAGTATATGAGCAAGACTCATGAATAGCTGGCATGAATGTTCACTAAACATTTCAAACATGAATTTATCAATTCATAACATACCTTAATATATGGATCATGATGTTGCATATGAACCTACATGCTTAGTCCTATTTATGCCTTTTTTTTTTTCCCCTTGCCTCAGCTTAAGGGCCATATATGTTATCAACAAAGCCACAACAAGTATCTGTAGAACATGGTAGAAGAATCCCAGATTGGAGTTTTTAAATGGTCTCTGTACTGAAATCACATTGAAGGTCTGTTATGTTACACCTCAAAATTTCACGAGCCAGTACGTAAGGTTTCACAGAATGTAGAACAGGAGAACAAATCCAATGCAGCCTTCACCAAGTCATATCAACTCGAGCTCTTCAGTACCTACACGACTGTATTGCAGAAAATACATCTCCCTGGCTTTTCCACAGAAAAATGGTTTCTTTTATTTGATCTGCATTCACCAGAACAACCATTCACTGCTAGAGGAAACCTGGCCATGTGAAGCATTATCTTTTACATTAGCCTTCCTCTTACTGCATCTAGGGATACAAACCCTTCCCCCCTCCACTGAAGTGCTACTAACTAAATACATTACAGGACAGAGGGAGGCCGTCGGAGAGCTGATCACACCTACCCTATTCCACAGGGCAGACAAACCTTGGGGTGCTCTCCTACACCACTTGGGCACCAAGCCTTCATGTTGCCTGAGCGATGCAAACATGTCAGATCACATACTGAACAACCTGTCCCACTGCCTGCTCTGGAGCAAACAAACATTCAGTTTCACATGTACATTTACAGTTGGACTTAATGTTCTCAAAGGTCTTCTCCAACCTAAACGATTCTAAGATTCTATGTATGAATAGCATACATGATTTGACTGAGGTCTGCATCTTTCCTGTGGCTATACCTGTTCAAAGAAGTATACTTACTGTATGCATTAAGTTGCAAGGTGGTAAGAACTCACCAGTGCATCGTTTGAAATAAGTCATTTATGAGTTGAACAAATATTTAACTACCTACAGTGGGCACATTCAAGGATGGGATTAATTGCTGCAGGGGTTGTATACCGCCTGAAGGGCAGTACAGAAAATAAGGAACAAGAGATACAAAACCATAGCTGTCTTTTGTGAAGCGCATATGGTGCTCTTCTCTCACTTGCACGAAAGATTTTGCCTGATACTGCCACAGTCCAGGTTATCCCAAATAACTGCAGATAAGCAAAATATTCCTTTACATTGATACCTCAGGTAAACACAGATTTTTGAGGCCATCCTTCAGCTACCTTTTTCCACAACATGAAAAACATTGCCTACCTTTGACATACATGTGATATCTCCCTTGTGATACAGTTAAAGCTTAGCCTGAGAACAGTCTATCAATACCCATGGATAAAACTACCAATTTTTTTTTATAAAACAAGACAGCAGAATACTGCATCCTGAATATTTTGTACTGTGACTAAACCATTGTTAGAACAGATTTCTTTTGGACGTCATGAAAACCTAGCTTTTCATTGCAGTACAAGTTCATTTTTGTTATATTCTAAAATCTACATGAATTTTATGGCTTTTTCACTAATACTATGATAAATATTTGGTACTGCATTATAAAATAGCAAACAAATGATAATTTTACCTTCTGCTCTGTGCTGCTATAATTACTTCCCTTAGGAGTACAACCTAGCCTTTTGTCACTTTGATTGCACTGTTATTCTCAAACAGAGGCAGCAGAACAGCTAAAGGAGATGGATGCATATGTAAAAAGCTTTTAATCACAGGCATGAACATACCTAAAGAAGCAGTATGATTCTTCTTCCAAATAAGATGTCTGGGGCTTCAAATCAGATATTCTTAAATTTTCTAAACTACTGAATAAGAAAATCTGAGTTCTGGTTCAAACCCCCCCCCCCCCCCCCCCAAACCCCCAAATAAACTAGAATTGCAAGCATCAAAGAACCAGCACCAATGCAGTAACAGAACTGGGAAAAGCTGTCATCCATTATATACAAAGTATATTTACCCCTTGCTGTTATCACTGTGGGGTCAAATTTACTGTAGAATATGGATAAAATGTAATAGCATCAATGACTTTTTCACTTCTTGCCATTCCTCCTTTCCACAGTCCAATTTACTGTAATGACCATTATGACCATTAGTGCTTATCTATACTACTTAACTCTGCTTTGAAGGGGGGTGTGGGGAGAGGGGACACACACTTCAGGATGATGGAAGTTAGCAAAGTAATTATTCCCACCTTTAACCTCTCCCCGCTTTAAGATACCAGAGATCACAAAAAAACCCAGTGCAGGACTGTAGGAATAAAGAGAAAAACTATCAAAACAAATCCACTTTACATCAAGTGTCAACCTTCATAATTTAATTTCAATCATTTTCTTTAATCACAGGGTCATTTTCTAAACAAGATGTAAAAAACTAAAACACATAGCACATATTTAGCATCATTATAAAGTATTTGGGAGATAAAGAGATTCATTTGCAGGGAGTTTATAAAAGATATCTCTAGAGATAAGCTGTATTTTTCCCTGTAAGAAAGATTTGTCTTCTTGCATTATTTGAATTCTAGACATGATACAGATTTTTGTATGTAACCATGGATTTCAAATTATACAAAGAACAAAGGCTTGAAAACACCATGTAATGAATAAATTAGCCAGTTAAACATCGTATGGCATGAACTGAGAAACGGTACGCATTAATCTAATCAGGAACTGTAATGTTACACATCCACAAGACCAGGATTTGGCATTTCCTGGCTTCTGAATCCTTAACTGAGCAAACTTAACATTATTTTAAAGCCAGCTGTGCTGTTAACACATTAATGAGCAAAGATCTGACCTAAGTAGTTTTTCACCCTTTCACTGAAAATTTGGCTCATTGACTTCTTGTTTTAATACAATATAATTACTGCTTACAGGAGGGTCTAGTAGATAAGAGATCAATTTGTTTAAAGTCCATGGCAATACTGCCACTCATCTCTGTAGACAGAATTTCATCTTGAGTATGACAAATATTTTCAACAATTCTTAATAAATAAAAAATAAATCTGAAGAAGAAACTGAGTACTATAATTATATTTAATTAAATCAACTAAGTTTATTTCAATCAATAAATTAAATATAATTAAATCAACTAATCTCCACAAAAGCCAAAAATACCAGCACTTGGAATCTCAGAATACTGATGTTTTATGACCTTTTGGGGGAGGTCAGAGGGGGACAGCCTTTGGCATTCTGGTTGCTACTCTAGTTCAGTTTCCCAGAAGACAAGCATTTATAGCTAATTACAAACCTCAACCATATTTGCATATCACTTTTCTTAAAACATCCTTTCAAACACTTCTTACATGATGAAATTCACCTTTTATTTTCAGCTTGAACTGAATACTATCAATGTAATGTGCACTTACAAGATACGTACTTTTATGACAATGACTTGGCCATTTCTGTTTTTACAGGTCACTGAATTAGAAGCGTGATGAAAGGATCTGACTGGATCATTGCTAATGAAAATAAGTTATCGTCTGATGTGAATCAGCAGGTAAGGACATTCTCCATTATCTGTCATATCCATTGTCCCAAAGGGAGCGAACCATCACTTCGCATTCCTTTTCCCTGGAGAGAGGCATTCTGTTACATTCATGGCTGCACAACAAGATCATACATACAGAGGTTTAAATACATTTAAACAGAGTCCTTGAGATTTCTACTCTTTAAATTCATCTTCTAATACTTTTCCTCCACTGAACAATAGAACATGATTATTAACGTTACTTCATAGGAGTTCTCACTGAATACACCACTGCCTTTTCAGAACAACAAAACTTCTCTACAATTTTTTCCAACAGCCTAAACTGCAGTAATACGTGCTTAAAGAACAGCTTTCAACACGTAAAAACATACTAAGCAATTTAGCAGCCTCTATAAAATAAATTTATCATAGTTCAGAATTTGTGGGGTAATCCATTTTTCCTGCTGTGCCACCACAATGAGATGGAAAGTGCCAGGTTTCCTTTTGACAAGTTAGCATTCCGTTTTCAAAAAAATCCAAAAGTGATAATGGTAAAGATATGAAAAGCTTCAGATGCTAAATATCTATGTAGATTTTTAAAGTGCCTCAATGTAGAAAATACCAAATAAAAAGTTGATCATGATATGCTCCTCATCAGAATCCATAAGTTTGCCCCCAAAAAGCCATAAAATAGAAAGTTACACTTCTGCTGAATTACATGTATCTGCAGTTGCAGGATTCTGCATTCATGTATCCTAGTACTGTACAAAAAGCGTTTGATGAGCCAGATTCAGAACTACATTATTACATTATCATGCCAGAGGATCAAGGAAACAGCGGTGTAAAATTCAAGATCCCTTGGCTTCTCCTCATGCACCAGGACAAATTTGATTCCAAACTGGAGGCTTTGAAATGTTTGAAGTGAGCAGCTAAAAACATATCCCAAACTACACAGCTTAAAACTTCTCCCCTACAAATTAACTTGCTGTTTGTCCTTGAGTGGAGTAATTCACAGGCCAAATTAATCTGAGTCCAAAACAGCCTTCCGGTCCCATCCGTGGAACTGCCATGATAATTAACAGTAATGAAGAGAGGTCTAGCCACAAGGAGGAAAGAGATTTCACATGTCTCTTGATAATTTGCGTCTATCTACCTTGTTTACAGGAGCAGAAACAGTTAGCTGATTTAGAACTAGCAGGTGCAGCAAAAAAAAAAATATTTTTTTTTTGAAACAGAAAAACAAAGTATGGAAGAAAAGCCATGACATTTGACATCTTACATTTTAAAAGCACTTCATTGATATGTAAGAGAAAATACAGATGAGAAAAGAACATATCCAATTAGCACTGTAATATTAGATACCAGCCTTACAAATAACATCCTGCAGTATTTTAGGTGAAGGCAATCAAGGAAAACACTCAGTATGAGCTCGTAGCTATGATTTTTATATAATTTTATTGGGTACATAAAACAAAATTACTTTTAAAAAGGCAACACATGAGAAGCAGGGAAGTGTCTTCATCTGTCAGGCTCTAACTCTAACCTAGCTGTAATCACTCCCTTGAAAGAAAGAAAAAGTCTTGATAAAACAACATGTAAATCAAAGTTGTCAGTCAGTCAGTGATAGGACTGTCCATGTGAAAGGATGTATCTTGGCAGTTTTAGTCTGTGTTGTTTTGCTCAGCCCTTCATACTGGTGTTACTTGGTTGCTCCATCAATAAGCTCCTTCAGGTTGCTGAAATTCCAGATAACTCCTCTGTAACATCTCCAGTTGTGAAAAGTCCCTAACATGTCTTAACCTACCTAGTGGCCTCAGGTTCAGCTAAGTAGGTCATGTCAACCCTCACTGTAGCATATGATTGGGTTGGTGCTTCTTCTATTGTAACAGAAGTGACCACACAATCAAGAACTTGATACCGTGTTTTCTAAGAAGCAGTGTTTCTGCTGACAGCACCACACACTAGAACAGTCCCTGGATGCTCTGCATTTTGGTAGGGCAAGTTCTAAGGATCAAACAGATCTATTACGAGCACTTATCACATTTAGTATTCAGTGCAGAATTTATGGATCAAATCACATGTTTAGGAGTGGCACTCTGACACATTATTTCTGGACTGTGGAAATAACAGCCATATGAAGGACCATAGAGTAATTATGTTATAGGATGCACAAACACTTCAGTTTTAGACTGAGGCCTTTACCTTTCCTTAAGCATGTAATAATATTCTTTGTCAGACACCAAATCATGCTAAATATCAGTTTTACCCTTTGCTTAATGGCATGATTTACCTCCTTTGTGAGTATCTGGCCTGTCCTACAATATTTCCATACTTTCACTTAGTTTGGCTTTTTTCTCTACACTTTATCTACAGCAGTTCCCATTATTCTTTGATAGCTTGTCTTCCTGAGGTTTTTTTTTGAGCGTGTTTTCAGCCCTAGAATACATAATTTCATTTCATGATGCGATCCCATCTAGCTCACAGACATATTTAGTAAGCATGTTTCCCTGCTGCACAAGCTAAGACACAAACACCAGTCTATGTTCAATGTGACTGGGTCATATATCCTTTATTGTAACTTCAGTTACAGTGTATTGGTTTCTGCATGACTGGGCAAATTTCTAAGTTTCATTTGTGTTCAAAGTGATAATTTAGTCACTAGATAGAAACGTCTATGGAAGACTTCTCACAATTACTTTCCTCTGCTGCACAAAATATATTTTGCTTCTCCTCAGGTATTTTCCATTCTTACTTTGAGGCTTCGGCACACCTCTCTCAATTCTCACAAATATCTGTCCAAAAACGGACACAGATTAAGACAGGGTTTTCTTCCACAATTTGTGAAGTCTTCTGTGTTATTTCTTACAAGCTTCTTTTGATTAAAGTATAAGGTCCTTCTTAGGTTCAAGGATAACATTGTTCTATTTTTCTTCCAAGTTTACAGCCTGATCTCAACTCTGCAGCAGGAAAATTCTCATTGCTTTTTCCACATTGCACCAGGATGTTCTGGCAGTCTTTTCTTACCATGGTGCTCCATTTTAACATGGTTTCAATTAGGGGTTCCACCAGCCTAAAAAAAAATGTGTGCTTAAGTCTCAAATCTTTCAAAACAGTTCCAAATATTATCCAACTTCTTTCTCTTTGAAATCCATCTCATAAAACTACTTCCACAAAGCACAGCATCACTCCCCTTTATTTACCACAGTGTGATAACTGGATTGCATGTCATTCTGCTATTAAATAAATCAATTTCTGTAACTTCACTGACTTGAGATTACTTTTATCCTTGATCCCTCTCCAACTGTCTGCCATGATTTTTGATTAAGATACTCCAAAGTTTGTTATTCCATTCTCTTTCCCACCTACCACTATTTCTACTTCCAACCCTGATAATTGTTAAAGAAAACTCAGAGTCAGAACTGATACCAAAGAGGAGCCTTTACTCCACCTCCAGGGAAGCTAACATTCAGAAAGAAAATCAGAGGAGAAATTCATGTCTCTAGCCCTGCAGCTGCTACTGTTTCAATCCAGAATGTTCCTTGCCAGTCAATACATACATAAATACCACTTTCAAATAAGCTTCCTTCAAAGTAAAGTCAGCCAGCCAGGAAGGCTAAAAAATCTGGTACATCTTTTGGGCCCCATTCCAACGCTACTCACTAGCACTGCTTATGCAGCATGAAGGAATGAATATAGCTGATTTGCCTCTCAGCAGATCTTATCCAGCTGAGGAGAGGCTTTCTGCTGGCACAAATTCCCCCACCCCACTTTGCTAGGGCCCATGCAATTGCCACCATCACACCTCCTGCAATTATACAATTCAATTTTCTTACTGAAGCTCAACAACCAGCTCCTTGAACGATATGCAATGCAAGTTTCCTGTACTTCTTTTTAAGGCTATTGCCTCCAAGTTGCTCACAAGAAAAAGCAGGAACATTATTTTTTGCTGACTCTTCACTCTAAGAGGGGATGTTAAGCAGTAGGTCCATTTTACACAATGCTTTTCAACAGACCGTTGCAGCTTTTCAGCGTAGAGCTGCACTTCAAATGTAGGTCAACAGAAGGTAAGACTGCACAGGAGGATCACTGCTAAGAAATGAAAGCAGAATAGATATTATTCATCAGGATTTCTGAATTCTAGGTAACTGTAAATATGATGTGAAATTATAGAAAATAATGAAAGGAGCATTAAAAGGTTGTGGACTTTCAGCAATAGAAATACTTATACAGGAATATCTCACCATTAAAATACCTATTCTATTAAAATGTGTAGCAGCTAATATTTTTTTAATCCTTTTTAATAGTCTACTATCATTCAAACACCTTTTTTGCTGATCTCAGAGAGCTTAGTTTATCCTGTAGAACAGCAGCACAGAAGAGGCAGTCTGCTCTAGGAAATGTTAAAAATATTGTCCCTTTCCCTAAGAAAAATTGCAAAATGAGAAGGATTCTCATTAGCTTCCACCTACAGACAGGTGATAGAAGTTAACCTGGATATTCTACTTCTGTTTAATTATTTAAGCTAAGAAATCCAGTGTTTCTTAACCTACTAGGCACAGAATCATTCAAAACAGTGCTAAAAGTTACATACTTAAAGGGACAGCATGTGATATAGCTCTACAACAGCAAAACAACTCTGACATGTTTCTGGACACCCACACGTTTTACTGCTACACTGGGGACACGCAGCTAAGCAAATGCTGCTTATGGTTAATGACTTAATGATACTGGCTCATATCCTGGACTTCAGGCTCACTGAGTAACTCCAAATATCACTATACATCAGATTTCTGTGTGTTCTAAGGAGACAACACTACCTTTTTCCCAAAATTGTTTTGTTTTTCCAATTGAATGCTATAATCTGAGCAAGTAAAACCTCTTATTATGTATCTGCAATAATACAAAGTTAAAAATCACATGGATTTCCTACCTCTGAATGACACAAAGAAATATATTGTACTGGTTTAAGTACATTCTATTAAGTTCAAGTTCTCTTCCTTGTTTTATTGCACTCACCCATACTGATGTGCTCCCCGTCAGGTATAACATGGCTAAGCCAGAACCATCAGAAAACAGCCTTGGCAGGGCTTTAAAGGGGGTGTCTAGGCCACATCCTTGACCTAAACCAGGATCAAGATGCATCCCAAGATGCACGTCTAACCTCTTACATCCCCTAAGGGTCCAGAGCTTCCACAGACAGCCTATCCCTTTGCTTCACAGCTTACAACCAGAAAGCTCATCCTGTTTACATTAAATTCTCCTCACTGCAGTACAAGTCACAATGAGGAAAAACAGAGTGGGATGTTAAATGGTAGATATATTGGACAAAGCTCTAAGCATGAGCACTTAGCTGAGAATTTCCCACCTAACTCAATAGGAAAACTTCATTTTATGTCATCTAAGCAGTCTTAGGGTCCATAGTCACTGCATGCAAATCATATACTCAACATGCTTTACTCCTACTGCAGATTTATAGGCTTCTTGTATACTTGCCAGCCTGCACTTGCCTGGCTAAAACAAATCCAAAAATAAAAAAAAGGATTAAGATAATTCATTCCTGAGAACTTACTAAAGGAAATAACTAGAATTGTTCAATAGTGAAGCGGTAATGTAAGTTTATGGTCCAGAGAGACCCTCTTATGAGTTCAGCTATGAACTCATTCAGCACATTGTTCAAAGTGAAAACAGGTCATGAAAAGAAATTCTTCATTTAGAAGTTTTTACCAGAGCAGCTCAGAATCAGAATGTGTCTACTCAGACTCCAAATGCTGCTGGGCAGATGCAGGGAGAGACATCCTGTCTCAGTGTTCCTGGAAAGCAGACTGTTGCCAACTGGAAGGTTTTTCCATGTGAGGAGGAACAAACACTTAATTAAATACAGAAGGCATTTGTAGCTTTCCTTCAGGAATAACTAATTTAAATCACCATGGACAGTGAGAACTGGCAGTCCAAGGAGAACTTAAGCTACAGAATTTTAGCAAAAAAAGAAATTGATACACAGCCAGAATTTGGATTTTGCCTCAAAAAAAAAGTAGCTAACATTGATTCTGGCAGTTTTAAGTGCTTTAAGTGCTTTATAGTAAAGTCAGTTAAATTCTTCAAGTGCCAGACATTTGTGTACACAGTTGTTGGTAGTATTTTTTGTTGTTTTTAAAGCAGAATCAGATTTACCAGTATTTCCAGCTCAGTTCTTGTACAAGCTGTACGGCAACCGGGCTTACAGGGTGGAAACATAAAACCACCTACAACTTTGTATCTAGAAGCTTTAATCCACACAAAGCCAAAAATCAATTTTTAATTAGTGAAATAGCTTGAGAAATCATGTTCTTATACCATGTTTGTGAGCCTGTGGTAGTTAATAGCAAAACTACCATTGGCTTTAAAGCAAATAGGGTTGAACTTGGCATCCTCAGGCCCTTTCCCAACTATTTTCTCTAAGGCTGGGTCTCAATAAGCATGAACTGAATGTGGTTTTTAGTCATGTTTACTCAACTGAATAGGTGTCATATATGATATGATTTAAAAGCTCTATTTAGGAACAAACTAGAAAATCTAAAGCCTTGTTACCTGACCACACTGAAGAAGAGACTGTTTAATCATATTAAGTTCATTCAACTGAGCTAAAGATTGAAGGACAGACTCCTATTTGCCTATGAAGATACACCCTAACTGTTTAACAGTGGCATGTCTTGTTAATTCACTGGAAGAGAAAGTGAAAGAAAACACAGCACAGAAAGCTATGACTTACAGACTGTACCCAGAAAACTATTCTAGTCTGCTATACAGTTTTTTTAATCAGCATTTCACAGTGCACAGCAAAACACAAGTTGTAATGAATAAGGGAGTCTATGGACTATTTATAATTTTGTTTCAAGACTGAACTTCCTGCACTTTTAAAACTACAAACCTTACTCCAGTCACAGAGTTAGTGGACTGCCTTTATACCTCCATTTTGGATCAGGCATTGAAAGAGTAGCAATATGACAAAAAGTAACATAATAAGATACAAATAAGAAGTAATGTAGTAAAATTATTAGTAATTGTGGTGGTGCATTCCTTCCCCCTCTCCCCTGGACTGCTCTACGATCTCAGAAATTCCAGCTGGAATTCCCTGGCCTTTGTGCAATAAGTTGGGCAGTTAAGCGTCCCTTGACCGTACCAGCAACTCTTGCATGGTTAAAGCAGGGAACAGCACTGACTGTACCAGGCACTCGTGTTACCTGACTGAGGCGGGTAATGAGAGCAAGAAGAATGGGATGATTCCCTGAGAGCCTTGGAGCACTTGTTACCAGGATCATAACCCAAGTGGAAGACCACCATGGTTACTGAAATTCCATTTTTTTCCTAATGACTAAAGCCAATCATCTTGCAAACCTATAAACAGCAGTCCCAAGCGTGGCCCTTTGAGCTCTCCTGGACTGCAGCGCGCTGTGACCAGCATCTCCCTCTGAGTGGGACACCTCTCAGTTTCACAAACTCTCCAGTTTGTGAAATTTTAGAGCACCACGCTGAGCTGGTGATGAGACCTGGGCTAAAACCTTGTCCTCCTCAAGGCTCAACCCTGGCCTGCTGAGAAATGCTGAGACATTTGAAGTGAGTATTTTCACGGAACTTGAGGGGAATTTTTAACAGGTATACCTTTGTGTGTATATGTATACACATCTGTGTGCATGCATGTGTGAATCGATCTGTAATCAAGTTATTCTTGTGATTAGCTCACTTTGTAAATCTTAAAGTAATCCATGATTAAGTGTTGCTAAAATCTTATGATTTACCTCAAACTGTGAATGAACCTTAAATTGCTGCTAAATACACATAATCCTTTAGATAGAACCCGTTGACCAAGTCTGAGACGAAGACTGGGCCGAGCCACACCCAGACTGCTCTCCGAGAAGGAGTTTAGAAAGCAAGGGGGTCTACTCTGAAGCTCATGACTCAGCAGAATGATTTCTTTATTCCCTGTACCCTCTCTTTTCCTTTAGACACAAACCATTGACCAAGTCTGAGACTAAGTCTGGATTCAGCTGCACATAGACTCCTCTCTGAGAAGTTTAGAAAGCAAGGGGGTCCATTCTAAACCTCATGACTCAATGGGAGGGTCTTCTCTACTTCTTACCCCTTTTGTTTCTCCGCTCTCTCTCTGTATAAAATCGTTCTGATTTCATTTTGATTTGATTTTCCTGTCTATGTTTTAGTAAATAATAGAGTGAACCTTGCCATCAAAGTCGCATTTTATAAATGTCTATTAAAATTGCTTTTGCCAATATCCTTGACAGTGATTCTTTAAATGGTCTAAACCACTCATTCATAATAGTAATACATCCCAGCAGGTAGCTAAGACTCAATGTTCTTCTATTTACAGTTAAATACCCAGCAATTTTAGCAGGAAAGGCTACCTGACTTGGAGGAGAAACTACATATAAGAAAAAATCTTCTAGGGAATAAATATTCTAGGTAATTCAGATCAAATAAAAATAAAAAATGGTGAAGAAGCATACACAGGATCCTATTGTTTTTCTAGATCTAGCATGTGTCCTCTACCAGTTGTACTTGTTTGGAATATCTTTTTGCAGAAAGACAGAAATACCTATCTTCAACTTTTTCTAGTCCACTAAGTACACAAAACAGTAAGCAAAAGCTCTGGAAAACAGCATGCTTCAGTAACTGAGACATCGCAAGGAAAGGATCAGCACTGGTCCTAGAAGCCTGGGCAACATCAGTTTCCCTACTGATGTAGGGAGCAGAGTACATGGAAGGTGAGTGTTCAGGTCAAAAATGAGATAATGCTGGAACATACCTAAACTACAGTACCAAGCCCACATATATATGGATGCGAAACACAAGAGCCTGATGAGAATTTTGTCTGTTCACCCATCCAGTATGGAGACATGGATATAATGCAAATAAACCTTTATCAGGGGGAAAAAAAAAACCACCACACTAACATTCAAGTTCAAGACTACCGAATACCTTTGGTGAAAAAACCAAACCAGATCCACTTCATTTAAACAGACATTGAGGTTAAAGTTCAAGTGGAAAAGACAAAACTCACTGAAAACCAGAGAAAATAATCTCTCCTTTATTTCTGTGACTGAAATTTAAGGACACACCTTTAGAAAGCAGGAATGAGAAAAAGACTGTACAAAAATTGCAGAACTACAAAAAGGAGAAGTTATGCAACTATTCCAAAACAATCATCATGGGAGTTTTGGTTTGTTTTGGATTTGGGGTTTGCAGTTTTTTTGGGGGGCGGGGGGGTGGTTTTGGGGCTTTTTTTGTTTGCTTGGTTGTTGTTGTTTTGGTTTTTGGGTTTGGTTTTTTTTGTTTTTTGTTTTTTTTTTTTTTTTTTTTTTTTTTACAAAAAAGCCCTCTGAAGTACCTAAGCAATCGTTACCATCGAAGACATAATACTGGGGACACTAAATGGACTATGGATTTAATCCTGTATCAGAAAATCCTGCCCTCTATCTTTCCTCTTTCTCCAATAGCTTTTAGAGAAAAATGGGAACAAGTCCATAGAGGATTAATGTCACCATTAGGGTTATTTTCTCCACTTATAACTATCAGGGTAAAAAAAGAGGGGGGTCAAGAGAAAAGAAAGAACTGGCTTCTTCCCATCCCCCTTTCCAATCTCAAAGAAGAGAAATTGTATCAAGTAACTGAAAATCTTTCAAAAAAGACATTCTGGCTCTTGAACTGAAGGGACACAACTCTTTTCCCTAGAGTCAAGAAGGACTGTGGTCAAGGCACACAGTGAGAGTTGAGCCGCCTAAGGCTTTATCCCCAGAATAACTACAGACATTTGTGTACTGATGCCAAGGCAATTATTTCATCTATCCATTTCTATTTATAATTCAAGCCATTCAATAGAGTCTGCTACAGGGAAGTGTCAAGTCCTGTGTTAAAACAATGAACTTGCAGCAGTTGAAGAGTTAGCATGAGAGATGTGGGCTGGGGTTTAGAAGGTACATAAAAAACCAGAAAGGATAATTTAACTCTCCCTAAGAAAACACATATCATTCTACTGCAGTCAAAACAGCAAACAGCAGAACTATTTAAATTAAGCAAAGAGCAGAACTATTTAAATTAGTTATGTAAAAAAAGGTATTTGTTCATCCTGCCTTGGTTCAAAGTAACAAAAACTTAAAAAAACCAAAACCAAACCATTTTTATGTGGGCTTTTGTACAAGGATGCATTTAATTTTGTTTTATCAGAATGACAAGGCAATGCTGCAGTTAGACTGGTTACACCAATGCCTAAAAGGAGTCAGTTTATTACATTAACTGTTCTAATACTGAATCAATGGATCCTACAAGACATACCATAGGATGATTTCTCTCTGTTTTTATACATCTGAACAGAAAATGTGTCAACTCATATACAACCAGTACAATGGTCTCCACCTTTGTTTGTGATAAGCATGCACTGTTTGATAGCACAGAAATATTTGTGGTCCATCATCACTCACTGCAAGGAAAACAAACAGTCTTCCAGATGTTAGCACTTCCTTATAATCCACTGGTCACAACTGATGCTGCTTCAAGAGAAACAGTTACAGAAGCTTGACATCACAGAGCATCATACAGTGATTGCTATTAAATGATACAGATAAATTATCTCTTATTTTCATACTCAAAAGATGAGAATAAAACAGAGGTGAGAAATTGATTCTTGTGCCAGGAGAGAGAAGAGGCAATTCAGAAGACAGTGATAGGTCATACATGCCCACTTCTGGAGACTGGTTTTCCTCAGAGCCCTCGCTATACAAACAGGCCTGTAAGCCTAACAGTGTTCTAGAGTATATATTTTAATCACACTTAACATTATTTAGCATGGCAGATTAAGACAGGAGGAGAGATGCAAAGCTATGAAAATGTGTACCAACATCACTGAAAATAATTATATGTTCCCAAGCTTTAACGTGACAGTTCCTATTGTTATTAGCAGTTGTTTAAAGAATGCTGCATTTTATAGTTCAGTCTATCCCATATTACATTCTTCCTAAAGCATATGATATTCTTAAGGTAAGAAGTCACTGTCCTTAAGCTTTAAATCTGGGTTTCTAAGTTACATACTTAGCAGTTCAGTTCCTCCTTGGGATCTGTGTCTCTTCAATAATATTAAACCCAAGGAAATTGTTTTCCTTTATGAACTTTAAAAGTTAAATATTTGAATTGAAGTAGTTAAGACTGCATATGTTACACAGGCTGTGTACACTATGCAATTCATCAGCATGAAAGCTGTTTTATTTCCACAGCTTTAAAGATTGCTGACTCCATCATCTCCTTTTCTATTGCTAGTTAAATAACCTCCAGTGCTGTATCTGTAAAAGATACAGTAGTGCTGTACTGGATGAAGAAAACTTAAGAGATGTTCCCTTCAAAATTAGCTGAAGATGCATGAAGTAAACAATTTTTTTAAAAAATCTATAAATAGACATCAGGCTAATAGTTATTACATTCAATAATTTAGCATGATATGCATGACAGCTTCAACCTCCAAAATAATTTAGCGCCTTGAGCTGAGATTAAATGCAGAACATTAATTTTTCCCTCCGGTTGTCAAGCCAACCAAGAGGCCCGTCAAATCCATTTAAATAAAGCCTGCATCATGTAATAATATTAAAGGGAATAAAATATTAATATGGGTCTGTGATAGAACATTGGACAAAATTGCTGCAGTAAGGCAGTTTTAATTTACTACACCAACAATCTGTCTTTATGCTGAAAGCAGGATTTAAAGGTCCAAAGGAATACATATTTGAGTTTATATGATATGCTTATTTATAAAATGTTACTTATTTTCAGTCACTGAGAATATTTAGCATTATTATGTAGAAAAAAAAAGATGGTTCCCAATTTAATCCTACTGATGCAGAAAAAAATAAAATATTGAACCAAAGCTCCCCCCACATAAGCAGATGTTATTTCAGTGATAGCAGTATGACTGTATCCATTGATTGCCAGTAATGAATTTTCTTCCTTCAGCTGGAGGATGATAAATGTCATGCAAAACTTCAATATTTCGTAATATAAAAATGGATTGAAAGGGTAGGTAGACTCACAGACCAAAGACAAACAACTCTAAATATTTAGGCTACAGATGCTTTATCAGAACCAGCAGGATTTGTGTTGTCAGTATAGAACTATTTAGAAAAAGAAAAGAATAGTAAAATGGAACAAATTAAAACAAGTCTGTGCAGTTTCCTGTCAAAAACAGAAACTTGAAACCTGCAGACTTAAACATGTCTAATTGGCATGGTAAACAGGACTGGTCATATTTAGAGACAATATCACATACATACAGAATATATTCAATGTTGCATTCTTTAACTCCATCGCAGTTACCCTTTTTTATTTTTTAAATTTTCCAGATCATTTACTTTTCTAAATAAAGCTGGGATCTCAACAATTTAATAATTTAAAAATTTTAAAAATCTTAAAAATTTATGCCATGTCAGCTAAATTCAGAAACAATCCTGCACATTGCAGTTTGCAAAATCATTGCTGGTAACTGTAAAAAACTGGATCAAGGCCCATGTTCCTATTTAAGAACAGTTTTCTTTTTATTAGCAGTAAATATTTTTTATTGCAGTGCTGTTCATATGATGATGTGCCTCTGTATAACGCAAAATCTTGTTTCCTAGAAGAACTGAAAGATTAAACAGTAAAGCCCTGATCTTAAAGCACTTAACTGCAAATGCAGGGCTGCGCTGAGGTCAGGGTAATCACACACATGTGCATAATTACAACACTGTCACACAACTATGACAAAAACATGGAACTCGCAACAATGGAAGACCTACAAAAAAAACCAGCAAGAGGGCAAATGAAAAAAGTTAACTATACAAAGAGTACTTCATATAAAACATGGAGAGGCTCTGCATTAGCTCTAAAGAAAGCAGCACAGAGCAGAACATGCAAAGCAGGTAAGGGAAAAGGTTTAGATTTACCAGTGCAGAGTGAGCACAAGAGGATGTCTGGGTGGGCTTGGAACTGTATTTGTGGCAGGGCTCCAAGTTATCTCCCAAACACGATGAAGTTTCTTGTACAAAGCCTGTCCATCAAGCCTAGTCAAGTTTGTTAGTTACATTAACTGAAAATTAGTAACTTTAAGAGACTAAAACATTGGGCTGTCTAGTACTCCTTAAACAACAGGCTTTCAATGCAAGCTCCTTCACTCTTAACATTACAGGTTCTGAACTGATAGATGAGACAGCTCAGGGTAAGCTGAACAACTTGACAAATTCTTAGTGGGCATGCCTAAATGGCTGCTGTAGAATGTTCCCAATGAGTATCTCACTAGATATATCATAGCCTGTATCTGTTCTCATACCAGCTTTTTTTTTTAGTGCTCATCCATACTGTTCAGAACATGTGGCATTCATATGCCATATCCATGCCACAAACCCTTTCCACACACAGGAAGAATGTAAGGTAAGTGGCTCATTATGAGCAAGGGAAAATAGATTATTTATGTCTGAGCTGATAGTTTTGATCCAAATTTTAATTTCTACCAAATGAGGTCTAGACTATACTAACCTTAGTGCTACAAGACCAAAGCAGTTACAATTTTGACTCCATGTTCCTCTACTGAAAGAAAGGCTTGGCACTATTACATTTTGGAAAGTATTGGCCTGCTAGAAAGCCACCCCCTTCCTACTGTTTTCATGGCAGGGAGAGGGTATAGGTCATAATTTACTGAGAATCCTCCCTGAATTTACAAAATAGCATTCCAGCAGAAGACACACTGCTGCTTATAGAGTGAAACTAAATAACCTGAATCCATTTTTCAAAGCAATTGTAGTTCCCATTTGGAAGACCAGAACCACAAGTTGCAACACACAGCACTTTGGCTGTACGGAGCATGGAATCAGCAAACTGCAGTAAGTCATCTGGTGGATGATTATGGGTTTAGTCTCAAAGTTTAGCGAATTCTTGACTTTACGTTTTTTATAACTCCTGGAGTACTCAGACTTGCAACACTTACAGAAGATACAGAATTATTTTTCTACACCTTCTTTTGGAAGATGTGAAATAGGTCTTGGCTTGCTTTATATAACCTGGATGATTTCCATGCATTTTAGTTTATCTATTCAGGTATGACACCAGGTTCATCATTAGGGCACCTCCACACATTCGTAGTACTGTTGACATGTTGCTATTCCTTTTTTTCTTAGAGGTAAGACAGGAGCACACATTTAGAATTTCTTTTTATTATACACTGAAAAAATAATTTTAAAGAGAAGTGAGTTTTATACTAGGATACCGAAAGTAGTAAATCTGCAGCTGTCCAAAACCATGTCAGCACGAAAACACATCATCTGTCCTCTTAAGAGATTTGATGTTTTTGTCGTGATCTACTGCACAATTTTATGTCAGTTGGATACCACAGCAAAGGAGTGCCTCCTTGGACACATTGCTGCTAGGTGCTTTGAAGAAAAGAATCAGAACCTCGAATATGACCTCATGTCAGAGGCGTACCTAGGACAATATCTTCAGGCAAAGAGCTCACATCATTATACGGCACCAAAGGAAACAGCTACTGCAATTCAAACAGCTGAAACTTTTCTGAGCATACCTGGAAGCAGCAGCCACCCTAAAGCATGACAGATTATCATTACCCTTTCTTCTATTCTTCTCTTCAGTATGAAATTAAATCCCAAGAGACCTGGAAGTGACAAAGCAAAGACCAACTTCAATTGTAGTAGCTGGGAGCCACATCGCTTGGATTCATGTAAGGCCAGCACAGCTCATCTGTCCATCCTGTGGAGGGGATGAGCAGGAAATCAGAAAATTCCTCTATTCTGAAGGCAGAAAGTAATAGCTTTGTCTGTAACTAATTAGTATCGTCAGATGTAAATAGTCCCTACCCTTTAATTTACCCCATACATGCGACCCTAGGCTAAGGAAACAACAAAACACAGGTGAACATAGTAAGACACTCCTGTGTCTAACAATGTAAATGAACCACTCTGGGTCATTTTTATAATTTTTTACTATTTAATTGTCATAGAACATCAAGTTTTATTAAATACTGCTCAGGTTACTGGAGCAAGATGCCTGTTTTGGAGAAGTGGCAGGATCTGAGACGGAAGCACTGAAGAACAAGAATGGCAATAATGGAGAGAAGTGGACACAAGTGAACCAGAACAGCACTCCACATGTGGAAACATGTCTTGCTTCCAGCTAATCCTCCATTTTTCTGACAACAAATAATGATCTAAACTGAACATCCACACTGAACTACTTAAGGCTGGCTGACACACACCTACTGATCAGTTTCTAAACATGTCCCTTAAGCCCCGATTCACCAAACAGTTTCAATATCTGCATGGTATTAAACAAGGAATTATTCCAATAGCTGAAGTCATACATATTAAACATCTTTGGAAAAGGTCAGCAACAGGTGTCAAATTATTCTAGCTGTCACAATTTCACAATGCCACCAATACAAAACTAGAATCAATTGCTTGATCCTCAAATCAGTACTTTCCCCAGATGAAATTAGAAAGAATTACAGCATACATGACAGTAAAACTTAGGATGGCTAACCACCCCTTGTCCCTAAAATGGAAGGGAACATCTATCAAGTACAGGGACTTTTAGACCACTGAGCCCTTTCAATGTTTATTTTAGTGCAGCAGAAAAGCTCTACTTACTCCACACTTCAGAAAAACTCAAGATCTACTGTTACCCAACACTAAGCTTCACATACATAGATACCACTTAAAATATTTCCGTAATAGAACTAAGTTACTATTGTAAACTTTGAGAACACACACACTTGGAGGAACATAACTTCAGATATTTTGAATCAGTCCTGCTCTTGAGTTTTTCAGTAAGACACCTGTTGAACCAAATACACTTCCCTGAACACACCCTGATGTTACATGTTCTTATAGTCCAGGCAATCACACTGTTATGAGACATGCAGTCTTGGGCAGGAGACAGATGCTGCCTTATGCTAATTTATTAATTGATTAGACTACTCTGAAGCATTAGGACTTTTGGTTCTCATTACCAAATGGAAAAAATTGCTTTGCTTCAATTTCTGTACAAGCAGTAGTAGAAAAGAGAAATGGTGCACTTTCAGACTTCCCCTAGGTAACAGCACTTCACTTAGATAAAAAAGGAGTAAGTTTTCTACAAAACTTTTGTGATGTATCTCTATCTTAGGTACAGATTTCTTAAGTTCAGTGTTACTGAGCCCAGCAATTTTGTCCTCAAAACTATATTAAATATGACAGACTGGATATCATATATGTGGATAACTTCAGTCATTCCCATTGCTCACTACTTGCAAATGATTGGGACCACCTACTAAGAGAGATTCCACTCTGTAGACTCTGTACATAACTTTTTCAGTTCACACAACATTTTCACTTTCCTGTCTTGTCTTCCTTTCTGTGCTTTTTTTAATGAGACATTAATACACTTTGGCTAAAGTACGCAGTAAATGAAACCCAGACTTTTAAGTGTTTTATACACCTTCAGAATACTGCACGCTCATTTGGTGGCTGTGGAAAAGCAGTGCTGCTCTGTTTGACTCCCTTAAAACAGCAGACTCTTCTAAGTAAAGACTGACAATCTCTGAATTGCTTTCCTGACAAAAAAGGCCTGGTTTCATCTAACATTCTGCTTTCTGTGCAAATGCAGAAGATCTTCCCTTTCATTTTGCTTTTTTTTTTTTTTAAACCAGTTAGCCCATTCATCTTTGCTTGCAAAACAATCAAAATCAGGAAAGGTGTTTTTTCTGTTGCAACTGAGTTAAGGGGAATGATTATACCACCTTGTGAATATTGTAAGTAATCAACTTGCCTTACAACTAAACAGAGACCAAACAGAAATGTGTTACAAAAGTGGGCGCAATGAAGTATGGCCTCTGATCTATATATGGTGGCCAAGGGGACTCTGTCACACTAGTTTCATAGCCAGCAACTCCTTAAGGCATAAAAACAGGCTCAAGACCCTGCCCTAAATCTTTTTAAAATGAAGGAAAGCTGATAGTAGATAATGAGAAAATGTCCCATAACATGTCTTGCATTGGTGTTTAATGCAGGAAGTGCAGTGCAAGGTTCTGCTTCACATCTTACGTAGCCGGTTTTGACCCCCCATCAAACCACAGGGTCACACATCAAATGTGACTGTTACAATCTTTAAACTACCCTATGGTAGGGGATTTGGCCAAAATACATTCAGAGTTCAAGAATCCTCCTTCAGAGAACCTCAGGCTTCAGTTTGAGCTATAGTAGTGCAAGGCCTGAGGGGCTGAATCGGCCCTCTAGACATGACTGACAGCAGAAACACAAGAACCTACAGGGTAAGATGGCAGCCGAGCAACAGCACCTCTGCTGGTTTTGGCTGGGGTAGAGTTAATTTTCTTCGTAGCAGCTAGTATGGAGCTGAGTTTTGGATTTGTGCTGGAAACAGTGTTGATAAAGCAGGGATGTTTTAGTTACTGCTGAGCAGTGCTCACACAGAGTCAAGGCCTTTTCTGCCTCTCACCCCACCCCACCAGTGAGTAGGCTGGGGGTGCACAAGGAGTTGGGAGGGGACACAGCCGGGACGGCTGACCCCAACTGACCAAAGGGATATTCCATACCATATGATGCCATGCTCAGCATATAAAGCTGGGGGAAGAAGAAGGAAGGGGGGGTGTTCAGAGTGATGCCATTTGTCTTCCCAATTAACCGTTATGTGTGATGGAGCCCTGCTTTCCTGGAGATGGCTGAACACCTGCCTGCCGATGGGAAGTAGTGAACGAATTCCTTGTTTTGCTTTGCTTGCCTGCGCGGCTTTTGCTTTACCTACTAAACTGTCTTTATCTCAATGCATGTGTTTTCTCACTTCTACTCTTCTGATTCTCTCCCCCATCCCACCTGGGGGGAGTGAGCAAGTGGCTGTGAGGTGCTTGGTTGCCAGCTGGGGTTAAACCACAACAGCACCCAACTGTGGGGAAACAGTCAGAGGATTCACTCAAAACCACTCTCTCTCCCCAAACAAAACTGATATCGTAGTACAGTCTGCCACAACTAGCTCCCAAATTTTCTGACCTTTCCATTTTTACCAATCTATAAAATGGGGGTATTCATTCTGCCAACCTGTGAGGGAATATTAATTAATGCTTGTGACACTATGGAAGTGGGAGACAAACAACCCTAAAAAGACATTTCTCGTACCCATGGATACAGGGGCATTTCCTGCATTCTCACAGTTCTTCCTTTCATTAAGAAAACTATGAAGCTGCAGTACTTTGCTATAAGTATGACTGTTTCTATCAGTTACAATTTTAATAGCAACTCTGACAGTTATAGCTCTTCTAAAAACATGACTCGCCTTTTTTTATTTTTCTCCCTAAAGAAGCCCATCTTGGCCATAAAACAAACAAGTGCACAGAAACTAATGACAGCTGTTTCTTATATAGATTTGTATCTCATGTCTGATTGGTATTTTTAACTGCATTATAATGAAGCAAGGCAAGGTTTATAGAGGGGTAATACCTTATTTGATCAACTGACACCACTGAAAGAGCAACAGAGTTTTAAGCACACAAGCCTTTTTCAGATCCCCACAATTCTAAAAAGTATAAGCTCACCCCTTATTAGACAGTAAAGAATCCAATGAGAAAAGCATGCTTTACTGGGGATTACATCCTCTGACTTCTAATCCAGCACATTATCTAAAAATTTTAGGTCATTACTAATAATTTCCCTTCGAGAATTCTGTGGTAACCAATATGGCTGAGTTGACACTGCAAACCCTCAGTTCCCTAGAACATAAAAGGATGTTTTTTCTGCTTAGCTACTTTTCATGAAATTTGAAGGCAATCATTATCTGCTAGCTCCTCACCCCGTCAAACAATTCAGTCAAAATTCCAGTTACTTTAGGACTGCAGGTCAAAGAAAATCCCATACAATACCCAGACAGACAGGAAAAAGCACTCAAGACTGGATTTATTACCACTAATTTAAGTCAAAATTGTTACTGCTTATAACACTTCCAAGTCAATTGTGCAATTAGAATATGTATCTAAGCATACAGAATATCACATCTCAAATTACCATTCAGATACTACAAGCATGTAAAAAACCCAATCTGCAGTGTAATGCAGTTTGTTCAGAAAATAGTAACTAAAATCAGTAGTAAACTTCGGAATACTATAATTGTATAGACAGTTGAGTCTGATTCTGTGCTGTTAAATCAGCAAACAAAATTTCTTTTTTTTTCTGGTTGAGTAAGGACTGCAGGATTCAGTTCTTCGCCACCTGAAGTGGCATTTTGAAAAATGATGTTAGTTTGGTTTGCAACCTCAGCTGACATAGGGAAAATGCTAAGATGAATTGCTAACACTTCTTCATGAGCTCTGAACAGGATGATGCAATATGCTGAAACATCCCAAACAAGGGGAAGTGGCACAGGAGCAAACAAACAGCAAAAGCAGCCCCTGTAGTCCCTGAGTGATCAACTGCCTGCTCTGATAAAATGTGCAAACCCTTTCAGTGCCAGGTGATTATTTACTTTAGAAACTAAATCCAAAACTTAAGGCAGACTCTGTTCAAGAGTATTATCTTCTTTACTGCAGTCTATGAGAATAGGTATGTCTGCAAAGCACAACACTAGATAGATGAGGAAGCTGCAGCATGATCATTCAAGGACAAAAGTATGTGACAGATTTCAACCTGATTTCCAGTGCTGCCAGATGGATCAAGCAAACAACAGCAAATGGGTAGATTTCTCCTTAGAACACCTAAGTTTAGGGAAGGGAGCTGGAAAATGAATTTATTTCCCATTATCTTTTCATGATGTAGATTTAACTATCATCAGTAGACACTGGGACAAACATAACAATCCTCCTGCCAGATCACAAACAAGGAGAATGGTCTTGAAAGAACCAAAGGGTGCCAACAGAGGATGAAACAATGAATAAAGGCAAAAATACCAATGAACATGAGTTGATATTTAGGGTTGAAAGAAAAACAGAAGCTCTGGCACAGAACAAGTCTGTATATACTGAAGGCAGACAACAATTTAGATTTACAGAGAACTTTGACTGGCAGGAAGCCAAAAAGCAACATCATTGTTCATCCAATATCCACTTTTAGTGGTCATCTTAGGTGCACTTTCACCTAATCATGGTAAATGAAAAAAATTTTCTCCAAGTTTTCCACACAGGACTGGAAATCTTAGAACTAAGCCATGATACATACTTCCTAAAAATGTTCCAAATTTAAGTTTTGTCCTTACGTGCAGTGGAACCTGTATTGTCTGCGTTTTCCCAGCACTTTAACCAACCTTCAGTGAATACAGGACTTATCCTTGCCTCACTTGTTTCACACAAATTAAACAAACAATTCAGAATTCAATTTGCTGTTGGGTCTTAAACAAAATGAAAACAAACAAAAAGAAAACAGAGTAAGGCATTATTAATTATGTGAAATATGAGCTGCAGCTCTTGGATTTATACTTCAGCTATAAAAACAAATTGCTGTATTATTATTATAGTAAGTATTCTTCTGCCACTAGATAGGAATTTATGTATCTCCTCGTGCATTGAAATAGGACCACATTGTACCTCCAGTGGTCTCACAAAAATTCCAAATTATGGACAAGAATCCAGTCAGGCAAAGAGGCCTTCATTATTCAGGGTCTCACTTAACCCCTTCCTACAATACATCTTACACAATCCCAAAGCAAAACATTGTGACAATGTAAACAGGGTTTTTCCTGTCATCACAGGAAAGAAGGTAATCAAGAAAGCAAGCAAGACTACAAAAGGGATGAGTGGAAAATAGCTTTCTGGCCTTTCACATGTGTATCAGGACTACAGACATCTCACGTAACTTTTTAATGCCACGTTTCAAGTTGACAACAGTAACTAACAGAAATTAGGTCTCCTCTCCACATCAGATGGATTCAAGCAGATCAGTAGACAGGTACCTCAAATCCTCATAAAATGTTTCAATTGAATGAACTGGTAAATGAGTACAGGCTGAAGCAGCTCCAGTAATTGATGAAAAGCTCATACAAAACCTACCAGGCCTCAAACAGTCTAAGTGTAACACATCACTATTGCTACCAGGCAACTCTTGTGTTGGTTTTGGCTGGGATAGAGTTAATTTTCTTCATCATAGCTAGTATGGGGCTGAGTTTTGGATTTGTGCTGGAAACAGTGTTGATAACACAGGGATGTTTTAGCTATTGCTGAGCAGGGCTCACACAGAGTCAAGGCCTTTTTTGCCTCTCACACCGTCCCACCAGTGAGTAGGCTGGGGGTGCACAAGAAGTTGGGAGGGGACACAGCCAGGACAGCTGACCCCAACTGACTAAAGGGATATTCCATAGCATATGATGTCATGCTCAGCATATAAACTAGGGGGAAAGCTGCTTGGGAGACCACTGCTTGAGGACAGGCTGGGCATTGGTCAGAGGATGGTGAGCAACTGTTTTCATTTGCATCACTTGTCTTTCTTGGGTTTTATTTCTTTTTTTGTTATTTTCCTTTTCATTACAATTTATTCTTATCATCATTATTATTTTATCTATTAAACTGTTCTTATCTCAACCCACGAGCTTTCTCACTTCTACTCTTCTGATTCTCTCCCCCATCCCACTGGGGCAGGGTGGGGAGTGAGCGAGCAGCTGTGTGGTGCTTAGTTGCCAGCTGGGGTTAAACCACATCTGTCTAAATCAATACAAATAGGGAGCTGGGCTCCACGGCACACCAAATATCCTACTTTATCATACAGATGGCAGATCTTGCCAGAAAGGCTTCTCAGTTTCCTTGCTCAGAAAAGTATTCCCACATCCACAAGTTTCAGATGCATTCTCTAATAAGGTATTGTCCCCTTAATCCCACAAACCAGAAAGTTCCAACTAATGGACCTACATTCACAACCCTGCCCTTATATTTTACTTTATTGCCTAGCCACCATGCACATTTGCCACTTCACTACTACTCTCCCTTACATTATCCTTATTTCCATTGCCTTAATACAAATGCAGTGTTAATCATTAGAGATTACTTCCCCCGCTCCTTAATAGTACACTGTCCCACACAGTAAAGGGTCTTCCAGCTTTTCTAGTGCTGCTCCTTTCCTGTCCACTTCACTTCCCTAAAAGTGAACAAAAGCATTGTAAAGCCGCTTTGTTAACTGAAAACACAATCCTTCTACAATCGCTATGAGGTGGCCTTGCCCATCATCTCTCAAGCATTTTCAGGATATAGCTTTACAAAGCAAGCATTACTTGAGTGTTGTGCGTACCCCAGCTGGGAGAACTGGCTGGCTGGTCAAGCTGTTTCAGATTTTGCCCAGTCAGTACTGTATCAGGAGACTGGATAGCCTAAGACTGGTTTTTTTTCCCCAATCCCTCAATCTAACCAATCCTAGATTAACAACTCAGCTGGGCTTCTGCTATCTGGCTTCGCAGTGCTTCACTCCTCCTGAAAGCCCAGAGCACAAGAGAAAGGCATAGAGAGATGCGAGAACTGCAGTGGTAAATGAAGGGAACTGAGGCTTACAAACAGAACAGAATCAGCTGTCAGTGACAACAGTGGATGCACATTATTTATCTTCATCACCTACAAACTCTCAGAGCCCATCTGCTGGAAATGTTGCAGTGGGCCCAAGTAGCAAACTGGATCCAGATCCAAACTTCCCAGTACCATTCATCTATCCAGAAGACTTCAGTCTTTAGACCATGCTTTAAGATGATTAGTGTTTCTGAAGTCCTTTCCTTCTACAAAGGACACCCACATTGATCAAAAAGAAATTCACCTCTCTTGGTCTGAATGCAACATGAAACATACCATTCAGAATGTCAACCACTGATACAGCTCCACAGCTCCGCTTCTAACACCATCAAAAACATTTGTTTTTCATTGGGTGTAGTTTTAAAGAGCTAGTAATGACTGGATTCCCTATTCTCATTAACAGGTTTGTACAACTAATTCTAAATCTGTACATGACCTGGAAGAATATATTTAAACTCAATGATACACAGAAAACCTTTCTTGCCAGAAAATGGGGCTCGGGCACAGGGTGAATACATTGTGTTTTTACACCAATGAGATATAGGGCTAGCTGAGGTCCACCTCCTTGGGAAGCACAATCCCAAAGTGTCACTTTTATCTGTTTATTACAATGCAACTTCACCTGCCAAAGAAACAGGCCAGAAGAGAGATGCTTATAATCAGGTCAATGATCAGAACCAAAAAGGGTCAGAAGCACAAAGGGTGAAATCCTCTCTGTTAAAGGAGATAAGAGGAATATCTGCATGAAGAGTCTTCAGTATTAATTTTAGAAAGACACACCTAAGGACCGAGATTGTCCAGGAGATGGTATCTCAGCTCTGGAGAACCACGAGAGACAGCCTAGGAGCAGCTTGATTTGGCAGCCAGCTAGCTGAACCAAATAGAAGGAATACTTCAGAGTTAATCCTGAGTCACAGGCAGCTTCTAGACAAAATATTTTTAGTGCTCAGAATCTATTCCAACACATAGTGACTGAGAAGAGCTTTGCAAAGCACTACAGAGTGGCATGCAAGCCCCCAACAGTCCAGCCCAGAGGAAGGGGAGATCTTGAAGAGGTGCCACATTTACAGGATCTGACGCCCCAGGGAAGGTTGTCACTGTTCAATGGTAACCCTGCACTGTAAAGATCAGAGAAAGACATCTTTCAGTGACAGAAACACATCAGTCTCCTTTTGCACTGAGCAGCAGAGTGAGAAAAGGGATTAAGGAATAGGATTAAATTGCAACATCAATATTTAAAATAAAGCACACCTCTGCTTCCTCTGGACATTGTATCTCTCAATTAGCAAGCTATGAATGAGACACCAGTTGAAAGTGAACTATCCTATGACAGCAAAGATACAGAGCCACAAATGCAAGTTCTATGACAGAAGTCATAGAAAAGTAAGGATAAATCATTTAATCAGTTCTCTGCTACAGCTTCCTTACTTGAAAGGACCGATGAGGTGAAAATCCATTCTTCAGAGGTATGGAGCATCTCTGGGACCAAAAAGAGCTGAGGACAACATAGATTGCAATTAGCTTCAGATGTTACCATCTCTGTAGAAGATTTAATTTATGCCCATATTGAAAATGGTTACATTGTTCTGGTATAGGAGTACAATTCTGAACCTTTAAGGTATGGGGTTTTTTTTCTTTAAAAAAAATAAAAAGTATCTCTGTAATGGAACTTCTGAGCATCAGAATGACTTTTGCCATTTCTCAAAGCTGCATGATAACAAAAGGTCACAGGCTGGCTCCAGTTCCCTTGTATTTAGCAAAATAATGTGGTTCAGAACAGAAAGGCTCAACTTAAAGGTCACAACAAATTCTATTTTTCTCTGTATTATACAAAATATTTCCTTAGAGTCATATTTGATCCTACAACAGAGCAGGTTTCAAAATGATCCTAGGTAACACATTGTACATGCCATTTTCTAAACACTATCACTTTTTCCTTTTTTTTTGGGGGGTGGGAGGTGGGGTGGGGGAGGTGGGGTAGCCACGACACAATGGGACAGGACACAGGGGGAGGCAAAACTTAGTAACTCAAAAAAAATACTGATGGAAAAGTACCAGAACACTTAAGGATAAATGCTACAGCAAACTGAATTAATCCAGCCTGAACCTCCCCTGGTGCAACTTGAGGCCATTTCCTCTTGTCCTGTCACTCATCACTTGGGAGAAGAGACCAACACCCACCTCTCTGCAACCCCCTTTCAGGTAATTGGAGAGAGCAATGAGGTCTCCCCTCAGCCTCCTCTTCTCCAGACTGAACAACCCCAGTTCCCTCAGCTGCTCCTCATGAGACTTGTGCTCCAGACCCCTCACCAGCTTCGTCGCCCTTCTCTGGACACGCTCCAGCACCTCAATGTCCTTCTTGTAGTGAAGGGCCCAAAACTGAACACAGGATTCGAGGTGCGGCCTCACCAGAGCCGAGTACAGGGGCACGATCACCTCCCTACTCCTGCTGGCCACACTGTTTCTGATACAAGCCAGGATGCTGTTGGCCTTCTTGGCCACCTGGGCACACTGCTGGCTCATCTTCAGCCGGCTGTCAATCAACAACCCCAGGTCCTTTTCTGCAGGGCAGCTTTCCAGCCACTCGTCCCCAAGCCTGTAGTGTTGCATGGGGTTGTTGTGACCCAAGTGCAGGACCCGGCACTTGGCCTTGTTAAACCTCATACAATTGGCCTGGGTCCATTGATCCAGCCTGTCCAGATCCCTCTGCAGAGCCTTCCTACCCTCAAGCTGATCAACACTCCAACCCAGCTTGGTGTCATCTGCAAGTTTCCTAGTGCTTTTGAAAAGGCTGCCACCCACAGAAGGCTGTAACAATGCAACTTAGTGAATATAAGGGGTGCAGCTAGATTTTAGAGAAGGAAATGGATGGAGAAGCTCTCTGAATCCTCCCACTTTACAGACATCCTGTGAAGTTCATCTTTTTGCTTCTGTTTACTTCCCCAACTTTCAGATACATTATAAAACACTAAATAAAGCAAAAGAGATGATATGTAGGATATATGCAAGATCTGTCATCTTCATTTGTGTAGAGGCTTCTTCTTCCTCTCATCCTTTAAAATAAATCTGTTTGACATGATTGTGACCCCTTCTTTGCGGTGGGTGCAGGGGAAGTCTCCAACCACAACCACCTTGATACTAGGTACTCTGTGAAAAAATAGCATATATCTAACACAAGTATATGCACATGTGTCACCAGAAAGATCCATATCACAGAGTGATAAAAACAGCAAAGAGGCACATTAAGAAGATTCTGATACAGCAGTGCAAAGGTGCTTTTTTTTTCCCATGTCTGGTAAAGATAAAACACCTCTTACTAAGCAATGACCTTTACAAGCAGTGACCTTATATACAAAATATTTCAGGGCAATTTTAATCAGCAGGATAACTGAAAGTTTATACAGCAAAAAGCCTGTAAGTCAAGGATGTAGTTTTACTGCAGAAGAATCAAAGTGTATGTCTGAATAGTCCCCTTTCTTATCCAAATTAAAAAAACAACTGTAGCTCTTGCTATGGATATGTAAGATTATAAACTTAACACCAAAGAGTGAGAGCACTGATGCATAGCACTACTGCATGTAGAAGCCTGCAAAACAAGAGCTACATGACCAGCCTGTAACTGAACAAGAACGTAGACTTCATTTTTATTTTTTATCTTTAATATGTATAGTAGCCAGCATCTAACCTAAAGTTATCTTGGAATAAGTGTAAATTGTATAAAAGAAATCAAGCTTAGCTCCATATAAGACATTTTAGCTTGCCTGGGTTTTTGTTTCCAATTTGTTTGAAGGAAACTATTACTGATGCCAGAAAAAGCATCTGGTATTCCCACTTTAAAGGTGAGAAATAAATAACATTAAAGCTTTTCTTTGAATCTTTTACAAGCTTCATTTTATGGGCATCAATAGTTCTTATTCAAAAAGAAATCTTCCAGTAGTAACCTGACTAGAAATAGGTGTGACTACAAATTTGGACATATTTATCCCTTTCTAACTGAATTAGTAGCCAATGTTATCAAATGTACATAAATTTTTGCTTACTTGAAGATTTTAAGAAATCAAGAGCAATTACTACACTTGCTATCAACTAATCTTTTTTCCCCATCTTTAGAAGGTTCATCTTTAATTATGAAATTAAGCTTCTAGATAACAGCCAGTTTTAAAACATGATGGAGATGGGAAATCTGAGAACTAACGACAGAACTGTCCTGCTAAAAGGAGTGAGAGGCTTTTGTCACACAGGTTTCTGCTCAGCTATAACATATACACAGTTTGGTCCTCTTTAAGGAAGATGAATTGAAAAGCAAATATTTGTCTTCCTCCTTACACTTATAAAGGATCAGCAAAAACTGATGGGCCTCTTTTTA
Source organism: Gavia stellata (assembly GCF_030936135.1). Lineage (NCBI taxonomy): Eukaryota > Metazoa > Chordata > Aves > Gaviiformes > Gaviidae > Gavia > Gavia stellata. The sequence continues at coordinate 42,542,374 of NC_082598.1, forward strand.
CATGAACACTTTGTACTCAGCTCTATTTAGCATCATGCCATCTGGGCCTAATTTCCCCCCCCCCCCCTTCTGATATCAACAAGCTTCATAATGCAAAGCAAATTTCTTTTAATCCTAAGGCTAGATCAAGAATAATGAGCAGGCCAGCATGTTTTTCCACATTTAGACAGACGGATGAACTCCTACTCATCTTTACCACATGCTACTGAAGAGTCAAGATTTTCCTACAGAGGCTCAATGTCTTACAAGAAAAAACAGATGCAATATTTAGGCATTGTACTGTTAACAGGTGGTACTTTAAAATTCAGCAACTGTCAGCAAGTGCATTGTCCCAGCTCCTTGGATATTTACACAGACTAACCTAATCCCTTCACAGGATTTTTTTTTTTTAAATAAGTAAACAGAGACAAAGTTTAGATCCCAGCCATATCTATACACCACTACACAAGACTTCTTCCATCCTGTCTCCTCATCAGCACTGCTTATCAGGATTTGTGTAAGCATCTCATCGGAGAAAGGTGCCAGCAATACACATTCACATTGCCAAGCCATGAGCTTCTGGTAAAGCTCTGCCAGCTTCCAAGGTAATAGTGTCCTTGATTATTGCCTGAAGTTTGTTTTCACATACAGAACAGACTTACAAAGACAATATTTAAGATCTTGCTTTCTCTTTTTTCAGTTGTTTATAATTTTGCACATACTTCAACTGCTCAGGTTGAAGCCTGCAATCTTGTCTGAATGGTTAAAAGATTTTTTTTCTCAACCGAAACAATACAATCACATTATGAAGATGCCCTCCCCATGTCAAAAAATTGACACATCAAATACTCAAAATCTCAAGCATGCACATGATCTGCAGCCAAGACTTGCTACAACACAGCAACAGGCCATTAAAACAAATATACAGCTTTTGTCTCCATCACTTGTGAACTTTGGAGATAAAGATTTGCCAGAGATTCAGTGCCAGAACTTTGATAGATGCCACTTGCACCGATCTAGTTTTGTATACAGGAATTTCTTTACAACTGTAGCTGGGAGCTACAGTGAGGCCAAGAACCAGAACTGAGAACTGTAACATCATATTCAAAGGAACTGACTGAATCAGCACTTACAGAAACACTTTCGTGCATACTCCTGCTTTGGAATAATGTGTGAGCTGAGGGTTGGCTATCTGGAAAACAATAACAAAACATCCCCCATGCTTTAGCAGCATGTCTGAAAGGTCAAAGTTTTACATCAAGGGAGGCAGGCACAGAATCCCCTGCCTGTCATCTCTTCCCTTTTTTATTGAAAGAAATCTATCTTCAACAATCCCATTCATAAGATGTCAAGAGAAAGGCAATCACTCTCAAAGGTCAGTCCCAAGCCCTTCTGTTTAAACTACTGAAGACAGAGCTGCAAACTGCACCTTTTGGAGTCAGCAGTGTGGAGCTCGCAAAAAGACTGCATACTGTATGAGAAAACAGTTCCCAAAGGCACCGTGTCTGTTTGATATGGTCTAGATACCGGAACTAGCGTATTTCTATACACCGTTCTAGTAGTTATGAAGCAGTTTACTCTAGAAAGTACCTTCTCATGAAATTTCTTACTACATGGTACATGTAAGACTTAAGTAGCAAGCAAAAACACGGTCTCCTTGTTCTATTAAATAACTCTCTCAACAGATGCTACAAAGTTCTTTTATTGCAGAAAAGCAATAATCATTACTTCTATTAGTTGTGATCCCCCTTGAAACTGTGCAGCTCTGGTAATATTCACCACCAGGCTGTGAAGAGTAACACAAGTAAGACTGAGAAACTGATTTATGAAGAAAGATTAAGAGTTAAACACATGGATCTTTGCTAACTAACAGTGAAGAGCGAGCATGAGCATCCATGAATATTTGATAGATGTAACTTCTAAGGAGGAGGAGATCTATCTAGCATGACACACAAGGATTAGAAGTAAAATGATGAAGACCAGAAAAGAGAAATTTTGATAAGACCTTCCTTATTGAGATATTACACCAGTGAAATAATTATACTGTGAAACTGCTTCATGTTTCAGGCTATCACAGATAATAAGTTTTAAAAGTGTGCTGAAGCAAGCATTTCCACTTTGGCAGGGATAGAGACTGGCTAATCTAGCCATTTCTCCTAGGCCCCTGGATAACTCTGCTTAAGTTTGAAGGGACAAGTGACAGCTGATGGGTCAAGGGCAATTGTGCCATGATCTATTCCGCTGTAGTCTTACCTTTCCTATTCTGACCACCCATTCCCCACATATGTATCCAACTACCTCAGTTGCTTTTCTTGCCTAGTGTCTTTAGAAGCACATACACAGCTGCTGCTTCTACTGCCATACATAGATCTATAAACAATGGGCACAGCCATGAACTGGTACAGATATGTGGAACAACAGCACATGTATGTGTCCACCTGCAGAACAAACTGATCAATATGTGTAGAATCACTTGGTAGCAGTGACAGAGGTTTGTAAATGGAGAATAAGCATGGGAAAAAAGAAATCTACACACACTGACTGCGAGCCATAAGCGCTGGCTACAAGGGGCCCATCAACAGAACTGACTGACAAGCAGTGCCAAATTAATGCACCTTTGCCACACTTTTGATGCTTGCATGTGCATTTCCACCTTAGTTGGACTCCAAATGTAGAGCAGAACATGCATCACTTGATATTTGTATCCCTAATGACGGGCATCATTGGTAGGACTGCCTATACCACAAGCCAAATATAGATAAGTAGCAGACGCTACGCTTGGTGTTCATAGATATATCCTTCTAACATCACAGGCTTTTTACATCAGTTGTGACCATAGGAACCCTCATAATTCTTAGGCAAGTGAACACTGAAGGCTTTGTTGGGTAAGGGGAGTTCTTAAGATAAAAGTTTACTGTCAAATAATGTTATTTGCCCAAACAATATTACTGGACTTGTCACTCCTGATATGTACAATATCAGGGTGATGATAGATAGCGAAACTTCCAAAAACAGCCTGGTTGCATAGAGACTCCTAAGAGAACTGTCTGACAATTTGTGTCCTGTATCACTCAAAGTTACTGCTATTAATAAGGGATAACCTGTAATCAATATTGAAGTATGCCTGGTTTTTATCCCCAAAATAACCATCATATTCAAGAGTTAAAGCCTCTAAAATGACATATCCAAAGCGGCCCCCCTTAGATATCTAAGTTCTCTTTACTGGAATGTAATTTAATCAGTGGGGCCCCCATCTTCCCTAAACTACATCTAAAACATTTAGGTTTTTCTCTTGACTTGCAACAAATGTTATCCTAAATAAGTGGTCAGACAGGTAAAAACCGAGCAATTTAAAAGACCAAACAACTAGAGATACGACACTGCTGTTCAACTCAACTCTGGTTGATGATCATTTCCTCAAAAACAACATTTTAAAGCAAATGTATGTTTTGGCACGTATCTACCTTCATGTACACCGATACACAGACCTTCATAAATCTACAGAAATACTGGAATTCACTCACATTTCGGGTGCTGAGATTTAAGCCTCTGAAACCAAGACAGTTTCCTAACTCTGTTACAGGGTTTTCTAGTTTAATCTTATCACTCCTCATGCACATATCAAGTAGGTATCATGGTGCTTCCAGCTCTGCAAGCTTGCAACACAGACTCCAAAATTGTATTAGGACAGAATATTGACTGTACGATTAATGTGTATTATCTTAGAATATATTTCAGTAACATGCACAGATTATCTATGAAGATTTACGGAATATAGGTATTTTAGAAACTAACTGTAACAAAAAAAAATCAAAGCATAACAATGTAAAATTTTGGCTCAAAGGGAAAAAAACAAAACTTTGTTCTGAAAAGATGCATATACTTCAAACTCATTAAGCTCCATAGTGATGCCAAAAAATGACTCTACACCTACAACATACAGACAGAAAACACTAGAAAACCTGTTGACCTTCCTTGTGTAAATGACCAGCTAGGGTATTGTACAAACTCAATTAACGAAACAAAATTAAAATAGAGATATAAAAAAGGCTGTATTTTTATGTCCTGCAAAATAAAACCATGAGACTTACTGCCGCAGTTCAGTGAAGCAAATAATTTAGTAAAATTCAAGAAAAATTGATATCAATATGAGATTAAATGTCTACAGGGACCCTCTATAAAACTTGCGCAAGGATAACATATTTGGCCCAAGAATAACACTGTCTCTCCTCATAGTTGATAGAATAAAGTTACAAGAACTATTAAGTCAGATGCTTTAAGTCTCAGATCAAAAACTTCTTATGAAATCCATGCCTCTTTGCCTTATGAGCTGCATTGTAAGTATCACACAACTAAATTATTACAGGTAAAGAGACTTTCCTCAAAAGCTCCTACAATAAGCAATTGTTAAGCACGGTCCATCAGAGAAGGCGTCTTACTTTCTTTTCTGGTGGCCTTACTCTTTATAGTTGTTTTACAAAGAACATTGAAAGGCAAAACACCACAGACACCATCTCCCCCAATGTTAATGTGATAAGGGAAGGGGGAGAATGTAGTCCTTTCATCATTTAGCTTCTTCAGAAATGAAAATGGGGAAGGGAAAGCAGATGTCACTGGAAGAGAATTGTTTGGTTTTCAGTGATTTATCATGCTTGAATTGTTACCCTTCTAGCAGGATTTCTTCATGCATTTTCCCTACAGGAATATAAAAATTATGGTGAGCATCTCAGTATCTGATTTGCCCAGGGGAGAGAGAGTGAAGAGCAAAGCAGGTCTTTATTTCTGCATGGCTGGGGTTATTCATACATTGCGCCAACTTGTTCACGTAGGAAAAACAGAAGAAAAGCAGTAGCAAGTATGCCCTTGGGTAAATCTAATGGTTAGAGAGCAGCAGGTCAGAAGGTTTATTGAAACATAACAGACAAGCTTTAAAATCTACCTTGAATGTCAGCTATCTGAAAAACCAAGTAACATTCACATATAATTTTAGATTAAGCATAAATAGACACACGGTGTCACAACAGCCTGAATGCAGTTTTCCAAGCTTATATGGGGAAACTGAGCATCTTTCCCACTCCTTGCCAAACAGACTTTTCCTTCCAAAGCCAAAGTTACCAAAATGTGGGATACAAGCTATAAATCAAATAATGGGTATACAGTATCACCATATATGGTGATACTGTATCTCTCACATTATATTCAAAGATTCAGTCAACATTTGTGCTAACAGCATTACTCAAAAATACCCAGGGAATCACTAGTGTCACAGTGTCGTCACTGAAATCCTTAGTCACAACAGGAATAGCATTTTAAATGTTACCAAATTAACTCATTTTTTTAAAAAGCACAGCTCTTACCCAAATTCACCGCAAGTCAGATGCTTCAGCTGAGTGGGACTTGCTTGCATGAATAAGTAATGCTATTGAATAGTAACAGAATTGCATTATGTCAGAAAGATCTTTCATTGACTTCTGCTTTTTTGGTTAAAATTTCTTCCCAACCAGCTGAGCCAAATACACCAGTGGCATATAATGCCAATTTTTTCCTCCTTTTTTTCCTTTTTTGTTTTTTAAATATACATTATTCTTGTTCACATACAAGTCAGGAAAATACTAGTAAGTCCAAGGTGAAGAACCAAATAAATCTCTAACTGGTATGTCAGTCAATTTCAATTCTTATTTAAGAACTTTGCTTAACCTGTTTAACTATTTCTTTCCACTGTGACCACAGCTCTTATTTCTTGTAATTGGAAAAAAAATGCAAATTTGACTAACTATTAACTTCTGGAACTACTTAATGCCCAGAAATAAAATGAAATGACTAGCCATTTTCACTGCAAGTCCTTGATAAGAAGTCACATAATGGATTTCTGGTTCAAAGCACACAATGCAGCCTTTCTTAAGTAGTCATTCAGGACTAACAAATATCAGCTGCTTGTTAAAGCTGATCAAAACCATGGTACCTTCATGTGGTCACCTAAAATAGGTAGGTCCTTCTTGGAGCATCAGTATTTCAAAGAACACGGTACGTAGTTATACAATGACTATTAAGTACAGGCTCAGGTCCCATGTCTTCACACAATGTGAAATTTGTCACAAATTTTGTATCCATTTACCTAATTTTGAACCATCCCACCTTCAGGGGGAACTGCAAAGCCATATCATCAATGCTCTGTCTACTGGAAGGAACATGTCACAATGCTACTTGCGGTGTTAAAGAAGCGTCACATTCAAAAGCACTAATATTTCTTCCATTTCCCACCTCCCTGCCTTATACTGTGATCAGTGTGGAAAGCCTGATCCATATAGACATCTACACAGACACGTACCAAAGTAGTAAGAAACAAGTCTGCAGTCTTCTGCTCCTTGAATTCTAATGCAGGTTTAGGGCATTAGATTGCAAACTCCTTGCAAGAGATTTTCTTCACAGCTCCTGGAAAGTAGACACAGCATTGTACAGACAAGCAGCCTCCAGTAAATAGCACAAAGAATGCCTGAAGCTAGTCGTCTCCCTCCCACCACCCAAGAAAAAGTGTTCTAACAGCTGCTTCTTTAGTAAAATTTGTCCTGAATTTCATTGTTTTAATAAGATAGGAACTCCCTGACAAATTTCACTGGCCTTCTCTGCAATGCTATTACTACACTGATATAAGATGACAGGGTGGGAGAATGGTTATCTAGCAAAATAAATAGGCACCAATGTTCTACTCCAGCAGAGATGAAGGTTTCTACAAATAGTCAGTGTTTCTATTTGTAATTAGGACCTTATTTAAAAGTACTCGGGTGACTACTGATCCTGCAAGCCCATTGCTATAAACTACAAACTTCCCATTAACAGTGCAGTGCAAAGCTCACTGTTTTTAATTATTTAATTCTCTTACAACCAAAATTAACAAGGGATAACATGCAGATGCCTGCATGATTTCAAAAATATTTAAGGGAAAACCACATTTAAGATAAATATTTAAGACACATCAATTAAATTTTATACACGACATTCTTACTTTCGGAGAGTTCAAGATTCAGAAGGAACCCATAAGACTTGCAAAACCCATGCATGAAGTCCTTTCCTACTCAAGCAAGTAAGTAGGATCATAATACGAAGTATGTAAACAGAACTGTATGTATTATACATGCAAACAGAATTCTACTAATTCAAAACTTACTACATGCTTTTTTCCCCCCTCTTAAAAAGGCAAGGTTGCTTTGTCCTAGTCACATACTGTTTTGTAAACTAATTGCCTGGAGAAATTTCAGGATATGCCTCAAGCCTGATGACAATTTTCATGAGGGGCAATCCCACAACATAGAGCCACATTTAAAAACCCAAAGATTTCCAAAGAAAAAGAACATATTTGAGAAACAAACTACCATTTGTAATTCAAGTAGAAGAGGGCTTGGAGTATGCTGACATTTTCATTTCCAGGACCAAAGAACATCATCTGATAGTATGATGAGCTACAAAGACTATGATCTGAATACAAGTGCTATTATGGTCAAGACAACAATATAGAATAAAAGAGACTTATTTTCAAAAGGAGATAGAAGCTACTCCAGGGGTCAGATAGTCTGTGTTATAGTCCATCTTAGACTTAAAAAGCTACAGTTAAACAAATGATCAAAACAGCTAGTTGCTTAATGGAACAGAAGCAAGAGGAAATGTATCCAATGTTTGAATTTTGATCAGGTTAAAAACATTTAATACCCATTATGTTCTAGTTAAGTATGCATTATGTCATTTAATATTTAAGCAATTTCTTTGCTCGGTGATAGACACCAGAGTAATTTCCCTTTGCCTATGTTAAATTAGCTATCTTAATTTCATCCAAAACATAGTCCCATCCACAATGATAGAGCCTACATATTCAATAACAAATTTTCACACATACTGGAATCTTCAGGCCTACCGTTCATTTTCTTCTTACTACAATCCTCGGGTAGGACCTTGGAGTGTTTCTCAGCACTCAGACCCTACCTCACACACTGCTCCTGCCCTCACCACAGAATCACTAAGGTTGGAAAAGACCTGTAAGATCAAGTCCAACCATCAACCCAACACCGCCATGTCCATTACACCATGTCCCACAATGCCACGTCCACATGCTCCCTGAACACCTCCAGTGATGGTGACTCCACCACCTCCCTGGGCAGCCTGTTCCAATGTTTCACCACTCTCTCAGTAAAGAAATTTTTCCTAATATCCAGCCTGAACCTCCCCTGGCGCAACTTGAGGCCATTTCCTCTTGTCCTGTCACTTGTCACTTGGGAGAAGAGACCAACACCCACCTCTCTGCAACCCCCTTTCAGGTAATTGTAGAGAGCGATAAGGTCTCCCCTCAGCCTCCTCTTCTCCAGACTGAACAACCCCAGTTCCCTCAGCCGCTCCTCATCAGACTTGTGCTCCAGACCCCTCACCAGCTTCGTCGCCCTTCTCTGGACACGCTCCAGCACCCCAATGTCTTTCTTGTAGTGAGGGGCCCAAAACTGAACACAGCATTCGAGGTGCGGCCTCACCAGTGCCGAGTACAGGGGCACGATCACCTCCCTGCTCCTGCTGGCCACACTGTTTCTGATACAGGCCAGGATGCCATTGGCCTTCTTGGCCACCTGGGCACACTGCTGGCTCATATTCAGCCAGCTGTTGACCAACATCCCCAAGTCCTTTTCTGCAGGGGAGCTTTCCAGCTCGTCCCCAAGCCTATAGCATTGCATGGGGTTGTTGTTTTCTTATCATTTAATGGCAAAATGAGTTTTTGAATAATGAAGACTAGTGGAGATGTAAGAGAGGAAGTCATATGGAGCTGGGGGAATCACTGAAGAATCTCTTAATACAGGCAGCTTTTTCCCCTGAAATACTACTTGCTTAATATACTGCTGCCTTCTGTGCTGATAAAAATAAACAAAGCCCCTCTGCAAAGTGTTGTAATATTGTGACTCCTACAAAAAGCAGCAGAGCAGCTGCTACCCTCATTAAATTAAAGATAGTAGCAAAACGTAATGGATCTTAATTTGTACAGTGATGAGCTGGATAGATTGCTAATTGTCCTGCTAGACGTTGATTTTATGTTTCTCTTGCAAGTCTTTATTCCTTCCTTAATCTTGTGACAGACATGAAGCACAGGAGACCAGGAAACTGCCACCCCAGGATATGGTAAGACAAGCCTGACTAAATCCAAGCTGGTTTATTTTACATTTTCTAGAAATTACTCTCTGAAGAGAAACATCTCAAGTGTTTTCATGACCATACCACATTTACTCCTGTACAGTGCAAATTCCTTTTGCCTGCAGCAACCTGCATTAAGCCTCAAAGTATTGCTCACGTGAACGGGGATATTTTTTGTTGCTATTGCACACTACAAGTTAGACAGGCAAGTGACTGATTTAGACATTTAATACAACGAGACTATGAGCATCTTGGTTTTGAATGAGGTGAAAAAATAGCTGTGGAAAATGCGCATGAAGATTGGCATGTAAACAGGTCTTCCTAGTTGAGATGCATGTTCTTCCAAAGGTAACAGATATTACTAAAAACATATGCTGGGTTAAACGTGAAATCCTAAGCCAATTCCTGTCAGTTTCATTGGGTGGGGATTTTATCACCATGATGCCTGCCTCAAAAAATGGTCAAGCTACATGCACATCATGTATTTATCAACAGGCAGAAGATAGAGAAGGAAAGGGAAAATATAAATACTAAGTGTTTGTAGGAATAAACTTCCTTCCATGTGCAACATGAAAATGGTAGAGTCATTGGGATTCAAAGAGTAGCAAGAGCACTCAACTGTTAGAAGTCCTCATGTAAAACTCACATCAATGTCATAAACCCTTTGCCACACAGACATGCAGCCATCTCTAAGGAATATGATGACAATCACACTGAGTATATCTGTGCACAAAACAGATAATGGGAAAGGGATGAATGGCTTAGCCCTTTCAAAGTAGGAAAAAATCTTCAGGCTTATGTGGCACAGGTGCATCGATCAAATGTTAATTAAATTTAGGTACTTCAGTCTTTTCAAAGGACTTAGACATATAAATGCTTATAACTGTGGTACTCAATTTTTAAGCATCTTGAAACTGCAACAAATTGCACAAGCCCTGAGGGTTTTTTTCTGTTTCTTTAACACAGGTGCTAATTACATAGGAAGAATTAACAAATCTCCTCACAATGACCAGACCATAGAAAAAGCAACATAGACACCTTTGCCCTAAACCCACCTAGCAGTGCAATCCAGATGTCTTGCTTTCACATTGCAAAAAAGGTAGCCTCCCCGACTTGAAATTCACAGCCCTTAATTGTGAATTATGCTTTGAAACAGTTCAAAAACCAAAAACAAACAATGCAAGTCTCTTCACTTGAAGTATAGCTGGCAGGTGCTCTAGCTACTCAACTGCTATAACAGTCCAGCTTGCAGACATTTCTTACCTACCAATTGCTACGAAATGCAAAACTCCTTCAGCTGGAGCTGTTGCAGTTCAGAAGGGAGTAACAGCTTCTGCGAGCCAAAACCTAGAAATACACACCACAGTCCCACCGGTTAGGGCAGAAGAGGGGTTCCAGTTCCTGCTTCAGTGCATGCTTTTGTTTCACTGAAAAGGATCTCCATCCACAAACAATAACAGACATCCAGTCTGTGAACACCAAATTATACTATCAAGAGAGGAACAGTTTCAAACTGAAAAGACCTCATGTTACAAAATATCTGTAACTTTGCAGTCAGGAACTTTCACTGAGAAAGGGAATGGGATTCTGTTCTGCAGTATTCCAGCAAGTGGTCTAACCACTGCTTACCAGGCAGCTTCCTGGAGAGAAGTGTGGGTTTTGAACTGCAGCCAAAACACACTGCCACAATCTGGAGCTAGGCAGCCCTGTAACATAAGGATCCTAACAAGTACCAAGGGCATAAATACAGCCATTAGTCACTTAGCCAGAAGTTTGTACACCAGGATCCCATACACACAAAAGCTAGCAACCCTCCCCACACATCATACAGGAAACCTACATGTCCAACTTGGAATAGTGAATTCCGGAAGGCAACAAGAGGTTTAAACTTATGTTGTTAATACATTATTATGATGTTAAGAGTTGGGACAACTCAATCTTTTCATCAACTTGAATGAACAGAAGTATTAAATTTTTTTTTCAACATTTTAGAAATGCCCAACCATTACTAAGTAAGCAAGAATAAGTCTCATGATGTTGCTTTCCTCAAAGGACTCCATAATATCAGAAAGCATGCAACATTCTTTATCAATAATCAAAGGTCTAGAGTTTAGAAAGTTTGGACTGCATATCCCTGAGTACCTGTAACAAGTGAAGTAATGCATTTGGTGCAGGAAATGCAGCGTTTGATAGAAACGGCAATGTAGAATGAGATCAATATCAAAGTACTTGTAAATATGTTGTATAACCCAAGAATCACAAATATAGTGTAACTTACCATCCCTGGCTCCAAATCAGGAAGATCTGGTTTTAAACTGTCAAGATACAAAAAAAATATCTGACTTCATCTGAAATCAGATAAAACCAGATTTTTCTAATCAAGTCATTGCATCAGTCTTCCATAAACCATCAAGAGCCTTTCTCTCACTGTGAACAAGCCATTGTTTCAACAACCTTTTTAGACATGCTGAGAAGCATTTTTTAAATAGCAAGGACATTTTAATTGTGGGTGACATGAATCAGCTATCTGAAAGAACAGCTGCATCTTCAGATGACATGAAGAGAAGTGTGATCTGGATGTAAAGTATAATAAAAGAATGTTTTCTCCTCCGCTTACTATTTTTGTGCAAGTTCTACCTCAGAAATAAAATTTTAACTGTTCACAAAAAAGCTAGACAAGAAAATAAGGTGGTAGGGAGGAAGCTTTTATGTGCAACTAAAGCCTATGTTAATCTGTTTCAAAGATTACCTTAAAAAAATTATTTGTTTTCTGTTCACTGAACCACACTGCTTCACTGAAGTCAGGAATGAGAGAACTCAATGTTAAATAACTCCAATTTCATGAGCCCGATAACCGAGCCTTCTAATTTTATGCTTTATAATTGGAAGCAAACACTGGAGTCCAAACAGCTATGAAATTCAGCCTTTGCAGCTTAGGCATATTTTAATTCTTCTTGTAGGATTACTCCTCATGTCTTAAAAGAAAGACCTCAAATACAGAAGGAGGCTTCAAGAATTTATACAGAAAATGAATTACAAAGAATGCCTTGAACACAAGAACTGACATCCAGCCTCTGGCATGCTGTCATCAATAGTCATCAGTGCTTGGTACTTCAGATACCACAGCAAGTGCAAAAGAAGTAGTTAGCGTATGCATTCCAACTCATATTTTCTACTCTGTGTATTCTCTGTTGTTCTAGCTACTGCAAACACCGTTCTCTCCTAGGCAGAGAAGTGACATAAGGCCATCACTTCAGATCTTTGACAAGTTCTGTAGATGAAGAAGCTTACAGGGTGTTTCAAATTTATTCTTGCATGGACTACAGTACAATTTATAAAATAGCGAGAAAGCTTCAAAGCTGAGAACTCAGTACTTCCAGTTCAGTCTAATCTGGGAGTTGACAAATGTCATGTCTATGACCACAGTACATCCAACAATCACCTGGTGAATGAAAGCAACGTAAACTAGTCCAGAGGGATGAAAAGAAATGTTACTCAAGCTGTGTTAAACTACCAGATACAGTAAAGTTAGTATCAGCATTAAAAGGAGGAGGGAGAACTGTTCAGACAATTCCAAAACCTCATCAGAACAACAGCTTCTTAGGTGACTTTTCCTAAACCAAGACATTGCTAGGAAAGTCAGCCCATAAAGCAGACAAATGCAATAGAGATAAATGGCAAAACTTTGAGGGGGTCTTTTTCAGGACAGGCAGTTATATCAAAGTTGAAGTTTCACAAAATGAACATCAGTTTTGTCAATGGTGTATTTCTGAGGGAAAAAGTCTGAAATATCTCCAGAGTGGATGGGGAGTTTGCAAAATGAGTTACAAACAGTATTTCAATCAAGATGAGGGAGTTTATCCTCTCTTATTTTGGAAATTTTCAAAATACTCTTATACTTCACTGAAATCTCAAAATCTTTCATATAATACTGGATTCTCCACATGGCAACAGACACTAAGTGATCATTTTAACAGTTTTATTTACTGAAAGCTTACTGCCAGTTTTGCAGGAACTTCTAAAACCAAGATTATACTTGGATAGAGAAAAGTCAGTTGACAATCAGGCAAATAATTTTCCTCTGTGGAAAGCAGAGAGGCTAACATGGCTTATAAAGTATATAGGATTACAGTTGGCCCATCTTCCAGGGACACTGAAAAATAAAGTAAACAACTGACAAGGCAATAGTGGAAATTCACTTTCTGTACTGTTGTGCAAGTGTTGTCTAAAAGATCAGTTTTTAAATTCATTTACCCTGATGCAAGTGCCTTCACAGATCCATCATTCATTTACAAGTGATTCTCAAACCAAGAAAAACATATTATTCCCACAGTCGGTATGCATACTATTTAGCAACCAAAAATCTTCATGAGTTTTCAGATCAAATTTTCCAAGCAGCTTCTTCCAATGACAACTGATTTTTAACTTGCAGTTTAGTTTCCAGTGCAAATCTCAGCACCCTTTTCCATCTATGCACTCGTATGGTACATAGAGATAGTCAAGAGGCTTGACTTTGCATTTTCTGCAATTTCTTCCAGTGGAATGAAACGCTGTGGTTACAAATTACAGGGAGAAAATGGGTAGATTAGACTTCAGCTGTCTGAATATTTAGCACCATAACATTTTCTGCCTTGAAACTGTTATTTGCAGGTTGGGGAAAGAAGCTTCTACTTCAAACTATAGGAAGATTCCCTTAAGGAAGGGCAATTGGAACAATAGAAGAACTGCCTTCACCAAAGTTAGTCATATTAGTTCCTTAGAGCAGGGGTGGAAATCCTATTAGTTGGCTTATGCCTTCCAGAGCTTCAAAATGTATCCTCAAGCTAAAGAAAAACTTTTGAAGTGACCAGGGATGCAAAATGTTTTTTAAAGAACAGGTTATTATGGAATACTGCATTCTTCCAGGTATTCTGTAAATTGGGAAATAACCAGAGATGCGTGGGGATCTGAGGAATATGCCAGTGAAGTTAAGATTTTTCCCACTTCTGATTCAATACAATAGCTTTTGCTAAGTAAGCAGGTGCACTCAGCTGGACAGCTTCCCTCTGAACCATCCAGCACTCCACAGCACAGTTTCAGGCTTTGAACTCTCTTATTAAGCCCATACAGACCCTAATACCCCATGGATTTCAAGGCCTTTCTGCAAGATTTAATTTATATGCAGACCCAGAATTACAGAGTGTGCCCGTCACTCCTGCAAGAGACAAAGAATGATTAGGAGAACTGATCAGGCTTTCGGGTTGTCTCAGTGGTATCCAAGCATATCTGTAAATGTCTAGAATAATGCTGAAATATTACGTGACAAAATCTTTCCCTTTCATTTATCTACTAAGAGCAGGCAAAGCCAAAATATATCAAAATCTGTAGTTATTTAGTATTAAAATAAGTAAAGAATAGAGAGCCATTAAACCAAGAAGTGGGATTTGGGGGGTGGGTGGTGTTAAAATTTTCAGTTTCATATGGTATGAAACTAAGTCCAAAATTTTAATGCAGTGTTATCCAAATTAAAGACTTGATTTGACATGACACTGCTCGATTACAGAGCAAGTTTAGCAAAAGCAATGTTTCAAGTAGGTAATTCAAAAAACCTTTAGAAAACTCTAGCAACATCTAAATAAGTTTGAAGACAGGGTATATGATATCTTCTTATAAACAGATCAATGTATGGAAATATTTCTATTTTGAAACTGATGTTAGTTTTCATTTTAGAAGAGAAAAATATTTGAAAGCATTTGACAGTGGAACTCATTTAAGAAACAAATGTAAAAACATCCATACATTATATTCCTCTCACCTGTAGTTCCACTCACTGTTGGCCACAGCCTAGATGTCTAAAAGGAGATGTTTATGGCTCTCATCCAAGACTCCTTCACTCTGCCATTTGAGCCTCACTCCTATTCTTAGTGGCTCACAGCCTTGCATGTATAGTATTCTTCTTCCCCCCCCAAAGCTCAGCTACAGAATCTTCAAGAGTATTTCACCAGCTCTAGATGCTTTAGTGTCAAGAGACTTATGTCATAGAAGTCAGAACTGTCAAGGTGACTGACAGCTGGAGAAGGCTCGAGCATGCCATCCGATAGGAAATCCTCAAAATGCATTTAACATGCCTCAGCCCTGGTAGCCTCAGAAGCTGCAACAGTGTCTATTCTATCACGATAGCAAAAAGAATAAAAATCCTGATACTTCACCAAGCTTGACAAGTCTAAGGTCCAACAGCAAATATCCAGCACAGCACCTTTCATAAACAGGTAGCCAGGAATCAGACACATGCTTCCCTTTTGGAATCATGGTTTTCTTGCAGCATAAAGCAGAGAAAACTTCAAAGCTCCTTCAGTCTGACAGTTTAGTTTTCTACTGACTTTAAGAGAAATCACAAATACCTAAGGCTCATGGGTAATACCCTATACTGTAGAACGTGACAGATGTCAAGAACACATGGGCAAATTCTAAGAACATTCAATAAGGTGAGTGATTAGTTCCCTAAATAATATTTTTAAATATTAGTATCACCCCTACATCTCTCTATGGTAGGTTTAGTCAGAGCAAAGCTGGCATCTGGTTAAGTCAGGCACAAGGTAAGCATGCTAACACAAGTACAGTTTTCCAGAAAATTACTGCAGGTTTCAGCCTGAAGTACCTGCATGGACAATATGCAGCCATCCTAAAATCAAAAGCATATTCATTCAGATCCTGACCCCAACTACTTCAGGGAATCCCAGAACATGCACCAATCTTTCCAACCAACTCCCAGGCTCACATCCATGTGATAATCCCTCCTAAGAATTCCTGCACACCACAGAAACAAGGAACTTCTCTAAACTTAAATGTGGGTTAGAACTTTGATTCATAAACGCTGGGATACCAAGGACACTCTCACAAAACACAGCTAATCCTTTATAGGCACAAGATCATCTACCTATAAGCATCAGCAACAGACCATTCCCTCTGTCTTTCCTTCTCCAGCTCCATGATGCAACAGACATAGCATTGGCCAGAGTTATCCTAAAAACATGGCCTGGTTGTATAAACAGTTACTTATACTCAGTCCTTCAGAGAAATTAAGAAAATTCAGACGTACTCTATACATGAAGATAAACTGTTTTATTATGCCATCTATTGATTTTTTTTTCTATGTTTACTTCCATCATTCTACAGTTCATCTTACTTGTACTAATCTCTGCCTTAGTTTTACTAATTAATCAGACTAATTTATATAATTTAATAATTCCTGAGGAATTAACTTTCACAGTTTAATTGCTGACAGTGTTAGAAAAGCACTTTCTAAATCCATTTTAAAAGCAGTAATTTATAGCATGAATGCAAACAGGGAGCAAAACAAAAGCAACTGCAGAGCTAAGAGCTTTTGATGAATGCTAAAATGCCATTGAAATGTTGTTCATAGTCTATATGATACTGTCACTTTTACCATTCTTTCTGTGAATGCAATTGCTTCCTCCGAATATGCTGACAGAGAGGTACAAGTCCGCGGATTGTTGGTGCTTGCAGAACTGTTTATGATTTTTTAAATTTAGTGGTGTATGAAAAAACACAGAAAGCTAGTGTGTTTTACAAATCAAGCTCACAAAAATGAATTTGGCTGAGGCTGTCTCTGAGGATTTTGAATCATGCCCGAGATAAGCCAGAAGGAAAAAGGATGCGGAACTTGTCTGGGACACAAACACTGAAGTACAAAATACATTAAACAAAAATAGCACAGTCAAGACTCACTTGACACAGGAATAAAGGTGTTTTACAGTGAGTGTTTTACACCTGTTTTTAAGTCAGAGTGAGGAGTTTGACATCAGAAGAAACTAACTTTATTACTTAAAAACAAGATAAAACTATCCCTCTTAGAACTTACTTTTTATTGTTTGCTGATGAATTGATATAACCTTATTCAATTTGTATCCAGCACCACCAAAGAACCATTTCCAAGATCCACCAAACCTGTAGAACTCATGATTTTGCTTCCATCTGTCCTGTTATTCTAACAGATAATACATCATTTTTATTGTCCTGTGAAAGTTACATTGTGCATTACAGCATTAGACATAGCAGCAGTAAAAGTTTGTCACTGCCTAAGGAGAAGTACAGTTAAAAAAAACCACCACCACAAAAACCAACACACCACATCTGGTACAAAGTAGCATGTAGACAACAAAATGCATCCTGGTTATAACCCAAGCAGGTGAGCCAGGTTAAGGATCTCCTCTGAAATGAAAGAAGAAATTGGAGTTGCTTTAACTAGGGAGCTGTTCCACCTAATATGAAAGAATATGATACAAAAGAAAGCACAATGAGAAGGACGTTCGAGGAACCAGCGACAGAGCTATAGGTACAAGATGAAAGCAGGACAGAGAAACAAGGCACTGAGGAATGAAGAGTCTGATAGGGAAAGGAAGAAAAAATTGAGATGTGCAAAGATCCTTCAGCACTGCAGAATTCAGGCAGACATGAATATACTGCATGAAAAAGGATCACCTTGACCACCTGCAAGGATTAAAAGCCCAAGAATCTGAGCAACAATGCATATTTTTCACTCTCAAAATTGCAGGGCTCAACATTTTTTTTTTGAATAAGGATTACAGAGTAGAAAAAGATACCATAATTAAAACAGACCTCGCTTCAACCCAAATTAACAGATTAGCATTATCAGAACAGTATGTTTACAAATTCATTAGGAAAGGAGCAGTTAGAGGTAGCAATTGCCCACAGAAAAAAAACCCAGCACTTTGAGCATGTTCTGACAGAGGCAATGTTCTCAAATATGAGAGAGAGAAGGAGGACAAAATGAGAGATGGTCTGAGGAAAAAAGTTTAGACCACAGAGAGTATCCCTGAAGCACACCTATAAATGGATGGCTCTCACCTTCTCAGTTCTCCCCATTCCTACCTAGTCTTCTTTTTCTTTCTTCAAGTATGTTGAAGAGCATTTAACCTTCATTAGAGATTAACTTGTTGTCAACGTTACAGAAACTTTTTACATCAAAGGACAGACTCCACAGCTTCTGAAGCTCCTCATCTATTTTAGGTTTGAATATCAAAGGCATTGGCCAACAGCGAGGTAAAATATGCCAAACACAGTAATACACTATGTCAAAACAAACATACTAAAACAACAGCCACTAGTGAAGTTAAGCAGGAGATAGAGTTTTAATGGTCTGTTTAATAAGTACCTACAAATACAAAATATGCTTTTCCAAAAGTTTTCCAAGATTTTTAAAGAGTCCTAGTTACATGCAATAACTGAAGTATGTCAAGCTAAGACTGGATATTATGGGGTATGTAACACAGGAAAGAATTTGCACGCTTCAAAGGCAATAGCTACATCAGGCAATCTCCCCAGATTCCCTGTCTATTCAGAGTGACAGAAGAACCTTCAGGCTGCTTTAGGAATTCTGTATCATCTCTGGAGCCATGTAATGACTGCAGGCAGATAACCACTGTAAGACTGATTGATATGAAGATCTTGCTTATCCACATCCCGCTCTGATAACACATGTAGACGCCTGCTCTCAGAAGTGACATGATTTTCTTTTTACTACTGATGTAATTTGAACATGAACTGAAGAAACTTAGCTCTTAAGAACAAAGCCTAATGGAACAGAAGCATAACTATCACAACTGCTGAATATAAAATTTGGCTTGCAGTAGGATACAGAGGAATAGCCTGAATTATTTTTTATGTTTATAGAAGAAAGGCCCAGAAATTAAAATTTAATAGATAAATGCCCAAGTCAAGATAAACTTATTCTCATAACAAAAGGCTGAATTCTAATCAAGAAATAACAACAAAAAGGTATCTTCAGCAGTTTGAAGACGACTAGATGCAAAACCAGAAAATTATTTCATATTGAACAGAACAGACAAACTTCAAAACACACAAAGAAACCCAACGCATCTCTAGTGCCAGTTGTCACCACACCTGAGAAACATCTTTTCTCCAGGCAACGACAAGAATGAAGCAACAATTTCACTTTTCCATTATTTCATTCTGTCTTTAGGATCATTCCTCATTCCATGCCACTCTTGCATCATACTAAAACGTGTGACTTCGCTAGGAACAGAAGAACATACAAGGCCAGGGGAGAAAAACTCTTTCACCTACTAAATGAAAACAGGTAATAAAGGCTGAGCCCAGGGAATAACATATGTTGCAAATAATAGTGAGTACCCACTTCCTGGGAGATTTACACAATAGAGTTCACATGTCAGCAACTGTTTCCCTATAATATAAATTCAAATTGACAAGACTGAGGTATCATGGGACAGCATTTATCTAAAGATTGTCAGGAAGTCATTTCATTTCTTTTGATTCATTTCACTTATATGTTAGTGTATTAACTGGATACATTATTGATCTTTGCTGCATCCAATTTCAGCTTCTATAGCATGGACAAAGTGATCTGAAAAATATCACTCCTAGCTTTACTTTTTTTTTAAGGCACAGGAGTGCCTGTCTAAGGAAAACATTTCATTGTATTAGACATCCTATCAAAGGAACATGTTCTGGAACAAATGATTGCATTTGAGGAATACATTACTGTGAAAGCCAGCTTTTCTAGAGTTTGTACTAGAATATCTAGAAAGCTGTGATTTTCTAGACACCATGCTTTCCTCTCTGCTTGATTGGAAAAAGGTAAAAATGGAAGCAACGATGACAGCCCTGGCACATTAAAAAAAAGAAAAAAGGTTGTCAATCAGAGAATAAGACTGCTACATTTCTGGGTGCACAACCTTTCAAGCACAAAGGGCTGCTTCAAACATATACAAGCCATAGCTGTCACTCTGCAGAACCGTAAGTCTTTCACTCTAAGACAGTATCATCTGACAGCTGCTATGAATATTATGAATACCATAGATGTCCCTGACTTTCACCTGACAGTCTCTGAAGCATAATAAGGAGGCAGCCTTAAAAAAAAAAAAGGAAAATGTAACAAAATGAGCACCACCAGAAAGCACATTGACATAACAACAATGTTCTCCTAACTCTGAGGTGGTCAGCAAGCATGAACAGCATATAGGTAAGCCTAGGCTGCTGTTTAATTTTATGTGGATAGGCAGCACGATTTCTAACTGTTTGAGAATCTTTCTTCACTGTTCCCTAAGCCCCCTCTCATTTTTGGGATGCATCAAGTTCTAAAACGCTGAATAAAGACACTATAAACAGGTTTTACTATGCAGTTGCCTCAAAAGAGAGGGAGAGGAGCAAGTGACAGCATTTTACTTGTTTTGCAGTAGCTCTGATCAGGAGCCAGCAATATCAGGGTCCCACTGAAAAAGGTACTAAGTAAAGGAAGAACAGAAGAGTTACTTCCCCAAGAGCTTAAAGTGAAGACAGACAAAGAGTCAGGAAATTACTCAAGTAATCTGCAAGCCAAAGGACAACAAATGTCACATCTCTTACACTAGTTCTCTCTAAACACAGAGCCAGCACTCTCCTAGCCCTTTTAGCTACCCACAGGAAAAAGAGGTACATCTGATCTTTACAGTAACTGTGTCAGCAGATGTTCACATCCTAGACTGAAACTGCTCTGCACTGCTGAGATCCTCCTGATCTTCGTGGCTGCTGCACACTTGTGATAGCTTGCTGCATACAGGGTGTTCTGCAAACACAAAGGTACTGCCAAAGTCAGCATTCTTCCTGTGGAAGGCAGCCCTTGGCAGTAACAATTTCCTTCTGATGTTTAAAATGGCTGATATCACACTTATCCATTTCCTGGTCTTATGCGATTTTCTCATGGGCAGCCATTCCAATTCGTCACGTTAAAATTTCCACCTTCACATCGTAAAGCTATTTTGATAGTGCCACTTTTTAATTCTGTTGTCTCCAACTAGTAAAAAGCATTATTGGCCAAAATTTAACCCATTAACTGAAATGCAGATAGCCAAGCAGTTCAGGTGGGACTCTTAATTTCGGGTTTCAGAAACTGCCTGCAGTGAAGCAATTACAGTCAAATAAAATACGCCCGCACGATTTTATGGTAAATACTTCTTTCGAGTTCACCACCTGGAAAGGAAGCGCGCATACGCCATCTCACGGTCGCCGAGCGCCGGTGCGAGCCCACCCGCCGGGCTTCCCAGCGGCACCACCCAGGTCCTAACCCTCCTCGTGGTTTTACTCCCGACTGGGTCCTCTGCCGACAGGATCCTATTTTTCATGGACTCACATTTAATAGATAGGAAATTATCACTTCCAATAGGGCACTCAAATCTTACAGAACAAACATGCTTTAAGAGTATAAAAATTACAGCACCCCAGGTGACATTGCAGCTTCTTCAGGTTATTTACACATTACACTAAAATTGATACAGTTGCAAAAACAGCATCTCAGTTGAATTTTGGTGCTTACTGTCTCAATTCTTTGCTTTCCGCTTGGTCCTCTTAAAAGGAATACTGCTTTGGTATTTCTGAAGTCCTTACGGGAGAGGGAAATACTGCAGGAATATTATTTGCCTAATCACCTTGTTCTCTTAAGTCAAATTGCTTTAGGGTTTTCTTTGTTCTGTTTGTCAGTTGTTTTTAACACATAACTGGACCTAGTTTAGCCTCAGCATGTAGACATTTTGGAGAATGGTAAAGTGCATTTTAAGACAACAGGAGGAATTTCTCATTAGAAACAATCATATGCAGGCCTCACCAATGCTTCAGGAATTATTAAGACTCACACCAAATAAACATTGTTCTAAGTGTGCACATAACACACAAAGACATCAAGGAAATAACTATTCTTACACAGCAGGAAAACAGAGCACTCGACTTGTGGTTGCTAAGGAATATAAACAGTGATGCAGAGATCTGCCATATGAATCCAGCAGGGATAAACATCCAAACATTCGTACATTTTCTAATTTTTTTTTCATTTGTTTCAGTAGAATGGCACCATAATTGGCTAAGAGACCAGACAAAGCCCACAGAAATCAATGAGAGTCTTCCTTTCGACTTCTCTGGGCTTCTGTCTGTGCCACAGAACTGCAACACTGACTGCCTGGAAATGAAAAAAAAAAACAGATTACACAAAAAGCAGCTCAGATTCAATTGGTGTTTTCACAGCCAGCTCCCCACAGAAGTTTGGTATCCCTCCACTTGTGGCTGCTTGGGGACACAGTCAATATACTCAGTGGTTTTCTTACAGGTTGTCATTCTCTAAGTTTTTTCATATTTATATACCCATCTTTTATTTTTGTCTGTACATCACATAATAATGTAATTACCTAAATT
This sequence comes from Gavia stellata, assembly GCF_030936135.1. Lineage (NCBI taxonomy): Eukaryota > Metazoa > Chordata > Aves > Gaviiformes > Gaviidae > Gavia > Gavia stellata. The sequence continues at coordinate 42,564,736 of NC_082598.1, forward strand.
TGAAATTCTTCAGGCCATGAAAGTTAGTAACAAAATTTGATTTTCAGTGTAACAGTGTTCATGTACTGACTAAGAAAACAATCCTTCCTCATCTGCATCAAAAACTAGGAAGGAACTGCATTTCTATTTCAATACGCTCCATCTAATGATGGAGCCTTTCAGCAGAGAACACTGCACAAAGTCACCCAAATAAAAGAGGAAAAAAGGTATCTTGCCATGGCGTCTCCTCTTTTTTCTAGAGCTATTTCGCTCTCATACCTCAGCTTTGCCTTGAGCAGGTTTTGGAAGGTGCCAGTTAAAAAGTGGCACTGGGAACGCAAAAGCCTGGTGATTTACTGATTTAAAGCCTAGAAATGGTGCAGTGCTCGTCCCTTCCAGCATTTTTACTCTCCTGCCTCCAAGCTAACTAGGAAGACCTACCTACGTGTTGCAAAGCACACCTGATTTCATATGTGCTTGCACTGGTTTTTCAGACTACTTTATACCTAGACCCGTCTCTTCCATTTTGCAGGCAGAAGCAAGGACCACGGCAGCCCTGAGGTGCTGAAGTCCAAAGCCATGACTAGAAAATGACACTGTGTCTCTGGACCTTTCTAAGTAGCAGCAGCTACAGTCACGTGTGTTGCACAAATAACAGCACGTGACATCCAGAGAGGAGGGGGCATGTCACAACACAACTGATCCTGCTTTTCCTTGCACTGACCCTGCTCTTCTGTGAAAAAAAAAAAATTTACTTTCAGATGTCCCACTTCAAGTTTTCATCTAAATCCTGCTCCCTTTTATCAGCAGAAGCTTTAATGAAAACATGACAAAGTGGATTACAGCATAATTCACTTGAAAAATGAGAACATTCTGGCTGTGCTTTAACCAAAGCCAGTTCCTTCATCCCATGCGGCTCCAAAAGAGCAAGCCCCAAAGAGTCGTGGGAGCACAGACTCTGCACTGCTGCTTTATAAAGCTTAGAGCGTAAGTAAAACGATTCCCCCGGTTACACCATTATCGCTGCCCCAGTGAGATCTGCAAGACACCACCGGGTTCAGTTCTCCTGCTCCTCAGTGCTGCCTCTTTTTAGCGACTTACAAGCTAACAATTTTATTAAAAGCCTGATGTATCAACCAAACACACCAGGTCTGCTACTCCTAACCTTCCAGACGAAAGGAAATCGGCAAGAGGTTTCACAGTCTCCTCTTTTCCCCAGCACCAACCGTTGCTTCGCCCCATCGCGGCGGCAGGCCCAGGCTGCACACGGGCACTGCCCGGCTACCTCCCCTCTCCCATCGAGCTTCAGCCCTTGTTTTTAGGGCACTACACAGAAGGAACCGAGGGGGGAGCCGTGCGTTTTACGAGTTCTGCACGAATCTACGCAGGATCGGCGTCCAAACCCGCTCAGCGAAAGGCAGCCGAGCTGCCCTCACAACCGCGCTGCCTGCAGCTACCGGACCAGCTGCCGGCCCCGCTCCCCTCGCAGGCCGCTGCGCCGGCCAGACCCGGCCGCGGGCCGCTGCCCAGGGCCGCCGCCGCGGCCTCGCAGCGCTGAGGAAGCCGCCCCGGGGGACGCTCACCGCCCCGCCCGGCGCCCAGAGGCCGCCCCAGCGCCCGTCTGCGCCAGCGGGCCCGCACATGCCCGGGAGCGCGGGGAGCCACCGCTGCCCTCTCCGGCCGCCGCCGCTGCTGCTGGCTCCGCGCCGTCCTGCCGGTAGGTGCGCGCGCGGCCCGGCTAACGACCGCCAGCGGAGCGCCACCGTTGCCTCCGCCGTGAGGGGCCGCGGGAGGGGGCGGTGCGGCCTACGGCGGGGCGCGTACCGGCAGCGAGCAGAGCAAGGCGGTCGTGTCCGACGCCCGGCGCGGCCCTGGGGGCACCGTCCCCGCGGCGTGTCCCCTCCGGGAAGGGGGGAAGGGGGGCAGCGGAGCGGTATCTCGGGAATCGCCTCGGGGAGGGGAGCGAAGCGCTGCCTCAGACACCCCCTAAAACAGAGCGGGAGCCAGCCTGGCGGCCCCGGCCAGAGGCGGCGGTAGGAGAAGCAGCAGAAGCCGTGCCCGAAATGCTGGAGCACGCCTTTGTATATAGCCGTCACCGCTGCGGCCGGGCCTTGGTGTGCTTCTGCTGGGGGAAACGCGCTTGAGGGTGTGGAAAGTTAAGAACGGTATTTTTAGAAAGCGTGAGGGGGTTTTAGGCAGTCTTGCTCGACAGATCTTTTTTAATAACTGACAGCACATGCGTGTTGATGTGGTGGCTAGAGGATTATTTTCTGTGAATTCAGTAGAAGCACACTTGCAAGTGGTAGTCAAAATGACAGGGTCTTTGTCATTTCATTCCTATGCTTTCCTTCCTTATGAAGGAGCAGATAGCTTTCCTGTGAGAACAGGCCTTGAGGGCTTCCTGCCTTCCACTGTATCTCTGTGGGCACCAGGAAAAACGGGGGGAAAACACTCATCTGAAGCATTTTGAAAGACATTCTTAATTACCCTTCCTAAAAAAACCCTCTAACTTGACAAGTGTTGTGACTCAATTATGGCTTGAAATCATTAAAGCACTTGAAATGCAACACTTAATATAGCTAAATAAAGCTGGATTCTCATTTAAAAAGAACTGATGGGTGCTTAAGATCTGTCAGATCTTAAAATTTGTAATCTGCCTTTAAAACTCCACAGCTAGCAGTAAAGGGAAGGGAAAAAGGCTTTTTCATGTTCACTGCAGACCAACAAATACCCCAAATCAAAGCTATATTGCTATTTGTGTTTATCAGAACAGCAGCATCTGGCCTAATATCACTGTGCCAGTGTCATTGAAAGGCTGTAACAGAACCCATGAGTATCAAGTAAAAACCTTTTCCCTGAACTCAAATAGGAAAATAAATTCCAGCACTGATTTTAACATGAATAAGTTGACATTTAATTTATGATAGAGGACATCTATGGAGTTGATGAATTGGAAGCATTACTTGTGGGAGATGCACATACCAAAAGCACAGGGGTTCCTATTTACTTTTCCAGCTTCATGTCCAACTAATTGCTCTTTCCCCATAGATATGAATTACTCTCGATTCATCACCACTGTGAGTGCAGCAAGAAAAGCATCTCCGATAAGACTTCTGAGTGAGTATACACCTGTTCTTTACAGGTTCTCTGGAAGGGTATCATTCTGTGTTCTGGACTTTGCTGGGGTATCACGGCTAAAGACTTGAAAAGGCTTGAAAGAAAACCATGCTGTAAGCAAGGCCAGTTAACTTGTTTGACTTTTGTCAAGTTGAGATGCCAAGCAGGTATAAAGAAGAATAAAGTGAATAGCTTTGAACCATTTCAGAAACCCATTCAGCCAGAAGAAACAGTATTGTCACTGCAACATGTCTCTGAAAATCTCTCTGCTACTGCCTCTGAAGCAGGGCTTTTGGTAGTTTGCTACTGAATTTACACTGGTTGTCCAGGAACAAGCAACTGCTAATGACTTGAAATTCAGTCCCAGCATAATGTTTCTTTCCACCTAGCTTTCCTATATCCTGTTAATGTCCATGAATTCCTCACCACACCTACACCCTCAGTGTTACTGTACTTTCCTTTTCTATATTACGCTATCTTTAGGCTACCATATTACATAGTCTTCTGTGTGACAGAAGATAACTGCCTGCTTTGTTTACCCAGTTTACAGGGACCTGACAGAATCAAAGCACAAGACATACATCACTAGTTAAACCTTCAGGGGTTAATTCCTTCTCCTGATAAGGGGTTGGCATTTGCTGTTCTGCTTAAAATGCTTCATACAGGTACAGCTAAATCAACATACTCGCTTTAGTCAGGCTCTATACTTTTTCAAGTGATACACTGATATGCATCATAACACAAATAGTAAGTAGCACAGCTTGTGCAGAAAGACATTGAGGCTGCAGTTTTGATGACAAAGTGAATCTCTCTTTACCAGAACAAAAGTCACAGACATGACCCATATTGCTGAACTGATATGAATTAACTCCCTATGCTCAAGTTTGCTAATAAGCAGTGGAGAACAAAGTCAGTAACAGAAGGCTTTAAGCCAGATCTGGTGTCATCTGTCCTCTCATATCTGATGTAAAACTGCTAAGCCAGCATGAACGCTATATTGTGAGCTCTTAGATATAATGCAATCAAGTGGCCTTGCTGGATTAAGGTCCAGCCTGCACTGCATAGATTGGATCTGAATGTTTGTGAAACTGACTTTAAAGCAAGAGTTGTTAATGTTTTCATCATACTGAATTATTTACACAGTGCCTCTGCCACTACAGCCAGGCTGCCAGAAACATTCTCACTCCTTTATGGAAAAGCTATAATCATAGATGTAACTATCAGTGTAGCTGCACTATTACCACATCAGCTAAAGCAAGACTGAACAAAAAAACAAAGCAAATCATTCCAAGCCAGTCTAAACAGAAGGTCATTAAGATTTTAAATTCTTGAAGCTTAGAAGACATCAGTCACAGAAAAAGTTTACTTTTCTACAAAAGTTTCTACTATTGTAGAACAGTCCAGACAAATTATAAATACCTTTTTTATCTTATTTTAAAACAAAGATTTCTTTTGTTCTGGTCTGTCCCACCAATGTCTCCCCATCCACCCCCCAGCACCTATTTAATCCAAGTTGAAAGGTAAGTTTAAGAAGAATTATCATCCTTTTGAATTCATGACAATTAAAAAAGTAAAAAATGGAACAAACTTCTCTGGACCATTATTATATACTGACTAAAGGATATGATCAGTGTTGCAATAATTAAATTGTAACCAAGGTCTTTTCCATTTACTCTAGCTGAATTGATGCAGAAGTCTCCTCCATCTCTCATCTCTCTGGCTGGAGGGGCACCAAACCCTAATGTTTTTCCGTTTAAGAGGGCCACTGTTGCCGTTGGACATGGAACTGCTGTTGAGATTGGCGAAGATCTGATGAAGAGAGCTCTCCAGTACTCAGCCTCAGCAGGGTATCTGTCACAGCTGCTTGCACTTCAAGATACCAGAATCAAAGGATCATAAAATCCTTTATTATTTCATTAATTCTCCTGTGTTTTTAAAATCTGTTTTACAAAAACAGGTTTAACTTCTTCCAATTTGCCTCACTATTTACACTTCAGTTTAAGTGGAAAGTTTTGAGCAAATTAGTAATTTCAAAAAACCCCTAATACTAGTAATTCTCAAGCCAGAGCATTTCCTGGCTGTTAGTATTTGAGAATCCAGACTCCCAAATCACTAGGAGAAACCATTTTGTGTTTTGCAATAAGATATTCATTAAAAGATACTGCATTGCAATACACAATTTCCACATTCTGGAGTATTTGTTTTGCTCTCATTTCATACCATATATTAAAGTCAGTATGTACTACTTGTGATGGTTGAATGGAAGTATTTATAGTATTGTCATTTTTAGTACAAAAATTGTGTATCATTAAGTTACTTTAGCACTCAGTTACTTAAGTTACTTTTACACCCAGCAGACAGCACTGAGTCAGGCTTGTGACAGGTTTGCAAAAATATTTAGATACCTACAGAGGCACACAGGGCATTAATCAGTTAAGACAAGACTTTTCTTAATATTTAAATGAACCCAGCCATTTGTGAACATCCTACAAGATCTTAAGACATGTTTTTTGAAAAATCTGTTTCAGATATCCTTATTATCTGCAGCCTGTTACTAGCAGTTGTGCAAGCTTTGTCACATTGCCACATTTGAGCATGGAAAGATCACTCCTAGGAGTGGATATTGTTCAGACTCCACCCCTATTCCACCCTTGGTGAATCATTTCCGCCCAGATTTCAGTATGATAATTTGGTGTATGGACCACAGTTCTCTATCTCCTCTGCTTTTCCATAAGAAACATTTATCTCATTTTTATCATTTGATAAAGCAGTCATGAAATCAGCATCTAAGTGTATCTGTGTGACAGTTGAAATCAGACTCAGGACTGTGTGCTAGATTTGGCAGTGATTTAGGGGAACAGCCTAGCTTCAGCCTATATAAGATGTTAGATACACCTTTTATTCACATTTCAGGATTCCAGAGCTGTTGTCTTGGCTAAAGGATTTCCAGCGGAATCTACATAATCCCCCCACAGCCAACTACAGTCCTGAGCAAGGACAAATGGAAGTGTGTGTCACAACCGGCAGCCAGGAAGGCTTGTGTAAAGTAAGGCCAAACACTTCATATGTTAAAAGCATTTCTTTCAGAAAGATGTTTATTCTTCCATCAGTTCAGTTATACTCAGCATTAAGTGCCACTGTGTAACTATATGCAGGGTAGTTTGTTAAAATATATGTCTCTCAGTATTATCAATACAAGATAATGTAACTGAAATAAAACTGGCATGGCAGTCTAATCTGTCAGGACTGCATGCATGTTTGGGTAAAACAAACTGCCTGTCAGAAAATATATTGTAAGGTAACATATCATGTTACTCAAGTAGTGCAGTAATAAGTACATAGGTGCATTATTTGCTTTACCATAACTCAATTCTAATTATGTTAGACTTCCTTAAATAATTACTCTTTCCAGTTCACTCTCACTGCTGCTTAGTTGATCATTTCTGTAACTGAAGCACTGTTTCTATTGTATAGTAGAGTACTGTCTTTGCATTTCAAATTGGTATTCTCTAGCTGATTACCTAGCTTCATTTGGTTCTAAAGCAGATTTTTCATCTGTTCATTGCTTTACTCACAGACAGCATAATTAAATGATTAGGGAATTATTAAAATCTTGATTAGATTTTTAATCCCACTAGTAAGTCAGAAATATGAAGCATGTGTACAAGAATGGCACAATCTTTCTAAAACAGACTTTTTCTTTTACAGGTGTTTGAAATGCTCATTAATCCTGGGGACAACATCCTTTTGGATGCACCTACATACTCTGGGACACTAGCAGCTGTAAGTATGCTTTAGCTACAAAACGTTGCCAATGTTACATCTGAAGTAAACAGCAATTTAGTATCTGATCTGCAGGCTTATAGACACTGTCTGTATTCACTGTAAAAACATATCTAAGAGTCAAGTCTTTAGTGTTAGTCTAGTTAAGTTCATAAATATTAATTCCTGGAAGCTCTTCTACTAAAAGTTCTATAAAAGCTATTCCCAGGACAGCCATTCCTCTTCCAATTCCTAATTCATTCAAGAGCTAAGGTCACATTTGGGATTGGAATAAAAGCCATCACAACCTAATCAGGTTGAAGCAAATTTATAACAAGGGGGTATTTTAACATGTCAGCACATTCACCTGAAGCATTTCATGGTCTGATTATACCATAGCTATAAATAGAATAAAATTGGAGTAGGCCTCAGCATCCATATGAGTATGAAGATAGGAATTAGTAAGAACTATACAAAATAGCAAAGTTTACTTCTGAAAAGTAAATTAATCAGTATGTAATTAAATTGCAGCTCAAAATGCATAAGAACGGTAAGAAGGGTTAGAATAGATAACACAACACAGTTTCAGTCTAGTCTCCCCCTGCATCAAAGGGAATTTTGTTATTGTTTGCTGTGCTAAGTTTGACTATATCTTGTCTAATCAAATATACTTTGTTAGGAATATATTTTGACAATACAGCAACTTGCATTTTTACTTAAAAATGCAGAGCACTACATGGTACAAATTGAAATTTCAGAGGGGAGACAGCATGCTTTTTTGTTGGTATTTTACCTATATTTTATCATACTGCTGTCAACATGTCATTGCAATAGCATCATTTCATTCTCCCATGTATTGCTGAATGTATCTATTGAGAACAGATTCTTCACCCTTTGTCAGTGAAAAGTAGCTTACAGTTCTGGCACTTCCACTGACGCAGAGTGTAAATTGTCAGTAGGAACTGAAGGTGCTATGAACTTACTATCTGTGCTGAGAGCATGGGGAGTCCTGAGAGGACACAGTTCAAATTCCCTTTTGCTTGCAAATCCATGTGTGATTTCCTAGAGAAGAGCAGCAATTGGACATAGCAGCTATGCTTTTCTTCTCAATTGGCTTAACAGGGCAAATCGAGTAATGTGGTAAGTTTGGCAAGCTTCACAGCAAATTCAGGCAAACTTCCTTTTGAATCACAAGCAAATGGAGTTTGAGATAGCTATAAAGTCAGAAAGACTTTATCCCTGAAATTTTACAATGCCAATCACAAAAGGAAGACCTTTGAATTATGGGATTATGACAGTTTTGTTCCTCCTATCAACAGCTGAGACCTTTGGGTTGTAACATAATTAATGTTCCTAGTGACCAACATGGCATTATTCCAAAAGCTCTAAAAGAAATTCTATCTACGTGGAGCTCAGAAGATGTAAAAAATCGTAGCCGCCACCTCCCCAAATTCCTCTACACTATTCCAAATGGCTGCAACCCAACTGGAAACTCTCTGACCACAGAGCGCAAGAAGGAGATTTACCAGGTATGTAGCTGGGGCCTTGTGAACCTTGTAGGTGGAAATGGGTAAATGTCAGTCTCATTTCAGTTGAGGATACCCCATGTGTGGTGTTTGGGCCCATTATTGGTCTAGTAGACATTCCTCCCAGACTTGCCTCTAGCAGAACCTCTTTCATGGCAACTCTTCAGAGGTGGACTATGCATTAGATAAAATGTTTTTGCCATGGTAGCCCATTGCTGGCTGGTATCTTTGCCACAGGCTTCAAACTGGACATACTGCAGGTTTTCTGCACAGTTTGAATACTGCATGGAACAGACCTTCAGTTGCATACATGTGTCCTTGTACTGCAGGTACAATGTTTACTCTTACAATTGCTTGATTTCTAAATTGGACACTTGAAAGCTTCTCTTGATAGGGCCTTGTATATAATGAATTTGCAATCCATAGGATCATAATATGGTTCAGGTAATAGACCCAGGGTACGGGAAGAACTGAATTTACAGTGTCTTTACATTTTAACAAATCTTTATTTTTTATTCATTTCTTTAGCTTGCAAGAAAATATGATTTCCTCATAATAGAAGATGATCCTTACTACTTTCTTCAGTTTGAAAAGGTAATTTGTCTTCCATACTCCTTAGTAACACCTTCTTTTGTGGTCTGGGACAGAACTAAGGTTTGAGCCATGCATCTTCATGCATGATCCTTGTTCACATCCTACCAGGTTAGTTGTAGGCCTAACAGTCTATGCTACTTTCAGTTGTTATCCCCTTTGTGGCATTTTATTGCCTCAGTCCTGTTAATCAGGGGTTCAAATTCCTCAAGCCTTATACAAGACAATTTCCTTCATTAGTCAGAAAATTACAAAGACTTTGCCTCCAGAGCAAAACAAGTATGCCACTGAAGCAGCACTTGAAAATAGCAGCCTCCTAATGTTCCTTTCAGCCCAGTCTCTTCTTCCATTCAGTAGAAGACTGCCTACTGCCAGTCTACTATATCCCATTTTTACCCCTTTGCCTTTTGGAGCACCCAAGAGAGTTCTCCCAGATACCACAGGTAGTACTGGATAGGCAGCTTGCTTCCTTCATGTAAATTTTCCCCAAATGGGTAACAATCGAGCATTGACCTGTCTTCACACATGGATCTACAGTTGCACAGTCTGCAGAAGTACCTAAAAGTACTTCAGGAATAAAAGCTGGTCTTATAAATCAGTAAAACATTGGTAGAAGCTAAAGTTCAGTATTTTCTGTTTTGAAATAGGTTTTTATGGGAGGAGGCAATAAAACTGCTTCACTTATTGAATAGCATTGTGTAGCTTTGTTAGAGAGTGTAAGGGGAGAAGGTGTAAAAATAGAATTCCTGGTAAGGAAAAAGCAAGATGAACTCAAAGCCAAGTTTAGTCATATCTTGATTTCCTTTTTTAAGATAAAGCTAAAGTCTACAGGGCCCCATCTCAGAAATTACAGAATCTTTCTGTTTACTCCATAAAAAATCTTGGCAGAGAAATCATTACTTCTCTCTCCTACTGATGGCATCATACCAAAACTTGAACTGAACACTTGTGAGATGAACAGTGGGCTAAGCATCAAAAAATAACAAGGCTGATTTCTTGATGACTTTCATAGAATATTGTAATCACATCTCTAGACAGCTAGCCTAAACAATCACTTGTCAGCAAGTTACTGCATTTTTTTCCTTGGAAAATATTTACTATTAAAATATTTCTTTAAGAAATTAATGTCTTCATAGTAAAGAAAATAATTCCATCATAATCCTTACTAGCACCTTGAATTTTATTTTTTATTTTTTTCCCCAAGCCATGGGCTCCAACTTTCCTCTCAATGGATGTGGATGGCCGAGTTATCAGGACTGACTCTTTCTCTAAAATTCTCTCATCTGGGTAAGGCCAGCTTTAGACTACTCAGCATTGCCTGTTCAGTTAAGGCACAAGACTAACACTTCATCTAATACCTATCCATTTCTGGAATGTACTTTAGGATCCACACCTTTTCTCAGTCTGCTCACTTTTCATGTCATCTCTTAGCAGTCATTTAACTCCAGATCCTGTTTCTCTTCTGATACTGATAGTTAAGCCACTCTCCCCAGGCAGCCCATTCTTGCAGACACCATATAGGCAGTAAGACAGATGCTGGATTCCAGCTCTGTTCCTGGACCTCCTAGGAGCTTCTCTTGTCTTTCTCTGTTTCTCCTTCTATCTCTTATCATTCCTCCAGACTCCCTGAACTTGTAATACAGAATGATTGGCATTGTTCTCCACAAACTATTCATAGGGTTATACTGATCTGTCACCTTCTAGCCTTAGAGTTCTTTCAGGCTGTTTTCACCTGCCTGAAAAACTAAGCTGGCTGTTTTCCATTTCACACAAGGGAACGTATTTGATTTTTAACTTGCTTTTGTCTGTTATTCTAATAGATAAAAGAAAGTAATGCAAATTCTGCACTGGCAGCTAGTGGATTATAACCCCAACCGTGAGAAAGTGAGGAGACAACATGATGCTAAGTGTGATTGCACTTTCAGAAGTGACACTGCAAAAAGGCATGATGCAATTTTACCTTTGTCAAAGATGCATATGAGCTTACTAGTTCTGTTTTTCTTCAAAGAAAAACTTTAGCCAATCTGTAAAGATGGGTCATAAGCACTGACACATGAATAAGAATCTGGTTTATCCATCTAAATTCCATTTATTCTACAGTACTGAAAGGGAGCAAAAGAGTAAAGCTGTTTGCAACTTCCATCTGTTTTCCATAAAACCTGACCATTCATGGTTTTTCATTATGTGAAAACCTGTCTTTCCTTCCCATCAATTCATGTGATCTTTATGGTTGCAGAGGAAAGCTTACAAATGTGGGATATGTCCTGAAGTCTCAGAACTAAGAAGCAACTATAGGCATTAAAAATCCTTAAATATTTTTATTACATTACTTGGATAGTCAGCTCATAAGTTGCATAAATGTGGGGCTTAGTGCAGTATTAAGATACAGATAAACTTAAATTCACAGAAGATCCTTACAATACCAATGAAATGATTACAAGTTTTCCTAGTTATAAGTTAAACCATAACTCACACAAAGTATTAGCACATTGCATTTCTGTAGTAATTTTTCTTTTTTTCCTCTAGGTTAAGAATAGGTTTTCTGACAGGTCCCAAGCCTCTTATCGACAGAGTTGTTCTACACATTCAGGTTTCAACAATGCACACCAGCACTTTCACACAGGCAAGTACCAAATTGCCAACTGAATTGTACTTAGAGAAGATAACATAATCCAAGTCATAAGAAACCAAAAATGAACAGCTTTGTACTTTTGCAGTTTTGTTTATAATAAACACATACATTGTCAAGTCTGCCAAAAGAAGGGAGCCCACCATAGATATTACAACCCAAGCTAGAGAGTGTCATCTCAGTGCACAGAAAGCACAGCTAATAATCTCTTAACCCTCAAATTTCAAGAATCAAGATTTAAAATACTTTTATCCCTTGCTAGTAGGTTCACTTGAAAAACCTCTATGTAAAGCGTACATTGGAAGCACTCAGTTTTTCCCTATTGTTCATTCTACTTTGTAATTAGAACAATACTGGTAGCCCACAGAAACATTATGAAGCAGGCTGCCAACTACAGTCCGTTTATAGTTAGTAATAAGGAGGCATTGAGCACATCTAAATATGGCTTCCATCTTCCAGCTCCATTAGTTCATCACAGAGGCAGTAGTAAGCAGAGAGGTTGATATGGGCAGCAAGGTAAAGCAATATAACATTGCCTTCCTTTTTCTCCCTGATTACTATATTTAGCTCTCCATCCATTCTTCCCTCCCCCACCCCAACTACCAAACACTGCCATGATCCTCACAGACAGCAGTAACATGGACTACAATGACCTGTTGCTGTTGCCACCTCTGTTTATAAAGGGCTCCAAGGACCCCACATGCAGTTTCTTGCCTGTGTGGAATTTTTAATAATGCATCAGGCTATATATCTTTTGATGATTGCAGAACAGTCCTGTTTAAAATATGGTATTGATGATGTGTTCTGTTTCTTTAGATTATGATATCACAGCTGCTTCAGCAATGGGGAGAAAGGGGCTTTTTGGAGCATATAGACAGGTAGGGTCATGTCATCTGCTGAATCCCATCCTCTGTCATTCTGCTCCATGTTACCTACACAAAACATTCTTTGCAGTAAAGAGGTCAGAGGAGGTGCATTACTATTAGGCCAAATGGGTAAGCCAGGTCACCAAGACTGACAGTATTCACACAAGAGTCCTGAAGGAGCTCTGTGTGAAGTTGCAGACACGCAAGTCAGGGCATGTAAACTGCCGATACAGAATGACAATCTGCCAGTCCACTGAAGGGAACTCAAGAGGATCCTGGGAGCTCCAAGTCTGTGAATAAAGTTTTCATCCCTGCTAAAGTGGGAGGATCTATAGCAAAAGCTAAGATTACTGAGCACATACTCTATTGAGAAAGAGTCAGCACAGCTTCTATAAAGGGAATTCTTGCCTCACTAACTCAGCAGGGATTCACCCTCTAACATCTTTGATCTAATGACTGTGGATGCTGATTGAAAGAACTACAGAGATCAGTGAGGTTCACCTACACATGCTAAACATTGCCTCTATCATTACTCTTAGAGAGAGCACTGGGCTAAGATCTAACTCAGCAAGGCATTTCTTACATACTGACTGACATGCATTTGGTTTTCATTTATTATGCTGGAGGAGTATAGTTTCTCTTGAGTATCCATACTTCATTTCAGAAGCCATACTTGGATGCCATTAGAACCCCAAGCTTCCTACTTCAGTGGGTCATGTGCTACACTCTGTAGAGGCCTGTAACTGGAATGGGAGCAAAGCATGGAAAAAGTTCTCATATGTGACTATAACAGCCACTTCTGTCCCCTGAGCACCTGCCTGTTGTCCATACTGTAAACACCAGTATTTTTAAGAAAACAGACACACCAATCCTGGCTTTGCCTTGTTTTAAGAAATAGGAGCATAAAGGTAAGTTTTGCAGGGAAAGTTGGACCACACTTTAGCTCAACTTTCAGCAGTTAGAAAAATATATCCTAAATGTATCTCTTTGCTTACCTTCTTGTAGGCCAAAAAGCATCCTTGCTCAAGCCACGCAGTTACTCTTCCTCTTCGCTAGTGAGAATAGTGCTGCAGTAAGGTAGCTGCAACCCTTTATAACCTAGACTCTGTTGTCAGGTGACTTATTGATGAGGCCAAACAGCTGACTGCAATCTTTTCCAGGTGATCTCATTTGGACAAGGTTGACTTGTTAGATCATGCTTTTGAGTAGGAGCTAACCTTTTGTTTGGAGCAGCTACATTTTTGTGGAAGTCTTGTTTCACTAACACTTACAATTTCACTCCACCATGAAAGTAAAATGATAACAGAAAGGCAAAAAACTTGCAACAGAATTTGTGATGTGGTAAAAACTGCGTAAGTGAGATTTACCATTTCATGCAAAATGTAGCAAATGGTATAGGCTGAGTCCCAAAACTATATAAGCCTTTGGTATCAGGTGTAATAAAATACATCCAGAAATCAAAGCTATTGGTCAGAGAGTATAAAAAAAATCTAAATGTAAAATTGTGCAAATTAATAAGTATGGTTTCTCTACAGAGAAGGGAACACATTTGCATCTGATTTATGAACTCCCTATCAGGCATTTTTCTCATGTCTCCTGTTGCAGAATCTCAGCTGTCTCATATCAACAAAAGCCACTGCATGAGACTTGTCCATGCTGAAACTTGGGTTAGGATCATTTTCCCCAGTAGGAGATTGAATTATTTCCAAGTTTTACTTAAAGTGTGAAGGAGATGATAGATAGTTTCAAAAGTTTAGAAAAGGGGAAGCTGTCAAATAGTCCTGACATGTTTGTAATATGATTTGCTTTTTACCTTGTAAAATAACATTTCCATGTGTACCTATTACACAAATTCAACCAAAATGCACAAATATTGAGTGTGTGTGCTTTTGCATATATGTAAGTCCTTAATTTTCTGCAATATGCCTGTTTTGTGTGGTAAATATTGCTAACAGGGCTTGTATCAACTGATACAATAGACAGAATGGATATAATATATGAAGAGTTTCCATGACATATGTAAAGCTTAAGAAGCAGCCACACAGGCACTTCCTCTGTCTGGTTTGATCAGTGCTTTGCTGGAGACACATTGAAGCATTCAAGACTTCTCTGATACATAAAGTTTTATACACACAGTATACTGTATTGTGCCCATCTAGGATATGCTTATATTTCCATTTAATGTACACTTAGGTTGTTCAAGTAGAAAAGCTTTTTTGCTGCCTTTGATAACAAATGGACTGTGAACCGCTATGGGATCATGACTTTGAATTGATAATTTACTTTCAGAGTGGTGGAGTTCTACAGGACCCAGCGGGATGCAATGCTTATTGCTGCTGACAAGTGGTTAAAAGGTCAGTGAGTGCAACATAGCTAATTACTTAGATTTTTTTCCAGCTGTTTATCATCTTGGTGCTCAAGAAAAATCACTAAAGTTCATCTCTTGACTGAAGTGACAGATAAGTACTATAAGCAAATCAATGACATTAAATATTAAGCTTAGGACAAATTATCTAGTGCTGCTGTTTTCATGGTTTTCTGGTGGGACAAGGAGATGGTGATGAGAAAAAAGCTCACCACATTACTGTATAAAGCAGTTTTGCAAAGACCATATATTTCACTCCACTGTGTTCTTATACTTTTTATGTTTAAAATCTCTGTCTTTAAAATCTCTGTCTGAGATAACCAGATTTAATGTCCTTAATTTAAAAAAAGATATAAACAATCGATATAGCAATAGTGATAATAATTTTTTTGTCAGAAATCAATTTCAGATGTTCCCTTTTGTGGTTAATCACGGAGCAGAGAAAGAATTTGATCAACAGTAATGCACTTACAGTTAGTGGCTCACTCCTTTTAGTCAGTCTAAATGGAATCAGCAATAACTGCTTAAGAACTGCCCACCTACTTCAAATGATATTTCCATGGGACATGGGTCCTTGGGCACCACACAATCATTAATGTACTTACTCTTGCTAATTCCATGGTTTTAGATATGAAGTATATCTTCTTTTTTACATGGCTCTGAACAACCATGGGTTGTTGACCTAGGTTGGCCCTCTTTGTCTCAATTCTCCAAGTATCAAAACAGTGTAATAGCACTGGCCTACCTTAAAGTGTATTGTGAAAATGTACTTACATGTAAAAGACTATAGGGTCTTCACATTTTCTAGTAATAGGAGCCATAAAATTATGGAAGACAGACCCTTTATTTTGTAGATATGCAATAGTTAAATACATCAAGGAAGAGCTGGAGAAGATGTCAAGTCAAATTAATAGTTTCTTCAAAAATATGTCCAAAACCAGATAATTCTAGGTAAACAAAAGGTATACAGTAAGTCTGCATATATAATTTAAGACATAAATCCTCTCTAAGCCTTCCCTCCTCATAACTCCTAGGCTCTCCCTTTCTTTGGGGAAAAATCTATAATCATTGTAACTTAAAAGAAAACAGTTTTGCACTTTGCTACACTTTAAATTGTGTTGATAATGTGATATTAGGAGAAACTGCATCAGAAAAATTATTTTAGGTTGTTTACTTGATCTGAAAATAATCAACAAATATAGTTTGTTAATGTTTGGGATTTCTGTAATTCAGAGCAATCACTTTCACAAAAAGTATTGAGGATACCAGCACAAGTGCAATAAGCCCACACAGATTTGATTAGGAATACTTTAAATTTTGCAAGTGGCATCCTGGCTCTGTGTCCCACATTCCATTTGAGTTCATTGGAGCAACAAATCTATAACATCATTGAATATATGATGTATCAGTTAAAGGTGGGGCAGAAGTTTCTTTCCTGATTCCCTTCTTTCCTCTCTCTCTCTCTACAGACTTGGCAGAATGGTACCCTCCTGCTGCTGGCATGTTCTTATGGATCAAAATTAAGGGTGTTTCTGATACACAGCAGCTGATCATGGAAAAAGCTCTGCAGAAAGAAGTATGACCTATGGTTTAACGGCTTACGATGTTAAAATGAAACGAGGGAAGGATGAAATCAATATACCATATCTATCCACACATATGCGCACACTTAAAAAAGCAGGGGAACTTGCTGTGCCCCATCACTGAGTCTGCAAGTCAGGCATTGTCACATAGTGACTCATTAATAAAATATTTTCATGTCTGTATTCAGATGTTGGTATTTAATCAGCTTACTTAAATATAAACCATTATAATATATAGTACAATGCCATGTATACAACATGTATATATAATATTAATAGATATACCTATATGAATGATGGCTGTCCACTGTATCTTTTTAATAAGAGAAATTAAATGTGATTTTCTTTCTACAATTTATAAGAGCCAGCACTGTGTACGGAGTAAACTCCATCCCACCTTACTGGTGCTTCTAAATACTGTGATGATAAGCCAAACCTGGTAACCGACCAACCAAAACCTAAGAGCCCTTTGATTTTGTTATGGAAAGTCTGATTCCAGGTTGCATATTTTTGGCTTCTCATTTTGAAGTGAAGAAATATATTAAGCCCTGTTCTGATACCAGTGTTTCAGCAGTGAGCCTTCTCAAATTTAATTTAACATAGTGTTTTAAAACTGTAGAAGTGGTGATAACTGGGTGGCTAATCAAATTTTCTTAGGTGTTACTGGTTCCTGGAGGAGCATTCAATATCGATAGTTCAGAGCCTAGTTCTTATGTCAGAGCCTCCTTCTCTCTGTCTTCTCCAGCCCAGATGGATCTGGTAAGTGAGATATTTTTTTTTTTACATTCTTATCAAGACAGTTTCTCACATAATAATGCTGCCTTATTTTTACTTACTTCTTCTTATGTGTTTTCTTGAATGCTAGCGTAGTTTTTTTAGTACTTAGGTGATTAAGCAGTACTTTTGCAGCAGTATTAGCTGTTCCTTAGGCAAGATACTCATATCCAAATGACGTGAAAGGTACCAAATTTTTAGGACCGCTTAAAATTTTTCTGTGTATCTATCTCACATATGTAGAATCTCCCACTTAATCCTCCCAGACATTATTCATAAAGGCTTTACTGACATCAGAGTAAGTGTTGCTATTTGCTTTAGCATTAGCAGGCATCATGTATCTTTTATTTTCCAGACGTTCCATTCCTGAGATTGAATTACCTGCTTGCTTTTGTGTGTGTGTGTTGTCAATCCTTTATAAGAAAGAATATTGGTTTTCTTTTAGACAATTGACATACATGTTGTATTTCATTTCTCAGGAACTAATCTTCTGTGTATTTTAGGAACATTTTGGATGTTATTTGGCTATATCTGTAAAATCAGTGGGAAGAAACATAGGACACATTTATTTGTGCAGATTTAATACTCGTTTGATTCAGGTGGTTGAAACACTTCAGTATTTGTAGTTGTACTTTCATTCAGTTGTGAAGGTTTGTAACCAATAAGCGCTTCTATTGCCTTTCTATTTCTTCTTCTGTATTTCTTCTATTTCTTCCTTCTTCTTTGTAAAAGTAATTCATAGCCATACTGTTGACAGTCAAACTGTATCTTTTATATGCTTCCCCATTCAACTGTTCTTCCTTTTCTTTCACCTTTGGAGCCTCTAGGCCCTTACATTAAGTTAAAAGAGATAACTCTCCCAGTGATCACTAGTTGTATGAAAAGTACTGTTGAGTTGCATCTGAACTCCGAATAACGTTTGAACATTAATACATGTATTTTTCTATTTCAGAAAACTCTGCCTTTTATTTTCTGTTAGAGAAGTGAAAGCTTTGTCCAGTCAAAGCCCATATATGTTGTTAATAAAAGGAAAACAGAGAATATCAGCACAATTTTGCAGTATAAAATACTGAGTTTGTATATGGTTAGGGTAGTTTAGTAGCTTTATAGTTTTGGTGTGTTGCCTATTTAAATAATGCTAGAACATAAACATGAACCATATTTGTGTCATTGCAGGCCTTCAAGAGACTGGCTGACCTTATAAAAGAAGCTTTGTGAAAAAGCTAAATGGAGCTCTTGCAGCAATCAAAATTGTCTCCAGAAAATATTTATTAACATTTTGATTTCATCAGAACACTTTGAAAGTGAGCACAATACAGTGGATGTTTCCTTAGATTGTTTCAGCTAAAAAAAGCCAAAAATGAAAGATCGAAAACCAATTTGCTTAATTTTTTTGGTGGGATATTGCATGACTAAATTTATTCCAATTCAGAAACATTTAAAATACTCAAAACCAAAATGTTCTGTTTCCCGTCAAATCCATGGTTTTGTTAGATTTGAATTGATTTTTATTCTGGCTTTTGTTCTCCATTTGGGTTGGGAAACAGGGAAATCAGTTATTTAAGAAGTTGCACTGCAGATGATCTTAGCCATTATTACTTAATCTCAGCTGATCCATTCCTCTAACACCTTATGTTGGGATTGTTTTTGTGTGTCACTTTCCTTCTTGTCCTGCTGTATGGCATCTGGTTTTGCAGATTCAAAGATCAGTATTTAATTTTACTAAAGTTATGTCAGATCAAACTGATGTAAGGGTGTTAAAAAATTGAAACTGATCCAGCAAAATTAGGCTATGATTACAAATAGAACTATTTGGCCTAAGGTCCCTTGCAATTTGCGTGGGTTTTGCAGCTCATTCTCTAACTCATAAAAGGTTTTCTGATTGCTGACTTCCACTTCAGTCTGTGAATAATTACTCTGTACCTGTGTATGTTAGAAAATCTCTGATATGCAAAGGCATGTGGATGTGTAATAGAACTGCTCTCTGCTCTGTTAATCAGATGTGGTTTTGAACAGAGAGCATAAGTAACTGAACAGGGGACATAGTGGAATGGACAATACCGTGACACTGCCAGATGTACAAAGCAAGCAAAATGAAAAAATAAAGAAATGTTTTGATCTCTAATTCCTTGGTCATTGTAATCCCAAACATTTGATACTTGGCAACATGTACAAAGCTTTCAGAAAGTTTTAACTGTACAGATTCTCCAAGGCTTCCCATTTTGCTTAGTGACTTCAGTTTTATTTACTGTTTGGATGAAAGCACTGTAGTTACCCACCAATAGCAGATGGTTGTTTCTTTATGTGCCAGTGTTCAGAATTTAAAAGTAAAAATACGTGTTCAAGGATCCAGCCAATCCTTCAGCAGCTCAGGTAACCCAACCAAATATGGGTCAGGCACAACCTTGCTTAATTGGAAGTTTCACAAGCGTCATGCTTTTAGTAGTGTGGAATTTGGATAATGAGGTGGGGTTCCTGTGCACAAAGAACCATTAAGACTGACCTTGCTATCTCTTGTGCGACCCCGGGGAGTGGAGACTTGCCTGTCTAACACAGGATGCATTCAAGGAGGGGGCCCTGTGGAGGTAGGACAGCCTTGCTTATGGTCAGCAAAGATAGCAAAATAACAAAAACCTGAACGGTTCTTTGTTTCTTCGAAAGGCTTTGTGTCCAATAGCTGACATTTGCCTCATTACTGGTGAAATGCATATTACAACTCACACCCTGCATATGCTAATGAAGATTATAGAGATCATGCTAAACATGTATGACTATAGCACTCATCTCTGTACCCAAATCATGCTACACATCACATGTGTGTGTGTGGGGGGGAACCTCGTCATTTTGGGGATAAGAGTCAGAGAAAATGATTGTTAAAGTGGGAGAGAAGAACGTCGATACCTGACGGACCAGTTGACAGGCTGCGTTCTCTTCTTCCACCCCAGGCAGGGACGCCTCTCTGGGTAAGCGCTGCGCCTCTCACCCTCTGGGTGAAAGTTATCCCTGGGTTGTTGTATTACTATCCAATTTGCTAGCAATATTAACCTTCATTAGTAGCACTATTGCAGTCAGTGAACTTACCAACGGCAATCTCGAATCTGTTTTCTGTTGCTTTCAATAAAATAACTAATTTCAATTTTTGTGCATCTGCTCAGTGCAAGTCCTTTTGCTGGGGCTCTGATAAACAAATCAGTGAAAGTCCTGGGACTCTGGACAGACAAATTTGAAACTACATTCCTTTTAACATGACAAGGAGTAACAATTTTCATTCCCGCTTTTCCCCCTCATTATAACTAACACATGTCATAACAAACTAGCACAGATGTGTGTCTTTCCCAGCATCTCTCCTATCATCAGGATCATTCCAGTGCCTTCAGCTCAGCATCTCCTTTTTTTCTCTATCACCTCAAGCCTTTTAATTTAGTCACACATCCAAGCCATCTCTGCGCTTTGCAACTTCTTGAGCTGCGTATTCAAGCTCAATCCTTTCCCCTTTTCCCAGATTACTGTGACTTGTAGTCAAGACCACGTGATTTTCAGACTAATTTTCTCCAATTTGATACCAGTATGTGACACCTTTCCTCTCAGACCCGTTCAAAGTACTTGATATGGTCCCAACTCATCTGTCACTCCTGCCCTCCTTCTGCAAACATGGGGCTGGGTCTGTTGTCCCACCACAGCTCATCTGCAACCCAACCTGCATCTGCAGGTTCCCCTCTGATCCTCCCTGTCAGCAGCAGGAGTGGGGCTGCCGCTGGTAGGCTGGAGGGCAGGCTGGTGCAGTGGAGGAGGTCAGCCCCACCACAGAGTCAGGTGGGTTTGGGCAGCCAGGACCCACGGGGTGACAGACGCGTGGATGAGGCACTTAGGGACATGGTTTAGTGGTGGACTTGGCAGGGTTAGGTTTACGGTTGGACTTGATCTTAAAGGTCTCTTCCAACCTAAACGATTCTATGACTCTCTGATTCTATGACATAGTGCAGGGAGAGCCTGCAATCCTGAAGCTGCTCTCAGGGCACCAACACTATCTTTGAAGGCAAACCTGTCCCTTTTTACACTGTTTGATGGTGCTAACGGGGGGTCTAAATGAGCAGTGTCCTCTGCGCAGTGCTGCTTAAGAGCAAGTTTTCACGTTTCAACTCGGTTTCTTAACCACGTGTAGAAATCTTGAAAGCTCTGACTTTGCCATCAGTAAGGCAATTTTTATCTTGGGTTCAGTTTAGAAAATCATTTTATACAACAGAATGAATTGATATGTCTGTTTAATGAAAATAATATATTTTTACAGAGGAATAAATGTAAATGTCATTTAAGACTGATTTTAGTTCCCAGGCAAATATTATTGTCATTGTCATCGTCAAAACTATTGTCATATTGTCATTCAGCCAGACCTGAGTTAGAAAAACATAATCAAAATATCATTATTAAGCAAGCTTTATATTGGTGACGTGTTGAATAATATGTCTCTTAACTTTCAGAGATCTAAATGTTAATTTAGTTGAATGTAAGCAAAATGCAATTCCATTTGCTGCACATTAGGTGCTTTTGCTGTCAGCTAATTTAATTTAGAGAGAGTTTGGTTTTTTTTCTCTGAGTGTGGTGAAGCATCTAAAATTAAATTAATATCCTGAACAATGCAAACTGAACAATGGCAGTGAAATCTTACATGCACATACTGTTTCCCTGAACCTCTTAAGGCACAGTTTCTGGTCTCCTGGGAGAGAGCATTTGCTGTGATTAAATGTTCCTGGAGGAAGTCACTTAGAGACAAAAGGAAAAGGTAGAGCAACAGGTTCACATAGAAAGAAATGATGTGGCAAATCAAAGTTTTGGTTTTCCCTTTCTGTTTCATCCGTCCAAGAGCAAATAACCTCTTTCATTCATAGCTGAGTTTAAGCGATCTGATGCAAGTGACAAAATCTGTCGTTGGGGAAGGGAGGATACAGAGGAAGGAAAGGATTCGGTGTGGCAAGGACATCCTCTGACGCTACCTGGATATAGGCAGTTGTGGAAGAGCTTACAGCAGTGCTGTAGAGAGCTGCCAGACACATGGGCAGCTCCAAGCAAGCTGGGTCTCCAGACTTATTCCTGAGTGGGCAATTACCTGCCCATTGTCTTGTACCTACACTTTGGTTCCACTGGATTTTCAGGCTTTTGGCAGATGAAAACCACGTATAAATTCTGGACAAATAGCCACTGTACATGACCCAAACAATTCTGCTGTACAAAGGACATAAATCTCAACCCATCCTACGCATATCATGTGTGCATGTGTTGTTCCACACATTTAGACTTGTGCGACACATCCCACTTCTGCTTTGCGAGTTTCACAGAATCACAGAATCACTAAGGTTGGAAAAGACCTGTAAGATCATCAAGTCCAACCATCAACTAACACCACCATGCCCATTAAACCATGTCCCACAACGCCATGTCCACACGCTCCCTGAACACCTCCAGTGATGGTGACTCCACCACCTCCCTGGGCAGCCTGTTCCACTGCTTCACCACTCTCTCAGTAAAGAAATTCTTCCTAATAGAAAAACATCCTAACAGATGTAGCAAGGGGGAGCAGTTCTTCCCTGGGAGAATGGAAATGCTAACTGTAACAACTTCAACATAATTCCTGAACTTTTGCATAAAATACATTTACAAATTTTAGGTTCACACAGGTCATTGATCTGAAGGAAAATATGCCCCCTTACTTCCAAACAAGAGCCCTTCAGCACAGCTGTCATTAATGAATAATTGAGAAAAAAATATTTTTATGGGGAATTCATTAGAAGAGAGAATGTATGTGTGTACACAATATGACAGTTCTTACGTTAAACTGTGAGCATGTAGAGAACTATTTCATCTAATTGAATGTCAGTCCCTGAGCATCAGTGGTGGTGTCCAAGAATTTACAGTTTTTGTGGAAAACACTTGGCTTAGTTTTGGGGGATTGTCCCTGAAATTCTGAATACAAGTTTCATTTTAGACTTCATCCTTTAAAAATCGTTTGCTCTGTGTGGAACCTTGTATTTTAAAACCTTGTGGCCTACAGATCTGCAGTACTTTCAGTTTTGCCTTTGCAATCTGGATTGTGATACACTGGGGCAAATATTTAAAAGCACTCCATTGAGCTGTACTGGTGCATCCTCTAAACTGTCTTGTTTTCTTATTATTTAATAACAGTTTTTGAGCAGCCCACTGTAGGCTGTGTCTCAGATGGGAACAGAACGATTGCACTGTTTGAACTATAATCATTCTGAATGAAAAGTACTCTGTGAATATAAAGAAACACACATTTTCATTCTTCTAACATTGCTACCAGGAATACCAGTACCTCACATTTCTCATAATGGCTGTGGAAGCTATTGCATAACCCTGCAAAGCTCAGATATCACCATGGGAGAAGGATAAGGGTCTTGCTGATTCTTTTCGAGAATTAATATCCCAGAAATGTGTTAACAAATCTGACAGCTGCTAGAAGATTTCCTGCTAGCTGTACAGAATTTGGAGAATACCTTCAAAATTGTATTTTCTTTTTATTTTCAACTTATATTAAATCAGATCTGGATTGGTATAGCAAATGAGTATGATGTGATGTGACCTGGAAAAAATTAACATGAAGGTATTTCTGTTCCTTGTTCCTTCGAACTTTCTCTAATTCTGGAGAATTAGAGTCTCTATTCTCTAATCTCTATTCTGCCTAATAATGAACTTTGAACCTAAAAGATCAAAAGATTAGAAATGTTTTCCTGCACTTTCCTCAAAAAAATCAGGCATTAACAGAGGTAGAACACCATTGGCCTGGCCCAGGATTTTGGCTCCTGCTTATTGTATGCTGGAATTTCTAATCAGATCCAGCTTGAGATGCTAGCCATAAAACCCTCCTGGTATCCAGGTGCATTAGCAGATAGGAAACTCCATCTTTGCAGTGTACATCACCACCAGCCTGTAGCCACTTAGGACATGATGGAGCATCTGTGTGGCTCTATAGTACAGGTATAAGCACCAGAAGATGATGCAGGCACATCCTGAATTAGTGGTGGGCAACAGCACTGAAGAAAGGGCAAGGTCGCAGCTTTTGTACACTGCACATTTCGGCATGTAAATGCAGGCCAGACCAGCAGAATCCTGAAGGAACCACCGCAGTGTCTCTTTCAGAAAGGAGAATATAACAGGCTGTGTAAACCCAGAATCCAAGGATATAGGAACAAACCATTGTTTTTGCAGAAATGAGAAGTCTTTTCTGTTCTTTTTTCAGCTTGTTACATCATTTGAATCCAGAAATCTGCTTATTTGTGTCATCAGCATGAATTATCACCAGTCTATCTGCACATAAAAAAAAATCAGGAAAAACCTATCCAGTTCGGCTCCTAAGAGAATACCCAGTTCAACTAATATAACATTAGCTTTTCTATTGTTGTTTAGCCACGGAAATTTAGCGGAAGGTAGAACACCTCTTGCTATGAAGCTGATAGGAAAGTTTGATTTTAGGAATCATGAACATGGCTTCTTCACCTCCATTTTGTAGCCACCAGAATGAAGGAACAATTTGAAACACTGAATTTCTTTACTTTTTTTTTTACATTTTACTTTTTTTAACTGTCTTTAAATTAAAATTTAAATTGCATCTAGAGAAAGCTGATATTAAACAAAATTTAACTGGGCAAACTAATCCCTATATTGCTGCTAGATATGTTTATGAAGTTGCACTAGTGCTAGCCTAGTTATTCCAGGAGAAGTTTTTGGAGTTACATCTGTATTGATGACTTCTGTTTCCATTTTTCTGGGATAAAGAAGTTTTTCTGACAAGATCAAATTATTTTATTGCCTTACATGAAATCCTCTTTCAATTAGACAATGTATAATTTAATACACTCTCTCGCTGTCTGCCTCTCCCCCAAAACAATAAAGATGAGGGATGAAAACACCAGTTCAGTTTTCTTGATGGACTATGTAAAATACTATTTTCAAGACAGTTCCAAGAACTTGGAAGACATTATTTAATAAGCAAATATGCTAGTTCCTGCATCTCTGCGGAACACTAAGAGTTACTGTCTTAGTATGGGCATAGCCAGTTAAACTGTAAACGTTTCAGGCATCCCACAAACATGAAAGGAAACAGCCAAAAGCCCTTTAGAAATACCTAAGAAAGGAAACTTTATCACAAACCTAAACCAAAAGAGAACAGCCTTGATTATTACAGATATGTTATTCAGTATCCAATTTTTTCATACCTTTTTCACTTCCAGTATTTAACCCACCCTTTTGCATCTCAGTGCATTTTTTTTTCATCTGGAGTTCTTTGTTCAGCTCTTTTCATGGATCTCTCTAATCATTCCCTCCATGGGCCCCCCAGGTAACATATTTTTTCAATAATCAAGGCCAATTATTTTCTTACAATTGTCATCATTTGTTATTAATTTGATGACTGAGTATGCTATTACCTTATTCTCTGCATTTGTTGTAGGTCACATCCTACATAATCCCATCCATAATTAATCTCTGGCTGGTGGCAAGTCTGACCCAAACACTTTCTCGTTTAAAGCAGCCAGCATCACTATAGGAGACCAGCACTGGCTTCGGTGAGATGTACCTCAGAAGGATAACTATCAGGAATATAATATTGCCTAATTCTTCAAGTAAGAGCAGTTACACCAAATGAGTAAGAGTGTTATTTGTTTCTGCTTCCTAACTGGCATAATAAAATGTTTCCCATTTTTTATTTTTTATTCCTTTTTATTTAGTTATTGTTACTTATTACCAGTCATATAAATTAGGAACTAGGCATATTTATCAGGAAACTGACTACTTTGTGTTACTGTGTTTAAACTTTTCTATTGGATACCTTTAGGACCGCCTTATTTTTACTCTCAAGATGAATTAGGTTACTCAGCAATAGTATTTTTATGAAGCCTATTACAATGGCAACCTTCTTTGGCCACATTTAATTTGCTGCCTAGCAATTCTGTGATAACCCTTAGATGTTAAATTAGTTCCCACATAATAGATTTCCAGAGAGGACTTCTAGAAAGCAACATGCACAGATGATTCAGGGCTTGAACTCTGTGGATATCAGTCATGTTTGCAAGTGGTGATTGCTATAAGCAAGAATCCCAGTGACTCAGGAGTTTCAAAGCCAGGGGAAATCATCATCAGCTTTATAATGAAGGCCACACATTTTCATTATTTCTGAGAAAGATATCCTATCTTGGTTTTAAGGCTTAAAATGATGGAAAACCCACCAGAATAATCTATTGGATTAAAGAGCCCTTCATTACATGGCATTCTCTCCAGTCATGTCACTTGTATGAATTCAGCTAATTCCCTAAAGCCAAAAGTAAGGGACAAAAAGGATGTACTTCAGAAGTCTGGAGCTGCTCTCATAATTAACGAGTTTTCAAAAGAGTTGAAATTCAGCCTCCTCAAAACCTATCCTAAGCAGGGAAACATGAAATTTCCCTTTTAGACAGGAAGGTTTTGTAAAGTAGATAGGAGAGCAGGTGGGAAATACACCAGTGGAAATAGTTTCTGTACTGGCAAATCACCCTTTGCGGTCCGGTCTCAGAAATAAGAAAATCACATTTGAGTCTTTCATAATTATTATATTATCATAAACAACATAGACATCTGATGTCAGTAGCATTTTATTTAAAAAGGCCATTGGATATCCCTGGTTTGCATCCTGGCAGTTTAGGCCTTGGGCTATTCTGTAAAAGCGGCGTTCAGAAAAACAATTTGGAATTGCTTAGCAGTGGTACCAAAGCCATGAAGGTGGGATGGGGTAAAAAGTTCCTACAATCCCCTAACTGTTTACAACAGTAAAACTGTTTTTCAGAGTTAGTATTTAGGAAGGTGAAGTCCTCCTGATTATTTTTGTAAATTAGGCTCCCGAATGACAAAATTTTTAAAATGGAACTAAAATTTCTAAGACAATTACGTGGTTTTGACGTCCTCTTTAAAAAAATCCCATACGAAAGGTTCACGACTCGGAATTGTAAGGGCAAGAGGAAATCTTAGCCACGTTCTTGTGAGCTTCCTGAATGAAATGTTGCAATGCCATGACCACATGTACACCCGCACATTGCCTCTCAGGTCTAATGACAGTGGATAAGATCTTTGCAAACAGCTTAGTAGCATGCTCTGACCTTTTTCTCACTGTTCAAAATAAAGTATTGATGATGCTCAGGAAAATTAAGTGAGAAGGGTAACACTGGAGAAAAGTCCAACAGCAGAGGAAAAAAGGAAAGTAGAACAAAGCATATAAGAAAAGTCCAGTGATAACAGACAGGAAGAAATCTTCCCCAAAGCCACATACAAATTGTTGAGAGAGACTTACTCTGTTAGAGATGTTTATGATACTCATTCACAGTGATAACCACACTTTCTGATTGTGAAATGGCCTTCTTTCTCAAGGGACAAAAATATTTTATTTCTCTAAAATTTATTTATATATTAAGAATGATAAACATAACGCCAAAACAATCATATATGACTATGTAACTACTGACACTTCGAAGAATCTCATTGAAAATACTGCTTACTCTGTTTTTCCCCCAGGTTATAATAGAATTCTTCTAATAGCTTTGCTAACATCTTTACCACCACACTAGAAATCTAATAGCTGCCACAGCGTGGTACCAGTAACTGATTCACAGAGCACAGAAGATACAATATACTGTGAAGAATGAGCTACACAAATGTTTTGCCCCTGCCAAAAACTGAAACCTGCAACAAAACCTGTTCTCTTATGCAGCACTCTTCATTCAGAAAATCGTAACTGTTTTACACGTGCAGACAGCATCACAGCATTAGAAAGCATACAGTGATATGAAACAGCTTCCCTAAAGGATGTATAAAATGGGCCAGGCACTGCAGTTTGGAAAGAGACTGAAGGCATGCAGGACAGCTTTACAAAACCGGCAATGGCATAGGCAAAGTGCATAGGGAGTGGGTGTGCACTGTTCTCATCGCAAAAGAGGTAGGGGGGATTTAATCAGCAGATGTGAAAAAAACCCAGGGAAACATGTTACACGCATTGTAACATTACACAGGACTTTGTGCGGGCCAAATATATGAATGGGTCTGAAAAAAGGATTAAACACAATGATTGAGAATAGGTCCATAAAAGACTATTAAACACAGTGATCCACATGGTCCAGATCAGGAGTTCCTAATCCAATGATTGCCCGAATGAGGGAGGAGCTCAAAGGATCACTAAATATTTCCCCATTTCTTATGCCCTTGCTTTGATCATTGTCAGAGATGTTATAGTGGACTAAAAACAATTGGTATAAACTAGAATGGCAATACAGGTGTTTATGTTAGCTTGTCTTTCTGTTTTTAGCAAGGACAATTCAGGCAAAACAGATTATTGTGTAGGAAATTAGTGACAATGAGAATTAAGATCTAGGGACAAGGTTTAGAAGTAATCCTCAATTCATGCACAGGCACCAAGTCAGTTTGCTGCTAAGTTCAAGCTTTTCTTTAGGTCACTTTTTTCCCAGTCTTGGCTTGACTCCGGTGTGCTCAGCTTAAGCCAGTGGCTGCATTATCTTGCAGAGTCTATATACAATATCTTACTTCCCCTTTCTAACTGCAGTTGAATACAGATGGAATGAATTGAGGGGTCTGGAGCACAAGTCTTATGAGGAGCGGCTGAGGGAACTGGGGTTGTTCAGTCTGGAGAAGAGGAGGCTGAGGGGAGACCTCATCGCTCTCTACAACTACCTGAAAGGGGGTTGCAGAGAGGTGGGTGTTGGTCTCTTCTCCCAAGTGACAAGTGACAGGACAAGAGGAAATGGCCTCAGGTTGCGCCAGGGGAGGTTCGGGCTGGATATTAGGAAAAATGTCTTTACTGGGAGAGTGGTGAAACATTGGAACAGGCTGCCCAGGGAGGTGGTGGAGTCACCATCACTGGAGGTGTTCGAGGAACGTGTGGACGTGGCATTGTGGGACATGGTTTAATGGGCATGGTGGTGTTGGTTGATGGTTGGACTTGATGATCTTACAGGTCTTTTCCAACCTTAGTGATTCTGTGATTCTGTGATTTTGTGATTCTGTGAATAGCTGCATTGGAACAACATGCTGGTTATGTACTGAAGGGAAAAAAACCCTAATGGTGTTGCCAAGTGGGCAGAGCATTGTAAAAGGGTTTGACCTGGATTTCCTGCTCCTTTCTGAGTAACTTCGAACAAGTCCCTTCTTTCTCTCTATCCCCATGGGGATAATGATAGCTACCTTTGTACAGAACTTTGATATCCAGTGATGCTATTGACATTGTCAGGTACTTACATCATCTAATTACTTAGTAGAACCTGACAAAGAATGCAAATTTATTTGAGATTCTTTTTTTTCATAGCTGCAAAATTTTATTTTCTTATAAAAGAGGATGATCTGTATCATCTTTTGCTATTCAAAGAGGTAAAAATTATTTTCTGAATTTACTAGTGTTCAGGGGAGGGGAAGAAGAGAGCAGAAAGGTAAGAGTATATACCCTGTCTTTAAGAATCTAAATTAGTAGCTCTTGTATCACTTATCACTTCCATGCTAGAAGGGTGATGACTCCAGTCACTCTGAAGTCAACAGAGAAAGAGAGGCAAGTCCGGATCAGAAGGCTTCATTGCTCTTGAGTCACTCTAGCTGCACTGAAGGCAATTACCCCATCTCTCTACACCGAGTACACAGGGGCCCACAAAGACAGTCTCCTAACTCAGCCTCCCATAAAGCACAGTTCTGAATACAGAAAGTGAGATGCGTTTCACATAATCCTGTGTTAAATTAGGTGGCTGGATACTACAGGGTCATATACATGCCTTTTAATTTGCCGTAGTGGTTCTCACATTCTTAAGCAGACTGATTTTAAAGCAGCATTTGCTCTAGAAGTCTCACTGTAGCAGAGTATCAGCAGTTTTGCTGAATCACAGTGCCTGTCATTTGTAGATGCCCTCATAAGCGCCTCTTAAAAACATCTCCCTGATCAGACCCATTGCAGGAGCTGGTCCTATAGTGTTTTCATTTCAATTCTATTTGAAGCATAGGGCAGGAAATGGGGAAAAAAACATACATTAACAGTAATTATGAGGGAAAATTAAGTTATTAATATTTACAAAGCTTTTTGAACTGGCTTATTTACTAGGTGCTGCTCTGGGAACCCATCTACACAAATGTCAATTTATGAAGGCCACAATGTACATATCTGCATCTGAATTATTCACGTCAGTCAATGCAATTCATCTTTTCTATAGCTGAGGTTTAAAATCGGTCAGATGAATCATATTTCTAAGGTTCCTTTTTTCTTCTGTAGACAGTGACTTGCTTCACTATAGAGGACTATATTTTAGCTATCAACAGCTCTGTGAGAAGAATCTCATCTTCCGTAGTTCTTTTCATGACATCACATTTTTGTTCCGTGTCACACTGGATCTCCTGTTAGAGATGTGTATTAGTGACAGCCTAATGGAAGCTTTTAGAAATTACTGCAATATTTTTTGTTTTCTTGGTTAATGAAAGCAGATAAAAATGGTGGGTTTGGTGTTAGTACAACTAGGTCATTTATAACTTCATTTTTCCCTTCATGTCTTAGGCACCAATATTTCTGTTAGTAGAAGCTGAGGGCCTGATACGTCTGCTATTTTTCCTCCTGGATAAGCACTGCTCCAGAATAGTGACCAGGAAATAACTCTACAATGTGCAGACAGCTGTGGTTCCCAGCACTCTGCAATATTCTTCTCACAGGTACGACTCCATTTCAGTCACATTGTTAAGTTCATACACTCAACCAGTCATCTTTGCAATTAAAGGTACCTTTTTATAGCAGGCCTAAAGAGTTCACTTTTCTACTTAGTTGAGAGTTATTAAAAATAAAACTGTGCCTTTTAACTTATCCCAACACTCTTATTGTCAGCACAGTTCTACAAATGCAGATCTCGGAGCCTATCTTGGCACTTTCACATAGATGAGTACCAATGTGCAAATAACAAAGAAATGCCTTTCTTTTTATGCCTGTCAGCTCCACTTTCTTGCATGAGGTTAAACAGGAGCAGGGTTATAGAGCTGTCAAAAGGGCAGGACATGTGAAACAATATTGCGCCAGTAGAGGAAAATTTTAAAAGAGCAAAGCTTTTTCTGTTAAGTCTTACAACATTAAGAATATGGTTAGCAACACCTGTGTTAGAAAACTGTCTGTGTAGAGCCTTGGGGTGTTCACATTAGAAGATAAAATGGGCTGGAAAGCAATGAGTGGTTTCAAACTGCAGTGTCATTCACCACGCCAGTGAAGGAGCGGAAAGATAAAACATTTTAGCAGGTCTCCAGGTGATAATATTTAGGTAGAGCTTAGCCCACAGAACTGCTCTCCTACCACTCAAAATGCAGAGAAGATCACTAACTGACAAAGCAGCACTCAAATTATTAAGCAGTAATAATGATAATTCTTTCTTGGGGACCATTATCCCAACTTCTTCAGACATGGAAATGAGGCTTCCTGAGGCACGTAGGTAAGTGACTTATGTGTTTGTATTGCTACATAACATTTTCCTTTTCCATTGCTGAAACTGGCATTAGTTAGATAAAAGATAAAGTAACAATAAACGTGGACTTAGATGTAAATTTCCCAATGGGGAGGTCTCCAAACATCTGCCACGTGGAACATTACCTGTCATTTAAAAGTGAAAATTACATTGGGAGTTGCTTCATACCATTTCTAAGAAAGTGTTTTATTTTTTGTCTCACATGTTTTAATTATAGGCTGAAAATTTCCTTTGTCTTGAATCTGCCCAATCCCACTGCAGTCACAGATACAGACTTCTGTTCTCACATAGTTTGGTTCCTGGCCGTGTAAGAAGAAAACTCAAGTTTTCAGAAAGCGTCTGATCTGAAGAAGTATTGCAAAGAACAGCAGATAAAGAAAAATAATTCGATGTATTTATGCTGTCAAAGAACAATACACTTAAATTCCTTTAAATTTATTTTTACAGCTCACAAGTTATTTTTATAGCTCATTTTATAAAGCAAATTATCTCAAATTAAGGCACATCTTAAGAAAACTATTGCAGTATCTTAATTCTGAAGTACTGTTGTTCTCCGGTCATGCATTCAGTGGTAGCACAGATCCTATTTATTCTGTATAATCTTCCTTCAGAGTGCATCTCTAGACCAGATGGACCAGGCAGGGATAGTGCTGCTGAATATGAATAGCCCTGGGTGAACAGATGCATCTGGTAATGTCGTTCAGGAGAAGGTGTTTGTATTTATACTGTGTTCTGGGGCCTTATTTTTTCACTCAATCTTATCTGCAAAATAAGATTTTATTTCCCTCACCAGACAGTATCAAACCAGGTCTGGTTTGCTGTGGTTTGAGGTGGTAAAATAGGTCAATTGCTGCAATAGCTATAACTTAAGAAGGTGGTTTTGCACTTGTATATTAATTGCCTTTATTATTCACTGAAATTATGTGCTCATTACTTGAGAGACCACCTTATTTCAGGGGCTTTTCAAGAGAAAGTAGAAGAAGGTGGTGCTTTTTTAATTCTTGTCTTTGCTTTTTGATGCCAAGCTCTGGCAAGTATCATCCGTTAATATCTAACAGCATGTTTGTTAATCAGAATGCATTTCGGGACCCAGGTTCAACATTTACAAAACAAGTGGTCCCTTAACAACATATAACACCATTGCCAGCCCAAGGATTATGCCACTTTGCTATCTAGTTTATACAGACAGATGATGCAGCTGAAAAACATGATCGAGATAAGGGTGAAGATAATCAGGGAAAGAGAAAACATAATTAAATGCTTTATGGGAAAGGTTCCAAAAACAGAGAGCAGAACACTAGCATTCATTGCAGAATTTCTACAGCAGAAACAGGGATGACGTTTTTCACCAACTGATTTGTGAGCAATGTATTAGATTTATTGAAAACAAAGGAGTCATCATCCTATTAACAAGAGAGAGGAATCATCCTATTAAGAAGAGAGAGAAAAAGAACAGAATACTGAGAGCACAGAGCATCCAGATGATGGGAAGCTTTAAAAACCCCATCAGTGAGCCACAGCCAATGTCACGAAGCCCAAAGAGAGGCTGTGTAGGGTCTGTTTCATCAGACTGATCAAGTGAAAAGGTATGCACTCTCTAGACTGTGCAACCTGGGAATAGGATTTCTTGAATTTAATTTAATTTAATTAAGTTTTAATTCTCCAGAATATTTTCAGATAATTTAGCAAATGCCTTCATGAATCTAAGGACTGGGGTCATAATAAAGTAATGGAACTTATTCCAGCTAGAAAGGAGTACACAGGATGTCCAGAAAAATAAGCCGGATTTCTGTCCCCTGAAGCTTTTTCTTACTTGCCCCAAGCAGAAAAGAAAATCATCCCTTTTCAAAGTTCTTATGGAGAGCTGTTGCCTTGCACCTCTTGATAAAGCAAGATGGAGAGACCAATTCAGTACATAGTGGTTTTATAACATATAATCTAGTTTAAATTGCACCACGTCATAAGACTAGAATTTAAAATGTCATGAAACTCCACCCTTTTCTTCCTATACAAAAGGTAGTCTAGATACAAACCACAGCAAGGACACAACCTCTGAACAATGAGAGACGGTTGCTGGCACTGCTGAATGCACAACTTTTTCCAGCAAGGTCGTGGATGTGCTGGAAAATTTTACTGCTATAAATTTTATTGACTTTCAGTTTCTGATAGCACTAAGTGAAAGCACACTGAACTCTGGCTTTGTGCCATGAGAGACTATTTTATTCTGACAGCCAAACCCCTCAGTTTGCTGAGTCACAGAAAACTTGCAGCAGTAAGTCTGTGAAAATGAAAGGCACCTTTTGTCAATGACAAATTTGTAATGTAACTTTGACCAGACTTAAGTTCCTTTTCTGTCTCTCCTAGGGGCGACTATAACCAGAATATAACTCAGAAAGAAAAATACTGTTTCTGCACTTGCAGGTGTTAAAAAACTCTCCAGTTCACCCCACGCGAAACCATTCTTCAATTTCCCTAGTGACTGCATGGTCAGAGGAATAAAACAGCTCCAGGAGCAATAGAATTTAATTCCACTGGTTCTTGTTGCACTGTCACAGATCACACTACCTCTTCTCTGTCAGTATGCTTCAGTGATATGAAGAAAATGTAGAATATAGCTCCTTTTTAAATACAGTGGGTTTTTTGCTTGCAAGATTTTGATTTCCTTATGACAGAGGATGACCCATATTACATTCTTCAGTAGGAATAGGTAAGTACTTGCTTGTGGATTTTAGTATTCCTGTCATGAACAATTTTTCTTTCACAAGAAGCAATGTATTTTCATCTGCCCCAGTTAAAACATGAAAATAGTCAAACATATTGGAAGAATCCTTTGTTTTAAATATATTTTGGCAGCCAGAGGCCACCCAAGCTGTCACTCACCAGTGGTCAAATTTGACCCCACAAAACCCACTTACACTATTGCAACAGTGAAACGTATACAATTGTATATATGCAAACTCAAGAGCTGCTTAAACTCACTGGTGCTTATGTTTGGAAAGTGCAACTGCTGCATGGACCTGTGCAGAGAAAAGTAGGTGGTGGGTGTTGATCCTATCAGGCTGCATTGACAATTCTGCTTGGTTAACACAATACTCAGCTTGAGGGCTTCCTGAAGCTCCAGCAGTGAACTTGACAATGGGGGGTTGGTAACACACAACTGTAAGAGATGATGAATGCACCACTCCCTTCCTCAAAGATCCCAGCAGGTGAAGCTGGTCAAGCTACCTCGCGAATTTCCATAGACTTGTCACTGAACTTGCCTTAAAATTCAGCTTCCCTGGAGCTCTACTCCCACAGACACTAGCTCAGCACAGTGAGGTTCTTCTAACTTCACCTGACCCTCCACAGAGATACAAAGTCAAAGAGGTTGCCTCCTTACACTATCCCAGAAAAGCCATCCAGGCTATTTTTTGTGCCATCTAGGCTATTTTAAAATTAATTTTAAAAGCCTAAGACACTATCTTTTCTTTCCATGAACATTGGTGGTAAAGTGGTCAGGTTTAATTTTTTTTCCAAAATCATCTCTGCTGGGCAAGCACAACTTCAAAATGTTTCTCATATTACCAACTTCCAGAACATGTTCATTATTTCTATTCAAATGAAATAGAAATAGAATAGAATGAAAATGTACTATTTAAATGAACATAAAGCCTCAATTCTTCTATAATCTTTGCTGAAAAAATATTTTAAAGCTGGAATGTCATGTGCTGTATAAAGCAAACCTCTAGTTACATAGTCAAGGTCAGTGGAGAAGCAGTGCTTCATTACATAGATCTAAGAACATCTTCCTTCCCTCCCTGACACCACACGCCTGAGCAGTATGCCCTTTGCAGTGCTTCAGAGTAGCATGGCTGATTTTGGTAGTCCTTCTCCCTGACAAGTCCTTGAGGAATCAAGCACTGTTCTTTCCCGATTCACCTATGAGTGACCACAGAGTGGCCTCTTACTGATTATACTTTAAAAACCCGAATCTGTAGATTTGTGATTCCTTTGGGGCTCATCCTTGGCAAGCAGGCTTTATATTACTTAGCAAAGGCAAACAGCAAATAGGCATCACCCCTCAGTCTGGTGATAAAACCTTACACTCCATGTGCATGATAACTCCTTCTATATTTAATTTTTACTTGTAATGATTGATGATGAAGCAAATTAAGGCAGAGCTACTTCACATAATGTGCAATGCACATAAGACATAATAGGAGACAATAATTTAACCCGCAAAGATCCACTCATCACAAGTGCAGTGACTCATCAGCTTCCCAAAACATGGTAAAATCTACCTAACAGATTCTAACAAAGCAAAACCACAGTCTAATATAAACTGCTGCAGATTATATGCATTTGTTTTGATGCTTTTTCTTTTTCTTTATGCACAACATCAGAGCAAAAGTAGGGAAAGGTATTTGTTTTCAGGTAAGAAAGTGAACTATCTCATGCCAGGGCTCACAAGCCCAGATGGATGTAGGCATTTTATTTCTAAGATGCTCTTTACAAAAAATGGTACATTTACCTCATAGTTTAAATAATTTTATTCTGTAGTTTGGCACATTGAGACACAAAAATAACGACTTGTCCAAAGTTCCTGAGGAAGCCTGTGGTAAAGATGGAAACCTAGACCTTTTGACCTTCAGTTCTCTGATTCAGCCACAAGACCTTCCTCACCAGGTAATCAGAGTGGTGCATTATAGACCAAAGTCTACTATAACTTACACGTATAGAACACATGTAATGTACAACAGAATTTGACATTGCCTTTTATTTTAGTTTTAGATAACACTGTGAGAAACAGCTATTCCCCAAGGGTTGTGCGGCTCCATTACCAGATGCCAGCAGACTGGACAGTTTCTCCAGGGATCAGGCAATAGTTAGCTGCGTTTTTTTGCCTCCTTTCTTCCTCCCAAAGCCAAGCCTTCAATTAACTCATCAGTTGCCACTGGTCAGCCACCAACTTTGTTCATTTTTTTAAAGCTTGCATGAAAAAAAAATCAAAGGACTTGGGAAAAATATAGTCAGAAGAAGTTCCATCTAGGATAGCACTTAAAATCGATTTCCAATGAAATTATGGCTGAACATGACAGGGAGGGTAGTAAGGAATGACGTCTCTGTGACTGACTCATGTCTTTGCTGTTCTTTGAAATCAAGAGCATTGATTTTTTTATATTCTTACTTGGGTTTGCTTCCAGTGCCCTGGGATTCCCCAGGGCCCAGAAGGATACAATGCTTGACACACAGGCAAATTGCTGAAAAGTCAGTGTGCTCAGTGCACATCGGTAGCTTCTGTGCTGCCGCTATGTTTGCCAAGATCCAAGCAAATTCAAAGAAGAAAAATATATTTGAAGACTGTTTACCTGCAGTTCTAGATCAGCCTCCTGGAAAATACCCATCATTGCTAACTTTTATTTATACATTTGTATGGGATATCAGTTTAAACAGGCTTGCATCTGAGGTTTTCCACCCTTTCTTTTGCAGACTTACTCTAAGTACAAGCCTAATGTCTCCCCTAACCTAGTGAGACCATCTAGTCCCATGTATACAAACATTACAGTGACACAAACTGGCACTGACACCAAACATAGTCTGGCCACCTCTGTGTAACCAACTTGTCAGCAACACTTACTGGCACTAGCAGAAGCAAATCCCAGCTTGTACCCCAACCCTAATACTAATCTTTTCCCCAACCTTGCATTTAAGCCCCAGAGCAAAAGGTGGCTCAGAAACCGAATTTGGCATCATTTCTTAAGTCAGTCTGAAACAAGTCATCACCTTAGTCTCGACTCACCATATATATCCCAATCTCACCTCCATCATTTGCAGGGGAATTTCTCAGCCTGCCACTGAGCTGCCAGCTGAAACACAGGACAGCAGCTCTGTTCCCCCTTGCAGACACTCTCTTTTACCCTGGACCTCTGTGAACTTGAGCCCCAACTCTAACTCCAGCCTTTGCACCCCACTTCTTTTCCCCAGATGTGGTTTTGCCCCATACCTCTTTTAGGCCAGCTAGGAACTACAACTAGGATTATGGTGGAGCTTAGGTTTACTTTTTAGGTTTGCATAAATCATGGTTTTACTCAGTCTAACTCCTCACCTTCATCCCAGCCAAAGCTAATCATAGCCTAAAAACTGCTTTAGGATAACAACATAAACACAGCTCAGTGCTTTATGCCTGATCTGTGAAAAGCTTCCCTGGTAACCTGCTATGAACTCAAGCTTTGCCTTTTTTCTTTCATCTCTGGAGGTCAAACCCTACTTTACCCCATCATGTTATCAGTGACCCAACCTCCCATCTCAGCACTCATTTCATAATGGCACTGGATCGCACCACCTCTCAGTTTAGTTTAGCAGGCTCTGTTAATGACTGTTATTTATTATATGAATTTATAAATTTATATAAACAACCTCTAAATCTATGCAAAATCTGTTTACTCTCACCAGGACACGTAACCTTAATTTGGAAGGAAATATACAGCCAGGAGTACCAGCCTTTCAGATCTGCCTATCTTGCAGAAAACTGTGTCTTTTATTAAGGCAGAAGCAGTGGCAAAAGAACTTCAAACACATTAAAATGCTCAAAGCTTGACAAGAATCAGAGAGTTTCTTTGAGTTTGTATGAAAATTAACTTCTTTTTCTTGCAGTAGGAATACAGTGATGTTTTAGAGATGAGACAATGTCTGCTGTGCACGTGTACTGTCTCGTATTACTCTGGATGCCACATTTCCACTTACATTATAGCATCAGAACACATTATTGACTAAATTAAAGGTAATAATCAGAAAGGTTTTATGAGGGAAGAGTATTACGATCTGATAACAAATTGCCTTTTTTTGTTTTGTTTTCTGCCTACATCATAGCAAGCATCTAACAAGACTAAATGATAACTAAGAGCAGCTGGTAATAGCTGCAAATGTAATCCATTAGCAGCAGCGGTGAGCCACATAATCAAATGGGGGAAAGAGGTGCTGCAGGCTCTGTCTCTCTGCAAGTGAGAGTCCGCATATGTACACTTACACACACATACAGCCAAACTGCGTAGAAAAGGTTTAAACTAGCATAATCATCTCTAGCTTTAAACTTACAGGTCACACTCACTGTAACACCTTGCCAGGCCAGCACAAATTAGCCTGGCAGAGAAGCCCCCCTTCACGGGGAGCACAAAGTCACTTCCACACGGAAGTGCAGACAGACACTAAGGAACAGGCAGACACTAAGGACTACACACAGATGAACTCCAGGACAATTTTCACAGCTTTCTGAACATGAGAGTTAGGGAGATTTCAGCTGGGAGCCCATCCTGAAAGGGACACCCTGCCACGCATCTTGAGCGAGCTCCTCGCACAAAAAAGTGGGACAGACAGAGGCAAAGAGAAGACAGCCTAAATCACCCAGGTCATCATAAGCGATACCTGCAGTTTTACCAGAAGCTATCAGAGAGCAATGCACAGGCAGGAGCTAGGCATGTAAGCCCATCAGACTGCAGCACTCTCAAAGCAGGCAACTCATCTGCTGCAGGAACGTCACAGGCATCCAAAGGCAAATCACCCTCAGCTCTGCCAAGGGCTGTCCTGCTGTCTGTCAAAGGCCAGGGACTGGAGGCAGTTCCAGTGAAATCTTTTGCCTAGCGAGGATATAAAAGATACTCTGAGCACTGCCAAGAGCGGAAGCCTCGCAGAGGGAGAAGCACCTGGAGGGACCTAACTTTGGAGTCACTCTGGTGATGGAAAGTGACTGCACTCTGCTACATTCATCTCTCCTTAGGTAAGGCATGACTTCCAGACAAAGTATAAACCATAAGCTAATTAGATCTTTTTTTAAAAAAATCAAAATTACTGCTTTTGGCAGAGGAAATGGTCAGTAACTCACGAACCCCTGCAGCTTGTGCTCAGAACAGGAAAGGAAAGTTTTGCGCCTGTCCTACTGCCTTGGGGCTACAAGCTGCTTGCCTCAGAGTTGGTCTGTGTGATGAGCAATGTCTGAACTGCACTGCTAAGGCAATTGGATGCTGGTTTGCAGACTGTGAGCTTGTACACAAGCTGCATAGTACAGAGTACAGTGGGTTCATTTCCTTCAGGGAAATATTTTTTCACCTGATAAACTGTAGAGGTAGTTGTTTTCTGTGGGGTAAATAAGCTATGAAAGGCATGTCTCGCTAACACTGCTGGACTTTCCTTTTCAAGAACTGCTGCAAATACCAGAACTATTTAGAAAGATTTCTAACTGCATCAAACAACACTGCAGTTCAGATTTATGTTCACAGCATAAGTTTACTCAGAGGTAATTATATGAGACATGTATGTTCCATGGAAGTTGTTTTGTGATGCTGTCTGTTTTATTTTAAAAAAATAATTGCCGTGTAAAATTGACCTGGTAAGCTGGACTTTCCACAAAACACTGGTTAGCTTCTTCGACAATGAGCAGAAAACAGACAAGAGTGAAATAAATCCTCTGAAGGAATAATTATTATTCAAACAGCTGCATATGCTGATAATCAGGAGGCAGTGCCTACATAAACTTGCTAGGGAAAAAAACTAGAAGACTAAAATCCTCCCTAAAATTTACTCTGTCAATGAGCCTACAGCCCACTACTTGTGTAAAAGGAGACAGTAGCAAATGAAGTTAGCACGCCTCTCACTGAAAGGTGCTAGCTGCAAACAGGCAGTCTGGAAGGAGTATTTCTTCAAGGATGCATAATTTTAAAGTTACAGCTTTCACAGTGAAATACAAGGCAAGCCAATACCATGATTTGCTGCAAATATAATGACTTAGCAGCAGGCACAGATCACATAATGCAATGATGGAAAGAGGCGATGTACCAAGCTGCCAGGCTCTGAATATGTGTCCAGAGGGTCTACACATGCACCCTTGCATACACACACATATGCTGCACAGAAAAGGATCTAATTAGCGTGACTATTACCAGTAAAAATGAAGACAGCATTCCTGCATTTCTTTACCTTTTGTGCCAGCATACATCTGGTAGTAATGGAGGACAATTATGCTTTTTTATTTATTTTTTTTAAAATATTTAATTTAAAACAAGCATTGATTAAGTTATGCCAAACTGCGTACATCACTGATTTGGAATGATCATTGATTGACAAAGGGAAACCTAGCCCAGGCTCCAGAAAAAGAGAAAATTGCTTGGTCATTGCATAAAACATGGCTGTAAAAAAATTGTGTGGTAAATTACCCACAGTATTGTAGATGAAATCTTGCCCATCTTGAAGCTACTTTCAGTATGACGGTGTTGGAGAATTGTTGGATCAATAAAACATTCATTTTATATCTTTTCTTTTGCCAGGCTTGGCAGAGTAGAACTGTCCTTCCACTGGAATGGTTTTGTGGATTACAATTAAGGAAACCTCCAAAACACAACAGCTGATTATCGAAGAAGCCATAGAGAGAGGGGTAAGTTAAAACCATCCACCCAGGGGAAAAAAAATTATTCCACAAGTAGTTTTGCCTGTATTGTGAATTTTGTTGTTCTGAATATGCTGTGAGTCAAGTGATGTTTTCTTTCAGAAGACAATAAAATTTCAAGGGGTAGGAAGAGGGAATCACGTCGTTATTATAATGATTTGGATCTGATACATTATTTGCATGTCATTTCCTCTGGGAATGTAATATAATAAAATTCCATTAAATAAGATGGACACAGAAAATGTCCACAAAGAAAAATGCTTGTCTCCTCAGGCATGTATAAAAGCCAGGATGGGTGATTCTTTGTACCACTCTCTCTCACCTACTGACGAAAAAGGTTCTACCAAATACTTTACCTGATTCTTTGCAGAGGTAACGTGATTAGCAAGTAGCAAGAAGTATCACCGCAGAGATAACAAGATTAGCAAGACTAGGGTCTGAACTTCTAGCCATTATATAGT
Organism: Gavia stellata; assembly: GCF_030936135.1. Classification (NCBI taxonomy): domain Eukaryota; kingdom Metazoa; phylum Chordata; class Aves; order Gaviiformes; family Gaviidae; genus Gavia; species Gavia stellata. Next base: position 42,606,326 of record NC_082598.1, read on the forward strand.
CTTTACACTAAAAAATGTAAAACACTAGAAGAAGTATGAATATAATATTATAAGGACACCATCAGCCTGGAAGGTCTTCTGAGTGGCCACACTCACGTATTCAGAAATGCTGTCTCCAATAACAGCATTTCCACTGGCTTCTTTCAGCCACAGTGAAACCTGGCCTGCACCTTAGATGTAAGTATGGAAAATGTATTTACACAGACTATAAAGAATTTTAAATGGTGTAAGCTTGTTGGTTCTTGGAATCCCCAAAATTAATTTATGGGTTACTGTTTCTTTGTAAATACTGGGGAACACTAAGCAATTTACAAACATTATGCCAAAACCAAAAGAAAACTAGAAAAAAAACCCCTTTAGAGTGGAGAAAAAAAAAAACCAGCTGTTCTAAACTCTAAGAAATATCCTGGCAATAGTCTTAGCTTTCTTTCCATCTTCAATTTTTGTTCTAACATCAATTACACTTGTAACCAAGCGATTGACTTACTTTCTTCCAGGACAAAACTAGACACACATTCCTAATCCTACAGTCACTATGGATCACTTTTCAATTAGCACAAAGGACTTTACAGGAGTTTTCTAGGTCTGCAATACATCCTCCTTCACTATTGTAAAGGCAAGAGACATTTATACAATAATCAAAGCGGCACCTAACTCTTCCTCCACTACTGAACAGAAATGATACTTCCACAAAATCAAAAACCCCTCAGTTATTTCTGTAAATAGTTGTACCGGTTATTTGTCAGAATCTAGCCCAAAACACTTGCAATTACTTATCTGAAGCCCTATAAGGCTCAGATTAAGTTTCTCACACAAAGAGGCATAATCTCCACAGATGGCAGAGAAGGGATAGCCCTTACAGCTAAGCTTGTCGGAAAAAAATATGAAAGTGTTGTGAGGAAAACTAAAGCTGATGACTGAGATGCTTAATTTTCATCCTGCTGAATCTTGTCAAATCCTTCTCATTTTTGTTTGCCTTCACATGCAAATGATTTGTTTTAAACAACTGATGAGTGCCCAAGTCATATAAACTGACACCTCACAGCAGTTGCATTGCACCACTATCAAATATTTACACCCATTTTCCAATCATCTGGCAACTGAAATGCAATTAACAACTCCGTTTTTATGTCCCCACTGGAGCTGGCTTGCACACCCATCACAAATTCATTCATTTATTCAAAATTTGCTCTTTGGATTTTACTCATTTAAATGAAGAAATGATATTCCTTCCCAGCTCCTGTTAGCTCCTGACCTCTTCTGTCCATCAACCTAGAGGGTGTGTGATAACCCTTTAGCTAGTTATTTACAGCCTATAATCACATATGACATTGTCACGACATTATAGCCAATTCTGTCCACTTTGAGCCTGGATCAGTGTAATTCCAGGAGAGAGGAAGGAGATGCCAGGTAGTGGTGAGATTAGCTATTAAAAACTCTCTTAAAAGCCTAAAGCTGGTATGTGATCCTGCATGTCAGTAATTACTTGAAGCCACAAAGACCTAAGAAGTGGTATCCTGAACAAAATCAGAAGCAGCATTGCTTCTGCTTGTTGGAGACTACCATAGTATTGGAATGCTGGATAATACACAGTGTAGGTATTTTCACAACATGCCTACTGCATAGATAAAATCTTCATTTTACAGCTGGGAGCTTAGGGATCAAAATCCAGAATGGATCATAATTATCATTCACTCCTAGGAGCAATGCCTCTTTGCTGCACAAAGGGATCTGCAGCCTTGTGCTGGGAACCCTACAACCAGATTGAGCAGGTTATGGCTACAGGGGATGGTGCACAACCCCAATTAGCAGAGGTGGTTCGTCTTGAAACTGGCAGCAGTGAAGCTACATTAGAGTGCTGACGTGCATAAACTGAAAGAGAAGGCTCGTTAGCTCAGGTGTGGTACCATTCTAGCAAGGCTGGCTATCTCAGGACTCGGCTAGAAGCTCTGCTTGGTAGGTTTGAACTCTCAAGGCAGCTGACACAGCACACATGAACACATACGCTCCTTTCCTCTGTCATAGGAACACTCTGAAAATACTTACTGGCTCTCACCCTGTGGGTCAGAAAGTCCAGGGGATGTTTGGGTGTGAGACTCAAAGTGGTCAGCAGTAGCCAAGCCAAGGCACTGGAGATGTCAGCAGTTCCAGATGTGGTAGTGATGGACTTGTAGCCATTCACACAATCAGTCAGCCCAGGCAGACAACAGATTTGTCTACACTGACCAACACCAGCTAGAGTACCAAAAAGCAAGATAATGGCACATGGTTAGCTTTCTCTCTGCCTAATGGGCCCATCCAAAAAGCCACATATCTTTAACCCCTCACTAATGTGTGGTTATTTTCGTTATTTGTAAGCAGTCAAATTAATTTTTACAATACTGGAAAATTCATAATTGTTAATGTCTGGCAACTTTGAGCTATACAGATTATTGTGTATTATATAATATATATTATATACAGATATAATATATATTATTGCAAAGTTCTCTGAGCTGTTTTGATGCAAACCACACGGTGCAGGTGAGATGAGCAAGACGGAGTCAGCACTGGGTGTCTGCAGTGCCAAGCTCCATTGCTCAGAGGGTGCAGAGCAAATCACCCATCTGCCCAAGGGAAGGGAGCAAATGTAACGTGACAAATCAGTGCAGTTTTCCTGATACACTTCATTGCTTCCATATGCTTTTCTCCAGAGCTGAACCATCTATCTCTAGCTCATATATGATTTGTGCATCTCACCAGGCAGCTTTCAGAGACACTGTTGCTGTGTTTGCTGATTCCAGATGTTGGAGACTGTCCCAGGCAAGTAGAAGTGCTGCCCGTTTCTCCCCCGCTCCCTCCGACTAATTATTCAGTTCATTTCAGAGCAGGGTCATTTCAGACACTGACAAATTGCTGCATTAAAGTATAAATTCTGAAGTGTAAGACATCAGCTTATATGCCATCCTAAACAAGTGAGTCAAGTCAATCATGACTTGAGAGAACGAAGGCTCAAAGTGCCATCAAGTTGAATGGCATGGAGGGGAACAAGATGGAAAGTTTGCCTGGGGTTTTTAACATGTGAAATGCCACTACTGCCTAAAGTTCCTTACAAGCACAGTATTACAGTTTGATATTAGCAGTCAGTATGTTAGTTGCTGGTATTTGGATTAAGTCAACTCCAGCTTCTCTTCTTTTACACCACTTGTTTTATCTGCTTTTTCCTATATTTTCAACAGCAGGATTTTAGGACGCTATCAGAAACTGTAAGAGAAATTGTATGAAGAGATCAAAACAAAATTCTTTTGTGAACTGACACTTTTTGAAACCTGCATTTATTTATTAATTTATTAATGTATAGAAATTGTTGCTCTAATTTCACTGAGACATTGAAAAAAAATTGCAATCTTACCTTCAGTAACTGTCAAGAATTGCACAGTAACTCCAAATACTAATACTTTACACAGCATATGAGAACAACGGAAGATCCAGCAATGACCTCCTGAAAGTATCTCTGTAACCTAATTATGAATCTACTACCCCCATTTTACTGGTGTATTAAGTGTACCTCAAGGAAAAGAGTTTAAGCAACTGGCTCAAGGATATACCCTACCTTACTGAGAGCCCAGGAGTTCAGAGCATCCAGCCCCCTGGGCGTGTGACTTAAGACTATTGTTGCCTCTCTGTGTGACCAATGTACACAATAATTTTGTTTCCTTTTTAATAAGTGTGTTTACACTCATCACCAAGCATCCCAAGAACCCCAATGAGAAAGAAATACTGCCTGCTCAGCAGTGTCACTACCATGTCAGCCATAACGTTTGTAATACTAAAGAAAGTGGCTGCATACACCCGGTGGCTTCATACAGTTTTTCTAGTGCTCTGAGATCCTAAAATATGAAACAGCAGACCCAAAAAGATGAATTCTATATTCCCCATGTAAAAGCTGAGCATTTGCAATCCTCCTTGCACAGCATGTGAGGGAGAGGAAAACCATGAGAGCAGCCTGCAACCACCCAGCAGCATCTCCACGTACCTTCATGCAGGACTTAAGCAAGTCTGATGTGCTTGACCTTACATTCCATAAAGAAATGTCACCAAAGGTAAATCTCTTTTGCAGCACGGAGTCCCTTTTCCTTAACATCTTGGTAATTTTTAATAATAACATTGTTTCAAAAGAAAAAAGGTAGTTTTGAAAATGTCTTCATAAACTATTTCCAAACAAACAAATAATAGGAAATCCCCACTCAGATGAACTGACAGTCCGCTTTATCTTTATGAGAATGAATGACATTTGAGCGAATAACTGTTTAATTTTTACATTTTGAAAGTCTCAGTTGGCTTTAAAATCAATAGATATTACAGCTAATTCATTTTACCACCAATTTATACTTTCCAAATAAAATAAGAAAGGAGTACTTTTTTCTAATACATCTTGATTTCCTATCTAATACTTTTTAAATTATAGATATACTATCAAATAATTTTCTCACTTTTTATGCTTAAATACTGTTTGATTTTTATGAGCCATGCTGTACACAAGTTAAGTTACTCTGTCGACTGTAATATTTTCCAGCAGTTCCATAAATTAGGTTTCTAAAGTGATTAAGCTGTTCTCTGGACTCCAGAAATAAACTCTGCAAGCAAAATTATGTATCTTTCATCAAACAATAAACACCAAGAGTAGAAGTGCTTTATTTTTCCAGAGCTGCAAATACTTTCAACAACCACTTGTCATCAATATATATCATGCAAAGAGAAACCAGTTACCCATATATCAGCTCATGTGCAGTGAAGAGAAAGCCATGTGCTCCTGTTACTGTGAGGAATCAATTCTCTTGAATTATCTATTTGCTTGAAACGCACAGTTATATCTCCCACCAAACACCTGACGTGAAGAGCTTGAATATGTTTGCCCCACCACACCTGTGAAGTGGCTGGACATGGCTCACACCAGCTGGGTTTATCTAAGATGACTCCTGGCTTGTAAGTGCATGAAGAATGGGGGAAAGAGCACCTTGGGGTGTACCGCTCCTACCACTGCATTTGTTCCCTCCAGTGTGTTTCCATTGTAAATGAGGACACCATCCTCCTCTTCAGAGTGGAGGGACAACTCACTACTACTCAGTGCAAATGCTAAAGGTGATGAGTATTCGGCACAAATGAAAATAAAAGACAGAATACAATTCTCCAGAACACAGAAGAAACACCAGATATACCCTGTTTATTCTGCCAGTTGGAGTTATTGTGGTTACCCTTTCCTGACCATGCTCAATTTATTCACAGCAGCTATTCCCACGTTCAGAGCAGGAAGGGCTACTGGTAGGAGGCTGGGCAGATGGATACTCTTCTCTGATCTTCCTGTTTTTCAAATATTTTAGTACATCTGTCTATTCTGAAAAAGTACATACCTAGCTTTCTGCAAGCAAGAATTACCCTATTTAACTCTGCACCAATGAACATTCTGGCAGTCTATGAGTCTTGGAACTTCTTGTAATTTTATTTATTCTAGTAGGTGGTACCAATTTCTCCCTCTTAGGCAATCTGCCAGTATCTGTTAGGATTTCTCCTACAGTGTCTCATTAATGCGGGCTTGGGAACAATAAGAGTAGGCAGTAAAATCAACCTGTGTTGTAGACAAAAGGAAAGTTTTATAATGCATAAATATCAAAGCTCTGTGAAATGAATTGTGAAAAGGAAGAAGCAGTTTTAATGAGCTTTTAAAAACTATCAGAAGAAAAAAAAGAGGTATGTGGGCAAAAACCCCCATGTTCTGCATAGGGTAGACAGTAGCTGGTCTTTCAGGAGGTGAAATGCAGGGGAGGTGGAAGAGATTTTTCCTACTACTGCCCCACACACTGTATCGTGATGTGACCAGAGACGTTAAACCAGAATATTTTTGGTTCCCTTTAGGATCTAGCCATGACTGAAATCGTCCCACTTTTGTTCAAGAAATACTTCAATGTAATATGCAGAGATATATTGCAGCTGGAGGAAGAAAAATAACGCAACCCACATCAGTTGACTGACTGCATGAAAAAGACGTGGCGTTCACAGGGGGGTAGAGCAGCATCACAGTACCTTGTCCCACCTCATCCCACCCTTCTCTCAGCCTAAGTACAAGCAGTGCTAGTTCAGAGCTGAAGCAGAAAATTAGAACCTATTTCACTGGCAATCACCCAAAATATCCTTCTTTTTTCTCTTCTGATTGTGAGCAGCTCGAGGAGTTGTGTCCTCTCCCTGCAAAACTATCCCTGTTTATGCCTAATGCAAAGATTCTTCTGCAAAGCCCAGAGGCTGACCCCACTGGTCCCATCCCTGACACAGTTTCATCCCATTTCAGTCCTAAATAAATGATATTGTGTATCTGGGGCTTTAAAACCTTGTGATCTAAAGCTGCTGTCTATTATGTTGTAGGAGACAATCCTCCATAAGACTAAATAACCTAAAAGGGTTTTGAGCTTAAATTTAAGTAAGCCTATGATTGTGCCAAGCCTCATCCCTTCTAATATATGGTGGGAATAAATTATTTTTTCAGCAAAGGTAAAACTGAAATATTATTAACATCCAGACAATGTTTTGGTACCAATTACTTTTTTCTTTTGATATCTGAAAGTAATACCAACCCTATTCAAGGTCTTTCCATGAGGAGGTGAGCTGTAAAATGCCAATTTTAACAGAGAGTAGATAACAATTTGGTCTTTTGTGCTAGCGAAGAGAAAGTTACATCATTTCCCCCATAACAGAAGTGTCTCCTACCAAGAAGTATCATCTCTTCTGAAAAATAGTATGTAGAGAAAAGAGCGCTCTAATGAGACTTTGATTACGTCTCTGCCATTACATAATAATCCTTAAAATTACTTGCCTGTTGTATCTTGCTTTTTAATCTAGTCTTAAAAGCAAAACTGAAGTAGATGCTTAATATACTTAATTTGCAAAGCTGTTTACACTTAAAAATCATTCTGGAGAAACTTTTGCTTGCTAATGGGAAGCTGTCATGCTTGCCAAGCCAATCGTAGTTAGGCATAGCTGCACTGCCAGTGCTGGCACATCTAACCTAGCTCCTCTGCAGGGAGCCCCGCACAATGACACCACCCAAGACGTCTGGATGCGAGTCTGATCAAGCACTATGTCCTGCTATGCACAGCTACAGTTGCTGTTGATTTTATTCACTGGGACTGAACATTATGCAACACATAGGGCTGTATCTGAGTTGGTGAAGTTGCCTGTATTGTGCTAAGCGGTACAGACCCCCATATGCAGACAGTTTTAGCTGGGAATCTCTGCACGGCAGTTAATTAAACAGGGACATAGCCTCCAGTCCTTGCAAACCAGTACCAGATGATCTATGAATTCCTTCAATTCTTTTATGGGACAAACTTTGTTTTACTTTTTTTGGGTTGGGTTTTGTTTCCCCCTCAGAGGAGATAATTCCTCTTGCTCTTTAGATTGACTTTTATGCAAAGGTATAGGCTTAATTCTGGGCAGAAAACCAGTTTTGTGGAATAACTAACGTAAAACTCATCCACAAAGAGTAGGAAGAGCATGACATGGGGTAGGTCTACGGTCAGTAGAGATGTCAGCTCTGATGCCTTCAAGGCAAGATGTTGCCAGAAGCACAGACATAACAGAATATGTCTGTCCATGTTACAGGAACTTTGCACCTCTCAGCTACACAGATACACAGAGAAAGAAAAACATGAGCTCAGAAAGCCAAGAAGACTCTTCGCCTTTTACTAGACCCAGTATTGCCAGATGCCAGTAGTCTACCAGCTGCAAAGTAACTTACAGAGAAGAGGACAAAATTGGACCAGGTAACCCCAGAGCCTCTTCCACAGCTTCACCTGCAAATGGAGATTGGCAACACAGAAACATGCACAGCTCCCCCAGCACAGCTGGTCTGTCACAGTTGGTCTATCCAGATGCATGTTTCTTCTGTCTCTCCAGATGAATACCTCATGGTCCCCAGAGTTCAGATGCATGCTCTACTGGAAATCAGACACACACATGCGACATGTCTGAGCTGTCAAAGGAGCTGTGCACCCCCAACCGCCTTCCAAGCTCCCAACCTTTCCCTCCATGCAGAGAACTGGGAGGCCAGGGCACTCCCCACCCATCCTCCCTAATCCTGGGACACCACCCAAAACGTAGCTAGAGGGGAGGATGAGAAATTTGAAAACCTTTAGTAGAGAAAAGGTTGACTGTCCGAGAGGGAAAGGAAAAGCTCTTGTTTACTACATATTTGATCCCTTCCAAGGTAACTTCTTATTATCTGTGCATTTCAGATGCATGTTTCCCCTGAACAACAGGAAATCAGTCTGTGCTTTTCGGAATAGAGGTGGCCTTTTTTGTAGGTAAAAACTGCAGACATCCCCACCCCAATTCTACGGACCAAAACCCATTACTAAAGACTTCCCAGTAGATGGCAGGGTTACCTTGTGACAAAGCTGAAAGTCACAAGCTGCAAGGGCTGATGGATAAACGTTCAAGTACTGGTGAAGTGTATTTAATCAGCAGAATGAACTAGTATCTCAAAAGGCATAAACACATGGTGGTTTAACTGATTTAATGCAAGCTGGGAAATGTAGAAGTTTTATTTTAAGCTAGTGAAAAATCTTTAACCTCAATATAGTATTAAAAATTAGCTTCGTTAAAAATGAGCTTCATTTAGACAGCCGTTTATATCACAAAACTGACAAGACAGAAAACACGGTATTTAATGTAAGAATCCACTGGAGTTGCTGGATGTAGAATAAAGTCATGGGTAAAGCAAAAAGCCCTTGCAAGTATTATTGAAAGTGATCAGCAAAAGTGGCTTTAAGGACCAAAATCAGTTCAGCTGGACAGTGTAGTGTTTGCCTCTTTCTAGGAACTGAGCAAAAGAAGAGCACCCCAAAAAGGGAATTCTGTGCCGGTTTTGTCAATATGAGAAATTGTGACTTCTGCGGGTGGGAAACACCTTCCCAGGTCGGAACTCCCCTCAGAAACAGCCGGGAAGAAAGCCTGATGCACCCTGAGGATCTCAGAAATGTTCTGTTACGTGCTGGGAACCGAACCGCTCAGCCCTGTATGACTTAATAATAACTGGCTGCAAATGGATGAGGCTTCAGCTTCTTAAAACTACAATTCTCTGAATCTGCTTTTCCAGCCAAAGAAGTAAGAAGCACCCCACTGTATTTCAAACACTTATAATGACTCTAGTAAGTGAATTCCCTTGTAAGTGTCCCAAGGTTGTATGGGGATTTCCTTGAAGGATAGCTTCATTTCCATGAGGTGAATATAAATGTGGTCATTCTGGTTGTGTCAACACTTTTTGAAATCATTTGTGGACAACCACTAATGTCAAACGTCTGTACATTGCAGGTGAACTGAAACGGCTGCAGGAAAAAATACCAGTCCACATTTTATATGTTTTTCTTTAGCAGAAAAGATTCAGACATCACATACCCAATACTTTTGCTTCTGATTTGGTCTGTGCCAGGTTTGGTTTGCCTCACTGAAATTACTCACATATTTAATTTCACTATTATACTGTGGAATTAGAGGATTAGTGGAAATATTATATTTATTCATAAAAAGCAGTTACCTGCTTTCTTTTGTGAAGATCTAATAAGAAAATGCATGGGCTGACGACACACAGGGCTTCTGAAAAATAGAGGCTAGCCTGGCACATCTTCACTGCCAGGACAAATTGTGGACCATGCAGAAAAACAGAATTCTCATTCCTAGTGATAAACAGTATCTTCAAAGTCACATTTCCTATTATTTCCTGCAATAATATACTTAACTTCCTCTGATAAGTGTACAGTGTCACTGAAGAACATAGCTTCAGACTATGTCACTGAAAATAGTTCTGGGATTTGTTTTTATTTTATAAAATCCTTAACAGTTTGTTGTCATATCTGTTTGGGTTTTACATATTAATGTGTGATTACATTATATTCTGAAAAAGCTTCCTCCACCCTATAGCCACCTTATTGACGATTCACACCTATTGATTCACCCTGTTTCTGAAAGCATTTGCTTTATAAAAATAGAAAACCAAAAAGGAATAAAAACTGCATTGACTGATGCTTTAAAATCCTATTGTCTTTTTGCATTTGGATACGACACACAAAGCTTGACACATTCATGAAATTCTGACTCTGGTGAGAGTGTAACAGAAATGGTAATGTTAACGTGATCATCTTGGTTTTTTCCCCCAAGAATAACATAATTCTAACTGCTCCAAGATCACATGTCTTTTCTCCCCCTTTCAGCCTCATGAATAATTTGGCTCATCTTTCTCACTGACATAAACACTGAATCTTACTGGCTGGATGGCCGAGCCCAGAGGGTTGTGGTGAATGGGGTGAAATCCAGCTGGCGGCCGGTCACAAGCGGAGTCCCCCAGGGCTCGGTTTTGGGACCGGTCTTGTTTAATGTCTTCATTGATGATCTGGATGAGGGGATAGAGTGCTCCCTCAGCAAGTTTGCAGACGACACCAAGTTGGGAGGGAGTGTTGATCTGCTTGAGGGTAGGAAGGCTCTGCAGAGGGATCTGGACAGGCTGGATCGATGGGCTGAGGCCAACCGGATGAAGTTCAACAAGGCCAAGTGCCGGGTTCTACACTTCGGCCACAACAACCCCAGGCAACGCTACAGGCTTGGGGATGAGTGGCTGGAAAGCTCCCCCACAGAAAAGGACCTGGGGGTGTTGATTGACAGCCGGCTGAATATGAGCCAGCAGTGTGCCCAGGTGGCCAAGAAGGCCAACAGCATCCTGGCCTGTATCAGAAACAGTGTGGCCAGCAGGAGCAGGGAGGTGATCGTGCCACTGTACTCGGCTCTGGTGAGGCCGCACCTCGAATACTGTGTTCAGTTTTGGGCCCCTCACTACAAGAAGGACATTGAGGTGCTGGAGCGTGTCCAGAGAAGGGCGACGAAGCTGGTGAGGGGTCTGGAGCACAAGTCTTATGAGGAACGGCTGAGGGAGCTGGGGTTGTTTAGCCTGGAGAAGAGGAGGCTGAGGGGAGACCTCATTGCTCTCTCCAATTACCTGAAAGGGGGTTGCAGAGAGGTGGGTGTTGGTCTCTTCTCCCAAGTGACTAGTGACAGGACTAGAGGAAATGGCCTCAAGTTGCGACAGGGGAGGTTCAGGCTAGACATTAGGAAAAAGTTCTTTACTGAGAGAGTGGTGAAACACTGGAATAGGCTGCCCAGGGAGGTGGTAGAGTCACCCTCCCTGGAGGTATTCAAGGAGCGTGTGGATGTGGCATTGTGGGATGTAGCTTGATGGACATGGTGCTGTGTGGTGTTGGGTGGGTTGTGGCTTGTTATTGTTGTTGTGTGGCGTGGGTTTTGTGGTTTTTTTGGGGTTTTTTTTTTTTTTTTCCCTGGGTTTTTTTGGTGTTGGGTTTTTTTTTCTTTTTTTTTCTTTTTTTTTCTTTTTTTTCTTTTTTTCTTTTTTTTTCTTTTCTTTTTTTTTTCTTTTTTTTTCTTTTTTCTTTTTCCTTTTTTTTTTTTTTTTTTTTCCCCCCAGGTTGGACTCGATGATCTTACAGGTCTTTTCCAACCGTACTGATTCTGTGATTCTGTGATTCTGTGAAGGTCACGCAGCATTCCCGGTATCTTCACATTCATGTGCAATTCAGCACTATATTCTGTGCCTCATATTATTTTACATTCATGACATAGAGTTGTAGATTGTTTCCAGGCTGATATAATGTCTGATAGTCAGTTCATGCAGTGAATGGTAAACACTGATGTTTCAAAAGCTAATTAGTGGTGTAGATTCGTTTTTTGTTGCCCTGTCTCAGGCTATTCAGCTGGAGAGCTATGGGCCAGGTGAGGTCAGCAAAGGTGATTAGAGAAATGATCATTGTTTCATACAACAGAAAGTTGAAATAAATAAGATTATTTGGTGTAGAAAGGAAAAGAATTAAAGAGTCTGAGGCATCTGACATTATTAAGGTAACTGTAAACCAATCGTTTTGACCCTTAGGCCTTTGGCTCCCCCAGGGTCCCCACTAATCCATTTGTCACCCAGCATTTCTGTCTGAAGATAAAAGTCCTCTTAGGCTTCAACAGAGAACCAAGATCCTTCTATTCCTTGCTCAGTAACTCTTCATTTCCAGCCTAGAGTTTCATCTCATCAGTGTCCTCTGAAGCAATACCCTGTCTCTAGTTTTCAGTAGCTAGAAGGAAATGTATAGGAAACCATGGGGCAGGGAAGTAGTGGGGTGTGCAGAAAAAGAAAGGAACCAAAACTCTTTTATCTGTAAGAAGTGCTCTCAGTTGGCCTCAACTTACACATGGAAAGTTTTTTCTGCAAGTTGCTGGGGGAAGGGATGGGGACAGAGCGGCTTTCACTAGCCCTTCTTTTATTTCTTCATGTCCTTAAGAGCTTGGCAACTTTTAAGCAATGGTGCAAACCCTCTGAACCCAGTTTTCTGGGACTTCATTGTGGAATTTTCCCTTCAGATCACAAGAGGTGTGGATTTCACCCTCTCCTCAGCTGCCAATAATTTATGCAGACATATCTGCCCTTGGCTTAGCATATCCACGCGGGTAGGCTTTCTGTGGCACACATCACTGAAAAGCCTGAGCAACACCACTTTCAACACAACTGCAAGTACATGTAGAAACTGTCCATATACATCCTGTAGGACAGGGAAAGACCTTTACGTCAAGAGAATATACTGCAAAGCCAATAGAATCTTAAAGAGGAAATGAAACCATAAAAGAGATGCTGTTAATTTCAAGAAGAATCGTATTTGCATTTGTGTAAGATAACATTATAGCGACCACATAATCAGTGGTTTTGTTTCATTTAAGGAGTGTGTCTATGTCATAGTTCAGGAAGGAATTTCCCTCAGAAGTGAGTGATGAAAGTGGATCAGTGATGAAAGTGGATGACTGCAGAGAAAGTCTTCCTCAACAAGACAAGAATTTTTCCTCATCTGGGAGGAACAAAGAGAGGGGTCACAGTAAAGGTATAAAACCAAGTTACTTTTGTAACCCCATGCCTTAAAAGATAAGGCATAGGGAGGAATAAAATTTAATTGGTCATTCCCATTCATACACTTGTAGAGGACAAAAAGGAACCACCAACAAAACTGGAAAGTAACAAATCCAGAAGTGCAGAAGAGAAATAGTTACCATTAGATGATATTATGAGGTACAAATAAAAACACCATAAGATCACGAGCTTCATGCCTTTTCTTTCAAAAGGTAGGGAGGAGAAACAAGAACAAAACACAAGCCTAGTGACCTTCTTGCTGCAAGAACGTATGCTGGTTTAAATAAATAAATAAATAAATAAATAAATAAATAAATAATGTTGAACTAGACCCCAGTTGTCTGGTTCAAGGTAGGAACACCCATCCCCTCCCGCAACACCTCCTCCCGCACCAGTCCAGCACATTTGGGAGTTCCCAGGACCATACAATTTCTGCATCTCCCTCCCACTCAAGATGAGTTGCAGGCCAGATCCATGACTTTCAGGTGCCCACATCTTTCCCAAAACTCGGGATGCTACTCAACCAAGAAAGCAGCGCTGGTCTAGCTTGGAATTGCAGTCATTCAGATGGGAATAATGTGATTACAGTGACTAATGTAACAATCTCAGGTAACAGATACAAATAAAACTAAAATGCAGTTCATATTTCAGAAAACAATTAAATTGAGTTCACATAGCATGCTGAAGAAATACATCATAATAAAGAAAGTTAGTGTTTTCTCATTAGTATTCATGCAAGATCTAATTTTACTCGGGTTTAGAAATTTTAAAAAAGAAAGAAAAGAGTAACATCACCATACTGCAAAAAGGCATTTCTTGCAATCAAAATTTTCCTTTCTAATTTTTGTGGAATATGCCAATCTAATTTCTAAATGGAATATCCCCTCATGTACCTATGTTGACTGGCACGCTAATACAGCTATTTTGCTGAATAATATTTGAAAATATTTGAAAACTTTTTTCTTTAGTTTCTCTGTTGTTACCTTACATTGTGTGGCACACAAGCTTGTCTCAGCCATTCCTGTATCCCACTCTGCATAGTGGACGGAGGGACTGTAATTACACAAAATGTACAATTTAATCTTATCTTAGATTTCTAACAGCATGATTACAAGGCTTCCCTGATTACACTGTTCAGATACAACTACCAGCAACACCAAAGTTCTGTTTCCTCTAAGGTAAAAGACTGCCTCTTATTAAACTATGCTATGGTTTTATAGGAGTAAAATGTCCTCACTGTAGTGCTAAGTATAAAATGCCAGTGTTTCTCTATGGCAGGCATTGTCAAAGGAAGTAACAACATTCTCAATTTTATTCTTTACGTGCTTTCATCTGTATATAATAATTTAATCTCAGGAAAATTAGGAAGATTTTCATAGCTAATCTAGAGCTAGAGTACACGTCCAGAAGACCTGTGTTACAGTGCCCGCCCCACTCAGTGTGCCAGTCCTCTGCATGCAGCTGGTGCAAGCACTACTGGAAAGGTGGAATGGAAAAAGGCCTCCAGAAGTCCACATGCTCACTTGACAGACTGTGATTCCAGACCTTGCTCCAGGCTGGATAAAGCATGAATTTGAAGGCAGCTCTCCCTCTCTCTCTCTCTCTCCCAGAGACCTTAGCTGTTTTTTCCTGTGCACCAAAGACATCAAGCTTAGCCACCAGGGTGCAGAGTCAGTTCAGAAAGCTTGCCAAACTTGCAGTGTTTGAGGCACAAATGGTATACCAGGTGGATATACCTAACGCTGGAAGCAAGGGCCAGGATCAGCCATTTCAAGCCCTGGGAAGGCAGCCTGACCTGCAAGGGAGGGCAGTTCCCCATTGGCCATCAGGAGTTTATGGTGAGATAGCGACTGTGTGCCATGGGTGCTGGAAAAGGCAGTTCCCCTTCACAGCTCAGCTGTCTTCCTCAGGGCTACTACACGTTGGTTGCAAAAGTGGGAGATGGGGAGGGAAGAAAGGGACATCAAGGAAGCATTGAACCAAAGGAAACTCTGCACTGCTTTTAAGTGCTGTGGTGGTGTTAAGTCCTTGCATCCTACCTGCTGCAGACCATGAAGAGCAACAGGAGACTTCCCATGGTAGTCTACATGGCTACATCTCCCTGCTGAGTTACACCCAGAACAGCTACAGTGAATGGGACGACAAGCATGGACAGCACCCAGTGTGGGAGATAGTGATCTCCCAGGAAAGGGCATAGACCAAACAATGTGGTGGCTTTACTGTTAGCAATGGGGTCATATCAAGATGTGGAAGTGCTGGAAGGAGACAAAAGTCCCAGCAAAACTGCCTCTTCAGCAGGTGTGTGGGCATCCAAAGTCCTATGGCTGTCTCCAGCAACACAGGCTTATGTTCACTGAAACCTGAGGAGACTGAAAGGGTAGCCACTTTCAGAGGCACTAAAGAAAAATCTGTGAATTTCCAAATACAAAAATTCAACCTCATCTCACACAGATTTGACATGCATTCAGAAAGCAGCAGAGTGCTACCTGACTTAAAGGAGTTTGTGGGGTTGGTGACTCAGTTATCTAACTGCTCCATCATTAACCAATAAATAAAAGCCACCTGATTGTGTTCAAAACCAGTACTTAAACATGGGAAGAAGGAAAAACAAATGCATAGTAAAAGGGGCCAAGCTAGCACAAGTTAGTGGCAAACAAGGTCCTATGACCCAAACAGCTCCTCCCATCAAGAAAACGTTTTGCTGGGTGACTGGATGAGTAAGCAGCACACTCTTTGACCTATTCCCTCAGTTGGCACCTGGCTCTGGCCAAGCCTGACAACATCAGATGCGTCTTCCCCATCGTCTTCCAATTTTTCCATATGGGAGACCCTGAACACAAGAAGCCCTGGCTGTCAGCAGCCCTGCTCTCGCCAGTGCCTGCACCACTCCCGAGCACCCCTGCTCTTCTTGCGTGCAAGGTGGTGTGTCCAGGCCCTTGGCATAACTAGTCCAGCTCCCTGGAGTGGGTCTTCCTCTCCATTTCTGAACCCTCTGTTGCTGTTCCTCTTCAGTTTTCCCTATACAGGCTGGTGACCTGCTTTGACGTGCACCATAATCCGCCTCATGTACCCCCTCCCCTGCAATGAGATGCAGTCCTAACCAATGTTCTTCTGGCAGTTTCAGCAAATGCTCTCTCATCTGATTACTCCTCCAAGGAGCAGAGGAGCTTCAGTTACTACTGCCCTGGAAGCAATCAGAAGAGGATGTCAAGATCAGGGTCCAAGCCTGGCTATAGGAGGATTACAAACATCTGGAAACATAGACCTCCATGGTTTATCCCACTGGCCTTGATGCTCAGCTGAAGGTGGCCCTTCATCCTCCTCTTCCGATTCCACAAGGTCAAGGAGGAAGTACGTGAGAGTGGCACAGGACAGCACCAGCAGACACCAGGTCCCTGCCAGACTCCTGCTTGTGGCTGCCCGCATACATCCCAATCCATTTTTAGCGGCTGCACAGCCTGGACGAGTAGCATCAACCACATTCAAGCAGTTTTGCTCAAGTTAAAAGTCAGCTTTACCCTCTTGTGACAGACCACTTGGATACCTACAGAGTCAGTGTCGGCTTCCGCGGGCTGAGACCTCCTCAGGCTGGGTTTAAACTGGAGCTGGGCGCTGTAATCCCGTTACAAATACAGGCCTGCGGGGAAACCACGCGTAGCATTTCTCTGAAGCGCAGCATTTTGATTTTCAAGATTATCCAAACAGGTTGGGTATTTCCCCCTTTCCTGCAGCCCTTGCTCCCGCAGACATCTCTGAGACGGGATGCGATGACAGGCGTGTGCATCCCGCCGGCTGGGGCTGCAGCGGCCGGCACAGGGGATCGCTCCCGCCGGACCACAGGCGCCGCACGGGCAGAGGGGACTCGCGGGGGCGGCGGGGTGAAACCCCCCCGTCACTCCCGCCGCCCCCCCAGCGGCCTCCCAGCCGCCCGCTCGTTTCACACCCCGCCGCCTCGCCTCCAGCCGCCGCACGGCCACCACCGGCCCTGCAGCGGCAGCAGCACCCCGGCCCCAGCCGCGCCCCGGCGGCCCCGGGAGCTGCCGCCCCCCGCGCCCCCCCACCCCGGGCCCCGGGGCCGCCCCCCGGCCCGGCCCCGAGCATGCTCAGTGCCGCCCTGACCTACTTTCCCCTGCCGGAGCCGGTAGCGGCGGTGGCGGTGGAGCGGTGGGCAGCGCTGCGGCACGGCACGGCACGGCACGGCACGGCACGGCACTGCGGCAGCGCCGCGCTCCGCCCGCCCCGGCCCCGGCATGGTGCTGCGCGGGGCGCGCTGAGGGGTACGGCGGCGGCGGGCGCTGCCGCGGGGCGGCGGCGGGGCAGCGTGCGAGCGGGAGCAGCCGGCGGGCAGGTGAGCGGGCGCGGCGGGGGGCGCGGGTCGCGGTTCCCCCGGCGGGGGGGCGGGCGGGCGGGCAAGCAGGCGGCGGTCCCGGGGAGGCGCTGCCCTCCGCCGCCTCGACCGGCTCCGCCGCGCCACCGGCACCTGCCGCGGCTGCCGGCGACCCGCGCGCCGGCCCCTGTGCCGCGGTGGCTGCGGAGCTGCCTGGTCCCCGGCGCGGAGCCGCCGCGGTGAGCCCCGGAGCGGGCGCGCTGCCCCGCCGCCGGCGGCCCCGGCGGAGCCTGGAGGGCCGGAGCATGGGGACGGTGGCCGTGCCCGGGGGAGCATGGCGAGCCTGGCAAGCCCGATATCGTCCCTCTCCCGCGGCGGCTGTCGCCCGGCAGTTCACGGGGAGCCCACCGTGGAGAGCGGCAGCTACCCGCGCAACGGGAGTGGAGTAACGCTGTGTTCTGCATGAAAGTGCAAGAGATTAATTCAAATCAGCGCCGGGGCTTGCAGGAAAATGTGCTTCTTCAGGCGAAAAAGCTAATGAGCCCAAAGCTTTCACTGGAGACCTTCAACTCCTGCGCTCCCGCTGGAGCCCGCGGTCAGGGTGCTCGCTGCTGTCCCGCGCTGGGAAGGAGAAAGGGAGGGATTAATTCAGTACAGAGACCTCTTCAGCGGAGCTGACTTCGTAAGAGAGCTTAAGTTGTGCTGCTTTAAAGTTAAAATAAAGGCTGTCTCCTGATATTTTGCTTTAATTACCCTTTTACTTGACAGGATGGTCTCATGAGCTAAAACTCAATTTCAGAAGTACCCTGAGGGAACAACACTCTAAAACTTCAGAGCGGTCTTGCAATAACTATCAAATACTGTTTCTTAACATGGCAAATTCGAGCAGCATAGGACGAGCGAGCTTAAGAGAACAGAGAGCACTACTGAGCAAGCACTTTTCTAGTGCGTTTATCTGGAGAGTCTTGTAAGAGACTACGCTTCCTAAGAGTCCTCTTTCAGTTGTTAAATGGAAGCATCTCAACTGGAGCTTCCCTGATAACCCTGTTCCGGAAATAAAAGTACCAGCTGTGTAAGCAATGCTAAATACTAAATGCGACCTCATTTGGTACGTATTTGCCTGAAAGCCTGTAAAGTTAGTTCAAAGGGAAAAACACAAAGGAGTTAAAAGAAAAAAAATGCAGCATTTTAGTTGTTTAGAGCCATTGTGGACAAGTTCTTCTCTTCACTGCAGTAGGACAGAATACAGCAGATCTCTTTTCAATGGAGATGATGTTTGCATGGCAGGAATCTTTTGTCTGACTTAGCATGTACAGTTAGCAACAGCACCATTGATATATTTGTGGTTGGTGTAGTAGGAATCCTTTTTTATTAGAAAGCCTTCTCATTTAGACTGCAGTATATCAACATCAGTTGATGTTGAGTGCAACTTACACAGGGGGAGTGCACATTGTACACCCTTTTTTTCTGAAGAATTTCAAGTTTTCAGAGGCCTAGACAAGCAGCAGAACATCCACCAAAAAAAAACTTTCTTCCTACTTTAATACAGTGATACGTGGTATTTGTCCAAGGCATGTTTCCCATTCTGAAAGCTTAGAGATAAAATCAGTCGCTCTTAAAACGTTTAACACATGGTGGGAGCGTCTCAGTGAATTCTGAAGTGATCTATATTGTACAACTCCAGTTGCCTCCTTGCCCCGTCCCCCTTTCCTCCCTGCAATTATACATGTCCTGCTCTAATACGGAGGAGGAGGATGGAGTCGGCACAGGAACCTGGTTAAAGTGTATTCATTACCTTAACCAGGGGATAAAAACCCAAAACCAACCAACAGAAATATACAAAGCCACCCCCATACAGTCTAGGAGAGGGTCACATTTGTGACACAATGATACGAGTGCTGGGGGGAATGATTTAAATGGAACAAAACCAATCTCTGTTTCAGTTCTTGCCTAGAAAGTTTGGAAACTGGGGACTGGCATTTCTTTTATGGTTTAAACTTCTTGCCAGTGTAAGACACCACTGAGATATGGATGCAACTTATTACAGGGAGAGTGAGCTTGCCAGGAGCTAAAGTAACCTGTACTGAGCTTTGGTAGAAGGGTCTTCTTTCTTTGTCAGCAAATTGCACCTTTACTAGAAGTTTTTGCAGGCACAAACACCTATGATCCTACTTTGGGATATGCTGGGCTATATTAATATGTCACCAGAAGGCTGTGGTGTAAGACCAAGCTCCTGGATACTTCCTGGAATTTTTTCATTCCTGCAATTCTGAGCTGCTGTCCATCCATGCAGACTTGTGTGCCTTTGCAAACCTCTCTGTGTAGTCTTAATTTTGTTATTTAGTTCTGTTAACTAAACCAGTGGCATTTTCTATCCACATACAGACCCATCTTAGAAACATAATTTCCAAGACAATGGAGATGTTGTTACTTTTCACCAGTTAGCATTATTAAAATCGTTCGTAGCAGCATTTTAAAGCATCGTATCTTCTATCTGCCAGGAAGGCTGCGAAGGGCAGACAAAACTTGTACCTATTTGTGTCAGGATAGAGGAATTCAAACAGATTTAGTGATTTTGATTTAGCTGTCTTAGAAATTTTGGTAGTGGACTCTCTTATTTCAGAGTTAAAGTAATTACCATGAATAGCACCTGTTTATCAGAAATAAAGAACTCTGTACAGATGTGTGTAAATGTCTTATTTTGGAAGAGAGCCACCACATGTACAGGAGTTACATTAAGAATAACCTACCTAGCCCAAACTTAACATTTAATTGACGTGGTTCTGCCACTCTGAGAGTTTTATACCAAGAAAAGATTTCTGCTGATATTTTCAAGTCATGCAGGGCCAGGGCATGTATACTGCACTGCAAGTGCACTGCTGTGTGTGCAGTCCCCAGTCATATGTGCGTGACTGCGTGGTACACAGTCCTACCCACAATACTGGATGCTGATAGCAATACTGGATGCTGAGAAAGTTATGTTATTTTAATGTTACATTTTTCAATCTGAAGTAGAAATAACTGGCACAAAAGTCTGAAATTATAGAGGTTCTTTACTAAACTCTTGGGAGCTTCCAGCTAAATTATTGCATATACATGGCCTTATATAGACATGCTTGGAAAGGGCTGAATTGATCACATTTTTGTACAAGCAAGACTTAAGTTATTGTGTGGTGCAGGGCAAACTTCTTTGAATCCTGTGTGGTATCCTCTTTGTTACTTGTGGAGGAAATAGGTACAGGCACTTCTAACCTGAAATGATCCTTTTCTACTGCAATCAGTCATGAATGGTTAGATTCCTTTAAATTTCCCCTCTGACAAGGTTAATCCTGTCCTAATCACGGCATCCACGTGTAACCTCTTTGCCCTGTATCCCGGAAACCAATAAATGTGAAAGCCAGTCATTAAAAATTATATCCATCTTGCAATTTTATAGGGATAGAAAAGAATTAGTCATGCTCAAATCTGTTTTCTCCTATTATTTTTCCTCTTTTATATTCCAACTAAAATGGGAGCCTTTTGTTAAAATAGTATAATGAAAACTGTATCAGTGCAGTGAAAACATTCACTTATTCAAAGCACATACAGAATTTAGAGTTTAAATAGTAGAAGTCTTTAGCTCTGCAAAGCCCTTCATATTTTTGTTTAAACAAAACTTAATCTTAATTTTATGTCTTGTTTGAACATCCTACATCTGGAATTTTTCTTCTTCATTTGGAAAAAGAAAACAATTAGATGTGCTTAAAGGATGGTTAGCTTTGGCAAACAGAGCTCAAAAGAGGAAGCGGAATGAAGTGAATCAGGCCGCATTCTTAGCAGGGTCAGGTAAGCCATGCCAAGAGCATACGAGATCTGTTGTATTTGCTGACTTCGGTTATTTAAACTGTTGGCAGAATAATGCTTACAGAGTGTCGGTATAAATAAAAGGTAAGAGGTAAGTAAAGAAAATAAAAGATACATAGAACTCATAAAGGCAACATGAAAAACTCCTTCATTGTACCATTGCTGAATAGAATAGCATGTGCATCTTTCCCTATGCAAAAGTCTGGATATAGCATTTGTTTTTGATCACATGTATAAAATGTTGAATCACCTTATTGCTTGGCGCTTTCTTGCTGCAGTTTATTGATGTACTATGGAACCCTGAAACTAAGATAACGACTGTAAAGATTCAGTTAACTTTACTCTGTTACCCCCTACAGAAGATAGTAATTAAAAATTTGACTCTATTTCTGCCATTAATGGTAGAATAAGCTACGGCCCTTGATTTTTCCACTTTCTTTCTTTTGTTATTTATCATTTGTCACCTTACAAAGCAAATTGACAAATGTTTGCCTGTAATAGCTTACCAGTGCCTACAAAACATAAAATCAATTTATAGGCTTCTTTATTATCATTTCTTTTAGACAGGAATCCTAGAAAAGGGCTCCAAATTGCCATACTGACAGCTGTTCTTGTTCACTGCCCAGGGCCATACACTCAGAGGACAATGAATACACAGAAGACAGTTAAGTCCCCACATTCTGTATAAACCATCATAATCTATGAACCTGTGCAGGTAAATTATATACAGTGTCTCTTGAATCTTCCTAAATTCCCAGCCCTTATTTTATCTTGTGTCAAGAAATTGCAGTCTAGTCACTGTTAATCAAAAAACTTCCTTCTCTTTCCTCCCACTGCCCCATCTTCCACCTCAGTTTCACTGAAATTTGTCTCGTTTTAGTATTATGAAAAGCAGTAAATACATATGCCTCAGCTGTCGTCTTTACACCATTCAATATTGTGTATATTTTTAACAACATCTCATCTACCCTCTGAAGTCAGTAGTCTGAAAAGGTTATCTTAGTCTTTGAGTCTGACTTATTTCTTCTTTATTATATTTCAAGATTAGATTCACCACAACTGACAATTCTCTAGCATCAAGAAGCCAGATCTATCAGCAGATAATAACCCATGAACTTTAGAGTTTTGGCTATCTACATGTGGGGAAAAAAACCCAACATTCACTACTACATTTGGCAGACATGCCAAATAAGTGATATTTCGTTAGTTACCTAGGCTAGAAATAAGTCCTCTCTATATGGTAAAGGCACCCATTTATTATGTAAGTACAATGGAGGATGCCAAACACATTTTTTTTTTTCAGGCTGTAGTCAACACTCTCAGCTGTCTCGTCATTCTAAAATACTGCTACTAAAAAATAAAAAAATTACGAAGGGGATCACAAAGGCAACTTCTCAGCATCCCATGTAGAAATTTTTAAGACTAGCCATATTTTTTCACAGTGACTTCTCCAAGGCAATTCCTGTATTTGTGTTCCTGGTGTATTAGAGTTTCTTTAGGTTGGGAAGGGCCTCTGGAGGCCATCTGGTCCAACACCCTGCTCAAAGCAGGGCCGCTGTAGACCAGTTTGCTCAGGCTGTATCTAGTCAAGTTTTGAACATCTTAAAGGATGGAGATTCCACAGCCCCTCTGGGCAACCTATTGCAGGGCTTGATTGATCTCCTGGTTAAAAAATCCTTTATAAATAAGCATGATATCCATTGTTGCAGCTTGTGTCCCTTGTCCTTTCACTGCGCACCTCTGAGAGGAGCCTGGGTCTGTCTTCTCTATACCCTTCCATCAGGTGGCTGAAGGCAGCAAGCGTGACACTAAGTGGCTGAGCACACGTGGCCAGGGCAGTATCACAGCTCTGATCAGAAGTTTCTAAAATATCCCCAGGCAGCCAAAAGCAGCTGAAGAGACTGAAACACGCACGTAGTTGGGAGCTGCTGCCCGGTTGGGAGGCCCCAGTCTAGATGTGCAGAAGGAAGCTCTTCATCTTACAAACATCACCAGCGTGCCACCTATGCAACGTAGCCAGGGAAGCAGAAAACCATGAAGTTATGAAGGACTGAAATCCCCCCAAAGAGAATGAACAGGGCAGCTCTTTCAGAACCAAGCCTTAATATTTTACAGACTAGCAAATAACTAGAAAAATAAGTCAGAAAGTTTCTGCTAGTTCTAAATGAGTGACCTTTCTCTTCATCTGCCTGTCTGGACTCTAATAGCTTAACCTTTTCAGCAGGTGGTTCTCACTCTTAAGCCTATGAACTGGAAGTGAGCTTCTCACCTTCCGTGTGGCTTAAGTTCCTGCATTTGCATTCCTGTTCCAGTAAAACCTGTTAACTTTTACTTTTGCCCACTCTGTAAAGGCATTGCCCATGGAAACTAGAAAAGGTAGTAAGTAGTCTTTAAATAATAAAGAATTAGCTTTAATTTTGTTTTGTAGCATCATCCTTGATACTTTTTTATAGACAAATGAGAACTAGAATGAAAATAATTTCATTTTCTTGATCACTTACAAGCCAGGCAAGATAGCATTGGGATGTTAAAGCTATAGGAACATAATTTATGCATTATACAATAAGCTGGCTTCTTGTGCTTCACTTCTGAATTGAATAACCTCACAGTTAATAGGATTACACATTATTCCCAGAACAAGAACAGGCCAGTCTTACAGAAGTGAGCGAGCCAGGAAAAGGTATACATCACTGCCCTCCTTTTCTGTTCTTTTGTGCTCTGTCATCATGTTGTTCTGCACAAATGCAGTACTTACAAATGTGGCCCCTCACCCACAGTCATTTTCTTTGATGGCAGTAATACTGGGAAGCAAACTCATCTGTGACATGAAAAAATAAATGGCCAATCAGAACATGTCTCTGAGTGATTAATGTTCCCAGCCAGTCTGAGCTGTAAGCGTCTTCTGTTTAGACTGATGCTTGATTTTGGACAGAGAAGTTTTAACCTCAGTTTTTGTCCCTGTTTCACATAGTTAGGAGTAATACTACCACCCTGCAGCTGTGGTTGTTCTGGAGCACATTCCAGGGAACTTCTCTGGATAGAAAAGCATAGAAAGCACACTAGAGCTGGCTATTGTGTCACTTAGAAGAAAAGCCTGTTGTAGTCCATTCATGTGGCTCAAGTCTCATGCAATTTTCCTTGGAAGTTAGTCCCGCAAGCAGTAGATCTGTTACTTTCAGATTTTCAGTTTCTACCATTTGGGTTGGGGAAGAAAAAAACATAACTATTTAAAGTAAGGACCACTGCCAACTGTCTTTCAGTGGTAAATGTTGCTACAGATACAATATGACAGGGTAAGTTATCTATATATATCTTCTAGGTGCTGGAGGAGAGTTTGGGGATTCCTCTGATTCCATCTTGGGAGGTAAGCCTGTCCCTGACTAAAACTTTGGGTGGAAAAGGTAGCTCAGAATAGCCAGGGGTGTTCTTTTCCTTTTCATGCACCACAGTTTAAACATTAAAAAAAAAAAAAAAAAAAAAATAACCACATTAAATATATTATAAACTTTTACTTTTTATAAGTCCTTTACAGGTAGCTCATGTGCTTTGGGCATGGGAGAAAGGAACACTTACATTCTTTCCATGACCAGAATTTTAACTTTTTGTTTGTAGTGACCCTTTTGTGGCAAAAATGCTCCCAGAGACTCAGTTTGTTCCTACAGAGCAATACTCAAAATTGCAGATGTCCTCCTTCGTTAGTGTCCTGTGTTACTCTCAGTCTTGAGGAGTTATTACGGGAATCTTTGTTTTAGTCGAGTCAATCCAGCTTTCTCTGACTTCGGGTCAGATTAAAAGGTTACAATTTTGGCTGCTTTCATCAGGTTTATCATGGGCCACAGCTAATTACCACCCCTCATGGCCAAAGTCCAGGGTGACAGCACTGTGCCCATTTCTCCAATATTCTGGATTCTCTTGCTTTTTTGCCCGAAGTGGGCAGACATCACTAGCAGTCCTATTTCAGTCTCCTTAGCCTTCTCCCCATTTAGTTGTGTGATTAAATCATAACCCATTACATCACTTTTGCTTGACAAAGCAGCTGGCTCCCAGATTTGTTTTCCCTGATATCCTCAGGCTGCTATTGTGCCTAAGGCAAAGCGGTAGGACAGAAACTTTCAGGAAATCTTCCTTTGCACCAGAGTCTGGTGTGAGCACATTTTCTACCCTTTCAGTTCTCTCTCTCTGCTTCTTCCTGCTTTTGTAACCTGACTCTAGCATTTTTGGTCCTGCCCAACAAGTTAGCAGAGCGTCCTGGATGTGTGGTTCCCTGCCTGGCCATCCTTTAACTCTTGTGCTAGGTGAGGTAGAGAAAACCTTCTTTCTGGTTTCTTCCATTTTTTTGTTCCCCATTAACAGTGCAGAGGATGCACACTAACAAAAAGATTCCCTATCACTTCCTAGTTGCCCTGGGACCATTTGTCTAGACTTGCATCGTAAAACACTGCTCTTCAGAGACATCTCTCCCTGACTCCTCAAACATACTCAAGTGTCCATCAGGAGCACTTCCCTGGATGGCACGTGAAAGCAACAGCCACCATTGTCAAACATTCTGCTTTAAACCTACTGCCTGGTTATTCCTCACACTAGCCATCAAACTGTATTTATGTCAAACAAATGCATATGCAGAGGTATTCAGTGTTTTCTTAGTATTCTTCATTTGAGAAATGTACATGGGAAAGTACATTCCCAGGAGTGACGTGATTAGGCATGAATGTCCCACAGTAGACTTAAATTATTTAGCTCTATTTCTTCAAATTTACTGCAGCTATTTATGATTCAATTCTGTGCCAGAGTAAGGGAGTCACTGTTATTTTCATACAGGTAATTGACCCTTTGACCATGTTAAGAACCAGTCACATTTGTTATTGCTACACAAAGGTACGGTTTTTATTTTTATATGCTCCATGTTAAACACAGGTAAATGTATAGAATAGGCACGTCTTAAATTGTTACTGCCATCACACACTTTTCCAAACATCCATCCACAGCATCCCTGTGCTGTAGGGATTCAGTGGGCCACCAACTGCCTTTAGCTTCCCAATATGCTGCTAGTCCCTCCTTACAGGTTTTCTGTTTACTGGTTGGGGTGATGCTGTTTCATTTCCTTCTGGAATGCAAATTGCTCTCCACGCTAAACACCTTATTTGATTGCTACTGATTTTTCTGCCATCCAAAAATATGGTAGGCTCAAATACAATAATAACAAGCCACAGCCAGTAATTAGCAATACAAAGCTTAATCAATTTATGTTGTTCTTTTGCCCTTCCCATTGTCTTAATCCAGCCAGTCTTTGTTCCTGCTCCCTTGCCAGGAAGTGTGACGTGTCTTTTGGCTTTTCTGTATGGCGCAATGCAGATCTATAACACTGTACAGAAACATTTTATAGAGTGAATATGTGTAACCATAAAGAATGGTTGTCTCCAAGGTTAATGGAATAGTAGAAATGAGATGTAAATAGTTACTGAAGTGAATAGGCAGAATTGAAGGATTTTTTCCAAAGTGCAGTTTCAGACAGGCTATGCCTATAGAGAACTTCAAAAGCACAGGCTCTACATGCTTTGCATAATTGGAAATGGATTTCTGAAGTCATTGTTTATATAGCTTTATGTGACAAACAAGATTTGCATTTAAAGTTAAAAATTATTCTGGCTGTTCAAGACAAATACTTCCGCATTCAATAATTAGAAAAACAGAGAAAAAATGAGGGCAGGCTTGGAGTTGGGCTGGGCATCCACACTGTGCATTCAGCTTATCTAAAAATATAGTTTGTCAATTCTAGTAATGATTCATCCTACAAAATGGAGGAAACTATTTTGCTCTTTTAATAACAGTTGTATCTATTTGTATGAAATCAAGTTCATTGCCTTACAGAGAACAGGGGATGGAGAAGATGACAACCTAAGTCAGATATTACCAGTGAAAGACAGCAATGTTGTTTTTTCTCCTTTTTGAATAAAGAAGAAAAGAGGGAAGGGGGTTGGTTGGTTGGTTGGTTGATTTTATCTTAGCGTTTCCTTTATATATGGAACTGACCTAACCTTGTGAGCAGTCATTTTCCATGCTAGGATAGATGAGTTACCATAGTGTCAACCAGATCTTTAACAGAATACAAACAGTTTTGCAAGTAAAATGTTCATTTGGGGGAAGGTTTGTTAGATACTTAATGTTACCTATATTTGGATTCCAGGTAGATTCCTGTAACTAAAAAGTTTCATTAAGTTTCAATTATTTACCTTGCAAAAACATGAGTAAAATCAATGTAGTTAGATACTCTGATGTGATTTTAACATCGTTTGTGGCCCTCTGAGTGAGATTTTCAAAGGTGCTCATTTTGAGGCCAAAATTGTGCCCTCAGTCAGTACTGAATGCCAGTTGTGTTCACTGGGAGCATAATGAGGCCAACAGAGAGCACATTTGTAAACCCCCCTCCCTCCTCTGTCTACAAACTGAAATCACTGTTTAAGAAAGGGCTCATTGTAGATGATTAGTTGAGGGAAAATATTGTAGTGAGAGTGTGCAAAAAGTATACAGGCAAAATGCTTAATGCCACATAAGGAATGGAAAAGTCCCAACTTCATTTGTATCTCAAAGAAACCTTACCCATAATTTTGTCATTAGTGAGTATTTTTTTTTCTAAATCTGCTCTAAAAATGACATTGAAATGACTTAATATAAGAATATTCTTCTATGCTACGTTTTATTGCAGAAAACTTAAAAAAATGCAGTAGCTTAAGAAAAGTGAATCGTCTGAGATGTTTTGCTCTATGTGCTACTGTATTTGGACAAAATTGTGTATATTAAGGATTCCAACATCAGCTCCAAAAACCTTTCCTGGAGCAGTTCTTTCTTACACTGTGTTCCAGAATTCACCTAAGACCATGCACGTGACAGAGCTGCAGCACTGAACTGGTAGTGACAGCTTTAATGTGCTGTACCTGTGTTTTTTCTGTTGATTTTGGAAATGTTAAAAAAAAATAAAAATCTGTAGAACTTTTGGCATAAATCTGTAGCTGCTGCCGTAGCTAAATTGCTGCTAAATGTCTAGGTGATAAAAGCCTTCTCCCACTGCTGCCACTCTGAACAACACTATTGTCAGGAAAATGTATGCATCTTTTTCCAGTAAGAATAAGGGCTGTGATAACATTAGCGTTTAGACAAGACACTGAGCTGATGATTGTGAAATGCATTAATGGATGTGTCACTATTTTAAAAGAGCACATCTAATGGATTGTTTATACATGCCATCTCATTGTACTTATTTATTTATTTCATAGGATATTTTAAACATAAAATTGCACGGATCAAAGTAGAACTCTCCTGTGACCTCCTCACCTCAAAGGCCTGCGTTCAACAGAACCAATCCCAGTTCCCAGCCAGTTGCATATACCACTGAAGGAAAATGAACATACTGAACAGTCACCACTTTTTGTACTTTCTGCCTACCACACACCTTGTCATCTTATTAGCAGCTTTGACAACTGCTGAGGATGTGACTAATAGCACTTCCAACCACACCGACATGAACACGGGATCTGCGCCTGTGGTGATCTCCCACATTGACCATATTATAGTCAAGGAGGGGAGTAGTGCCTTGATCGACTGCAATGTCCAAGGTAGTCCTAGTCCACATTACAGATGGTACAATTCCAACGGCCGCCTGCTCCAAGAGGAAGAGAGTAAAGGTAAGATCTTAGTATTCTCACTGATATAGGCTGTCCAGAGCCACTTCTGATTTCAGCAGGTTGACCAATAACCTGAATTTAATGGCCTGACTGTGGTGTTTTCCTGTGTGAAAATATATGAAAGCCCGGTGGCAGCCATAAATTTGTTGTGCACACCTTGGAAGAAAACAATAACGTTTTTATAATGTGTTATTTATAGCAACACATAGCAAGAAGCTGAAGCACTTAACAGGAGGTTTAGACAGGCTTATTTTCATTGGAAGACTTCAGGTTTGATCCTATTTCCCATTCTGTCCTCTTTTATTCATCTCTGGCACCAAAAAAGACTAAAAAGCTATTTTCCAACTCAAGGGAGGATTCTCTTGACATATGAGAATAGTTTGCTGGCATGAATTCAACACAGCTAACTTCCTGATATGCCTCCTGTCTTTATGTGTAGTGCCATGGGAGTGTGAGAAACAGGACATGCCCTGAATGACCAACAGAAAAACCTATATAGGGCAGCAGTCAGAAGGACAAGCAAAGTTTGATCCTTCTTGGCTTTAGCTAAGACTTCAATTGCATTTGCCAGAGACCTTAATTACACATGAGCTTGTTTTCCTTAAATGGAAGGTTTGGGCGATAATCCTGGTTATACTTCCAGGGAGCCTTTGTGGGGTGGGGTGGAAGGTGTTTTGCTCATGTAATCCTTCCATACCGACTGCTTTGTTCACAGCATGATGAAATAAACTCATAGTTTTTCATACTAAATGCAAGATAGCTTGCCTAACTAATAGCTGACCTGGGGGAGAACTGTGCTGTGACAGGAGTAATGATTGACTCAGCTGGATGTGCAACAGCATAGTGTATCTGTAAAAGCTTACTGCATAACTGGTTATATTTTACATTACAGTATTTTATCATTTTCTGAGTAAAGCTAGAGAAAGGAACTACTTGAGCTCGTAAGCAGACTTTCAGATACAATTTGTGCAGTCATGGCAACATACTGTGATTAGTGCACTAGAGTCTTTTACTGAGGCTAACTAACAGAAATTTTCCCCTTTAGTTAGGCATCTAACTGTAGGTCTTTGTATAGTTAACTGAGAGACATAGCTACTAACAAAAACATTCAGGTAGGTGAGCAAAAACTTTGACCAAGTCAGTAAAAATTGCAGATGTAGTATTAAGACAACATCACTTTAACGTAGACTTCCAACAGTGCACTTCCTCAAGAAAACTGACTGTCTTCCTGTCAGAAATGTTTCCTACCACAAGAACTTTCTTTACTGTGTATATAGTTATGTTGAGTATGGCATTGAACTGTTATCAAAACCCAGCAATGATACCTTTTCTAATCATTGTTTTCTCATTAAGCTTATACTATCTGCCAGGATCCAATGGCACAGACCCAGTCATTGAGTCACAGTTCAATGCCATTATGTCATTTATAACAGCTGGAGCCTGAATATATCAGCAAGGCGTCTTGTCAGTTTACAATTAATAAAGACCTACTTTGCCAACACTGCAATTCAAGGAAATACTGAGCAGCCAATACTTTGCATTTTTTTCTTATTCTAGAGGTGAAGAAAGAAGTGTCATCTGTTACAGATGCTGACATTTCCTCTGTAAGGGAGTTTTCCTCTGAATTTTCCTAACTTTAGCAGATTGGGGTGATTTTTTTATGTGAAGGTCTGCTTTAGACTGAGCTTTTTTTTTATGCTGTATTTTTTAATTTCAGGCAAAGTGATTCAGCTGTTTTCAAGAATTAAGCTAGGGCAAAAAATAGTGTTTCAGCTAAGTTAAAAATTCTAAGTAAGAGGATAAAAAGATATAATTAAGAACCGCTCATACAGGAACTGAGGCAGGGACCTTGTGGGAATACTTTCTACATAGGCTTCTACTGGAGATAATGTAAAAAGACAATGTGGATAAGCCATGTTTAATTAGAAAAACTTTCAAAATGGTAAAAGCCCATAACTACTCTGAATTAAAGGGTTTTTTTGACTAATGAGTTTCAGAATTGCCCAGATTCTTCCTTGAAAGAAATAAAGTAAAAAAATAGAGTAATCTTTTGAACAACGAAAGAACTTCTATGAAAAGGATAAAATAAAAGTAGAATCAAGGTATACATGAATCTGTGGCAGGACTGCAATCCTTGCCTTGTGATTTACATGCACTGTGCAGGAGTTTTGTGCTGGTTTAGTCCTCTAATCACAGATTCTCTGTCTTTGCTCAGCTGCCTTAATAGACTTAAATTGCAGCTGGGTAGTTTAGGTTTAAGGAAAAACAACTTTCTGATAGTAAAAACAGGTAAACACCTGAAACTCCTTGCTGTGGAAGGTTATTGAAATTCCATTACTGCCGTCAACAGATACCTGTCAGGAATGGCTTGGGATTGTGTTACAGAGAATGAAAACAGTTGAGTCTGCCTCTAAGCAGCAGTATATATTAGATGATCTTGTTGGCTTACATCAGTCCATGTCATTGTGTTACAAGGAAATCTTCTGTATGACATCTCCCTGTATGAAGTGTTCAGAAGGCACAGAGGCACTCCTACATTTTCTGGCTATTCTCTCCACCGTGTGAACACTTCCAGGGTTGGGTTTACATGAAGAAAAGAATTGACACCAGGCTTTTCTATTGGAGTTGAATCATGTTTTTTATAGCAAAGTTGCAATTCAGTAAGTCGTATCACACCAAATAAGGCAAAAAGTACACATCCTCAGCTCTTAAATGGTAGTGATATTTGAATAAAACTGAAGCTTACTTGAGGAACTAAAAATCTAATTCGTTATCAATATATAAGGGCAAACACAATAACTAGCTGAATCTTGCATGACTTGAACAGTGATAGGAGCGCTGGGTTTTAACATGTTGTTTCAAATTCAGTTTAATAGCTAAATTGTTCTGCTGTGCCAGGTTCAAAGGATATGAAATGTACATGTACGGTTGTGTGTAGTAACCAAAGATATCAATTATATTACACTGATAGAAATGTAAAAGTAAAAGAAGGTCCACCGTGGTGTGTAGAAGTTCGCACTGGCAGACAAGATGTTCTCTTTAGTTGGTCATGGTGGTTTTCTTTCCCATCCATCTTACTGTCCTATTTCCCTTTTTTAAAATCATAATTCAAAATTAAATTCTGAACACCTCAGAGGCAGGCAGTGTAGTACATGATGGCTGAAATTTTACTTTTTTAAAAGTTTACATTAACAGAATTATATGAGATACTGTAACAAAACACCAAAAATAACCCAACTGTAAGAAAATGTGTTGTCAGGGAACAAAACAAGGAGGGCTTAGTAGGTTTTTCCGCCTCACAATCCCATTGTTACTGTTCTTTAAGGAAGTGTGGCATGTGTTTGGGAGGCTCTCTGGGGTAAGTAGTCATATCTTTGTAAGTTAACTGACCGTAAGATTGTGATAGATGTTCCGCATATTAACTGATTTTTTTAATGAGAC
Source organism: Gavia stellata (assembly GCF_030936135.1). Taxonomy (NCBI): domain Eukaryota; kingdom Metazoa; phylum Chordata; class Aves; order Gaviiformes; family Gaviidae; genus Gavia; species Gavia stellata. The sequence goes on from NC_082598.1 coordinate 42,638,595, forward strand.
TTTTAGGGCATGATCCAATTATTCACAGTTGATGTCAGGGATTTGATAGTAACACAGCTAGGGTCTCAGGGACAGATAGACCTTTGTGATGGTAAATACTGTGTATTCTTGTGAGCATTATTTCCTTCTTCCAAAATCTGAAGCCAGTCTGACAAAGCTGATGTTTAAGACTATACTGATCATGTGAACAAAATACTTCTAACTAAGTTGCTCTGTCTCCTCTCCAGCAGGAAAATGGTGGTTTCTTGACAATGGGCTACTAAACATTACCAGCGTGTCTTTTGAAGACAGAGGTAAATACACGTGTGTCGCATCTAATATGTATGGCAGTGTTAACAATACTGTGACACTGAGGGTTGTTTTTACCTCTGGAGATATGGGAATCTATTACATGATCGTCTGCCTTGTAGCTTTTACCATTGTTATGATACTGAACATTACTCGGTTATGTATGATGAGCAGTCATCTGAAAAAAACAGAGAAAGCAATCAATGAATTCTTTAGAACAGAAGGGGCAGAGAAACTCCAGAAAGCCTTTGAGATTGCAAAGCGTATCCCAATTATCACTTCAGCCAAAACGCTCGAGCTTGCCAAAGTAACCCAGTTCAAGACCATGGAATTTGCTCGCTATATTGAAGAGCTTGCTCGGAGCGTACCTTTGCCACCTCTCATCATGAACTGCAGGACTATAATGGAAGAAATTATGGAGGTTGTCGGTCTGGAGGAGCAAGGACAGAATTTTGTACGGCAGACAGCAGAAGGCCAGGAAACCACTGAAACAGATGAGCTGTATATGATCCCGAATGCTTTGAAGCGCAGTGACTCTCCCACAGCGGACTCTGATGCATCATCACTGCACGAACCACCTCAACAGATTGCAATAAAAGTGTCAGTTCACCCATTGTCCAAAAAGGACTGTATGGACGGTCAGTCGCAAGAAAGCGTGCAGTTGGACACCAAGGAAGAAGACACTCCTCAAACACCAGCACTTCCTGCAGAGCCCCCTCCTGAGCCTTCTGCTGAACTCAGTTCTGATGACACAGCATTGGCAAATGACAAAAATACATGCATTATATATGAAAGCCATGTATAATAGTTACTCCTGAATCTATGCATAGCAGGAAAATCAGGTGGAGCTCTTTTAAAAATACATATTGTACTTGCCGCTAAGCCTTACCTGGAGACTATCATAGCAAAAGCATGTATGTGGATTATTTGGCACTTTCTTCTCAGTTTGACTTTAGTTTACCATGATGTATGGCAGAGTAATTGCTATTACATTAATATTAATTGCTCTTTTTGATTAGGAGTATTTCCAAGAAACATTTACCTCAGCATTTTCTAGGTTTGAGTCACCTGTAGTGGCTGCCTGGAACTCATGGGTAGTCTTTGATGTAGGACACTTGAACTTACTAAACATAAAACTGGTTTTAATTTTCGTCCTTCACTCTCGTTATTTCCATTTATTGCATTTTTGCAAATATTATCTTGTGAATTTGAAATATTGCCCAAGAGGCAGCACTCCAGTAGCCAAATAAAATCCTAATAGATCCCATTTACAAAGCCTGTTTGCTCAGCTGCATTGTGATTTAGAGGGCTATTAAAGAAAGTTAAAATGTTTCCATTTCATTTGAGACCACACTGCTTAGGCACAAGGGAAATAGTTTTCCCTTTTCCATGGAATGAAGATGCCAACAATTGTTTTTTTCACATTGAGAAACAACTTTGAGGTGTATTTTACAAATGGAAAAGCCCATAAACATCTTGCAGAAAGTTGCAGTCACAACAGCTCTGCAGGGGTTTTTTGCATATATTTGACCATTTTTTACTTTGCCAGTTTATATGGAAAACAGCTGCAAATATGCAAGATGTCTTGTTTTATAGTAATTTGGTAGGAGTAAGTATGCACTACCTTACCAGAAGATACGCAGGTTTATCCAAACTAAAAAAAAAAATATTATAATCAAGTGTCCTGTGAAATTACAATGATGATCACACAAACTGTTTACTGTGTTATAATTGCTTTGGTATTTTAAGAACCTCCTACCTATGTAGGATGCTAATTGCTTGAGTACATGTGACTCTACCCCAGTAAAGCTTTAATGATCACAGCAATTGTGGCATTAAACAGGATCACATTTATGCCAGGAAATGCCAGGAGTAGAAGTGGTAATTTCTATTGCAGACAGACAATAAAAAGGATCTTCTCCAGAGTGAGTCTGGAAAGAAAGCACTTACAGGGAAGAGTTTGTGTAGGATTAATAGCATATTACTTAATTACCTGACACACATTTAATTTGAAACTAATGAACAAACTATCACTTTATAATTTTTTAGGAGGACTGTAGTGTAAATATAGATACTCAAATCTGGAATCAAGTATATTGCAGAAAAAGAAGTTACTTAGGTCTATGGGGAGATGATGCATGGATGGCTCTCTGGACATTTTATTGAAGTAGCCACATCTACATAAGGTGTCTGTTGGAGGCAATCAGGTATATTAACTGCACGGGTAATTGAGACCAACAAAGTAAATGTTGCAGCTATCTAAAAAAACCCTTGATAGTGAACTGAGGTTTTATGTCAACTTCCTCATGTTAAAGTGCAGACCTTCACTAGCAGTGTAATACAGGAACACCCCGTGAATTATGTAGGTGATGCAGAGAAGGCTTCATGTTTACCTTTCTATGGTTATTAAGGAAAATACATGCTTAATAACGGACTTCAGATTTTGTGACCAACTTGTGAAAATGACAGCATTTAGTTGCCTAATGTTTGTTTGTGCTCACCACAGTGACAGGCATCTATACAAAATGCATTTGCACATGCCCAAAAGGAAACATGCAAGGGCAAAGTCCCTTTAGGAATGTGGCTGGAAGTATTTTAGTTCCAGTGAAGCAATACAAATCTAGAACGCAGGGTAGATTAAGAGAATACTATAAAGAACCTCGCTTCTGACCAGCGTGACTGAAAATACTACTGATGCAAACTGTTAACTTCTAAGTCCAAAGTACATTTCTGTTTAGTGTTCACAACAATTTTTCAAGTCGCTTAATTTGCTTCTGATATGAAAAAGGACAAGGGCAGAAACAAAAGCAGGAGCTTGCACTAAATTATTTTACTTCACCTTAACCTCCTGAAAAGAGGCATCTTGATTTTTCTGCCTGTCCAGCACTTACAAACAATGCTCATGCATTCTGAAGTTACCTGCCTGGTACCCAACTAAGATTGCACAGATCAGCAAGGATAGTCTCCTTGAAAGCAAAAAAAAAAAGTTTAAAATTACACTTTAAAATAAAAAAAAAAATACTATTTCAAAATTATTTATTAAAATACAGTACTTTTGATTGTTTTTTAATTATGAACTTTTTACAGTAGAGACCAGAACCCTTCATGTATTCGTATGGTGATTGGTACCAGGCAGTTCTGATCCTGACTGCTGCCCTCAGGCTGTCCTCCAGCCTTTTTACTATTTATTTATTGAGAAACATTTGAGAGCAAACAATCCCCCTGGTTTTCTTCAGTATCTCTGTGTAAATTTCCTTGAAGATACAGATTGTGTATTTTCCTAGGGGTTGCTCACAAGGAGCATGTATTTGAAGTCCACACAAACATACGCTGCAAACCATGTATGAGCAACAGTTATTTGGATTAGATGCACATAATAGGTGCATGTCACAAGGTCAAAGGGAACCTTGACTTTGCTGGAGCTGGACTCAGTTGAGAATTCAGAGGTAGGACTGGTCCAGCCAGTCTGCTATAAAGACTTTGGACATTTAACTTTGTGGTATTATCGGAATAAAAACAGAACAGCACTGTATCTGAACAAAATACAGATTGTAATGGTTCTGGTTTATGTATTTTTTCTGTTTTCATGTATGCTGCTCAGTATCTTTATGCATCCATTATATAACACCTGTAAGCGTAAAGCTTTTTACATGCTTTCAGGCACTTCCTTTGTGGGAGATAGATGGGAAGCAGGATCCAAACCCATCTTTTCTGTTCCAAACTTTCTGGCTGTGCTATTATAAAGTAAACAATTCTGTCTTGCAGTATTTCTTAGGAAATGGCTATTTTATGGTGCAAGAACACAATTAACAAACATCAAATTAATGATGGCTCAAAGGAAACAGTAACATTTGCATTGTTATGTATTTTCATGCACCTTAAGCACTTCAGGGACATTAGTGTGATCCGTTCCCATCATTGGACTATGCACACCTTTTGTTACATTGTTCTATTTATTATATCACCAAACACTAATGGTTCTTTAAACACTCAGAATCTGGAAAATCCAGTCCAACTGAATTTGCGTTCTAAAAGTATAAGGAACACCAAGCCAGGCTTAGAAAGGAAGAGAGATTTGCAGGATACATTTACACTATTTTAAAATATTGTTGCCAAAACTTCATTGAAACGTGACTAGATTTCTGCAGCACAAGAAATCAGTGCTGGATTTGAATTTTACACACTTACTATTCTTTTTGCACTAAATGTAAGACCATATTAATCAGACCACTTGAAGATAGTACTCACTATCTACTTATTCAACATTTTGGTTTTCGGCAGCATTCGTTTACTATTGATCCTTTTTTGTTTTCTGATTTGAGTATGCTTGTGATGAAACCTACCCTTCAGTCATTTTTTGAGATTGTAATTTGAAAAATTTAAAAGAATCCGTAGGTCAGCATTTTTATGTAGGTTTATTGGTATTAGGTGAGGCGTAGCAGTTTGTTCCTGTGCTTAAAAATTACTGTATGACTGTAAGACTTGCAGAATGGCATATACTGGCAGATGTTTTTTTTTTTAAATCAGTGCCTGTTTTATTCTAATGTAGATACTATGTCAATTCCTCCATTTGCAGTTACCTTTTGACAAAAGTACTGTAACATATAACTAGAGCTTTCTGACGTTTGGTTTGGTTCAGATCAACTAATTCTGGAAAGTGTTAACAGTGTTGAATTTTAAAAGTTCTCATGGAATATCTTGGCAGCATGCTATTTTAGGAGTTGGCCTCCAAAGTATGCCATACTTACTGGGACAACTGAAAGCTTCTAGATGCAAAGGAAATGCTTGCACTAAAGTATCTGAAGTTCTATTTCATTTATTATGAAATCCTTTTTGATTTTACAAGAAATGTAAGACAAATACGAATGTGTTCTTTTGAGAAGCAGTTACTGTATTTTGATTTAAATAACTGTTACCATTTTATAGTTTCATGGCCGTAAACCACAGAGACCAGTTCATGCTGAAGTGGCAAAATGAAATGTGATCCAGCTTGTAAATTGATCATTGTTTCAATAAAGAATTTGCACAGAGTATGCCAGATTCGTACACAAGATCATGGTTTCCTAGTAAGAGTATGCCACGGCTCCAGTTCAAGTGGAAGTAAACTACGACTTTCATTGTACTTCTGCTAATATTCTAGAAAATTTCATCAGGAGAAACAGTTATTTACCTGGAAAGGAAATTTTAATAAAGCTCTGAAAGGGAGCTGTTGTCATTATTCAGACTATAGACCCAGTTGTTAATCGGTGTTGTTATCAATAGCCTAGATGGCTCATGTATGTAGCACTTTCTCTTTGGCCGAATGTCAGCACTTTAGCATGTAATCCGAAGCACTTTTTTGTCACCTGTTTCCTCTCTGAGCCCTGTCATGGGGCCTTGCAAGAAGTCTTGCTGCTGTTTCAGAGTTGGGGCCAACAAAGTAAGTGTCTCTTCTACCAGAGGCACCCTAGTACCAAGACAAAATAGAAGCATTCCTTCATCCACCCTAAAAGGATGAGGTGAAATGGCTTTCCTGTCCCACAGCAGCTGGACTGTATCAGTCCCTAACAGTCTTCAGCAGGACTTAGTTGAAGCAGGCACTGTAATACCTTGTCCTGGCTCTGCTGGTCCTACACACCTAGCAGCTAGTGGCAGTCACTGACAGAGATGGAGTGGGAGGGACTTTCTTTTTCACACATGAAAGATTTGCTCTTGCCAGCTGCCTGTTCTAGGCTGAAAAACAGCCAATAGCAGGAGAACAACAGCTATTTATTTCGTGTTTTAACTCTGCTGTTTGAAAGAGTGCTCCAATTTTGAAAAAGATTTTTAGAAGCATTTTTATTTAACAGTTTCATCTGAGTTAATGGGGCTCAGAGACATCCACAATTTATCTAGAAGTATCAATGAAAAATAGTGAAGGGGTCACAAACTGATTATAAAAATGGAATGCGTAGGGCTAGTCTCATGCTATTTTGTTGTCTCAGCATGGGACCCTGTCTTGCAACTGGAGCAGTTTGATATGCTGTGACTTTTTTTTTTTTAATATGGAACAGCACCACTTCAGGATGCTCCCCTCCAGCATGCTGAACTCCTTCAACAGCTTTGTTGGAGCATTTTTCAGGAAGGCAGGGTACCACCAAGCAGTTGGTTCCAGTGAGCTACGCTCCTGAACGCTGTCAAACAGGTTCTCCCCAGCCCCAGTGCTTCTTACAAAGAAAAGATTTATCATGTGGAGGAGACTGCCTTACATCAGTACTACAGAGGCACTCCAAAACTAAAAGCTGCTGTGGTACCTCCACAGACACAAAGATGGGGACAGTGGGGGGGTCTCAGCTCTCCTAGTAAGACTGGAGCCAGGGAAAGCCAGTGCATAGCTCAGGGCTGGTAGCCCAGATATTTGCAGTCCTATAACACCACTTTCCCACAGGTCTGGACATTTTCTAGCCCACATCCTGCACCAGTGCCTGGAATAACCAGCTAGCAGACTTGAGAATCAGTTCCTTTTCAGTGTCCATTTCTTCCATCTCTTCCTCTCCCTGTCTTACCTTCCTGCACTTCTGTCTGTCCCCACCAGCTCCACAATGCTAGTTCTCAAATGAGAACAGAGTGAAGTTAGTGGTCAGGGCAAGTTTTTCTGCACTCCAGGCACCTCTGTTCCAAACTGACTTTTCATAAGTCCCAAAATGGATTTTTTTTTTTCCCCAGCTGTACCAGGCTGTAATGCTACGTACTATATTTAGCTCTCTGGCTCCCAGGCCCAAACTTAGTCATTATACTCTTACAGTAAAGTCTGACTTGTGAATCCATGGTATCATGTCTAAGTCTGTAAATTGGTCAAAGACAGTAACATAAACTAAGTTACCAATTTCTTTTTAAAAATCAGAACGTATGGCAGCAAACAAATGTGACAGACTTAGGACACCCAAGTTACGTAATGAGAAGCTATTTCATACCACAAGACGACAAGGCAAGAATGAAAAAAATTAACAGCCAGCCTTCTATACATGGACAATACATGTAAAACCTTGCTTATGATTGAGTGGAAATGTAGCATAAGTATCACATTAATTTACCATTCTATAGCCATTTTCTATTTTGAGAACAGATTCCTGTTATATCTACTCTAACCAGACCTTTCCTATGCGGGCAAGCATCATAAGCATGGAAAAAACTACAAGAGTTATCAGAAAGAGCCTTGTCTCCTTCATCTACCATTTTTGAAGTTATTTTCAGGACTATTTAGCTATGTATCAAAGGCCAACCACAGACTGCCACCCTGTCCTGTCGTGGAGCCACGGAGTTTGGGAGCTCCTATTGGAGATGCACAAGCTGATCCTGGAGCATAAACCTTATGAGGAGCGGTTGAGGGAACTGGAATTGTTTAGCCTGGAGAAGAGGAGGCTGAGGGAAGACCACATCGCTCTCTACAACTACCTGAAAGGAGGTTGTAGAGAGGTGGGTGCTGGTCTCCTCTCCCAAGTGATAGGAGAAGAGGAAATGGCCTCAAGTTGCATCAGTGGAGGTTTAGACTGGATAGTAGGAAAAATTTCTTCACTGAAAGGGTTGTCAGACATTGGAACAGGCTGCCCAGGGAGGTGGTTGAGTCACCCTCACTGGAAGTATTTAGAAGATGTGTGGATGAGGCGCTTAGGGACATGGTTTTGTGGTGGACTTGGCAGGGTTAGGGTTACAGTTGGACTTGATGATCTTAAGGGTCTTTTCTAACCTAAATGATTCTATGATCTTTCTGAAATATCTGTCTTCTCTTGCATAGGTTTTGATTATACCACCCAATAAACTGCTCATATTTATTAATGGGTGAGGCCCAGGCATTCTCAATTGATAATTACAGAGAAGCAAAATAAATGCTGCCACCACTTCCCTCTTTCTGAAGGCTCTTATTGCTTCTACCTAAAGATTAGCCCTGACAGACAGATAGCTCCTGAGTTGTTTGGGTATCCTTTAACTCCTTCCTGCTGGTGAACACTACCTTATTCAGAAAGCAGGATTCAAAAAAATACAAGCCAGAAAGAAAAGCTCCCTTCTAAGAAGACTAGCATGGATCCTGCCTGTTTAAAATGCTTCATTATCCTTCTGTCTAATACATGCAGGGTAAACAGCCTCAGGAAAAGATGGTAAAAAATAGAAAGAAACTTAAGGAGATTTAAATGGAAAATTTTTCTCCTCACTCAAAAGATCCAGAGATTATTTATCTTCAAAGTGTATTATTCTAACTCATTTAATCATGTGTTCATTTGTTTTTAAACATACTCAAGTGGAGAAAAAGGTGATTCCTAAAACCAATGAAATTTTCACCCCCAACATCAAAGTAAATCATCACAAGAATATGAAAAATATTGCCCAGCCCTTCTCTCAGGATACCTTTTATCAGGGAAGATATATCTAGTCCTTTTTATGGTTCTGCTTAGGTGACCACAGCTTCCTTAAGGGATTGGTAGAAGTTCATTTATTTCTTTTCTGCTGTCTTCCTCTTGGTTAAATATTCTCTACTCTGTGTGATCTCTTCTTTGTGTAAAAAAAAGAAAAATCAATATTCCAAAGATTTATCTTCTTGCTTCCTTTCCCCATGGTGGCGTTCTATTTTGATACCTTTCTTGTGTTTTGTTTTACTGTTTGGATTTTGTTTTGTTTGCCCAGGTTTTAAAATAAATCAGAGGATAAATTCTAATTTTTTTCAGTTGCCTATTTTGGGGCAGGAACACTCATGGGTATAATTCAATTTTAATTATGCAGATGTACAATTAACTACTCCCAGATTGGTGCAGGATGAACTAATCAATAGGCTGAAGCAGATTTCTTTTGCAGAACAGCATCAACAGAACAGGTAAAGCCATAATTCCCAAGACACAAGTGAAATAAGCGTCCTCAGTTATATATGGGTCTGTGAATATGTTCTTTTGTTTGTTCACTTCAAAAAAGTCACATATGATACATCTCTGCCTTAAATAACATGTTTCTTTTTGCTTAGCCTCCCATCATGGATGGACTAGCACATTTGCACAATCCCTACACTTGTACATCAGCTACCCATTATCTGGATTGGCTTATCTTATTCGTTGGATAGCTTGCTAAGTGCAGGGACCTCTCTAAATCAGATTTTTTTGAAGAGACTGCAGGCAGCTTGGTGACCCTATGTAAATTATATTAATTTCAAATGCATTGATAAGTGCTTTTTCACATCTTTTTTTAACTGAAATGCTGTATTTCCATATAGGCTGATATCTACATGTTAATAGAGTCTGGTTTTCTGTATTCTTTTAAATAGAACCTCCAGTTTTTCATAGGTGCACTAAAATGACAGTAATCTGCTGCTGAATAAAACTGCTTTTTGCAACTACAGTTTCTATATTTTGTAATCCCCGTGTAATCTCTGTTAAGCACAGAGCTCATTCTTTAATATATACACACCACAAATGAGGTGAAAGGCTCCAAATCTGTTATTCATGGAGTCTGCATCAGACTACTAGTTATTTTACTAGAACATATAATAGACCTACCCTGACACTGTAACTCCTGTTGCAGTTACCAGAAATAGCCCCAGAGCATTAGCCAAATGTGGTATGAACTATGTTCCTACTCTACACCAATTTCAGAAAAAAAACCCAGAGAAAACCCATCCCTGCTCAGCAGGGAAGCAGGGACTGAAAGCCTCTGAAGTACATAACGTTTCACATGTTTTTCAGAAAAAACCCAACACCTAGGTAATTGCTTGTAAAATTGATGCAGGAGCTAGAATATCACCAAAGATGGAGCTTACTGCAGCATGGAAGCTCATCCCTCCCTGTAGGCCACTGTCAGTTGTCAGACAGCAGCTAAAGACACTTCTCAGGGTAACCCATGATACTATAAGGAGGCAAACATTATTCCGCATCAGGAAAATTGGCAATGTCCAGGAGACTATGGAAGGTGTTGCAAAATGCAGTCCCCAAACTGTTCAGGTGATGGCACTGCATCTGAAAAATCAAGCCTGTTTCCTGACTAGAGAAGGGTACTGGGAGCATCACCAAAGGCTCTGTGCTGGGGCGGTGGAGTCAGACCCTTTCATGAGAACCCTGTTCCTTCCTTTTGGCATGACATTGTGACCAAAGTACCCCTCTTCGATATTTGCTCTAGGACTACCTCATAGTTCTTCAAGTGAGACTAAAGATGGGCTCTTCAGTGAGGCAACTACTGAAGACCATGCAAATGCACAGAGGAATGGGCAGCTCAGCTGTACTGGCAGATAGATGTGAGCTTGTCTTTGTACCGTACCAGAAAAAGACTCTCCCAGAGGCCAGTATTCAAGTGGAAAAGGGCTGTAATGCTGTGAATCTGGACAAGCCGGGAACAGATGAGAACAGGCAGGCAGGAGTGAGCTGGAGGCAGACTGGGCCAGTACAATAGATGTGGAATTAAGATGACAGTTTGTCGTGGTTTAACCCCACGCAGCAACTAAGTACCACATAGCCACTCGCTCAGTCCCACCCTCAGCAGGACAGGGGGAAGAGAATTGGAAGGGTAAAAGTGAGAAAACTCATCAGTTGAGATAAGAACAGTTTAATAATTGAAATAAAATAATACTAATACTGCTAATAATAATGACAACAACAACAACTTGTAATGAAAAGGAAAATAACAAAGAGAGCAAAATAAAATCCAAGACAGACAAGTGATGCAAATGAAAACAATTGCTCACCACCAACCAAACAATGCCCAGCCAGTCCCCAAGCAGCAGTCTCCCAGCCAGCTTTCCTCCTAGTTTATATACTGAGCATAACATCATATGGTATGGAATATCCCTTTGGTCAGTCAGGGTCAGCTGTCCCAGCTGTGTCCCCTCCCAACTTCTTGTGCACCCCCAGCCTACTCACTGGCAGAGTAGTGTGAGAAGCAGAAAAGGCTTTGACTCTGTCCAAGCACTGCTCAGCAATAATGAAAACATCCCTGTATTACCAACACTGTTTCCAGCACAAATTCAAAACACAGCCCCATACTAGCTACTATGAAGAAAATTAACTCTATCCCAGCCAAAACCAGCACACAGTCCCACACTTACTACTGAAAAACACCTTCAGCCAAATCAGCTCCCTACCCCTACCCCCTCTTCTCCAAAGAACTATGTCACCCATCATCAGCTCAGCTCCTTGTCCTTCTGCCTATTCAGGCTCTGACCAGCCAGATTTTGCTTCTTACTGAGCAGCTACAAGCTTGTCTAATCCTAATGGAGATTTGTTCCGGCTCTTCTTGCCCTGTCTCTCCCCATTACTAACTTACAAGAAGGCACAGGATTCACTTGCTAGCACACAAGTAAAAAGCTAGTCCTCAGAGACCTAACAGACCAACTATTCTGTTCTAAAGGAGGATGTGTGGAAGCTAGGCACATCAAGATGAATTGACAGATTCAAAGCCTCTGCCTGGTTAAGCCCTGTATGCTTATTCATCTTCTCATTCTATAATGGCAGGATGCTGGCCCGATATAACAAAGTACAACTTGAGCTATAGCTGTGTTTTAAAGGAGAGATTTATATGGTATTTTTTTAACCTGTGAAAATTGAGCAATGAAGGGTTAAGAGAACACAGATTCCAGACTTAATCACAACTTCTCACAATGGTATAAATTGTATTCTGTGTCTATTTGCAATTCGCAGAACAAACACAGGCTATCCTAGAAAAATCAATATTTTCTCAATGATGGTGGTTGTCCTCAGCTTGCCTCCAGGCTATCATCAATAACTGTTATCATTTGCACTGTGTTGTAGCCACAAACACTGAGACAGATGCTGGTAATATTTCTGCCCACTTCAGCCTAGACTACACCACTTCATTGGAGTGCTCAGAATTTGCTGGCTTCAGAGAGGCCAAAGCATGTATTCTCAAGGAAATGAAAGGAAAGTGTTCCACAAATGCCAAGCTGGAACTTGGCACCATGGTCACTTGGCAAGTGAATGGCACTGTACATAATAAACAAGCAGAGAGAGGGAGCTTAAATTCTAAATACCCTCTTGAGAAAAGATAGAAAACAGTTCCTAGGAACAGTGAACAAAAGCTGTCAGAAAACTAAGATAATTGATTTTTGTCATGAATGACTTATGTTTATGGCTATATGGTTGGAACAGGAATGGAAGATTCTGCAGTACAAAGCACTGCATTCTCTAATCTCGTGTGATATTTCATTTACACTCATTAGATAAAGCACAGTGTCACATTTGTTAGATCTGTTGGGCTCAAATATTGTATTTTATACATTAATCCAATTATCTTCCTGTTTCACTACATCTTTAGATGACATTACTGTATCATCAATTAATAAATGCTTTTTCTATTTCCATGTGTATCTGTGTAGAGGAAAATACACTTTAGAATAGCCATTAATTTTCCATTCAAGTGATTTACTTCAAAATGAAACTGATCAAGCTGCAATTTTATTTCCACACCTCTCATTTTTATTATGCAACACACAAACATTAAAAAATAAGAAAATATATGGCACAGAGCTTAGGCTGCCAACTGGCTACCTGACAAAACAACAGATTAAGCAAGGTAGTAGGATCTCCAATCCAGCAGATGAACAAGCTGTATTCTGCCTTCTGCATATTAACACTGTTCAGATGTGAAGGGAATCTGCTGTGACCCACATGCACTTCAGTTCTACACTGCACAGCACTCAAGATATTCACCAATCTGTTACCACACCCCATACCCTTGCTATCTTTCACAGTCACCTTCCATTACCAATTCAGGGTTTCATAATGCACTCTTACGAAAGCTTTCAAAACCTTTTTCTGCACTGAAACAGGAGTAAACCTCCTCAGAGGCCAAAATATAGCCTTGTTCTTTACCTCAGAAGGGCTTTAGTCCACATCCAGTCCCATTCTCTTAAAATACAACCAAAGATTAATAGAAGGTGGAAAATGAACCTTCAAGCTCACCAAATAAGCATCTTCAATTTTACATACTAACACTAAACCACCACTGTGCAAAGTCACATTCTACCCTCTTCTCTTTTCCAGGTCTTTTGCAGCTTTCCTTTACAATCCTTGACTTTCTGATTTGTGAGCCTGAACTGCACCCGCCACCAGAGGAATCTGAGTCTAAGTTTGTCTTCTGCTTTTTCTTGCACTTACTTGCTGCTTGAAAGAAATCCAGTTGTGCAGTTAGGCCCAGATCCAGAAAAACACATAAGCACATGATTTATACATATGAATAGTACCATTGTGAAGGGTGCAGGCTCTTTCCCAATATTTGCCATCAGTCTTTTCTCCGCTATTGCTTCTTTGTTCCCCATTACTGCATGTGGCCTTTCTGTTTATTCCAAGATTTTCCTGTAAATTCAAAATGGGGTACAGGCTATGTATATCATTATGCCCAGGACTGAGAGGAGAGGGCTCTCAGAAGAACTGAGACATAAAACACACACACACCTGTGTTTAAAATGAGATGTCAGAAAGTTCTCTGCACTACTTTTCATCTCAGCCAATTAACATGTATCAGAACAACTGTTGGCTAGCTTGCTTGTTCAGCTTGAACTTTTAGAAAGATCGTCCTGGTAGCTCATTTAGGTAGGGAAATATCACTGCAGAAGAAGTAGTGAAGGTTTATGAGTTACAATATAGTTGGGATGTTTAGCACTAAATAGGCTCAAACTAAACTATTTAAAAATAAGTAGTGTGGATTCTATGATATTGTGAATAGTCTTTCACCTATAAGCAGTGGTATATATTTAGAGAAGAGATATCAACATGTTTCAAACAGTCCCATAAGCAAAACACACATTTAGAGATAGATATTAACTGAGACCGATCTTTAACATTAATTCTTCTGGAAACAATTGCATATAATCAAGTCATTTCAATTATCCTACTTAGGCTTAAGAATTCCTATTGGAGATTCCCACATACTGAATCAGACATTTAAAAGCGCTGATGGGATATTTACTCTAAAATGCCAGACATGAACTCTTTGCAGATATGTCTGACATGGTGCAACTTCACACTAAATTATTTGAGTCCTATGGTCAATATTGCAGAAATACTGTTGCTGGTCAAACACTCTTCATCATTAACTTTCATAAAGTCTAACGGGAGTTGACAGTGTGTCTCAGGGAGGCGTTCAAAATCTTGCAGAATCAAAGTCCTGATAGGCCTATCACATAGCAGATCTCAGCTTTCTGAGATTAAAATCAGAAAAGAAAGTTGAAAGGGCAATTTTAAAAAAATCTGTATTGAATTAGTGGCACGTAATGCATGCAACGTCATCAGTCTTGTTCTCAGAGAAAGGGATAATGGTTTTGGTGAGAAGTTCTGCCTCAGCAGTGCATACAGGGTCAAGAACAAGAAGTTGACCTTACTGTAAAAGTACATTCAATGCTGTTGTCCTAGTAAAATTAATTCCCAGCTACTCAAGACCTGACAAAGGAAAAAACCTTTAATTCAATATTCTTGGGGTGTTTCTAAAAAAGCATACTATAAGCTTTTGTGTTAAAGGTCATTCTAGTTGAATCTTAAATCAGCTGATGTTAGAGTGCTGACAACTTATTAAATGTTTCCAGGCAACAGAAAGAAAATAGCAAAAAAAGTAAACAATTGAAATATGCTAAAGAACAATAAACTGATATAAAAATAAAACCTACTCCTGGATGGAGCTCCTCACATCTAAGCAACATTAACTCCTTTTAATGTTTCATGCATAAAGAGGAAGTACAGAGTCTCACAACACCAGGGACAGTGTTCTTCAGAGTTTTTTGGCTGTGTTATTTTCACAAAGGATCCTTTTGTTTCTTTTCAACACTTCAGCAGACAATTGCTTCCAATTTCAGTCAACCCATGAAAACCACCACAGATTCTCCAAACACTTCATAAAGTCACTGAGGCAGATGCTAAAAGTCTGTGCTATACATACCTCTGCCACGTGTGTTGGGGGTTAATTGTTTCCCTATAACCACTCTTGTGTGGCCTGCATACTGGGGTGTGGAGTCTGTATTGTATGCCATGTGATACTTACATTTTTTACTGCTCCAGCAAACTAGAGGTGCTGAAATTGCAGTTTGTGCCAGCCAAGAGCAGTTGCTGACCATAGTGAACTCCCCTTGGGCCAGGCAGAGTCCAAGAGCACTCTTCAATATTTTTCCAATGGTCAGTGAGCTCTGCCATCAGCTCTAACCCATCAGGAGAAAACCCTTCTTCTCTAGACCCCAGTAATACATGCTCTCCACCTGGATGGGACAACTGCTGACCTTTGGATACACTGCAGAACACACAGACACTCACTTCAATGCCCTGATGGCCCATTTTATGGGTGTGATGACTTTAGAGGCACCACAGTTCTGGGTGTGGAATGTCTTCTTATTATCCAGCTACTTCAAAAATCACTCTTACCACAAAACAAGTTTAAGATGCATATAAAAGCCTCTTTCTACTTACACCTTTCTTTCGTGGTACAGTTGAATAGTTGCAGATTTTCCTAACAAAAGGTTACTTCTTTCAGTGACACACTCATCTCAGGTAACAATCAAAGAGTGTCTTATCATGCTGGAGAATTATACCCTTTATAAGCCACCTCCCATTTAAAATCCTGCCAGGAGTCATAAAATATATTTTGTTCCTCCTTATCCACTATGTCAGCTGACCATTTCCACTTCATTAAGATGAGCACTGTTTCACTCCCTTGGAGTTGAAAAACATCTCTGCTAGACGAGGTATCAGGTCCTGTGCTTGACTGGCTAATTAACAGCTTGTATTGGGTTTGCGTAGCAAGGTTTTGGTAGCAGGGGGGCTACAGGGGGGGCTTCTATGAGAAGCTGTTAGAAGCTTCCACTATGTCTGACAGAGCCAATGCCAGCTGGCTTCAAGATGGACCCACTGCTGGCCAAGGCCGAGCCCATCAGTGACAGTGGTAGTGCCTCTGGGATAAAATAGTTAAGAAAGGGGAAAAACAACTGCACAACAGCAGCCGGAGAAGAGAAGAGTGAGAATATGTGAGAGAAACAGCTCTGCAGACACCAAGGTCAGCGAAGAAGGAGGGGGAGGAGGTGCTCCAGGCACGGGAGCAGAGATTCCCCTGCAGCCCCTGGTGAAGACCATGGTGAGGCAGGCTCTACCCCTGCAGCCCATGGAGGTTAACAGTGGAGCAGATATCCACCTGCAGCCCCTGGACGACCCCACACCGGAGCAGGTGGATGCCTGAAGGAGGCTGTGACCCTGTGGGAAGCCCACGCTGGAGCAGGCTCCTGCCAGGACCTGTGGCCCCAAGGACAGAGAGGATCCCACGCTGGAGCAGGTTTGCTGGCAGGACTTGTGACCCCGTGGGGGACCCACGCTGGAGCAGTTTGTGAAGAACTGCAGCCTCTGGGAAGGACTCACATTGGAGAAGTTCATGGAGGACTGTCTCCCGTGGGAGGGACCCCATGATGGAGCAGGGGAAGAGTGTGAGGGGTCCTCCCCCTGGGAAGGTAGGAGCAGCAGAGACAACGTGTGATGAACTGACCACAACCCCCATTCCCTCTCCCCCTGCACCACTGCAGGGAAGGAGGTAGAGAAAGTCGGGAGTGAAGTTGAGCCTGGGAAGAAGGGCAGGGTGGTGGGAAGGTGCTTTAAGATTCGTTTTTATTTCTCTCATTACCCTACTCTGATTTGATTGGTAATAAATCAAACTAATTTCCCCAAGTTGAGTCTGTTTTGTCCATGACGCTAACTGGTGAGTGATCTCCCTGTCCTTATCTCGACCCATGAGCTTTTTGTTGTATTTTCTGTCCTCTGCCCAGCTGAGGAAGGGGAGTGATAGAGCAGATTGGTGGGCACCTGGCGTCCAGCCAGACTCAATCCACCACACAGCTCCTTCTATCAACAAGGGGTAAAATTCTTCCCTTGTCCCTGTTGATGACTCACTGCACATGTTTCAGTTTAAAGCATTTCCCACCTGAACTTTATGGTCCATATGTATTTTTTTAATACAAACTTACAAATATGCAATATGTGGCTTATTAGTAGCTCTGTAGTGCAACCATGACAATAATGTCACCACTTTGGGGAGATCATACCAAACCAACTGTCAGCCCATCTTCCTTCTTCAAAGCATCCTGTAAACTGACTACACTACTAAGACAGGGAGGCATTCTTCAGGAGGCCAGTTTTAAATTTCATTTCCTTCCCCAAACTGCTATGCTCTTGCTCAACTTAATGCACTTCAAAAAGGAGTTAAGCTAAAAATGAGAGTCATGCTAATTATGGAATAAGAATACCCACATACAGAGTTACTCAAGAATAGCTGTTCCTGAATAACATCATATAACCAAGCCTGGGACATATTTTTAATGTTTTCTTTACAATCATGGCAAGTAGGGATTTGGGATTTTTAAATTTCTTTTTGCTTTGTCTTTCTTTCCAATTTTTTGAAATTTAAACAAAAACTCTGACACAAAACTTCCTTCAGATTAATTGTTCAGGAAGTGCATGAGTATTTGTATCTGAGTTCTATCCTAAATTTCAGTAAAAGATACCCATTACAATGCATCTAGTAACCCAGAATAATTTTCCACATTCTTAAGAGCAGAGAAGTGATATAATTTTATCAGGAAGTATTAATTCAGCACACAATGGGAACAAGATGCTGGTCCCTGATGTTAGCTTGGTGACTCAGGCACCATGGCAGGATTTCCTTCCTTCTAAAAATTCTTTAACTGGAGTGGATGATGAGGCATCTGTTCCCTCTCCTTTGGACTCAGTACAGCCCCCTATGTAAAGACAACTGTTTTGGGAAACAGACAATGGAAAATTTTTGACAAAGTACAAAAGGCCAACAAACAGTGGAACCAAATCCATTCCTGACATCCCTGATGAATTTCAGTGGCACCATGGCAGATATTATAGCCTATGTGCTAGATGCTCTGCTACGAATTAAAAGCATTTGAGTAACTTCACAGACCTGATTCACAGAAACAGCTAGCAGTTAGGACATTTGGCTGTGTTGGTTAATGTTCTACTTCTTCTAGGAAAATGTTGCTAACTTTTTTCTTAGGAAGACAGTTGGCTCTTGAGCCTTGCTCCCTCTTTCCCTAGCCCTTCAGAAAATCTGTGTGCATATCTAAGGAACGGAATTATATTGTTTCAGCAATATTGCAATATTGTTACTGTTTCTGGAAAAATAGGAAAGATGTTCAAAGACAGACAACTTAAATTGTGTATCCTTTGTACCCCTGTATGTGCACAGAGAGTAGGATAGGGTAGAGAGCAGGACAGGCATCTTAGAAAGCAGTAAGGAGCGCTGAAACAGTTTGAACTTACATTTAATTTCCGCTTATTAGAAATTTTTGTTAAAGGTACAAAGCCTTTTAACTTCCACACATTCATACTCCAGCGATGAACTAACTAAACCTAAGAAGGAAAAGCTACACATGCAAGCATGTGCACACACACATACACACCTGTCCGTCTGTGTGTCGTTCCCCCCCCCCCCCCCCCCATATATATATAAGCACAGAAGAGGGGAATATTTCTGAGGGAGGATGATACACACCTGCTGTAAGAGCTGCCTTCCATTACCTACAACATGCTGCAGTGCTGACCTTGCTAGGAACTGATGCAGCAGCCAAGTTACCAGCTCAGGAATCACTGAACTGTAATTTTGCCAAGGAGTCTGAAGCATTTTAAGGACACATAAATGCTGATGTTCTCTTGGGTTCAAGAATTCACACACACTCACGTTATGAGGCCACCCAACAGAGGCTATGAAATCATCTCCCTGAGATGATCAGAGGTGTCTGTATTAAAGACACCTTGTAGCTTAGTGTACTAAAATATGGAAATGTATGCATTCCAGTGAAATTGTGCACTGAAACTTGACAATAAAAAGGGGGGGGGGTGAGTCTTGTAAGACACATTTATGGACTGATTTGCTCCACATTATTTTTGTTCTGAAGTTAACAATATGGTCTGGAAACAGTATTAAAAATTATTTCAGTAAGAAATTATATAGTACTCTCCAAGATTTAATGGAAGCTGCTATTAAACTACAAAGTACAGCAGAAATATACATAATATTCAGAGTCCTGAAGTCATAATCCTAAGGATAAATCTTTCTGCAAATTCCTGAGAAAGCCTACTTTTAGCCACCTTTCCAATAAAAAGAGATAAACAGAGAGCAAAGTAGAAGATGTAGTAACAGACCCATGCATAGTTTTACATCACCACTATTACAAATACACAGAAGGATTAGACTGTATGGGATTTCAAGCAGGAGAGGATCTCCACAATATTGTTCTCCTCAAGCCCCATTAGGAATTAATGATGCCTCAAGCTGCATTAACTCTTGCAAGTTTCTTTCTACTGCTGCTGCTACACGACTATAGCAACATCACGGCTTCTGCCCAGCCTGTGCTATTAGGGGAAGGGATCTGCAACAGAAACAGAGGCACCAATTCCTTGGGGACATTTTACTGATCTGCACATCACTCAACTCCATTAACCACATATCTGGGATTCCCAGGCTTTAACGTTCCCACAGAGTCCTCTATCTTCCCTAAAGCTCTGAGAGGACAGCAAATGTCAGCTGAGCCTCCTGAAAACTCCTGCTTCATTTCCCTTCCTGTAGGATGTTGTTTCTGGGGTACAATGATACATGTCTTCGCATACACCTTTAATTGAGCCTAGATTCATTCTGTCAGCAAAATATTAAGTTTATCAGGATAAATGGGTGAGAAAACTGCAGAATTAATGGAAGCACTCAACCTTTTCTAATTATATACTGCATTAAACTTTTATGAGAGAAACCATACAAAAATGCTTTGCTTTGAGTGTATTCTCAGAGCAGCTAATTTAGTTTGGTCAGTTGAACTGATGAGGCAAACAAAAGTTTAACCCAACAAAGTAAAAATATTCACGCAAGGGTAGAATCCCACATTAAACTCTAAGCAGAACAAAGACAAAAACCCATCGCTGGCTCCAAGAGGTGATAAAGAACATGCTGCTGTATCATAAAAAACCACCCTAATTCTAAAGCAAAAGGTTGTTCTAAGGCATTATTTCCAAGCATACATGTTTGTCTTTTGCTCATTTTATTTGTCTGCCTTTGATAAATCAGCTGATGCTGAATTTTATTTATATTACTCTATTTACTTCTGCAGCTCCAACTCAGATGCATGTCCCTGCTGTGCAGTACAAACATGTACATAGTAAAACATCAGCTCTGTTTCAGAAAGCAAAGAACTTGAGGGCTAAACAGACAAGGCAAGAAAATTAGCAGGGAAAAAGAGAACTCAGAACACCCATTTCACATTGTGCCATTGAGGCACAAGACTGATCTTACACTGGTAAATGGCAGCAATGTTTTGTCACCGAGATACAGAAGGATAGGGTTGCATTTTACATAGTGTACCCAGAGGGACATGGAACATTCATAGCAGAAGGGAGGACGGAGCCCCAGTCTGCTGCACACCATTCAGAGATGCTGACACTCTGTTTACCAGCACAAAATACTTTTGTATAGCATAAACACACACATTACATAGACATTCTATACATAGCATGCAATATAACATACTATTTATAACATACTGTATATGTCATTTATACACTGCAATATACACTATACTTACCTCAAAAAAAGCCCAACAACCCCAGAGCCAGTGGTTTAGATGCTTGCTTGGTATTTATTAGAAAAACAGTATGTGGCTCTGCCTAGTAATTTGTAAGTGTCAACACCTGCTGGCTGACTTTTGAGAAAGAGACAATTTGCTGTTGCTGATTTCTGACAGATGCTGGTAGGTTGGTGGGTGGGCAGCTACCCCCCCCGCCCCCCGCCCCCCTCCCGCCCCAGATCTGTGATTTCACCTTTTGAGAAATAGGAAGTGTGTGCACTAAAAGAGAATGTGGGCTAAGCTGATCTGACCTCCATCCTCAAATTTGGTACTTAGAGAAGTCGCTTTGGAGTCAAGGGGTGTGCTGCTTTACCAGCAGCCATTGTCATGTTGGCCAGATCCTTTCACAAGTTTCTCCATTTGGTAGCTATTGGAAAAAGACAGCGATTGCAAGCATTATACTAAAGACTAGACCTGGATGGAAAACTGAATTTTGCCTAACAAAAGATGGTGATATTTCAAGTTGGGGAGAAGCCCTTTAACACTTTCAAAATTCTACACAAGGACAATTTTTTAAAAGGGAATAAAAATTTAAAAAAATTAATTTCTGCTCCATCAGAATCTTTTTATTTCATTTCAGTTGTTTTTTTTATAAAAGCTAAGAAAACAATTAAAATAGATATATCATTTCAAAAAACAACAAAAAAACCCCAACAAAACTCATTATTCTAAATATGCCAAGACTTAGTCAAATGCTTTTTTGTTTGTTCGCTGTTTTTTTTTCAAAATTAACATGGGCAAAACTTATCTTTCAAAGTCCGTCAAAGTCAGTATCATCCCTGATGTCTTGCCGACCAGCTCTAATAAAAATACCTACTGTTGTGTAATTCTTTGAGAATCATAAATAGGTGATATATACACGTAGTGAATAATAATAATAATTACTATTGTAGATAAGAGATTTTATACTTTTTTGAGCTAAGCTATATATTCATAGCTATAAAACAAGAACTCCAGCAAAACTAGGCTTACCTCTCTTGTATGATGTGATTGACAGAATGAACTGATTACACTAAACACTACATTAAGTCCTGCTAGTCTGAATCAAGATCTTTCATGACATGTTGTCTTGAGTTTTCTCTGTGATTCCTAATGAATATTTCTGTCAAAAACATTCATTTGTTGTTAGCTTCAATGTATATATTGCAGCAATGATTTTAAGGGATATATACTGAAGCTTCAAACAGTATTTTGGAATAACTGATACAGGCTTACATGCCTAGAAATCCCAGATCAACAGTGGATATATTTCTAAAAAGATATACAAATTATCAAAGGGAAATGTGATAGTCAATGCAGAAATTATTTAAAGAGGGTTTTTAGCTGTAGCATGCAGAAACTCAGTCTCGATGGTCATACTGTCTTTTTCTTCACTAATATGCTCTTTTACTCACCTATTGTGATGGAAACTGTGCTTAAAATGAAAAGCGCTGCTTCCTTATTGCAAACTTGGTTGTATTAGCCACAGTCTGAATTTAGTTTTGCTGCAGCACGCGTAATTCTGCTGAGGGCAAACAAACAATGCCGCTTAGCGATTCTTTGCTGAAAACTTTATCAACTAGCTTTGGCAGTTTCTCTGTATGGTTTAAGGCTGCTGGCCATGCAACATCTAAGAAAGCAAGCTGTTTTCGTGTTCTGTGCCCTGCAGAAAAGGGCTTTGCCTGATTTGCCTGTGTGCTCAAGCTCTGTGGCATACAGTGCTTCATGCTTCACAGTTACTGTCTCCTGCAGCAACTGTGACTACGGATATATGCTAACCTTGCTCAAGAAGAAAGGCAATACTTTACCAGCTGATAAAGTATTGTGCTGGTTTTGGCTGGGATAGAGTTAATTTTCTTCATAATAGCTAGTATGGGGCTGTGTTTTGGATTTGTGCTGGAAACAGTGTTGATAAAGCAGGGATGTTTTAGTTACTGCTGAGCAGTGCTCACACAGAGTCAAGGCCTCTTCTGCCTCTCACACCACCCCACCAGTGAGTAGGCTGGGGGTGCACAAGAAGCTGGGAGGGGACACAGCCGGGACAGCTGACCCCGACTGACCAAAGGGATATTCTGTACCATATGATGTCATGCTCAGCCTGTAAAGCTGGGGGAAGAAGAAGGAAGGGAGGGACGTTTGGAGTGATGCCGTTTGTCTTCCCAAGTAACCGTTACGTGTGATGGAGCCCTGCTTTCCTGGAGATGGCTGAACACCTGCCTGCCGATGGGAAGTAGTGAACGAATTCCTTGTTTTGCTTTGCTTGTGTGCGTGGCTTTTGCTTTACCTACTAAACTGTCTTTATCTCAACACACACGTTTTTTCACTTTTACTCTTCCAATTCTCTCCCCCATCCCACCTGGGGGGAGTGAGCGAGCGGCTGTGTGGTGCTTGGTTGCCAGCTGGGGTTAAACCACAACAAGTATAAATGTCTACATCTTCATCACCAATTCAGACATTTCCAGTGCTACCTGAACACACAAGCACTCAGCTTGAATGTCACAGCCCCATGAGAGTGAAGTACAAAGCACTGAACTGGAATTCAGAAAACCTGAGCTTTGTAACTAGTCCAGTGAATAGAATAAATGTCTCTGCATTTGGAGCCATCATCCATAAAACTGGAAAAAGATGATCTATCAGTGAAAAGTGTCATGTAAAAGCAGATATAGTATTATTATTATAGCTAATACTGACATGATTTTGCAAGTTTTTTACTAACTGGAGTTAGGTCCAAGTGACAAAGTTTGGATCCTAATGCTCAATTTGCAGGTCAAATTTTGCCTGCCTAATGTCACCTCTTGAAATATCCTGAGCACAGGCTTTATGTGTGCAAGGTAACAAACATAACATTCCTTTTCTTTCAAGGCTGGTAACATTTTCTTTTAAAATTAAAACATTAGCTATTGTTTTAGCATTTTTGTTGGATTTGCTCTTCGGAAATCACCCGTGAGTTCAGAACAAGGGTAGGGAACTCCACCCCAAAGGAAAAATTTCTGAGAAATTATGAGTTCCTAAAATAGAAGCACAGAAAGACAAGACTCTGTTTTTTTTCCTTTGCTAGTCGAATAGCCATAGCAAAACACAAGAGATACATCACTCTGTGACCTGAGATTATGTATATAATTCAGTGCCTTTATCTACTAGATTTTCTCCTATAGCACATAGTATCCAGGGACAAACAAGCATCATCTTGTCACACAGAAAGCACCTGATATTAATACAGGTTCTGCCTGCATCAAGACAGCAAAAGTTTATCCCAATTTCACATGCTGATATGATTAAAAATAGAATGGGCAAAGTCTGAAAAAAGATCAGTCCGTCAAATACAAGAGTTTTCATTAAATCCAGACAGTACAATAGTCAGTGGACATCTCTGTTTCAACCACAGGAAAAAAATGTAATTTTCCTCTATAGCCAAGTTTTATAGTTTTAACTGAGTCAGTAAAATCTATTTTTATATACATAAAAGAATTACATAAATAAGTGTGATTTAATGAATACTTGTACACTTTTAACATTTCTGTGACTGCAGTCCAGTCCTGAAAAACTTGCCAATGCCAGGAATCAGGATTGAGAAGAGAACAAAATGTACTTCATAGAGAAATTAGTGGTAAAAGCAGATGAACTTGTTCTGAAGAGGGTTTTAGTATGTGCCTTTTGAAAATTATATGCCCAACCATTTACAGCTACAGTGAGTCAGAGATGAGAACTGGGCAAGGCAGACTCCTCAGAGGGAAAAATGACTCACCAGAATCTGCTTAAAATGAATTCCCTGGTCCTGACTTCCTTATAATAAGAAACAACACTATCGGAGACATGGGGGTGGTCAGATGAAGAAACATTGGCCCCAGTGGGGCCGCTTTTTCCCAGCCCTTTATCATCTGCCTTAGTTGATAACTTCTTCTTCATATGTGTAATTGTAAGACGAGTAATTCTGATCTCACTGAAAGAGCAGGTACTTGCAGGGGAGGATAGCAATGATTCAAATGCAAGGAAAGAAAATACAGATAAAATGGAACGCAAAGTTCACTGACAAAATTAGCAATTACTTGATGGTCTTAGAGATGGTCTAACTTAGAGAGAACAGTTTCATATGTGTCCATTATTTGTTATTATCAATATTTTATTCTATATGTGATCCCCTTTTCTCAGAAAGGCCAGAACCCCCCTCGCTGTGCTGCAATCACAGATGGCCAAGGCTGGTCCTACATTTCTGTCCCCAACTCTGCAGAGATTATATGCAAAAGCTAATTCAGCTTGGAACTGTAACGTGTCTTTCCAGAGACACGCTAAGGGACAAGAGCCCTTCAAAGCAGTTATCAAAGCACTCAAACATAAGGAAGGAGTCCTTAGTGTGGACTTAGCAGAATCACAGAGTAGGACTGGTGATGGAATAATATGAAAAGGACCATCACCCTACTCTGCGGAGCAATGTAGACTAATCTCTGTAAGAGGAATACCCAAAAACATCTGCTCAAGAAAGAGCTCTGGCACTGTTGGGTGGGGAGCTTGCTGGAGGGACTGATGCCCAGGTGGGTCCTTGGCTAAGAATCACGTTGAACAGAGCCAAGCTGTCTCTGATGTGCCACAGCTGTCAGTGAGTCAGCACAGGGGCCGCCTCCAATAGCAGGAAGAAAAGGTTCACTCTTTCCCAGGATAACCCCCCAGGGCAAACATGACCATCCCCATCCCAAGTGGATTTAACCAGTCACCAGGAACAAAGAGTGTGTACTGTTCACTACTTACGCCAAGCACTGTTTTTCACACTTTTTATAAGGTTTCCATCCTATTCTCTGTCGGTAAAGAACCAGCTGTTGGATTTAATTTTATTTGAAATAGCACAGGGTAAATGAGTATCTCACAATGGGACATGGAGATTTCCTCATCATCTTTTTTTTTTTAAATAGTTTAGTCTTGGTGCAATCTCATTTATTTCAAATACTTCCCCCAAATATTTCTTTCCAGGGACTTTACATGTGGGACCCTGCTTCTTCTTGACAGGAATGATCTGACAGTAACCAGAAGTGGAACTAATTCTTCTGTTGTATAAAAAGGAATCAAAGCAACCTTGTCACTCAGTTTCGTGACAGAATATTAGTGAGGGGCTTCCCCAGGCCCCTCAAATCATGTTCTGCAATGAAATCCAATTTAATTTAATATGAGCCCTGCCATCTTGAGAAATACTGCACATTTCAAGCTGCCACTCTGCCCTAGCTAAAACCCAGCACTGGCCTTTCAACGCATTTGGTTTTTATATATGCTAAATATATTTATTTTGGGTGGTCTGGGTTTTTTGTGGTTCTTTTTTTTCCCTGAAGCAGTCAAAAATTATTTATATGTTGCTTTCAGGGTTGATGATAGGCAGTTTATTTCATTATCAGCATTAACCATACTACTTGAATTTCCTGTTGTTTAACAGCATCCTAACTGATTAAAAAAGGAGAAAAAAGAACACTGAGTGCCTCTGCAGGAGATTGCCTGCCCTGTGTGAAATTAATGACAGAGATCTGCTGAATCTCAATACTTCTCTAAAGAGGTTCACACAGACGATGCCTGAGGAGAGCAGAGGTCTGAAATGAAAAATATTTCTCAGCCTTTAGACTAGTTAATCCACCATTTCTCTCCTTGTTCAGAAATCACTTGTGATGCTTTTTAAAGTCACAATTAAAAATTGTGTTGTGTCTCAGCAAACATTTGAGTAGAAACTGTGAGCCAACTACAAAACCACAAATCAAATAAAAATATTTTTTTTTATTTATTCCCCAGAAATAGATGTGGCTTTACAATCCACGTGTATGTATCACCATTAAAATGTGGGTAAATATATCAAAGAATGCAGATATGACACCAGGATTAAGCTACTCATTACGTCAACTCATTCTCACTCAGTGCAAGCTCTTAACAGCTGTTTTACATATAACTACCAATGAGATTTGGCAGAAAGCAGTATTTTTCAGGAGATGGTTTGAAATGTTATGACTTTGGTGTTCTGTCTAGGAAGTTTTCAACAATGAGCTAGAAATTTTTAGTGGACACTGTTGTGATTAATATTTATTTCTTATTTGTATCACCATAATAACTAGGAACCCTAAAAAAGGATCAGCCCATTTCCTGTGCAAAGAACTGTGTGAACATTGCATAAGAAGTCCTCAAAGAATCAACAATCAAAACATCAACTAAGAAGCCATAACCCAAGCCAAAATCAGACCTGGTAGAGAAACAAATTCACATGGGCAGTGTGCTTTAAACATAAGAAATACAGTTGTCAGAAAACCAGATGCACTTGGAAAAGTAGTGCAACTTGAATTGATTTGGTATGGGGCAGGTAGTCAGAGAAGGACCTCTCTTTGAACTGGCATCTTCTTCATGATTTTCTTCTCAGTCTTCTGAAACTAGTGGGTAAACCACAGCCATCCTGCATTGCTGCCATACAAGAAATCATAGCAAGTCCCATTTTACTATTGCTCTCCAATGTGTTTCCCTAATAACTTATATGAAATTTTCAACTTATTGCACATCTCTGATGAACTTTTTCCCTTCTAACTGCCAATATTAAAAAAGAATTATGAATTATATTAATTTAAAAGTACATGAATACATATTACTCTTCCTTTTTATAGGTGGTTGGTTATTAAGTATTTGATTTATTATCATAGAATCATTTAGGTTGGAAAAGACCCTTGAGATCATTGAGTCCAACCATTGTACAACTTTTTTAGTTTATGTCACAGGAAACAAAAAGGCATGGCAAATATGGGTATGGTGATAATGGTTAAAGATTATGTTTCAATTCTATTACTGTGGAAAAAAATTGCTATTCTACTAGCTGTTAATAACAAGATTATGTCATTATTACAAAGAAAAGAATTAATTTAGAAAAAGTGGACAAAGGTAATTTCAGCATAATAATTTTTTTCCTAAGCTATTACGCAGCACATAAATTGTCTTGATTTTATTTGGTATCCACACACTGATTTGCTCTATTTACAGCAATGAAAGTACTTATATTTTGCATCAGTGTGAGAGAAAAAAAGAAATAGTCCTTCCTTTAAGGATTTGTTGTTTGAATTGATTTAGTAAGATACTGTGTTTTTTTGACTGATTGCTATCAACAACTTTTATCAATGAGATTATTGCAAAGAAAAAAACTAAAAAAGTACTGAAATTTTGAAAACTTCTTGTAAGATGCCCACATACCCACATTTATGAATTTCATTTTGATAGTAGCATTTTTCTTTAAATAGTGGAAGATGTGAGTTAGAGATAAAGCCACTGCCCGTAATAATTTGCTACTAATATTAGAAGTTCTCGAAAGTAGTTGCATGTTCTTTATCAGCCTTTTTTCCCTCTCAACACTACAGAAGGACACTGTTTTCTACAGGCAATTTTCTCTGCAGACACTCTATGATTCTGATTATGTAACATAATGACAGAAAATTAGCACTTAATTTCCAGTCCTGCTTTTCCAGAAACTCTGTATTTGTCATTCTTTGAACAAGCAGAAACTGAAACTTGTCACACAAGGATGAAGTCTGTATTGAATCACAAAATCTTTCTGAACACCTTCAAAGGACAAATTTTAACTTCAGTTAAAATGAGATACAGAATAACTAAAACCAAAGTAAAAAATTCAAGTAAAGGACATATTTCCAGGAATCTGAGTATCAGTTTTAAGTAGATCAATATTCAAATAATATTTAACTGAACTGGGGATGAGAAAATAAATTAATTCATCAAGATGATCCCATGCAAATGAATGACAAAAAAGCCAGAAACCTGAGCTTTGATGCTCTTTATATGAATATCGATTTTACTTCTTGAAATCTGGGAGATTCTTGATGTGCTTTGTCCCCATCTCTCTACATGCTAAATAATGGACATAGGGGATGCTTTTAGCTAAATCTGTGAAACTAACTGTACCAAATCAGCTACTGACTTGGAAGCTGAGAAGAAAAATAAAACACCTCAGCCTGAAGTGTTTATTCCATTTTTCTCTAGATACAAGGAAGCCTATAAACAGTGCTGCCACCTTGGAAAGGCTATTCTTCCTTACTGCTACATGTAAATATGCTTAGATACAAAATGTTCTGCAATGGAAATCTGAAGCATTTAATTAAAAAAAAAAACCTCAAAATTCTTTGACTTTTGATGAAAACATTTGAATTTCTGATAGGGTTTCTTGACCAAATTGTTGAATTCACACATAGTTTTGCTTAATTGAAGTCGGCATTATTTTCAAGTGAATAAAATATTCAACTGACTTATTTTACGATCAGCCAACAATTTAAGCTGAACATGCTAAGAAACAACTGGCCCATCACATTTCTTTCAGAAAACATTCTGTTTACCCCAATGCCAACTCTCCTTGTTCACACACCCTCATTCTTTCTCCTGAACCAAGCTCTCTTGTACTTGTTAAGTCCAACCCAGAAGATGACCAGGGAGCAGAAAGCAGGGGTTCATGCATTTCTTCTTGTGGCGTAGATTTGGTCAATCTCTCTGTCTGCTTTCCTCTCTCCCAAGCTCACTGTTCCTTTGCTGGCAGACAAAAATCAAGTTTTCCATGCCCTGTCCAGACTAGCCCATTGCCATACATACCCGCCAGAAGTTAATGCCCCCTCATGTCTACGTAGTTGATCTGTTTGTCAACAGGTCTTTAAACTGGTGCTATTAAAGTGGGAGAAAAAACAGGAGGCGAAATGGTTTAATTCTGACAGATATACCAGTTCAGAGTCAAGGGGTAGAGGTGAGAAGTCCAGGAGATCACAGTATGTTGAAGTTGAGAGTTGTTTAGTTTAAAAGAAAATGCATAAAAGATTCTTATGGGGAAAGGAGGAAAGGGAAAATTGCTTTGTTGCCTTCATGAAAAAAGAGGTTCATAGAACAAATTTAACCTTTTTAATTATAAAACTGTTTTATTTAAAACAGTCAAGTATTTTTTAGCATTCAAGTGCACGCTGCTTTAAAAAAGGTGCGTGTTTCTACTTGTGAGCTCAGCATCTTAACTAGCCTCAGAAGAGAACGAAGGGTGGATCCTAGACCTGTTGTTTCAAGCTGAGTGCTGTGAGACACATAACATGACACCAGTCTTCATCACTATTAGACTTAACACCAGTAACGCACACCATGAAGCTTAGTGGGGAACACAGCTCTTTGAATAGCCGAAGGCTTAAAGGCCGAGTTACAGTCATCATTTCCATGTATGCAGAAGAAGAGACAGCATTTGAGAGTCTCCTGAAATAGCACTGGGAAAAGCTCCAGGGAAGCCAATGAAATTACACAAGGGATTCATCTGTTTGACAAGCATCATCTCTGCAAGGTTTAACATAGCAAACAGAAAGACACCCTCAACAAAAGTAAAAATCTATTTCCAAACAGAACTGTAGTAAGGAAAATATTACCAGTCCCTCAAAAAAAGATCATGAAATCTCAAACCTTGCAGATTTTTGATAGTTTTAAATGTCTTCCCATGTCAGGGCATTTATGTTCACATTTTCAAGCTTTTCTTCACAGCTACTACAGCTAGGAGCTTTCTTTAATTAAAAACTAACACTCCCAGGCTGTACATAAACCAAGCGGATTTTATAGACTAGAACCTCAGCAGTGACCCTGGGGGTGCCTGTCTAATCCACACAGCTGGGATCACTTCCACTGAAAACTGAAGCAGAGAGGAGAAAGAGTGTGCAACAAGGTCTCATCCCAGCGTGGAGCTAGGACAGGGGCAGGGTTCCTGCACAGGTCCCAGAATTAGTAAGTGCTCCTCTCTATAGTTCTTAATAGAAGAACTATTACATCTGATAACGAATCCGTTCTAATCTCAATCTCAATCTCAAATTTAGGAAAACACACAAAATAAGATAAGAATATGATTTAAGATACAAACTGGCAACAGTCAGAAGTACTATTTTTGTACATGTTCATGAAGTATTGCCTGTGCTATGTATCTGTAATGTGGAGCCACTGTCTGGGAAAGTTACAGCCTTCCATGAAATTTGGGCAAGTAATTCCAAATCTCCCACCTATTAAAAACAACAGAATTTGACCAGTTGACTCAACACCACTAACAAAACTGCAAAACAAGGGTAAACAAAAATGGAACTAATAGATCATTAGGCTTTATCAGTTGAAGTCCCACATTCTGCTCTATACTTAGGTAAACGCCAGTCAACTCCAGTGAAGAATGTAAGAGCTGGACTACGCTGTAAATGTTAGGAGATACACTGAAGCTGTCTGAAGAACTCACAATTTTTCTATGTTAAAACTGTTACTGAAATTATCTTTCTAACTGTCAGTTATTGTAGTATTGCAGTGAAAAACAAGCTGTTAAAAAAAAACCCAACCAAAAAAAAGCATCTCTCACTCTTTTTCCTTAGGGTGCAGTTATATGCTTTTATTCTTCATTTGGTAACCCAGATCATTTATTATTAAGTTTTGTGCATCATTAAGAAAGCTGTTTATGAAAATGGTATTGTACAGCTTTCTGTTTTGGTAGAGAACAAGTTATTTGAAAGACATGGAAATTTTATTCAATCAAAATTTCAGCTATTAGTAACTGAAACATTGCTTGTATGTGTCCAGCTTCTGCAACACCTCAATAAAATGGCCAACTAAAATGTTACAGGTTATGCTCACTTCATCTTTGAAACAGACTTGACAATTATATTTGCAAATACTAACCAGCCTCCTGAATCACCACACTGTAAAATCCCACTTCCTAATAGGGGCTGATATTCAGTGCTGATCTTTCTTTTTGCTTTCAAAGATAAATCAGAATCTAATGAAAATATGGAAACTTTTTTGACAAAAAGGAAATCTGCTTATTTATTACTGCTCCTCTTGAAATACTCTAAAACTCCAGCTTCTTGTCCTGAGGGTATGAATGAGGTATCTGTATCACTAAAATTTAGCAAAGGGCTGCCACAATTCACTGTTACTGATCAGAATAATTCACAAACGTCCAAAAAGAGCTCCATCAAATAATCCTTATCTGAATTCAACATAACTGCAATGATAAAAATACAAGATAAATAAAAAAGAAACACATGAAAAGAAAATTAAAGGAAGAAATGTTTTTCTTCATTTTGTTGTAAGCATTCTTCCTAAAATTACTGCTCATCTCCCACACTTATTTTATGTGAAACTACATCACTGCAGCATGTGTTGCAGCTATGGTCTAGTTTGTATCAGCAACAGCACCACATATCATACTGTGGCTCAACACCACAGTATTTGCTTTTATCATACTGAGTAAAAGCAACTTGACTAACTACCTCTACCTTTTAACTCAGATTTCTGCTCTCATCTTACTCTACAGAAGAAAAATGTATCGACTTAATATTTTTCGTGTAGATCTTTTTAACTATATATGCTATCAAGTATTAAAGTTAGAGAAGGTAAGTATATGAACAGCATGTTATGTTTTAAGTGCAGGGCAGGGAGGTTTGTATCAGTCTAATTTCTGTGGTCATTTAGTCCCATGTCTGACTGGCCTGAAAAACATCTGACATCTGAACATAGGAGTTTTACCTATAGAGAGCTGTGTCAAGTAAAGAAAGTTACTGATGATAGCTTTTACTTGAGGGTTTTAATTGGCTGTTTAGATATACCATGGAAGATGTTGACTATCAGGGTCAAAGCAGTGACATAATTCAAAATTCAGTGGGAATTTTAGCAGAGAAAGGGAAGCTTGACTGTGGCACTAATGATCTGTGAGGCAGAAGACATTTCTCAGTAACATTTTGTACTGGATGGTGCCTAAGTATGGCAGACTTCATTTCCAGATAGACGGCACTGTTGTAACACAACTGAGAAAAGATAAAGATGTGAATAATTGATGCCAGATTACGATAAAGTCTTTTAACTACCCACTGAAAATACTCACTTGTAGACGGGGACAAACTCCTAGTTTGTTGAAGGATCACAAAAACTGTTGTACAAAAAATATAATCCAATTATTTTCCTTTACTGAGTATCCTAGACTGTATGCAGTTTGTTAGTCTAACACCTTTGCCTCTATTCCTAGTCCTGCATTTACATAAATCCACTTACTTAAAATAAGTTATTCATAGCTCCCATTAATGTAAATGAATGAGAATAAAGTTCCACTTTATATGTAAACATGGGTGAACACGCATCTGTATACAGTGCTATGCTATGCATCACAGCATCTCTATTTACTACAGTTATTCAGACCCAGATTGTATTAATCCTTTCCCCATCCTGCCAAAAGCAAAAAGACACATAAAGGGAATAGTATTTTGACCCTCTTGCTAATAAAACAGCAACAGATGCATCTGAAGTAGGAACAATACGCTTCACTTTGTGGTGGTGTGCCAGTAACACAACAGCTGTGCTACGGAACAAATTCTACAAAGCCCGAACATTAGCACAGAACCGTGCCCCCCCTCTCCCCCCCCAAAAAAAAGAAAATTCTGATATTTAGTAAGACAACAATGTGAATGAAATGTTCCATGCAGCAAGCATTAAGAGCCCAGCCCAACTCTCTCTGAAGTCAACAGGAAAATTCTTGTAACTAAATGTTATGAAACAGCGCACAACTGTGGTAAAGCCACTTTTAAGGCACAGCCCTCTTTCTGACTTTGATCCTCACTGCAAGATAATAAAACACTATATGAAAATGAAAAATCCTGTATTAAATCAGTTCAGACAACATTAAACTGTATCCATACACACTGAATAGCTGATACTGCTTTCATTATATTTTGTCAACCACCATGGTAGTTAGCACTGATATGTAAATACTTGCTTAAACATCTTTACTTCAGCACAGTGCTTCCATAAAAATGCTTTGGTGGCCAAAAAAAAATCTATTCTAAGCAAGTTATCTTTACTGCTTTTTTATTTTCTACTTTTCTTTCCTGTGACACTGGCAGTTCTTCAGGACTCCATGCTGTTGCCTCTCATATTCTCATCATTTATTGAAAATCTGCCTGAAGGCTGAATTCACAAGCATGGCAGTAGCACTATTTATTTACCAGCCTCTTTTACTCTGCTATTAGAATTGCAGCACTAGCACAATCTAAAGAATTTATAGAGTGAATCGAGAATCCTAGCTCTTCCAAATGAAACATGTGACCGAAAGCAGGTAATACAAACGGCTCGTGACCCACTGGGAAGATGTGACTAATGTGAGGCTGTACTAATCCCCATTGCTGGATACAATTAAAACACGTTGCCTTATACCTCTGGCCCAGAAACTGCTAGTTATACTCATCACCTAATCTGATTTCTCTATGTAAATATTTCAGGGAATTTGGTTTGTTTATTTATTTATTTATTCATTTGGTTTAGGGATATTTTTCCCCAGGTTATTCTATTTCTGCATCCAGTAATACACCACACATTATTTGTGCTTGCCCTGGAAAGAAGTCCCAAAAGGCTCTAAAGTCCATCAGGGAATAGCTGATAAGGAGTGCTGATATTACTGCGTACAGACACAGGCACTGAGCACTATCCTCCTGCAGAAAACTTCAGTTAGCTGGGACTATAGTGAATTATTTACATCCTGCTTTCTATTTTACAATTTAGCTAACCCCAGGGAGAAATAAAACTCCACTCACACAAGCAAAATCCTCCAAACCCTCTTTTTTTTCCTCTTCTTTTTCCTATTATTTGGACTGCTCACAACCTATGAAATTTTTCATATAACATCTATAATTTCCCCTACATCCCCATTCTCTTGTGTTCTCCTCTAAACCAATACGCAATTTGAAATTTCCAAGCAACTTGGATGATTGCCTCTCATTTAATATTCTATTGACCTTCCCTGCATTTTTTTATTCAGCTAAGTCCACGGAGTTATTTCACAACTTCAAGGCCTCAGCTGGGCCCAAGAAGCCTCCCACTTCCTAGTTAATGTTTTTTTTTTCTTCCCATTAAATAAATGTGACACTGTCTGAATATTTCTTTTAGCTATGTTTCTGTAACTGCTTTATTACACCTTGGTTATTGACCTTCCCTTTCTTCTTTCACTGCTTTTCATCAATGAGTCCAAATTACAATTTCTGATGGAATCCACGTAAGCTTTGGTAGCTATGGCACACTCTGGCCAGACTTTTGAGCAATTAGACCTTTGCTTGTTTTTGAAATCACAGATAGAAATGGGCTGCCTGGATAGCAAATATAACTAATCTAAACTGGATAAATATCTCTGCATTTGAACATCACTTCGCATTCTGTCAGAGACATGGGAAACATGAAGAATTGCTTCACTTATGGGTCTTATATTGTGTTCCAAATTTGTTTAGTTCAACTCTCTTGAATACCTGATTTCAGCACTGACACATAAGAAACAAAAAGCAGGCTCGGAATCTGCCATCTTTACAAAGCCTAAATAAATGTTTCAATTTTGTCTTAAAGAATGCCTTTCAGGTGCTCTGTCTCCAAGACAGTGCAGAGATGGCTGCCAGCAGGAAAGTTTTTGAATTCTGATTCAAATCAAGAGTAAAGCTTCCTCACAGTTCAGCAAGGTTGAACATCGTGGGGTTTTAGTTCATATACATACTTTCTCTGAAGAATATCTCCATACAGCATTGTCTGGCAAAGAGCTGCATGCAGGTTATTACATATTTTAACTTGCAAAGCATTTAAAATAACAACACTCTCCAAACAGTCTTTGGGTTTTTTACGTAATAAGAGACAATGGAAGGCATTTAGAGAAAAGCCAGAATTTCAGCAGCAATAGATCAAATGTTAAAGATTAACTGATTTATTAAGCAACATTTGTTCTCTTTTCATGATAATCCATCATCATCTTCTCATCACCTTTTCCTTATGCATTTCTGCTTCTTTTCATTGCTAACCAGTATTTGCTATTTCAAACACAAATGAACATGGGCAGGCGAGGTGGAGGTGTCGCACTATATCTAAGGGAGAGGTTTGATTGTACAGCCCTTACAGTTAGTGATGATGTGGTTGAGAGCCTCTGGGTAAGGATTAGGGGGATGGAAAGCAAAGGAGATGTTGTAGTGGGTGTCAATTACCGATAGGATGTAAGGACGTAAGCCAGGATGTAAGCACTGATGAGTTATTCTACAGGCAACTAGGAGAAATTTTTGGATCAGTAGCCCTGGCTCTTATGGGAGATTTCGACTGTGATAAGCAGGTCTTGGAAATTCTTGAAGTTAGTAGGAGATAACTTCTTGTCACAGGTACTCAGTAAGCCAAGGAGGAAAGACGCCCTCCTAGACTTGCTATTTGTGACTAGAGAAGGACTCGTGGGGGATGTGATGGTAGGTGGCTGTCTTGGCCACAGTGATCATGAAATGGTTGAATGCATGCACAGCAATGGCAACATGGTGCAAACTTGCAGACAACACCAAGTTGGACGGGTGTGTTGGTCTGCTCGAGGGTAGGAAGGCTCTTCAGAGGGATCTGGACAGGCTGGATCGATGGGCCAAGACCAACTGTATGAGGGTTCAACAAGGCCAATTGCCAGGTCCTACACTTGGGTCACAACAACCCCATGCAACACTACAGGCTTGGGGACGAGTGGCTGGAAAGCTGCCCTGCAGAAAAGGACCTGGGGGTGTTGGTCGACAGCCGGCTGAAAATGAGCCAGCAGTGTGCCCAGGTGGCCAAGAAGGCCAACAGCATCCTGGCCTGTATCAGAAACAGTGTGACCAGCAGGAGCAGGGAGGTGATCGTGCCTCTATACTCGGCTCTGGTGAGGCCGCACCTCGAATCCTGTGTTCAGTTTTGGGCCCCTCACTACAAGAAGGACATTGAGGTGCTGGAGCGTGTCCAGAGAAGGGCGACGAAGCTGGTGAGGGGTCTGGAGCACAAGTCTTATGAGGAGCGGCTGAGGGAACTGGGGTTGTTCAGCCTGGAGAAGAGGAGGCTGAGGGGAGACCTTATCGCTCTCTACAACTACATGAAAGAAGGTTGTGGTGAGGCGGGTGCTGGTCTCTTCTTCCAAGTGACAAGTGATAGGACAAGAGGAAATGGCCTCAAGTTGCATCAGTGGAGGTTTAGATTGGATATTAGGAAAAATTTCTTCATGGAAAGGGTTGTCAGACATTGGAACAGGCTGCCCAGGGAAGTGGTTGAGTCACCATCCCTGAAGGCATTTAAAGATGTGTGGATGAGGTGCTGAGGGACATGGTTTCGTGGTGGACTTGGCAGAGTTAGGTTAATGGTTGGACTTGATGATCTTAAAGGTCTTTTCCAATCTAAACGATTCTACGTTTCTATGATTCTAAACAGAAGGAAAGGTTATTTCTGGGAAGGGCCTGTGTACGGAATAAAATTGTTCTCCAAAAATACATTTTGCCTTACAGTAATAATTAAATTTTGTTGCCAAGAGCTTTCTAGGTTATGAGCTTAACAGAAGTGGAACTTAAATGCACAAAAATAAATCACTCAAAACAAATTATATACATCTCTATGGGATATACACAGTACAGATATGTACTACAATGTTTAATGGTAGAGTTTGAAAAAGAGAATTAATTATGTGCTAGAGTTACTCATATAGTATAAAAAGCTACTCAGTTGTTTGGGTTTTTTTACAAGTAAAGGCTCTGGTTGTCTTTGGAAGAAAAAAATATAGTATTTGAAATGCAGCAAATTGCTTTGAAAAAAAAGAATATTTCTCATCTTTAATCTGTATTCAGTAAACAATTATTCTATCTATAGCTGAAATAAATACATAATAAAATATTCTAGTAGGACAGCTGAAGCAGCAAGCCATTACTCCTCTCTGTTGTTCAGTTTAGATACTTCTTAGATTACATGTTCAAAAACTGTTGTTCAGGAACTGCACTTAGAACAAGCCATTAATAATAAGAGTATTTATGGCAAATACTGTCTATGTGCCATTTTAAGCATTATTCTTGTTTGTAAGTGTATAGACAATTGTTTTTTCTATTTTATGAAGTGAGAAAGAATCAGTCGCTTATGTTACATTAAATCATAACTACAAGAGTTAAGAGAATCAGAAAGTGACAGCTTATGGTAACGTACTCCATATCCTGCTACTCAGAAAAACAAGTTTTACAGTCAGATTCCATTTTTTCTCTCAATAGCCAAAGACAAACCCAAATTCAATACAAAATACAACTAGGTTATGACTTGTCCCATATGCTTGCATAAAACCATCACTGTTGCTCACTACTTTTTTGTTGTTTGGATACAGTCAAAGCTATAAATCGTGGCTATTTTTTTCCCTTTAGGCCCACTAGTCTACTGGAAAATAGTAGACATTAAGAAAGAGAGTGTCCCTAGCCCTACTAAAGAGACTTGTGATTATAAAATTTTACTTCCAGTTTCATTGACCAAATTGAATTATTCCCAAAGTCAAATCATATTTTCCCTTTAATGCATACTGTCCATCCCTCAAGGTAAACCTGGAGTTAGTTTTAATATTCCTTTAGACTATTAGATGAGAGTTTTAGGCACTGAAGCTTACACTGAGTGGGTACATTTTAAGGCAAACTAGTGATAATCATCTTTGCTTTTTGTGATGACTGGCTGTAGAAATATTGGACACACTAACAGAGAATATTTATTGGCATTTTTAAACTATGTACGTTACTTGTTCATTATTTTTTTTCAGAAGATTAATTTCTATCCAGATCAGCTAGGTTAAGTTTTAAGAGGCTTTCTCATATAAAATCTGCAGTGAGAAACCTGTCTGACAGCTTTTATGAGCTTCCTTTTACAAATTCAAAACCAAGGCAACACAGCTCTGTAAACACAGACTAGGACATTGCTAGAAGCTAACAGTTTGGATTTTGTCTCTTTATACTCAAGCATGAGTCTGGCATTCACCAAATTATTCAAATGTATCCAAATGATAAGAAATATCCAGGTGCCAGACACTAGAAAACCATTGAACTGAGACAGAATGAACAAAGAGAGGTAGACTCAGAAAAAGGGGTATGGAAGAAAAAGTGAATTAATATTTCAAAACCAGTAAGTCATCAAGCCTAAATAGTGTATCTGAGAGTGCAAATGCAGTTTATATACAAAATGACTGAACTACTAAAGGGAATATGCAGTGTTGCATTAAAAAAATTTGCAAGGTGACAAAAGTCTTATCACTCCATGTTAATTAAGTTTGTAATGTCCAGAGAAGACTGTAGGAAAGTGCAGAAAGACCTAAACAAGAGCATTATGATAGCATAATTGAGTATTTAATATGCATACTGAAGAGCATACTCATTTAAGAGAAATATATAAACCACCTGTACAGTTTAACTGTATCTAAAGAGATCTGCTTGTTATTACAGAAAGTCAGATAAACTGCATTAAAAAAAAATAAAAAAAAAAAAAATCCCCAAATCCTACCAGTACTACAGACAATACCTTTGTATGAATAAACAGTACAGTCTTGCCTGGTGTATTCTGTGCAGCACTGGACACCCCTGTAAAAATATGTATCAGAATCAGAACAGTTTGGTTATCGACAAAGAAAGATGAAGGGATGCTGTAAGGATTTGTACTTTACCTCAGGAAGAGGAATACTATATAATGTATATAATGAGCGGAACACTGAGCAACTATCATCTCTTACTTGAGACAGGAGAATAAGGACATATACAATCAAACAAAAAGAAAGGAAATTCCCAACTGATGAACTGTATTTTCACACAAACAGAAATAAAACTAAGGAACTCATTGCCAGAGGCAGCCAGATATCTACCAATGTGCAAAAGTTAGACTGAAAATTGCATTCCACTGAAGGTATAAAGTAGTAGCATAAGACTGATAAAGATCTTGGAAAGGACATTAGACTGGCTACTTTACAGAATTGTCCAATCTCTAAATAGAGATCAGAAGCTTCAATACAGGAGGACTCTGCCAAGTTCTTACATCTTTCCTTGAAGGACAAGGCACTGTTCACTCATTTGATAAAGAGCTAACTGACATTGGGCCTAAATCTACATGACAACTCTTGTATTCATTAGTGGAAAACTCAACCTGAGTAACCCTCTGAAATTCCTAATTCTGTCCATAGGGTATACCTACGGACTTGCAGTTTGAGCCAAGCTCAGGAGGATAAAACAAGTGACAGAGCAAGAAATAGTCCCCAAGCAAAGTACACTGGAGTTTAGAAGTTTTGGTCTGTTTTAGGTGTACCATCAAGCCTAAAGGCTACAGGGTGAACTTAATCAGCATCAGATATTCTTTCCTACAAACAAAGACAGTTGTCTGGTGACAAGGCTGATCATACCTTTTGTCTCAATATTCCTCCTGAAACCAACAGAGTTTTATTCCTACAAAGACTGAAGGATCAAGTCCTCAATAATTAAGTACAAATATGATTGTGAGAGCATCTACATTAACAGAAAGGGCTGTGAAGTGTCGGGGATTCTTTTACATTGCAGCTGGCAGATGGCTATTGGAGGATTATAAAGCAGAGGCAGGGTCAAACTGAAAAGATGTGTGTCCTTTCCTCCTGGACTAGTCCATTCCTCCAGCAACACTGTTGGAAGAATTATCACCCTCTGTTCTTCAGATCATTTGTGGTTTGGTTTGGGATTACCTAAAGAATTAGAAGCTCCATGGAAAATACTTCAGAAGCACTGAAACTTAGCACATTATTTTCATTCCCTGATGAAACTAATTGTAGCCATCAGTTTACAGTCACATCTATTGTGATGTGCTTGTGCACCTCCTTCCAGCCAGCTGCTTGTTTAGCTTGTTTCCCCAGTGGTTTTAGTGTTAATTAACAGAACACTGTGAAGTTCTATGGCCTGTGAATTAATTTGGTTCCTTCCCAGGTCTTCCATCAGCCAGAGCCACCTCCCTTTCAAAATGAGGTAGAGATAGTAAACCAAAGACCTTCAGTGCTCAAATGAAAAAATAAAATACCATCTTCCTGCCAGCAGGCCAGAACTGGCAGCTCTAAGCTGGAACAGTAAGTCGGCACGCATATGTGAGCCTATGCTCACACAACAGAAAGGCAGTCTGTATTAATGAGGAAACCCATTTCAGCTTCAAACTCTCCAAGGATTGCTCCAAAGTAAAACCTTATTTTAAATATTAAAACCTAAATTCTTGATACTATCTTTCTAAACAACAGTACCTTTACCCAGTGCAGCCTGAAAAGAGCATGAAACATAGCTTCTACAGCAGCCTCGGAAGGGAAAAAAAAACCCAAGGGAAAAAAAAAACCAAAGAAAAAAAACTCAGAGTAGACCTATCAAAGAAATGGCAGCAGAAAAAACAAGCAGGGAGAAAAGGAGCTGACCCACCTACAGACACCGAGTTCTCATACCACTGTTAAACAAAGATAATTAGTGCAAGTCACTGAATCACCAAGTCCTGCAGCCTTTTTGTACAGGTGTCATCAGTCTATATTGGAGTAAGTCTTGAATTTCAGTGATGCAAGCAAGAGGGAGACCCACCATGAGTAGGTCTTCAAGTATCTCTGTTATACTAGACTTGGAAAATTAACCACACTTCTCTACTTAATCAGCTGATGGTATTTCATTCTTTATTTCATGCATCACATTTTACTCTTTCCTTTTAATCACCTTTTCTAAGGGTTAAGATTCTTGAATGTCATCACATACCCTCCTAGAGTCATTGCTCTAGGTGTGTACAGGTTATTACGTATGTGCAGTCCAGCCTCCTATTGCATAATGTGAGGCCCAAAAGGTGTCCTAAATGCCAAAAGGCTCAAGTTTTGATAAAAGAAGCCTTTACTGTAAGGTACTTCACATGTCTTTTCCATTGTGCTTCTGATATTTGCTTCTGGATAAAATACAATTACCTGTTCTTATCACCAGGGCAGTGGAAGACATTACTATTTACTTTTGATTTTCAGTCCTCTGGAGAACTGCTAAGGGTCACTTCATTTAGGTATAATAATAAATAGAGCAGCCTTTTACCAATTATTATTTCATTGTTGTGGTTTAAATATCAAGTATGCAAAAGTCATTTCTAGCTCCAGTGTAAATATATTAAACTAACAAAAGAGGGAAGACCCACATTCAAGTTCTAACCCTAGTTCCTATCCTAATTTAAGTGGGAGAGATGTGCAGCTTCTCTGCTGATTAAAGGAAGATGCTATCAGGCAGCTTCTCATATTCTCCACTCAAATGATTGCAGTTCAAGTTAATGGAGGCATGTGGATGAGAGCTTGAAAGCTACCATCACTTTTCCCCACACAGCTGAGCTGCAATCATTAATCAGTTAAGGAAAAGATCAGAAGAAAAGGGAGAAGCGGAAGGCAAAGTGCTTGGTGTTGCCTCTATTCAAGAGGAATCCTCCTGACCCAGGTTGGTCTCCGCATTAGTTTTAGGACTGCTCACTGCAGCATAGAGCAGTCACAACAGAAGGCCAGGCATACATTTACCAGATACAGCAAGCTCCTCTCTTTAGAGGTAGTGTCTTTTCCTTCCTTTCCATGTTACATTTAGAAAATCAAGTTTTCTTACTGTTACCTGGGACAGAAGGTACACTTTTTCCTGGAGAGCATTTAACACACGAAGATTAGGAATTGTATACTCCAGTATACAAACAGTCAGAATATTCAGTGATGCATAATTAACGAAGCATCCATGAAACCACACTGACAAAAACATTTTGTCTGTAATCAAAAACTAAAGTTTAACAACAGAGTCTATTTTCTCCTTTGTCATCAAAAGTTGAGGTGTGATTTTCCCATTTTCGTATGAAGTCTAGTTTTAAAACTTAATTTATTTTTAAATGTATTCTGATTCTTTTTATCTGTATTCTGAAATATGTTCTCAGTATCAGATACTAAATTCATAGATGTTATTTCTGTTATTTTATTAAGCACATCTTTCAGGAGTGAAAGGAAAAGGGAACCCGACTGCAGGGCAGTAAGATGCACTCATGCAGAAATTGCTTTGTTCACGTGTTTCATCTTCCTACCTAAAGGAAGGAAATCTTTGCAAAAATGGCTGCCATCATACCTCCTATCTGCATCCTGCTTTGATCCCCTAGAGACATGACTGCCAGCTACTCACAACCTTTACAGGAGAGAAAATATGCATTGGGATATGATCCCACAGTTCCACATGAAAAGTTTGATCGTTATCATTCATTAGCCAGTACTAGGCTAAGCAACCAGCTGTCTGGATGAGTTGATCTTATTCAGAGAACTGTGAAGATCAAACTAAAAGCTTTGGGAGAAATAATGAAGAACAGATGCACTCCATGAAACTATTTTTAATACTTTTGCAAAAATAGCTATAAAGTAATTTAAAATCAGACTCCATTGCAACTGAGAAATACACAAGAACTCCTTCATAAAACAGTGGAATATTTTTTTTTAAATTATTGATTTTCACATATACTATAGATTCCCTTATTTGAATTTGAATATTTTGCTATCTTGGATAACAAATTATTCATCTTTTTTGGGATTGCTGATGTTGAAAAACCAGCTAATGAAATTCAAATAACATCTTTCTAGAAAACTGAAATGGAATAAGATTAATTATCAATATTCAGCTATGAGATCTCAGATTTATTTTGTATTATTCTTAACACCTACTTTCTGTCATTGCTGGTTTTGCTACTTTTCTCTATATCTACCCATGACTCATTGTTGCTTGCAAATCTGAAGCATTTAATTATAGACAATGTTTGTCTTCTGGGAATCAGTCATAAATTACTATAAAAAGTGACAATCTTTTAAGCCAAAAATGTCACCTCCCTTCAGAGATGTTGAGCCTTATTCTCCGTGCTCTTACCTTCCTATTATTCCATTTATTTCTGCAGAGGTAATCTCAATTCACATCAGCCTCAATGAAGAATCAATTCCATAAATTCAAGGCTTAGCAAAGAACACCAGTTAGCTAGGAGCATAGGATTCAAACTACTTATTTGTGTTGTAGTAATGATGTATTGTCAGGAAATGCTATTTTAAGGCAGTTTGCACCTCCTGCAGTAGAAATTAGTAAATCTCAGACCAAAGAGATAACATAAAGAACAATATTACTCAGTTTTACTATTTTAAAAGTAGAAGCAAACTTTTAAGAATGGGTTAAATGTGTATGATGACTCCTCCAATCATTTGCATATTTGTTGTGTAAGTAATTTTAAGCTAGTTTTCCATGTTGTTTTCTTTCCCCTTTGCTTTGAAATTGAGCCAGTGATTTCCTGTTTTGCTGCAATATCCAGCAAAAAACCTGCTGGGATATCACAGCTATTGTGGAGCTCTGCCAAACGAGTGAGCCCACACAGAATGGCACGGGTCAGTACCGTCATATGAAATGATCTTGATGGCTTTAAAAAAGGCACATTTTTATCACATTGAACAAGACAAATTGCACATGTGGTTTCTTTCATTGTATATATATATATGGTGGTCAGGCTGGGTGCATAAATATGTCAAGAAGAAACAGAACTCCATGAAAACCAAGCCCAGAGCATATCTTTA
The DNA here is from genome assembly GCF_030936135.1 of Gavia stellata. Taxonomy (NCBI): domain Eukaryota; kingdom Metazoa; phylum Chordata; class Aves; order Gaviiformes; family Gaviidae; genus Gavia; species Gavia stellata. The sequence goes on from NC_082598.1 coordinate 42,682,847, forward strand.
TTTTAGATCCTCTTCATACTAGCACTTCACAGACCATCCTGGCTGGTATAATACATCCTGATTTTTCTTAAGAAAGCATCACTGTCTTCACAATTTTACTTAGCAACTTAAGTAATAACAATGCTCTGAGACTATAAGAAAACAGACAGGTTTTGTTTCAAGAGGATTACCTTACAAAAAGGTAAGCCTTGAGGGCCATAGAAGACAATAGAGGAAAAAGTACAACTTCCGAGGGACTGAGGGAATGACATCAAACCACATCTGGTTGGGGGTGGTGTGTGTGGGTCTTCCACTGCCCCAGACAGCTACTGATGTGAAGATACCAAAGTCAAAGTGGTGACCGAGGAAGAGAGGACAGACGAAGACAGACGGGGAGACACGTAAGAATGGCGACAAGGGAATATGGGGAAAAGTAATAGGGGGCCTAGGGAAGAATGTGTAAACAGGCAAATGAGTGCAAGGCAGGCAAAACTACAGACAGGAATGAAATGCAATTAATGAGGGTTAAAGCAAAATTCTGAAAGAAAGGAGGCTCTTTAGGATGAAGAGACTGGGAAGGCAAAAAAAGAGATTTGCCCTTTATGTGAGAGAGTAGTGGGAATGCACAGAGCTCTGCCTAGGGTCGGACATGAGCCAGCTGACAATTTACAGCTTAGGATTAGTGGGCAGACCATCATGGGCTACATCACAGTGGGCATCTGCTACAGACTCCCTGTTCAAGAAGAAGTAGATGAGGTGTTCTTAATGCAACTGGTTGTTAGCCCATGTGAAAACCTGTGAGCTCTTTAGAGGCCCTGGGTACATCGTCTTGCAACCAGAGTATGCTGAAACTTCCATTTTAGTCACCAGTAGGGACTATATTAAAGTTATAAAAGAGATGGCTATCCAGTCTACAAATATGCCTTTTTTTTGCTCCATAGTCAGGCACACTAAAGGAAAACTCAGACCTGCTCCAAATGTCTTTGCATCCTAATGGGAATATTTCCATTGACTCCAGCAAGAGCTGAATAATAAATACTGCACCAAAGATGTGCAAGGCAGGGTCATTGTGCAATCTATTCATAACAGTGACATTTTACTGAGCTGCAATGGGCCATGAGTCACGTACTGCCAGATGTAATAGTCTGAAGATAAAAAATGTTACACACATAATAAGGAGGGGGTGGAGGGATATGAATGTAGTGCAGAATAACTAAAAGCTAGATTTCTCCAAAAGCCACAGAAACCAAAATATTATCCAGCCACAAGTGCATTCAAGGGTCTGACAGCAGTAAAATTTTAAAGACTCGGTAAATCAGGAAGGCAGGAATTGCGCACCCAGCCATCTGTGGTATCACAGAATCACAGAATCACTAAGGTTGGAAAAGACCTGTAAGATCATCAAGTCCAACCATCAACTAACACCACCATGCCCACTAAACCATGTCCCACAATGCCTCGTCCACACGTTCCTTGAACACCTCCAAGTGAGGGTGACTCCACCACTTCCCTGGGCAGCTTATTCCAGTGTCTCACCACTCTCTCAGTAAAGAAATTTTTCCTAATATCCAGCCTAAACCTCCCCTGGTGCAACTTGAGGCCATTTCCTCTTGTCCTGTCACTTGTCACTTGGGAGAAGAGACCAACACCCACCTCTCTGCAACCCCCTTTCAGGTAGTTGTAGAGAGCGATGAGGTCTCCCCTCAGCCTCCTCCTCTCCAGACTGAACAACCCCAGTTCCCTCAGCCACTCCTCATAAGACTTGTGCTCCAGACCCCTCACCAGCTTCGTCGCCCTTCTCTGGACACGCTCCAGCACCTCAATGTCCTTCTTGTAGTGAGGGTAACAAAACTGAACACAGTATTCGAGGTGCGGCCTCACCAGCGCCGAGTACAGGGGCACGATCACCTCCCTACTCCTGCTGGCCACACTGTTTCTGATACAGGCCAGGATGCTCTTGGCCTTCTTGGCCACCTGGACACACTGCTGGCTCATCTTCAGCCGGCTGTTGACCAACACCCCCAGGTCCTTTTCTGCGGGGCAGCTTTCCAGCCACTCGTCCCCAAGCCTGTAGCATTGCATGGGGTTGTTGTGGCCAAAGTGCAGGACCCAGCACTTGGCGTTGGTGAACCTGGTAGTTACGTCATGTGATATCTAACTATTCTGAAGCGAAGAAATGATGGCTTGATAAAAGCCTCTTGTTTCTCAATAAGTTGGAATATTACCCATAAGTTTGCTAAATACAGTCCCAAACAGGTTCAATATTCTAATGCACATGACGAAGTGCAGCTCTGTAACAACTCCTTAACCACAGACTCATGCATGTAACCATTAAATATAATCGTTTTAGTGACCAGAATCCAACTAAGGCTGACTGCCTCATATTTCTTTTTAGTATTTCAGGGACTGACTCAACCCATGATCCCCACATCCATAAGCAACATCCCTTTGTTAACTGGAACATGAGCTGAATCTAAGCTTTTCTAACTCTTTCAGTAGACGGTTATAGCAGTGTACAGTGAGGGCTGGCTGCTTCCTAAGGGATGGGAAGGTGGGAGCTGAGCATAATGCCCAGCCAGCAGGGCAGGCATCTTGCCAGTCAGGGCCCAGTCCCACAGTACCCAGGCAAGGTGAACAGAGCAGGACAGACCCAGAGATGGCAGCCAGGCTCAACCAAGAGTCCAGATCATCAGGCAAATTCATGGTGATGAGGCAGGGCTGAGGTCAAGCCAGGAAATCAGTCTTCAGGTTAGGGTCTCGATCAACATAGCCCATGGTCAGGCAGGACAGGGCTGTGGCTGAGCTGGAGTCCAGCAGTCCTCCAACATAGCTCAGGCAGGGACTGAAGGCCCTGGGCTGAGCTGAAATCAGGCTCCCGGGCCCATGGGCAGGGGTGTAGGCAGAGGCCCAAGGTGAGGCTGATCAGGACCATTAAGGTCTAGTAGTGCCCTGATAAGTTAAGCCTATGTTCCTTCATCAGCAGCAACCAATTCAAAGATTCAAGACAATTAAATTTGCATGTAATGAGCGTAGATTAATGTCTGCTGGACACTTCTAGTAAGAGGGCTAAGAATAGTGATGATCATACTAGGGAACAATAAACAGAATGACCAGTATCAGTTTAGTGTTCATTTAGCAATGACAGACTTGGGACCAGCTTTGTGACTATCATTAACTAGGAAGGAAGCTGACGTGCAATTCATGTTTTACAACGGTTGGTTTTTCAGGGGTTTTTTTGCTAGTGTATTGTAAAACATTATGACCCACTACATATGACAGAATTGCAGGTTTTACAATAACCGCCTCTGTTGCATACATAAAGGTAATCTTAAATCTGCATATTTATATCTCACTACTTCAGTTGCTGAACATATAAATGCTCCATAAAATTTTGACCCTGTTGAAATCAATGACGATCACTGTAATTCTTCTTTGTTAGAGTTAGGTTTTCAGTTTTTCATTCCTCAATATTTTACTGAAAATCAACAGATAAAATAGGCAACTCTTACTACATTGACATCTGGCCAAAGGTTTCATGAAAATATTGTTAAAATATTAGACAGATGGATTAACTGAGACCAAACATTACCCTATATAAATTAACCCTATAAATATAATGAAAGCCTTCTTTCACACATGCTACTATAAAGCCTTTGTTAATAAGAATTCCCCTTCTTGGATACTCAAAATGAAGTATTGTTCATTGCCATATGGCTCATATTAAATACAAGGAAACAAACAAAACCACAGTAAGTCTTTGACATTTTAATGACCGTGGATTAGCTACTCCTACCAGAAGCTGCTCTATTGGCTAATTCCACTCCCTGGTAAAAACATTAACTTTGTTTCTAGCCTAATTTCAGCTCCTGCCTTTTCCCGCTAATTTTGAGTTCTTGGTGCTGGAAAAGGTTATATGCATTATCAGTAGCCCTTAAAGACCTCATCTGAGATGAGGGTCCCTTTGGCATTGCATAATTACAATGTAAAAGAAAGCTCTTGAATAAGATTGAAAACACAAGACAGAAAGAGAGAAATGCTGAAAGTGAACCAACATCACAGTGCCTCCATTTTAGGACAGGGGGTTTTCTCCTGTGGGGCAAAAGGTTCTTATAGGATCCACGCTGGTGGTCTGGCTGACTCCGAGAGCTGGTCAATAAAATTTCTCACAAGCACAAGCTTCCCATTAATCTTAGCTTTTAGAATCCAAGTGAGTTACTGAATGGTGCCAGCTCCTACTGCTGTCAGGAGCATTTGTAGGTTTGCAGTAGTTCACAGGATACTCTCTCAATCTCCATTTGAAAAGCAGAGATTTGCTATTGAATATAGACGAGACAGAAAAGATCTTTCCAGTACAGTATTGTGTTAAATGTAAATGATTTATCTTTTGAAGGAGAGACATGGTGATCAGACTTAGGAAGCACCATCTGATTAAAGAAGAAATTGGTCCACACAGAATGGGAACAGAGTAATTAATCTAAGTCATATGAAAGTAGGTCAAGTGAAACACCTATGGTAAGAACAGAGACACCACTGGATTGCTGCCTACCATGATGTCAGAGTACTATCTTATACTAGAAGACATGTCCTGTCAAATGAGGACAAAACCACAAAACAATGTTATTATCTAATTATGTACATTCTCCTGAGATCAGGCCAACCACAGTTGACACCTTCGCTTGCAGACAGTCCCATATTATGTGGAGGGAAACTAGTAAACCTTCGTGCATGGACAGACTGAGCTTGAGTATCACAGAGTTATGGAGCATATCACAGATATGAGAAATGGAGTAACAGTAAAACATTTCTTACCCTACAGCCCTATTAAAAGAAAATATTTTAAGGCTCTAGGTGATCCCACAAATATTTGGAAAGAGGACAGATTCCAAGAGAGAAAATACCCTATTTTCAATAATTCAAAGCCTTGCAAGCAGAATGATTTTCCTGTTCAGAAATGTTGAGAAAACAAGGCATAGATGCTATGTGAATCTGATGGTGATGAAGGCAGCTGCACAGACACATGACTGGGGCTACTAAAAGCTCGGATCCCAGGTAACATACCAGCAATTCTAACAGGGAAGTTTGCCCTCATCTTTTTCTGTACCCATATGTTCACTCTGATAAATACACAGAGAAAAGGATCTATTAGCTGTCTCCCTAGTCTCTACTGAAAGATTATTGTGACAGGTTTTCTCCATAAAAATCTTACATTATTTTAAATAAAACCAAGGGAAATGAAAAAGATTACATCTGGACTTCAGAAAGGTGTTGAAAAGATAAGCATACATCTCCAAAGGAACACAATTACTTTCAGGCACTGACTTGCTCTGCATGGAATATTAGTCAGACATGATGGAGGAAATGAACACAATAAATGCAAGTTAGGTAAGAAACAGGAACACGGTGATTTGTACTGAAAGTGGAACTACTCAATTCTTAAAGGAGGTTTTCAAGGATCCATTTTTGGATGAGTCTTTTCTTAATATTTTCATTGATGACCTGGACACAAAAAATACATGTACTAATTAATATTTGCTGATGTCAAAAACTGGGAAGCAGCACCAGTCTGGCTGAGGACCAGAATATCATATACAAAGAGCTGTAGGACCTTGAGGACTGAAGTAATAGAAACTGGATTAAATTTTAATACTACAAATTACAGTGTTATGCACTTGAGGGCTGCTATGAAATATAGACAGCTGGAAGCAATATAGGAAAAGGATGGCCATCACATGATACCCAAGACACCCACTTGATACAGCTTTGAAAAAAGCAACTGAAATCCTATGATGCATCAGGAAAACTATTTCCAGCAAAGGAAGTATAAATGCCATTGCATAAAGTACTTTTGATGTTGCAGCACGAACGTAGTCTACACTTCTAATCATCTGTGTTAAAAAAAGATACATTCAAACTGGATCAGGTGCAGAGAAGACTTCCATGATAATCAAAGGAATAGAGAGATTCCCTGTCTTCTGAGGGAAGACTTAAAGAGAATGGCCCAGTTACCCTGGGAAAATGAAAATTCAGTTAATCATGACAGCACATCTGTATTGGGCTTCCATGGCAAGGTTTTGGTAGCAGGGGGGCTACAGGGGGTCTTCTATGAGAAGCTGTTAGAAGCTTCCACTATGTCTGACAGAGCCAATGCCAGACAGCTCCAAGACAGAGCTGCCGCTGACGAAGGCTGAGCCCATCAGAGATGGTTGTAGCGCCTCTGGCATAACATATTTAAGAAGGGGGGAAAAAACTGTGGCAGAACAGCACCCGGAGACAGGAGTGAGAGTATGTGAGAGAAACAGCTCTGCAGACACCAAGGTCAGCAAAGAAGGAGGGGGAGGAGGTGCTCCAGGCACGGGAGCAGAGATTCCCCTGCAGCCCCTGGTGAAGACCATGGTGAGGCAGGCTCTACCCCTGCAGCCCATGGAGGTTAACAGTGGAGCAGATATCCACCTGCAGCCCCTGGAGGACCCCACACCGGAGCAGGTGGATGCCTGAAGGAGGCTGTGACCCTGTGGGAAGCCCACGCTGGAGCAGGCTCCTGCCAGGACCTGTGGCCCCAAGGACAGAGAGGATCCCACGCTGGAGCAGGTTTGCTGGCAGGACTTGTGACCCCGTGGGGGACCCACGCTGGAGCAGTTTGTGAAGAACTGCAGCCTCTGGGAAGGACTCACATTGGAGAAGTTCATGGAGGACTGTCTCCCGTGGGAGGGACCCCATGATGGAGCAGGGGAAGAGTGTGAGGGGTCCTCCCCCTGGGAAGGTAGGAGCAGCAGAGACAACGTGCGATGAACTGACCACAACCCCCATTCCCTCTCCCCCTGCACCACTGCAGGGAAGGAGGCAGAGAAAGTCGGGAGTGAAGTTGAGCCTGGGAAGAAGGGCAGGGTGGTGGGAAGGTGCTTTAAGATTCGTTTTTATTTCTCTCATTACCCTACTCTGATTTGATTGGTAATAAATCAAACTAATTTCCCCAAGTTGAGTCTGTTTTGTCCATGACGCTAACTGGTGAGTGATCTCCCTGTCCTTATCTCGACCCATGAGCTTTTTGTTGTATTTTCTGTCCTCTGCCCAGCTGAGGAGGGGGAGTGATAGAGCAGATTGGTGGGCACCTGGCGTCCAGCCAGACTCAATCCACCACAACATCAGAAAGCGAAACACCAGCAAGGGGAAGATCAATCTAGGCTAAACAATACTGGCACAAGAACAAATGGATTCATATCGGACACAAATAAACTTAGGCCAGAATTAGAAAGGCTTCTAGTTTAATCAGTAAAATTAGTTTTTGGAAGAGCTTTCCAACAAGAGTAGTAAGTGCTATAAATACGACTCACTTCAAAATGCATCTTAAGCTGTTAATGAAAGGGACTCTAATATGTTCTATGATACGATATCTGAAAACAGCTGGAGGCTACACTTAGTGACCCAGAGATCATTTCAGTCCTCTCTCCTATTTTCACCTATTACTATACAATATTTAAACCCACATATTCATGCGCTTACACCTTACAGAAGAAATTATGGACTATGCTTGGCATCATAGTAGGTGTAGCCATGAGGTAAAGAGCTGTGCCGCTCCTACAACTTCATGTGACCGGGCAACTAAGTGAGCAGAAGGAGTAAAAATCCCTTTGCTCAACGTCTCTCTAGTCGACATTTAACACTTGTTTTTTCCCCACCCAGAAGTCTGAGCATATTTCAAATCACCTTATTGAATAAACACACATTTAATCAATAAATGTTTTCTATAGCTAGGTTACACACAACAAAAATACAGGAACAGTTCCCATTTGTGACAGGAGTGGAAGGTATAGGCATTGCTTATGTACCTATACTTGTTTGGAAAAAGCAATCAGCATCTGCTATCATCTAAATCACTTTGTATGTTCTCTCCTTTGTGACGTAGACTGTAACTATATCAAAGGCTTCAAAATAGCTGATATAGAACAAAATAATAGAGCAGCAATCCTGCAGCACTGCTTTCAGTCTCCTTCTCATTTTCACGCAAATAACTGATTTATCCTAATAGTAACTGGAAGAAACAAAGATTCTGTGGGAGAAAAGATCAGCTCTTTGAAGCTTTAAAAGTTTTGCAACATTTCAGTAATTTAGAAAATGTATGCATATGTAATATAAATGTCACAAAGCATGAACACAAAAAGATAACCATGAAGAATATACCTATAGCAAACATCTATGTCCACAGGTAATGTATATATAACCTACCACATAGGAAAGCTGCTGTGTGAGACGTACATGGGTGTATAAAACAATAGTTAATTTATACCAGAATTATTGATTATATAACTTGTAAAAGTTTGAACAAATTGGAAGAAATTTAATAAAGGATTTTTGAAACTATTTTCTGTAAAAAAGCTTGGTAGTTTTATTGTTTCTTTCTCAATATTTGCCTTTTTCTATGTTAACTGGAAAGCCTTCAGAATTCTGTAATAAGCAGGAGTCTTCTACTTTTATATAATGCAAAGTGACTTTATGAATCAGGTTAAACGTTTATAAACATAACAAAACAACACAGAAAAAGTAAAACATTTCATACTGACAAACAAAACAAACAAAATACCCTTGACAAAGTTTAAATTCTTTAAATGTAAGACATTTGCTCATCTAGAAAGCTACACAGTCAATCATTGCCTAAATGAAAATGCCATTCCAAAGACCCAAAGAAGTCCTATAATTCTGCAAATGAATAATTATGAGAAGGAAAAATAGGCAAATTATATGTAAATGTCCATCACAAAGCAAAATGTTGTTCTATTAGCACATTAGCTTGTGTATTATAAACAAGACAAAGGAAATTGCATTCATCTACTTTCAAACTCAGCACATTACTGGAGGTGGGAAAGTAGTTATTTTAGATCAAACATATTTGTGTTCAAATTCTCTGGAACACTATTCATGATTCCTTGAAGCTATGTTAGTATTGCCCATCTCAGCACTGGTCTCATTTAAAGTGAAATAAGTAAATCAGAAACACTATCCTGACTATTGTAACAATCTGGCAAATGAAATTAGACAGAGTTAGAAACATGTCTGTGTAAATTCAACATCAGCAAAAGAATTTCTTTCTTTAAAAACTGACACCTTGCTAATGGATAAGAGAGATACTGAAGCATTATTAACGGAGAGAAAAACATCAGTCTATGATAGTAGGGGAAGTCAGAAAGCATGGCTTCCTAAGGAACCCTGGCAAAAAAAGGGTTAGAAAATAGGTGGCAGAGTTTTGAAGAAAAGATATTTTAAGAAAAATAAAAGACAAACCTTGATACAAAACATTTCACCTAACATTGCAGTACTGAAGGAAGACTTTTACAGCTGCTTAAGCAGATCAGTCTTTTACACAATGGTTTAAAATGCTTTTCATAGCATTGTTATTAAAAAGGCTCTTTCCTTAAAAAATAAGTATCTTTGAAAAGTTAGTTGAATAATTCAGATTCTCCATTCAAGAAAAACTGAAAGACAACTTCAGTTCTTCTTTGATGGAAGTCAATAATTTGCCCCTTGTTCCTCCTGGACAGGATGCAGTGCATGTGTAAGCCCAAGTGTATTTCATTCAATGAAGTTACTATTCAAGGAGACTGGTTATCAAGGCCTACGGATTCGTATGAGCAGAGGCCTTTGAAGACCTGAGAGAGAGGCATGCACTGAAACTGTTTGAATAACATCCTTCTACAGAGTTGAGAAGTGGTGTTGCAATTATAGAAAAAAGATCAGGGTTGACATTTCTGTTTTTATGGCAAGAACTCAGATTTCTTAACAAAGTTTCCTTTCACCTTCCTTCCTCCCTTGTCAGTTCCTGAAGACACAAAGAATAGTAACTCTTACTTTGAAATGAATAAGTAAGGTTGGTGCAAAGGCAGGATCTTTCTAGCCCTGCAATTTTAACTGAATTACAAGAAAGAATTAATGAACTGAACACTCCAAAATAGGCATGTGTAAATGTCCAGCTTTCCTTTTTGCCACTTAGCAGCATGGAAGTGGGAAAAGTTAGAGGAAAACAGCACACACTTGGTTCACTGCACAGAAAGTTCAATGATGTCAAAAATGCTATCCTGACAGTAACAGTTCAGCATGACAACAGAGTTAAAACACTGCCTTAGTAAATTCAAAGGTCATTTGCAAGGCTTCACCAGTATCTTTTACAATCTTTATTGATGAAAAGAATCTATGCTTTTCAACATCAGGAAAGAAGGAAAGAAAAGGCAAATGGAATTAGTCTAATTTTCATGTATCGCCAGAATATTTTTTACAAATAAAATTATTTCAGTTGAAGCTTTATTTATGAAAATTTTTAAAAAGTCAGTTATTTGAAGAAAATGCTTTCTTACAGATAATCTGTTACAGATGCAGAATACATTTTCAATAAATCTAAATCTGATCTGGCCTTTGTGGTTCTGTCTCTATCGTGGGATCTGAGAGCATCTGTTATTTCCTGGGTACAGGCTCACGTGCCTGATTCCACATCAGCATATGCATTACTCCTTATGTGTGTATTGTTTTCAAAGAGGAAGACATTTAAGCACATGGTCTGGAGGGGAGTCACAGCATACTCCCCTCTCTTAGCACCAGAAACCTAGATGTGTTTAACCTGGCCTTCTGACTTAGGGAGCATTTCCTTATAATGGGAAAGTAAGGAGAATCAGTGTTTATGATAGGTGCTATTACAATATTTTGGATTACTATACTGGCACTTCTCACTCAGAAATATAAAATCTCTTTCATATATATTATTGCATTTATATATATGAAATATATATTCTTTCTCTGGCTGGAGTAAATCCACAGTGATAGGTAATGCTAAAAAAATTGTATTGTGCTGCAGAAGTGAATCCAGAGCACTTTCTCATGACTGTCTTAGTATTACTGTATAAAAGGAATGCGAATATTTTTGTCACAGTGAAAATATGATAAACACAGAACACTGAAAAGTGTCACTTCCCAAAATACACCAATAAACCAAATATCTAGAACCGGTGCGTTTTTAACAGCTACTAATACTATCAGAGTCTAAAAAGAGCAATTCATCAGTATAGACAGAGTTGCTGAAACCTGGGATTCAGGCTGAGAATCCCAAGGATCTATGAAATGCCAGTTGTACTGTGAGCCATCATAGCAGAAGGGAATGCTAATAGAGTGCCAACAGTATGTTATCAACAGATTCGAAGACACAATTTCATAGGCTGCTTTCAGATGACCAAATATATATGAGTAAAGGTCATTCAGATCAGGAATCCAAAGGCATTTGGATAATAAAATAATTTATTTCATGTGGTGATAGTCACAAAATCTGGTTTGCAGACTGAAAGGGACATTGACTGTCATATAGACCTTGACACTGTAAAGGTAATCAAGTACAAAAGGCACTGAAAAGAAAAGAGGAAAGTAAAAAGCTCTAGATCATACAAAGTTAATAAAAAAAGTACAATTCTACCTACTGTTATTGTAACAACACATATTTTCATCATACTTTTAACCTTGCATAAGATTTATTTCTCAACTGGTATGCACCATGTGTGTTGCAACAGTCCATCAACTGCAGTCCATCAAAAGAGAATTTGATTGCTAGCATACAAAACAGCCAAGCAAGATAATTTTTACTGGGACTGGATTCAACATTGATTTCTACAATTTGGAAGTGGTAAGAACTAGCACAGAATAGTACAAGCTGCAAGAGAAGCATCTATTTCCTTCCACTATTCTACTTTTGGGGAAGTATTTAGGTTAATAATTTATGAATATTCATCAATGCCCTAGACCTTGACTAAATCTCAGAATATTCATGCCTCAGATACCAAAATGTCAAAGCCTATAGCTACATTGCTAGCAAATTCCATTGTCAGTATCTAATTCAGGGGCCACCCTTAAGTTACTACTGCAGAAAGAATACAATTTTAGCAATGCTTTATCTGGATATTGATAATGGCAGAATCTTTCATCTGTACATCATAATTCAGAGCTGATCCAGTAGTATGAATGTAGTTCAGTAAAAGCTAGCCTCTGTAAGATGAATATCGTATTTCAAATATGACAGTGCATCATATTTCAAAACTGAACAAAGTCAACACTTTCCATGGTTACCTTCCCTATTGACAGGGAGTTTAACAAATATGAAGTAAACTGTTTCACTCCTTGAGACATGTTCCTCCAGCACAAACTCCTGCAGAATATTCCTGCAGATCTTTGCTAATTCTGTACCTAACTCCATGAGCCAAGAGGACATCTCTTTCTACAGTAATGGTCACCAGAAACTAAGACAGGGAGTTAAAAAGTGTTGGCTAACCCCAAATAAAATTTGGATTTATCCAAATGCTATTTAGTTATGATATGCCAGCAGATACCCACGTGAATTTTGACAAATCCGATGAAGTTTTGCTGGACACAAGTAAGCAAAAAGGATTGCCTCTACACAAATACTGATAGAAAACACAAGTACATAAACCTTTTGGGCAAATGAACAATCACTTATAAGAATTTCTTTTGCATTCCCTGACCATCATAATTTTTTGTTGAAAACACTGTAAAGATAACGTAAGTAATATAAAATCCTGATCTCTGTAAGACAGCAACTGACTTCTTGCAATAAACTGACAGACTACAGTCTAGGACTGACCAGTGTGAAAAACATTTTAAGCAGTTCTTTCTTATCACCCAAATTGTCTTCATCTGGTTTATTCAGAAGTGTCACAACTGAAATGTTTAAGATGTACACTCAAATTACATGTTTTCTTTATTCTGTCCCATCACTTAGAAAAAAATAATTCATGCTCAGTTTGCAAATGAAATTGTCTCAGGTCACCCTTGTACATGGCAGTTTTTTGGAAAACAAAGAGTAAGGATATTCCTGATTTTTTTTTTAACAATTTTTGAAGGTGAAAAATACAAAAGTGAATACAGATAGAAGAACAACGTTCCAAAAGGACAGAGTGTCCTTTAGACATGAAAGGCAGTGCAGAATTTGTAGTAGAAATAGCAGTATGGGATTCCATGGTAATGTTTCCATCATTATATTATTGTGAACTGCTATCCTGCTCACATTAGTGAATTATGCTGCAGTTAAAATCATTCACTAGTTGGATCTGTCTTGGGGGACATTTACTCACTGCTGGGCTGTTACCACAATTTATATAGCATACATACCTGCTTTTAGCTCATTCAGATAACAAAGCAGTCTTTAAACAGGTTTTTAACCTGACACAGTCATCCATTCTAACACCCAACCCTTTCATACTCAGGACTAAATACTGTATTGAACAGCTATTTTTAAGGCTCTGATGAGAGTAATAAGATATCACCTCACAAACTCTAACTGTTTTGTCCTCCAAGGGGCATGTATTTGAATAAGGATAGCACCAGACTCTAAACTGATCCTGAGTTAAGGGCCAAACAGCAGGAATCCAATCCATCTGTAGGTGAAGTTAAGCCTTAAATTTCCATTTGATTCTGTAAATACATAGGGGTCTTACAGATACTTTAGACACCCAGTTAGACTACCTGTGCTCTTCAGAGAGATAAACACATTTGTAAACACAGACCTCTGTTCTCAAAAGACAGAAAATTCAGCTGAGTTTGTGGCTGTAAAGTGACTTTACACCCAACCTTCACACAGGTTATTTCATGGATCGGTTTCCTTCTTCAGAAAAATTATTTAGGGAAGTAAACACAGACCCTCTCTTCTCTCTTCCCCAGCACCTGTGCAAAACTGATCCTCCACTGTAGTATTTTCTGTTGGTACATCATTTTTTCACTAGGTTAATAGCTGCTTAAAGGAATGATATTTAGGGAGTCTCACAGAGTACCAACCACTTGACTGGATCCACTAATGTGCCTCATGAATGCAGATATTTGACCAAAATTGCATAATAAGCATTAGCTTTGCAGACCAAAAAGGGGAGTCCACCCTTTTGAAAGCCTCTATAAACCTATATTTTTAGTATTTTTCCTGCCAGAAGGAAGGACAGATTTACCAGGGGGCACATAAAGGAGCTACAGTTCCTGCTCGACCCCACTCGTGCTGCACAGATTGATGTGCTTTCCATGTCACATGACAGAGGGTGTGTTGCACTGTTCAATAGCACCCTTATTCACATCCTGACTGCATCCAGCCCTGATGTATAGCAGTATTGTGTGAACAGATTGCTTTCATGTCAGTTTTGAAACTCAGAAGGAGCCAGTTTGAATTGCAATTTTATTTTTAGCCATCTTACAACTGACGTCTACAATCTAAGACACAACTATCTCCAACATGGTGCCAGTGTAAATAAGTAGACGGTTCTGAATGGTTACCTTATATACCTTTACAGGGCAAGCCATGACCCTGGAGAGATTCAAAGTCCTAGTACCGAGTTAATAAACAATCTTGCCATTTCTTTTTAGTTCCCATCTTCCTTCTGTTGTGGTAACTACATAAAAACATGATGAATTTGGGAAACTGCTCCAAAAACTACATCAAGGACACATGTGCAGCTTGAATTCTGGATTCCTGGATAAGCAGAATAGTATGACTCAGAGGACTCGGTATGCTTTCCAATCATCTATTTCACAAAAGTACTTGAAGTACTTTTTAAACATTTCCAACTACAATCGTGTGATTATTTTAGCCCTTTGCACTTACACTGTGAAATACTCAAATTAAACAAGACTAATTACGCATATTCTTTTTGTACAGGATGATATTTATCTCAAGTGGTGTAATTGGCACTTTGGTTATGTGTACACTGTGTAATGCAGTGTAATACAGAGATACCCAAGCTAACAGGAAAGAACGCGATCGTGATAATTGCAGCAAGAGTGTAGACAATGTGGAAGGGAGGAGAACTTGGAGCAAAGTGATCTTCCGGAACAAAACCTTCTTTAGCCTCACACTTGGGCTCCTCTAAACAGCTTTACAATATTTTTACCAGTGAATAAACCAAAGTGCCATGCAGTAATTGCCTTTGGTAGACAAGAAAAAAATGTTTGTATCTCATCATTGGATCCTACTAGAGCAGCTTTCCTTTAATCAACCAATTCCATACTCCTTTACTAGACAAAAGCCCAAGTCTTCCAGAATAAATGGTCACCTGATTACACAGCCTCCGGGGCCTTATTGCTCTGCCTGGATAGTAATTATCCCATCAAGGTTTCCGTGACAACTTTCTTTGCTCATGATGGACCCCAAGTCAAGTCATTCATTTAAAGCGATAGGACACATTTCGGTTAAAAGCTAAATAGAATGAACTTTCACTTTCCATCTTATTCTGTCTACTCTGACAGGAGTAGATTCCCAGTTTCTTTAGCCACATGTTGTATTCCCCACTGGATTAAGGCTCCCACAAAGCGTAATCCACTTTTCACTTATGGAACAGTTCAGTGAAATCCAAGGCTACTGTCAGGACTGAACAGGAGGGAGAAAATAAATGCATCACATGGAAATAAAACTACATGCACTGACTACATGCATGTAAGAAGTACCAGATACCATGTCATTTACCTACTTTTTCCAAAAAGCATATGGACTCATTCAACAGCTGTGCTGCATCCCATTAGAGGCAATATCATACAGGCAGAAAGAAAAAAAACATCCTGGGGAAGGATTTCTGAGAACCGTAAGGACTTAGCAGTAAGCTACAAGTTGCTTACTTAATTAATGAAGAATAAAATGATGACACTAATTAAACTTGTGATAATAGACTGATTTAAGAACTGCTGATAAGTACGATTATTAGTCAGAAATGCTGCCATATCATACAGTATTTCATTTGCTTTAGAAAAGATGAAACTGTAAGAGGTTAATGCTCTTTCTGATTTACAGAAATTTAACTGCTTGCTTCCTATCACTGTTAGCAGCCATGTTGTTAATTCACCATGCTTTATAGTAAAGAAAAAAAAATAGTGATTTCTTTAATGATTTCAATTCTTAATTTCTCTCACAACAAAAAACTATCTATTTTGTGGACATTTTGGGTTTTCTCTCATACTACAAAAAACACTTGATTATCAACAGCCTGCTATACATATAGTTGCTAATATGATGAGTGTGCAGTCAACTGTAGGGTGAAGACAACAACTGTCCATTACTGTGCTTTATAGCTGTTTTCAAGTGTATGTACACACCATAACAACTGTGCAATAATCCTGCCTACTTGAAATTATGTTTCTGCTGGCTTAGTTGACTCATTCTGGATTTTTAATTTTTTTACCTGAAAAAATGAAGTAAATTCAAAAACTATTTTACATAGAATGTCAACTTAAATGTTGTGAAGATATACATTTGGGGGGGTGGAGAGGAGGAAAAATAAATTAGTCATATCACAAAGAAAAGCTAATATATTAATGGTGAATATGAGAGAGGACAATGGCAAAGTTAAACAATAGCTTGTTACAAAGTATAGATCAAATTTTACATCATTTTCTCATGCCTCTAGCAGATGGTCAGCTCTCACATAACTGACTGAGCATGGAGCCTGCTTTGCACAGGAGTCCCTGCCTGCTCTATGGGGCTCAATGCAAAGAAACACTGAGAAGAAACTTCATGTAAATGGCAAGCTTTCCATGGAGTGCCCATTCCACAGATCTTGAATTTTCTTGCTGTTCAAGAATCACTATGCAGACAGCAGGGCTGGGCTGCACCAGCTACCACAGAGCTCTTAGCAGTCAGGACACACTCAGGGCAAGGGTGGGGACTACAGAATGGGAATCTCCTGAAAGCTTTAATGAGGAAGATGAGTTTCAAGCAAGTACTTTGCTCTACCTCCAACTCCCATCTGAACTGCAAGTCTAAATCTCTATGTTGTCCTTGGTTTTGACTTACTTAGGACATAATACACTGCAGTCTTAGCCCTGTAACTCTCCTTTGGATTCTTGGTTATCAGCCCAATTGATACTTTCATCAGAATTTGGCCCATAACAGTAAATATTGTTGTCCTAGTAAAAAGTCTGTATAGTATTAAGAGGACTAATCTGAAATTTTTTCTTAGGAAACCAGCCTCATTGGACCAGCCCTTCTCTTTGAAAGAAAATACTCTTGACCTTTTCTTTAACAAGACATAGACAGCAAATGCTTTTCTACCGGGTTTCTGAGATGTTATTCCACAATTACATATAACCATAGTGGTTGACAAAAATCATAGCCTATTTCATTCAATGGCTTAATGCTAGCTGGTCAGCTGAAAGTCACAGAAGTCTCTACGCAACAGAACAACGGGTCTTGCTAGAACCTCCTGAAGTACAGGTGCTTACATTCTTTCTTAGACAACTAAAATAATTACTGATCATAACATGACACTCACATACAGTAAAGTATGTAATACAACATTTTAATAATAATAGTAATACAGTATTTTAAAATATGCTAGAATTAACTATCACTACTCAATGCTTCATTCTGGGATGTCTTATGACATTGATCACCATCCCTGGAATATCCACATGGCTGAGTATTTCTGGATGTGGCAGTAATACCTTTGGAATAATTTCTTGTTTATGTGTACTTAAGTCCCTCTACTTAACTTGTTCAATTGCTCAAAGCCTTTCATAACTTTCTAACCTATGTCCACAACACATTTATGCATACTTTTTCCAGTTCACATTTTGCCATGAACTTTCGAAGTCACTGGTTTGAACCTATTTAAGGCATGAATTACACTGTAAGTTTACCATTCCAGAGGACACCCCTTCCTTGTCTGATTACAACAGTGTTTTGGTGATGGTCAGGGAAGTAAGTTCATGGAAGTCTTTCAGTAAAACACTACAGGAAGCCAGCAGAAAACAATCTTAGCATTTTTAATTCTGTTAGGAGGCACCATGCTTCAGAAATAAGTTATTCTGTTCAGGTATCACAGGGATCAAAAAGTAATGAAAAATAACCATGTTTCAATTTTTTGAAAATTGTAGAAACTGTCCTGACTTCTGAGAGAGCTACATTTGATGATGAAATAGACAAGAGATAGAGTCAATGACTTTGCAAGGATTTTTTTATTCATTTTGCTGTATACTGCAGCTTGGTTTTAAAAATTCATGCGTATTATACTGTTGGAACTACAAACTGTGCTGCAAAACCCATAATGCAATGAGTTTGCTCATAGAGGTCTGATCCCGAAAGGTGTATTGAACCTACAATTCAGAGTTCCCAGAACCTTGCAGGAGGCATCAGAGACAGAAACTTTCCTAGCAAAAAGGTATTTGATTTTAGGATGTTTGATGCTTTAGCTTAAATTCCATGCTGAAGGCTACATCAGCACCATGAGGACTTTATACATGACTGATGATAAAAACTGAGTGCCTCATAGATACCAATTTGAAAAAATCAGTAATGCTCAAGTGGTGTATTTAGATGGACAGTCTGAAGACACTGAGACCTTAAACAGTTTGCATTAAAAAGAACTGGGTTTTAGAATGTATTTGTAATAGCCAATATTTATTTCTTTACCATTAATGCACCATGGTCCAATTGCAGTGAAAGGACAACTAGCGGTAGTTCAACAAGAGTTTCCACAAGCCCTACTTGCAACATCCATCCCCTGTTTGCTGCTTTTTCCTTAATTAGTTCCTTCTAGTTACACAGAATTATTTGAATGATAGAATCAGTATAAGAAGTATTGCTATTGTTTTAAGCCAGCCTTGACACTGTAACAAAAAACAAAGAAGAGACTTGCAACTGCCATATTAATGGGTACATTTTCTATGACAAGGTCCCTGCCTAGCTTCCTCCTTTTCTTTTTCAGAGGAAATTTTATACCTGTTATCTCTTCCGATAGGCAACATAAATGAGAGGGTGTAAGTGAAAAAACTGGAACAAGGGAAAAATGTGGAAATTATGCAGGAAAAAAGCAGCTATGGTGAGTTATACTGTGGTTTTGGGGGCACTACAAATTCCTTAAGCTATGTCCTGCTAAACAATCCAAAATCTTAAATCTCTTTTTTTCCAGTTACATCTGCTGAACACCGGAACCACAAATGCAAGGGTTAAATGGCCAGGGAGCAGGTACAGCTGAGACCCTGCAACCCATCAGCCAATGCTGATACCTTGGTAAGAGCACATCTACATAAGAGAACAAGCCATAGCAGCTTTGCTTCAGCCTGTTAGTAAGAAGTTATATAGCTTTTTCCATAAAGTCACAGATTTTGATAGTACTTTGGATTTTTTTTTTGCGCCCTGCAATGGTAAGAACTTTCATTTAGTGTTGTTTTTTTTTTTTAATCTGCTGGGATGTGTAATTTAATAAGAGGTTTTATTCCCTTTTGCTCTGAGAGGAGTAGAAGAGTGAAGGGCTTGTCTAGCAATAGCTGCTATGTTTATCTTTCTGCTGAGAAAGCAACAACTGCTGATTGGAAAGAGAGGGACTGGCTAGGTTGTGTTGAGATGAAGTGCTGGTCTAACTTCTCTGTGAAGTATGGAAATAAAATACTTAAAACTGTGAGGGAGCTGCGTGGTAGGAACTGGGTTTCCTGGCTAAACTGTAGCAACTTAGCTCTAAATCGAACACAAATGTCTTCTGCACTGCAGCTATTTTGTATATAGTGTTCTTAAGTGTAGAAAACATTAAAAAAATAGAAAAGACTAATTATCAAATAGTTTTCTTGGTGTAAATACAGAAAAAGCAGCAAAGGGAGTAAAAAGAGATGCTGCCCTGTAATTCTTCACCAATGCAACTTGAAAATTCTTCTTTTGCTGTTTGTTGCAAAGGGTGGAGTTGATGATAAAATTAAGACAGTTACTGGTCTCTAAACTGGAAAACTCATCTCTCTGGATGTGGAGACCTGCATCTATATAATACCTGGATAAGACTCTTTATTATCTTGGCTTTTTGTGTGATAGTATTTGTTTGGGCTGGGGTGTTTTTGTCAGTTGGGACCTTTTTTATGCTTTTTCTTGTTTTGGAATGTTGTGGGGTTTTCTTTGGGAGGGTGTATTTTCTTTGAAGCCATCTCGGCTAGCTGGTACTAACTGTTGAGTCAGGAGTCCCTAGGAAGGGTTGCACACCACCTTTCAAAACAGAGGCAAAGCCTGTGTACTTTTTGCCCATATATTATAAAAAAATGCTTAAAGCTTGTACTGTGCTGGTAATTAAGTTGGTGGCTTACAAAGCTGGTGTACTCCTACAGGTAGGTGATGAAATGCAGTTTCAGTATACTCATTAATATCCTTAATCCCCAACAACTGTGGGCATTTGTGGCTTCTAAAAAGTAGTACATCCCAACAATGACAAAGTTTAACTTCACAAAATCTCAACAGGAAACAGTGATGATGCTAAAGACAAAATCCTACTATGAAAGAAGGATTCACTATCTTTTGGGGCTATTAACTTATTTTTGTATTTCAGTGTTGATACTACAGCTGTCTAAATTACTGATGTATTTCCTATGTATCTGTACAAAAAGTTGTGGGTCCTAGAGAATTGAAGTTACATAAGAAATATGTTGGCTCCTTGAAGATGAGGAAGCATGTCAGTGTCATCTTGTGGTGTGAAGGCCTGGTCTTTTAGACATACTGTATTTGCAGCTTCCCAGTGGAGTCTGTAATAATTGAATTAATGCACTAGGGCAGATTCAACCCTGATGTCAAAGGGGTGGCAAGCCCAAGACTTCAGCCGGTCTGCATCAAGGGGGGATGCCAGGCTCCACCTTCTCCCACCACCATCCTGATGAGAAGAGGGTTGTTTCTTGATACTGGGCATAAGCCTGCCTTAGACAGTGCTATTGTCTTTGAATATGCTACAACCATGGGGGAGGGCTTTAGACATATTTCCCTGCTGTGGCACTTGTTTATGGTAGTTTATAATAACAAGACAGATGAATGGGAAATGGAATCACATAAACCAGAGTTGGCTATATTGTCAGTGCTACCTATGTTATGCAATGGCACAGGTGAGCAATCCCAGGTGAGCATCATACTTGACTGGTTCCAGAACCGGAAACAGTAGAGCTGTGTCAGCACAGTCCTGCACCTGAATTAATTAGTCATGCTTATAGACAGAAAACTGACTTATTTGGAAACTGACTGTGCTGATGCTACACAGCTCTAAGCACTGAAAGCTGTTAGCTGGGAATAGCACAGTGAGAATATGCTAGGTTCTGTGTTACTAGCTAAGAGAGGTCTGCAACAGAAGTCCCCTGTACTGTTGCACTAGAAGCCATATGGTTTGGAAACATCCAAGCGAGTTTCAGGGAAGAGCCTTAAATATGAACGCAAGTCCAAAGTCAATATTATACTTTAGCACTGCCTCTAAGATCTATGCTAAACCCAGCTTTTGTTCCTTTTAATGTTTTGTGGTTGCCAGGGTGCCCAGAAAAACACAAGAAGAAATGTTTCTTACAGAAGCTGCTAAATATAATTGGATTGTTCACCCTAAACCATACACTAAATCCTCAGATTTAGGGACTCTCACAGCAGTAATAACTACAAAAGTTACTATTTGAGTGGTTTATCTGAAAGCGTAAACTACTGCCTCTCAGGATGTTAAAATACAAAAATGGATTTGCCCTGCTCCTAAAGGAGTCTCGCCAGTCAATCAGTTATACCCAGCAATTCTGTCTCTAAAGACTAGATAATAGGAATGTGATCAATTCTCCCAACTTTAGACCCTGAAGAAAAAGGAGAGAAGGAATTATACTGAGTTGCTTGCCTCCTGACTCACTCCAGCCTAAGCTGAAATGACTCAGAGCCACTATTTTCCACCCCCTCACCCCATTATCTGTTGGGGGAGGAAACCAAGGCATATGTACTAGATGAAATGTTAATGTCCTTAGTCAACACTTAGTGAATACATACTGTTTTATTATTTGTACTGATTATCACCCTAAGATCTGCTGACAGTAAAATGTGAATTGCTCTGTATGTTAGGAAACTGTCTCACAAAAACAGGGTTCTGAAACTGAAGATTGGGAGGTAGTGTGTATAAATATAAGTAATACTTAAGACATGACAGTCATAGAATTTACTAATGGTAAAGCAATGTATGCGGGGTTTGTCTTGGTGGTAAGATTTATCAAGCGATTCTTCTTTCATACTGAAAATGTGAAGCCTCGCAAAGGGGTTTCTACTAAGAAGCCACTGATTAAAATAACTTGCTGTTAGACTACTTTTATTTTAATGTATCAGACTAAAGATATTTTTTCATTTATTGCCTCCAGTGGCACCCATCTGACTTTCTACATTTCATCTTCCTTACCTGTATGTTGTATTTTGTACATATGCAGGGAAGGGTTTAAGGTGAAAAGTTACAGATTAAGAGAAGCGCAATACCCATAAATGACAATAGAACATAACTGGAAAAATTAATCTTGTACCTAGATTGCCTGGCTCTGAAAACTAGCCTACTAGAAATAAAATTGGGTTAGACCTACTAACTCAATGGTTCTACTTTTGTTGGGGGAAACATTTTTTTTGGATAGGTGTTCACATTAGGAGCTCCTTATGGGAGAAGACTCTTAACTTCTTGGGATAATACATTCAATTGAACTGTGCTTCACTGCTGCTTTGAACATACATAGCTGTGCTTCCAAGTAAACTAGGCAACTTAATATGTCTATGGCTATCTGCAAAACTTAACTAGTAGGTACGGCAAATGGTCCGACATAAACTGCAGTTCTGTACAATCACAGGACTAACAAGTAATTTAAACGCAGAATAGTGTAGACGTAGGGGTCAGTGTTCCAAGCACTAATTTATGCGATCAGAATGGTTTCCCTACATTCAAAATAGAGCAGAAAGACAGACTTTGGCTTGCAGTAAAATACTACTGCCACCTTAAAATCATAGTCTACTGTTAGCTGCCAGATCTAAATAAATCGTTGTTCAAAATGCTGGATTACAGCAGTACCAAGCTGCAAGCTGACAGTCTTGTCACGAGCAGTTATTGCAAGGCTCACTGAATTGATGCCAAAATAGTATTAATCACTATATTAAAATGTGTATCTAACTTCAAGTCCTTCACAGCAAGACTGTGTATCTTCACCCATATTCTGTTTTAAACATTCACAATACAAAACAACCTTAAGTCTCCAGGATTTCTCAGGAAATATGTCCTGCAATATTCTGATGAGTTTTCTTCCAGTGACACGACTTTTTTTCCCCCTCCTCCCACTGTGTTTTCTTCTTTCATTCATCCTGACATATATAGCCTACCTTGCAGAATTGCAAGGGGAGCTGGCAGGGATCCAGGATGGTTAACCTGTCAGCACAGGCAGCAGTGAGGTGGTGACTCAGCAGAGGCACTGTGCGTCTTTGCAGTCTGCTGCACCACTGCTCACTCGCAACTTTCCTTGAGGCAAGTCTTGTCTTTGACATTGAATGTATCCACAGTTCCTGTTCATCCTTATTTTGATGGAAGGGAGGACATGTCCTCCTCTGAACCTGAAAACATGGAGCTGCTCTACAGAAGCTAATAACCCAAGGAACAGAGGCTCTATGTGATCTGAGGATTATTTGAGGTTTAACCTGAAAAGGTGGCTAACAATTTTGTAAAGCAGCTCATTAAGAACCAGACCTTCACTTACACTGCAGTGTTAAAACTATTTTAGAACAGCATAATTTCACTGCATTTGTGCCACACCGCATTCTGTACAACCCCAACATGACAGATGACGCACAAAAATCCAACATACTTGCTACATATGCTGGGGTTATTTAGAGTAAGATTAAATTATCTGGTGTTCAGAAACAAGATGTCTACTTTTAAAGGAGTTATATTGAATAGTACAAAAGGACATCAATGTCACCAAGCATGTATTAAGATACTCTTTTTGGTCTTCGTTCTTCAAACTGCTTTTTTAATGACAAGAATTTATTTGACTCCCTCTTGTGGCAAGAATAATGCACTATCATGTTCTTTGGTAAAAATTAGTCCTTGAACAGAAATTAGAATTTATATATATATATACTGCATCATCTAGTCATCAGTATGTTGTGGTGACTCATGAGGAGACTGCACACACCTATCCCCTGCTGCTTAGGTATTCTTGAAACTAACTAAAAAAGTACCTAAGCATGACTTAAACTGTTACCTTTCAGTTGTATATGATGAAGGGTAGGGAAAAATAGATTGTCAACTATATGTATTGCACCCTGCCTAACTTGCTAATGCAGATTAGACTATATTGTGTCTCATAGAGGACTCTGTCCTTAAATATAAATCTCTCGAACATCTCAGCACAGAATATCTGGATAACATAGCTTAATTTATTTTTGATGTTTTTCACAGGTGCAAATCTGAACCTTGTAAGGGGTGGGAGGAAAGCTACGAGCGTAAAAGAGTCAGTGAATGGCAGTGAGGAAGCATAAATTGGGTTTCAACAATGCTGCAAATCTCCTTTCTTTCTTTCTAGTATCTACTAGCTGATAAAGCTTTCATTTACACTTTTAACTCATGAAGGCTTTCTTCATAATAATTAATAGCTATAAAACTCTGAAACGAAGAACTGAGATTTTTGTCATAGCATGGGGCATACTTTGGTAACTTTGGATATTAAGCAATAATCTTGGAAATGGACATAGGAGAGGAAAAATCCTCATAAAACACACTAAGGTCTTGGTGACCTCAAAGGGCAAATTAAATGTATACACAGGAAGTATCTACCATAGCTTTTGAGAAAGCAGGTCTGAAAAGTTTTGTTTCAAGACAACAGACTCCAGTTCTGTGGTTTCTCACAAAATCTGTTACTGCATAGTTATGAATTTAAAAAAAAAAAAAAGCTAGGCTCACTGCAGGGTAGGACTAATCATACAGGTGGCTTTAGAGCTTGATAAAGCTACTTTACAGATTAATCTCTTGAGATAACCTCTGTTTATGCTGCTTCAGAAGTCTGATGGTACAGACACAAGAGTCTGTTTGCTAGTTTGAAAGGGGCTTTAAAATACTATATTGTAAACTCTGCTTTAGTCACTTATCCTTCTTTGTAAAAAGTCTTACAGGTTGCTAACAGAATGAATGACACTATGACTACCAATATCAAATTAATATGCTTTTCAAATCTAGGACTTGAAGTGAGAACAAATTATTTGGAGGTAGATACACAGAGATTCAGTTACCACTTCTTCACATAGACGAAAAAATTACTATGGTGCACTGAATAATCATTCAGTATCTTAGAGTTTCTCTTTTTAAGGGCTTGCATGGTGGCACCCCACAATCTATTTCCACACTTCAGAGAAGAACTGATGAGGACTTAACTGAAGAATAACTGAAAGGCTTTATCAAACATGAAGTGTGTACTTAAGCTCAACACTGATGTTCTGAAAACACCTTATCAGCTGTCACCTGGGACTAGATAGACCTAACCTCAAAAATACCCCTTTTATCTGTCCAGCCATGTGAAGTTAGTTTTCTGAACATAACCACCATTATGATCTTAATAGAACCAAGCTAGCTGCCTTGTATTTCAAGCCTGATGGAAAGGATGAGGCAACTGGGCATTTCATTACCTATTTCTCATGAGGTACTCATTCCAAAATTGTTTGGAAGATTTCTATAAAAGCATTGAGTTGCACTATATATACACACATACATATATACACGTTAAAATATTTTTTAAAGCCCATTTTATCTTAAATATGGCCAAACACTGTTACTCTTAACCAATAATCTAGTGGCTGGGGTACCTGCCTGGAAAGTGTGAGAGACAGTTCCTCAGATGGAGAGGATTTAGTATCGTCCCTCCTCGATTCTGTGTCTTTCTCTCCTGGCGTATCACCGAACTGCAGGCTATTCTAGAAACCAGGTGCTCTTGGAGACTTTAATAGCTTGTGTGGAGAAAAGAATAAAAAAATCAACTGATTAATAAAGCTCGCAAGAGCTATATCTTTAGTGAAGTGGTAAAGGCCTTACAAGTTATGCTTTTGAGACCTAGCACTGATATTAACGATAAACCGACGCAGGAGTATTCTTCTAGTTAACTTGCATTTTTTCCAGCATAGCTTTGCCTTGGGAGATATTGGCATACCCAAAATGGGGCCACCACAAGTTTATTTCATGCCTCCATTACTTCTCTTTCAATGCTGTAATGCAAAATATTGTAAGAAGCAAACATCAATCTATTAAGTTTTCAAAGTTTTCTACCTGTAAAAAGATTCTGTTTTCTTCTTGACCCGAAATAAAAGTAGAACCTTTCATGATGACCTCATCTACTTGTTTGGTAGCAGAAGACTAATGTGGCAGGAATACACACTTGAGACTCTAGGCTAAGTCTTGAAGCATGCTTGGGCTATGTTTCCCATGCCACTCTGGCATTCACCTTAGTAAAACTGTAATTGTGGGATTAAAAACAGTTATGCAAAGGGTTTCTCTCAGTAAAAACTGAGAGGAAAACAGGAGGGCATGATAAGCATCTCCAAAGCTGTATGTTTGGAGGTGAGGTTAATTCTTTAATTAACGTCACCTTGCAATAGGGAAGAACCTTATCCTGAAATAGTAATGGGTGACAGAACTTAGCATTTGTTAGCTTTAATACTGAAATGGGAAATATTAGTGCCTTTCATATCACTGAACCAATTCACTGCATGAGGTTGGAATTTGGGTAAGCTAAGCTAGGGTATAAAAAGGATACTCGTGATGGGGGTGGGGGAGTTATGCCTTTATTCTAAAGTCACCTAGAACACTTTTCACCAAGCTACTGAGAAAAATGTCATTCCTCTGGGTGCCATTTTGTCTAGCCTCTACTATGGTTAAGTTTTGGTATACTAGAAATTATGGTGTGATACTAATATTAGAAAGCATTTCCCAAAGACACCTCAGGGCAGCACTCTTCACCCTTTCCAGGAAGAAAATTAGGTTTGTACCTCATTAGTGAGCTTTTGTACCTCATTTCTGCTTAACCTTAGGTTATGAAACATAATTCATCCCTTAAACAAGGTTCAGATTTGAAATTTAATATTCCTTCCTTATGTGTGCAGGGTTTTATAAGCAAACAATTTAATATGTATGTTGATTTAAACAATTTTTCCAGCTGAAGGAGGAGCCTTTGTCACTGATTGTCCTGTATTTATATAATATCAACCCATGGACTCTATGAAGTGCCTAGCTGTTTTTACATACAGGAAATAACATCATCAGTCAGGATCAAGTTTCCTGTGATGTTGTGTGTAACTCTTAATAGTGAATGCTGTAGACAGACTTAAAATTATCAAGCTTTTGTTCGTTGCATAACTGTCAATGTTGTATCTGCTTGAAAGGCACTGCAGTTTATTCCTAATTTATTCCTAAGCTAATAATCTATACCACAGAAAATATTTACAACTTTAATGGATTGCAGGATAAAAAACCCTGCTGGATTTCTCATATATGCATCTCTGCTGAACACACACTGCACATCAGGAAGAATTCCTATAGCTAAACTACATTATGCTTCTTCAAATAAAACCACTGCAATCTGACTTACTGAAATAAAAAAAGTGAAAGTTTATATATAATGAGCTTCCCACCACCTACTTTTCTGCTATCAGTTTTCTAGGCCTCTCTTTCTATGCAAAGCATTTCAGCAATATACTTAAATGAGTGGATGTTGTGTAATATGATTATGTGCTTTTCTAAACTGAGGAATGTGTCCTACTTGCTGCATGTTACACGTTGCTGCCTTGATTCTTTAATTGGAAGACAAATTATGTGATGATACTTCTATATTCCTGGCAGCTGTCAAATGCTAAAGCAGAGGCTTAGGGGATTGTTTGGTTTTTTTAATTTTTCTGTGCACTGAAAACTACTATCACTTCCTCTATCTCTTATGTTTTTAGCTCTGAAGGGAAAGATCACATTTGATTCAGGTAATCTTTTTTTTCTCTGTCTCATCCCAATATACTACCCTAACTTGTATTACAGGAATTTGCACGTATGTATAATTAGGGTAAAAAACAATCAGCCTCCAAAGCGTATATAGGCAGATCTGAGGTGAGCTGGCCTACCACTGAGGAAACACGGCTGTAAGCTTCCCCACTCGATCTCTAGCACCCAGCTCCAGCCACAGACGTGTTCGCCATGAGGGGTTAACTGCCTTCGCCCTCTTCCCGCCTCCTTCCCCCCTCAGGCGCTGTGACGCCTGCTCCAGCCCGGGGCTAACGCAGCCTGCAGGCTACCGCTGTGCCCCCTCTAATCCTCCTTCTCTTGCCAGCCAACTCCAGAACAGGCTGGCTCCGGAGCTGATGCGTCGATGTAAACCTGCGTATCGCCCTAGCAAAAGCGCCTATTCACCCTGCAGCAAGGTGGGAAGGAAAGGCGCCGTGCGCCCCCCGCCGCCAGCTCCTCAGGCTGGGGCTCCGTCCCCTCAGCGGGCGGGGGCTGGCGGCGGTGGCCGAGCCCACCTCCTGCGGGACCTCGTCTTTCTCCCGAGACACCCGCTAACCTGCTCCCTCCCGGCCTTCTCAGGGGCGGCTCCTCCCAGCCTCTCCGGGGGTACCTACCCCCCCGCCGCCTCCTGCGGGCGGGCACGCCGGTGCCCCGCGGCGGCCGTTAAACGCCCGTCGCCGGCCGGCGCGCGAGGGGGTGGGCGGGGCCGGCCAGGCGCACGCCGCCGCCTGCGCACGCGCGGAGGCGCGGTGCACGACCTCGGAAGCGGCGGGGAGGGCGGGAGCGATGCGGCCGGCGGGAGCATGACAGGTGGCGGGAAGCGGAGGCCGCGCGGGGCGGCGGGCCCGGCCGGCGAGCAGGTGGCCGTTAGCGGCGCGGGAGCAGGCTTGGGGAGGGGGGAGGGGGGGCCGCCGCGCCTGAGGGGGCCGAGCCTGCCAGCGGGCCCCAGCAGCCGTGTCCTGAAGCGTGCCCGGGCCGGGGGGCCGTAGGCCTGAATCGGCGCGGATTCCTTGTCGTAGTGCCGGGCCTCTGCCTCCTTGCCCCCCGCCCCCCCCCCCCCCCCCCCCCCGTTCTGGTTTGCTCCGTAGCTTTGAGGAAAGCCCCTGGGCCCCTCGTTCTCCAACACGGGAGCCTCTCCCGGGCTTCTCCCCGGTGACGGCCGCGTTTCAGGTGTGCTGTGAGCAGCACCCCCGCAGCCTCCTCATCCGCCCGGGGTGCCTGCTGCTAGGAGCAACCACTCGTGGTATAGTTAAGTACCTGATGGCGGCCCGCTTCAGGGGTGAAGTGTCTGCCTCACTGTACTGTCCGAACAAGAGAAAAGAAACCTTGCTTTTTTATTGTTATTATTCTTTAAAACAGAGGGGTAATGATTCCTACCAATTCTTGGAGCCTTATGTGGCAATGAGGTAGTTGAGGTTACCGCGTTAGTGGTGTGCATGCTTGAATGGATCATTTCCTAGCCTGTTCCAGTTCATGTTACATGTTTTTTTAAAACACCTTAAATTTTAAGCTACTTTTAAAATGCTGTGCTGTAAACTGTACCAGTTCAGATGTTGAATAGCGGAGTGGTTCAGATAGTAGAGACTTGGAGGACTTCTGCTGTGTCATTTAACCAGATGTGACAAAATAGTATCCATGCTTCCAACTGTCTGTAAAACACGAGCTTCTTGGATGCAAGCTGCTGTGTGATTGGAAATGGTCATTTTAAAATAATGTAGAACTTAGATTAAACTTCGGGATTGCATAGTCCTTTGCTTGAGTAACTAATAAAAGTGATTCTGTTTGTTATATTGACCCATTAATATCAAAGTAGCACTTTGCTATTTCAAACATGTTTAACACGTGTCTCAGATAATGCACTTTTAAGGGATTCTGTGCAAAACAGATGTTCTAATTGGTATATATGCTGCTTTAAGTAACAAGCATGACTTAATGGTCTTAATCATTGTTCCTCCATTAACACAGAAGCTTTGTAAAATCCTTTAGTAGAACTGACAGGAAGCAACTAAATGAACTTTGTTTTATTTTTATCTGCAGTGTGAAAAAAATGGAGGTGTCAAGAAGAGAAGGTCAAATCAGGCAGATATCCCTGACAATCTTCGTCAAGAAACGGAAACATGCTATCGGCTTAGACTGCCTGAAGACTTCTACCAGTTTTGGAAGTTTTGTGAGGAACTAGAACCTGAGAAACCAAGTGGTGGGTTTTTAAATATTTTTTGCCTTTTCTAACTTTCACTCTCAAAACCAGCCTGAAGTCAGGCAAACTGCAGGCGGTCAGACGCATTCTAATGCTGCTTCAGTTTTCAGTTAAGGTGCAGGATATATACATGAGTGTAAACAAGAATACTGGAAATAATCATGAAGATGTTGGTCCACTTCAAGCTTCCTAAAATATAATTACTTAAATTGTTGAATACAAAGGGACTAAATGCTGTCTAAATCTGCCTTTCTTGCAAGTATGTTTAAAATGTTTAGTATGGCACTGAAGTTTCCTCATATCAATCCAGGTTTCAGCTTCCCCAAATTTATTATGTAACAGAATGTGGGATCCCTAGCTGCTCTAGAAATGGCAGCTTCTTTTAGAATCATAGAACGGTTTGGGTTGGAAGGGATCTTTAAAGGTCATCTAGTCCAATCCCCCCTGCAATGAGCAGAGACATCTTCAAATAGATCAGGTTGCTCAGAGCCCTGTCCAGCCTGACCTTGAATGTTTCCAGGGATGGGGCATCTACCACCTCTCTGGGTAACCTGTTCCAGTGTTTCACCAGCCCCATCGTAAAAAATTTCTAATATCTAGTCTAAATCTACCCTCTTTTAGTATAAAACCATTAGCCCTTGTCCTATCACAACAGGCCCTATTAAAAAGTCTGTCCCAAACTTTCCTATAAGCCCTCTTTGAAAGGCCGCAGTAGGGTCTCCCTGGAGCCTTCTCTGGCTCCTGAGCTAAACAACCCCAACTCTCTCAGCCTTTCCTCCCAGGAGAGGTGTTCCAACCCTCTGATGATTTTCGTGGCCCTCCTCTGGACCCACTCCAACAGGTCCATGTCTTTCGTGTGCTGGGGGCTCCAGAGCTGAACACAGTACTCCAGGTGGGGTCTCACCAGGGCGGAGTAGAGGGGGAGAATCACCTCCCTCGACCTGCTGGCCACGCTTCTTTTGATGCAGCCCAGGATACTGTTGGCCTTCTGGGCTGCGAGCACACATTGCCAGCTCACGTCCAGCTTTTCGTCCACCAGTACTACCAGGTCCTGCTCCGCAGGGCTGTTCTCGATCCCTTCATCCCTCAGCTTGTATTGATACTGGGGGTTGCCCCGACCCAGGCGCAGGACCTTGCACTTGTCCTTGTTGAACCTCATAAAGTTCACATGGGCCCACTTCTGGAGCTTGTCCAGGTCCTTCTGGATGGCATCACATCCCTGAGGCGTGTCAACCACACCACTCAGTTTGGTGTTGTCTGCAAACTTGCTGAGGGTGCACTCAATCCCACTGCCTGTGTCATTGATTGAAGATACTAAACAGTACTGGTTACAGTACGGACCCCTAAGGGACACCGCTCATCACTGATCTCCATCTGAACATTGAGCTGTTGACCACTACTTCTTAGGAGAAAGTAAACCACTTCATGCTTTGCTTTTCAGATGCACTTGTGTCAAGTGTTGGACTTACGCTTGTTGGACCATATGATATTCTTGCTGGAAAACACAAAAAAGCAAAATCAACAGATCTGGACTTCAATCTTCATTGGAGATTCTTCTATGATCCCCCAGAATTCCAGACTATACTTGTCGGGGATAGCAAAACACAGTATCACATGGGATATTTCAGGTATTTTATTTAATATATGCTCTTGCTGGACTATAATTATGTGTAGCTTTTTCTCCTCTTTTCCACAAGACAGGATTTGAGAACTGTGCGCTATCACCAAACAAGGATCTTTCTCTTCTTTAATAGGATATTAACACATGGCTTGATATCTTTTATTAAAAAAGACCAAAGATATTGGAGTTGAAGACCAGATTTAAATATTTATTAAACTACCTCTCCCAACCCTCCAGAGCACCTTTACTTATTAACCTTTAAGTTTTGCCATGATACTTAGAAGAAAAAGTTAAGCCTTATGAAATAAAGGGAACATGCATTCTCTTCGCATGTATTGATACAAGCTCCTTTCAAGGCCATGCTGTAAGATTTTTGAGCTTTAGATCCAAGGGCATTTCTTGTTAGGTTTCTGAAGGAGATAGCAGCATGGTGAGAAGGCAAATTACTTTTACTTTGAAACAGGAGAAATGGACACAGCTTGACTGACTGTGTGTACTTTTTCAAAATAGGGATGTGCCAGATGAGCTTCCAGTGTGGGTTGGTGCAAATGAAGCTAAGAAGGGCTGTGTGATTTCACAAGTTGGTGATAATGTCTTTGCCGCAGTCAAGTAAGGTTCATATTTACTTCTATGTATACAAAGTAGAGTAGAAGAGAAACTATCAGTCGGAAGATGCAATGTGGGATAATGCAGCTAACTTATTATGTATCTTTCTTTCTCAGGAAACCCTCACTTATTTTCCGCTCCTGCTAACAAGTTTAATGGTACTCTCAAAAGCCTTAATAGGCTTCTTGACAGTGGTGTCATTTTATGAGTAAAATAGATAAGTGTTAATTTTACCTCATTATTTAAATATATTGGCAAGGGTAGGTGCTATAGGAAAAAAAATGCCCACTGGGTGTGTTAAAATACTTCCTAAGTAAAGAGTAAGTAAACAAAGGGCATCTCAAACAGTGGTGAAGGAAATCTGAGTATTGTACTAAATGAGTAGCATCTGGCTCTTCTTGCCTATATAATGAATAACTACAAGAAGTACCATTTCTGACCTGTGGCAGGATAACATTTATATGGATATGTAATTCAGTATGATTCATGAAGGTTTACATGGTACTGCATCATGAATGTAAACAACAGATTTCATAACCTGTCAGTTAAAAATGGAAAGATCTCTAAGGACAGACGCGTGTCAGTAAGTGAAAGCATACTGAAGAAAAGCTTCTGCAACAGAACCCTTGTGTAGTGCAGAGTTAAATGGGGACATTTGTTTTGAAAGCACTATGATGAAACTCATAAATATGTATTTATGTGCATGACTTGAATGACATACAGTGTATACGGCACTGAAGCAGCAAACTGAATTCTTAAGATAGAAAGATGAACAACTACTGAGTCCGGCAGAATCTTCAGCACCTGCAGATTGCATAAACTATATTGTACTGTAAATACAGATAGGAAATGCCAAAGTACTGTCTCTGCCAAACTTTTTTTCCTTTCTTGTTAAGAGGCTTGCATTCCCAAGCCTGTGTGTATAAATAAACCCGTGACTGCTAATCTTCATTATAAGATTTGGAGGTTTAGTGATCAGAAGGCTATTCACTTCTTTGTTTTCTGTTAAGCTCTTTTAAGACATGTTTCTTCTGTTTGCAGATTATTTTTGTCAAAAAAACTTAAGGAAGTGACCGATAAAAAGAAAAATGCTATTTTGAAAGACATAGATGAAAAACTAACAAGAACAGCAAAAGAACTGGGTTATTCTCTGGAACAAAAAACCATGAAGATGAAACAGAGAGATAAGAAAGTATGACTTTCCTGATCCACTGGAGAGAATTAAGTTCTGTTAAACTTCTTTCATTTACTTGCCTGATTTTTTTTATTTTGTGGTTTTTTCCTCCTAGTCAGTAAAGATGCTTCATTTAGGAATTTCCAGAGCTAATCAGCTCTCTCTACAAAACCTGAGGAGAGGGAAGATTAATACAAGTGTGTTCCAAATAATAGGATTAAATCAAAACACTTAACTCTTGTAAACCATAGCTTGGCATTCAATTAAAGAAAAAAAAAAAAGGGAAATAGTCTAAAAACTAAAACAAATGGGGAGCATGGAGAAAAATGCTTCAGAGTGAAGATTCATGTAAACAGTTGGGTTGGATCTATTGGAAACGGGAACATTAAGGATGATGTGGATTAGTAATAGAGATTTTTCGCAGACCTATCAGAAATAATTATGGTAGGGCGTGACTAAATAAATGTAGTACAGTGCTACACAAGTGACTACAAGGATTCCTAGATTTCAGAACTTGGATGAAATGGAGTTTGCAGTTATTTTAAACTTCAGTAGTTAAAAGTAACTGCTATATACTTCAAAACTAAGATGATGTCCTGGAGGCTGGACACTATATTAGATTTGACCACCAGCAGTCAGTGCTAGTGTTGTTTAGTGAGGTGAGTGGGTTTATGTCACAGTATTGACTTACGGTGCTATATTCAGTTTCCTGTCTCTTTTATTTAGGTGGTGACCAAAGCATTTCATGGAGCAGGCCTAGTTGTTCCTGTAGACAAAAACGATGTCGGATACAGAGAACTTCCCGAAACAAATGGTAAATATCTTGTTTACTATATTCTTCTGCTTTATTTAAGTAAACAACCTTCAATTACTCAGCTACTCTGCAAAAGCCAAACTGCTTTTGCATTTCCTACTTGAAGAATATGAGTGGTGGGAGTAAAAGGCAGAAGTCTTAACCGTCACACTTAAGCTCAAAGTATTATCTTTAAATGAACCAGATGAGAATCAATGAAACACGCTAGATCTGAAATAATAATTCCTGAAGTAGTAGTTTAGATGACCCTCTCTTTGGTCTTGGCGCAGCCATGCAGGAAGTAGATCCAAAGAACTGATCTACATTCAGGGATTTGTGGGTTTATTTCTTATCCCCCCTCTTCTCCCAGTGGTGTTCTAACCAGAATCAGTTCCTTGATGCAAGTTCACCACACAAATGCTTGTCTCTATATGGGGAACTGAGATCGGTGGGCATGGGGCAAGAATGAGCAGCAAAGGAGCAAAGGAAAGGGGAAAGCTTTTTCAGCAGCAGCTCAGGGTGTGTGCACTTAGTTGTCATGTAAGCATGATGCACAGGTGTGTTTTCACGACAAACTACTTCTGTGCAATATTAAATTTCTTTATTTAAACATCGGAATATTTCTGCTTTTGTTTTTTGCAGCTAATCTTAAAAAAATTTGTAAGGCCATTGTTGATGCTCCTACTGATGATGAGAGACTGAAGGCCTTTGCACCCATTCAAGAAATGCTGACCTTTGTTCAGTTCGCTAATGATGAATGTGACTATGGAATGGGATATGAACTGGGTATGGACCTGTTTTGCTATGGATCACATGTGAGTACTACAACAATCATACTTCACAAAATTATGTATTATTTTATGCATGGACTGGGAGTTGTTCTGTGTCGTACACTTTTATTCCCAAGTCTGTCACATAATTATCCCTAGGAATCATGAAAGTCTACAAGAATATTCTTAATTTGTGAAGACTGTTAAAGAGTCATGCTTATGACACCATTCCGTGTTGAATTTAAAATTGCTTTTGTGCAATCCGGAAGCATTTAAACAGCATTTAACTGTTGTGATTTGGTGTGCATAATACCAGGAGTTGTCACTAGACTCCTAAAAATGCAGTATGTCTGATCCAGATATACTGAATAGCTATAGCCCCTTATCCCCAACTACTTGTATGGGCGCAAGCACTCACATTCAACTGGATCAAGAAACAGACTGATGTTTGTAGTAACCCCAGCAAAAAAAAGGGAACCCAAGTCACTTGTCTACCTACAGTGCCTGTGTGGCTGCAAAAAAGACCAGCTAGATGCGTTGCTAAGTTTCCAGTATCTCTCTCTCTGGTTCTGTGTTAAAAAAGAATATCATAAATAAGCGGATTGACTTACTAGCCCTTAATCACATGTAACGATTCTACTTAGCACTTTTTGTTCTGTATTAGCCACTGCCCCACTGATGAAAAAGGTCACGTCTGTAATAAATCTATGGCTAGGAAATAACATATAAAGAAGCTTCAACATAAGTGTAATACGAACGGATGGTCATAGAAACACCTGTGCAAAATAGCTTCTTTTAGTAAAAACAGTATTGGCTAAGGGGTGCTCCAAAGCTTTGTGTAGAAAGATAAAAATCTTGCAATACTAAAGGTAGACAAAGACAACTTGTGCTAAACACTAGTTAAAATATTTAGCCACTGAAACATAGGCAAATTGACTGCTCTGTCCATACAGGGTTAAATTACTAATGTGCTGCTTAGATTTCCTGCCCTGCCCTTCTAAGTTCCCTATACCATCTGAGAACATGTATTTTCCTGCTGATATACCCTGCTTAGTTAGGACCCTTCCTTCAGTGACTACCTGCTTCAGCTGCTTAATTCCTTCCTACATACAGCTGGAAGGGCTGTGAAGGAAATAGTTAATTCCAGCTGGCCGAGTAGGTGGAGGCAAACCCCCATCTTTCATGCTTCATGCCTCTCGGTGCATGAGATGAACCACTGACAAACTCATGCAATGAATAATTATGTCTTTACAGCATTGTGATGTGGCCTGATACCTATCTTACGCAGCAGTTTGAAACAGCTGTAATTTTGCAGCTGCTTTCTGAAAATAGAAGCCTTACTTTGTTTTCTAGTTTAGTAAACAGAAAGGAAAAGCAATGGCTTCACACATAAGTAACACCACGGTTTGGTCGTTGCATTTTTGCCTGTCTGTAGGTGCTCAGAGCTGCTTTCCATTCTGAGTAGGGCTCTGCGTACAGAGCCGGAAGAAACACACTTTATGTGTAGCCTAAGACACAGAACATGACAAAGCTATTCCCCTTCCTAGGAGAGGTGTAATGGGCTGATGTGGACAATAATGATAACAAATTCTGAATTAGCTCTGACTTTTATACAGTTGAAGCGCGCACTTAGATGGTTACTCTGAGTACCATCGTGATCCCCTCAAGCTGTGGAGTGTGACAGGTCGTGGGACTTCAGCCGCAGGCTTAACAAGGGCTTAACAATAGTTACCAGCTATTGCACTGCGAAAAATAGATTTCTGTCTCCCATAGCAGCAGTTCAGGTAACCCAGCCCGGCCTCGCTGTGGCTGTTAGAGGTGCAGCATGGGTATGTGCTCAGTCCTTTTTGGGGGTGGCTGAAGACTTCCAGCAGTTCGAGCGCGGCAGAGCCGAGAGGTGAGGCTGCTCTCGCTGTACGAACAAAGCCACTGACCGCCGGGGCTGCTCTTGTTTTCCCTCTCGCCTACAGTACTTCCACAAGACGGTGGCCCAGCTGCTGCCCCTGGCTTACACCCTGCTGAAGAGGAACCTCTTTGCCGAGATCATCGAGTCGCACTTGGCCGACCGGCGGGCGGAGGCGGTGGACCGGCTCGCCCCCTGAGCCGGGCAGCGGGGCCCCGGCGGGGGGCTGCAGCAGGGCCGAGGCCTTGCGTTCTCGGGCGGGGCGGGGGGGGGTAGCGGTGTCTTCTGGGGTTTTGGTTTTCGTTTGTGTGTGTGTTTCGGTGCTGCGCGGGGCCGTCCCCTGCGGTCAGTAAAGCTTTTCTAAGGAGGGAGGCGCTCCCCGTCCTGCCTGCTCACACCCCACCGACCGCGGGGGGGGGGGGGATCGCTGCGCACGCGCTGAGCCGGCGGGAAGGGGGCAGTCACGTGCTGCTGCTGCGGCAACCGAGGGGCGGAAGTCGTCGCGCGTGACGCTGCGCGCGGGGCGGGGTCTGGCTGCCCCGGGGTCGCGCCGCCGGCGGGGGCACCGCTGCGGCGGCAGCGGGTCGGGCCGCTGCGGTCTTCCGAGAGCGCTGGGGCCCGCGCAGGAGAGCGGGGGCCTTCGGGCCCGCGCTCTGGAGCGCGGCTGGTGGGCTCCGTTCCGCTCTGGATCCGTCCGTCGGTGCCAGGTCAGCGTGCTGCCCCCGCTCCCGGGACTTGCTGCCTCTGCCTGCAGCTCAGGCCGCAGCGCAGCAGGAGCAGCTGAAGTAGCGTCTGGGTTATTCTCCGTTCTCTACTCCTCTCTCAGCCTGAAGCTAAACCTAGACCAGTTAGTGTTACCATGCTACCTGCTTACTGTAACGAAGCACAAAAAGGGCGGGTTACTATTTTACATTTCTTACTTACTCTGTAGGCGTTGGGGAAGTGATTGAATCACAACTGGCTTCTTACTTACACTCCCTTCCCTTGCTCTTGATTTTTTACTCAATTCTGTCCCACCGTTTTAAGTAAACTCAGTTACAGCAGCTTCCCCTAGTGCATTATAACTAAGCACTACTTCTGGTCCCCATCTTCTGGAGGAAACAAATAGGATCAAAAAACCAGCTAACGGACATTACAAGATAAATTAGAAATACTACTGCATTTGCCACCTTATTAGTCAGATGAAGTCAGCCCATTTTCACTAACCTGGACTTTTAAAAATAGAATCAAAGTGATTTTGTACAAGATGCAGTTGTTTTCAAGTTCATCGGTCCAGTGCTCTATTATGTTGTTATTACACTTAAAAGTTTTATTCTCAGGCAACTGCTTGAAGTAACAGTCCAGAAACCAAGGGAAAATAACATTTGCTCTTACTCAGCAGGCCTGCCTTTGTACAGTGACTTGACTTCTATTGTAGCAGTTCATGTCCTTACTAAAGACGCTAGTACTGCAAAGGAAGATCACAGGCCACTAGCAACATTCTCGAAGTTGTCCCTACTTCTTAGCAAACAATTATACTTCCAAAGGTCCCTTCTAGCATAAACTACTAAATAATTCACAATGAAAGTCAGAGTGCTTCAAAAAATGTAGCTTGAGTTTTTAAATGAAAAAGGTATTGTCAGTTCTTGGAATCACATGCTACATCTACTTTTTTAAATTTGACAGCCCCATTCCTTTCACTCAGCATATAAATGTTCCATTTATTCAAACATAAGCACAAGCATACAGGGACTTTTCATGGGACCACAATTTATATTTCATACATAAAAAAGAAAATTCAGTCTCATTCCCCCTTACTTTTTAGGTTCCAAACAGAAGAGACCTTCGTGTATCAATGACCTGTAAATCACACAAGTAACAAAAAATTATTCACGTTTCAGATCATTGTTTTTTAAACATGAACTTAAATCTGCAAAAACGGCGATCTTAGTGCAGATTTTCCAGTCTTTATCTATTAACCTCTAATTGAGAAGGAAAACTGTTACACCAACTGAAAAAATACAAAGTGCTGTACATTATTAATACACATCATCAAGTGATGTCCAACTTACTTTTTTTTAAACCAGAAGTACTAAAAATGTACTGTGCAGAAACTATGTAATCCTGGCTTTTAGACAGTAAAAGCATCATCCACTTTTAACTCTTTTAAATCAGGAAGCCAACTATCTTATGTAATTAAAACAATTTTTAAAATGTCCATTTTGGGAAAAAAAAAACCTAATACTGATCTGTTTGATTGGGTTGATTTGGCTACTGATTGGTAGCCAAATACTAGACAATACAAAGACTGCATCCCCTCCTAAAGTTCATTCTTTTCTTTGCTATCTGCTTACTAGTTTTATATGTAAAATTCCTAGCTGTTCATTTTCTCAGGGGAAAAAAAATACAAAAATCAACACAAATATTGTTTGTTTGTGAAAACAATGA
The DNA here is from genome assembly GCF_030936135.1 of Gavia stellata. Classification (NCBI taxonomy): domain Eukaryota; kingdom Metazoa; phylum Chordata; class Aves; order Gaviiformes; family Gaviidae; genus Gavia; species Gavia stellata. The sequence continues at coordinate 42,722,084 of NC_082598.1, forward strand.
GAAAAAAATGACAGAACAATAAATGGTCATACAGAAGTTTTTAATGTTTGATTAAATCATCACAGTAATCAGAATTTTTACTGTAATGATATGCAGCTCTACCACACTATTATAAATAAAAACATTAAGATCAATATTAAATACAGCTCTAGGCAACATCACAGATTAACAAAGAATGCATTCTTCATGAACCAGGAACTGAATGGTTTAAAAAAAAAAAACAAAAAACCGCTGACACTTTCCCCCTCCCATCCCCCACATTTTTTTCAAATTACTAATTTGAGTAAGGCGCTGGAACTTTTACGTTAGAAAATTTTTGTTGCACAGCGCAGGCACACGTACTTCATTATCAGAACCTCCAATGTGTTTTTACCAGAAGACGTTCTAAATGTCAACAGGGAAAGCACAGGTAAGAAGAGCAAACAGAGATGCACAACTTACATGCAGCACTCGGGATCCATATTGAAATTGTAAAGCACAGCAAGGGTGTGAACTGTATTTTAATTCAGACACTACAGTCTGTAGAATTAGGTGCAAGTTAATACAGTACACACAGCAGTGTTTTATAAGAACATCAGAAATGGCAGAGGTTTCAAACTGATTTACAGCTATTTTTATACGTGTAGTGGGTTTATATTCTTACACTGTAAAAAAAAAAATTAGACAACAGAAATCAGCACCACAGACAACTTCCAGAGCTGCCTTCTGTCAATGGGCCAAATCCTGCTCTTTGTGAAGTTTCTTCTGTAAAGTTTTTTCAGGCTTACGCAATGTAACGGAACAAATTTTGAACCACTTGCACTGACTTCACATGGAGGAACACAGCTAGTTGCTGCACCACCACCTGATTCCCTGTTTCAGTTCCAAACCTGTTTTTAACACAGGGGCTGATCACCATGAGCCCACCTTTCACTTTCTACTGGTTCCAGTTGCTGCAAGAGATGAGATGATGAGATGTAGATGGCAGTTTTATACTCGGAAAAAAGGGTAAAAGATCAGCAGAGCACTTGAGCACAGGCATTATTTTGGAGCTTGCCAAAAGTACCAGAATTGCGTTTCAGTATGTTACTGTACCTAAGATAAAATCATACTGAGTACTTCGCAAATAAAGACATTTGAGGTAACTGTGATGAATGCCTTAGAGATACCTCAGATTATTATTTTAGACTTTTACCATTTATATTTTTGCAGTCTTGTGGGCATAATTTTTCAAAGGAAACTTTATTGAACCCCGTATTATAAAGCATTATTTTTTTCAGCCAGATTTCTTAATTTTTTTCCTACCAACTTTAGGCTTATAGCATATTGCCTTTTCTCCTCTGCATGTGTTTGTGGTGGTGGTGGCTTGATAAAATGAATATGAAACAAATTAATCTAGTGACTGGAAAGAAAAAAGTAAGGAAGTTAGGGATCTGTGAGTTCACCTGCTAGTGTGTGTGTTGCTGCTGAATTTTAAACTCCCGCCAAAGTTTCAAGTACTGGATTCTATTCTGCCCTGCTGCTCATCATCTGTGGCTACATATCATTTACACCTCTATTATGGTTGGAAAAAGAAAAAAAAAAGTCAAAAGCAATCTAATAATTATAGTTGCTTTCTTCCTATTATTTTTAAAACCCTGCAGTTTTTTTAAATAAAATTTTAATATTACTGTTCCAGTTATCTGCTAGTAAAGGAAAAAGGAAATCTCAAGGTAACGGCAGTGAAAGTTACATTTGAAAATGATCTTATATGCATGTTGGATCATAAAGAAACCATGTTTAAACCCTTCATCTAGTTGTAAACATTTGCTAATCCTCTGTTACTTGCAGAGGATTATGAATTATTCTATAAAATCACATTAAAAAGGTAGTTAGTTATGTGAGATATTAACTGATTAATATTTAATATATTTTTAATCCATACAAATATAAATAAAGAATGGTAAAACTTCAAGAAAAATAATATACATTTAGTGCAAGTTATGAGTTACATTTCTTCCTACCATGTCAGCAGTGGAACGTCTTTTGTGGAGAAGAAAAAATAAAAAGGACCGTTCTCAAATTTTACAGGGGGGGGGAAAAGATCTCCAGTGTTATAGCATGCAATTTTTACCAGATACACATATACAGAATTGTTCCAGCTCTTAACTAGTAGAATAGCAGTATTTTTCCTTATACTGCACAACATTGGTATATATCATAGTGTTTTCAATAATACAAAAATTGCATAAGACCAGGTCACATTATTGATATTTTCTGCAGCAAAAACAGTATTTTTCTTTGAAACACTAGTTTCATCTGGTTTTAAATTTTCTCATACTACAACAGCACATGGGTTGAAAGAAGTCTCGCATGGTTCTTGCAAGGTATCACCTGTTCAATCTGTTTTTGTCGCAGTGGATCTGTACTGCCCCAAGCATTTCATGATGTACAAACTTACACGTTTAATGGCACAAGAAAAACCTCCCTTCTTGTGATAAAACCTCAGTAACTCACAGTACATCTCAATATGAGAAACAACTGCTTCAAAAGGGCACGCCAATTTTAGAGAGGCTTTGTTACGGCTCAGGAGAGAGAGAAATAAAGCTCTTCTGGAATGTACAAAGGTGATGTGTAATAATTATACATGTCATGAGTTAACACAACAGTTTTCAATGGTAAAAAGGGCAAGACCTTTCAGTCTCCGCACGATGGCTCAATTCAGAATGATCCCTCCAGAAACAGGGACTAATAACACATCTCTCCAATGCTGAAGTACCAGGCTGGGGCTGGAGAATTGCGCCACCTCGCACAGCTCACCCACTGCACTATCATGGCAGACCTGACGTCTCGGGACGCATCCAGTGCAGCACAGCAGCTCTCCCTTCCCACGCTCCCAGCAGCCTTCCTCCTCGCCACATACTCCCCCAGACCAACTCCTGATTTCCAGCAGCACTGTTATGCAAAAACCCAGCTCTCGTCTCTGATTTTAGAAGTATCCCCCACACTAAAGTGTTGTGCTATTCAACAAATGAACCTCCTCTTCCGTTTCCTCTCTCTCCTCAGCTATGGGTTTCAGTTGAACATTATTGAGGCGGGGTCTTGGTTTGCCGTCTGGGCCATATGACGGAGGATATCTTTTTTTGTTATAATGCCAAGGAGGCGCCTGAAAAGGATAAATGGAAGATCAATATTAATCCAAGCAGGAAAATAATAAAGCAGAACAAATCTGTAGCCAAGTCCTTTTTGTTGACAGGAATAGAGCAAAAGTAAACAGCCCAATTGTCTTATTTAAACAAAAACATTTTATTAATCAAAATATTGAGGAACCACCGGTTTGTTAAAAGACAGCAATGCTGAGACACCATATCAGATGGTCTCTGACAGCTGTAGTCCATTTTAATGAAATACAAGTAATACAAGTAGAGCCCATGACAATTTTTATTTAACTTTTTCTTTCTACAAAAACGAAATTTCGATTAGCGTATGCCAACAAAAAAGTAACAAAGAGGGACAAAGAAAAAAGAGGTATGAAAAAGAAGTGATATTGATCCCATTTCATAAGGGAGGCATGTTCCAACCTAGCCATCAGAAGTGACATACCGCTTGATGGCCCAAAATCCTGACAGCAAATCAAACTCCCCTTCCCTCCATTTTTAAATCGCAAGGATACTTCCAGTCTGACGCACTGGCTCAGGCTGAACGTATTCATAGGAGCACACTGTATTGGCCATGAAACTTTTGTCAAATAAACAACAGTTAACTAGTTTTTCAAGTTCACAGCTTTAGAAAATAAATTGTGAACAATAAAAGAAAATTTTCATTTTCCAATTTAGATACTGTGCTCTTATGACAGGGTCTTCATGGCTTTTAAAATTGTAATTCTGCAAAGTATCAAGAAGGGTGAGACTGTCAAAAGGATAATATCACAGGAGAAGCAAAGAGCAGAATGAATGAGCTGCTGCCCTTGTTATTCTGGTTAGTACATTTCGTTTTGTCTTATTAAAGGACGCATGAAATACTTGTGAAATATTAGCATAAAATGAGAACAAAATTAGCATGTTTTGTACATAAGCAGCTAAACTTGGTGGGTAGGTTTAGCAGAGATGTAACTAGTAACCCATGTCCAAATTAAGACAAAGTCTACCTTCTATCTAAGGTTAGTTCACAACATCATGGTTAAAACAACAGTATCTAGATTCTGAAGTCAATAGTCAACTTACTAGCATGCCACTTAGTGGCTTAGGATATCACTGAACATTTCATAAAGGAGTACATTAATTGCTGTAGGTAACAGCAGCAGAATCACAGGACTTTACATAAAATCACAGGACTAAAATAAGAGTACTTGTAAAAAATCATCTTGATAAAGGGGGATTACAGGGACGATCTAATGCTGCGATACACTAAAAACATGCTTGGCTTTGCTTCTCAAAAGACATGATGCTTACTTTATTATTTAACAGCTATTTAAAGCTGTCAATATCAGAAAAAGAAATTGGCATATATGAAAAACTTCATTTGCATTAGGAGGGGGAAAAGTATTCCTAGCTGCGTGCTTTCCCACCTGGGGAAATCAGCAGATCAACTAGATGGATCTATGTGATCTCAGGAACAAAAATATCAGAAAGTTTATTGTTTACTTTCCTTTAATGTTGTGACTAACAGTATGTCCATATTAACAGCTTAATTTCTACAAAAGGATTTTGCACATATTTTTTTAGGGTTTAATACAAATTTTTAGCATAAGATTATTTCATTGTTCAGCCGATGTCTTAAAAGCCCTGAACAGTTCACAAGTTTCATGCTTCCTGACTTCTAATGTGTCTAATTATGAGATCTGATATATCTAATCACCAAGGGTTCGACGTGTTGCTTTAGTTGCTCGAGATGCTCTAATATGTTCTTCTTTGTGATGATCCCCAAGACAATCCTGAAACAGATCATGTTATGCTAATAACTGTGTGTGAAATCAAATAAAAAAAAGTTCTAATCATAATGAAAAAGGATTAGAGAAAAACTTAAAAAAAAAAAAAAATGGTTGCAGGAAAGCTAATGAGATAATTAAATGAAAAATGATTTCAACGTCAGCACCCTTTCCCAGACATTGCCTTTTTAATTTTTCTCCCAAAATGCTGAACACAATTGGATCTGCAATCACCCCAGAGCAGTATGTTTCTCATATCAAGTACACGTCAGGGAAGCACACTTCATCCCTTCATGTCTCTTCAGGTTTTAGAGGCGCTGAAACTAGAATCTACTTCATTTCCTTTTTTTAATAGTTATTTCTCCTCACACATACAGATCATTATTCACGTTTTAACAAGCCACAGTAGATGAACAAAGTAATAACTATGTAAAGTCATAGCAATTGAGGTTTGAAGCTGCACTATAGAGCAGGGTTATCTGGTGACCCTAAAAACTGACAAATATCTCATTCATGACAGTATAAATCAAGAGCAACTCCCTGAAATGGATATTCTGGTACAAATTAGGAAGAGCGAGGCTCAGTCTTTATATATCTCTATGTTTGTCCTCAGCACCAATTTCTGCAGTTTCTATTCAAATCTGGATTGCAACCAGTGAGTTGATGTGTGTCTTTATGCAGATATATTCAATTTGCAGGAAATTTGCTGAAATATAGATTAGTCCTTGATGTCCACATGGCTATATGCCATGGCTAAATACCAAAAGTACTAGTATTTACTATCTGATCTTGTTGTAATGGACGGTGTGCTCACAGAATATCACAAATTTGTAAACTGAAGTAGGACAACAAATATGAATGTCTGAAAACAGTGAATTATTAAAGCCATCCATACTTGCTGCTACTTTATCAGAAAATAGTTAAAAAATTATAGTACAGTTTGACATAGCTTTGCACGATTAAGCTTTAAGTCGATTTTGACATCAATGTCAATGTTTCAGCACTCAACCACAACAGAAACTAAGAAAAAAAATCATCATAGTAAATATTCTTCATTGAAGTTTTATCAATTCAAATTTCTGTCCCCAAAACAAGAATAATTGCATGCCTGCACTGACTTCTAAGTGTCAGATCACGATGTCCTTTCCCCATCAGAAAAAGGTTTTTAAAGTAATTTATGCTTCTGAAAACGTCTACTCACTGTTCAATACAGGGATGCATTGAAGAAAAAAAAGTAGCACATTTAAAATAAATTTCTTTTAAAATACATTTGAAAAAATAAACTTGGAAACCAATACGATACTTAAGTATTTGCCAGTCAGAGCAGCAGTCCTTTTGCAGACAGCAAAACAAAGCAAGTCCCACCCATATTTCAGGTTTCTTGGGGTTTGTCCAATGGACATTGATCCTAAATAACATGGATTAGCAGACAATGTTTCACTCCCCAGGTGCCTTAAAAGACATGCTAAAGAGAAAGAAAGATGCTATGGTAGCAGCTGCAATGTTGTGTGTCAAGTGTTTAACGCGAGATACAGGAAAGCAGAATGTTAAAGGAACAGCTATACGGAAAAAGATCATGTAAAAAAAGGAGTAGTTTAGGTAAGAGGCAATTATAATGAACATTTATGTTTCCATGCCTAGGGCTGATTTATTTAGTGGGTAATTACATGATGACTCCCTATAGTCGCATTTACAAACATTCTAAATCTTAAAATTACTTTCTTTAAATATTTTGAAGTGTAGAAACAAGGGTTGCAGATTGAAGTTCCAGAACTAGTAGCAGTTATTTAGTTGTTAGCATTCCAAAAACAAGAGCTTGGTGGTAATCGCCATCATGAAACTCCGGAAGAGGAGATATTGCCTGGATCATTTTCTCCCTTACTTTTTATGAACCCAGATATTTGTGATGTTGAATAGCTGATACATTGCCCATTGCCAGAACGTATATAAGAATGAAGAAATACAGGCCTTAGACTGTGCACCGCAAAAGACTAAATTTTTGCGAGACAAGTTGTGTCTCCTGCACATGCAAGTTGCACACACAAAACTTGCTGAATGAGAGCTAATTTTTAAAAGAACATCTTAAAATGACTGAAATCACCTGCTGCTCACTTGGAATACAAGAGAAGAATAAGAACTTAAGAGAGGTGCCACAGCACAGCACCTTCTTAATGAATAATTAGGGTCCTCAGTTGCAGTACCAAACTTAGGGGTTCAAATACCATGATCCTGGAATACATCCTGGTTCAAACACTCTGATCCTGGAAGTGAAAATTACTGTTTCTAACAAAACAAACAGCACTGCTGCTACTTTACTCACCCATTGTGTGTTACAAGGCACTGCCTCAGACCCAGCTTCCGGAATATATCCACCACTATTTCCATTGGTGTGTGGTCTGTCACGGTGAAAGGGCTCATATCAAGTATGCTTCTAAGCTTCAAAGGTCGAGGGCTTTCTGCTGGAAGCGATGGGGTATGCTGGGCAAAACAGACCCTGGAACTGCCAACAATCCCTTCCTGCTTCTTTCTAGCACTTTCTTTAAGAAAAAAGGTGGGGGAGGGGGAACATCAGAGGAGAAAGAATTTACATTCTTGGAGTAAGGTAAGTTAGTGCAAACAGACATTATCAATCAACATTACCAGACTGAGATGTTATTCTCTAGATGCTGATATTCTGATATATGCTATTTTGACGTGTTTCCATAGCCACTGCTTTATCCTTAAGAAGTGTTTGTGCAGAAATCACAAAAGCCATCTACCATACAGCTTTAGCCATTCTTCAGCTACTACCTTTCTCACTCCAATAAATAACTTTTATTTACCATAAAGAGGTGGAAAGACTTAAAAATTACCATACAGGAAGCACAGAGACAGCTGCTGAAAAAACTGTCAAGGGGAATGCCAATCTCAGTTGACAGCTCCCCCGTCATGACTCCAATGGCTGTAATTATTGTTGGTCTGAAACCAAAGAACTAATTTCTGATCACTCTGAAAATGCTGTCTTCTTGTTTATAATGAATTTACTTAACTGTGTGTGAACTGGATCCTCTTTGTATCTTCATCACCTTGGTGACATCAGCATCCCTCCCTGTACCCTGAACTTATTTCACACAATGACTCTCTTAAGGCAGCCAAAATCCAAGACTAAGCAACTTGCACTGTGCAATCTCAGCAGCTGAAATGAGTGTTACCTGTGAAAGTGTATTATTAGAAGAATGTTCTGCTATTCCCCCATTTACTCTTAAGTAAATGCAAACTTAAAACAGTATGATGTCTATAATAATTTCCAAGTTTTGGACATTCCTATGTATCCTACATAGTGTAATACCATAGTATACACAGTATTAAGACCACAGGCAAAGGTTTTACTGAAGTAAACAGTGTTGTGTTCATGAAGCATTTTTTAAAAAAGTTTCAGGAGACTTTTGTGTCTCTTTCTCAAGTGTCTTTTTTAAAGAAATACCTGTCAGTGTACAATCTTGCGAATTAAAAAAAAAAAAGTAGTTTAAGATGCAACTTCCGTCACTGATTTCATGCACCAAATGTTACCGTTTGTAACATTTTCTTACATAATAATGATTTTTTCCTTTGGATATGATAGTATTCTCAAAAACCACAGAATTTTTCTTGCCAGCGCACAAAGCATTGTCACAAGTATCACAAAAGTTCTATACTCACCCACAGAAAGAGGGCCTAAACAGGGCTTGCATGCTCATGTGCCCAGGGCCAAGTTTCCCATTACACAAACAAATTGAAAAACAGAAACCTAAAATACTTAATTTATCTCTCCATAATACAATCTTAGTTGTTATAACAACAGTAAATAATGTACTGTCAGAGAGAGGTACGATATATGTTTAAATTAAGAAGTGATTTGGACAGCAATTCTCACATAATCCTGCTGTTCTAAACTGAGAATTACCCAATTTTGAGGAAGAATGTTAATGTAGCGTCACTTGAGGAAAAGAGATACTAGAAAAAGCCTCAAAACAAACAAAAATATCGGACTAGATGACGTTTTGGCCTACTACAGCATAACAACTCTTGTTTTTATGACAAAGAGATTAACATTTTCTCCATTTCAGAGTCTGCTATTGAAGATAATCATATACTTCAATAAAGGAACAGACAGCCTGTACAAGGTATCTGAACCTGAAATAAGTCTAGAAACACACCGAGTAAGTTCTGTTTTAAGCTATAAGATAATTTAAATTGGCATATATAATCATGCAATACTGGAAGATAATTACCTATTGCAATAGTTAAATCTCTTCTTAGAGCAAAGCCCACTAGTCTCTGCGATTCTTTTGACATAATAACAGGAAAACCATTATAGCTGGTTTCATTGATCAGGTTTTCTATGTCTTCGACTGTCATATTATCCTGCGTCAGAACTGCTAAAGGTGGGTCACTTCTTCGAGGTCTCATAACATCAGCAGCCAGTGTTGTGTGAGTAAATTCTTCCTTTGCATCCAAGAAAGGATATCCATTCAGGCGGATGTGTGCCTCATAGATGCCTTCCCTACCAAAGGCATCTCCTACCCACTTACTGGTCATGACTGCAGCCATTAGGGGCACAATATATTCCAGCCCTCCTGTTAGCTCAAAGACAATAACTACCAGGGACACAGTCATCCTTGTCACACCACCTGCAAGAAAAATGGTAGCCTGTAACATTCTAGTATCAGATAACAATGAATTTAGAATTTCCTGCCTTCCTGTTGACAACTACAAACATAACATTGCTGTTAAGGGTCATCTGACAAACATCATTCTGTATAATACAAACAGAAGCAGACAAGAAAAATGAACACAGAACTTTTAGAAGTAAAAGTAAGCTTTAGGGAAAATTCCTAGAAAGTCAGAGAATAAAAGGGATTTGAAAAACATGTGCAGTTCTTTCATGTAAACTAAGAATAAAACTATGTATTTCTCCATACCACACCTAGGTTAAAAATACTCAGAAATGCAAGGAAATCAAGCAAGATAAGAATTTGGAAAAAGAATGGAACTAATACAAGGAAGTCACAGGTAGCAATTCAACAGCTATGTTGTCCAAAGGATTAGGAATTTAATGCCGTTGCTGAATCATAAAAGCTAAAGAGAATTCTGAGTTGATGAAATATCTTTTTTGGACAATGGGAGAAGACAGGGATTATATTTCTCTTTTGTTGGTATTCAAGATGTTTTTTCTGCCAAGGTTTCTGATGTCATATCTTCATTCAATAAAAGAATACCATCTTTCTTTCAATGAATTCCGAAGTGATTCAGATTGATCTATTAAAAGACAAAACAACCTCTCCGAAACCTAAATTTGTACCACTAGTTTATCTGGTCACTCAAATGCACTTTTCCTTAAGGAAAAGGTCTACTTTTTTGCAGAATCTGTACTAATAGCTTTTAAGTTTAATTTCTAAGGCAATGAAGTTGTAAGCTAGGACAAGACAAGACCTTCAAAAAATCTCTCCTAATTTAGGTACCCAACTTAAGCTTCCTTCCATGAAGCTGATTTTCGACAGTTTGTAAATCAGACTTGTTAAAAGTATCTCAAGCTGGACTCCTCAAATCACCAGACACTTCTGAAAGTTTTGTTTGGATTATGAGTTTCAAGAACACATTTTGCAATTCATGTAGATACGGCAGCTGATCACGTCACCTCATTGCAATAATTTCAACAGTACTTGACTCTGCAAATCCTCTACTTCATACATTTCAACAAACTGATTTTTCTGACTGATGTAGTAATGACACCTCTTGATACCAAAAACATAAAGCAAACACTACTATTTAAATTCTTTTATTTCTCATCAATTTAAATGTCACATGTTATTCCTCAAATGACAAGGATCTGGCAGTCTCGTATAGAGATGAGAATGAATTATTCTGAAGAGAGAGAAGTCCATATAAAAAGGTGTTCCAAAACCGCACACATTTATACCTCCCTTAATTTTTAATCATTATTTTGGCAGCATACAAGAAATCAGATACTTATTTACTTTGTTATATTTTAGTTACCTAAGCACGCAGCAGCACCAACCATGGCATAAAGACCAGGTGTAATACAGTCAGCTCCAACTTCACACCACTCCTTGAAAATGAACCAGTCATGATGGTAGTAAGCCAGCTGCTCCACTGCAATTCCTACAATCCTTCCTGCTATTGCTCCAATTGCCATACTAGGTATGAACAACCCAGATGGAACCTGCAACAAAACCAGAAGAACTGTTGTGACACTGATGGGAACATACCTCATGCATAGTTTTACAACAATTATTTTTTTTTGCCAAAAGAGATGCAAGTGCTCACGTTGTCATGTTTTTAACATTGCAAGGTTAGTAAAACTTAACACAATGCTATTGATACCTTTGATCAACCTGGTTAGCTGAATCCATTTTATGAGCATGTTTGGTTATATTTTACTGTATTTAAGAGCAAATCTATCACCAATACAGGACCACAAACTAGACTCTCGGTGCGAACAGCACAATTTTTACCATGTATGTGTCCAATCTGAGCTGCACTACTAGTACTGAAAAATCTTCCTTAGTATTTCCCATCTCCCTTATTACTTCATGTTCCTCTGAGTCAACATTCGCATACTAAACAAGCTTTGCATATAGGACTGCCTTCCCAGACTGCTTCCTAACACTGCTATAAATTAGATGGCCAGCTAAACAGGTGATCTTTAAAAGAAGCTTTGCTCACTGTATTGCAGTTTCCCATACAAAGTTGTGTATATAGAATGCTAAATACACTAACCAGAGAAAAAGGCAGGACAAATCCCATTGCAAAAAGTAAGAAAGACATTACTGTAAAGAAAAGTTCCTACTGTAATTTTAGTTATTTAAACTGTTTTTCTGTTATTAACTAAAACCTGAAAAGACCACATAACCCTGTCATACGAACATGGCTTATTAAAATACTACTGCAAGTCTTGCTTTTATCATCAGCTTCATAAGGAGTAAGGATTCATCTCAGAAACTGCTGTTGTGTGTCTTTTCTCCTCCTTAGGAAGTTAATCATCTTTTCGAAAAACTTACTGGTGTCTAGATGTCTCATTAAACTGGAAATGCCCGCTGCTTCTCCTCATAGCAGTTGTCAGTATCAAAATATTTTCTACCGTGACTGAGGTACAGATCTGACTACAAATAAGTAGTAGAATTTTTACTTTTTGTCTAAATGCACCTACACCCATCTTGTCATAATAACGTCATTAAAAAATTGCACTCCTGGTGTAATTTAATAATTTTTTTCCACTGTGCAGCTGTGAAATTTCAATACTGTGCATTTCCAAACTATAGATTTTGCCATGTAATGCAACGGCTGGTGCAGAACTGTATTCCAGAATCTATTTGCATCATTATGATCATTATTATTATTACTATGGCTAATATTTATGGTTGCAAAGATGATTTCTAACAGACAAACCAAGGACAAACAAACATAGCAAACTTTGTGTTTCAAGGCCAGCAGCACAGGTTTTGGGGAAAAAGTTTAATAATCCTTCATTCCCAGCCTGAATTACCTAATATTTCAGTGTTGATAGAGGTAACTATTCAATGCTATCATTTAATGTACTATCCAAATTGTGCATTTATACCACTACTGTTATTTCCCACAATTAATCATGCATCTAAACCACTTTCTAACTGTTAAAATCAAAATTTTTTCCTGAGTGAAATTCTTTCTTAGTGAACAGTTCAAGAGCACCCTGAAAAAATAACATTTCAGATCTAAAAGTAATTGAATAAATCTTTGAAACTGCCTCAGATTCTAATCTGCTACAGCAGTATGCCACAGAAATTCAGTCTCAACATGGAAATTACATCCAAATTGCTTCTGGTCCTTTGTTAACATAACTTTTTCAGGCATCTAGCTCCTTCTCTTCTTTCCATCACATGTGGATAATGGTTACAAGTCTAATTGTAATTATGACTTTACAGCTGCATTTGTTTGCATAAGCCTCTGAATCACAAGTCACAAAGTGGAGAGGAACCTTCACTGAGAAGGAACAAGGAAAATTAGTTAGGTTCTACCTTGTTTTAGCTTTCTTCTCCAGTGCATGCCAGCCAAACTCAAGTTAAACTACAGAGGAAAAGATTTATTCTGTGGTAGGTATATCATCTTTGAAACAAGCAAGGAAATCAGGATATGGGTGCAACTTTCCACTTCTTTGATAGTGCAGTTAGTTGCACACCAGCCAGGTTCTGAGGCAAAGCTGTAATCCCACCCCAACTGTTGATCATCAGCATTTAGACACAGTAACGAGTCTACTGATAATAAGCAGTACAGTATATGTACAAAAGCCTGAAAGGAAAGAAACAAAACCAACCAACCAACCAACAAAACTAACACCCCACAAACCACTGCCAAATCAGCTTCCTGGTGATCTTTGTTCATGGCAGTAAGGGCAGCAGGAATCACCATGCCCCACAGGCAGCAGCTAAGTTGCTTTGCTTACCTTACAGGAAAACAGTTCCTGTGCACAGCTTGCACATGGCTACAGCTCCAGGAACAGACCTGGAGAGCCCAGAGGATCCTTAATAATGATTTAAATGACAAAGTTGTCTTTTTTTTTTTTTTTTGCTTAATTTTGAATTTTCTCCTCCTTTCCTAGAAATAAAGCTTAAAATGCAAATAAATATAACATTAAAGTGACATCCCCTTCTCCAGATCTCCAGATACTGGCCGACATTCTAACCAGCCATATGCTTTAAAGCCTCAGAGAAATATATGTAGCACAGTCCCATCAATGACAACAGCATGACTCCTTGCCTATTGGCAAAGTGATAAATACATCCTTACAACTTCACAAAAATATTTCCACCAAATTGCAGATGCTGAAGTTATGAGGAAATGAACCAAAACCACATGAAATGTAAGCTCTACGCTTCTCTAATCTAGTGAATTCTAATACACAATGTGTGATCCTATGGTGACAATCCCATGAGAAAGAGCCAGATGCACACAAACACATGAATGGCAAGAAATGTTATAATGCTTAGTAAGGCCTAGCCCTAGATATAAGTGAAATGCAGTAAGTGAACACAAGATTGGAGTGGTCATCTTATAGAATAATGTCTGAAATTTTGACCTGTGGAACACTAGCATTTGAAATACACACAATGCATTTCTCTTACCCATCAACCAATATACAGAAAATAACTTCAAATAACAGACTGCAACATCTTCTAAAATATCAATATGTGAGAAACACAGCACGATATTGTTCTATCAATTCCAGAATGACAGAATAGTTGAGGTTGCACGTAACCACTCCAGATTGTGTAGTGCAACACCTCTGCTCAAGCACAGTCAACTACAGCAGGTTGCCCAGGACTGCATTCAGTCAGGTTTTGAGTTATCTCCAAGGCTGGAGACTCCACAAGTTCTTTGGACGACCTATTCCAGTGTTCAACCACTCTCACGGTAAAGAAGTGTTTTCTTATGCATGCAGTTACATAGAACAGCAACATTAAAGTTAAAGCCTGTTTAAACACAAATCCTGCTTAGTGAACATTCTACAATATGTTTGTGTTAAGACACGTTTGATAATGATACAGTTGCAAAAAACTATGAAGGGAGCCTGACAAGACAGAAAATGGTGACAGCATGACAGTTCTATCTCATTCAGAAAACAGCCACAGGTTGCAGAGAAGCTGAAGAGAGCTCCAAAACAGATTTATGAAATGACCAGGAAAGACAAGTGATTGTTATTAATTATAATTATTTAAATAATTATTAATTAATTAATTATGCTGCTTTGTAATGGAGAAGACATTTCCATTACAGTCACATGAACAAAGCCCACTTTCTAGTCATGATATGCAATACTGGAAATTTCAGGAAAGAAATCATCATTGGCTCCCTTTGACAGTCTGCAGTAATTACATTTATGTGATAAATGCAGAAAGCAGATTAAAAAAAACCCTACAAGTTGTTCAAGAGGTACAGTCTTTTCTTCTTCCACGTAACAGGACTAGGCAACCTGAGTGGTTATGTTTGAACTCAGCTGAACTCAGCTCTTAGAAATTTTAGAATCATCCTTATTGCTGAATCAGGTCCATACAAACAACCATCCACCCACGCAGTTACTGTTCCCTATTAAATTAAGCACGTGTTTCTATTCAGCTGAAAAAACGTTAGTTTGAATTTAATTAAACTTAATACTGTTTTCTACAAGAATTGCTTACTAATCAGCAGAAAAAGACCCTTTTTTTAAAAGAACTACACATGAAAAAAACAAACAAAAAAAACCCCAACCCCCAAAGCTGCTAGCTTTGAGAGATGGAAAATGAGAAAGGCAGTAATTAAACAATCACAGCAGATGACGCAGCCACTGCATTCACACTTACCTTGATACCAAAGGTGAAGACTGTCATGATTATTTTAAATATGAGTGCTAAACACAACTGCCATATAGCTGAATAGACTCCAGTGCCTGCTGGACGGTCAGGAATATCATCTACTATTTTGCTCGCATTCATATCGTTTCTGTAGTCACAGAGGGAGGAGGATTCTAATGGCCCACAGTCTGTGAAGAGCTCTTTAATAAGCTCACTGGTGTTTAGCCTTGTATATGGATTAGGAAATGCAATGACAGCTGTTATTGCTGCAACAATAATAACCTCCAGGACAGGATACTTCCCAAATTTTGTAGATTTGCGTCGACGACACCATGCGATGTTTGCTCGGATGAAAAATGCTCCCCAGAGCCCACCAAATACTCCCAGAAGAATAAAAGGAAGCAGTTCAAAAAGGTACCAAGGAGTGTGATATTCCACATAAAAAAGAACTAGGCGGCTATTACCAAAAGGGTTGATGGACCTTAAAACAAATGCAGCTACTAAAGCAGCAAAAAATGATCTCCATAAAGTTTTCAGTGGGAAATAGTAACTGACCTGTAAAAGGCAATATATGAGAACTATTAGAGATACAATTAAAAATACTGAAAAGACTGTTTTATGCACTGTGTTACAACACTGCTGCTCACATGATACATGCTAAAAAAAAAAAAGTACTCTTACATTACCAGTATTATTTCTGTCACTTGGAGCACTGGCGCTCCAGCACATACTACGTTTTTATAAAGCTCTACAACAATTCATATTTGTAGAATCACAAAATGGTTGGGGTTGCAAGAGACCTTAAAGATCATTTAGTTCCAACCCCCTGCCATGGGCAGGGACACCTTCCACTAGCCCAGGCTGCTCAAAGCCCCATCCAACCTGGGCTTGAACAATTCCAGGGATGGGGCATCCACAACTTCTCTGGGCAGCCTGTTCCAGTGCCTCACCACCCTCATGGTGAAGAATTTCTTCCTAATATCTAATCTCAGTCTACCCTCTTTCAGCTTAAAGTCATTACCCCTTGTCCTATCACTACATGCCCTTGTAAGAAGTCCCTCTCCAGCTTTCCTGTAGACCCCCTTCAGGTACTGGAAGGCTGCTGTAAGGTCTCCCCGGAGCCTTCTCTTCTCCAGACTGAACAACCCCAACTCTCTCAGCCTGTCCTCACAGCAGAGGTACTCCAGCCCTCTGATCATCTTCGTGGTCCTCCTCTGGACTCATTCCAACAGGTCCACGTCCTTCTTATGTTGGGGGCCCCAGAGCTGAACGCTGTACTCCAGGTGGGGTCTCATGAGAGCGGAGTACAGGGGGAGAATCAGTTTTAAATAGAATAGTAAAGCAGTATTGAAACCACTGCTTTTTTAAGACTGTCAGGAAATAATGCATAGTAATTTATGTTTAAAAGCTTCCCTGTTTATACGTATCTCTTTTTAGCATTCATAAGAATCAGACTATGTACTAGCTGTTCTCTAAAATTTCCTGCTAATACTGTGTCATTTCCATTCAACCTACATTGAAAGGTTTCTGGCAGATGTGCTATTTTTATGAAGTATGATTAAAACAAACATTCCTCAAAACAGACCATGCAATTTCATACTTAAGCACCACATAGCCTGATTTGAATTTCAAGAGAGTTGTCTTCTGAGTTTTTTTGGAATTTTTTTGGCAACAAAGGAATTCCTCAAAATCCCCTAATGATATAGCAAAATTATACAAGAAAGAATATTTTGCTTCCTTTTTTCAATTCAGATTTTTAGATTTTTAGGTTTTTAAAAAATGCTAATGATCTAAGTAACATTCTTACGTATTTTGAAAACAACTAATGAAAACTAATTTAATATGAAACATTTCTTGGAGAAGAGAGTTTGGTTGCCTTGGAGGTCAGTTTTATAGCATATTTGCTGTTTTAATAATTAACATATTTAATTGTGTTTAGTGTCTGAAACTTTAAGAAAAGTAATGTTTAAAAACTTGCTTCACAAAACTGTCAAATAGGTTTCTAAAGCCTCTTTCAGAATTTAAAAAAAAAGCCCAATTTTTTAAAATTTTTTTTTAGCATAGACTCTTAGAGTGAAAAACTGCTGTATGTCTATCTGTATTAAACTGCAATTATTAACTGACTCAGCACGTCTCTAGAAAAATATAACTGAGAATAAAGCAAAGCCGACATCCATCCAAAGAAAAGAAAAAATATCTTTAGGAGTTGGCCAGTGACAGGACTCTTGACTTTGAAATATGGGCCCAAAGATAATTTCCTTCTTAGGACAGACTCTGCAGCTTAAAGGAGTCTAACATTATTCATGCTAAAATAATTATTTTTAATACCTATCCTTCAGTGCCATCTCTTGACATACCTCCTCCAGACTGAAAAGGACTCCACCAATTGGGGCACCAAAGGCTACAGATACTCCTGCTGCTGAGGCAGCTGACAACACCTGGAAAAGAACAATGGTGATGGGGTTTTTTTGCAGTCTGTGATATGCTTTAAACATGAAGAATGGAATCTCATTACAGTTACCAGTTTCTTCTACGTTTCTATCAAGAACACACAGACTTGCTAACAGAAAAGCATCATCAGGGTATCAGAATGCTTATAAAATGTGGCCAGAGGCCACAGCAGCCACCGACCAGGGACTAGCCATGACTATGCCAAGGATGCTGCTCAAAGCCTCCCCAGCGAAGCACCCAAAGGAGTCTGGGCTTCACTATGAAGCTGCTGATATCTCATTTTCAAGAAATTGTAGTAAGCTTTCTCTGTGTTAGATGTGCGTGGCGGAGAAGTCCACCAATCACAAATGTAATTCAAGGGAGAAAAAAAATCAATGACAGACTACATAGCTTTTATATCAGTCCTGGAGATTTGTGCTCAGTAGTCTTCAAGCAAAAACCTGCAAAAAGATCTGAGGTGAACTGAGATTAAGGGAGAGATTAAGAGGAACTGAAGCAGCAGCTGGTCCTACAGCATCATGGATGAATTATGTTCAATATACGAGGATGGTTAAAGTGCATGCTAATTGTAACAATACTGGACAAATCCCTTGCAAGAACACTGACCCCGAGGTAGTAGCCCATACACACCTGTGGAAGAATAAACAGAGAAACTCAAACAATTATTACATTATTCTGAGATAAGCAGCTAAACCACAGGTAAGAAACAATTTAAGAATACACAGTTTTAAAATACGAAGTGAACCCGAATTTCCCACTTGCAGTCTCCTCCTAGAAGTTCAGCCTGAGAACTGAAGCACAGTTGGGATGACACCCTTTTTTATTTTACAGTACGAAAATTTTATTGAATTAATAAGATTGTTAAATTTTGCTACTCTCTGTGACTATACTTGCTTTCATTAGCACGGCACTCTCTATAGGGTTTACGTGACAAGGTTTTGGTAGCAGGGGGCTGCAGGGGTAGCTTCTGTGAGAAGACATCAGAGGCTACGCTCACGCACAATAGAGCCAGTTCCAGCTGGATCCAAAACGGACCCAACACTGCCCAAAGCTGAGCCCATCAGTGATGGTGGTGGTGCCTCTCTTGATAAGATACTTAAGAAAGGGTAAAAAGCACTGCACAGCAGCTGTGGCAGAAAGGAGTGAGAAAAATGTAAGAAAAACAGCCCTGCAGACACCAAGGTCAGTGAAGGAGGGGGAGGAGGTGCTCCAGGTGCCGGAGCAGAGATTCCTCTGCAGCCCGTGGAGAAGACCATGGTGAGGCAGGCTCTACCCCTGCAGCCCATGGAGGACCATGACAGGGTGGATCTCCACCCTGCAACCTGTGGAGGACACCACGCTGGAGCGTGGATATGCCCTGAAGGAAGGAAGCTGCAGCCTGTGGAGAGCCCACGGCAGAGCAGGCTCCTGGCAGGAGCCACGGCCTGTGGAGAGGAGCCCACGCAAAAGCAGGTTTTCTGGCAGGAACTGCAGCCTGTGGGGGATCCAGGCTGGAGCAGTCCGTTCCTGAAGGACTGCACCCTGTGGAAAGGACCCAGGCTGAAGGAGTTCGTGAAGGACTGTCTCCCATGGGTAGGACCCCACGCTGGAGCAGGGGAAGAGCACGAGGAGGAAGGAGCTGCACAGACAAAGCGTTACAAACTGACTGCAGCCCCCATTCCCCATCCCCTTGTGCTACTTTGGGATAGAAGAGTCAGGCGTGAAGTTGAGCCTGGGAAGAAGAGAAAGTTGGGGCAAGGTGTTTTTAGTTTTATTTCTCGCTATACTACTCCGTTATTAATTGGCAATAAAGTAATCTTTCTCAAGTCTAGTCTGTTTTGCCTGTGATGGTAATTGGCGAGTGATGTCCCTGTCCTTATCTTGACCCATGAGCTTTTCATCTTATTTTCTCCTGCTGTCTTGCTGAGGAGGAGGGGTGAGAGAGTGGCTTGGTGGGCACCAAGGCTAACCCACCACACTCTCGCTAACAACAACAAACTGAAATAGAGCTGAAACACCGTTGTCAATAAACCTTTTCCAGGAATACTTTGTTCATGGATTGAAAAGTCCTCTGCTGTCCTCACAACTAAAGACACTCATCAATTACCAAAATGTAGAGCCAAGAACAGAAAGAATTTAAGTAAAATCAAATTATTTCTGAGGTGGGAGAAATGCAACCTTAGTCTGATA
This sequence comes from Gavia stellata, assembly GCF_030936135.1. NCBI lineage: Eukaryota > Metazoa > Chordata > Aves > Gaviiformes > Gaviidae > Gavia > Gavia stellata. Next base: position 42,741,935 of record NC_082598.1, read on the forward strand.
TGGAAACAATTTACCTTGGAGAATGCTAGGGATAATACATTGTTCTTAACACAATAAATAACATTGATAATCCAAGCCTAAACATTGTCCAAGAGAACAAATATCATCTTTTAAACATAGGTGTAAATTCATGGATATTCAATACATTCTAAAAACACTTTTGCAAGAACTTACCTCTCTTTTTTTAGCTTCATTTGTGCTGTATTTTGGAAAGAGGTAGGAAAAAATATTCCCACAGCAGCAGGCAACATGTACCAAGGGACCTTCTTTTCCTAAACTCAAACCTGATGCAACAGCCAAGACTAAAGTAATGGTTTTTATCATCAAAGTCCACTTCCCCAAGTAACCTCTGATGATGAAGCCACTCAAAATAGTTTTTATCTGGAAGAAAGAAAAAATAATATATATTACTGAATTCTCCTTTCTTCAGAAAACAATTACTTTTATCATTTTAGCTGCATAACTTCAAAAACAACCTTTTCAAATGACTAACTTTAGCACACTTTAAAACATGTATTGTTCAGATTGGTACACTAAGTCCATCTGGTTGCCATAGGCCTTCCATTTGCAACTTACTCTTGAACACTGGACAATAACGTACAACAACATTATCAATTACATTCAGTAGAAAATTAATCTGCAGTATCTTCTAAGACTGCATTCATTGGTTTATGATGTACATTATCAAGTGAAAGTCAGAAAACTCCCAAAGGAAAAATAAACCTGCAAAAACTATACTCAAGGTCATCTAATGTAGTAATATCACATTTGCATCAATTTTACCCCTCTCTGTTTTCTCCTATGTTTTACCATCTCTACATAAAAATTTAACAGTAGATTCCTTGATGGAAAACATCAGCCTTTTTCCACTACAAAAGATGTGCCACTTGCTTAAGGTATTACTTTGCCTAACAGTGTCATATTATTAGCCTGGAAAATATGCCCATATATAGGAAATTATATAGTTATCGTAGGAAAGGACAACATGTCTATAAATAAGATGTACACACAACACTGGGCAGCTGTGTCTCGAAAGTAAAGGTTAGCTAAATTTGGAAACCAATTTAGGATGAAATCTCTTCTGGAATAATGGCACAGAACTACTCCAGGCTCATTCAGAGGCAGGATTTGTCCTTCAGCTTCTACAATACACACACATAAAGAAATATTTACAGAATGGAGAAATGAGACTGACCAGACTTTGTCTTTGAGTTCTTCCCTCCCATTCTGTGTATAATAGCAGACAGCAGTTGTAAAAAGAACGAGTTTTTGAGGATATTACACATTTTTCTTTGTGACTGTTTGGTGGTTTGTGCTAGTTAAGGCAATTAAAGCCAGTACAACAGAAGATCAATTGCTGCATCAAAGGACCCGCATTCTGTCAATGAACCACTGCTCTCTTATCACTGTAGGGAAGGTGTGGATTGGAGGGAGCTTTGGAAATCGCTCTTTGGAAGTCTACTGTCTTAAACTAAATGCTTCCTTAGAAAGTATTCCAGCCAGAAGCACACAGCAAAATCTACAAACTCAGGCAATGCTCTAAAATTTGGGGTATTTTTCTCAGCAACAATCAGCACAATTACATTATTTCAATTTGAATACTTGTATTAATGTATTTCATTAAAGCCACAGAGAGCTCCCTCTTGCCTTCCCCCTGACCCTGTAAGGCAGCAGGAATTTTCACATTAATGTGAAACATCTATAATGTATATATTAGTTAGACCTCACCTCAGGTATCCCTGAGCCACAGGCATAGGGTGCAAATACCTTCACCAGAGAAACTGCTAAGAAGGCAAAGCTCAAAGCCCAGAAAATGTACATTATGTAGTTCATTATGTATGAACCTGGACCCTAAAAGCAAAAACAAAAACCAAAAACGTGTCAGAATATAACATTTGATGTAGGAGCAAAATCACTACTTAAATTACCCAGAAGTACTCCTGCTGCAAGCACACACTTATGCACACGTTTTGAGGGACAGTAATTATTCCCAAGCCAAGAGAGAGTTTTGTTTGAAAAGCATAAAGTCATGACACCTCCACATCAGCAAAGATGGGGTTATACAAGGTAGAAAGTGTTCTAACACTTAACCTTAAAAAGAAAAAATAAACATAGCACACGTATTTTTTATAATAGCTATTAGCTGCAAAAATCTACTGAGTAAATCCTCTTTATTTAAAAAATTTTGTGGTAGAAAAAATAAAACCAATCTATTCTTAGTTGTCAGAGAACACCACAAATTTAATTTTTTTTTTTTATGTACAGCTATGATCAAGAATAGCAACTGTCATATTATTAACAGCTCTATACTCTCATAACTTCCTTACACCTGCAACACTCCAAGCCCCCTTGCAGTGCATGAAATGCACATTTATTACACTATAACCTATTAATCAATTCAAATGCTGAAAAATGGAGCAGATAGTAGAACCCAAATCTGTGTTTGGTACCCTAACCTTAAGACCATTATTTTCTTTCCATGTTCAGTCGAGTTGTTGAGCTAGACCATCAAAGAATGAGTATATACTTACTTCTGCTTGCCCAATTATTAGTTCTGCCCATGTTTTCCACTGCGGACATTTATCTCTCTCTTCAAATGTGGTCTCATTTGAACCCCAACAACACTGTTCATGGTTAAACCACAAAGCACTAAGACAAATGCCTTCCTTTAAGTCAGTCATCCAGTCAGCAGCAATGTCAATTAATCCTGCCAATGCCCCTGTTGTAGAAACAGTTTTGTATTAATATTCTGGTAAATAGGAATAACACACACAGCTAAAATGAAGAAATGTGCTGGTATTAATTGAAATTACAGAAACCTAAAGAAATAGACATTTAAAATATTCTTGATTTTCAGGAATATATCCTATTTGCAATATGGTAAGATTAGTACTTGCTGAAGAATCTAGTACCTTGTATATTGTCCAAGTTAAAAGCATCTTTTTTTTTCCTTTTTGCTTTTTTTCCTATGCCACAGTTCTCCAAGAGTCCACTGAAACTAAGGAGTTAAGAATCAAAAGAGGACTGATACATTTCTGTGATGAAAAATACAACAGACCTTCTGACAAAACTACACTGCCATGCCTCAGAGAACTCGAACTATTCTACCATGTTTTGTACAGAACAGCATATTTGGAGAAAATAATTCTTACCTTGCCACCAATAGTTTTAGAAGAACATAAATAAAACACGAAATAAACCCTGATGACATTCATATGATCCGTATACAAAATGACTTAATTCTGTAACTTGGTGAGCATGTAAAATTCCTACTGCAGGTAACAAACAGTATAGATACTAGGCAGTTCACAAACTCAAAGCTTAAGAGGGATTCTGTGTTGTAACTACATGTGGAAAACTTGCTGAAGAGTCCTCAAAAAAATAGGCATTACTTAGGAAATTCCTTTGAAGATTTAAAAAAAATAACTAACCTCCCCCTTTACTTTACAAAAGCAAAATAGTTTTTTATGGTAGCAGTATACTGAAAAACCACTTCTAAAATCAATATTTTTGTGAACATGTACAACTGTTGATTAGTTATAATTTACTATTTTTAAGGTATTAATCGCTACTATAAATAGCTGTCTAGAGACAGCCACAATTCACTTGTGTAAGTTGGCAGTAGAGAATTACCTCTGATTAACTAATCTATATTTACTAATCTTGACAGACCCTCAGTTTGACATCCTGGGCCAACCAAAGTGAAAGTCAAAGGCAGTATTTCTGTAGAACAAAATTTCAACCAACTTAATTAAAATACATAAACGTAAGAGATCCCCATGACTGAAATCAAGGTTGTACCATTTAAGATTCACTAGACACATAAACCAGAAAACAACTGAAACTGAAAAACCTAGGAATGTTCACGGCCAGAATTTGCTCGCTTTGCTGCTCAGAAACATAGTAAAGCAATTTTAAGACACATAGCAGCTTAGGGGGTGGAAACACAACACTGTACGTTCCCACCCAAATTATCACAAGCAATTTCCAGTAATCATAAACTCCCAGTTTGTACATTCAGAGGTATTTAAACATGCTACAAACTTTGCATATTTACTAATTTATATGTGATTTCTGAAAGTGATTATGTATATATCTAAGTAGTAATTATACAGTTACCTTGCCTTTTTGACAGGCATAGCCATACCCTGCAACTAATCCAATTTTCCTAGCATTTAATCTAAGATCTCTGTTTGATACTTTTTTGGAAAATCTGGGCACAAAGTTTCTGACTTCTTACTCCTGCACATTTTGGTCACTCCAAACTATGCTGATAGAAAGCAGCACTGCGTGACAGCGGGGCCACAAACTAGCAGGTGATTTTAGCTATAAAACACATCCTGAAATACATTAAAAAGAAAAGATAAGAGTTGAAGTAGAAGCCAACAAATTCTAGCTGTTAAAGCTAATATTTTCTGTGCAACAACCTCTAGAAAGGTATGACATACACATATAGCTAGACTTTGCTCATGTATAAACACATGCTTTACAAGGAAGTGTGTTTACCAAAACTACACATATACAAGGGCTACTTTTTGCTCCATATGCAATAAGCTAATGGGTTCAGTAAAGGTTCTAGCAAAAAAACCCAAAACAAACCCATAGCAGAAAAACCATCTAGCACAATCAATTAATGCACTTTCACAAGAAACCCTACAGGAAAAAAGCACAATTTAACAGAAAGGGAAAACACCAACCTCAATCACAGGGTTAAAGAACACTGATAGTATAGTAGGTGGAAGTTCAATAAAATCTAAGAAACTTTCACTAAATTCAGCTTTCCATTTGATTAGTATGTTTTCCATTTGATTAGTAAACCCTCCTGTCAAAACGCTAAAGCCTGTATATCAAGGTAGCCAATGTTTTCCTTCCCTCACGGAATTACGGTAGTAGTCTGAACCAGCTCTTATCCAGGTTGGTGGATAACACACAAATGAAAAGCGCAGTAACTATACTTGCTGACAAGTGTAAGAAAGAAATCCTCTGGTTTTTGACTTACCTGATGCCAAACCAGTTAGTGTGACCACTAGCCATCCTGACCATGCATCATACAAACTTTTTGTCATCTCCCATGCTGATTCTTTCTTCTTGCTGTTAATCTGCAAAGAGAAATCGTTATGTATACTTGTATGTGTTTCTGTAATGTGAATAGCAGAAAAAAAAGTAAGTATGACATACGAACTGCATGATGCAAGCTGCAGGCAAATATACCCTCTCTTTAAACTACAAGCATTCTCCTTGTATTTAGTGCTTTACATAGATAAATCAGCTTGGTTATTCAGACATCAAACAACTGACAGAGGAAAGTAAATTTGCTTAATTTAAAGAACTAAAACCCAGGAAAAGCATTATTAGGATAAATGAATACTTTGTATGATACACATCTAAAACATGTAATTGTAAAATTATTTCTCTCCTAAATCTTAAATTATTTTTTGTTGAACCTCAACACTGTAGTGTACTACTAATAAGCTATTCCATACCATTCTAATTCCTAAATTTCTATTTCAAATATAAACATCTTTCTTTTAGCCTTAGACTAAAAACCACACAAAAATAAAACAAAACCAGAAACTGGATAACTAGACTATAATATTTCTAGACAACTATTACTAATGACATCTAAAGTTATTGTACTGGAAAAACAGTAATTCTTATTTTAGCCTTGTTTATTTTGTGCATTTAGCTGAAAATTGTGCCTAACTTGTTTTATGATTAAACCTTCATTATGTAATTGGATCCTATTACGATTTTTACTTCCTGTAAAAGGAGGGAGAAAGTATGTGCAACAAACAGAAAAAAACCCCCAAACAAACCAAGAAAGCACAGTGCTAAACAAGGAAATCTAGAAAAAAATACCACCCCTAGAGCAAACAAATATATTTCATAGTTTCCTCTAGAACTGTGAGATTCTCAAACTTTTTTTTTTTTAATAAAAAAGTTGTTTCTACAGTAGCATGTCTTTCAAAACAACCATGAACTAGCACTCATTCCTTCTTCTTTCTACATCTTTGATTACACGGCCAGACAGTCTCCTATCATTCAGGGCATATTTATAAATTTCACAGTAGTTCTGTGACTATAAACTGTGAACTGTCTTGTCTGACTTTTCTGGTCTTAGACATTAAAATGAGTGACAGCTGTGAGACTTCACACTAGATAACCTATTTCCAGGTGTGATCTGCCTTGCCAGGATTTGGTCTGGCCCAGCATTCTATCCAATGGCATATCCACTAGACACTAACCTATGCATCTGCAGCGTAAAGGTGGCATTGTGTTAATTACTGCTTAGACATCAAATTATGAAATGAAGTATTACATGGAAAACACCTTCTTACTTTTCATTAAAAGTGTTCAAACAAGGTACGTGTTCTCAGATCCATTGTCCAAGGATCTCTTTTCCTTAAAAATGCACTAGATAGTGCAATTGTGGATGTTTAGTTTTTTAAACTAGTGTAAAATTATTTTGTTGACCATGTCGAAGTAAATCAGCATATACATCCTACATTTGCTTCCAGAAAGTTAAAAATAGTGTTTCCAAAGAAAGCAGAATAAAGCTACAGTGTTGTACATGAAGGAACCTCTCCCCTGACCCCTCTATACAATTACAATTAATTTTTAACTACTCATTTTGATCAGTTAAAAATATTTTAGGCAAAATCGCATCTCCAAATCTGTTCTGTTTTGAAAGTTAATTAATGTAAACATCCTAAAAGTTTGGCAGTAAGGCTCTAAATAGCGTATTTCCTCCTAAAATGCTATTAAATAAGTCTATTACATGAGTGACAGTATCTAGCATGTTACTAATACAACTTGAGTCCATTTCATGAAAGAACTCATTGCAGAGCACACTGATAAAGATGAATGGCCTGAACTTTGAAGATCTTCTGAAGAAATCAATAGAGAAGAGGAGAAAAGCAAGTTCTGTGATGCGAGAGTGGAAAGGACATTACCATACATACTGGGACTACTTTTTTGTTAAGCATATATACACTGATGTAAGTGTTTTAAATATGAGAATTTTCACTTTCCATAATCCAAACAACTGCAGCACTACTAGCAGTAGCACAGATACACTTGAGTCAGTATAAAAGCAATATACATCAGAGCTCACTTTTCTGCCCAAGTACCACCATAAGCACTATTGTACTATTACAAATATATCTACACTGGAAAATAGCCTTAAATATACTAGCATGCAAAAAAGGCAATGTAAAAATGTCATTTGGGTAACAGGGAACTATTCCTACTCTATTAAATTACTGTTTCCTTTCCGAGTTATAATAGTGTTGCAGGACTGCAGGTATCAATGCAATTGATCAATTTTTTAATAGCTTTCAAGTAGTTCTAGCTGATGTAACTACTTACAAACTTAAAGTATGCACATACTTGTATGTCTTACTAGATCAGACCTTAATTCCAACATCCAACAAAAAATACTTTCCAAGTATCATTATTTATCTCAAGTACCCGTCTATGCCTTTCTCTGTCTTTACACTTCTCTCGAACCCAGTCAATGGTATGGAAGTCATCGTATGTTCCTACTCCAGGAATTGGTTCATCCAGAAGATCCAGTAAATGTGTTGAACTGTTGATACTTCCTCCATTTGTCATTGTATAATGAGTTCCTGTGGCAGAGTAAAGACAGGAATTAATTAATTCTGCAATAAACAAAGTATTCCAATGTTCATAACACTACGGCGTATAAAATTTCTGAACAATTAAGACACTTCCCATAATATGCACATTTTACTTCATTTAAGTCTCTCAAGGTTGCATGTCACTATTTTTTTCTGTTGCTCATCTGTAGGTTACATTTGCACCTTAGTGACTTTGTACTTCCACTGGTTAAATATGAATGTACTAGTCAAATTGTTGTTCTGTTTTGTGTGCAGATGCCAGAGAAACTTCAATACAACAAAGTGGAAAAAATGAGCAGCTTCGACACACATTTAACTTGAAGTTTATTTCAGTTTATGAACTACTAGAGGAAAATCTGACTGTAAGAAAACAAAATCAGATGATTAGGTATAAAGTTCACAGCAGTTCCATAAGTTGCCAGTTCTTTTTAAATATACATACCATTGATTACCAATCTCTCCTACATGTCTAAACCAAACCTAAAATTATCAACAAATTATCAGTGCGGCTAAAAAGTACAGAAAGCCAAGCAAATACTTTTTATTTATTTATTTATTTATTTCAGTTAACTCGCAGAACAGCTCTCAGTCATGAAAAGTTGGAAATACTGTATAAAGAAAATGTTTTCTGCTAATTTGTCATCACTAGCTAGTTCCTTCACAAGCAGCTTGCATAGCAACATCCCCAACAGTATTTCTTTCAGTGATCAGAATAAGAAGAGCAAGAAGAGTACTGAGAATTTTTCTCCCTTCACAAGTGATAAAGAAAGGTTTTTTTAAGCTTTCAAATGTCATCAGTTCTGTAATATCTTGGCTTTTTTGAGTTCCTGCAGTGTATTTACAGACCCCAAATATAATTTTCTGCTGGGTGGCTGCCTAAATATAGCATGGCCACCATTTGCCCACCCAACACAAACTGCTTCTGCAACAGTAATTGCTATCAAAGGAAAATATATAATGAGGTTAATATAGACAATGATTTAAAGAGTAATTACTCTCACTTGTTTGACTAAGAACAAAATAATACAGGCAAGAGCATATGGCATACCACAATAATCTCTGTTCTTAAAGCTGTAGGCCCAAGACTTCTATCAGTTCCGACAGGCACTAGAACTCATTTCACTAGACTGACACTGGGATGGTTAGGCAGGTGGGGTTTTTTTGAGTTGGGTTTTCTTGTTTGGTTGGTTGTTTTTTTGAGTTTTTTTAATTGCAGGCTCAGCTTCTTGGCATTGTCAGCAGAAGTTTCCAACTTTGGAAAAAAAAAAAAAAAAGTCTTCAAAGGGCCTGTTTACAGGTACTCTAAACCTCCAAATGCTACAAATGCTGAGTTTACCAGCCCCAGCTCTCAACAACAACTGACAAGTAGATTTATACATAGGTAAAATGTGATTTTTCCTTTTAAATTTGTGAAGTCTGAGATCTAGCAGAAGCAGTGTGACACTTGGCATTACACTCAGACCCAAAGGTGTGCCTCAGCCATCTATTGCTTGAGAGGTCTAGTTTATGCCTGCTGTGTAGTGCAGTGTTTATTTGGACATTTTCTTAGTGGTGAAAGACAACACACAAGAAAATAACACAAAAAATCCCATTAAGACAAAATGCAATCTAAACTTCTCAAGATACACAAACTACTATCTATTCATTACATACACACATTACATATAGAAAAGCTTAACATTCTATAAAATTTTATAAAAAGATTACTTTTTTTTTAACTATTAAAGTAAAAGAAGAGAATGCAAATGCAGGAGACAACTCCTCAACAATGCCAATACCACCCTCCCATGCTAGCCTGGCTGCCATCTTTCTTAATACTGTTTTTTATCCCAGTCTATGCCATATTAAAGTCTCCCTCATCTATTCACCATAGCTAAGCCTTGTAAATCTCTTCCCAAAGCTGCTGCTAGTCTCTCTTAAGGCAGATGTAAAGAAGCACTACCTATGCTTCCATTAATAAAAGGCTAACAACAACAAATTAAATCAGATTTACTAATAGAGGTGATGGTGAAAACCTTGCTTTAGGATAAGGGATTCAATTATCTTGCCATTTCCAATTCTCATAACTAGAAACAGGTCTATGATACACGTCTGGCTAGCTGAAAGGGCAAGTCAATCTTGTGGAAGAGGTAGTAACAAAATTCACACTGTAATGATTAGTTTAGCTCTCAAAATTAAAAGAATAACGGAATACATTATGAAAATGTTATTTTTACATTAAATTAACCTCCTTCGCAAAGCAAGGGGACATAAATTAAATTCAGCCACAGTTTAATTATTAATCTCCTACAAAGTTACAACGTGATCATGCAGTTTCCCGAACCTAAGTGATCACGGTAGGACAAAAGTTTGCCTTTGCCCCGGGAAGTTGGTTTTATGCCCTGCTATATATGAAGCAGTATCATGCTATAAGGAGCGTGTAATCCTGTGCCACACAAGGCAAAGGAGAGTTGAGAGTTATAAATGTATCACAAACAGTAACAGATGGTTTTGTGCATATCACAAGGTGCTGAATTGGATTTCTCTCCAGGGAAACCATCAGGGATGGCACCATACTCACTGCACCAGACACCAAGCAGAACTTGGAGCAGACTACAAAGAATAGTCATTGCCTGGATACAATAAAAATCCCATCGAAACTGTGTCAGGTTCGTACTTCGGCAGCATTTGCTGGCACACTAAATACTGTAATATAAATTATTATTGTATGATGGGGAGGAGACACAGAACAAGGTGTGAAGCTGAAGAGGTGGTTTTGTTGAATACAGAGCTGCCATGAACCCCTGATGCAGCTGAATAGCTATGAGCTTCTACCAAGTAAGAAACAAGGAGCCACGATACCCTGTGTTAGTGTGAGGTAGAAAGGCTGCCCTATAGAGGACCATGAAGAGGACAACTGTACAAATCTAATGCTATGTAACTAAGATAATTAAGTCTGACAGCAGTGGAAGAGGACATTCTCCAGCTAGTATTATGAACTATGTAGCATATAACTATTCCAAAGGAGAATTTAAAGAAATATACCTTTATCCATACTCAACACTTTGCAAACTTCCACTTCCCTTTCTGCCCTTCCTTCTCTAGCATTTCACACGGTAAGATGCTCCTTCCAGCTATGACGATAATGATTCTCATCAGCATAAACACATGCAAATCCTCATCATTTATTGCCAGTTTCATCGAAGCGTTCTTAAATTTCAACTCAATAGATTTTGTTAAAATTCTTAGCATAACATAGATTTTTCGTCACAACTTTCTAACCTCCAAGCAGGAAATCACCATCACACTGATAAATTGTAGCATTTAGCAAATCACAGAATCACAGAATCACTAAGGTTGGAAAAGACCTGCAAGATCATCAAGTCCAACCAAAAAAAAAAAAAACCACCAAAAAAACCAAAAAAACCCAAACACAAAAAACCACACCACACAACAACAACAAACCACAACACACCAAAACCCAACCCACCCAATACCACACAGCTCCATGCCCATCAAGCTACATCCCACAATGCCACATCCACACGCTCCTTGAATACCTCCAGGGAGGGCGACTCTACCACCTCCCTGGGCAGCCTATTCCAATGTTTCACTACTCTCTCAGTAAAGAAATTTTTCCTAATACCCAGCCTGAACCTCCCCTGGCGCAACTTGAGGCCATTTCCTCTTGTCCTGTCGCTAGTCACTTGGGAGAAGAGACCAACACCCACCTCTCTGCAACCCCCTTTCAGGTAGTTGTAGAGAGCGATGAGGTCTCCCCTCAGCCTCCTCTTCTCCAGACTGAACAACCCCAGCTCCCTCAGCCGCTCCTCATAAGACTTGTGCTCCAGACCCCTCACCAGCTTCGTTGCCCTTCTCTGGACACACTCCAGCACCTCAATGTCCTTCTTGTAGTGAGGGGCCCAAAACTGAACACAGGATTCGAGGTGCGGCCTCACCAGAGCCGAGTACAGGGGCACGATCACCTCCCTGCTCCTGCTGGCCACACCATTTCTGATACAGGCCAGGATGTCGTTGGCCTTCTTGGCCACCTGGGCACACTGCTGGCTCATCTTCAGCCGGCTGTCGACCAACACCCCCAGGTCCTTTTCTGCAGGGCAGCTTTCCAGCCACTCGTCCCCAAGCCTGTAGCATTGCCTGGGGTTGTTGTGGCCGAAGTGTAGAACCCGGCACTTGGCCTTATTGAACTTCATCCGGTTGGCCTCAGCCCATCGATCCAGCCTGTCCAGATCCCTCTGCAGAGCCTTCCTACCCTCAAGCAGATCAACACTCCCTCCCAACTTGGTGTCGTCTGCAAACTTGCTGAGGGTGCAGCAAATGTAGCCTTCTGGACAGTCCCAATGTTCAGAAAGCATTTTCCCTTCCTTCCTCCCCCTTTTCCCCAGTCCTCAAGTTTCAAGACTCTTTCTCAGGCTATAACTCAATGCAAGTGCTTTTCATCAAGATACAAGCAGCCTTAGTCTTAAAAACCACAACAAGCACTTAGCGCACAAGGTATATAGGCACAGCCCCTAGCTGTGATAAGAGAACACCTCCATTTTCCGTGTGTACACACCCCAGCCATTCTGCAGCTGTAAAGAAGTAAAGCCTTCTTTTTGTTACGTATGAGTTTGCTTAAGGATTTATTAGACTGAGGAGCAATTGGTAAAAGTGGCAGGCAGAACTTTTATTTTTACTGTTATTCCAAACCAACCCATGTTACTACAGGGAGGCAAATAGTAATATACTGATCCTCTCAGAGGCTCAATACAACTCACAGGAATCCTTACAAAGCAAATTCAACAAAATCCTTCCACACTTTGCAAAACTAAGATAGCTGGCATCCGTTTATTAGCACACTCTTCTCCAACAGCATCTTTAACAATCCTGTATTCTCAACACATAACTAGCTAGCTGCTGCAATCACAGACTGAAAGCTTGCAGACAGTAAGCTTCTAGACAATACAAGCAACATGCTTCTTTAGAGAAAGGAGATTGTCTCTTTTAGGTAATTCAGTCACTATAGGTCTTGCCTGAACTACTTTCTAGGAAGGCAGCTGACTTTTCTTATCCTTCTATGCATATAATTCCAAGCCTTCAGCACAATTCTTTCTCTGCATCAGCTCTGATACTGCTGAAGAACTGCTTCAAGGGAAGTTGTTAAAAAAAGACCAAACAAACAACTAACAACAAAAAATTAATAAAGAATACTGCATCGTGTTGAAAGAAAAAACCTGTAATAAGCATTAAGGTTAACAGTAAAACACTGTACTTTGGGACATCTGACCAGAATGAGGTAAAGCAAAACCAAACAAAAATGCTACAGGGACAAAACTGGAATAAGAGAAGTAGATTCCAACACCATAAAAAAAGCTCTCATCTCTGAAGAAGTGGGGGTTTTGTTTGTTTGTTTGTTTTTTTAATGAGAATGAAAAAAATACAATTCAAAATCGCTTGAGGGGACACTATGCCTGATAGAAAAAGCAGTCCTTACCATATTGCTTTCCTTCATTTCCCTCTGAACATGAGGTTATACTGAGTGGCTGTTAGCTCCCAACACTGATTCAACCTCCTGCTTTGTCTAGCTAGTCCCTCCTGATGTAAAGCAGGGACAAAGAAATTACAGAACTAATATTTTGCTATGCTCACACAAGTTGCTTTACACATTACAGATTCTTCCTTGCCTTATGTCCCCCCTGAGGCAAGGAATATCTCTTCTTTCGTACTCTATATATGCGCCTCATACAAGTAGTCTTCAATCTTGATTGATGTTGGAACGGTGATAAACATGACAAAAAGCTGATTTATGTAGATTACACACAGGATTTTTCAGGTGCCACGCACAGCATTTTCAAAGGCTGCCTCACCTCCTCTAGTAGTAATCCCATACTCCCCTGTCCTTTTGCAACTCAGTAGATTTCTTTCAGGTTTGAAAGCAACGCTGCGCAACACACAGCTGATGAAAGTCGCTTTTTTTTAAAACAAAAATACCTGGTAAGTTTTTAACGAATTCATTTAAAAAGAAAAAGATCACATCAGCAAGGACTAAAACCTTTAAAACACGAGCAGACCATTACTGACTATTCACTATGGTACAGTTCAAAAATTTTCAAGATAAAACCTTTAAAACACTAACAAATCAAAACGTGAGTTGGCGACATTCATACGCTGTTGCATTTTTTTACTTCACACATCTCTCAGAAGAAGTCCCCAGTGAAGGAACCCAGTAGATCACAAAGTTCTTCAGTGACCTGCTATCCTGTTCCTGGTATGGAGAAGTGAAGAGCCAGTGGACCTGGGTTCTCACTTCTTCTTGGTGTTGTCTCTTCTGGGGAGGCAGTGGGTTCTAGTTTCCACACTCTATGATCTAAAAATCCCACTGAAAGTACACTTAAAACACCCTGAGTTAAATACATACGGGAGCTAGTGCTTCACAGTTACCTAAATACAGTTTCATACAAGAAAAAGGTTTTGCAACATACTTGATGCTCCTGATTCCTGCATAACTGTTCACCAATCCTTCCCGACTCTTGCCTTGTATGCAGTGTTCCTTCTTTTCTCATAATGAGAAGAAAAACATCAAGATTTAAGACAAATGCTGCATCCTGGGTAATCAAATAGTGCACAGTAGATTTTTATGTGGTTCTCCACCATGTGATTATCTGAACAACTACCCAGTATCACCTAGAGAACAAATCCACACAGCTACAGCATCCATAGAGAATAAGGTACAGAACTGAGATGTGAACAGGCTCAAGAGGATGGCTAAGAGAGTTAACAAGAGACCATAATTTTATGATAAAGTTTAAGACCCCTTCTATATGCTATACAGCATATGATCTACATCTTCTGAATGCACACCACAAAATACACTGCGCTGTCTCAAACTGCGCGTGTATCAGCTTACTCCATTTTATGAAATGAGGCACATCTCTCAGGGCATAATTACACAATAAGGCTGAGCTGATCTAACAGACTGCTGCCATCCAAATAGAAGATCTTGCTCCCCCTATTTCTCCCTTCCACTCTTGGTGACACACTCCCACTCTCACCCTTGGATCAGCCCTGTCACCCTTGGATCCGACTGCACACTAAACCAAGCAAACATGGTAATCCAACTAAGCAGAGAAAACTAACAAGAAAAAAATTCTGCCATTATACAGCAGTGGAATCAAACTTCTGTGCTGCCAGACAAGAAACAGAGCCAGTGCAAGAGCAATAACTGAGAGAAAAGATGGGGAACGACAAGCAAGTTCACCCACTTCCACAGCAACAAACTGTCAGACTAGTTATGCTGAAAGATGTAAATGCACCCTTGGGGTCTTGTTAGATTTTAATTACGTCTTTCTGCTGAAAACAACTCTAAACTTCTATATAAATATTAATATCCAGACACCATACAGTAATATCCATTTTCACAGAGCTCAAAACTCCTGAAGGTGGCTACATTTGAAAACAATATGTCAATATTGGATTCAGTGGAAGAGCAGTAATAGGACCCAATTTCTCAAAGGTATTTCTCTACAAGCTACGTAATTTCTAACTCTAACTCTTACAGCAAGAATACACTAGTCTGCTCATACATCCCTTTTTCTACAGAGTGCACAACGACACAGTACTGCCCTCAGCAGCTGTCCTTCTGGCTGACAGCAGTGCAATGTGTTTCATTTGTGCTACTCTGAGCAGTGTGAAAGGAGGGGAAAGAAGAAAAAAAATGCACCTCTGTGAGTGAAAATGAAGCTAATCAGTTTACAGTGAAGGCTGGAATAAGCTCTCCCTGACATGACCATCCAAACCTGCTGAGTGCTAAAATCAGCAGGGGCTGTAGCTTTCCGGAGGCCAGATACTAATCCAAGGCTTTGCTTCACCCGTGTGTCCTTGGGTATTAGGTGGCAAGGGGAAAGGAGGCGGGGAAGCACCCTGAATGCAACGCACACCATAAGGATCATTTCCACTTGTAACAAAGAAGATTTGTATACACAAGATACTTGTTAGTGCCTGAGCTTCTTTCTGTCTCCATATTCAGACCTCAAAATATGAGGCTTTTAATTAAAAAAAAGACAGACAAGAAACAATCGTCAGTTTATTTAAATCTGTCTGTAACCACTCAAGAAGAGTCATTAAGCACTATTGTCTTTTCCTGGCTAGAAGTAATTTCTAGATTTCAGAATCAGAAGCACAGCATGCCATGCCAGAGTGCTATCATTCACTACTGTTGATGATCGATGATTTTAAAGTCTTTGTAATCAAGTAATACATTCCCCTTTGTGTGTAACTATGAATTTTCAGCCTGTCTCTTCAGTTGGCTCTCTAAACTGCATCAAAGGCTTAAAAGCACAAATTGGTCTCTGCATTACAATCAAAATGCATACAAAAATGACAAAACTATATATACACTAACTGAAAAAAAAATCGGCTGGAAAAAATGTAATAGGTGGGAAACAGAAAGACTTGGAACAAGATTTGAAGAACAGGGAAGAAAAATAAAATGCTTTACCAAAGTACTGAGTGATAATCCCCTCCTCTCCATTTCTTCTGCCCCCCCCCCCCCCAAAAAAAAAAAAGAAAGAAAAATCTGGGTTTAACAATAACCTTTAAAAAAGCAGGAGTTAGATGAAAGCTGAATAGTAACACCTCAGAGTTACACCAAGACTTTTGAAGACTTGCATCCACTGCAAATGCACAGAAATCTGAGAAGACAGCAAAGAGGAGGTCAAGTATTGCTCAATGTGTATATCATAATTAAAAAAAAAAGAACATAAATAGCATGGCTTTTTACTTTAGATGGAAGAAACACTTCCATTTCTTCTTCGCTATGAGAGCAGTGAGGCACTGGAACAGGCTGCCCAGAGAAGTTGTGGATGCCCCAACCCTGGAAGTATTCAAGGCCAGGTTGGACAGGGCTTTGAGCAACCTGGTCTGGTGGAAGGTGTCCCTGTCCATGGCAGGGGGGTTGGAACTAGATGATCTTTAAGTCCCTTCCAACCCAAACCATTCTATGATTCTCTGAATCAGCAGAAAAATATGGCTTTATTATTACAGATTTCTTTTCTTGTAGTCTTAAAGGCAGAATAGACTATATTTATTTAGTTATGTCTGTAACAAATAGGAACTTCAGATATGCAAGTGAAAACTTGTGGGCATTCCCACACCACTAAATTTACAACTTAAACAGAAGATGAATAGTGCAGGAAGGAGGTGAGAAAAATAAAAGGTATAAACATATATGAAGTTAGATAAAGCAAACATTACAAAAGGGAAGTAATCTAACATCTACCAATGGCCAAGGCAGTAAGAGTCAGAACAACAGAAATTTAGGTAATTCGATTTCCAAGCACTGCTGCTGCATGTACGTAAGAGCTACTTACTGATACGTTGTTTGGAGGGCAAAGACAGGACGCAATGAAAATAATAATTCTCCTAATATGATTATCCCAGCCAAGCCACGTTCAGGCCCAAGGAGGGCATAATCTTGGTTTGTTCATTAGCTTTCTAATATCTCAGATAATAGTAGGTCTCAAAATTATTTCCAAAATGGAGAAATACATGCCTAATAGAGAACCTTATCAGTCGTACAGCACATGCAGATGGATAACCTATAACTACCTACAAAGAACTGTAGTTATATCTCATGGTACTTTCTGTTTATCACCAAAGTCAAATATGCTAAACTCATAATTAAAAATCCTTATCCCGTTTTTATACTAAGAACATTAAAACAAAGTGCAGCAGAAATTCAGTGCCGTTACCATGTTGAGTTTCTCTAAGTAACGCTTCTTCTCAAAGCACTCAATGTTAGGCAACTGCAAACATCTTGATCACATTTTCTCTCATGAGCCTGTAATTAGTCTAAAAATTAATTTTACTACTCTCCCTCTGCTACCAATAAAATTTCAGGGTCAAACTCTAGCTCTGAGCATGTGTACACAACTTTTACACCCATTTACTTCAAAGGTCATGCTGAGAATTTCAGCCTCTAATGGCTTTTGATTTATCTAGTAATTCTTAAACATAACAGGCCCATAAAGAAGAAATGCAGCCTAAAATACAGAAGTATAACTTTCATCACTTTGAGGATCTGAACTGGTTCAGTATGCATGACTCGAATTCTTCCTAGGATATTATTGAATATCCTTTGCCCCATAGCTGATGATAACAGGTGAAGCTGTGTGGGGGCAGAGAGGTTTCCATGTTACTGTTAATCGTAGTGTCTAAACAATAGGAGTTGCACCTACATGCAGTGGTGACTGGTGCACAGTAAATTAAATTGTGAGTTATTTTGTCTCTCAAAAAAAAAAAAGAGGTTTACTAAAACTAAGTCATTAGTAAATTCGGTGTGCTCTTTATATATGTAATTTTCACATCTCCTGGCTACTGACTCAATCACAGGTTATTAGTAGTACAGCATTTAATTAATTTTGCTTGAGGACTTCCAAAATCTAAAATCTAAGACGTGCTTACGTATATGTAACAAATGAAAGGGAGTTAACAACCCTCATGCTTGCTGAAGGTCAAGTTTTGCTACTGGTAGTCTAGCCACTATATACATGTACTGCTATTGCTCAGATTTCAACTTTTTAAAGAATGGTAAAATGAATGCTCATTTAGGAAGAAAAAGGGGGGAGGGGAATCAAAGAGTGTGAGCATGCCGGTGAATGGCTGGAAGACAAGCAAGATACTTATAATATAGAAGTTTCAAAAGTGTCCAGCTAGCAAAAATGATGCAAAAATAAATCCAAGGGCAAAGAACTGAGCAACACAAATAATTTGTTTACACAACATATATTCCAGCATATGGTTTATTATATAAAAAACTCTTATGAAAAAGTGTACATGTCACTTACTTATGTTATATGCAATCCTAAATCAGGACTTTAAAGCCCCTTCTGAGGGGAGAAGTAGTACTTTTAACTCTTTTAGTGACCAGAGAAGAGAGTAGAAGTGAACTGTGTTCCTCCAGTTTTATTTCAGTATATCAGGGACGATAAGGAGGTCTGCAATGATGCATTTAGCACCACATAAAGAGAAGTCTCAGGACAGAGTAAGTTAAAGGAACTCCTGATAAGAAGCATTCAATAATAACTGTATTTTTTTTTCAAAGAGATAATGATGAGTAATCAACATTAAAAGATAAGCACAATTAATAAATACATATTTTTAAATATTTCTATTTGATGTTTCACAGCATATTTGCATGGAAAAAAAAATCTTCTTAATGCAAACCAACGGGTCAGGCTTTTAATAATAATGTATTATAATACTTTGTATTTCATCTCACTGAACGTTAGTAAAGGCCGTTAATTAAACCTCAAAGACCCCTAATGATTTAAGCAGTCATTTCATCATTGCTGAGGTACAGCCACTTTGGGTGAGCCACTGCAGTCAATTAGTGCAACAAATGCTTTGATGTTACAAAGCAGTTTTGCATGACATGAACATTACTCTGCAGGACAGAAGAGCTGTGTATGTGAATAAGGGAAAAAAATCCACAGGCTTTAACAGTTAAGCTTGTTTTCTGAAAATATCTTTATCCATTTTCTCCTAGCTTGTTATTACAATGCTCCGAAATCTACGTGAGAGGAAAAAATCTTGGTAGTATCCTTTTCTAGAGTCACAGATAATAAAGAAATGTCAAGAATTTACTTTAAATTTCTGGTTTTGTCTGTTATAATTTTAAGCCTTATTTTGATACCTAGATGACAATAACAGATTACTGTGGTATTGTAAATCAGCAGGAAATACCCACAAATTTTGATTAAATCTATGGAACAAACTGGTCTGGAGACTCAATTTTCTTATGAGTCATATGCACCTGACAAATTAAGATTTGCAAGAGATTATGGTAACATTGTTGGGGTTTTGTTGTTTTGGGTTTTTTTTTAAATCTAAACAACAAGCAGGGCCACCTACAGCTGGTTGCCCAGGACAATGTCCAGACAGCTTTTTAATATCTCCGAGGAAGGAGATTTCACAACCTCTATGGGCAACCTGTGCCAGTGCTCAGTCACCCTCACAGTAAAAAACTGTTTCCTGATGTTCAGTAGGAGCCTCCGGTGTTTCAGTTTCTGCCCATTGTCTCTGGTCCTGTCACTGGGCACCACTGAAAAGAGCCTGGCTCTGTCTTCTTTGCACCTTCCCTTCAGGTATTTAAATACATGGATAAGATCTCCAATTCACACCTTGCAAATGTTCTAAGAAAACACCATCCTTGATTTCTCAGAAGTTATTCTAAAATCTAACTTGGAGATCCACCCCGCACCTGCTATATTATAATGATCTGGGCAGAGAAGAATTTGCTTGTCTTAAAATACCCTAAGCTGTATTAGAACCTGTTGATATTCTTAACATATGCTGAAAAACATTCTAAGAATCATAAAAAGACAACAAATAACCTTTTACGTAAACTACCAAAATGCAGATAAAAATGCTAGATGAACTTAAAAAGTGTTACCTAATTTATTTATTTATAGAAAGAAGAGTTTACAAGGAAAGGTGAAACAATAAATTAACATGGAGGGGAAAAAAATTCATCTTACTTAAATCGTATCTTTATTCTCAGCCTACCTCCTCTCTAATGCCATCACCAGCAGCCATAAATGTTGATAACTTTCTAATCTTAGATTAGCCAGTTTAAACAAAACTCAAGGGAGAATTTACCACAATCACTGTTTTTAAACAGCAAAGTGTAACCATCAAATCCAACCAAGAAAAAAAAAAGACTTATATCCTCAGAATTTGAGGGCATAACTCTTAACTTACACCTACTGTATCTTCTCTCAGTACAAACCCAAGTCTTTATAGAATGTATTCTGCTTTAAATTTGCAGTAAGAAACAAAAGGCAATCTCAAAAGCAGATTTTTTTCCTGAACACTGATAACGCTCTTTTCTTTTTAAATCTCCTTCCTTTCAAGCAACACTGTAAAGAACCCACCGCAAAGCTCCAGTTTCTTAAAAGCTCATCAATATTAGCTTAACTGACATTACAATTGTATAGCTTTCCCTTCACATATCAAAGATGTCAACAAAGAGTCAAGTCTTAAAAGCACGTCCGGAAACTTCAAAGCTAGACAAACACTGTTCCTGTTCAAGTTAGTGACAGGCATGAAAACAGCCTACTGAATAAACTCTTGCCAGTTTGGTCACGGTCAGTCACAACCGCGATTTTGGCTTTTTTGTGCACGAGATGGTTTTATTAATAAAAAAAAAAAAAAAGAGAGAGAGCGAAAGAGAGGCAAAGCTGCCACATATCGAAGATGGAGTCACAAACCGATGAGATGAGAAGCAGGACTAATCTGCCCACAGAGAAAACAACCACTGACAGCACAGGAACCAGCCAGAACCGAATCCTCCCCCTATGAAAGGCATCGGGCTGGCAAAACAAAGCAATGCGATAATTAACAAGCCTTTACGCCTCTGCTCCAAATCTGAACAGCAGTCTCACACATCCAGATATGCAAACAAGTAACTCAGACGTAAATTCGGCATACCTCGTTTATGCAGCTCCCTGAGCGGAATGCCGTCTCCTCCCCCCCCATCGTAGGGCAGATACGGATCAGAAGAGACATCCATGGAGGTGACGAACCCGAGGCCCGTCTGCCGGCTCAGAAGGGCCGCGGCATTTCTTACAGAAGGGCGGCCGCGGGGGACGCTGCCATGTTTGACCAGGATCCGGCCTGCGCGCCGCTGCCGCCGCCGCCGCCGCCGCCTTGGCGCAGGAGCCGGGCTCTGCCCCGCCGCTGATGTCAGCGCGGGGCGGCCGCAGCCGCTGCCAGTGGCTGCGCGGGCGGCGGGCGCGGCCCCGCGGGGCGGCCCCGGGCGCGGCCCCGCTACCTGCGCCCTGCGCCTCCCGCCGCGCGCCGCGAGGGACGCTGCCGCCAGGCGCGGCAGCGCTCGTGGTTGCGGGTTGTTTCATCTAGACAGGAAAACGAAGCCGCGTATCTCACCGCCGAGGGGAAGAGGAGGAGAAGAGCCGGTTTACAGCTTTGGGGAGAGGTACACCAGAGCGGGTGCACAGGGAGGGCTTCAGCCCCGCTCCAACACTGCCCCCGCCCCGTCCTACGGCTTAAGTGTCAAAGGGAATCGTCCTGGTGACAAACGTGTGACCGACGGAAGAAGTTCACTCGCACACCCGAAGCTGCCAAAACTGCCAGCCTTTTAACAAGTGAGCGGCGGGGTACCAGCTCCGTTAAAAAGGCAAACTTGCATTTCGGTGCATGAAACTGAAGAGAGGGAA
Organism: Gavia stellata; assembly: GCF_030936135.1. Lineage (NCBI taxonomy): Eukaryota > Metazoa > Chordata > Aves > Gaviiformes > Gaviidae > Gavia > Gavia stellata. The sequence continues at coordinate 42,763,788 of NC_082598.1, forward strand.
GATATTCGAGCTTACTCCCTTCGCCCTTCCAGAGCCACGCCAGCAGAGACTTTTTAAACAGCTACCATCACCTTTCACTTCGGAAGGGACACAAAAGATCAAAATTCATGTACTACCGCTGGTGGGGGGGAAGCCTGTCTCCCAGTAGTTTTATTTAATCTTTTCAAATACCAAAAATGATTACGACCGAGGACGAACAACGTAACCTGCTAAAAGCCAAGCGCTCTGCTCCCCAGGGTTAGCTTACCCAACTTGCACCTCCACCCCCCCATTCACGTTGTAGAACTTCCAATTCTACAGAAGTGAATGCCAGATTTGAACATATGGCATCAAACAGATTAAAGGAAGAATTTAATTACATATCTAACCAAAATGGTCTGGTGTCTCCAATTTTTTTGTGATTATTATTCTGGTGTTACAACCACAAAATACCCATACTCATATTAAAAAGCTTGGAGGTGTGGGGGGAAAGCAAATGCAATAAAACACAAGTCCTTACTTAAGCTTGCAGTGCTCTACACATTGACAAAATGCTCCAAGTCCCTTAAAAGTCACAGACTCCAAATAGGCAACAGCCCCCATGAATGCTAACCAAGGCGTTCATGTGATACATCATCCAACAGTGACTATTACAGCTTTGGCAAAACCCAAGCACGTCAAATAATCAGTATCTAAAGACAGGAAATCGTAAATGGACTACAGAACTGTTTGCATTTGAAACAGAGGTTATTATACATTGCATCCATATATTAATTTACGTTTACTGTATGATCTTGTACTGGTCCTGTCTTACCATTACAGATAAGAAAAACTATTTTACGTGAGATTTCCATAGTTAGTTCAGTTGTAATGAAATACTTATGCAAGATGTGCATATTGTTTTTCCTTTTTTTCCCCCTCCTGCAGGTAATAGAAAGTTACTATTCCCTGATCTATTATTCTCCATTGTTTTAAGTGTTCCGCTTCAGTAAAATGTGTCATACATTAACTACACTATCACTTAAGTTGCAGAGATTCATTTTTGTCATACTACATGAAAGGAAAAAAAAAATGCTCTTGAAATGAAAATGGATATGCAAGTCATTAGACGTACTGCCCCAGTATAATGCTGTAATTTATCTTAGACATATGTGTATGTATATACACAAACACATGATTTATGTAACTGAGGGGTCCCAGTGAAATTACTGAGACTATTCATACTTGGCGAAGTTGAGAATACTGCATGCCTGCAGCACCAAGGCCCAGCTTCAGTTTCATTCACACAGGACCCAAGGAAAGGAATTAATTTTATTATGTATGCCTTTTCACCTCTATAAGTGTGACAGACATAACTACTTTAGTTTTCAAATGCATTAGTTTCTTAAATAATTTTCCACATATGTTCTGAAGGAAGTTAATTCTTTTATAAGCCAATGCCAATGTTACAAGCTGTGTACTGTAAATGATCTTTTTGAGTGCAGAGTAGGACATAAAGAAATACCGGATTTACTTCACAGACGTGCCAATATATTAAATCTTAAAAATATGGCTCCAATACAAACATTAAGAAAATGCTGGTATCTCTATAGATGGAAAAACAAGTGAGAATGAAGGAAGGGGAAAAAAAAAAAACGCAAAACATATGAGCATATAGCAAAATACATTTTAAAACCTTAAAGACTATCTTCTCTCCAAGACAAAGGGAACCCTTGAGCTACAGATACTCAGTTCTAAAATACTGGTGTCTTCTACTGAGTTAGAGAGACATCTTCATTTGCTGTCATCTATACAAGGAAATGCTTCCTGAAGACTGGCCTCCTACAATCACCTTTTCATCAAGAGCAACTGAATCTTTAAGATCCTGAACATCCAAAAGCGGTATGACTTCCAGAGCCATTATGCATTCTCACCATTTATTTTTGCCTGTGAAAAAACAAACCTAAGCACCTCTGAACTTTAAATTATCCACATTACTTTGATTTAAGGAGAAGTACAACAGAAAGTGCCGAGCATTCTCAACTCCTTATCTCAAGAGCACCTGGAAAGAGTCTGTAATCTTATTGTAAGGCTCTAAATAAAAAGTCATTCACAGCAGGGAGAAATATGACAACAATTTTTGTAACCTGAAGAAAGAATTATTACAGAATGAACTGTTAGTGCATTTATTATGTCAATTATAGAAGACAACACTATAAATTCAACTCCATATTTGAAAGAATATGAAATAAAGGATATAAAGGACTTGTATTAACACAGTCTGGAAGATCACTGCTAGTTTAAGTTTGATGTGGTTACCAAAGGCTTGGAATGTCTTAGAACTGATAATAAAGATCAGTCACAGCAAAGAAATGGCTAACTTGTTGGCCTAAACTTTTTCACTGGACTAAGGCACATGCAAAATTTCTAAAATTCAGTCCGAGTTGGAAAAGATAAAGGGTGTAACTAGTTGGAGGGCATATCTGATAAACTTTAGATACCAGGGAAAATAACGACAAGAAGTCTTCAGTGTAAAACAGATACAACTTCATATTTGCTACATAAAATTTCAAGAGTCAACCTAATACTAAATTGTAACAGCTCTTCCAAGGTCACTGCTTATAGACTGGCTGCCAAATACAGTCCTTTGTCTAGTCTTAAAAAGCAGAACAGTCATTTTCCCTTCTCAATTACCAGCGGCTTGTGTTCTCATTGTTCATAACCCTACCACTGTGTGCATTCCCTTTCCTATAACACAATGAAAAGTGGGGTTTTATTTTAAAGCGAGTGAGCGAAAGATACTATGCATGCTAACCTGACCTAGTTAAGCCAGTCTTTTTTTTATTATCTAAAAGTCTATACAATTTCATCTTTCCAAATTATTCTTCTTCTATCTGGTTTGAAAAAGTGTTTGACTTAAAATTATCACACAGTTGGTATTCAAAAGAGTATGACAGTTATTTCTGTTGTGAAGTTCAGCAAATTCCAAAATTGTAGTTAATGAAATGGTGTCTCTAGTTAACTAGGTATTTTGGGTATTATGGAGTACATAACATTATGAACACCTGTAAGGCCTAAAATTAGTTTTACAATAGCCTTATTTTCAATGACTGAGAACCCTTTAAAAAGTCCAATTTAGTACAGAGAACAGCTCATATATAAACAGCAGGTTTGTACAGCAGCTTGCTTTGAAGGAGATTTCATTGCTGTAATTACAGACTAAGGCCTCAATCCCAGAAATCCTCCATGCCCAAATAACTTCACACATCTCAGTGCTCCCATTGTTCTCAACAGGCACACAGTGTTGTTAACCATCACTGAGATGCATCTATCTTTGCAGAAAAGGGCTTTAAGTCCATTATTCTAGAAATATCACAGTGTATATGGGTGACACACCTTTAAAGCATACTGAGAATGAAGAAAGATGCCTTAATCCTCCCTCCACACCTTATCTTTTCCCTTTTAGGGAGAGAAGAAACACATTCAAGATAAAGCACCTGAAAAATCTAAGAACAAGTCAGAGGTTAGACAAATCGGATACACCCAGGGAAAGGTGTTTTGAGGTGACAGAACAAGGCCAACGAAAAGAAAGGGAGTAACACAGAGGTATGATGGCCTGCTTACCCACGGCTGGAGGGAGGACCTTAATTCTGAAGCACTATTCCACTATTTCATATTAAAAAGTAAGCTAGGTTTAAGGAAGACAGCCAAGCACCTTGTTACATATAAACCAAACATACTCTCTCAATTCCCTCAATTACTTGGTTTATTTTGGTGACAGAATATGTAATTTCATTGCACCAGGTAATGAAAATTAAAATTGTGTCTTTTATGAAATTCCAAATGTAAGATTGGGTATGCTAAATGATTTCATTAAAGTAACAAGAGATGCCAAAAATGTGTCTGATAATTACAAATGTTAGTGTGACTGCTGCAAAAGATTTTGGTGACTCTTAACTGTCATTTTCTTTACTATTATTATTCAAAACTAAAGCTTCTCCTTCAGCAGAGCTAGAAGGTAATGTTCTCTTGAAAAATGCTACAAAATAGAGCACTCCTCAAAACAGCTACCATCTCCAACTATTCTGAAAAGAATTTAACTTGTATGCACCCTCAATTGAAGGCTGGGCATGAAAGCATCCATTTACAACAGGGTGCCCAAAGGACACACAAAATGTCTCAAAACCTACTGTGTCCCACTCCTCTTCCTTCCATTCCTTTTCTTTCCAGCTTTATTCTCCTGCCTTTTTTCCAATTTCTTCTTTCATTTACTCTTTTCTCAATCCATGTGGCCAAGTTAAGCCCAGGACTAATCCCTCTACCAGCTTGAATTGTCCTCTACTTAACTTGTCTCAGTTTACTGATCTTGCAGCCCGACTTTGTTCGTTCTGCGTAAAAATCATACAACTTTCTCATCTGGGTCACAGATGAGATGCTAAAGATGCTAAAAGAAGGACAAACACCCTTCTCCCAGTTCTGGCACCCAGACATGGTCCAGGATGAAATAACTCAAAGATGCAATCACATAAAAGAAAAAAAAAAAAAAAAAGACAAAAAAGTTCATTTATACATAGCTTCAAATTAATACACAGTAAAAAAAAAAAAAATTTAAATCTTAAATTACGAGTCCCAAACTTCATTCATTCACCAGCATTATCTAGAACTCCGGGCTTGATCACAGTGGTGTTAGCAAAAGGCTCCCAGCTCTGTGTCAAGCTATATACAGAAGACTCCATTACGCTGTTTCCATTGCCACCTCATCAAAAGCTTCAATAAGGCAGACAGACAATGACAGGAAAAAATTTAGACCAAATATAATGTAAAAGCAGAAGAAAACAAATTTATAACGTATGCTGTTGAGTAGTTCAAGGCAGATGGGGTTTAAACAAAACAGGAGTCAAAAAAACCCCAGATGAATGTGCTTAGCAGTATTACACAATAAGATTTTGTCTATTTGCATTTTATTAGGGGGGGGGGGGGGGGATCACTTCTTAATCACAGTTTCTTTTTTTCATAATCGTTTGGTTCCCACAAATTAGTTACTTAATTTTGCTCACAATCATTTCACCCAGCAGAGAACACTTTATTCCAGGATTTAGCCTAATAAGCTTGCTTCTTCACTGGCCAACCACAGGTTCTGGAATTATGCTTCAGTATTGTATAACTTCCAATGGTGCTCTTTACTCACTGTCCAGACAGGGAAGATGGTAATTGAAGTCAAACCCAACCAGCAAACAGAATGCAGTAGAACAGGTCATATAGCCGCAAGCATGTTGTGTAATCAATTCTGAGACTGACTTCCCCTCCAGGGTAGCTGAACCTTCACTGTAAATCAGTGAACTACAAGTAAATGCTCCCCACTGCCACGCAAAACTGTAGGGCAGGAGAAGAAGGAAATAGACAGAAAAAAAGGGGAAATAATGAAATCCTGATGCAACATTAATGCCTAAGACCAAAAATAAACTGGAAAAAAACCCAAGTGTTTGGTCTGTAAAGACTGCTTTGACATCTTGGCCCAAAACACTGAAGGCAAGACTACTGTCTTCAGTTTTCTTTTTACTTCTTTCTGGAGTTGTCCATCACACTCTTCTTGATCTATAACCCAAAGATGCCAGAAGAAAATCCTTGACTTGAACAGACTACATATAGCTATCAGCTGTGAGAGGTGGGGTTTTTTTTTCCTCTCTGTTTTCTTTTTTTTCTCCACACACCCCCCCACCCCCACCCCCCACCCCCCCCCCCCCCCCCCCGTTGGTCAGCTTTACACTGACATTAAAAATATCTACTCCTACTGTAGTAATCATGCAAGGAGGACTTGGAAAGAAAAGCAGGCTATTTTCTGCAAACAAATTGCTTTCTCTAATTCTCTAAGAGCCTCTTAACTACTTTCTATCTTTTTTCTGTTCTTTTTCTTTACAGGGTAGGCTTCTACTAAGAAAGGAAGTCCTGCTGCATTTTCACCTTTGCATACGTGTCCTTTCCTCATGCTCCAATCTGCTAAAACTGCAGTTATAACTCATCAACAAGATTTGGTATCCTTAGTAGGAAGCAATCCTGGCTTACTTAGCAGCTTTCCTAATGTTTACTTCTCCTTTTTCTAGGACTAGCCAAAATTCTGCTACTGAGGTAATTCTGGTTTTCCTCTTACCTAAATGCATATAAGGAAATAGGTTTTACCTGCTAGATTGTCCTTATTCTGTTTTAGGGTTTTTTATTTTTGGCCACTATTTCCAACTTACTGTTCAAAGTATGAGCAGGGGATACAATTATAGCACCAACATGTATTCCTCCCTAGATATTCCATATATATTAAGCTTACTTTCTATTTTCAAGAATATTACATCTTCTCCATACATACACAAGCTGTGTGAACATAGTGCCAACAGCAATTTTATATGTTGTTAATACATAATACTATACTATGCCAGGCATATTTGAATTCCATGGAACTACAAGCTCAATACTTAGTAGTGGTCAGAATAAGACTTGCTACTCTATTTCCATGACATGGTCATCTTCCAAATTCTGTGTGACGTTCTGATCCCTCCTTTAAGTTACAGATATTAGAAAAGGTTCAGAAAGGGGCACTAAAAAGGATCCAAAGCATGGGATAGCTGCAAGGTCCAGGTGAGCAAACCAGAAGTCCTTAACCTGGACAAGAAGTAACTGGGGAGGGAAAGAAATAAGTAGCATTGGAAATAAAATTTTCACCATCTGTTGTAATAAAAGAGCTCTTAATATGGTTATCGTTATAGAGGATCAAGACCACTGCAAACAACAAGGGCAAGGACAACAAGAAATTTTTGTTAATGAGTATACACTGTCTACAGGTATAGCAAAACACAAGCTATCAACAGTTTGATACCTCACACTGGTGATTAATAAATACACCTGTTCACTAATTTGCTGTAATTAAATCATTGCTCTGATGCAGTTCTTTTTGGTGGGAAACTTGGGATTTTAATCCATGATTCTTTCCTCTTTCCTCTTACAAGTGGGAGAGGGACTACCACCTTTCACAGTGACAGCACCATGCTATCCATGTGTTAATCCTTGTTAGTTTCTACACGCATATGGCCAATGCACGATAGGCCATATCAAAGTATGTGTATTTGGCAGGACAATCAAGTCATCCTAGTTTCAGGTCACCCTGTCCTAGCTTCATATCAAACCTTTTTGTATCAACAGCAGTTTCATTTCAATAAGCTAATAACACGCCCTAAAAACCCTGTGTACCAGCAGAAAGATTTTTCACAGCTGCAACTCTCAACACACACACAAAAAAAAAAGAGCTTAAGCATTTATCCTGTACAAGGGTGAGCGACAAGGAAGTCCATGTGTCAAGTCCATGCTAACGCATAGGCCGGTGTTAGCCTAGGCAAGACTCTGGCACTTATAGCTGTTCTCAGCGGTATTTATACACAGATTTAGGTTCAAAATACAGAAAAGAAGGTGTTTTCACGTATAACGTAGCTAAGCTGTTAGAGCTTGCCAAAAGGATGGTGTGGGTGCTAAAGAATTGCTTCAAGAAAACGTCAGTGGACGAAAAATCCACTGCTAAGTACTAAAACTCTAAAAATGACCACTCAGCGGGAAGAGGCCCTCAGCCATACAAAACTGCTGTCCAAGTACTCAGATGAACTATCACGTACTCACCCTGTTCTTACTCTTCCTTAAGCACTGACTTTTGAACCCTGTCAGAGACAGGATGCTGAGCTAGGTGGATTTGTCGTTTGACCCAGTACGGCTGTTCTTGTGTTTCAGGGACATCATGATATCCTCTTTCAGAATAAGATTTCTGTTTAATCCAAGCAGATGAAAAGCTTTCACTTTAAAATGTATTTATTAGCTGGTAAACTAGAATATTCTCAAAGGTAGAAAGCAAGTGTGCAGCCTGACATCAATTTGGTTAAAATCGTATCCGTCTCCTTTGGTTGACTTGACAGAACAAATCAAAGGTAACATGAATAAATGAAATATTATTAAAGCTGTAGTGAAAATTATTTATTTAGTACCTAAAGACTTGACAGTCATATTAGACTTAATTATTTTATTGTATGCTACATATATGCCGTGACATTTCCTCCGTTTTCATTCCTTCATCTGACACTATTCATACAGCATGCCTGGGAGAAGGACTTACTTATGATAACACTACACCAAGCTGTCAAGTCAGTAATAACTGCCTCGGCAACATCTGTTAAGAAAGCCAGTGTGCTTTAAGCACTTGAGCAGAGCTGCAGAAGGAAACCAGCAAGATTACAGAATATCAGAAAGATGGAAAGAATTAATTAATACTATTATGATTCATCTTCTCCCAGAGCATCAGTCTGGAAATGTGTATGCTTGTGTGTTTTGGAAGAGGAAAATTTTGTAAATACAACTTCGCAGGAAAGACTGGTGAGATCATTCAAGGGTCTGGTAGGGTTAAGTTCTAAAAACAAAACAATTCTCCTGTCCTATAAACAAGTCTTCAAAGAACTGACCATAGCATTTGTGAGAAATTGAAATGGTCAATATTTGTTTTTAAACATTTAAGAGAATAAGAAACTAATTGGTTAGTAAAACTCTACATACATTCTGCTGTAATTTCTGTCCCTCAGAAAGTCTAATGCCACACCAATCCAATTACAGTCTGAAGGCCCAGACTAACACCATTACAGGCTGTTCAACTAACACAGTATCAAGTGAATTTTCATTTTGGACAATAATTACATTTAAAAAAACCCCAGAAATCAAGAGTACAGGAAAATCACTATCACAATAAACAGGTAAGATGCAAAAGATATTTCAAACACCTGCAACTCACTCATTCAATAATGACATCCAATAACTAAGATGAAACATTTTTTCCCCTTAACCTAAGAATCTTCTGGTGAATTTTTTTGTTTTCTGCCAGGAATTTTGAAATTCTTGAAGGAAGAACTTTGTTAATTAGCCCAGTTATCCAAGTAAACATAATGTATAACAACTTGTGTTCCAGATAGACAGATAAAATAAACTTCATGCGTCACTAACAAAAAAAGTAAAAGAAAACATGGTTCTATATTATCAGATATCCTGTGTTCAGCTGCATTAGTACTATGGAGCACTGGCAGCATGTCTGCAGCTCTAACTACAATCCAAGAGAAAAAAGGTAAATGATAACCAGCTACTGACAATTTAACAATTCAGAAGAAATTAGCTGTGTCTCATGCTTGCCCTTGTGATCAGAGCAAGTCATGTTATCTCATGCTTCAATTTCTATAGCATCATTTGAGAGCGAATATATTCTTTAAAAACAATGAGCCCTTTAATGCAAATACTGCTAACTTGGAAGATAGGTTGTATGTAACTTAGGAAAGAGATATGTCAAACTGTCATAAAGACTGTTCAGTCAAGTCAGTTTTATACCACATGCATGGAAAATACAAACAATGCCAATGGTGCAAAATTACTTTGAAGACCCTTCTTCATATCAGCTGTGGACAACAGGAAGAATCTGTTAATGCAATTTCCATGCATAAAGACTATAACAGGCACTCAAGTTCTTTATGCAGGAAATAAGTTATTCTTTTCTTTGTATTCTTTCTTTTCTTTATAAACTGTGATAGCTAAATAGAAACAAGCATACATGTGAAAGGACATTCATGTGTTGTTTGAAAAGATAACTATGTCTAGATCTTGCTTGAACAATTAACCTCTGATGTGGTACGAATTTCTTGATTATATAGAACCACCTGCACTTGCTGAAAATTACATTCTGTTCCTCAAATAATGCCATAATACTAGTTCACTATATCATATTTTTAATGTCGGCATTTAGGGCGCTGAAAATGGATTGTTTTGGTCTCTCACTTTAGGCAAAGGACTCCAACTCATGGGTAAGGACAGTTTATGAGAGCTGTAGTGTTTATGCCAACAGGTCATGGTGTAATTCTTTTTTTTTAGTGGCACTGCTATCACTGCAAGGAGATAGTAGTGACTGTAGCTGCAGCTTTTGAATTACCAGTTTATGGGTTGTCATATTAAGGTTAACTATTGCCAATTTTATGTTAACACCATATGCCAGACTGTAAACTGTCTCCACACTGAAGTCACAAGATAAGCAACTAAGCTCCTTCAACTGAAGCAGGAATCACTATAGCTATTGAAAAGAACGCCAAGCTCATTCAGGACTCAGACTCCCACAGACAGATCAAAGTACCTTGAGATGTAAACACCAGTGAGATCATTTGTTTGCAAACCATTTTTACTGCAAGTAAGGTTTAATCATCTGATTTCAGTCAGTGCCTTGAAAAATTTGCAGTCTGACAACATTACAAAAATCCACCTCCTGCTGAGCTTGCCCTATACTTAAATTAAAAAAACAGTGAAAACTGATGCAGTCCTCTCTTACATCATATAAACAGCCCTCAATTCTGAGTAAAATTATGGCGACCTCTCAGTTTCACCTTGCTAGTTGGCTAACCCCAAGTCATAAAAGGAAAAGGTCTGAACTTTTAAAGATACTTGTGTTACACCTTTCAAGCCCAGCCAGTAGCCAAGAATTGTCTCTCTCTCAAACTTTAGAGACAGGCAAGGCAAACCAATGCTGAGAGAAAAATAATAGATTAGACATTTCATCTTCTCATTCATATTCCCCAGTTAAAATATTAATCTGATTATACATTTCAATTCTGGAGATTTCATTTCTGTTTAGAAAGAATTCTTTTTTTCCCCTGTTAAAGTGATGGAAAACAATGAACAATCCTAGTGTAACAATTTTTAAAAAACTAAATAGTATAGATGTCCTCCTATAAAATTTAATCCAGTAAATATTAACTTATATGACTTAACTATTAAAGAACTGATAGCTTCTCAATAATAAATATAATGTGTTTAAATTGACCTAGCAAGACGCAGGGCAAACAGTCCAAAAATAAAACATAGATAAGTCATGATGAAAATTATCTCCACAGATTGCATACATGAAAGTACATTGCACATACAAGCATTGGTAAGATGTCCTCCCTACAAAGAGGCAGATACTTCTGTTATCAGTATAATGTCACCATACTTCTCATTAGACAGCAGTTCAACAAAGAAAAATACTAACTTCAGTACTAGTGAGAGATTAGTTTTGGTAAGCAACAAAAGCAAGTTTTGACCAAAGCTGACAGGCAGTATCCCTTGTAGGCAGGGCTTTGGTGCATGCCATCCAAGCTTCCATATGCATAGCAATTTAATTATTTAGCATGTTGAAATATACTATGCTCAAAGAATTTACAATTTCACGATACCTATTTGTTCTCCATAAAGCTGCCACTAAAAGTCTGAAATTTATGCAAAGAAAACAGCTACTGGAGAACGTAACAGACATATGACATACTATAAATAATTATAATTACTATACATACATATTTATGTATTTAGTATATAATACTACATATTCACAATTTGTGTATTCTTCTCAGATGACACAGTGAAGGATTAGTAACATACATGCTTTCAGATGGTGTTAAGAGAAACAAGATCGTTGTACAGCATTGTTTTTAACATAATGGTGAATCCCCCATATAAACTACCCAAAACCTTTAAAATGCAAATCAGAGGTGACACTGAAAAGGCAAATCTCTATCAACTAAATATTAAAGATACCTAAAGGTTTAGGTGATAAGACTTTCTGAAGACAAATTCCAGTTAACATTCACTTGTTTAGTCCCATATAAAAGATTTTCCCACATAAGACTAGTAGTATATATCGTTAGTATTTTTTCCAAATATCATCCAATTTCCACATGCTTTGAACAGAAGGCATATTCATGATTCAATAACAGCCTCAATGCCTTTGTAAGCCTCAGTTAAGTGCTTAAGTATGTCTGGTAATGTGAATGGCAGTACTGTGCAGGCTTTATAGAATTGCTGTCCTGACAGCCAAGGTACTTACCAAGCCTACTGAAATGAGCAGACTTCTTCCATTAACTTACTGCCCTCTGAATGAGGAGGAAAGATTACAATTACTTCAGAAATTCCACATTGTTAGCTTTTTATCTGCATAATATATGTGCAGTTTATGAGTCAACTTTCATTAGCAAAGAAGAAAAAAAAAAAGAAAGGTAATTTCTTAATCCTTCATTTTCTCCTCATTGCATGGTTTTGATTTTTTTAGACTCTGTAATTCTGTAGTTTATTACATGAACTGTAAAATTATGATGAACACTCTATTGTCCAGGGCAGCTTACCCAGATTGGATAAGTACGCATCTGTGCTCATTTGTACTCCAAGCTCACGTTCTGCAGCTATGCAGCTTTCAATTTAACTACATGATTTCCACAATCGTTTTAAGTAGAGATACATTATTGCCATTTTGTTCATGTTGCTAAGAAACCAGGCTCACAAATTCTTCCAGCCCTACAGACTTAAAACATAAACTATATGTTTAAACAGGGCTCCTGATTTTGGCAGGGTTCACCAGCTAAAGCACAGAGCTAGACCTAATCCCTCTGCATTCACACCATGCTCTGGAGGGCCTGCACTGTTGAGAAGCATGGGATCCTCCAGTTACCAGGACGGTCCTGCCCTTCCTCAGGAGCTGGGACAGATTCTGTATGGTGAGTTCATCTGTACTCAGACTCAACAGAACAAAAATACATTAAGAGATGATTAAAGGATAAGATTATTTAAATAAATAAAACAAACAAAACAACCAGTTGATGCTAAGTGAGTAACCGAGGACTACAAGAAGGGCACACGCAGTCCAGCAAGAAGGTGCTTCTTTGGTCTTGTCAGTGAGATTTGCTGAACACACAAGAAAAAACACCTTACACATTTGGAGACCTAAGGAATGGGAAACACAGATGTTCACCTCCTGCATGTAAGTTTATTTAAAACTTCTTTGGAAGTATGTTCTTACCACCTTGAAAAGAAAATTTACACCAGATTCTGATCTATTGCTAAGATATTTACTATGATTTACTGTACAAGTAAATATTTTCCATGCATAGAGACACATAAATCACCATTCACTTATATAAAATAACAGTGCTTATTACTATTGCTGCTTCTTATTGAGTGACCAGAATCGTGGCAAGTAGATACACCATTAGCAAAAAATTCAACTCCAGGAAAGCAAAAACATTAATATTTATGTTCTAATGCACGTTCTAATACTTCAGCATTGCAATGAGATAGGGGCTGCTGGCATGTGCAGCAATTAGCATTGCTTTTGACAGTGCAAACAAGGCAACCACCTCATCTGTTTGGACTCAATTTACGGATTTAATTTCACACCAAGTAAGGGGCAGAACACTGGCTCTGATACTGTTTGTTTTACTGCAAACTTATTTCTCCTTAAAGCCTGAAGTGATGGAGAGCATTTATGTAAACAATAACCAGAGTAGCTTCAGACTTTCAATACAGGTTGCAAATATTATGTTAATACTGTGAATGCCTTGCTTGTCTGAAAGTGCCAGATATTCAGAACAAAATAGTACACACGGAAGCCAGTTGTTCACTTAATAATGTCCTAACTATCAAGTGCTTGACTTCATCATGCTGGTGTTCTCCAAGTAAACTGATAGAAGGAATTTTTATGTAGGTTGAAGGTGTCCTGGCTTTTGAGACCTGTATTGGTATACAAGTTAAATAACTGCACATTCAAGATTATCTAATTAGACAGAAGGAATACAGATGAGAATGATGCTACACAACACAACTATATAGTACAATGCCAACATCCAATTGCTAAGTGTGGCAAAGGGAAAATGCATGAAGGAAGAGACTTTGCAGGGACGGAAGACAACTGAATGTTAATGCGAGAAGAAAGGATGATTAAAAAAGAAAACTGCAGGGGCTGAGTTTGATTTTAAACAAAATAAGAGGAAGTGACAAGCATATATATTTAACCAAGTTTACTATCTTGAACAGAAATTACTTTTTCCCTCCTTCTGTTCCCCTGTTATACCTTTGCTAAGAGAACGTTCACGCTTTCATGCCACTGCTTTGTTAATGAAAAAAAAAAAAGGGAGGGGGGGGGGGGGAGAGAGAGAGAGAGAGAGAAAAGGAGCTTCCCAGTTCTTTCTTCTTTGTATTACTTCAGTACTTTTATCAGTGCTCACAGTAACAAGTTTTCTTTGCAACTTTTCACCTAGTCAAAAGAACTCATACGGTGTTTTCTGTTGCTTCTAAGTTTTTTTTGCCTCTCTTTTACAGATAGGAAGCGGAATCACGCAGAAACAGATTTATCTCTAGGAGTAATGATTAAAAGAGACTGTTAATTTCTGTTCCAAAGAAATACTGAAGACAGTGAGACTTCCAAAATCCTGCTGCAGCTAAGAAAGACCAGGTAGCTGCAGAGTGGCCATCCTTCCCCTACTTGACAGCAAGTTTGTCATTTGCCAGAAGTAAGTTAATATCTGCCTCATATCAGAAGTCATCCCATAAAATGTAACTGTTAGGCAAGCACACAGAAAAACATTCAGCCACTTTCAGGTTTAAAGCATCTCTCTGAAGGGCAGATAAGAGAAACATTAATTAGTTATGAAAAAGGGTTGGTTTTGTTTATTGAAAAAAACAAACCAAAAAACCACAAAACCACAAAAATACAAACCACAGAAATTTTTAAGCTGAAATTAACATTAACTTACCAACTGATGCATCACCATCCAAGAGATTGTCATCTTCAGAGGTCTGAAAGTCCATAATTACACCTGCTCCATCTAAAAGCTCCTCATCGCTGCTTGCACTAGTTATACTGTTGTAACTGTTTCGATAGTAGCCTCTATGAAACAGCTGCTCAGACTCCATTTAGCTGCTTTATAACCTATAGAAAGAAAAATGAGTTATTTATTTTCTATTTGAATATGCACAAAAGTCTGAGGAGTTTGTATCAAATAAAACAAAACAAGTATATTTCATGCTTTGGGGAAAAAATATTAAGGTCACAATACTGTAAGTCACAAAAAAATGTAGCAGTAATACAGAACATTTTACACAAATCTTTAGTAATTTTTAACTGGATGATGCTTCCTCATCCCCTTCCTTGACCTCTCCTTAGTTCATTGTTATCATCATGGAAGTATTTCACTTTCAGTACAGGTGGTTGGAATGTGCATGCCCCATGCATACAAATGTGCATTGCACCACAGAGCTAGTTGAAAAATCCAACCAATGTTAATGTTAAAAAATTAGTTTCTTTAGTTATGGTATCTTTGTACTACATCTGCTTGGAGTGAAACAGATGGCACGCTAAAGTTGTAGTCCCCTGAACACAAACTGTTCACATTCTTTTGCACAGAAGAGCTAAAATATGAAAGCAGAAAACAATTCAAAATCATAAAGCATTCAAAACCCTCACCTATATGCCTTTTGCTTGGTTGTTATTTTATTTTTAAATATAATGAGGTGTTAACAACACATGCTTTTGCACATTCAGTATAACACTAACACATTATGTTTTCACAGACTCAGGCTGAGTCCTCCTTTGCCTTGTAGAGTTAAATCCACAGAAATAACTTCATGATTGGCGTGGGAGGGAGGACAAGACGTGATCACACCTTGATTCCATGCTCTTCTTTACCCAAAGAAAGTCCTGCATTTGTCATTTCTCAAAGCTCATCACTCCTTATTAACATGCAATAGCCCAATATACATTTTTTCAGTAATAACAAACCTCTCATTCCCTCCAAGCAAAGGAGATGCCCCCCAAATCCACCTCCAAATCTTTTCCTTATACCCTTTTTCCTCTGCTTATCCACAAATTCTGTGACCATTCACTGTAACTGCTACAAAGCTATATGCACTGTAAACACCCAGCTAGCTGGCAGCAACAAAAACAGGTAATGACTTCCAATTCAGATGTCTCTCCTCTACCCAGCTGTTGAGCCTTGTGAAGAAGTATAGCCAAACTGGTTGGCCAGTATCACGAGTCACTAGTGGAGGTCAGACAGACGGCTTTCCTGTACTGGCAAACAGCTCAGCCTTCTAAGTAAGTTACCTAGAAGAAGGGGTGAAAAACAAAGCAACAAGGTTTGCTGGGTAGCTGTAGATTGAACCCTCAGCACTGTGCAGCTAGGTGATAACATGAGGTAAAATTCTGTACAGATGAATATGAATCACACCACGGGGTGACGGGGCAGCAGAACCAACCCCAACTTACCTTACAAAGCAATGGGCTCTGACAAGAAAGAGCTCAGTATGCACTAGCAGTCCCCAAATTAATCTGATAGAAGAATTAACAGTTAAGAGAGAGAACTTCATTTAACCACTGTATAAATCCACAGCTTGTCCACACCTTAAATACTTTACATAGTGCCAAAAGTCCAAAAGGATTATAGAGGAGCTGAAACAGGTTACAAAAGAGCACAATGAAGATGGAGTACAAAATAGCTTTCCTTCTACAGGGCAACAAAATGAATCAGGACTCTTCAGTCTGGAAAAGATGTAATGTAGAAGGTGACACAACACATGTCAGCAGAATCACAAGCAGCATGAAGAAAGTGAAGAGCATCCGTTGTTTTTCAGTAGACCCTACATGTCATAATGAAAGGTGAGGTGACAAGCAGAGAAAAAAGGGCTGATTCTTCACACAGCATGTAGAGAAGTGCCACTTTGCAGAAGTATGAAATGGTTCATAAAGCAGCGTGACAAATTCACAGAAGAAAAAAAACCATCAAAAGCTATTAAAGACAACACCTCTGGTGGAAATGCTGGCGGCTAGGAGAGCATTCTGGAGAAATGTATATGCTTATTCTCTTTTTATACTCTTCCTTAGAGATTTGCTATTGGGCAAGACAGATCCCTTTGGCTTTACTCATTCTCATTTCCTTATAAAAATTATTTAGAATGTTTACAATTTAAAACATACTCTCTCTTCAAATATATTTCTTCCATTCATCTTTATGTGCAAATTCTTCTTGATCTTCTACCATTTTACAGCCACTGAGAAAAGCTGCTTAATGGACAGCCAAAAAAAAAGAAATCACACTGCCATATTACGAAGCATATCCTCTTTGAAAATACAGCTGCTTGTATCTGGAAACAATGGAAGCATCTCCATTTTTTCCCCAAATACATCAGATCACAATTTATAATTTATTCAAAAGCTGTACTTGAAACTGTTCAACAGATACTAACTTTTCACACACAGTAATTTTTGGCATTCCCAATAAAATGGTACCTACAAAGAACATGCCCCCAAAAAAGTCAGATCACAAGCAGCCTGACTGTTTCATTATTATGCTCACAGAAAGGCCTGTTAATATTACTCTGCCAGTACCAGTTGGGTACTGTCATAAATGGAAGCCACACAGCACAGCTGAAATGAGACGCTGGGACTTCCTAGAAGTGTTTCCACTCACTGCATAGTTCGTCACCTTCTTCCACCTGCTCCATGCACCAAAAATTATATTCTAGACTCTCATCTGCCAATTGGCCTCCTGCTTGAGTGAAATCTTTGTTACTTTTACATTAAACTGATTTTTCCTACATTCTGATGGGGTTTGCAAGAAGACAGAAAACTCTCCTGCCTTGTCTGTAAAAGTAGCACTAGAAGATGAAAAACGTAAGACACAAACCCCTCCCTCCCTCCCTCCAGCACACTCTAAGTTTTAGTCTATTGTGTTCTCTTCCTGTTGTATATCTTGCTTTTTTAATAGTTTTTTTTCTTTCACTTATATAGCAATCTTTATTACAAAGGAGAAAACAATTAAGAAGCAAGAGAAAGACCACTGTTCAGTTAGCAATCACAAAGAGTTGTTTGTAAATGCATCAAAACAACAAAGAGGTAGAAAGCTAGACCCCCAAAGTACTACTAATTCTGTGTAAAGCCCAGGCCTCCAAACTCAAAATTCAAACTGCTCCAAGAACTCTTCAAGATCCTTACTGTTAGTGTGCAAAACCGAGTGTATTTCTCTTGTAAACCACAGGCAGAAACATAACCAGCATAAGCAATTACTTGAGCTTAGAGGAAATTGATTCTATAGTGTTAATAGATGCAAATTAAGGAGGCCTGAGTAGTGAATTCTGTTATTAACACTTTGTTGTTACGTTTTACACATACTGAGGGCATGGCTAAAGCCTGCTTAGTCTTTCAATTATTGTACCAAGTTTGGAAGCCACATGCAGATTTTTCATCTGATAAAGACATTTTCCTGTAATAGTCTCAGCAGAAATATTTATTATAGTATAAAGGTGGAACATTGTAAATGTCTCTTTTTTAAAAAAAAAGAGATCATTTTCTTTATATTAAATTTGACAGCTTCGATTATATCTTACTACAAACCTGCTATTCAGAATAAAAGAAATAACTTTCCCTTTGGATATCTTTTTAATCACTTTAGAGAAATGTCAGAACAGTGGATTACAGATATTAAATCTTCCAATAACTGAGAAAATGCTTTCAGCCTCATCTACAATGGAAGGGAAAGTTTCATCGATCAGACAGTAACTGACAAACAAAACCAACAGACTCTCCAGAGCCAGCCCAAGCATACTGCAAAGAACCCCTGCATCATCTCTGCACAAACGTGATTCCACATGCCAACTCCTCTGGCACATACATGCCTACAGTTACATGATAGGCATGATACTACAGGCCTTCTCTTATTGTTTTGAAACACAACATGTCTCCTGCTGCAGAAGTATTGCTTTTGACAGACCTCTCCAACAACCAAGCAAAAGCCGTAACACCAAAACCATTCATTTTGAGGACCCTAACCAAGATTCTTAAGGACTGTGCATTAATTCTCCGTGTTCCCAAAGAGTCAACTACCCCAACTGCTTTGTATCTGACACTATGTTACAGATACTGCCTTATAGTAGCCATGCAACAATGGTGGGAATGCAGGAAACGTAAGACCATGAGAATGTTAACTGTTCAATAAGTTTCACATAGGACTAAAATTTTACTTCTTGAGAGCATCTCAGTTATTAATTTGTCCACCACTACCTGCAATTAATGGGGGGGGAGGACAGCTTATGTCAACATACAACAAATTTCCTTGTGTGCCTTTAAGAAAAAGGTTTGTTTAACAAACTAGGATACAAAGGTAGGTCTGCACTATCTTGAGCTGTGTTAAACGGTCAAGACAACTTAAAAGCGTATGCTCATGTGACCTTAAAATACTGTTAGCAGATAAAAGATCTGCCTCGATTGAGTGAAGGAAACTGAGTGATGTGGTCACAGAGAGTAGACCCCTCCTTGGAAACAGATTGCTGGGAACAGCAATAATAAAGAAAAGGAAATGCCAGGAAAATGTTTTTTCTATGGCTACAACAGCCAGAAGAGAACCAGTATTGTGACTAAACCAGCCTGGTGCAGATTACCCTTTGTGGATACTGGAAGAGGGCATTCATACAAGAGAGCCTGCGCAAATGCTTATGGAGTTGTGACAAGAGAACTAACCAGCCAACTTGCCATTTTATAATGTCAGATTCATTCCACAGAGTCCCTGCCCTATCCAAATGGGCACTAAAAGGCAAGTGGGGAAAGACGGAAGTTACTCAAGAGAAATTGCAAACAGGGAAAAAAGGTACTGGCTGAATGCTAGCCAAACCCAATGTCCTGAAAAAGCAAACAAAAAATCCTACACCAGATTCCCGACAACCATTAGTTACAGTAAATATTTAAGTAATAAACCTTTTTTTCAACCTAGACTACAAAAGACATTACAAAGGATTAATGAGAACATTAAATATATTACATTTAACTGATCTCTATGAAGCGTCATAGTTTTGATCCAGAGTCTAGTCCAGATACCTTGGAAAGCAGACTCAAAAATGTTTCAGATTATCTTTGGGAAAAAAATAAAAATAGTGAAGTAATGCACTGTAAGGATAAAAAAAGAAAGTGTAAGCGATATTCAGGGAGCTCTTGGAACAGGGAAGGCATTTGACTCAACTCACTCTATGAAAAAAGACTGTAAAGCAAAAAAGGTGCAACTAACTCGTCATGCTTCCATTACTAAGGTATTTCCAGGATGTCCTCATCCATCAAAATTCTTCTACAAAGCAGGTTAACAGAGAAGCCTCTGACACTAAAAAAATTAAACAACAACAACAAAACAAAACAACAGAAAACCCAAACAAAACCAAAGAACAGGCAGATAAAGCAGGATGTCTTACCTGTTATGACTAGGGAGAGGGAAGAAAGTAGTAAGCATACAGGTATATCAAATTGTGAAAGATCTAATTAAATACAGTGCAGGCAGGAACTACATTAGTAAATGACAACAGCACAGAAACAGCTACATTAATAGTAGAAAAAGTATATAAGACTATAGCAGTTTTCTGCACAGTCTAGTACCTCAGGCACTTTTCTGCTCTCAAACGCCAGGCATCCTGCTTATCTTTCAAGCTCTACAGATAAAAGGTCAAGCAGAGAAGCGAGTCAGCTGAGGGAACCACTTCTAGCGCAGAGAAGTATCTCTGGAGAAGACAGAGGAGGATAGTAAGAAGTCTGATTTACAGGACATTTGTTGTCAGGCGATCTAAGTAATCTGTAAATCTCTGCTATGTGCTCTGTTGTCCCATAAAAACAAATAAAACCACTTTTCTATATCTCAAAGGGGTGGCAGGAAACAAAGGCATGTTAAGTTTGTTATTTCCCTGGGAGAGGGGTGGAGTTAAAACTTAGAAGTACTCTTCCAGATTACAAATCTGCTTTAAATAGTTGAAAGAAAAAAAAAAAAACAAGACAAAAACCAATCCAACAGAAAACTACAATGATTGATCTTGTTAACGGAAGAGCTCTTTCCCAAATTGAGAAGAATCTTGATAAACCCAAAAATCACTGTAATATTCAATTTTTCTGTTCAGTACTAACAGCTAAGAGCTACAAGGCAGTCATCTGTCCCCTAACTCACACATACCTGCCTGCAAACCCTACACAAGGACAGCACCTAGTAAGAAAGGCTCTGCAGACATCAATCAAAAGCAGATGAAATTAAAATTAAGAATACAATCTTTACACTTAAGAATGTGTTCTACAGTACAGGAAATGCAGTGATAGCAATAGAAGAGTAATTTGTTGAAAAATTTCGAAAAATTATAGGATTTTCAAGGTTTTAACTGGTAAGAACCTTCAAAAGTGATTATTCGTTATAAAATACTCAGGAATTCTATATACATCATCTTACCAAAAAAAGTATCCAACTACTATACACTTTAATAACAGGTAAATAATATGGCAGAAACATTCCCCACACCTACACTTAAACTAAAATTTTAACATACATCCCATATATGGGGGTATATGTCAGAACAACTGCCCAAAAGATGGAAGCAGTCAAGAACAGCTTTGAATGCTTAATTCCAAACCTCCCATATTATGCTAATCTAAAATAGTGCAGCGTCATCTTTATTTTTTATATAAGCCTGCCCTTCAGAAAGACATTTTGAGCTCAGAAATTATGAGACTTTTACAACAGTTTTAAAACAAAGGCCATGTTGTGGCCACTCTTTCATCCTTAGTCTCACAGCATCAAAGTTGTATTCCCATTTTCATCGCAGACCCAGCATATCTAGCCTCCGTTTATTTATTTTGCCTGTCACATGAAGATAGTTAAGCAAGATGAGAACACTGTTTATCTCCCAAACTTCAGGTTTGGAAAATGGGTGAATGAATTGTGAGGAATTTCTCACTGTAATTTTTAGATTCCTAGCAGACTATTTGTTCATAAAAAGACTCAAAAAAATCTTACACTTCAAATCAAATACATAAGGGAAGATGAGCGGAATAGCAGCTTTCCTGAACTTTCTCAAGTCAGCTTAAACCACAAAAATTCTTAAGGATACTCAAGAATCCAAACTGTTAAAAGTTGGGGAATGGATATGCTAACCTTACAAAAATAAATACACAGAAGGCCATTCTCTGTAGCATTCAAAAAAAACCCCACACCTGAAACTAACTTAACTGATCTCAGGAACAGGACTGCTCCTATCGCAGTCATTTAGTGAGAAAGATCTTGGTCAATTTTTAGGTCATATTTAGAAAAATAAAGTCACAAAGAAGTACTGCCAGTTAACTGAAGCTATCTGAGTTAAAAAAAAAAAAAAAAAAAAAAGATTTGCGTTTCTGTAGTACGTTCTCTTGGAATAGAAAATAAAAAGTCAGTTTCTAAAAATATCTGTAGGTAAAAAGCTTAGTCTAGTTCCATTCACAGCTACTTCCAAAATAAAATCAATGTTCATGGAGGAAAAGAGACACACTCTCAAATATTGTTTAAACAAGAAAGAAAGCATGGACAGGAACAGAAACACAGAAAAAACTACATGAAAAGATAATACTTGTAAAGCATGAAGACAATCTTAGCTTTAAAACTGTAACAAGAAAACAGTATTCATATCTACTTTCTAGATTCTACTGAATCTTACCACTATTAGTTATAAAAGCTTAATATAACATAACAGCCTGAAAAGTTTTTTTCACTTTTATGATACATACCAATACAAAATATCACCACTATAGCTGATCTTCACAAAAGCAGAATCAATAATAAATACTCATTTTTATAGCACTTGTTATCTTCTCAGCTTAAAAAAACAACCCCACAACCTAAAAACTGCCAGCCTAATTACAGGATGAATACTGAACTCATGCTTCTAATCATATGATTCCAAACATCAAGGGCATTGACTTCAGTTTGTATGAAGTATTCAAAACTACTTCATCTCCACTCTCTAAGATGCCTTAACCGCTAAGGCTATGGCTACCCATAGTTGTGGCAGTTGAAGACTTATACCACCTGGCACAAAGATATTAATTAGCTTGCTTGATGGAAGGGATTACTTCTTTCACATTCACCAAGTTACTGATGTGAATACTTTTTAATTGTTTTCAACCAAAACTGGCTGGATTAGCTGAAAACTCAGATTTAAACTTCCTAAACTAACCTCATTTATTGCTACAAAAACTCTGCTCTCAGAGTTGAAAAGTAGTCTCCCATACAGGAACAGTAATAAGCAGCTACACGAGTGGCAAGGTCTTCAAGGGTTTTTTAGTTAACAATTTAAAAAGAAAAAAAAAGCTAAGAACATTGTCCCTTAGCACGAACCTGAACTAAATATAAAAGCAAACATAACACAATAGCTTAAGCTTCACAAGCAAGTACTGATCCCTGGCCAAGTCATGGTAAACAACTGTGTCCATGGCTGCCACTTCAGAGCAAGCCTAAAATACACGTAAGATATAGTATTAGTTTTTCAACTAATGGGTCAGTACCTATAGCTGCAAATATTCTGTCCAGGAAAGAAACGATGGAGAGTCCCCTTAGCAAAAAAATCTCTGGTGTTCCTTCTGTGATCATATTCAGATGAGAATAACACTGAAATTTTTTAAGACAACTGAAAGGTAAAAACCATACTCCTCTTCTGAAGGGCAGAAACTATGACTGTAGGTTCCATTGTAGACAATGTAACTTCTGTCTGTTGAGTCTTTGGCCATGATGCTCATTTTCTGTTTGATGAAAAGACACAGCAACAGTGCGCAACCTTCTCTTTACAGTTTTTAAAGGATTTTGCTCCTTTTTAAGGTGGACTTGTATTGCAGTCATCTGAGGGTTACACAAACAATGGAGCAGAGCTTTTACACACCACCAGAATGACCAGAAGTCTTGTTATTCATACTACTTTCCTTTATCTTTTCAGATAAATGCACCAAACAGTCCTTAGCTACGTGGACAGATTCCTAAGTTCAGGGTCACACCTGAGTTGGGTATCTTTCAGATAATTTCATTCAAGTTCAATACATTTGTATCTGAATGATCTGAAAGATTCCAACTTTTTTATAAGCACACTAAAGCCCCTGAGATCAAGAAAAAACTCCTATAGAGCTCTCCAAAATACAACACAGGCATACGACCCCTGCTTATGAAACCTTGTGGGGACCCCTGATGGTTCCTGTTTACTTACTCTCCCTGCTGCTGACTTTCAAATTTCAAAGTAGTGGAGAAAATACCAGCTAATGAGGAACCCATTCACTGTACTCTGGTTAGAAATGACCAGTCTTTGGTCACCAAAAACCAAAGAAGGCTGGGGGCTCTTCTTGGCATGTGTAACAAACAGATAAATTGACAGATGCACTACGTAGAGCTATTCAAACTTCAAGGCTAGAAGCCCTTGACAATAGGCTTGCTCTTTTTCTTGCTCTGGATCCTCTCAAGCAGCAGTGTTAAGGCAGCAAGGTGAGGAAGGACTGAAGTGATCTGCAATCAACACCTGGATCTGGCTCATAGCTGACCCTCTTGACTATACTACAGAAACCACCTTATTTTTGTAAATATAGCATACTCAACCATTAAAGATTGCCATTCTGGTCGTCTTCAAAGGATGAAATACATAAACAAATCTGTTAAGAGAGACCTGTGAACCTCCGATGTTAATAAGTAAGATTGTTAACAGCTTGTTTCTGCTTTTTAATAAAACCATATATGCTAACCAAAGGAGATTTAAAAAAAAACCCGAAAGGTAGTGAAGCCCTAGATGCACAAACACCACCAAAAGTGAAGTATTCACTAAATCAAGTATGTTAGCAGTTCCAAACGTACAGCAAGTTCCCCTCACTTGAATATTCTTCTCTCCAGCTGTAAAACTTAGTTGGCTGGTTGGCAAGTACCACTTCTAAAATCATGTGTACTTTGTCAGGGTGTACAAATGGTAGACAAGTTTCTGGCAGGAGAGTCTGCAGGGAAATTATTACTGTTAAATAGCGGTATCGAGTTGAAAGCAAGAATCAAGGTGGATACTTCATGAGAAAAAAAGAAAAGTGGCTTTGTGGGAGATTTTTAATTTTGAAAATTACAGAAAAAAGATTCAGTAATACTTTACTAAAAGGCTTCTAGTTAACAGAGTTAACACAAGAAGGTCAGTTATCTTAAATGTGTTACATAACCACAGAGATCAGTTCACTGGGTTCACAGATCCAATTTATTAAAAACAATCCATCCTCTGCCTATCCAAAGAACGAAAAGTTTTTTTAAAATTTTTCAGAGAGGAGTAAACATTCAGATTTTTGTGACTGTGGTGATAATATGAATACTCAGTGCACAGGTTGTTAGGTCTCCTCAAGTGTTCTGCAGTCTTAGAAGCTTTGTTGCAAAAGTTAAAAGAACATTCATGTCTCAGCACAAAACAGAAGAAAACTGGTAAGTCTATAAGACTGATAATAATTTTAAGTGTTTACTCACTCTTGCAGTGTTCCATATGAGAATAAAAGTTTTCTGCAAGACAACCAGCAAAATGTCAAATAATAATTAAAAAAATCTTCAGTTTTCTTTCTTTTGGAAATCTCTAGATTCACTTTTCAGAATCAGAAAATTAGCATGTTTGGAAGCATATGGAGAACTGCATTTTTTTTCCCCCAACAGATACAGAAGAGACAAATGAATAACAGAAACCTCAGGGGAAAAGCGGTAGTAGATCACGAACTGCAGATAACACACCAAAACCCAACAAATCTGGCAGAGAACATTAATTTGCAGATAAGAGTGGAAGGAACTCAAACACAAACTTACCTTTCAGGAAAAGGAGTACTTGAATTTTAACTGGCAGGATGTCAAAATACTAAGTCACCTCAATAGTTCTACCTGTAATTTAAACATACTATTGAAGTGACGTTACATTTTTACTGTTTCAATTAGGAAACGTTTCTTCATTATACTGTATTGCAGTATGAACACTCAAAATGCACATTTGAGTACTTCCTCTTTTATTAGCTTTTCAGAGAATTTTATCAAAATATACCAAAAATAAGAAAAAAAGTAACAGCAAAGGTTATTTTTATCAAAGGGTCTGTGCTTTAGGACTGAACTTAATTCACATTTTCATTTACTATTCCTCCTTACCCTCCCCAAAGTAAGCGCAGAGTCTACTCCTGTAACTAGAAGGGCTAAGCAAAATGCTTAACAAACAGCAACAGTGAATGTCTAGAAAGTTCAAGGGGAAATAACAGACTAGACTCTCTGCAAGTCATTAAAAATAACCACTGATACCCACTATGAAGTTATAAATTCTCTTCTTTTCATTCCTTTCTAGGAGTACATATTCAAGATTACTTCATACATAATACAAACAAATAAGGATACTCCAGATGTAAACAGAATTACAACTATTTTAACAGCTTTGTCTAGAATCCTTTCTATTATGCAAGAAGCCCAGGAACTACTTTGTCAACTCTCTTCTCTCTGATAATGACAGGTATTATCAGCTCATTAAGTGTCACCACCATCTCAACATTTTATGTTGATTTTTCAGTTTCCATCTTTTTAAAGCAGAGCAGATGTCCCAGCAAACATTATTTTTACAGTCTGTTTACAACCCTGTTATCAGAATGAATTTAAACGAGCATTGTTTTGTCTAAACATTCTTCTCTCATGTGATTTTATAAATGCTTCCAAAATTAAAAACAAGTTTCAAGTTAAACAGCTATAAAAATTTGTAATTGTCAACTTTCTAATATTCCAAGCATCTTCAGTTTCCAAAGCCTGGCATATAAACAAGCACAAAGTACTACGTAGTGGAGCCCAGAGCTACATACCTCATTCATGAGCACAGGTAAAAAGATGGCCTGACACATGAACAAGCTTTAGGAAGTCAGCCAACACAGGACATGAACGTTCAGGTTATGCCATAAGGCAAAGACTGCCACAGGAAGCACAGAATTAGGAAGTTGCTCTCGGGGCACACAGGTATAAAGTTCAAATCTTAGTTTGGGGAAAAGGAGGAGGGAGGGCGTATAAACAATTTCATGCACATGATCACTGCCACTGCTGACGCCCTTCAGAGATTACTGGGTTACTGCTGCTGCCAAGGAGATGCCAAAGCAAGAAGTTTAGGAACACGCAACAAGAGTCTGAGAATTAGGAAATTAACCCTTCAAACAACTTGAACTGCCATTATCGTTTCTGGCACAAATCTCTTCAACAGTAGAGCTCCTATTCCACTCTTTTATTACGACTAAATTAAAAATATCCTTACTGCCAAATTATTATAAGACTTTATCCCGAAAACTTGATCTGCAGAGTAACACCTATCCACAGGCATACGAAGTCACTTAAATAAGGGGAAGAAAAAAAATTCTGAATGTTCCTAGAATGCCTTTCGGCAATGGTTGTGAACTTGGAACAGTTGTCCCAGCTTCCGTGCTTACACTCAAAGAATGCAACTCTGCTGTTCAAATACCAAGGTAAGACAGACACACACAGAGCTCCCAAAGTCCCAAAGCAAAGTGAGGGAAACAAAAAGCCAAAGTGTATATTCAGTGAATGGGAGAACATATATTATGTAGCTAGATCCAGCTGTTCATCAAATAACCAACGCACAGGGGGTTCTCACTTGCAGGTTACTGAAACATCAGTTTGTGACAAACATTTGCTGTGGAAGAGAGCACAAGAGGAAGTACAAACATAGTCGCGAGAGAAAAATGCAGGCAAACTCATAAAATAAAGTGACTTAGAGCAATGCAGTCATGAAGAGCAAAAACCAACAGCTTCAAGTGGCTTTCCCAGTTGAGGATTTGGATAGGCTTGTTCTTACTACACGTCAATATTAAGCAAGAGAGGAGAGATATACCCCACGATTACTTTAACTTGTAAGTATGCACCACAGGAGGAACAGTGGTATTGTAAACCACCCACAGATAGGATGCCATAAAGATTTGGGCAAAGACAGCCTTGGGAATCATAGAACAAGGAAAATATATTTCCAGAAATATTGCAATACGCATTGTGCATGACATCTACTGCTGTCAGGCAAAGATTTTTTAGGACTGACATACCGATACTAAACAGCAGCAAACAAGAAACAAGCTCTGTTTTTCTGGGCACTATACACCTTTTATTTTCACCGGTGTTGCAGACAGATGCAAAGTCATGTTGTTTCAAGCTAGCTGCAGTTTTCCCACAGCAGAACTGCTTCCCACTTTGATAACTCAGAGTACTGAGCATCAAGTTTACATCCGCTTGCCAACCAAAGAGACAAAACTTCAAATTTAAAGCAGTTAGCCAGTGTAAGACTTTTATCTTAGAAAAAATGACAGCGACAGTTGATGAGTTCTCTAGGGGCTTATTTAACTTCACAAAGGTATGTTTCTTGTAATGCACGAATGATTTTTTAATTTTACATTACAGCATATTGAAGTTTCCTTAAACAGAGAAACAGCATTGATAACTATCTTCTTCCAAATCTGTCACGCGAACACGTCCTTCATGCAAATAGCTGTTTTTGCAAAGAAGCATCTATGTTGCCAAGGGATACAGAACATAAAATCCTTCACAGGTCCACCAAGAAGAAAAACATCTGAAAACAAAAAGTACCAATTCATCTGACGCTTAAATCATCATCAACTTAATTTCTTTCACAAATTCTGCACCATAAATTTCAGAGGCCCAACAACTTCAAAAAGCAGGTGCAAGTCCTAAAATCCAAACGATTACCATTTTGGGACATCTTTCAAAAAACATTTGTAAGTGTCTACTCTAACACAGTTTAGCACCAGAAACTTCTTTAATTTGCTTTTAAGACCTTGTTTTACCTAGTTCAGTAAAGTGTGACACAGCAAATATGCTACTCAACACTGAACATATTTCACTATCAGCACACGATTTTCCACTGTCACGCTTGCTGCTGTTCATTTTAGGCGAGAATTGATACATACTTGTTTTACAGTCAGCGCCACGTTTTTAGAGAGGGAAGGGAAGGATTTTGAATAAGTAGGGAAAATAATATGAAAGAATGCAGTCAATTTTCGGTTTTAACCTCGCCGACCTGCACCCTACTCATTTAATTAAGAGGCTCCAAGAAGATCCCATTATCTCCCTCGCTTGTGTAACAGCAGCCTTCCTAACCAAACTCGTGGGCCAACATGAAGTGAGCAACTCAAACAGAATACTTCCAGCAGTGGGGAGGAGGCTCTGGATCTCCCAAGTTGCAGAGCCCCTCAGCCTTCCGTACGCGAACGAGAGCAGCCACAGAAGAACACCGAAATCAGGTGACGAGGTTACACGCTCTGCAAACACGCAGGGCACTCCCCCTCACCCCGGCCCTCCCCGTTTCGGGGGAGGAGGACAGATAAGTCGAGGGGTCCGTGAGGAACCACCAGTCCTGCCCCTTCCCGCCTGCCGGCCGCAGGACGAAGCGGTCTCGCTGAGGAGGGCGCAGCAGCCGCTCCGCGGGCGGGCCGTGAGGCGGGGGCTGCCTTCTCCTCTCCTCCCCCCGCAGTCAGGCCGGAGCCGCCACCTCGGCATCGCTCGCTCCGACGCCAGCAGGCGGGACCGCGCGGCCCGCCCGCGGCCCCTGCTGTCACGTCGCGGTGCCGCGGCGACCGTCCGGTGCCGTGGCCCTCCGCCGAGGGGACGGAGGGAGGGAAGCCAGCCGAGCCCCGCCCCGCCCCTACCTGTCCGGGTGGCGCCGCCTGCTGCTCCTCGGGGAGGCGCTGGCTCATCCTCCTGCGGCGGCGGGGCGGGGTCGCGGAGACGCCGCGGACACCGGCTCGGCCCCCGGCCCAACGGTCGCTCCGCCAGTCAGCCCCGCCCCCTCGGCCTGGGGGCGGGGCTTCCTGCCACGCACGCGCGCCACAGCGGCCGCTCGGCGCATGCCGGGCCGCCGGAGTTAGCGTCCCCGCCGCCGCTTCCGGTTCCGGCGGTCCGCTGCCGACACGGGTCCCCCCCAATGCCCGCCGCGCGGAGGGGCGTGGCTTCGCGGCGGCGCCTGAGGGGAGCGGCCGCTAGGCGCCTGCCCGGTGAGGGGAGCTGGCGGGGCTGCA
Source organism: Gavia stellata (assembly GCF_030936135.1). NCBI lineage: Eukaryota > Metazoa > Chordata > Aves > Gaviiformes > Gaviidae > Gavia > Gavia stellata. The sequence goes on from NC_082598.1 coordinate 42,793,462, forward strand.
GGCGCCCCGCCGCTGCGCCGTGGTGCTGACGGCCGTGACCGCGCTCGGGTGTCGGGCTCCCTTTGGCGCCGGAGTAGCTTCGCGACGCGAGAGGCGGCCCTTTCTGTGAGGGCGGGTTACGGGCCCAGTTACAGCTCGCCGCTGCGCAAAGCGGGCGGCAACGGGGAGGCAGGAAATCCCCGTGCTTCAGAACGGGGAATAACGGGTTTCCCAGGTAAAGGAGGTGGCTCGGTACCTCGCAGCATCGTTTGGCTTCTGGCTAAACCAAGAGGCGTCTAAATTTCACGGGCACTGCGCGCTCTGAGTGTAGGGCCCGAAGAGCTTAAAATGCTGCTTACCTGCAAGTGAAACGCAGTTCTCGGGCTGAGCGGGTGACTCCTGTGTACTCCCACCCTGAGGGAGGCACGAGGCATTTCAGCGCCTGCCGAGATACCGAGGCCGGTAAAGACTTTACTTAACGCATCGACAGAATGGAGGTTCCAGAAAAATATTGTGGCAGGTTAGGTGGGGTTTTTTTCAAGGAAAAATTATAAAATATCCGCAAGTTCGTTTGTATGAAAGGCTAACAGGACTGAGCGGTGCTTTGTAGAGTGCGCACAGCATGATGGATTGAGACAATTGGGGTAAGACTGAAAAAGAGCGGCGTGACTCGCAAGCCTTTACTCGTATATGCCATTAACGCGCACTTTTGACTGGGGAGTAGCGGAACCGCAGGTACCACCTCGGAGCCGGCAGCCGTGGGCAGCCTGAACCCCCCGAGCAAGTTTTGGGCACAGCCCCGCTGGGGCGCGCTTCCCCCCACAAATCCCTCCCCGGGCTAGTCCCTGGGAGGGCACGTACTGCCGGTGCCAGGCTGCGCGGTCTTGTGGATCACGGGTGGTTCGTGGAAGATATATAGCCGTTCCGTATTTTTTCCCCTACACGCAAATAACCACCGCGACCCGCCGGACCGCCGCCCGTGCGTTACTGGGGTGAAGCACCGCTAACGCGGGAAGGGCGGTCAGGCGAGCCTGCTGCCCCGCCTTGACACATGGCGCCCAATGGGAGCCGAGCCGCTGGGCGGGCCCGCCAGTAAGGGTTGAGGGGGCGGGCCCACGGCGGGCGTGAGGTTCTGTTGAGCGGCCGTGGAAGCGGCGGGGAGGTACGTCGGGGTGGGGAGGAGGCGGGAGGGGCGCGAGGCCGTTCTTCTGCGGGGCCGGCGGCAGTAGCCGCCGGCGGGTTGCCTGTCTCAGTCGTCCTGGGGCGGACGGCCCCCGGCCGCGCTTCTCGCCCTGGCGCCGGTCTTGCCCTAGCTGTGCGGGCCTGGTGGGGCCCGGCTGAGGAGCGCGGCCAGGCCTGGCCTGGGGGCCTCCCCTGCCGCCGGGCTGGGGCCGGCGGGCACTGCGCCGTGTCGCTTTCCGTCCGCCTGGTCGTGGCCTGGCCGTGCGATTCGGGTTTGTCGTCTCACTTTCTCCGCGCCCAGCGGTAGGTCGGGCTGTCTCGGGGTGTGACTTGTGCCCCGGCGCACAAGCCGCTTTCGTGCGTGTCCGTGATGGTTAAAATTACTTCTTGCCCGGGGCTTGAAAAGCTAACGCCCTGTCAGCGCCGATGTCCTTTCTCAAGGCTGCTATTTCCCATGCTACGGGTAAAAATAAGCCATCTAACTCGTACAAAATTATATACCCTCTTTGACTGAACTGTACCTTCTTGCCCACAGGCTAATTATTGATCCTTTATATTTGGACAGAACAGTGTGCAGTAGGAGCGCTAAGCTACACCTAATGCAGCTGGTTTAGCTGCAGTACAGCTTAGCTTGTTTCATAAACAAAGCAGGGGTAGAAAGAGAACTTGGTAAAGCCAGGTGAAGTTAAAATTGTGTCCCACCTGCTATGTTTTACCATTGCCCAAAAGAGAATATTAATACTGAGTCTTTCTTTTTTTAGAAGTGCAACTTCGCACTAAACTATCTTTCTGTACTGCAAGGCAAAAAAACCTCACCAAGATATTACAGGCCCGTCACTTTCACTTTTTTGTAGTTATCCTTAGTCCTGGTTGTTTCTCCATCTCCTGTTTTGCAGAAAAGATTACTTCACTTCTCTTGTGTTTTGACTTGCTGTATTAATCCGGTTTATTCATTTTAGTCTGCTTCCATGGTATGGGTCCTTCATCTTCCCGAGACTCTTTAGCAGCATCTGTGTTTGGTGCATGGTAATTCTGTGACCAAAAAAAAAAATATCCCAAATCAAGGAGAAGAGCCTCACCTGAGATGTATGTGAAGTATGGATCTAAGCTAATAAGGTCTCCTGTTGGAAGGAAGCTGGGTACAGCAAAGCACAAATGCTGTTAGTGCTCTCGGGTGAGGCTTGTGTCGTGGTTTAATCCCAACCGGCAACTAAGCACCACACAGCCGCTCGCTCACTCCCCCCAGGTGGGATGGGGGAGAGAATCGGAAGAGTAAAAGTGAGAAAACTCGTGGGTTGAGATAAAGACAGTTGAATAGGTAAAGCAAAAGCTGCACACGCAAGCAAAGCAAAACAAGGAATTCGTTCACCACTTCCCATCGGCAGGCAGGTGTTCAGCCATCTCCAGGAAAGCAGGGCTCTGTCACGCGTAATGGTTACTTGGGAAGACAAACGCCATTACTCCGAATGTCCCCCCCTTCCTTCTTCTTCCCCCAGCTTTATATGCTGAGCATGATGTCATATGGTATGGAATATCCCTTTGGTCAGTCGGGGTCAGCTGTCCTGGCTGTGTCCCCTCCCAACTTCTTGTGCACCCCCAGCCTACTCGCTGGTGGTGAGAAGCAGAAAAGGCCTTGACTTTGTGTAAGCACTGCTCAGCAGTAACTAAAACATCCCTGCTTTATCAACACTGTTTTCAGCACAAATGCAAAACACAGCCCCATACTAGCTGCTATGAAGAAAGTTAACTCTACCCCAGCCAAAACCAGCACAGCTTGGATGCAGAAAAACTTAGGAACCTTTTGTCGTTTTCAGCTTACGGAAACTTCCTCAGGGTATAGAAGTTCTTTCTACTGTAGAAAAGATGATCTTTTAGTACATGGTGAATTTGTTTTGATGTTTATCACTTTGGTCTTTGTTTTGCCAATTCTCACTGCTGTTCTAACACTTCTCTATGTTGCCATACCTTCTGCATGCAGCTCACTAGCGTCCTATTTTTACCAAAGTGGTTTTTAACGTTGAACTTTAAACACCATCAGCATTCAGCTGAGTAATCTGTTTAATATCAAAAGGTAGTCTAAGTCATCAGATAGTACATTAAAAATACTGATTTGCAGTGTTTTGTAATGAATTTATTTTCTATGCAACATAGAAAAATAAATTTTCAAAGTTTTTAGTCAGAATTAAGGTCACACCTTTCTATATTGCATAATGATTCTAAACTTGATGGTGATCTCTTGAATTCAGTCCATTTTTGGCTTCGTTATAGAGACTAACTTCCAAAATACTGGGTTTAGTGCTTCGTAAGGAGTAACATACAGGAATTTTTCCCCCTCTACTGTCACAGTTCTTTCAAGTAAAGTTGAATGAAAGATTGTTAACCAGGTGCTATAGCTCTATATTATGATTGTGTGCTAGCTGAATCAGAAGTTATGGCACTGACTACTTGCTTTATTTAATGATAAAACACATGCTTTTTTTTAAATTGTCTGTCAAGATGAAAGATTGAACTGGTTTTAGCAATACAGCCCTTTTTCTACACCAAATGAGCTAACTGTACCAAAGTAGAATTGAGACTAAGAGTAGGTGATTTACAGAAAAGCTACAAAGCATGTGATGCAACTGAGGAGAAAAATGGGTTGATATTTTGAGTTAAAAAATGTAACATGACCTGGCAGGCTAGACAACTAAGTACAGCTAACTAAATCTGTTTTGTGGTTTTTTTGCCTAGTATTCAAGTAAGGATGCCTTAAGAAGATCACTATGGATAAGTATATTAAAGTGCGAAAGATTGGAGAAGGCTCCTTTGGGAAAGCAATTCTTGTCAAAGCGAAAGAAAATGGCCAACAGTATGTTATTAAGGAAATAAACATCTCTAAGGTGAGTGATTATTATTAATTACTGATCCATTCTTTTTGTATTCCTCTTCTCAAAAATCATTATTTTCCTTCTAAAGATGTCAAATAAAGAGAGAGAAGAATCAAGGAGAGAAGTTGCTGTATTGGCTAATATGAAACATCCGAATATTGTCCTGTATAGGGAGTCATTTGAAGGTAAGATTAATTAATACAGTAGAACCTGAAGTAACGACAGTAAGTGACTGTCTGTGCACTACTTATCGCATGTAGTTTAAAAGTCAGTGTGTTTTCTTTCTTTAATCGGTCTTTTTCATACTTCTATTACTTGCTTCAGTTCAAAAGTGCATAAATTAAATAGGAATATTTATGTCTGTTCCTTACATGCATCAATTTCAGTTGATGCTTAAATGAAAGGGTTAGGTTCTCCTTGTTTCTCCAGAATGTAAGTCTCCTTGAATACTTGTGTATACCCTAATGACTTGAGTGCTTGTGTATGTTAAATATGAGTATGGTCTAAATTTGGGTATTGATAACCTAGCAAGAGCGATTTTATCTCAAAGTCTGTTGTTTTGGAATACGATCTTCGCTAATTATAATCATATCATTGCTTTCAGAGGTGCAAAAATAGATGGGACTGTTTGCTTCATCAAGCTATGAAAGAAGTAGAAACATAATTCCACATTGTTTTCACAGTGAATGTCTTGGGAAATGAGCTGAACAGATAATAGATTCCAAGAGCCTGTCATGTAGATTAAAATACTATTAAACCACCTAAACATTATTTCAGATACTGTTTAGGAACACTACTTTTCTCTCCTTTCCTTCCTTTCTGCTGACTTTCGTATGTCTTTTGGCTGGAGGCTTTTATTTTTTTCTATTCATTAAATTAGAATTTTGTGCCATAGTCATATTGCAGAGCCATAGTCTTCTGGCTTATAAGTCCACGCTTCTGTCTTCTCTGTAACACAGGCCTGTTCTTTAAGATTGCTTTTTTTCTTTTTTTTTTTCTTTTTATAAGGTAGATCTTGTGATCTGTAGTTCATGAGACTTCATGCTGCATCTTTATTGCTAAAGCGCATTGACGTACTGATTTGGTTTATAAAAGAGAATTATTTCAGCAACAGGTCTGCAAGGAATCTAGAATCCTAGGATCGTCTCTTAAAATAATACCGACTATAAAGCTTAACCAAGATACAAAGAGCTGTAAGCACAAAAGAAAAATCCTGGGTTTGATGTTTTGAAAGGCAAATTTCAGAAGCATTCTGTGGGAGTGAAATTTAAGGGACTTAGATGATTGAGTTATTTTTGACTCTAAATAGCTTTTTTTAAGTGCTATGACTAACTCTTTCATAAAATAAGAGTTTTTCTTTTGAGCAGCATGTTGATTGTTTTTATGCATTTATTCAGCTCTTCTCAAAATCATGCCTAATATGCGAGTAGTGTAGTTCTTGTGGTTTTGGTAACTTGCAGTCTTCTGCCTAATCTCTTTTTTCATCAGTAACTGGAAAAGATTGCATTGGGGAACAAAACTGTAACTTTGTAAGAAATGTATTATATATGTTCATACTTCCTAGTGGAAATTTGCATAGGATTTTTTGGAAGTCTCCCCAGATTTCATTCAAAAATGAGAAAATAATTGTTTCCATCTGTCATTGTTTGCTGGAAGTTTTTTTACTGTTCTCCAGTCTCTAAAATGAACTGTATACCTGGTATGAGAGCTGATGATTGTCACAGTCTTGCACTAAGTGTGATTAATACCTTGTCCAGGTAAAACTCCAAGAAAGAATTCGGCAAATAGAGGCAACTACCTGATTTATAAATCTATTTTTAGGGCAGAGGATCTATAGGATGTTCGAAAGCAGGTTGAAGAATGGTTTTATATTGCATTCATGAAGTAACACCTTTAATTTCATAGTGGTTTTGAACCCCATTTTGGGGCATTGGTTGAGCAGATGTAATTTTTTTTTTTTCTCTCCATATCAAAATAGTCTTATATTACCAGAAATGGGATACTTACGTTGTGAAACTCAAAATAATAAAAATCATTTTTGCTTGAAGTTTAAAAAAAGGATTAATAAGTGATATCTGAAGCTCATGTGAAAAGGTGAACTTTTTTTGTTGCTTTTTTGTGACCGCAGTGAAGATATTCGGAAAGTTATATTAAAGATGGGTCTTTTTTTTCTTTTTTAAATACTTTGTTTTATTTTACAGAGAATGGCTGTCTCTACATAGTGATGGATTACTGTGAAGGAGGAGATCTATTTAAAAAAATAAATGCCCAGAAAGGAATCTTATTCTCTGAAGATCAGGTAACAGCAAACTGCTGCTATAGTGTTCTGTTACATGATACTTTTTCGTGAGTTTTAAATTACTTTGGTTCAGTTTGGTAGATACGGTTGCTTAATCTAAAAGGAGGTTCTCAAATTGTGATTCTCGTTGCCATCAGTCACAGCAGTATCTTAAAAAAAAAAAAAAGAAGAAAATGTAGCTGGAAATCCTGGGTATGTTAATTGGAGGTTTGTCTGTATGTATAAGATGCTTTAAAAAAAGTTGGTTCTATTCCAAAGTAAACCAAATCTGGGAAATGAAAAATACTGAAGGACCACATGAATATTTTTAAACTTCTGAAGTGGGTTTTTTTTAGAGATCTAATGACACAGGATTTTTGTTTTGTAATACTGATTTTCATTTATCAAAAATATAAAATAACATACTTTGTAACTATAATAATATGAAATATGGCAGTGTGAAGTTGACATAATTCAAAAGCTTATTTTTCCATTAGAAAAAAATTAATATTGTATTGGAAGTATACCAGCAGACTTCTTTTTTTTTCCATGATGCTGGTTATAAAGTCATTTGTACTGTGGGAGAATTTGGAATAAATGAGAGGATTTTCTGTACAGATTTGATTAAATTAAGTGGAAATAGATTATGTAGGGTTCCATTTTTTGGTTAGAACTGATATATATTTCCTTGTTTATAAATTGTTTCTATGCTTTTGTGTCTGCATCCAGTAGGATCTCAATTTACCTGTGGTTGGAAAGGCTTAGTAGTATGTTAGGTCTATTGATCGTATTTAGAATAGAGTAATCATGAAACGTTTTGGATGCAATTTGTAAAATTTTTCATTTTTCTAATTTGGGCTCACTTTTACAAGAACTTAAAGTGGAAAAGTGAAGATTATACCTTGTCTTATACTGTAATTTTGACATGTATGTACTTCTAAGTTGGGAATGTGAAACCACTATTCACATGGAAAAGTTCTTGCTGTTAGTCACTTTTTATACTGTGATATTTAGCAATTTACAAAAAAAAAGGGTTTTGTTCGCTTGTTTATAATTTTCTACTTATATGTTGTTTGTTGCTTTTCTCACTGAAATCTGCTTTGTGCTATTTTTCTTTTTAAGCTAATTTACCTTAAAATTACTGTATGATAAAATAAGTGTTTCTGTAAACTTAGTACGGCTTTCTAGGACTCTTGGTTAATTAACTGCAGGAAGACTTTTATTGGTTACAGCAAAAGCACAATCTTTAAAATGCAAGTTCTGTGTCTTAAACACTTTAGTCAATCAAATTCATATTGTATACTTTTGTTAGCTTTATAATATGTAATGGAAATAGTCTCAGGCTTAATACCTAATTTGGGTAATATGTACTGTTATGTTTTTAATTATTCTGTTGTCTTCATTTAGACAGGTTTGTGGGAAGAGGGTAAAATCTTGAGTTATAATTATAAAACTGATTTGATAATATTTTCAGTTATGTAACTGAGGAAGCTTTCAGATAAATAACAATGCTCATGTTGCGCTTTCTTTTATGCATAGATTCTGGATTGGTTTGTACAAATCTGTTTAGCACTGAAACACATACATGACAGAAAAATCCTGCATCGGGACATAAAGTCACAGGTATGTAGGTAACTATTTTTTAACTCAGTTTACTTCCAAAGTGATTACATTAATACCTTGCTAGTGTTAGTTGGCAAATTATGGAAAATAGTCTTTCTATGTAAACACTTTTAATACTGGAAACACTTTTTTTCTTCAGAATTGTCTGATAGAGGTTTATATGATATTTGTACAAGCAAATGAGGCTATTTCATGAAGCTACTATGTATTACTCGTATATTTATGAGTGGGGACAGAAAAGGTTATATTTTAGAATGTATAGTAGTGTTTTCTTTAATTTTGATGAAATAGGACTAGAATAAGTCTGGTGTTTCATAGTAGTCAGTAACACTACTTCTAGTGACTTCAGAGTGATTGAATGGTAGAAAACTTCATTCTTCCCAAAACATGTTGAGAACAAAAAGTGTGCAATTGTATGAATGTTTTAATTAACAGACTTCTTAAAATTTCTATGTCAAGAATATATTTTTAACCAAAGATGGAACAATACAGCTGGGAGATTTTGGGATCGCCAGAGTTCTTAACAGGTAACTCCTTTTTGATGCTGTTTTCTCTGACTTAATCTAAATCACTTTGATCTAGGAAAACTCAATCTGTGCACTTCATGTGAGTTAACTAGTTAACATTAATTCTTAATTTTTTCTTAGCACTGCTGAATTGGCTCGCACTTGCATAGGAACGCCATACTATTTATCGCCTGAAATATGTCAGAACAAACCTTACAACAATAAAAGGTACTAATAAGCATTTTATTAAACATTTTTGGTAAGGAGAGGAAGGTGAGTTCTTTAGAAATCAAAGGTTCTTCCATTCATATGATGGTGAACAGCTGTTAGTTCATCTCTTATCCAAGAAGATACTGAGTCTCACTGTACAAGCGGGACCTTAGTAGGTCTGTGCAGTACAAAGCAATGTGAGGCAGAGATGACTTAGCTTAATGCTCAGAGTTCTGGATCTAGCTGTGTTCTTAATTATGGCTCTACTTTTGCCTGCCTACACACTAGTTGTACTGTCTTACTTTATGCAATATGAATGTGAAACTGTGTTAAGGATGAAATCACAAACATGGTAATCAGATTCTCTAAGCACATACATAGATAGGTGGCTCAGCTTGCTTCAGATAACAAAGTCATACAGATACTTTGCTTATACATTTGCTGTCCTGCCAGTAGGCTGTGTCTGGTAACAGCGTCCCTAATGTAATTTACATGGTTGTTATCAAGTTAGTCTTATGCTGCTGCATCCATTGCTGTGAGTCCCTTACACTAATTTCAGTTGGTTTCTTAAAAGATAAAAATTATTACAGTTCCTTCTCCCTTGATTTCTCTTACATGGAATCTATTATTAAATGGTATTCTAACCAAATTCTGTAATCCTGTAATGGGTGAGGGTAGGGTAAGTCAATGTTAAACAGAGAAAAGTGACTTTAAGAATTGTATGTGCTGAATTGGGTGGTGGGTTTGTTTGGTTTTTTGTTTGTTTAATTCAAAAACTTCACGCAAATGCATACATTTAAAGAAAAAAAGTCTTTGTCCATATTTTGTGTAATTTCTCTGACTAGGGTGGTTCAGATGAAAAGGTGTCAATAAAACCTGGAGCTAAAATAAGCCCATCTGGTTTTCAGGTTTGCCTTACTTTTGGTTGTTGAATTCTTTTTTTGTTTGGGGGGGGTGGAAGATACAAGGGAGCTTGTACATACTCAAAATACAACCTTTTCTTTTCCTTTTCAAAGATAGGCTTCACAGATATAAGTTACTTGGCAATGTTACACCTAGAACTAATTCTTAAGCATGTTTTCTTTGATTTAGTGATATCTGGGCTCTTGGTTGTGTTCTCTATGAAATGTGCACACTTAAACACGCGGTGAGTAGAAATTCTTGTTTCTAGAAAAGAATAGTGATTTCAAACAGATTTTTCCTGATGTTACACAAATGTGTTTCAGTTGATGAAAGGCTTTCATGGTAACTGTTTAAAATTACCTTCAACATTTCAATCTCCTCGTCCTATACTGACCAATGTTTTCCATTTGTGTTTTGATTCATGCCAATCTCTCCAGAAATCTTAGCACTGTATATTTTGTTTTCAGTGTAGGTTTTTAATGAACTTGTGTTAGCTGAAAAAATTGTTAGGTGCTGTAACAAACGATACTGTGAATAGTTTCCTTTCTTTCCAAAAACTTGATGTTTTCATTGAAAGTCTGAATTTGGACTGTCGGCTTTTGTGCAGATGGATTAATGCATTTCTGTTAAGAACAGAAATAGTTCTTAGAAAAAACTCCCAAGGTGAAAGAGTTGCTTTTTTCTTCTGTCAGTGTGTGGCTTAGAAGAATACATCTTTATCATCCATTTTGCAGTTAGGAAGGGAAGAAAAAACATTTTTCTGTCTTGTTTTGGTTGTGGGGTGTTTTTTTTTTTTTTAAATAGCTATTTTTATTAAAAAAAAAGAAAATTGAAAGAAAAATTTCAAGGCATAAGGATTTCATTTCAAGCTTTTGTAATTTCTTATTGCTTGGTCTTTTCTGTGGCAGCAATGCTGACAATGTTGCCTTTCTGAGAGTTGATGGCAATAGATTGTTTTCTGTGAGCTGGGTGATATGTACTGTTTTCTTTTTATTGTACAAAGGGATTGAAATGGTGTGCTCTGCTTCCTGAGCTTAAGCCGAAGTCTAAGCATTCCTTTCGATTTTACACTGAATGAGTGTGAATGCTTTACATTGTTTTGTTTGAAATGTGGCTTCCCTAAAAAGGGCAGAAGGCATGTGATGGTTGAAAGTGTTTGGGAGAGGAGATCAAGCAGATAATTATATAATTCTTTTATCCTTAATTGTATATTGTTGTCAGTCTAGAGCTGGAGGGAAATAATTATTTGCTAGCAAAATATATATCTCTGTAGTATGAAGTATCTGTATTATGATGTATTTATAATCAGAATACTTCACAGCAGATTATTTTAAACTTCTGATGCAAACTGTTGATGGCCTTGAAAATTTGTTTTGGTATGTTGAGGGAAGGGGAGGTGTGTTTGGGTTTTTTTTTGTCTTCCTCTTCAACTTTATATGCAGTCTTACATGTGGACAGACAGTAAGTAATATTTAGTAACTTTTCTTTCTTGTGTGATACAGTTTGAAGCTGGTAACATGAAGAACTTGGTACTGAAGATAATCTCTGGACCTTTTCCTCCTGTTTCTATGCATTACTCCTATGACCTACGTAATCTGCTGTCACAGTTATTTAAAAGGAATCCTAGGAACAGACCATCAGTAAACTCCATATTGGAGAAAAACTTTATAGCCAAACGGGTTGAAAAATTTCTCACGCCACAGGTATGGAGTTAGTTTTAATTCTAATTTTGCTAAAAACACCATAGGACTTTTCTTTTTTCTAATGTTAACATATAACCTGAGAAATTTGAGTAATGGTATTCCCTAGAGCTTTTATAGAGGCGCTTTCAGTTGAGGAAAAAAGAGTTTTACTATGAACTGTAAAAAAAATCTCAAATTACTGAAGTATTTGGTAGTTTCCACAAAAAAAAATTAAATAGGCTTTTTTTTAAAAGGAGTATAAAGAATTCTAATGGATTCTAACTAATAATAGTTCAGATTGAAGTCCCAATGAAAGGTAAGATTCAGAAGTCTTTGCAGATAAGTTTGTTCTAACTTTTACAACAACAGTAGTTTGTGATTTTATTTTCAGTAGCTAGAATGGATATGAAATTGTATTTGGAGTTAGTCAGACAAAGTATAATTAATAATAGACTACTACCAAATGATGATAATTTCTCCTAGATTGAGTATGAATACTTGCACGCAATTTTTCGAGCTGAATCACTAACATGTTTGACTTAAAGATGCTACCTAATCTTAAAAACAACAAAAATCATCCACACCCAGAAAGCACCTTTTACTAAATGTATCAGTCACTGGTGCATTTGTATTCAGCCGGAGGCGGTCATTCTATGACACAGCTGTAATGCCTATTTTCTTTCACTTTCATCCACGGCTAATGCTGTTGTCCTCTGCTTTCCTTAGTCTAAGCTTAAGAGATCTTCCATAGTTGACATCTTCAATGTGTTGCAACTATTGCTGAAATCCTCCTCTTAAATGACAGGAAATCAGTCTTCCAGTTTTATATAAATTCTTTCTTAATTTTCATATTTACTAAGTTACAGTAAAGAGTGGATCTAAATTGGCATCAATTTAAAAAAAAAAGTGCTTTTTGAAAGGTACTGAAGAATCATGTTTCTTTTCTGTCAGTAGCTGTGTTATCATGGAAAAATCACACTTCAGTTGTTACAGCTTACCACCCAAATAAAAGTGTCAAGATCATTGAAATACCATTACTAGGCAACTGTTCTCGTGTGTGACTTCTTGCTTACAGAATGTTTTGATGACAGACTGTGCAGATTAAAAAGTTTCTTTGCCATCATGTGCAGAGTCCTAAGTTCTGCACTTTGGTTCTTATTTTTCTTCAGTTTTAACTCCTCAGCATCCATTGTAACTGACTGGTAGCCTCTAAGCAAATCAAAATAATCTGGATAGTTCAAGATTTTATAAAGACTGTTCCTTAAAACCTTGTGGTTTAGCAGTTAACATTGCTGTCAGTTCTCAGAACGTTAAGTAACACATTCCTGGCATGCTCCCTCTCTAGAAAGGTAGTCTGTAGTATGGCCATTATCTGTCTGCAAGTAGCTCTGTTGTAAAAAATACCTTTGCAGTTCCTGTCTGTATTGGTAGCACCAGTTGCGGCACTCAGATTCAGCAAGAAGTTTGAGAGCAGGGTGTTAGAAAATGAGAACATGGTGCTGGGTCAGCTAAAAGTCAGTCTCACTGCATATCCTGTGGGCAGTGAACACTGGCCATAAACAGTACCTGGTGACGCGTATAAGAACAAGGCAAGCGTACGTGACATTACCCTATAATACGCTCCCAGCCTTCATCTTTTGTTGTCTCAATTGCATCAGCTCAGGAAGCATCTTCTTTGGTATTTAGTCATGCTCAATAGATTTCTCATCGTGAGCTTATTTGATTTCTCCTTGAACCTGTGTAAGTTTTTATGATCAGTAAGAAATTTCACAGGTCTACTACTTGTTGCAGAAAGCGTCAACTTTGTTTATTCTAAACCTTCCTCCTTATATTCAGTTGTACTCCACTTCTTATATTGGTATTATCATTTGCTGCCCTTGTGTGTTTCTCTGCAAAATCAAATGTGGTATTCTAGACCTGTCACATTACATCTCGGTCATCTTTTTATAGGCTGAAGAGCAAGCTTATTTGTTCTTTGTACTGAAGCTTTTCAACACTTGTAATTAGCCTTGCTGCTCTTCGAACCTTTTTCATTTCTACTACACGGTTTTTGAGGTGTTGGGTTCAGAAGTACATACAGTATTCGAGATGATGGTGTACTAATGTTTGAATGTTCTTTGTCTAGACTCCAATTTTTTCCTCCAGTAAGGCTGTTTTCCACATTTTATTATGCTAATTTGATATGCCTGACAGCACACTGTGTATGTTGTTCCTAGATATCCACATATGTAGTCATCTTCCCATCTTGAAAAGGATAGAGAAGCTTAAAAACTGCAAATATTTTTAAAGGACTATTTTTTTTGACACAAGCTGTCTGAGAAATTGAAGTGGAATTTGGCAACTATATAGAAATCTAAAATGAACTATGCATAAAACTATATTGATGCTCACATTAACTTTCTTCTAGTTCTTAGCTAGTTCATAAATGAGGTAATATGTGCCACCCAGAAGTTAGACTAAATTGCTTTTTAAAAATTATTTGAGTAATTATGCCAAAAATGTTTGAAAACACTGAATCCAGCTCCATATTAATATTAGTGATACTAAATTGAATACATAAAGTTAAGTATTCATGTAAATTTAAGTTACAGTAAATACTATTAGTTAGATACTTACTGGGAGTTGCACACTTCTCTGAAAGGGAATTCTTTCTATCTTTAGTCATAAATCCTGTTGGCTAACTGTTCAACTTTTTGTTTAGCTTATTGCAGAAGAATTCAATCACAAAATCTTCCAGAAGTTTGGACCACATGCTGCACCAGGTAAGTAAGTGTGTAAAGTGCTTTTGCTTTCAGCTCTGGCAAGATAGTGTATGTAGCTTTGTTCTTTTTATTGGTTTTGGTGTGTTCTTATACCTGATTCTAGCAGTTTCAGGAAAAAAAGAGAGGGAAGCAATTTTCCCGCTTCCCCCGGGGAGCTGGATGTATGTAGGGCACAAATGATGCAAATACAAACTATGGTCCTGTAATATTTTAGGTTTACTATTTCATCTTGCAGTATGCTACTCTTCCAAAATTTAAGGAGACAATGAAGACTGCAAATACAGGAAATAATTCATATGTTGTTCTTGCATGATTTTATTTTTCCCTTACTAATGACAAATGGGTAACGAGAAATAGCATTTCTTGTAAAAATGTGGGAGGTTTCATTAGAGAGTCCAGGGTTAAGCCCTGACTTCAGCCCATAGCAGCAGAATTTCTACTACTGGTAGCAAATTAGATCGTGGTTCACTTTGTCAAGATGGTCCTACCTTGCTTCATTTTCCTGCATTAGTTTACCTTTTTTTTTTTGGTAGATTTTCTTCCCCTTCCTTTATTTTATTTCCTGTAGTTACTTGAAGCTGTGGCAAGTGCTTTGGTGTCTCTTGACAGTGTTATGTAAGTGTTTCACTGCTGTCCTGCTATTCTGTAGTAAGAGAGACTGCTAACACAGAATCAAATCCACACTATTGGCATATTTTCAGGAACCCTGCAGGGAGAACAGTATTCCTGAAGGCCACTGAAGCTCTTCCAGAATTCATCTTTTGCTGACATGAGCCTTGCAGGTTGTAGTCCAGTGTCGTCAGTGGAGGGAGGCCTGTCTCTCCATTCCATTAGGAAAACTTTTCCCTGTGTCCATGACAATTGGATAATAAAGCATGGCAGCTGAAATAAGCTTCAGTTCTCCAGTTTGAAGTGAAGTGTTGAGAGTGAAAAGCTCAGGGATTGTGTTTTGCTCTTTCTTATCAAGCATGAAATTTAGACAAGCTGTTTTGGACAACTGGGTATATTGCACTTATGTATCAGTTCATGTGAATGAAGTGTTAGCAGTTCACCTGTTTTCCTCAAGCTTTGCTGTTCCAAGACCCTGGGAAAGGGAAATATGGTACACTGGCCAGCCTGGATAGCTGTAAAACAGGTTTTTTTCTTTTCAGCTAAAAGACCAGCTCAAGAACAAATACTGACTTCAGTTGCACCAGCTCAGAAAATTACCAAACCTGCTGCAAAATATGGAGTGCCTTTAGTGATCAGGAAGTCTTGTGATGCACCTAAAAAGCCTAATGAGAAGAAGCCATTGGCTAAATCTAGACAGGTAAGAAGCTGAGTTACTTAAATTGAACTGTTTTGCTCATACCTTATTTAAATGCTATGAAAATACTATGCATTCCTTTTCAAAATGTTTTTTACATGGACACATGCATCTGCAGAGAAAGTAGTAGTCATTTAAATGCTTGGCTTGCTTCATTATTGATTATTTTTTTTTCCTTTAATTAGTTTTAATATAATGATTTTTGGAGACTGCTACCTTTAAGTTTGGTTTTTAATTCCACTGCTGAATTAGATGTGCTTTGCATGTTTTCAGTTCCTTTGTTGGTGTTGACCACTCTTAGAAATATCGGAATTCTGTCAGGTATCCCAAGATCATTGACACTGGATAAGAATCTTTGCATCTTTCTTCCATGTTCAAAAATAATCTGAAATTTTCAAAACGTAGAAAACTTTTTTAGTAATTTTCTGAAGTGTTGTCAGCCAGAAAAATTGTGTAATTGGAAGAAGAGTTTCCCAGACTCAATTCCATGAGCTGATGAGAAATAGTATTCTGTATACCTGTATACCTTCATACAGTACTTTTGATCTTTCTTCCAGTCATTGTCTCTGTACTCCTTATTACATAAAACTTTTTTTCTCTCTCTTTATTCTTTTAATTAATGCATGGCCAGGAGATGTTTATGATGCAGCTAGTTTTGAGCTATATGCATGCGCCAAACAACTAGCAACCAAGAAGCTCTCACTTCAGCAAGAAAACTAACTCAAATTTTCTTCTGAATGAGTAACGTTGTTGTTGTTGTGGGTTTCTTGTGGGTTTTGGAGGTTTTTTTCTTTCCTTCTCCCCATGGTACTTCAGGGAACATAATACTGAGTTCTCTATCCATCTGTCAAATTTGATAGGTGGATAGAAAATTATCCCCGAGGTATAACTTACCCTTGAGGTTCAAAAGTTATTGGAGGTTTAGGGAAAATCTCATTGATCTCACAAGCCTTGGTGGCTTATGATACACAGTTTGGAAAAGAGAGGAAGAAGAAGTGAACTTACAGACTTCTTGTGTGTCTTTATGAGACCATGAGGCTTTTATGTTCTAAAGCTTTGTTGTGCAACCATCTGCTAGTCTGCTGCTCTTTATAATCAGCTTCACCAGCCAGCACTGATCCAACTTGCATAGAGACACCAAGTGGCAGGGTAGAGACTGAGGAAATATCCTCTTGCTGCATGTAAGGAGTCAGTAGCACTGCAATTTTAGGACATATTCGTTGCATGGATTGTACCTAGTGACAAGGGATAAGATGTAGGATAGAAACAATGGCTCCAGTGTAATATAAATTTTCTTCTCTTTGCTGTTGTTCCAGGGTAGTCTGAACTTGCAGCTCTCAACTGGCTTTTCAGAGGAGCATGTAACAATCATTTCCTTTGTTTAGTGATACTATGTTAACTCACTGTAGTTGAACTACACTGACTTAAGTCTCTAAAGGCTTCCGTCTTCTGAAATACTTGATTTTAAAGTACTCATTTGATAGGATTTTAGGTTGTCAAAAGAAAATACTATGAAGCTCTCTGTGTTCTAGTACGGTCAGAAAAAAAATTGCTTTAAAAGTAACCATGACTTTTTTGAGAATACTAGAGTAAGCAGCATGGTTTATTACGTACATTTACCTTTACCAGGTATTCAATAGTGACTGAGTTCTCCTTTTGTGTAGGTAACAAGAACCTTGGTTAGAGTTACCCAAGCTAAAGACCCTAAGGATAACCTAATAAATCTGTTCTCCAAATAAAAGATAATCCTAATATCTAGGGGCGGGCCCTCAAAGACTTATAATAGGAAGAGATTGTAATGCAGAATGATACTGCCAGAAAAGAAAAATTAAAATAGATTTTAAAATTACTGCCTTCAGCTTTCAAGACACAGCTTTTAGTAGAGGATGAACAAGTACAGTAGCATTTACCCCTAGGTCCTAGCAGTGCTTTTGATTTAAAACCTCCTGAGTAATTAATTATTTTAAACTACATTTTGCACCTACTAAGTTAGGGGTTTAAGATTTTTTTTTTATTAGTATTTTTTCTCTCATTCTGGCATTATGCCGTCTAATTTTAAGTTTCACCTTTTATCCAGGCCTTTCCAACTCCAATGAAGAAAATGAATCCAGGAGATGAAAGGAGGAAAATGTTTGAGGTATCATGAAATCATCTGTCAATTTTCAAACTAAGCAAAAGCTAAGTGCAGAGCAAGAATGACAAAATAAAACCTTCAAACCTTTCCTCCTTATCTTTTTTTTCCAAACATTATGTAACAGTGATTTTTTTAAAATTTTGGTTTTTTAAATCTTCGTGGACATACACCAGCAATTGGAGCACTAACCTATCTTGACAGAGACTTGACAGAATAATGGCTCAGTAATAAATACCAAATTATATGCTTGTTTTTCAGGAGCCTTCAAAAAAGAAAAGGTTAGAACTGCCTGAAAAAGAAAAACGCCAGAAAGATCAGGTAGACAATATTCTTGAGACTTCCTTTTTCCACCCATAGTAATTTTAATGAAATATCTTGTGGTATGGCATGTTATATGTTGTGTAATAATATGGAGTAGTTTGATTTCCCAGTTACTAAGCATGTTTAATCCTTACACATTGCAGATCAGTTTACTGAAGGCAGATGAAATGAGAAGATTGGAAAAAGAAAGGGTAAAATATGTCTAAAATGTGTTAATAGTGAAGTTCAATTTTTACTTAGTGATTCCTTGAATTATGTTTTCCTGTATTGTTTTCTCCTTCAGATGGAACGAATAAACAGAGCCAGGGAACAAGGATGGAGGAATGTGCTTGGTTCAGGTGGAAGTGGTGATGTTAAGGTTGGCAGCAGATGCAGAAATGTGTTGTAGTCTGTTCCCCCCACCTTTGGTTATCTGGTCTTCTCTTTTCAGAAAGATCTGCTCTTGGAGGTCAACTCTTGGGGCTGCCTGTTATTAATCTATGGTTAATTTAAGCGAAACTGTGTAACAGACTCCCTTCCCTGGCGTTTTTGAGATCTTGTGCAATTTTTGTTTTTAATACTTACTAAATTTCTGAACCTCTTCTCTTTCTGCCAGTAATGGTTTTCATGCACCACTTTCTTTTTTTCCCCACTCCTGCTTTTGCCACTTTTCCTGTGCCGAATCTATGCATGAACAGCTTCTTTCACATTCAAGTTTGTTCTTGAATTCTTTTGTTGAAATCTTTTTCCAGGTTCTCATGTTATGCTAACGGGCCTCTTCCCCAGTATTAAACACCTGCTTCTAAGCATTCTTTGTTAATTAGCAACATAAATGACAATGTTTATACATACTAAAAAGTTGTTCACGAGGGGGGTGAAAAATCCTGAGTAAATCTAACTTTTTCTTCTGAAAGCAGTGAACTCTTTAGCCATTCACTTCTTAAATAATTTAATTACAGATTTTAATCTGATTCCTGTGACAGTTTCTTTTTGCTTGTTTGTGTGTGTCATAGTTTCATGGAAACATAACTGTTCTGGGAAGTAATCTCATGAAGTTATTAAAATATAAATGTCTGGGTACTTTCATCAGACAGAGCCAGTGCAGGAATTTAAGTATTGCTGTGGTGTAAATCTATTTGACAATAGAAAATGGATTAAAACACAGCTATTTGTTGTGGTGGTAGTGAGTCTTACAAAAATACTTGGCCAAAACATGTTTAGTAGCATTTTTGTAAACAAGCTCTGACTGAGCAGTAAAGTCAAAATGAATAGAGGCTTTATTTTCTGTTCCTTGTACAAGAGTGAGAAATACACAAGCACTTGACCAGGTTTCAGTAGCTGCTTATTAAGTATATTATTTCAAAATAGACATCTTTGATGTGTGCCACACATCATGTAAGTAAAGCTTAAATATAAAAGCAAACTTAAGCATACCAGACTTTAAAAACTACCAGGTGCTGATTTAATGGAAACATAAAAAACTTCATTTGGTTCCAGTCCTCTCTCTCTCAAGGTGAAACTGGCAGGCACCAATGCAAGCTTCCATACAACACGATATATCAGCATTGTCATGTTTGGATCAGGGCTATATACGTTCCTGAAAACAATCATGTTTCTGATTAACTTTGATAATTTTATTGCAAGGTCCTTAGGCATTGCAAACGTATAAAGTGTTCTGTTGTAGCTACAGCTGTATCGTTACCAGTATTCTCGGTCATCTAGGGAAACGGGTTCAGTGGCTGTGTACCTTTTCACTAAGTGTCACTGGTGTAAAATGTCATGGCAAACATGCTTTAAAATTCATTGAAATGTCTTCTGCAAGTTGGATAGTTTAGTACAAATCTTACTGCAGGCCACTAGGTTATCATCACTCCAGGTTTCCATATACTATTATAGTATTCTTGACTTCATTATCCTTTTCCTTTCTTTAACATGAAAACAGTGTATTCAGCAACTCCCTGATGATGCCGTTGAATAGCATTGTTCAAGCTTTCCAAAAATGCAAGCCATATAGCCTCTTATGAAGTCACAGCAGGGTCATGTACCGCATGATTTTCTCCTCCTGTTGTCTTTTGGCGTTGGTTGCTGGCACCTGTTTCTGAGGGAGAGCAGGGAAGGAGGGGGCAAGGACTTGGCTTTGGGTTGCTGTATCTAGCAGGGGCTGTAACTGTTCTGTAGGCTGTTGATGAGCACCTGCTTCATAGCATTTGCCTAGAGATTGATCATACTATTTCTTTAGCTAATCCGTTTGAAAACTGAGCTCTAATAATCATAGGTGAAACCTCGAATAGTGTCTAAAGCAAGACTTTGCCTTCTATTTGTAGAAACTATAGTCTTGTGTAGTATGTTATTTTTATTCAGACGAACAGCATACATGCATGTTTATTTGAATGCCTGGATAAATCTTTCAGTTAGTATTCTATCATATGGATTATGAGGCTATGGACGGGCGTTGAGCAACTGAAACTTGGAATGTGAGCTAAATTCCATTGTCAAATATAATTTGTTCAAGAACGTCTAAGTAGGCAATCTTAAACCTGTCACATCTGCACTCACCTATTTGAATTGATTTAAAATACTTAAGACCACTCCAGAAGGAACATTGACACTACTGTTAAAACAAATTCCATAGATTCACTACCGTGGGCTATTTGACTGCTTCTCCCAGATGTAAAGGGAACATTTTTATGCATGTGCTGACAACCTTAACCTTGTTTTGCCAGTTTCACATTTTCTGCATCCATCCTTGGCTACTACAGTACACAGCTGCTTGCAACATTTTTTTTTTTGTTATGATTTTCATATGAAGGTTCTGTAGTAATTCTAACTCTTTGAGAATGACAGAGAGAATTTGCATAAAGCAGTAGCTTGTGTTAGATGCTCCCCTCACCTGAGCTTTACTAGGGAAGCGTCTCAATTCTGGTGATGAAACCAAATTACAGGTTGGTAACAATGGGGATTCTCAGATAAATCTGCACTTAATGCCATTCAGCCACCTTAGAAGTATGCTTAACTATTTCTAGCTTCATGAAAAAATGGGTGTTTGGCTACAGATCACTCATTAGTACTTCAGTTAGTACTGTATCACTTTTAGCTTTTGTGATAAAACTTTGATTTTTGCCATGTAGAACATGTGTCTCCAATTACACTTCAATGGATTTGTTACCAATAACTTCCAAAATGTGACAGATATCTCATGTATAAGTAGACTATTATCAGAGGAAGGTAAAATACTGTGTTATTTTGGAGTGCTAACAGAAAAATACGTTTTTAAGTTATCTATCTTGTAGTTTGTTAAAATAGGGGCATGCCAGGAATAAAACTAGAACAAATTCAGAATTGTTGCAGGACATATTAATGCTTTTATTGTGCTGAAGAGGTGAAAATTGGAAGGGCTTGTTTAAACCAGTATTTGAGATTTCTACCCTACCCCTTCTGATTTCCAGGCATCATATTATGGCTGTGGAGGTGGTGTTGGTCCTTTTCCTGTGTCTTCCAGAGGACAACATGAACACTATCATGCTATTTTTGACCAAATGCAACAGCAAAAGGAAAACATTAGAGTAGCTGAAGAGAGGGAATCCAAATTGAGGGCAAAAGTGCAAGGCCAAGAAATTATTGAAAGGTATGGCTACCTTCCATTAGAAGTTGTATGTGGTCTGCTTTAGATGAAAGTAATAAAAAGTTACTGTACATATTTATCTACAGAGGAATTCCACCTGGAATACGTCCAGGAGTTCCTAAGGGGCCTGCAGGTCATCACCATTTACCTGATGCTGGTGCAGTTAGGAAAAAAATGAAAAGATTGAAGGAGGTGTCTAAACAAGCCAATGCAAACAGGTTGGACTATGATAATCCATAAATCTGTCCCTACATGTTAGATTCTTGTCCTGTGTCTTGTTTCATTTAGTAGTTGGACATGTCTCTAAATCACTTTTATCCATTGGTACTGTGCTGTCTGTTTGTGTGTTAGTCCCTCACAGACCACAATTCTTTTAGAACCAATGGAAACCTTGGCTTCCCCAATAGTGGAAAAAATGGATTACTAACAACTGTAACTAAACTAGATTTCAGCCAAAATTCTTGGCTTAATGCAGTTGCAGATAACATTATAAGCCTCCTCCTTTGCTTTTTTCATAGTTCCACTTTTTGTGTTACCTGCTAAGATGCTTCCTTCTCCTGTCATCTCATTCTGTCTTCTCTACATCTAAGTGTTTGACTCTCTAGCATAGGAGAGTGTCTAGAATGCTCCCAGAATTGTTAGGTCCTGTTTATTGATAAGTGGAAAACTTCTAGGAGCTTTCTTTGTCGAGATGCCAATGCCTGGTGTTATAATGGCGTGCAGCTTCTAATTGGATGATGCTTATTCTTTGCAATTGCTATAAACTGAGTATTTTATAGATAAAAGGATAGTAAACAAGTACTGATTTTTTTTTTTTTTAATGATTTCACTCTTTCAAGCAGCTTCTTCAAAACTTCTTTGCTTTCCTTCAGATCTGTTAATATTGCCCAAAGAACTGTGTCTGCACTTGTGAGCGGTAAATGGGAAAATAGCTTTTTTTCTAGAAGTTTAGTACATGAGCGTTACCAACTAACTTTCCTAGAGGAACAACTTTTCTCATGCATTATTTAAACTTCTGCAGATCCAATGATGTATCCCATGGAGGAAGAAATAAATGGAGTTAATGTGAGGAAAAGGTCGCAAAAGAAAACATTAGTTCTTCTAAACTAATTTAACTCAGTTTTATGTTCTAATATATTTTGCCTTTGTAGATTTTTTTTCTATTTTAAAATTTGCAACAGTAACATAACACATTTAACACTAATGTTACAATTTTGCAGGCTACAAGGTATATTTTATTTTCTTTGTAGTAATTTGGGCTGTTGTGAGATAATTAAAATTCCTCCTGGTACAATCCAGTACTGGAAGGTGTATTTTCCCAGCTGATGTAGATGCATATTTCCATCTTCCTCTATTTATTCTCAATGCTTTGCACAAAGTGCCACAATCCCCAAATCTTGCCTGGATTAGGAAACACTGTTTGTCTCGCACATTTGACAATAGAAAATCATGCTTGGCTACACCTGGGTAAACTGTTTTAAATGTGTTCAAATTGAGAGGAAATATAGTAGAGGGCTGCAAATTATGAATAATGTGGAGATCATGAAGAGAAACTGATTCAGTATACATGAACTTGGAAGCACTCAGTGAAAATACTGTGCAGAAATTTCAAAATAGATAAGAGATTTTTTTTTCTATTTATAAACTGGATTACCATTAGCCTTAAATTGAGGTGCTGTTTCTTAGCATTTAAAATGTGGTATGTATTTGTACTTTACTATCCAGAAGCAATTTTATTATCATAGCTAGCCTAGCAATATTTCTCTCCTGCACTTTATTGTTTCAGCTGGAGGTGAAATATAAAGATAAGCATCCAGGGTGTTTAGCTCAAAGAAAGAATTTAAATAATTGCAACTTTTAAAGATAGGTAATTCAAAGCGTGTATTAAAGAAGTTGAGAAATTCTCAAGTTGCAATCTTTCTGATTACACTACCACAACTAACGTAAAGCTAAATATATTCAACATCAACAATCTTTAAAAATTGTCTCTTGGACAGAAATGCAGCCCAGAAGAAATCTAGTTGAAATGTTTTAGCAAAATGAGTCACTCAGCTCAGGTAGGGAAAACCTTAAATTTTAATAAAATTTAGTTGAAATAAGCTTTTCCTGTGAATTTGGTTTGAGACAAATAGGTTTGGCTTTTTTTTCTTGGGAAGCATCTCTTCTCCAACACTGTAAACTAAACTTCAGCTGCATGACACAGGTTTGGACAGATTTCACTATCCACCAATTGAGTTCATATGTAATGAACAGTTACAGGAAAAATCTTGTAGTGAGTCAAATATGTGTATACAAAGATTATCAAGTGTTTATTTCTTGAGTGGTAACACCTACATGGATTGTCTTGCCTTTTTGGAGCAGCTACAGCATTTGTTCTATTGTATCGAAGTAGTTTAATCTCCGTCTTCCTCTTAATGAATTGTAGCATATGGAAATACTTCATTTCCTTGTTGTTGGGAGGGGGAGAAGGGGGGAGGGGAGAGAAAAAACAAGATGCAAGGATGTTTAATTAGTGTGCTAATTTATTTATGAATTATTAGCAATAGCTCCTGTATTGCAAAATGATTCTTTCTTTAACTGTCTCAGCCTGATGGGTTATTGCTATCAGCTTATTCCAATTTCTTCCTGCCTGTTGCTGGACCCCCAATACTCCTCAGTCAAACAAGGCTAGGGGAACCTTGGAAAGGGGATTGCCTCATCATTCTACCATTTGTTAGAATATCTTAAACCATTTCTCAGTGTTTTTTTTTTTTAATAAAAAGCTTCCTCTGAGATCACTTACAACCAATTTGTCAGAAACTGGTTCTTCTACAAAATGATGGTATGTATGTAGTAGGAAACTTGCGAGGTGCTCAGTTACGGTGACTTGAACATACCTTTCTTTCTATCCAAGCAGGTCCCTAACCTGGGGTGGAACATGTGAAAAAAACCCATCTCATTCTGGCTAATTCTAAGATAGGAAAATTCCTTCACAGTCCCTTTAAAAACACACAAAAATCCCCCAAGATCTCCCAAAAGGAGCTACCAGAACACTCTGAGAATACTAGCACTGTACTAATTATCTAAGTGGTAGAAGCTTTTACTCCAAACGTAGGTCAGTCTTGACCTTATGGACTGGCTCATGTGATGAGTTCTTGCTCATCTCTGAGGGGAAACCTTGAAGGAGTTGTCTTTTTTACAAATGATAACAATAATGAAACAAGCTGAGACATTTTCAGAAATAATTGCACTAAGATTGTATTTTGACATTCATTTCTGTTTTGATGACCAGGATCTGGAAGGACAACATGGTGTTTTGGGTTTGGGTTTTTTTTTTAAATTGTTCTTCTAACTTAGTTGAACCTATTTTCCTCTGTTTTGTGGAAGTCTGACTTGTATTTTAGCTGATGAAAGGCATTTTTTTGAAGATGCCTTACTCATAGAAAGTTACTTTTTTTGTGTGTGTCCTAGTTAGAATAAATGCGGGGAGGGAGTTGAGTGTCATATTTCAGAGACTTTCATCTTGCTATATGTTGCAATTACTCAGGCAAAAAGGATGGATAGCTGGAGATAGAGCAAAGCAAGTTGAAGAATTCTGGCAACGAAAGAGAGAAGCCATGGAAAACAAAGCTCGAGCTGAGGGACACATGGTATGGAATCTGGTCTTCCTATGTATATTACTGTTTCAGCATGCTTTATGAATCTTTGAAGTAGCATCATAACCATGAAATGCTGGCTAAATATTTTCCTTAAGTAGTAAAAAAAAAAAAAAAAGAAAAAGAGAATGGGAGGTAGGTTTTTTGCATTTTGTTATTGATTTTATTAAAATGTAACAGAATTGTGCAATACATTTCTCATTACTGTAAATTTATTAACCAAGGAAAATATCTTTTTTTGCATGTCTTAACTTGATATTGTGAATTTTAGAACATTAATTTCCATTTTTTCTGTTCATAGCTTCAAAGTTTTGGTTAAAATTAAACCTTATGTATTATTCAGTAGCTTGAACCTAAAATGAAGTTTGATTAAACTGATACAGCTAATGATCAGATACAGGTAGTGTGTTTTATAAAAACACTTTCTGCTTATTGAGGAGATATTATAAAGATGTCTATCTCTGTCAAGGTTGATGTTTCTAAAACTTTTACTCTTTAGAGATTAACAGTGGACAGTGTCACAAAATGTTCTTTGTTCTTTATGCTTGCAGTTCTAAAATAAATATTCCTTTAGGAAGTTTCTTTTGCAGTAAAGATATCTTGGAAATTACTCATTTGCACTAGGACTTTGTGTGGTTGAACTATGTGTTTTTATAATGTAGAGAGTTTTGCTTTTTGAGTGCTTCTCCATAGTATTCATATACAACCAAGTCCCAGTATCACTGTCAGCTGCTGAAACTAAATTGACTGTGCTGGCATTGCAGTGAGATAAGATCAACTGCATATTTACAGAAGCATCTCCCAAGTTATAGCTGAATATCAGGTCATGATTTACAACCAGGTCTCTGTTTCCGGGGTTATTTCACTTATAGTAAGCAATTCTTAGATACTTTGATTCACTGCTTTGATGAAGCATCCTTAAACTAGTATATATGTTTTAAAGCATGAGTCTTCCATGTTAAAACTATGGTTCTGTTGTTTAAAACCTCTAAGACTAGTAAATAATTTTGAAAAAATGAACAATTCTTGTTAAGATCGCCTCTTCTTCACAAGTCCTTAGTGTAGTACCTGCTTCTATTTTGTTCTTGCCTTTGTTGGCGTTAATCTGAATGTATGAGAGAAATTAATGCAAGATACCCAAGTATTGAAGTCGATGTTGCTCAGGTTTCTCTAATGTGTTCAACTGAGCCAAAATGTTTTATTCTTAACTGGCTGCTGTAATAAAACAGGGAGGTTACTGAACAGTTTTAAAAGTAACTTCCAGATGTTTAAGACTTATAACTCGAAGCCAGGGTTCCAAATTCATGTACTATCATTTGCCATTGATAGCAGAAGTTCTCAGCAGCTTCTTTCTATTTGTTCAGGAAAATAATTTGACTAGCTGGCAGTAGTTCTCATATAGGGATGGGACTGTTGTCCAGACCATGACGATCTGAGAGGAGAAATTAGTAGGAATCATCAACTAATTTGCAGCTCTTTGTTGTATGAAGACTTGCAAGTCAAATGACTCACACTAATTTACCCAGCTTCTGTTAAATATAGTTGCTGTCAATTTTAATTTTCAACTGACAGTCTAAAGTTTGACTCAATAGTTGAGTTGATACTTTCACTCATCTCTTCTTTAAGACAGCTGCTGACTTAATTTGCTGCTTCACTGTAGCTGGGTGGCATAGCAAAACATTAAGTCTTGGTCTTTTGAAAATTTTAATGTAGGTAGATGCGTAAAAATTAACAATCTACAGAAAGAAAATCAGTTCTGAAAAGTCTTGCTTCCTGTTCCTTTCTTAAGAGCAGAGAGATAGTTTTCATCAAACTGATGGATCAAACTTGAATGCTAGAATGAAGAATAATGAGATGACTTCAGTAGTGCCAGTTAACTTTTGTAAAGCTCAGGAACATGCATAAAAAAAGTTAAAAATAAGAACAAATACTTTCTGAAAAAGTGAATATGGAAAAATATTACTTTCCATTTTGTATGACTTAATGCTCAAGCTGAAACCAGAATTCAGAGTCCTCACAAATGTATGCTACTACTTATCCACAGGATGGTTCCTTTAATTTGTTTTCTGACCGCCCAGTCACTAAACCACAGAAGTGCAGAAATGTGCTGTTTCCTTCAGTTACTGATTTTTTTTTTTTTTGCTCAATCTGAAAGAGTATTTAGCCAGAATATTTAGATTCAGTCCTCCCTATCAAGAACTTAACTGGAGTATTTACTTTACTGATGGTTCTCTACACTCAAGCTTGAGAAAGCTAAAGCCCTGGTATTTTATAAGGCAGAAGGTCCATGTAACTATCCCATGTATGCTTACTGTCTTTATTGTATGTTGAGTTAACAAATCAAGATATTTTTGACCTGTTCAGCAGAGGCTTATGGTATATCATGAACAAAAATAATTGAAATATTTTGGATTTTGATCCAAGCAGGAAACCTGGAGTTAAATGATGGTTGTAATGTTTTGTATTGGACTTCCTTAAAGGTTGAATCTTTTTGGTGTCAGTTAGGACACTGAGTACATAACGCTAACCAAGACTATATACTGTGAATGCATATGTATTAGGTATTTAACATGGCTTGTTAGATGTAATGTGTATATTTAAGTATTTTATTAGGTTTTTGAGTTTGCTACTTGTAGTATATTTTTTTAAAAGTCATCATTGTGGAAAAAGCTTAATCTAAGAACATACAAAGATTCAACTTTTATTTTAGGCTTGGCTCAAAAATAGCAGAAATCCCAACTCTGTGCCATGATTTGTATATAATCCAAATGTAGAAAAACTCGTGCCCATCAGAATTTAGGCTTTCTAACACAGCAGAAGAAGATCAGAATTGCAGGGAAAAGGCAACTATATTCTTAAAGCTCTAGTCTCTCTCTTTGGCTGCTCAGGATTTTCAGTTACTACTATCATGTTTCATTAGGGGTTATTGGTTAACTTCAGAACAACTGCAGATCTTTGATGGATTTGGTTTCTTATAAGTGAACAGTTATTGGATAAAGCAGATAATTTTACTGCCCCAGCCACCTTAAATTTGATACCATTAAATGGCAAACAGGGTACACTGCAAAACATGGCAGATACCTATGGAGGCAGGCCCATTTCTGCAAGAGGAAGGAAATCCAGAAACAAGGAGGAAGAGGTATGCTTGCCGCATGTTTGCCACTTTGCCCATCACACAAATAGCACTATTTTGACCTTGACTGTGCCTAGTTTCCCTGCATGGTTCATCTGTGTAACAAAATAGAAGGACTTCGTAAATTCCTAGGAAATAATTTACTGTATAAAGTTCTAGAGTTTGGGTGTGTTTGTTGGTTTGTGGGGTTTTTTGTTTTTAAATAATCAAAATAATAGTTGTGTACATCAGTCTGTCTCAGAAGTTCTTGAATGTGCATACGTATAGATATGACTCTGTATTTCTTAATCTTGTTGTGATAAATATAACCATTCCTATTCTTCAATGATATAAAATATAATAATAGCTTAATACTGGGAAACATACATGCCAGTTTTCTTTATTTTCACTAGATCTGGAGATTAGTAAATGCCAATATGGTAATAGTAATAGTCTGGGGGTGTGTCTTTCACCCATCTTATTTTTTTGTGGAATCTTAACGTATTTTAAGTTAACAGTATGGTTCAGTATAACTGAAACTTATTTCTTTTCTTTGCCTTAGGAATATTTGGCAAGATTAAGACAGATCCGGCTACAGAACTTTAATGAACGTCAACAGATTAGAGCAAAACTTCGTGGAGAGAAGGTTGGTTTGAAAAATAATCTTAAATACTTATGGAAGTTGGCTGTGGGGTGTATTCTTTTATCCCTGTGGGCAGATTTTTCTCATAGGCAGTTTTATATAGAGACATACATTTTTGACATTTAATTCTGTTCCACAATTAGTGTACTTCCATCTCTTCTTCCAGAATATGCAAAATCTGTGTGTTATTTCAGTGCTGGGGGTGCAGCTTCAGTGCCTGTAAACTAACAATGTGTTTAAAAACAAGACAACATAAGGTTACATCTGAATTTGACATGTAAATTTATTATCAAGCACCAGCATGTTTATGTTTATTTGCTTTTAGTTATAGGAACTTCTCCAGAATTCACTTTTTGACAATTCTCACACAGAATATGTATGAAGCAGTTCTTTTCATACATTCTGTAGGTGTGTATTAAAGTTAAAAATTCCTGGCATTAGCTCAATTTAATCAATACACTTTTTTCAAACATCGCTTTTCCAAAATATGTTTGTAATACAACAAAACCAAAATAATATGTTCATAAAGTAGATTCAGAATGAACACTTCCTAAGCTGTCAAATGAATAATCCAAGGCACCCTTGGAAGCAATCCTTATACTTTTTTAAAAAAAAAATTCATTTGAGAGACAATCTTTGTAGTAAATATGGTCTGGAGTTTGTTTCCCTCTTTTCATTAACCTACTGTGTGATGTTATACTCCTGTTTGTTCTTCCCCTTCCTGTCTACTTGTCTTTAATAGAGTGTTTCGGTTTCCTCAAGTGATTACGTGCTTATTTATTCACATTGTACTTTGTGATTTAAAGCTAGAGAAATGTTCCTCCCCCCCACTTTAAGCACCCATATTAAGTGCTTTCATATATCTTACGTATAGTGAGTGGACATAAAAGGCAAGAGCATGCCCAGTACCACTCAGTTTTTTTGGTCCAGCATCCCAGCTAAACAGAGTTCTGCGTTGCTGTAGGTTTTGAGGGTTTTTTTTAATGCTAAAATACTCTGTGTTTTTTTCCTGTATTAGTGACTTCTTTTGAATTTTTTTCTTTATTTTCTTAAACCTTGATTGCATCTCACTGGTGAGATGCAAGAGAGCCAAATTCAATCCCTTGATTCAGGTGCAAAACTTCTTTAGTGCATTGAAGAGGAACCCATGCCCCTTTAAATCTAAAATGAGTGATCCAGAGCAAAAGTTATGTATGTTTCTACCTGAGAAGACTATGCAAACTTTATAAGATGTGCTAGTGGCTAAGTCTGGCATGGGACCAACATGGGCTGTTCTAAGTTTGTCTTAAGGAGCATGAGGAAAATCAAGGTCTTGTGAGTCTATGAAGTTACTGTAGAGGCTGGTCAGTGAAGTTTATCAGTAGTGCTGACTCACATAAAATGCTAAGCTGATGCACTATGCTGTCTTAATTGCATTTGGTGCTAATTTCACTCATAACTCATGTCTCTGCTGTTTTGGACAGGCTTCAAAAATGCTGCAGTGATACTAGTCATCTCCATACACGGCCCTACAAAACCTTACTGTGTCTCCTGAGTACCCTTAGAATACTGAGGACAGTGCTAAAATGTTACCAGTATAGAGCCATTGCTGTACTGCACTGTTTCTTTCAGTTTTTTTTCACTGAGCAGCTGCAACACTTCCTCTCAAAATTAGGAGCACCCACACTCTACCTGCAGTATGGTTAATTGCAGAAATAAAGGTACTCTCCAGAAACCTTTTCTCTGGAGGGCAAGGCTGCTTGTGCTAGTAAAGTTGAACAGAAGTACTGTTACTGTGACCATGGCATTAATTCTCTGTATGGGTTATTAGGCACATCAGGAACCTAACTTCCTTTCTCAGTGGCTGTACCTTACCTGGGGTAGTGTTGTATGCCCCAGAAGGTATGCCACCTACAAAGGAACAGAGCATAGATTAATATCTTTCCAGGAAGCAGGCCTAAACTACTTTTCAGAATTCGGAGACCAAGTTTAAGGGGCTTTTTCTTGATGACCTGTGGTTGCAAACTTTAGCATGGAGGTTCACTTTTAGAGGAACACCATCTCAGACCAAATTTTGTTGCAGATATGTTCATTTCCTTATGTTGATTAACAATTTTATATCTATCACTACACCATAGTATCCTATTTTATATTCAGTAGATGAATATATGTATTCATTCCTTTGCCTGTGAAGAGTGCCAAATTATTTTTTTAAGTTTTTCTATCTCCAATGTTCTTTCCAATCAGCTATTTTTTTCCTGTTAGCTGACTGAAGACAAAGTGGGCATGACCATATTTTTTTTTTATTTTCACTTAAAAATTTACCTAAAATTCTTGCTTGTGTTTTGTCAAATTATCTCTAATAATACTCTTTTTCTTATACTGCAAGAAGCCTACTAAATAGGCCTTCTAAATAGTTTATTTTAATAAACTTTATTATTAAATTATTAATACTTTAATAATACTTTCAACATAGAAGTTCAGTTATTATACTTATGTGGTGAATTATTTATTATTAAATAAATTTTAATAAACTTTAATAGTTTCTGTTAATAAAAAGCTCCTGTCAGAACTTTTTTTGCATAGGTCTGTCAGTCTGTTCTGTAAATAGGAGTATGCAGAGACCATGGGAAGACGTAAGAGAGATTGAAAACAGATACTTCAGAGGTAGACCTTACATATTCTTACTTATTACCATTTCCGCCCTCACCCATTCCACCTTCTTTGGAGCACATACAGTGGAAGAAACTGGAATTCCAGAGCTTCAAACCTTTCTTTTATACCTTACCTGCAGAGCATGCAACAGTGATGAGAGGTGGCAGGTGACAGCCTAGCATCATTAGGTCACTTCCCTTGCAACAGTAGGCGCATTACTTTCTTCCTGGCTTGTAAAAGCTTCGTATCTTTTAAAACCACAAAAAACAACAAAACCAAACAAATAAACAAAAAGCCTCACAAATCTCAAAGATGAAGTTCTGTCCAAGTAGATATTTGAGTGGGGAGTTACCTAGTGAAATTATGACCCGTGTTAGTCATACAGTCAGTCTAAATAATCTGAGTAGTCACTTATATCACTCAGCTTTTAAATACATGTATTAATGATAATTCTTTGAGGACTCTTACTTTGCAGAATGAAGCTGCCAGTTCTGACGGACAAGAATCAAGTGAGGAAGCAGAACTGAAACGCAAAAAGATAGAAGCACAGAAGGTAATTGTGGGGAGGGAGGAGATGGAACTTGCTGTTCTCAGATTTGTTTTATATCTCATGAAGATTCTTACATTTCATTTTGCTATCAATAGTTTGTTCATACATTCACCACAAGAGGGTTTTAGTTTAACTG
This sequence comes from Gavia stellata, assembly GCF_030936135.1. Lineage (NCBI taxonomy): Eukaryota > Metazoa > Chordata > Aves > Gaviiformes > Gaviidae > Gavia > Gavia stellata. The sequence goes on from NC_082598.1 coordinate 42,825,526, forward strand.
TGTTGAGGTAACAACTCTGTTCAACTGTTTTATCTCAGTAATTTTAAAATACGTTGTGACATAGCATAACAAGTCAAGGGTTTTTCCCATCCCTGCCTTTGAGTTTTTTCTCTAGGTTAGCTTTAGTCCTAAAGGCAATTTGGTATAACTAAAATAGCATTTTGATATTGAAAGGGAAAGGAAGATGTACCTTAAATAACAACTTCATTTTAGCTAAAAGAATAAAGGAAGGCAAAACTCCTTACATGTGCTGACATGGGCTACATGTGGATTGGTAGGTGAGCTATATACCCCTGTGATGAAGTACATTTAAAGAAAATGTGTTTCACAGAAATCCAGCCTTTGACTGGAACTTTATTCCATGTGGTGTTCTTATATCAATAACTATCTCTACCATATGATACATAGCAAGTAGTACTCTATCTATTCTATGGTTTTTTTTCCCATCAACTGCAAAGAGCAATGTAAAAACAAGCTAACCTTATGCCTAACCTTAAAACTAGAGGTGAAACAGCAACTGAAGCTTTCTGTGTTTACGTTGAGTAAGTTTGTAAAGTTTAAACTGAATGTTTAATACTCTGTGATTAATGCATTTGGCTTCAAAACTAATTTTAAGTGAGATTCTAATTTTACATTACTCTGTTTAAGATTACTATGTACACTAAAAATATAACCATGCAAATGAAGAACTGTAATTAAATTTTGAGGAATTGCCATTATTTTCAACATACAAGATCAGTTATTATACTTGTGTGGTGATTTTGATTGTCAGTGGAGCCTTCCCTTCACAGTCTATACAGTAATAAGCGAGAGAAAGGAAGATGAAGTAATCCAAGAATGTTTCTTTTTAAAATGTTTCATGGAATGGGGTACTAATGCTTTTATGATTTTAAGTTGGTCTTTTTTTGCTTGTTTGTTTACTATAGGCCCAAGCAAATGCTCGAGCTGCAGTTCTGAAAGAACAGTTAGAGCGAAAGAGAAAGGAAGCATATGAAAGAGAGAAAAGAGCCTGGGAAGAACATGTAAGAAAATAAATTTGTTACACGCAGTCAAAGTATGTAGTGCCCTATCTTTGTATAACTAAAATCCTATACTGTGATTTTTTTTTTCTCAAGCTTAGATAATTAGGTTGTCTTCTGAAACTGAAGTGAGCATGTCAGTCAGAATTCCATTATTAGAAGCCTAATCTTAGGTATACTTGAATGAAGAATTTGGTTTGAGAATTTAGAGCAGCAAACCTAAGAATCATTAGGATCACCTTAAGTATTTTATCAATGATCTGTAATTTACCAAAGTGTACTTAATCTTCTTTTGCTTTTGTGTGCTGTGGAGTGGTAAGTCCAACTAGTAATATATTGCTACAAAAACCAGGAAGTTGTGAAGCTGATAAACTGGAAATAGTTCACATGTGCAGTTGGCAGTTGTCTTTTGTATGAAAGCATGTGGCATTATTGACCTTTTCTAAGGTTTACACGAGCCTATTTGATAATACTGTGTTTAATGTACAAAGTCTGAAGTTAACTTGTTAATTTTTTTAATTGACTCTATACAGCTGGTAGCGAAAGGGGTAAAGAATCCTAATGTGCCTTTGCATGTGGGAGCTACAGAACACAGTCCTGTGCATGGACTACAAGAGCTTGGGGCAGCTGCTCTTCCTAAGCCACAACTTCCAGTGAAGCCTGGTACACCAGTCATCTCCATGACTTCTGCTTTGAAGGAAGTGGGTGTGGTAGGTACTTCTGCTAAGAGGGTAAAATTAATGAAAGAAAAAAAAAAACTGATTAGAGAAAGAATTTTTAGAAGAATGTATAGATGAGGTAGAAAAAAATCGTTAAGCATACTTGTTGCTTCTAATTAGGGAAAGGGGGGAAAAAAATGTAAAAACAAACCAAAACTTGGAAGCTGTTGAAATATATCTATACAATGAAACTCTAATTCAATCACTTCTGAGCAAAATGGCTTATTTATGATGAACCCTAGGCTGCAATTTCAATTTTGATCAAGGCAGTCATGATTAGTGGAAGAAGACTTCAACTAACCAGCATTTTCATTAGTTTCTTGAAGAGGGAAGTTAAGGAGTTTGTGACCTGGTAGAAGTGAGAAGATAAATTTTGAATGATAGGACTGGTTTATATTAATTCTTGTTTTCAGTGAGTTTGAAAGTATGTGCTGATAGTAACAAAGAATATAAAGTTTAAGAGACTCCAGTCTGATAGTATTGTCTCTTCCTGTTGTCTAAAACAGTATTAGAGACTTCCTAATTTCCATTTTCTGTGATCTTGCATCCTGATATTGTAAATTCGTACATTTACCTCTACTACCACCATTTGATTTAAGTAATAATTGTGACACTGACCATACAAGACAACGTTTGTACAATTTGAGTTTTTAACACAATCTGTGTTAATTTGAATGCTAACTTTTGGGTTTTTACCTAAGCTATTTCTAGATTTCAGTGTAGTGTGGGATTATATACGGTATACAACCCTGAAGACTATGACTATGGGAATATAGTGAAACTTAGTACTAAATAGTGTATATAAAATGTAATGTACTGAAAGATGTCAGTTGATAGCTGGACAAATAAACAAATCATGTTTTGACAAATACTTAAATTATTAGCACATTTTTTCCACATGGATCATTTGTCTTACAGTAATGCAAGATGGTGACTATAACTGACTAAAAATTAGCACACAAAGCAATTGGAGAAGACCAGTCTTCTACACAAAGATTATAAGTTTTACATTTTTGCCTTCCATTTTTAGTTTGATTATTTTACATATTTACTATTTTACAATCTTGAAGAGTAAACATGCTTTCTAAATGAAGTTCATATTCATTGCTTTTGGAAGCGTGATAGGTCTTTTGCAAGAGTTGAAATTTCATTGCTCCCATAATTGAGGCAGATTAAGAACAATGCAGAATGTTTCCCTGAAAAATGCACCACATAATGGAATGTTTGCCTTAGTTTAGTGTAATTGTGCATCTGCCTAGTCTCAATCGATTTAATCTGGGCAGGCTTTCTAATACACTTTCAGATATCAAGAAACTACTGTTTTCTTTTTCTTTACCAACTTGACATTATATATGCTGTAATCACTAAAGTTGTCTCTTCTCCCTTCTGCTTTTCTTCGCAGGTGTTCCTTGACTCTGTCCTTGCCACTTTTTTTGTTCTCGTACAGAATTACTCATTTCTAGCATTGGAATTTGGTGGCAATATGCTGTAGAGGTCATATCTAGCTTTATCTCTGTATGTTTCATGCTCTGAACTTTCACTTGTCTGCTTAAACTGAATCTGATTAATTTCCTCACCACTTTCAGATAGTGAATGGTTCAAAGACTGAAGCTGCCCTTGAAATTCTGTCTTTGGGAAGCCCCATAGAAACAGAAGTATCATACATTCTGTCTCAGTTTATCTGCAGTTGTCAGTGAAAAGGTTTTAGAGGTGATTTTTCACTATTACATCTATTAATATTCCCAAGATGATATTTTTCTGATATATTCTTCTACACTGTATTTCATGCTCTTGGACTTAAAGGATGAAAATATAACTGCTATCCAGGAAGCTGAGGAGGAAATAAAAAAGCCAGAATTTGCATTGCAAGTATGTAAAATTGTATTCAGTTTGATTTAGTTTTCTTTTCCTTTTAAGAAAGGTAATATTTTAAGTGATACATGTTGGCCCTTATTTCAGAATAAACGAGAAATACTGAGAAGATTAAATAAAAATCTTAAAGCTCAAGAAGATGAGAAAGAAAAAAAGGAGTTTAAAAATATCTCTGAATCATCTGGGCCTGAAGGTGGTAAGGAACAACAAGAAGGTGACCATCCACTTCTAGGAGATCGCAAAAAATGGGAATCTGGGGCATCTGAGTTGGTAGTTCCTCTAGCTCATTTATCAATGGAAGATTCTCTCTCCGGAACAGACCGTAAGTACTTTTTTTGTCACCATAGAATCATGGAATGGTTTAGGTTGGAAGGGACCTTTAAAGATCATTTAGTTCCAACCTCCTGCCATGGGCAGGGACACCTTCCACTAGACCAGGCTGCTCAAAGCCCCATCCAACCTGGCCTTGAACACTTCCAGGGTTGGGGCATCCACAGCTTCTCTGGGCAACCTGGTTCCAGTGCTTCACCACCCTCATGGTGAAGAATTTTTTCCCAATATCTAATCTAAATCCACCCTATTCAGTTTAAAGCCATTACTCCTTGTCCTATCACTACATGCCCTTGTAAAAAGTCCCCCTCGCTTTCTTGTAGACCCCCTTCAGGTACTGGAAGGCTGCTGTAAGGTCTCCTCGGAGCCTTCTCTTCTCCAGGCTGAACAACCCCAAGTCTCTCAGCCTGTCTTCATAGGAGAGGTGCTCCAGCCCCCTGATCATCTTCGTGGTCCTCCTCTGGACTCGCTCCAACAGGTCCACGACCTTCTTAATGTTGGGAGCCCCAGAGCTGAACGCTGTACTCCAGGTGGGGTCTCACGGGAGCGGAGTAGGGGGGGGAGAATTGCCTCCCTTGACCTGCTGGTCACACTTCTTTTGACCCAGGATACAGTTGGCTCTCTGGGCTGCAAGCACACATTGCTGGCTCATGTTGAGCTTCTCATCAACCAACATCCCCAAGCCCTTCTCCTCAGGGCTGCTCCCAATCCATTCTCTGCCCAGCCTGTATTTGTGCTTGGGATTGCCCCAATCTGTGTGCAGGACCTTGCACTTGGCCTTGTCGAACATCATGAGGTTCGCACGGGCCCACCTCTCGAGCCTGTCAAGGTCCCTCTGGATGGTATCCCTTCCTTCCAGTGTGTCGACTACACCACACAGCTTGGTGTCATCGGCAGGCTTGCTGAGGGTGCGCTCAATCCCACTGTCCGTGTCACCGACAAAGATCTTAACAGCGCCGGTCCCAATACCGACCCCTGAAGAATGCCACCTGTCACTGGTCTCCACTTGGATGTCAAGCCATTGACCACAACTCTTTGAGTGTGACCATCCAGCCAATTCCTTATCCACTGACTGGTCCAATCATCGTATCCATGTCTCTCCAATTTAGAGACAAGGATGTTGTGCGGGACAGTGCAAATGCTTTTCACATGGTATTAGTAAGTCAGTTTACCATGTGTAGTTATCTGTTTTTATAAAGCAAGTACACTTTATTGTTACTGTCTTGTTATCAGTTGTGTGTCATATGCTTCTAAAAACCAGGTGATTTTGTGTTCCCTTGGATAAGGAATAAGGCACAGGCTGAGTAATTAATTGGCCTGCAGCAGATTCAAGAAATAATTTCCTAATTTCAACAAATAGTTACCTGATTAAATCTATGGTTACTTCCTTTGAGCTTTGTAAGTGTCCTTTAAATAGGCACTAATGTAACAGAAAGAATAAAAAGCACTTAAAATATATGGAAGTTTCTTATTTAACTTCAAAATACTTTTATGTTACCAATAGAACAATAAAAACTGAGGGTTTTCTCAGTTTATATCTGTTACTTTTATTGCGCCTATCATCAATCTTAGCTTTTTTATTTTTTTAAATCAAGCCTGTCTTTTCAAATTTTCTGTCTGCCTTCTCTGATCTTTTGGCTGAAAGACCTTTTTCCTATTTTCAGTGTGTCTTATTAAGGGTCTGTCTCACATTGTAGGAATAAATAATCACTGAGAATGTGACAGACTTCATAGCGTAGTGGTTTTACACAGCTAGGATATTAGAAGATAAAGAAATTTCCTCTGCTCTATTCTTCTTTTTGCTTTATAACCTCTCTTTTCCTTGGGGGGGAGAAATAACAAACAAATGTCAAAGGATAGCAGGACAATAGACTTTCTAGTTTCCCATTTGAGATAAAGTTAAGACCATCTCATGCCACTTTTAAACAATTCTCATACTGTTTTCTTTTGGAGTGCCTGAATTGCGGAAAAGATCTGCTGCTGTTAAGTTGCAGATGCTACCTGGCATTGAATAGCTCCTGTTATTAAATGGAATTGGCAGAATAGAAATTCTAGACTTTTGAGGACAGTCTTTAGGCTGTCTGACTTGGAGTGAGGTGGCATGAGTCTGGCTTTGTAGTTTTTAGTTTTGTGAAGGTTGGTTGTTTGTTCATTATATAGAAAGTGAATAAAAGTTTCTATATTTGTGTTTGTGTCCCGACAGGACAAACTCTGGGGGAAGTAATTAGATTAGATATTGGTGAACCCCACAGGAAAGTCTGGGGCAAAAGCCCTACTGATTCAGTCCTGAAGATCCTAGGAGAAGCAGAGTTGCAGCTGCAAACCGACCTACTAGAGGAACTAGATGTAATAAATGGTAAGCACAGCTGGTAATTATCTGTGCTGCAAGTGTAGGAAGTGCCAGATTGCCCGTTTGTCTACTGAGAACAATTTTGAAGTCATAGAAGCATATTCTGTCCTCACTCTTGCTTTCCACTTCTGGGTGTTGCCTCAGTTCTAAATGTTCTAAATGGCAGCACAAGCTGATACTGGAAGACACCAAAATATTTCAAACTCAGTGAAGTGGTAAATTAAGAAGGATGTGCTGAAAGGGAAGGATCTTCATTTTGTTGAAAAGTCTTGGACTTTGCTTATTGATAGAAACAAGTCTGTTTTTTGAAAGGATGTCATCAACTGAACATTGTATTACATAGGTCCTATAACCTTCTTGTTAGCATGTGACTTACCATATCAGTGGATTATTTTTCTTCTGGTCAACTCCTGCTTTTTGTCCTTTCCAAGGACAAAAGGACTTAGGTTTATCCAAGTATAAACTTGTACTAATGATAATGTAGCAAGTAAAATTCAAATTTTAATATTTCTAGCTTTCCTTTTCATAATAATTATAATAAAAGCATGCAAACTTTTCTATTTTCCTTTAAAGAAACAAAAATTCTCAACTTACCTTGTAGTCACATTGTAGCTTATTATCAAACTGTGCCAAAGCACTGTTTAAATAATAGAATAATTTTGTGTCAGGTACTGCAGAACTTCTTGAAGGAGATCATCAGTCCTTAATTGTAAAAGAGGAGAAGGAAGAGAAAGCTTTTCCTACGGTCGAAGCTCAGCCTTCAGTACCAGTTGGTATCACAGAGTCTAACATCACTATGCCAGAAGACTCTCAAAGAGCTGGACCTACCGAGGTGCAGAGCAAACCTATAATGCTGGATGGTAAGTCATTTCATTAGTAATTCTAATTACAATCTGTTGTCCAATTCAATGAGGGAAGTAATGATCCTGTGTACCTTTATGTCTTCCCGTAAGTAATGTGCAGTTTTTCATTAACACCTTTTAGGTAGGACCTAAGGATTTTTAGTAACACAAGGGATTTCTATGCCTGTGTTGTAATTTGATTGACTAATGTATTTTGCAAATTTCCAAAAGCCTTTTTTGTGTGCTTACAGAAAACTCTCTCGAATACAAGTGGAATTCTGAAGTGCTTCAATTTTTTTTGTTGTTGGGGTTTTTTTGTTTGTTTCTCCCCATCAGTTGTGCTGGAAACTTCTCTCCTATACGTACCAGCACCCTGCTGATGTCTGGGGGAATGTTACTGAGGTTTTTAGGAGACATGGTTCGTTGGAGCTTGAAGATACTTTTCTTGTATCAGAAAAAAAATTTTCGCTCTAGGGTTACAAAACTTCAGCTGTTTCTGCAAAATGCAGAAAATTATTAAAGCTGAAGGGTGTAAGCGTAATCTTAAGATGTATAGTCTCTCCTGTCTTTTTGTTTGGTTGGGATTAATTTTTAATGAGGTATATGACTTCATTAATTTTAGAGCCTGATGATTTGGAAGCAGAGATGTTGGAAGAAACAGAAGAAGGTAAAAAGCACCAGAGTAAGGAGAGTAAGGAATTTCCCATCACTGTTAATGAAGTGTGGGTAAAAGAGAAGGAGGATAAGTAAGTACCCTCTTCTGATCCCTGTCTCTCCAGTTCAGACAACTAGCTTTAACTGAGTAGGATTTAGGTACATCAGTTAAAATGTTAAGCTTAGCTAAGGCTTCGTTGCTTGTCTGACATGCTACTTTTACTGCACTTGGTGGCTGATTATTTTTTTCAGTAGAATAATGACTACTTTTAGATGGTGTTTCCCCTGGATGTGGTATTTTATAACAGGGCACAACATGACAGAAGAAATGAGGCAGCTTCTGAGAAAGTAGTGCTTAACAAGGTGCAACCACAAAAGGAAGCTCCGGAAGGTCAGTTGAAGTCTCTTGTTTAGTTTATTGTAGCTGGCAGTATGGAGTACTTGAGCCATCCCTTCTCACTTCTTCATCAACCCTGAAAGAGCAAGTTTTCTGTTTTCATTTTCTTTTTTAGTTCATACTTGTAAAAAGCAAATCTCTGATGGATTAGAAAGACAAATTGTGGGTGTTATTTTTGCCACTTTGGAAGAAAACATGTAACAACAAAGCTACACTATGTATAGATGAACAGGGCAATGGCCCACACTGATACTTGAAAGTGAATGTCAAGTTTCTGAATGTTACAACCTTTTAAAATGACTATTTAGAATGTTATGAAATCTGGTGGTTTTACTTAATAAAAGTGTTGCTTTGTTTACAGACATCTCAAATTAATATTGAGCTGCAGCTTGGATAAAAAAATGTTTTAAGCAGCTGCTAGTGATAATCTTTTATCTTTATTGCATAGAAGAATTGCTTGCTCTTGGAGGTCTTTGAAGTAACTTCAGAAGGTCTGCATATTTTACAGTAGAACAGAAAATACATCAGCAATAGTGTCAAGTATCATTGATGATACTATTGCATCTATTTATGGGTGGCTTAAGCAAACTGGGGTTTCTTTCCAGTGTTTGGGTGAATTAATGTTGGGGTAGCTTTGAAAAAATGTAGTATAAGGCAGGAAGCAACAGATGAAAATGGATGACACCATCATTTCAGGCATGAACTGGATAATGAGAAACTAGAAGGCATAAGAACAGAATAGGCTATAACTGAGGGCTCTATATTCTTAAAAAGTTAAAATGGGAGAATTTCACATTATAATGTATTTACTAAAATAATCCAAAAAGATTTTAATACTTTTACAGTGCTATTTTCCTCTTTTATTGTACAACAGAAATGAGTTAGTTTTATTCACTTCAGTTAGCTTTTGCTCAAGAGCTTGGGGTTTTTAATCTGTTTAGATTTGTAACAGACTTTCTTTTACTACATCAGAAACTTGTTCCAGTGACTCTCTGCAACCTGAACCCTTATTTCAGAGGGTAATACAGCCCCCAGCTGTACCAACAGCCTCACCAGTTCTGTCAACTCAGTCTTCACAGGAAGAGCCTTTTGTACCTCGTTCACGTTCCATATCGCCAGCAAAAAATAAAGGCAAAAGTTCATTGTTGATTGGACTTTCTACAGGGCTTTTTGATGCAAACGACCCAAAGGCAAGTTTAAAAAACTAAAAAGAAATACTTGTTTTTCTATAGTAATAGAATTATTTTTTTACTGAGGCTGAATGAGGCCAGAACAAATGGCACAACCATTTCAGCAGGTGTTTGTATTTGTCTAGCCATGTCTGCCCTGCAGTATGACTGCACTGTGTTCATTGTATCAGCAGGACTCGTGCAGCAGTGAAGAGTTTCTTGTTTCACCATTCAGCATTCTGTGTCCAGGTGTTTGTGGAGGAATGCCACCACTTGTCTGAGACGTTACTGAGGGAGTTCCTGAGGAAACTCCTAACTTACCCTATCTGCTTTCTCCCTTTTGTGCAGTTTTTCAGGCTTATGACTACCTTGCCATCATAAACGTACCTTTGCTGATCTGTTCAGCATTTATCTTCTGACTTCTGCAACCAAGCGATTGGGTTTTTTTTCCTGTAGAATTTGACCAACTAGTACAGGTTCTGGCTGTGAGGCAGGAAGACTGAAGAAGAGTGAATTTCTTGAAGGCATTTCCTGACCACCCTCATAGGGTTGAGTAGCAGCTCACAGTCTGTGAAATGAGCGTAGGATGGTGGAATGTGGTTTTGACATGAGTTTAAAATATTATAAGGTAGTTATTAAACTAGTGGATGAAACAGACTTCTTAAATTACGTACAATACTTGCCCGGGTTCTAAAGTGGAAAGTAAGTAAAAGAGCAGCTGCTTTTTGGAGAAACAATGGTGGCAAGGGTTCTCTAGAAACTTGCACACCTGTGTTGCATTCAGTCAAGACGTAGTAAAGGATTTCCTAGGTGGTGGAATGCCAGTTAAGGAAGAATGTTTCTTCTTTTAACTCCCAGATTCTTTTTGTGAGTGCATGGAAGTTGTGTTATTGATGATTAATTGAAAATTCGATAATATCTATTAGTTGATGCATTGCTAGGAAGCATAGTATCAGGGATAGTGCTGTTTGCATCTGTGGGAAAATAAGGCTTCTTGGCAAGCTTGCATCTGCTTTCACAGATCCTTTTATTCACATAAATGGGTTTATGACTCTAATTTTGATTCCTCAAGAGTTAGTCTATCATTAAGTTCCCTAGTTTATGAAGCTGTTTATTTGGCAGTTGGACAATGATTATTGAAAAGTTAACTTGTGAGTAGGGGGCAAGATGAACATTCTTTGTACCTTTATCAGATTTATAAAGTAATGGATATGCTTTATAATGAAGTTCTTCAGTGTATCAATATGAACTGCTTCAGTATGTCACTTGTTACTGGGTATTTGGCATGTGTTTAGGCCATAAGTGTTTGTCACAGAATTGTAATGCAGTACCAGATGAACTCTACATAATAGCAAAGAGCTTGGAGAAAAGCAACAGATGTGTTGTTACTGCTGCAGTAGACTTGATGAAAGAGAGCAACAAATTCCCTTTTGTCATTTGGCTGCAGCGAGAGGATGTTCTGTAATTCTTTGCAGTATCTGCAAATGTAACCTTCTGGAATTTCCCAAACACACCTCTGCTGCAGGTCTTACGAGAAACTAAGGAAACCTTTAGTAGGGAGCAGGGCAGACAGAGTTAGTGTCCTATTTGTAGGCAAGTCTGTATGCTAGAAGTAGGCTAATGGGAAAAGAAGCATTTTTCAAAATACCCGGAAACTTTCAAATGATGGGGTAAGGTCAGTCTTTTAATTGTTCCTTCACTTTGCTAGTAGTGGTCAAAAAGGGTGGTTACTCCTTTGATGGCAATAATATTCTGGCCATGTGCTGACAGAGATTTGATATTTGAGGACGTATATGAATACGTCATGCTGGTTTAAATTGCAGCTGGGGAACTATTTTTTTCATTAAAATTTAGGGGGTTTCATTAGAAGCAAACACTGAACACGCATGTATTCAGAGCTATGCTGAAGGAGGGCGAAGCTTATTGCTAAAACTTCCTAGTGCAGATTAGGTCATGTCTCTTGTTTTATTAATACTATGGTGAATATTTAGGAATTTTTTTGAGTTCTTAAACTTCTTAAAAGAGAGCTCTGGTAGGTCACTGAGTAAACCGTTACTTAGTTTCCAGGTTGCTTTATTTCCATTGCAATTACTGTTGTAATTAGAACTTCTTTCTAATACTATGGAACTGCCTTGAAATGTACCATAAACAAAAGTTACTGTTTTCAGTGACCAACCCAGAGAAATAATAAAATGTCATTTAAAAAAATATTCCTCTGTCAGCTACTTAAAATGGTTCTAAGCTGTAAGTGATTGACATACATACCTTGTAAACAATTGCATATATGTATTATTCACTGCAACATTCATTTTCTTTAGATAGCCGTCAAGGAAACAAACAAATCTGTACAAAACCATGATCTGTATGTCGGTTGATGTTCTTAAAGCTTTTCAATCACTGTAACCTGTAAAGGCAGAAGGAATGCTTTCCTTGTAGCTGAGAGGCAAAATTCAAGATGCCTGATTTTCAACAATTAGAGTATCTGTGTTTGACACATCGTTATTTTGAAATTGACCTTCAAATGAAAATGGACCCAAAAAAAAAAAAAATCTCATTTTTAAGTATTTTGTAACCTCAGACTGTCTTTAGTATTGTTACCAAACAGGCTGTTACCTTTGCAGATGTTGAGAACATGTTCCCTCCCGGATCTTTACAAACTGTACAGAACTTTAGTCGATGTTCCCAGTGTAGCAGATGTGCAGCATCAACATAATCTTGAAATAGATGATACGGAAGATGAGCAAGCCAAAGAAGGACCCTCTGATTCTGAGGATATGTAAGTGTATCAAGTTTATCCAGTATTTCAACAGGCATCTTAGATGAAGAATATTTTTTGTTAGACACTAACAATTATTCACAGTATACCAACATGGAGTTTTTACTCAAATTTGAAAAATCCTGCATTGAATCACCATTTACTTTGAGTCTTGTTCCAGAGAATTGAGAAGCTAATGGGATGTACTGCTTACAACAGCTGTCTGAATTTCTTTTCCAAATTCTATCCAAGATGCTGTTCTGTCTGGCTTCTGCACCTTGCGTTCTGCTGAAGCAGATCAAAGTTTATGACTACCGCTCTTCTAGAAATAAAGACTTCTTGAATATTTGCTTTCTTCATATGTTCTGGGAATCTCGCTCATCTATCTTCTCTACTGTTGTATTGGGACATCCTTCAAGTTCCCCGAATTCTTTCAGGGGCTTCAAAATCTGACCTGGCTCTTGACTATTCCCTGCAGCTTGGGTAGTCTGCAGGGATAAAATAATCTTATGTGTCTGTTCTGATGAGATCTAGATCTCTTTTTGCTCAGACACATTTTTATCTGGATTGGGAATGTTATACTTGCCAGGATTCTATAGTAGTGCATGAATACAAAGATTTTGAAATTATCTTGCTTTATTAGCAAGTTGAATTGAGGACCTATCATCATCTTTTTATGAAACAGTCTGGTATCTGTTTAGCTAATCTTTATCCCCTGTGTCTTCCATGATATAATGATATCAGAGCTGTAATCATGTTGGACTGAGGATATACATATTTATCTCTTCTTTTTTTTTTCTTTCCCTCCAGCTACATTGGCTTTCCAGTTTGTTGGCTTAACAAAAGAAATTAGCTCTTCCTACAGGGTTTTTCTTGTAAATTATTAATTATATAAACTTTATATCATTTTCTTTCAGTATGTTTGGGGAGGCAGATACAGATTTGCAGGAACTCCGGGCCTCAATGGAACAATTGCTTAGGGAGCAGCCTAGCGAGGAATTCAGTGAAGAGGAGGAGTCTACTTTAAAGGCTAACATCATTGACTGCATTACAAACGGTACAGAGCTGGATGAAGGAGACGAAAATAACCCCAGCAGTGAAAGTGCACTTAATGAAGAATGGCAGTCAGGTATAATTTCTATTATACCTGGTCTATAAGTTATTTATTGATGTTAACAATTCAAACACAGAATAATGTTTTTTGCATTGTATACTTATAATGAAATAAAGCTCTAATTAATAGTTTTTATACAGAAGTTTAAAAAAATCAGATAATATTTAGATGTTCTGAATGTTAAGGTCAACATCTAAGCAACATTTAGTGTTGCAAATGAAATGTTGGCTATTTGTTAGGCAGTGATTGTAAGTCACTTTTTCTCCAGTTGTCTAAAACTTGTCTTCAAGGAAGATCAAATTCTGTGCACATAGTATGTTTTGAATAATTCATGACTGCAATATAAGAGTGAAAAAGAAATAGCAATTGACATGACTGGAGTATCTGGGGTCTAGCTTACACTACATTTAAGAAATTTAACAGGCAGTCAAAAAGAACATGAAATTATTAACCTTGTTCTTAGCCCAAAATAAGTGTTAATGCAGTCAAACTAAAAATGAGACAGAAAAATTTATTACTGCGTTTAACATTTTGCATTGGCTATACACAGTGGTGTCCTGAAGTCTCAGTTCTGTTTTTTAAATTCTGGTTGAAATGTAAATATTTTACTACTGCTGTAAAATAAAGTGCATTTAGAAATGTAGGTATAAAAAGATACAGAAAATCAACAACTACTCTAAAATATAACTTTTGTGTAATTTTGGTTTAGTGAAGACAATTTTAAGCAAATTGAAAATCTGTGAATATACCTGTAAGATATTATCTATATAATAGATTCCAATAAGTATTTTAAGGTAAAACAAACTTAGGTAATACCATCTTCTTTCATTTTTTGACAGTGCTGATAACATAGTATACTATATGTTTCTGTGATTCTGTTGTTGTGAGCGTTACAGTATTTGCTGTCAGTGTCCCACCTTCTAGATTCATGATATTTGATAATAATTGCAGGTTTCATTGTTGGGGGTGGGAGGGAGGCCTTCAAAACTCAGGGGAACAGACAGAACTTGCTGTTCTAGATCCAGAAGTTAAATACGGGATTAGAAGTCATCTAACGGGTTTTTAATCCATATACAACTTTTCTTTATATTTCAATGATAATTTCATATTGATGTGACCAATACTTGAATCAGGGCTATGATTTGGTCAGGATTATACCTTACACTAGTCATATATAGGAACTGAAAGTAGTAGAGTTTTAATACTAACTCACGAAGTCTGTGACCTACCAGGCAATACTATGTATTTTTAAAAAAATTTGATAATACAAGCTCTGAAATCTAAAAAGTTGTACATTTTTCCCTGGGTAAATAAGTCCTTTCATAATTCCAATACTTATTTAAGGAAGTATTTTTCTTGGGCAAAAGCAGTTTGCGTTTTACAACAGCATTTCACATAGGTATTCTATCTTGTATTTTTAAATAGATCCTTTTTTTTGTTAAACTTGCCTAATGTTTGACTGTTACAAACTTATTTGTAAGGTTTCTGTAGCCTATAAGCAAAATCATCTTGATTTCTCTCACATACCTTACTGCACCAATTGGCATACTGAATTTGCTACACAAAGGAGATACACTCATAAAAGAATGAGGAACTTTGTAGCTAAATTAGTACTGGGTTTTCCAGACTTTTTTTCCTTCAGTATGAATACCCTTATGGCTAACTGTCAGAGTGGGGTTTTAGAGGAGATAGCTAGATGCTTCCCATTTGGGATTCAGAATTTCTTTGCTGTTAAGAAAGGGACTGTTCCTATTTCCTTGCAGGTTGTTCAGAACATCTGCCAACATCATCTAGTGCTCCTGAGCCTACCTGGTTTCATTACATTTAGAGGTTTGTGTGGATATCAAGTTTAGGGACATAGAAACAACATTAAGAATGTAGGAAAACAGGGGGGTTTACTGTTGTTTTCTTTATAGATAATAGTGATGGAGAGATTGCCAGTGAATGTGAAGAATGTGATAGTATCTTCAGCCATTTGGAAGAGTTAAGATATAACCTGGAGCGGGAAATAGGCTTTGATAAATTCATTGAAGTTTATGAGAAAATAAAGGTAAGTGGAATAACCTCAAGTGGCGAATACTTTAAGAAACAAGTACCTAGGGCTGTTTACTGTGCCAGTAACTAATTGGATTGTGTGACTAGAATCAATGCTTATTTCTTTAGTCTGTTCCAACACATTAAAATATTAACAGAGAAAATGCTATGCCAGTGAATTAAAGAGGAAATTTTGCGTTTAACCATGAATTACATTTAATAAATTTGAATTATTTAATTCTATACCCATTTTGATTTTGGCACTATGGATTGTCCTTTCTCCCAGGCTATACATGAAGATGAAGATGAAAATATCGATATTTGTTCAACCATAGTTCAGACTATTCTTGGAAATGAACACAAACACCTCTATGCCAAAATACTTCACCTAGTAATGGCAGATGGAGCCTACCAAGAAGGTAATCTCACTGTATCCTGGCAATTATGGCTTGTCTTATGTTCTTTCTTGGTCATTTACAATAGGTTCTAGTATACTTTTAAAACATATCTGTGCTTTGTTATATTGATTGGCTAAATTGATAAAAATAATATTTTTCACAAAGGGTTATTTTTATTCCTGCAACAAAACATGGCAAACTTTGATTAAGCATGCTGACCACTCTGATTTAACGGTATGTACATATACAGTCAGCTGTAACAATAGTTGTCTTATGAAAGGTGCAGTATAATTATTTAATTTCTATAAAACAGTTACACAGATTGGGAAGATGCAAGTCTAGAATAAAACTTGCAGATTTAAAAACAATTTTATCTTAAGAATTAATGAATTTTTATCTAAAATAACATTGTTCTTTCCAAAAGTCTACTTTTTAACAGGTTGCAGTATCACTACTTTTCTGAAAAGAAAATTTCATGTGGCTCTTTATCCTATAGTTGTCATTTTTTCAGAAGAACTTGATGTGGAGGTACCATGCATCTTGGTTTTTGAGTGGCTCAGTAATACATGAAGAAAATTTATCTTCTTTGGGAGCCCTGCCTAGCTTAGCACTGATTACTAGGCAGACGAATCTTTCCTAGATTTTTGAGTCGCTCTATGAAGTACCACACAGACCACTATCAATAAGAAATGGTTTGGGTGTTGTTTTTTTTCTCTCATGTCAAAAATTTAACTGCAGTTACGTAATTTTAGATTTCTAATGATGAAAGTCTTCAGTAGAGGGAAAAAAAAAATCTGAAATCTCAATTATTTTCATAGAAATCAGAAGCATTATATATTGGCTTTAGAAATGTGTGCAATGATCACTAATGTATTTCAATTTTGAAAAAAATATTCTAGTGCATGTTAACCAACGTCTACTGTCTGCATCTTTTAAATTCTTTTACAAATGTGTTGCAGTAGCAGTGAATAAAGGATCAAATAAGATTATGGCTTTCCATTGTTTTTATATTTAAATGCTTGGGGGGAAAAAAGTCTTAAAAACTAGTTTTAAAAACATAATCATTAAAAAAAAAAATTCTAATACAAATTACATTTTCCCGATTTTTCTTTGCTACTGATACAGAACCACTCAGTAAGAATAACCAGCACCATGTTGTTTTCATGTTGTGTTATAGAAGTATGACAGAAAAGTGTCTGAAAAATATTTTTTCAACCACAATTTATTGATTTAATGACAGAATTGGAAAGATATATTGTAGTAGTTCATCTTTCAAGTGTCCAAAGGACTGGCAATATAAAATGAGAAGAAAATGGTAACTATAGTGTTACCAGTTTCTTTTCCACGCCACTTGCCTTAAGGATATTTTAAGACTAGTACTAAAAGGCCTAAATGACAATTTGCTGAAACGTTGGCATACAAATTGTAAGCTGTTGTCTGAGTGAATCCTATTAAAATGGTCTGACTTTCATCTTGCAAAATGCTGATTAACAAGTGGCTTTTTTAATAGCTTCAGTTCTAATTCTGTATTTTAAAAATCTGTGGTAGCATACAGAAATGTATAGAAAAAGTAGTTCTTTACATTTCAGATATTTAAAGTACATGTAGTACTTTAGTACTAAAGTACATAAAGAACTACATTTAAAGTAATTCTTTAAATTTCAGACATTTAAAATAAAAATTGTATGCTAATAAAGGTGAATAGAGGACAAGTGACAGTCAGAAGCATGTTCACGTGTTTCTGTCTCAGAAGTTTTATACTTTTCAAATAAGAAAAGCTAGGAAAAAAAAAATCTATATTGCTCTCTGCTAAGAGGATTGTTCTAACTGGAACAGGCCACTTGAGATGAAACGATCTTAAATTCACTAATCCAAAAGATGACATGTTGTTCAATATTTGTAAACATGGTGCTTTCAAGGCAGTTCTGGTAACAGTCACCTCATTAGTGACTGACTTAGTGAATTTTTGTATTATTGCTTACTGAATTGTGGTTTCTAGTTTTGTTTTGTAACCCCAGCTTGATTTTGTACATGTGTGTTTGTCGCTCCTTTTCACCCTGTCTCTCCCCCTCTCCTGCTTTTTACAGATAATGATGAATAAACCTGACTCAGGAAGTTCCTTAATGCTGTACTACATATCGGTGTTTGAAGTCTGCACAGCTGAATAACAAATTGTAGTGGAGAAGGTAACGTAGGGCAGGAGAAGCAAGACTTCAAAAAAGAATGTTGATTGTACAAAAAAGAGGAAAAACATGCCTTTTAAAAACTGAGATACCTATACACTTCTCTTGTGTGTACTTGCATATGTGTTCATTAAATATTAGATGCCCAAAATAAATAAAAAACAAACAAAAAACAAACAATAAAACAAAAACCCCCAAAACCTGTCATCTCTCAAATTCCAAAAGAAATATAGAAAGGAATACCTGCAGATAATCTGACACAAAACTGAGACCTATACTGTAAAACAATTTCTGCCATACCAACAGCTGGCTGGTATGGTTAAGCAATTGGAAGCATTACTGTGTTTGGAAGTACCTGCATCTAGCTATTCACTTACATACTTAAAATAGCCTCTCTTTATACCTACATAAAGAAATTACTTCGTCTTTATTGACCCTCATGGTTGTATTTTAATAGCATCTTAATCCAGTGGTCCAGTTTGAGTATTTAACTTTTTTGTTAATAAAAATTACTGTATTTTGAAGCTGAAGGCTTCTATCACTTTTTAACCAGTGCCACCTGAAATATCTTAATCATGCTTCTAAATCAAGGCAAACTGGTACTTCAGTCATTGTTGAAATGTCTGGGGTTTTTTGAGACTGTAAAATTCATCTGGAGCTAGAATACTTTTTTCCAGTATTTTTCTTCCTCTTCCCCAACCCCTTCCCAAAATTCCAAGTATTTTAGCTCTTATGAATTTTGTAATCTGGTCCATGATAGCATAGTATGCTGTTGAATTGAAAGGAGTGGGGCTTTTTCAGTTTGTTTTTAAACTCTTACTGTTACACTCATGGCTCCAGCAGCCACGGGGAAAAATGAAATATTGCAGGCACAAGTGCTATGTACTACTACTCATCTTTTGGCTCATGTTTCGCAGCTTGATTTCTACCACCCCGAAAGAAAAACAGGTTTCTTCTGACCCACATTTACCTGTTCCTCCTGTCAAAGCAGTACTATAGAGGGCAGACATTAGGTATGCCGTTGTTTTCCAATCATCATCTCTGGAACAGCTTTATTGGTTTCCCATACAATAAGTCTCTTGTTACAAATCTGATGAACTGTCAGACTTCCAACTGCCCTATTGGAGAAAAATAGATTTATTTTTTTTTTTTTTAGCTACAGCCAGTTACAATCTAAAACTGTCAGAAGTTACTTTTCCAAAAAGTAAAATCAAGTGTATATATATATTATTTAGAACTGTCAAAATATGTACATGATTTTTGTATAATTGTTTTATGGTGTTGTTATTAAAGTTTTGCCCACTGAAAAGTGTTTATTTTTTTAAATATATGCAATTCTTAAAGGTAGACCAAACTTATTCTATTTCAGCTGTATCCTGGGAACCTGCGATGAGAATAACATTAGTAATCATAAATGCCTTTAATATATTAAATTTTTTATATCCTTATTTACTTGATAAACACCTCTTGCTTCATCTGATGAAAAGTATTATCATTGTTGGAAACAGTGCTGGTTCTGTCCTATGCTCTTTCTCTTCTCCTTCCTTTTTTTTTTTTTTTTTTTAACTTCCCACAGTAAATTTTAGGGCTTTTCACTAGGCTTCTCTTCAATTCCACTGCTGAATAATTTGTTCAGAGAGATGATCCTCATGAGCTACATCATCCATGAAATTTAGCAAATACATTCTAAATATTTTAATAATGAGTCTACATTATTTTCCTTTTTCAGGTTTGCTTTTCAAATCATACCTTACCCACCCTTTTGAGGGAAGGGAGGACCCAAAACCTACATATTTAAAAGAATACAGATTAGCCTTATGGAAAGAAGAAAGTACACCAACTGGTATTTTCTGTGCTCTATGGTTTTGAATTTTCTCATGGTGATACAGTCTTACTGAAGTTAAGAGCTTTTTATCAAATAATGATTTGAAAAATATGTGTAGCTTGTGCACAGCTTTTCAAGAATAATCCTCAAACCTGCCAACCAATATGGGATATCCTTGAAATCCCTCAAGAGCTAATTTAAAATTGATACAGTAAATAAGTTTGTCTGCTAAAGAAATACTTTTACCTGAAATTTTAAATCCCTATTTAATGTACACTATAATGACATCAAGGGCAGAGTGACTTCAGGATGATTTACTGAAATTAGTTGAGCATTTGGCTTGTGTTCCTATTACATCCACTATAAAGAATTTTCTGTTGTAATTCTAGTAGCAAATTGAGATATAGAATGGTATTTTTGGCACAAAACATACTCCGTTAAAAAAAAAAAAAAAATTACAAACAAAACGCCCAAAAACACAATCCCAAAATCCCAAACCCATAATGCCTCTGGCCCTGCAGATATGATTTTAGTCTATGGCACTGGAATCTCCTGGGTAACTGTGCCATTTATAGCTGTATATATGCCTTGAGTTCTCTGACCTTCAACAGAAAGGAGTAAAACCCCAGCAGTGAGGCAGAACTCCAGAGAAAGTGGCCTGTGGCAGGAAGATGGGAGTCTTGACTGCCAGCTGGCTTTGTTTTGAGCTGAACAGGTACAGTAATCCTACCCCAACCATGGGTGCCTAAAATCTTTTTCGAAGAACAGAGCCTCACAAGGCTTTTGCTCTTCAGTTTGCTGAACTTCGAGTGTGTATCTGAAGTTACTGCTAGAAGGTACTTCAGAAAAATGTATTGCCTGGTTGGGCAAGGTGAACCAGAGCAGAACATTATCATTTCTGTGGTCTGGTAAGCGAAGGGCTAATTGAAACAAAGTTCCAGTGTACCATATTCCTGACAAGGTTCTCTGTGCTCTTGAGACATCTACATCATTTATCAATAATTCTTACTTCAGCTTTTAGTGCTTCTGTCTCCCTCTTGCTTTGATTTGTGCATAAATGCTGTATGTTTATTCAAACATGCATTCCCTACTACCCTTTTTGTTCTAAAGCTTTACAACCTTGCCTAAATCTGTTGAAAACTTACAAAAATATTTTGTAAGATTGGTTTTTCCACATTTGTTTGCAGGGGAAACTACACCCTTTCAAAGCTCTGGCTGTCTTCAACTCAGCGTTGAGCTGTCCGTTCCTAAGATAGCGTTTAGAACATCCGTCCTAAGCCTGCATGTTTGTCATGGGGCGGCGGTGCCGCCGTGCAACCGCCAGGTGGCAGCATAACGGCGGGCGCGGCGGGCAGCAGGGGGCCGGGGCGGGGGCCGGGGCGAGCGGCGCCCCTCCGCCGGGGTGCACGGCCCCTCCGCCGGGGTGCACGGCCCCGCCGCCTTACACGGTGCCGCCGCTGTGCGGCGGCTGCGAGCCCCCATGCAGCCTGCGCTTTGCTTGGGAAGATGTGGGGCTACCTGGTGCTCTAGGTAGGGTCCTGGAGCTGGTAGACGGCGAGTCTGAATCAGCATGGAAATCCTTAAGTGCCTATGATTTGTAAGCATTTCCTTGCACAAGGCCCTGTTCTGAAAACCCTACACATAAACACAAATCTTTGCATGTTTACAAAACGTTGTTATTCACAAATAATTTACAAATCAAAAATACAGAGAAGTATATAGAACTTAATCCACTGGGTAACGAGCCTTTAGATAGAGCACAGTGTCTCAGCTTGTATCAGTTGTGCAATCCTCACGCTCCTTTTCCTGGGGGACAGGAGGATGGCACGGTATGTCCACTTTCCCCAAATGACTAGATGCAAATTTAAATAAACCAAAATACGACACTTTCAGCACAGCTATGATGTTGCGTACAGTTGGACTCTTTACTAATCTTCCCCTCAGCCAGAGGGTGGAGTGTAAGTGTGCCCCTGACTAAATTACGGACTGGACTTTTATCTCTCCTCTAAAAACACCTCATCAAGGCTCAAATGAAGCTAGGCTCTACTTAATTTTATTAACTGTGATAAACCAAAGACAAATGTAGAAATTTGATTTTTCAATCCTTTTAAATGTTTTTCTTCCCAAATAATTATGTGCTTTCTCAAATCTTATTTTAACACTTGTTCATTCATGAACCATGTAGATTAAAATATAGCATAAAACAGAAACCAATGGTTACCATTCATAGAACATTTCGTTTTGCCATTTTTATCATAGCAGTTTAGATGGTGCAATTTACAGAGTTTAAGTACTAGTTTTAGAATCCATAAAGAGCTTCTTCCTTTAAATTAAATTTGTGTGTTAATGCAATACAGACTTCAAATGCATTTCCAAGTTGATATGTTTTCCAGCTGAGCTGATGAGTTCATCAATTCAAATAGTAGCACTTTGAACGGTTGGCTTGTGCAAGAGTCTTAAAAACACTTTTTCAGCAAGTAAAACCTTAATTGAACTGCTACCATAAAGATACATTTGTAACTTGTTAGACGCATATATAGGAGTTCAGCTGTTCCAGCTAGATTGCTTGCCTTGAGCACCTCTGACCTGGTGCACTCTTCCAGATTTTATTTCCAAGACATTTTTAAACCAAGATGGGATTTAGCTAATTGCATTAACTCTTGTTTTAATGATACAGTTAAAAAACTCACAGAGCCAAAGACCTGGAGAGTTTTTTCACGTTAGCTGCACAACAAAAGCCAAAACCAGGCAGGCTGTGCAGTGGGAACACTCCAGCGAGGTAGCATTTGCTTTGTTTCAGGACGGCTGTGACAGCTCTGTCACAAGTCATCCCTGAGGTTGACTGTATCAAGCATGAGGCTGGGGCGTTGTATGAGTCACTTCTGCTTGGCTGATGGACGTTCCTTCAGGGACTGCAGTCAGCCAGGAGAAAATACAGTTCAGTTTTAAATAGTTCTGTGACTCAAGCTGATGCAGACTTGTTCCGAGGATAACGGAACCATCATGAGGTCCTTGACATACCCTAATTTTTGCTGTATCCTGTAGACCATCCTGACAGTAATCTCTTCTCTAGAGGATGGGATGAAGTATGCATTTCTGCTGTATCCTCAATATAGGATAAAACTTCCCCAGATTCAAATACTAGGCACTCTGTGGTTCTAGCTCTCTTAGTAAAATTTTAAATCTCAAGCAATACTTCAGGAATGCTTTTTTTATCCTCTATCGCCTTCCCCATCAGTAGCCAAGGGTTCTCATTGTTGTTCATTTTATTGCTGCTAGAACTATTTTAAATGCTATCAGCATAGTTTTGAAAAAGTAATGTACGCAGCCTTTTTCTGAAGAAGTGATGGATGTGATGGGGATATAGAAAAGACAGAAAAACTGAGATGCCGTTGATGATGAGCTAGAGCTCAATCTATGGTGGAGCTATGCCAACATGACCGCTGCTTAAAGGGTCAGTCAGTCTCTTTTTTATAAACTGCTGTAGCTGTTGTACTTCCTCTGAACTCTGTTTCTTCCTCTGTATTGAGCTGTAACAACTCTTGACACAGATGTCTAAAAGACAGTAATAAAATGCATCTAATTTGCCATTACAGTAGCACACTTAGTTGATCCTTTCCCACTGACATTAGTTTTGATAACTTACATGGCAGTTTGGAATATTTTATTCTTGTTCTTCAAACTTTGTAAGAAGAAATCAAAAGGTGAAGATTATGGCAGTTCAAATTCTCAATACAGTAAATTTGGACTTAACACTGGACATACTTACATGCCTTTTTAATTCTAAGAAATATTAGTATATTTTATTTTTTCATGCTTAATAGTTTTAAAGCCTTATTTAGATCTGTATTTTACTGTTAGTAAAAATATATCAGAATTATTTCCACAGCAGTAAAACATCTCTAATGGGATTTTTAGCTATTAATAATATAGCTTTTTTTTTCAGCTGTTGAAAAGCCTGATTGCACTGAGTTGTATATCCTGTTCCACCGTGGACTTCAGTACGTTAGTTAATAATCACAGTGCCCTGAATAACTTAACTCACTGTATTCACTTAATTCACTGCAGTGCCTCCTTTCCTCGGATGACCACTATTGCTTTCTCTACATTGGGCAATCTTGTTTGTCCAGGAAGAGACCCCAGCAAATTCTGTCTCTAACAGACAGTGGGGTTAAGCATTGCCAGCTGGGAAAGGGAGCACAGTTCAATCCTGGCCTGCGACCTTTGCTAACCATGCAGTCATACTACAGTGACTAGTCTGCTCAGATCAGTAATGGACAGATTTTCCACCAGAAATACCAGTATCTAGCCATACATAAATAGTGGAGCATGGATGAGCACAGTCATAAGGCCTCCCTCCTCCTGGTAAAACTTAAAGAAAGCTTGAGTCAAATCCCACTGTGGTCTGTTAAGATGCTCCTGTTCTCAGCTGTCTATTCTTTCCCTCTGCTGATGATCATCAGGACCAGCAGAATTAAATGTGTGCCCACCTTTATGCTTCAGCGCAAAGCGTAGCGTCGTTGATGAAACTACTGAGAAGGTGGGTTGGAGCCAAGTCACCAGACTCTGAGCTGCAGTTGGTGAGGGTATGAGCACATCTTCCATTCTGCTTATTCTGAAAGCAGTATCTCCATCAGAAGTATGGGGTATAACAGCTATAACTTAAACCGCTTCGTAATAGTGCCTAAAGCTCATCTGTCAAGGATGGTGCAAGACTGCTTGTGCAATGTTAGTAAGAGAAATTTATCTATGAACATACAATGTGAAATAGGCCTGCTGAGGAGCAAAAGCTGTGTGGTGTATGTTGTTTATCTTGCATTAATCAAGTTGTAATGTACTTACTTAACACTATTTTTGTTTCCACTTGCTGGCAAAACTCCCCACAGATGTTTTATTCTGCCTCACAGCAGTTAAAAATGTGAGAAATGTGTAACTGAAATAGTTAAAAAAAAATCTAGTAATTGTGAAATTGCCTGTTTTATCGTATGATAAACCACTGGGGCTTGTTAGAGGGATCACAGTAATCTATAGTATGAAACAGGTCAGATCCCTTCCTACAGTCACTAGCTTTAACAAAGCTGTCTTTGATACCTCAACTCAGGTATTTTCAGCTTAAATTCAGAAGCCTTGCATACAAGGCCTGTAAGATGTGGGGTGTCTCTCCTGCACCTCCATTCCACATTTCTGTCTTAGTGGTGTCTAAAAAATATGCTGCTCACTTACAGTTACACTGATGTTCATGGAAATTGCAGATGCCTCATTTCTGGAAATGAAACCCTGATACTTTTTCAGCCTTAGGGAACTGTATTTCCTTGCCATAAGATAACAGAGAGATCAGAAGGCTTTGTGATCCTTGGACAGAAGCCTGTGCAGAATAATAGAAAGAACTGGGGAAAAAAAATGTGCTGAAAGCATCTGTGAGTTTTTTGTGCATACTAGACAATACATTCTATACTCACTTTCTGTGACTAAGTTTGCTGTTACCAAGGCCTAGAATTAGCCAAATAAAACAGCCGGGAAGGCTTCTCTGTGTTTCTTGCCTCCATTTCTCACCAACATTTTTACATTCACTCACTCCCTCTTCTAATGGAAACTGGGGGAAAAGTGCCGCATACAGCACTAATGACATGAAGAAAAACACTGAAGGAAGCAGCAGGGAGGCCAAGGTTTCAACCACTCTCCCTCCCTTGCCCAGGAAAATTTCAGTGACCTCTTGACACCTCCCATGGGAAATTTTAAATTGACAAAAGTATTTGCCAAGTAAATACAAAAAATGGCATTAAAATAGTATTGTTTCTGACTTAATCCTCCTAAAGTCAATGAAAATGAGTTAAGGTTCCCGCAGCAGCTATAATGCACTAACCTCATTCTAGATGGCAGTGTATGTGGATATGTATCAGGATTGATTAAAAAATGCTTCCACGCACGTGCTAGTATTCACTTGGGAAACTGAAAATAAAAATGCCAAAAATTAAGTTACAGCTTGTTCCTGGATTATCCTGGTATTTTCCTTAAAACTACTATGTTTCACGTTATGCAACACTACCTAGAGTCAAAATGTTAATTTGTCCTGTGAAAACAAAAGGGGAAGGCATTTCAAGTTTGTTATACTCTGATTGTTTATTCTACCATGTTTTTGCTGGGGTAAGTTACTCAAGAATGATTGTTGGGACTCTTGGAAAATATTCTGGCTTTATTATCTGCCAGTTGCCAATTTTTCTTCTGAAATCTGATGATTGGAAATGTAGGGATATTAGAGTACACTGCATCTCAAGCTTCTCCATACCATTTCTCCCCAACACCTAGAGAACATCCCTGCTACCCAGCAACACTTGCTAGTCATTACTAACTCTGATCCTGCTCGTTAATGGTATTCCAGGAGACAGGTCACTAGACTGGAGATCTGTGGTTTAGTTCTGGGAATTGTCCCTTTGATTCCTCCCCAGCAAATTATTTAATTTATCCTGCAGAGATAACCACATGTATGGTAGCCATTATCTCCCCTCATTTGTCTTGCCTTCTTTCATCTTTACAGTCTTTTTCATTATTAGTTGCAAGGTCTTCAATGTATGAGGCAACTCTGCCTCCGTGCTCCCCATCCTTGTCATACAGAAAAGGAACAGCACAATAAATACCATAAATAAGAATGCTTCCAGAATGCAATACCAGAAAAATGCTCACTGACTAATGTGAACTAGCACACAGGAAAACACCTAGCACAGACCATTTGCCGACAACTGTTTTGAGCACAGCTGCCTCAGCTATATTTAAGGACTATGACACGGATTAAAAATTTATCCTTTTTTTAGCGTAGGTGTGACCTTAGAGAAGACTGATCGTAGAACTGCATTAGCAGTTCGCAGTGTTGCTTGCAAACAGGGTTTTGGCACACTTATCCATTGTCAGTGCCCTAGTCACATCCACATGCAGAGAGTTGCTGTTTGCATTTTCTGGGACATGTGGGAAAACATTACTTGAAAATGAGTTTGACTATAGCGGGTATAAAGTATATATTTAAGATATATTCAAGGGCTGATTCTTAGCTGAAGGGGTGCAATCCAGCTGCCTGTTTTCTTTGGCCCTGAAAGTCAGTTTGATATGATTTACATTTTCAGGGCTGGCTTCACAAAGAAAAAGCTAAAGGGTTGGTTTTGAGGGGGTTTTATTTTTTTTGGTGTGTGTGAGTGAGTAAATATTTTACAGCCTGAATTCCTAGTTCCACAGAATCAGTGACTCCAAGCTGTGGGACAATGTAAGTAAGCGCAAAGGCTGGAATTTATTGCTAGTAATGATCTATGAGATAAGATTTTCAACTAAGCCAGTGCAGAGAGGTCTCTTGCCAGATGTGTGGGAGTGAAAGTGACACAAATCTACAAAAAAAAAAAACACCACCACTTTGGCAATCCCAGAGTGATTATGTAGCCTTGTAGCGCCAACAGCCTCAGAGAATTCATTTTGTGTCTCAATGTCTTCATCAACTTAAAAGCCAAGTCCCAAGCTTTATAAAAGAAATCCAAAGTAGTGCCATGAATGCTCCATAAATTTATCTCACTTCCTTAATCTTATTTTGAACAAGGGAAGTTTGGGGGTTTTTTTTCCCCCTACATTCTTCTGTTTGTAAAAAACTGTGGTAGCAGAATAATAGTGATTCTGCAAAAAATCACTGGGGAACTTGTCCCTTTACTTGTCCCTTACTTTCACCCCAATGTAATTCAAAACTTTCCTTCAGAGTCAAGCTACCCTGGAAATCCTTGCTTTTTGCTTCTAAGATATCACAGACAAAAACAACAGTACATGGATGGTACACTGATCACACCCAAACCTCTGCCTACATCCTTTCATAAGTGTACTGGAAATTGCAGGTAACTGACACTGTAAAGGAGCTTCTGTACCTTTCAGGCAACACAAGAAGTATGATTTGTGCTAATGGGAATTCAACTTTCCGTGTAGCTGTGGATACATTCCAAAAAGGGATACTTCAGTCAAAGAAAATGCTTTACCTTGGTATAAGGACACTGCTTTGACTAGTTTCGGATGGAAATGTTAGTGCACTTTAAATGCTGTAACACATTTTCATTTTTTATATCCTAGTACACAAACTATTACAAAACCTATCTCATCACTCATGTATGTTTGATACCACAGCAGAACTGTGTGAGTGCGGCAGAGATGTTTGAAAAGTAAACATCCCAATAATTCTACATGCCTGTCAGACAGCTCTGCCCAGCAGGCAGTTTTAGTAGGAAAATGCTATTTTAAGGAAATAAATCTCTTTGAAACAAGTAGCTGAGCATGCTTTAAAGAACTAAGATGATGACTCTTTTTTTGGAGTTTTGGGGTTTTTTGCGAACTATCAAACTGCTGCAGCACTCAAAATTCTAAAATGGCTTAGTTTAGAATTCAAACAAGCTAGCTAATTCTTCTTGTAGATGTTGCTCTAAAAACACATGAGTTTCATATGGAAAGATGTCACATATCCTGGAGCATCTTACCAGTCCCTGCTCCTAAGCCTGGGAGTGTGGCACAACTACATTCAGACTCTGTTCTGGGACAAAATCCAAACCGACTCTCACTGCAGAGGAGATCTAGGTGAAGGGAGTACAGTGCTTTTCAACAGATTTCCTGATTTGGACAGTAGGAGGAACTGCAAGACTCGCCAAAAAACACACACAAACCACAGTACGGACAGATGTATCATTGCTGTTACTATACATTTCTCATGCTTTAATGACCACAAAAGCACAAGCGGTTTTTAAGAGTTGCTCCTCTGTAAATGCACTTCCAGTAACTGCTCTTAGAATAAGACACCTAGAATAAGGTGTTTGTTAAAACCTGCAGAAATTTCTGAGTTTTCATTATGTTGTAGTGCAGTTACCCAAAAAAGAAATAACATCCCTTAAAATCACCTGTCGTAGAACCTATGCTCAGAGTGGACTTGAAAATTTTTCATCTAGAAAGACTGAAGGAGGTGCTTAATATGTTCTGAAGATGTATTTGGTGTGAAAGTGTGAAGGGGTCTGAGGTTCCAGCCTGCTACTTTTTGGAGGATGCTTTTCTGAGGCTAGGACCATGAGGCTTTGGCCAAGGATGCTTGCTCTAGGAGGGTTAATTTGAATGCAGGACCCCACTCGATACAATAGTACAGTGCTGTGAATTCTTCCCTACTCATGAAACTTACTGACTAGTTTTGTCTGTCTCACAGGATTTTAGAGAGTGAGGCTGTAGGGCATTTCTAGAAATACAAAACACATCAAAAGACAGAATCTAGGACTTTTATACCTGACATGATGGATACAGACTTCTCCTAATGCCCACAACCTCCCTCCCTCTGCACAGTCCACATACAAAAGCGCCTCTGACTCTCCTCAGCAATTCCACCTCCTCCTATCTAATATTGTTTTTTTTTTTTCTCAAATGGTATACATGCCAAGTATCCAGTCTCCAGACGTTCAGCTTCTGTCAGATACTTTGGTAATGAGGTGTGGTAATGAAGACTAAGTAAACTTCTATGAATGTTGAGTATCTTTTATGATATTATGTTTTTGCTTATTTAAAAAGAAAAAAAATTGTTTCGGCCCCGCAGCTCATCTCATCTGTTTGGGTTTTGAAAGCTCCAAACATTTGTCACAATGCTCCTCAAAGATAAAATTGGAGTTTAGTCACTCCAGCCCACTATCTCTCCAAGTGGTTGATTACAGTTCTGCCTGATCTCAGTCTAGAGTCAGTAACACAATAATTCTTCTTAAACATTTATATGATTATTGGTTCACTGTTCATATGAAACAGCTTTACCCTGTGACTTGTACATAGCCTTTGCAAGTGGGGAAAATATGAATAGCTTTTTCATAGCTTAAAATTTGCTAACAATATAGCAAACTATTAAAATGGCAGGTAAGTATTCCAAAAAGTCTAGGGCAGTCAATATTTCTAAAACTACACCCTGAATCACTTACGAATCTTTGGGAGAGCAGATCTAAATAGGATTGGGAGATACCTAGAAAAGGACTGAACAGAGAATCTGGTATGCTGTGTCCCCACAGGAATCTCCCCTGTAGACACAGCACTAATTCTGGAGAGGCAAAGGAGCATTAGGACCTACGCTGCAGCGTCACAGATGAGGTCTGCGGCTTATCAGCTGCATGCAAGGAAGGAAAAAGATAATTTGATTTTAGAGTAAACTTATTAAGAATGGATTCTTACATTTCTGTACCTCTTCTAAAATCTTCACAGCTGTGCCATCTAGTTTGATTTCTTTAAATAAACATTCTCCTTTGCTTTTTCTTTAATCTTGTTTGTAGTAAGGGCAATTTCAAGCTTGCTGGTTAATGAGATGCAGGCACTATGTTCCCATCAGTGTAATGATCATTTAAATCAAATTCTTGACCACCTACACACACCAACACCTTCCTGCGTTTCTACAAGGTACCGCAGTGGATGCTGCAGCTAGGCTATGTGGATCATAAGCACCCATAAGCCCAGCAAGTCTTTTCCTGTGACTAGCCTGGTGGAAAAGTCTTAAGGTAACAAACAGCTCACCTAAACACTGAGAATTTGTAACATGTTTATTCTTTAATGCCACAGCCACTTTTTCTGTTGCATATTCCCTCATTGTGATGCAAATTAACTTATTACAAAAGCTTCAATATGTGCAAAGGTATAATCCCAGCTTCACATTGTCAGAGACAGCTAGTTCAGAACATTAATACACAAATGATACTCTCCTCAAGAAAACAGCAAACTAAAAAGTAATCAAAAAAGTCAAATGTCATCTCTGTCTTTTCAGGTTTGAGATGCAGCCAGGCAACTTTTGTCTATACCCCAAGCTAGATGCCTAGAATACAGAATAAAGATGTAAAACTAGAAGCCAAAATGTACTGAAAGCACAACAACCCACTTGTCCTGTCTCCTCACAAATATAAGAGTAGCAGAGATCCTTCTGGCAGGATGCAGAAGCCTTACAAGTACATTTGTATGACAGGCATTGATCTAGTTACGACTAGTTCACAACACAGGGTGTGCAGCAGGGGCAGCACACAACTCAAGTTTGCCAGCAAACTGACTGGATCAATATCAACCATGCGGAGCTCCATGCTGCTAGAATTCCACTAACAGTAACCGAGCTAGGCAATTTAAAGCTAGCACTAACTGCAGCACAGACATCTTGTTGTAAAAAACCCCCAGCAACCCAAACCCAAACCACAATCCCCGCAACCCCTCAAAAAAAAAAAAAAACCCACAAAAAAAATCCAACTGTTTAATGAAAAAGGAACAAAGTCATTGAAGAACATCCTTGCTCACTTCTGCCAGAGACTGAAGGAATTTGGCCACGCTTCACTGTGTGCCGTACTTGCCAGTACAAAGCCAGCAATATCAGCATGGCCATCAGGGGTAAACCCCTACTAAATTGATGTCAGTGGGAATTTTGCATGGCCTTTGAAAGAAAATCACCATTGCATCTCCAGGGGTCATTTTACAAGGAAATATGATTAACTTTTTTGGTCTGTGCCTGAGATCTATATTGCATGGGAAAGATCGGCTAATGTGGACATTACAAATGGGGAAACAGCATCCTTTCTGACAAAAAATAGCTACAGTTTACTACAAAGAACATATCTTAAAACAAAAACATGCTTATTCTTCTCAGTAGAGATAATGTTAAAATTCATTCCTGAACCTACAAATAAAAAAATTCAGACTATAACTGTCACAAGACACTATCTTCTGTTATATTTTCTTTCTGATAAGAATCATGGAACAAGAAGTGTTATGTCCTATTAACTTTGAGCCTTTTGTAGTCATCTCGAGATTTTAAGAATGGCATTCACAAATAAATTAAATATGCCTTCACATGTTTATTCTCACAGGCCGCTATGCGGCACCCACTCAGTGTTGTTTTATGAAGCTAAATATATAGACTACTAACACGACTTTTTCAGGCACGTGGGTTATCCTGCCATCAGGGCCACAATCTTCAGGGAAATTTTGTAGTATTAGAATGGAGATTGAACCTGGTTTTGTCTTTCAGTGCATTAGTGTATTTTAGTGCATTTAACACTTTTGCTCTTTTGTGCATTAGTTTACAAATGTGTGTATGTTTCAAAAGATTTGCATGCTAACAAGTGGAACCCTATTCTGAAATGTCTCATACTACTTAGTTAAATTTCCTAAGGAACTAGATGTAAATTATTGTAGAGTGCATCTGTCAGCCCCTGTTCCCAACTATTTATAATTCACTGGCGAAACCTGACAGAATATTTGTAAAGATATTAAGATTCTATAGGTTTTATGAAAAACAGTGGTCATATCCAGAAACGATCTAAAACTTACTTAGAAATTTGCACCCTACAGAAAAGGGTGTAGCAAAGGTCAAGTTTCTCTTCTTGTTAGCCTGCCAACTTCTCAATTAGCCAGTGTTGCTCAAAGCCAGGCACAGTATATACTGTCTCACATTTTAAAGACAGAGGAAAACCTAAGGATACTGGGAAATGTGATAGAAACAGGAATTATTGCAGTAGGGTTTAGGGAGGAATAGAAGTATGATTGTTTTGGCAGAGAGGACTGAAGACATGGGAGGAGGCCTGTAGGTTGGCTGGCACACAGAAGAAAAAGAAGGTACCGGCAAAATGGAAGGAGGAGCACAGGGGACATAGTGGGTTTTTTGCACAAAGGATGCTGGACACAGAACACAGAAAAAAGAAAGAAACCAGGCATTGTCAGTTCTGCTACTGACACTTTGCCTTTTGCTGTTCTGCCTATCGCCCTTTGCTTCTTACTTTACACAATGGCTTCCAGAGGAAGAGAAACAGCATATACTGGAGAAAAAAAAAGTTTGTGCCTGAAAACCAACTTCAGAAGTACAATTTATTACACCAAAAATGTGTAAAATATGATTTCACAAATACAAACAAATATTAATAGACATTATAATTGTAGAAAACCAGGGATTTAAGTAACTGGAGGGCCTCTTTCTTCAAATCTATGTTTTTAATAGTTTTCTGCCCTGTGCAATCTCTCCTTTGCATCAACGACTTAGAGTTGTGCAAGGAACTAATGAACTGTACATAAGAACGGAATGGTTTTGAGAAGGGAGGTCTCCTCATTTAAAAATGTGCAAAGGGTACAGTTCCCTGCTTGTGGCTGAAAGCAAGAATGAATAAATACTTCAATGTAATAGCAATTCTGTTCCTTTCAGTCCTGGCGTTAGACTATTCCAGCCACTCTGAGCCAAACACTTCATCCGTAAGAGGGCAGTGGCGTACATCAGCACGCACACACACAGTTTTTTCACACAGATTATATTTGTTTGAAAATTAACTACTGCTGCTGCTCAGGAAGTAACATATTTATCTGATACTCTTCAGAATGCTTACTGTGTCCCACAATATATTTAGAATTTTACAGACTTTACATAAAACATTATCAAAGACCAGCCCTGATAAAGGGCTAATCTTTTTATCCTGCTTCCCTGAACTTTCATCTTGCTTCTCTGGTGCACCACCTGTATTGTAAATTCCTCTACCATTTTAATAAATATTTTACATTCCTTAGGCAGCAAACTGAGTTTAGACAACAATAATTGTGTTGCTTACAAAACTGTGCTGGAAAGGCTGGCAAATTATTACCGTGCAACCTTGATGTGAACTTTCGGAAAAGCTATGGCCAAAAGGGAAATCCAATTGTGAGATGAACTTTTGTTTAGATTCAACAATTCCCTATTTTAAATGTACTGATTATCCTTCCTTCTGTAGCGGCAGTGCCAACATGGCAAGATAGAGGAATACTATGAGACATGGGAATATTCTTAAATATCAGATGTTTATACCCTTCTCTTCTATTTATGTTACAATACTCCCTGGAAAGCACAGACAGACCAGAACCCCATCTGTATCAGTTTTCCTAAACTCCAGAATTCATGGGGGAGGAAACCTTATTTCTTAATGAAGTGTAGATATTTAGCACTTTCAGTATTTTTACTACTAAAAAAAATAAATTAGAGATGCATTCAGTATAAACACTTATTTGGAAATCCTAATAATCACAGAATATCATTACCATAGTTAACAAATCCAGAAAGCAAGACAGAAAAGCCTGTCATGCTACCAACTTACACAAACCTACACAACCCATAAAAAAAAAAAAAGCGCTCTTTGCATGCACATAAAATTCAGTAAGAATGACAACAAACTTGAATAGCTCAGAACTACACACAAGGAGGAAGCTTTTGGATTGCTTCCTTTTTGAGTTGCAGCTGACAACATGATTAACCAGAACTTACACACTTCTCTAGATTGTGATTTCTCATCCATAGACAAGGTGCCTCATCTGATTTAGAAAGTGCAGTTTTTAAATTCCTTTTTGCTGTTTTCTTTTACGATAATTTGTATGTACCTTAGGGACTACTTCCTCCTTCGTTCCCAGTCTTGTAGAGAAGTATTTCACATAAAATGCCTCCAAAGCAAGCACTTCATCTGAACACAGGTGCATGTGTCAAGAGAGACACACCAATTTGGGGCAGTTTCTGACCTCACTTGATTATTTAATTGAGCAACGCTAACAAATAACTCCGTGTCATCCTGAGAGAGGCACGCACACTTGAGATTAATGCTTTATGCCGGATTTGACCTTATCACAGAGCAGACTGCAAGGGCCCGAGAGCACTGCTGCACCCGAGGGCGGCACTTGCCGTGACGAGGCACCCACCTGCCTCCCTTTCCCGCCCGTACCCACCACCTCGGCGTCTGCCCACCGCCCAGAAGCGGGAAACGCCGCGACTCCCCCGCGCCCCGGCCTCACCCCTTCCCACCGAGACGCTGCGCCCTTCGCGCCGGGAGCAGAGGGCGTACAGCCGGGGGGCAGGTCCGGGTGCCCCGCCGGGAGAGGCCCCCTCGCCCCACACAAGACCGCTCCGCCTGAGGAGCGTTTCCTCGGCCGGGCCGCCACAGGCTCTGGGCACCCCGGCTCTCGGGGCGCGGAGGCGCCCGGCTCCTCCTTCCGTGGGGCCTGGCTGCTGCAGGCCGGCACTCCGCGCCTGATCTACCACAGAGCGCGGGGGGAGCCCTCCGACCACCCGCCCGTTTTCTCCACTGCCGCCCCCACGCTGTCGGCGGCAGCCCCAGGTGCCTGGCCGGGCCCCCCACCTCCCAAACCGGGCGGGGAGCGCCTCCCCCCGCCGCCGCCGCCGCCGCCGCCGCAGCGGAGCCCCCGTCCCGGGAAGCGGCCCCCGCCCCAACCGTCGCCCCACAGCACCTGGCGAGGGGGCGGTGGGGAGGAAGGGGCGGCCGTCAAAGCGCGGGCCCGCGCCCCGCCCCCTCCCGTGAGGGGAGGTGCTGCCGCTGAGGGGAGGTGGCCGGGCCGGGCCGGGGGCCGCCCTCCCCGCGGCCCCCTCAGCGGGGTGGTGCCGGGCGGGGCGGTGCCGCCCCTCGCGTCGCCGCCCCTCGCGTCGGCCCTGTGCGGCGGGGTGGGGAGGGGACGGGAGCCTCGGTGCTGCCGCGGCGGGAGAGGCACCGGTGGGGCCGGCGGCGGCTCCTCAGGGGAACAAAGCGGGGGCGGCACAGCCCCTCCGGCCCGCTGCGGCGCCGCACGGTGAGAGTGGGGTGAGGGACGGGGAGGGGGGCTGTGCTCGGCCTCCCGGGGACCCACCCGCGCCCCCTGAGGGGCGGCTTGGCTCGGCGCGGCGGAGGGGCCGCAGGCCCGGCCGCCCCCTTCCCCTCACTGCCGCGGGGCGGGGTGACAGCCCTGCACCCCGGGCCTGCCCCCCGCCGGCCTCCTTCCCCCCGCCCCGCCGCGGGATGCGCCTCCTGGGGCTGCCGGCCTTGCTCACCCCTCTTCCCGCAGGGCCCGCGGAGGGCTGCGTACCGCCTGCCGCGGGGTCTGCCTGCCTGCGAGTCGCTTTTAAAGGGGGGAGTGGGGAAATGCGAATAAATAAAGGAGCCGGTATGGACGCGGAGCCCGAAAGCAAGTAGGTGCGGGGACGAGCGCCTCGACACGCGTCCGGCGCCCGGGGAGCCGAGCGAGCCGCTTCCGCAGGCTGGCGGCGGGGGCTGGGTGGGGGCGGTCAGCTCCGCCCGCAGCGCGGCCTCGGCAGCCCCCGAGGGGTAGGACGGGGCTGCGCGGCCGGCCGGCCCCCCGCCGTGCCGCCGCGGGAAGCGCTGGGGGAGCGGCCCGGGCTGGGGCTGGGGCTGGGGCTGGGGCTGCCTTGCCGCGCCAAGTGCGCGGGCGCGTAGTGGTGGGGACTGCCGAGCTCCACAAGCCGTTTTCGCCCCTGTGGAGCAGCCCGGGGTGACTTCCCGCAGAACGATGTTTTTTAGGGGGCTTTGTGGCGGTGGTATTTTTTCCCCTCCCTTTTCCCAGCCCCTCGCTGCATACACTTGAGCTGGCTGGAGGCTCGCCTATGCCTCTGGGGCTGCATGCGCAGCACTCGCGTTGTCCTAACGATATGGCAGTAGCACTTCCTGCTGTAAATCACTTCTCGATAGTTTTTGAAGCGCTTCTTAGAGGCGGCACTGCAACGAACCCTCTTGTCGGTGCCTGTGGTAAGCTTAAAACCCTGTGAGCTAGAGGCCGTTTTCCAGACTGATGCGTGTAACGTGGTGCTATTACTTTTCACAGAAATGGTAGAAATGTAGTCTGCTATTGACTTAGTCTTGGCATAAATGTAATTCCCCTTGCTATGCCCTATTGCTGTACGCTATGTTGTTTTGGACCCGGTGTAGTTATCTTCGCCATCTTTTTGTTGTGAAAAAACCTAGTTGCAAATAGACGTTGAGAGATACAGGTGTATTAAGCAAGAACTATGAAAAGTAAGCTTTATTATTACAACGCTGTTCTGGGGGTAGCTCTTCATTCTGGAATAATTGGAGAAAACAGAATCACTCAAGGCTAAAATTTATGGGGACTTGAATTTAAAAACATTAGCTGTTAACATTTGTTACAATATTTTAACTAAATAGATATATTAATGTAGATTGTCATTATTTATTGCTATTTTGATGTTTCTTTATTGAAAATATCTACTGAATTAGTCTAGAGATCTTTTATTTCACTCTTTGTGTGAACATCTTCATATAAAATAGTCTTGCTGACTCTTTTTCCAGTTTATTAATGCCTCCTCTCAATTTCAGAGCACGGTCAGAAGAGGAATGGATGTAACATGATATCCTTGGAGTGCTCAAAACACACAAATTCTGCTAAGATTTGTTTTTTTGGTTAAGTATACAAAGAAAATGGATGAATCAGCTTTGCTGGATCTGTTGGAGTGTCCTGTTTGCTTAGAACGCCTTGATGCTTCTGCAAAAGTCTTGCCTTGCCAACATACATTTTGTAAACGCTGTCTGCTGGGCATTGTGAGCTCTCGAAATGAGCTTCGATGCCCAGAGTGCAGGACTTTAGTGGACTGCAGTGTTGACGAACTTCCCAGTAATATTTTGCTTGTTAGACTACTGGATGGCATCAAACAGAGGCCTCGAAAACCCGGTGCTGGTGGTGGGACTGGTAGCACAAATGCTTTAAGGGTCCCCATCAACACTGTAGCTAATTGCGGATCAAAGGACATTCAGAGCTCTCAAGTTGGACAGCAGCAAAGGGTGCAAGCACGGAGCCCTCCTGTTAGGGTAAGTACTGTGTGACTATGGTATTTTGTTGCAATTCTATCTTTTCGTGCAGTTTCAAAATGGCTGATGGCCTCTCCTTCAGGATAAGGGCAGTCAGATAGTAAATACAGCAAAACAAAGTATTTTTGAGAATTTTTGTAGATTTCTAGCAAAACACATCAGTGTTCTTATCAGTATTGGTTTACTGTTATGCAAGTACCAGTAGTAATACTTCCTTACTAAAACTGGCAGTTGTTGAGGTAAGGAGAAGAAAAGCATCTCAATACCTTAACTGTTATTAAAAGGCAGTCAAATAGAGCAAGATAATTTATGTGGAAAGCTTAAGTAATTGTAAAGGATAAACATTTTGGGAAGAACACTTAAAATTGTTCTTGGTTTGTCAGCTGCAAGATTAGAGATTTTATTTTGGCTTTTGCGCTTTCTATAATGATTCCAACTATCAGTGAATTTTCTTTGAGTTAGATGTAATGAATGTTGAGCAGGGAAGTATGTTCTCGTTGACATCAATGAAGGTTTTGCCATTGGCTTCTAAGGAGCTACATTTTTACTTCTCTTCCTTTAAAAAAATCTTTGAATTACTGTGGTCTGGTTAGTTATTTGTACTCTATCCTCACCTCTTCTTTAATTAGTTTTTCCTCAAAGTATATTTTCTAAGTGATTTGGAAAATCTATGTACTGTGATGGGAAGACATTGCCTTCTGTCAGTACTCCTGTTCCTTCCTAGAATCTATGCAACCTGTAGACTCTGTCATACCTTATAATCACAACTCGGTAGCCTCATTTATGATTATCCATTCTAGAGCCTGTATTGGGAAATGTAATTTTATGAGATGACTGACCTTGCTCTGTTTTATCTAATGACAAGGCAGAACAGCTTCTGTGAAAGGTCTTGTTGTCCACTTTGTGATGCTTGGCGTATTCAGAGTTCCTGTGTTTGAAGTGGAGTTTCTGAATGGTTTAAGTGGTTTTCTTCTTGTGAAGTTTATTTTATTTTTAAGAAATGTCTTAAGGAGTTCCAAGGAGAGGGCTTAAATGTGTATTTGGCAGGACTAGTCTATTTTAAAGTACAGCTGAATGATGTAGGTTACTTACCCAGAGAAGGAAGCCTTACACTGATTTGTCCTCAGTTGTATTTAGATGATTAGAATCTCTCTAAAACATCTTAGGTACACCTCTTAAGTTTGCATGAGGATTTAAAATACAGGTGTTCTTCCATTAGATAGTATTGTTTTCTCTGCTTGGTACAGACTCTCGTTAGGTTCTTTAGCATATAAAAATAATAATTATGCCACTTCCTGTTAATTAGTTTTGCTCTGTATATAGATTAATTGGTAAGGGAGGAGAGAAGATGATGTGGGTTGTTTTTCTTTCTTTCAGAAGGTAAACCTTAAAAAATCCTGCAACGAAGCTTCAGCAGTATCAAAACTAGTCTGGTCTTCTCCAGAACCTTAAAGTGTTTACCATGATACCTTGCATTTGCAAAAGCTCTTCAACTTAAAACAAAGCAAAATACCTATTTAACTTGTTTACATATTTTCATGTCAACCTTCTATAAAAACTGTATTTTCAGAGATTACTTCTCCTCCAAAAAGGCTTCTGGTGCAGCAATGTACTGCATACGTGAATGACTGTGCTTCAGAGTTTCTCAAAGCCTTATTAGAAAAAATAACTTGAATATGGAATATTCTCTCTTTTTTTAATGGTCTGTAATAGGCTGTTGTGCAACATTTGCATTTTCAGATGTTGCGCAGAGTAGAAAGTGATAACATATGGAATGTTGCTTCAATTTATTAGTTATGCTGTACTGTGTGCCATTAAAATTGTGACCATGTGCATTCCTCATGCAATTAACTGTGACTCAGTGTGTATTAGTGACAGATTTCAACATATTACAGTAAGTCTGAATACATCTTTGTTTCTGGGGTTTCACGGGCGTTCTTGTGTCTTCTTTCCTTTGGGAGATGGGGAAAGATGATCTTCTGATCCTTTGTCCACTTTGTCCAGAGCCTTTTTTACTAGGATGGCAGTACCTTTAAGAACACGAGCTGACTCTGAGGGATAAGAAGGGGGAGATAAGAACTTTTGCTTTTTTAATATAAGAAGTGTGTTTTTAAAAAGTCCAAAAAGCAAAATGCCAATTTAATAGACAGGTTTGAAGTGAATGCCCTATTTGTTTTGCTAACTATAATGTAAAGATTGTTGTAAATACAGTTCCTCTCTGGGAATTGGGGAGGAAAATCTGTTTCTAGATGAGTGGCAGAGTGAGAGTCAGATTTCCTAAACTAATTTTGCTGAAGGGGAACTAGTAAATGAAAGTTGCTGTTACGTTAAATGAAGTGAACGTGGATGAAGGCTGTCAAGTCATAAACATTCTGCTTATACCCTGAAGTAATACTAAGCTCATAAATGCCCTTTCAGAGGATGCCGTAATTTTCAGAAACGGTTAATATAGCATGTACTGCAGCGTGATTTCCTGAACTGTATCAATGACTATGGAGCTGCCAGCCCTGTTATTGCACAGTGCTATGTATATTGCATTCTCTGTATGTATGTGGTGACACATGGCAATAAACAAACAAATGGTTCCTTGAGTCTTAAAACTAATGAAGCTGGGTGGGTGGTGGGGATTAACAAATCTTGTGCCTTGTATCTGCCCCACTGCAACAACTGTTTGTAACCTCTATAATCTTTCACCGCTATAACAACTGCAATTTGTCCTTGCAAGTTCTTAACCTCTTTTCTGTTCCCTGCTATTTTTGATGCATAAAGCCTTCTGTGCCTTTCCCTGGGTACTGGTTGGACAAAGGCAGCAGCATACTGCTGTACCTGATGGAAAACTCTGTCTGCTGACTGCCCAGCTCTTCTGTTCTGAGCAGCCAGCTTGCCTGGGAGAACAAATAATAGTTATGCTCATGCTGCAGCTTCCTCTCTGGTATGGATGCTAATTTTATGCTTTTCTTTCTTTTTTGAGTGAAAACCTTCAGCTGGGTTGACAGCTTGGAAGAATTTTAAGAACCGCAGCCTGCTATCACATCTGCTTGGGACTGGTCATCAGGAGCTAGTTATTGAAGGCTGTTGAGGGACTGCCTAATCACATGAGCCTTGTTTCCTTTAAAAGAGCATATGAAAATTTTAGGGTACTTACTTGGAAATTTATGCTCATGTTATTCATCTTGTTATTTTCACAACGTATGTCGAACATGTATTATCTTAAGTTCCTTAAGGCAGTTTTACAAGAGTATGCTTATTGCAGGAGTCTTAAACATAGCTGTGTGTGTAAGTTGCTAGATATTGGAGAGCTGTTCTAGTTTCTCTACTAGAGTATAGTTTTAAGATGATACACATTCAACTTGATCTTTGAATTTGTATGTGCCTAAGACATACCGATTCTCCTGCAAGTTTCTTTATAGTCCAAGTTTCTGAAGTTAGGGCTGTCTTCTGAGCAGACCCTAGAGCGGAGTTGTCTAGATAGTCTGAAATCTCATCACTGTTGAAAATATTTTTTAATAATCTTTCAGCTGTTCTCTGGACCAAGTGTAGGCAGGAAGAGATAAGCGAAGCATTCAAATGATCTCCCTTTTCAAAAGAAAAGCATGAATAGCTCAAAAGTTGGCCATGCCTAATAGAGTTGATGCTTACGCTGAGTAAGTATTGATGGTGTAATTTGAGTATATTATACTGAATGTCAGTGGGTAATCTTACTGAGAAATGTAACAGTGCAGACAATGGGAAAGTCCTAAAGCTTTTCCCTTTTTTTCTTGTTTTTATTCTGGAGAGCTGATAGAGACCTCTGGTGATACCACTTGTGGTGAAGTCTCTGTGAAACGAAGAGGGTCAAGGGACGTTACAGGTTATTAGAAGATGCTTATTTAGGTGTTAAAGGAGGATTTCTCACTATTTTGTTTTCTAACTGCATCAATAAATTCTTGCTCTGTGAATTCCTAAAAATTTGTTGTTCTGTGTTGCATTGTAGTGTAAACCCACACGTCCATTCTCATGCTTGTGTAACACAGGAAAGCAACAGTAAAATTTTAAATTCCTGCATCCATACTGCTGCAGCGCTTGTGATCACTTGTGATCTAGTAGGCTTGCCTGGGAACTGCTGAAGCACCTTTAATGCCAAAAAGGAAAATAAATGGAGCCAGGTTGTCTTCCCCCAGCCGTGGTGTTTGAACTCGGCACACTACTTGGGGCAGTAGGGATGATTGGCTACCTTCTGGTCTGTGAGGACTTAAGCAGGTCAGGCTTCTCTGTCTGTTGAACTCAATGCATGATGTTAGCAATCGGTTTTCTTTTATTGTAACCCCCCTGGAGAAGATGGCAGCTTGCACAGTTTGACTATTTAGCAGGATTCAAAAACCTGACAGGAGCTGAAACAAGTGCTGCTGTTGTAGCCATGGCACTTGCTGGCCTACTGAGATCCTGGCAGAACTTAGTTGTCAAAGGAGACTTCTTAGATTAGAAAACGTCTAATGATTAGAGAACAACAATGGGACTGAAAATGTGCGCTCATAGATCAATAACTTTATTAAAGGATTGAAAATAAATATGGAGATTGCCAAACATAGCACCAGTGTAGATTGGAACAGATGTTTAAATCATCTCTGAACAAGAGTTAGCAGAATAAAACAGTACACAGAAATGTCACATCAGTAAACACCTGCTGATCAGGTACTCCTAGAAGAGGCTCACATTGTGATAATAGATCAGATTGTAAAGTATGCCACTTTGGGGGAAAAGTGGTAGTAGAAATATGCAGGAAACAGTGGCTAATGCAGTTAGTTTCATGATTGGTATTTGTGATAGTAGGCTGGAGAATCATTACTTGATAAGACCTGATTCTGAGGATGGTGTTTGTACAAATTTGTACAAA
Source organism: Gavia stellata (assembly GCF_030936135.1). Taxonomy (NCBI): domain Eukaryota; kingdom Metazoa; phylum Chordata; class Aves; order Gaviiformes; family Gaviidae; genus Gavia; species Gavia stellata. Next base: position 42,867,669 of record NC_082598.1, read on the forward strand.
ATCTGCTTTCCCCCTTATTAAAAAAAAAAAGAAACAAAAGTGTTGTCTGTGTAGTTTTAATTATGCATTCCTGGACGTATTTCATCCTATAAAAGTAAGGAGTGTAGAGGTGCAACTTTAACATGTGAAATAACATAATTTGAGAATGTGGAGATAGGTGCCTATTCATATTCCGGAGTGATCATTAGAAAACATTTTGGGAAGTCTCTCTAAATCATGTATGCATGCTTTTGTTTCCTCTCATGCTTTCTGAAATACCAGATTCTGCTTTTACAGTTGCAATTGCTTGTACAATTTTAATTATTTGTCTGTAACACTTTTGTATCCTACGTTAAGCTAGAGAAAAATTTAATGGAGATTAAATATAAAATAGACTGTCTCTCATGGTGTTAATGTGTTTCCTCTTGGAGATAAGTAATTAAGTAAAGAGAGGGAGGATAAGCAAAAGGAAGAATTGTCTCAGTATCCAAAGGCATTGGGCTAGGATTGCAAGCTTCCGGGCTCAGTTCCTGGCTCTGCCACAGACATCCTTTATAACCTTGCAGAGAGTCATTCAAAGCTCTTTGTGCCTCTGTTTCCCATCTGCAGATATGACTGATAGTACTTCCTTTGTTTGACTCACTATTTAAACTGTATACTCTCTAGGGCAGAGATTGACTTTTTTATTTTGGATATATCTATAGGGTGTTTTACAATGGGTCCACAGTCTCAGTTGAGGTCAGTAGATACTGCTGTTCACTCTTCAAATTGTTTACTTCCACGTTACTGGAGAGCTGTTCATAATCCATTTCCTGTACAGAGATGGTCCAGTGCCTAGTGTTACATTGTTAAAGGGATTTTGTTTTCTTTGGATGTTTAATAGGGAGTCACATAAATACCTCAGTGAGGAAAAGCCAGACACTTAAATCTGTGGAAGCTGGTGTTCCATTCTTCAGCTAGAGAAATCTGTATCTGACTGGCACACTGGTGTGTTGATTTGAGTGTGTTTTGAAAAGAACAAAAAGAGAATATCTAATGTGAATGGTGTTGGTAGTAAAGGAATATTTAATTCCATACTTTAAACCTTGATAGCAATCTTTAACCTGCCAGCTAACATTAATCTGCTTGATAAAGTAGCTGCAAAACTAGTGTAATCCCTTTATTTAGAAAATAATTAGGTTTTGAAGTAAGTTGACTTATAAACTAAAAAACAAATCCACAGTATTTAAGTGTGATACTTAAATCCCTTTTTATTTTCTTTCCAGTACCCTTTTTTGTGTATTAGTGGAATATACTGTTGTATGATTGCTTTGTTTTCAGGTGGAAGAGGGAGCTGTCTTTATTTCCCTTCATTTTCCAATTTAATATTCCTCCATTTCTGTAGATTTGTTTAAGACCACCTGCCTGAAATAAAATGGTGTATTTTTGCCTCCACTTTAATTTGGCTGGTGAGTTAGAGGTTATTGCTCTACTCAGAAAGCTTTAATCATTCAGAAAATTCAAACTTCTGCACAAAAAGGAAGTCTAAAGCCCTTACTTTTAATGGGCTTGTGAAGGGGAGCAGTTTGGGGTTTTTTTTAAAAGAATAAAAATACTTTAATTTTTCTCTTATTACCACAGAAATCAAATACCAATAACATTGCTTTACATAGGTGGTCCAGGGTCTAGTTACAAAAGTCAGTCAGTAGTGCTATTGCTGTGTTTCTTCTGTATGCATAACGTCTGGCTGTCTGCAATGGGCACCTGTTATTCGGTGGCTTAATAGACATCCTGTACAGTAGGAAGAGCTGAAGGGGCTGACTGGGATGGCATCAGCTAGGAATCCTTCTCCTCCCCTCTCCTTTACCTGGGTGAAATGGTTGTCACATGGTACTTCCTCTTCTTACCCCTGTGTTTAGTGCATGGATAGGAGCTGTGGAAAACAGCAAGCCTGAAACTGCAGCTGTGATAATAAAACTGGAAACTTATGTTCAATTGTTTGTCTTTCTTTTGGTGGACTTCCCCTTGCAGTGCATTTGGCCTTCTCCTTATGATATGGTTAACACCTTCCTTGGTCTTTTCTTTGGCTCCATTGTTGTCCTTTATTCAAACATTCTCTTGCGTCTGAACTTAGTGTACTACTTCCAAGAAAAAGAAAACATGTATTTTTCTTCCCTCTTGTGTCCAATTTGTCCTTGACTGTGTCAGACATAGGGAACATAAAATAAGCAATAAGAAAGAAAATGTTCTGTTGAAGTATCTGGACTACAGGCACTCTTGTAGTATTTATGACTAAATCTGCTAAATGAATGAAGAGCATAAAGTGTAGGTTAATATTACTGTATTGCTTAGCCTCCTTTGGTTTGAAAGTTTCTTTTTTCCTTCTTTAAATCATTGCCTATATGCACATCCTAGTGTGGGCAAGAGTGTGTCTCAGTAATTAAAGCTGAAATATCATCTGGTCAGCCCTCTTCATACATACACTTAGTTACTGTGTGCAGGAAGGACAAGTGTGCATCTGTTACATCTCAATTCCTGTCAGATGCCTCTTTGTTAGTAGACAGAAAAGCTCATCTCGGAAAATCAGCAGTGAGTTCTTGGGTCAGTTGCACTAGGTCAGTTTTTTTGTGGGTTTGTTTTTTTTTTTTTCACATCACCAAAGCAGAATCTTTTTGGAGAGCTTTTTTTTTTTTTGCACTGAGAATCGCTGCTTTGAGGTGAGCTGGATTAATTTTAGGAAGCGAGCGGCCCTGAGGTGGGAGAATCTCACATTCAAGTGCTCTTTTCAGCACTTCTTATCTTTCCTGGATATAGCGGGGGAGATGGCAGCACTGTCCTCTGTTTGATTGTCAGACTAAACAGTGGGGCTAGTCCTAGTTAGAGCCTTGCTGCACTGAGAGTGTCTGAATAACTGCTTTAATTTATTCTCGTCCCATAGATATTGCCAGGGCTGCCATGTAGTTTGGGCACGAAGCCCCTAGCTCGTCTTAGTCAGCACAGAGGCAAACAATTAAGTCTGTTTTCTCTTCTCCATGCTCTTAAATGTCAGGAAATAGTTGGGACTCAGGAAGATGCTCTGGAGATAAGGACAATCACTCCAAAGACAGAAACTGAGTGCAGTATTTGGAATTCTTTGATATGTGATGCTTATATACATATCTTTAAAATGTCTTTCAATGTTTCCTGGAAACATACAGGTTTGGATTCTCCAGTTGAGGGGAAAATGAAACACAGCAGTCAAACTCAACTCTTCATGTTTCATTTACAGACACTGTTGCCAAAATGTCTTAGAATCTGAGCCTGCTAGGTACATGAAAATCAACTGTGGCGCATATGAGCAATCCACCACAGAAATCATTTATCTCGGTACCCTTAGAAGCTTAGGACTGTGACACTCATTTGATACTTCTTGTGGCACTCAGGCATATGATTTGGTATCCGAAGTTATTTTTTTGTAGCACAAGAGTATGAACACTTAAGATCTTTACATAATTTAATTTCTTCTCTAGGTCTTTGTTCCTATCTTATTTGGCCCTTGATTAATTCCCCACCACCTATAGTATAAGCAATTAAACTCTCAAGTGTAAAAAAACCCCCAGAACCTGCAAGAATGTGTCTGATCTCCTAAAAATGAGAACAAGATTCTCTTGTGTGCATGTATGTGCGCTGTCTGTCTTGCACAGTAATTTTTTTTGAAACGGTGCTGATATGCTCAGCCTTCCACATACAATTTTTAAAATATGGTGTAACTTTGTGTGGGGGTTTTGTTGTTTTGTTTGGTTTTTTTTTTTAATTGAACTAAAAGCTCTGGTCTGGTGCTTAACTGTTCTTTCTATCTTCCAAGCTGGCATAATTCTTCAGAGTCAGATATAGATTGTCTGGTTTTATTTTCTGTAAATGTGCAAAGTATAATTTTACAGTTTCTAGCTGGGAAATAGGCTATTAATCATAAATGCATTTTGATCAAAGGCAAGCATTTCAATGTCACTTAAAAGTTAATACAGATATCATTCTCCTCCTCTCTGAACTGAAGGAGTGCTGCCACTGTTGCACAGAAGATAAGCCAGGCATCAGAGAGTGTCCTGTTGGACTTCATAACACCTGAGGCACTCCTCAGTCTTTAGTGTTCCTTTGTTAATAAAACTGATTTTGTTTCATGGCATTAGTGATGCAGTAAGGTGAGGTAACTCTGCTCTCCTTATAAAGGAAAGATGTGCATATTTCCTCTCTTGACTTGCGCTTATCAGCACATAAACTTTCAAAATATACATGTACATTAAAAGCTTTTTAAAGAACTGAAGCACTGTTTTATCTTGTGTGAACCACAATTTTACAAGACAAGCTTTTGAAAAGCTCTGGTTAAAGACAAAAGTACTCACTCCTACCAGACTTTCAAGCTGCTGAATTCAAGAAAAGGAATGTAGTCTTACTTACACAGAGGAGTGAGAGGATCAGTACTGAATAACTTGAAACAAGTCTCTTCAATTATACTTTATTAGCATACTAGCTTAATTCTTTAGGTTATAATCTGCATTTTACATACATAAAAAATTGAGGAAGAATGAGACACTTCTGACTGATTAAAAAGTGTTAAGATGAAAAGTATTCAAAGATAATAAGATGACGATCTGCGTTGGCATATATAGGGCATAGCTGTTCTAGAAGCTTATTTTAAACAAATCCAGTAAGATGAATTCAGTGTGCTGTGGTAATGTGCCTCTGAGTAAAGATGAAGCTTATTCTGAAGCTGAGAGTTTGCTAAAAGAAAATCAATGTCTCATGGACCTTCACTTGTTCGTGTATGCCAGTGCCCTACTATCTCACATGGTCTTCTTTTTCATGAACTAGATGAAGATCTGAGAGGAGACTCTTAAATCTTATCCACGCTAGCAGAGTTAAGCCATTTTCAAAACCTGTTTAATTTAACACAGTTTTAAATCCACAGCCTTATTAAGTTAACAAGCCTTCAGCCTTGCCACCAGGTTCTGTAATCCTCTTAGATCTTCAGTCTAATCAGGGCAGGGATAGTCAATAAGTAGATGAATAGATAATCTTTCAGAAGACATGTAGGTCTTCCAGAAATAAGTGTTGATATCTACACTGAGTGTTGAAAGGTTGAGAACTTCCATTGGATGTAAGACACACTACCACAGTACCTACAACTTGAGGAAAAAGTTGAAAGGACTATCACTTTGTTGGGGGGGGGGGAAGGATTTTTTGTTTTAATGCATTAATTCCTGGTTTACAGCCAAATAAAATTAGGTTAAATTTTAAATATAGAATGAGGTAAATAAAAATAACAGTTTGTTTCCTTGCCATTGTGCATATGCAGATTAAAAGCTTCTTTGTGGTTGTTGCACAAGCTGTCTTTGAAAATCTTTCAGGCAAGCAGTAGTCTGTGGACCAGAATTTAAAAAAAAATTAATGCAGATAATGTGGTATTGGCCACCACTGCAGTCTGCATATTATTTCTGTTCAGTTTTTGCTCTTCTAGACCGACTGAACTTAATCTGTCTGTCTCCTGACGTAGTGGAGCTGGAGGAAGGAAAAAACAAACAGTTTATAGTGGAAGAATTCAGCATAACATAAGGATCCCTGCCAGACATGTTCACACAGTACTGGGAGTAGGAGCAGAGGAAGTGGATGTGGGGTGCAAGCCACGTCCAGGAGATGCCAAGGGTGACCTTGCGTTTGGAGAGGGCGGCAAGAGCTGAGCACACAGGGAGTATGAGGCATGAAAGCAATCATTCATCTCGTTGAAAGGGTGGGAGAAGGCCTCTGGAAGGAGATGACTTGAAAAGCAGAGACACTTCAATACTGATGGGTGATAAAGACCCGAAAGGTCAAGTAATAAGGGAGTGGAGGGATAGTGAATTATGTTGAAAGAAAACAAACTGTGGTAGTAGATTTGGAACATAGCAATAGACAGATTGGATAAAAAAATGTCAGAGGAGGAAATCAGATTGAGCAAATGACTCTCTGCTCACTGAAAGTGAATTAGAGACCTGGTGAGGAGGAGGTGCTGGCGGAACAAGTTGAAGAGGTAGCTTGATGTTTGAGGAAGGTTTTGTAGAGCATGAAAATAGAAAAGTTGATATGGAGGAGTTGGCTAGACAAGAGATGAGAACAAGAATTAAGTATGTTGACTCACATGACATCTATTTTCCTTCAGTAGTGTGTATTTTAATTCTAAAATACTGTGTATTTTACTTTTCGTTGTTTATTTTGAAATAGTGGGTCATGTACTATGTGACATTTAGAATATTTCCGTTCCAAAATTCTTGAAGAACTTCCTGTTCAGGACTGTGAGGATTTTTTCTGGTATATCTCTCAAGCACTTTGAGATTCTTCACAGGATTCTAAAAATGTCAATTTTATTACTTCTAAACTATTGTCATAGTTCTTACAGAACCAAAAAAGCTACAAATTTAAATCTTCCATTCAATGAACTCGAATATAGGAAAAGGTGGGCTAGTGTTCTAGGAATTGCTTGGAAGTTGGAAAACATTCTCAGAGAAGGAAGAAAAAAACAAAGACCATTTTTAACTATTCTGGTTTGGTAGCATTTTCTCTCACCTTGCTTCCACGTTTCCTCTCTCTTTTGTGTAGTCCTTCAGTTAGTAATAGCTGAAATAGCTAATGGGCTGTTTCTGGGACCACATTCCCAAAGCAGTTTACAATTTCAAGAATTGTTTACCTTCTCATACTGAAACCTCCAAACCCAGAATGAAACATAAGGGTCAATGAAAGCTTGTTTCAAACTTCAGCTGCTGTTATGGGTATATGCTCTTTACTCCGGAAATCATACTTTTTCGTATATTCAATTCAGATTTTTGTTGCTTGCAGCAGGGAGCTGATGTCATTTACACTTCCCTATTTGTTATTTTACCAGCTCCCTACCTTTAAAAGGAACAGCATAAAATAGGTAAAAATTCATTTTAAATGGCATAGAAGAGGAACTGGTTATTCTACACACTCTGTACAAAGGTTGTGTGGCTTTATTTCTTTAAAAATAATAAAATATTAAATACTATGTCTGATGCAGTTAAATAGGAAATATTCATAATTGCATACCTAGTGATTGATAGGAAGACTTTCTTTGTGTGTGTAATACTCTTGTTTCAAATTTTCTGAGTTTGCACTAAAGGAATCCAGGAAAAAAGAGGGTATGAGTTAAAACAGCACAACTGTCTGGAAGTGTTTGTGGCCTTTTTTTCCTGCAGCAGTCACAGAATTTTACATGCAAACTCACATGCTGTTTTAAAAATATTCTCTGAGTAAAATTTTATGTAACATGGTATCCTTAATCCTTTTAGAGCTTTTTAAATGTCTGCAATTCACGTGCAGTTAGACTGTACCACACGATTCCTTATTTTTTTATGTTGATGGGAGTTATGAGAGTTAATGAGAGGGAGTAGTTGATGAAGTTTATGCCCTTGTTTGTTGGGTTTTGTAGGCTGTGGTTGTCTGAGTGGGTGTATGTTTTTGCCTGGAGTGTACTGCTCAGTTCACAAATAAAGAGTTTAGATTGGAAATGGTCAAAAAAGAAGAAATAAAATTATTTTAGAGCAAATTTTGTACTTGTAGTAATGGAAGGGTATGGATTTATAATATTCAGAGGCACAGTCCTCGTTTAGGAAATCATGACACACTCTCTTCTAACTGCTACTTACAATGTAAGGTTAGGACCCCACATCTTCCTAGAAGCAGCATCTAAGTCTTGGGAAGTCAAATACCTCTGGTTCTCAAAGCTAGAACATTAGTAAAAATTTGTAAGATTTCAGATAAGCCAAAATCAAGTTATGCACTAATTTTCTAGATTTGAATGCATAAATGTATTTAAAAACTCAGATTTACGTTCTTTCCACGTGCTTCATTTTGGGGAAAGAGGTAGAGTCAATGACACTTTTGGTAGAGTGTGGCTTTCTGACTTGGGTACAAAGGCAGACCAAACTCAGCACCAAACAGAATTCAAATGGCAAGGCTTTGTCAGCACCGCAGAGCTCTGGTTTTGGGTGCAGACTCCAATTACTGAAGTCTAGACTGAACGTACTGTTAGATGCCAAACTGTGCTTTGTTTTCGGAGAAGGTAGTTGATTTTTATGAAGATAAATGAATCTGAATGTCTTAGTAGCAGTACTCAGTGGGCGAAATAGCATTTAATTTATGCTGTGTTTTGAAAAAAGAATACTTTTTGCAAATTTCTTTCTTCTATTCAGCATATTAAGTTTAATGGAAGAAACCTGTCCAAAGTGGTCTTATGTAAACACTCACTGTGTTTATATTTTTCAAGGTCTTGTAGCTATAGAAATAAAATTGCAGGTTTGAACTTTGCTATTAAAATACACATTGGAAAATATTCTGTTGGAGTACAGAGCAGTTTTAATGGCTTCCATGAAAACAGATACGGTAAAAATCAACAAGTGCAGTAGATTGCTGTCGTTAGAGGGACACTGGTCTTAGTGTTCCTGTGGTAGCTGAAGCAATAGAAGCTGCTGCTAAAGGCGCTGATCAGCATAATAAATCTGGGACAGAGGAGACTACCCTATGAGGAGTGATAAAACCGACCATAAATACCAGAGCAGGGTCATTGGTTAGTGCCTGAAGAAAAATGGATTTTCTAAGACAGGGTTAAAAAGAAGGAATAAAAGAAGCAGAGCTGTGCATGAACCATCAAGGCAACACTCTAGAGAGCACAGGACTTGCTGGTAGCTCTAACAATTGCAAAGTATGCCTGTGCTGTTTCTTAGTCATGTTATTTTTGGAGAATCATGAATTTATGAATGTTCTTGGTAAATATTATTTTGAATTATCATTTTGTCTTTCTAATGGAGGTAAGCCAGCCTGGCTAGCTAGTAGAATGTTGGCTAGCTGTTCAGATCAAGGCCTAACAAATACTTCGTATTTTATCTCTATGCTTTTTGTATGTCTTTGCACACGTTTTCAAAAGACACTGGAAAAAATAATATTGGATACAGAAGTCCCGTGTTTTTTCTATTTTGTCAGTATGCATTAAATCTGCCTTAGGTGAATCACCTTAATTAAGATAATTCAGCCTTTGGTTCAGCGTTTAATGTACTGTGAAGATTGGTGCTGGTGATCGTAGTGGCTTAATCATGTGAACTTTCGGTCCCCTTTCTAAAAGTGAAGTTGTTCTGCTCTGTGAAAATAAAATATCCACTGGAAAAAGGATTAAAACCTAACTGCCTACATCCCAGGTGAGTGCTTGGGTCATTGGGCCAAAGAATTGTTTTGCTGACCCTTTCAGTGCTGTAATAGAGGTTAAGGGGAATCCATGCTGAGACATCTGTGGTTTGGTGGTTGAATCTCATGTCATGTTGGATCATGTATTGCAGGTACTAATGACACTTTTTATGGAAATAACACCTTTTTCTTATTTTCTTAATCTCCTTGTTTGTGTCCCCAGTGAATTATTTGGTGAGATAAAATAATCCTGATTTTGTTTTTTGTCTAGAAAGCACAAAATTAAGTATGGCTTCAAGTGTGGTTTTCCTCTATTTTTTGACTGTCAGATGGGGAACATAATATTTGTTGTTTGTGTTGGCTTAGCTGTGATACTTCTCATTTTCTTCTGTAATGTAAAGATGAGATTAATTTAGGAGAAATTAGTTCGTTTCTGACTTCTGTTTTTAATGAGAAAATAGTATCTCTTGGGATAAACTTTCAGACGTTGGAGCATTATTGTTTTGAAAGAAACTAATATTTATCAAAGCATAAATTAAGTTTTTTTCACAAGTCAAATCACTTCTAAAAGACAGCTTTAAAAGCATACATAGCTTTGACTATTACATTTCAGGTTAGCTATATCTCTATGATCTTGCAGGGATTATATGTCTGCTATTGAATTTGAAGGAAAAATAACAAAAATAGTAATTTCAGTGTAATGTTATTCCCTTAAAAATAATAATAACCAGCAAATTGCATTGAGATGTATGTGGACTTCAGTTTTTCATATGACCTTGCACATTGTATCTAGCCTTTCACTTTTTCCCATTCAGTGTTTTTCTCTTAATAAGAAATGAGTGTCAGGTATGTTCTTTCTAGGTGGTAGAAAAAATTAAATTTTGTGTGCTTCATGTTACAGCACAAAGTGTTTGAAAGCCTGAGTAGTGAATCTGTATTTAAAAAGAATCAGTGAGCAGTGTAATATTCCTTTGTTTCCTGTTTCAAAAAAGCAAAATAGAACCATAATCTTCTACCTCTGAGGAGAGAGAACAACTGAGGCTGTACAAATGTAGTGTTATTGAGAAGTACAAGTACATACTCATATTATGGCCCTAGATGAAGACTAACTGTTCTACTTGAGGCATGCAGATGAGGTTGTAAAAGTGACTGTAATGTGCTATATAAAATGTTGGCACTAGAAGGCTGAACTGCTGGTGTGTAGAAATCATCCCTTTGTTCTCTTTCCACATTCTTCATTTACTCTGTGCAATAATTCAAATAAAAAGCAAAGCTGGGATTTTTGTGGGTGTATTTTACTGTTTGCCTTTTTTTAATAAAACTACTTTTTTATTTATCACTTGTATTTTTTTATTTATGTAAATTACTTTTATGTATTGCTTGAGTTTATTTTTTTAATCTCTTGCATTCAAGGTGCTTCAGTGATGATTGTTGTATCATACCTATAGCAATTCTTAAACTCATAGCATTGTTGCAATTTGTGTTGGTGTCAACTATTTAATATAATTCTGAATTTAGCAGCCCTTACTGTGCAGATTCTGCTGGGCTGGCTTGGCATTCTCTGGTCTAATCTACTCAGGAATAATTAGTACAAGCATTACAGATAGTTCCAGCCAGGCAGCATTAACACAAAGTTTCTAAGAAACCTCTTGTGTCTGGTTTTGTTCCATTAGTATTGTCAGTGATAGAAGCAGAGGAGTGTGCTGCGAAGGTTATTACCAGTGTATGACCCATGCTGTTCTTGGCTGGGGGGGAACCCAAAACAGTGGAATCTAGCTTACACCACTACTCTGCTTTAGATGTTGCCTAGACCAAGGGTGGCAAAATTAGGAGAAAATCTTACTGTAAGTAAAGTTGTGCTGGAAGCTTCTCTGAAGTGAATCATCCTTGAATGGACAAGACCATTAAATGCTAAGCCTATCCACCAGCATTTTCCTGTGTCTGCTTTTAGTGTTTGGATTTTTCAGTTTGTAACGATAACACTGCAATGAAATGTGCCACCAAGGCATATAAAAACTGCTGTGTCTGTCGAAAACTAAATGTAGCCTCTAGCACTTTTAACAGTGAAAGTAAGCTGTTCATCTATCTCTTAATCTAATACGTTGCTGAGATGATAAAGCAGTAGAGTCTTTGTGAGTGGCGACTTAATAGTAGTAGATTTAATGATAAAGTTTATTAATGGAAGCCTTGCCCCGCACTTGCTCTTGTTGAAATTCAGTGTGCTTTCCATGACAATTATTGGTGAGAGATCTTAATTTAAATGCTGTTTTCTGAAACTAATTTTAGGCACTTTTTTTGCAGCAGGCAGATGTTTCTCCCTCATGCTGTTCTGCAGAAACTTGTTGCAGTCAGATGGGCGACATCAAATTTGGCTCTCTGACCCAATTGTGTTTATATTCTTACGGTCTTTTGCTAGCCTGACAAAAACTTGGCTGTTAAGATCCTAGATACTGACATAGGTGAGCTTTGATTTAGGTTTCCCAGTGACCAGTATTCCAAAAGGGACCCTCTGCAGGTAGCCCATAGGTAGCACTGAAAAGCAGCACATGTCTGAAATCCTGCCTCTCCACGGCTGAGTGAGCTAATTGTGAATTGTAGAGAACTATTTCACTGGTATTCACAGTTTGAAATCCTCTCCTAGAGTTAAATGATTATGATGATGATGATTCCTTCAAAAGTTATTTTTTCTTTAAAAACAAAAAACTCCCCCCCCCCCGCCCCCCCCCCCCAAAATAGGGCCGTCACTTAAAACAACAACAGCAAAAAAACGACTCAGTATTTCAGTGACTTGAGTACTTCCCACAATACATTGATCTTTTATTCCCAGTTTGTGGAGCTGTAGACTCTTCTGCTTCTGGAGGGCGGGCACTAAACACCCACCTACAGGCTGAAGAGCTGTAAGACATCTCCACCCTCTTGTTCAGGTCATGCCAGAAGAAAAAAATTGATTGACTCAATTGCAAAAGGTCAGTAGAACATGAACAGGGAGTAAGGCAGCTACCAGTGCTGATACATGTCCTGATTCAAGAAGATCTATACATTTAGCATTACTTGATAACATATGCCTCCAAATCAGCACAAGGGATGGTATTCTCTCCTTAATTTCTCAAAGGTAAAATTGAAGTTTGCTTTAATGCTCAATGTGGTGAGCGTAGTAAGTGCCGCTGGTAGTAATATGCTAAAATTCTGATATAACACAGTTGAAATAGATAGAAGATTTTTAAGATCACTTATATTTGCTTTCAGATACTGTGTTTGTATTAAACAGTAATTTTTAGTTTCAATATTAAAAATTGACTTAAAGCCTATTTTACTATAAACCTTTTAAAAATCTATACTGGATAATATGACATAACTTGACATTAAATATTCATTGGCAAAAAAGATGTTCTATGCTACTATTCAGCTTCCTTACAAATTATGTGGGGGAGAAGTCCCTCGTAAAAGAAAACCTGATGTGTGAGACGCTTAGAGAGCTTAGGATTCCAAGCTACTGTAGAAATTGCATCCTTTAGTAATATTTCTGACTCTGGAAGTATTTGGGAAATTACTGGGACACAAGCTATGACCTATTCTGTAGTTCCTGTCCCTAAATTATTCTGGGGTGTGGCAGTGATTGACTATGCATATTGCTGCCTTCATCTTGAATGGAATGGTCTCATTTATGAATTAATATGTAGATGAAGGAGCCTGGAACAATAGGTTGAATTGTAGTCTTAAGTGGTATAAATAAGGAAAGAACCGCCAGATCCATCAAGATTTTCGGTCTATGTTAAATCTTAATACATAACCTAAACATGGCTCTTAAAAATGTATGACTTGAGTAGTAACAGGAAAGTATTAATTTCTGCAGTGGCAAAATAAGTATTTCTTGTTTTCTGGAAGTGTATAAGTGAAGTGAAGATACTGAAAATTAGTTTCACTGTACACGTTCTGTACACAACTGTTGAAAAGACAAAATAAGGTATTATCAAATAAGAATTTTTATTTTCTTATTAGTAATACACTTGGTGGATAAACTTATAGCAAGTTATACTTCTTCATAAAAGAGGTGATGCAAGTATTCCTAGGTTTTTGTGGGGAAGAGGGACAAGAAATAATCTTTTATTAGTTTCACCTAAAACCATATCTGCATTTTAGCAATCACCATATTTTACTGTTTGTTTTTTTTTCCTTGCCTTTGGATTCTCCATTTTAGTCTGAGCCCTTAGTAGAAAGATTATATTATGATACCAAAATCCTTTATAAAATACATTTAATGAATTGGATTGCCATTTAGATCCTGTTTCCAGCTGATGGGGAGATGTGTCCTGTAATTCTCAACAAGTACATTTTAATGGAATAAAGAGAGTTAGATTGAATATGATTCACAAGACTGTGTCTCCCATAATCAAGATGAATTTTACATACCACTCATTTGTTTTTTAACTTTCCTTCTCTGCTAAACTTTCTTATCAGAGTACTTTATCTTACTGTCCGTTTCAATAAGTATAGCAAGCTGTGAAGGTAACATGTTGTTTTCAGAGATACGATTGAAGCCCACTATTTCCTTTCAAACAAATAATAGGTTGTATTAGAAAGTTGTTTTCACTTCAGTGTGTGTGTGAGGGTGGAGGCACAGCAACACTCTCGGTATACTCCTGTATTCAGTAGTCAGTGTCTTCATACTTTCATAAATACTGGTATATTTATGTGTTCAGCTAATGTTACATATACAGGGTACCTATTAATACATTATCTGTCCTGTACGCCAATCTGTCCTGCATTGGCAATTTTCTGCCATGTTTTAGTTTTACATACATGTGGAGACCTTTCTAGTGCTACACATTGTGGTTGGGATCTTTTTAGGGTGCTTTTTTCTTGTGTTCTTTCACTGTTTGAGAAACCTATATAGAAGAATAACCATCTCCAGTGTACTTTTTGCTGTGGTAAGCTCAAATACACATTATTGAATAAATGTGGTTTCTTTTTGGAGGAAATAATGAAATATTATGTCATGACATTAGATAGTTTGATCTGTTTATTGAAAAAAAATGGCATTTTTTATTTCATGGGCAGATGAAAAGAGAAATACTGAGCAAAGTTAATCTCTGTCCAATGCTGTACCCAACAAACTATTTCAGGGCGGTTATTGTTTCTTTTTGTGGTTTCTGTTTATCAGGTTTTTTTCCCTTTGCTGATGGACTCGTACTTTTGAAAAGAAAGGCAAAATAAACATACTACTTTGGGGGAAAAAGAGTCGAGTCCCGCTGAATTTGCTGAATGAGATGACCTGGTATCACAGCTCTAGAGTGAATCCAACAGTATCTTTCAGTTCAGGTTCATGTGGTCAAGGTTGCTCCCTACCCCAGCCAAAGGAAAACGTGGCAGTGCATGAATTTGATAAAATCTGTACTTTGCAAGAGAGTATTATTCTAGCTAAGCTATGGAGTTTTTGTAGCTTTTTGTAGGTGTTGGTGGAGTTGTACATTATGGAAAAGAAAGTAAGACAGGAAGCACTTAGAAAAAATTGAAAATTACAGGATGAATTCAGAAACTTAATTTTTTGCCCTCAGTAATAAAATGCATTAATGAATGCTATCTTGTAGTTAAGACTGTGAGATACTGTTAAGTTCCAGCTCTTAAGCTGAATATATGACATTGGGCAAATCACTTAGTCTCTCTGTGAGCTGAATCATGATCTTTGACAGGTTTATCTGTGGCAATTTAAACTGTTATCGCTTCTGCCTTCTGCTGAAGGTTACTGACAAAGTCATTTTAGGCTAATCGGCAGGTTATGAACTATGCCTGCTGATGAGCTAGCACGAGAGGGTTCTTCCTGTTGTCCTTGCCAAATGGTCAATAATCTTCAGCAGGAAAGTGGAGTAGAAAATAGAGGCAATAACATTTTAGATGCTGCAGTAATGTCTTCCAGAGAGAATGAATTAGTCTTTAGTTCTTGATCTTTTTTCTCTTTTTCTTTTAAACTTTGGCCACTGCTTATTTACTTTGTACCTAAGATTGAGGGGGGTCAGAAATCATCTTGTGCTGCATTTAGATATTGGAATGAGGGAACATCTAGGTGCCCTAAAAGAGAAATAATGCATTTCTCTAGCTTATGCAATTAAATCTCTCAATTGTTGTAATCTACAGAAAGCTTGCTGAAGTAAATTATTATTCATTTATTAAATACATGAAATGTGCTTTCTTTTATGCTAAATTTTTAACAAAAAATTATTACACCCAAAACAAGTCTTAAAAGTAGTACAGTTTTACATAAGCAGGTGTTTGTTACTGAAATTGTAAATTACTGGTAGCAATAGTGGACTTGCATTGCTAAAGCAATGAATGAGATAACTAGTAGTAGCAAACAGAAGTAGAGCAGGTTTTTTGACATGATTTTTCTAATTGTATTTTGAGGTCTAATTTGATTATTTTAAAAAAATGTTTTTTCAAGTCTGAAGTGGAGCAGATCTGTTTTCTATTGGCTATTTGTCATTCAAAAACCCGTGCATATCTCTTGCTGTTTTTTAATGAAATGAGCAGGTATAATTTGTATACTTACAAAACATTCCATTTCTAACACATTTAGATCTCCTTTGTGGGTGTAGTAGATAAGAAATCTCAAACATGGAAGTACTGCATATTGATGGTGTTTATGCTAGAATATTGTGTGGTATTTTTCAGATGATATGTGTTGCTCTTGAACTCTGTAACACAACAAATTAAGGTTGCTTACTCATAAATGAGTTTTTAAAGATTGTATCTACACGCTTGATGAAATGGAAATCATTGTACTGATGAAACAGAATGAATAGAAATTTCCCAATGGCAAGCAGAGTATTAAAAGAACATAGGCAAGTCTTGCAAAATTTGTTACAAAACCCCTGAGATTATAGCAATACAAATCAGATTTTTAAAGCATAAATTAGATTAACTGTATAGGGTGCTGTGTTTGTGAATGGTTTTTTTAATTAATGTTTAAGTATTTCTACTATGCTTTCAGTAAACAGAAAAATGGTCTTTTTCTTATTCTAGCTGTATGTGTACAGCTTCAGTAATATGTGGTTAAGTATTCACCTCAGAAAGTTATAATTAAACTAGAATACAGTCTTGTCTTTAGCCTTTTTCATGTGCAATGCTTAATTACTTGCATTATGTCATCTTATTATACAGTTTTAAAAAACTTGGATATGTGTGTGTTTTGATTTACTGTGCTTAGATCGATAAAACCTTAATCAGTCACACGACAAATACATAATAAATCACTGCAGAGCATGGATTAAGTATAGTACCTTACAGTAGTAGTAAAAATTTGAAAATGGAGATTACCCAAGTTTCAACATAAAGTTTTCTGTATGTTATAATACATAATAGAAAATAATCAAACTTCTCTGCCTGGTTAATTTCTTGATTTTATTTTTTTTTAACTAATTTAGCTGTACAAATTTAACTTTATATTGAGTGTTTCGTAAAATATGTGGTAGATAACCAGGTTTCTTCTAATTGGTTTCCTACCTTTTGTACAAATAGGGGTTTTTTTTTCCTTGGCATGGTGCTTTTTTGAAGGCCAGATATTCTTAAATTAATCAGTAATAATCATGATTTATCCACAGAGCTTGATGCTTTATTTTGGACTAGTTAATGCAATCTGGAGGTTAAATACAGAAATATCTATCCTATGGAACAGAAAGAGTTGAAATAATTGATTGTGTGCATTACCACGTTAGTTGTAAAAATTCCGTAGTATAATCTTTCCTAAAAGTCAGTATGTATGCATTGTTTCCGAGTATGGTGTTAAAAATGCTATCAAATTTTGCTCAAGCTATCAGAGAAAGCACAAGAAACATTATGCCCTGTCCTTGCTAATGATCATGAGACTGATAAAATTCAAAGGTTTTGCTTTCCTTATTTGAAGTCTCTTATCATCTCATGCTATTATGAATAACTACAAATACCTAAATTAAGAATAGGAATGAATGTTTTGGGTTGCTCTAGGCAAATTTTGATACAGAAAATGTAAACCAGGAGCTGTGGCATCCCATTTTTTGTGTTTAAACTGAGGGTAGTTTTTTTTAAGCTCATTTGCTACTTGAGGTAAAGCCCCTAAATCACCAAAATCAGAAATTTCTGTATTCTGTGAGAACCTTTTAAATGACCCCCACCTTTGACTCCTTTTTTTTTAGGTAAATTTCACTTTTGAATTAAGAAATTTAAAAATTAAGGGTTTTGTCTTCAAATTTATTCTTCATTGAAACGTGGGAAAAGTATACAGTCTATCAGCTGTATGCCTCATACTATCATCTTGTCCTTCAAAAGCAGACTTGTTTCCTAAGTACTGAGGACTTCCAACAGGCAAGTTTAAAGTAGGTTGACTTTTTAGGTTCCTTTCTGAAGCTTCAATTTGTTAATTATTGTAAAATGTCCTGTCACAATACCCTTTATTTTTACTTCTGGCCAGTGTTTTGCTTCAAAAAAGTACCTGTTTTAGTAAAGGCATAAAGCAAACTGAAGCGAGTTCCTTCATTTTCCAGTTCTTCTTAATGAGACATTCTTGTGGTTTTAGTTTACATTATTTGTCATCTGGTAGTAGCCAAAAGCCTTTTGTTAGAGGTAGTTAGAATAGATGCAATACTTTAAGGCGAAAACTGTATTAATTGTTTATAGTTCTTGCAATCTAAAAATTGAGTGCAGTTCAAATCACCCTAAATAGGATTAGAATTACTGTTTGTCTGATGGATTGTGTGTATGTCATCTTAGTTGTGGGGTTGTGCAGAAATTCTCTTTTTTTTTAAATCATGTTTGATTGAAGGCGATCACAACGTGTAAGCCGTATCAACTCGTAAAAGCAGTATTATTTAAAAGGAATTTAGTTGTCCCTCATCTCCATGCTGGAAGGAGGACTAAAACTTTAATTTTTATGAGCTAGGTAGAGTTCTCTTTAGTTGCGGGAGTGGGTATAATCACCCCCTGAACCTTCCTCCTACACATCCTTTACACTGTTTTGCAATCTTTCAGGCCTGGGTGCATCTAATGCCAAATGTTCACGTATGAACATAACATTTAAGACTGTAATTGTAATATGTAATTTTTCCTTGGTTCCTATTAATCTCAAATCAAAAACGATGCCCTCAAAGAGAGTGACTTATGTTGTTGCATTACAACATTAAAATGCTGAACAGTTTTCCAGAAAGAAAACTTGTGGCAGAGCAGGTTTCTGTGCTGCTAGCAGCTGGGCTGTAGAGAAGGCGCATGCTGTTAGGCTGTTGACTGCTTCTCCTCTGAAGTGGCTGGAGCTTTTCACTGTTGCCTCTGAAAGATTAAAGCTACTGTTACGTCGGGTTTTGGTGAGTATGTAGGAGGCTATTTGAATTTTTTCCCCTGAAGACAGTAGTTCAAATACTCCTGTCAGAATGGGAATTGGTCCCCTTTTAACTCGCGCTGGTATTTGTTGCCCCCTGATTGAAGAGTAAGATGGTAAATATTGCTCATCCCAGCAGGCAGCTGGAAGGCAGACAAGAAGAGCAGCTCTGCTAAACTGCCAAGAGTTTCAGCCTGAGGAATGAGGAGCCAGTTGGCAAAGCTGTAAATTATTTGGGCTGATCTTTGCATCTATTTGTTTGCGAAAGTTGAGATGTTCTGAATTGAGGGATGGGTTGTGCGGGGCCTGTTTTAAATACCAATGTTAGCTTTGGCGGCATGAACCAGCTAACGTGGTTGTGTGAAACCCTCTCACTGGTGACTCTGCTACAGTGACTGGCAGCTGGGTTATTAAATGCGATTGAAAAAAGCAGAAAAGGATAAGGAATGAAATACGGTGTTCAACGTGTCAGCTATCCTTTTATAAGAGAGGCTTCTGGTTTTCCACAGCAAGCAGTTTGATGTGATATGGAAGTATCTCGTTGTGTGGTTTGACATGGTGTTGTAATGTTTCCAGTGGTAGTTTTCATTGCATGAGACTGCGAGCCTTTGGAGCCGCAGAACTATAAGTAAAAGGAAAAGTGGAAACAAAGACTTCATTTTTCTTGTTAGCGTGTAGCATAGGCACAGGGAGAAATATCTGGTGAACTAAAAGAAAAGGGGAAGAAACATTTTTCCCTCCAGGGTTGCTGGTTCACAGTAGATGGTTGTAATCTTGAATCTTTTCAGTGTGGCCTCATCCACATCCTCTGGAAACCTTTTTTTTTTTTTTTTTTTAAAGCAGAGATTTAAATTCTGCCTTTCTCTCTGGGTTGACTAAACTGTCAATGTGAACAGTGTTGTGGATAATGTATTGTATCATTTTTGTAACAGTAAGTTTTTTGCAACTGTTTGCATGTAATGTTTATTTTTAAAAAGGGTTATTCGAAACACTTAATCTTTGTATCCCCACTCTATATATTTCTGAGAGTTAGGTGTTTGATTGCCAAAGTATATTTTAATACGTAGGAGTTACAGGGTAGTTTAAAACTTTGAGCTTTTGCAGCCGCCATTCTCCTGTAAACTTTGAATGTTTTTGTATTTTATTGCTTAATATCTGTACTACTTTTAGGCAAAGAACTGTCTTAGTAAAGGAATAAAGCATCACTTGTGATTTTAAAAAGCATTTTGCAAGCTATAACAATCTAGTCATTAACTATTGCATTAAATATTTTTTTGAAATACTGATTAGTTTTTCTTGTGTTTCCTGATATAATTTGTAATTTTTTTTGAGTAACCGGAGTCCCACTGTACATCTGGAGATGGCTGATTTCTAATTCATTTCTATTTTCAGTTGCCTGCCTCAAATACTGTAATCCTAACTATTCAGAAGTAGCAATAACAACAGTGCAAATATGCTGTGAAAACTCTATTAGGGTAAATAAGGGTTATGTCTATGTTAAATAAATTCAGAGTTCCTAAGGAAAGCTGTGAGTATATAAAGATCACATATAGGTTGGTCTGAGATAGGTGGACGTGAGCAACCCCTTTTCCCTTACGAACGTATGATGAAATGTTGATAAAGATGTGGGAGCAATGAGAAAGAAGAAAAAATGAGAGAAAATAGAAATATCCTTAAATTTTATATTTTAATGTGGTACTTCATTGTGTCTGTGGTTAGTTCACTAAGTCACTAACTACTTTGGTAAGTTTATGGGTAAAAACTCTTTCAGATTACCTTGGAGTACAACATGAATATTTGTCTCTGAGCATTCTCCCAAGTCCTAAGGATTTCCTTTCCTTTTTTTTTTCCCTTAGGCTGAAAGAGTGTATATGTTCTGTTTAAAGACCAGAACAAAAGCGGCAGGAAAAAATAGGCAATAATGAGTTGCAATGTGTTACAAAAGGATGAATGACATTCCTAAGGGAAACAAAGTAGGAGGGCAGGGCAAAGGTCATTTAAACGCTGGACAGTAGCAGCTATTGTCTGCTGGGAAAAATGAGCATATTTCTTCTAAATAGTCTGTATTTCCTGCAACAAATACTCAGAGAAAACAAAACAAACTCTAACCTTCAACATTCTCCAGGTGCTTCCTTCCAAGACTCAAAGCTCTTAATGCATCTGCAATACGGAAACCTATTCCTAAGGAAGTTAGTTACATTTTAACTGTGTAAATTTGTTTCTCTAATGTATTCAACTACATGTTTTGAGGGATCAGAATGGAAAATTGTACATTTTCTAACTTGTATGTTAAAATACTCCCTTTCTCTGCCATGTCTAAAACATACTTCATATTCAAATAGCATAGTAGGTCTTTATTGCAGAAAACTGCTGTTCTGCTTTTACTATCAAGCTGCTAATGAACTAGCTTGTGCCAAAATATGAATGAGTCCTAACACTTGTTCACCTAGAAATCAATGTTCTGTCTGGCTTCTGGTAACACTGGCTAACTTCCAAACTGTAACCTTACATTGCTTATTTGTTTTGAGAAACAGAGGAATAAGAGTTAGATTAATTTTTTGTGTGTGTGTATAATAAAATGCACAAAATCTGCTGCAGTAGGAATGTTGACTACCTATGTAATAACAAGCAATTTCCAAGATGAGTCTGTGTGCATTGTCGTAAGTGTAAATGTGTGTGTGAGCATTTTTAAATCATCACTTGTGATTTTAAAAAGCATTTTGCAAGCTATAACAATGTAGTCATTAACGATTGCATTAAATATTTTTTTGAAATACTGATTAGTTTTTCTTGGATTTCCTGACATAATTTGTCTTTTTTTTTTAGAGTAACTGGGGTCCCACTGTACATCTGGAGATGGCTGATTTCTAATTCACAGATCCTTTGGAATGCTAATATACAAACATTGTATAGAAAATAGCTGGGCTGATGGGCGTTAGCTTTTCCATTTTCAGTTGCCTACCTCAAATACTGTAATTCTAACCATGAGTCAGACTTCAAAATACTGTCAGAATGGGAAAGTATTTAACACAATGAATTTAAATGGTCCATTTAATAGAACTTTTTTTTTTTTTAAATAACATTAACTGAAGTAGTTTTCTGGAGTTTGATTATTCAACAGTGGAAAATACATTTGCAGAGCATAGTTTTTCAATAATATTTGCCTTCGAGTAGGATGTGTAGGATGAAGGGAGAAATGTGTACATTCGCTTTTTTTACTGTTATTCTTTTTAAAACTAGGATGTGTACCACAGTTAAAGTTTTTAACTTTTTGTGCTTAGACTTTAAAGTTTACGTTAGACCTGAGTTTGTACTGATGAAAGTACAAATAATGACGGCAGATAAACCCATTCACAGTATTTGAGTCAAGTCTCAGTTGCCCAGATGAGCAAGTGGAGTTCAGTCCATTTTGAGAAAGGAAAGAGTGAGATTGCCCATGAGAGAAAATGAAGAATCTTGGTTGGGGAAGGGGAGGGTAGAGAATAAAAACAAAAAAAAATTTAAGTTGGTGAAAGCTGCATATTGCAGCCGGTTTCTCCTGGGCCAGATGTATTTATATGAGGTTACCTATAGCTACCTAAAAATAAGGTCTAAGTCAGGAGAGAATAGATGTTATAGGTCTTAATGCAAGGGACAAATTCTATAATCTGATATGTGCCCATGGGATATAAATGATGCTTTGTTCTAAAAGCTTGTGTTTGAGTTGCTTTAATCATGCAATTGCTTGTAAGCCTTCTTTCCTCTTTCTCCAAGGTATTTAAGTTGTAATTTAGCTGGTCCACTCAGGCAGGCAGGGCCAGGAAAATGCAGCAAACCAGAAATGCAAGGAAGGGACCGTGTTTTTTTCCTGCAGAGTCCAATACATTTGCCGCTCTCTATTGTCAGAGGAGATTGAGTCTAATAGCTGGTTCACCTTGGACAACCACAACACAAAGGTTGATGCGGCAATACTACTTAGTGTGGGCCCCAACAAAACACTGTCTCAAGCATTCTAGATAAAAACTGCTCTCCTCACCTGTTTTTGCTCTTCAATGTTTGGAAAGGAAAAGCATTCCTCCTGTTCACCTATGGATATAGCATCATTTGGTCCCTTGGTGGCCAGCTGAGAACTTCAAGTAACCACTACTTTAGATAGAATACCTGATGTCTTTCTTTTCCCCAGACTTTGTGATCAAACAAATTTCAATATGATATTGTAACACGGTACCCATTCATAAGTATGCAGTAGGTTCCTGAATGGAAAAGGGTGTGGGTGTGTGTGTTTTAGCATTTTGATGTTTGAGCTGCCATCACTGGTACCTATCTTATGAATCCCTGAAGTACAAACCCAAGTGTCCTGTATCCTGGCAAGGAGAGCTAGAGAGAAAGGAACAAAACAAGTCAGCTGAAGGGAATGAGGACTTTTGGTTGTTAACTTTTTGCCTCTATCTGTAAAATGAAAGTTACATCACACCCTCATCTCATTGAAGCAATTTTGAATATTTATTGTGCTTAACATAATTAAAATCTTAGTAAGGGAAACTGAGAATTTAGTATTCCAGGTTGGTCAAATCAGTAAGACATGGAGACTTAATATCACTGATTAATGATAAGAAAACAATATAATGCAGTCTTTTCTCTAGAAAGTTAAAACAGTGATCATGTAATTAGAGACTGTATTATAGTGCACATATAGGGTGATAATGTAAGGTTCTGGAGGCTATCTCAGCTCAGCATTTACTGACTTTGAGGACTTGAGTGTGTAATGTTAGTGGCTTTTAACGTAAGTTGTGTTTGAAAGGGAGAGACAATGGAAGAGCTACCTTGTGTCTAAATGTAAGTTGGTCCCAGTAATGAACTAATGAGACTAGCTTTTGTATGTTGTTGGAGGGGTTGCTTTGTTGTTCGACTAAAATGCCTCATCTTCAGATCCCCTTGTGACACCAATAGGTGAAGTACAATATCTGCACTATCTGCTTTTTCTCTGTCTCCAGAGAGAGGGCTTTTTTTTTATTAGTTTTCCACTGTTGCCTGGATGGATGAAGTTAAGCATGATATCTTACAGATTTCTGTTGTATTTTTTTATCCCTTTGGTAAAAAGGGAGTGGGGGAGGAGAGCTACTGAGATCCTCCATGGGATGACACTTGTTGAGCCAGTTACTTGGCTGTCAGAAGTCTGGGATCTTATCAGTCCAATTTACGAAAATTATTAAACCTTTGTGTGATTTGTATTTCAGTCTGTAACAAAGGAAAAATACCAACACTTTCTGAAGCTAATGAGAAAAGTTGTCTTTAGATTCTAATCCTAATTTGTGTTGCAATGTGTCTTATCATTAGCCTTCCTCTTAAATATAAAAATGGTGTATTAACTTTGTGGAGGGATCTCCTAACTTGCACAGTGCATGCCTTTCCTGTCCTCACCCTCTCATTTTCCATGCTTCTTTTCCCATCCTTCATTTCTTTACTCAAGTGCTAGATTAAGTTCCTTATTTGATAAATAGTTTAATCAAATAAATTAAAATGCTGGTTGGCATAAAGGTTTCTGTGGCTCTGTGGCATCACTGCTGCGTCATCTTTGGACAAAACACAACAAAATCAAGCTTTTGATGCTTCTGGAAGGGACCAGTCGAGCAGACTAATATCTGTCACTTAATTCATCAGAGGAATTGCTGAACTCCCTGGGGAGATGGGTTGTTGCTCAGTTGATGTGGGAGGTATACGTCTGGGTATGGAGTGCTTGTGCGATGGAAGCCTCTTCAGAGGCTTCTTGTTCTAGTCTCAGATAGACTACTTGTCCAAAACCTTTCCCCGCTCCGTATGTGGAAACAAATGAGGTTTCAAGGGATTTAAATCAATTATAGTTGTGGGTACTAGTAAATGCAAGGCAATACGGATCAGCTAATGTTTGGAGAGTTAATGATGTGGAATTGGTGTCTTTGCTGGAATAAACTAATTGCTGGATATAGTAAAAAAACCGCCAAAAAACGCCAAAAGTTCACTTTAAGAATTTGTTTGGCAAATGCTACAGAAAAAAAGAAATCGGGAGGTTAATCCACACCCTTAAAAATGTAGAGGGTTAAACTAACAGTTTTAGAAGTTTAATAGTTTCTTTTTTTATTATGTTGCATATTTTGGAAGCTTTATCAGGATGGGATATCAAGAAAAGTTATTCTTACTTGAATACTTTGGAAACAGCTATTAATTTTTTGAAGAGTAGAAGATAAAATTGAAGATTGGAGAAATAGAAAACCCCTAACTTAACCTGTAAAGTAATTAACTATGTCAGGGACAACCACTTGTAGCAAAGACATAAGAGGAGGAGAGTTTGGCTTGTACTTCCAGTCACAATGATAGTACAGGTACTTAAATGGAGCTACAGCTAAATATAATTTTTCATCTACTAAATGCCAAACAGTCATATGAGAAGAATCTTGTTGCTTGAAATAATTTGTAGAGTTTTAAAACTCTTGAAAAGTGGAGAGTTCTTCAATTCCTAAAGTTAAAAGACAAAACTTCATTTCTCAACTGCTTCATTCAGATTTACAAGCAAATCTTTTTATATTATGACCTCTGTGTATGTGTAAATATAAAAAAAAATTAAAAAATTAACATGTTGGTAAACTGGCTGGAGACAGATAGAACTATGTTTTGTTTTATTTTATACAGTCCAAATATATTCAAAGTTTTTCTTTTGACTCTGTATTTTATTGATATAATCTCAGAGGATTGAAATTGAGGAAAATATATTAGCATTATATATATTAGCATTATTTCGTTTGTGTATACAGTAAAACAAGGCTGAGTAATTCAACTTTGAGTTCTTATTTATTGGTGGGCTAGCTTGGCTGTAAAAATCTCATATAAGGAGAAAAAAAAGCTAACTATTATCCTTCTTAGCTGAACCTTTGTTAATGCAATATGATGCATAAAGAAGTATAATTAAAATGGTCTTTTAGGGGAGATGTAATGGAAGAATAAACTATGGTTAGGTAAAGCAAGTCGTTTAGTACATTGTGTATTCCAAAATGTCAGCTGCATTTTTGGAAAATATAAAATTTGTGTTGTGGATAACCTAATGGATGATGACCTCTTTGAAGATAAACTAGACTGGGATCCTTTGCCTTCCTCCTCTTGATGTGAGATGTTTCTTAAAGGGGCATTTTGAGTGGGAGAAAATAGTCAATTCTTGTAGAAGGCTTTAAGTATCTCTTAAATGTAAGATTTTAAGTATAATTTTTTTCTGCGCTTGTTCTTGAAGTTCGTTGGCATGATAGGACATGATGTTTTAGAAGAGGCCATTACTGTCTGTCTCATATTTTTAAGACATAAACCTGCTTCACTGACTGCAAAGCCAAGTTGATGTAACAGAAAGTAACAATTCAGAAGAAGCAGTAAATTATTTCAGATGAATGACTGACAAATTTAAAGTCTTTAGATACAGCTTGAGAAAACATACCAAGCTAAAGTCAATATGATACGGTTTGTACCAGAAACTGTAAGGTGAGATTTTACATGGCAATATGTGGGTAGTCCTGGTCCTTACTAAGAGCCAGCTAAGTAATGAGTTGCTTCTAGTTTTTCTGTCCTGCAGGGGTGTTGAAGCTCCCTGGCACTGTGCAGGATGGGTTTTGAAAGCTAGGCAGGTCTCCTAATCTGAGCAGCCTGTCAGAAGTCCTTATGCTCAGTGGTCACCCTGTAACACATTTCACAAATTGAGACTTGCTTTATTTTTGTGTGGTGAGCGAGTTAGGTGTTAAGATAGGAGACGTATTTTATTCCCTTTGTAGGGAAGTGAAGCAGTCATTGCTCGGGTAGCCGCAGGGCTGCTGCGCTCTGGATTTTGATCGTTGTCTTATGTGGTTGGGTCTGCCTGTTACTGTCCTCTTCCCCTCTCAGCTAGGAGCTTTTTTTAGGGAGGCTGGATTTGTAACTCCCTGTTGAGGCAGGTAATTTTATTTAACAAAGCAAGTATAAGATAATGGACATCCATAGTGAATGAAGCAAAGTGGTCGGTTTGTGCTGGAAGTACGGGTTTCTTCTTTCCCTAGAGACACCAGGTGAATCCCATTGCCTCAGTCAGTGTGTTGCTGAAGCTGTGGTTATGCTGTAATTGTTAGTTTGGTACCTTGCCTGAATGTTTGCTTTCCAGCAATTTTCTCTTTACTGGCTGATTGATCTTTGTTCAATACATTGAATATCAGCTAATGATAAGCTGCAACAGTCAAACCACTGAACCCAAGTGAAAGAAAGAACTGGGTTTGTTCTTTGCTCCTTTGGCTAGAGGAGAGTAGAAGACCATTTACGTTATTTCTCCAGTTTGTGCACATGTAACTTTCTTGAAAGGCATTTCAACTTGAAGTCTCCTCTGGTTAAGAATGTTGCTTATTTTCATTAGACTAAGATTCAGGCCTGTACTAACACTGTAGTGACCTGTGATGCTGCTTCATGTCCTCTGTATTGACTGGTCCCACAGTATTTGGGGTTTGCTGGTGTCCCTTATGGCTCTCGTGTCCCCTACCAGCCAGCTGGAAAAGGGACACCTGTAGCTGGTGTCAAATTATTTATGTCCTCAGTGAGCAGCCAGCAGCCACAGAGAACCAAGCAGAGGATGGCACTAATGTGGCACTCTGCCTTTTTATGTGCCTGCTTGTTTTAATGCAGCTTGATAGAGAGGGGAGTGGAGCTGGCCAAGACTGCAGGGATTCCTTTTCAAATGTAACCAAGCTAAAAATTGCCCTTGGCTCCATAGCAGGCATGGACCATTTCATACAAATTGGATTTTTTTCATAAAGTTGTGATCGGATCTTGGAATTTTCATCCACATTATTAAGGTTTATATTCTAGCTCATGTTTTAAGCAGATGTTAACAATAACAGTTACTGTTTAGAACAAATTTCCAAAGTATTTGTGGCTTTTATTATTGTTGTCTTTAATATTTTAAAAGAAAATCAATGACATGCTTTTGATATACATGCTGATTTGTAAAATACACTTCTTTCTGATATATTTTTGTGTTAAGCTCTTCTATACAATGTTCAAAGACTCATGTTGAATTTCAACAGAAGACTTTTGTGTATAGTTAATTTTAGGGGCAATGTTACAGATGTAGATTGAATTGCTAGGCAATATTTTTTTAATTGTTTCTTGTATTTAAATAGCATTTCACACAAAAGCTTTCATCAGCTGCAAAGAGAATTTAGGACACCAAGCTGTGCTATGTTTTATGCATCTGGAGAAGCTTTCACTTGTAACTAGTTAGTGGTGTGTTTGCAGAGGCCATTTAAGCCAGTGCTGTGTTTACCCGCACAGAACAATTTAAGTACCTTCCTAGAAATGTGGTGGGGTTTATTTATTTATTTATTTAGGGTTTTTTTTAAGCAGGGGAGAGGAGAGGCAATGTCTGACCTGTCATAACATCTAAATAATTTAATTGGAAAAGCCAGCTGTCAAACCTTATGTTACTAAAATATTTAGCAGTATAGCTCTGCAAAAGCAAATAGGAACATGTATTTAGCACTCCCAACTGAAAGTTTGGGAAGTGCAAAAATAGTGCGATGCAAGGAGCACTGGAGACCCTCTCTTGCCAAGGTTGGCCATTTTTTTGTAGAGCTAATTATCTACTGTTCATCTGGAAGCTGAAATATAAGCTGCTAATGTAGACTTAAAAACTGTAAGGAAATTAAATTTGAACACTTGAATAATGAGATAATACGGTTGATTTCCTTTAGGCAATGTAATAAATTTGCAACGTATTTTGTCTGATGCATGGATGATAAATGACGTTTGCAGGAGTGTGTGCACGCAACACAGCAGAATACTTAGAAGCAGCGTGGTGTCATACTCATTTTTTCTGAAGGGTAGAATCTTGTTTGTACTGCAGGACAATCATGCTAATGCCAATCCAAAATGGAGACATGTTACCAGGAAAGTACCCTGATATGTACCACGAGAGACTTTTTTTGGGGTTCCCAAAAATCTGTAAATATAAAATGAAGACGTGCTTTAGAAATTATTTTAGTTTTATTCTGTACAGACCTTACATATTCTTAATTTTTTTAACATTGTCAAGAATTTATGATAGATAATTAACATACTATTTAAAAAATTCTTCTGTTTTTTTGTATTTTATTTGATACTTTGGAAAAAGAGCTGTAGTAGCCTTGCTTTTGCATCTTAAGCTGTGTTTAAATAGGAAATCCATGGCTTCTTTTTTTGCATTTAGATTTCCTCCTCAGTCTGCGAAGTTTGCAAGTTGAGTCCGGGGAACTGAAAAAAGTAGTTTCATGTGGAAAGTCTTACAATATTGGTAAATAAGGATTCCTGTTATGATCATTATCACAGAAAGTTATTCCTTTGGCCTTTCCTTCCTAAATTATATAAAGACTGTTAAGGGATCTAGAGAAAACTTCAGTCAAGTCTTTTAATAGGGAAGATTTGAGTTGCCTGTAGAGGAGACAAAGCATGCTTTGAAAGGTACGTGGCAGTATGTGGTGTGCTTGCTTCTTTCTTATACTCCAGGTCTCATAAATAATGTTTAAGACTACTTAGTCTTTGTTACCAGCAACTCAAAGCATTCAGGATGGGGGGCGGGGGGGCTTCCAAACTCATGTTTAAAGAAAAGAAAAAAAGTTTGGAGGTAACTTTAATTAAACTTTCATATTTTGAAACTGCAGCATTATCTTTTTGGCCTTTTTTCGTAGCTAGAAGAGTTTTCAATTTATTTGTGAATACATCAGAGTATATTTAAGTAATTGTAAAGCCTAAAGTTTTGAAATAAATGCTAAAATCAGAAGACTGAAAGTCACAAAAATTGGAATAATACGACTGAATTATGGAAACACATGAAAATTGGCACACATATTTATATGCCAGTTCTGTGTAAATATTGCAGAGCTGCAGAACGTGTGCTCATGTGACTTGACCCTGCTTTGATACTGAGGAGATCAGTGTGACTTTGTACTTGAGAAAAGTTAATCTATTGGGAAATGTGAGAAGACCTTAAATAGTGTTGGAAGGAAGAAGAGAGCAAAGAGAGGTTATATGTAATTAGCTGTCAACTCTTTAAACACAATTTTTAAAAAAGCTTAAAAAAGAAAAGAATTATTTAGTTCTTAAGCACTTAGTGCTCAAACTGAAATTCTTCAGTACAGTAGTTTTATTCTGAAGATCTTATGCAGCTTTTGTGTTGACATGTTAGTTTAGGATTATTTTACTTTACAGAATGTATTGAAACATATAAAATATGACTGAAGTATAATTTCCTAGTCTAGGAATTCAGTCATATTGGGCTGTCATAATGAAGTTCAATACAAAGTATTGGTTGCTTAGAAAAATAGTAAATTGTGTTCAGTATAAGCAACCCCTGATGTATATGTTTGGTGATTCAAAAGGGCTACTTTCCCAAAGCTGAAAAAAATAACAAGTTTAGCAAAAATAGGCTCATATAACAAGTGGCAGAAAGAAGGAATAGCGATTAATACAAATTACAGCTTTACGTAACCAGAAAAGTGACGGTAAATAATGGGCTAAAGTTACCTTGAGTCACACAAGTACTTTGAGAAGCATTAAATCTTTGTAGCACGGTAAGCCAATGGAGACCTCCTAATGGAACAGATAAATTGTTCATCTGTTGATGTTTTCAGTTTAAGACTTGGTGCCTTTCTGGAAAAAGTGATTTTCTGCATTGCAGGCTTAATGGGCTCTTTAGAAACAACCTGAAATTCAGGCTTTCAGGCAGTGCAGGGACAGACTTAGAAGCCAGCTCTGTTGAAGGCAGCAAACTTTGGACAGAATGTGTCATGGTATACATCAGTATTTCTATATTATACTTTGCAAAACTGTGTCTGGGGTCGTATCAAATCCTAAACCTCAGCCATCCTACAAAGAGAGAACAGAGTTGAGTGAACAAAGAGAAAAATTGGAAATGTCAACAAAACTTGACAGGAAGGACAGTTAGGAGAAACACAGGGCATTTGTTGCTTACAAGATAATTTGTTTCACTTTGAGCTAAAGTCAGAGGATTGAAGAGTGTTTACCTTGCAGGAAAGTTGGATGCATGTGACAACGGCATGTACATTGGCCTAGTATCAGCGTTGTTGTACCATATGCAAGTTTTGTACCTACATGACTATATATTCAGGGCTTTTTATACAGGACAGTATTTCTGTGTCAGCACCGATTCACACAAATGCACTGAGTGGAACAATTACAAAGCTGAGGGCCATGTTAATGCAGTTGCAATTCACAGGGGGTTTACTATACGTTTGTGTTTTAAGAGTAGTTGATCGGTTTGATTCTATATAAAGAAGTTACAATCTCATACCAGAGCTGAGAAAAACCAACTCCATTAGCAGTGGGCCTTAAGGTGAAAGCTGTCCTACCAAGGTGACAAAAACTGCTGGAGTTTCAGTTTATTTGAGTATCTTGCTTTGAGGGGTTGTCTGCCATCAGGCCTTGCTAGAGTCTGAATCAGAGAACTCTGAAGCCGGACAACTGAATGCTGCTTTCCAAATAGATCTCAACCAGTTTAGTAGCATGAATAGTTAAGAGAGAGAATTAAAGAGCCATCAGCCTTTCATTATCCTATCTGATTCTTAACTCTTGGCTCCAAAGCAGTGCTTTCCCATAATAATGCATTACGATTGAACCACGTAATTAAAATACTTTTTATCTAAATGAGAAAGTTGTACTTCTTGTAAGTTGTTCTTGAGAATTTATTTGTGGAACATAATTATTCTGTGCATTCCCTGTTAATGTAAGTAGGTGGTTATTAATTTGCTTACTATGGAGTCTCAAAGGCAGGAGGTCCTTATGCAGTAGGAGTTTACAGGCTCCTTAAAGTTTTAGAAGTTAAAATTGCTCAAGAAGTGCATAGTCGCAGCCCTGTGGAAGTGCTTGCTATCTTCTACAAAAGAATTTCTGATACCTAGTCCCTTCTCATAGTGATTTTATCTGAGCAGTTTTAGTATCCTTAGGAGGCAGGTTTTGGAAAAAATCTGTCTGGATATCATGGAATTAACTTTCATGGAATAAACTTTTAGTGGGATTAACCTGGCTGGAGTGAGAACTGTTTTAATTATTTCAAAGAAAACATTTAGATCATGGCGTGTATCACATTTTACAACTAGAGGACTAAAAACTTATTTAGGTTGGGAAAACTTTGGCTGTATCTATATTAGCAAGTAATCTGCAGTGGGAATGGATCCACAGAAGAAAAACAGTGGGTGCTGAGGATTTGGTGGCTGCAGCCTGTCTTTTTTCAGAGTTAATACTTTGAGCGGACTCTACTCTGATTCCAGGGAATGTTGGAACAGTAAATCACTGTTGGAGCACATCTTCCATTTTAGTTTCATCAAAAAGTAGTGCAGTTTGTATACTTTAAGACTGCTCCAAAATGAAAAAAAAAAAAGTGCAAGAATATACTACTTATTAAACTTTGTCATACATATAGCTACTTGATTAAAATCATTCTGTAGAAGTATTTATTTTTATTTATGGCATGAACACATAAATGAAAACTACGAGCAGATCTGAGACAGTTAATAGTATAAAATATAAATAATCCTCCTTTGTTGGGGAAGGAAAATGGTCATTTTCATTGAACTGGATAAAAGAATGGATTGTTTCTTTTGTGTTTATATCATAGGCAAATGGAAAAAATTACCTTCCTTAACTTTTCCAAATACTTGAGAGTTAAAAACACCCCTGTATAAACTTGTTTTTCAGAGATACAGAGACTAGTAAATTGTGTTACAAGTCCACGAGATGCTTCAGATGTTGTTTTACAAAATGACTACAAAGTTCTCATAACATTTGGAGAGGCGAAGGGCTTTCAGGAAAATGCATATGACAACAGGATAGAATTGCTATTAAATTGTTGTTTGAAGTAGAAAGGATGTGTATTTTGAAATAGAGGACTACTTTCAAGCAGCAGCTTTCTGTGTATAATACTCAAAGATTACCATTTTGAGGCAGCGTCCATCAAATGCAAAAAAGATGGGGGAAGACTTCCCAATGAAATAATCTGTAAACAGAGATTTAATCTGTGCTATGACAGTGTAGTAATGATCAACTTGTTACTTTCAGATTTCCTCGCCTTTCCATGGTGAACGCAAACACATTTGCTGAAAGACCATTCATTTAAGTAGTTTAAATACTAGTTTCTGTGGCACAGTGAAATCTGTTTGGTTTGTTGTAACCAACTAATGTCAACAGTGCAAGTGGACTAGAGGAGCAGAACTGCTGTAATCAGACACAGCCTGACTAGACCTCCCTGGACTTAAGTTCTGGTAGTTCTTCTGTGGTAAAATACTGAGAGGTGAACAGGTATCCTTTCAGTGTAAGCCTCTTATTGCCTAGCATTTCTAACCCTTGTTGACCTGTCATGCTTAAAAACAAAGCAAAACAAACCTTTTGGATAAACAACTGCATTTGAAAGCAAAATGGAAAATCCTTTTCTGTCTATCCTGAAATATCTAGTTCTGCTTTGTGTAGTCCTTATGCAACTCTCCCTGCCTCTGATGGTGGAATTACAATAATGAGAGATTTTGCTGTATTTCAGCTGATAGTTTTTGTAAAAATTAAGCACTCCTGTACAGTGAAGGACAGTCTAGAGCTGGGCAACTTGGGAGAAAACTTGGCCAACATCTGCTGGAGTAACTGAGGTTGACACCTTGCCCTAAGTATTAGGTCCCACCTAAAACCAGTGGCAACTCTTAATGGAATAAGGGGCTAATTAACATAAACAGGTGGAATACGGTTTTCTGCACTTCTTTACTGAGGTAATCACATATTGCTGGAAATTTGTTTGCCGGTTAAGGAGCAGAGTAATGTCAGGCCCCAGGAGAGCCAATTCGTCTTCAGGGTCAGGGGCAACTGGAGGTGGGGGGGCAGTGGGGGGGGCTTGCAGGAAGGCCGGGCCAGCCAAGTGGGGAGCTCCTCACTGAGCTCCCTTGCAGAAAGGAAGTGTAGGGAGGGTGGAAGTGGGGATGGGTGACGCTGGAGGAATTTAGAAACACTGAGCATGTAGGTGTGGGATTAAGAAAGGCAAAGCTCAGGCAGAATGGAGACCGGGGAGGTTATGGGGGGCCCGCAGGAAGGGCTTGTAAAGATACAGTGACAGCAGAGGGGAGCATGGTGATGCAAGATACAGCTAGGAAATGTCTACATACCAATTCAGACCCGATAAACCTAAGACATGCGGATCAATTTTGTTTTCTACACTAATAATTTTATGCTAAAATGTGTTTATTTGAGCAGTGTGAAATGTGAAGCACAGTTCTCTCTGTAGGCATTATGGGTTCAAGCCAGTTCTAGCAGTACTACAATAAGCAGAAGGCTCATTTGCACCAGGCTGTTTGTCTACTTTTACAGTCTGGCTGAAATAACTGGGAGGTGCACACTCCAGCTTGTCACTGCACAAGAGATAAATGTTAACGTAGCATTCTTCTGGCTCACTCAGCCCTTTTGTTATAGTAAAGAGCACACAGGAACATTTATCTTGCAAAAAAATGAGTAATTTCATCTAGGATTAGTTGCCTTTTCAAAAGGCCGACCAGCTGCTTCAAGTAGAGTACCATAAAAATGTTTTAGAAAAAAAAATATATAAATTCCAGGAAGCTTGGAGGCATGAAAAATTTAAAGGTGAAGTAAAAATAAATAGCAAATGGAGTT
This sequence comes from Gavia stellata, assembly GCF_030936135.1. Taxonomy (NCBI): domain Eukaryota; kingdom Metazoa; phylum Chordata; class Aves; order Gaviiformes; family Gaviidae; genus Gavia; species Gavia stellata. The sequence continues at coordinate 42,901,822 of NC_082598.1, forward strand.
TGTCATTTACTCTGTGGATGCAGCAAACGTATATTTGTGTATACTACAGTGACAGCTAAAATTAGCACATTTTCTTTTCCGCAATAGGCAAGGGGCTGTTTGAAGTCAGGATATTAAAGAAATTAAATTGATTCCAAAAGAATTTCAAGGGAGTTGAGGGTGTTTTAGCCGAAGGAGGACACAGTACTGGTCCCAAATCAAGCTTAGTCAAAGTCCCTCCAGATCCTGGCAACAAGAGTTTGCAGGGAATACCTGTAAAGGATGTGTGACAGTGATGTCATGTTCATCCAGAAGGTTGGACAAGCACCTGAAAATTTACAAAATAGTGGAAGTGATGGAAAATAAACCTAAAAACACTTTCTCAGCAGGTAGTGGCATGTCAGATGCTATCTCAGATTTTTTAAAATCAGTTTCAGATAGGAGAGCTGTGTGTGATTACTCTCTTTTTTAAATATCATTGACAGGATCATTTTAATTTTAGACCTTGCACTGTTTTGGCAGGGAATACATTAACACTTGATCATAATGGAAAGCAAAGCATGCTCAGATAAAAAGTCACGCCTGTCAACCTTGATAGGTTTTCATCAAAAAATGCAGCAACCTCTTCATTTGCAACTCTGTTTTCCCATTGCCCAATTTTTGGCAGCAAAGTATTTCAGAGATTAAAGGAACGTTTCTTCATGCTGATCTCACCAAGAGTAATCTTACCAAGTCACTCCCTTGTTCAGAGTCATTTTCTGGCTTTGCTCCTTCTGTATCATGTTCAAACTCCTCACCTTCAAAGCGCAGTAAGAGTTTGCTCTTGGCAATCTCATTTCTCATTTGTTCTTTTTGATTTTTTTTCAATCTGTCTTCTCACCTGGAATTCCCTCTCCTTTTCTTGGTGCAACAAGTAAACATATTCATTTTCACATCACAGGGAGGGAACCTTGTTTACATTCATTTTCAAAGTGTAAAAAACTTTAGAACAATACAGAGCATTACTCTTAGATTTTTGCGTTGTTGATAAATGCTCTGGAGCTTTTCATACTTGTGTTAGAATATCAGCTCCCTGAAGTAGGGATGGGGCCCTCCTGTGTTCCAGTGCTTTGTTGATAAACCAAGTGTTCCAATCTTCTGCACTAAGTAGATTAACTTTTTTTTGAAGTGAGCAAACAATGTGTTTTGTTAAGTGATTTGTGAAGTGGTGTTACATAGTACAGATTTGTGAGAGAATTTTAAATGTGGTCAGTAACATAGATCTACTTTTTCAATATTGATGGCTTATGTTTAATGCAAAAATGAAAGAGAAGATATGTATTCTGATTAGCCATGTTAAGACTGGTAGACGACATAGATATTTCTGTTTGTTTCTTAATACTACTCCAGCATAGCACAACCTAGTGGTACCATGTTAATAATGGAGTCTTTTCTAAGTGTTAGCAATACCATATGGGGTTATGTAGACTCCCTTTTATTTCTTTCTAATACATTAACACAAAACCTCATTGCATTAAAAAAATGTTTCTTAGCATTGCGAGATGGTTCCTTTCTCCAAGATTGCTGTTGACTGTGTCCCTATATCTTTGTTAACTACTACATATGCTACAGAAGTTCTCACCAGGTGTCATGTGCAGTATATCTGCCATACTGACTATAGAGATTACAGCACGATGTTCTTTTGTGAATGTTTTGTTGAATTAATTTTTTTTTTCTTTCTGGTGACTGCTAAAATTTGTTATAAGGTTAGGTGGCGGTTCAGTTAGTAGGGAAGATTTCAAATGATAACAGTTGCAGTTATTGATGCTTTGTTTGTGGAAGGGTATACAAAGGTCTGTGGCATCCCTAGCTGCCTCCCATTAAGCCAATGGGAAAGAAGAGTATTCTAAGTCTATGTGAAAATATCTATTGGAAATTGTGCTCAGAATAGCACACATGTTGCTTGGGAATTAATTATTTGGCTGTTTAAGCAATTGCATATACGGCTTTTGACAGGGAGGGTAAATTCCAGGTAACTGTATTAGAAGGGTAAGTATGAATTTAGGCAGCAGCAAAAGGATGCCAAGTGTAATTTCTAGTTTATGTGGAAACTAAAATGAAGAGTGAAAAGGGAAGGCTACACAATAGTCAGGTAAGAATGAATTTAGGGAAAGAATTTAACACTCAGATGCGGTCTGTATTATGGTAGTTTTCAGAGGCAGGTTTTTTGCCTCTTCTGTAGTTACTGTTTTGTGACTTTATGTTCATGTAGCAAACAAGCAAAAAGAGCAAGTGATATTTAAGAATCTGTATTGGCACAGGAAAGTTGTTACACTTCCCATAACAGATTTTGGGTGAGGAGTGAATAGTTATGAAAGGCATTCACTGGGTGACTAGGCAAAATGAGGCTTCTTGCTAGACACAGAAGTACTATCTAGCAATTAGGTATTTGGAACAGTCAAATAGTTCTGTATTCTGAGCTTCAGTGATGTATGTCTTAGAAAACTACTTGAGACACGTTATTTCTAAGACTTTTACCAGGTCTTTGACAGGCTCTTGACCTTCATATACTTTATCCTATGGGATACTTTCTTTATTTGTTTGCTGCTTTTCTCGCTATATTTTTCCAGTTCACTTTTCTTCTTCTCTGCCCCCTGCCTCCCAAAGTCTTTGCAGTATGATTATAAAGATAAGTCACTTTTCTCAAGCTGGCTAGAAAATACAAGTGCAGCAGTGGTCAGTAATCTGCTGCATCTATTTTCCATTTTCCAAAGTGTTCTTTAAAAAGATAAAGTTAATACCTGTGAGGTAAGTTTCTTGCACTTCTATAGGCGTATGTAGAGAAAGTGGAAACAGCAAAACTTTTCAAAGCTCTTGGTGTTGACCTAGCTTTGCAACTTTGGATGTTGATAGGGTTTGTAATGTTGCCAAATCAGATGTGATTGGGGAACACTAGATATATTTTAACATCCCACCCCACACTGAGACTTCTTCAGGGATATACAGCAGTTAGTGGCAGTTTGGAGCAGGACAAGTAAGTCCCACTACCCAGTGTACAATTGTACTGCTCCTCTAGATGTATGCTTGCCAAGAAGGGTGGGTGTCTTTCTTTTTCCTTCTTCCTGGAGTATGCAGTATTCTGCTCTTAGAAGCCATAGGTGATATTACATGAAAACAGAATGCATTGGAAAATATACTGGTAGAAGAGTTTAAGTGGAATGGAATGAACTTATGCTGCATATCAACTTGACGTGCTTAAAGAGATGAGGAGATCCACGTTGCTGTACAATGGCACTGGCACAAGGAGAATTAACAGTTTGATGGAGACATCAAATGCCAGTGAGTCGTAACATACCAAGAGAAAACCAATGGGGATAGTAGCATTTTCTGACTGACCAGTGAGGTTGGTGTAATAGCTTATAAGAGCAGATCTTTAAAGCAAATCTTTGCTTTTGGAAAGAACTATTATATAAACATCTTAGCTCTACATAGTGCACACTTTAAAGTTTTGTTTAGATTCTTACAAGGTTCTGTTTTTTTCAAAGCAAAATGGTTTTGTAGTAAACAATCAAAAGGTTTTTAAAGACTTGGCATGAAATTGATTGATATGCATTGTCTTTGCTTTTCAAAATCAGTGGGAATACAGACCCAAATTATCTTCTGCCTCTTGAAAGTTACCTTCTCAGTTTTTCCTGTGCAGAGCAGTTTCCTCACGCTTCTTTGGTTTTTTTTGCCTGTGGAAAGAAGCAATTGTTAACCTGTCAAGTGCATACAGTTAAAATATTTGGGGACACGCGGTGTGCAGGATATAATTATTTTCTCCTCTCCACTTTTTCCTATTTTCTACTTACTTGTTTGGTTATTTTGAGAGCTTATTTTAGTGGAAAGTGTTCACGTTTTTTATTTACTTAACAAACCTCAGGAAAGTAAGTAGCTGAGAACTTTGCATTTTGGATAGGCAAAGGAAAGAAAGTGGCATTCTGAAGACACTTGTTTTATCATTTGGAAAAAAGTTTTCAAAAACACAGGTATTGCACAGAAAGGGCCTGGGCTAAGTGCCTTTGGAAAGCTTTGTGAATGTCCCTTTCTAACCTTCCATATTATTAGTCTGATTGCTTAGGCCTTAAGGCAACATTTTTAAATTCCTTTCATTCTCCCGTATTCCAGCTTTTAATTTCAAAACAACTTTGTGGGAGAGAGTTGCTCATACTTATATTAAGAAACCTTATATTTATTTCTTGACATCAGACAAGAAAAAATGCCAGAATGTTTTCTTCTAGAAGCTGTTAAGACAGAGGAAGCAGAGAGGATTTTCATAAACTGGCTACTTTAAGTAGGTCATTGCTAGTTTACCTCAAAAGAACACATAAAAAATGTTTACATGAGGAGAAGAGCTACCCTTCTGTTACAAAATACGGGGTTTCTCTGAGCCTGTGCTGTGAATTCTTCTGCAAGTTACCAAGAGCAAAGTTAACTGATAAAGTCCTCAAAAGAGTCAGGCAAAGGACTGTCGGAGTGCTTGGCATTTTGACCTGTGTTAGATGCCTGAAATCTGGAAATGAATAAAGAGTGTTCTGATATGTCACACACTATTACACCTAGAGCTAGTACTGGTGTTAGTTACCATGTATAAGCATTAGAGACAATGTACCATATTCTGTAATAATTAGCTAGTAGCAGAGAAGCTTTGCAGGTCTACTGAATAAATTTTAACTTGACGGTCAAATTAAAAAATTGTAAAAATATAATCCCATTTCTTCATTTATCAGGAACCTAAAATTTTTACTGATTGCAGTTGTCCAGCTTTTCCAAAAGTATAACAAATATGTTGGCTTGATCGTGTTTATTATCCTGCATCCTATTTTTCTCCTAAATTAATCTTTCTTCAAAATGATTATTGTTATGTAGATCATGGTTAAGTTAAACACAGATGGGTTTCAAACCTGGTCTCTTTAATCAGCGTAGCCTGGCTAGCTAGTTTCCTCTCAATGCACAACTTCTACTTTTGTTAAAATCAAAAACTGTACCAAGTTGCGACTAACCATATTTGAATATGGCATTTCAAAACAACTACAAATTTTTTACTGTTTTAAGTCAAATTTTTAGTTATTTATTTTATGTGTGCTGAAAAAAATGAGACTTAGTACAACTATATCATTAGAAACTAGTAGAAATGAATATACTTGCCAACATTAACATTGTTCACTTCCTTAATCTAGTGAACTGTCATATAAAAAATACTGTTTCACTGTATTCAGTAGAGCAACAGTAATTCATATCAGATGATACCAAAGGTTTGTTATAACGGTTATTACAGAATACTGGCAACTTGATACACCCTCCTGACATAAAAATATCTTACATTTTTATCATTCAGATAGCAGGAACCTCCGAGGCACTTCAACTAGAAATAATTTCGTTTGCACTGATGACCTCTGCAGTCTTCCAAGATAGTTCTGATGGCAGAAATATGTAAAATTGATTCCACTAACAATTTAGTGTCAGATACAGATTAATAACGCTTGAGTTAGCCTTTCTTTGAGCAAATCTGACCTCATTTGTATTGTTCCTTAGATGAGAAAAATAAATGCAGGGAGTCAGCTTTCAACATGCTTTTTGGATTATGGAGACACTTTGTGTTCTGGAACTCAAAAAGAAACAGGGAGACTTAGTTTCAAATGTTATCGCCTCTAGGTTGGTGTGTTCTGCAAAACTGAGTATTTAATTTTTTCAGGTGAAAGCAGTATACCTATAGCTTAACATAAGGACCTACTAAAGGAAACACATCTTTTAATATATAAGCAGTTTAAGAAGGTCTTCAGTGAAGTATTCTCAAAAGCTTTGTGTCTCAAAATGTGTGAAAATTTAAATGTGGGTACAGAAAGAACAAAGGAGGCTGAAACAAAGAAAATAGAACTAGACAGATCAGATGTCTTTAAATTAAGACTTGAAAACAGGTATTGGAGCCAGCAAGATGAGACATGAAAAAACTCTAAGTGCAAAATGGGATGTTCTTGCATGTAGGACTGGACAGCTTGGTAGACGCCAAAGAAGACAAGAAAGCAAAAATACACATTAAAAAAAAAAGTAATAAAAAGGATGCATTTGAAAGATTTGAGTCAAGAAGGCAACAATATGAAAGAGAATGGACTAGAAGATTAAAAGAAGCAATACTGCCATTCAAAAGGTTTGAATGACTAGGAGTCTGAAGAGAAAATCTCAGATATACCTGTACCTACTGGAAAATGTACATGTAAAGAACTCACTCGACTCAAATCTGCCTTGCAAACAAGTTTGCTGTAGCATATTAACAAGCTCCTTTCCTTATGTAAAGGCAACTTTTATTGGCAACCAAGTATGTCTTATAATCCTAGTTCTCTGGGAAAAAAAAAGTTAGACAGATAAAAGCACCTCTAGCACTCAACTTACTGTACTTGGAATTGCTGTGTAATTGGAGATTTTTCATAATAGTTTTTCATCTTGTCCTGGTTATTAATGTGACTGTTGGTTTGATTTAGGAGTTGCATGGAAAGAAAATAAAAAGTTAGATGAAGAAAAATAATTTTTCTGTCTTTACGTGTAAGAAAATCGCAAATAACTGATCATTATTAAAGATCCTCTTATAACATGGATCAAAATGATAGTAATTTCCTGTTTTTAGATTTTCTGTAAAGAAAGTTAGAAGTTATTTAGGAAAGCTAGGCATAAAAGCTGCTGCTAAGGTGTCTGAGCAGGCCACCATTTTTGGAGGCTGATAGTGCTTTGGTTGTGCAGGACGACAGTTTCAGAAATCATTTTTGTCTGTCCTACTACTAACATAAACAGTATTTCTGTAAAAAGCAGACTTCCTGGCCTCTTGAAGACACTCAGTGTCTGAGTACCTCAGACAGGTGAAAACGTCACAGATATTCGGTGTAAATTCAAACGGTTCACAGGGAAGCCCAGGCCCCATCCCAGTCTCACAGCCTCAGAACAGGGAATGCCTTTGCTTGCTTGGAAGAGTGACAACCAGCAGCACTGCAGCTGGGGAGGCTTGGGAGGAAACAGAGATGCGGATGACCCACTATTGGTTCCACTCATTTCCTTGGGAGGGGATTTACTATTTTTGCTACTTTAGCTTATGCTCGTTCTCCAAGTGCAGTAAGTTATACAATGAACACTGTTTTATGCCAGTGTAAGCGTATTTACTTTTGGGCTTCTGCCACAGAAACTCCTTTTTAAAAGGAAATCAGATTTCGTGTTTCTGTGCAGGCATACGTTTCTTTTGGCTTAAGCTCATGAAAAATACATACAGTTGCATATTGTCTGTTTAAAAAAATAAGAATAAAGTTCGAAATAAGGTGACTGAAGACAAAATAAAAATCCGAAGAGGAAAATTGTAAGCGAATCCTGTATGTTTCTAAGATGAAATATCTGGGTTGGGAGAAGAAATCTGAGGGACCTGAGCCTCACATATATGAATGCATATGTGTTTTTTCATATTCTCGTTAAGTGGTTTGTTTTGATGTCATCATATATTATTAATTTTATTTTCTTTAAAGGAATCTGGCATGTAAAATGGATGTATATCCATGCCTTAGCTAAAACCGAATTTAAACAGTTTGAATAAGAGCAGTAGCATTAGAAGTTCAAATATTTTTGCATAAGGATTTTGCATAAGGACTGAGGAAATAATTCTAAGAAACTTATTTTGTGTAAAGTATTTCTGAGTTTTATAATTTAATTTCCTAAAATGGTTTTTGTCTAGGGTTTTGTTTGTTGCTTTTTCAAAGAGCTGGCAGAGTAAATGGCAGCTGTAAACCTAGGGGTAGGCTGCAAATTTTTTCTTCCAAAGCCTTCCTTTCATGTTTAGCCAAGTGAAAGACATGGAGTGAAATGTAAACTCCGGCTCCGCGTATGCTCATGGCCTTCTCTCCTGGTGAACAGAGGAGGAGCAGAAGGGGGGCTGAAGCTGCCCAAGGCTGCTAACCGCAATGGCCTGGAAGGCACCAGCCGTGAGCCGCAGCTCCCAGCTTGCTCAGAGGAGGAGTGTGAAGATGGTGCTCGAGGGCCCTTGATACCGTACCCCTGAGAAAGGCGCTCCCCATCACACCGGCTCCTTCTCACTTCATCCTCCCCCTGGGACAGAAGGAAAAGGCATTTGTTTTAGTTCTCTTCCGAGTCGTTTAACCGTTTCTCTTTAATCCCTGCCAGTCTGACTGAGAACTAAGTGTGTGTTTTGTTGAACTTTCTTCTGTTTGAAATTATGGACTGGGACCATTTTTATTTAACATGGGAAACAAGCTTTGCAGAAACTCAACCTATACACTGGGAAAGGAACTTCCTATAAAATATAAACAGATGTTTGTACATTTGAGTGAAGGTTTGTTCGTGGGAGGCTTTGTGATAAACTGCATAAATGCAATATCAAGTTCTAACAATTCAATGGTGACTAATTGATGAGTTTGATCACATTGACGTGATCTGCTGTGCTGGCACTCCTGGTTTGTTTTGGTTTTATTTGTTTTTAAATTTTTTTTTTTCCCCAACTGTATTTTATACACACAGCTAATTTTCAAGTTCTTCCTCAGTATGGGGACATAGAAACTTTCTCCTGGGACAACAGGGTGATTCCTGGGAGAACTCCAGCTCTTCCCTCCGGCGCAACAGAGATGCGTATGTTTTGTAGTTGCCATAATTGCTTGGGGCCCTTTTTCTACCAAGTAATTCTTTGGCTTATAATCACTGAAGGGCTGTAATTTTTTTGGTTTGTTTGTTTGTTATTGGGATGGAAATGGGTAAGCAAGAAGTTTCCTTTCTTGTGTAGAGGTGTGTTTCTTTTTGCTTCCAGCCTGCCTTCTCCCCCTCAGTTCTCTCCCTGCACTTGTCCTTGATACATCTATACTGACTGCTTCCTTCATTCTGCCTGTTTACTCTGTAGAGAGCACATAGGACTAGAAAATACATACGATATTTTTTAATTCTTCTATTGTGGCCATGAATTTCCCCCTCAATCAGCTGGGCCCCACAAATTCTCTAGTTGATGTCTTAGTCTTTTTCCCTATCCAGGTTTGTACAGAGTATGCCAGTGGTGTTTACATTCTGCACTGATGCAGTTAAGTGTGATCATGAAGAAAAATATTGTTTGCTTCAGTCTGAAGATCACCAGTTTTTGTGAAAAATTGCATGGATCCTGCTACTAGAATGAACTGTGATTTTCCTGTATTCATCTGTAAATCATACTCATCTGTACCTATGTATATACATACGGTTTTCCTTTGACTGTTTGGTATAGAAAGAAAATTGTTGAATAAGCTAATCTTTAAGATATTATTTATCCATTCATGAAAATATTAATCTGTTTATAAAATCATACACAAAAATTAAAGATGTCCCAAAAAATTGGATTAGATTGAAAGACAAAATTTTAAGTGTTAAATGTGAAATAAATTATCAAGCACTCTGTCTTCTGACCAGTGAAACAGACTCAAAGTGGTAATTCCTTCTGAGAATTTCCTTGCATTGTGTGTGTACCTCTTGAGATACTGCAAGTGCAACTCCAGTGTATAATCTAAGCTGTTAGAAGACTTGAGAGGAGAGACATACCATGGGGTAGATGTCGTGAATAACATCGCCAACATTGAATTTCATTAAAATGTGCCTTTTCCATAAGGGATAGCATTAAAGATTTGAAATACTGTGCTCTAGTTGACTCTAAATGCTGTCTTTCCTATGGAAAGACTGTCTTAGGCAATGCAGGTTACTGCTGTTCGCATCATTAAGGGGGTGAGCTCCCCTCTAGGTATTTAAAGTACGGGAGAAAATAGAGTTTTGAAGGCAGTGGCCCTAATGCTAGAGTTGTAGAGTTTTATGGTTCACTGTTGCAAAGTGTAGAGGTACAGACTGAGCAACTAAAAAATACTACCTGCAGTGTATATAAGGGAGGATGACACAGTATTATATTGTAATACTTCTGAGTTGCATTCAAGAGCACCACTGAGGCCCTATAGTTTTCAGATTTTATGGAGGAATCAAGTGAAGAAAACCCAAGGATACCCATCTTCAACAGATTTTTTTTTTTTTCCCCCCCAGTAATTTTTTTTTAGCTGTGGTTTTAAATAAATACTTAAATTAAAAGGGTTGTTCCAGGATTAAATATCTCACCTTTAATAAAGTGAGATTTGTTTTTCAAGCTGGAAAACACCTCCCTTAAGTCCTCATCCTTAGCATTCTGTGCCTGTGAAATAAATAAGGTGAGGAAAATAATAAGAAAGTCAGGCAGAAAACATGCCTTAAAGGTCTTAAAGCAAATTGTTATTCTAGTGCTGTATTTTCTTGCAGCATTTTTCTGTCAGATCTCTCAAGTGGTCAGGATACTTTCCAGTTTGTCTGGATTTTTTTAATGTTTAAGCTTAGTGAATTAGTACATGAGAGTTAAAGTATTATGGGTTTTTTGCCTCTCTTGTGTCTAGCAACATTGTAGCATTACTGAAAATCATAATGAAATTTAGGGGGATGTTACGACTGTATAGAACTGAAGGTCTTCCTACATGTTTGGGTAAAATCAGTAGAATCATTACAATAAAATAATTTCATTGTGTATAGTTTCACTTTGCAATTTTATACAGTTTCATTCATAGTCTTCGAAAGAATGTAATACAAATTCTATTTAGTAATACTCATCTAATTCTAGTGATTTTTCTTCTTCTTCTTCTCTAGGGTGTACCTCAGTTACCATGTGCCAAAGCATTGTATAACTACGAGGGAAAAGAACCTGGAGATCTTAAATTCAGTAAAGGAGACATCATCATTTTGCGTCGACAGGTGGATGAAAATTGGTATCATGGAGAAGTCAATGGCATCCATGGCTTTTTTCCTACCAATTTTGTTCAGATTATTAAACCTTTACCTCAACCTCCGCCTCAGTGCAAAGCACTTTATGACTTTGAAGTAAAAGATAAGGAAGCAGATAAAGACTGTTTACCATTTGCAAAGGTAAAAACAGAATTAAATTATTATTTTCTTTTAGTAATTTCATTCACTTGGATAAGAAATAAGAAGACTGTTCTGTAGTCTTATTTGCATTTTTTTTAATGGAGCACCATAAATATGAGAAGTCCAAGTAATTCTGCAGGTATTTCTCCTGTGTTGACTAGTTTTGCCTTCCTTCTCTTCCTAAATTACATATAATTTCTCTGAGGTTTTATTTTTGAGAATGCAGTTTTTCATAATTGCAATAGTAATGTTCTTAATTTATTAGAAATAACCTATGTTATGAATTAAAAGTGTTCTATCATCTAAAGAAACACTCAATTTAAATTGTTGAAGTTGGTACTCTTTTCAGCTTTGCATTAGTAAGCGATATTTTTAGGATCGAGATACTAGACACAAAGTAGTTCTAAACTTTGTCATTCTATAATATTACTAAGTGCCTTTTGGAAAATACACTGTTCTTATATTGTATCTATTGTAATTAATTTTCTGTCTTGCAAGGCACATAGCGATGCAGAGTTTTAACAGGAATCAGAGCTGTTCCTTTTTTTCAGTTTCCGATTCTTTAGTTTATCAAATTGCAGAAATATGTTGCAAGATCACACATGAGCTAACCACTTTTCTAACCTTGCCTCTTAAAAATGAAAAGGATGGCTAAAATTATAAAAAGCAACGACATTAACACAGACAGGCAATCGTTATTACAACACAGAACAGCAATGCTGTTGACGATGATTGGCATTAACTTGCATATTTTGACTAGCTTGTTGGCAAACTGTGGGGTTTTTGTTTTTTTTTTTAATCTGCAGTCCCACTTGAGTAATCATATATGTTTCCAAATATTTTAACTTGCATATGAAACAATTACATATCTTGGTATAAGCGAGAGCAATGTTTAATGTGCACGTAAATCTTTTTTTTTATGTAACATTCTCAAAACCAAATCTAATCCAAATGCTCCATGTGGACGTGAAAGAAATCATATCACTTACCAGTGTTCTTAAGTACTTAAGTAGAAAAGCAACATCTAGTGAAGGTTAGCTAATGAGTCAGTTGAGAAGGGAAAAGACTGCAGTTCTGCTGATTAATGCCAAGGACTTAAAAGGGGGGCTGGTGAATACCATGGACTGGACGGCAGGAAGTCTGGCACTACGGACAAAGTCAGATGGCTGAGATTAGCTGTGGACAGTTAGCTGAACTCTGACAAAATAGGAAAAGGAACAGCTGGAACCGACTTCAGCCCCAAAAGCGGGATGTTCCTGTTACAGAGTGCCTTCTCGGTTCTTGTACATGTATTGCCTTCTCTGATTACCTGTGCGTTATGGAGGGAAATTAAATAGAAGTTTAATTAGAGCTGGGAGACATAATCACTGCATGTTCACACAGGATGATGTTCTGACTGTAATTCGCCGTGTGGATGAAAACTGGGCAGAAGGAATGCTGGCTGACAAGATAGGAATATTTCCAATTTCATATGTTGAGGTGAGTAGTTGGGCCCTCAGTAAGGTTGTGCCCACTGTGTATTTCATTTTCTAAGAGGAAGAATAATCAGTAATGAAAAATAATCGGAACTAAAATAACCTGAGATATGAATAGTCTGAGACCTAAAATAATCTAAGTTCTGTGTGCTTAGCTTGGGAAAGTTAATTACCTCAGCAGTTGAACCAGTGATTTTTAGTTAGCTATTTGATACCTGTTTTCATTGAATTAAAATGGAATGAAAGTACTTGGAGGCAGTCACTGTGTTTTCTTGTTAATACTGGAGTCATGCAGTCAATCACAAACCACACTTAACCGCAAAATGAAAGCAATCAGTAGGTCAGAGAAATAGTAAGCTTAAGCTTTACACTGTCCCTAATACCTGCCTCTCAAAACCAAATTAGCACAACTAGAAAGTCAGAGAATATAGGCTGTTAAGCAGGTAAAGCATTGACTTTTAAATCCAAAAGACCCTTACATAAAATCCTCTGTACCTTCCTGCATTTCTCATGTGTGATATGACAATTTACAGTGCGAGGGAGCAGTTGAAAAAGTTTCCCCAACCTTTTAAGGTTTAAGAGTTGAAAGCTGTGTCTTCTGTATAGAAAGACGTAGGTGATTAAGAACAGTGTGTACAGCTGCAACAATGATTATTAAAATTTGCATTACAGAAACATATAGAGGTTTGGAACAGTGTTTGTCTTTTTCTGATAGGTATGCTATGGATACTTGGTAAGATACAGAAGAGATTTTATTTAAATAAATGAGGCAGAACGATGAAAGAAAGAAAGTATTTTCCTATTACCTGTGGGATGAGAAATGTGTACCTCAGGTCACAGAAGAAATGTGTAACCATACTAAGAATCAAGTCAGGTTTTATTAGTTCAACTTCTGAATGCCCTGATGTGATGGGAACTTTTTAAAAAATGATTGTGTTCAACCAACACAGACTTCATTTTCTTTTCAAAAGGGAAAATATGTATATTTATTTTTATAGGTTGATGTAAGAATCTGTATATCTGGGGATAGAAATTTTCACATGACTGAAAAAAAACCAGCAAAACCAGAAGGGTTTCAGCCTGCTTAGTGCAATTCTGGCTTCAGTTTTAGACGTTTTTAAAAGCCAGTTTAAGAAGTTCTTGCCCCTGGCTATTCATTCCTAGCTCCTTGCAATTAACTGCCCCTTCAGTTCAGCCAGTAAAGGTTTTTGTGGTGCTTTTTATAACTAAATCACTTAGCCAAGCTGGAAAAAGTCCTTTCCTAGGGCTGCCGCTTGGGTTAACTATTTAGCTAACAACTCCATTTCCATCTCTACAAAAGTTTGCGAAATTGAGATATACTCTTGAAAAAAATTATGTAAAAATGATACTCAGTCACAAAATGTATTTCACTGTTGATGTTTTCAGACAAATTCCATCAACTGAGAAAATGTATCTTCAATTAATGCTTTTAGAACAGGCACAAGCGTTTGTGTACATACTTGCAAATCCCCGCTAAAATGATATGGGAAATCTAGAATGATAAGTAATACCCAGAGATACTTCAGGTCAGATAGGTGGGGTTTTTTCAGTATATACTAAACCAAAACACATGCTGTGGTGAAGATCAGTGAGATATGCAGAAAACTATGAATTTGAATTTTGAAATACCTGTTTTCTGAGATTATATAACTGTTGTCCTGGGACAGTTGATACAAACAAGTGTATCAAACCATTCTTACGTATGTTATTATTAAAGACACCGAAGATGAGAAGTAATTAATATTTTTGAGGGGTTTTTCAATACAATACTTTTAGTTATATTTCCCAATCCTGTAATCGTTGCCTATTTTTGTCTTAATGACAGACATATCTTTGCCTTGTGTATGTTAGTCCGTATCCTTTTTTTTCTTTCTTTAAAAAATATGAATTAGTAGCTACATTTACTGGAGATTTTCTGAAGTCGTTAACTTTAAAATGAGTGTAGTATGTGATGTTTCTTCTGTAGTATAGGTCTGATACTTCCCATGTTTCTTGTATGATGAGGTCACAGGATAAACTTCAGATATGTTGAAGTCCATGAGAAACTCTGATTATATTTCAGGACAACTTTTTACCTGGAGGAACATTTTGTGATTCACTGATTGCTAGTCTGCTCTATTCTTTTATATTGCTTTCACTTACTAAATTTGTGGTAATAATAAAAGCTAAGACTGAAAACATTTTGAGAGGAATTTTAATAGTGATTCCATTAAAAGTATAGTTTGTTAACTGACTCACAAAACATTACACCTTTATCTGTAGACACATAGCACTGTGAAATAATCACTTCTATCTGCAAATGAAAGATAAATAATGCAAAACATTGCAAAAAATGAAATTCTACTTTCTAAGAAGTGCTAAACACAAACAAACCCTCTAGTTTTACTAGAGTAAGACCTGATTAACATATCTAAATTACTAGACTTTTGACTGATGGAATTTCTACGTGCTTGCATTAAAAGCAGGTCAGCCAGGTTCTTGCACAGTGACGAAATAAAATGCAGTGAGTCTAGAAACTGTACGATTAAGTTCATAACACTTATGTTTATCTCTGTTCCAAAAAGAAAGATTAATCAGAACTAAACAGATAGTATTAGAATTTTTCTATGTGGAGTATATTTCTGGGTACAATGTACATTTCTTAGAAAGACCTCAAATTTGACATTTTGATGTGGTTTAACACTTAGTAAGCACACTCCAAATCTAAAAAGTATTTACATTTTTACAAGTTATTCAGCACTCATACGGAACAGCTAGAAAAATAGATTGTTAATTTTGAGTAGAAAATTATAGTCTAATCCCCACTGTATTTGAATGTGATAATCTCATTGTTATTCCAGTGACAACTTCTGAGCATCATAGTTTTGATTAATTTCCCTAACAAAAACTGCAATACAGAACTATTTCATTTGTTTCAAAACTTAATATAAACGCAGCTTTGCTCATGATTGTGATCTGTTCAAGATTTGCGAAATGATTCTTCCACTGGTTTGGACAAAATATATTTGTTCTGAAACTTTAATTGCAAAGCTGAATTTAGGCCAGTCCTCCAGAGTGGTGGTTAGTAAAAATAATAATGTCAAATAAGGACAACATTTACCTTAGTTCTGCTTACACTTCACTTGTTGTCTAGAAGTCGGAATTTGACTAATAATATGTTGGTGATGTGGAAAAATAACTCCTTGACATATGGTGATGTAGTAAAATTGCATAAATAAAAATTTTGGATGAATGTGAATAGAAAGATTGTTTGAGGGAGAAGATAGTGTTCTCACTTAATCTCAGAAAGTGATGATATGTGGGAATAGATACAAGGGTATTTGTTGCAGAAAGGAATGCTGTATTGAAACACTTCATAGCATGAGTGGGATGCATTCCCATGATGACCTTGAATGGTTGCTAGCCATTTCATTGGAGAATGCATGCAAGTTCTTCGTTTCTCTTCTCAAAGAAGAGGTAAACTGCACTCCGCAAAATATTCTGCAACTATTGCTGTCCTCAGGCTACTTCTAAGAAAAGGCCAGTAATTGGTTCACTTAGATGTTTAGGTTCATGCAAGTGTCCTGTGCTTGCTTCTCTACATAAGAAAGCTCAGTATGTTGGTTATATTTGAATCAGTCTTGAACGAATTCCATGAGCAAGCCTTAACTTTTCTTTAATAGGTAGTTCATTATATAGAATAAGCAGATTCTGCATGTATTAATAGCTTCAGGAGGTAAACAAACATAATTAAGTGTAACAGGTACCTCAGGGTGCTTTTAACAGAGTGGCTCCTGGTTTTGTTTTTGTTTTTTATTCCTAAGGGTGATCCCTTAACTTTTCCCATTAGGTGGTTCTTGTTCTAGAAATGAGTACTGCTTTTCTTTCTCTGATCTGTGTAATTTGTGAACAGGCTCTTTGCTAAATAAGGGAGTAGATTAGTAAGAATAGAAGTGATTGCAGCCATTGTATAAGACAATATGGAAGACAGATTCTCAGGAGGGACATGAAAAATTTCATTTAGAGTTGGAAAGAATAAAATGTGCAAAATACATAAAATGATTAATCTTTGAAAAGCCTGTGTGTTCTTCCATGATGAAGGATAGGGTTCTGACAGGATGAGTTGCAGAGTAGGCTTTTTTGGTCTTATTTTCTACTTGTTTTGTATCCTTCAGCCTCATTATCAGTGTTCTGTGATAAAATAACATTGTTTTCATGAGTCTGTTAAAAGTATGTTTGCTCTAAATTTAAAATTCAATAAATAAAAAAAAATTATCAAAATAAAGGGCTTGCAAGTTAATTGGAGAAAAATGTATGGTTATGTCTTCCGTACTATACTATAAGTGGTATAAAATTATTTTGTCCATATGATCCATGTCCAGTATTAGCAGGAAGGAAAATCTAGCATCCACCTTTTTCTTAGGAATGTTTACTACTGTGACATTGTCTTCTCCTATCCTTCCTGTTCTCTTCAGCTGCCTTCTAAAGGACCAACAATAAGAACATTTAGGAAAAAATTCTACATTCTCATCTTCATATCCTTTTTCAAATCCCCCGTTATGCCCCTGTTCCACTGCAGTATGTTCTAGGTAGTTCTTCCTCTTCAAGCATTTCATAATTTTAATTTTCCTGCTGTTACATCCTAGTAGGTTATGTCAAGTCCTCATTTTTCCAGTAGTTCGACTTTTGAACTTTGTCTGTTTCTTCTATATATGCATGGAGTGTCCTTCCAGATCTCATCTTTCAAATACCTTTTCTGTATTAAAAAAATACATACTCTTTATTCTTTTGTACCACTTAATATGTATCTACTTGTCCTCAGAGATACGAAAGAGCTCAGGGTATAAGCTGTTGTCATTTGTGGGAGCTGCATTTAAATCAGTGTTGATGCTATCATAATTAATGATGTGTTATTTGTCTAGTAAAGTTTTGATGGGGTAAAATACTGCTTTAAAACTCTTCATGAGCATAGTAGGTGTCTTAAGACTTGTGGAAAAATGGGTAAAATAAATAGAAATAATATGCTGAAGAACAGAAATAGTACTTCCACAGTAACTAATTTCATTCTTTCATCCTGATGTTCTTCAGAAAAGATTTTTTCCTTCTTCATAATTGGCTACACTTATCCAAGTAACAGTATTCATATTTAGTGGTACATATTAACATTAGTTAACTTGTTCAGAAAACTAGTGTTGATGTTACGTCAACTCATGAATAAATGAGAGTTCTGACATTATTATTTCCAATAGCGCTAAAATATAAATAGGATTTTCTGGAAATAAAGGTTTTGTGAAAAATGTAAGGTTTTTTGGTTGGTTGGGGTTTTCCCCTCTTTTACATACCTTACATTTCATTGTAAGAAGAAAATACATGGGATTCCATATTTCTTCATTGGAAGGATTTGTTTGCATTTAATATAATATTGTTGTAACAAATCAACAAATAGAAAATTTCATTGTGAACAAAAATTCATTAGATAAGCTTAAGAAAAGAAAAATCCATTTGAGGGTTCTTAGGCACAGAGATGCTGCCTCTGCATTAGAAAATTCAGAAGCTAAGAAGGTATTTCCACATATTTGCCAATATATATATTTCTTTTCTCCTTCTACTGTCTTAAGCTTGTATAGCTGACTTCTTGTCAGGCAGTATACTGATACAGCTAGATCTTTAGTCTGTCCTACTATGTTCTTAAATCTGCATTTAGGAAGACTGGTTTTTACTACTGGTAGTGATTCTGTGAAAGATATGTGCATAAATACCAAGGGATACTAGGAGGAATGTCTTCAAGAGCCCACATGCAAAGGTGTGGGCTTATGTCGTACTTGGAAACAAAACAAAAAGGGCTTAAAATGAAATGAACATTCAAGAAGTTTTGTAATACAGATTTTTATATTATGAGGTCAAAGGGGACTGCTGTGATTTAGTCTGACTTCTGGATAACACAGGCAGTAGATACTGCTGAATTAATCCAGTCTAGTCCATAGTCTGGACTAGAGCATAATGTTCTGTCTTGATTGAAATTTTACCTCTGACGGATAGTCCGCACCAACCCAACAGTAAGTGTGTTGAGTTTGTAGTGAAAGACTTGTCTCTCTGTAGTGACTGATTTGTAGAGTAGGTCAGTATGTCACAGTTTTAAGTTGCATGGTTTAAATTCTATTTTATTATGAATAAAAGCAAAACAGATATTTTGTTATATTCAGGTGATAGTTATAATTAAAAAAATACTAATGTGTGACTATCTTCTCTAGTTTAACACAGCAGCCAAACAGCTGATAGAGTTGGATAAGCCCTCAGGTTCTGCTGTTGACTCTGGAGAAGGTACCTCTGGGGCAGCCCACAACAATTCAACCCAAAAGCACACCGATACTAAGAAAAACACCAAAAAACGGCACTCTTTTACTTCCCTCACTATGTCCAACAAGTCTTCACAGTCTTCTCAGAATCGCCACTCAATGGAAATTAGTCCTCCTGTCCTCATCAGCTCCAGCAACCCAACTGCAGCAGCCCGCATAAGTGAGCTGACGGGTCTTTCCTGTAGTGCCCCTTCTCAGGTAATTTACATGAAATCAGATATAAATAATGTGTATATTTTTTTAAGTAACTGTAAAGGCTTCTGATCTTGTCAGATTACGTACTTCAAATTATTAATTATATATAATTAACATAAACTTCATGAAAGCATATGTTAATCTTCCAACATGAGAGCATTTAAAAGGAAAACATTTTACAACACTTCTTACACAATGATAGCAAATATTTTTGATCTTGTAAGCTAATTTTTTTTACAGTTGTTAATTTCTTAAGTGCCACAAAGATTTTTATTAATCTGTGGAAACTAGAAACTGGAGTGATTTAATTTCTTGTATTTTTTCTAAATTGACTATAATATTGGATATTAATAAAGTACATGTAAGTAAAAGGTAAATTCAACTTGAAAATTACATTAATTCCAGAAATGTACCATATTAATCTGATTGTGATAAGTAGAAATATTTACCTGGCTTTATTTATTTATTAATCTCCTGTTTCTTCAGGCTTTTAGTTACAAAGCTACACTACTTTGTGAACAACTGTCTGTTTCACATAGAGGTTACATTTTGGGAGAAGAGATAGTAATGGAGACTAAGAAGTGTTGGTGTCATTTTACATGAGCTAGTAAATATGTTTTATTTGCACGTCTTTGGGATCTGACAGCTTTTTATGGAAAAAAACATTGGTAAAAGTGTGTTTCACTTTGCTAGTTCAATATATCTCCAAAGTTTCTGAAACGTCAGGGAAAAAAGAGTGAGCAATGTGATCCGATAGTGTTTGTACGTGTATCTAACAAAAAATTAGTTCTAGTCTAAAGTTACAGATAGTAGAGTACTGGTGATTTTGACCATGAAGCTTACAGCTGTGTCAAAACCAGCTCTTACTAAACTACTCAGAACTGACCCTGATGTTGGTTTTATGTTGTTTTTTTTTTCTTTGACAGGTTCATATTGGTACTACAGGGCTAATTGTGACTCCACCGCCTAGCAGCCCAGTCTCAACAGGGCCTTCATTTACCTTTCCATCAGAAGTTACCTACCAAGCTGCTCTTGGTGTAAGTACAGTTTAAGAAAACTCAGCCTTCCCATTTATCCTTGGTCTACACAGTCATTTTTTTTCTCGAGTTCTGATACACTGATTTGAAATGATGATATTACGGTGATTGTCTATGTGATAGACAATGGTATAAATTGAACTATAGCAAAAGCATTATTGATAAAATAATGTTTGCATCCTGTCATGCATATCCATTCCTCCAGCTTTGCTCTGTCATTTCTCTGTATTAATCACAAGAACACTGAACTTCCTTCCAGAACAGTGTTTCTTTTCAGCATGAGTAGGAAAGATGATATGCTGGGGGACAGGTTAGGGGAAACAAGCAAGATCTTACAAAAAAATATCAACTTGAGACCACAGCTGCCAGATATTTCTGTCTTACTTAACTCAATATTATACAGGTTCTCTGAAATAAGTTTCAAAACTCTGCTTTCTCCTAATTAAATAAGATAATTTTAGTTTTGTGTATGCCTGTAGCAGATAAAGAACATATCTAGCATGCCTAAGTTAGGTTCTTGGAGATCAATATGAAAAACTGTTGCAAATGGCATCTTATAAAGGAAGGAATACATTGCAATGCTGTTTCCTTTGGACAAAGAAAATAACATTGTCTTCAAAAAGTGCAGGATTTCATTCCAAAACCAACGGAAATTCTTAATTTGGCTATGCTTGTGGTGGAGAAGCTCTGGAATGTCCCATATCATACCACACTTACCGGAGCCTGACCTTAACTGCAGTAAAGATTGTGGATACAGTTTTCAGAGATCTTCAAGGGAACTTAATAAGCTTTTATTTTGATCATAGGAATTATCAAAATTTAATTCTTGTTTCAAGTCCAAAAATAGTGCCACTAACCTTTGGGGGGGGGGGGGGGGGCACAGTTGAATAATAAATCTCCACTTAATTTGAAAAAAAACCCAACAAAACCAACCAAACAAACCAAACAAAAAACCCCAAGGCTTGATCTTGTTTAGGTGTCTAATTATCCTTGCAGTCTTTAGAGCAAGTAGAACATGATGAATAGCGTTGCTGCTAAATGTGTCTGGTTTTGTTTTCAACTTTGGGCACTTGAATTATTTTACACATTTGTCTGCAAAATCAAAGGCAGAATTGTCTGTCTTCTATTATCAACTCTTTGTTGTTTAAGTAAATGCTTAGGCGTGGCTTGGTTGCAGCTGAGAGGTTGCATTTTGACAGCTTTCTTTGGGACTCTAAGTTGTGTTTTTCAGTCCTTAATATTATGATGCTGTTATTTTCTGAATTATCTCTAGAACTTCCTTCTGGCGTGGTAAGCACATGGTAAGTGCATTCCGGAACTGGATACAGTACTGCATGGTCTTTTTCAGTGATGGAAATATTGATAGTATGACCCTTTTACTTTTATTCTGTTAGTCTGATGTTTATATCTTGAGAATTTGCATATATATTCATTTGGCCTGAGTATAGCACAAAGTTCATGTTCAGCTAAATGTCCACCATGATCCCACAAATTTTCATTGTCATTAGTGATGTAGTAATTGCTCTCATACAAGTAAATGTATTTCACAGTCTTTGTTCCTCAGACAGATGACCTTATTATTGACAATTATACAGACAGTGTGCTTTTGCCCTGCCTTACTGAGTAATGCAGATTGTGCTGTAGCAATGCTGTGTCCTTTTATTGTTAACGACTCGGTCAATCTGTGGATCATCTGTGCAATCCTACCGTTAAATGTATGCTAATCTGGAACCAATTAATAATCTCCTTATATTTAGATTAATATTTTAATGTCACAGAGCAGTTAAGGTTGGAAGGGACCTCTGGAGGTCATCTAGTCTAACCTGTCTGTTCAAGCAGGGCCATGTAGAGCCAGTTGCCCAGGGTGATATCTAGATAGCTTTTGAATATGTCCAAGGATGGAGACTTCGCAACCTCTCTGGGCAACCTGTGCCAGTGTTCAGTCACCCTCACAGTGAAAAAATGTTTCCTGATATTCAGACTGAACTTCCTGTGTTTCAGTTTGTGTTTCACTGGGCACCACTGAAAAGGGCATGGCTCTGTCATCTTTGTACCTTCCCTTCAGGTACTTAGATACATTGATGAGATCCCCCTGAGCCTTCTCTAGGCTGAACAGTCCCAGCTCTCTCAGCCTTTCCCTGTTAGGAGAGATGCTCCAGTCTCTTAATTATCTTAGTGGCCCTTCACTGGACTCTCCAGGATGTCCATGTTTCTCTTGTACTGGGGAGCCCAGAATTGGACACAGTACTCCATGTTTGGCCTCATCAGTGCTGAGGAGAGAGGAAGGATTACCTCCCTTGACCTGCTGGCAAGACTCCTCCTAATGAAGCCCAGGACACCATTATCCTTCTTTGCCACAAGGGCACGTTGTTGGCTCTTCTTCACTTGGTGTCCACCAGGAAGGACCCCCAGGTCGTTTTTTTGTATATGAGTTGTACATCTTAATACTAGAAACAATTAGCTGCTTATATACCAATCCATGTTATCTTTTATACTACTTTCATCCTGTCCTTCAGAAAATACCTGTGAGAATTGAGCAAACAAAAACAGTTTTGGTATAATTTGTGCTGTTTGGCAGAATACAAGTCTAGCAAACATTGAGAAATTGCAGAAATGCTGCAAACATTGAGAAATTGATTTGATTTGTGGCTGAGATACATTTTGGAGAGGATGGGGTAGGCAGGATTCAAAGCATAATTTAAAAAGTCCTGTCAGAAGTTGCCTTTTTTTTTCCCCTCTCAGTAACTAACACTTTTGTTTGTTATTAAGAATCAGTAGTTCTTTCTTCAATGCCAACAAAGAAAAATACTTTATTTTGGTGCTGGTGCAAAGTCATTAAACCACCTTGGGTGCTTTAGTTTCTAGTTTGTTCAAAAGCGATCTCACCATTGGGTACCCACAGCAATTAAATTACAGTGCTAAATGCAGCATGGAGTGAAACTCTTGCCACATGATTGTCCTGTATCCTGGAGTGCTACTTTCTCTTTGTGATAACCATGTTCTTAGTTATGTTTCCAATTAGGCATGTAATTCCCATTGAGAATCTGAATTATTCTCTGCCACCCTCTTTAAAAGTCAATAACCTTCCGTACATAATGTTCTGTTTCTTCTTGACTTGTTTTCAGCATGACTAAAATACAAGTTGGTAGCTCAGGCTACAGTCAGGTTATTTCTGTGTTCTTTTACTATAGATGATATTAGATGATGATGTGGTTTGTAGTCACAGACTGTGAAGCGTGTCTTTTATGTCCCCTTTTCCTCTTGCTTCATAAACTCTTGTTTTAATTTTAGAAATGTGCAAAATGATTCTGACAGGTCAAGAGAGAAAGTGATGTTGTTTCTCTAGATGGTTCCCTTCTGGAAATACCCTCCCTGACATTCTGAGCATTAATTTTAAGCTATGGAACAATTGCCGTTGTATGTTCTAATACATCAGAAGTGGTTAGCTTGAGTCCTTTTGCTTTTGTATTTTTTGCTTTTGTAAGTATAAATTCCTGCATTTCTCTAAGCTTCTCCCTTTAGCTTTTTCTTCATTTCTTCATACTAAGCAAGTAACAAGGGAGTTGGATTGGAACAGGGAGAGTTTCTCTTTAGCATGAAGATGGTTTAATTGGATCTTCTTCTTGTCAATTGTTTTGGTGTTTATAATACTATTTAAAGTAATTGATTGTTCTTTCAGAGCAACCATTTATACAACTTCTTTTACTTCATGCCAAACTCAGATTAAGGGAGAAAGAAGAAATCAGAGAGGATGAGCATGATTCCCCATGAGTAAAGAAGAGAAGGTTATATTCCTTTACAGTAATCCTGAATTTATGCATCTTTGCTATGTTTATCTGTCCTGAATCTAGAAGCAGAGAAAAGCTAGTGTCTTCTCTTATCTTCTGTAAGAAAGGTGGCTTTTTTATTGTTAAGAGGAGGCATATTGAGCTGTCTTGTTGGGTAGCAAGTTTCTCTAAGATGGTTGAGATTAATTACTAGCCCAAAGGAGCCTGTGAGTCTTTTCTCTGTGTACATGTGTAGGATCACATCTTAGTTTGTTACGTTGTTATTTTGGGAGGTATTATGGTACTTCAAAAAATGCCAATTGTATTAATTTTACTTTGTCCATAATAATCTTTTGTAGATGCTATTTGGTACCAAACATTGTATGAAGTAATTAATTTACAAATTTGCAGCCAAAATTGACACAAATAAGACTGAGGAAGGAGAGTGCTTTTGTCAAGTGACCATATACACTATCTGCTGCTTGTATCACTTCAGCAAATTTTAATTTACATTCAGAAAACCTGTGATAATTTATTTAAAAGTTTTATTTTACAGCAGCAGTTCTTTAGCCTGGTTCTTTAGCCAGCAGCAATAATTCTTGTTTTGTGTTTTGAGGTTTGATTCTTTGAAATTGAAGAAGCTATGAACTGAGACAAACTTTCACAGCTGAGACTTTTGACTGTGATATTATCACTTACACTGTTCTCTGGGACTTCAAACCATGACTTTGCCCTTAATGGGGGCATTAATTGGTCTGCTTTTCTTGGCCACTGGCATTTTTGAACCTTGTAGGTGCTTAGTGTATTTGAAGTGCTTTATAAAATATAAATAGCAGATGTCAAGTTCAATAGTTGTTGGGTGAAAATATGCACGTACAATTATGTAAGGCTCATTTACTTGGGAGGAAATTCTTGGATGTGATTTATACGGTAGTTATCTAATGGAGGAGATCTAGTTGCCATAGATTTTGCTGAAAAAACTCTTAAAGGAAGTATGTGATTTGAACCATGATATGGGAAAAACAGAGACAAAATATACCACAGCAAAGTTAGAGTTACATTCAAAAGCAGCAGCAGAAAAACAGAACATAGCAACAACAGATAACTTACCTTCCTTTCATTCTGCCTTTACAGTCTCTTGAAAAGTTAAAGTATTTTGGACTGCAGTCGACCTAGATATCCATATTGCTGCTTCTGCAGATTGAATATGTTGTTTTTGAAATGGTGTCTTGGTATGTGCACTTAACTAGCAGAAATAGGCAGTCTATATTTCGATGGTTTACGTTCAGTTACATGCTGAAGATTTCAAAAGTTAAAAAATGCCTGTTTTTTCTGGTCCTGTTCTCTTGCCCACACATAAAAAAAAATTGCCCATCTATGTTAAAGTATATAAGGTAGTCTGAATTATTATTAATGAGGCATGATCTGTGAGGGTTATAGTCTACTGATGACATTTAGTTCTCTTTTATGTAGTTCCAGCTGATTCCATAGTGCAAGTAAGTCAGGAGGAGGTTTAAATAGGAACTGTCTGAGTTTTAACAAATAAAAATTCAAATCAACTTTTGTTGGGAAAAGGAACCAGCTGAAAGAAACGATGAGGTTTTGTATGAGAGGCATCTTCTTGATAACATATATTTATAGTTTAGGAATTTTGTTAAACATGAGCCTTAATTTGTTAGCCCTCAGGGGATTTTGCAAGTCTCATATTTTTTCCTAGACCTTGTGGGAGTGAAGACAGTTAATGGATGTTTTTTTCCACTGCTGTGCCTTTTGGTATTCTTTGGGTGAGCTGATTATGGATCTTCAGTTGACTGATATGGGAATGCAGCCTAATTATATTTAAACTTAGTAATATGTATGAGTTTCTAGAGCATGAGTATAGGTAGTATTTGAAGTTTTTACATAAAGTATCAAATTATGTAATGTTTCATCTTTGAATTAAAAAAAATAGTTTATCGCTTATTTGCTGGTTTATATGCTTTAAAGTACACTTGTTGTCTGAAAAGTAGTTGCAGAAACTTTAAATTCTTCCCCCTCAACTACCTAAAATAAAAATACTCTTAACTATTTTGATAAGCATATTTTATTAAATCGCCTGGGGTTTGCATATATTCTTTCACAGAATGTTGAATATGGGAACCATCAAAACTAGCTTGTGCTCTGGAGGTAGGTATGTTTCTCAATAGCTAGAAAAATGGTTACCTGCCAGAAAACTTCTTGAAAACTTGGCTAGAGCATTTGGATCTATTTTATCAAGCCGTAGCCGTGCAAGCTGAGGAGCTTTAGTCCTCTAAAGCCTATCAAGTAGTTTATTTAGATTTCTAAGTACTTGCCAAGTCTTTAGGAGTTTAATTGGGCTGTGGCTCACTGCAGGTTTTATTACCATAGTAATAGACACGAGGAGGGGAGCAGAACCTGAATAAAGCAGAATAAAATAGACCTGGGAAGGTGCCCTTATTGCAGCTAAAAATTCAATGTATATTGTGTGTTCAAATGAATAAAATACAGCACGCAGAATTTATATCTTCAGAGATGCAGGAAGTGTGACAACCTTGATATCGTGCATGAATAGGTTTAATTTTAAAGATTTCCAGCTAATCATCTCCTAATGTGGATTTACAGCTTCTACCATGTATAAAGGAATCTAGATGCCTAAAAGAAGATTTGAATTTACATTCTATAGACAGGTTGCCTAAAAGTTAGATGCTCACGTTCAGCTTGGATTCAGCTAAGACATTTGTTGAAGCTGACTGGGAGGGGAAATAACTTCTGCTGTAAAGCAACTGAAAGAGAAATGTTGGTATTCCAGTATGAATTATCAAGATATTTAAAAAATATTGTTGGATGGATGGGATTCTAGAAAGTGAAGCAAATGCAATTGCCGTTCTTGTCAATAACTCAACTATTAGTATCAAAGCTCACAATGATGTTTCTCCAGCAGGTCATGTTTGCTTTGTGTTGGGTACAGGAGGCCTATTTGGTCTTAAGAAATTATTAATATACAATCAGAAAAAAAGCTTTAAATAAAATAGGAATATTTCACAATATACCATGCAATTTCTATTGTAACTAAGCATAAGAATTTTGACTGAAAAACTGTAAGAGTTAATCAGTTTTCTCTAGATTTGAAAGCTTTTAATCATGCAGTTCTTTATTGTGTCTTGACAGCGTAAGACTAGTTCAGAGAGCTGTCTTTTTATGAACACTTTTACCAAATGCAGCAAGGTAATAATCACAGTGTAGAACTAAAACTTATTTTCCTTATAGGTTTTTGTTTAGAAAAACAAAAAAACGCCCTTTAGAAGTAGGTTGTTGGAGGGGAATTAAAATGACTTTCAATTATATTTTCCAAACTGATAATGTAATGCGGTGCATTTATATGCTGATGTACTGGAAGAGTCAGGCAGCACTTCAGGACATTTTGTTAATTTATATTTTTGTTATGTGGTTTTTAAACCTGAAGTGGCGTGGTAAGGATTGCGTTAAGTCAAAGATCATGTTTGAAATGAATTCAGTTTTACATTTTCAAATGTTGGAGGTTTTTTATTACTCTTTTGTGTGTGTTGTAACACAATTATTTTTGGAAGGGAGGAAGGAAAAGTTCTCCTTTTGTGAGAGACTTTTCCCAGGAGTGTCAGTACACAAGGTCCAAAAGAATTGTCTGAGGCTTTACAGAGCAGAAGGTAACAATTGCTCCATTGAGTCTCAAAAGGCATAGAAGCCTGTAGGCAGGACCCCCATTACAATCTGCCTGTAAAGGAACTGTGCCTTTTTACTGGGGTGCTTGTTAAAGATTACCAATCTTGATTAATACTGAGTTTCAAAAGCTAACTCTTTAAACTAGAAGAATAGGAGAAAGTGGTAACAATAGCTTAGTGACTATGGTCTCATGTTGTGCTCGCTTTTGTAACCCATACATCAAAAGAAAATTTCCCCCAGAAGGGGTGGGTTTGGATGCACTGCTGCTGAATTGTATATTATGTTTCAGCTTTAGGGTACAAAACAATCATGTTTTGAAGTACAGTCAGCAGTAGGATGCAAAATCTACCTCCTGGAAGGCTTCTGAATTTTTGTCGAGTCCTATCCTAAAGATGTTATAATTAGAAACAATGCTTTCTGTTTCTCCTGTGCTGAGAAATTGCTTGTCATTTGCTTAATTAGCTGCCAAGACGTCAAGATTTTAAACTGGAAAAAGAGAAATACAGACAAACCTAACTCTCCAGTTATATAGTACCAGTAGATAAAGGAATATTGAATTTTTTTTCCCCATTTCCTTAGAATGTCATACTTTTTTTTTTTTGCAGCCGATTCAACTCATCAAACAATATTGATCATCTGTTGCTTTTTTTTTTTGTTCTCATAAAATCAGAATATGAATCCCCCACTTCCGCCACCACCTCTCTTGTCTGCTGCAATCATTGCATCGGCCTCTTCTGGACCTCAGTCTACAGGTGTAATACAAAGGCCTACATCAGGATCAACTGACCAGTTAGCACATTTACGACCACAAACTCGTCCAAGTGTGTAAGTAAAACTGAAACTTCTTGCCAGTCAGAAACATGGAACAAGATCAGTAACTTCACATGCACTTATATCATGCCAGCTGGCTATGTTCTGCTAGAATTCCCAGAAAGCCAAGCATACAACTCAGAACAAAGGCAACAAAATGTACATAAAGGTGATATCCCCAAACAGCCTTCATATTGAGGGTTATTTATGTCTTAGGTAAATATAACCAGTTGTTGTGTATGGAAAGGACTCACTTCAAAAATACAAAGTATTTGTCATATGGAAGATGAATGAATCCTTGTGTAACTCGCAAGTGGCAAACTCTGGAGTGAATTTATTCAATGTTTTCTGTTATGTATGGAATGAAAAGGCTATTCTCATGTGGAATAACTTACGCTAAAACACAGAAAGTGCTGTATTGCATTTAGACTGTTATATTAGCATGTCATTGTCAGACTGCTTGTGTAAGTTGCGATTGAAATTTGACTAAAGATTCTACAGTTCAGTTAATTAGTGGGTGGCAATTTGGAATGAAGGCAGAAAGCTGCTAGTTAGGATTCTGTCTTCACGCTTGTAATACAAGCAAATGTGCGTCATCCTTCTGGGTGAAAATATTTTGTATATTAACATGTGTTGCTGACAACGTCTTTCTTCTTGGAAACTTCTTTGTGTGCAGCTTGAAGAATAAGAATGATAAAAGAAAAAATAAAATTCAGGAGTGGCTGAACTATTTCATAGGACATGTTTGAATAATGCACGGACTGCTTTTGTTCTGTGTCTTTATTTTTATCTTCCCACCAGGTTTCCTCCCTCTCCAAAAGAGCACCCTTCTTGTATAGCAGGTGCATCTGCATTTGGGCTGTTTCTTTGTTGTCAAGCATTTTAACACTGCTTCTTATAGATTATTGTGCTTAGCGTAGTTAATCAAGTTCCCATCTCATTTATTCCCATCTTCCATCTTCAAAGGGTTGCTCTACATGAGGATATTAATGAAATTTCGAATGATTTAACTAAAAGGGAAGTTAATGAACACCAATTAAAGCACATCAGTTGATTGCCCATGAGCTTCAGTATGTGGCTTTGTACATCACCCCTAAATAATGTACCAGTGAAGCCTTTTGTTGCCAGTGTGTTATATGTTGCCTTTAAAGCATGTTTTGGACTTCCTTTACCAGGTACCTATATTGCCTTTAAAGCATTTTTGCAGATAACGCAAAGTTTCCTGCGTGGACAACAAGGAACAAAAATATAATGCGAAAAGGAGAAGCACACAGTTAATGCTATCATTACTGTGTACAAGTGACAATTTTGATGAGAGAATGTTTTGTAAAGCTGCTTTTTTACCCTTGGGGTAGCAAGGGGAGTGGGAGAGACTAGCATTGCAAGTAATTGTGTATCCTTTTTCAAAAAAGGGGATATTCTACCCGTCTACCCTAATTGGCTACTTCTTGTGAAATGTATATTCTTTTTGAGAAAATGTGATTTATTAGAATGCTATTTCCCATAGGTCTGCATCCATAATTATATAAACATTTTTATATAAACAGTTTAAACAGTTTTCTTATGTTCAAACTATGGCAGAAAATAGAACACTGTGGTGGTTAAACCAGTATTGCTTTTTAATGTGATAATAGGAAATTGTACAACCTTATTTGAAGACTTCCCTAGGAATATTCCAGCATGCAACTGCAGAAGCTTCAGTTTTATTTTTACTTTTTTTTTTTTCCACTAAGACTGTCTTTTTAAAAAGAATAAATGCAAAATGTTTCTGAACTCTCACTATGATTTCAGATGCACTGTATTATGCGTTAATGTTGCTTAGGAGGAAAAAAAAAAGGAAATAACATTTACAAGTGAATAACTGCTAGCTACCTTACCCCTAGACTTCAAGTTCTAGTAATGTATCTTTTTTTTTTTGGCACGGCAGTTGTACAGGGAAATTCCAATTTTGCAATTGGAAAAGTAGTTCTGATACTGATCTTTCACTCCCAACTAACAGAACTTCTCCATGCTCCCCACCCCTCTGAAAAAAAAAAAAGAAGTTGGCATGTCACAAAGTGTAAGAGATACTAGAAGCAGGTGTAGGGGGAGAGAAGTGGGATATGCTGGGGCCTGTAGCTGATAAACACCTATTTAATTAAGTTCACTAACTTAATTAAGAAAATGGACAATCTTGTTAGCCGTATTGTACGTTACATTAAAGTGCAGTTAAGAGGATATTCTTAATGGTCATTGTTTCCCTTAATGTTGCCGTAACTTCTGCTTTAATATTGTGACAGTATGATGGATTGACTTAACACATAACCCTTTCTGCTATGCCTTCTCATCTCTGACTGAACTCTCTCTGCCAGAAAACACATGTGATGTTTTCAGTTGTTTTAGGTTTATCAATTGCATATACTTCCTGTCTTTTAGGTATATTGCTATATACCCTTACACTCCTAGAAAAGAAGATGAACTGGAACTGCGGAAAGGAGAAACGTTCTTAGTGTTTGAACGCTGTCAAGACGGCTGGTTCAAGGGAACTTCCATGCATACAAGCAAGATTGGTGTTTTTCCTGGAAATTATGTGGCTCCAGTTACAAGGTATATTTTTATACAAGTGTCTAAATAGTTTATCTAGTTTCAAGTCCAAAATGATTCTGTTCTTGTATTTAATGCTAAAATTGGATAATAGAAGAGCTGTGGGTTTTAGTAACTAGCTCATTTTTCAGTTGTATTTTAGTGTTTTGCTTTTAATTTTGGCAGGACAGTGACAAGCGCATCACAAACAAAAGTTCCCATGTCTACCGCTGGCCAAACGGGACGAGTGGTAACAATGGTCAGCCCGTCCACTGCTAGTGGAACATCTCAGAAGCTCCAGGGGAATGGTGTGGCAGTGAACTCCAGCACAGTACCCACAGCTGTGGTTTCTGCAGCACATATCCAAACTAGTCCACAAACCAAGGTTCTTATGCATGTGACAGGACAAATGACAGTCAACCAGGCTCGCAATGCAGTTAGAACAGGTAAAAAAAAATAAATGAAATAAAGCTTTTTATGTGTGGTAGACAAACTGTAGGGTCTGTCTGGGCAAGTGGCTGGAGTCAGGGTATGTGTAAGTATGTGTTGGGCTTTTTTTAAGGCATTTTTAGTGTTGTTTTTTAGAGTTGAATGCTTTCTGAAATTGCAATATATCTCTCTGAATTGCTGAATCTTCTATTATTCTCCTCTAAGCAACTGTGCGTATGTACATACTCCTACTGTTGGGAATTTATATGCGAGTACTTTAGGTGGAATTTTTTTTATTCCAGCAGTACCTGGGATGGGGGCATTCTTTGAGCTTCCCCACTGATATGCAATTCATATAGTAAAAAAAAGTGATAAGAACATCTGAGTCATAGCTTACTTTTTTGTGTTCACTGCATAACAGCTACAGATCGCTCTACTTTGGCATTCACTTTTAAATTCTGTCCTGACATCTTTGAAGACCTTTAGCACTCATTTCTTCGTTTTCAGGGATCTGGTTCAGGGGTGGTCCTTAGGCATTCCAGTTTGTTCTCTAAACTTGACTGCAACTTCTTTCAGCTTTGACTCTGAAACACTAAGGCTATACTGGCTTCAAGATCCATACCCTCTATGTCATAAAATTCTGTATTTCTGACACGTATAACTCTGCCTTTACTGTCTGGGGCAGGCCACATCATAGTGAAACATGCCTTCTTGTTATTTAAACCCAGATCCAAAAACATCGATAGTGGTGTTTTCAAGATTTTTTGTTTACCAAATCCATGCACTCCTCTGTGGATTTGCCAGGCTAGGAAAATACCACACAACTGGAGCCTAATCTGTTCCAGTTGCTCCTAGGGCCTCAAAAGAAAAGCAAAAAAAAAGAAACCTCAATTTCAAACTGTCCCAGTGTTCCCTCTTTCAGCCTTGAATTTGGGGCCTAAGATCTCTTGGCTGAGAGAATCATGATCAAAAGTGTTTTAATCACAAGATTCTTATTGGCAGAGCAAAAGAGAAAGCAAAAGATGCAAATGGTGTTATCTGTTATCCCCTAAAGGATGATTGTTTCTTAAGGTCTAAAGATCCATGAATTGGCCCACCCCCTCTTCAGAGTCGTGCATCTCCTAAAACACCTTATGCATGTTCAGATGTCAGCACCAGGTTTGCTTCTGGAGGTAGGATATGTACATATGTCTTTAGATATTTTATTTCCTTAATTGGCTGCATCTTCTTCCAGTCTGATCTTAGGCTGGAACAGATGTGATAGTCCTCTGTAACAACTTTATTCTTTACCTTTAAATAAAAATAACCAGGTGCTATTGGCAGCTGGGAAGAGAAACTAAGCAAAGCATCTGTACTTTCCTGCCTCTCAGGCATAAGAGGTTTCTACTCTAAATCCTTCTTTTGAGTTGCCTAGAAGCTTGCAAGTGACAACACAAAGGAGAAAGCTCCTGTGGGCTCCAGAGGCCTTTCTGTCCCTGCATCTCTGCACCACTGTCAAGATGAATAAGGTCTTACAGTTCCATTCAGCTGGA
Source organism: Gavia stellata (assembly GCF_030936135.1). Lineage (NCBI taxonomy): Eukaryota > Metazoa > Chordata > Aves > Gaviiformes > Gaviidae > Gavia > Gavia stellata. The sequence goes on from NC_082598.1 coordinate 42,934,616, forward strand.
AAACATGACAACATACTTCCCACCAACTTTTCAGGTCCAAAATGGAAAAATCAAAGGGGCTGCACTCTCTTCACAGAGAACTTAACATTGGATTGTGGTGTAACGGTGTACTGTTCAGTCACAAATACAGATCTATCCCTTATAAGGGCCTGTGAACTGAAACAATAATGGCTGCTTTATGTTCAAATGTTACAGAGAACTTTGTAGTCAGCATCTGAAATGCGACCATCTTGAGCTTTCCCTAGCATCTTTGATGAGTATTACCCTCTTGCTGAGGCTTCACAGATCAGTGCTGCATTTTGCAGGGCTGTTCTTCAGTTTCAGTTTAGCTCAGGACCTCGAGGACACTTCTTCAAATGATCTTAGCAAGACATTGCTTGACATCACCCTCGCTGAGGGGGTATGCATTCTTTGATTGAAAGGAACTGGGAAGAAAATATATATATTTCTGCCTATTTCTTTAAAGGATGAACTGTATGAAAATAGGGTGACTTGAAGCATTTTTCCTGTGGATTCCATCAGGGATAAGAAAACAAAACCAGAAAGCTATTCCATGCTTGTACTCCATTGGTTGCGTGTACGTATAGACATATCTTGAAGAATAGCAGCTGCTTGTAAGAAAACTGTCTCATGAACAAAAGGCAGCATTAATAATTGTTTTTTAGAAAAAATCTTGCTGCACTCTCCTTATCTTCCTTTTTGAAATGTTTATGGTACTCAGGAAGGGTCTGCTACAGGAGAAGAGGTTACATATCAAAAAATAGACATGGCATTTAATGGTGCTTTCTGTTTAAGAAAGAATTTGTGTTTCTTATCTTAGAGATTGTAGTTGGGTATAATACTGTAGGATTGTTATATGAAAATGTGAACTTTGTCAGTCTTCTCCAATATACTGTTGATACAATCTAACCAAATTACCAGGGGAATTTGTAGAGAGCAGAATAAAGAGAGCAAGTGCTGGAGGCTTGATTCTACATCACTTATAACAAGCCCAAAACTCTAATTAGTATCTGAAAAATCAGAGTTAATTGATACATTTGAGATGTACATGCACCAAGCTAGAGGGATGACCCCTCCTTAGATACTAAGTTTCTGAGTATTTGAAGGAAAGAGGGTGTGCAGCACTGGGATGCTGCATTTTGTCTCATATTATTTGGGTAAGATGTCTGCACTTCATACCACCCAGTGATGCAGCAATACCCAAGCTGTTGAAATGACCTGAAAGCATGTATGGTTGACCATATAATTATAATAGCAATGTTGCTTCTTGGAAAGGATAAGTTAGTTTGTGCGGAGCTCTGTGCTTTGCAGCTAGGCTGCAGCCCAGGTTAGTATATCCATCTCTGTGCTATTCTCCAACTTCCAGTGTAGATGTTCCTTTTATTTCACAGGGGTATGAATAAATCCACTTCTATATTTAAACATCCCAAGAGACAATAGCTTACATTTTCAGAGAAACCACTCATAGCAGTAATTGCCACTGTACTTATTGTTTGAAAGACCCACTAAATCTGTTGTGGATTTTGTGAATAGTTTAGGGAAAACAATCCAATTATATTTTTAGCAGCTTCTATAAGGAGTGTTTCTTCCTACTTTGTTTTATGTGCCCTGACGACTACACAGCATATTAAAAGGAACAAACAAGTTACAGGCAGGATTTAGCTACCTCTTATGAACTAAAATGTAATCTTCACTTTGCCATCTCTGTCTGTATGTGCAGCATTTTACTTAGCAGCTTGGATTTCTCCACAGTAGTTGCAGTGCTGTTGTTCTTCTGTTGCATACTGGTGCATATGCTACTTCTTTATTCTGGTGAGATAAATTTGATGCTCTGTAAAATGGAAGTTACGAAGGTAGGAAGGAAGCTTCTTATGACTGATTAGCTATAATACAATGACTGTACCTCACTTTGTGTGTCTTGTGTAAAGGTGAACTCTCTCACATTTTATTCTTTTGTTCTAGTTGCCGCACACAGTCAAGAAAGACCTACAGCAGCAGTCACACCCATACAAGCACAGAGTCCAACATGCCTTATTCCTGCAGCTGTGATCATTCCCCACCAGTCTGTTGCCTCTCAGCAGCTCCAGCCCCAGCTTCCAAATACTGCTGCTTACGTCACAGCTGTGAATGTGAACCGCTCAACCATCCCACTGGCATGTGCAGCAGCTTCTTTGAATTCTCCCAACGTTGCCGCTTCATCTTTGGAGGGAGATATTAGTGGGAGAACTGTAAACACTCACCCTGGAGCTCCTGCATCTCCAGAGAGTGTTTTAGCAGGTGGTGGAAGTACTGCTGTCAGTAAAGTAGACAAGGATGGCAAGGTGGGTAAAGAATAAAATCACTCCCTTGAATTCTCCCATTTTCATCATCCAAACTATTGAGAGATGTATTTTTTTTCCTTACATTTGCTGAATGGCGGCATTGTAAGGTTTTTAAGACTGAGCCTGAAACTCAGGCAGCCATTTTGTGACTACAGCTATGGGAAAATTTATTCTTGGCCATACAAGAATAATTTAGGATGGATAAAATTCAGAGCAGACCTTGGAGAAGGCTTAAAATAGGGTAGCAGATTCATGCCTTAAGCAGGAAGAACAAAAGGTGAAAGGATAAAGTTCGGAAGAACTATTAGACTGACTGTTAGAAATTTAAGTATTTTGTTTTCCTTTACCTGCAGTCAGTTTTCTGAATACTTTAGAAAGTTGTATGGTTAGCAAATGTTACCAGTAAGTATCTGTAAACTAATAAGCCTGTAATGCAAAAAACCACAAACCCCATGAACTTGCGGGAACATAAGTTCAGTCTAATGAAGTAAACCTAATATTTAGTGAAAATCAGTATTTGTTTAGGTTGCCTTCCTTATTAAGCAGACACACTGAGAGATTATGAAAAACATGTTACCAGCAATATTTATTGGCCAAAGAAAAAAAGCACGTAACTGTCTTTTCTAAATGTAGCTCAGTAGAGTCTGTAGTGATTCTGTTTTCCTTCCTTCTATTTGAAGTATTTTCCTCAGTGTCTAAACTCATTCTCACTGTCCAACAAGCCATATGATTATATTATATTGTACGCAGAAACATTCCTCCAACTTTCTAACTGGTTTTGTTTTACAGTTGTGGTGTAGTTAGAATTTTTTTTCTCCTTTTGACAACTTTCTTTACATACCAAATGTTTTAGACTTTACCTTACTGCTTTTCACTCACATGCAGTTTATGAAAGTTTTAATCATAGGCTGTACACTAATCTCACCCACTTTTTAATTATTTTTGTTGATTATTGTTGAATGGAGGTACCTAGAACTTGGTTTTAAAAGTATTTTAGCCCTAGCCACTGAAATCAGACTGAAGTGGCCTTAGGCAGGGCTTTTAGAAAACTTATTTATAGTTTAAGGTTAAAGATGCTAACATATTTGGACTATGTTAATTTCTTTGAGTTTTTCTTTTTCTTTCCCATTTGCTAGACAGCAGTTCTCTGCTGAAATAGCTTTAAGTTATTGGAGACTTGGAAGAAGGACAGAGGATTTTTCATTCATAGATCACCAACTCCACTGCATCCCAAGCTATAATAAAAATCTCATATTGCTCATGCTTTTCTCTTTCTGTGGTTAAATAGATTACTTTTGTCTCCAGGGGCTTACAATCTGGCACCTCTCATAAGCACTAAATTCACTCAGGCAAAGGGTTGGTAAGAAGATCCCTGCCACACCCCTTAAAAAAAAAGACAAGAAACACAAAAGCTACTTAAATAATTCTCTTCAGGGTAAGTAATAGTGTTCAGGGATTCCTGTCTGGACAAGCAAAAAGAATGTTTACAATTCTCCCCTCTAGCAGAGCAGCAAAACACAATACATTCCCCTTGTGGCAAATTTCTGTTAAATCATGAAGGTCTTCCCTTACTGAGGGAGGATAAATAAAAGACACTTATCTAAACAGCAGCCTCCAGGGCAGACTTTTCTCCCTGCTTGGTTTGAAATGACTCTTTATGCCTTCCTAGAAACTTCCATGTTAATGAAATGTTCTACTACTTAGATTCCCATTGTGGGAATCTAACTCCTCACTCCTTTTTCTAGACAACCTTTTGGGCCAGTGCCATTGGTTTTTAAGGTAAGCCTTAACTAACTAAGCAAAAGGACTTAGCTGGTTTATTCTCTTTAGAATTTTAATAATTATCTTTCTATTTTATAATTTTCATAATTATCTTTTGTAATTTGTACCATCTCAAATATCTCCTCATAATTTACCGAGTCCTCTCTGATCACAATGGCATCTATCAGAAAGAAGTGTTCAACTCTTCATGGGAGACTTTTGTTCTAAAATGAGGCACCGCTTTTGGTTTACAGAAAGAAAAAAAAAGTTTGCTGAAACTGCTTTCTGGAGCATCCACGAAACGCAAGCCCCGATTGTCACCTCCAGCATCACCAACACTGGAGGCTGAGCAAGCAGCCGCTGAATTACCCCTGCAAGGTGCAGTCGGGCCAGAGCTTCCGTTAGCAGGCAGTCACAGCAAAGCTGGATCCTGTCCCACTGACAGCGAGGTCTCTGGGCTGGCACAGGAGACACTGCATCGGAAAACAAGTTCCCTGGATTCCTCTATTCCAGTAGCACCACCGCCTCGGCAGCCTTGCTCATCCCTGGGTCCAGTCCTGAATGAATCCAGGCCTCTTGTCTGTGAAAGGTAAATTATCCTACACAGCTAGACTCAGACAAACCAAGAAAAAAATCCACTCTTTGACACTTGCAGTGTATATTAGAACTGCTTCAAAATGCTGAGTTTTTATAGCAAAAAGAAACTTACTTTTTTAACAATGCTTTATATGCTTATCAACCAATACTCATGTTTATGTTTGTTTACTTTTTTGTGTTACTTTGAGGTTTTGGAATGAATAGACACTCAAATACGGTGATCACAGGTTTGGTATGAGAACTGAGGTAGATAAAATAGGCCTCCTATTTTGCAAAACATGAACACATTATAATACTGCTTTTATGAATATCAGGTGAGTCCTTTAAGACTATTAGCAGTGCATAACTGCCAGCCTAAATATATGGTGAATGAGATCCTTGTCTATGAGTAGAATTAATATGTGATTTCCTGAGCTGTTGCAAAGATGTTTTTATTACCTGAATGCCCCATTACTGTGCACTCCACATAGCAAGCTCTAGGGCAGCCTCTGTGTCCTGGCAAGTGAGCCTGAAAAACACATAGTTATCTGGACTCTGAAACTGCCAGGCAGTTGCTTTAAAGTCCTGTCACTTTTCTTTTGTGTCCGCCTATTATTTTCAAATTTCCAAGTCCTCAGTAGATTGCACAGACTGTGAAGGAAGTGGCAGTTTTCTAACTACTGTCTCTTCTTATTATTCCTGGTAGTAGATAAGCAATATGGAGAGTGTCATAGGATTTCTTTTGCAGTAGCTACAGGATTGTGTGGCATACAGAAAAAAAATAGTGGAGTTGCAATGTTAACAGCTCTAGGACTGAACTGATTCATGCTGACTGTTGTAGACTTTGTTCTGATACTATTAAGTCATGGTGTGTGGGCATACTGTTGTATTTCCAGAGGCCCATTGATCTTAAGCTACATATATGTATAAGAGCCAGACAGCCTATAAGTTTCTACTTCGTCTTTTATTTGACTTCTGTCATACCTTTAATATTTTTTAAAAGGTTATTACTGTTTCTATGCAATTTCCTTACAGGAAATTTCTATTTCATACTGAATTTCTGAAGTAGATTTATACTTACAGATGAAAAATAAAAACTGAAATACTTTAAGAATAACATAATTTATTTTCACATTATCATAAGTCTGTTTGGCACAGTAATATGTTTTCATGCTTTGAATGTGAAAATAATATCAAATTCATTCATTCATGACCAGTGGATATTTGTGTAAAGCTATTTGCATCTTCACAACAAGTAATTTTTTCATTTCTGTGATGGAGACTTTTTTCTCGGAACAACTTACTGAAAATTATGCTGTATATTTTTATTGAAGTGGTAATAACACACACTCAAACATTCTTTTTAATATATCTCTGTATCCTTACTGTTATTTAAGTAATTGCTACCAGAGAAGTGCTACCACAAGATCATTCTCTGTGCTATTCATGCAGAATTGTTATATTTTCATCAGTGTATTTAAATAGAATTTAATCTGGGTTCTCTTTGTCCTTTTCAGGGCAGGGTTAATGCTTTTCATGCTGATGTGCTCTTGTCGTGTCTCCATTTCTTTAGGCTGAATTGCTTAATAATGCTTACTACTTACATTGTACTCATTATCTTCAAAGTAATTTGTAAGCATCAATTAATCTTCATTAGTCTATAAGAAGGGGTGGGTAAGAAACATACTGATGGTGTAATAGTTTCTTCAGTGAACATTTGGGGGTTGAGGAGGAAAATATTCCTGAGGATAAGCTCAACAAAAAGCTGAAGAACACAGAAACCTCCTGCTAAGATTGTTCTGCTCTTAGGTATCACATTTCCAATCACAGGCTATGATCTGTCTGGAAAGAGAAACAGTACTCTTGCTGTTCTGACTCTGGCTTTGCAGTATAATTATTAGTGTTCAAGTTTTGTTTTCAAAGGTGACTAGAGGATTCAGCAGTCAGATTCTGCTGATTATTCTGCGTGAATTAGGAGCAAAAGTAGCTGGCTCAACTCTGAAAAGCACTTGAAAATGTTCCTGGTTTGGGTACAGAGTTTTCCCTGAAGTCCTTGCTTCCTTTAAGACACAATAGCAAATTCTTATTCTAATCCCACTGTTTCTCCATTCACTACAATTGCAAGTTGTCTTAGAGTACCTCTTTCCTGTATGTTCTACAGAAAATTGGAAGTAAAAATTATGAACTTATTTCGAATTATACAGAATAAATGGATGGGCATTTGATTTGTTTGACAGCAAACAAGCTCTTTGTGGCACGGATCTGCAGATGTATACTTAATACCAGTGGCCATTTCTCTAAAGGAAGGGAAGATGATGACATTCCCTTCCATCTTACTATTGCAGGTCTTCTCTGTAGCAAACCAGTAATTTAGTTCCATTCCTATATTCACTCTTCTTCTGTGAACTAGGCTGGTTGCTCACTGTGGTCCATGGTTCTTCATATGTTCCTTGTACAGAAGGAACAGAGAAGTTAAAAAGAAATTTCAGCCAAGCCTTGCTTCCAGTTTGGAGCAGTTTGGAGAATTCCTGTCACCTGAGATTTTGCAATGGTGTTCAGTCATTTCTTCTGATTCTCCAGCCAAGGCACAAGTTGTCTCGGGGTGTTGTGATTTCTTGTATTGATGCAGCACTGACAGGGCCAAGGATCACTGTCTTCTCATTAAAAAGGTAGACCCAACTCCCTACAATTCCTAAAGGGAGACATGTTATGCTATGAAAACAGAGTAATTTGGTTATCTGAGGGGTTTAGTTTTTTCCATGTCAAGAGGTAAAAGAATATTTCAAGCTTTTTCCGTGAGCTTTCTCTTTTAGAGGGAAACATTGATTAAATAGCCTTAAGTTTTACCGTATATATACAGCACTGTAATAATAAACTTCCCAGCACCCCACAGTGGTATTAAAGACCTGAAGTTGAACCTAAATATACATCACTGCATATCCTAAACTAGAGTATGAATCCTTCATCCAGTTACAGTAGCTTTGTTCTGTGATTAAAGTGACCCTAAGTCATTTTATCCACCACAAAATTACTGGTGTAACATCTGCTTCCAGTGAGTAGGCCAGTGGCTTTAGAGGGCAGCAGGTTTTATCGCATTGGTCAGCATTTAATACTATTAATTAAATGCTGAGACTCAATCTGCCCTAGATGGGCATTGATTATCTGTAGGATTCAAGGTGCCTACTCAGCAGACGGGAGAGCTGCCCAGCAGCAGGTGAGCTGAAAAGTAAAAGTTGAAAACGTTAGAAAAAGAAACTAAAGCAAGAAGTTGAATAATAAGTATGAATTTAACTTGTGTAATAATAGTAATTCCAACTTTCTGTGTTTTCCTCAGCTAAAATTTTCTGCAGATGAGAAAATATTGTGATCAGGAAAACTACAGATAATTGTCCAAAAATCAACCACAAATAGCTAGGAAGTATTTTGTATCTAGTGAAACAGAATGAATGAAGAAAGGGAGAAACATAGGAAAGATAAAATTTTTTTCATGTTACTGAAAAGTGTGAGAAAGGCCAATATTAAAAATGAGAAGTAGCATGGAGAAATGTGAAGACAGACCACCACCACCACCACCCCCACCACCACCCCCCAAAAAAAAATAATTCACAACTACAAAGTGCAAGAGCACTGTGGGATACAGCCAGACACATTAGGAATATCAGGAAAGAACTGATGGCAAGTACAGTGGCTGCTTCTGGGAAGCTAAAGTTCTTTTATTTTTATAATGCTAATATTTTATCACTAGCTGATTAAAAAGAATTAGGATAATATTTTGAAAATTAACAAAAAATACCGTAAGACAGTCAAAGAAAGTAGAAAGAAGAAAATGCATACTGTGCATCTTAGGTGCATGTAAAATATTATAGATTAGGTGACCACAAAAGATCCACAAATTTGACCTTCAGACATTGAAAACACTTGCAAATACTGAATAGGGAGATAAACAAGGAAGTGTTTTGGCAGATTCAAACATGTGGGAGTGAACATGTTTTTCCAAAACATAGGTCACAGTTAGTAAATGTGATTATTTCTCTCCAGGGACCTGGCAACGAACTTATGAGCTGAAGCATAAGCTTTTTACTCTGCATGAAATTGGTAGTTTTGGCAGTATGTTGTAGATGATGAAATAGGTAATGGAAGAATAGTTTTTGTTCCATAGCTGATCGAAGGTGATCTGAACAGACAGCTCTGTGAATATGTGATGAGTCTGGATCTGATCACCACTGTTTGGGCAAATACAGTTTGTAAAATGTGGCATAAAATTTGATGGCTTGTTGTAACAAAAGAAGAAGGAGATGTGATTTAAAGGTACAAAGCCTGATGGGTTTCTTCTCATTAAACATTGAAAAATATAGTAAAATAGCTTTTTAACACCAGGAGTGTTGTGCAAGATGGGTATCAAAGTAGTCAGGCAGCTAAAAGTTAACGAGAAGTACTAAATTACTGCAGGGTTGAGGAAGTTCAAAACTGTATGGAAAGCTCAGGAGAACAGTATTTCTGTGCAAGTTGGTGATCCTCTAGAGAGGGCAAAGAGAAGATGGGTTTTGGCAAAGCTGTTGGTTTTAACACTCAGGAGGCAGCAGCAGAAGCTAGGGAAAGAACAGACTATCGATTCTGGAGAGCGCAGAGTTTACTGACGGACAGCATTAGAAACTGAAACCAAGTGTATTTAAAGTCAAGTGTTTACAGGGCAGCATTTGACAGAATGCAAGGTAAGTAAGGCAGGTATTCTTTCCTGAAACCCATTTTTTAATGGGCTTTCTTTTGGATAAAACTAGTGCTATGTGTGTGTTATGTAGCATGCTGGTTAATTTTCAGCCTGAAAGTAACCTGTTTATTACAATAGAAGTTCTTCACAGCTTTATTGCAGTTCTTGCTTCTTCATTCTGAAGCTGATGAATCTTGTAATTGGCTTGGTAACTTCTATGAAGCATTAATCTAATAATTCCTGTGCTCTGAAGTCTGGGGATGGTCATAACTGAAACAAAGTCATAGTTTATAAGTCACTAATAAATAACATTTGACAATGGATTAAGTCCTAATATGATTTGTTATACATAGATTTCCCAAGAGACTTGAATTATTTACACAGTGCTGCTACTCTTTTCTGAATACTTTTAACTATATGGACAGACTTCATTTTTGGTTTATATGTTCTTAAGCAAAATGTACTACTATAATACAGTATCTTTCTCCGATTCAGTATTACAGAATTAACTTATATTATTATTATGTGTGTATTGAGCTATAGTTGGTATTCCATCCTTTACTAGAAGCATCCTGTTACTTTGTGTTTTCATCAGATTGTTAATATATTATCTTAATCTAGTAAATTAATAAATTAACTTAAGATTATTAAGTTAATAATTTTCTTAATCTATTAAGTAATATGCAATCTTCATGAGTGCAAAGTGTTCTGATTAACTGGAAATTAGATTTTGTCCAACAGATCTCCTAGCACTATATTTAAGGCTCTTAAGCTTCGAAGCTTTTGAATTCTACAGTCAGCCATGGATTCTATTTGATTTTAACATGCAGACGTTATCGGTTGTGTTACAATATCTGAGTTACATTATCTATCAGAAAACTTGATCAAGAAGTTGGCACAATTGTCTACAGAGCTGTTAACACTTAAATTTTAGGTTGATGTGAACTTAAACTGTAGTAAAAGAGATTGAGTGGTGTTATACATGTTTAAAAACAGAGATAGAAGATTGTAGCCTCTTTTTAACGTGCTGATATTTGAAAAGTGATTTTACTGTGAAAAACTGAAAAAATATACTTTTTTTTTGTATCAGGTACTTAAGAAAATTGTTGAACACTTTTCAAAATGTTTATTTTTAATACAGTAGTACACAAATTGTGCAACTGTGTCCAAATAAGATGTCATGCATTCTATCCTGAAAAGCTTCTAAGAGAAACAAAAATAATTTAAAACAACAACACAAATTAATAGGTTTTGTTGAGCTCTTTTTGTTCTGTGCCTTTTCTTAAGAGACTTCCCTGGGATAACATCATATTAAAACATACAGTCGTAAAATCATGCCCAGTTACTGGTGTGAATGCTTTGATTATTTTTGAGTCACACTGTCTGGAAGAGTCTGCAAATTTATATCCAAAAATATGTTTACAATTTTCTCCTGTTATTTAACCATTTTATGTATTTTTATTGGCATCTTGGTGAAAAAAACTTGATAACAGATGCGTACATTTGACTTAAATTCATTATGTTGCTATTGTCATTTTCTGTTCAAGATGTACATAACTTTTGTTATGTAGTCAGCAAACAGTTCTAGGCAGTTTCCTGTTTTGATAAGTTTTAACATGCACAGGAATATTTTTGAAAGCATTGGTTTAAATAAAAAAAAAGAACCTAAACTAAGGTGTGTTTTTCTAATTACACAGGTACAGGGTTGTGGTATCCTACCCTCCTCAGAGTGAAGCAGAACTTGAACTTAAGGAAGGTGACATTGTTTTTGTACACAAAAAACGTGAGGATGGCTGGTTCAAAGGCACTCTGCAACGAAATGGAAAAACTGGCCTTTTCCCCGGCAGCTTTGTAGAGAACATTTGAGAAGATTTATTCCAAGAGCCTCAAATCATACTGTACTGTAAAATAGCACAAATAATTTACCATAAAAAGCACAGTCATGAAATATTTTCAAATGACTGTAATGTCAACAAAAATCTACATATTTTTACAGTGTCTATAGCACAATTATACCAGCGAACAAAGATGATGAAGGCATCTGCTGGTTTTATCACTTTGGATTCTTAAGTGTGATGTGTGCCTTGTACTGTCTGATTTATTATATAGAGGAACTTTTTTTCCCGAAGTACGTTACATAAATGAACAATTGTTTACAAGGCTGTAACTAATTTATTCTTGTTTTTTTAAACTTGAATTTTGTGTAATAGCTAAAATTCTTGTGACTATGATTTTAACAAATTATTAATTTATGAAAGAATAACTAAGGGGAAGCTGGATTCTCTCCTTATGAGCAAGCAATTATATCTGATAAAGAGCCTCCCATTTATCCTCTGGACATTTTTCCCCTGCTGTGTCTGACAGTGGAGTAAGTCTCTGTTTTATGAGTTAATGTTGAGTGGTGGTGATGTGGCGTCAAATAGAATTTGCCAAGTGGGGAAAAAAATGTATATTTCGTTCTTTGAACAGAGAAAAAAAAATGTCAGTGGTGTTCTTGAGTCTAGTTCTAATTCTTCATAAATCACCCAAGTAGAGTAATGTTTCCAGGAGGCAAAGATGTATGTGAACAACTGAATAAAATTCAACCATCTCAAGGTTAGGATCATCTCAAGGTTAGGAAGGAAGAAATTTAGGAGTGCCAATAAAAAATTCCTTATACCTTCTGTTTATGTAATAACTTGGCTATTTGAACAAAGCTTAGCTTTGGATACTTGGCCAGTTCTTTGGGCATTTAGCGCTTGGGATCCAACAAAATTGGAAGGAATGTTAAAGCCCAACACTTAGAATGATTATATCTTGAAAACATCTGTTTGATAAGACTAAATATAAAAATAAAATTATAAGTTGTACTTAATGTCTAAAAATGCCTAAGAAGTGTAATTTGCTGTTTTCTTCTCAAACTGATCTGCATGGCCAAGAGATGTTTTAAAATGTCTGAGCAATAGTGGTGGTAAGTGATGCACTTGTGTTAAAGTAAAAGGCTGTATGAAACACTGTGAAAACTTTACTAATTTCTTAACCATTGCTACTTTGGTATGTTCTGACCTTTTCTTTGTCTTGCATGTGGTACTCAAATCTTGCAGTAATATAACTGTGCATGGTTGGCATTTTCTATTCCAATTTCCTATTGCTGGGTTATTTTGCTCTGAAAGTTTCCCAAAAGCCACTTGACCAAAACTAGTGAGCAACTCACCTTCAACCAGAGAAGGTGTCCAGTGTTTGAATAATTAATAAAATATTTCAATGTCCTTGCAGCTGATGGATATAAAGAATGCAGCCTGCAAGAAAAGTGTTGTTAGACTTTCAGGGTTTTGTTAGAGATTTGACACTGGTGAACACACATGTTACTCAGCTGAACTTGGGTTTTTTTATTTTATTGTTTGATTATAGCAGTTTAATGGTGATTTTTTGCAAGACACTGAGCATGGTCATCTCCAGTTAAATCTGATGTAATTTGGCTGTTACTCAGCACTTTACAAAGGGAAGCCAGTAGTGTGATTCAGTGTCTCACGGTACACAGAAACAGTGATGAAAAAGTACACAGTGATGTGTTAAATCCTTATAATTTTTTTTTCAAGTTATACATTGAAAAATATCAAATGTTAATGACAAGGATTTCTTGCAATATCGGGTAGCATCATGATGGTCTTAAAAATAAGAAAAAAATATATCTATAAATATATATAGTTGGACATAACAGCATTCCCAAATTAACCATTTCTCTGAAACACTGTATAATTCAGTTTTTGTGTTTTAAAATATTTTTTAATAGTTTACTTGAATATTCATGTAATATATAAAGGTTTTGTGAAATGAATTTTAGTTAGAAAGAAGCTGATATCAGCTTTTGTCAGCATAAATCGGCACTAGTGTGTCATAATATTATTTTGGAAAATTTAGTGCATTTTATATTAAAGACTACTAAAGGTTAATTTTTTTCTATATCTACTCTCCATATTTTAAACTAAGTGTCTAAGGTACCTCTCTTAATAGAATTTCATGGTGTAAAGTCAGTTAAAAACCAGCTGTTAATCCAATAGTTCTGTTAGATGGAATACATTTTTAATTGATTTTTTTTTAAACATTAAGTAAATGTTTGTAAAAAGGGCTTATTACATAGCAGTGCAACAATGACAAAAATGCAGTTTATCATGCCTTTTTTGTGATCTTTTGGGGGTTATTTTTTGGTTTTGGCTTGGGATTAATTCAGTGTAGAAACAGACAAACCCTGTGCATTTGCTTTGTGTAATTCCATAAAAAATTTTGTAAGGTATTTTATATCTATGTTTGAAGTCCAGTGAATGTTAAGTGTTTGATTTACTATGTTAAACTTCCAATCCTAATAAATATTTTCTTAGCAAACAGCTAAATCAAAATGTGTATGCAAACATTAAACATTAATTACTTGTAAAAAATTTGACAATAAAATTACCAGAACTTAATTTCAGAATTCATAGGAGGATATTTCTGCTCATAGAGAAAAAGTCTTCAGATTCCCTAATGTTGGAAGTTTGGAATAATGAATATAATGCAAAAAATTGTAGAGAGAAGCGCGGATCTGGCTGATCTTTTCCATCTCCTTACTTCTGCAAGTAACTTCAGAAGAGGTAGGTAACTTACCTCTCAGTCTGATCATGACTGACTAGTTTGGTCTTGTTAACAGCGTATCAGGTGCATAATAGTTATAAAGTGCTTTCCCTGGAGGAAGAAGTGTCTAGCCTAGTGGATCTGCTGTGTGTATATTGAGAGAGAGTCCCCAGCCCTGAGGGTGAAGCATCTACCCGAACTTCCACTGAGGGCAAAAGTGTTTGTGGCAAGAGAGTCGTTTGCCCTGAAGAGGTTTGCTCTGCACAACATTCAGACACTAACTGCCTGACTCAGAGATCTTCTTGATTTGAATGCAGTTACGTGTCCACTATATACATCTGGCTGCTGGGAAAATGGTAGAAAGTTAATCCTAAAAGTTTTTGCAAAAATGTTTAGACTCTGTAAATGTTTCAGCTACTGCGGTACGAATGCTTGTTAGTTAAGACTGACCAGGACCTAGATTCTGCTAGCAATGAGTGCCACAGCATTAAGTCCTCTCTGTAAAGATAGAGCATCTAGTCTAACTTTCCTTAATTAAGGAGGGGGAAGGGAACACAGAAATGCAGAATAGAGAATATAGAAAAACAGCTTTATTTGTTTTTCAGAATTGTGATCTGACATCAGTGCGTCCCTAGGAGAAAAGTACACACAAACATCATGGCTGTACAGTAGAAGTAAGACTATTTCTTTGAGTTGGGGTTTTTTTGATACTGTAATTCTCGAGTAATTCTAATATGTGTTTAACATTTGGCTTGCCAAAGGTGCCTGAAATTCTGTTCACCCTCAGTTCATTACCTCTGCCTTATAGCAATAATGACAATTAAGATAGTTTTGCATAGAGTTAAAAACATGGCATCTGAGCATTCTGGCTTTTTTCACAGGGCTGGCAAAATGTTTTAACTGGCTTGCTTTTTCCAGCAGCTTTAAGCAAATGTGTTTTAAGGTGTATATTGACTTTAATGAAACACGAGAATGCACTTGTCTAGTTAAAAAGATTTGTGTCTGGCATTACTGTGACTCCTATGGTATAGTCTTTCATATATTTGCACAATAAATGACGATGCCACTGTTTTCTGTAGGACATGCCAATGCACTCATCACCTTTGGATTTTTATCACAAATCTGCAATATGTATACATCTCAGATCACCCTCAGGTGCCCTTTCCCTGCACTTTGATAAATGGTTAATGGTAAATCTTACAGCAGATTTGAAGTTTGACTTGAGCAAAACCACTGTCATGATTCTTTTGAATGACTTAATCATTCATAAGCTGGCATACTTGAAATATTTGTATATAGAAACAAAAGAGCTGAGAATGGTGATGGTGGATGGTGAGGAGATGGATGTTAAATGTAGGGAAAGAATGGGAAAGAGAAAAGGATTTGGAAGACCTGTATATGGGACCTGAAGCTTATGTAACTTATTTGTGATCTTACCTCAATTACCAGAGTCCAGCTCTGTGAAAGGACCTAAGAGGAATTTGAACGTCTAGGGCTGAAAATGCAGCCCTCAGTCTTTACCTACTCTCTTAAGCTTGTCTTTGCTGCTTGTGTTTAGAACAACTGCTATTGCAGCAGGCCTGAGCTGCATCGTTGTTCTCATGTCAAAACACATCTGAAATCCAAAGCTAGGCATCTGTATTCCTGAATTACCTGAAAGGCTTGATATGATGGGTGTGCCTTGAGCATATATATATCTCTCTCTCTCTTACACTGAGTACTGAGTTAAATAAAAAACGAGTTGCAGGTTTGCGTTAATGAACAGGGGTAGTGTCCACTTTCTACGTAGTCTATGCAGTAACACTAATATTAGAGGGCTTTCTTGGGAAACAGTATGGATGCAATACGTTCTCCTTCCACAGTGTTATCCAAATTGCTCTTACTTTCTAGGAGACAAACTTGTTAAGAGCCTTGAAGTTAGCAGTTACTTGTGAAAACCTGAGGTCTCACCTTTTTGAGCCTCAGTTTCCTCATTTGCCAAACTGACGATGCCTGTTCTTGAATGGTATGTGATGTAAAACTTGCTTTGAAAGTAAAGGCTGACTGGTTGTCATGATTTTGCAGATAGATTCTGGGGGATTAGCCCTGCCTACAAATACAATCAACAGCTGGAACATCTAAACCCTTCCCCTAGACAAGTCTAGAGACTGATTTCTGTGGGTGAGAGACTTAGCTGATGCATTTTAACAGCTGAAGAGCACTTTGATCAGAATCAGCCTGATAAAAGGATGAAAACAAAAGTGAATTTTCTATATCGAATCTGCAGTGTGCAAAAGCCATTCAGAATGTACCGTAATGAGCATTTAATGCATGCCTATCAAATCATAGTAGTTACACTGAATATAGTATTAGTAGATGTCAGAAATTACTATTTATCTGTTCCTTCCACTGTACTTTTTCCTGTCAGCTGTATGATTTTGCTGAAAAAAGAAGTGGCAAAATCAGTTCTTAACTTCTCTGCCATTCCTACTCAGTGGAGTAAAGACAATTTAAACACAGTAACGTTAGCCCCAGATTTCAATTATTCACAGTTACAACTACCTTGTAAAAATTCCTCTTAGCACATGTAAATGAATAGTACTCGGCTGCACTCTGCAGCCAACTCTATTGCCTATATTATGGTTCTGTTTATGTGGCATGCAGAACCCAAAGGCCTTCTGATGTTTGCATCTAGTAGTCATTCAGATCAAAACCAATTCACAAGATGTGTGCAAACACTAGCTACATTCTCATTTCAGAGTGGTGGGAATAGCCTGTACAGGAGCGTAGAGAGTGGAAATTTGGCTACCACAGCAAGAAAAAATACACTTCAATTACAAAGGCAGAAAGAAAAATATCAGGATTTTTAAATATCTGTACAGGTGCTTTCTTGTCTCTGCTATCTTAAACAGAACCCCATTCCACAAAGCAAGTGGACTTTGATTTCCCCTTCATACCCCCTTCCCAGAAAGGAAGGCAATATAAAATATCCACATTCTTTGGCATCAGAACACATGGTTGGACTCTCAATTACTGCAAATCAGTGCTACTTCATTGATTTCATTAAACTTTGCTGGCATTCACTGAATATGCCCCCTACTGTTAAATAGTGAAATAAAATATCTCATCTGCCCTAGAGGAATGAATATGTCTGAAAGAAACTGAGCTGGATGATTTTCATACTTGGAAAATACGAAGCTATTTGAGCTGTATTATCCTTTTCTCAAAAAATGTTTGTCCCCTGGTACAGCTAAGGCACTAGATCAAAGATGATGCTGTTTAGCAGCACTGGAAAGCACGGGAGCCTTGTTCACTTTTCAATCAAACCTATAAATTTTCAGATCCACAATTGCAGAGTAGGGTTTGGTTTGCTAACAGCTGCTAGCCCCAAAATCTTTTTGGTTAGTTGCTGCCGTATTTTCTCATGGTGTATCTGTGGATGCTTGGGAGAGTAGATGAGTCAGCAGCAGAATGACTTTAAAGTGGTCATTGACTTTGTTCTCCACAAGAAGGGGCGTGCCCTAGGTCAAATTTCTTATTTCAGCTGGTTGAACTTCTCAATAAGCTGAAGAATGCTAGCTCTATAAAGTTTACAGTTCAAAGAATTTTTCTTCACTCCTCTTTGGTAGGCAATCTTAGTGTGTGTTTTGAATACACACAGATCAGGAAAATCTGCTTGGTTTTTTGTTCCTTATCAAAGGTTTACTCTATGCTTCCTTTCAACTTCTAAGTTTATAGTACACAAGTAACTATTTCCCCCTGCATATCACTGAAATTCTTTGCATTCAGTAATTTAAGATCTCTGATACACAATACAGCTTTTTGCAAGGATGAAATTTAATAACTTTTTAAAATAAAATAATGCTGGGCTTTGTAAAGAGCAACATTTTCAGGGAGGATAAGAACACATGCAAAGAGATAAATGTTTTAAAACTCTTAACAAAATGGGTACTCATCCTGCCTAGGCATTCAGTATTCGTGACTACTTGCATGTAGTTCATATTCCTTAATACTGAATTGGTGATTTCTGCCACAGACTGATAGACATAATTCTCAGAAAGCTGCAGTGTTTCTGTTCAGAATGTCTCCAGTAAATGGGAGAAAGAGAGCCAAGAATGAGATGACTTTTGAATTCTGTCTGAAGAACCAGAGATTGGTTCAGGACCAACTTTTAATGGTCCAGTTGCACATGCCACAACTATATTGCCATTTGGAGGTCTGCTACAGCTGTGCACAAGAAAACGGCAGACAATATTTCTCATTTATTCTTTTTCTTACCTAGAATACTCCTTGATAAGGAAATCCACGTTAACCTGGTGTCAAATGCAGATAAAATTTGGCCGTAACTGCAAGACGTAACAGTGCTCTTGTAATTTGGTTTCTCTGATTTGGCAGTATTACTGAACATTTAGATGATCCAAGAAACATTAAATACTAAAACTATAAAATTCTGCGGGTAACATTTCTCAACGGATCTCCACAACACAGGATCAGTCAGGCTTGAACATCAGTTTCTGTGTCTGGGAAAGCTGCTGCAGTTCTCTTAGTAAAGATTGAAATGTCAGCAGTGAATGTGCAGTGGGGAACGGATGGGAGGGAAAAACAGCCCTGTAATTAAAGAGATCAGTGAAACATTGTCTGGTCCAACCACAGCTATTTCTTTTTTTTACACTAAGCTACCCCTTAGTAAATGATGCTAATGCTCCTCTTCCACAGTAGGTTGGTGAGGTTTGTCACTGGATGTGACCAAGTGTTTGGATGTCTGGGAGATGAGGACCACAACAGAACTTGGCTAGTTAAGTGTCTGTGAGGCCTCTGCGGTGAGCTGAGTTGCCAGTGCCCCCAAGTGCAGGCACAGTCTAGGCTGATGGCAGAACTGCTGTCAGAGCTGCACAGCAGCCTCAGACAGCTAAACCAAGCTGTGAAAGCTGTCTGCTCCCAGAGGAGTTGCATCTCTCCAGAGGTCATGCTAGTGGAAAAAGATCAATCAGTAGGATGCATCTGTCTTTGCACTGCAATATATTTATGTTGGCAAACCTTTGTTGTGTGGACTGTGCATAAGCGTGTTACTGATGAATGAGATGATGTGGGAATTTTCCCATCTGCTCTCTTAGTACTTTTGCCGATCTGTGTAACAGACTTGTTTTTGACTGTGAAGTATCACACTCTCATAGCTGACAGTAATAGAGCGTACTCGCACAGCTGTGATTTAATTAGCCTACAGCCCTGTTTTTATTGAGTAATGGCTAAATCCACCAGTACAAGAAGTATCTTCTGTCAAATACAAGAGCTAGTTTGGAGAAAAATTATCAAACCTGTACTTTTGAACTTTTTGGACTTTATCATGAGATAATGCTAGCAGAGGCTGGAACTCTTTCTAGTTGGTTGTGTGTGTCTGAAGATCTGTCTGCATGATTTCTCTTTTACAATCCTGTCAAAAGCAATGTTTTTAAGGAAATAGGAATTTTTTTCAAGGGCAAATAGTAGATTCCGGTCAACTTCTGGTTAATGTTTTTTATTAAAAGCTTATTTGTGTCTGGCATTGGAAAAGACACAAATAGAAAGCCCCTGTTCTTATAACTAAAAGCACTATTGACAAATCTACAGTAGCTTGTAGCTGGCTTATGTTATCTTTCCACTATATTTAGTAATACAATAGAATGCTTTTGGAAGAGATATTAGATGCTGAAATAGTGATTCCAAATATAAAAGAGGTCCCTAAGGCATGAATGTAATGTCTTGCTTATAACTTTTAAATTACTTTTTTATAGCTAGAACTAGCATGTCTAGTGGCTAATCATAATGTAGCCTGATGTTACACCCAACCACCTCCTTCTGTCTTTGTCTCATGCACCACTTAACCTCCTAAGCCTTTATTTCATAAAGGATTAAGTGCAGTGGACTCTAACTAAAAAAAAGGAAACAAAAAAAAGTTGTTAAGCACTTTACAGAACAGGAATGGATTTAAACATGATCTTAAAAGTTAAATGTGTGATGAGGTGTTTTGCTCAATCGTAGGGTTTTTTCCCTCTGGGCCATCCTGGAAATAAAGTGGTGCGGTTCCAGTGAAAAAAAACCAATGTTGCTTACAAATAGAAGTTACTTATACTTTTCTAATCCAGCAAAAATAAATTAAATTGACATGTCAACTTATTTCTTGGGTGCTGTAACACTTAGACTTGACAGGAAAGTACAGCAGTTTGGAGAGCTCAAGTAACATTTTCTAGTTTGAGATTTAACAGTCATGGTTCACTGGATTGGCTTAGAATACTCTCTCCCTTCCTCCCACGTTGGGCATTAGTCATCATGGCTGTGATTTGGTATAGTCCTTTGGTGTTTGCACTACAGCTATACTGACCTTAGTTGGAGTTTCAGATGCTTGTGAGTTTTGCTGAATCAGGGACTTAAATTACGCCTTGGACCATGCTTAAGCAAATGATCCCAGAGGCTTCGCCAATTGGATATTTTAAACAAGTCTGCTGACACAGACCCTGAGAGCAGTGCATATCTTCACTGAAAGCAAGTACAGAGCAAAGGCCTTCAGTTGCTGTAATCGGGCAGCTCAGCACATGGATCGAGACTTGTTCCAAGTAATCCTGACAATGCTGACAAAAAATGTGATCTGTTTATGCATGTCCAACGTTAGTCGTGTCGAGGCTCACTACTGCTGGAAAACTGCTGAGGTCTAGGATGAGAAATGTATAGATGCAGAGTTAGAAATTAAGAGAGCAAATGCTTTCTCTTTGAGGAAAGGAGATAAAATGCTAGGTGTAAGCTAGACATTGGATCAGACATCTGTAGCGTAGGTGCATAGGTTTGGTTTTGGTGACAGGAAGGCAACATCTGTGGTGCCTGGGAGAACTACTTACCCAAGCTGTGAAGGAAAAGGAAGTTGAATGTTACCTGTGCTGACAATTTGAACAATGAACGTTCAAAGGTGGGAGAGGGAGATGTGGGAAGCTCTTTACTTCTTCATTTCAGGGTGGTGTGTCAGGGTGTGACACTAGTGCATGGGCTTTTCTTTCTTCCTTTGCTCTTTTTAAAAAGGAAAGCATTCACTTTGGGTGAAGGAAAGAGTGAGATAACTCTGATTCCTCGCCTTACAGGTGAACAAGAACTGGAAGTGTATCAGTACGGGGGAGCACTAATTCTGGGATTGGTACTGGTACCGATGCTAGGTATCAGCTGCAGGAAGGACTGCAATAATCTGACAAAATCACTGTGCCTAGGAATTGAATGGCTGCACAGTATTAACTAAAAGATTTATGGTGACAGGATGTGGTAAAGGTATGAAAATTAAGGCAAACGTCTAACCTGTGTTTGTTAATGTCTGCAAAAAACACGTGCCTTTCAAATAATGCTGTAAAAAGAAATTAGGACCTGTAGCATTACAAGGTTTTGTCCTCCAAAGGAAAATACATGGATGATTACTATGCCTTTAGTATTTGTATGGCTGTAGTTGCTACTTCTCTGTTAATGTGGGTGTTCCTCTGAAAGAACTGAAACATGCTGTACCAGAATAAATGGATTTTATTATAGAAAACAGAGCTGATTTTATTATAGAAAACAGAGCTATAGATGGAGCTGCAATCCAGATTGATGGTATCTTTATTTTACCTAGAAATTCTTCTGTCAACTTGTGTGTGCTTTGCATAATGCATGTATGAGTTACAAATAAAGCCAGAAAATTCTTACTTATGAAACAATTATATTTAGAGGCGTGAGAGATGCAAACAGCAAGGTTACTGTGAGAGAGCTTTATTCAGATGGTAGAACTGGGCTTTGTTTTGCATTTTTCATTTACACACAAGTGTAACTCTCCCAAGTTTGGAAATACTTGGAATGCTGATACCATTAGGCAGCGTACTGTCCTGTATGTTTTTTACTTTTGACAGAAGAAATGAACTACTAATTTACTTGCTAGGCTGATAAAATACATAGAAATGGTTAGTATTAGTAACAGCTGTGATTTCTCAGCTGGTATAAAGATCTTCAAATGTGTGATGCTTTTTGAGTTACCGTGAGTGGAATACCTACTGCATCCTGTCCTTCATAGCATATCCATTTTATCATCAAATGAATCTCTGCATGGCTGCCCTGCACATGCCAAGGGAGGCTCATTAGGAACTGCTACCCAGCAGTGGCTTGTCTCGCATTCACATAAATTTGCCAGTACAGACAGTGCACACTAATTGCACATACATGGGTTCTCTCATCCCTCAGGGAACAGTCTGTCTTATCAAAAACAGAATGACCCTCTTGTCAGTGTAACAGATTTATTAACTTACAAGAATCATGTTTTGAAACCTCCTGCTGTGTTGTAAAGTTCCAGATGGCAAAACACAAGGGCATGGCAGCATGTATTTGTTTACAGCCTCCCCCCTCCTCCCTTCATTGACGGACTTGTCTTTGCTATCATAATTTCTGAATATGGCAGGTACAGAAGTCTTAGAACAAAAGGCTTCCATTTACAGCCAAATAGTGGAGTTCAGTGCCTTATTTACTTCCCAGTGTATTTTTTTTTCCTCAAATGCTTAACAAAATAGCAAGCCTAGATTAGTTAAAGCTATGAAGGATGTTGCAACTGGATGCAGCATTACAGCCAAAATGGGTTATAAAACATTTTGCAGAGTTCTGCTGCTAAAAATAGCTATGCATTTGAGTTGAGAAAATGCCGAGAGGCTGGATAAGATCGGTCGGCACAACATTACTGGGTTCTTAAAATGGAGAAAACATACCCACTGTTAGTCCACATGTTATTCAGGAGATGGTGTCCTGCTCTCTACTGGATGAGGCCTTACTGGTTTTTTCCTTCTTATCCCATTTGGTTATCTGTTGTTCTCCTTCCCTTTATTCCCTGGGCTATTTTCTGCAGGATTGCAGCTTGTTTTGTTCTCTTGCATCATTGTCATCAGGCAATGGACCAATGTGTCATAAGTAGAATTGCTTAATGTGTATTTATCAGATTGTTTATTTACATATATTTAACAACTTTTGAATCTAAATGAACATTACCACAAAAAACCCCTCTGTTTTTGTAAAGCACTTGCTTACTCCAGCAAATGAAAATCTAGCAGTTTTTAATAAATAGGATAAACCTTATTTGAAAAATTAAAGGAAATACAGAGTTAATGTCAAACCTGTTTTTTTAAATTAAAGGTTTTGGTTTTTTTTTCAACTCTCCCAACCTTCCCTAATCTATTTATTTTTAAGTTTCCTGTGAAAAATTAATTGAGTGACTCCCCTAACAAAAGATGATGCCTTTCCAAATGAGGTTTAAGGCCTGTGTCTGGTAATTCAGTTTTTGTAAGTGCAGTTCTCTTTCTACATTAAGGCCTAAAAGTGCTTCCACAGAAAAAGACAGTAACTATAGAGCAGGAGATCTTTCCCTAGGGCTGTGTCAACAGCAGAAGTTGACAACCATTAGCCTCAATTAAAGATAGGAGAACTGACATTTGGAAGGGAAAAACTAAGTGACTTGGCAAGTCGCAAGAAACTCGGAGCATGCCCTCTGAATCTCGGTTCATAGGGTCATCCTTCCCCTGAGAAACCTAAATAGTCTATGGCTTTAGCATCGCATTCCCCTGCTAGATTTTTTTTCCTTTCTTCATGTCACTCAGCAAATAAACTTGGACCATAAACTCCTGGGAACAGGACCTGTCATCTGTCTTTATTCTCTGAAATGGCTGGCATGTTCTTAGTTGCAGGAAATTAAATTATAAACAAAATTTAACCACTTCCTTTTTTTTTTTCCCCCCCCGTTTGCATCATCTATAAATACATTCTTTCTTTATTTCTTTCCTTTTTTATAAAGTGGTGGGCATCATGTGACGTTAGCTTCCTTAAACACTCATATTCCAATGGATTTAATGAGCGTTTGGGAGCCAGATGGCATACCATATTTTTTTTCAAAACATTTTAAAGCACACAACAGACAACTCATGTTGACAGGAGCGCTTCACTGAGGTGTCTGTAAAGCAAATGTGTTACTTGTTACTATTAGAGCAGAATAATTGTTTATGAAAGGCATCCTCAAATTCAACAATGATTCCATGAAGTAAACAGAAATTAATTCTGCTGTGTAAACACTGCACACTCTGCAGAAATGTTACCCATTTGTATAGGTTGCCTAAAATAATTATGATCTGAAATGCATGATGCAGTATGTTATTATGCAGTGATAGTCACTGAAGTCCAGATTCAGGCAATTTTGCTTGCAAATCTTCAGTCTGTGGGCAATATTATGGAAAAGGCTATGGCTGGAGACAATAAAAATGACTGTTTCTTTTTCCTGCAAGATGGAAAGAGAGAAGCATTCTTTCTCCTTTTGTCTACTAGGAAGAGAGAAAAACATGAAGGGAATAACCGTGTAGAAGAAGAAAAAGACATAAAAGCAATGAGCTCTACTATTCTAGTTAAGATTGGTTGGAGCTGCAGGTACAGCTTAAAAAGTTATGCCTAATGAACCTCTTGCTGCAGGGAGTCAGCAGGGAGGAGCAGCCAGTTATCTGGTTTTGGGAGAACAGCAGGGTCTTTGATAAATGCTTGGTCTGCACTTACGCATTTCTGTGAAAATCAGGAGGGAAATACTAGCTTGAATCTTCTCAGAATATTCAGTGTTTCAGTTAAACAACTCTCTGAAAAGTTAGCCTTTAGCCTTTCTTTAAAAAAAATTACAACATGGGCAAATGTACTTCATTCCTATATTTTATTCATTATTTTTTTACTGTGTAATTTTCAGTGCTCTTCAGAACTGATATTTTTGGAAAATGTATAGTTCCCTGGGGAAAAAAAAAAAAAAGGGCCCTGCTCAAGCAATGGTATATGAGTTTTGTGTCTGTTGAAAGAACTTGGAAGGGGAGAGGGAGAGAGTGCTTCTTTTGTCAAGAAAAAAGAACATGATGTGTAGAAACTGGATAAAGAGAGGCTGAACTCTGACAAAAAGGGGAGCTTGTCCACAGCAGGCTGGGGATAATCTACCACTGCAATGTGCAGAATACAGTATATTCTGTATGTTCACTATAGAAATGATACATAACCTTAGAGAGAAGATTTAGGCAAGTGAGGCTAAAACCAAAAAAGTGTACTTAAAATATATATGTGAATTTTTCCTGTTCTGGAAAAAAGAAACTCAAAACAGTCTCCCGTAGCACTCTACAGCTGTATCAACCTGCATCACATGGCTTTGGAGCAGGAGAGTTGTTCATCACTTTTGCATTTTCATAGACAATATAGTCATAGTGTGGTAAAATACACACCACCTAGACTGATCACAGAATCATGGAATCACTAAGGTTGGAAAAGACCTGTAAGATCATCAAGTCCAACCATCAACTAACACCACCATGCCCACTAAACCATGTCCCACAATGCCTCGTCCACATGTTCCTTGAACACCTCCAGTGAGGATGACTCCACCGTCTCCCTGGGCAGCCTGTTCCAGTGTCTCACCACTCTCTCAGTAAAGAAATTTTTCCTAATATCCAGTCTAATCCTCCCCTGGTGTAACTTGAGGCCATTTCCTCTTGTCCTGTCACTTGTCACTTGGGAGAAGAGACCAACACCCACCTCTCTGCAACTCCCTTTCAGGTAATTGTAGAGAGCGATGAGGTCTCCCCTCAGCCTCCTCTTCTCCAGACTGAACAACCCCAGTTCCCTCAGCTGCTCCTCATCAGACTTGTGCTCCAGACCCCTCACCAGCTTCGTCGCCCTTCTCTGGACACGCTCCAGCACCTCAGTGTCCTTCTTGTAGTGAGGGGCCCAAAACTGAACACAGGATTCGAGGTGCGGCCTCACCAGAGCTGAGTACAGAGGCACGATCACCTCCCTGCTCCTGCTGGCCACACTGTTTCTGATACAGGCCAGGATGCTCTTGGCCTTCTTGGCCACCTGGGCACACTGCTGGCTCATCTTCAGCCAGCTGTCGACCAACACCCCCAGGTCCTTTTCTGCGGGGCAGCTTTCCAGCCACTCATCCCCAAGCCTGTAGCGTTGCATGGGGTTGTTGTGGCCAAAGTGCAGGATCCGGCACTTGGCCTTGTTGAACCTCATACAATTGGCCTCGGCCCATCGATCCAGCCTGTCCAGATCCCTCTGCAGAGCCTTCTGACCCTCGAGCAGATCAACACTGTCACCCAACTTGGTGTCATCTGCAAACTTGATGAGGGTGCACTCTATCCCCTTATCCAGATCATCGATAAAGATATTAAACAAGACCGGCCCCAAAACTGAGCCCTGGGGGACTCCGCTTGTGACCGGTCGCCAGCTGGATTTCACTCCATTCACCACAACTCTCTGGGCTCGGCCGTCCAGCCAGTTTTTTACCCAGCGAAGAGTGCACCTGTCTAAGCCATGATTCACCAGCTTCTCCAGGAGAATACTATGGGAGACAGTGTCGAAGGCTTTACTAAAGTCCAGGTAGACAAATTGCTCTTTTTTCCCCCTTTGTGGTAAATATTTAATTGTCTTTTCTATAAAGTAAATATACAGGATTCATAACAAAATTCCCTTCTAGAGTTTAGAGACCATAGCTTGTGCCATCCTGGGTTTCTGTAAGCCACACTATTAACTGTGTGTGGTCAAGCAGGAGTTGTCACTAGACCTCTTATGGAGATCTAGAAAAATGTTTGACTTCTAGTAGAATCTCATCATAAACTGTGCTCTTGAAAATCAAAACCTATGAGGAATAAAACTGTTGAAATAAGGTATGCATTTTATATAATCAAACATTACTTGATCTGACATAGTCTGGCATGAGCAACAGTTTATTCTTTCCAAGGATGCTAATAACTTCTGATAATTTTTGAAGGAAAATACTTGCTGTGATAGATAAATTAAAAAATGGTGTAAGCAATCATCTAACAATACGTCTTCTCATCTTTAATAACCTACTTCCTACCTCATTAAGCCAGTTGATTGGGTATTATTATAATTTACTACTTCAATGCTCAATCATTGGAAGGACATAAAACAGTAAGGGCTTCTGTATGTCACAAGAAGATGAAGTCTTCAGCAGTTAAGTACATGAGCAGGATGAAATGACAGCAACGTACTTCTGTGAGGAGATGCCGTATGAAACTAGATTTATTTAGGAAAATCTGATAGAGAAAATTGAATGTTGGGAATTGAGTTCCTTGAAAGCTCTCCAAGTATTACTGCATGTGTTTCAGGCTGCAAAATGAGTAACAGCTGTAAATACTGGTTTTGACATTTCCTGTAATACTGGTGAAGATAAGGGAGGTGAGCAGTCTGTGAGATGTGAGTGATTGTCACTATTACTATCACAGTTGCCATTTATTATGGACTGTGTTCAACACTCATTGCTGGCAAATCATCAGCTGAAGTTTTGCCAGTGTAAGTCCTTATGTTTAGGATCACAGCTATTTGCAGTTATGGGGGGATGACTACATGGTCCCTTGACTTGCTGCTTTCTGTCAGTAAGTAGATGTGCTACATTAAGTTGGTATTCCTGTACTCAGTAAATCTGTGCCTCATTAGGGCTAACCTTGAAAACATATTCATGGTCACATAATGAACATATGCTAAAATAGGTGAGGCTATAAAAACGGTTTAATGCTTTTGGATATGCCTTCAGTTTCCTGCTTCAAACAGCTTTTGGTCTCTTCATAAATGTTACGGATTTCAAAGTAGGTATTAGAAGGAATCATAGAAGTATTTCCATGTGTCTCAAGTCTGCTATTTCCTGGGGGCTAATTACTGTGTTTATAAAACAAAGACTTTGCTTGTGTAAGTTCTTAGAGCTTCTCATGAGAAGCGAGGTGAAGGACCAACTCATGTTGCTTATTAACTGTGTTTTACTATTTCTGCGGTATAGGCCTTTAGCTGAATTTTCTTACCCTAATGAGTTCAGTCCAAATCATTAGGTAGAATCTTTCCGTCTTTATCCCCCATCCCTTCGTTCTGCCTTTTACCCCTTCTTGTAATCTTCTCTCAACATCCTGCTTTCTTCCCTTTCACCAACAAAACAAATTTTAAGACACAGTAAATACTGTGTACTAAATGTAAATATGAGTAGACGCAGCAAATTTGCAGAAGGCTGCATCACAGGACCAGAGTGGGCGACAAATTGGAGTTGTCCATACCGTAAGTGGAAGTTCAAAACCTAGGGTGGTGATTAGTGATGTATTAGGGCAGGAAAACCCTGATGCTTTCTCCATCATAATGTGAAGGAAATTTTGTCTGGTTAGAGCTTTTTGCTGTTAGTCTTAATGCTGAGAGGAATTTTCTGTATGTTTATCAGCTAAAACGCAGTTACATTTGCTGATAATTACTTCTCAAAAATACTCCTTTTTTTCACCAGCAATTGTAATAATTTCCAAACAGATTGTTACAGGATAAATTAATTCTTGAAATGATTGGCCATGGATCTTATTTTGCAGCTTATATAAATAGGTAGTGAATGGGAGACAGGATGACACTGTGAAAGGAAGAATGGGGGAAGTTAAGACTGCATAGATACATTAAAAAACCCCAGATAAATTATGCAAGATCTTGATTGGACTTTTATAACTGGCATTTACCTATTTTTAAGTGCTGTTCCTGAGACTGCTTATTTTCTCTGTTGAGTATATTAGATACAATTGAAAGTAAATTGCCTCTAAGAGAACAGGAGGAGAGTTACTAGGTCATGGCTATTCAAACACTTCGGCAAAACTCTTGGATGTCATTGTACCAGACGTCTAGTGGAAACTCACAGTGCTTACAAAATATGCAATACACAAAAAATATCTTTTCTATACAAAATGGTCAGCGGTGACTGCTGGGAGTGAGAAATGTCCTTCTGTGTTGGTGTCAGTCTTGCTTGTTTTCCAAATTACCTTGCTGGGAGATGCTGACTGCTCTGTGTGATGCTCTTTGCAGTTTTGAAAAGCTGTCTGTCTAAAAGGTGCTGTCCAGAAAGCAGCAAATTTACTCTCTGGATGGCTAAGCTGTTTATCTCTTCCTTGTTCCCAGCCCTCACTGGCTTGGGGCTCGTGAGCTAAACACTGATAGACTCCATGGCAGCACACTCCTTACATGAGGAGTTGGACGTATGGAGGGAAGCAAGAGAATCTGAGAGACACTGAGATCCTAGTTTCCATCTCTTTGGTCCAAAGTCTGCTGATACACGGTAGGAGTGGCCAGTGCCTGTGATCAGACCAGAGTCATGGACAGAGGCTGAATGTGTGACAAATGTTTCTTGAGGATACTTTTATAGGGGTGGGCGATGGTGGGGTGGTTTTCTTTTTATGTGTAAGGTACTGCATGACAGCACTGGAAGTGAAGTGTTTGATTTTAGCAACAGATTAAGCAGCAATAATGCAAGCTTGTCTGTGTTGCCTCTGTGGTGTGCCTGACTTCTCAGTAGAAGCAGCAGCAGTTCAGTGACTGTGCTAACTTAAACATGGGCCTCACACGGAAGTGTGAAATAATACTAGTTGTAGTGGGGAAACCTGTTTGGCCGGGAGGATATGAAAACATTAGGTAATTTGCCAAAGCCTCTGATGACTTTGTTTTGTTCTGATTTGGTTTTTTGTGGGATTTTTTGGGGTTTTTTTTTGAGGAAAGACTTTTCACAGGGGTACTGGGAATAAGTTTCTTAAGAGGAAAAAGTTTGCCCACATATTTGTTGAAAAAGTACATGTAAATTGTACAAAAACACTTCATGTTGGCATGATAAAAGCTCACTCTTACAACACAGTAACAAATACTGCAGAGATTTTGGATAGTCTAGAAAAACAAACCAGACTGCAGCGTAATAAAAAAAAGATCACTTAAGAACAAAAGCATGGTAATTTGGCCACTTAAATATCTGAACTGGTGTGGTTGGTAAAAGTTTGCCAAGTAGCAAAATCCTGGGAGGAGAGGGGAGCGTTTTTCTTTCATACGACTAGGTGGTTGTTTTTTTTCTCAGGAGTTCATCTCAGGCTTTGTATCACTTGCCTGGAAGGCTGAGGCCATATCAAAGCTATTTGGGAATTGCAACGTATAACTTGTTAGTTATATAATTTATATATTATATGTGTTTGTGTATAAATAGTATGTATATATATAAAATTAGTAACTAGACCTGATTTCCCCCAGTGCAAATCACAAGTGCACATCTGATGAAAGGGGTGATTTAGGCTTGGCAGGAAGAGAAGGAGTCAGCAACCTCAGTGCTGAGCTGCCCAGGCAAAGCAGGAAATGATGAGGAGCCCTGACAAGGGTGTTCCTCTGTGGTCTAGAGGAGATCTTGCCTAGATGAAGCACCTAGTCCAGTTATGCCCTTTTTTTTTACAGGAGGAAATGCATAGCGGTGCATTGACTGCATGACCTGCCACCCTGTCAGTTACTATTTGGCCTGGAAAGAAGGAAACCTGTTTTTAAGCTCTTCACTGGCTTAATTCTGTTCTAAGTCCGTGACTCCTGTGTTCCAAATATATGCCCTCATCATCAAATTTACTTAACCAAGAGAGGTCATTTTTAATATGCCAGTTTGAAAAGCAAAATAGTTTCTTGAATGAACTGTTGATTTCAATAGACGCTTAATCCCCAAGCTATTACATCTCTGGACAGTAATCATCAGGCTGCAGGGTCAAATCTCTGTGGCTTACTTTAATTTTTTGTTGTTCCTATAAACTGAAACCGCTTCAGATTGATGGTTATGACGCTCTTGTTCCGTTGTGAGAAACTAGTTAGTGACCATGCTTCCAGTAAGACAGAAGGTATAAAAACAGGTTTTCTTTTAGCCGAGTGCTCCAACCAGCAGGCTTTTGTTTAAAATGGGACTGACCCGTATGTGCAGCCAGTTCTCCAGTTGCTTTATCTCTGGCCTTACACAAAAAACATATAATGTGGTAGGTATGTTTCACAAGCAGTATAAGGAACAATGTGAAAATGCTGCTGGACCTTTGAGCAGCATGACTCTTTCATGTGTGACTCTTGGCAGAAATTTAAGAGACCACAGATTTGGGCACCAATGTGGTTAATGATTAGCACTCAAGTTCCTTTGTAAATCTAGCCTCAAATCCAAAACCAAGAGGAATTTGAAATAGCTGATACAGGGGACCTCGGTTACAGAAATGGCTAGTGGCCCCTGTTTTGTGAGCACATGCTTTGATTTGCATTTTATGCTTTTAGATATGTTAAATATCCTTTCCTGTTTGGGATATTGTGGTTTTCCCCTGTTAACAGAGAAATGCTTCCTTGAAAGCAGTATCTCAATTGTGTGAAAGAATGATTGAAAGGTTTTAAGAAAAGAATAAAAAACTCTTAGGAAGAGTATTTTTAATGCCTGAATGCATTAGGCTTCAGGAAAGACAGCTGCATCATTTTTTATATTGTGAACAGGTTCCAAATGTGTCTATACATGGTCACATAGAGTGCTGTACAAGAATTATTAGCTTATAATTCCACATTAATAGTAAACCAGGCATAATAAGAGCCAGTATTGAATTAGCTGTTACAGATCTCGACATGATGGATGGAGCAGGTCTATCAGATCAAGTTCATGTATCAGCTACTGTCCCCCAGAAAGGGGAAGTATTCAGTATGACAATGATTCCTCTCTTGGACTCTGCTAGCTCATCTTGCTAATGTCACTTTGGCCAATGAACGAACACACATCTTGTTTTAATCAGTTAGTGAGCAAGAATTGAACAGAATCTTGCCTGAAATTTGGAAAAGGATATTTTACTTTGTCAACCATAACACAGTTTTTAAAAAAAAATACAGTGAAACTCATGCTTACTCTGTGTCAGCAAAGTCCTAACAGTACAGCAAAGATCAGCTTTTCTTTAACTTTCTTACAAGGATGGGTCAGCTCTCTGGATGAGGACACAGGTCACAAATAGGTTAAAGTCATAATTACTAATATAATTTTCACATAAAAGCTCCCTGCTGTTGTCCTCGTACAATATGGTGCTCATAGTTAATCCCTCTGTCGTATACACGTCTTCAGAAAACATGCCATATCACTAAGGACAATTTTTTTCCCCTCTGTGTTCCTTTGCTTGTATGTATCACTTAAAGAAAAACCCGTAATTTTCCCCTGTGAATCCTGATCCTTAGTTATGCTTGAGACCAAAAGTCTCGGTCAGAAACTATTGTAAGACACAGTCTCAGCTCTCTATGCCTTTTCTTATTCATCACGGGGACCTCCGGCTTTTT
This sequence comes from Gavia stellata, assembly GCF_030936135.1. Classification (NCBI taxonomy): domain Eukaryota; kingdom Metazoa; phylum Chordata; class Aves; order Gaviiformes; family Gaviidae; genus Gavia; species Gavia stellata. The sequence continues at coordinate 42,966,698 of NC_082598.1, forward strand.
AGAATATGGCATATTTTTTCCATAATATGGCATATTCTGAAATGTCATTGGATCACAAAATCTCGTTTACTCTTGAAAACAGGACCAGCTTGCAATATAAATATACTTACTAAAAGGAACTAATTTTGTGTAACACCTGTTCTTAAAGATTTTTTTGTCTTACAGATGTTCTTCTGTTCAGCAATGCCTAAATCTGCTTTTCCTTCTATCTGTACAGAATGATCCATGGAAAAAGAATCTTACATGGGCACAGGTAATGTTATTAAACGCTCTACAGGTCCCCTAGAAACATTTATTATCTGAAATCCTGAATAACAACCTTCAAGTCAAAAGCAAGAACTGTACCAAGTTACACTCCCACTGAGCTCATAGAAACTCCAGTGTGATTTTGACACTTGTTACTTTGTGGAACTTTTAAATAATAATTTTTCTCAAAAAAATTTCAGAAGTCTACTCTTGTACACAGTTGTGATTGGTTTTATTCTTATTTCTCAAGTGAGGAAATTTACTCAGTATGTGTGACTTGAGTCCACAGAAACCCTTCCAGCATATCATCAGACGAAAATGTTAACAGCATTACTGTTAAAACATAGCAGTCTTTATATTAGTTTAATTGCATATCATGAAGCTTATTTGGGTTACTAAACGGGAACTCTCACAGGCGTTTCTGTATTTTGAGTTTCTCTACCTTTAAGTGTTTCCGATTTAACTCTATTGGTATAGCGATACCTCGCACAAGATCCCAGGGATTTTGGGACAAGGAAATACGAAAATGAGAAAGACAAACCCCTCGTTAATCTGCTTGTACGAGTCTGCATATGAAACACCTTTTTGTATGTGGAGGGGGAAACAAGGGCAGGACAGAGAGCTCCAGTTCAGAGCGCGAGGCAGCTATTTCATGCCCCATATAAATTTCGGCAACGAGTACTGGGGTTAGGCGGGAAGCATAGTACAAGTGGCTGAGATGGGCGTTGTCTAGATACCTAGGTGTAAAACACAGTTCAAAACCTGGAAGTGTAAAATGACAGCAGAAGGGCTGCCTGTGTGCGAGCTCTGAAGAGAAGGGCCAAGACCCCTCTGCCTGTCTCGCGGGGGCCGTGGCGGTGGCCCTGCCTTGGCGGGTCTCCCTCTCGCCACAGAGCGACCAAAGTGCCGCGAGGAGCTTCGTCCTGCCCGAGCTAGGCTGGCTCAGAGGGGACAGCACCGGGACCAGCAGCGCCTGGCTCTCTTTCCAGCTGGTGGCAGCAATGACGGCTTCTGCGAACAGGTGGGTTACACGGTTTCGTCATCTCGTGTGGCCTGTTCTCAGCTGAGAGCTGACCCGCCGCGCTGGGGAGGAAAAAGGCCTCTGTAAGGAAGGCAAAGACGAAGCTGCTCGGAAAGCAGAAGGTACACTGAAACACGCGTAAAAGCCGTTTTTTCTTCAGCCTCCTCTGGAGCTCCACCTTCCTGCTCCCGGGGAGGGCGGGAAGCGCAGCCCGCGCTTGGCTCAGGGCGTGAGAGGGCTGCGGCGGGGCGGTGACCACCGCCGGGAAGCGGCCGCGCTGCCACCGTGGCACCGCTGCCGCGGGCGGACTACGCGTCCCGTCGTGCCCCGCGGCGGGCGGGCGAGGTCCCATCCGGCGCCGCGCCGCGCTGTGCGTGCCGCGGGCTCCACCTTGAGCCTGACGGCCGGGCCGGGTGCGGAGGCGCTGCTGAGGCGCACCGCCGCGAGGCCCTGCCTCTCCCCGTCCCTCCCTCCCTCCCGCCGCGCTGCCCCGCCCCCGAGGAGGAGACGCAGGGTGAGCGCGGAGCCGCGCGGCGCCCCCGGGGCCACCGGGCGGGCGGCGGCGCCTTCCCTCCGCCGCGGGCGGTGCGGGGACTCGCTGCGTGCGCGCGCGCGGCCGCCCCCTGGCGGCGGGCGGGGCGGCTGTGGGCGGAGGCGGTTGGGGGCGGTTAGACCTCGCGGCGCGCGCGCGGCGGTTGCGGGCAGGGGGCGGTCGCCCTCAGCCGTGAGGGGCTTCGGCCCGTCGGGAGGGACGGAGGTGCCGCTCCGGGTCGGAGGAGGTTGGTGGGAGCCCAGATCTTCCCTCCCTCCCCCAAAACAGGAGGGGAGGAAACAAAAGGTTTGCCGAGAGGGGAGGGCGGCTTGTCCGCCAGGGTCGCGGCTGGGGGCGGTGTCCTGACGGGGCAGCGTGGGCCGCGGGTGAGGCGGCCGAGGGCGCACAGGTGCGGGCGGCCCGGCCCGGCCCGGCCCGGCTGCGGTATCCCCACTCGCACTTGATGAAGGGTGTTCTCCAGCGGATTGGGAGCTGTGCGCTATGAGGCAGCAGTGCCATCGGCGCCCTGGTGGTCACGGATTAAGTACTTCGTTACGAAAGAAGAGAAGGGCCGTAGAGGACAAAGGTGGTACAGGCATTTGTGTGTGCTGTGTGGCGACCTAGGAGAGCCTGTTGCTCAGAAGATACTTGTTTTTCCCTACCCTTATTTGACCAGGGAGTATAGGGATACTATTCCTACTGCAGTTTTTTTCCTCCCAAATCACAACTCCAAAGAATCCGTATGGCTCTTTTGTGCTAAAACACAAATTGTATATTGCCGCACTGGAAGTAGGCGTTACGCTCCCCCTGTAAATACCTGGTTAATGCACAAGGGACTTTCACTATTCTTTCTGAGAATGGTAGAACCACTAAGACTTTTTTTCCTTCTCAGAGAGACCAGGAAGGGCGGAATGATACGTTTTAAAGAAGTTCTCACCCCACAGGCAGCTTTTTGGATCCTGTGCAGCTAAGCATGTTCAGAATTACTTGGAAAATACATATAGGTCTGACAGTATTTATAAACAGTGTAAGGTGGTTCACTTGACATTGCTTAGGGGTGGAGGAGTTAGACAAGATGACTTCCAGAGATCTCTCCTCATCTATATTATTCCATGTTTCAGATAAAAATAAGCGTGTAGGTATGTTCAGTGCTGGTAAGAACAAAATATGCAGGAGGAAATGCTAGTTTAACATTGCTGCAACAAGTAGGCAAGAACTTCCAAGAGCCATTGTGTTAATTCTGTAAAAGAAGAGATCAGTCGTGATGGAGAAGGCAAACTAAGACTTTGTTTCTAACAAAAAAATCTGTCAACAAAACATGCATTTTGCCTTGAGTCTGCTAAGACAGTAAGAGCTGTAGTTACTAGAGTGCGAGACCTCTTGATTCATCTCTTTCAGTCTAGCTACCTAATGAAGACTACACAAAAGATTAGGTTTTTTGGTGAGACAGTGGTGCCTGTTTTTATCACTAAGGAATTGTCTTCACTCAGGACATCTTTTTGTATGTGTTCTTTTGAAAGGGCAGCCACCTGAGATGCAAGTATTTAATCCTCTTCCTACTTCTAGGAAGCTGATTTAAACTTGCCATTGGAAACAGACACATGGGTTGTTTTCAAGCACTTGTGCTTACTTTGTTGCAGAAATGGGCAGTCTGCTCCTCCAGGCCGTGTCACAGAAAGCCAAAATCATTATGCCATTGTAAAAGTCGATGGTGTCCTTGTATGCTTAACACTGTGTGCTCTTCTGGTTTTCACACATCAAAAAGGGTATAGTAGACCTAAGTAAGGCAAAAGTAGGGTGGCAGGATTAAGAGCTTGGACAGTCTTTAGTGAGATACAGAATGGCTTCCATATGTGTAAGGGTAACTAAATAGACCTGAAGGAGGATATAGGGGGAGGGTAAAATGCAGAAGAGTAGCCTCTGAAGTTACAAACAACGAGGGGAAGATATGAGGAGAAATGCATACTATTCTCTAATCAGAAAGCAAATTAAGAACAAAAGGAAGTACTTTTCCACAAGTAATGAAACCTGTTGCCTCAGGATGTTATGGGGATAAAGTATAATTTGGTTCAAAAAGGATTTATTCAAACGTATGGAAAAGAAGTTCATTACTATTGCTTGGATTCTGCCCCTCGCTCCTCAGGAAATCCCAAAACAGCTGATTGGTTTCTGGAGGTTGCAGAATAAAAGAGCATTCTACAGAAGTATTTTCTTCTTACACTCCTTCCTAAACATCCAAGCTAGCTACTTCAGAATCATTTCACACTTCAAAAAGCTTTTTTTTCTTCAAAAGCAGAAACAAAAAGACCTAAGGCTAGTGGTAAAACATAGTATTATGTGGTGTAACTTAGTATTAAACTAGTGTAAATACAATAGTATCGAACCATGCTCAATAGTGTTTGCAGTGTGGATGTCCAACACAGATACTTAGGATGGAGTGAGAGCTTGAGGCTAAATGACTTTAGCACAAGAATAGTGCTTGCAAGAACAGTATAATTGTAACTACTAGGTTGACTTTGAATAAACAGCTGAACGATACATTACGGCCTTCAGATACATGAATTCCATTTCATCGACTGAATAGGAGTTGTTATAACACTAGTATTGAAATGCTAGATTACATGCATAATCGTTTGACTAGTTTAGAAATCATTAAGAATTAACTTGCATTTGGAGAAGTGCTGTCTAATTTAGTTCAAGTATTTATTTTTTGGTGAATAAAAAATTAACAAATCACTCATTCTATAATCTGACATTATAAAATGCTACGGACTAGTAAGGGCCAGGATGTTGACAGGAACAGTGATTATTCTTCACTATATTGGACCTGAAATTCATAGTTTATGTTCAATTTGTGAATTATTTTTGAAGATGGGCAAGGTATGCGCCATTTTTGGAGGATCCCGAGGAATAGGAAAAGCTGTTGCAGAATTACTGGCACAGAAAGGCTGCCGCCTGGCGATTATTGCTAGAAATCTGGAAGTAGCCCAAACCACTGCACGTAATCTTGGTGGTATGTATGCTGCTTTGCAATACTTTCTTCACTGTCCAATGCTTAGGTAACTTGTAAAAGTATTAAGTCATAAAATAAACCACATTGTTTGACTAGACAAAAATAAAAGTAAAGGCTGAGAAATTTGAAAGAAAAGCTGTATCAGTACAATTTTCACAATATTCTTTGGGAAAGTTAAGTATGTTACAATCCATATCTTGCGGATAGAATAGGTAAGATGCAAGGAATTGTTCAAGGTCACAACAGGGAGGTGGTATGAATTGAGTCATCCTTGGCTCCTGACCAAGACAGAACTGAGACCAGTCTGCTCATGCTGAACTTCTGATTTCAAAAGGCCAAAATCTAAAACAAGAAATTGCCACATAACTGATCAATAAAATACTTGAAAATTGTCCTTATTTAATTCTCTGGTGATTAAATGGGTTCCTCAAGTTGCAACTAGTTCAACATCTGTTTTAGCAATTGACTTGACAAATTCTGAAGAAGGTTTATGAATGGTATACCATCTTTTACTATTATTACGGTGTGCCTTTATTTCAATACAGCAGGACATCTGGCACTTAGCTGTGATGTATCCAGCGAACAAGAAGTCCAAAATACTTTTGAGGAGATGCAGAGGAATTTAGGTCCTGTTAACTACTTGGTTAATGCAGCTGGGATCAACAGGTTAGTTATTCGTTATAAGATTACATGTAATTCTAGATCACAGCATCTTATTATAAAGTGCTAAGGGCCTTTACATTTAGTAAGAGTATTGTTACTGAGTACATCTGAAAACAGAATTAAGCGCTCACCAATATTTTGTTCCTGATGAAGGTAAAATTCTAACATGATAGTTGTCACTGTAGTTTTTGCATTCTGAATTTGAGTTCCCCCTCTACTCCTCTTTCTTCCACTTCACCCTGAAATAGTCCAAACCAATGTTTGATACCTCTCTGCAAAGGAGGCTTTGTTGCCAGAAGCATAGCTAAATTTTTTCTTGCTGTGTGTCGCCTTTCAATGTCATCATTTTCAATGCTAGACTGTATAGAACCATATAAGTCTCCATTAATATTCCATTCATCAGTCATGCTTTATTATGAGTAAATGTGATCATTGGAGTTGTTCAGTGAGTTCCTTTGGGTTTTTTGGTCTGTTTGTCAGGGATGGTTTGTTACTCAGAACCAAGACTGAAGATATGTTAGCCCAGATGCACACTAACCTTTTGGGAACAATGTTGACATGCAAAGCTGCTGTAAAAAGTATGATTCAACAACAAGGAGGTGCTATTGTCAATATAGGTGAGTTGCTTGTCTAATCCAGTGGAATTCTACGTAATAGTTTTCTAGAAAGGTATAGCAGGTGTAAATTGGCTATTTTCATTGTATTTAGACATTCTGTATTTAGCATTTCTTTATGAATGCTTATTCTTTTGTGTAATTTCAGCAACTTCTAAATGCAAAACCAGCTTGTTTCAATAATAAGCACTTCAGAGTTCATATTTTATTGAAAAAAGAATTTTACCATTCTCTATCAGCTCTTTCAGTATGTAAATCTACCAGGTGCTAGTTATTAACTAAGAATCAAATAGGTACAGTTTTTTTTTTTTTATTTTTTTAGAAAGCTCTTCATTTTACTCTCCTGGTGCCTGTTGGTCAACATCGATACATGGATTCCACAAAAATCACACATAATTGAGGGATTTGCTTATCCCAGCAGTAGGCTATAAAGTACATCTAGTAATATACTTCTAATTCCTTTTCTTTTAATCTCATTTTCCATTTCAAATTTAAAACTAAAATGATAAAGCTAGTGCAAGGTTTCAAATTAGTCATTTAATCTTTTCTTGTCTTTGATGTTTCTTTATTGTAGGAAGTATTGTAGGACTTAAAGGCAACTCTGGTCAAAGTGTATACAGTGCAACCAAAGCAGGATTAGTTGGATTTTCACGCTCTCTTGCTAAAGAAGTAGCAAAAAAGCAAATTCGAGTCAACGTGGTTGCTCCAGGTTAGTTTTTGGGAAGTTCATACATCCTTGACTGTTGCAGTACATGATCATCAAGACGACTGGATATTTGGTGTACTCTGAAAGTAACCTAAGGCCAATTGCTATTATTTTTCTTCAACTTTTGTAAGTAAATGTTTTTAATATCTTTTTTTCAGTTTAAAGTATAATAAATTCTTTTACAAAACCTTCAGTCTTTTTAAGGGAACACTGAGAAATTAGGAAGAGTGTGTATACCTGTTCCTCTGTCCATTATTATATAATAAATGTCTTTTTTTTCTTTGTCCTCCTTCAAAACCTGCTGTCCTTGCCAATGGAAAGATTAGTACTAATTATAGACAGACAGCTACCTTTGTCTCCTGCTAGAGAATGCTTATTTGTTATTAGAGAAGCATGAAAGACCACGAAAAGCTGGCATGAAAGCATCCCCATCTATCCCTGAAGTAAAAAGAGAGAGTCTGGAAAGAAAGTTCTGTGAGGACAAGGCTGTGATTTCACAAGACAATCTAGTCTAAGCAAACCACCACCCTTAAGGAAAAATCCCTTCGGTCTTTTCTGATTTTTTCCACTCATAGCTGTGTACTCTGCTGCTCACCTTGTGCTAGCTCTGATGCTTTTCAGACCTCTACGTGAACCAGTTCAGCTTGTGACACTAGGTGGGGAAAATACTTCTTATTGTTTAGCGAGTTTTGCAGCTCACTGAAGGGTCCAGAGCCATTATAAAGGGGCAGAGTTGTACAGTAGAAAGCAAAACAGAGACTTTTTTTTCTTGGTGGCAGCTAGAAAGCAGATAAGATCAGCTCGTTATGAAGCTGCAGCTTATGTTAAGAGAAGTGCAGCAGTGGGAAAAATGAATCTCAGATAACTGAAAATTGTAAAGAAATGTCCTTCAAAAAGGTCAAGAAATATTCTTCAATTGAGTGCTATAACAGAAATAATGCAAGTGCTGTCATAAGTTCTAAAATACAATGGAAACGCTTGAAAGCTGTATGGGTTTCTTGCCAGATATTTCATACTCATGGTTTTTTTGAGAATGTTTTGGTGAAATGAGTGTATTTTGTCTTTCAGAAAAGTGATACTAAATATGGTTTTGGGGCCCAATTATAGTTACCTTTTTTTTTTTTTATTAATGGACTTCTATAGATCTCTGGAAGACTTTTTATTGGTTAGGTAAAAAATTGGTCTTGGCCATAAAATGATGTGGACTGACTTCCGAGACTTTGAAGAATGGTAGCTGGTGCTGAATCCAGGTTGTAGATTTCACTTTGGAGGATTCCAGGGAAAATCCGCTAGAGAAATTTAGTTGAAGGTTAGGTAACTCTTCAAATATCTCTCTTCTCGTAGGCTTTATTCACACAGAGATGACTGCTCATTTGGAAGAAGATCAGTTGAAGAAAGCAATTCTACTTGGAAGATTTGGAGAGCCTCGTGAAGTTGCACAAGCTGTTGTCTTTCTTCTAGAGTCCCCTTATGTTACGGGGAGTATTCTAGTTGTAGATGGAGGCTTGCAGCTTATGACTTAAATACTACCTTGAATAAGTACCTACTTTAATGTCATGATGGTAATATATAAATATATACTAGTTAAAGGGAGAAGCATGGAAATCAGTTGAAGATTAATGTATGAAATTGACTTGATATCATTTAGTCAGAGGAGAAATTTAGCAGCAGTAAAGTCCAGCATGTGTATTTAGCTACCTGAAAGAGTCCATTTGGTATTATGAAGTCTGTGTATGTAACAATTTGAAAAATACCTGGTTTTGCTATGGTGGTAGTTTTAAATAACATGCTGATACATTTGTAAAGCGCTATATTTTTATAAAGTCATGTTTTCCAATTTGGCTGGAGATTTTATTCGAATTATCATGTTACACAAAGGTTAATAAAGTGCGGAGGCATGTTTATTGTTTGACAGGTATGATTGCATCAGGTTTTTCATGTAGGGCAAAGATTGCGAACTGCATAATTTTTTATTCTTATCAGGTAGTCCCTACAAAGCAGCAAGGAGTTTTCTTTGGTTTTTTTTGTTTGTACCTAACACTACAAAGCTAGGAGCTTCTAGATCTTCAGCATACCTGAATTGCCTTTAGGAGATTTGATTATATGCAATGTGTTTTTATAAAGAGAAAAGCTGCTCAGTTCCATTCTTGAATGTATGTACAGCACTCATTTAATCCAGTAGCACTTGCGTGTATACGTTGAAGGACTGTTGATTGGTCACTGGAGTTGCTAATCCTGTAATATTCTGAGTTTGAGTTGCACGTACACTGGTGAACAGTACAGTTGCAGACCTTGCTGCATAAAAGACTTTTCACTGAGTCAGCAGATGTTTAGAAAACATGTATCACTTCCAGAGTGTGAAGTCAAGGTGTTTTGCTCTATATCTTCTTGAACGCTCAGTTCAACTTTTATGTTGATGCTCTTTAATATGTATGTATAGTCAATAAAATAACCATTCATTTTATTCAAAGCAGCTTTTGAAGCGGAGTAATTATTCAGCTGTAAATGATCCTGAGTGTTCCTCTCTTGCTGAAAAATTACCAAAAATTTGACCTCAGGCTTTTCTATTGAGATCAAGTAATTTTTGGTAATTGATGTTCCTATCATCTCTGAAGAAAACTATGAATGTGGTTTAGGACCTTCACTTCTTAGCTCCAGTGTTCATTGCATCATGATCCAGATGTTGATTCAGCTTTTGAAATTACTTCCCAGTTTGGCAAAAATGAAGTACAGAAAGCAGAGATCTCACTGATGATAACTTTGACTCTTTAAAGTCTGAGATTTTCTTCATTTGTGCAGCTGAGAAATTTTGTCTTTGTGCCAGAAAACAGTGCATGTTCAAGCTTCTTGCAGGTATGTATTGAGAAATAATACAAGGAGTGGTTGTATATTCAGGGGATTTTATAGTTGGTTGTGTTACTCACTGTAGAATGTAAAATACCACCTTTCAGGAGTCCTCGTCTTACTGTTACCTCTTCGTAGAGAGGTGGTGTTATTTGCTGTGAAAAGTTATGTGTCATATGTGTCTTTGCACCGAAAATGTAATTGCTAATTATGTGTCTCTTTGATAGGAGGAGTTGTCCAGAAAATAGGTTAATTTTTTTCCAAGGGCACTGAACGTGAGGAAGGACAGCTGGAATTCCCATTTTTACTAGTCAAGTTAGTAGTATGTTAGTAACTTGGCTGCTGCCCATACCTGTCCTTTAGTATTTTACAGGCAAAGCCTGTGTGACATATCTTGACCAAAAGCCAAACTTAAGAGACGAAAAATTATTTCCTCTTAGTGAGTTCTGACCCTAATTATTATTGTCCCTTGTTTTGTTGGGTAAGGGAACTGTTAAATAAGTTATTAGCAATGGCATTTTTAGTGTGTATTTCTAATTAAAACCTGGAATAACATCCTCAGAAGAATCTCAGTGTGCTGCTAAGTAATTTTTTAAAAATGTTGCAATGCATACTGTGTTTTTATCACTGCTGTTGCTATAGGACCAGACTGAAGTGTTGGTAGCCTTGAAGTCATATTTTTAAAAGACCTTTTTTTGCCTTTTCTTCAAACTGGTAAATCGGAACTGAAAACTAGTTAAAAACAGTAATCCATTTCAGCGTTTACTGTGTACATCTACTCAAGAAGTACTATCTGTTTGCCAGACTAGGGTTCTGTCTGGCCTGGTGTGATGTCTCAGACAGTGGAAGTAGTGAATGCATAGAGTAGGTAACAGATCAAGTGTGTAGTGATGTCTCCTTAGCAGACTCTCGTACCTCCAGCAATTTGTGATTGGTATGTTTGAATCTGCCGTTTGATAGCTCTGGTTGAAGCCTGCGGGTTCTTACTTTGATGAGACATTGCAACAACCCTCTTGTGCTCTCTCTGTGTCGCTCCTGAATTTGTAGATCTCTGTTGTATCCTGCCTGCCTCAGTTGTTTCTGTTTCAAACTGAAGAGTCATATTTCTTTTAGTTGCTTGTTGCTGGAAAGCTCTTTTGTACCTTACGTCATCTTCGTTGTCCTTTACTTCTCCAGTTCCTCAAGGAGAGAGGAGCAGGTGGAACCACTTGCGGTATTCACTGTGGATTGATCTAGAAAAAAATAGGATGTTTTGTGTTTTGTTTCATATTGCTTCCAAAAATAATGGCTAATTGTTTTGCCTTTTCCTAACCTTTACACTTATGTTTTCAGAAGCTATATAAGAACAGTAACTCAGTCCTAAATAATTAATGGTCAACTTGGAGCCAATTTCATTACATATGTATTTAGGACTGATTTTTTTATAGTTTCCCCAGTGTGAGTTGTTCTCATTTATCTACAGTGAATTTAGTCTGCTGGTTTTAACACCTATTTCCTCAGTGAAATGGTTCTGCAATTTTTAAATTCCTTTATCCCTTTATCACTTTGAGTAACTTAGTGTTACTGGAATATACTGTGGCCTTCAGCAGTTGCTGTCTCAGAACCCTGACAAATAGGTTGTACGTACTTTGCTAGCCCCAGTGTAGATGCCTATGGGGTTCTGTTGGCGATCCATGTCCTTAGGAAAGAACAACTGCTGATTCATGCCCTTTCTCTTCTATCTTTAAACAATTTACTGATACGGCAACTTCTCTTGGCAGCACAGCATCTTTAGTGGCTTTTGGCAAGGGAATGTGTCAGATGCCTTTTAGAATTTCGAGCATGCTGTATTAGTTCTCCTTACTCTTACCTCTTTTTAGTCTTTAGAAGAACTCTAAAATGTTTATCAAAGATTACTTTCCTTTGCAAAAGCAACTCTGACTTCCCTCAGTATGTTTATCCAGTTGTTTTCATGGCTTTAGAAGAAGTTCTGGCAATTTGCTATGTACAGAAAAATATCATTAATTTAGTTTCCTGGATCACTCTGGAATTTCTTCTTAAAAAACAAGTGATCCTTCCACCCACAAAACACACAAAAGCTTGCTGTCACTTTTGCCAGCTTCCAGTCATTTGATAATGAGGTGGTTTTAACCCAGAAGTTTCAAACTGCAGTTACTTGATTTCCTTTAGAATTAGGGAAGAATTAGGGAGTTCCCAGCCCCCGGCCATTTGTCACTCTCTCCTCTGTCACCTCTTCTGATGTTTTGCTCTGAGGGGTAAAACCTTCAATGAGTTGCCTGTGGACATTCTGCTCAAGTTCCTGCATGGTACCAAAAGCTGATTTAGGGTTTTGTTCAGAGTTTGGGGATGTTTTTTCTCTGTGGCCTGGCCTTACCTGAGCACTTTGGTTTTTATTTAGATCATCTGCTTGTCTTATTCAGGCACGGTACCTGTTCCTAAGGTGGTGTTCAGTTTTTATGCACTTCTGTAAATTGTTCCTCTACACTCTGATCTGTAAATTTTACATTCAGTGATAGATTCCATTTGACTGCTAAAGCTAGACTGCTGGTTTTACAAAGGTTGACTTTTAAATTCTAGTAGCTTTTAATCCATGCCAGCTTACCTCTCCCCACAAAAAAAGTTTAGTTTGGCCTGTGTCTTTAAAGTTGTCATACTGAAGTTCAGTGCATACAATCTTATTGTTGTCATCAAGCATTGCATCTTAATTTTTTTGACTTGTCTTTTTGGTTTCATTTTAACATACTTCCTTATTTTATGTTGCTCCTTTTTTATGGAAGTCTGCAGTAGTAGACTGTTGTCTTTAATAAACTTGGTCAATATTCTTGCAGGAATAAAAGTTACCATCACAAAGCCAGTCTTTGAAAATAGCATTTTGACTCAGGTCTTGTATGCTCCTGGGGACCGCAGCCAGAATTGGGTGTCCCTGATTGGCTGCATGAAAAAATATATTTAAAAAAATGTGATCTTGACATCTTTGGTGTGACATTTATCCAACCTGCTGATGATTGCTGTCTTTCATTAGAGTTAAATTGCTGGCCTTACATTCCTTGGATGTCACAGCTACTGCCATCATCTTAATTGTGTTGGTAATAATATTGTCTAACACTAGAGTTTACCTTATTAGGCCTGGAAATTCAATCCATATTTGATTTGATGATTTAATATATTGATACCTAGTTTGGTGACTTTCCTATGTATTTTGTATCAGTATCTTGCTTATTTGTCCTGCTTCCATCATATTTCTGATATGCCTGTTATGTCACTGTCCTTGATTAAAAACAGACGTTTGGGTTTTACACCTTGTGCTGCTAGCACTTATGGCAAGCTATATATAAATGTTTTGGGGGTTTTGCATGTGGGTGTTCTGGAGTAGGACTGTGTGCTTGACTTGACTTACCATGATTTTTCAACTGAGTTTTGAAAGCTTCAGTCCACTCTTTTACTAGACATACAAAGTTTCTGTGATTCCATTCCTCGTGGAAGTGAGAGCATGTGCTCTTATTCATCTGATGTTTCTTCATCTGTTACATTGCTTAAAACTCTCCTATAATCTTTTGTTAAGTACCATTGGAGTCTTACTTCTGCTTATCTCTTAAGAAATGCGACTGTAACTTAGTGAGTTCGCTACAGCAAGGTCTATGTTAGTCTTCTACTTTTGAGGCATATATTGCAATTGATTATCAACAGTAGAGGTTTCTAGCAGGACACACAAAATGTTGGTGAGGTTTTTTTTTAATATTGCAGGTGTAAGGAGGAGCTGTTGTGAGGAAGAGCTTTTGCAGACTTTCTTTTATGGTAACAGATGCATACAAAGTGTGCTGAGTTAGTGTGTTAGTGTGTGATAGCCCACAAAGAGATTTCATTTTGGCCTCCTGAGGGCAGCCTATCCTAAGGCATTATTATATTGGCACTATTTGGTTAGTGTATCTATGTAGTTTCACGGAAGTGGAGCTGCCTGTGTAGGTACAAAGTTGATAGGTGGCATTACTCTTACCAGTTTTTTTAAAATCCAAATCCATATATCCTGAGCTATTTGGGGATGTAAGTCATGATTTTTAAAGATAGAAGGGATTTCAATATTGAGATCACTGAAATTTGGATAGAAAGTGGATATCTAAATCCCAGCCTTCAAAATATCTTTTTTACATTATTATCTACAGTTAAAACATACATTGTAATCATTATCTGTTGCTGTTAGACAAATTGACAAATTTTCCTCCTTTGATGTGTTGCATAGTGTGAGAAGTTGTATTGCATGAAACTGAAACGCGTATTGCCTGTTGCAATTGTGTGACTTTTTTTTTTTTGAACCATAGTGTAGTTTGTTTAAGTAAAGTTAATGAAGACTGAACTTTTCAAGACCAGGTACACCCACTTAATTCAGGTAATCAGTCAGTGTTTGAAAAGACAGGGCAAATGTAGTGGTGGAGAGAAGTCTTTAAAGAGCACTGGCTCTTCAAGAACTCTTCTGAAGACCCAGGTCACATTTTATTTTCACACACGCATTATGTTCAATTGCAGACCATATGCTGAAGGCTCCTTTTTGCTATAGATGTGTCTGCTGAGTTAGTAACAAATATTACTTGTACCTTGCCAGACATCAGCATGACTATGACCACAACTGTTCTAGTATTTTATGCTTTTATTTTGCATATTAACAGCTCATATCTGTTAAGATCTGGGATATTTTTTGTTCATTTCATAAAACAAAACACAACATTGATACATACAATCGTGGTTTTTTCACTCTTTAAATACATCAGATCCAATTCTATTTTTTTCTCCTTTTCCTTCGTGTACTTCACCATTGTAGTTTCATATTCTGAAATAAAAATGAATCTTTCTGTCATAGTTGTTAAAACTAAAATTGCTTTGGCTACTTGGAGACCTGGTAACAAATTGCCAGTTTGGGTATGATGATATCAAATGTGTTGAGAAAACATACAAGTAAAACCCACCAAATCTTACTTGGTATCATTATACCCACGTTAGGATAATGTCAGTGGGAGCCAGGGGGGAGATGCCACTGAGCTAGCACTGTCTGAGCAAATGGAGCTGCATGGATGTTACTCACTGTTTCCCAGACCGCTGGCTGACACTGCTGAGGTGGCCTTGCATGCATAGTATGTTGACGAGTTTGAAATTGCTGCGTTATTTTGAACAATTTGTTTAGGAATAACTGCAAGCTGATTATATGGTATTGCTGAAGCATGTTAGTGAAGCAGTTCCATGTTTTGTGAATTCTAATTTGCAGAACTCCCAGCTCTGGACTTTTAATGCTAAGTGCACTAAAAGTACATGTTGCAGCAATATTTTGGAGGCTGTATTATAAACATCTCCGCTCGTATGTTGAAGACCTGTTAAAAGCTCCAAGTTAGTGTTTTACTTCCTGCTGCTGTCAGTCTGACTTTTTATCCTATTTTTTCAGGTAGTTGGTAGATTTCTTCTGAAAACATCCTGCAACCCTAGAGAAAAGAAACAATATAGTCATTGCATGTGTTTTGTATAGATACCGTTTAGCGTGCACGTATGATTTTTGATGGTGGGACAGCTCTGCCAGCAGTAGAGTGGAGCTGCATCCGTTCTCTGCAGGTTCTTGTAGCTCTTTTGTTGGGAGGCATGTAGAACGGAGAGCACCCATAGTTTTATAGGTCAGCATAATTTTCAGGGCACCAGAGTGGAGGTCATGTTAAACTTTCTGCTATGCAGTGAAGCCGTTTTCAGTCGATCTGTAAATATTAGATAAGCAAGGTTAATTTACTACACGGTTTTGCAAAGCTGTTTACTACGTTTTCTGTAAAATCTTTGTTTCTATTAGCACCACTACACCTTTCTTCCTAATGCTGTATTATCTGGCTTCCAGTAATGCTTATCATGTGCCTGTATCTCTCATTGATTAATTAAAGTGGTATCTTTCCATTTGGGGGAGAACCAAATGTACTAGATTATTAATATGTGAGGTGAGTTTTGTTCATAAGAAGTGATTTATTCAGACATACTCAGCTGAAGCTGTCCATGAAGAGCTACTTGCATTGCCAAAGTGATAACCTTAGTTTTGCCTTTAAAAAGGACAACTCATTTGAGCTCCCCTTACTGTAAATAGGAACTATATTTCTGCGCTACTAACTGCTCATTAATGCTCTGCTATGTCAGTTCCTCAGACTTCCACATTGAGCTCAACCACGCTTACTGGGAGTTCAGTCCTGAATTCTGACTTGACATCTGTGAAAAGCAGCTGGGAGATACCTGAACTCTGAAGCGCAGGCAGTGGAGATGCACTGATCATCAACATTTTTTTCCCCACCTAAGGTGCTGGGGTCTTTTGCCTCACCTTAGGCTTGGATGCCACTTGCCCTTTGGCAAAGACAGATCACTGATGTCTTAGTCCTTGGAATTAGTGATTAGAAACACCGTGACACTGCATCTCCGCTTTTACGATGTATAGGCTGACCTGAAATTCGTTATTGTAGAGTGACAGTTACTAGCAGTAGCTTTGCCTTTTCTTTTATATGTTGCAAGAAAACATTAATAATCACAAATGAAAACTTTGTTCTGCTTTTATGAAGTTGGTCGTTTAATGGATTTGCTGCTCAGAAAAAGTAAAAATAATAATTTAAGAATTACTTCATTCTTCTATTAAGATTTTTAAGTGTGTTACACTTTGTATACAGGACTTTGAGGGAAACAACAGAGCCTATTTTATATTTGGAGATCTGCATAATGTAATTACACTTTTTTTTCCTAGTGGAAAGTGGATCTGGAATTTTACGAACTGAAATTCTTGAAAGCTGCTGCTGTTCCATACCTGAAACAACATCATTCATGTATAGTTCAAGATCTTTGGATTTACTAACAGTTGTGCTGATAGAAGAATTACATTTGATTTTAGGTTTTCATTTATTATACATTATTAAACATCAATTAGTAGCTGAAGTTCATACAGAATTTAAGAAAGGTAAAACTTCTATTGTAGATTAACAGTATATTACAAAAATGTTCAGTGAATCTGATTCTGAAGTATTGTAGGAGGAAGTGAGTTAATATGTTAATAAACAGAACTGGGCATTATACTATACAATAGTGTGGTAAACCAGGTTTTCTTTTAGACAGGCCCTTTCCTACAAATTACTTCCAGCAGTTCCTCAGACAAACGCTGCAGGTAAAAGCCATCTCCAAAATCCACTAGTTCTTAATCTGCAATAGAGTAGAGGTGTGTTGCTTGTTGTATGGGAAGTCTTATCTTACGAGGTATTTTCAACACCTTTTGCAGTAGCTTGGAAAGGTCCTGTCCTTGGCAATGTATTTTTGTACCCTCTGTTCTCTTCTGTAGAAATAGTCCATGATGTCTGGGCCAAGAATCGGCCAAAAAAAAGCTTGACAATGTGTTTAGTTATGTGTTCAACAGAACAGTTTCAGGCAAAAAAAAAAAACAAAACAAAACAAAAAACACCCTAATCCATTCAGTGTGAAGAGATTTGTAGAGCTGCTGCTGTAAATGATGTAATCATTCTGAGTAGTGGCCATGTGCTTTCTTGTTCTGCAGCTGTTTCTGGACCACTTACGCTACTACAGAACTAGAAAGTGACAGCAGTTGGAAGACTTGACGTTTACCTATTGCACTGCAGTCGTTCTATAAAGCAACAGATTTCTCCTTCCTGGTGGTGTTTGACTGAAGTTCATTCATCTTCCTCCTCTCTATAGCTGCTGAAATCATTGCTGTACAGGTACTGTTTCTTGTAGTCTGGCTTTTTTGCTCTAAGCATGAGTTGAGCAGTGTTCCAAACACTGACACATTTTTTATTGGAGATTCAGTGCAGTGTGAGCTTATTTTATGTATTAATCGGTTTTGTAACAGGATGCAAATCATGGTTTAAGTCTGAATTAGAGTCGCAAGGTTTAAGACATGTTAAAGAATACTGTGTGCTGTCTGGAATAGATTGTAACTTTCTTGGGGCAGGAGCTGTGATTTCATCTGCTTGATGTGTCTTATGTGCTCGTGGTTCTGTTCAAACAGAGAAACTGTGCAGGGGCAGGGCTTTTTCTTTTAGCCAGTTCAGGAGAACGAGCTAAATGTCAGCAAATTCTGCCCCTTGCATGTACAGCTGAAGTGTGAGGCAGTGAATCTCGTCTGCTGTCAATGTGCATAATCTGAGCAGGCATTTCCAGGCCATGCATTAATCCATCTGTACTCTGCAGTGTGGGTTTGGCAGCTGGGTCGTACAGCCAGAGCGTGCAGCTGATCCCCTCAGCATCATGACATGATGGATAATATGATCTCATGAAGTACATACTTACATATTAAATCCGTTTGGGCTGCTTGCAGAGATAAGGATGTAGTTGTCCATATGTGGGGAATCAAGCCATTTATTAGCATACAACCCAAGTGAATTAAAATGGTCTTTGAAAGTGGTTGTATAGAAAGAAACTATGATTTATAAGCTAGGGTTTCAAATTGGACTATAGTTCAGTTTTGGTCCCCAACCCCCAGTTGGCTGTGATGGGAAAAAATTGTGTATGTTAACTAATTGTTGCTGTGGTTGTGAAGCTGCAGGATAAGGGCATTGTGTGCTAAGGCATATCACCAGCTGAAAAAACCTTCATGCATGTGGAATTTTGCACCTCACAGTTGGTGCTCTTGACAGGGGTTTCTGGCGTCATCTTGAATGTAGTTGCACCGAGTCTTTGATTACTTTGAATACGCGTGGACTGCTCAACTTGCTAAATAATTTTAAGTCTTCCCATAGCTAAACCTGAAGTCTTGCAAAAAGTTAGGCCTTCTTTTCTTAGTCCTATAAAATGATAAAAGTACACTTTCAGGTCATACTTTCTATCTTTGGAGGTTGTGGAGGGAGATTAAACTTCTGGAAGTTACTTTGATGCTTCCAAGAATTTCAGATTTTTGGCATGAAAAGTATGTCATTTTCTTGTGCCATGCTTCTATCTCTGAATTTATAAACCCAAACAGTCCCAGTAACTAAGTAACAGCACAGCTGAATGTTTTTATGAAAACAACTTCGCTGCTTAGAGATGTGATTTACTTAAGTGTGTGTCTGTACATATATACAGAGGCAAAAAGTGATGATGACCTCATCTTAAACTAGCTCGCAAGAGCAGTCTCAGTGATTTAGTCTCTAAGCCAAAGGCAAATTTACTGTAAGCAGACAGAACTCCATTGACTTCAGTTGCAGTATCACCATTAATGTCAGTACTCACTTAATTGCTGAGATAATTCTGTTTGTAGTGATCAGTGCTTGAAATGTAAACCTAAAAGAAAAAACTTACTGTCTTGCATCTTGCCTGGTATCTTTGCACAGAAAGGAAAGGAGGAGAAGCTAGTTAATACTTGGGATTTTACAAGTAAATATTAACATTTTATTTTTTTAGTTTTGATATTGCTTTGTTAGAAGACTGTCCTTAAATGATTTTAACAGCACCTGGACCATGCCCTTTACTTAGAATCAGTTGTCAGTGATGTCATATTACAACTACGAGACACACAAAATAGTCCTGCATATTTTCTAACCTATTAAAAAAAAGTATCTTCAAGTACTTTTATTTGGCAAAAATTTCTCAGAATTTATAGGTCATGTTCCTCTGTTTTGTTTAAACAGGATTCCGGGTCACAAGCAGAATATTCTGATAAATTATAGTCATTTTTAGATGCTGCATATAGCCCTCGTTTCATCTATATTCATTATATTTAAAATTTCTAAATCTTACACTTGCATGTTTCTACTGAAACAGTTAATAGTCTTTACCAGAAGGAAAACTTTCTATTTGTGTAATATTTATTGATGTTAAACCCACATTATATCAGCACAACAATCCAAAGTAATGATAATACATATTTTTATAAATACAAATAAAAGGTGGCAAAATAATGCTAGTGAAGCTAAACAAAAAAGTAAATTAGCATGTCACAGTTGAGAAAATTTGGCAAATGATATGACATACTTGTTCTAGAATAGAATCAGATTATTCCCAGATGACAGACTATGACGTTAATGTAGATTAACGATCCCCATAACTGGTCATATCGTGCACCAGCATAGTACTACCTTATGTGCTAAAGTTTATTAATCACTAAAGAACAAAACAAACTTTGTGTACTTAAAAAGCAATACATGTATAGCAGTAATGCAATATATGGTGTACACAATTACAAAATTAAAAAAAACCCCTAAGTACAGGACTTCTGAATAACTGAACTGAGATAAAAGATTTCAACACTTTTATTATAAATAATGAAAGATACCATATATGTGCTTCATATAAGGAATACAGTGTTTTCCTTTCATAGCAAAGTATCATAGCTCGTACCATCAAATGCTCGTTTTTCTTGTCAGGCCTAGTAATTCTTCCATCCCTCCCCCCCCTTCATCTGAAATTCATTTGGTTCTAATTTAAAACTACCTAGTCAGGTCTGACTTAGGTGGGGCTCCAGTTTGATGTGGATTTGCCTTGCATTCTGAAAGTAGCCTTCAGGCTTTTTATCTACGGCGCACAGGCTCTACCTATTAAAAGAGCTGTCATTTGCCTACAGTCAGGAGAAGAAAAAAAAAAAAAACCTACCAGAGACACATGCTATGTTAAGAAAAAAAAAAAAAGGCGCAAATTTGATGTTGTTTTTGTCCATCTTCATTTTCTACTTCCTCAGATCTGCAAGCTTATCACCTGTGGTGTATACTTGTCATTCAAATTCGTATTGCAGTCTCAACCCATTTTTCACTTACTATACATTTCCAAAATGCTCATATACCTTACACAAGCTTTAAACAGTCGAAGGTCCCATACATACACTCCCTAGTTTTCAGCTCACCTTAGAATTTCAGATTCTTGAATGGGAGTATTATGAAGTTACAGGCTGTCTTCAGGAAATCCATAGAGAGTTTCAACCTTGCCCTGTCCCTCTCCCACCCCTTGCAGGAACCTCCTGCAGTGGTTCATACTGTTGGCATTTTGTTCGCATCTAGTTACCAATATTTGTAGTCTGGAGTAGACTGTTATTACATGTCAGCTCTTTTTCTTCATTATCTTGAAGAGGTTAAATTACTTATGCTTGAACTGTCTTTGCAGTATGTTTGTAAGTAAGCCTCCTCCTAGATGGCAAAAAGAAAAAATACAAAAGAATTTAAAATTACGGTGTTGATGTTGCTTTACAGAATTGTCCATACTAACAGCATTTAAGGCAAGATTCTTTTTCATGGTAGAATAGAAAGCAGTTTGCAGATACAGCATTTGCTTATATTACTCTTCCTTGTCCCTTCCTGTTTTATTCTTACAATATTGCACTTGTTCATTGTAGCTATCAGAATACATTGCCGTTTTAGAACTATAGATAACCATACATTCTCATTTTCTTTGTGGTCTAATGGCCTCAAATAAAACATCTTGCACCATTAAGATTGTGTAGCATCTAGTTACTGCTTATGAAGGCATGTGGTGATAAGTAGTGTTCTCTTCTGAAAAATCTGTCTCTCTGATGTATTTTGGCCTTTATGAAAAGGGTTATTTGTAAGAGCTGAAGCAACTTAGGTATAAGGAACTGGTGAATGTGGTTTGTTGTGCAATGTGTACATTTCTATTAATAATCTATCTATTCTTCTAATTTGGTATAATGAATAAGGAATATATGGTTATTGTGTTTGTTGTTTATCTTTTGTACTTGAAGGTGTCTGCCTTTGCATAAAGTGACATAGGAGTATCATTGGTCAAG
Organism: Gavia stellata; assembly: GCF_030936135.1. NCBI lineage: Eukaryota > Metazoa > Chordata > Aves > Gaviiformes > Gaviidae > Gavia > Gavia stellata. The sequence continues at coordinate 42,988,053 of NC_082598.1, forward strand.
GCAATGGCTTTCAGTGTTTCTGCTTTGAAAGAAAATGATGGAAGCGGCAGCTGGATTTACAGATCGTCACTCTCTACCAAGCCAGATTGCATTGTCAGGTGGACTGGATTTGCTTCAGGCTGGAAAGCTGCTTTGATGTCTAGTCCTTGGTCACAAAGTGCAGCGTATCGGCTGGCTGAGGGCCGCACCTTCTTTGGCTTGGTTGTCTGAGGTGGTTGTTGCCACTGAGCTACAGATTAAAAAAAAAAGCGAAGAAAAAAAGTTAGCCGTGTTGAGCTGTGCGACAAAGTGTGCCAGATGCACAGTCAACGCTTTGTAAAGGAGATACTAATTTCTGAGCAGCAGAAAACCATTATATCAAAGGTAAGTTTCATTTCTTGTTGTTTGTTTTTTTTTTTTTCTTCAGCATCTAGTTTCACCTTCAAATGTGGTAAGTAAAATCAATAGTGTCTGTGTTTGGTTGTTTTGCCTTTTTGGCATTGCTTTCTACCTTTTCTTCTGTCACTGAGAAGGGCAACAGCAAGGGGTTTGTTTCTGTGCACTAATATTACAGTGACGGGCCTGTTCCTTGCATGTAGAAGGAAATCATCTGATTGCCATTGCCACCCCTTGTGTGCTGAAGAACGCTGAGCCAAGTCTCTAATTCACAAGTCCCACTACCACCACCACCCCAGAAACCATCCTTTATCATTCCAATCTCTCCCCTTCCTCCCTCCCCACCCCCCCTTAATTCTTGTTACAAGAAGACTGGTAAGAGATTTTGGTTTAAGAAAACATTCGCTATGTAAGGGGCTGTTTTGGAGCAAACTGAATAATTAAGCAGAAAGCCATAAAACGATCTACTACACTTCTGGTAGCTGTTGCAGGTGTATTACAGACTAATGTACAAACGAATACAAAAGGTTAGGGAAGTGCTAGCAGAGCAATAGTAATAATGATCCACAAAAATAATGTAAACATGCCATTATCTGTTGTTAATTAGCTATATTTAATATACTAAGCAAAAACAGAAAGCATGCATGCTTGTTTTGCTTTAGGTATCTGAAAGATGGTGAAATGTACTTTGACAGAGCATTTGTTGTCTTGATGTGGATCGTTATTATTGAGGAGAAACTATAAACAAAAGAAAGAGAGACCAATGTAAACCATTCTGTGAACAAACTGAAACTTTTAGAACTGTTGCTTTTGAGGTGATTAATATGATTGTGAAAATTGAAGTCACTTACTATAAACATCCAACCTGGCAGTGCAAGACACAATCCCGGCCTCATTCTTAGCTGAAACAGTATACCAGCCGGCATCCTCCTTTGTAGCTCCCTGAATAAGCAGGCAAATGTAGCCGTAGTTATCCTGGTGCATGCTAAACGAAGGAAAAAGTAGAAAATTACTATTTAAATTGTGGAACAGTGTAGGCTATTTTAAAATGTCATTATAATCAGACCCAATCCTAGTTACAGATTGATTATAGTCCACTGTTAATTAATATGGAAGTTAGCAAGTGAAAAATAAAACCTTGAGTATGTTTGACAATTTGGCCATTTAATATCCTGTATTGAAAACCAAGAAGGAAAAATGCATAAAACAACTTCTCGTTCACAACTACAAATTAAGACATCTGGAAATCTGTTTTAAGTAGTAGGGACGCCAGAACTTACCCAGACTTTTTGGGGAAAGGATAAAAAAAATTACTATTTTGGGGAACGAGGTACTGAAATACTCTTAGTTATTTAGAAGGACAACAATAATTTATTACAGTGTCATATCAGTAACGAGTTCCTTTTCTTGCAGTATATCATGAGTTTGCTTTTAAACATTCTTACAAAATGTTATCAAATACTGAAGACAAGTTTATAGATCTTAGAATATAAAAAAACCCCGAATCTTAGTCGCTTAACTACACAGCAGAGTTATGAATCAAGGTTTCCGCTGAGAAGCGGATAGCTATACTTAGGAGCCTAGGTTCTCACCAGTGAATTTCTGAGAGTCTTAGTTCTAGAAGAGAAAAACTATTTCTCCACATGCTTAAAGTGCAAAGACAGTTTAATTCTGGCTTGGCCACCAGGCTGGCTGCAATTTTGAGTAAATGTCAGCAATTATTACAATAACTAGTTAATACTTATGAGCTGCTGTTCACACAAAGCATTCTTATGACCTTCTAGGTTTTCATTTGTGCTACAGGATAAATCGTCATTGAAGTTATACATGGGGATATTATTCTAAGTCAGTCTAACCTCACTCGGTCAGTGTTGTATGTAAGTGACTCATTCTCCTTCTTCCAGAATATCTGAGGAGATGGCTCCCCTGAGATTCGACACTCCAGTCGCACTGGGAATCCCTCAGTCACACCTGTGTTTTGTAGCTTCTCTATAAACACAGGTGCTTTGTGTACTTCCTTAGCTGTGAAAATAAAGATGGCAGTCATGTTGTCACTAGTCTATGAAAATGTAGCCTTTATTTCAGCAGTATGCTAAAAAGCAATAATGGAAAATCTAACTGGCAGGAAACTTTAAGTGTTGTCTTCATTAATCACAAAGTACAATCCTGGTCCATCTGAAGAAGACAGTCACATCAGTATTTTAATAGGGAAAAAAGTAAGCACTAACAGAGCTGAATGGTTTCCCCCACCTCCACGAAAGAATTAAAATGTGGAGCGTGAAGAGTTGATAAACTGGCTGCACAATGCTTGTTAAACAGTGCTCCTTCATATTCCATAAAAGGATGGGCTTTTAATTATAGAAGGAACTGCTCTACCAGAAGGTTGGAATGGCATTCGTCTAATGTGCTGTGAAACACACGAATCGTGTCACACTAGCTACCCAGTGGTAGATCTGGGTCTGCACAAATTGCCACTAAAAACCCCATTCAAGTAAATAGCGTGGTTTGTGCCTCGACCGTGGCAACAGCCCTCCTTTCTTAACTGTGTGCACAGAGGTTACTTGCCAGTCAACTTACGCCACAACATAACATAAATGTATCACCTATAACTATAGTTCTGTTACTTCCAGGTTTCCTTTGCTTACCCCCCACCCCTCAACCATGTCATTTGATGGCACTTGCACTTTCCTTTTTCATGTTATCCTTACAGTGCTCAGTATGGAAGCTTAGCATGAAGATGTTACCTGCAACAACGAGCTCCAGGCTGAATGTGTTTTCACCAGCTCGATTGCTGGCAATGCATGTGTAGATTCCAGCATCTCTGGCTGTGACTGGTTCTATGATCAAGGAGTGCACACCGTTCTCACGCACCAACATTTTGTGAGAACTATCAGGACGAACTGGTCTTCCATTAAGCTGCCAGCTTAAATCTGGAGTGGGTAATCCACTAACCTTAAGTGTAAATGGAATAATGGGAAATGGTCTTAGCTGTACGAAACACTGGCGGAGTCCTGACTTGTTACTTCAGATAGGTTAGGTTTTGTTTGCTGCTGCAGGTGTACCACAAGATTTAAAGATCTAATTCTGTCCTGAATTACACATTGACTCAGTTGTATTCATTTACTTACTTTCTGGCCAACTCCCTGAATTCCATGATGTCTTAAGGGCGTGACTGAAAAAAGATCAGTGTTCAGATATGCTAGAAGCTAAATAATAATACATTGCAAAACAAAAAGCAGGGTGACACCTTTTGTCTTTTTTCATTGTTTGCTCTTCACGTGGAATGAGAAGATACTCCTTTCTAGATTAACTTCCTGTGGAAAACTTGCAGACAAAAAGATGTTAGCTGACTAATTAGTGAACTCTAAGTTCCATTCCACTTAGGTGTAACCTAGTGACAGCACCGCCTGCACTAGTTAATGCTCGGTCTGTGTGAACAAGTCTTGTACTTTTGAAAGCCGTGCCATTTGCTGTGGGTACTGCTTGAAAACAAATAGCTTCTCCCAAATATATCAGCGTAAAGTAAACAGAAGTCATCCAAGCCTTAATTAATTCTGTTAGGCAAAGTCATAAATCAAGATTATGTTGCTTGAAACTTTAATGGGGGATCGAAACTCAGGTAGTAAAAGGACTTAAAATGGAGAAGCATGCTGTCTCTGTAGTGTGGGCTGCTTCCCTCCACACCCCAGCATAGCTGAATTCTAAAAATCAGTTTGCTCTGAGCTGTAAGATTTGCCTGAAGCACTTGCACTGGAGGGCAGGCAAACTTCTATTGTCAGCTTGCTCATAAGCAGTGAGATTAATTAACCAGTCAGACAGTCGCTGAAGCTGCCAATAGGTAAAACAGCTTTAAAAAGAAACTAACTTGGGTTTTGAGTCAGCTAATGTTATAGAAAGATTGCTGCTGTCCTTTGCATGATACTTGCCTTGCAGTCCATTCTGCATAGTTTTCCTTCTTGAACAGTCAGGTCTCCAGGAGCCTGCAGAAAATGAGGCCGGAAGAATCGTTCCTGAATTGGTTCATTTTCATCACCACTGTCCCTTGAACGAGATCGTGGTCTTAAAATAACATGAAATAAAGGTAAATTATTTTTTTTCTCTGCTAAATCAGAACCACCAAAATCACTTATAAGACTGCTTTGAGTTTTAAATCACTTCTTTGACCTGTACCATAATCGCTCCGTATTTACACGCATACACTGGTTCCATTTGGCTCAGACTGAGTTAGTTATGACACTGTACTTATTAATTACTTTCATTTAATTCACATGTTGTGGCAAAATATGATCTAGAAAACAATCTTGCTACATAATAATTACTTGTAATAATAATTTATTTATAAATTACAGTATCTTTGTTTAGAGTTAGTCTTTAAATCACTGAAATACAAATAAAATAAGTCAGTAGGCCTTAGTGTATAGCTTCAGTTCCCCATTTCTAGTGTCCTGTGTATTTAATCCCTTCACTGTTGCTGATTACACCAGAAAGTGCAGGTACTGTTCATTAATTATGTTTACCTTTCAGAAAGTAACAGCAGTTAAAAGCTAACTCATCTCAGCTAAGAAGAGACTTTTCACATCAGACTTATTTTTCATCTTCTCTTGTTCTGCACTACTGAAGACCATACAGAACATTCTGTGGATTGAAGTGCCGTGGATATTTATTCCTCATTTAACAGGTTTTTTGTTTGAGATATTCTTGACCATTTTCAAAGCCACCAAATTGTGGTGTCAAAACAATGAGAATTTCATTTGTGAGCAATAGGAAGAAAAACTTTGGTTGTTAAATTGTTCTTTATAAAGGTACTGTAAAAAGTTTCATAAAAAATAAAAAGAACGAAAAATAACTCCTGTGCCCAGAAATGGTATCAGTCACCTAAGCTTCCACAATATCATTTAATCCATTTTCAGCATTGACTACTCTTGCCTGTTAATTTAATCTATTGAATCCCTTTCTAAGTAGTTCCTTGTTTAACTGGATTTTTTTTCCAATTAAAATTAGTATTATTCCATTTGTGTGATTTAGTAATCAAAGAAACTTGTAATTGAAATAAAATTTTAGATCAGTTTTTGTCCTTGCCTGATCAGCTCCAGTGGATTCCATTCTGGAGCCAACTGCTGCCCACAGTAACATCCTATTGCAGGAAAGAGGAGCAATTTAAATCTCCTCCTAGATAACTTTTATCAATGACACTTTACAGTGAAATTCTCTTTTCTGAATTCCATTTTCTGTTAACTTTTACCAGTGTTTCTGTTTTGGCCAGTATCTGCAGTATACATGCTGCAGCATACACGGCTATACTGTGTTTTCTACTGCCCAGGGACATTTCTTTCGTTTAAAACAATTCATAATAAAAAAAGTTTAAACCCCTGAACAGTTACATTTGGAAAACAAGATGCAGTACTACTGTATGGAAGATAAACAGTCTAGCTGCATACTCTGTCCCACTGAGGTTAAGTTTAATTAGACTTGCTTGAATGTGGTTTATTTTGTCCTCTCTTGTTGCCCTTCTCTCTATTATGGTTCTGTTTGAATTCTGACCAGTCACTTCTGCTATACTATTATCTGTCATAAATAGATAAATTTTTACTTTTTAATGGTCATCACAGGCTTCCCAGAGCTATAACTAAAGGCATGTGTGTGTGTGTGAGTCTAGCCCATACAGCTTATTAATGGAGGAACAGATACTGAATTGGGGAACATAGACTGACATCTTTGCACATGCTAAAAGCTTATGTAACCCTTCAGGTGCCTAAATCCAGGTCTCAAGTTTTTTTTTCCACTTGAACATGCCTAAAGCTACTTCAGTAGCTGGTGCGTTACAGCTCATAAGGAACACTGAGCTCTAGCTGGTGTGTTCCTAACCATTTTTGCAGGCATACTTGCCTCATATGCATGCAGCTGGGATGGAAGATGGATAGCAGTAAAGAAAAACTGTACTCATCTCTTTTGGTAATTAGTTCTGCACGACCAACTAGAAATGATGGTGTCTAGTCCAGTAAGTGCTACGCAGTGCAAGCAACCCATGCAACATCTGCCTTCATAGTATTTACATGCATCCTGTTTAGATGCATAAAAAGGCAGCACTTGTCAAAACAGGGGGCATGGGGTGTGAAATTTAGACCAAACAAAATGGAAAACAAAAAGGTTGGGAGTTTGTGACCAAAGATACGTTTTTCTGATAGTATGTTCCTGAATTGTGAAAACTTAAGTTTTCATATTACACATTTGGAAGGAAACCTAAATCAGCACGCTGTTTACTCTAGAGTCAGAAATAAATAATGCATGTCTTGTCTTTTTACCTCTTTGTAGATTTACTTCTAAAATGGAAGACTACTTTTAACCCTAGTTTTACCTCTCAAGGTAAAGGCTTATTTTAATTCTAAAACATTTTGTGGTTTTAAAGAAATAATGAAGTGAGTAGAGGCAAGTATTTCAGATGTCTAGGAATGACAAATTGCAATAGACTGAAATACCCTTGGATTAGTTGTAGGTTCTTTAGAGTTGTGATGTGGGCATCAAATTGCAAAGATCAGCTTCAGCAATACTGACATCATGTGCTAAATGTGTCCAGGGGAGACTCCATGGGTTGGTGTGGCGCAGTGCCCTTGGAATTTCAGCCAGCAAGAAGCTGGGGAAGACTTGGGATAAAGGAGATGAGGTTCAAATTAATCCTCTAATTGAGAGCAGGTGCAATAGGAATATTTATTTTTTAAATCTTCCTTAAATCTCATGCATTTTGAGATTATGTATTTGGGGCTCTGGCTGCAGTGCACCACAAGACAGCTTACGTGCTACAGTGTTGAGCATCATGTCCTCTAAGGGATTGAGCCCAAGCTTTGTATACATCAGACAGTTCGAAAGTTACACACCTCCCCCCCTCGCACCCCCCCACCCCCCCCAAAGTAATGCTAAGAAGGTAATGTTTGCAAGCTAAGCAAATTTCAGGAAAATACAGTAAAAATGAAATAACAACTACAGAGAGTGTTTTAAAGTGTCTGTGATTGATGTAGTGAAGATGACAAAACCCAGAGTTCTGCCAGAACACATTCTGCAAGAGATTAAAAATACTTCAGGAAAAAGCCTGTCAACAGTGTAACAAGTCATAAAGTTCATTAGGCTAATAATTACACTTGTAAACCCAAAAAAAACCCCAAAGAAACCCCAAAAAAGAGGATTTGTTGCTCTCAAGCAGAAAAGCTTAGAGAAATAATGTTATAATGCCACAGGAATATTACTTATCAAACGTATATGGCAATATATGTTAACACATATTGTAATATATGGGGGAGCACAATATTGTGGTGTGTTACATTAGAAAAGCCAACGGTGGGAGTCTGTCTTAGGAAGGTTTTACATGCTCAAATTTCATCAGCCTCGGGGAGACCTGGATGATGGGAGTAGTGGGAAATGTCACTAAACAGAAATAGTATGGTGCTGAAGGCTTGGCAGAAACAGACCTTCCGTAAGAAAACGTATCAGGATGAGCCCTTCATGTATGGTAATTTTACAGGAAATAAGGCTACCCAATAATTGCCCTAATTTAAATTAAACTGTTACACGGAAATCTCTTCTTTATAATTCACTACTCTACTGGACACCCAACCAAAACAATAGTGGCTGCCTGAGTGCTTGTCTCAATTAGAAAATAAAATGCCAGCCGTAAGCGGCCTCAGACTTTGATTGCATTTGAAGAGATTGAAAAACAAGCCTCCACCATTATTACCTAAGGGTTCTGCCTGTTGCAGGGAGAGAGACTCACATTTTATCCTTCAGAAAGATGCAGAAGCATCAGCTGCTCACTGCTGTCTTGCCCATACCTATCTTCCTTTCTCCCCTCCCCATTTTTAAAGATGTTTCCCATTTCTCCCCCTGTGTCCACTGACTAATTCAGCTGAAACCTGACTCGTCGTGGCAGCTTTTCCCTTCAGGGATTAACAAAGACTTTTCATTTTTACCCGTTATTTGCAGGTGTCAAGCGCCTTGTTTTCTGTATGCCAGATGGGCCCAGCTTTTTTGGGCTGCTCGCACCCTGCAGTGACAGCAGGATATTCCCCTCCATAAGCAGCGTGAGCTTTGGGTTTACCAGGCCTGAACATGAAACGTTGGAGGGGGAGTTGGTAGGATGCCTCAGTGGGCAACGCTGGGAAATGCTTTCAGGGCTGCAGGAAGCCTAATTTGTTCCATGCAGGAATGAGACTGGTAAGAGCTTTTAAATAACCAACCTCACCTCCTAACACTTCCTAGTTATCAGAGGGGGGAAGAGAGCCTGTTTTGCGTGCAGCAGTTCTACAGTACATACTACTACCACTACTAATAGTTACAGGAATCATTTCTTTATTGCACATGTGGTAATGGGCAATAAGTCATGTAACTATGTAATTACATCTGTGTAATAAGCTAATAATAATATATAATAATAAACTAATAATAAAGTATGTAATAAAGTATATAATATTATAAATTATGTAATTACATCTATTCGATACATTACAATTGGACAATATTGAGATTCTGTGGCCATTGTGACCATTAAGCAAAAGACATGCGTCATCACAGCAGAAACTGGAACTGGAGCCCTCATCCTCCCTTGAAAGCAGTTCTGTTTGGGTAACCAAAATGTTTTTTTTTGTATCGCCTAAAGCTGTCTAAGCTGTGCTAAATGGCCTCGTAAGTGCTTTGGGTAATGAAAAAAAATATTTGAAGGGAAAATTCCCTTATATGGTCCAAAAACATAAACCAAAGCTTCCTATGTGAATAATTGTAAACTCACCAAAGATAAGTTTAATACTGTATTTCTGACTCATAATTCCTTATAAGAACCTGAACGGAAATCACTGAAATCCTAAAATATTTCTAATGTAAATCTAATAAACTTCTTTGGCCTGCAGTTATTTCTGCTGTTTCTTTAAATGAATACTTATTAAAAGCTGCAGTAAGTACAGGTTCCTGGTAGAATCCTAGTCAAGGTGAGATGTTTTAAAAAAACATAAGTGACAAGGTCCTTCCCAACAGCTGATAGTGTAATTTGAGATAAGGAGTAATGAGTGAACATCACAAAGAAAGGAGGGGGAAACAGGCAAAATTAAAAGGTACTTAAAAGGCATGCCATTTCAGAGGTTGCTTATACTTCTGAGTGTGCAAGTGTCACAGAAATTTTTAGACAGCAGAGCTCACATTTCTTCCTGAATGCCATACTTCTAACTTACTTTCTTACTTCACATTCCTTATCTTGCCATAATAATTTTGCAAAACACAGAAGAACACAAAGAACATAAGAATACAAAAGAAAAACAAAAAGCATCACGTACCTTCTCATATGAGGCTGACCAGAAGGTGACCAGGGACTGCGGCCTCTTTGATTTACAGCTTGAACCATCAGCCTGCCCGTGCAACTTACTCTGCCCTGTTATGATGATGGAGAGAAGGAACATTAAAAGCCTTACAGCATGTACTATTAGTAAATGTTCAACCTGATCTCTTCTTTTTTGCCCACCTGTTGCAGAGTCTGTAATACAATCTCTTCTTTGTTTCACAAAGTCATTGAAAACTATTTGTCACAATACCTTCTGATACTAAACTATTCTACAGCTTGCAATCCAACACAGAACAGACTGAAATAATTGTGACTATAACAGTGTCATGGTTAAAATGTTCCTCCTGGAAGTTTTTCTTTTAAAAAAGATTATTAGTACCACTGGCAATTCAGCCCTTAAAACAGTATATTGACTAAGCTGTTGATGTGGGCAGGTGATTTCTCTGTGTATGGCAAGTGGCCAGACAGACAAGACAACTAGTTCAAGATCTTGAAAATGGCACTTGGTAAGTGCTGGCGGTTAACGACAAGAGCTGCTGCCTCCGGAGTGGATTGATCCACTTGATCTGGTGGGGCCACAGCTCAAAAACCCCCATGAATGTAGAAACCAAAAGAATTGTACTGTACAAGTACTGAAAGGGTCCTCTCTGAAGAGCGAGCCTGGTTTGGGGGTAGGAATCGCACCAAGGCACACACCTGCACTGCTGGACATTGGAGGTAGTTCAGTCATCTTGGGTTATTTTCAGTGAATGATAAATAGAACATGGGCTCTGTTGTATTTAGTCCTGTTTCTTGTTTTGCTTTATTTTTTAGAAGACATTGTCCACCACAAGCACTAGTGGTGACAGATTTGGGATGGGACTGCCTGCAGCCAGAACTGCTGACATCCACAGCTCTGTAGAATTCACTGTGTAAGGAGTGAAAGCAGCTGGTGGTATTAATAAATATGCACCATAGATACAAATATAAAAGCTATGTATAAAAATAATACTGCAGTGAATGTTTATATACTTTTATGAAACAATGGAATTATTAAAATAACTTCTGAAAAATCATAGTTTTAAATAGCTCTTTGATAAATGTATATAAGATGTACATCTGTCTGTCTGCCCCCTGGACCAGTAGCAGGACCAGTAGCAGTATGGCAACATCCACATCAGCTTTGCAGTGTATTTCAGTTCTAAGCCGTGAGCTCCACACTCAAGTCTGTCATCATAAAAGTGACAAATAGTTTTGTCACAGTAGTTCGGGGGTTGCAAATAGCTGTTCATTAACAACTGGCCAAAGCCCATCAAAAACCAATTTCACTGGGGTCACAAGCAGCCTTCAAATGTCAGCAACCTTTGTGTTACTGCTGGACTGTTAGAAATGAACTCCCTGGGTCCCGCTTTTATTCCCATGACCCGTTCAGTCCACAAGAAAAATACTTTCGTTAAAATAAGCCATTGTGCATGACCTGCAGCAGTTTCTTAAGCAAAAGCTTTTTTTTTTGTGTGTTACAAGACCGTTAAAGACATCTGGAACAAATACATTTCTATTTTAGGCACCGCTGCATATTAATCTTTTTCTGGCAGGTGATGAATTCACACATTTTGGGATAATTTCTGTGTAGCTCAATACATGAAGGCATTGCAAATGGAAACACAAAGGACAGTAAGGAATTTGGATAGGGAAGAACAAGCAGGAAGGCAAAGATTTGGAAAAGTCATGGGATGAATGGGAAAGAAGCGATGAGTGGGAAGTAATCATGAGAAGATGGCCTAGAAAATAAGGGAAATCCAGACTGAGGACTGGGTGCATAGTGCAAAGAAGTGGAGAAAATGGGATAAAAGGAAAGAAGGTGAAAATAAGGACGCGACTCCAGCCCATACAGCTCATGGAAAGAGCTCAGTTAAGGGACATAGCCTGTAACTAAAGGCCTAAAACAGGCAAGGTTTTGTGTTTGTCTAGGCCTGGGCTCCATTTGCTCTGGATTAAGTTATACAGCAAATTTTACTGCAAACCCCAGAGGTGTGTTAGAACCTTAATTCCAGATCACTGCACTTTACATCGCAGGCAATGGCGCCTGCCGCATTAACTACCACGGATTATTTCCAAGGTGTGTCAACAAGTCGCTTTGCAAACATAAATCCTGTAATACTAGCTCAGACCATGAGATGGCATAAACTGGCAGAGCTTTAATGAACTGAATCCTCTGCTTTAACAAAATCAATTTCTATCAGCTAAGAATATGCCTTTTTGCTTTGTGGTTTGGTGGTTCCAATAGCAATGACCAAAACACAGCAACAGCCTAGCAAATATCTACCAGTCCATCAGTACCATGATGTAGGCTCCCTTATATTACATATTTCGCTTTTCTTAAGGAAAGGTTGCCAAATTTGCCTAAGTTTGTGATAGCTTTGAGATGTGGACAACTTTCCATTAGAATTGAGAAGGCTATGCCAAAATTATTTCCACTCAGGATGACTTAAAAGAATTGGAATCCAGAGCTTTGAGTGTGAAAGGCTAGTACATTAACTCATAGCCCTTCTTTGCCTCCATTGTACTGTTAAACGCGTAGTAAAAGCAAGCAAATAGTAGTGGAGATGATAAGTATGTTTGCTTGGGAATTACACTGGGAAGAAAGAATAGAATGGGTTTGGTGAAACAGATGTTTTGTTTAGGGGAGCCAGAGGAGGATGCTTCTGGTTCTTCTCCAAAGAGGAGGAAAAAAGCACAGACGCAGAATTTTATCATTTAACAAAACTGCTTTTTCAATCCCCAAACTAGGAACAATGCAAACCCAGGTCATTTTAGTCCATCTGAAAACCCACTAGCAAACCCGTGTCATCAATGACCGGAACTGATAACAGGTCACTGAACAGTTGTGTCATTGAATGAGCATTACCCAGAATAACAAATGCTAAAAAGTAGGCCCTAAATATTCAGGGGCAATGTACAGTGCCCAAACGCAAAGGTGGTTTACTCACCAAGCTCTCTAAGACTTTGCATCACGCAGTAACACTACATAGGGAAACTCTGTACATGCATTAACACGACACTTACAGGAAGATGAACAGGATTCACTTCTCACCTTGAGCATGTATGTATTTATCATTTTTAAACCTGCTGTGACTTTCCACAATTTAAATGGTACCAAGTGTTGTAACACAATGGTCACCTATGTGTAAAAGCTCCCCACTTAAAGAATTCCCTTAGCCTTAAGCTATTTCATTATTATGTCTTTATTGCTGTTATTTGTATATGTAGAAATAATATTTAAACTAGCTAGATTTAAGCACCACGGTTTGTAGAATCTGGCCTAAAACTGCTATTTGTGGTTCATCTGTGTGTACAATCCCATACATTCTCAAGCACGCTGCAATATGAGCAGGATTGACAAAGAGCAAGGCAAAAATGGCAGTGTCATGCTAAGTAACCTAGCAACATTCATAACAGAGCACAACACTCCGTTTAGATTAAACTCTGTCTTAGTGATACAGTTTGTTATTTTACAGTGTGATTCTACTTGCAGGCCTGGTCTTGGCAAGATATTTGGTGCTACAGAAGAAAGTAATTCGTTACATCCCTGAAGTTGTGTTACTGCCTTGGTTTCTCACATGTGAATCTTTCCTCTCAATTTGCTGTGCTGAAGGAAAAGTGGATTGGAAAAGTGGATTGAAAAAGTTACTTCAATAGGATGTGTGAGCTGTAAGTTTAGCTATGTCCAACGCCCTAGTGGGTTTCTGTTGTATGCCTCAGCTCTTGTATTGGGTCTGCAAAGAACAAATAATATTACAAAACCAGTAACACTCCATGTTTTAGAAAAAAAATTAAGACTTTGAGATCAACACAGGAGACCTTCCCCCTACACAGTAAGTGCTAGAAATTCTTGCCTTACAGAATTGCAATCACTGCCTAATGTAAACATGTTGAGGTGTGATATACTCCCACTCATTTCAAACAGTTGGCTGCAGTCAGTGAGTATAGAATCATAGAATCGCTTAAGTTGGAAAAGACCTTTAAGATTATCAAGTCCAACCATAAACCTAACCCTATAAGTCCACCACTAAACCATGTTCCTAAGTGCCTCATCCACATGTCTTTTAAATACCTCTAGAACACAAGCCTTATGAGGAGCGGTTGAGAGAACAGGGATTGTTTAGCCTGGAGAAGAGGAGGCTCAGGGGAGACCACCTCGCTCTCTACAACTCCCTGAAAAGAGGTTGTGGAGAGGTGGTTGCTGGTCTCTTCTCCCAAGTGACAAGTGACAGAACAAGAGGAAATGGCCTCAAGTTGCATCAGTTTAGGCTGGATGTTAGGAAAAATTTCTTCACTGAAAGGGTTGTCAGACATTGGAACAGGCTGCCCAGGGAGGTGGTGGAGTCACGTGTCAACAGAAGAAAAATGAAATTGCAGGATTGGGTTACTTCTGCTGGTAAACTGGATTTTTTTCTCCCTTTATAGTATGTATGCTACCCATGCTCAGTTAGGATACTGAGATGTTATCAGCTGAAACAAATGGTGGAAGAGTGATTGAAAAACAACACCCCTCCCCTCTGAAACCTCAAACCATAGGAAAAAAAACTGCTGTTGAGTTCTTAATCTCTTGGAGATAGTAAGGTCCCACCCTACTGATGCAAGATGAAAACAGAAATCTAACTTACATACTTTATGGTGATTTCATCATTTAATTAAATCATGCATACATAAGATGAGATAGTTTTCTGAAGATTTATGTCCAGAAACATGTTTGCTCTGGAGCCAAACCTTCATTTACCTGTGGGTTAGCAGCCATAATAGTGTAATTCCCATCATCATCCAGGGTGGAGGCCGCAGTATGCAGCGAGCAAGTTCCATCAGGTTCTCTTTGAATTCGGTAGTGATCACTTCGTTTAGAAATTTGCTTCCCATCTTTAAACCAATAAATCTGCAGGAAAAAAACAAGGCACAGCCGATAAGAGGTGGGTGCTCATTGTCATAATTTCTCAATTAACAGCGCTAACGAACCTTAACTGCTGAAAACCTCTCTGATAAGCATTAAAAGAAAAGCGGTTTGATCAACTAGTGAAAGTGCAGAACCACACTCCATGAACAACTTTCACTAAAAGACATTACAGATTAGCAATCGTTCAAAGACGAAGACGGCAACATGAACATTTAGCGAAGAACTTTACAGGTGCATAAGGGCTGTACCTGTCCCAAGGAGAAAACAGCAGCTGAACATTTCAAGAACTGAAAATAAATGTCATTACAAAGAAAAGTTCTATGTCAGAGAAGATTACTAATTCTAAATTTTTGCTTCACTTAAAGCTGAAGAAGTTGCAGAAGGAACTTAAGAATGCTATTCCTCTCTTTTGAGAAAATAAAAACATAAACCAAGGTAATTAGAGAAATACTTAATTCAATGATGAATAAAATAGAAGTAATGATCTCACTGTTGAAACACCAGTTTTGTCTCATATCCATTACACTGACTGGACTGGACCAAAAAGCCAGAAGGGGATTCAGCTGCTCACACTGGCAATGAGCAGTTCAGTATGCGAACAGGCCAGCTCGGTATAATTGCATGACTGAAACCAGCAGTGTCACCCCGCTGTGACAGACATCTACAGAACTGGACAGCTTTACAAGGTAATAGGAAATACTTCAAAGCAATTCAGCACATAGATAGCCTTTAATAACTGTATGCCAACACCAGTATAGTTCCAAGTTGTACAGAACAGTTATATTATCTATCAAACAGAGGTCTTTTCCATTACTTTTGATACATAATTTTATTCTCTGGCTGACCCAGAATCTACTTTCAGTGAGCCAAAACAATGATGTATGCAGAATAGTATCTTACAGTAATCCATAAATTACACAAAAAACATGTATGTGTTTTTAATGCCTCAAATGTGAGGCAAAAAAAAAAAAAATCAAATATTTTGACCTAGCTTTGGGGGCTTTTTGCTATATTTTAAAAATAACATAAAACCCCAAACTGAAATCTGCTGGAATCAGAAGAAAAATGTGGTGTATGCAGGAAAACACACACAGGAATATGTGAAAAATTTTTATACTATGAAGGCTGTAGTCAGCTCCCCAAACCAGTATTTGAGTAGAAGATTATTTACTTGTCATTTCTGAAGCGTGTATTACTCCATAAGGTCAGTGGCATTCAGCATTTCTTGAGTCACTTGTGCAGATACCTACACAGTTTTTATGAGGTTAAAACTCATACAAAGTAGAACAAATGTATTTGTCCTGGTCGCATGACTGCTGGGACTATTTAGCATGAGGAAAACACACACATTTTCCTCAGTCTAATTCTTGAAGTGGGAATTTAGGTCTTACAATGAGGAAAGGGTGCCGGCTTTCCAGTAAAAATGAAGTGACAAAGCAAAGCACAATTCCTGATAGATTTTAATATGCCAGGTTCTTCATATGTGCCAACATTTCAAAGCTCTAAATTCATTCACTGGGGGAAAAAAGTTAAAGATATACTTTTAAATTTCACAAAAAGACAATGGAGAATGTTTTGAAGGGAATGAGTGGAAATTTCCTTTAAAAATTAATTACCATGTATGGTTTTTATATTAACAAGCATTATGTGTAACTAGAAATGATTTCATTTCCTCAATAGCTGGTTATACTTGTTTCCCATTTTGTCTGTCAGCAGCCTTGCAGAGACTCTGTGGTGTTAACAAAGGATTTAGTCATGTCTTCTCAACTGCTGACAGAGCACTTACTGGAGATGCAAAAGATATTTGATCATTTATATACACATGCTAATAGATGCTGGTAACAACATAGCTGCAAAAAATGAGTTTTAACTTGCATGCTTTACGTGTCTCATAACGTTGCTTGGAAATCTACTGCATTAAGTCGTAATTATTTAATAACAATGCACTTATCAGAAACATCAGGAGACATGCCAGGAATTATTACATGGAAATACATGCAAATATTAACTGAACCAGCTATCCAAACATCATGCATATGTTATCCCATACTCATTTCCACTAAGTTTAAAAGCATTGGCATCACTGTTTTTTACTTATGAGGAGTAAATTCTTAATATTACCTTTATCTGACATGGAGTTAACAAGTAAAACACTACCACTGCTGGAGACAATGGCCCTTGCAGTAAAGTATTTTCTTGCTAGGATACCTTTTAATAAATGTACCATTAAACTACGTAAGCACTGAATACTCCATCTGGATTGCTTTTATTTGTACCAGATTTTCAGAAACCAATGTGTAATGACTAGAAACACAATGGAATACACAGCACAAAAGGGTTTTTGATCTTGGGCAGCACATGCAATTTTAATCACTAAGAATTATATTCAGCCATGTGAAGAGCGAGCAGTACAAGCTTTATGCAACACTCATGTCTCAATTAACCTTTTGTATGGCATTGTCCTAATTCTGAAGAGAAATATCTCTTAAAAAGAAGTATTCCACAATCCCTCCTGTATCACCACAGGTTCTCATTTTAATGAGAAAATAGTTTTACATTACACTGAAGGTTATAACAAAAGTAGACTCAGATTTAAAAAGTCATATTTATGAAGACAGAATTTGCACATCAGTATTCAATTTACATGGCATGTTCAGGGGAAAAAATAATCAAGCCAATAACCCCGCTTAGAAAAATCCCTTGTAATGAATGCCAGATTTTAGAAACACTACAGTCCTTCCCAAAGCCGTTCCTTGGCAAAGCTGACAGAATACTTAGAAGGGAGGAGCTTCAAGTTAGTAAATTATTTCCAGCTTTTCATTTGCCAAAGTAAAGAATTTATTCAGAGGCAACACTTCCAGCTTCAACAAATGACAGCAGAAGGGCAGCCCTCAGCCATCGAGCATTTCAAAATTGCTATCCTGGCATGCTCCAGCAGATGAGGGGAAGATACATACAGCCTTTGACATTTGCAAAGCCCAGCTAACAAGTAGCCATCCAACAGGACTGAAATCGATTCCATCCCAAGCAACTTAACAAATCTCACAAAGCATCTGCAAATGAATGCAATAAAGGGTCACATTTCCAGGTGCAAGAGCAAATCACTTCTTAATGTGTGTGCTTTGATGCTGCAGAAAAACAGAACATCGTATCTGAATCAGAGTGCATTCACATCAGATATACTCCTTTATAATGCTCTGCTTTAGGGGAAGTACTAACAATGTGGTTTCTTGGCTGTGCAATCCCTAACACCAAAACAAGGACAGTGAGGGAAAGAAGACATCCTCTTTCATCTGTCTTAAATCAGATTACGATGACTGTAAAACTACACCTTAATTGAAAACTGTGAAAATTAGGGAATGGCTAAATTGACTATGGCTGACTTATAATAGGTGATCCAGCAACTTAGTCATAAGCCTCAGGCAAAAAGAATACCTCTCCAGCACGCTACACCTCTAACACCAATGAATACATTTGTCTTCCACCCTTATTCAGTACAACAGACTCTTCCGTATGGTCATCTCAGAAGTAATGCTGGACATCAAAGGTTTGGTTTCAGTCAGACTGGGCTAATCTCAGCGTGTCTTCAGTTTGAAGCAGGAGTGCTTTTTTGATATGACTATACTGGATCAGCCCCACTTACTTTGCAGTGGTTCACATCATGTTGTGGTCTTGGAACACGGAATTGGATTCCTTTCAGATGAAACTGAGCCAGAAAATGTGCTCCAAGAACACATCTAATGTGCTGCATCTGCTTCAGTCTGTGGGATGAGATTAGAGCTAGCCTGAAGTAAAACCTCCTGAAATGCATGCAGGGACAGATATCTCATCCCACAGATTTTGCTTCTTCTGGTCTGCACTACCTGCTAATGTAGACATAGCTCTAGTTCTCTATTTGTCCTCCTCTGCCACCTGACAAAGTCCATTTTTCTTTTTACAGTTTGTGCAGTATCATACAGCTGTATCATTTGACATGTAACGTCATTTGCATTTATCTCTGTTCACAATCCTAAATACCTGTAAAACTTAAACTAGATGAGAGATTTGGATGTGGCTGCTGCTGTGAAGATCTCTACGAGATAAGGCATCTTTGATCTTGTCTAAGAAGAAAAGAGCCCCTATCCACAAGAGGTCACTGTAAGAGCTGCAAGGACCTCACAGGGAAGGTACTGGCTTTGGCAAGGAAGTTGAAGAAGCTACTGCTGTTTGCCTGCTGCCTAATGAGTCAGTTGATTGCCAAGCAATTTTTGAAATAGCTAAACACAACCTACCAAAGGAAGGCTTTCTTCCAGACTACTGACATCACACAACTGGTACTTTTACACTTGCTAAAAGGAAATGCTTCCCAAGCCCAGCCCTCCCTCAGAAGCTCATCACTAAAACCTCACCATCGTGTCTCATCTTGTTGGGATATATAGGAGCTTATGGTATTTTATTATGCCTTTCTCTAACCTTCAATAAAATTTAGTCTTGTTAGGATGTGTAGATATAAACTCTGCAACACTGAAGAATGCAGAGATACCAGCATGAACCAGAAGCAACATACTTTTGCATTAGCATGTTTCTGTGCCTCAGCTAATTACCCACGTTAACCTGATGAGGCTGCTTTGGGACTACTGTGCCAGGTCACCTGGGGTTTTCTAGCATTGCACTGCATTCTGTGGTACAGATGTACCCTGAAGGTAACTCTGAAAATGACGAAGTATTACTTCTAGGTAAAATAATTGAGATGAAGTCTCAGGAGGGAATAGCTAAGAGTTGAAGCCTCATAGTAGGATTTTGGCTAGTATAAATCTAAGTAATTCCAGTGATGTCAAAACAGATTTGACAGTTTATACCAGCTAGGAGTCTTTCTTTTCAAGAGAGAAAGTCTGCTGTTCCTGTAAGATACAGTTCATAGGGTCCAGGGGCTGACTGTAAGGTACCAACACAGAACTCTTCAGAGCGTTTCTAGAAATGTTTACCTTCTTTTCTTACCTTTGGCTTTGGATTTCCTGCCACTCTGCATGTAAACGTAACTGGCATTCCCTCAAAGATTTTGTAATGCTTCAGCTTTATCTCAAAATATGGTGATGTACTGTTATCAATAGGTTCATCTCCATGTTGCACTTCATCATCCGATTCTTCCACAGGAGATCTCTCCAGCCTGTATTCAATTTCACTGATCAATCTTTGCTCAAAGCTGGAGACTTTATACTCCTGTCAAACAAGAAAGGTACATATTAGTGTCCAACTTCAACACATTGCTCAGCAAGATGTGTTCCTAATGTTTTTTTTTATTCTACTGATCTTTGACAATCCATTAAGGTTTTACGTATAAAAGGAAACTGTATCTTGTTGAAGAAAAACACTATAATCTGTGCCTCCAATAACTTCCTTATGAAACAATGAAGACATCTGGTATGAGGCAAAAATTGTATTTCATGTTTTCTTAAGGTCTAATTTATAAGGGGAAGGAAAGTCATTGGTTGCTTTCTTTCCATTTTTAAAAAAAGCCTATAAGAATAAAAGTATTCTGAAGCAGTTCATAAAGACAAAAGAAACACACTAATATTTCCTTGAGGGTACAGGCAGATTTAGGGTGGGTTTTCTTTCCAGATGGCCAGAAAACCATATGGTTCACATCTGCTGTTTGCATAGAACTGTACTGGAGGCTGCACCAGAAGGCTAAAATGATTTTTGTTTACAGTTGCCTGTAAAAATGAGAAAAAAAAAAAAGGAAAAAGATGAGAAATGGCAACACTGGCAGTCCACAATAGTTGCCTCCCTTTACTCCTGTTGCCGTGGTCCCTTTGTCTGGCCAAAAGTATCACTTCTTCCTTAAAAACTAACTTTGTCATGAGAGTATTCAAGATACAGAAAGAAGAGTGGAAAGTTTCATCCGGTGTAAAACACTACTGCTTGTTTAAATTTGCTATTCAGATAATAGGAAACGTTACTGTGACATACACAGTTACTTACTTTCTTGACCTGTTCACTCTATCTACTTTGCAGTAAAAAAGTCCTACTTTGAATCTTAGTGATAACAAAGATAATGCCAGAATGTAAGAAAGCTCAGAAGCAGGGGGAAAAAAAAAAAAAAATCTTTATTAGCCAATGCTCTTCTAAGTCAGCAGAAATTCAGGCACTCTTTCAAATTACCATTGACCATTGTCTCTGAATCTTATTTTATTTAAGATAGAACACACGTCTCATACGAACCCTCCTTTCACATGCCCATCCTCTATTATTGCCTCTGGTCAGGGAATGACATGTAGTCTTTCTACTGACTGGTTACAGAACTAATCATAACCCTCAATAACAGTAAAAAATGGAAGGAGAGAGAAATACCTTTGTAACTGCAGATATTTGTTTAATTTATTTGTTCCCTGAAAGTTTATCATAAAAGTAAACCACAAAGTACACGTGGTATATATAAAGAACAGCTGATTTGGATGCAAGGCAGTTAGAATCAGTGTACGTTAACATCATGGCAAAAAGATATCGGAGCACAACATTACTGTGGTTAAGCTGCCTGCACTCAGACAACTAGGCTTATAGAACAACTTTAATGCCTTGAAGGGACTGCAACCCAGATCTCCCCAGTTATTAATGCTAGGTGACCTCTTGTTAATAACCAAGAGCAGTAGAAGGGAAAGGGCAAAGACAACAGAGGAAAAAAAAATAATAAAAATTCCATGGACATAAAAGCAAGACAGAAAAAGGTGAAAACATTAACCTTTTGAATATCCACAGGACTCACTACAGAAGCACCAACAGAGCGAGCTTCCTGTAAGGGTAGAAAAAAAGATCAAGAGGCAGAAAGAAGACCAAGAGGCATCCATGACAGTTTCTCAGAGTTTTTATTAGGAGAACGTACTTTATGTGGTAACTTAAGCAAATGAATGAATGCTACACATTTCCAAATAGCAACCCTGGCACCTGAACAATGGAGAATGCGTACCCGGCCTTTCAAGCAGACTTTCTGTTGTGTTTTTGGTCTGCATCCAAAAAGTGCAGATTACACACATAAAGAGAAGATGGTTTCAAGATAGTAGATGTATTTTTGCCTTGAGAGACTTAAAGGTCAGGACAGAATAGGATAAACGGCAGAGTTTAAAGCAGAGAGCAGACATTTGAGAACTCTCAACCTTATTTAGTACGGAAAAACTGAGCAATAGGCATGCAATCCTCCAGTTTACTTCACTGATATATAACATATGACTTCTGTAATCAAAACCGTCCTATCTTGTGTATATTTATTGTCTTATGTAGGACTTTTTTTAAGACAATCACAGCCTGTAAAAAAGAAAAATTGAAAGAAATTTTTTATTTTCCTATGAAATTGTAGAGTTATGTGGCACCTGTATAGCAGGCTCCTCTTCTGGTTCCTGTATATTGAAGACAGTTGCAGCACTGTCTGCTCCCAGCAATCGACGAGCCATTTTCTCCTCGTACGTTAATCTCTGAACAAAAAATAAATGGGTGGGTTAAGGGGGATGGAAAAGAAGAAAGAAAAGTTTTCATTTCTCCTGAAGAACTACGAGGCAGTTAGACAGTAAGCAATGCTTTAAGTAATGTTAATAAAATAGAGCAGCAACATGTTTCTACAGAAATTTTCGACACAGTTTGTAATGCATTTTTTTTGCATTACAAGTGGCTCTTCTGGCTTAAGCAACCCTTGCCCTGACTCTGCCATTTGTTTCCATCCTCTTGCCAGGAACTTGGGTAGGAATGAGCAATAGGAACTGCTTAAATCAGCATGGCCATCAAAAAAGTGCATGTCAAATCATCCCAAATCTTACTGCTAGTTGTTCTGCTCAGTTTTTACATTAGAACCACACAGCAGAAAACTCTGCCAAAAATGCTAAGGAGATACTACTCTACTTGATTATTTTGTCAAAAATATGACAGCTTTATAGAAAAATATGTTCTTTAAGGTTTTTTATTTCTATTTCTTCTTACTCTTTAGGAAATTAAGGAGCAGCTTATAAAGGACAATTTACACTCTGAAGGTAAAGCAAGTTAAAAGAAAACCTTAAGTGTACAATTCAATTATTTCATTATTAATTTTCCTTCTACATTCAATAACACATTTTAGGCACTTAGGCACTTTCTTACAAATCAACATTGCAAAAAAATGCCAGTGAATGAAAGGCAAACTCATTACATGGTGAAATGCCTCATTTAAACAGAAAAATGAAAGCAGAATGGAAATTGTAAAACATTACATCTACTTAATGCTTCCATTTTAAAGAAAGCTCATTTAAATTACGTTTAAAAAGACGTCATATTGTAGCTAAACCAGCAGGCTGACACTCATGAAAACTAGGTACCAATCTTGGCTTTGTTACAAATGTCTAAATAAGTCATGAACTTTTCTCACTTCAATTTCTTCTGTGATCACTCCAAGTGCCCACAGCCATGATTACACAAACAGAATCACCCAAGACAGGAATCTGCAAGGCGAAAGCCTCAAGGCAAGCGCAAAACCAGAGTTTACTTGGTTCAAGCTCCCACATCATCTGATCACAGGTTGTTTTTTTTGTGGTTTTTTTTTTTTCCTTGGGCCATGTGGGCTTTCTCAGGACATTCCATTCATTTGTCCAAGCCAAACATCTCTCTCACTTTCCAAAATAGGCATTGACAGTCATATTCAGCCCACCTCCTTTGAAAAAACCAGGCACTTACTTACACACTATGAGAATGATTCTGCTTAACTGTTGCAGAAAACTGCCGAACCCTATGCAGCCAATGGAGTAAGGCAAGTACAGCATCACTAGGCACTCAGAACATTTTCCCTACTTCACTCCATTGACCATACTAAGAACCAGAATCCAGCAGCTTGAGTAGATAGTCTGAGTCAATAGGCTGTCCTGAACTACAACACCATAGTCCGCATCTCGGACACAGTAGCAAACACAGCAAACTTCTGAGCATGGTCCTGAGAAACCTAAAGCACAATACCTTCCAGTGACATGAAGGTATCCCAAGGCATTCAGATGCTTTTGAAAACATTTCATTGACAAAACAGGGTGGGCAGTCTACATTTTTAAAATTAGTTTCCTCTTAAAAGAGATTCCTGCTTCAAAGACATTTAAAACAATGCCTTAATAACTGTAATCAAGTCTTAGGAGAGTTGCTTATCAACTCTGAGCAGGAAGAATTTGGTATTTTATCTTT
This sequence comes from Gavia stellata, assembly GCF_030936135.1. Classification (NCBI taxonomy): domain Eukaryota; kingdom Metazoa; phylum Chordata; class Aves; order Gaviiformes; family Gaviidae; genus Gavia; species Gavia stellata. The sequence goes on from NC_082598.1 coordinate 43,011,833, forward strand.
TATGCATATCTCAAAATGCACAAAAATTAATGGAGAACTTTGCAGCTGTGCATTTTGGTTGTTTGATATACCTGCCCATTTTACCTCATTTCTTGACTCCTCAAGCAGATTGTTAATTCTTCTTAAATTCTGTAAGTTAGTACTATAGGCTGTTTTTTATTCTATTGGTCAAAAAAATCCCACAACTGCAGGATCTAATGATGCCTGATTCCTAATGCATTGTTTCTCATGATGAACTGCCTTGTTCCCCTCTGATGTCCACTTACCACGTACTCTTTCATCCTTGCTGTCCAACAGCTGGGCAAAAGCCAGAATGAGCCTGGACTGATCAAGAGCTATGCATATGCTTACTGGCAAGCCACCCAGAGTTAAAAGCAAATGGCCTCTGAGGCTGAAAAAGCCCTGGAGGTAGAGACTGTGCAGGCTTCTTATGTCAATTCATCATCTTTGAGACCTCCATTGCTTTGTTAAGTCCAAGTAAAGCTGTCCAACAGGAGAAGGAATGATAGGCCAAAAAAACCCCATTCCTTATGTAAATGGTACGAAATTGCTTTGGAAAAGCAATTAAAAATACAAAATACACAAAATAGAAAAATAATCTACAACAATCATTTTATATGCAGCATATCTGAGAAACTACCCGTGATGCCCACTCCCGTTCCCCGGGGTATTTTATGTTTTTATACCGGTTGCCCATTGTTCAAAAGGTCTTCCTTGAAGCGAAGTTTTCTTTCCAGATCCTGAATTACAGCATCTTTTGACCCTTGAATCTCTTCATCTGATGCTATCCTAGCAGTTCTGCCTGTTTTCTTGGGAAATCCGCTGCAAAACAGTACAGGAAAATTCATGAGCTTTCCTGAAATCATTGGTATTTAGGAAATTTTCTGGAATCACTGCTATTATCGAAGAAAATGACATCGTGTCTTTGAAATTAGAGGTCTGGCATCTTACTTACTATGCTGACCCTTCTAACTCACATCACTGATTAAATGGTTAGTCTAAGGACAAAGTTGAAACTATGCTTTACTTGTGCATCAGATAAAATAGGGCTCAGGATTCTGTAGTGGTGGCTGTAAACACCATACACTCAAAGAGGAAACTGATGAGCAATGGCAATAAAGCAAAGTGACAGGAAACATGAAAGAGAAAGCATGACTATATAAAAGTGGGGATGGAAGATAAACTAAGTTCCTATGAAGTACCAGATGGATAAAGATCAGAAAGATGTAAGACAAGGCAGTTAATTATTAATTTCCTATATTATTTATTAACTAATTCCTTGTTACAGTTTTTCGATACACAATACCCAATTTCATGTTTATTCTTCGTATCTCTGAGAACACATACCCAGAAGGCAACACGTAAATGTTGTTTCTGAAAGAAGAGCCATTCACAGAGTCTAGGTTACACTGGCAAAAAGAAAAATCATCCCTGTAAAGCAGTTTTCAGCAGCAGGGTTTCACAGTAGAATAGCAACCATTTAGCAGTTTGCATTCCCAGGGCTAAGCTATTCCTCATGCCAGTCTACAAGTTAAGACTGCACTTTCAGGATGTCTCGCTCCCATTTTCTGGAATGGCACAGGAAATTTTTTTCCCAGTCTGCACTAATATTTAACACTTTTTAGTAATGTTTTGATAGCTCTATTGCTGGAAATGCCCAACAATGGTGGTTTCTACTGGAGATCAGCTGTTCTTACACAGCTGTGAAGTATCAGTATTTGAAACTTGTAGCACACCCCATTTCTCCAGTGAAGTCACACATTACTGTTTAAAACACCGATAATGATTCAATATTAGTTTTGAGGTGGTTTTTTTTAGCTTCATTGACTAAATAGGGCTCAGCCCATTACATGGGAATGACTTGTGCAAAATATGGAATCGAATCAGGTAAATTGCCAAACTCACAGATAATACAGATGAAAAAACCCACAAGGGGTAAAATTCATTCCAATACTCAACTTAATAATTTAATTACCAGCACCAAAATGTTAAACAAGAATCATATGGAGATAACGAATTTTGTTGGATATTGTTTGGTACTACATTTCTATAATATGGTTAGAGAAAATTCATTCTTCAGCAAGTGTTTTCAATGGTAATTTTTAGCATTTGTTGAAATGAAACAATACACAAACGCTGTCAAAAGCCAAAAAGGAATTAAGTGAATAGATGGAGAATACAATAATTGGAAACATTTCTGTCTAAATTCCTAAAACATTTCATATTCTGTTACTGAAAGTAAATTTAAAATTGGAAAATGGTGAAGTTCTTATAAAAAGTACTGCATTTTCACATTAAATCACAGCAGAAGAAGAACAGACATTTGCCTTAGGTCGCGAAGAGCCAGAGAACAACATCCCTCACCCTAAAAATATTCAGCCATTAGCTGGAGATCTTCTCAGCCACCAAGCAGAATAATTGCCTCAACATTTGGCTGGGGATGTTGTCAGTCACAAGTAACAAACAAAGTCTCCTCCACTCTGTTTTGGGGAACAAGTCAGGAAAACTTTCCCATCTACAGGGAGGCAAGAGAATGCTAAGAGGAAGGGGTAAGGTCTCTTCAAGAAAGAGATGCTTCAGTAAGTCAAGAAATCTGGGGGCAGTAAATGTAAAGGAAGATATGGAAGGAAAATGGACAGGAGAAGGTGGAAAGAGGGGACCAGAAGGTAATGTCCCTCAGGAAGGCTGGACCAACTCCTGGAAGGCTAGTGGAAAGGTGGCATCTGTCTCTCTCCTCGCAGTCTTTCCGTTCACCTCCCAGCCTCTTACCCCACCCAGCCCAGCACTGCCATGGAACCGAATTTTGTCACTTTTTGGACAAGGACACACACACACAAATCTGGCCAACTTCAAGGCAGCAAATTTCAAATTTGGCTTTAGCTTGAAGAAGTCCTGTACCAGCTTTTAATGGAGACATGCATCCTACCTTGAAAATTCCATGTAATACGTTAAGAAATACAGTTTTCATTTCACATTCTTACAAATTTCATACTTGAATGATAAAAAGTCTTAGCAAGAAAAAGGCCTGCTGATGCCTGGCACTCAATAGGCTGTAAAGGTAAAATGTACAGTTTATCCAAGAAAGTCACAACAGTATATGAAAAGAGGGGGATGGGCTAAGTGCTCTGGAGTGGATTTCAAGTAACAAGTGAAAGCATTTTCTGAAGCATTATCACTTATCTCTGAAAAACCCTAAGCAAACACACCCATTTTTAAAAGGGGAAGGAGTACCAAGAGAATTACAAGTCAGTAGTTTCAATGCCCATACAAACATAAGAAAACAATACTACAGTCCATTTTAAAACAATGTAGGATAAGAAGGAAGTGAAAATTGAAGCCTATCAAACCTCACTAATTTGTCTCTCTGTCAGGTTGAATGGCACACAGATAGGAGATAGGCGAAAAGTAGTAGCTTTGATACACTTCAATTTATGGCTTCTGAGTAAGCCTTCAGGCGCTGCAGTAAGTTCCCTAGTAAATCAGGGAAACAGAATCTGGCTGAAATTTCTATTATATGGCTGCATAACTGTCTGAAAAAGCTATTCAGACAGTTGCAATGATTTTTTTTTTCCTATCAAACTGCAAGAATGCAGACCAATGAGGTCTTTCAAAGGTCTATGTATACTAAGTTCAGTACTCAGTATTTCAACCTTAACTGGAATAGTGAAATAAAAAAGCACATTTCTCAAATTGGCTGATGACAGTGAACTTGCAGAGCTTGCAACTTGTTTGCAGGTAACAACTGTCATTTACAATAATCTTCATAATTAGTCTAAAGGTGGTCTAATGATGATGAAACTAAGGTAAAATGTTCAAAGCATGACAGCAATACAAATGGAAAATTAACACTAACATATTAAGCATCTCTAAAGAATCTTTGAGATTAAAACTTGGACAATAACACCAATATTTCAAAAGGAAAAGAAATGTAATTCTGGGACACATTAGCGTAAGACATGAAACTTCATTGTTTTCCTTTATTCCTTGCTGTTGGACACTGAATCCAGTTTTACCACTGCACTTCAAGAAAAATACAGCAAATTGGAAAGTTTTAGAATAAGAAATCTGTCAGATGGTTTTAAAAGCATAGGTGTTGTGACAAGCTATGTCACATACACAAAAATTATCTTGTTTATTTACTCAGGAAATGAGGAGAATGAAGAGAATCAAACAAAACATCAGAAAATAGCTGGCATTCAATGATTCTCCATGTCCATTGAGGATGATAAGTAGACAATTTGAAGAACAACAGGCCTAGCTTAGACAAAGACAATGTAGAACTCTCCTCTCTGCAACAACAACAGTTAAACACTGGAACGAGTCATGTAGGAAAGCTAAGGAATTTAATTTAAGAACAAGGTATGCAAATATTTCAGCAATGGCCTGGGGTTCCCTGGTAGATTTTAACAGGAGAGGCAGACTCTCTAACAAACTTCCAGATCTCTGGTTATGTGCCAGAACATCCCGAGCTTTGCATAGTGTGTGTGGAAGTGTCATCCAAGACCTGGCCAAGGCAACATGCCTGAAAAATAGATTCTCTTCTCTTTACTTACACTTACAAATAAGTATTTAAGCAAGGAAGTAGTTGGTTTAAAAATACAACTATAAAAATGAGTATCAGTCAAAATTTCTTCAAATGCCTTTAGAAAACCTCTCTCTTTCTCTTCCAGGACTATTTTAAATTGGGACAAAAAAAGAAGAGGTGCATGAGGAAATGTAATTCTTCCTGCAGATGCTCTATTTCTACCTCCTCTTTAGAATCTCTTTCTTTCTCTACAGATATGAATAGTTTAAAATATGTACATAAATATATATATACACATACATCCCCCCACACCAAGTTAGCTCTTAAGACATACATTCTTTCAAAATGGCTACAAGGTAATGGCAACAAAGAGAAGGTCCTTGGTAAATCTATCCTCTGAAGCACAGATCCATTCAGCTTGAGAGACGAAGACATGCATGCATGTCAAGACAGCCTGGCAGTAAACTTACATACTCCAGCTGCTTTTGCAAATATTTTTCACCATCTTTACATGCCCTTATCTGGATGCATTAAGTTTCTAAAATTTGTGTCCTCCTTAGTGACTCATCAGCTTTCTTTTTGTCTTTTCTCAGGGATAATATAAAACAAAACGTTCTGCCAATTCATTTGTGTATTTGTATGTTCATTCTTTGCCTGATGCAATTTTCAGAGTATATTGTGAGTACTAAGGTAGCAGGAGATAGCTGGAGAAGGCATATTTCAAGATATTGCTACCATTAGTCTCAAACACACAACCACCACCCCAAATGTGCGAAGAAACTATCAGCCTTTGAGAATCAAGCTGAAATTCACATAGAGTTTAAGCACCTCTGAAACATGCATCACTTAAGCCTGAATACAGACGTACACAAAAGCACACAAGTCTGGGTTCTTTTGGTCAGAAAGGGCACAATGAAACTGCCAAAACTCAGTCATCTTAATTCACACAGAGATTTTTGACAGCAAAGGTTTTTGCAACCTTGGCTTGGCTCTCCTTAGTTTTAAGTATTTGCCCTAACATTTGTTTAGAAAGAAGGCCAAACCAGCAGTACTTTTCATGTTTTAATTACACAGAGTGCACGCTGGATGCAATTCCCTCTTTTCCTATGTACCTTCTACAGTGTAAACAAGGACAACAGGCTGGCTGTTGTTATCCTTCCAACAACACATTCCCCTTTGCAGCCAATACGGCTCAGTTTCACAGAAATCCAAATCAATTCGCTGGTACTGAGGTAATGAACCGTAACTTGATTTTTCCTTTAAAACTAAAGCCTTCCAAAAATACAGCTAATTCCTGCCCATTTAACACATTTTTCACTCACTTACTGTAAGAAAAAATTTACTATAAGCACTGTAACAGGTCACAAACTTTGAAGCTGCAGCTGCATATTAAAATTGTTTTGGTCTGATCTTGTCATACACACTGTGGAGACCAGGAATCAGCTCTGTTCAGTAATGTGATGTTACATGCATCTGAATTAAGGGAATGCCTGAGGCACACACCTGACTAAGGATGACTTGCACTAAATGAAACAAAGGTAACCAAAGTTCAATTATTTCTACCACCCAAGAAAAGGTTATGAAACTGTGGTTGAAAAAAATAAATAAATCATGCCTCAGCATTGGATAGGATCAAGACTGACATGAATAATATGTATTTCTGAGCAAGTTTGTTCCTTCTTAATGATTAGATAACACAGAGAACAAGTCACCTACAAACTGCAGGCCCACCACCAAAAATTTATTTTTCTAAGGCTTATCTTTAAAAATGCATTTTCACTCATTAAGAAAAGAATTACTACTTTTTCATTCTCCTGTCCAGTTCCTTCTCTACCTGAGCATGTCATCCCTGCACTGGTTACCATAGATACATAAGTGCCACTTCCTTTTCAAAAGATGTCCACATATTTGGATATCAATTTAAAAACTAATACCTATTTTGTAACTGGTAATTTTATCTGCATTTCTGATTGTTACCAGCGTTATGCTAGAACTGATGGTCAAGAAGAAATCACTAAGGCACTGACTGCTCCTGAATGTAGAAAAGGCTGGCACAGTCCTCATAGTTCTGAAGTCTTGAGAAGAAGAGGTAACTGCAAGAAACATGTGAAGAAAAACCTATACTGGACTGAGAAAAGGTAATATTCTCCAAAATCCTTTACTCCAGTTAATTAAATGCCACTGGTTAAGGTCTCCACAACTATCAAGCACGGTACCTGGCTTTTACAGTCACAGACATTTCTGTGGCATTCAGATCTGCTTAAAATAAGGAAGTTATAAAATTAATTCCTCTGAAGAAAAAAAATCTGCAGACCAAAAAAAGCAAAAGGAATGCTGCAAACAGCCTCTCTCTCTTTTCAACAGAGAGGTATATGTACTAATTCTCTTAGTTAAGTTCACTTGTCATCTTACAATGTTCTTAAGCATCTGCAAATACCATTTAGAAAAATAACCGAATAAAAACAGCTTGAAAATTAAGACTTCCAGGTGCAATGATTGTCAGGATACAGTAGGTCAGTTATTTTGGTTACTGTCTGTGTGTCTCCATGTTAAATCCTTGAACTCTACTTTTGAGCAACTTTAATTGATTAGATCTGGGGTGCAACCTGGATTTCAAAGTTCAAGTGGAACAAACATGCATTCACCATATTTCAGAAAAGCTGATACAGATATGTATTTTATAACCACGTGCATGTACATAATAAAAAGTTGTTACATTGTGCAAAACCAAATCCCCCAAAATGAGCTGTTTCTTAGCTCAATCAACAAGAAGCGATCTGATACCACAGATAAACCACGCATGTGTTGGTCTAACAGCCACAAGTAGTATCCAAGCCATGGGAAAAGGAGGTACAACACAATAAATCAAGAAACTTCAAACAAATATGGTCTAATGGACTGGAGCAATAGCTTAAAAAATTGGGGGTTGGGAATGAATGCAAACCCTAATATTTGCTGGAATTTTTCCAGTTACAGAAATACTTGTCTTCAGATATATTTTCCTGAGATCCAGGGATAACTCCAGGTATGACTGAATAGGTAGCATACAGAGATGAGGTGAGCTCCCTCAGAAGCAAGAAAACACCCTGACCTTTCTCCTCAGTTTGATGTTGGAATTCTTAATCAATGTACTTCTTTCTACGTATCACTATTTTCACATCAATCACACAGCAGGTAACCTCCATTTTTTACAGTTGTGACAGACATAACCTACAGAAATGGGAAAAGTAAATGTCCAGTCTACATAGGACAGCAATACAGTTTAACATGAAAGCTGGCAGACTGTTGAAAGCTGTAAGATAAAAAGATGGAGAAGTGTAGCTTTTCCTCAGAGTGGTCACTATCATTGCTAACTGACTCAAGGAACATAAGGGTTACTAAAATATTTGCTTCAGTGCTATTTGAGACAGAATTCAATGGACAAGTCACAGTATACAGCTGCAAGAACAGACCAGCAGCTCTGATTCAAAGGGGAAAAAAAGTGCAGATCTCTCTGATGTACTATTCTCATGATTCCCACAGAATCTCCTTTAAGATTTTAATTTAAGGCTATAGAGATCATTGAAATAGCAGTTAAATTTATTATGTAGAGTGATAAAAGCAGCTTATTTAATTACATTTTACAAGATACTTCAGACAATCTTGTCTTCAAAACAATGTTTTCTTTTCCATTTTCCATTCTTTTCCAAAAAGTAGTAAATCTAGAAGCATGTTCTTTCACCAATTCTGTACAGTCAGGTTTTTTTCTGTTTGTGACTAAGGTAATATTACTGAATATATCTACTTTAAGAAAAAAAATCTTCTTTAAGGAAAAGTGTCTACTTTAAGAAAATCCTGTAATTTTTTACGTTGCTTTCAAAAGGATATATGTATAGCCAACAATACATGGGGTTTTGTACTTAGAAACAGATTCCATTTCTCCAGGTTGGATGACTCCACATCTTTTTGTAGCAGGATTTATATTCCTGTTATTTAAATATTTACTACATAGTCACTAAACCCTTCTCATGGGATCAATTTTGCTTTCACAGATGCTCATGTAAACTTACCAATGCACATGCTTATTAGAATTTGTAAGTATACTCATTTCTTTTCATACAGATATAATTTGTTTTGTTTATGAACAGTGAAGACCAGATTCTAGTTTCTACAGATTTAACCGTGGACAGAACCCCTTCAATTCTAGGTTTCTGTAACATTAAATCTGCTCCCTGCAAGTCTTTTGTAATCGAAAGCTAACCTGAGTCCAAGACATCCACCCACCCTAGAGTTTTCTTTAGGTAAAAAAAGAAAGAAGTGAGATTTTTAAGAACAGTATCCAACAATCTTACTCCAGCCAAGTTTTACCTCAGAAATAACTGACAAGTGTTCATAATTCCCTTAAGTACTTAATTAGCCATGCAGTTCCACCAGCACTTCTCTTCTGTTTAATAACGCTATGCTCTGGCAAGATATGCATTTATCAAATCTGCCCATTAATAAAAAAAAGGTTATTGTTCAGCTAACACCACCACAGTCACAGCTCGAAAATGCTGGTCACTACAAAGTGTCTAGAGCTTACTGGAAAGATGAGATATATTTTATTCAACTGAAACATCTACCATAATATTGTTGCAAATAAATACTTCAAATATTTAAAGGTGAATTAGTAGGTGTTAATGACACAATGCTGCTTTCCATGTTTCAGATGTCCAAATAAAATGTAGTAAATTCACAAGTAGCTATTCCCATGATTCAGGCAAGGCTGTAAGACTATGTGTTGTTAAAAAAACAACAAACAACCCCACCCCAAACAAACAAAAAAACCCCAGTGCAATGTTTCCAAATCAATCAGCTAGAAAGAATATTCATTTGATAAAACTGGTTTAGATAATACTGTCACTTCCATGGAGTCTCAGGGTCCAAAACCAAGGAAAATGTCAACCCTTAGCCAAAACATTAGCATGGTATTTAGTGCTATTATATTAGACAGAGTACAGGAAAGGAAGAGAGAGTTAGAAATGTTTTGTCTGACCTCTTATATAACAAAAGGCACAACACCTCCTTGGATTAGTTTCTCTTTTAAGTAGAACAAAGATGATACATACACTGGAAAGGAAATGCCTGAAGAAAGTTGATGGAGGGAAGGTCTGATTCCATGAGGAGAAATGAAGACTCTGTTGGTTTGTACACAATCACTGTGTCTTCCATTTTACAGAAAAGTTTACTGTTGCTGCCTTTTACCATCTCCAAAAATAACCTCCACCTGCAAATTACCTCCACCTGCAATGTTTATTACTCTACCTTTATTCTGCTCCTACCACAAAAGCAATCTGAAGAAAATAAGAATGATTCCTACTAAGTACTGATTCTGAGGACCAGATCTGTAATTGTGTTAAGATTTAGTGAAGGAAAAAATCATTGAAATGTACAAAAACCTAAACAATTATTGAATAAATTCCACAGTATATCAAGATGCATAACTTATAAAAATAGTCTGCAGAATTTTTTACTCTGCCAAACAACGGGTTTTGGTAATGACAAGAGACTCTGACAAGGCTAAATATTTATTGTTTTCTTTCAGCTGTTTGGCTTGTCAGTGTCACAGTACCCATGGCGGGGAGAGAAGAGAGTAAACAGCCATGATAAAAAGACCATATAATCAAAATATGAACAGTGAATTACCAACTCTGAAATACACACACAAAAAAGAGAAGTCAAGAGAAAGGAGGCATGAAAACATTGAAAGCAGACAGGAAAACTGTTTTAAGAGCATTTAGGAAAACTGTTTTAAGAGCATTTTATCTGCTAGAGGCACTTGATAGGAAAGTGTTGAAGTATCTAAACGCAATGACAGGTCCAAGTCTACTTCTGCTGATGTTAAAATATAATAATAAATCATAAAGTTACTGTCTAAAGAGGAAATCCTACCACTTCAAACACTGTATTTGGAGTCTCTAGTAAAAAAAATATACCTCCTTTCCATGAAAGGTATTTCAAACTCTGCCTAGTTCACTTGCAGCAACCCACTATCATACTCTCAATATCAACACTGTATGACTGATCAAGAAGCAGAGACAAAGCTAAATGGCTTGACTAGCATTTTAGATGCTGAGCTGAAGCAGAACTTTGAATGCTCCAATTCATTCCTTGCACCCAGTCTGTACAGCACACTGTCAGGAAACAGCATCATCCTTTTCAATCAATGGATCTTGGAGATCATGGAGTACATGGTGAGACTATAGGCTGAGGTTATGGAATACTGCGAGTAGCTCAAAAACTACATCATCTTAGAAAGACAAATGTGTTCAAGAAAAGAGGATTTGTGAGGATGGAGCAAAAGACAAGGGAAAAGAAGGAAAAAGTGAAGGTGGAGGAAAAAAAGAACTGAGACTATAGCACAAAGCAGAAAAGCCCAAAAGCAGTGGGGGGAAGGAGGCAAGGGGAAGAATTGGTCGGGAGTGGTGTGAGAATGATGGGAAACAGAATGATTTACTCAGCAAGGCATGCCAGACATTAGTAAACTATGCAGTAAAACAAGAAAGAAGAGGCCAGGGAAAAATTGGCATCAAAGATGCATAACAATAGATTTTTATTTTTTTTTTGCATCACGCAGTACATCTTTTACCATGTTTTAATGTTAGAATTCAGATGACAAATGGTCATTGTGTATATATACACACACACACATGTATATATACATAAATTATACACACATACTTTCAGTATGGTTAACATGATCCAGCTGCCATCTGGACTACATTTCCTGAGGGAATGCAGGCCAAACAGCCAATCACCTCATCCTCAGCTCAGAACGTGAGGCTGCTGCCTTGGGGCTGGGGGGAGGCATAGACACACTTTTACCTGCATACCCAAACAGGCTTCTGGGCTTGGGGAAGTGAGGGGCATGGGGAAAGGGGAAGCATCCTTGCAGAGTTGTCTCTCTGTCCAAAGATCGAAGAGAATGAAGAAGAACAGAACACAGCTAATGCCTCAAGTGAGAACATGTGTGCATGAATGTAGCATAACAGGGAAAGAGGGACACAGCAGATGCTCGAGCTGCTGCTGTCACCATCACAGCACACAGAAGGGAACTTGAAAGAGAATCCAGTTCCTATCCAGAACTATATAGCTGTACAAGAGACTTTCCTGGAAAATCAGGGGTAATTGCAGGCTTTTGTGGGCTGTGCTTACCTGTCAAGGTGTCAGTAAATTAATCATGCAACTTTCAGCAGTCAGTATCAATAGAGAAACGCAGCCAGTGCAAAGGACACAGTAAGACATAAAATCACAACTATTATGAGTGCAAGGGCAAACTGTACTATTTATTAATTTTTCTCCTAAATCTGTTTTATGGCCAGACTCCATAATGAGCCGTATGACAGAAATCAAGATAAAGAAATGCTTTTTAAAGCATATACATGATTTATTACTTTGATATCTGTCTGCTTTCTTCCTTCTCTTCCTTTTCATATCTTGGACTGAAATAACAGAAGTTCCCACCGCAACAGTACGTAGCTGAGCAAGTCACCTAGATACCGTAGATATGTTTAGACAAACTTCTAGACAAAGTTATAAATAAGCCTTGGATACAGCTATTCTCATTTTTGTTCTTCAGCGTGTCTCTTTGTTCTCAAAGGATGGAATGAGAGTCTAGTGCCAGTGGAAAGACAAACTGATCTATGATGGGAGCTGACATGCTCCAAAATACTATTTTGGCCTTTAGAGAAGACAGAAGGGGAAAACAAGTATGTGGAGTTGTTAAGGGGAGGGATTTTGTTTGTTTTTATGCACTGCTTTTCTAAATCCCCTTCTAAACCCTTTTCCAAACTTCCTCAGAACAAAAACTCTAGCCAAAAGTCAATATATCATTATGACCACTTTGTTGTCAGATGTATACTTTAATACCTTATAATTTAAGTATCACAAAGCTATAGGGACTTCTGAACAATGCTTTCTTTACTTGGTATTTCTCTACCTGCAGATGTAATAGGAACATAGACTGCAAATACCACTGAATATGTGACTTCAAAAGAACTGGGTCACGAGAAGGCTTTTCTTGGATCTCCTTCCACGGCCCTGGGCATGCAAAGCCTTTTGCTGCTGTTTTCATATTTTCATCAACTCCAATTTAATGCTTTAGCTTCTCCTCTTTTGTGTTCCTACGGTAGGACTCTTTTAGAATCTCACTTCTGTGAGGGTTAGAAAACCATATCCCATCTCTAGCACAGAGACATTTGCAAATAATTCATTCATCTCTCCCTCTCAGGTAGCAGGTAACGGCAAAGGACCCTAGAAAAGTATAAAATGAAGCAAGCACAATAATCTTCAGTACAATCTTCAGTACAGTCAAACTCAAGGAGCTCATTAGCTGATACTTACGGAGGCATCACTCCTTTCGGGAGGCCTAATGCGTTGACAGAAATGGGTGGTGGCTGGGATGGCAGCATGGAGCTGAGAAAAGCTGCTGGAGACTGGCCAGAATTAGGAAATCTGGGAGTTGGAGACAGACTGTGGGAAGGTGAAGAAAGTGAAGGAAGAGGAGGGGGTGGAGGAGGTGGAAGTGGAAAGGAATCACACACCGGATATGCCACGGTTGGACTAAAGACAGGTGGAGGCGGGGGCGGAGGGGATGGAGAAGAAGGAGACCAGGCGTACTCCCCTTCTGGAGCAAACTGCTGAGAGAAAGGGGCAACAGGCACTCTCCCAAACTGTTTCTGAGAAGCAGTTGGAGACATAGGAGAAGGAAGGCTGGATGTAGATGATCCTGAAGACGGAGTCACATAACCTGAAGCAGGGCTGATGTTCTGAGCAGCAATGAACTGTTTAGGCCGAGCATAGTTGAAGGAGCTGGAAGACTGCATGGTTGGGGAAGTATGAGAGTTAAGAATACTCATTGGCACAGGAGAAGTGACAGACTGACTGGACTCAAGCTCCTGGAAGGAGGGGGGAGGAGGAAAGGAAGGAGAAGAGGGAGGGTGCTGATGATGATCAGGTTGCTGTTGGTGATGATACCACTGGCCACTTTCTTGCTCCAGACGAATTTGGTTCTGCAGCTGCTGTATTTTTATAGGGTCCCTGTAGGAAGGAAAAATAGACAAAAAAAGAAAAATCAGACATACAGTGCTGGTCAACCAGAAGGTAAAAGTTCCACTGAGCTATGGTCTAGGAAAGTCAGAAGGCAGGGAAAGTTCAAAGCATTTGCATATCTTGAATAGCCTTATTTCTTCAGAGCTAAAACACTGCTACAAAAGTCCATTTTTTGAGCTCAAGAAGGGGGAAAAAAGTATATGCATAATAGAAATTAACAGAATCTTCAATTCTTAAAAAAGGTAAATTATAAGATGATTTGAAGACACTTAAGACATTTTAAAGGAGCAATCCAGATAATATAAGTAATAGTAAAAATGTTGAAGTTCTTAACAAGTTTTCTTTTCATTTCTTCCCTATTTCCTTCAATGGCCGTGTTCCAATAATAAGCCTCAGATATTTATTTACCCAGTGACAATTTCAGCCTTGATTTCTGCTGTAGCCTCTGTGGGCCGATCAGATAGACCTAATTACTGCCACACTTTTAATGAGGTGCTTGGAGACAAGTGACCAACTTCTGTGTTAGAATCATCCATGTATCTGTAGATGAGCAAAGAAGACTTCCAAGAAACATTTGTAACCTCAGGAAATGGTGAACTGAACTTCTCCATGTCTTTAGTCCCACTTTTTTTCCCCAGGCTTTATTCTTAACTGTAGGTCCTGAGACGTGTCTTAGTAAGTACTGAATACAATTCTAAGGAATTGCTAATTGCAGTACCATCAGCTCAAATAGAAATGAGATTTTCTTTCAGAAATGCAGACATTCACTAGCAGAACAATAAAGACTAAAAAACTAACATGCAGGAGCACTCAAAACTGTTCATGAATTAAAAAAAAAAAAAAAGGCAAAATATTCAGCAGTGAAACAAACCAGACCATGCACTGGCTTTTTTTTTTGTCCACAATACAGTTGTTTGAATGACATTGAGATCAAAATTAACTGTGTGGTCTCTCATCTTAAAATACATCAGACTGACTTGCTTAAAAATTGTCATGTTCCAGCCGGAAATCATAACTTTATCTCAATACTCCAGATGTCTACAAAGTTTCAGCATATGCACATATACCTTTTCTGTATGTTTAATATATAAATACTTTATTATATACAAATGTGTCATTGTTTATATATAATTCAGGTCATTTAAGCAGAAATTTTAGAAGCTGTCTACTTAATGCGTGGCATATGAATGTATGATTCTGGCACAACAATATGCTTTTGTTGGTAGCAACAAAATTATAAATGGTAATATCATCATATTTTCCACTCTAAGATTAATTTTGATATTCCAAGCATCCACATTTCCCAGAAAGTGTTTTCTAACAATAATTCTGCTTATTATCTCAGGCCAAAAGAGATTATTTAGATAACAAAAGTGGGGGGCAAGCTTGTTTAGGACAGAAAACTGAAAAATCAGTTATTTGCATTTAACAGTTGTTTTTTTCTTTTTTGTCATAAAGATGGTTCAATTCTAGCAACAGTCATCTCACCAAGAATACATATTTCAGTACTTAAAAGGAGATTGCATTTTCCCTTTTAATTAAATCAGCAACAAGAACACCGAAACATTACAGTTCACTTGTAAATTTTATGATTCATTTTTTGATGTTGACAATAGAGACTTTAAATCCCTGTCAGTTCAACTTTTCACTCCATAGGACACGGGCTGAACCTTATTCTTCCATTTCTGCTAGATTACATAAAAGTCACCTTTCCCTAAATGGCAACAAAATTCTAGTTCCCATCATCATTTGACTTTCTTGGCTGATGACAGAAATACTTCAGGTCACCTCTGATTGGAAAGAGAAAGTCCTGTAAGATTACTACTTTCAGCTCGTTCTGTACCTTTAGTCTGACTATTTGCAGACCTACTGTCCAATTCCTTTAAAATTATTTACAAATAATACTTATTTTATTTTCCATCATAATGATCCCCAATAATTATTTTATTTATTACAGAGAGGCTAAGGTTAATAAAAATAGAGGAAATTTAATATTGTAATTGGTGTGTTGAATATAGAAGAAACTTAGCTGTTTCCAACACTCCTATGTTTACCCAGCATGTGCTGAAAGCAAGTCAGAGTGTCTTGCCTTGGGACTTTTTTATTTTCATTGCCAAGTCACATGGCAATGTGCCCAGCCAACAGCATAACACAAATGACCATCTATGGCCCTGTCAATGGTAAGTATACCTCTACAGTGCCTGCCACTGAACTGCTGCTGTATCAATCCGCACAGAAGTAAAGACCAGGTTCAGTGTATGTCTACAAAAGGTCGGCAGGCAAACATGAGGATGCTCTGCTCTCACACAAAGCTTGACTTGAGGCCACAGGAATATACATGCCTGTAAGTCAGGGTTTGTTAGTTCAGGACAGCACTAATTCCATTTGCAAAGCTTTTGATCAGCTTAGAGTCCAGACAAAGCAAGTTCCTGTCTGCTTGAAAAATAACATGCACATATAATCATTATCACATCAGTCCACGTAGCAAAAAACATGAAGACCTTCTTAGAGCAAATTTTCATTCCAGTGGTAGAAATGCAGGATCCTTGTCTGCAAAGGAATGTTCTCCACCTCAGAGCTATTGTTTTAACAGCAGATGCTGCCCTATACTTATTAATTTCTTGAGTAGATGTATCCTAGGGGTGTGTCATTATGAGGAAGAAAAAAAAAATGGAAATAATAATCAATTCGCAAGTGTTCCTTTGCAATGACACCAACAGCAGTGGAAGCTGTACATAGGTAGGTCCCTGAAAGATAACACTGCTATGCCACAGATACAAAGAGCCTGGCAGTCAAAATGACACAAAGAGAATTGGTCTGTTATGTTGCCCTCATCACTAGGGAAACAGAGAAGGCAATTAAAAAAAAGTTCAGTTTTTGGATGAGATTACAGGAAAAATTGGTTTAATTGTAATTACATCCTCTTTCCAATTAGCTGAAATATGTTTTGTAATCCCAGTGTTTTAAAGGGCACACATGCTTTCAGGGAATGCATCAAGCTTGTTTAAACAATAGAGAATAAACCTTATTTTCTCATGCAGAGTCTTTGATTTTGCCAAATAATTAATTATAGCAATGTCAGAATGAACAGTTAAAAGTAAATTTTTAGTAAAATTCAATCAGTGAATGAGTAATAAAAAAACTCCATAACTAGAAGTGAATATTGAGACATTTCAGCAACTCACTGAAAAGTAGGCCTAGTAGTACATAAATATTTTCAAAAAGTCTTCTTCAGAATTTGTGAATTTTTTTCAATACCAGATATTCTCACCCGAGATTTGTATATACATTTTCAGATGTTCTAATAAGTATGCTAAAACAGTTAAAGAAATGCAAAAAGTAAAGCAGTAATATTTTAATTGAAGCAGACATTAATTACAACAGAGGGAAAAACAGTATATATGCAGTTATTGTTTACAGTTCAAATATGTACAGATTTGCTGTCCGCAATACTTAATCTTTTCTTATCAGCTACTAGAACAGGAAGGCACAGACTTTTCACCTTCACTTATAAATTTGTCTCAGTTGTTTTCCACTTTTCTATATATTTCTTATATATATATATGGAAAGAGATGGGAGGAAGAGAAGCAGCAGGGGAAAGAAATTCAGTTTGTTCAGCAGTTAAGGATGAGGATTTGTTTGCATCACTAGCAATATCCTGTGCTAGAGGATGTGATAGTGAATTGATGTTACTCCTGGAGCACTGTTTGTGCTACACAATGTCAGTCTTCCTTTTTTTTATCATGTTAGACACTGAACAGCTAGAATAATTTTTGGATATTTCTATGCCGTCTATTTAGCCATTTCTTTATTTAATATACAGGTGAATAACAAGGCGCAATATTACACATTCCCAAGTATTTCTACAACCTTGCTTTCCTCTCTGTCCTCTCTAAGAACAAACAACTGAAGGAAGATACAGCAATTAATTTTTAATTAATTTATTGGCTTACTTCATGGAAATGAAACTAAATGGAGCTAAACGATAGCGAGAAACATTTGAAAACAGATGTTTGAAGGAAAGACTAGAGACATTATGTTTCTTGGTGAGCAACCACAGAATACTATCTTTTTAAAAGTAAAACGCTCTGATTGTATGAGAAAATAGTGGACAGAGGTGCTCAGAATCTTCTCTAAGGATGCCAGTACATACGGCATATTTTAATAGTTACTCAAGAATTCATGTTCTGAGGTATGCACTTGATTTAGATTATAATAGGCTGTTTTATCTTTTTATCCCATTTTCATAATGTTTTTTCTTTCTGATACCTTCTTTGTATCACAGTGTTTTGAAAATTAATAGAGCAGTCCTCGACTTGGAGAACTAAACTGGTAACAGCCATCATCAGGAACCGTAACTCCAAGCCTAGGCCAGGTGCCTGGACACAGGGCTATGGAGGAGGGGAAATAGGTAGATGGTTGTGCATCTCTGACAGTCTCAAAAGGAACTGGTTACTGGATTGCAGAATACATTACAGCAGATAGCATTTTCAGGGATGCAATAAATCCTTCATACTGAAAGTGCTCTCTCAGGCTTATTCACAGGTTCCCAATACTAGGTTATGTACCAACTATATCTTACACTTCTGGGTTCGCAAAGAGCATAAAAAATTATTTGGAGGAACAATGCACCAAAACGTCTTCTGGGAAACACCCTGCAGTGTAATCATCAGCTCCTCAGTATAACCTAGTCTGTGTACCTTTTAAAAACAAAAGTTCATGTGGAAGCCCTTATATCCATCCTATCTTGGGAGAGGAGTTTCTCCAAAGGCGGGGGGTTGCTGTCCAAGCCTTGAGAGGCATCAGTCATACACAAAATGAACGCTACCCGGGTTCTGTCTACCACAAAGTATGGTAAGGACATTCGAGTTTATTCAGTTTTTTTACAACACAATATACAAAGTAGATTGAAATAAATCACCACAGATAAAGAACTAAGGTCAAATACATTTTTTTTATGTTATAGCTGTTTAAATTTAATGGTTTTGTCTCTCCTTTGTCCTTCCTCATGTTCTTAACAAAAGAAAAGGAGCAAATGGAAAGCAGATAAAGAAAAGCAATTTTTGTTTATAAGAAAGAATCCCATGTATCTCATGTATGGAAGAATAACGGGCTCACTTCTGCCTCAAGACATTCCTGAGTGAAAGCAGACTGGCCTCTTCCCAATCCTTCCATCAATCTGCCCTTTGAGAAACAGACAGTGCAGTTCTACAGAAATATACTAAAAAAACCCTCCAAAATGAAAGTAGAGGAATATTTTGAATGAAAATAACCAGAATTAACCACAATTAAGCTTGCGCCAGTTTTCTAAATTAAGATTTGAAACCAATGCCCCAAAACCTCTGTATTTGTATCTTGGGGTAACAACTGCTCATCTCCATTATATCTACCTTCCAATGAAGGCCTAGCTTCTAACTCAATATTAATGCTTCAGAATCATGCCAGAGCTCTACAAAAAGGGAAACAGTCACCATCGTGCTGTAGTAAAAGGCAAGGGCTCTTCTCAGGTAACACTGACTTCCATGTCAGTAAGTATCTATGTTTAGATAGATTTTTATATATATATCTCTATATTTAGATATTTATACAATGGATGGAATATTTTTTCATTATAATTTATTAATTTATTACAGTTCTAATGTAATATAATTCAGTTATACCTCTCTAGCTGCTTGGCAGCCCAACTGGATAACTGGTAGGCAGAGAAGGAATGGAGAATTTTAAGTACTGGAGGCTGCTGTGGTTCCCTCACTAGGTAAGATTCACAGTGCTTCTGCATCTGTGGCTCTTCAGCAGCTGGCATGGCAGACTTGCCAGGTAGCTGTTAAGCTAGCTCTTAAACACACTGTTTAATTTGCTTTCTACAACCACAACATTTGTATTTTACTGGTATAAATGGTACTGTTTTCTAAACTTCTGATGGTTACTATTTCAGAGACTGAAATGCACATACCAACTCATGCAAAATTTGACAGTAGTCACTGATGTCTGGAATTTTCCTCTGACAAAATTCCTAATATAATTTAAGGTTTTCCACCAGATTTATCAACACCTGAGAGTTGTTAAAAATAAAAACAACCTAAGCTAGCAGTGGATGAATTAACAGCTGTACTGAAAATAAATACTCAGAATACAACGGTAATTACAACTAAACTGTCCACTGAATGAATATTTACTCACTTTTATAAATGTTAAAAATGTACATGTATGAAAAGGCAAGAAGATAAAGTAAAGGAAGAAGAGATGCCCCTTTTTACAAAACCTGCAAAGTATTCAACACACAGACAGCCTTCAGGCTGTATTAATACAAACACATTTACCCAAGCATTAAGCTTCCTGATGCTGAACAATCCCTTATATTGCGAGAAAAAAAAATGTGGACTGTTTTAAATCCTGCAAGGGTTCACATTTATGTAAGACTGGAATTATCAGTTAAAATAAAGACTGGGGGGGAAGGAAAAACAAAAGCTAGCACCAGCTTGGGTTCTTCCCCACAAATGTTCAGAGATATTTTTTGTCTATACTAACAGATTTCAGGGAGGATGCAGCGTTATCATTACAATTTAACCCTTACGTTGAATAACTAAAGAGCTGTAACTAGGAACTATCTTCATCTTTTAACATTTTTATTACTTGTCTTTCAAAGCTTAACAATTTGAAAAATGCAGGTTTGTGACAAATAATATTTTCCATATTTCAGGTTAAAATACAGGAGCGTTTATAATTAATTTCGCTGTAACCTAACTCACTATCAGGAAAATCAGTATGGTGCAAGAGCTAACGCAGGTGCTGTATTATGAGCATACTATGAAACTAAGCTTGACTTTTCATCTGAGAAACTTCATACGCACAGAAGATAAATGTAAACCATCTGCATTTTACCTGTATTGTAAGGAAATCCTGCTGTAATGGGGCTGTTAAAAACTTTTCCGTCTATCCTAAAAAGTGGCAGTTGTACCTGTGCCCATTTTGCATTATGGTTTGATTATCTGTCAAAGGCATCAAGGTAATTTCTGTACTAAGGAAACCAACAGTACTGATAGTGCCAGTATTCAACAAACAAGCAATTCTTTTAGAGACAGGAACCATTTTTCATCTCTCTATACCACTGCAGGGACATTTTTCAAAACATGCACCAGTGAGATAACACGGTTAGCCTGGGTACAGAAAGAGAGGAAATTGTGCTCTTGTGCACCTTCATTGTTCCCAAAAGTCATAAAGACACAATAGAGCTTTAATAAAAAGGCTAAACTTCGTACCTCTGGTAGGGTTAGATCATAAGAATCAGTCTGGTAGTCAAAAATCTGTCTGGCTTGGTAATTCAATAGTGTTACGTAACTAGTGCACACAGGTAACAAGTTTTACTGATAAAGGAAGCAAAAAGCGTTATGTTATTAAGAGCTAAATTGTAACAAGGCATTAATAGCAACACAGGTTCCAATTTATAGCTGAATTGGCCCAAAGTGTGGGAAATCATGACTTAGAATGCAGGAATGAACTGGCCTGCAAATGGACAAATAGGTATTCTGCCTCTGATTGTGTTATAGCATGTGGAAGCTTATATTCTGTGCTCATTGGTATATATTCAAAGAAAGTATGGGAAAAAAATATGTATATCAAAGTTTGAAAAACTGTACTAGCCTAAAACCGAAAATGAACAGAAGAAAAGATGGACGGCCACTCGTCTTCTAGATGTAGTATGATACATTTTCTCAGTGCTGGCACTGGAACAGCACATGCACAGTTTTTGTCTTTTTCTTTTTTAAACTTCTTTTAAATTTAATATATTTGATTAACAAGATGCTCTATAAATCATCACATTTGATCTACCACTAACCACCACAGTTACAAGATTTGCTTATTTTTATGCCTACCCATGAACAGTTACAGTGGACTTAAAACTGCACCTCCATGCTTTCAACATTAATATTCCAGTATCTGTCAAGTGTCTGTTCTTTGGGTTACACGTAAAGATGACTGCTTTGTAATACTGAAATAGATACTTTCAGGAGGAATAATGAACACCATATTAAAAAGAAAAAATTAGAGTAGCTACTGGATGCCCCAACATTAAAGGGAGCACACAGTTGCTGTCAGAGTGTTTTTAGGAAAATTAAAACTTTAACTATGTTTTAAAACTACTTGAAGAAATTAAGGTAGTTTTAGAGGCTAAATTCTAGGCCCTTTTACCAGCCATTCTATGTTCACAAACAGTTTTGACATTTGAGCAGGTTGCTGCCTCATGGATATTACCAGCTGCTACATCAATAGTCATTTTACTGAAACTAACTGGAGGTATCCTTTTCTTAAAATACCATATGAAAAGGAACTACTGGAAAAGAAATCATTGCATAAAAATTGGTATTTATATGAAATAAATACATATGTCTGAGATTCTCCCACTACAACAATATGACTTACTTTAGGTGTCAGCACCATCTTAGTACCATGAAGTTTTAGTACTATACCATTCTTGCTGAAGTCCTTCTATACACACAAAAATAGCCCTATCAACAACATACACTAACTTATATGGAAGGAGGAGAAGCACCAGGAAGTAACAGCAACTGCTAAAGACACTAATAATCTTTCAGCCTGGTTCGCAAGAGCATTGGAAAGTGAAAATAACACTACAGCATTACTCACAACTTTTGTGACATTTATTCAACAAATGTAATCCTAACGCAGTTATATCTTGTGCTTGATCCAGTGCAGGATGCTGTATCCCTGTCATGCAATCTAGGCTGGTAATCTCAATGAAAGTTACGGCAGTGAAAAGAAAGATACTTAAAAGGATGAACAACTGTGTAGTCCCTCTGCACACTGCAAACTTCTTAGGGTATCTGAAGTTACTGCCGTATTAGGGATTGGTATCATACAGAGACATTTGCAGATATATTGGGAGAATTTTTCCTCCCAGATGCCCTCTTAAGACAGCCTTTTAAAAGCACTGGTGATGACCATCTCATGCATTAACTGAAGAAACAAAACAACAGCCTTTCACTGCTTCCCTGCCGTTGTTCTCTGGCACCTGAAACAGGGACCAGATAACTACCCCCTCCATGTTACACAGCTGCTTGGCTCCAGCTGCAGTTAAGAGTTTGCTCAGGTATGGACAAACTGCTTCAACTTTCTTCCCCCAGCTGGTTACCTGATAGACAATGCTCTGGTTAAGTGAAATATTCACTTTGTTGCAAAGAAACTGAATACAAAAAGTAGCTGAAGTGTCCTCAGTGTTTGCACGTGTTGCAGCATTGCACATAAATTTTTCTGCAAAGAGTTGGCAAATGCTCAATCTATTCATGCCCAGAAGACTCTTTGTGGGCTACACTTGTCACAGAGCAGAATGAAAACTCCAACACGCACCAGCAAAACAGCAGTAATAGAGTATCTTAGTAAAATGAAAACACTTGACAGTGTGGCAGATGTACCTTATGTCAGCTATTGCAATTAGAAGACCAAAAAGAACTCTTTGTAGACTTGGCTATAACAGTAGACATAACTTTATCTGCTCATGTAAACTGATAACATCTTTTTGGTTCATCACAATTTTTTCCTTTCAGCAACTTGCATCAACTTCAGTGATACCAGCCTGACGAATACTGCTGTGACCTATTTTGCATCAGGAACAATCTTATAAGATATGGATCTCCATTCATCTTGCTGGACTAATTTTTAAAATAAAATAGTTTATAGGGCACTGTCACTATCAGCCAGACACGTTCTTCAGAAGTGTGAGTTTTGGAGTTTTGTTTTGTTTTTAAAACACATCTTCCCCAAAGTATAAAAGAGACAAGAAAAATGATGATGCTCAAAATGTTGCTAAAGCACCCTTAGATATGCAGAGCTACTGCTTATAACAACTACTTGATAAACGTAATTACTATATAAGTGTTTTAGGCAAATCCTAAGGACTAAGTAGACTTGCAGCCTTACTCCATGACTGAATACTACACCTTACTGCATTTTCCCCATTGCTTGTTATAAAACAAAAGATGAGTACCTACACAGCAGAACTACTGAGCAAAGGTAAAAAACACAGATGTCACTGAAGTCAAAATACATTTTAAAATACACTCTGCTCCTGAACAGATTGAGCAGACCTGACCAGAACCACTCACATTCCCTATCATCACAAAGGGAAACAACATATCCTGAAATAACACACATTTGGACACAGACACTCAGCTTCACCTAACCTCCTGTGCTGGCAACACATAATTTTAAACAGTATATCCCTGGTAAATAGATTAAGTGATTTAGCAGTGAGAATTTAACATTTTTTTTTTAACTGCTAACTAACTGTACAGCACATTGTGATGAAAAGCTTAAATGGCATACCTTACATATAAATGACAGAGCAAATAATTGTTTTTGTACTTTTGAGTGAAAATACATTCCATAAAGATGATTAACTTCAAATACTATTTATTTCTTGATATATCAAGTAACCTTGAGTATGGGAGACTTACACAGTAAGGACTTTGTCCCTGAATCAAGCCGTGCCTTAAGTGATGTATAAAGCCATAATAAAGAAGGAATCGTACAGGTAAATTTCATAATGATAAACACTTATTTTGGCCAAATACTGTGCCAGTGATTCTGTACGGCTGGTCCCTTCTCTAAAACTGTTTTGAATCTTGCTGAGCTCTCAGTGAAATAAGTCAGCCTTCTTATCCAGAGAAAATCAGAGAAAAGTTTCATTTTTCCCAAATAAAATAGTAACCAACATGGTGACTGGCCAAAACCAAGGAACCACATAGATTGGCACTTCTCCTAAGAGGACAGTAAGGACACATCTGCATTTGTGCTTTAGCTTGGATCAGAAATGTGCTTTTGAAGCAAATCTCCAGTTGTCCCCACTTGCTTGTTCTCCAGTTCACATCCTGGAGAAGCCTCTCAAGAACATGAACTGATTTCCCTTCAGGTGAAATGAATGTAACAAACTCCAGCCACTAATGGGCTTCAAGTCCATGGGAGCAGACTAGAGCTAGTCCAAAGTGAAAAAACAAAACCCCAAATGAGGTGACTCTGAAATGTGTAGCGTAGATATCATGCCCTCAGCATGTTTTTTCACTCTACAGAGCCACGCTTGTTTCTGTGTACTACTTGCTAATGTAGGCTATATATACAGAGTAGATGTATAAACTAGCATGAGGTGTCTAGCTAAACTGTACAAACTAGAAGGCATTTAAAAATACGTGTGTATGCCACAGAAGATTCTGGCCTTATATTTTGTCTAAGTCTCAGTTTCTAGGAAGTTAAACACATGTCTTACTAAACAAATATGTTGAAAATTAATCTCCTCATTTTATTTATAGAGCTTCTTGAAATATTTTAAGTATATAGCATAATCGATGTATAAATATATTTAAAAATAGGGTACCATGCATATTATTTAACATTTACAAATTCAAAGACAATGTATGGACCCGTCTTAGACAGTAGTTTTACTGTTTTGTATGTTGTAGTATAGATTTTACTATTTGATTGCCTGCAGCTGACCTCCAGAATTCAGTTAATTCTGCTCCTTCCTTCTGCCCTGCAGTAAAAACCTCCCAGTCAAAACAAACATGTCTTGTTTGTCTTCAGTTTGATCACAGGGAGGTTTGTAAAAAGCTAGTTACAAAGAAAAGCATATTCCTCAAGATTTAAACCCATTTTGTCTGACAATTATGAAGGAAGATTCTCTCTTTGTGGTCCCATTTTGATGACTCATGCACTTTCTTAGCCTGGAACTGGACACTCTTGGAGAAAGAATATTGGCCTAGAAATGGCACTTCTCTGATTTGAGGGTCCCAAGTTACATTTTCCCATATTTATTTATTAAGATTAGATTTATGTTAAAATGAACATTCCAGAATGGATGACAAGAAAAGTGGTTTATCTATTCCTACATTGAAAGTCAATTTAGTTTATCTTGACCAACAGCAGTTCATGTTTTGTCCTTATTGAAAAAAGTTTTTACATTGAATAGTTAGTATTGTGCACAATGTATATAAATTGTTTCCTTAACATAACTAGAGTACTTAGACTACATTTGGGAACTACTGGTAAATCACTGTTAGTAAATTGAAACAAATAAAAAAATTCCATGCTTTGTTTCCATTATTGTAAGTGCTAATAAGTTGTAAAAGTAGCAATACACATCTTTCACACTAAAGTCAATACAACCTGTATGTAAAAAATCTCTTCAAGTATCACGATAGCTTGGACTTCAACCTATCCTTTACCTCACAAATAGCTGAGATAGATAGAAAAAAGAAAAATATTATCTGGCTGTGGTTTAATAAAGAGCTTACAGCTCCATATCAAAAATGTAATTTTGGACTTGTAGGTTACTTCAAAAGACAGAGGGATTTTGACAATACCAAAATTGGTAGCACTACAGCCAGCATCAGTGTGGATCAGATTCCACATGATCCTCTGTTCCTCTCAGCAATACTCGTAAAATGGTATAATGCTGGTCTGTCTTCAATTTTTCTTCTCACTGACCTCCCTCTCTCTAACTGTTGCCTTTTTGTCTGTCTGCCTGCCTGCCTCTTCCCTGGGGGCTATCAGCACCTCCTCACCACCCCTTGTGAGCTCCAGAAGCGCTACCTAGGGTGTACAGTACCAAAATTCATTACTTTACATTCTACCTCACTTCATACGCTAGCTTCTCTAGAAAAGCATGCTTCACTCTTCAGGAAACACTGCTCTAAAATACCCTTGTCTACTACAGTTTTCTACTGTGAACTAAAGGATAGTTATTACAGGTGTTAGAACCTGCCTGACTCTTGTGTCTCTGGGCCAGTTTACTAAAACTAGTCTATAGTCACAAATAAAACTCACATAGTGTATTGATCCTGTTTCTCATTTGAAGGATGCCCCTATTCCCTTTCCATTTCAGGGAGAAACCTCAAACACAGCACTGAACAGAAGTGTTACGCAATAACAAATGCATTTGGATTATATGAGGTCAGCTAATTGATGAGACATTTCATACAAAATACGATGATAATTTTTTGCGGAACAAGGAATGATTAAGTGAAAGTAAAAAAGCTAGAAACACCAGAGAGCATTTTAAAATATTGTAGTTTTTGGCATAGAGGGCAAAAGGCCAAGACGTTTAAGTTCTCTGAGTAGTTTTGCCATAGATCAAGGAAAGTGGGCACCCAGATTTGCAGAACGACTGAGCTGCTTAGTGTTTTTGTTTCGAGAAAAATAAGTTTGTTCCCCTACAGTCATCCTCTTTTGCATGCCAAGACTTTAATGAGCCCATGCACTTAGACTTACCACATTAATTACATTCTCACGCCCTAAAGGCAATGGTGTCTGAAGCTGTCCATTTTTCGGTCATTTCATAAACCTTCAGAGACTACAGTTTTCCAAATGGATTTCAAGACTTCAGTATTAAAGTTACTTAAATAATAACTAATCCACCAGGCCTTAGTTTTAAAAATGGGGAAATAAACTTTGCTAAGCAAGAATTGATAGCACATAATTCTTGCTGTACACCATCCAGGCAATACTTCACAGATTAGTTATGTCTGATCTTCTACGCTAGGGAGAACTTTTGTGCTCAAGAGTCTAATACTAGAAATGGCATCTCATGATCCAAGGTTTTTTGTTTTGTTTAAATTTGTCTTGTGTTTAAAATCTGCTATTTGAAATTAAGAGGGATCTGTAAGGCAAAAGGCACAGCTTGATTAACATACTTCATAATTGCAGGAAATGTTTTTCGACCCTTAGTTGACTCAAAATTTTTTCTCATGATTTTTTAGCAGCATGATCTACTTCCCTAATGAATCATTCAGAATGAATAAGAAAAGATCTGCATAGTTGGAAATAGCAACAGAATCTCGCAATCATTTGGAAGCCCTCTACATATTAAATAGCTTTAAATTTTCAGAACAAGATCCAGATGTGTAAAACGATGATACTTGATTTGTGATAGGCCTAAAAGATCATTTGCCTTTTTATTCTGGCCTTGCAGCACTTCAGTTTGCTGTCATGTTGCTCTAATTCTCCTAGTCAAAAGGAGACACATAGGGAAATGTTCTCATCATCTCGTCTTTGGCATCTCACTTACATGAGTAGTAGTACAGCCTCCTAGATAGTCAGTGAAACCTCCAGAGTGCAGTTCAGAGTGTGTAAATTAGATGATAAATGTCAGAATGTATGAAGACCCTCTTAAAGAAGCATCTTTAGAAGTCATCCCAATAAAGCACAGGCTTCGAAATGAAGACAGGCAGCTCAGATTTGAGCAGAAAACACGGAAAATGTTCAACACATCCTCAGTAATGCAGGTCAAAATAACACTACCCAAAATTCTTTCCCCTGCCCACAACTTAGTAGCTCATGAGTCAACTGCAGATCTCATAATACATCACATTGTCTCACTAAAACACTGGGCTTAATTTATTAATTTGAAAATACTAATTTTTTTTTTCATATGCATTATGTAGTTAACTAGTATGACAGCTCTTATTTATCAGGAGCTAACAAATGTACTCAGCTACTCTTGATGGGGAATATTCTTTTAGGCGACTTAGTATCAGGCAGGATCCACACCCAGCTAGGGTCATCACGTAGGAGTAAAATTAATAGAAAAGGTCAAATTGTTTAACAGCATTATGAAGTAACATTGTTAGAGTCAGGAAGAAATCTTGTGATTATTTATCAACACCATCAGCTGTAGAACAAAGAGTTGAACACAAACCAGGCAAAATAATTTTACTCATTAAAAAGGGGATTCATTTACTCATTGAAAAAGAGGTCCTAAAGGAAAGTCAGAGAAGGTAATTGACAAAATATATGCCAAACTGATTTTAAACATCACAAAAAAAGTTCACTGTATTCTGTATGAAGATGAATGCAAGTATTTCAGACCAGAAGATCAGATTGGAATGTGTATGGCAAGATTGGTTATAGTCACATAGGTTAAATGTGAGCACATCTACATTGCTAAGACTAGAAACACTCAGATCAATGTAAATAATTTACTTGTACTTTGTGTTCCTTAAACAATCAGCAAAAGAGTTCAGTTAAAATGTTAAACAATGCTTTTCAGCACAGAAATACATATGTTGCAAGTATAAATGCCAAAAGATACCCTAGAGTCTTTCTACGCACCAGAAGCAAATCTGTTATTTACTTTCCCCAAGTTCAACCTGTTTTATTTCAATAAGATGCCCTCAAATCTTTTTATAATTATTTCCATTGCATATAAAAATAATCTCCTGGTATTAGTAAATTAGCTTGGCTAAATATAGCAAGGAGCACTCATGTTTTATGGGGCATTTTCTTTGGTATGCAGCTAATATAAATAAAATGAGTGGAGAGAAGTTGGCAGTGTTCCACTGACATTACATCACTTTCCTTAATAGGAAACCTCTCCGCAACTTAACATCTTGCTTTAAACACTCAGAAGTGTCCACAAAGTCTTCAGTGCGGATCATCATATAAGGCCAGTAGTTAGCTGCAAAGGACTAGAACATAGAGCTGGAGCTCACAGTACAACATTGAAAAGAGAACATCCAATGAAAACTACCTTTAAATTATCACCAACTGCAGAGCAAGAGAGTTGCATAATCTCTAACAAAAGATATGTGTAAGGTGTACATAATTCCAGTATAAAGCAAGGGATGAAGTTTAATTACTATGGCTTTACTTCAGTAGACTGGGAATTTCCTCTAGAAAGCTTAGAAAGCAAAAAATTACAAAGAGAGGCCTAATCCACCGGTCAAAAGCAGGACAGAGACACAAGCATCTGCCATAATTTTATTTGCTGCTTACTCTTTGTGATTCTGAAAAAGGCAAACCCTCTATTTTATGATAGCGTCAGTACTGTCCCTCATCTCTAGTACGACATTATTTTGAAGAGATCAGTTAATTATTATAAAATGATATATGCTATTCATTTACTGAGAGCAAGGTCCTGCCATACATATATATGTTGATCTTTTCACCACAAACAATAGGACTCCTTGATTGTATACGATAAAAATAAATTAAATGTGCAGCAAAACCCAGTGGACCTATAAGGCTTTTCTGAGAGAAAGAGTCCTTGCACTCAATTTTTTGCATCCATTACTGAGATTGCTAGACTTTATTGTTTGTGTCGTATACTGAGAGACGAAAAGCAATCAACATAGTACATGAAGAATAAAAGTGCCCAGAGGAATTTATGTTCATGCTGTAATTAATGTAAACATAAGTTCCAGTTATTGTATTTCTAATGCACAATTGCTGAGCAATAATCCAATTCCTGCTTCAAGTCTGCATGCAGTATTTGCTGGCATGTTATTTTATCGAGAGCATAATTTATTTAGGCACTGTCACACACAAAAACACAAAAATGTATTTACCACAGTACAAAAAGTCAGGGTAGGTCATTTTGTCCTCTGCTTTTTCCAAAAAAGTTTGAGAGGAGTCCACTGAACGGCTCCTACTGCTTTTAGCTGCAGCTGTCCAACATACAATCTTTGAAAATTCACAGTAAACTTTGCCATGTTTACATCAGTGACTCTCAGGAAAGAAACTGCTAATCAAGTAAAGGTATGCAGCAAATAAATGTAAGACGGAATACGTTGAATACCACTGTGAATGCTCTCATTTAGGAATCACATGGTCTTACAATATCATTGATTCTCCATCCCCTTTACTCAGTAAGACATCCCCAAATACTTCTGTGTGCCCTTCCCTGTTCTTTCACATCCAGTTGTGATGGCACAACAGTTTAGGACCCTTATAGCAGAAGGGGCAAGTGAGTTAGAAGTTGAAAGTAATCCTAGAATTTGAGTGGATTGGTGGTTTTGTTTCTTGATTGAGTTTTTTGTGGGTTTGTTTTGGGGCTTTGGGGTGGTTTTTGTTTGTTTTTTTTTTAAACTTGGATCTGTTCACTGCTTCAGATTAAAGAACAGCCACCCAAAGGGTTCTGCAGGTGCAATGGAAGGGTGGTGCTTGTCCAGGAACAAGCACCTGAAAGCCGGACCTGCCACAGCTCACACTGTCAGTGAGGAAGTCCCTTCCAAGGTAGCATTTGTGAAGCCATACCTTTAGTCTGCAATCATGAAGAGTAAGAAAGCATTTCTATATCCACTTTACTTCCGAATGGCAGCATCCGAATAAGATCTTTATGTTTTAATTCACATATACGCTTCTAATTCGACTGCCCTAAAATTAATGAAGTCTTTAATGGAAGTAAAGCCAAAGTTTAGGTTACAGAAGAGAAAAGTGGTTTTAAACTGGTTAGTGTGCACAACGAATAACTGGAGTAAATTTCACCTCCATCACTGGAACTATCAAAGATTTCAAATGGAGGATGTTTGTGCAACATTAAAACACTCTCGCCAAGTACAGACCTTCATTTCACTAAAAATGAAGACATGTAACTTAAGACTTGATTGCCTCAATGACAAAAGTATAAATAACAATATCCTCTTGACCAGTTTCATCTTTGTGTACTTTTGTTGATCCGTGAATTGATCCATGCTACTTACTAAATAGGTTTTCTTTATTCTAATTCTATATGCAGAATTACTAGCATCAGCCAATGCTCATTTTCTAAAATACCATTTTAGCAGTGGTTTCAATTAATGTCTAGTTTTCAGAAAAGGTCAGAGAAAGCAGAGGAATTAAGTTAGACTCAAAACACAATTTTAAATAATATAGCAGCTATATTTATCTAACATTAATCAAATCTTAGTTATGATAAAACTTCACCAAAATCTGCTGATTGGATGACACAATGCCTGCTAAATAAGTTATAATTCTCTGTTAAGTTTCAACTATTGTACTGTGTTGCACTGTCATTTTGAAAACAGAGAAAACATCTGCTAAAATGAGCTGTAATGGAAAAAATTCAGCTGCAAGTCTCTCTCACTCATCCATCCCAGCACTACTATTATGCAAGTTAGCCTACTATATATAGCAGCCACAAGAGGAACTGATATGCTAGCTGGGCATGTACATGTCGAATCTATCATCTTTTTGTTTTATCACAGAAAAAAATAGCTGCAACAGCTTTCCAAACTTGTGTAAACAAATTCAGGAATTCAAACTAGTAGCCAATTTGTTCAGGCACACAGACATTCCATCGAAACTAATGGGAGCAACGGTAATTAGTAGCTCTGAAACTCAGGCAACTTTTGTACAAATCTAACTTCATTCAAAAAAATTTGAAAATTTACCTTTAAAAATTCATCCATCTATTATAATAATTTGTTTCAATTTTTAGTTTGTGTTTAGCAGTAATTTTACGGTAAGTATGTCAGTAATTTGTCTTTACTTAAATGGCACAGAAATACTTGGAGATGCAAAGGTTTCATAACCAGGTCCCCAGTTAAGTCCAATCAGTGATAGAAACAGAAAACATCTGATTAGCATTTGGTAGTATGATTGAAGTGATACAATCTCCACTCTCTTCCCAGAAAAGTTGTCACAAAGTCTAAATATACTACCTTTCATCTCAACCTTTATTAGCAGATTTAAGCAGTGAAAACACAGAAATTTCTCTTTCACACCTGGAAGATGTCCCGATATATAAAGTGTAGGAAATTTTTTGTGGACGTTAACTCAGTGTCCCTGGTGTCACACTGGAGTCTTTTCCAAGTTTTAATTAAATATTCAGATCACAGGGAACACTTATCATGGCATACAAATCCAGGTAATTTAAATAACAATGATAAATGACATAATCTGCTTCAAAAATTGGAATAGAAAAACCTTCCTATTAAGGGCTATGGCAGAATTTCTCAGGAGCTCAGGAGAACTTCTTTTGCTAAATGACCATTGAAAAGGCAATAATATACAACTTGCAAAGATCCACACATGTTTATAATAGTTCCAGTTTCAGGTACTATTGACATATTTTAGTCTCTTTTATGGTTCACACTGACTAAACTTGCTTTGTTACTGCTACTTAATGATTTGACAGACTGAGCTACAGAAAAGCTACAAAGATACCAATCCTTCCCAGTACAGAGAACTGTAGAAAAATTAATAATTTTAGATTAAAATATTAATTCTGCATTGCCAAACTAGCATAAGAAGACTGCAAGCCAAAATAAATTAAATCTTGAGAAAGCTCACACAATGAACCCTCATAAGAAACTGTACCACCATCAGGTGAATAACATTTTAAACATGTCTAGAAATATCATATAAATCAGAAGGTATCTATCTCCTTCAATACCAGCTAAGTATCACTTACTTAGCTGTGGCTTAACAACCACTTGTACTACATTTCTGCAGTAGTTTTAGCCTACAGTAGTACAGTTTAGAAATGTTGCTTCTTCCTCTGTTTTGGACTAGGAAACTGGAGATGAAGTAATCAGTTGGGCTGGTCTATAGGCAGAATTATACCAGAATAGATGCTCCTACCGCAACAGGTACTCCAAACTACTTATGTGTACACACTTATTCTGGAACAGAAACAGCCAAGTTTAGAGGTAATGAGATATAACTAATTAAACTTGACACTTTCTAGAGACTTTTATAACTTTGTCTTATTCCCAGCCATAGCCTGACTTGACATAGCCTGAATGAGATGTACAACTCTTATCTCGTTTCTGATTGCTTACGTATCCTTCAGTTTTTAGGCCAGTGTGTAAAGTCATCAACAACAGTAAACGTAATCCTAATTTTACCAGGGAACAAAAAATCTACACATGCCACAGATAAATCTCTAGAGTTAGCACCTCAATGAGAATTTGATTAAAAAGGCAATTATTCAAAACCACTAGACAATATATACTATTACCACAGCAAAACTACTAGTATTTTTTGAAAAAAGGCACTGAAATGGTTCCATTAAACCAAAAGCATGATAGTTTAAACACATGCTCTTGACCCCACAACATGCCAATCTATCTGCACAACAATTTGCAATATTCGTATGACAGAAATCAGTACAATGTGAGACTTGATAACAGATAACAAGAATATTAGACACAGTCAGCAATTTACAGGACAACCAACTAATTTAGACCTGAATTTATACATCCAAGAGCATCCAAGGAAAACTCTGAAACATTGAACTGCTTCTCAGACCAATTAGGGAAATACATTTTTCATATGTCCCACATCTTCCAAAAAGCCCTTTCACCACCTCTTCCCTGTCCTTTATGCAGCATGCTGCAGATACCTCTACCAACTATGAAAGCTTAATTTATTCTACAAACTTCACCAGTGGTCAGTGGTTTTAGCAAACCCTAAATTTTCCAAAATGAAGGACAATTAATTGAGAAACTAATCATACTGGTAGCTTCCTTGCTTTTTATGTGACCCTTGTCAAAGACGTTTTTCTATTTCATGCAAAACAATAGACAACCTATAACAAATCTCTTGAGATGCTTGAGGTAATTAAATAGAGGAAGCATTTGAGAATAATCTCAACCACAAAGATTAACATCAGCAACTCAGGAAGCTTGACAGCAGATTTCTGTGATTCTTCCTCTATCACAAAGACCATCAATGATGACAGAGAGACAATTTCCCTAACTCAAAAGCACATTAAGTATTATTTAATTATGGCTTTGTGAAGAATTCAATCTCTTGGACAAGCAGCTTCTGTCTTGTATCATTCTCTATATGAGGCCCTGGCATCTTCTAAACATTTCCATTAATTAAAAAGGCACTATTCACATGTTTTACAAATGTCTCCCAAACATCCTGGTTTCACTCTAATTAGTCAATCCTCTATTACTCTGCATAACCAACTTTGCTCTGCCAGTACTGGAAATTCTGGCAGACATACCAAACCTTTTTGGAAAAAGGGAGGATACTTAGTAAAAATATTAAGCATCCCAGAGCTTTATATGTTCATACAAAATCACTCAACCCCCCAAAACTTTCATCTACTATAGATCAGCTTCCTGCTTAAATGCATTCCAATTCTATTCTCTTTATCAATCAGCATGTTACTTCAAATATTGGTGTTGCAAACAGTTCCTCTAATTCAGTACTTATACAAGAATTCACTCAGTAAACAGGGCCTGTCTTTTGCATTTGTAGGCATTAATGTTTAAAGCACAAACATCTATCCTCTTAATCCAAAAAAGGACATGATGTGAGCACTGTGTTTTAGTTGCAAACCGATAATTAGCTTCAGTGGCTGAAGGAGCTCTTTTGTAATTCATTATAATTAACTGACCCTAGGACACTCCTCTTTTCTAGTTACAATCTACCACCAAAAAAGTCCAGAGTTTGTACCCAACAAGAATGTTAACTTTTGTTTATTAATGTAAACAAAGTTACAGAAGTACTACAAAACAGTCTTCAAAGAATGTTCAAAGTGAGGATGAAAGAGCTTTGCCTGGTAGTTTGTAGGAGGAGCACACTGCAGTAAGAGGATGAAAGCAGAAGTATTTTATTGCCTTTTAGTAAGACAATACATTAAATCTGGCATTAAAAATACCAATACTTTTTCTGAACCAAACATTTCACCACACAAAGAGCCATGCCCATAGAAAATAATCAGATCCTTGTAAGAAGTGTAGGAATGTCTTGCTTCACCTCAAGATGTTCATGGCAAAAGAACATGAAACTATTATAACATTTGCGCTCACATGTTAATGCCCTGATTTATTACTGCAGTCTGTAACAAACAGAACATCCACTACTTGTGCGTGTGTTTCTGGGGTCTGAATTTCTTGATACTTCTGTGAACCTGCAGAATCCCTGTGATCATTTGTTTGGGTTAAGAAAACTTCCAGTGAGGTATCATAGACCAGCTGGATATGTTGAAGCCTAGACAGGCAATTGCAAAACCCTGCTCCTTTAAAATGACAGCTTATGCTCCAGAAAGCATTGATTCCCTCCTTAAAAGATTCCTCAGAGTTGAAATTGGGTCCTTGATCTTGGGCTAACTGTAATGCATGTGGTCAGCAATGAGCTTCACCATCCTGGGAATGGTTCCACCATACACTGGTCCGTGTAGCATACCACACACCATTGACATCAAGACTACATTAATGTAATATGTTCCAGCTAGGGCTGCAGAGAAGGCTCATGTGTTGCCTGCAGCTGGCTGCTGACGGCAACCATACGACTGGTGGGAGAGCAAGGGAAATGTGGCAAAGAGATCCTGATTTCTGAGCCTTCTGCTCCTTTTTCTGGGTATTTCATATGATTCAGATAAATGTTATTATTCACATTAATTGGCTCTTCATACCTATCCATTAGCATGACCACTAAGTTTTGAAGGGATGGGGGACACAGGAACCTAGAGTTTTAGAGTCAGTTGTATAATTTTTATTTCTAAAAATCTCAGAAACACTTAAAGACGCTGGGTTTTATGTGCCAGAGACAACTATAGAACTAACCTCAGAGTCAGCAGCTGAAAGTTCATTCTTTGTTTGAGAAAATGTTGACATACCATTTTGGTTTTATGTTAATAGGCACCCCTTTTTTTCTCTCCATCTATGTGAACAAATACGCATGCAACACTCATCTAATTCAGTTGCATATATATGAAAGCAGCTTCTAATCTTGTTTTTTTTTTCCTGAAAGCTCTGTGTCCTATAAGCACAAATGTTCCTGAAATAGACCTGATACTACAATTTTTTCTTCTTTTTAAAAAAAAAGAAAGAAGAGGTTTAGAGCGTATTTTAATACTAAGCAGAAAACGGAAGCAATCATTTTCCAGAAAATCCTGATTAACAACTTAAGAAAATGTTAAACACTTAATAACCTCAAAATCTCTAGCACAGACTCCAAAAGCCATTAAAGATAAAAGAATGGAAACCACATGTAACATCCTAAAGACTCGTAAGACAACATAATATACTTTCAATATAGTTTGAACTTCTGTAGTCTCACTTTATAAATTGGACTTCATGTCTGCAGAAACTGATAGAAGTATCTCTTTTTTACGTTACATACAGATCTCCAGACTTTTATAAAGATAGAAAAACTATGAAGATTTATAGGAAATCAAGACTTCCTCCTTAGAACATAGCCAAGCAGTATGGCAAACTATTTATTGCCTGAAAAAATAGGCTACAAAGGTTACATGTGAAAGAATAAATATGTGATTTGGCAAGGACATTGAACCTAGGCATGTGAGAATTATCATGGATATATGAAAGTTATCAGGTAGCTTTAGAAACAAAAAAACAATAGAATTTGGCTGTGTCAGATGAAGAATCATGTCTGTTGTATAAAAGAAAACACAAAAGTCTCCGACTCCTCACTGAAAAGAATCTGCAGTTCATAGAGCAAAATACAGAGTCCGGTGGCTTGTTAAGTAACACTGATGAACACCTGTGAAGCCCAGGCACTCTTTTCATCAAAATGCTGAAAGACTTTTGTAGCTATGCACCAACGCATCTGTCAGTGTGGATATCAATACTTCCTTTAAATTTTCTTTATGTAATTCTTGTTTTAGGCACCTCGGATTTGCACAAAACTAAATGGCGCATCCTGCAACAGACTCATCATTAGTAACGCGATACCAAGTAACTTATGCTTTCATTTAATTCCCTAAAATCACAGAATCACAGAATCACTAGGGTTGGAAAAGACCTGTAAGATCATAAGTCCAACCATCAACCAACACCACCATGCCCACTAAACCGTGTCCCACAATGCCATGTCCACACGTTCCTTAAACACCTCCAGTGATGGTGACTCCACCACATGCCTGGGCAGCCTGTTCCAGTGTTTCACCACTCTCTCAGTAAAGAAATTTTTCCTAATATCCAGCCTGAACCTCCCCTGGTGCAATTTGAGGCCATTTCCTCTTGTCTTGTCATTCAATAAAAGATTCAATAGGAAACACAGATCACACACAAATACAGAGTGCATAAAAATAACCCATCCACAAAATATTATGACCACCTCTAGGGTTTTTCAAACCCTCTCATGTACTAAAAAATTGACTAGATCTTTGGTCACCACAAAATACAGCCATAAATCAGCGTGCCCTCCTGAAACCTTCAAACACTGAAAAGAAAGGCTTTCTATTTCAGAGCCAAAATAAGTACAGTGAGGTGGGCTGGAAGAAATACAGCACCACTGGGTTTCTGCGCAAGGAAACTCTCCTTTCATCTGTGCAAAACTTTCTATGTTGCCTTGGTGAATCTGCTCCACTGGCCAAAGTTGGCTATTAAAATTGTTTTGCACTTTAATAGCTGCTTTAAACAAATCATCCCCAGGAGTCAGATATAGATTTTTACTTATGCTCTATACAGACACACAGACATTCACACACCATTAGATACATATGCACACAGAAACAGACTTGCATTATCTCCTCTCATAAAAAAAAAAAATCTGCATTATCTGTTCTTTGAAGTGAGAAACATATATTTTACACACATCTGCATGTACATATGCACATGGTGTTTGAAACAGAACTGAAAGAAACAATTCTGTTTCTAATGACTACTTTCATACTATGATTCAGCCTATTCAGAAGAATTAATTCAGCCGTGGAGTAAAAATTTTAAAAGATGACAAAATCCAACTACAAAAAGAACATAGTGATCCTTTTTTAAGGGTAAGTCTTCCAAGTTGTGAGTAAGGTGCACAAATGGGTAGGAGCAAGCTCAGCTTAAACCTTGGCCTAAACCCAGAAGGTTGGCTCTCCTGAGAAAAATTGCTGTAACACACACAGGTCTTGATTTAAACCAGATTTCTGTATTCAGTGTGGCTGAAGAACTGGGGTCATAATTTTTAAATGATTCTGTAGCAGAAGAAGTACAAAAAAATCAAAATATTCCATACTCTTTTTCTATTCACCAGAGCCCAGGCAGGAACTCCTAATGAAGTTTCTCCAGCCCACCAGATACTGCCTGCCTGCATTTCTTGCTCTCTGAAGTGGATTCTTCTTCATCATAGGAGAGGAATTCTTTTTAGATTGCAATTTTAAAATTAAATCCAGCTGACTGAATCTTCATCTAAATTCAATGCTTTTAAAGCAAAGTTCAGTCATTTTCTTGTAAATACAAAGATTAAAATAATCCTGCCTGAGATCATAAAAGCAAGGAGTTAGATACCGATGTTGTGAACTTAATTCTCTATGTTTTCCCATTATTTACATGCACACCTCAGGTACTGTGTTGCCTTAATGGGTACAGTAGCATACAAGACAGGGATATCATTCTTCACTGCGAATTTGATGGGGTTAGTTGATTGGTATAAATGTTAACATTACTAAATGAGATTTTTGTGTGTTAATCTATTTTTACATTTTAGCGTGGGGAAAAAAAAAAGTAACCATATTGCCAATGAAAACCAAAAATCTTTTCCTGTATATTTCTGCTGGCTGACACATCATGTCTGCAAATAATCGTCTTTCTCTAGAAAGCTTTCACTTTACAAAAATCCAAAAGGACAAATGAGACGTGCCATCTTATGAACATTCACCAAAACTTGGATACTTTGGCAATGCAGTATAGCAGCTCCTGACGCACAGACTCAACTCTTCAACTAAATAACTCTTCCACATTTTTAACGCTGAAGTGTGAACTGAAGCTCACATTGCCACTTTCTGTTTGAAATATTCTACAGCAAACTGTGATATAAGATTGGTTTCTTCAAAAAGAAAAATTAGAAGAATTGGGGTTTTTTCTTCTCCTGTTTCAGACAAGCACATATAATATAGACTATCTTCTGAAACCGATAACAAACAAAATCCAGAGCCCATTTCAAGGAGTAATTTCAAGAGGAAGATTTCTTGATGACATGAATGAATAAAATTCCCCAATCTCAGAAGAATGTCCTGGGAAGGACTGGAATGAATTCTGAATAACTGCTACCAAAGGATGGTTTAAGATAACCTAAGTTAATCAAAGATTTCTTACTCAAATCATCTCTGGAGATGCAAACTAGGGAAAGCAGATTCAGTTGTTTCTTGGCTCATCTCATGCAGGTGCAACAAACAGAAAAAGGCACAGCAATAAATTGAGCCCACTGTATTTATTTATTTATTTAAAACTAAATGCTGTTTATCTCAAACTCCTTCCCTTTGTGGAAAGGGAAAGCACTGGGAAGTGCCATACACAATACACTAATTACAATCACTTTCTGCTTCAATAAAGGAAATACAAACTTCCTGCCTTGGCAAGGGCTAGGAAGTCTCAAGCAGGTGGGAGAAGGACCACGTTAAGTGTCTAGACAGCAATGTGGAGGAGAAATATTTCCTAAGTTTTCCATTCATGTGCTAATCCAGAAACTATACTTCACATGTAAGAAGAACTGCCTTAATTATTGGTTCTCTTTCTATGATAATTATGATGGCATAGTAAGCTTTTTTTTTTAATTGTATGAATACCAAAATGCTAAACGATCTGTAAAACTCCAGAAGTTCTGACACTTGTGTTCACAAAAGACTCTCCTCTTCACTTTCTGCAGAATAAGAGGTTAAAATGAGCCTTCTGGACATACTATAACTTGGTTAGCAATTACTCTGTGTGTATTCTTCCCAATTCTTCCAAATAGATGTATTATCACTATGAAATCATTGCTCACTATTGCTATTACTGAGTGGGAGCTTCACTCCAAGGGGAACTTCATTACTTAATCTAGCACTGAAATGCTATCTGTTGAGAAAATGGGAATATTTCCAAGATGGAAGATGATTCATGAATACAAAACTCCATAGGCATATTTTGATTAAAGGATATTCCCAGGATGAAAGATTTCCAGCCAATGATTATGTTCGCAAGAATATATGGGACTATCAGTCAATTAATATATTCTACATAACCCTGAATTTTTTAATCAGAAAAATAAAATCTTAGGGCCACCTACTCTTCTCAGGTCAGTAAAGCTCCAATAAACTCCCAAATACTTGAAGACTCCTTTCCTGGAGAGTAAACAGCAAATTAAAAGACATAATACATTTCATATGGAAATGATGTAATTAATAGTGCATATGCTTATCTTCATCTTTCAGACAATTTCTTCTCACTGCACCCCATGTACTTCCCTTATCTACACATTTTCATCTTAGAAACTCAGCTTTTTAAAACCAAAGGTCTTTATCGTCATGTCTTTCAGGTTTAGTGCCTACCACTATTTATAATCTACAGGAAACGATACTATACACGCAGAGAAAACCTATATACATGACATCGCACTGATTGATGTCCTACTCTGCTCCCAGGCACATGGGTCCATGTTAATGTTGGCATGAGTAAAATCACAAAGCAGCTACTTTAAGAAGAGCTGGTTGAGAAATTCATTTGCTGTTTGAAGAATACAATGATTTCCCATCAAATACATGATTTTACAAGTCAGATCACTTTACTTTGCCCAGCTGAGAACCAGGTAAGTTTAAATAAGGCGAGTCTCTCATGGATCATTTTGAAGCAGAGTAACAGAAAGAAATTCTTTACAGGAGAGAAAAAAGGAATTCTCCTTGTTAGTGGGTTGACCAGCATCCCACAGGTCACTTCCAGCCAGACCACTCCCTTTGTCTTCCAATGTCCAAAGCCCAACAGCTGAACATTACTCATCAGATTTACCACTGTGTCTTTACAGAAATGGAGGCATGCTGTTCTAACATAGCTAACAAAGCTATTAGAAATGGCTGTTGCAGTCATACAGACCACAAAGCGGATGACAAAAATGCAACCCTGCTCCTGTTTGTGGAGAGGTTAGACTATCATGCCCTCCACAACTGTCGTATAAGCTCAAAAAAATTCTTAAGTGCAGAGCAGAGAATAGCGAGTTGCCTTCTGTTGCCTGCAACCGTAGATCTCAATAATTACTTTACAATAATTGCAATTGTACAAAACCAATAATTACTGTAGAATAACACTTTGCAAAGTTTTATATGTTTGCAATCATTACACAGTCTCTACAAAGAGAAAGCAGAAGACTCAGGCTAATCAACAATAGTAGGCCCACAATAATAGGTGCATGAGTGTCCAGCAAGATGAGTTGGCCAGGACAATATATAAAACTGTTTTGCTCTTACAAAAAAAAAAAAAAAAAAAAAAAAGATAAATTGAAAAACTATTTGAAGATAATAGAGAATTTTCTAGGACTTCATTAAGTATAAGAACATAAAAACATGTATTTTACAGCAGTGCTTTTTAACGTAATCCTGATACATCAGGTTGCTTATTGTTACAAAACACACTTTAAATTTCCAGAACAGTTTTTCACTGAAAAAAAATATATATTTGCTAGGCTTTCATAAAACTACAAGAAAAGCTATGTAACATATATCTGCCAACTGCTTAACAAACCTTTACCACACATCCACCATTCTGATTTTAGGAAAACATTTTTATGTCAGATTGCAGTGTATAGTAGCTCCATAAATTCTGACTTTCTGATTATCAGGTTTCTTCTATCTCGAAGATGAGAGAAATGGTTTTTTCCATATGAGACACTCCTGATTCCAACAAAATCCTAGCCCCGTATTCCTAAGGGTTTCAAAAGTTGTAAGAACATCTTCATAACTCCTACCCAATCTTCCCAGTTTCTTTTATTCAAACTCTTATCCCTTTGCCCCCACCTTTTCCCACAGGGTTTCTCCTCCTGACCAGGAAAATTAGTACCAGAATATTATTTCACAGACAGTCAGTTCTTTCAGGTTTTGTTCCCCATCCAAAAGCAGGATGCAACAGAATCTCTCTCAGAATCCTGTTCTCACAAGTATTTGCCCCCTTTTTCATAGCAAAGTGGTTTAGATACAATCAACAGACATGGGCTGTGAGCCATTTAACTTTTTATATGTTTTTTCCATCCTCTTGTTATCAGTTCTATATCTTAATCCTTCTATGTCTGGTATGCATTGTGAATCACAGACCAGCTCTGGATGCCTGGAAACTGTTGGGCTCCCTTAAGAACATCACCATAACTTTTCCCACCCCAGAATTCCACTGGATTTCAGTGCACACAGACCTGTGAGTGGACATAAAACTTTCCATACAATATGTAATATATCTTACAGAGTTAATTTCAGAAATACAAGGTTTAGTACCAGGAATCATGGTTTGAGTTCAATACAGCCACAGAATACCATGGAAAAACAGTTTATTGACCTCAGAGCCTAATGAAACATCGAATGTGCCTGCTCCTATTTTCAGATCTATGGTCTGCAGTGCCATGTTCCTTAATATAAGGCTGACCCAAATGTTCCAACAGCAGACGTTGGTTTCTCTTTGATAGCCAATGCATATCTCTGCTTTCCAAGTTTCTGTAAACACATCATTATAAGGAAGGCCAGTCTTACTTTTCCCAGCCTTCTTTCTAATTATGTGCCTGCTGCCAGGAAACTTTCACGTTTTGGGTTGGTTTTTTTTTTTTTTTTCGTCTTAGCTACTAAAATTTAAACAAATGTCTGCTACAGACTTACTTAAAGAAGAAGGAAAAAAAAAAAAATCTCCAAAGCCGTTACTGTTACAAGTTACAAAGTTACTAAGTAACACCAAATTCCTTTCAACGCTCAATGATAAACATTCGACAAAATAGTTAGCTACAAGAGTACATCATTGCTAGGTCACCAAATAGGTCTTCCTTACAGACTAATGAATTCCACAGGACAAAAAAAACCAAACAGTATTTTGTTTGATTTTGGTAAGAAGCCATAGTAGGTTTTCTAAAACATCAAGTCTCCTGCCCATTACCACCTCTCTTTTCATCCAGGAGTATCACCGGGTTCCTACAGAAGTCTCCTACAAAGAAGGCTGGGAAAGCAGTCATATTTTACCGCTCTGTCACATTTACTAGCAAACTAGTAACTGCTTTAGCAAGTCTTGAGCTACAGAGATACACACAGCCGCTGCCGCCACAACAGCATCCTTTCTCTATTTGGAAACACCAAGGGGATGGCCAAGGTCGGCAAAAAAAAGTGCATCAGCCAAACTCGGATGCAACTACAGACGATGTGGCAAACTAAAAGAGCAAGGAAGAGTCGCACAAAAAAGAAATACTCGAAAGAAACGCGGTCAGCCCGATCCGATTACAGCACGATTTCATTTGCCCTAACCTCCCGCCTTCCATCACCGCTTCTGCCGTGCGTTCGCCTCATCTGAAGAAAACACGTCACGTACGAACTCACGAAAGCATCCTGCTGTCTTACCTCGGCAACGTTTACGTGGGCAGTTATGGCATACCCGAGCGCAAGTTTCCAGGGGACGAGGGAGATCGGCGGCGGGAGCGGGGCGGAGCGGCGCCCGCAGGTACTCGGCGCTATATAGGGCGGGCCGGGCGGCGCAGGCACCGCGCCGTGACTCAGTGAGCCTCCGCCGGCGCGTCCCACTCCGGCAGCTTCACGTTAAGAGTCCCGCGGTCACCCTGCGCTCCCCGAGGCGTGCGAGAGGCGTTACCAGGCTGCTGGGAACAGCAGGGAAATGTGGGTTTCCCGCAGCGAATCGCCATCGTCTTTCCCTGTTGCCGCAGTCTAAGTCTTAATTACTCTCCCCTCGGAGCTGCAAGAACCGGGGCTTTTGGGTACGCTTTTTGCCAAAAAAGGCTCGGGCCCATTCTGGAAGTTCACTTTCTTCCCTCTAGGAACTCGGCATCCATTGCCAGTAGAAATGCTTGAGAAATTTCTACTAAAGCAGAAGCAGTGGCTGCAGCTGCCTAGAGAGTAGAGGAAACATCCCAGGCCCTTCCATATTTCCATACAGCTGCACAGGAGTGTTGCCACGAGAGTTTACATTAGCTTTTCTGCATAGGAAAAGTTTCCATGATTTCCACATCACTTTTGTCTGCATGACAGAGCGAGTGGGATGGCTACATGTTTTAATGTAGAACTGCAGAAGCAATGTCTCAAGTTATTCTTCTAAGCTTTCTGATACTTTCTGTTGTTTTTAATTAACAGTCATGCCACTACTCATCACCACCAAGTCTCTGCGTTTTCAGGTTAAGCTGAATTTAAAACTTTTTTCGGAAAACCCATATCACTCTACTGCACCCTGTAGTCACCTGTTTTATAAACATCTCTTGTTTCTTCTTCACCTGTCAGAGAACAGCATCAGCGTTCAGAGAACATTTACTGTATGTTACAAAAATTGTGCTACTTTGCAGTCTAATTACACAAAACCATCGAGAATGCC
The DNA here is from genome assembly GCF_030936135.1 of Gavia stellata. Classification (NCBI taxonomy): domain Eukaryota; kingdom Metazoa; phylum Chordata; class Aves; order Gaviiformes; family Gaviidae; genus Gavia; species Gavia stellata. Next base: position 43,056,435 of record NC_082598.1, read on the forward strand.
AAACACTTACTGTAACTATATTAATTACTACTGCATATTCCACTAAGGGCATCATTTGGAGGGAAATACTTCTTTTTTTTTTTTCCACGAGGAGTTGAAGAATGAAGAACAGACTTCTGTTGTTGGTTCATACCATTCCTACTAGAACCCACTTGGTCTGGATCCAGTGCTTTCTTACAGATTACATGCCAACATCAGTTTTATAAGTAAGCATAGAACACAACTAATCATTGGTAACATCCACTTAAACATCTGCGTAAAACAAGATGGACAATCTCAAAAGATACATCTATAAAACTGCTATTCTCAAATCCATGCTTAATCCACAGTGGTGATCAGTAGTATCATTTGAATTTTCGACAATGTGGACAGCAAAGAGAAGTGTACGAACATGCTGCCTTTTATCTCACTACTATTAAACATCCTGGACAACCGTTAAGAGATTTTAGGGCAGCTGAAGTAAGGGTGCTCCTTTCTCTTCTTTTAGCTCTGTTTTCCCACCAGTGTGTATTACAGTCCAGCTCTGGATTCCTGGAAGCCGTTGGGTTTACACAAGAACATCGTCATAACTATTTTTCTCCAGCTGGTATGAACCCCCAAGATGAGCAGACCTGTACCTGAGAAATTTCATTCTACAGTGGACGATGCAGAACAAGGTGGCACTGAAACTTCCCCTGCTTACTCAACCCTCTTCACCCTGTTTCACCACCCAGCCCTCTTTAGGACTCAGAACTCACTCCACATCACTGGACCACTCCAGAACATAACAGGGAGAACAGAGGAATGCTGCCAACTAGGAAAAAGGGAGGGGGAAATAAAGCATCTCCCCATTGCTAGAACAGAGTGTGACATGCCAGATCCTGGCAGCGAGAATGCTGGCACTGCCCTAACACTCTTTCCAGTTTTGGTACATGACATGGGGAAGAAGCATGGTGGCTCATATACATAGTATTAAGATAGTACAAAGATAAAAAGAGTATCACTCATCACTAATCAGGGCTCTGTATGATTTTGGGTAAGTACGCTGGTCGAGGATAGTATTTTATCTAACTCAGCCAGTAATAGCTGTAGATAATCTAACACACACAGCAAAGAATGGACTGATATATGGTAGGAAAAGCCGATTACAGAAAAACAGCACCTAGACTTCACGTCTCTTAACTGCACCTTCTCCTTTGTGTTTGATTATAACAGAGTGAGTTAATATTGTGGTAAAGAAAACTGAGTTCTCTGACATTTTCTTCTGTCACAGCTCTTAGATTGCACGTATTTTGCACATATGTTCCAAGAATTTTGGAGAAGAATTTTATGTCTATGCATGTATGCTCGTGTTCACTTCATGGGCATGGAAGATGAAAGCAAAAAGGCAGCTTGTGCACATCAGCTTAGCTCAAGACACTTGCTTCACTGTGACTCCACAAGCATAACTGGGCATGGAAAGTGAAAATGAAGCTCAACTTACTGAGAACCAAACATGAGGCACAATGTGAGATAAAGATCCAAAGAGAAAGGAAACAAAACCATATGCTTAACTTAAAACTTAATATGATCTGTGATTCTTTCTTGTAAACAACTTTGCCTATCATTCCCGCTCCAGGAACATTTGTTTCTAGTTTAAGGAGTTTCCAACTGTATGTACAGCATGACTGGCAAACTAAAATGAGGGAAAGTAATTTACATGTAAAAAGACAATTGCATACAACTTCAATGAAGTCCTAATATTTAAATGAAATATTTAAAATATAATGACAATTATAACAAACAGTTTTTTGAAAAATGCAGTAAAACCCCCAATAATTAATTTCTGTGAACTAATGGAGGTAATGGTAAATGCCATTAGTAAAACAGGCAAACACCAAACTGCCTGAAGTTGTATGAGGTTTTGTTGTTGGCATTCATTCAAAGTTTGAGAATCTCCACAAAATGAAGATTCACTTTTTACGCCACCCTGTAAATAAAATGAAATTAGTATTGCTTAAAGTACAAAAACTAAAAAAGGATGACTTAAGGAAAAAAAGGCTGAAAATGCAGAGAGACCTTACACAAAGTAATTACATCAATCTGAGTGAAAACAAATGAAGATAAAACAACTCAATAGACTTCTTGAGAGAGTCTGTCAAGTTCCTAAACTACTACAAAATAATTTGTAGTATTTAAATGCAACCTTTTTGCTTGCAATGTGTCTTCAGTGAAGGAAGTGTATTTTAATAGAGTGTACATACACTCTCATCCACACAGCTAGTTTCCAGGTGCTACTATACTACAAATAAATACACAAATCTATGTCCTTTCTTCTATTTGCCTACTTGTTTCTTCTTCACTATGATATGCAAAATTTTAGCATCCTAGCTGGTGAATAACAAAAGACATTAAAAGCTATACTGGAGTGTGCAATTCTGATCACGCTAGCTAAGACCAGATCTCTCAAATTCTTTAAATCAAACCAGGAAGTTTTTCAAAAAGAAAACAAAAAAATATAACTAAAAAACACTGAGGTCCAAGAAGAAGTCGTGATTGGGATTCAAATGGTGTTTTCTACACAGGGGAGACATATGACACAAGATTCTTTTGGTCTTAAAAACTGGAAATTAATTCAAGAATATAGGCATGCCTGTAAATCAACCCAAATAGTATTCAGCTAGCCACAATGGAGCTTTGCATCGTATTACAGTTCAAACATCATTAAGCTCAGATGGAAATGGCAGTAACATAGACACGAAAGGACTAGAAGAGGGAACCGAAAGAGTTTACAAGCTTTCAACCGGATTCATATGCAGCTGACTGAATTCAATGATTTATGGAGCCCAATTCAGCAATCTCCCTGTTTTTCTTACGTAAAGGAAATGCATCCCATTTACGCCAGCTATGCAAAATAAGCTTTGACATGCTAACCATTGTGGATTTTCAAATTTTTATTTAAAACAAAAAATCCTCCATAAAATTACATCCCCTCCCATACTGTACTTGACAACATTTAAAAGCTTTGAATGGGGACTACTAATCCAGGAACAGGCCACTGATTTTCTCGGAATGCATGAGAATTTGAGATTTCTTTAGAAGGCCAGAATGCCAAGTTAGGTTTTCCTAAAAGCAAAAGGGACTAACTATACCTCTGAAATGGCAATTGCCAAGAATGTACTAGTCCAAAGCATTTAGCACCGTTTCAAAAGTCTGTTGAATCCTGTATTACAAGCATCACATACTACCTAACTTTGCTGGTGTTGGCAGATACTGAGGTTGTAACTGTGAAGTGCTTTGTTTGGTATTATTTCACAATGTCAACCTAGGAATACCAAGTTGTTTGTGGCTTTTGTTTTTCTTAGCAATTCTGGAAAATGAAGGATCACATGTTTATTACAAGAAAGATTATTTGAGCAAACATTTCCCATCACTTTCAATTTTGCCAATACACACCATCAAAGATACGTGTTTTACGGAGGGGAAACAACTGCTGCTAGAGCCAACATTTGAAAGCAAATCATACTGCAAAGTCCCTGATCTATTAAAACATGATTCAACAAAAATAAAATGAAAACAGGACCTTTTTCCAAACTTCTAATTATACATAGAGAAAAACAAAAATTTAAAGTTTCTATTGCTGAGAATTTTCATAAGAAAGCAATTACCATTTTAATGGACATATATGTGTACACACACATGCGCGTGTATATACATGATGATGAAGTGACTCATGCTTAATTCTTCTTGGTCATAATACTAATTACTTCACCTTCTCACTAAAACAGCAAAGGTCTTCAGGATACAAAATTGTTTAAATGATATTGATTAGACTTACCATGTAACCCCTTTGACAGCACGGAGAAAAAATGCGGGTCTACTACATAGGCACTTTCTAACAAGGAACCGAACAGTGACAGATGAACAACAAACATATAGAGAAGTCAAGCATCCCAATGGCTTCCTTAAAGTACTTAGATACTTCAGTACCCATGTTCTCAGTCTGTTTTGACCATGAGTAATCTGTGAAAATTTCCTGGCCTGCACAACTACTAGTATAGCAATGTGTATGAGCTCTGGAAATAGCTACATTAAATATAACAAAATACAATCTGGAAAACAATTCACTCCTCAGACTCAAAGGATTTTGACCCATGTTAAGCCGCCAGTTTCACTAACCCGACAAAAGAGAAATATTTTGTAAGTTTTTGTCCAATTTCTTTTCCCTCCCAAGCTGTGCAGCTGGTTCTGCCCCGTATTTGTTTCCCAACTCTTGCAGCTTTTCCTTGCACTTTCATTCTCCCTCACTCAACTACTCTGCCCAGATTCTCTATTTTTTAGTAATGAAATAAATTACAAAGACACCTGTAATACATTCTTTTGTTTCAATCAACATATTGGGATCGAGAGCAAAATAACCTTGCCTAAGGCTTACCCTCTGCGGTTTTGTTAGTATTGTATCTATGGTTTCTTCTTTACTTCGTAGTAAAGTTGGCATAACATTCTTCAGCTGTGATATTGAAATCACATTTGCAAGCATCACTATGGATCTATGACAGGTCTACCCACTCTTCAGATGCTTAAACTGTTAGGAGGCTTATATAAGGTCACAGGTGGTTACAGCAAGTTGAATGTCACCCATAAGTCCTTCCCAGTTCCCAACTCAAATCTCAACACTACATTCTCTTCTTTAATACTCCTGATATGGTAATACTGTCTGTCTTGTATCTTTCAATTAGTTACACTTCAGTAACTTACAGCTGCTGTAATTGGGAGGCCTGTAAGGAAAGATAAAGAAGCTGTTTCTTCTGAGTCAGGCTTCCCCACAATATTTAAAATGTTTTCCAGTAGCTGTTTATGAGCTGATCTGGACACAATTTCAAGATCAAGGCATAACTTACTTCCTTTCATCAGGATGTCAAGCTCAAAGTGCATGTAATTGTTTGCTCTAAAGGCTGTGAATTCAGGAGACATTAAGTTGCTAACGTTTTGCAACCAGAGCAAACCAGGCCAGTATGTTAAACGCTACTGCTGAAGTTTGTGCCCACAGCTATGTAGTTTTTTCTGTTCTAAGATTCACACAGTCAGCAGAGATCACAGCTGCTCCTTCATCTACTGAATGTTTCTGTTGTGTTGATTCTTCCTGCTCTGAGTAAGTCTGAAGTGAAAAGGTGAATGGTGTTCTGTGTCTTTTCCCACCAGGATTAAGACCTTTTAAATTCAGCCCATATAAATAGAAAAAAAAGTTCCAAGACACTGGGGATTAGGATTGCAGAGTATGAATTCCATACCTATGTTTAAAACAGTAGTTTATTTGCATTTCTGATATCCCAGAATATTTTTCCACCAAGTCATTTTGTTATGAAATGCTTTTCTATCAGAATTGTCAGGATGGTTTTTTTAGTACCCATTTCTTTCTTTGCTCTCTTTCTCTACTACTGTTTTCAACTACAAAGACACCTCAGTCTCTCATGGGTGCATATGTATCCCTTCTAGATGAATTTCTAAGTTTTCATTAGAACACTGCAGTAGACAAAAACTGATAATGTGTTTTCGTAATGCTTGAAATTATCTACAATGGGATTTTTTCCCCTGGCAGAGGAAGACTCATTTGTCTTCAGTCTGCCAACCAACAGGACTGCCAAAGACCCCTCCTTTATAAACAAAAATCTATGAAGCTTTCAGAAACATGAGAAAATGTGACAAACACGGCGTGAGTTCGTCAGCTTTACTGGCAGAAGATAACAGAAGGATAGCGAGAAGTTCGTGAGCCTTGATCCCCTGTATTTACCACTTCGCTTTCAACAACAGAAAGCAGCAGAAAGACTGCTTCCCCGGCTTCCCCGCCATCTCCCCCCCTGCTCGTATTCTGAAATCCTGCAGCTCCAACTTCCTTATTTGGTTGCCGGGACTGTTCTTTGTCTGGCTGAACCCCCCGGGCCGCACCGCCCCCGGCTCGGCCGCGGCCCGGCTCCAGCGGGCCACCCCGCCCGGGCCCCGGGCGAGCAGCGGCAGCCGCCGGCCGCGGCCATGCCCATGTAAGGAGCACCTTCCCCGGGCGCCGGCGGGGGGGCGGCCCCGGCGCGGGCAGAGTCCTCACACGGCCGCTCTCAGGCAGCCGGGCTTTCTCCGGAACAGGCAGCGGGGATCCTCTGGAGAACCGCCGTCAGACTCTTTCTGGTTGCTCCATTCGTCCCCCTTAAACAGCCTTAACTTTAAATGCGCAAAGCCGTGGTGGGTTTCCTGAGCAGTATCGCTTTCTAAGCTGCCGCAGCGGTGTGTGCAAACTGCTGGCAACAAGACAAAGGAAAATGAAGTTACAGAGTTCCAGTGTAAAACCTCACAGATTCTTGTCATATTTTTCATTGTTCTCTAGAACAGGTTACAGCGTGTCCTTTAGGGATTTAACTGGGGCTTTCTGCAGAGAAAAAAGGCATCCCTCAACAGTGCTACCTATTTTTTAAAAAGTGGCTATTCTGTTATGCTACATGAAGAAAGCAAGCAAGACTAGTTTCATTCTCAAGATATCCCTAAACTCTTTTAAGTACTACTATAAAGAGCAGCTTACCTGCTGGAAGTCGGTGTAAATTCGCTAGCAGAACACTTCCTACTATTATTACTGTTGCTTGATACTTAGTTTCAATAGTGCATCAGGTACTTAATGAGAAATAATTTACAGTCTAAATGTACATGTGTATGTAACACCGACAGCAAGCAGGGAAGAACGCTTAAATAAAAGAATTAGCCCTGCTGGTCACTGTGATTTTTGTTCACATCTTTTAGGTTTAGTCTTTCTGAAGTGGAATATCACAGGCATTTATGTGATAGTCATTTCTGAAATAAATACCAAGGAATCCTGCAGGAATTGATTTCTTTCTTTGAATTTAAATGTGAAAATGATAACAGTTCAGGAGAATATATACTGAGTATGTCCACACTGACAACTGAAACAAACAAAGTTAATATGCAGAGATATCAGACTACGGAAATTATTCAGCTGTGACTCCTTAAAAGGAATACCCTTCACAAAGTAATGATTCAAGATTAGTAAAAGTCTTGTGAGACAGTCCTCTCTAAGGCGGTGTGACAAGAAACAGTATTTTGCAACAAATTAAAGAAGTTGTAGCTAAACTTCTAACTTTCTAATTCTGTTTGGGATTCTGGAAACATTCCTGTATTTCTCAATACGGTACAGTTCCTTAGTATTAAGTTGTGAAAAGAAGTCCTTAAGTAATGCTGAAAGTTCTTCCATTACTGCAAGCTCCTGTGGATGTTTGGATGAAGCAGAAAACAAGTAGCAGACTGGAACAGAGAGCACTGCGTTAAGTCACTAATGTACAGGGCAACAGTGACTGCTCCTGGGCACAAGTGCATGAAAAAAAAAAAAGAATTAGGCAGAGTACAAAGGTGCATTTATAACCACCTTCCTATAACACTCCTTCAGCTGCATCCAACACATTAAGCCAGCTGTATTTTCAGCTCAACAGAAAACCAACTTCGGTATTTTTTATACTGCATTCTTGCCCTCAACAGAGGCCTGAACAAGTTTTTTTACTTGTGAGAAACTCTCAAACTAGAAAACCTTAAGGAAACAGCTTAATAAGAATAGCAGAATAAGAAATATATTGACCACATCATATTTACATTACATACATAAACCACCATGCTAAAATTCACCTCAGAAAAAAAAAAAGAAAAAACCACTAACAACTTGCAGCAAACTAAGAAACACACAGGAACAATTTAGTAGAATTTATGTCCAGAAAATTCTCCTGGTTTCAAATTATCTGTTTTGAGATGAATGTAATTAAAACATTCATAACTGACAAAGAAAATGCTAAAATTAAAATGCAAAATACAGAAATGCTTTAAGAATAAAGTAAAAGTCATAAGGACATATGATTGTCAAATAGTAATTTAAAACAAAATGGGATATCTCATGCAGCTCATCCTCTCCGCTGCTAAAGGCTGCAGCAGTACTCATTTGCAGCAGTACTGGTTTATTTCAGAACAACTCCATCATCTCCAGCAGGTGTTCAGGCTACTGACAAATAACTCACTGCTGATTCTGCAAACAATTTACTGTCCAGGCCCTGTCATCTGACATCAGTTCTTCTGAATGGAACGAATGGCACCATAACAGATATGTTCAGGGTAGAAGGACATATCATTCGACCTTTGATGTGCTGTTCCGTGTTTGCTCTTTTGCTGTTGTGGCATATTTCCCTTCTGCAAATAAGACTATGTCTCTGATGAATGAGGAAGTCGCAATGCTTTCAAGAAAGCTATCTAAAAACTTAGATAAATGTATATGAAAGCTTAGGCCTCTATCCTTGCAGAAAGGATGATGTCCCAGAGATCTGGAAGTTACTACTCAACTGACTTTCAGTGACAATTCCAGACCTCTCTCTGTCTGGTCAAACAGGCTTCAAAGTACAGGTTTTCTCTCTCTAAATACTCCACATAGTTAAATTGCTACTATTGACCCCAGTGGCAATCTTTCAGCAAGTAGAGCTTATGTGCTCCCCATGCCATCTTCTCATTTTGGTAGCTGCCAATTTGTCCTTGCACAATTGAATCCTTCCTTTTCCTCCCCCAGTGAACCCACTCAAACCACTCCACTGCACACAGTAAACCAACAGTTGCAACTAGACTGAGCTGTGGCAGCGTCTTTCTCACAGGCTTGAAGCGCTGCCCTCAAAGAACCGCACTGTATGCTGTCCCACCTGCACTTCTGCCAGAGTGTACTCGTGCTGTCCGGCCCCACATCAATGTTATGGCAGTTTTATGTAGTCAAAAAATAGAAGGCTCTGCAGGAGCAGTGGAATAGAAATGTGCCAGGAAAGATCACATCATTAACCCGATGGGCCTGAGTAGTTTTATCACCTGAATATGAAGGTATTAGGTACCGGTGCACAACCATTCATCAAGTTTAGAGCACTGGCAACAACTGCTGCAACCTGCTGCTGGGGAACACTGAATTAATAAACTACAAAATTCTTTACTATTATTAAAGGAATTATGAAAACAATCAAAAAACCTCAGAATTTTATCAGTAAAATAAAACTGAATTTATGTACTAGAGTTCAGCCTTGCAATAAAAATTAAGAATACTGGCATTTTAACATAAGTGCTAAAACATTTAGTAATATTGTAAAGCATATTCAATAATATGTAACCATATTTATCAGACTTAACATCTTAACATATTCTGGATGGATAGATACACATACTTACAATAATATATTTTAATACAGAACTTCAACAAATCTCCTGCCAAAGTATGAGAATATACATTGACTTAACTGATAAAAATAATTCTTTACAGATCTGTTGTACCTAAACACCTGAAACCCGAACATCTTTCTTTTTTTATTTTTTTTTTTTGTTTGGAGGAAGGGGTTTTTGTTTTGTTTTTAAAAAAATAACTGATCTGGAAAAAGAAGCACATATGATGAACAGTGCCAGACTCAGCACAGTTCTGTGTGGAGTTCAGCTGGTTATCCCCTGCTTTTTTGCGAGTTTACAGTTTACTTCTATTTTTGGTTACTTTCTTTAAAACACTTATTTCTATTTGGGCAAGAAGATATATTTTGTCAAGCCTTTATCCCTTGGCTACTTAGTTTCTTCAGAAGCCTTTCAAAATGGACTGTGTTGAAAACCTTTGGAAATTCAGTGGACTGCATCAACTAGATTTCACTCATCCACATGGTTCTTGTTCATTCTTTCAAATACTTTGAGTAGATTTGTGAGGTGCTACTTCTATTTACAAATTTTTTTTTTTCCAAAATGTCACGTTATGTTCATGATCTTATTAGTCTAATTTCCTTATTCTAGATCATAGTACTATTTCTGTATTATCTACTAATTTTTCAGAAACCAGACTCATCAGTCAAAAGTCCCCTGAAACTCTCTGAAAACTTTTTAAAAATCAGTGCTATATTTGCTGCATTCAGTTTATTAGCTAAATATACTATTTCAAAGTATCATCCCAAATTGTTTTGGCCAATATATAATCTGTAGGCTTAATACATTTTTCTTTTTCTAAACACTTTAGATACCCTTAAAAGAAACACATGTCCACACTGAAACCAAGATAGTACTGCTTGCTGCAAATTTCTCCCAGAATTTTCATGGTAAGATATGGAATGCACACATCCAAGTGTATAGATACCCATAGGCAGCCACACAGACACAGGCAAATAATGGTTATTTCCCAGTTTAAAATAAATCTGCACAGTTTAGCTGACAATTAAAATATGTTTATGTGGAATCACGGGAAAGATAGGGACAAGACATTTCTATCTTGGCATTTTCACCATGATAAGAAAAACAGACAGCTGATAGGAAAAAGAAGTCTCCATTATGCGCTACATGCCTGAACTTACAGCGTAGCATTAAATATTTAAATATAACTGTGCAGAAAGGCTTTTCATGATGCTGTAACTATCATATCTAAAAAATACATTTTTTTCCAAGTTATCACAGTTTTTTGTCAACTAAATATAAGTGGGAGTCAAAAAGAAATGCCATCTTTTACTGAAACCAAAAACATTTGCTTAATATCAAGAATTTGGTGAACAATATTTACTACACATAAATTTGTTGTTTGAATTGAATTCTCATTTAATCTTAATGCATGCTTTTCTGATTACAGACCCATGTGAGCAACATTAACAATATATACATCTGAATGAAAACCATGTGCATTCACATCAAAATAGTACTGCCAGAACTTTCAGTGCAGAAGTACTAAAACATATCCTGGGGGAAACCTGGATGAAAGCTACTCTGAAATATAATGCAGTTATGAGTGGTAAAAAGTTGCACATTTGACTTATATTTACAGCAACAGCCAAGGACAATGCTCATGTATGAGAGAGTTGAGCACAAATTCATGGGAATAGGAAGTACTATTCTCCATATGTATAGTTGACATGACCCATTGTATTGTATTTAGATTTGGAAAACATTTACCAACATGTTATCACCAAAATGAAGGAACTACACAGAACAGCAGCAGAAGTCACTGTCAATTGCAAGTAGATGACAGCTTTCTAGTCTGGTTTTAGAGAGAAATATATGCTGCATGACTTTGTTAAATGATAACTAGTGATACCTGCAGGTGGTAAATAGTAAATAAGCGCAGACTACAGTGAGGAGCAGCAGAATGAAATTAAGAAATGACAAATTGAAGCTGACTGTAATGGAAAATTTGGCAGCATTAGTCCATAGTTTAACTCATCTCAGTCTGTTGTGCAAAATAGAAGACACACAGATCAGACAGTGCTAAACAGAGAATAAAGCAGCACTGTAACAAAATTAACTCAGCAATACAAAATCATTTTTAGATTAGCTCTCTTGGTGCACTGTACTAGTGAAAACTTTTTCCTTTGTAGGAGTCATGTTTATTGGATGCTCAGGAGAAGAACAGAAATTTTGAGCAACCAAAACCCACTATAATGTATAACAAAAAGACATGCATTGTGAAGTCTGGGACTGTCAAAGCACAACATGTTACAGACGTAATTTTGTCCTTTGGAAACCAGGTTTCTTCTTCCTAGATATCACAACATATTTAAAGGAAAAAAAACCACAACAGACTTCAACAGTAATTTGCAATAACTGATCTTATGGGTAATGTACTCCTAGTGGGAGTTCAGAATGACTTAGTGTGAAGATTTGTGGACAAGATTTTTATGCTCTGTTTACATTTTCTGGGAGCTTAAGAGAAAACAGTCCGAAATAAGCTCCAGCTAACATGCTACAGGAAATGAAGGAAGAGAACCAGATTTCTCAAGAAAGATTTACATTTATGTAATACTAATGGCTATGTTTTGGCTTAGAAAAAGGAATGCAATTGTTCTAAAATACACAGAAGAACTGTTGACTGGCGCTTCTCCTTACTTAGTAGAACATGAACCACTCCAACACTGTACACTGTATCAAAATGCTTTTTAAGAGAGCTCTTTCACCATTATATGGTACTTTGTTTACAGACCAAAACTTCTTGCATCAGCAAGCCCTCTCTCTCTATGGCAACCGAAGAGACCCTAAACCAGCACAGCCCTCACCTATACCAAAGGTGTTGGTGTGAAACCCACCAGGGAACTTTCCATGGTTACAGGAGAAAGCATTCAGACAGTTTGTTGGTAAGTGGTAATATGCTCTTCAAAGTATAGCATCATCTTTTATTAAAGATGTCCACAGCACATTGCTAGAAGAGCCTGCAATCAGCTGCTTACAGCTTTGTAAGATTTCCATTTGTGCTGAAATAATCCATGGCAAACTTCTGATCAGAATATTTTTGTTGTCTTTTTTTTTTTAAGTTTTATACAAAGAAGTTTTAGGTGCCTTTGAAATTAAAAGTTTTGAAGTTGAAATTAATAAAAGGGGAATGTGCTTCTTACATCTTAAAGATGTTCTAGCATGTGAACACTTCTGTAGAGAATTAATTTATTTGGCAGAGGATCTTACTAGTGCCAGAAATAAGACTTTTTTTCTCTACACTAAACTATACTTACATTTGGCTAGATCGTGAGCTCTTTTATTTAAAAGTAAACAAACAAAACCCCTTCCTATCAAAAATTCATCTTTGCACATGCTCAGTATGACATCAGAATTTCCAGCCAGATTTTTTTCCAGTAGGCAAGAAATCCATGGATCATACACATAGGTGGTCTACACTCGATCTCTGGACTGTTACTAGTTTAGCAGGACTTTCCTAGAAATCCTGTTCTGAATCACAGAAACAAGGCATGAGAACTGAAAGCAAAAAGTTTGTCTCGCCTGTATTCCCAGCATTTGCTCAAGATGACGACAGGGCAACTGGATGAGATTCTGCATGAAGGTGAGAGAGTAGAGATTAAAGGGAATCATAGGAGACTATAAAACTAACTTCTTGTACTTGACTTTATAAACTTCTTTTCATGTAATTTTTTTTGTGATATGTATGGGTAGAAATGGATGAACAAACTTGTCCAAATTAGTTTTAATTTCAATTTTCATCCAGTCTTACATGCTCAACTTCCACAGAAATCCTTTAAGAGAGTTTGCACCAGACATCTCTTTCTGGGCTTCTTACCAGCATTTTTGGGAAGCATCAAGTTTTGCATACATCAGCTATTCAGCTGAGATGAAAATAAACTGCAAAGGAATATGGTATCATAAAACTTCATTTCCAGAAAGAAACTACTGTTAAGACAAATTTGTTTGTACTGCAATAAGCCTGAATATTAAAATGCTACATTTCATTCAACCAGGATTATTGGAACAATTTTGCAAAATCTGTGAAGTATAATATAAGACTGAATGTTTTGATGCCTCCCTAAGATGTATATGACCTCTTACTCTAAATTACTTCACAGCTATCACTGCATTTTTGCTATCTAATTTCCAGTAAACACTGAGTATTTTTTTTTCTTTTTTTTTCATTACCTGGACAAGAACCGGTGAAAAGATTGTACCATATATTAAAACAACACTTCTGCTGTTTTGTCTTGAGTTTTGGTTAAAACTTTACCCCTCTCCCTATACAATTCTACTAAAAACATAGTGGTATTCATTTTAAACTCAGTTAAAACATGCAATAAAATGTCCACACTTCTGTTGTAGGACAGAAATACCAATCCACAGATATCCAGAAGATTCTGAAGTATTCTCCAATTCCTTTTCTTCTCTAAAAGAAGATTTTTTGATCATTAAAAGTGAAAATTAAATAAAAACAAAACTGGAAGTCTCTTTAAAAACAAAGTTGAACAAGTATCATGGAGTGGCCAGTGATACAATATTCTAACAAGTCAATGAAGAAGTAGATATATAGACTTTCTTAAAAGCATTGAAATTCTATTTATCTGTATAAGTTTTCATTAGGCACAACAACTTTGTAAGTATGCAGTTTATGTGGTTTAAAAAGACCACGCTCTGTAAAAATCACTGTTTTGATTTTTTTTGTCTTATATGAATTCTTATGAATGACATTTTGCTTTCATGTGGTTATATTAGTTTTTAAGATCCTACCTGAATTTGTAACTAGGCTTTAAAATTATAACGGACTAAAAGAATGTGGATGGAGTGGACAGATAACATCTGCTGACTGATGACACATAGGTGCTAAGAACCTTCGATATTTTCCCTTTTACAGTTTCAGTTAGGCCATGAGAAGGCCTTCCTTTGACAAAGCTAAACAACACGCAACATATGTGTTCCAGAAGCATGACAAAGACTATCATGTGAGGTTTTGACTGAGGGGTGCTTCATGGTGAGAGATGCTGTATCTCAACCAAAACTTTTAAAAGTAAAAGTTCTTTTGAGAGGGTATGCGAAGGGAGCAGTACTGCAGACCAGTGCCTAGGCAGCAATCTATGGGATGCCAAAGGTTTCATGGACTTCTACAAGCATCCATTGTGAGAGCAAATGCAACAGCAGCAGACAGTGGCTCTTAGGCAGGAAGTTTAATTCATGGTATCGCCAGCTATGTTGGTGACTGATCATTTGTACATTCACTAATTCTACTGATAGCAACAGTATGGATGTTGTCTACTCTGATTAGGAAGGATAACTAGAGAGTCTTAAATTTCTTGATGCAAATTTATCTTCTAGCCCAACAACTGCACTTATCCAGAGTTATTTTAAAAGCAGATCAGTGCCATTTATTACATATAGTATGATCAGAAGAAAAAAAAACACCAAACAACAACAAAAAATAGCCCCCAAATCTGTAGCAAATGAGGATTTTTGCCTATCACAACAATACGTTCCCGGCTGGAAAAAACCTACATGGCCGACATACGGTTCCTAACAATAAACTGATGCTTACTCACTGACCAAAACTGGACTTTTAAGAAGTTTGGACTCCTTTTTCCCCAGCAATGGGTGGGTGCCAATAAAGAATGACTGATGACTGTATATTGTCCTCCTGTACTCGGCACTGGTGAGGCCGCACCTCTAATCCTGTGTTCAGTTTTGGGCCCCTCACTACAAGAAGGACATTGAGGTGCTGGAGCGTGTCCAGAGAAGGGCGACGAAGCTGGTGAGGGGTCTGGAGCACAAGTCTTATGAGGAACGGCTGAGGGAACTGGGGTTGTTTAGCCTGGATTAGAGGAGGCTGAGGGGAGACCTTATCGCTCTCTACAACTACCTGAAAGGAGGTTGTAGAGAGGTGGGTGTTGGTCTCTTCTCCCAAGTGACAAGTGATAGGATAAGAGAAAATGGCCTCAAGTTGCATCAGGGGAAGTTTAGACTGGATATTAGGAAAAAACTTTTTCACTGAAAGGGTTGTCAGACACTGGAATGGGCTGCCCGGGGAGGTTTTTGAAAGACGTATGGATGAGGTGCTTAGGGACATGGTTTAGTGGTGGACTTAGCAGGGTTAGGCTTACGGTTGGACTTGATGATCTTAAAGGTCTTTTCCAACCTAAATGATTCTATGATTCTATATTTCCCCTCAAAACTCTATTTTTTTGATTATACTAAAAACATAATATAATTGCAGCAAGGCTTTTACTACTATACTATGTGACACGTATGGTTCATATTTGGAGAAACATAACACCTTCTGTTAAAACACTACCCTTATGATTAATATACACTAACATATACTGGCTTACAACATTTTATTATGGTTATCTTGAACTTATAGAAGTAGCAGAATCTTTTTTGGAAAAAAAAACAAAACCAAAACACTAGGAATTCAATGAAGGTGGTGGAGGGGGGGAGATTAAGACAGTTCCCCAATATACTCATTGCCAAACATATTCTTGGATTACTTCTTTGCCAAATCCAAAGTAAATCTTTTTTCTGGGTTTGGCATAATGAGAATTCCCTATAGGTATCTTGTATAATGGAACACTGTCTATTTTGCTGTGGGGTCTGTTCAGTTTATGGAGAGTCTGTTCTGAAAGAACTACTGTGTTCCTTTTCCAGCTTTACACTCTGCCGTTCTGTAAAACCTATCCTTCCTTCAGCTTATTAGGAGGAAAGGAGGGGGTATCTAATTCTCTCCAAGATACTCCACTGTGTTAGTTGAAGGGGGAAGGGGATGAAGCCAGGCTACCTAGAGATGAGCCTAGGGGTGACGTGCCATTGTCGGGGGCAAGATCGATAGCCCAGCTCAAGTGCATCTATTCCAATGCACGCAGCATGGGCGGCAAATGGGAGGAGCTAGAAGCCATCGTGCAGCGGGGCAGCTGTGACGTGGTCGCCATCACAGAAACATGGTGGGACGACTCGCATGGCTAGAGTGCTGCGATGGAGGGCTATAAGCTCTTCAGGAGGGATAGGCAAGGAAGGAGAGGCAGTGGGGTGGCTCTGTACGTCAAGGAGTGCTTTGATTGTATAGAGCTCAATGATTGTCATGACGGGGTTGAATGCTTATGGGTAAGGATGAGGGGGAAGGCCAACAAGGCAGATATCCTGCTGGGGGTCTGTTATAGACCACCCGACCAGGGCGTAGAGGCCGATGAAGCGTTCTACAAGCGACTGGCAGAAGTCTCACAGTCGCAAGCCCTTGTTCTTGTGGGGGACTTCAACTTACTGGATGTCTGCTGGAAGTATAACACAGCTAAGAGGAAACAGTCCCAGAGGTTCCTCGAGTGTGTGGAAGATAACTTCCTCACGCAGCTGGTAAGCGAGCCTACAAGGGAAGGTGCCCTGCTTGACCTGCTGTTTACGAACAGAGAGGGTCTGGTGGGAGAAGTGAAGGTCGGAGGTCGTCTTGGGCTTAGCGACCATGACATGATAGAATTCTCAATTCATGGCCAAGTAAGGAGGGGGGTCAGCAATACCACTACTATGGACTTCCAGAGGGCAGACTTTGCCCTGTTCAGGACACTGGTTGAGAGGGTCCCTTGGGAGACAGTCCTGAAGGGCAAAGGGGTCCAGGAAGGCTGGGCCTTCTTCAAGAAGGAAATCTTGAAGGCACAGGAGCAGGCAGTGCCCATGTGCTGTAAGAAAAGCCTGGCTGAACAAGGAGCTTTTGCTGAGACTCAGGAAAAAAAAAGAGAGTTTATCACCTTTGGAAGAAGGGGCAGGCAAGTGAAGAAGAATACAAGGACCTCGTTAGGTCATGCAGAGAGGGAATTAGAAAGGCGAAAGCCCAGCTAGAGCTCAACCTGGCCACGGTCGTGAGGGACAACAAAAAAAGCTTCTATAAATACATTAACAACAAAAAGAGAGCCAAGGAGGATCTCCATCCTCTATTGGATGCGGCGGGGAACATTGTCACGAAGGATGAGGAAAAGGCTGAGGTACTTAATGCCTTCTTTGCCTCAGTCTTTAACAGCCACACCAGGTATCCTCAGGGTATCCATCTCCCTGAGCTGGATGACAGGGATGGAGAGCAAAATAGGCTCCCCATGATCCAGGAGGAAGCAGTTAACGACCTGCTATGCCACCTGGACACTCACAAGTCTATGGGGCCTGATGGCATCCACCCAAGGGTGCTGAGGGAGCTGGCGGAGGAGCTTGCCAAGCCGCTCTCCATCATTTATCAACAGTCCTGGTTAACGGGGGAGGTCCCAGACGACTGGAGGCTTGCCAACGTGACGCCCATCTACAATAAGGGTCGGAAGGAGGATCCGGGGAACTACAGGCCTGTCAGCCTGACCTCGGTGCCGGGGAAGGTTATGGAGAGGCTCATCTTCAGGGCGCTCACGGGACACGTGCAGGATACCCAAGGGATCAGGCCCAGCCAGCACGGGTTCATGAAAGGCAGGTCCTGCTTGACCAACCTGATCTCCTTCTATGACCAGGTGACCCGCCCAGTGGATGAGGGGAAGGCTGTTGATGTTGTCTACCTGGACTTCAGCAAAGCCTTTGACACTGTTCCCCACAGTATTCTCCTGGAGAAGCTGGCGGCTCGTGGTTTAGACAGGTACACTCTCTGCTGGGTAAAAAACTGGCTGAATGGCCGAGCCCAGAGAGTCGTGGTGAATGGGGTGAAATCCAGCTGGCGGCTGGTCACAAGCGGAGTCCCCCAGGGCTCAGTTTTGGGACCGGTCTTGTTTAATATCTTTATTGATGATCTGGATGAGGGGATAGAGTGCACCCTCAGCAAGTTTGCAGATGACACCAAGTTGGGCGGGAGTGTTGATCTGCTTGAGGGTAGGAAGGCTCTGCAGAGGGATCTGGACAGGCTGGATCGATGGGCTGAGGCCAACCGGATGAAGTTCAATAAGGCCGAGTGCCGGGTTCTACACTTCGGCCACAACAACCCCAGGCAACGCTACAGGCTTGGGGACGAGTGGCTGGAAAGCTGCCCCGCAGAAAAGGACCTGGGGGTGTTGATTGACAGCCGGCTGAATAGGAGCCAGCAGTGTGCCCAGGTGGCCAAGAAGGCCAAGAGCATCCTGGCCTGTATCAGAAATAGTGTGGCCAGCAGGAGCAGGGAGGTGATCATGCCTCTGTATTCGGCTCTGGTGAGGCCGCACCTCGAATACTGTGTTCAGTTTTGGGCCCCTCACTACAAGAAAGACATTGAGGTGCTGGAGCGTGTCCAGAGAAGGGCGACGAAGCTGGTGAGGGGTCTGGAACACAAGTCTTATGAGGAGCGGCTGAGGGAGCTGGGGTTGTTTAGCCTGGATTAGAGGAGGCTGAGGGGAGACCTTATCGCTCTCTACAACTACCTGAAAGGGGGTTGCAGAGAGGTGGGTGTTGGTCTCTTCTCCCAAGTGACTAGTGACAGGACAAGAGGAAATGGCCTCAAGTTGCGCCAGGGGAGGTTCAGGCTAGATATTAGGAAAAAGTTCTTTACCGAGAGAGTAGTGAAGCATTGGAATAGGCTGCCCAGGGAGGTAGTAGAGTCACCCTCCCTGGAGGTATTCAAGGAGCGTGTGGATGTGGCATTGTGGGATGTGGCTTGATGGGCATGGTGCTGTGTGGTGTTGGGTGGGTTGGTTTTTGGGGTGTGTGTGTTGGTTGGTTGTTTTTTTTTTTTAGGTTGGACTTGATGATCTTACAGGTCTTTTCCAACCTTAGTGATTCTGTGATTCTGTGAAATTGAATTGAAATTTAGGATTTTGCTGTAAGATGTTTACAGGATTTGCTATAGGATGTTTATGTAGGAAGACTTTGGAAAAATAAGTTGTTTAACATACTGAAATCAGTACCTATAGAAAATACTTTATAACATAATAGGTATACTGTCACGACCACTGTCTGTGAGTATCTGGGCCCAGGAAAATACCACTGTCTCTAGATTGAATCAATCTTTCTTGTATAGAAATTTGTAAACAAAACTCCTATTATGATTACCTGTTCAAGGTAACAAACTTAACTATAAGTATCTCTCACTCAGTATTTATAGACTTATAAAATAAAAAGGCATTCCAGCTAACAGTTGTCTATAGCTGTAATGAAAATTTTTGTATGACCTCTCTCACTAGATTTACTGCAATTCTATAAATTATTTAAATATTTCATTTTCTTATTGTAGAAATATTTTACAAATGTTTTGTACTTTAAAAACAAAATAATCAAAATCCCTTGCTCAGACATCCAGTGGTTGTAAAATAACCACCCTCTGCATAATTCATTTACATAAGTAACACTGGGGGGAAAAAAGTAAAGTGGGCATGGAAAAAGGTTTAGCCATATTCATTTACAGGTAGCTGCGCAAATACTTTGCAGGATGGCTCAATCTCTTAATGACAGACCCTCAGCACCGTTCTAGCCTCACAGGGGAAGAGCTCCCAGCTGATGTGTGGTTGCTATGCCAGCTTTCTGAATCCCCTAAAACAGATGGGCATGCCAGAAGATTCAAAGAAGAAAAATTATGGTGGCAGCAGGTTTTACTTCAGCAGTCCTTGCCTAGCCAGGAGCCACATGGAACTACTGCTGGGAAGAAGAATATGAAAAAACCTCGTATTTCAGTCCCAGGAATTGTTCAGGGTGCTCTAGGGAGAAAGACCCAATATTCAGGTTCGTCCCAAGAGGCTTCTAGGTTTCAAGCAGCAACAACGCCACATTAAGAATCTAATCTATGTGCAAGGAGAAGATGAATGTGTAAGAATTACAAAATCAGAAGAAAAGGTTACCTGAGAAAGTATTAAAGATAAAAATGGTATCAGTCATGCGAAGAATGTGGGAAATTTATTTTGATTGGAAAAATGTTGTAGAATTAAACTATGGTATACAAAGTGATATATTAATATTGGGGGGTTTTTTACTTTTTATTTAATATTTTATTTATAATGCAGGAAGCATATTTTGGATCTTCACTGAGTACATGTAACTTTTATTAGTGGGGAATTAGCAGGGACTGCTGCTGTAAAGTAACTGAACAGCAATCCAGATATAACACAGCTAAAAGTTTGATGACACATGAGGCTGAATTCCCTCAATTAATTTTTGCAGAACCAGTTTTAAGCAGCAGCTCAGCATCTCTAAAAATGGGATGATGACTCAATTTAGACTAAGCCATGCACAAACATGAACAAAGTTCTATCAAGAGGTGTCTAAACCATGACCACTGGACTATTTGTACCAATGTCTTTTCTCAGGATCCAATAAGGCATATCCCAAAGGGAGGAATTCCCCAAGCCTTTAACTCTTAGAGGGGTAGTATAATTGGAGAGGGAAATTCCCCAGTTTGATTATTCTTACTCTGCTACTCAGATTACAATAGGTATCACCTGTGACTAATTCAGAAGTTTGTTGCAATATACATTTGCTTCTTCAAAACAAAGTGTGACTTAAGTCATAGTACATAAAAAACATTGCATTTAAAAAACAAAAAACGTGTTTAAACAACTCCAGAAACAGAAAACAAACTATATCAAAATGACTCCTACCTTTTCAATGAATAAAGGAGGAAAGCCTAGCATGGTTACCTGTCTCTGAACTATTTGTTGTACACAACCTCCCCTTATCTCTGACTGGCCTTTTCCACTGATACACAAGGAAGTCAGCTTAACTATCATTAAGTTACTGTCTTTTCCTCGAATCTTCTGTCTTACGCTTTAAGGATCTTCTGTCCCCCTCAGCCCACCCTAGGGAAAAATAGGCAATTCTTTTTTGGATACAGTCAGCTAGGTAATTACACTAGCTCATGTTTTATTAGCACCTTCAAAAAGCTGTGCCTGTTTGACTGATTTATTTGCATCACTATTTCCTGGCTTGTTCTTCTAAGAAATACTGTATAGCTTCCTTTACTTAACTACACATTCCAAAGAACACAATACACAGTGAAGTCAGGAAACAGTCCCACATATATATAAAAGGTAATACAGTGGGTTTTTTTTAATTTCCCAGTGAGCTATGAGAAAAACATGCCCTAAATAATACTGCCAGCAGAATGGAATGATTGGTAGTATGGTTTGATACAGGGTCTGGGATGTGATTCTCAAAAAATAAAATAAGCCTAATAAGTCTGATCACTAAATGTACTTTCTTATCCTACTTTAAATCAGATATTGCCTGGACAGCATCCTGTACATTCTGCAATAAACCAAACCAAGTCTGGACTTTTGAAACAAGGAACTGCAATTCTAGTCACTGGTCTGGGAGATTAAAAGCGACCAAAACCTAGCATCACAATAGTCACTAAATCAAAGCTGAATAATTTCAGACAGAAAACTGGGAAAAGAAAAAAAAACAACACCCAAACAAAAGAAAAAAAGCAACCAACACTTCAACAAAGCCTGAAGGAATCAACTGGCTTCAGACCAAAAAATGCTAATGGAACACATTAGCTGAGAAGAAGTGAAATAAGTTTCCAAGAGTCATGAAAATTGTTTAAGATAAATGCACATTGTACAGAAAAAAAAAAAAAGCAACTCCACTGGACCATATTCCAAATGCCTGATCTTGCATTCCTTGCACACCCTAATTCCCTTTAAAGTAATTATGAGTTTAGGCTATGTGCCAGGGTTATGTAACTATGCCTTAAAAGACAAATGCACAGTAGCACAAAGCAAAAATACATATAAATGCAGGATTAGGAAAAAAAAATCCATAGCTGGACAAACAAAGCTAGAAATTTAGAAAGAAAAGTACAATGAAAATAGCTAAAGGTGAGGCACATTTCTAATCCCTTTCTCTAGAACTGGAAAATATTAAGGAGGAGGAAATTCAGAGTATGGGGTGAAATTGGAAAAGTTAAACAGGCTTGTCAAATAACAGAAGTATTTGAGTTACATTTCCTAAACTACTTTAAAAGGGAGTAAACTAACGAAATGCCATCTGAAATTAGCTGTACACCATCCACTTTGGTTGACTTCAGGGTCAGTAAGGCAGAGGACAGACATAAGCTAGCATAGCTGAAAAATCGATGCAAATATAGATAAAACAGATGGAATTTATTATTGAGCAGCTGGAAATGCAAAGAAAGAATTCTGTGGATCTATACCAATGGTGTAACTTAAAAAAATATTCTCCAAGTATGAATCTGCTTTACAAAACAAACAACTTCAAGTTAGCCATAGCTATACTACAGAAAACAGACTGTGCTTCTCTGAAAGTCTGGTGTAATGTTTCTGATCGGTTTAATGTTACTGTTGAAATAAGTCCAAACAGACTCGCTAATGAAGATCAATAAATCCCTTCCAGAATAATGTAACACATGCATGACAACATCCATGAATGGGCAGAAAACAACTGCCCAAAATAAAATGGGAAATTCTAAGCTGTTTCTTTCCCCATTGCTTTTCTTCTAATATATATTTTGGTTAAATTCTCAGGTACAGTTTCTTGTACTGTGCAAAGTTTTAAAGAATTCCTGGAAAGCTTTCAAGACATTCATTGATGTCAAGATTTTTATTCTGTAGGGAGTCATGTCAGAATCAACACAATAAATGTTGCCATGAAGTATTGCTAGTGAGCCATTCTTATGAGAAAGTTTCCTTCTGTAACACAGCACAGGGCAGTAAGTCATATTTCATTCATGTTTATATTGCAACAACCCCTTTTCTAAAATACTCTGCATCGAGAGTAATATTTAAAGGATTTTTATTAAAGGTGTACTGAAGCCACCTTCCACACTAAGGATGCAGTTTCACTGTCAGTTTAAGCTGATCTAAATTTAGCCCAACACTGAACAGGTAGTACTATCTGGCTAAAAAATGATTTTTTTTTTTTTTTTTTGGCTTGCTTTTCAACCATATTAGCTACCTAATTCAGCTGACCATGTGGCTGCATGATTGCTGGTGTCTTCACAGGGGAAGAAGTCATAAGGTGGGGGTTGGAAAAGACAGGTTTATGCTTTTTGCTGTAAAATATAGCCATTGGTGCAGCATGAGCCAGTCAACAAACCACACACCAAACCCAATATGAAGATACTAAATTCTGCCGCATATCTCCTTAGAGCATATGTGGTATCTGAGACTGCCGATGAAGACAGTCACTAATCATAAACTTTCATACTTAAAAAGACTGGACAAACGATGCATAATGAGACTATCTAAAATGCTCTTTAGAAGAAACTATGAAACTCAATGGATAGCAAGTTGACCGAGTAGCAGGTTACAGGTATTTCTCACAGAGGACCGCACTCTACCCTAATTAAGAAAGCCAGCTCACTTCTGAATCAGAGTATGCTTCTCTTACCATTTTTTCTCTCTGTATTGATATGTGTTCCCTCTGCCCCTTCTTTGCAAAGTTAAAAAAAGCCCTTCTGATAGCA
Source organism: Gavia stellata (assembly GCF_030936135.1). Lineage (NCBI taxonomy): Eukaryota > Metazoa > Chordata > Aves > Gaviiformes > Gaviidae > Gavia > Gavia stellata. The sequence goes on from NC_082598.1 coordinate 43,080,010, forward strand.
AGGGCACACATGCTCCATTAGATCTTGCAGTCCACCTGAAATGGTGTAGAATGGTTTACTTAATAAACATTAGAGGTTACTAATCATATATTGAATTCACAAATCAAAACCAGGGAGGTAGATAATCTTTTTCAGATGTCTACATGAATGTTGATGTTGGTGAGAATTCAGAAGAACTTGTGAAAACAACAGAGCATATCAAGATTACAACAGCACATATATAACACTTGGAAGACAGGTATGAATAGCATTTAAAGACAGATATGAATTTAAGCAATACCGTTCTCTATAAGCTGCTTCTCACATGAATTAATATGGATGACTGCCATTGTTCAACAACAATAAGCAGTACCTTTCAAATTCTTCTCTGTATGGATACCAAAAAAAAAAGACTATAGTATTATAAAATACTACTTTTGTTTGCTTGTTTGTTTGTTTCTACAGGACATCGGTGGGATTTTAGGAATGGGGGCAGCACAAAGATCCCATTTCCTTTTTAATCCTCCAACTAGCAGTCCAAGGAGTAGAAGCAGATTCCTGCTTGGCAAAATAGACTGGTTTCTGCATTTCTGTTGCTGGAGGGAGAGGTAATTTGCACTACCCCACCTACTCGAACAAAATTTCCTCACTGGCAATGACCTTCGCTTTGGGAGTGCATTGCTAACTATACTGGGCAGAGAGAAAACTCCCAACATACACTCTTGCCATTCTACTCACCAAGCACCACCTGCTCTGTCCTTCTGCAGTCCCATTGCAAGGTCTGGGAACATCAGCTGCATAAGGCAACAGGAGGCTCCATCTGGAAACAGTCACTATTGAGTCTCTTGTGTCTATAATCCATCCTTACTGAATACACTAATGAATTAAAACATACAATTGTGTTTGAAAGTGCTCATCTCAACTCAAAAAATATCGCAACCATGCAACTAAGCTCATTTGTGTGCAACTGCCTTAAATCTAAACCACAGTTACCTCAGCTTCAAGTCATTGGACCAAAAGGTCTGTGAGGTAGTCTGTCTGGCTAACTTCCCATGAGACAGGTTATGTCTCGCTGCAAGGGAGGCGGGAAAGGGAAGCTATCTTGAAAAGCTTTCAAGAGCTTCCCCAAGCCTTTCCAACTACTTGGCAATGAACCCTTCAGGCTATACTAAGACCAAACTATGATGCTGGGCCAGTTCATGAGAGTAATTCTGACCACAAATAAATTTCAGGGATATTGCTTCATACTTGGTCCAGAACATAGATTGATGTGATGTTGGTCTTGATATTCTGCAGGACACTGTCAAACACTTGTCTTGTTTAGATTTTTTCCTTCGGGAGCTTCAACTCAACTTTCAGTTGTCTGTCTGATGTAATCTGAGGCTCTCCTCTCCTCCCACCTTGTGGTTGAGCTACATCGTTTCAAAATGTTTGGGCTTTTTTTTTTTAAACAATAAAAAAGAACTAAAGGAGATTTTAGTCATTATTATATATGGCTGAAGGTGGGCCTGAAACAAAAGCCTATCTCTGAAATCCCCTGGAGCTCTGATACGTAATTTTCAGTCTGAACCATTTCTTGAGCCTTAGTATAAAGAACAAGTCTGGGGAAAAAGTAAAAGGGAAGTACATGAAAATAAATAAAATGCTACGCAGGTTATGATACTGAGACTGCTGTGGCCCTGAAAATGAACAAACAAAGCATAGAGAGGAAAATTATCATGGCATGTTATGGTTACAATTGCCATTTGTAATAAAAATCTACAATTTCTGTGTAATGTAAATTTGTAGGTTATTTTGTAAAGTGTTAATAAATTAAAATGTGGAGGTTTTTAAAATCTGCGTTATTCCCCAGTTACCCAATTCCACCAATTAGTAGTTTGGCATTGTTCCTTATTAAAAAGTTCTACCAGCTTTTATAATCTACCAGATAGTGGGTGAAAGTTAATGACTGCTTTCACTGAAAAGAGGTTGGTACAGATTTGTCAGATTCTTCCCAAGACTTTCAAACTCCTGTCACTATATTTTAATACCCATAGAAAGCAAGTAGCCTTGCTTTAAATCTTTATGCTTTGAAGATATAAGCAGACATTCACAATAAACCAAGATGGGCACCAGCTTAATTTTGAATGTGTAGTTTATGATGTCAGATTAATTAGAAAGTAAGTATAAATAAGCAAAACCAGTGGAACTGCCATTCTAATTGCTTAATACATTTTTCACAAAGAGCAAGGGAGATTTAAATGAAGAGGGTATATTCCTAGATCCTGAATATACTCTTGAAAGAACATACAGTATGACATTTTCCTCATTATGGAAAATTTGCAAAACAAAATTATTATTTTCAGCAATATTTTTGGCTTTTGACATGATTACTATTTGAAGGAGAGATATAAGCTAAGCTAAAATTTTCTGTATTGGTATTTTGTTTTTCAGTTCAGAGTTCTAAGAGTGGGAGCTATAAACAACCTAACTTAGAGATTAGCAAAAGACCAAGAGCATTGATTTGCAAGGACATCAAAAGAAAAAGGAAAACAAGAAAATCAGGCTTCCTTGATGTGGAAATAAAACTTGAGAAGAGAGGATGGTGCATCCTGAGTCTTCTCGTGAGATAAAATCATAACATGATTTGATGGGGCACCTGGACATTGAAGTGCTCCTGGGTTCTGCAGACCAATAATCTGAAACAACCCCTATAAGAGCTCCCCTGTTACTAACCACATAAGAGATGATGCGTGACGGGCCTCCTAATATAACATTTTTTGTGTGCATTAAGCAGTGTCAACAACCCATACTTCTTTGCAAGCAACCTCTTTCACAGTGACTAGTAAGCATTTGCTTTATGTCAAATGCTGGAACAGTTTTTGCTGGACAAAGACCTCATCACAAAGGAAAAGAATTCCAGTGGTTTGTCAATAGTTGTAATTGCTCTGTGTGGTACTTGCTAGCTAGACCTGTACTCTGCGAAGTACCACCGTTAATATCGGACCTAACCTGATTTTGAGGCCACAATGTCATAACTTTAACAAAGCAGTAAGTTTTTTCATGAGACCTTGGCTACTAAAATATTAAATGTAGTAAGTGACCCATTATTTTGAGAACTGTTTTTAATTCTGGAAGCATTTGAACTTGTTGTTAAAGTCCTAGCAATCAGATTAAGTTTAAAGTGCTTCATGTGTGGTCATGAGTAAAAATAAATTAGTAAAATAGCCTGACAACCAAGAACTTACAAGAAAGTATGGGCTTCCTGAATTACCTCCCTTAGGGAGGTTAAACTAGGAGACAGGGAATTGTAGTATGCTTCACTGTTAAATCAGAGCTCGGAATTATCTAAAGGGAAGATGAACTAACAACTCACACTGTGTGAATATCAGTGGGAAGAAGAGCCTTTAGACCCTCTTTCTAGTTTATGGTAAGTGGCTACAATCTTCCCTAGAATGCTTTTTTCCTAATACAATTGAAACAAAAAAAATCCATTCAGATTCTTCTCTAAAAGGCAATGCATAAGCGTTCCTCATTCTGTTTCCAAGCAGACTGATAAATACATGCAAACAGATACATGCCCACATGGAGAAGAGCCTGGTTCAGCAAGTTAGTATAATTCACTCTGAAATGGTCGATTGTTCTGTCTGGAGCACTCAGTGTTTTTTATCTGCCCAGAAAAATCCTTTTTTACATTGCCATTTCAGTAAAAGAAAGCCATTGTGGAAGCATATTTAGAGTCATACTTTTTTGCTTTCTGTAAACAAACAGTTTTAGGGTCATATCTTTAAAATGAGAAAAACCAGCTGCAGTATACAGTTAACATCACTGCACATGGGTGCATACCGCAGCCACCCACAAATATCTAAACACAGATACCCTACAACCGTTTTTATGGATGTTTAGACTAAGTGCTAATATAAACACTACATGCAATTGTACAAGTACAATTTTTTAAAATTTGGTACATTGTTTCCAAAACCAGAGCTATGGTCAGAAAAATCAGATACAGACCCGTTTGTGACATTGGCCTCCAAAGCTCAGGATATTGCATACTGGTGTCTGACATGAAAAACAAAAAATCCCTTGGTGACGGAATTTTGACAGCTAACAAAAAAAAAAAAACCACCCAAACATTTTTGCACATGCACCAGGCTTTTGATCAAGAGCTGGGATGATTGCATTCTTATTTTATCTGATCTAGTTTACTTTTCTCTAATTCTGAGAAAAACATTCAACTGCAAATATAAGTTGTAGAAAAAGAACTGTAACATCAGCAGTAAATGATATGTATAAAATACAAATTATCAACTTGTGGGGAAAGCAACATCTGCTGCATTTTTTGACTACTTTAACTATTTTACCTCAGTTGGTACTGTTAGATGTTATTTTTGCCTTACAGTCTGATGCCTTACATAAGATTGATTCGCCTTAACTGAAAACAGTGACAAATTTTGTGAAGTGTCCCTATGGCTCTGAAATCATCATAATTCTGTATGAATTATTATCATGTATCATCTTATTCATAGATGATAATAGGTTTATGTTGTCATCACATTTTAAAGAATTTCTGTGTCTCAGACACACACACACACACACAGTCTCGGCACAACTTGATAGAGATGGACATGCGGCTGGGGACAGAGAATGGAAACTAAGTAAAAGCGGAACAGAAACATTTCCATCAGTAATTCTAGGAATTTGCCTTTTCCCCTCCTTTTCAGTCACTTCTTCATCCCTCTAGGCACCTTTTCCACAGTTTCTCACCTCTCTGCTAATACAATTGTTTGTATGATTAGACTCTCAGGTGACAGAAATAATGTTTCTGTTAAATGATAATTATTTATTTCTGCCACCTCAGAGACACACAATTTATTTTCTCCCCTTCTGTCCTAAATCAGTTACTAGTTGACCCATGAAGCAAAATTCACAGTTGCATTAGAGAAATTTTCAAATCAATAACTTGTACTAAAAGTATGCAATGCAAGATTCCCAATAGCACTATAACTGTACAACAGAAGGAAAGATAAACTCTCCCTGAAGGAGAACTGTATTTGCTAATCTTCATAGTTAGGGGGTTTGTCTGGCTTTCAGTACACAGTGGAAAAAGGGAAAGTATTTGCAGAGAGGCTACTGTGTTTGAAGAGACAAGAACTGAGGGGAGGGGGACAGGACAGGGTATGGGCAGGAAAGGGAACAACACAGGACAACAAAGTAAGTGGAAAGGAACAGTGCTATGACACTCCTCAGTTCCTATGGAAGTTTCTACAACTCTCCTTCTTTCCAAATGAGTGAATATTCCCTCATATTTTTCTGAAGGATGGGGTGAAACTCACTAACAGCGTATAAATCAATTGCAGGTGTTTATTTGGAGTCTGATTTTCTATGATACTTGTTATAGCAGCTTTGTCTTTTCAGTTAACAGACCTCAAGGGACTGTAAATCCACAATGAGAAATAAAAAGCAGCAACAGAAGGAGCAAATGAACTCATGGATAAAGATCCTGGGCCAAAAGTCTTTCCTGTTAAAGTAAAACCCATTTATACTGCGCTGTCATGAAAAAAACCCAAAAGCAACAAAAACATTTCTCCCAGTAGAGTTATTGAGCAGGAGGCCACTGTCACTGGAACAGCAGGAGTTCTGAAGCCACAGCTTCACATACAGAGGTTTTAAGTAGGCATTATTGTTGTTAAGAAGATACTGCTTGCTGCCCCCACCCTAGTACCAGCACAAGCATTTATGCAGGCATCTGCTGCATTTACTACTTTTTACCTGGCATGGCATCCTGGGCTGATTCTTCATCTGCCCCAAGGGAAGAAGCGCATGGGGCTAGGCTGGCTGAGGCGATGCCGGAACAGGGTGGCAGCAGCATTGACTTATGCTTGTTGAAAGTGCATACAATGAGACCACAGCCTAAACTAATCCTCTCACATCTTTCAGTACTGGCATGTTGAAAGTAGGCCAAAGCAGAAAAGGCCTCCCGGAGTGCGTATCACTAATATTGATCTACTGCTGAGAATCCATAAAAAGCCTATGAATAAAAGCAATATAAGCTACAGAAGGCTGGAAACCTTTCAGGCTCCCAAATATCTAAGAAAAGTGGGTTTACTACAGCTAGCTTTAAAGCACCTCCTTCACTTGCTATGATCTGGATCTCTTGCTCTGAAATCGTTCTTAGCATTAAAAATTCTATCAAAGAACAAAGCTATACAATGTACAGTAAAAATGTTCTTGAAACAGAATACTTTTCTAAGCATTCCATGGAGTATTTATGGATCATTGGGTTATTACAACCACCCACTAAAAATAACAACTGAAAGTGTGTAATTAATTGGTCAAGAAACAACTACTGTCTTCTTTCCTTCCCAGAGCATGTTTACAGTGATTTGGAGTAACCTGCTTCACTTTGGCAGGTTGTCTCAAACTGACCGAGTTGAACAAACTAGTTTTAAAGGGACAGCTTTACTTTACCTGAAATATCTTTTGGCAGTTTGGTAAAACAAGAGTGTATCAAATGTAGTTTCCATCTAGAGCTATAGATTTTTTTTTTGTTTAAGAATATTCTCATATAAAATTGACCTTGCAACTACGCACTGCTAAAAAACTCAATATAATGTAGGCTCACTGCAGAAACTGCAAATGCACTATCAGTTTTACATTTTCTGTGCTGCTTTGGCAGCCTTATTTTGTCATAAATAATGTTTTTTTAAAAAAAAAAGTTGACTCCAGTTCAGCAAGCTTAGATTAAATGACTACAAACTGACTTCTAACAGATTATGTGAAGACTGTGCGAAGACTGACCTCTGAACGACCGTGTGAAACCAGCCTTATCAGTGACACTCACACTCAAGACATACTGAAGATAAACAGATGACAAAGTTTAATTGATCAAATGAAGTGAGCTCCGAAAACCTCACGTGAAGTGTCAAAAGAAGTGTCAGACTTCTGAGTGATGCTCAAGTTTCCTCCTACATACAGGATGGAACTAACCCATGCAGTTAATCTAGCAACCAGCAGTCTCTCAATCTGGAACCAGTGTTTTCCTGTACTGGAGCAAAGGAGAAAAAATACAGTCATTTTTGATAGTTTAATGGAACAAGTCTGACTGGGCCTTAGCTTACTAGGTCTCCTGATCCATCAGCTGTATAGCCAAATTGACACTGTGTCTACCCCAGTGGAGAGACAGTGAGTTCTTCAGATTTGCTCATGGAAGACAGTGATGTTGAGGACGTAGTTGTAAACACAGTTCTTGGCAATCAAAGCCAATAGAGAAAGTTCAAGTGTTAATAATTTTGAGTCTGCGAAGAATTAGAGGTACACAACATCCTAATACTCTTGAAGTAGCAGTATGCTGTATCTAGTCCATCAATAACCCTAGAACCAGCTTCAGGGATGTATATTCAGCACAACCGTCATATAAGGGAAAAACAAGAACAACAACAAAAAAACCCTTAACAAACCAAAATGACAGCAAAAGTCTTTTCCAGGTAAATACCACAAAATCGAAAGTGAATTCACATTCAGCATATCACATGCCTACTGCAATGACTATCATACATTGTTTCTAAACTGGTAAGATTGAGGTTTCTTCTTGAGTACTAGAAAATATTTTTAAGTGAAGGAATCTTTTAAAAGGATTATCATAGGAATCCACACACAAATCCATACACTCTTACCCACTATCATAACCATAGACCTAACCAACTTACTTACATTTTCAATAATTTTTGTTCATAAAAGGAAGGATCTAATAACCCTATTATTTCCACATTCTAGACGATGTGTGTAATATCATTGCTCTGAGGACTGGTAAGGAATGTAGCTGGGTTCCACTCCAACCAGCACAAGAATAAAGTATCTTTCAGGAACTTACAGAAAGATAACTACTATGGTCTGCAAATATTCAGAAGAGATTAAATTATTATTATCTGAAAAACATCTTCTCCTTATTTCATGTTAACGTATATAGCTCATTTCAAAGGGTCTTGTAAAAGTCTATCCCTTTCCAAACAAAAAAAGAAAAGGATTTAGTGGTATCAAACAAGAACAAAATCCATTTGAATTTCTGGCTAAAATAAGCTACAATATTACTGGATTTTAAAATCTGTTTCCAAGAAGCTACATACACTTAGGGTATTAAGTGGATATTCCAGTAAAGCCAAAGAAAATCAGTCAGGTCATTGCAAATGAAAATGTGGATCTGCAAGTTTATGTTTTGGATATTTGTAAAGTTTGACATTGATTACGAAAATGAAACTTTCAAAAATACCTTTGTCTTCTCAGAATTGTCATTGCAGTTATATCAGAGGTAGAATATTCAATATTTTTTGTTTATAATACTTCTTCCTCATTTTAGAGAGAATATTGCTCTCATTCACTTTTTCTGAAGTTTAAGTGAATAACCTTCCTTCTAACCACAAATTAAAGAAGTTAAATAGTTGGGCTGTAAACCAACTATTTTCTGACAGCTTATGACAAATCCTTTGACCATATCTAAAAATAGATTCTGATCTATGGAGCATACTAGATGGTATAAAAGCAATAGTTAGAATCAGTTATAATGTTTAAAAGCATATGGATTCCCATACAAGCAAGATCAAATGGGTACAGAGAACTCAAAGAATTTGCTAAATATTTTCAGCAAGGTCAACAACCAACAGCCAACACCCAAAGTTGATAAAGGCACTGTCTGAAATCTGGACTTTTAAAAATGTTATTCTGTCCTTAGATAATGCTGTACTGCATTTTCCCTTGGCAAAAAGTTGATGTAGTTTCCCGATTTTTTCTGAAACATTCCATGGGTGCGTAAACATGAAATGTACAAGTGGTACACAACAAGTTGAATACAAACAGCTGTTTCCTATGCTTAATATTTCCTTTAATAAGTTAAATTTATGTTGTCACTGGTTTCACAGGACATTAAAATCATACTAGTACTCATCTGTTATCACATATTAACCTCTACCCATAAAGCTTTGCAGAATATCATTATCCAGAGCATTGATTCTAAATGCTTCACTCCAAATATCGCCTAATCAGGCTTGGCAGTTCAGAGCTTGCTCTTTCGCTGTTTGAGTGTAAACTGGGATTTAGATGTGGCTTCAGCAGGGGTTCTTAGTATGTGCATGCCTTTTTAGGAGGATCAGATTTTATCTTTCAAAGCTGTTCTTTTGTTCCGAATTTTGTTTGCCAAAAGGAAAGGACATAACAAACTATATACCAATATTTATAACAGAGAGGTAAATATTTTCTAAGTTTTACTGCTTATGCCATTACTTATACCAGTATTAATTGTATGGTAGTAGTAAAAGAATGTAAAGAAACACATTTATCTACTTCACATTTTACCAGTAATTTTGGGGGTTTTTCAGCTATAAAATGACTTTAATGGCTGACTGACTTTTAAAATATTTTTTCAGAAAAGTTAAATGATGATTTGTGAAATTACCATTTGTTCTAGTAACCTGAAAGTTTGATCTGAATCGGCCTTATATAATTTTGGAAACAATGGCATCATTTCTTTAACGGCCTAAATCCATGTCTATTGTTAGAAGCATCATTCCAGTGAGCTACAATGTCCTTCTTTCTTTCACGCTACGTAACACTATTTTTTTCTTAAATAAGGGTTAACTTTGCCTTGCTTTAGTAAGGCTGTTTCTCTGGCAGAAATCAGAGAGGCTTGTTTGGAAAAGGATTTGACATGCATGCTCTCTCCTGCTCAGAATTGGCAAAACAAACCTCATAAAAAGGCTGCTACATCAAAGCCCAGGAAGATCATCCACTCATATATTTAGCTTACTTTATTTTTTTTAAAAAAACCCAAACTTCTCTTTGTCCTTTGGCTACTTTTGATGAACTATACTTTATGTCCCAACAACATTTCTTGCAGATTGTACAGGCAGTAACTGTGCAAAACACCTATGTGTCAATATTTTCTTTAGGCTCCCATGCTCATTTTCAAAAGCATGTCTTAAATCCAAAATTTCAAACCTTTGAGTTCCAGTTTGAGAAATATATGAAAAGCAGCTAGATACCCTAAATGAGGATGATTTAATTCTGTCTTTCACATTTTTGTGTCAGTAACTTGCTCGTATTAACTCACTTTTCATTCTGGCAGTAGAACAATACATGGCAAGGCAATTTAGAGCCTCCTTCAAAGTCTTCTTTTTAATACTAACAGAGAATTGGCAGGTATATTTAAAATACCTCTTTACCAATCAGCACAGAATATTACCCTGTGTCGGGTAACTTCTGTCCCTTATCAGGTCTAACCCATTTCAGGTTAAACTGAAATGTTTTCCTGAAATTCCCAGCTGAGTTTTTCTCATGAAATCATACTGCTATAGAACCATTTATATGCTGACAACTTGTTAGAAATTAGACTGTATAGAGGATAAAACACGACTCTCCTATAATGGTCCTACATTTCTTAACAACTGTCTTCTCTCCACAGCTTACAGCAGAGAGCCTTAAATGAGGTGTTAATAGCTCCACTGTAAGAGGAGTCTGACAAAAATATGGAATCGGCTGCCAGACCCTGCCTACAACTAATGTGATAGTAAACAACATGGAAACTTGAACAAGCAACATGCTTGTTTATAAAAGCTATGGTAGATAGCCCTGAAATATTCCTAGTGCAAATAAAATCTGGACTATCCATTGCTTTACAGTTTTTTCCCTTAATGAAACACAGGATCATTAGAAATTAAATTTTTACCTTAGCCATGAAAATACTGTGGAATATCTTAATTAGCTGATGATAATTCAGCAGTATCTCTAATAAACTGTTTTATCTGTTTCTACACTTACCAAGAACAGAGGGGTTTTTCCTCCCATTGCCCTTAACATGGGAATATTGCGAGAATGGTATTTAGCACTTCACGATGTAATGAAATTATAAATTATGTTTGGATGATATCAAATTCAAAAAGTCATGTGTGTAGGTTTCTCCAATAAAACACATTATGCAACCACAGTTAATTATGAAATTCTGTGAACTAGTGACAGAAGAACTCTCTTGTGTCTTTTGTTTTTCTACTGCCATGGACATGAATTCACATAGGAAAAGTAAATTGGACAGAGCAAAAAGTACACACATCAGAACTCTAGAGTCCCATCTCAGTGACTTAAACATCTCTGCTATCTTTAAGTTAGCAATTCTTAGTCTCTCATCTACATAAACGCATGCACTAGAAAAAAAAGAAGATGTATTTACCTATACTACAGCAACAGTCATGGTGAACGTTTGTAATCCTGGATATTTAAGGTCCCGTTCCCATCCTCCCCCCCATGAATATTTTCTTTTGGGGCAGGTGTTTTAGATGCACAACATAGTCTTCTGCTGTGGGACGTCATCAAAATCCTCTGTGACTTTGATAAAGCCAGAATGAGGCTTATTACATGATCCCAATGGCTATGGACGCTGATAGGATGTTCACGCTTATGGAGTATTTTACACTGCACATTTCTATGGTGTTTGCTGATAACCAGCACCATGTCTGTGTTTTAGTGGAAGCTGAAGGTACACAGTTCTGACTTCAGGGGCTGACTTGGCAGTTTCACTAAGATAGGCATTTACTAGATAACAAAGTCTGCAAATGTCACTTAAGTCCATTTTAGACATTGTTGAGAGTTAAGTAAACATGATTAGTAAGGGGGCCAAAAGGGTAGTTGTGAATTTCTGTTTCTGACAGAAAACACTGTTTATTCTGTATTACTTTAGGGAGGAAGAGTTTAATTCCCAGTGAGCATTATAAAAGTAAACAAAAGTTGAAGTGTATCCAACTAAAATTCTAGGCAATTTCAGCAAGCCAATAACATCTAAGCCAGTATGACAACTATTTCCTTAAGTATTTAAAATGAAGCACTTAAGAGGACTTCTCACTTCCATGTAATGTCCAATGACAATTTTACCCTGTAAGCAGTTATGAAAAGTTACTGAATTTTAAAGATGTAATTAATAGGCATGTTTGGAGCACTCAGTTGTCAGAATATAAAACCAGACTTTTCAATAATGTTTGTCATTTCAGTATTGTAGGTTTTGAATATTTAATAATAAAATAAAAAGCATTTTTCTTAAAAGTACCACAACAGAAAATGTCGCTATTGAAGTTGGAAATGTGGAAAATAAAAATACCTCCATCCTTTAGGTAAAACCAGAAACAGACTGCTGCAATAAAACTGTTGTCACTTGATGTTGGTTGAGCTTTCTCTCTGTGAGTATTTAATTAGTAGGTCATTTTCTCAAATTAAGTGTGCTACCTGACATTCATTAAACTTTCCCTAAACTACAATGGCAGCAATCCATGCCATTCTGCTTTGCCTTTTGGAACTGCATGTGCTGTTGATGCTCTGACTTATTCAGCTACCAGGGAGAAATACACTGCTACTGAACCACAAAGTTGGGTTCTTCACCCAGATCACCACTTGCATACCTATTGCTATTCTTGAAAGCCTCAGAAGATTCTGCAGATACAAGAATTGCTTACACAATTTGTATTATAGAAGCTGAACTAGAAAGAGGTGGCATTCAAGTACTCTGAAAGCAGATCCTCATTAGGACTCTAGAGGCTTTAAGCTTAGTAAAGTTTATTTCCCTCATTCTCTTCCAAATTAAAAAAAACAACAACATTGGACTGTAGTTGCCAACACAAATAAAAAACAAAGGAATCCTTAGTTTAAGAAATCAGCTACATGTGGAAACATAAAAAGGAAACAGGTACAGATAGGAAAGGGGGAAAATACCAAAGGACTTGCACAAAGCATTCACTGGCAAAGTACTTTATGAAAGTCCATGAGATAAACTCAGATAAATTACCATAAGATCACTACCTGTTAACGTTCGGCAAGTATACTGCACACATATGAGATTATAAAAGAGTGTTTTCTTCCAGATTCCAGGCCAGTCTTTAGCACACAAAATAAGCAGAAAATAACATAATCAGAAAGTATCCTTCTGCAATCAGTGAGAAAATTTAAATATGATCCCACAGACCACTTGCAGGTTCAGATATGTTTCTAATATTTTTATACCTCTGTTTGCATGTATTTAAAACTAGAACTGAGGTTTAACATGTTAAACTCACATCTACTACATTCACAAATTATCATCAGCTTACCATTTGCATGGCAGGTCCTTGGGTGAAACAGGTAGTTCATCAATAAGAGAATGTCTCCTTTGGTATTCAATGAAATAAGAATTGCTGGTATACTTTTATGCGTGTTCATTGAGATCATACTCAGTTCTGCATGGAGTGTAGAGGAAGATGTACATTTATCAAAGTCTTAAGCACTATATGGCAGTTCCAAGAAGGCAGTAGAATTTATAGGTGCTATACGATGTTTTTTATATTAGGGAATTGTAAGAGAATATAAGCAATTCTGAAGCTGCAAGTACAGATTTTTTTTTTTTTAGAAGGCCAACACATTAATTGTTTCACAGACATATAGTAAAAACGTAATATTAAGATATAGAGAAATTATAAATTGCACAAACTGAGAACATCAGAACAACAAAACAGAACATGATTAGGGAAGAACACTATAGGTGGGATTAATAGAGAAACATATCACATTTCCCATTCAAATCAGCAAGAAAATGACTTAATTATTCAAACTCCAAGTACATTGTTAACACAATTATTTCTAGAAAACTCGCAATACATGGCCTTGTAAGGTCAGTACCATTAAAACAGACCAGCATAACCATTTAATATGACAAAGAAGAACTTATCAGTTCACTAGAAATATTTTCCATAGTGACTTTAATGAAACCTCTTTAGTAAGAATTTTTAAATTAAAAATTCAGACTTCTACCCTGTCACTTGAAGGTTTCACCCACCGAGAACTTTTTTGACCTGCATTGTATACATCTGTCAGGATCATCCAGATATTTAATTTCTCCAAGCAGGAAAATGAATGCAACAGCTACATTATAAACCAGGACTCACAGACAAGAAAAGGAATTTCTACAGCAACTCTTACATTATTGTATTTGAAACTGAAAATATGCTATGAGTTTTTCTCTGACTCTGCTAAGAAGCAATAAATACAGAACAGTCTTTATCCTGAATTTATAAAACTCGTGCTAATAGTAGTTCATCTGTTGGAATTGTGAAGGCTTTCCACCACAATGAAAGAAGGGGGGAGAGAGAGGGAAGGCAAGAGCATGTGTTAGTGAGAGCACAAGAGCAACAGCAAGTGAGGGAAAGCGAGTGAAGGAAAAGCTATTTCAACCCCTAGTTATTTTAACTTTTTTTTCTGTGACAATTATTTTAAAGAAAGTCTTTTTAAAAGAGAAATGTAAAGAAATTCTTTCCTTTAATTGCACTTTTAAAATTCTTAAGTCAAAGGCTTTTCATGCAGTAATCTAAGCGAGAGAAATTTTTCCTCTGGATTGTTATTACTATCTCACTATCTCCATTTTTCACTGCAGTAATATATTACTGCAACAGGATTTGAGCAAACTGTCCCTTGGACTGAATTGACTTTACTGAAATGTATGACACAGAGAGAATACTAAATATCTGTAAATTTTCAGTACTAATATACTAAAAATACTAAGAATTTAAATTGTTGTGAACGTCACCAAACAGTTTTAACTGAGTAAGCTTCTTCATTCAGTCTTAAATATTTCTGTTTTTTTAAGCATAAGCCATATCCTTCAATCATTTTCTACAAGCTGATTTGTAAAAGTCTCCAATACCAGCAGAAGACAGATGTCACTGAAAATGTGAAACAGATTTTAATGGCATTCTACACATTTTCTTAAATAAATTTTTCAGCTGCTGGATCATTCTCTGGATGTCAAATCAGCATACTTATAAAAGTTATTTTGCATATACTTTCACTTGCAAACATGTTTTTCCTCATCTTTCTTTATTTTCCTTATTACATTTCACATTATTTCCTAGGTTGTAACCTTATAGAGAGTCTTCAGATTTATAATGAATCCTGACAGCTAGTGAAAACCCCAAATAAAACTATTTTCTGAAATGTCATTGCATCTGCCAGCTATTTTACATATTCTGGGTGCTGTGATGTCTAAAATATGCCTATGAGTTTAGTGTTTTCACAGTCACGTGAGAAATGGATTACCTGTAGATCTGATCAATTTGGCTTCAATTATTCTTCAGTCACCAAAAATATATATTTGTTTCCATAAGCATAATATTGCTTTGTGTTGCAGGTATCATGTAAGGGGTGAAAAGTCCCTCTTCTTAGTGAAAAGTGACCACAATTTTTGGACCTTTTCATGGTCAAGAACTAAACATGCAGCTTTTTCTTAGTATTTAGCTGACAAACAACAGCTGTTAGTAACTAACAAAGTTTGTATGTAGGTCACGGTGAGCCAGAAATCAGTTTAGAGGGAGAAACTCAGACCTAGAGCATAAGCTCAATTTGAACTAACATATGACAATCAGTATATTTTGCTTGCTGTTAATGAGGCTGTTTGAAGATCTAACGTATGGAACAGTAAGAATGTGGAAGGCACTAGGAAAGGAGGAAAAGTTGTAGAAGACAAGTTAATGGGACGTAAATGCAGAAAAAGTTTGGATGAAGGCAGTGGAATAATAGAAATAGAAAAGTAGAAAGAATAATGCTTGGTATTTAGAAACTGATGTCTTGAAGAATTAATATCAAACAGTATAAATTTGTTTAAGAATAACTGCAAAAGAACAGTGTAAGAAATATAACAGTCAGACAATTATATCTGTAGTAAAGTGAAGGCATATCAAATAATTACCAAAAAAAAAAATCATTCTTAAAGGAAGGTTTGCAAACACAAGTGATAATAAAAGACAAAACAATTGACTGATACTTCTAAACCATGATTTATTAAATTCATAATCCACGCAGCAGTAAGAGAAAGGAACAGGTGAGCAGATCTATGGAAATAGGTGGAAAGGATTATGTGATGTTCAAATATTGTGATGTAGCTAAGTAAGGAGAACGAGGAGAGCCAATACAGTGCAGTACAGAAATCTGTGAAGAAAAAGGTGAGCCAATGGCTTTTGTCATGCTATCAGAAAACAGCGTGAAAAAATGAAGATTCATAGAAAGTACAGGAGAACAAAGGTTAGAATAGTTCCTGACACAGCAAGAGCCTCTGTCTCTTTTGCAAAAGTCAAGAGTCTTTTGTCACTAAGAGCCAGGGACCAATCACATTGACAAGGCTTGAAGGGAAAGGTATTGCTTAATTTTGGGACAAATCTTATTTTGGTGGCCCTGAAAGACCATCACAAGGTGAGTAGCTCTGTCTAGCTGTGCCAGAAATAGAGGTGGAGTAGAAGGAGAGCAGCTGACGATCTTGAAAAACACAGTTGGTGACTGATCCAACACCTTTACCAGGATTAAACGCGGACTTACAATCTGTATCTTCCACACTTCTGTACTACCCAATTCATCACTGCTGAATCTGAACTCCACTGTTTCTGATCTTAGAAGATGAAAATATAAAGTATAATCTAAATCTGACTTAAAAAACCAAGGCATAAAAAGCCACAAAAGCTATATTCCTACCTTAACAACTTACTAACTCACTGATGGAGACAGCAATAACCAGCCTTTGACAAACAGAAGAACAAATCTTTTTAAAAACCTTACATATACTACAAATGGAAAAGCTGGAGCTATTGAAGAACAGTAAATAGGGAAAACTCTATGGATCTCACAGAAATGGTTTTAAATGGAGCGGTACTTTAAAAAATAATAGATAACAGAAATCTCACTTTGTCCTAAACTCATTACTGTTTAATTAAATTCACATATCATACCAGTTATCTGACTAACTGCCATTAAAAAAAGCTTAGGTATTGTAAAATAATTAAAGACAGCTTTACTTCTATTCCTTACATGATTTACCACAGAGGGGTGAGAAAGGTGAGACAGGGGAATGGTGAGCAAAATCTTGATGGACAAAATCTTGCGCTTGAGTGAAACATGAAAAAATGCAGGCCATGTATGCTTCTTAAATAGTTTACAGAAACAAAAAGAAACTACAGGCAAAACCACTGTAGTGGTTAACATGCTTAGGGAGGGGGAGAAGGAAGGGGAGAGGGAGAAGGAAGGAAAAAGCTCAGAAAATTTGCAACTGTGTCTTTCAAATACAGAGGAACATGAAAAACGTCTTCAAGTATCAGTCTGTACAATACAGATGAACTCCAGAATCAAGATAATAGAGATAAAAGAAACAAATGTCAAAGAACATGCAAGAATCTAATAATTTGCCTGTGTAAAGGCATGTGGAGTAAAGATAAACACACAGATTTCAAGTTGTACTAACTTAATCTTTCACATTCTTGAAAACAGAAAATATTTTATACAGTGCATATTACCAAACATTACACAGATCTCCTTTAATAAATCTGTGATGAGTAATAACAAGGAATCAGTCAAAAGAAACAAAAATGCAGTGCCTTCGACAGGTCAAATGAGCGTTGCCTAGATCTCATCCTGGAAACAAAATTTTGAGGTATTTACTAGGGGTCTGATTCTGTTAGTTTCGTATATGCTAGTTATTTTTCTGACTAAAACACTGCAGCATTTGGCGAGGATACCTAAAGCCTGACACAAGGTAACAGGCAGGAGTTTTAGCATGTCACAGATCTCAACCATGTTAGGTTCTCACAAGTATTCTCCGCCCCCCCCATATATATATATTATATATTATCCAGCCTACCAGAAGGTAAAAAGGTGATTTTATCTTTAGTAAACAACTGTTCTACTTGATACAAAGGTCAACCCTTTGTCATCCCCTGGAGACATTTTTATATTAGTCTTTGAACCGTTCTGTGTAAACACTGCTAGTGTCCTGCCCTAAGCATTGAGGTCTTTTCTGCCTTCACTACTTCTAGCTTCGAACTGAATACCCAACTTTCGCCCCATAGCCAAATTCTATACTCGTGCTTCCAACTTGGTATTCCTGCTAGGGCATGAACAAGGTTTCTGAAAGTGGTCTGCACCCATGGCTCTTATTATATCCTTTTTTCAGTATTCTAGAAAGTATCAAGCTGTCTCCTGGACAGACATCTACCCAAGCAATACAGCTCCCTCCACTGGATAAGCCTTTTCTGTTCTTACCTCCATAAAAGTCTCTGTGATAGCAGTAAGTCTTCCTATGGCAAGAAATATTCAATAGCATTAACAAGGCTGACAGAACAGGACCTGCAGCACTTGCTTGGTTCTTAGGTCTTCTCCAATCTATTTAGTTAGGGCATTTGCTTAGGTACATAAACTAGGAATATGGCTTTAATTGACTGAGATATTAGTGTCTTTTAAACCCTGGCACCTCTATTGATTCTGTACACGACAAAAAAATAGCACATGGAAATTCTTTATCCAAAGTTTTATAGCAAGCATACTGAACCAGACAGAAACAAATGCCCAAATGCCACTGAGTTCCAACCTCCCACTTTTGTCACCAGAAAACATTTCTTAACAAGGGTCAGAAAATGAAAACACAGTTAATGTAAACAAATGCAAAAGATAATGGAAGATAAATCTGAGGGCAAGGAACAAAACTTGAAATTACATACATGGAAAGCTTGGTAGTATAATCGCAGTTGGAAGAAGCATGGAAACCATCAGACAATTACATTACTTCAATAAAAAAACCCTGGCATATGTCAGGAGGGAACTAAAGAATAATAAAAACAAGTAGCTCTGTAACTATGTGAGTTTATGATTAAACTTCATAAGCTGTAGAATCCTGTCCAGCCATTCTCCTTACCCAAGTGTGAGTTCCTACTTTTGCAGAGCATTTTTTAACGTGTGCGCATGACCAACTGCAGGTAGACAGGCAGGACTAATTGCAGGTGGTTAGATGCTTCTGCAGTAAGATAAGTTCTAGCAACAAGTTTATTAAACCAAGAGGACACCCTAACAGTAGGTACTGGGAGTCTGAGAGTAGCCAGCACTTGAACTTGTAATCAGTTTAGCTACTTTTTTGCATATAGATTACACAAAAAAGTATGCAGTAAATTAGCTGTTCAGAAATTATCCTTGTTAAATGAATCCTCAAATTACCTTATTTTTCATATTTCTTGAAGGAAAGGATGATAGAGCAATTACTAAGCAGTCCTCATTTTGTTGCAGGTTTCAAGCCAAAGTCATGCAGCTTCCAAATCCCATTCAAACAGAATACCTGGTGTTCACCCCAACTACCATTCACATAATTATGTTTATGCATATCATGGACTACTGAAGTGTTCATAATACTTCAAAGCTCATATTATCAAAAGGAACTTTATACCTGTATATTTATCTACCTTGACTCTACTGAACACATTTTCCAAACAAAATGAGTATTGGCAGAATTAGCTTCAGCCAGTACATCTCTCAGTCTCTTAAACTGATATAGGTTGATCTTTCATTTCAATTTCTTGATCAATTTTATAGTCAGCAAAGAACATGATAAAAAGTACTGTCAGAAGCTGTACAAAAGGTACAAGTAGATTCTCCCAAAAGGCAAATTATATTTTCTAATATTAATCAACGTCTATGTCATGTCTTGGTTGAGGAAGGATTTCCAGTTTCTCATTTTGGATTAAAATACTAATTGCTGTATGCAGAGGTTTTTTTCATTTCTCAACAGACCTGGGTGCCAAAGGAAATGGCAGTGCAATCTTCTGCCCTATTAGTTAAAAGCTCTTAGCCTGAACCAGAAGGGACCTTTCTCTAGGAAGTCACTCAGAAGGCAATGATGACAGACGTACTATTATCGGTACTTTAAAATTTCGTATTACTCTTTTCTTCTTTCCTGCATACAAAACATAAAATAATGAACACTACCTGTCTCAGTTTTGAAGCTTCAGCATCTACCTGCTACAGCAAGTGAGCAGTCCTGGAAAATTGATTTGTCTGCATTGAGGCAGAGCAAAACAAAGGTAGTGCAAAACAAAAATGATACCTTCTCACTTCCCTTCCTCCTTCTACCCAGCAAAAGATGATATTTTTACATTTTCAAAATTATGTGTAGATTGGATAAGTATAAGGTCAGGGATGAAACAATACCAAGGCAAATGTGGTTGCATGCCATTTTCAAAGCCATGTAAATATGGCTTAAGTATATATGATGATTAGTCTGCATGGACTAGCATGCAGGGAAGCATTTAATCAGTTTGTTTGAGACTCTATCCTGCGATACCAAGATAATCCTTGAACATTTCTACAGGAACTCCCTATCCAAAAAACACACGGAGAACCTCTCAGAAAATGCTGCATATTAGAACTGAACACTTGGATTTACTTTGCTTGATCATTTCCAAGTATTAAATCCATCCAGTTATTTCAGCAAGAAGGAAAGAAACAAAAAACAAAAGAAATGTTTCAAAAGCCAAAATGTTTCATCTCAATGTTTTTAGTTCACAATTATCATAAGACTACCATAAGCTGTTTTTGCAGATGGATGGCACATTTCCTCCTGTATTTTCTGGTTCAAAGGTGCATCATAAACTGCTGGCATACTGATCTACTCAACCTTGTTACAGAAAAAAAGAAGCCACCCCAAACACATGATCTGACCCACAGTCCCCCGACCTCTGCTATCTTTATTCTGTAACACTGTCTGGTTATTTGTGCATCCGCATGATTCGATGTATTTCCAGTACCAACTCAAAATGAAGAAGGTTCTTAGCACGTAGCCGAGCTTCTAGTTTCTATTTGCCTCTTAGAAAAAAGCTGACTCTTGGTACCTTGAGAGGAACTGGGGATAACAGTTGGCAACAAAGGTATGAGAGAGGCAACAAAGCTGTGAAGGGACAGCCAGGCAGAAAAGAGAGGGAGAGCAATCTTTTGGAGGCACTAAAGATTTTCACAAGCTTACAGCATGTCTTTAATTAAAACTTAATATGTACAGACTCAAACTAGTGGCTTAATCTGTGTTCATTTTCCTCCATTTCCCTGCTTATCCTATAACCTGGATTACTTCCAGTGTTAAAATAAAGCCCTGACAAACACAGAAGTCCTGTGTGTGTATCATGCTGGCAGCACACACTCTGCTGCAGTTTTGGGAGGGCATACACTGCACATATTTTGTAACTGATTCAAGGATGTTTGACTTTTCCTGTTAAAATACTGATTAGTTTTTATGTAAGCAGGATGTACAGTTAGTTCTCTCCACCTACTAAAGGTCAGAAAACATCGGTGCCAAAAGCAGAAAGAAAAAAACCTAAAAAATACATTTCTCACCTACCTTTAACCTTTCTTGTTATGGATATCCATTGTTACAAAGAGATTCAGACTTCTATTGCTGCAGATTTTAAAAGGCTTAAAGTTCATTTACGTATACCCTTTAACACTATGTTAACGAAGGCATTGGTAAAAAGGAAATTTATCAGCAATAACTGTCAGTGTTTTTGGATCATGCTATTCCTTGGACTGAAACAGGCAAGTAAAGTCACTGAAAGCAGAACAAGCACAAAAACCTGATAAATTATTTTTATTTACAACTTCAAGTTACTATCTGTTCTTAGGTTTTCATTAAAGTCACCTGCAGGAATGGGAAGAAAAAGTGACATTCTACTGCCTGAGCAGGCTGTCTTTAACAGCAGACTGACCAGCACATCATTTCAATATTCAAGTTATTTGTGACTATTTTGAGGAATATGAAAGAAATTATTGACACATTTTCATGTGACTAAGTGTCTAAATGAAGAATCATGGAAGTTACTGGGATTAGAACTTTCTCATAAAACTGAATTTAGGATAGTATGAACAAATGGATTATTAATATGCAGCATCAGACCCATCTGATCAGTAGTTACAGAATTTTGAGGTGGAACTGGTATAGTTTTATATCTCTTCATGTTCATGCAGTTTCATTAGAGTTGCTATAACTTGATACAACTCAATTACAGCATTTTCACACAAGTGTTATATATTTATACTTACATATTTTTAACATCGTAAGTATAGACAATCTAGTTTTCTCAGCAAAATTAAGTCTTCTTTCTCATAAGAAAAATAGTGCCTAGATTGTTTGCAATTTTCTAGGACAGAGTTATGCTTTTAAAAGTGTTCTTTTACTCATAAGGATATCAAGATAGTACAGCTTAAAGATTTGTAAGAAGATTTAAGATTTAGCATCATTATAACTTGAAGAAAAGAGAATGGTAGTTTTGATTCTAGTCCTCTCACTGGGTCTTCCATATGTTTTTTAACAGGTAGCTGGCTCTACAGCTGCAACATCCTATCACCCGTGTAATTTTTCATATATTCTATCTGTAAACATCAATCTAACATACCACAAAATGCTCGGAAACTTTGTTCCACTGATCTATCTTTTTTTTCGTAAAAACTAAACAACATTCCCTTCATTCTTTAAAACAGTGAGATAGAGAGCATGATAAATAAATGTGACTTTCAACCTATATTTCATAACACTTCCTATTTCCTCTCTTGCATCTCCCAGTGGTCTCATAGTTTTTCCCAGTGATCTAAGATCACTAAGGAAGTAAACTAATACCTTGGTTTAAACTAACATAATCTACTGCATTAAGTCCACAGGTGTGCCATGAGGCATTATAGTACTTCTTGTTCCTTCTCAGGATTTGCAACTTTTGCGTAAGGAAATAGCCTGAGAAAATGGAAACAAACCTCTGTTTTCTTAGTACATTCTCTCATAAAGCCTATTCTATTTTTATATATTATTTGTAAATCATAAACCCTAGTTCTAGTACACGTGCCTGTTGATTAGTAGCCAATGAAATGGAAATTCTTCACAAAAGTTTTCCTTGGTTTATCTATAATCCTGTTCAAAAAATACTGGTATGAAATAAGAGAGAAACAAAAGCACTACAAATGAACCATTCATATAGTAATTGTGAAGACAGATGTAGAAAATGCTCAGAACGTGTGCTATAATCAAGTGATTATCTTCATGTGCAGTTATTCTGCTTTACATTTTAGCAAATTTTGCTCCTCTGCATTAGCATTAGTTATTTCTAATACAGTAGAAAATACATGTAGATCAAAGTTTTATTGTGGGTAGACTTTATTAGAAAGATAAGGTCCTTATCAACCTTGAAAGAGCACAGCAGATGAAACTGAAGAAACTGGATGGACCTTTGTTCATGAATGCAAAGTTAGATGTTTACTGTGATCACTAACTCCTAGAGAAAACAAGTGTCACAGTTTTTCTATACAGATGAAGATTGTCTTGTTCATTTCCAAGTATAATGCTATGAATATTTACAACTTTGAATTTCATTCAGCCTTATAGAATATGGGAACCTCATTTATATATTACTTCACACCTTTTTTCAATCAGAAAGTATTATGGGGGATGCTAACCAGTGTCTTATTCTTTATGAGTACATATTTGTAATGTAAATTTTCAACCTCCATGGATTTTTAAATTATTGCTTTTTAATTTAAATTATTGTTGGTATAACTTCACAATTTTTTGTAACAGCCATGTTTTGTTTTTCTTTTGTATTTCTGCAATGACAAACCTTTAATTTCCCACTTAATAAATCTTGAATATATACTGAACATATTTCTGTAGCAAATAAATCTTGAATATATACTGAACATATTTTTGATTGACAGTTCTAATTCAAAATTAATATCCGCTTTTGTTTTTTAACTTAACTTCTGGAGAAATATGGAAAACCCATGAGGACAAAGTTCTTTGTTGAATCACATATAAGAGGTGGGGAATAACTTTCCCATAGTAGGGGAAAGGCTCAGTTATTTTTTGTTTCATACAGATCAATGGCAGCAGAACTCTGCTCCGTGCATCATTCAAACTATGCAGGAATCATTTTCTATTCAGGTTCTATTCAGAAGATGCAATAACTTCAAACAAAAACTTATATAAATCAGTGCTTAACATTCAGGTTGAGTATTTCTGTCGTCAGTCTTTCCTAATTTAGGCTGCTAAAGCAAATCACATTCATATATACATTAGTAGAACTGGATAGAAAACAGTTTTCCTACATCACGTATCTTCTCACAATTTCCAAAATGTTGTTGTTCTGCATAAGAACAAACGTGAAGCCTTCGAAGTTGCCAGCACAAGTGTCTGTTCTCTGGGCTTCAGCAGCCAGGGCTCTCTTAGGCAGACTAAGGACTTATATCTGACTTTTGTGTATTCCAAGACATTAATCATTGGATTGTTGGCTATTTTCACATGTTCTTTTTCTATCCACTCTTCCTAACACAGTCTAAACAGTGACTTACTAATTGCATATATCAAACACAATTATTAAGTAAGTTACAATTTTTGCAGTGTCTTTAAAACCCGATACCTCTCAGGACAAGCATTATAAACATCATAGAATGTACATGACTAGAAGTACAAGTACAATATTAAGCAAATTGCTAGCAGAAAGATCAAGTTAAGAATAATTTCAGTGAGGAGTGAAAAAACAGTGAAATAAACATCTTAACAAAGGGCATAAGAGACATTCTAGAAATGACTGAACTAGCATCTCTGCAAAAATTTCTGAGGCTTTGATGACAAAACAGAAGAAACCATGGAAGAAAACTCAGTTGCTGAAGAGTGGAGACTGAAGTAACAAATAGTTCAGTTCAAGAAATAGTATCAGTTCTACAACTAGTACGAAAACAAGTGTTTTTAGTTAAGGAAGTTCTATCAACTCACACAGTAGTGACTTTGATGCATATCGACCAGATTAACTCCTTATCTTTAAGAAATTAGTTTAATTATAGTCTCGGCTTTTCCTTACTGATGTTACATATAAACTGCTTGATATCTTTTAAATTATGTTTATGATTAATTTCTTCCATGTATTATTTAAAAAACTAAGACTTTTGAATACATTTTAAAAAAAACCCAAATCCAGACAAAACAGGAAACAATATAGCCATGTCAGTTGAAAGAAATACTAATTATCAACAACTTCATAAACTGCAAGAAATTGTATCTTACTGCTTTTTACTTTTAACAGGTATTCTTTTTACAAAATTAATACCTGCCTTTCATTTTCACTGCAAAAAAACATTGTCAGAGAGAACTGGGTGAGATGGAATTCAGGAATTCTGCCCATTTGTCGTCTTCGCAGCATGCCCATGCAGAATACCACTTCTCACAGTAATGCAATTAAAAAAATGTTGATCATTCTACAGGGGCAGGTATTGCTGTGCTAATTTTAAAGGTGTCAAACATGTCACTTCCTACTGGCTTCTTTTGAGTTTATGTTAATGGACTAACTATAGCAAGAAGGCTATCAATACCTACAGTTGCTCTCTGCGTCTGCAAGGGAGAAGCATGGAAGAGAACGACTCCCACTAAGCTAATACTCTTTCTGATCATTGTATATGACAGACTGGAATAACACTCCCAACACAAAGAGGATAAAACAGTAGCCATATGAAGAGGATCTCCCTGGTCAGGAACTTCTGGCATCACACTGTAATCACATTGAGTCTATGAACCTTGAACCAACGGCTTGTTACAAAGCCAACTAACATCACATACATAGGTACATCCAGTATCCATATGAACGCCACCTTTTTTTCTGTTATTGCTTTAACAGACACATGGAAAAATAATAGTAATACTAGACCACTGGAATGGAAGTTCTTCCTTTGAAAGCATGGATACATTATATACAGTTCCACAGAACAGTGTCCTGCCTTTTTTGCAGACATTCAGACTGAGGATTGTGAGAGGTTTAAAGCAGCACTTTCACATACAGGCTACATAATGAAATTAGTATTAACACTTATTATTTGCCTAATTCTGAAAGACGCAAAGTTATCTGAAGATACCATGCACTTATGGGGACACTTCCAAAAGCTCATCTGTGCATTACACCAATATTGCCTAGAAAAGTCCAGTGCACACTAATAGCTCAATCTCTTCAAATAGGTCACAGCAGCAGATATCAGAATTGCAGAAGTCTGGGGTTTTTTGGTCTCAGCTCAACAGTTCTTCCTCTCTTATCTACATAAACTCATGTTGCAAACAAGGCATGACAAAATGTTGTGCCTTTTAACCATATTTAGCATTATTGTCTTCTAAATTCTGTGTTAGCAAAATATCTGGTATTGACTGCTTCCCAGTTAATTCTATACATACTTTTTCCCAGAGAATTCTGTATGTTATCACATCAAACTCTGTTTGAAATATTCTCAGCACCAGACTGAGGCAACAACTAATATTATGGCTTAAGGATTACTTAACTTTAGTATCTGTAGCCACAAAGTGAGCATTTTGTAGGGCTTTAAAAAACACTTTTCAAGCCTGAAAATTACTACAGTAACTCTCTGTAGCATGCCAGTTCTTGCATTGGACTGAATTGTGTTAAATCATTATTTATACGTGTTGGTTACAGCTGCATTGCCAAGGTGCATATGTATTTCATACTTCAAGAAGGTACTCAGTCTCTCCGTCTTGTTAAACCAAAAAAACACCAAACCAAAACCAGCCCATCATTCCCAAACTCCTTGCAATTACTTTCAGTGTTCGCTGAATAAACTATTTTCAGAGAGTTCACAGATAAAGCTGTGAAGTAATTTACAAGTTAAGATAAGCTTGAAGAGAAAAGGTTCATTAGGAAATTTAAAATCAGAGTCAGTCTTCACCTAAAATAAAACTCACTAATGATATTCAGAAGATTCAAACTTTCTACATAGCCAACATTACTTTAAATGTTTAAACAATTTTAAAAAAATAGGTTATAATAAACATGTTTGCTGTTATGTCATTGCTAATATATGCTGCTTCTATCATCAAATACTAATACCCTATGGACAGGTAAAACTCTATAGATGAGTTCTCTTCAAGACGGACCACTCTCATGGTTGAGATAGCTACTTTACTACTCAGCTAATTTTAATACAATTATTTTGTTAGTTTTGACCTGAGATGCAGTTTCCCAAATGCTGAAAGCTAATTTTAACTCTCTGCAGACAGACATTTCTTTTCTTCCTCCTGTTAGCACCTTTTCCTTTTCTTATGCTATCACTATGCTTGGGAGCAAAATACTTGGCAGGGGGAACGCAAGATTTCCATTTCTGACAGCAGCATAGACTTACACTGGCTTTAGCCAAGCAAAACGTGTATCTTGACTGCAATCAAGATCACATCAAGTGTTGTTAATAGCAAAATATAGGACTCAAGTGCAATTGCACTATGGACTCCAAGGTCATCAACTTGGACATCAGCAACCGAAAGGATTCTTGAAATAGCATCCCTCTCACATCATTGTATATGATGTTCACCTCTGTTTACATATTGACTCTGTGTTTAAAAACAAAACAAATTTTGCACAGGTAGCAGTAAACTTTATGCAATGGGAAGTCTATTACACAGTCTTCTCTCCTTTATCTAGGGCAACCTCATTTCTGGGAAAGAAAGCTCTGGGATGAAATTTGATTTTTACTGCTCTGCTGGAGCTGCTATCTCCTTTCTTCACAAATGGGTCTTGCAACAGATGTGCTGGGTATAGGACCACCTGGGTCACTCCACACCACCTATCATCTGGAACTTGCCATCCTCAGCAACCTCCCTCCCACGCACGCAATCACCACACACTACTCTTCCATCACTCTGTATTTCTACTTCTTCCACTCCTCCTTCTCTCCTACAGTTGTCAGAAACTGCTTAGAATGACAAAGAGCAACAGAAAGAAAAAAGTGGTGGGTGCAGAAAGGGAACGATGTTGGCTTGCTGCCTCAAGCTTGTATTTTTGTGTGTTTAATTTCAGTACATGATTGCTAAAAGAACAGCATTTTTATATTTTGCATGTTATCCTGTGAAAACCCATCATTAAGGAAATGATCTTGCTAAGCTTGAAGGCCATATGTCATGCTTCTTCTTAAACACATTTTTATAATTAATAATCCCTTCTGATTATTGATGCAAATGAAATAAAATAGCATCTTAGTTCCATCATCACACTCCAAAAATTCTTGACGGAGATGGAAAAGAGGAGTCTGCACAATGTTAAAATCAAGCTATAAATTAACAATCAGCATAAGATCACTTTTGCATAAGTACAGTATCAGCACCAACATTGGGTAAAAATGTCACTACAATTTTTTTCTCTTGTTTCTCTCTCCCCTCCTTGAGCTTTTCATTTTCAGATTTTCATTTCTAAAAGAGCCATTGTAATCTGTCTGACAGCAGAATGAGTTACACGTTATATATAAACATGATGTAAGAAAAAATACAAACATTACATACCTGAATATCCACTGACTACACAAAACCAAGAACATTCAGAATAAAGATAGCTAACCAAGTGTTGAAAAAGGAATAGCATGCAAGACTCTCAGGCCACTATGACATTTAGGTACAGTGACTAAGAATAAAAAGCGCAGAGCAACAGCCACTACCACTTACTTTTTTTTTGTGACTTTATCTCACTATGAGAAAGAACACGGTTCTTTCTTGTATTAAGCTCTTTGGGACATAAATCACAGCAATAAGGTTGTTTGAGAGACAGGCACAATCATTGTCCCTTATTTGTCTAACACTAAATTGCTCCAGGTAAAAATTTCCTTTCAACAAATATCAAGTTTATAGCAAACAAAAAAACAAACAGAAAACACTCACAGCTTTGGTTTGGCAAGCACAGGTGGTGGCTCCTTTGTGGGTGAAAGCAAGACAGCTTCAGGTGGGATGGTTTTATCACCATTTGGCTTGTTCTTAATCATTCCATTTACTCCATGAATGGGATGGATGCCATTTGTTTTTTCCTCAGATGAATTGACCTGTAGTTGAAGGGCTGTCACACCAGATCTCAACTCAGTGTTGTTTGCTCGGTGGGCCTCCATATGTTTCTTGGGAGGAAGCTCAAGAGAGCTAATTTCAACTGGAGGAAGTGGTGAGAAATGATGGAAATCATCACTGTCGGATTTTCTTGTCAGTAATTCATGACTGGAGCCTTCTGAGTTGGCTAAAAGAAATCAAAAAGAATGTCTCTCTGACAAATCATAGACAAAGTACATTGTACATACATGCTGTATTTTCAGTTTGTTAAAGGTGAGAACTCTTTGGCTCTGTGCAGACATTTTTCTAGACCTCCTGTTGATAATTCATGCTGAATTAGATGTGTGACTAGCTATTCATTTTCTGACTTTGCCCCACGCAAAAGGCACAATAAGGAACTTTATGGATCCCTCTAAATCTATTCCAGGAATACAGCCACTAACTGACATTGGCAAGTACTATGGGACCACAACAGCTGAAACAGCATTTCCTCTTCCTGGAGTGTTGGCATTATTTAAGAACAAATGATTTAAAAATACTGAAGGATGTACGTATATGTGGCATATTTGCAATGGCAGCTAGGTTTGTGCATTTGACAACAATATGTATGTAAACATATTACAAAATGTATGCATATGTAAACATATTACAATACATATGTAAACATATTACAAAACTAAACATACCACTTTTTTTTATTTTACAAAAGGCATATGCCACCTTTGGTAGCATAATTTCATCTGCTTTCATTTTGCCTCTGCTGCCATCTAGTCCCAGAACCCTAATGCTTAAAAATCTGCCAGGTTTGTGGCAGACATTTTAAAAATGTATTTTACATGAATAAAAATAATAAACTAGGAAATGAGTAAATAAAAATATTCCATTTGCTTTATATGAATGCTCTGAGGCTGACAAGATCCTTGTCTTACAGCAGCCCTTTTCTACAAGGAAAGCAAACTGATAACTTCACAGGTAAATTAATTATTTAAGATCTAAGATGAAAAATTCCTCTTTCCCTTTGTCACATACCTGAGCAGACAGTTAGCTGTGCACTGCTTGTTACTGAACCATGTTCATTTGTTGCTGTGCATGTGAAAAGTCCTGAATCTTCAGGAAAAGTTTCTGCAATTACAAGGGTACATATCTCTTCTGGAAATAAGCAGAAAAAAAACCTGCATCATAAATTATTTAAAGTACCATGTATTGTTTTTACATTGTATGTTAGAAGGACACCAGAAGGTACTCCTTATACAAAGAAATGCTGTGAGAACTGCAGAAAAGCTTCCAGCATGGGTTTAATGAAAATCACTTTGTATCTAAAACAAGTAAATTTACCAAGCTAAGTTTTCAAAAGAGGCCTGTCTTGAACAGTATTTTTGCAATTACAAGTCTATGCAGTCATTTTACTTACTCAATATCTTCATTTTTATGCAGGATAGTACTAATTCATACACATCAACGTATGGATTTCCATACACAATTGATACTTGCAAGCTCTTTTTGGGTCTCTAAATAACACCACCAATATGAGTGTCACGTCATTCTTTCTTTCCCTGAAATTTTCTGTATTTAATGAAACATTTCCAGTAAATCCCATTCCCAGTAAAACCAGAAAGTATTTTGTCATCCCTTCCAATTAAATTTTCTGTATAAAATGACCAGAATTAAAAACTCTGGGTGCATAAATGCACTCCCCTTATGCAGAGTTTGGGAAGATAATTTCTGTCTCTGTCTGCACAGCTGTGAGAATGGATAAATTGAAAATATAGGACAAAACAGCATCCCCAGAAACTCTTCAGAATGCTGTGACACAGACATATTCTGTGCTTGTTTGAAATCTGATCATTCTACTACTATAGTATATTCTTTGATTATACGAGACCCTCAGTCAGAAAACTTGTATGAAGACTGGACCATTCATATTTCAGGGTGGGTCTCACAGTACTGTGTTCTAAATCAATTCCATCCATTTATAATGGGCATATTTAATTATTGAAGCACATTTTTTTCCAGATTCTTCAAAGAAGTCACTTTATTTTATCTCTACTTGTAAAGGTTTTCTAATCTTTTTAAAAATTCACAGTATAGCTAATCTAAATAATCCTAGTACTTATACAACATACCTAGATATTCTGAGACCTGGACAATGTTACATCATGGGTTTCCTTAATTAATTAGGAGTTTCTTTTGATTATGTTCATTTTCTAGTCTCAAAACCAAATCAGGGAAGTTTTATAGAATTCAGTTTCATTTAAAAAAACCCCAAAACTCAGCATTTTGCATTTTGGACATTTACATGGAAACCCACATATTATAACAAAATCAATGGAATATAGCTAATAAAAAAACCTGAAACGTCAGGAAAAATATTTCAGATTCCAATAACTTTCACATGAAAATTATTCTGTAGAAAAGGTTCAGTAAGGTAAGTTTCACTTCTTTTAGTTCAAAGAAGAAAAATATTTTTTAATAGTTCTTTTTTTTCCTTTCCTAATTTTCATTGTAGAACGGCAGACTACTATCTCATTTAGACAGTTAACAAAAAAGTTATGGAATTTTTCCAATTATAAATAACAATGTATCCAAAAACTTCCTGTACTGGAAATGGGCTAAAAATGAATGACTAACTAAAGATTTGGCACTGAGTTGTTTTTCAGACAGCAGAACATGCTTTCTTTT
This sequence comes from Gavia stellata, assembly GCF_030936135.1. Classification (NCBI taxonomy): domain Eukaryota; kingdom Metazoa; phylum Chordata; class Aves; order Gaviiformes; family Gaviidae; genus Gavia; species Gavia stellata. Next base: position 43,111,331 of record NC_082598.1, read on the forward strand.
TGGCAACACAAACCAGTCATTCCGTGTAGCTGCAAGAGGCATGTCTGGTAATACTGTAGCACGTTGGATCTTATCTGACCCAGATGAAGATTAATGACTCATGAAAGGTCTTATCAGGAAAGTAATGGGTAACACAAGCTAGTTTTTGAACTACTGAGATCAGCTTTTTTTAGAGTCTTGGTGTGTCGTAAGCAGTTGAAGCTATATTGTTAACCACACGTGTGTACTCCTGGATTGAACTGACTCTGGGGATGCAATCTGATACATGCAGCGTACTAGTTTCCTGTTCATTTAACAGTGGAATTCTGAAAGCTGGGTATTTCAGGACTGCAAAAGAAAATCACTCCCACCATGCTGAGAACTGCTATTTGAATGAGGGCAAAGGTACTACAAAATATAACAACCAGCAGAATTCCTATTTTCCAAACAGCAGAGCTAATTAATGCATAATGTTCTTTCAGTTTTTTAAGTATGTAAAATGATCACATAAGAAGAGCTGACCTTCACTCTTCAGTGATAAAAGAATTCTAATGGATTCTACCATGATGTGGTTTGTTTACGGAAGCGGTATATTTGAAAATTATACCTAGTAAATTGCAGTAATTGGAAGTAAAGTAGTGATGAAAATAATCAGAGTTTAAAACTCAGACTTCTCAGGTGGATGAGCAAACTACAACACATTTGTGATCAATCATGAGAAAACTGGCTAAACTGAAAACATAAAAAAACCCTGAGAACTAATCAAAAGGCAGCTTGGGCAAAAAGCATGTGCAAGTAACACATTGCCATTGTCTTTATTAGTTTCAGTCCCCCCAAACCAAGCATCACTGATCTCAAGGTCCTTGCTGAAAGGCTTACTACTGTGGAAAGCATAGAAATAAAAACTAGTTTGCAAAAATAAATGTTCTTTAAAGATTTCCATAACACACTCTGGATGCCTAGTGTTCTGAGAATTTTTCTAGCATTACATTCTGACTTATGTAATTATTTTTCTTTCTGTTACTGTGCTAAGTAGAATCTGATGATTTGAAGTAAATAATATCTGTTCTACTTCCCAGCAATCATCAGCTGACAAATAATTTCATCACAAAAATTCGTTCCAGAAAGCAGCTCTGAAATGCTGTTCTCAGGCTCTTAAAACATATTTAACACTTGACTAAATGAATACAAAAGCATTCTGTTCACTGAAACATGTAAAATGCTTAGGCATGCAAGTACTTGATTATTTTGTCGGTTATTTAGAAAGAAAGACTACATTTTAGAGTAATCCTTTGCCTTTATGGTTTATGAGTCCATTAGGAAGAATAATCTTTGGTAAGACAGAAAACTGTTGCATTTTAACATATTTCATCACTGGCAATGTGTTTACTTCGGAATGTTTCTGTGTATTACATTAATGGTAGAGTAGTTCTTACATCTCCACCTTCATCTCCAAATGTGATCATTAGCTTCCTCCACTGTAATGCACATACAATCTTGGGAAATAAGTATGGTCTTTTATTAGTAGCTGTTCATTATGATGCAACGAACAGAGCTAGTTCAAACCCATAAGTTTCCTGCTACACAAAGAGAGCAGGTAGTCACAGGGGTGGTTTCCTGGTAAAAATCCAACCAAACACAACCCTGCCATCTTGCAGACAATGTGTCTCTTATTCTCCCTCTTGTTCCCCTAGCCATCAGATGTTTAACTACAGTTTAATGTCAAAGCAATATGCCCATCAGATAACTTCTCATTTAGGTATCTGTGCATCTTTTATATAAAGAGAATGGGGAAGTGTGAAAATAAAGAACAACTGAATATGCAGAGTAGCATAATAAATGGTACTATTGCAGACCTGTAGATGCCTTAACTTGCAATAACGCTATGAAAAAAGTATTCAATTTACCTGCTTCTAATGATCACTATTGTATATACCTTTATCCAGTCAGGCAGCAGTTCTGGCTTATGCCACTCAAGAAATGAAGACACAAGTTTTAAAAAGATATACAGAACTGACTATGTTTGACAATATCTCCAATAGCAGTTAGAAAATACTGAGAAGAAAACTGAACAACAGCAAGTGTGATTGATTGTGAGCAATATAATGCAGTTTCAGGGTACAGAACCTAGGTTACAGCATATGGAATCAATACCCAAGACAGCTGCTATCTAGGCAGTTCAGATACAATAAATAGGAATACTGCTATGACAGCATGGACTTTAGTCCCTAAAGCAGTGTTCAGGTTTGAGGAAATATTAAGCCATTTGTCAGGGTCAAGGAAAAGTTCATGCTAAAGCTTACACTAAGGCAGTTATGATGCTGTAGATGCCTAAGTCAGGTAGTTTGAAGTTAAGTCAGCTGTATACGTAGAAGCTGAAATTAATGTATTCAGCAACTTAACTGTAATGAATAATGTACCCCAATAAGCTTTAAACATTTACAACTGAAGAGGAATAGAAGCAATTTTTTTAAAATCACATAGTACAAAAAATTTGGAAACATCAACAAGCAAGCACAGTTGTAGCAGTCAGACTTAAGATGGGATCACTGACAGGACCAGAATTCTGCAGGTATCTTGGGAGCGCAGAGTACAATTGAAAACATAATTGACAAGCAATAGCGCATAGGTTGATCAGACCACCTTTAATGAAGGATAATTTTAGCTTATTTTCAGTTTTTCTCTGCATTTGGCATCTTGAACTATAGCTCATCGGCGATTGCTCTCTTCAAGCCCTTCTTTGCTGCTCAGCAGTGAAAGAGGGAGCCAGATTCTTAGACATAATTCTTTTGTTTTTACTAAAAAATGAAAGGATCCAACATGCATGATGACCTACTGAAGTTTCTGTGTTTTCAATTTCATCAGCTATCAGAAAGCTGATGGGGAGGCATTAAGGATTTCTATAACATTTCCCATATATTTTCAGTTTCAAATATTATGCAGAAATAGGGGGGGATTTCTAAGGGAGTGAGTTACTAGAGTTGAAACTCTAGAACACAGCAGCCAAACAGGGAACAAGAAAGCACAATCCAAGAGAAGTGATGACTATCTTTTGAGATGTTTTTGGTGAACATACGCAGTATTGTGCTTAGGAAAAAAAAGCATGTATATGTGGCAATTCCCTAGCAATTTAAGAAAAATTACTTCATATAGTTTTCTTCTTACATGCCATTAGACAATCGTTTTAATGTAATTCAATACAGTTTGTGGCTGCCTCCAGACAGCTGAGTAATGGTCAAAATATCAACAGCTGGCAAATGACACCATGGGATTTTTCGTTCTCAGGCAGCCTGTTCTTTGAAGGATTCAATCAGTATAAAGTCAAAACATCCAAGAAAGAAGTACAGAGCAGGTAGTTTGACAATCTGTGATGTTGGCTTTAAGTAATCTGACTCGCTATTAATTCACAAAGCAGTCTGAAGAGATTTGTGATGCAAACTGATTTCTGTCTAGACAGAAAAAGCAGTGCAAAACACATTAGGGTAGATAGAATGTACCTAAAAAAAGTAGCCAACCTCCCCCCCTTGCTTCTTAATTTCTTACCTGTGTGAGTTCATGGAAAATTTTTATTTTAAATCATTAGTACTGACCTAGCAAAGGATAACCAATTTTTTGAGCACTATGAAGTGTTTATTGACAGTTGGACTTTAGTTGACAACCAGCAATTAAAGTCACACTACAACTTGTTACAATTTATGTAAAATTCCATGGAAGTTGTACACTTGGAAAAATTTTTAGAAATCATGTCCATCTTTCAAAATTCTGAATACTTATCTAGCGTAGACATGTTGGTTTCCCTATCAATCTTGCACACATATTCACCATCTGCACTGAATAGCAGTTGTGTGTTTGCTTATGAACAATTTCCTCTGCAGGTATTGTTTTGTCTGGCTTCTTAGAGTATGAATTGCATCACAAACGAGTGCTGTACCTATTATGTTTCTGGTACCCATCTGTACCCATGATGTCTTTCACAACATCCTAAAAAACAGTGTTACTTATTACCAGTAATTACTACTAATTAATTACTACTAATTAATTACTACTAATACACAAAACATTGCTCATCATTTACACCAAAAGGAAATATTTACATTTTGCCCAAACATTATTTATATTCCCTTTGTGTGCACAGAGTCAATTCCTACACAAATAAGAAAATAAGTTTATTGTCATTAATTTTAGTGGTGAGTAAGACACTGCATGTTATTTAATAGGGCTTAGTAGGAGCTGATACATGCACAAATCCTACAGGGATAGTACTTAGCTCAATGAATCCAGGGAGAACAAAATACCAAACTGAAACTCTTTCATAGGTTTTTGTAGCAGGAAGATGCTTATAAATATTACAATAGAATTACAAGCATGAAAAAAGAAAAAGAAAAGACAGACTGCTGTCAGGCATTCACTGCTGTTATGTCTGTTAAACCGCAACAATACAGATACCAAAATAGTATTTTGAGATGCCTTCCTACTCTTGCCTTGCCACCTACCTTGAGAGTGGTATGAGATACCTTGACTTTAAATAACTTTTTGTACCTGTGAAATCTTAAGAAATGCACCTTCATGTAAGGATCCATTCCCTACTACTCTTTAGAAGGCTTCATGTATCTTCTCCCAGGGTCTGCAAGCTAACCTGACATGGGAAGGAGAGCATTCAGCACCATCAACATGGTGGTGCAGGTATATGAGAGGGCTGGCAAAGTGATGATCTTTTAGGACTCAGAATTCCACCTTCTATTTCCCAGTTCAGGTAGTAGTTATGAAAGGAAATTGTTAGCTTTGTGAGTTATCATGAATATTCTTACTTATTCCACAGTAGTAGCTGTTAGATAGGTTATACGAACCTTGCAACTAACAATACTGAAAATTACTTAGTTGTCCATGAAAAAAAATCTTCTACCAAGAGGTATAATATACGATTTCCTTTGTACTCAACTATTCACACAATGGAATTTGAACCTTTTTCCTCAAGAAAACAAGTGCTTCTCCTTTCTACTACATAAGACTGTGTTCCTATTCTAAAATACTTTGTTTATCTAGCATTACACACATTATGTTGCCTAAAGAAGGTGAAGGGATAAAAAAAGATTACCAAAAATAAGCAAACATTGTTCATGATTGTGAGTTTTGACAGAACAGATTCAAATTGGATATTAAAAAGAAAAACCCTAATATATGCTAGTAATTTAGACTTAATAGAAACTTTTGCATGAAGTTTCAGTCTTTTCAGATAATTTCTATCATGTTAAAGGAGAGATTGAATGCAGTTCAAGTGATTCTGTAAAAAAGCAGCTTCTAGTTACAGCGAGCTAGATATACTAGATACTATACTATACTATACTAGATACTATTCTCATAGTGTTAGTAGGTTAAATCTAGAAAAGATGTTACTACTTGGACAGGAAATAAGTTTCTCTGGGAAGGGGGAAAAAGTCAACTCATTGATCTGTTTTGTTTTTTTTTTTTAAGGTATCAAGAAAACAGCTAAGTTGGGAAACTTATTTTGCAATATATATTACAGGAGAATGTTCCAAGAAAGATACAGAACTGAACATAGTTCAGCACAAATCTGTTCTCCTTTACTTCTTTTCATATCCAAAGGCATGGTATGATATTGAAACTCTCCTCAAACTGTTTTGTACCGTAACTTACAATTTTTAAACCTTAAAGTTTGGGTTATAATTATAAACTACCATTGTCAGCACTTGGACATGTTTTAATTCCTCATTAGAGGTTAATTTGGTTTTCCAGCACTCTTCTTTCCTTCACATGGCTTACATTTCAAGTCTCCATAAATCAAATCAGTCAGTCACATGTATTCTGGGCATCAGCTGTTACTAGAGGTGATGATGCTGTACACCACAATTAATAATATTAACTGTCAGGGTAGAGCATGCATATGTATGTGTGTGTGTGCACACACACGTGTGTGTGTGTATGTATATATGTGATGGTCATGAAGTAAAATAGGTATATAACAATTTTGTGAAGCAGTAAGAAAATTAGTGAATAACTGACAGAGAAAAGCAGAAGCTTTTTCCCTCTTCACCTCCTCTGCTTTCCATGAAAGCTAAGAGAAAGCTGCATTTCTCCTAGGATTAACCCTCTACTGCTTTTTCCTAGTCCATAGCCTCATAGCCACACTGCTACATTACAAACATCACGCAGCTGCTAAGTCCGTTCTCCCTGCAGTCAAATACTGCCAATGCAACCCCTCAAAGTTTAAAATATCCACCCATTGCTAAGGTCCTTCAGTTCAGAGACATTCTTTGGGAATACCCAGGTCTTAGATGGAAAACTTTTCTGTTTTATCTTTCTACTCCATAACTAAAACTCTCTCCAAATTCAAGCATATTCAAGCACAGCCAGCCACTCTGTTATAGTAAGGCTCAGACTGTATCACAGTCTCCTCTTCTGTACCTTGTTTGACTTAGAAACATTAAAGAAAAGAACAAACATTCTCAGTCTTTTAGCACCCACTTACTATTCAATAAACTACCACAGCATATAGTGATGTATAATGGGAAAATGAAGCAGCCATAGAAAACCTGTAGTTGGAAGAACACTTTTTGCTTGCTGAAATCTAGGACTTTCATCTTGCGAATAGACTAGAAAAATTCAATGCGCCCTTGTTCTTGAGGATCAGCTTTTACTTGCATTTAAGACACTTCACATCTGCCAAGCTAGATTGGCAAAACTAGCATTTAGTGGTTGGGTGTTATGAAACTCTTATGAGTACAATTTAGGTAATGGAATTTTGTGGGATTTGTTCTTTTTCCTCAGTAGCATGCAAATTGCTCATTTTCTGAGAATGAAGTTTGCTTCAAAGTTTAAGCTGTGAGACTGTCCTTGCTGGTATAAATGGAATTTACTGTTTAACCAATAAAGGAATTGATGTAAAGGACAGTGTAGAGTATGGAAGGTGTGATAAAGAAACATTGTCTTTAAGGGGGTTTCATATTACCAATGCTCAGCAGAAACACTTTTGTATTTATGGCTTCAGTACAAACTCAAAGAGCTAGTGAATCAAGAGATTATTTTTTCATATGATTCTTACCAGGTTCAGTTGCAGATCGTGGCTCTGCATATCACATCATAAGGAGGGGAAACAAAGAAGAAAAATGGTATTAGAGATTACATTAATAAACAACAGTATACTGAATAAACATATTGTACTGAAATACTGTAGACAAGTACAAAATCTGTGCAGACACATTGCAAATTAAGGAAGAATTAAATTGTCTGTTGGTAGCAGTAGTTCAACTATTACTTCTAGCCATTATAATCACTGAAATGAGAGGAAGAGAGGACTCTATCCAAAACTCAATCCTGACAGACTAATTTAATGATCTTTCCCCACCCTGTATCAAAAGTAGCCACTTCAAATTATTTCCTTACTTTTTTGGAGGATCCTGAAGTCTGGAGAATCTTGAATTTCAACACCCTGTCGAAACCACTTAACATGAATGGGAGGGGGTCCTCTGACCCTGCATTCCAATACCACGACTTGTCCCTCAGATGCTGTGGAGTTTTGTAGCTCCTGAAATACAATAATCACAATTCAAATTAACCGGCAGCATTCTACATTCTTAAAAACTGTCTTTTCTTCCCTTTGTATTTCAACTTTATTTTATTGTGTTATTATATTTTTGCAATAGATATTTTCTGTGAGCTGTATTTTCACTCTGATTAAATTTAATACATCAGCTATATAGTTAAAATTACTGAATAGGTTATTTTCAAATACGTTTTTAATATGACCAAAGATGGAAAAGGTGTAGAAGTATTTAACTCCTCATACCATCACAAGCAGATAGTTGCAGTCTGACCTTTCATTTTTCATCCTTCTTCCACAAAGTGAAATGAAAATTCTGCAACTAGCTAGACATTGATTGACTTGGTCCTGGGAGAGCAGCTGTGCTGCTTTCAGGTCAATCTCTAGAATGTGGAATTGCTTTTCCTCTGAGCCATTTATAACCAACCAGGCAAAATCAGATGACACAAATATGATCAGGATATATTAGCTTGTGTATGGATAACTTCTGAGACAGTATTATGGCTGTAATAAATTCTTATATACATCTGAAAAAATTTTCAGGAAGAGTCTAAACCTTTGATGAAAAACTACGGTGAGAGAGAAGCAGCACAGTACTTTAACTAACAGAATTGACAGGAGACAGACACTATTTTTGCCTTTGTTATCCATCTTAAGATTATAAATCGAAGAGTCTTTTTAACTGTACTGGCTGTCTCATTTCCTTTCCAGTTTATTAACAAAGTTTTAGGCCTTGATGCAGCAAACCACTTGAAGTTAGGTCTAAGATCAGAGTCATCCCTGGTTACTATTTATAGATCTCTTGTTAATCAAACAGATAAGAATCTTGTTACATGGAAAACTGAAAATCTTTGGGTTGTACCCTGAAGTTTATATAGAAAGAAATTTTCATCAGGAAGCTGGATAAGTATATTTTTTGTCGTTCGTATCTGGTTCACTACTTCTGTAATTAAAGTTGTTTTGGTTTGGTATGTCCCAACTGGCTTAAGCCAGTTAATATTGGATTTCAGGGACAAGAGATATGGGAACTGGGAAAGAACAGTGCAGTTTTGATTGCTTTGGTAGTTTCTGAATGAGGGCTGGATTTCTCCTATTTCCCACTCTTACTATGAAGTTGCCTGCCTCCCTACCTTGCAGTAACCACATTCTCTAATCCCTTGCACCTCCACTCTCCTCTGATACCTGCAGTTATCAGTGCAGAATTATGAGAGATAGAATCAGACCCTTCCTGACATGCGAGAGGGATATGATGGAGCCAGGCTAGACAGTTGTGGAGAACAGGGTTTACTCTTACTTATCTCTAGGAAAACTACTTGCTCTTCCATAATAGCTTTTAATCAACTGTTTTTCTGAAGTAATAACCAGAAATACCTTCTTTTCTTCATTTTGACTTCAACAAATGGTGACTAAATAATAGTCACTGCTATGGAAATGATGGTTTGAAGGCAAAATGAATATCATATTTTCGATTAAAGTTGTATTTTAGAGATTAGGGAAATACTTTGTCCTTCTTTTTGCTGTTACCTAATTCCCAGTTCTAAAGTTTCATTTGGGATGAATGTGAAGATAAATATTGACTTAAATAATTACTTAAGAATTACTGAATAAAAGTTTCCCTTCTAGCAAGTCCATGCCTTACATTTTACAAGACATCCCAATGAAGAATATCTGAACTGCTTTTTTAACTAACATACCTGCATGGATTTTTTTTCTAAAACAAAGCAAAAAAAGCCTGTGTTATTTGTTCTTGTCAGTAGATAAATTATTTTGAATGAAGCTTTATCATGACTATGATGTGTAATTGGTACCTACCTTATTTTATTTTACAAAGATTTCTCAATGGAGGACAGTCATGGGCATAAGACAAACACATACAAAGTATTCATGTAATTCCACTAATGATTTTAATTGGGTAGAAGGCATAAAAACTTCATTGTTGCAGTGGAAAAGTATTTTCTTAGGAAGTCATTAATACTGAAAAGGATAATGAAAACTGTAAGAGTTTTAACACAATCAAACATTCCTGCATTAGGATATATCATCTTGATATTTCCTTCTGGACTATCAGAGTATGATATAAACATCATGATGGATAAAACATACCTTTGTAAAAATGGGTGGAGAATAGATAGGCTTAGGTCCATCCACACAGTGCAGGTACGCAGTAGGGCTTTGAACCTGCAAAGCAATGCAACAATGCTATAAAATATGACCTGCATATATCTATGCAATAATGCAAACTCCCAAATGCACAGTCTTATTATGGTGTTCTCGTTCTTGCACACTTCTTGAGTGACATCACTATTTCACATCTGTTATATTTCTGAAATCAAAATGCAAGCTTTAAAGGCTTCTATACTTCCCATGAGAATTTTGTATCCAACTGTCTTTGCCTTGAAGTATTTTGAGAGTTTGGCTCCTGTTGATATCATTCAAGTAAGTCCTTTGCACTGAAGCATTTTTGCCTCTCCTGTTATTACATCCCTTGACTGATGTAGTAATAAATAAATCCAGGTACTTAAAAGCTTATCAAGGTTAGCCAAAGGAAGTGAAAAGAATTTACCATGTACAGTCTAACAGAGATTTTTATTTTATTTGTATTTTATGATTATATGCAAACTCTAAGTCAACCACAGTGACATTAAAACTTAGTATAAACTAATGAACATTGATTTTCTACATTTAACTTCTAGACAGTAAAATTTAATTTTCTCTAAAACGCCCGGAGAAATTATAGCAATATTTAATTTAATAACAAAATTTTAAAATTTTGGTAAAAAATATTGCAAGCATTCATCTGTATTACATTCTTTTGGAATTGGACCAAGTCACTATTAAGTGATATACTCAGTAATTTTTGTCATCACCAGATATGTCAGCTGCTCACATGCTCTGTGGATACACACTGTGTAAGAATCCGTATGTATATTTACATTTATGCCCCATTCACTAGATATATATTTAATTTTTAAAAATTGTCATTCTTAATATAATAACATAATTTTATAGTTCAATAATGTAATTCCTCAAAATGACACAGTTTTTCAGGACTTACAAATTTTGAAATCAAATTTAAAATACTTTTACTAATTTAAAAATTGGTGTCTAAAATACCTGCTGACTTGGCACAGAGATAGGTTGAATTACAGCTGTGGTGACTCCAGACTTTGGTGTAGAAGATCCTATCGTCAAGGAAACAGAGGTGGTTTTCTTTTGGGCCCTGGAAAAAAAAAAAAAAGAAAACAGCAAGCACTTTATAAGATCTGAAATCAGATTATGTTAGTTTGTAACCGATAAGTCACCTTGTATTTTCTACATATTTAAATATGTCATTATCAGCTGGAAAGATCAACATTGGAGGAAGCTTGAGTAGAACACAATCTTTGGCTAATTTACACTTTCACACCCAATAAAAAGTACTGATTTAAGACACAAACTAAAATGTATCTTGTTTCTTTAATTGTAAGCCTCTGCATGGTTTTTTGGAGGCACAGGGCTGGGTGATTACAAATTAAGACTTGGTTAACTTAAAGTTACTCCTGAATATGAAAAGTTTGTATCAACAAAAGAGTTGTCAGGGAAGGGCCAGACTTCTCTGAAAGAACAAGCACATTAATACAATCTATACTTACAATAATACACATTTATATCACGTGAGAGAAGGAGAAAAGACAAGACATACATACACAAATATACACCAGATGCTTATTGAGATCTAAAACTACCAAAGATTTTCCAGTGCCCCTTATTAAGAACATTTGCACAGCATTGGTTCTACTTTGTACACTTACTGTGGCATAGCTCCAGATTTTGATTTGAAAATTAAACTTCCACTCTCTGAATCTGTGGAACTGGCACCTGGAAAAGAAAGTATTTTCAATAATCTCATATCCTTTTACTGATTTATTTAATATTTACTTTCCAAAGAAAAAAACTGTCCTGCTTTTGCATTTCACTTCAATAATTGAGAACTCTCTGTAATAAACTACTGCAGCTTTTCTTATCTGATAAAAGATTGTAACTATGTACTTTAGACGGTTACAGAAATTATAACCATGCCAATTTAATTGCAAACTGTTTTCCCTAGGTTCTTAGCTGTCTTCCTTCATATTGAAGCAAATACTGCCAAAAAATAAAAAAAATGCTGACTACTACTCCTCTACTGGAAATGTACAATTTTATTTACTTGAATGTTAAAGCTTAAGCAAACATATGGCTATACACAGATAACAAATATTCAACCTTAAGTAAGAGCAACTCAGTATAGCAAGACATTTTCAGACTAAACTTGCTACCCACAATCTCCACAGTTCAGACTATTATTTATATTAACCTATACATAACATTTATGTACTGGTATTTCTTGCCAGTTGAAGTCTTGATATAGTGTATGTGTTTGGCAATGCCCTGAACTAACTTAAAGAAAAAAAATACGAAAGCATTTATTCCCTTTGTCTTAATTTTTCCTAAAAACTGGTACTTCACACAACATTTACTCCAGACATTTATGCAGTGCATATTATTCCTCAAAGGATTTGTGCATACATATGCATGCATAGCTGTATTTGTAATACAAATCATAAAAAATTCATAATCAATATGAATAGCATAGCGTAGAATGATTCCAATGAAAGAAAGCTTGGACTGAGGCACCCAAGTACCCTATTTATTTACAAAGTTCAGGCTACAAAAATCAAAGCAACAAGTAGCACAGAAAAGGTAAGAAGAAAGAAGCAATTTCAAGTGAGCAAAGTGGGTCTACATGAAAATTTTTCTCTTGAGCAAAGGATAATCAGGTCTTGTGTGGCTGCGCCGGCTGCACAGAAGAAAGTATGAAGCATCAGTGTCATCAAGACTACTAATGTACAAAGCAATGCTTGTGTGACAACCTGGTTTCCTTAAAGATCGTCAGGAAGGAGACTAACAACTTGTACAATTCTCTCTTTTTCAAAGTAACGTGTTGTAAAACTTCAAGATAGCATTTCCACTTTGCCAGATCCAGACTTTGCCAGATCTCAAAAAAGGAATTGTTTTATTCACTGTATCTCTCTACCTACCTGTTTCTTTTTTAGTGTTGCTTCTGTTATTATAACTTCACGCAGTATTATATATTTGTACTATACCTGAGTATTTCTGAAATCATCCTTACTTCTGTAAAGAAAAGTCTTACTAGAATCAGAAGAGTCTTGGGGATTTTGCTATTATACCCCAATGTGGGATAACAAAGTTCTGAGAATAAAAAACATAATGAAAGAAACCCTATGAATGCACATCTGTCATGTTTTAGCTAATTTAGCGAAAAGTTTACTGCTTTGTTAATCAAAAGCTATTTAATCATTTTGGTATGGTATTATTCAGATTTGTTATGAGTATTTCTTATATTAATTTGTTTTATGCTTTCAATTAACAATTTAAATTAATTTTAATGAGTTACCAAACTGGTAAAAGAATACATATTAACAAAATGTTGGAAAGATGCATGAATTAAAATAAAAATCAGTATTCAGTTAATATAATCATGCCTAAAATACAATCCTCCACTAAAAATTTAGTTTAATAATTTTACTCATGGTCAAGTCATTAATTTTCCTCAGAGAAAATAATACTTGAATTATGACTGATTATGAAGTCAAGAAATATTTTTACAATTACTAGCAGCCGGTTCTGGACAAAACCAGTATGACTGACTTTTAACCTGACTTAAAGTCAGTGTACCAAATATGATGAATTATAATATATTTACCCATGACTGAAGAAGACTCATTTCGGGCAGCCACATTTAATTGCACTGGGAAGAAGTTCAGAACTGAGACAGAGATTACTGCTATTGTGAAAATCATTATTTGTATCACCAGTCAAATCTTTGATTCACAGAGGGTACTACATAAAAGCTAACCATATGCCAAAAGCTCTTCTTGTTCCCCCTTTTCCATTCTATATCTTACTTGTACCCTAAATAAATAGCAATCTACCTACTGATTCTTGGGACATTCCTTGAAATACCTGAATTAATATGATGTGATGTTCAAAATTTGTTACATTAAAGGGAAGCAGAGGAACATCATAAAAATACCACCAAAACAAATCTAATCTTAACATACAGAACCCAAAGTAAACTTCAGCTTAGTTATCTTTTCCTGTATGTGTCAAATATCTTATTATTTCACCTCTTACCTTCAATGAATATTTCAGCTGATGTACTATCTGAACCAATGGAATTTGAAGCCAGACAAGTATAGCGTCCAGTATCGTCTTCAAAGGCTTCTGCTATAATTAGTGAATGAAGTCCTCCACTTCCAGAACGGATCTGAATGTCAGGGCTATTCTGGAGTTCTTTTCCTTCACAGAACCACCTGCAGCCCACACACATTTACAAAGACAAAGAAAAAAATATATAAAAGATTGGTTCAGGCTCATTGCACGCAAGAAGACATTACACTCTGCTGCAAAAATCTAAATTGCTACTGAAATCAGCACATGGTGCTTTGAAGTGTTTAATGGCATTCACAAAGAAATAACTTGCTGGAATAAACTTTGTTTAGAAGGTAGTGAGACATTTCTGAATGCCAAGAAAATTGTACACACCTACAATTGAAAGCTATTCCCTGTCCTGTTTTTGTAGAATTAATTCTTTCTGCATATCTTATGTACCGGCTTGCTTTGAGCACAGTCTAATCCATTTCAATTTAACTTGCTACTCCCTTCTTCCTAATACTCACTGATTCTCCACACAGGATGTTTGATTTTTGTCTATCGTGCCCAGTCAATCTAAAATAATCCCATGGTACAGGTTCCATATTGCTAAACTTTAAATAGGTTTACTCCTGCCTTAGATCAGGAACATAAACTGGTTTTCTAGCCCTGGATTTTTATATATAATACTTGTTCCACTACCAAAAATGTATGCACCAACAAAACGGCTGTGTTTAGGTACAGGCAAAACAAACACTTATCTGGGGTGACTTATTACTAGGTAAAAGCACAGCCTACTTTGTTTATGTCAGGTCAATCAAGCATTTTCCAGAGCAGGCTGCCTAAAGAGCTAGTCCATGTCCTCAGTCCACATCGCTTCCATGAAGGTACCAGCTCCCATCTTTTTTCTGTTTGATTCCCTCGTATCAGCTAGTCCTATTCCCATAGGCTACTCCCTGATTTATCTGTATCTCTAAGCAGACCAGCAAGTATGAGAAGTGGATAATTCTTTATTTACAGGGGCCGCTATGCATTTTTGTGAGGGATGGTAGATTGGCGAGTCACTAAAGGAAAATCACTAAGGAACAGCCTTCCTCCCATTCTCAAATTTTCATTAGGTCCTGAAAACAAATTTTGCCAAGTCTTTCTGAGATCCAATCCTACATACTGACTCTGATCTTTATCACTCTTCCTTCCTTTCCTCTCACCCCATAATCCTAATCTGTGCTTTTCATTGTTCTCTCTCTGCCCTCCTTTCCCTCTTCTTCCTCTGCCACCCCGAAATTCAAATCTTTCTGTGGTGAGGATAAAGACAAAATAAGTAATTCTTGACAGCAAGCTTCAAAAGTGATCTTTCATTCTCTTCCCCCCATACACTTTTAGTTTCTTACTGTAGTAAGAATTTTTTAAAAAAATAAATAAATATAACCACAGAAATTTATGGACAGTCAATTCCGATTAAAAGATGATGATATTTTCAAAAATAATTTTAAAAACTTAAAACCTGCCACCAAAAAAATTGATATTTTTCCTTTAGTTTGTACATGTTTATGAGAGAATTTTTGCAGTTACATTCCAGTAATACCTCGGAATTAAACTTTTTTTTTCCTCCCTATCAGATGACTTTCCCCTGCCCCCCAAAAACAAAGTAATCCAAGGAGTTACAGACCCCCCCTACATGTTTAGGTAAAGCATGCAAGACTACGGAATGACAGATACCGCAAAGTAACAATCAGTGAGGATTCTTTAGAAATTAACTGCCTCACTTTTATTGCTCTTTTTTCTTATTAGTAAACCACATGTAATTAACAGAAATAAAAAATATGTTACAAAACTTTCTTCTGAAAATATCAGATTGTAAAACTTAAAATGTCGTCCTTATTTCAGAATGCAGAGTTAAGAAACCTAACAGATTTACACATAAGACAATTCCCCTTAATAAGACCCAGAACTGTGGGAAAGCCCTCTGTGCTTATGAACAATATATCTTTTATTCCTGAAGGCAAAAAAATGTTGATAGTGGCATTAAAACCATATGTAATTGTCTTCTGTAATTAAAAGACTAACAAGTTCCTTTTTTGTCTTCTGTTGTGCCCAGACAGTGCACACAGAAAGTATCATTTTTGGAAGGAACTAACAAACTTCCATTTGTTTACTCAGCAGACCCCTTTGGCCTACTTTTATAACTGTTGGGCTTGGAGACAAATCTATTCTGTCAGCTTGACTGCCAAAATTAACATTTCTCTCCCCCTCTTCCCCTCCTTTCCTCTCTTGTCACAAGTCCTCCCTTCTCCCAGTGTGAGGACCTCTGCTACTATTTCTACTTATTAGACCTTCAGAGTCCTAACCTCTGTGCAGCCTTTCCTAAGTTACATTTTAAATGATATGCACAAGAGAGAGGTTAATTCAATTTCTAGACAATCACAGACAAGAGCCTGTAATATGAGGCTCTACTTAACCATTAGTTCTATTTTTCTTTCCTTTCCAGAAACATCCTGCAAAGGAAAACCTCTTCTCGAAGCCTAATTATTTTCTCAGATAGATCCTGTTTTAGTTTCATGCAAATTTATGGCTTTCTACTGTCTCCCAAATTCCATGCTCACAAAATGTTTAAGAAACTGTGATAAACATATGAACTTAAAAATAAAAAAATCCTTTTTTTTTTTTTTTGTCAGATGACGTTTATCAAGAAAACTGTTTTCTTAGGAGGACAAGTTCTACACTGTCCCTTGATTCATGCATAGACACAGTCAGCCTCAAGTAGTGGGAGCTATTCCTCAACACTGGTTGGGACTGAGACTCATCGCATCACATTAGTGACATATCACTGAAAATAAGTCCTGACCTGCTACATCAGACGTTGTCTGCCACAGAGAAAAGCTCATAAGTAAGCAGCTCAATATAAAATTACCTCAGCCATCATTAAGGTGATGTTTGATGAATGGGAAACAGGCCTGGTGTTGGACTGCACTGTTAATTGTGGAAATAAGAATTCACCTTCACAATGGGCAAAAGCAGAGTTATTTGAAATGAAAAATACTGGAATAGACTTAGTTATATTCTCTTTCCTTTTCTAATTGTATTTTTTTTCTTGTTTATTTACATGGCAATAGAGGGAAAAGATTAATTAATGTGTGTTTGTTTTGGAGATTACACCAAAATTAAGTGAATTAGAAAATACACAATTGAAATACTTATGCTGCAACAACTTGGTAGTCGACAGTTCAGTTCAAGAGAGTTTGTGAATTGAAAAAAGGGTCAACTAATAAAACTAAATGAAGTATTTTTTGCACAAACACAGACTGAATTTTCATTTTCCATCTCTTATATAGTATGCCTATTATAGATAGCAGTTTTGTGCTCTACAGGCCCCATCAGCGTTACTGCCATTACACTTGGAATAGTCATGGTAAGAGGATTTTCTGCTCCTAAGGACTGAAAAAGATTCAAAGACGAATCTTTGAAGCATTCTCTCTTTCTACAGAGGGAGCAGCAAGCAACAAGTCACTGTCAAAGGGAGACTGAGCCAAAAAAACCAGAAGGACTCATGGCTAGACACAGAAAAACAGCCACAAAAAAAGTCTTATAAGAAAATTCCAGCTTTATGCTAAGTAGGGCAGCATTAACTTGCGTCCAGTCTGTGCCAGCCTACTGATCCTCTTGGGGATAAGAGGATTACAATCTAGCCGTGAGAAGGCAATAATGCTTCTGAAGAGCCAAAAAACCCCAAACCAAACCAAAGCCAAAAGACACAGAGTGTAACACAGAAGAACAAACGCACTGCAGATGCTTTGCGAAAAAGAGAATTCCCTGTATAGAGAACATAGATGTATTTTTAAAGCAATTTCACAGGTTTTGGATACTGAAAGTACAAAAATGATCTACTCATTTCCCTATCCCTTTATTGCAGGTTCTCAATATTGTATAGTTTGCAGATAGAAACAAAACAGGCAGAGAGACCAACAAAAGGTCTTGCATATGTGTGTACATATCAGTCCGCAGAATAAGAACTCAAGCTTGCATCCTAGGTCCACTCCTGGAGGCCATGCTAGCATTCATGCAAATTTGGAGAACTGTCCCCTTGAAAGAGAACAGAAACTACTGTAATGATGTCAGATAAAGGCTGGCAAAAAATCAAATAAAAGGAATATACATTTTATGTAACTGGAATTCATTTTATTAGTCATTAAGTATCTTGTCAAATTTCAAATTACACTGAATTTCTCTGTTCTTCCCTACTTTCTTCTTCATTCTCTTTCCTCGATTTCTCTGCCTGCCTGCATTTCCACTGCACCACTCTTTGCCTTGCCTTTTCTCCAACTATGCGTAGTTTTCACCTACATTGTATCTACTGTATGTTAAAATAATAGCAATGAAGTATTTAATGCAGACACTGAAACACAATCCCTAGACTGGAAAGTCAATACTCCAAGGAAGCAAACCAGAGGTATTTTGATAGCAGGGGAACAATGGTTAAGACACTTGCTTTTCACGATTCAAAGCCTACTTTGCTTTTCCACTGGCTACATTATTGTATGATGGCAAAACTAGAACAGCAAATAAAAAAGGATAATCAGATGCCAGGTGAGCAGCAGTTCATGCACACTGACATCAAGTAGCAATTCACACAATATGTCTTTCTTTTTCACTCTTCTTTTCTTTATGCCCTCACAACCCTCCATGCATGGAAATACATACATGCACGTGTGTCTGGGATTTTAATGACTGTGAACAAAATATAAACAGAGTTGAACAGTACACTGACTGAGTAAGCACCAGGGCCTTAAGAAAAACAGTTCAAGGTTCTCTCTAATGCATAATCCTGCTGGAACTTCTGTTTTTTGAGAGTCACTGAGGAATAGAGAGGTTTTCCTTTCTGCACACTCTTAAAAGTTAATTTAAAATGGCAGCTGAAGTGAAACTTTAAGATATAGCCTTAGGGAAGAATTATAATAGGGAACTCTGACCACTACAAAAAGTGCAGAGAGATAAGTTGTAAATTAAAAAGTAATTTTATCCTTAGTGTTGTTAAGTATGTCCAGCAAGAAAAGTTAAAATTAAATACTCTTGACATTCCTGCACTGGCAGAGTCAGCGTTTCCGTCACAATACTGTGTGTAACTTCCATTTTGTTTTTTCTCCATTCAAGTTAAGCAGTCCAACACTTCCAGACTGTAAAACACTACTACGTAAAGAATTTACCTTGATTTTTAAAGGAAATCAACTTTGCCATATAATATTTTGAGTACACTGCAGTAATCAGATTATTCAGATGCTTATGTTCTTTGCACACTGCTCAATTTTTGTGCAACTCGCAATGCAATATTTTTATGCTTTATATACAGTTTCATTATTTGTATAGGCAATTCATAAAAGAGTTACCAATAACAACATACATACTTTAAATATTTGTATTTCGTAATCTTAAAAGAAAATTAAGATCTGAAGATAGATTCTGGTGCTTTGCCTGAACCTCCAGGTAAGCAATTAAAAAAATGGGTCTATATGATGAAAACCACAGAAGCCCATTTTATAATAAAAAGTGTGTTACATTATAAAAAGTATACATTATAGTCTTACTCAGAATTTACCTGATTCTTCAGGTGTTGCACAGTGTTCTCCAATCTCTCAGAAATTTCAATGAGGACTTCAAATCCAGCTAAGTAAATTGCACGATTAAGTATTTGGGGACCAAAACTGCCTTCTCAAAGTGTAAAAAAAAGGCAAAAGAATATCAAAATGGCTGTATTTTCAAGACACTCATCAATATTTCAGCCCACCATTTCCTACAAGTGGATTGTGCTCCCTCTCAATTCAAGCTTTGCATCATGCTCTGTGCAAGGATGCAAAGAGGAGCGGGTACAGAAGGTAACAGATGTGAACAGATGAGCCATGGGCTACAAAGCTTCCAAAAACAGAGAGCAATGGTCTCTGTTGCTGATTGCAGGCTGCAGTAACTCCAAAGATCACTTTTTTAGCTTATTTCTATCATTAGGAAAAATTTCTTCCCTACATTCTTGTATAGGTTTTCCAAGTCTCTTTCTGTTCACTTTACCTGTGGGACAAGGATTCTGCTCTGCTTCAGCATTTTGGCTGGGGAAATAAACTGAAAGTTAGCTTGAGCTTTTGACAGCTCTAGACAAGATACTCAGAGTTACAGCCTGTAGGTTATATCATTCTCTCTGGGTACTGCAATGTTCCACAGCCTTACCTAGCTGTGTACAGCTAATGCCAAAAGAAAAACAGTATAGCCAGACTTGATTAAAAACTAATTGTTCTGTCTTAAAATCACAGGATTAGCTTAAAAGTTCTTAAAATTTTTTTAAGATTTTATCTTGTCTCTGTCTTTGCAATTGTTGGCCTCACTTTACAGCTTTAAAAAAAAATTATGATGGAGGCTTTTAATTACCTGAATGATAGAGATAGTCAAGAACACAAAATGGATGCTAGAAAGTATGAAAATTGAACAGAACACTGAGCAAACCAAAGATTTATAATTTTCTAGCTTGCCATACACCAAAACTTTTAGAGAACACTTTTTTTACTTTTTAGATTAAGAGAATTTTAAATCCTTTTCTCAACAATTATCTTTGCTTATTTTGCATTTCTCTGGCAGTGGTATAATGCATGCCACTGATTTCAACTCTGTTATTGCTAAATTTTTAGGGAATTTTTGCCACAAAATGTATTTTTCTGGAGTTACTGAACTTTTACTGAAATTTACTCCTACTACAAATTTACCACTGAGGCAACTACCTCCTATTTCCTACGGTCCTTCTACTTTACCTCAGCTTTTTGTTACAAGCTATTTTTAATGGAGCACCCTAGTCAAAACAATTGTGCGTATTATAATATGAGCTAAATGAGTAAAGATATTTGCAATAATGACTACGTCTCTTGGTAATTCTCCATTGAATAAAGGTTCAGGAAAAATTTGTCCCAAAATACAAATCGTTATTTTTTATATATTTTTTTTTAAAGGAATGCTTATAGTTCTGTTTAGATTCATACTGTGGTGTTGGTTTTTTTTTAGCATCTTAAAGATGTGGCCTTGGTGTAGGAGAAGCCTAAACAGTAAATTAAATACAGAAATAGATTTTTTTTTACATTTATCATAATTTGACTATGTACTATGGAAAATTATAGAGAAGAATGAGTTAATAAAGCAAAACCATCCTGATTTAGTAAAATGTCATTGTTATAAATTGCTCATCTCTGTGTTAATCTTGCATTCTTATAAAAGTCTAGAAGATATGTATGATGTGATGCAGTAATGAAATACCTGGATGTAAAGGAAAAAATGGTGAGATTTAAAGAATAAAACTGAATTACATTCCATGCCTATAATGAAGAAGTTTAATGCTAATATTTTCTTTATAGAAACCAGAGATAATATATCACAGAGAAAAGACATACCTGCTGTATGACTTATTTGGATACATAATCCAAAACTATTTATTTGTGATTAATAAACATCTCTGACATAACAGGCTGTGTAGGAGGTTAAGGTAATGTTCACTGCTGGCTACTCACTTCTTCCAGGAGTAACTTTTTTTAAAACTGGATATGTTCATTATTTTTTTAGAACTCTGATTATAAGGAAAATATCTAAATATTTAATAAAAGAACAATGAAAAGCATCTAGCAATTTTCTTGTTGAACTGGCTTCAAAGCCTCATAGGTACATTTATGACATACAGCAAAGAAACCCGGTAAGTGACTCTTGTTGTCAGTACTGTGGTGTTGGAGCAAATGATATTTCACAAATGCATCCAATGGTATCCAAATGAGATACCACATTTCAGGTAATCCTGTTTCATCATGCAGAACAAAGACATCTGTGCAGCTGTATTTATTCAGTAAGAACAGTGTGGAGATCATATTTCTTTAACTGGCCAAACAAGCAGTCAATATTAAAGGAAGAATCTGTATGTTTTCTTCTCTAACCAGAATGAACAAATATCTTATGCATATAAAGAAATTTCTTAAAAAAAAATATTGCTTATGTTACAGTCAACCTTCATATATGAAATAACAGAATGCTGAACTGTATGCTGAATAACTGATTTTCCATTTCTGAAGTCCAAAGTTTAAATCCTAACTCATACCCTATTTTCATTTATCTTTGCCCTTTGCCCCAAAAGATCGATCTTTTTTCCTTATCTTTGTCCATCACCAAAACACAAAGTACCTTATTACTCTTGATCCTAACTGCATGTTTTCTGAAGACAAAAGCATTGAACAGGTGTAGGTGTAACCCATAGATTTCACAGTTTCAGAAACCTTATACAGAACTTTCTTTTCCATATTTGGGCACAGGCTCGTGATATAAATATGTCACTTTCAGAAGCAGCAATTTAACTGACAAATAGATGTGGATAAATAAATTGGGCAATCATCAGCTCAAGAAAGAGAGAAAATACTGCGCAATTTAACAACCAATTATGTAGCACAAACTGCAAACCACGTTTTACAACAAGCATGTTGATTATTTGCCACACATACTAGTTATTTAAAAATAACACTGCCTTCTCATTTCATTGAGTAACTTCTATAACTAGTGAATTTGGGCACATATAAATTTACAAATTATGTGTCCATGTTCATATATGTAAATAAAAATCATGAATAAAAAACCAAGAATAATTTATATGCAATTTAAGATACTAAGATTTCCATACTTTTATCTGTAAGACATTTTTGACGGCTGTTGAACTCATTAGATTACTGCAGGTTAATTTAATGAGATTCTTTATAGCAGTCATTTTCTTCATAAAATTCAGAAATCTTACTGCAGAAGAAGAGATTAACAACATTTAATGTAACAATTTCCCTACTTCATCTCTTCTTGGACAGTTTCTTCACACTTTACTATTTTCTGGAGCATTATTTTGTACCTGACATCTTCAAGTCAATCGAAGGATATTTTATATAATCTATTTAACTAAGCTTGACTTCCTGGCACATATATGGGTACTACCGCCTCTTACAACTTAGCCATACATCTGAGTTATATCTCCTAAAGACTGAAAAATCTCTTCCTTTCACTTAAAATTATTTTCCTCAGATATAAGACTCCACAATTTAATTATAAAAGCCTGCAAATATCAGGGGGAAAAAGAGAGATTGGATTGGAAATAGCAACAAGCTGCAATAACCCAACAGTTATCTATATATGTATATATATTTATATACATAATATATATATTTTTTTCAATATCATTAAATACAAGATACAGCAAAATAATTGAATAGTTACAAATTCCCACTTGTTCTTAGCCCCCAAATTACACCACTTAGGTTTGGAAAATGGTTGTTTGTTTCATAAATACAGTACTAAAACCATCTGTAACCTCTCTGGGTTTCAGAGTTTAAAAAAAAAAAAAGAAAAAAAAATCACAAACCAAAACCTGTGAATATTAATGGGTCATAATCTGGTCTGCAATTGGCAAAGTTATTTAAAATGCATTAAAAAGGAAAATTCTTTGGCCTTCTGACGTATCTACAGATGCAAATCTCCATAATGGGCTAGTAAAAACAAAACAAAAGCCAAGAGGCAGGACAGTAGATACAGAAAAAGAATATTCATATAGTAGTTTTGTGATAGCTGTACCTGTATTTCAGAAGACTTTACGCTAAAATCGGTAGGTGCTATGAGCAGTAAGCAAGAGGAAGAGTGAAGCAAAGTACAAGTTCAAATTAAAACAGACAGAGTACGTACAGCTAATGTACATTCATTTCATTCCATAACATTCCACGTAACTTTCTCATTTTCTCTTTTTAGGTTTCATATTTCCCTGGAAGCTTTTTTTTTTCTTTTGAAATATCTTATACATTTTGATCTTCACTGCAATATAGGCAATAGCTTGCATCCAATGCCAATAAACATGGAAGCTGCTTCCATGTATAAAAGCACAAAGACGGAACAGTTTATAAATGTGAAGAATGAGGAACTGCAGTCATAAAAAGCTTGACAATAGCTGACTCTGCAGGTCTGTCCCTAATATTATTGTAGATGTTTTCATTAATTTTTTAATGTAATCCAGGTTGAAATAATTACCAGATATAACCCTTCATTTTCCACACTTCTAGAGTTTTATAGTCTCAGAGGATTATCACAGAACTGTAAAACATTCTATACAGAATTCAGCACTGAACACAAGAAAAAAACCCAGCACCTGAAACACACTTTTTGCATTTAACTAGCTACACACAGAAGCCCCTATAGTTTTAGGGCATGAAATCACAGACACTGAGCAATAATTTCTTTCCTTCTGACAGGTAATTAAATTGACTGGTTTTGTACAACTTCCTTCTTGGGCCTCGAACATCCTACCCTGAAGTCAAAGTGTGGTAGACATTATCTGCATTTTAGATTTTTTCACTAATTCATTTGTCAGTAAGTCAAGCAGACCCCTTCTGCTTGTGTCTGTAGTTGTGCCAGCAGAAATTTATTTATCTGCTGTTTTGTCTTATGCAAAGATTATAATCTCTTCCCAAAATATCAGAATATTAAATTTCCAAAGTAGAGATGCTGCTCCGTATTTTTCACTCCGTGGCTAAAGGAACCCATGGAAATACATATGTACAAATTTTCTCTCCAAAATGCATTCCAAAGATAATCCAGGAAACTCTGCCTATTTTATTTTTTATTGAGCATCCTCAAGTATTTGTTTAAACTAAGTTACAGAAAGAGAGAGTTACAGAAAGAGTTACAGAAAGTTATATTTTAAAAAGTAGCATTCAAATGCAACCAGCCCTGTATGAGAGTTGGTAGTGGGGGAAGCATATGAGAACAGAGTTACAGTTAGGTGCTTCAGAAAAAACACACATATGGTATTAGAGATAACGTTACTGGTTTCATACAGACTGTTCTCAGCCTCAGAGTGTGCTGGAAGAGCTAACTAGGGCAGCATGCTATGCCTCCCTCATTTTATCCCACCATTCCCTCCCCGCATCCATTTTCCCCATTCTGTTAGGTAAGGCATACCCTCATGTGTATTTTCAGTAAGAACATTCACCATAATTTTCCAGACTGTCTAGCACACGACACATCTTACTGAATATAAGCATTGGACCACCTGGTAACAACAGCCTAGACAGGATCTAATGGTTCAGAACAACAGTTCCCATCTACAGTGAACGTTGGCAATTGCGCAATGAATGTTCTCGTGTCTGAGGTAGCTGAATAAAAATGTTTCTCTAAAGAAAAGCTCAATGAATAGGACTTTAGCACTGAAACAGTAATTGAACATGAGACAATTAGGTATGTTTTATTATTGAGAAACCAAGATTAAGCACTTTGTCTACTGTCACCCAAGAAAGGTAAGAGCCAGGTCAGAACTCAGCTTCCACTGGCTTAACTCTAAGACCACCTTCCATGCGCTGACCAGGTCTTTAGAATAAGAGCAGATACTGACCTTGCATTACCAGATGTACTGTCAGCCATAAAATTATTATTCAATCTCTTAAAAAGCTAGCAGATAGGAATGAAGAGACTGATGTAAGTTATTATACAGCACTGCATGGCAATGAAGTACTGGAGTTTCATTCTTAGGGGTCTATTTGCCTCCTGTTGCAGAAGGATTTTATGTGGCCACCTTCCATTAACTCTGAGGGCAGTTATGCACCCAAGTTTCCAGTGCACGCACTAAATAACTGTAACTACATTCACTTAAATTGCAGATACCATCACTTGGCTTATGCAGGCCTAGGCTTACATCAAGTTACCACTTCTGGTATTTGATAGGAAATTAACATCATCACAGAAGGGAAGAAAAGAAAGAAAATTAAAAGCAGGGAAAACAGTTACAGCAGGTTAAAAAAATTAAGTATTTAATAATCAGATGTAAAATGCTGAACATTCTTCAGACCCAAAGAACTGTTGAGGCTTGTAGGATTAACACAATTACTTGTCTAGCTGAAATGGAATGCATATCGTCTATAACTGCAATGCCGCTCTTAGCTATCCATTATAACTGTACACTCCTTTGACCAGAAACGGATTTTGAACTAGCATGCTGTCATTATTTTGCCTACGGGAAGCTCTTACAGAACTGCCAGGCATAATTGTCCAGTGGAATAACGTTTTGAACTTTGAGGCGAGGACTTTAAAGAGTTAAAAGTAAAGAAAAAGATGGAAAGTTATAAGGATAAAATTGCATTTACATGCTTTAAATTCTATACATAAGGTAAATTGCATTTAATATGATTGTGGTCAGTTAGTGGCAAGTTCATGGCTGGCAACACACATTTCAGATGAAGCAGTAATACTTCTTCTCAAAACCATAATACTTAAAAAGGGGAAGAAGCTGAGAAGCATTTTAGACCAATCACTCTAGTTCACAGAAAAAAACCCAAGAACATTCAATCATGAAACCTTAGTAACTTGCAAATCAACAATAAGTAAAAAGAAGCCTCCACCCAGGGTGTGTAGGCTAATTCATACTGAAAACCCAGAAGTGGCAACTGTGGAACTTGCAGATCTACCTTCAAAACTGGCAGACATCTCACTGGAGTTATTGTGACATATATTGCAATCACCATGCTTTTTATAGGCACAATTAAGTGATGCCTACAGAAGACAGTTATCTACATTATTGTAGCTGAATAGATAAACCTTTTTATTTGCATCTGCAACATTAGCTAAACTAAACCAGATTATATACAAAATGAAACCCCACAAAACCAACACAAAACTGTTTCACTCTTACATGGATAAAGTTCATACTATCATCTCCCTTTTTCTTACTTCCCAATTACTTCCAAGCTAGAGTCAGTAAATAAAACTTTGTTGACCAGAAGATAAAGTACTTGATTCATGCAGGTCAAGTCAGCAACTTAGTAGCTGAGAACAAAGGAAGACAGCTGTCAGCAGTTTTGTCAGTGCCTTGCATTAAAATGACAGCAGGCAAATTTCCTCAGCAAGGCTCAGCCTGCAGAGATTGGCATCATTCTACAAGAGTGTCATAGGATGTAAAGAACAAGCACCTCAGCACTCCACTGACTACGGTTTTCCATATTAGCAGCAGGTCTTGAATGGCTGGGATGCCAATGGAGAAAACTGCCATCACTGAAGCATTCAAGATTAGGATGACCTGTATTCACAGACAGTTGCAACAGTTCAGTCTGTTTCATGCATTTACAGATAACAAAAGCAGCAACCGTATAGTTAGATCAGATGGTTTGGCTGAAGTTGGTGGCATATGGCTTAAAGCTCCATGTAATAATTCCTGATAGTGATCATCACAATTTTCATCTCCTAAGCCTAAAAGAAAGTCCTCATGCAAGTGCCCTCAGGACTATCAGGAAAATAAAATGTGGGGTTTGTGTGAGGTACCCAACAATGTATATAAACAAAATCTCAGAAAAAAAATCCACATGCTCTGGTTTTTGGGGTTTTGTTTGTTTGTTTTCTTTTTTAATTAACAATTTCCTAATATTTTCTTGTTCATAAATAAAATCAGAGCTTTGCAAATAGAGACTATTCTACCATTTTGGGTTCTTGACAATTTTGTGGTTTGTATGTTTTCCTTTAGTAATGCCTGAAACAGGGAGCAAAAGCGGAAATTCTGGTAATTCCAGTTCAATTTTAATATTTATCTTTCTATATAGCGTTTTCTTAAGTTTTATTTATTTAGAACTTTTTCTTTATTTTTTCACGTTTGCTTGATATCCTAGAAGCCAATAGGAGTTAAATAATCAAGTCCCAGAAATAATGCAGCTAATTTGCACTATTTTTAAATGGTTAAATTTTTTGTCAAATTGTGTTCTTAACTTATGGATGCAGTCTTTGCCAAATATGCTGAAGTCCCCTTCATCCATAGAGCTAATTCTTGCTATCTTGCATGCGTTCTTTAATTTGTAATTCAGACCCAGTGACATTAACCACTTTCTTTATGTAAGGACAGCTGGAAAATTTTGAGAAAATTATTTAAAGAGAAATTCAGGAAAGGAAGTTGTTAAAGCCAGATCTGAGGTCACCAGTATAATCATTGAAATACAGCAAAGAAACTAAAAATTAACTTTCTTTCAATAATAGTTTAATATCCAGAAGAGCCAGAGGACTTCACATAATTTGCAAACCCACATTTGTAACATGTCAAACAGTTTTTAAGCCTACTGGTCTGGACTGCAACTGGAAGCTTTCTGAATTAATCTCCAACATTAACTAGCAAAACAATACATCAGCAATACTGATTATACCTGTTCTGATTCATAATGTAATATTATCAAAGGCTTGGTCTCTATAAAACAGCGGTTATCTTTACAAGTAACTGTACTTTTCTTTTGCATGCTATTTCCTTATATCCTACCTCAGAGGTAAGTACAGTAACAGACATAGCAAAAAGCTACCCATTAAAAGAAGTAAAATAAGATTCAAGACTTCGGACTCCCAGATAACATCTGTGGTGTCCTAGGACAGATTTAGAGTGTGCTGTGTGAAAGGGTCTAGTTGAAACAGCAGGTAAGAGGAAAGGGTGGGGAAGGAAAATTGCCTGTCTTTGGAGCCTCAGTTCTTCCAAGGCAGGAAAACTTATGCCACCATTTCCTCAGCATCCTTATACACATCATCACTTTACAGAAATTACATACCGTAGGCAAAATCTGACCGACTTACTTGGTTTATGGAAATAGATACCTGTCGTTAGGGTTAACTCCTGCATTATTGCGCGTTTCAAAATCCATGAGGACTCTCTTTAGAGTAGGATTACATTCACCACCTAAGCCAGACCTGAGGACTAGGCATCACCTTTGCCTAATTAACAATGATTAACTTATGCTATCTGTTCAGATACCGGTTAAAGTACCTTTACACACTCTCACTAGTTGCAAGACACAGCATGGCTCTCACTTGACACTTTGGTTTCAGCCTTATTAGACAAGCTTATATCCATGGTTGCCAGCTGTTAATATGGTATGATCCAAAAGCATGCATGTACCCTTGCTTTGTGCTTTGGTTACTATCTGCATAGCTATGGCTAGTGCCTGCTTGGTCCAAACATTCATCACTTCCAAGATTCTTCCCACCTACCAACATACTGCACCTTGAATACCCTGTTCAGTTTTGGGCCCCTACTACAAGAAAGACATTGAGGTGCTGGAGCGTGTCCAGAGAAGAGCAATGAAGCTGGTGAAGGATCTAGAGCACAACTCTCACAAGGAGCAGCTGAGGGAACTGGGATTGTTTAGTCTGGAGAAAAGAAGGCTCAGGGGAGACCTTACCACTCTCTACAACTACCTGAAAGGAGGTTGTAGAGAGGTGGGTGTTGGTCTCTTCTCCCAAGTAACAAGTGATAGGACAAAAGGAAATGGCCTCAAGTTGCGCCAGGGGAGGTTTAGACTGGGTATTAGGAAAAATTTCTTCACCAAATGAGTTGTAAAGCACTGGAACAGGCTGCTTAGGGAAGAGGTTGAGTCACCATCCCTGGAGGTATTTAAAAGACACGTAGATACGATGTAGATACGATGCTTAGGGACATGGTTTAGTGGTGGACTTGGCAGTGCTAGGTTAACAGTTGGACTTGATGATCTTAAAGGTCTTTTCCAACCTAAACAATTCTATGATTCTCTACACTGGCCTAGCCAGCCATGCCTCAAAGCATACCACGTATGTTTCTCACAACCATTTTGAAAACTGAAATATGAAACAGTACCAAAAGCAGGTTTTACTGGAAAAATCAAGAATTCCATAGGAATCCAACAGGTTGAGGGTCAACGCTCAAGACTGCTTTAAGGTCCACTCCTTTTTGCAATAACTAGAATTTATATATGCTTGCTGTGGCCCATGTAAGTCCTGGAATTACTTGATCTTTATTTCCAGCCCTTTTCCATCATGCCTCTCTCTGATGTTTGAAAAACTGACTAAAGAGGGGGGATCTATTTTACATATGAGGAGTGCAATGCAGGTTGCACCAGTATTACAGTCAGAAAAGCCATGTGAGTAGTCATTAAGTTTGGGAAGAATGACAAATGTTAATCTAGTTACAGATTAATACCTGCATACTCTCAGCAGCCCTATTAAAGCTGGCCTAGAGATGTCTCAAAGAACAGAATATTCTGGTCTTTATATGAAGACACAGGGATATTTCCACCTATACTACGCAGCAGACTTTTACCACCTCTGTTTCACTCGATCCATAAAGCACTGAGGGGTTCTGGAATTTGTCAAAGACTTCAGGCACAAGATGCATCTTTTAAGACTGGAAACCATAAAGGCCATGCTTCCTCTTTTTTTTGGTAGAAAAACTGTACTGTTTCATCCACACTACAATTAGGATTGTCTAGTATAAGACCAATTCAGGGTGGTTCTACATATTTCATATGCATTAACACAGTAAAACTGAACATTGATACAACACATTTAACATACCAGAGGCAGGAATGTCAAGGTATTGTAGTATACATTTTTACCTCTGATTAATTCTCACAGCAGTTATTCAGAAATACTAATAGCTTTCCCACCTGCACAGCGCACTTCAAAGTTACAGAAAACTGCAAATAACTTTTAAACATTTACATTGTAGCTTATGTGGGGCAGAAATTAACTAACAGTGATTTGTGAACCCTGGTTAAAGGTTGGGTTTTTTTTTTAGTTTTTATCCTTTTTTTTTAAGTTAAGAACAAAGTTCACGTGTGTCCTGGAAATTAGAGAGAGAAGTAACTTTAAGCAGGAAACTAGTTCAAAAGGATGTACACAGCTATATGACTGATCATTCTCTCTCTTTTTTTTTTTTTTCAGTTTCCACCAGCTAAATTTACTACCCCAATACTTAAAGACAGCAAAACATGTATAATTGTTGTTTATTGGAGTTGCTGCTGTAGAATAATACTTATATATTATTTCTGGATAAATCACCATGTATGCAGAACTAGTGTAGGAATTCTTCTTCATCTTTACTTCATCTTCCAACCAGAGGTAAGAATAAACAGTGGGTTTCAATGTTATAACTTTTGATCTGCTTTCTAAATTTAAAACTCTGTGGACTTGTTTTCCCATTTAGAAAGTATCTGTATAAAAAACATTCACCACCTAATACTCACATTTGAAGGAGATTTGGATGAAAGTCTTGTATCAAGTGCTATGCATCAGTTTATGGGAAAAAGGATATAGTTGAAAAGAACGAACTACGAGAGTACTGAGGGAAGAACAAGATTTGATTAAGAGTATCTATTTCAGAATAAACAATACGCATAAAAGGAATATAATAGTACAAAGTGCCTACCATATAGATTATTACAATCTCATCCTTCAGATTAGGGATATACTTTGTTCTAGATAATTACAACAGTTTATTAAAGTGTTTAATAATATAAACTTTTCACTCCTCTTAAGAGCAGCCCAAAATGCTAACTTTGAGAGCAAGCAATTAAACTGTACAAATCAAAAAGGTCATTGTCCTTCCTTTTTACTTTTCGTACTTTCCATAATGTATTTGGAATGGAACATATTTGCTGTGATTTAAGATGGAGATCTTCCCGTACCTCTAACCTTCTCCTTCTCTCTCAAATCAGGTCACCAATTATCCTGTAATGTCCAAAAGAATTCCCGAGATACATTTGCTCTCATTTAAGAGAGGCATATTTGTATCCTATGCAAAATATTCAAAGAAGCCATTTCTGCTTTTATTCAAACGAACATTAAAAACTATTTGTTTTAACCCTGACCTTACCATTAAATGTTATGATCCCAAGTCTTAGCCTCTAGGCAATTAAAAAAAAAAAAATCGTTCGAGTACATCCAGCCAACAATTTCCATGTTAAAAAAAAAGTCTAAGTTGGAGCCATGTGGTCTCAATCAGGCAGTAAAAAACTCTCTGTATTTTCTTAAATGCACAACTGCCGTATGCCCATAACCCCTCTTTTAAATCATCTTAACCTGATCTGAATCACTCTCACCACAAATGATTCGGTGGCTCTGGAATGTGCTGGGGTAGACAGAGTTACTCTGCAATGAACATTGGGACATTTCCCACTTCCCTAGTGTTAAGAGAATAGTCTGCAGCAAAAAAAAATGTTCTTTAAAAGGTTAAAGCCAAGACAAAAAGTGACATCACAGTTCAATCATTCAAGGAAAAAAGGAAAAAAAATGCAACTACTGCCTAATAAATCAGTGCTGTGTGCCACAAACCACAGTGAGCCAACACAGCCAAAGAACAGCTTTTCCTGCTGAAGCAGAGATACCACAAGCAGCTGGCAGATGCATGTGTAATTGTATTCACAGAGAGCCACTGAATCCATTAAGCTAGCCAGACTTGGAAAAGTTGATCAATTAAGAAAGCAGAATAACCATGATTTCAGTAACAACCTGTGCATCCCCTTACACTGCACCACAGTATTTTTTACTATGGGCTACCACAATTTTTTGCACAGATGAGTATGTATATGGTACTTTGCTAAAAGCTTATAGGCAGATCACTTAGGATCAAAAAAACCCTTTTGGGTACCTGCATTATCTCAATGTATGCTACTAGCTTTCTCCACTGCTCCACTTGAGCAAGTAGGAATGACAGGCACAAACCACCTTAGCTTTCTCAGCACGTCTCAGGAGGAGTTCCAAAATATTACTTACATCTAAAGTTATAATAGAGGAAGGGGAATGTAATTCCTTGGGGGCTCCTAAAAGTCAAGTTTAAGCAGCAAATGAGCAAGCTTTGCTTAACTAACTGTAAGATTCTTAAATGCCACTTCCTCTTTAAAAGTCTGTCTGCAGCCTGAAAGATTTCTTTCAGTCTTAATCACCTCAAAAAACAATTTAAACATGTGGCCAAAGTGATGCACATTTAAAACAGGAACAGGCCAGAGCCAAGACGTTTGGATCCAGTTATTAACCTTCTCATACTTCATGGATGTTGGAATCCAGGGGCTTTGGTACAGGCCCATCTCTGAACTCAACACTCATTGCCAAACCTCACAGTCAGTAGAAAATATTCTTTAACATATCAAAGCAGGAAGAACAGCATAAAGATGTCACATTTTTCCACCACATCAATGAGAAAAAATGTCATTATAGCACCCATGTAAATTGTGAAACTGAAAGCAGCTGCTGAGGCAACCTGACATGCTGCCATCAGCAGGGGGGAGCCCAACTCAGGAAAACACTATTCCATTTTTAGCTCTGAAAAAGAATCTTTGCTAGTTCTAATGTGCTATTCCAGCTCAGTGAATAACTTGCCATAAATAGAGCTAGTAACTGCTATAGAAAGAAGTGCCTTAGTACATGGCAAACAAAATGTGTACTAAACATCCCCAACATTGTAACATATTGCACACTATCCTGCTAGCAGAGCACTGTTTTGCAGTCTTTCCATAGCAACAGAATTTAGTGGATTGTTTTTACCAGTTACCACACCAAGCACAGTATTCTTCCAAATGAAGGGTGAAAGTCAGAATGGGAGAGCTTTGGTTACGAGCTTCTGAAGTAGAAAAAACAAACTTAGAGACCTCTAACAAACAGTTAATTGCCTGTGACTGCTATACTTTGCACAATCACCCATTTGCTCATTCAGTATATTTTTCATGTGACTAGATTCACCTTCACAAATCCCTGATAACCAGCAGTTGATAAGGGGGTAGGGGGAAAGGACCACTCACCTTGTCAACACAAAATGTTGACATAACTACTTGAAGTAGCTGATGGAGCCAGAGTAAAGGGAAGGGAAAGGAAAGTTTTCCTCTTTTCAGGTCTATTGTCCCAGTAATGTTTTTTTTGTTGTTTGTTGTTTTTTTTTTAAAGTACGTAAGTACATTCAATCATCTGGTCTTTCCCCCTTCGTCAAATGCATTACAATGTTGAACTTTTGGATTTCAAGGGTTTCTTATTTACCACTTTATTAAGATAACCCACGTAGCAAGACATAATAGCATGCTGATAGCGGGGCTTATCAGTAACTTTAAAACAAATGGGTCCCCACAGTGAATTTCCTTTGACAGCTAGATGGCATTTCTGAAAGCAAGGCATTTGGATTAACCTGCTGCTGTGCTGATCATTATAAAACTTTTCCTAAAGACAAGACAGGGAGATGCAAAAAAAAAAAAAAAAAAAGGTCCTTGTAACAAAGCAATCTATTGTGCTAGTAAACTTAAAAGGCAGCAGTGTTAATGCTTTTATAAAGCAAGAACAGCTAAATAATTTTGCTTATTGGAAGAAAACCAAGTTTCTTTTTGCAATTCCTGTCCTCTCTCAGAGTCATTTATCCAAGCATACACTCTTTTCCACTGTACATTAGCTTTCACTTGCATGCCCTAGAACAGTAGACCCCCAAAGCTTTTTGTTTTTAAAAACAGATTCACTTGGCTCCTAATGCCAGTGAGGGGAGGAGGGTGTGTGTGTGCTCTGAATGAATGCCAATCATTTAAAACAAGTTTATTTTGGGTTCCTATAACCTAAACAGTCTTAGGAAGCATCTCACTCCTTTTTACTCCCCCATCCTCCTGAACTTAGTTCTATTCATATCTGTGATTGAAGACCTTTACTTCCCAGGTTCAGCTCTTGCACTTTAAATAAATGGATTACTCTGCTAGTTAAAGTTACTCTATATGACACACAGTTCAAAACAAAACAGATTTGCAGAAAACCCGACAATGAAGCCATTTGGAAAGCTACGAATTTTGCTAAAATATATAGCGCTTTTTGGAAAGGGAGAAAATGAGGAACATTTTACTGCTAGGCACCGTTCTGAGATCACTATAACTGAGCACACACTGTATGATTCACTCACATACATTTTTCCCCTCCTCTATTGTAGTAAAACAGCTAAAGCACCTTACTGTTTCTTATATCTTTATACACATTTAATGCTGGCACTTACCGTTGCAGAACAGATGGACCCCCACCCCCCTACAAAGAAGCAGATAGCTGATGGTCTCTCGATCCTTTATCTCTTGACTATCCCCAGCTCTCAGCTGTGCTGCTCTAAATTCAGCCTAGTTCGCAGAAAAGCACAGAAAAAATTAATAGCCAGCCGAGTTGCCAAATTCCAACCACTCACGATCGGCAATGAAGACGTTCTCCCTAGTTCTGACTGATTCCAAAGAACAAAGCCTGCTGGCAATGAGGAAGCGGAGTTTAAGTCCTCTGGCTTCAGTCCAACTGTTGCTCTTGCTTTTGCTTCAGAGTACGTGAGAGTGTTTGTATGAGCTTGTAAAGCATGTAAAAGATGGGGGCTGGGGATAAAAGAGGGTGTGTGTAAGGGGAGGAATGCTAGTCATATCCAAAAATAACATGAAGGAAGTAATGTAGTGATCCGTCTCCCCTCATTCTCTCCGCTTATCGCATGTACTGAGAGTGTCTCTACCCTAAGATTCTGATCTCAAGAGTAGGCAGAGAAAAAATTCCATTGTGACTTGCAGCTCATTTGGTTGCACTATTAAACTGTAACCGAGGAGCTCTACACTTACAAGGACATGTCATGAAACGCATGATTTAGTAGCAATCTACTTGATAATACTGAAGCCAGAGTGCATTTCACATTGTGTGCATTTGTTTGCAAATGGAGAGAAAAAACAGAAACTACTACTGAAGTTTACTACGTGTCAGAAAAAATAGCATCACATTTGCCTTTCCAGAAGTTCCTAAATTCCAATCCTAGGTATTTCTAGATACTGCTTAATGTTGATTTTTAAAATAGCAGATGTTGCAAGTTTACAATATAATGCAGAAATAGGGATATAAAAATCTCTATATAGTTCAATTTTGCCCTACTTTCTCAGAAATTTTCATCAACAAATTCCACATTCAGAAGAGTACTCTCTGTCAAAAAGAAAATCAACACCCACAACAGAACACAAACAAGAAAACCCCACAGAACAAAAAAAATTTAAGGCTTTCTACCAGAAAGCTATAATGTAACTATTGTCACTTTTTTTGTAAAAAGCTTTAGAGTATTGGTTCCAATAATTGTGGGCTTTTTAAAATCTTAAAAATGGTCATTAATAAGTGAACAACAAATTTAAGGAAAAATAATAAATCATTAGCGATAGCCTCAATATTTTTTTTTTTTTTTACTTGCATTTAATCTGGACTCTGTCAAATGAATTTAAGGCCACTAAAACTATATATACACCCAGAAGCAGACTCTGTGATTAGTTAAAATTTCTGGAGAATCTTTATTGTAGCCAGTAGGGCTTCAATCACAAGCAAGTGCCCTCAAAATATTACAAGCTAACACAAGAGAATTTATACTTTCATCATACTATTCTCTGCGAAGAGTAGTACTTCACAGAGAGCAGTATCAGTTTTTAAAAGGTTTAATTGAAACATGACAATATAAAGAAAGGTCAAAGCAATTTTGGATTTCGTTTCATCTCACGCAGAATAGTTTAGCCCAAGATTTTGAGGTATTTGATCTGGTACTGGGTATTTTAGAAAAGCAAAAGTGGTCAATTTCCACAGTGAATGGTTCTGAAATACCAATTCTCACAACAGAAATAAAAGTGGGAAAGGAGGGAGAAAAGAGTTAGAAATTAGACTCCAGTGTGCCAGTTTCAACAATGATAGCATAAACCAGCCACGTGTTTACACAAGACTTTGTTCCTCAGTGTGGGAGACAGTGTAGATCAGACCCAGTGATTTCCATATCCAGGGTCACTACTTTTTCTGGACCTACCTTTTTTTTTATTCTTTAGTAAGACTAATGGCACTTTGGATAGGAGCTTAGATTTTATAGAACTGATATAATACACTTCCCTACATTTCCATTACATTAAAGAAATTACAGTGCTTTTCCAAAGCTAGTAGCAAAAGGAATAGTTATGATAAATTTTAAAACTACAAATACACTCTATGTTGAAGGTAAATCTCAGAAGCCTATAGAAACCATCTGGAATGAAAGGAAGTTATGATGATTTAAGTTTGCCTTCCTGCATATTCACTAGAGACTGAATTTCAATATATTGTAAGGCCATAAAAGTTACAGTAAATCCAAGTTCTGTATCAGGAAGTTCACTGAGCCCTACTGTGATGTACTTTTCTGCTGGTACTTTACTCCTTGGTAGCATTACAGAGCTTGGCTTCCTTTGCTGTCTTGAGGTTTGCCAGCCCAAATTTAACCTGACAAATTTCACATGCAAGAAAAGATCAAGAACAGAGAAGATTACCTGAGGGCTTTTAGTCCACACCTTATCCCATCTTGAACATCAGCTGCACTGAATTTGCTGAATTGGCTAATTACAGTTCTAACTTGAAAAACATACACTTCAAGTGGACAACAATAAGCCCACATGTAGTTTCATTTGCAATTGAGTCTCCAGACGAAAGAGGCTAATCCAAAACCCAGTCTTAGTCCAGACATTTTAATTTCTTTTGCTATTATGGAAATGCACAGGCCTGAAAGAATATGAATTCAGCAAAAGTATAAAATTACAACCTAACCACAAAAAAAGCAAGCAAACAAAAAAGTAATGGGGAGCTGTCACCTGCTTTCATCTGTCTCAGCACTGCTGTCATAACCAGACCCAAACCCATGAAACTGCTTTCAGGAGAATTTGAAACCCAGACAAACAAACACTCAAAAAAGATATGATAAAGTAAGGTTGAGTAGTTCAACAGCTGATATTCCACAACATTTATCCATCAAATGAATCGTTACCAGCATAGGTATTACATTCTTCTTATTCTCTGATGTCTACATAGATAACAAAGACATGCGGCACAAAAAAATACCTGGAATTATTTGTTATTGTATAATTAGTGAACTAAAAGATTCATTTTTTTTCATGGGTCTCAGTTGCATAAATGATTACTACATTAATATTGTTGTTATTCAACTCCAATATAATGCAGCTCTATCACATTTAGGAAACTTATGACAACTGTACATTTGCTAATTTGCAGTTGATCTGCAACAAGTAACATGTCTTATTTTCTGCCTACAAACAATTCAGCTGCAAGTTTAAAATTCTGATGAATCAGAATTCAGTTTGTTTTCCAACTGTTCTCATTTCTAGTTAAGTAAGGAAGGAAAAGAGAAGATATATATTATAGTTTCTTTCACTGAAAGTTCATTCTCATTACACACAGATATGAGATGCTTTGTGGGAGTAATGCTTTGACTGGTAAGATATAGCCATCATAAATTGGTTGCTGCTCAGACCAGATGGCTACAATAATTCTTAAGCATTAAATAAATGCATCAGAAATTATAATCAGCAAAAAAAAATTGTATTGGGTTTGCATGGCAAGGTTTTGGTAGTGGGGGGGCTACAGGGGTGGCTTCTGTGAGAAGCTCCTAGAAGCTTCCCCTATGTCCAATAGGGGGCTGGCTGGCTCCAAGACGGACCCGCCGCTGGCCAAGGCCAAGCCAATCAGTGACAGTGGTAGCGCCTCTGTGATATATTTAAGAAGGGGGAAAAAAGCCACCCAACTGTGCAACAGCAGCCAGAGAAGAAAGGAGTGAGAATATGTGAGAGAAACAGCTCTGCAGACACCAAGGTCAGTGAAGAAGGAAGGGGAGGAGGTACTCCAGGCGTCGGAGCAGAGATTCCCCTGCAGCCCCTGGTGAAGACCATGGTGAGGCAGGCTGTCCTACAGCCTATGGAGGTTAGCGGTGGAGCAGATATCCACCTGCAGCCTGTGGAGGACCCCATGCCAGAGCAGGTGGATGCCTGAAGGAGGCTGTGACCCTGTGAGAAGCTCACACTGGAGCAGGCTCCTGCCAGGACCTGTGGCCCCAAGGAGAGAGAGGATCCCACGCTGGAGCAGGTTTGCTGGCAGGACTTGTGACCCTGTGGGGGACCCACGCTGGTGCAGTCTGTTCCTGAAGGACTGCACCCTGTGGAAAGGACCCATGCTGGAGCAGTTCATGAAGAACTATATAGCCTGTGGGAAGGATGCATGTTGGAGAAGTTCGTGGAGAACTGTCTCTCGTGGGAGGCACCCCACGCTGGAGCAGGGGAGAAGTGTGAGGAGGAAGGAGCGGCAGAAACATGTGATGAACCGACCACAATCCCCATTCCCCATCCTCCTGTGCTGCTCAGGGGGGTGGAGGTAGAGCAAATTGGGAGTGATGTTGAGCCCAGGAAGAAGGGAGGGGTGGGGGGAAGATGTTTTTAAGATTTGGTTTTATTTCTCATTACCCTACTCTGATTTTGATTGTTAATAAATTAAACTAATTTCCCCAAGTCGAGTCTGTTTTGTCCGTGATGGTAACTGGTGAGTGATCTCTCCTTGTCCTTATCTCGACCCATGAGCCTTTCATTGTATTTTCTCTCCCCTGCCCAGCTGAGGAAGGGGAGTGATAGAGCGGCTTTGGTGGGCACCTGGCATCTAGCCAGGGTCAACCCACCATAATAATACAGATTTAAAAGATTCCTTAAGGGTGACTGAAAAGTTCTAAATAATGTCAGAGTTGACTGCTAGTAGTAGCTTCTAAAAAGCAAGATTTTCTCGTAGTATTATACGGTAAGGCCTGTTCAGAGAGGTTATGGCAAGCCCTCCTGGACTGTTTGCATGAAGAAGCCATTATATTTCATTTTTTTTCTCCCCAGAATAATAGTATAATATAATAATAGTCATGTATTAAGAGGAAAAAATACATTTTACTCGCTTCTTCTGAGCACTTACTAGACAGAAGCTCTCGTAAATTGGGCCATTTAACAACTTCAGTGTCTTGTACTGTGTATGCACAAATGTGTTCTCAATATAGCCTGTGTAAATTGGGCATTCAGCAGTAAAGGTCATACAGTTTTTGGATGTAGGCAGCACTTGCAAAACAAGGGCTATAATATAATAAAAGAAACAAGACTGGTGAAAAATGCAAAAAGGTAGAACACTGAGGTCAGACAGTCTATATTTTCCTAGTTCAAACATTTTCCTTTTAGTATCTACATACCTTAGTTGTTCAAATGATGACCCATGCTGAATTTATCTTTGATTAGGAAAACATTTAAAAGTCTCCTTTTTTCTATCCATACAGCCTCTCCATGGTTTCTGTGACTACTGACCCAAAGCATGCTCTTTCCTGATCTCCTTTGCCCTCTCTACTGCTCATAGAGACTTGTGTTCTTTTAAAATCTGGAAGTGTTTCTGTGGCATAGGTTTAGAGAGGAGCTTTTTCTCTGTAAAGGTAATGTGTGACATGCTTGCATGTTCTGAAATTATTTGATGTCAAAACTTCAACCTCAAAAAGACCTAAATAGCATTTAGACATTTTTGAAAGTGAGACTTACTGTATAGTTCCAAAGTCTTCTCTGTCTTAGAGGAATAACGTAAGTTAGTATTTATTTAAGAGAAATAGATCTTCCCCCCCTCCCCCCAAAAGATGAATAAACTTTTACAGAAAATATGATCTAAATCAGAGGAAATTAAAATTTTCATAACTCTTTCCTCGCATGAAAACTTTCTTATTTGAAAGAAAAAAGAATATACATAATTCTGTCTTTGGGGTCTCTAGTGTTTCTATTTACAAACATTGTTAATTCACTTATACATAAGCAGTAGAGATGCAGAAGAACAAGGTATTAGAAACAGCCATATAGGCTGTATGTATAAAGGCATGAGTTCAGGTATCTCAGAATAAGTTAAATAATGAGATCTCTTTCACCCAACCCAAGGTCAGAATTAATGACAACTAAACTGAAGTTTCAAAGAAATCACAAGCTTTGCAAACAAAATATCTATTAAAATGAACAGTACCTACAAGCTACAGCCTCAAGCACAATGCTCTCAAGATTAGTATCTGTATCATACTGACAGTATGTGTTCAGACAAGTATGGTCTTCCAAATGTTTTATAGCTGCATCATAACATAAACTGATAGAAAAACATATTTGTTACAATTACACAAATAAAAATCCTCCTCATCTGCACTTAAGCCTGAAAGTCAGTCAAACCACATGAATGATATTCCAGAGCACTAAAAGAATGTAGGAATCTTATAAAGTATGCATCTCTCATTTAGATGCCAACAGGAATTCCCCAAAGACCAAAATGCCCAAGAACCATTTTAATAACTATTACTTTCCAAATTAGTTGTGATCATCTGATTTCAATGAAAATTTGTTTACTTTTAGGGGGGATACATGCAGGCATCCCAAGCCCAAACAAGTCAAATGGTTGAAGTATTTGTTCACAGAGTTATAGATTCATCTACTTCTTTTGTTTGTTTATTGAATCCATTGTAATCTCAGGATAAGTATATAATAATCAGCCCTGAAAT
Source organism: Gavia stellata (assembly GCF_030936135.1). NCBI lineage: Eukaryota > Metazoa > Chordata > Aves > Gaviiformes > Gaviidae > Gavia > Gavia stellata. The sequence goes on from NC_082598.1 coordinate 43,152,214, forward strand.
AGGTTCCATTTAAATTGCTGAGCAATTATATGTAAAAGTACCTTAAGAGGATGCATGAACTAGGATAATGGTAGGGTGGAGATGAGGGGAACCAAACATTTCTAACACTCAACTCATCCACTTGTTTAATTCATGCATTGTCCATATGATTCATACACTGGGGATACTCTGCTTGAGGCTAGAGCTCATGGGAATTATTATTCTTAATTGCCAGTGAGTCCGAGAATCTCATGCCTTCTCTGATGCATCTATTTATCTGCAGTTTTAGTTCACCTTCATTTTCACGTTGAGAGAACATACAAAACAAGACTGTGAAAACAGGTAATGATTCTTCATTACATTCTGTCAGAAAGTAAAACCCCAAGTACTTCTTTCTGGATAGTGCACATATTCCAAGTCAGAATTGAATATTTTCACAAATAAATAAATTGCTTTGAAAGCTATTAAAGAAAATTACACTCCTTCTTTCATAAGAAATTATAAATCCAGTATAGCGTTAGAGACAGGTGTCATTTTTGGTTGTAAAAGATAACAAACTACACCTAAAAATTGTTGCAACTCTTGTAATATAATTTTCAGTGTGAATCCTCCCTAGTTCTGCCCCCATTCTCTCCTTTTTTTTTCCCTAATTTTATTTCATGCCATTATCTGCTAATATTTACTACAGAAAATGAATGCCAGAAACAAATATCGCTCAAACACAGCATAAAACTTCCAAGTTCACATTACTAAGGAAACTGGAACCACAGGTGTTTAGCAGCCTTTCTTTCCAAGCAAACAAGGCAAAATGTTGGGACATCTGACAAGACTTCAGTACAAATACAACTCCAGTGTTCTGGAAAAGCAGAGCACTTCTTATTAGTTCTTAAAACAGAGCTTCCAGCACTACCAGTACATCTTTCTCTATGCAAACTGATGTCTAGGATGTCAGCAGATGATGCTTCTACCACCTGACCACCAAATCCATTGTAGCTAAGAAACAAGATGTCAAAGAGCAATGATAGAAGCAGCTCATAACCAATTTTCTCTCAGTTTAAACTTAGAGACAGTGGTTTCCATAAAGTAACAAAATAATCACTAAATAAATCCTGTACAATATACTCTTTTTTTCTTATTTCATTTGCAATTCTAAGAATCTGTGAAGAACACAGTCTGTGAAGGAGAACTATTTATATTAGTTCTTAGCTTAGTTCATGTATTTTTTTAATATGAACAATGCCAAAGTCCTTATGTTATGATCTAATAACTATCAGGAGCTTAATAAAAAAATGTAGCAATACAACAAGAGGTTTGTGGGGCCCAAACCCTTCCACCCACCACATACCTCATATTCTGAAGGCGGGGTTTTTCTTTGTTGGTTTGTTCTTAAAACCACTGTGCTTTTTAAAAGAATAGTCATAGCCTTATCCCATTCCAGTTGAGCTTTTAAAGAATACATTTCTGCAGCCTCTATTATAGTGAAAGGAGTACTAAATGAAGCAATCCAGCTACTGCTGCATTTCCATTTAAATAAAAGTGTATTTTAATATTGAAACAACAAGTATTTTGCAAAAATTAGAATGAAATAAAGCATAGCTAAGCTGGGAAGGAAAGCCCCTAGTTTTTCTTATGTCCTAAAGGTTCAGTTCTTGAACTCTGATCAAGTTTTTAACTGACAGCAAGGCATCCCCTGAAAGTCATACAACAGTTATTAAAAAAAAAGTTACATTTTTTACAAGAAACCCATGCAAAACTATAACATCCTCCCCTTCTCACCATACAATAAATCCTTCTGTTTTCAGCAAAGAGCAGGTTGAGAACCAGCAACCACAAAGCTTTAAAATGGGAAGAACAACCTTCTTTCAATGAAACATATTGATTAGTTTAAGCCAAGTGAAAAATGCTGCTTTTTCAAGAAGTGTTTACTAAGCAGTAGAAGCATTCAGCAGAGTTGATGGTTAGCCAGCATTCATAAATTCTCATAAAGAAAGCAGCTAAATTGAAGAAACAAACCCTTGTATTGGGTTCTGATGTTAAATTAATCAGTACTTGAGATGTTCTTATAGCCATGATATTGAGTCTTTGTTTTCAAAAAACCCCCTATTATTCTTTGGTTTACTACTAACAGAAAATGTCAATTGTTTGCACAAATGCTTTATGTCAGACAAGGGTAGCATTTAAACAAGCCAAAAAATCCATGTCCATCTGTGATGACATAAACAATATGTATGGCCCCTTATTTAAAAAGATATCTTCTCTTTCTATCACTGTTGGCGTTTTCTTTTATAAGAGAGTTACAAAGGTGGCCACAATTTTTCCTTCTCAAACTTTTGTAATATTAAATTTTGAGAGATACTACATATTAGAAAGTTATATTTTTCTGGGATGTTAAAATATTTTCCTTATCAATGAAACAGAAAAAAAGAAATTACATTTGGATATCGAGAGTAAGGACTAGAAATAACTTAGAAAGTAACATTTGTCATAAAGGAAGTATTGTTATTAGCAGAAAATTCAATTAAAAGTACATTTAAATAATCTGTCAAAAGTATATCTAACTCTTGAAAATTTTCTTGTTATGAAATCTCATTCATTTACATAGTCTTTCACTTTGGAGTCAACACAGAAAATTTTTTTAAAATCAACTATGCAATGTCTCTATGAATCATTTCCAGAAAAAATATTTTGGCACAAACATTGAGGATTAGGTCGGGTGGGGGAAAACTTCCCAATAGATTACCTAGCAGAGACTGCTGACTGGACCATAAGGGGGTCCCAGTTCACGCATCACCTGGAACAGGCCTCCCTTGAACATCAATCAATGCTTTTTATATAGAATCAAGCTTGCTTGGGCTGTTTGGATAACTGTGGAGTGAAGGCTGAGTTTTACCAGGCTGCCTGCTTCACCTACTTCTGGTACAAATCCCCTTTCATGATTTGAAAAAATCTTAAAAATGCTATTCAGGCGGATTAACTGTGCAGCAGTAATTCTTCAAAAGTAACTTGAGGTAAACCACATATTTCTATTCCTGAGTACAGAGGAAAATCAGTTCAGGAAATGAGCTCACAGGTAGATTAAAACATAAAATTAAAAAAACCCAGAAAAAGTCATGCTTAACACACAATGCTATTCCCCTTCTAAAGCATTGCTGAAACCCTGAAGAAGGGGGGGGGATGTGTGTATGTGAATGCTGATATATGGATTTGATAGTGTTTCTAGCCAACAGTAACCAAAGCTGTACCCAAGATTTTTTTTTTTGCTGTCTTTAGTGGGATTTTAAAATCAAGGTTCTTCCTGTAGACCCTCAGATGTTTTATGTTACCAAGTACCCAGCAGGTTCTGCTTATCAAAACAGTATTTTTGAAATATTTAAAATATTCAGCCTTTTTGGAAAATCAGGCTATTTTTTAAATATCAGCCTGCTCATTGAAACACGTCACAAACAATTTAAGAAGCAATATACAGTAGTCTTGTGTTTGTTTGTTTGTTTTTTTAAATATATATTCCAATGTACAGGATATTTGTTGTTACCTCGTGCCACAACTTTTTTCCTTTAATTACTATCTCCCCAGCTTTGACTGGGAGCACTAGGGAACCTAACTGCTTCTTGCATATAACTTCCAAAACAGCTATGTTTTTTTATAGCAGATCATTTTTGCCACTTAAAAGTTATACCTGGTTTCTGATCCACTATCTCAAAGAATCACTGATTTGCAGGTTAAGACACATGTATCTGAACTGCCCCTTCTTCAAGTGTGTATTGCCTTTCCCAAGGAACATCAGCATACAGCTAGCAGTAATTGTAACCACATTTATGTTTATAAAGTATTACCTCTACCCCTGAGGTACTAATGGTTGGGGAATTTTTTTTTCTTCTTTTCAGACCTCCCACATATGAAGATTGTGCCCCTTTGCAAAGCTAAATTATCCGAAATTCTGGATATAGTTTTCCCTCAGGCTCACTTCGCTTGCCATGGCACAGAGCACTATTTTATAAATGTTCCTTAAACATTAACAGTTAGTTTGGGCCAATCCAAGGAGTGATTTCTTACCTCTATCCAATCAACCTAATACATACAACTTTTTAATTTTACAAGCAATGAAACTCAGGCTATTCTTCAGGGATGATTTCTTACAGATAGGCATGATTTATGTTTACTCCACCTCAATAAGTTACAAAGCTGTGTTACACAAATCACTTTCTCTTCCCTGTAAGAGCATCAGTGTCAACCCTCAAATCTGCATCTTGCAATCCCTTCTATGCCCCCTAGCTACCAAACATTATATGCCATGTTGACATTGATACTTCTACTCTGATATATATACAAGCTGACTCAACAGGCAGCTGGGCAAAAAAAATAATAACTTTGCGTAACAATTTGCACCAACAAAGAAGCCTTAAGCTCAGTATGTGTATTAAGTATGGTTTCTTATTTTAACAGAACCTTTGAGTATTTAGCTTTGAAATCTCTGCTTACAATAAATTCTGTTTGAAACTGGCCTTCAGTTCAACAATTATTATGCCAGAAAGAGGCAGAAATATTCAGCTGAAGGGCAAGCAGGATTGGAGTGTGGCCACACCAAGGAGATCACTTTCAAATACTGTAGAGCTACATCCAGAAGGCAAGCTTTCATGAACAGTTGGGATTCTCTAAGATCATGGCTTCTATAGAAACAGGCTGTCTAACCCTCTGCTGCTGACACACTTCCAGTGCTTTTCTCACAGTGAGCTAGCATACATGGGGGTGGTGTTTTCTACTAGTCCTTTGAAATCCCAATCTCTTTTAACTGAGGCTTTTCACTTGAGTTTTGTGTTTGTATTTGGTGGTGGCAAGATGAAAGAACAACAAACAAAATCAGTGAAACAGGAACAGTGCCACGTCTTTGTTACAGGTTTTACATTTTTAAGAGATAAGCTTTCCTAACTTCATTCCATGTAAAGTATCTTTATGAGAAAGCTGAATTTGTGAAGTTTTACACATAAGGAAGTTTCAGGATACCTGGAAAAGATCAGGTGAAACTGTAATGTACACATCTGGGCAATTAATATACACAGTACATCAGAGAAGGGTTTTGAACTGAAGCTTTTAAATGAGGACAGTCTTCGCCACAGAAGGCCATTTCTTATAGATCAGTCATAGACATAGCAAGGGCTAAGCAGGAGATTATTAGATAGGAGAAGCTGAGATGCCTTACCTCTAGTGTGCTATGCCTGAAGCAGGTATCTTACCCCCACCCCTCCCCCTGCACCCTCTTCCTAAGAGACGGTATGGCCCTTTAAAACAGAGCCCAGAGCCCTTCTTGCCTGCTCACATCCGCTACCCAGGGAGATGCTTCCTCACTTGGGTGGGCTTAAGTAAAGCGTAAGTAATGCTGTCTACCTAAAGATTGCTCCTCAGCCCTGGTAGATAGCCAGGGAGCGAGCTACAGCACTACTGGCAGCCAGGGCAGGAAGCCTGAGAACTATGCAGGAAGAAGGGAGGTACCGTCCTGGAGGCTGCAGTCTGCTCTTTAACTGTATATCCTACATACTTAGTATCCCCTCAGCTTGCATTTGGACATGAACTGCTATGAACACGTTGCCTTCCTTCAGTCCAATATTATTTAACAGGGTAGTTGCACCCTGTTCATGTGCAAAAATACCTCAGTATGGTATGAGCACCAGTAACCAGTTTACAAAAATAAAAGCAGAGAGACTGCATGTGTGTTTCATGGTAGAATTCTGCAATGCAAGCTCTGAGCTAATTGCATGGCAAACAGGATTTATGGTGAAAAATGGATACTCCATGCATATGCTATCCCAAATGTCTTAAGCAGATATCCTGCTGCTCTCCAGTGCAGTATCTGTGATCTTTGCATACCTTCAACAATAGCCTCACAAACTGGAGGGCAAACTGCCCAAGCAGATCTGGAAATACATTCTTAAAGTTTCACTCTTGCAGCATGGCCAGCTGCTCTATAGCAGCTGATGAACAAATGCAGAAAGCATCCACAAAGCATTCGAACACTCCTTGCTCCCTCACAGCTTCGCTGTGCACAAAAGGGTTAAGCTAGGTTAAGAGGACTAATGAGTAATGCAGCCGACAAGAAGTTCTCTTTCCCCTCTCACTCACTGAAAGCTGGCTTTTGTTTCTGCATTCAGTGAATGAACTCATGCAGCAATACCTGTTGGCAAATCGAGGCTTGTTGTATTGCTAAGGTACATACAATGCTGCCAAGCCCTTGATGTCTTCACAGATCTTTGCTACACAGATCGGTATGCCAGGGACTCAGCAGATCATTAAGCCCACACAGTGCCAGAAGTAACATCTCATTGCCACATGCCAGTCAGAGCTCTCGGGACACAGACAGAGCACCTGTGTTTGCCAAAGTTCGTTCACAGCCTCCCCTTTGGATACTGCTGAAAATGCCAACTCCCCATTTAAAATCGAAAACATTTTCTTTTAAGCATGTAGTAAATTGATGCAAAACTTATCATTCCTTTCCCTTCCCTTTGCCCCTGCCTACTCCTATAATAGATTCTATTAATATTGATTTCTTACTACTTATTGCAGTGATCCATGCATGTGAGGAATAGAAATAAATTTACACTTACTTGCTTATTGTATATTTATACAATTCCAAACACTGGGGCCCTTGAGTTGGTGGAGGCAGAAAGATACTGTTATGCTCTAGCCTTACAAAGAAATTAAAGCTTGTTAGGTAATAGTGCTCCATTTTCTACAGGCAGTTTGCCTGTGCCACCATCATTCCATCAACAGCTTCTCCGTTCCAAGGGCAGCATTTTGCAAACATTACTTGTCTTGCTTTATGGGTTATCTGTAGGACTTGCATAGTAACTACCTTTCAACAGAAGTGTCTGTGGAAGGAAACCTGGCCATTTTGAAGAGAAGTACAATCTGTCAAGCATGTAGCTTGCTGAACTGCATTCACACTTCTAGTCTGGGAAGATGAGCCTGGCCAGATCTAGATGGTTCACAGACAATAACTTTGTATTTCTTCTTATTTTACCACCCTTCAGAAAAGTGGCAAGCTGCTGAATTACAAGGATAGTCAACTGAAAGATGCTACAAATACAAGTTACTGGGGACATGAAATAGTATTCTAATTTAAAGAGCAAGCAGGTCAATACACACAAGCGTGCACAACGATATTTTTATAAAAATCGCTAGTATATACAAACCCCCTCATATTTATATTAAAATGTATGCTTTTCAACATACAACATTGGCTGAATAAAAATGATCGGAGTAGATACCTATACAACTAAAGTACTGGACAAAAGACTATAAAGACTTTGAACAACTTAGATCTCATGATGTGATCCATGTAAAGTACCTCAAATTGCACAGTCTCAATTTTGCAAGCATTATATTATCTGTGTACTAAGACATTGCATGCCTTCCCTGTAAATATACATTCAAAAACAAAGAAACATTGCTGGTTTCCTTTCCATGTTCTTCAAAACAGAAAAGAGAGAATAGAAAAACAAGAACAGATGCCAACCAATAGGTAAGATAGATAGTTCACATCCATTATTAAACTCGTATCATTAAGTCAGAGGTTCAAGAACTGGTTTTATGTTACAGCTACAATTGACAGTTATTCTGCAAAAGGCAACTACTGAAATGGAACTGCAAAATGGGTATCACTATAGCAAATTCTTGGTAGCAGCTCATAGTTAATGCTGCATTCCTTTTTAAAAGGAAGGACAAGACTTTTCCTTTAAGTATATGTAATCTTAGTAGAATTGCGCATAAGACTGAAATATTTGTATGGAATAAAAGCTATTGGATTTCTGTTCATATTGTTTATCAGGAACAGAGCATAAAGACTTTCTGCTGATACAGAACTTCAGCATTTTCTTTTGCAATCCCACTTCTTGTTACCCCCCAAAAAATTCAGCTACAACACAGCAATGTATGTTCTGAGGGGTCCACTAGAGAAAAGACAGGATTAGTTTGGATTTAGTTTATTTTTTGAACAGCTGTTTACATTCTAGACAGAGTTTGATAACATACACAGGAGCCTGATTGATTGACACAGACTGTGGGCATGCATAAAGCTATCTCCATCACAAGTTGCACTCCTATTAGATTTTGCACCCCTTTTGTAATATGGATTCTCATGCAAATGTTCTGGATAACCCAGCTCAATGTCACTGCAAAGCATATGGTAGTACAGTTGGCACCATTCCCTAGCCAAAGAAATACAAAGATAAGCTACCGAAATGTCAGATCCTTCTAAGCACCTAAGTACAGGCAAACATTAGCTCAAAGCTCAGCAGGTAAATATAGAACTCTTCTTCCAGGTGACTAATTCTGAATAGCTGCTCTAGATTCCTGAAAGCATCAGCACACAACTGAAAATAAGCAGTTTGAAGTTCCATTTATTAACATAGTTAAAGTCACTAAAAGCTACTTTCAATGTATGGTGACTTTCAAAGGAAGAAGCAGGACACAGAATATTACATTTTGCTTTAATATTTGTCATTTTTTATCAAAAACCAAGGGAAAAAAAAAAGACTATAGGCATCCAAAAGTCATTAGAATTTTGAAAGGACTTTATAAAGAGTAGGGTGTGGGAAATATCCAGACCACATACTAGAGCGCAGTACAGAGGCACCTGAGGTAGTGTCTGTTCCGCTGCTGAGCAAGGACAGTACGGTATGAAGGTGTTACGCCTCAGGTCCTTCAACCTGGCAAAATGGTAACAACAAGTCTCTGAAAGTCAAGTCAAGTGAAATTAAAAAAAGGGGTTAGGTATAAAAATCAGTATGTCTACTGATACATTACGCAGAACACAAAATCAAGGCTATAAGGAGCATAAGCGAAATACAAAGGGCTGGGAACCTTTCTGCTGAAGATGTTCTTCTATAGGCATCCAAGATGAGACTTCTTACAATTGACCAAAAGTCTGACATGTTCCATTTTCCTTTTTTTTTAAAAATTAAATTTTTTCCCACAAGTTTAGTCATGAATAGAAACTAACACACACAGGGGGATGAAACTAAAAATTGGACTAAACTCAGTAGACCTGCTTGCAGCTTTCCTTTCTAAGAAGTGTCATCTAGTATGGGCATTTCTCATAACATGAGCTAATGACGATGATAATTGTACAGATTGGACTATCATTTTCCAGTCATCACGAGAGAGGAAACAGGCTGATACCACATCAGATAGAAGGATCACATGAAATGTGACAATATAATGACTTTTTTTTCTAATACAAGGTGGTGGAACCTACATATATTAATTAGTATACTCTACAAGTTTCATTTTAACATGTGGACTAAATACCAACAGTTTTCTTTAGCATCCTTGAGGTACTCCTTGAAATGGGTGGTCGCATGTTTAGGAATGAGTAGCAATTTGGGGCTTGCTAATGTTAATATGCAATCAACCAAAGATGTCACCATTGAGACAGACATACATAACAAATTATTTGGCACTAAATCAGAATGCTACATAAGTTATCTGCTGTTCCTACACCATAAATGCTAACTCCACAGCAAGTTGATTTATCCCTGATGTAAACTATCTTTGTAAAATGAGACTCTAACATATCACCTTCAAGTACAAAGAATACCTGAAAGAAAAAAAAAAAGAGACAAATCTAAACCCTTGGGAAATAAATAGAGGGTGGAGGACCAATGGCACCTTCTCCAGCTGTAAGCTATTTCCACAAAAGAAATGGGAACTGTGTCTTCAGCTCCCACAAAGGAACCATCTACACAGGTTCTTTTTGCTTGAATGATGAGCAGACACGACAATTCTAGCTAAGAGGCTAAGAAGTGGTTACAAAATTGTAACCTCGACAGTTAAGCTTGACTCCGTAATATTCACAATAAGCAACTCCACAGTCATTAAGTAGTTATTACAGTATAATCAAATTGCATTTCATTTCTGCTGGTGTCACTTTGGATATATGCTTTTGTTTATCCTGAGAACAAAATAAATTGTGCACAAAAATGCAATGAGCACCCTGTATTTAACCTCAATTTTTTAACAGCAGTTGTTAAAACAAAAGGTTTATTTTCTTCTGTCAGCAAACTAATTGGAGAATTTGACAACAAAAGTTATTCATAAATATGTATCTGCTTGATAAGCTTTGACCTGTAAATTATTTCGACATTTAACTGCAAATATTCAAAATGTTGATGTTCAACAGGGCCAAGTGCCAAGTCGTGCACTTGTGTCACAACAACCCCATGCAACGCTACAGGCTGGGGGAAGAGTGGCTGGTAAGCTCCCCCGCTTATGTGTGCTTTTGGCTACTTTATAAAGTAGGTAAACTGCCTGTAGAAAAAGCACACTCGGCAAACTTAACTCAGCTTATGTGTGCTTACCTGCCCAGAAAAGGACCTGGGGGTGTTGATTGACAGCTGGCTGAAGATAAGCCAGCAGTGTGCCCAGGTGGCCAAGAAGGCCAACAGCATCCTGGCTTGTATCAGAAACAGTGTGGCCAGCAAGACTAGGGAAATGATCGTGCCCCTGTACTCAGTGCTGGTGAGGCCACACCTCAAATCCTGTGTTCAGTTTTGGGCCCCTCACTACAAGAAGGACACTGAGGTGCTGGAGCGTGTCCAGAGAAGGGCGACGAAGCTGGTGAGGGGTCTGGAACACAAGTCTTATGAGGAGCGGCTGAGGGAACTGGGGTTGTTCAGTCTGGAGAAGAGGAGGCTGAGGGGAGACCTCATCGCTCTCTACAACTACCTGAAAGGGGGTTGCAGAGAGGTGGGTGTTGGTCTCTTCTCCCAAGTGACTAGCAACAGGATGAGACCAAATGGCCTCAAGTTGCGCCAGGGGAGGTTTAGACTGGATATTAGGAAAAATTTCTTTACTGAGAGAGTGGTGAGACACTGGAACAAGCTGCCCAGCGAGGTGGTGGAGTCACCATCACTGGAGGTGTTCAAGGAACGTGTGGACGAGGCATTGTGGGACATGGTTTAATGGGCATGGTGGTATTAGTTGATGGTTGGACTTGATGATCTTACAGGTCTTTTCCAACCTTAGTGATTCTGTGAAAACATACAATTACCTGGCTCGCTTAAGGAGGGAAGAGAAAGAATCCTCCTAAATTTACTAGAGTAAAATGCCACCTTAAATTACTAAACTTGAAATATTCTTATGTAAAAGGAAATCTATCTTGAAACAAAAATCTGTGAGGGATTTAGAAATACCTTCAAATACTCATGTGAGAAGTGTCAGAAGTGACAATCAAGAATGCATTCAAATAAAATACAAACCAATATTTCAAATGCATTTTGCCTGGCCTGGATGGGTCAGCTACAGCAATGTAGCTTTTTCTACAGTCTGCCCAGCAGAACTTTATTTTACATTCTTGGCAATTTATTTTCTTTCCTATTCTTCATCAGTTTTCATATTTATCAGTGTAAGACACGTTCTTCACTAATTCACAGAATATGCAAGTCAGTTTATTCCTGCAGTGACTTGCTGTAGCCTGTGAGATACTTCAGTGAAATATCAGATATGTCACCATAACAGAAAAGTTGGGTGAGAGACAAGGTCATGTATACTGATCTATGACTAAAAGATTTGCTTAGCTAAGATTTGCAATATTAATTGTGTTTATTAATGACTGTTCTAAAAACTGCATAGTATTTGCCCTCCCTGGCTGCAGTGATTTGGGTGTGCGACATGGAGTTGGTGGTACAGTTTGGTTTTTTTTTTCTTTACTGTAAGATCATGCCTGCAGAAGGAAGTGCATCAAATTAACACTTTTTTTCAGCTTTCCATTTGTTCTTGAGATGAAATTTCATTATGTTTTTCTCAGCTGTGCAAGCTTAAAATTTAATGCTTCCCTCATAATTTTTAGGTAGGCATATAGGAAATTAGTGTAACAAAACTCAAGGCAAAACCTTACGGAAAATGAAATAGAATTTACAGTATCTCCAAGCAATTTGACTTTACATACTCATTCATTCCCTTGTAGATTTCATTCACTCTCAATTTTAACATGCACCCTCACACCCATGTATTTACAAGCACCAAGACGTGTTCAGTGGTCTGGCCAAGATGACTTGTATGCAACGTGGAAAACAAGGGATGCTGGCTATCAAGTCCTTGTGTTTTCTCTAGGTTTCTTCTTGATGAGCAATAATGACAAATTTTTATATTCTTTAAGAGTTAACACTTGTTATGGGAAGTCTTTTGCTATAAGATTTCTTCCTTTTAGGCTAACCCTTCCCACCCTTCTGTTGTCAGAATGCAGTCTTCCACTAACAATATGCTGTGGTCCTACTGAAGTGCAAGCCTTTTGGGTTTGATTGAAGCAACACAGTCTTTCATTTGATTGACTGGTAATTATGTTCTTCACTATCATTTCAGGCCATTCTTTTAACACTTATTCTGCTGTTTCTTTTGGTGCTTACACACACATTTCTATTCATTCATTCAGCAATCTTAAAATTTGTTATGACTCTCTACAGGAGTTATTTCCATAGCTAATTAATTCCACTTTCCTACCACCTCTTACCCCTTGAGTAGACCCCAGTCCTATACTGCGTAGAGCTTTGTTTAGTAGGATTGGTAAAAACAAGAACAAAACCTGCTTTCAAAATCCTATCAGTATGGTTACTGCTGACTGACAGTTTCCCAGCCAGCCTGTGCAGTCCGTTTTGACTTCTAGCCTATATTACCAGGGCAGGACCAGGAATATAACAGTCATTCAATCTGACAAACAATTTACTGTACTATAAAAGTACTCACCAGACAAAACTACATGTATATCCATACAAAGGAGCATCCAGTTTACCATTAATACATAGTGCCAAAGTAAGTAACTCCTGGCAGATACCTGCTTACCAAGTCAACACTATCCCTTACTCCCTGTACTCGCACAGAACCTGACATGGCCTTTCCTCCTTGATGGCTCTCTGAAGGCAGAGATTTAAACAGTCCCTCAGGTCCAGCTATGCTGTGGGACTTCCAGTTCCCTCTGGAAAAAAAAGAGGGATGTATTTATGGAGTGCACATTATTACTTTGAAAAAGCTAACTAGGAAATAGATAATTCTTGCATATTCAGTAGAGATAACAGATGTTGGTATTAAAAATATCATACACACACAAAAGGCACATTAGCCTCCTTCCAGTTGAGGCCTTAGGGTCATGGACTTCATCCTATAAAGTGGACGCTAGAATCTCTGTTGCTCTCCCTTCAACAGGAAAAGAAAATAAAAAACGGTTCCTAATTCCAAGTGGGAATAAATAAAAAATTTCACAATGTGCAATGCCTATTCCACAAAATCTCTAGTATTCAGCTGGATTTCAGATTATTTTATAAATTTACTTGTACTTCTCCCCATGGGAAGGCTTTTGTTTGCTTGTTTCTAAATTTGAGGCAAGAAATACCTAGATCACAATATTAAACAGTGGTATTTGGCTGCTTCTGGCCAACAAAAGCACAGAGACTGTATTTCAACTCTTCCCAGTGAATGTAGGCCCTTCTAGGAATAAGATCATTGGAGCTTACTAGCACCTGCTACAACTGTTACTTAGAGGGGATATCCAGAATTAATAATAGCTATCTGCCAATTCTCTTTCAAGCTCAAACACTGCTTCCCCTGTATTTTCAAATATGGCAGTGTGATATAGGTTCAAATTATCAAAATGCCCACAGCTCCAAAAGACAGGTTTACTTCAAGTATGCTGAGTTTATTCACTGCAATTAGTTTGGCTGAATTGGTTTATAAGATTATAATCATTTGATCTGAGATGCTATTGCATGTAATACAAAGAGTTTTAATCAGAAAGTAAAAAATGACATTAAAAACCAAAGACCTAACAACCCACTATGGACTTTTCCTTTTGTACATCTTTTCCAAGACTGAAGTTGTTCAGTAGTTTCTACTGAGCCTAGGGGAGATGTTAATTTATAATAGATAACTACGCATTTATAAGCTGAACCAACTCTCAATTTTAATGATGCAGTCCTTCAAGCCCTATTTATGCCTTTGGAGCTTAAAAAAAGCAAATGAGAATGTTCCAACTAAAAAAAAGGAAAAGGCTTTAGCAGAAATCACAGAATCACAGAATCACAGAATCACTAAGGTTGGAAAAGACCTGTAAGATCATCAAGTCCAACCAAAAAAAAAAAAAAAACCCAAACCAAAAAAAAACCCAAACAAACACACCCCACACAACAACAACAAACCACAACACACCAAAAACCAACCCACCCAACACCACACAGCTCCATGCCCATCAAGCTACATGCAACAATGCCACATCTACACGCTTCTTGAATACCTCCAGGGAGGGTGACTCTACCACCTCCCTGGGCAGCCTATTCCAATGTTTCACTACTCTCTCAGTAAAGAACTTTTTCCTAATATCTAGCCTGAACCTCCCCTGGCGCAACTTGAGGCCATTTCCTCTAGTCCTGTCACTAGTCACTTGGGAAAAGAGACCAACACCCACCTCTCTGCAACCCCCTTTCAGGTAGTTGTAGAGAGCGATGAGGTCTCCCCTCAGCCTCCTCTTCTCCAGACTGAACAACCCCAGCTCCCTCAGCCGCTCCTCATAAGACTTGTGTTCCAGACCCCTCACCAGCTTCGTCGCCCTTCTCTGGACACGCTCCAGCACCTCAATGTCTTTCTTGTAGCGAGGGGCCCAAAACTGAACACAGTATTCGAGGTGCGGCCTCACCAGAGCCGAGTACAGGGGCACGATCACCTCCCTGCTCCTGCTGGCCACACCATTTCTGATACAAGCCAGGATGCCGTTGGCCTTCTTGGCCACCTGGGCACACTGCTGGCTCATATTCAGCCAGGTGTCGATCAACACCCCCAGGTCCTTTTCTGCGGGGCAGCTTTCCAGCCACTCGTCCCCAAGCCTGTAGCGTTGCCTGGGGTTGTTGTGGCCGAAGTGTAGAACCCGGCACTCGGCCTTATTGAACTTCATCCGGTTGGCCTCAGCCCATCGATCCAGCCTGTCCAGATCCCTCTGCAGAGCCTTCCTACCCTCAAGCAGATCAACACTCCCTCCCAACTTGGTGTCGTCTGCAAACTTGCTGAGGGTGCACTCTATCCCCTCATCCAGATCATCAATAAAGACATTAAACAAGACCGGTCCCAAAACTGAGCCCTGGGGGACTCTGCTTGTGACCGGCCACCAGCTGGATTTCACCCCATTCACTACAACTCTCTGGGCTCGGCCATCCAGCCAGTTTTTTACCCAGCGAAGAGTGTACCTGTCTAAACCACAGGCTGCCAGCTTCTCCAGGAGAATACTGTGGGGAACAGTGTCAAAGGCTTTGCTGAAGTCCAGGTAGACAACATCAACAGCCTTCCCCTCATCCACTAGGCGGGTCACCTGGTCATAGAAGGAGATCAGGTTGGTCAAGCAGGACCTGCCTTTCATGAACCCGTGCTAGCTTGGCCTGATCCCTTGGGTATCCTGCACGTGTCCCGTGAGCGCCCTCAAGATGAGCCTCTCCATAACCTTCCCCGGCACTGAGGTCAGGCTGACAGGCCTATAGTTCCCCGGATCCTCCTTCCGACCCTTATTGTAGATGGGCGTCACGTTGGCAAGCCTCCAGTCGTCCGGGACCTCCCCCGTTGACCAGGACTGTTGATAAATGATGGAGAGCGGCTTGGCAAGCTCCTCCGCCAGCTCCCTCAGCACCCTTGGGTGGATGCCATCAGGCCCCATAGACTTGTGAGTGTCCAGGTGGCATAGCAGGTCGTTAACTGCTTCCTCCTGGATCATGGGGAGCCTATTTTGCTCTCCATCCCTGTCATCCAGCTCAGGGAGACGGATACCCTGGGGATACCTTGTGTGGCTGTTAAAGACTGAGGCAAAGAAGGCATTAAGTACCTCAGCCTTTTCCTCATCCTTCGTGACAATGTTCCCCGCCGCATCCAATAGAGGATGGGGATCCTCCTTGGCTCTCTTTTTGTTGTTAATGTATTTATAGAAGCTTTTTTTGTTGTCCCTCACGACCGTGGCCAGGTTGAGCTCTAGCTGGGCTTTCGCCTTCCTAATTCCCTCCCTGCATGACCTAACGAGGTCCTTGTATTCTTCTTCACTTGCCTGCCCCTTTTTCCAGAGGTGGTAAGTTCTCTTTTTTTCCCCGAGCCTCAGCATAAGCTCCTTGTTCAGCCAGGCCGGCCGTCTTCCCCTCCGGCTCTTCTTACAGCACATGGGCACTGCCTGCTCCTGCGCCTTCAAGATTTCCTTCTTGAAGAATGTCCAGCCTTCCTGGGCCCCTTTGCCCTTCAAGACCGTCTCCCAAGGGACCCTCCCAACCAGTGTCCTGAACAGGGCAAAGTCTGCCCTCTGGAAGTCCATAGTAGTGGTATTGCTGACCCCCCTCCTTACTTGGCCATGAATTGAGAATTCTATCATGTCATGGTCGCTAAGCCCAAGACGACCTCCGACCTTCACTTCTCCCACCAGACCCTCTCTGTTCGTAAACAGCAGGTCAAGCAGGGCACCTTCCCTTGTAGGCTCGCTTACCAGCTGCGTGAGGAAGTTATCTTCCACACACTCCAGGAACCTCTGGGACTGTTTCCTCTTAGCTGTGTTGTACTTCCAGCAGACATCCAGTAAGTTGAAGTCCCCCACAAGAGCAAGGGCTTGCGACTGTGAGACTTCTGCCAGTCGCTTGTAGAACGCTTCATCGGCCTCTACGCCCTGGTCGGGTGGTCTATAACAGACCCCCAGCAGGATATCTGCCTTGTTGGCCTTCCCCCTCATCCTTACCCATAAGCATTCAACCCCGTCATGACAATCATTGAGCTCTATACAATCAAAGCACTCCTTGACGTACAGAGCCACCCCACCGCCTCTCCTTCCTTGCCTATCCCTCCTGAAGAGCTTATAGCCCTCCATCGCAGCACTCCAGCCATGCGAGTCGTCCCACCATGTTTCTGTGATGGCGACCACGTCATAGCTGCCCCGCCGCACGATGGCTTCCAGCTCCTCCTGTTTGCCGCCCATGCTGCGTGCATTGGAGTAGATGCACTTGAGCTGGGCTATCGGTCTTGCCCCCGACAATGGCATGTCACCCCTAGGCTCACCTCTGGGTAGCCTGGCTTCATCCCCTTCCCCCTTCGAGTCTAGTTTAAAGCCCTCCTGATGAGGTTTGCCAACTTAAGGGCAAGGATCCTTTTCCCCCTTGGGGACAGCTGAATACCGTCTGCACTCAGCAGGCCCGGTGCCACGGAGACCACCCCATGGTCAAAGAATCCAAAATTCCTCTGGTGGCACCAGTCTCTGAGCCACGCGTTGACCATGTTTGCTTTCTTATTCCTT
Organism: Gavia stellata; assembly: GCF_030936135.1. NCBI lineage: Eukaryota > Metazoa > Chordata > Aves > Gaviiformes > Gaviidae > Gavia > Gavia stellata. Next base: position 43,169,474 of record NC_082598.1, read on the forward strand.
TCAGTGTTCCTCCCTGCCACTGAAGGGATTGCAGAAAACACCACCTGCGCACCCGATCCCTCAATCAGTCTCCCCAGCGCCTTAAAGTCCTTCTTCATCCCTTTCATGCTTCTTTGCTCTATCTCCTCACTGCCAACCTGCAAAACTACCAGCGGGTAGTAATCGGTGGGCCGTACCAGACTGGGGAGTTTCCTCGTGACCTCTCTCACCCGGGCCCCAGGGAGGCAGCAGACTTCCCTGTGGGTTGTTTAAGTATGCAATGACACTTGCCTTTTTTGATTTCAATGGCACTGCCTTTTTTGGTTTCAATGGCACTGGAGCTTTCTGTAGCTATGAAACCATAATGGTTCATAACAAGTCAATAATTTAAGTTCTTAATGCATCCAAATACAGAGGTAAACAATGAAAAACTTAAAAGAAATACCATGGAAGTTTGTTATTAAAAACCTTAATCTAGGAACATTCCATGATCAAATTCCTTTCTTCTTCTGTAATATCCAAGTTTAATAAAAACAGAAGTTTGTCTACCTTTTAATCTCATTTTATCATTCTGCTGGTATGCTAATCTGTCATCAAGATGTGGAAATTGGAGATTACAAATGTTAATTAAAATGACACAATTCAGTTTAGATCCAAAGGAAGCCATGAAGTTCAGGGCTTGAATTTCTGTAAGTGTTCTATGGAAAGGTCAAGATCAAACATGTATAAATGCAATGCACGATGATACCATTTTTGTGCAGCCATGGTGAAATGGTGGAGAATTACCGCTGTAAGATGACACACATTTCATATGAAAGGAAGCACTTGATATCTTGCTACCACATAGACTAAATCTGTTTTGTCACTTAATTTGAGCTATTTCAAACATCCATCTTACAAGGACCACATTTATGCAATTCTGGTACAAATAACCTGCAGCATAATGATCCTCACAGGGGTACTCCAAGAAAGAATATGAAAGAAAGAAGTGCTTTGTGACCAGTGCTTTTACTCTACCTGCAAGGAAGCTTACTGACTCATTTTCTACATATTCTTAATTCTCCTTGTCTTTAAACACTCATTTCACTCATTTGTCTCCACATAGCCAAGATCATTATGGGGAAACTTATGAAGGAGAATTAATGTCTAATGACTGAATTGTCATAAGTAGCATGTGTATGTTAGAACTTAAATAACCTAGATTTTATATCACTTTTGCATTCTCCAAAAGCATCCAAAAATGCTTCAATCTATATAACTCCTCTTACGTAGAACATGTAATAATGTTGGCAAGTCCTGAAACAAAAGGGCTTCTGTATAGGGTAAACATAAATTCACTTTAAATTCATGAATAGAACCAACAGAGACAAAAATCACAGTGCAAACAAAGATAAAACTTAAGGGAAGTATTCATTTCAGGCAAGAGATTAAAGTAAAATCAATGTGTATATTCCCATGCTTACAAACATTTAAGTTCTACTGAAAAATCTGTTTAATATTCTTTGTCAGCAGGACAGCATGGGCCATGGGCATTGGAGTTTTAGACTTTTGGATGCCATCCAATTTTAAATTTAACTTTGCAGTTCACCTTTAAGGACCATGTGCAGAAACCATTATATCACTGACCTTTCTGGTCTTCAGATGAAATTGGCAGATTATTTTAAGTGACCTACTGAAATCATTATGAAATCTGCACAATCAGCAGGAATCGGAAAAGAACATACTCTATATACAGTGCAGCAGTTTATGGCATAATAAATGATTTTTTATCAACAATTCTTTTGTATCAACAATTTGTACAAACAATAATTTCTGTATGAACACTGCACATTTAAACAACTGTTCTTTCTGACTTCAAGATACTGGATTTGATTAAATATACCTCCACAATATTGTTTTAAAGTGGTCTACAGTCTACAACTTTTGAAAAGATAATCTATATAGGAAAAGTGGCATCTTTTGTTTCATGAATTTAAAGTCAGACAGCTACACTGAATGCTAAAAAATTTAAGCTTTAAGTAGCTCTTTAGATTCAAAATAGCTCTTTGAGTTTAGATGTAGGAAGAAACACTGCTTTTGAACATTTGATATTTTTGGACATTTGTTACTACTATTGACACATACACTGTCATCTCACCTATCTCTGCAAGTCAGAAACCCTATCTTTAAAACATAAGATGACCGTATTCCTAAAAGCAAAATTAAATTAAAAGAAAAGGTAGCATTTTTCCTATTGGCCTCAAAGCCCTCTCTCTCTGGGCCATAAGTTGCGTGAGGGGAAGTTTAGACTGGATATTAGGAAAAATTTCTTCACTGAAAAGGTTGTCAGACACTGGAACAGGCTGCCCAGGGAGGTGGTTGAGACACCATCCCTGGAGGTTTTTAAAAGATGTGTGGATGAGGTGCTTAGGGACATGGTTTAGTGGTGGACTTAGCAGCATTAGGTTTACGGTTGGACTTGATGATCTTAAGGGTCTTTTCCAACCTAAACGATTCTATGATTCTTTTCTTTGAATTACTATAGAAGCACTTCCATGTAATATTTATGATTAATGAGCTGTTAAAATCTAGATTCCTTAATAGATATAGAAAAACTATAAGATATTATCCTTCATCATATTCACTAGTGCAATATACACATATTACAACATTTACTCAGAATATACTATACTGGGTTTAAAGTGAAATGAAGAGGGAAGTCTCCATAGTAGAAATTGTATTTACATAGAAAACACCATTAAACAATAGACATCTATAAAAAAAACCCCAAAAATGTTTAACATTCCAAATAACTTCTGACTTATATTTTTATGGCTTATCTCTTTGGATGCTCTAAGTATATGAAGTAGTATATTCTATATTAAGAAAATGTAAAAGGAAAAGCAAGCAATATAATATTTCACAATTTATTCTTCTATCCAGACTGAAGTAAAGGCACTTTAGCAACAAAATGAAAAATTAAAAGAGGCGTTATTAGATGGCAGATGTTAAAAGCTTATAAACAAGTGTAGTGAAGAGGTTTTGGGGTTTTTCTCCAGTCTCTGCTTGTTTATGAACAACAAAAGGCAGCTGAGTGCAGTTCCACTAAGAGGCCCTAAAGACAGGGAGGACTTTAAATAAAATGCTAAATACTGCACACATGAATTCTTACTGAAATTATGAAAAAGTTAGAGTAATTAAGAGTACAACTTTTTGTAAATATGTATAAGTCATTAATAACAGAAAATTAAAAATGCTTCCTACCTAAATTCTTCATGAAGCAAGCCTCAACACTTTGTAATACTTTCCTGTCATAAAAGTGCCAAGTATTTACAATTTGCAGATGAGATCATACTCTAAAAACATTCACGTCAGTGAAACGGGGAGGGGGTTGTCAGGAGGAGGAATTGCAGTATGATGCTATTGGTGCAAGCAAAGCTGCCCCAATGTGCCCTGCCTCTCATTGGCCACTCCGGACCACTGGAACAATATTTTCTGGTTGCTATGTAGACAGAAGTCCTTGCCAATTCATCCTATTAACAAGACTGAACCTGGTTCTGGTTGATAAGAATGGTTATTGTTTGAATAAAATGTGCTGATAAAATACGCCCCACAGGTAAAACTGATAGTTTTTATGTGCTTGAAGAATGTCAAACTCATGCCTTGCAACCACTCATTTAACAGAAATTTTTATTTGCATATCATCTTTGTTAGTCTTGCTTTTCGGCAGATTTGCAGGAATGATTCCTCATGTTTTTCAAAGGGTACAAAGAATTTGTTGAGTAATTTAATAATTTCAACCCACAGGTTAAATAATCATTCTCAAATAGTTTTACAATTTATGATTTTATTTTTTTTTTAAAGTCAGCTGGAGCAGCTGTATGTCTGACAAGCTGACTTTATGCATCTCATGGATAACGATTGAGGGTTCTGAGCTTTCAGTATTAGATTTGGAAAGAAAAGACGTTGCATACAAGCCTAGTACATTAAAAAGCATTGCTAAGAAGTTAAGCACTCAGATGTTAGGAAATGCCAAATAGCGAACACCTACTCTTGAGAGAATTCACTGAGCCGATAATGGTGTTTGGGAGAAGAAAGGATGAGACTGTTTGTTACCAGGTTTCACCAGCATTTGCTAATGGCACAGGAAGGGCAAGAGCAAAGATCTGAGAGTCTGAAAGGGACCCCTTCTCCCTCCATTTGTCCTCAACTTGATATATCCATGCCCATTCGTGTTCCATCTCTTCCATAACTTTGGCTTCATCAAACAACATTCGGACTTCGTTACTGCAAAATGCCTACCTACTTTTAAGACAATTATTAATATCTTACAGCCTTTTTTATTTCCTTCTACATGAATACTTCATAAGCAACTTCTTTTCAGAATGAACACTGTGAGATTAAAGGTGTTACTACTGCTTTGCAAAATACAATTTGAAACATTTAGGAGCTGTTTTTTTCAGAGAATACGTAATGCTGTATATATTAAAAGCAGCATTTCTATTACTTTCAGCTGCAGCTGAAAAGACTGACTTCACTACCTTGAATAACATGCTTAATTTTCAGTATTCATTCAATATTATGTTTTTGAGCTTCAGCAAAAATCACCTAAGAATCCTACAAAAATCCTTTCTTGATTGTAACCCTCATCTCATGAATAATATAGGGAGGGGGGGAAATGTGATTATGTAATTACATACTGTAGGGTACTGTTGAAGTGCAGCTTTTTTTTCTACATTTTGAGTCCTTGACTTTATAACTTCAATAATTCTTTATAACTGAAAGTATTTTTACATTTCTTAAAACAAGCCAACAAGTTAAGTTTATCATACAGCATCACAGAAAAGTATGGAATTGCATCAGAACCTTTTCATCCACAGTGAGAACTTCCGACTTACTGAATAACAAGCGAGACAGTTGAACACTGTTGGCCACCCATCCTGGTCCCATCCCTTCTACATCTATAGCTTTTTGTCTAGGAGGCCCTAATTCATGTTCTTCAGATTTCTTATCACAGGCCCAGTGTTACCTTGACCTCTCATTTAGTTTTTCTGTGTATTCCACCTCCTTCCATCTATCCCTACTGGATTGCAGTTCCAGCCTCCTTATTCAGGCACTGTATCCTTCCCTCTTCCTCCATTTCTCAAAGGCTTTCATCTGATCAGCTCCCAGTTTGTTCACAACTCCCAATAGTGATCTCTTTGGTCAATCAGTGCTGATCCTAAGTGCACCCTACACTCCTGACCACAGCTTCTCTTCACACTGTCTCAGTCTCTTTAGCCTATTGGAGAGCATAAAAGTCTGCCAGCCCGTAAAGCCTTTAGGCTGCTTGGATTGTGTTTCAGAGTTGAACATAGCCAGTACAAACATAATCTTTGCTTTAGGGCAAAATTCCTCAATCATGGAACCATATATAAACCCAGGAAGAACTGCAGGTTGCAACTTGGCCAGCTCTGGGTGGATTTTCATAGGAGTGGCAAAAGGTACATCTCCAGCACAAAGGTTGCCCTGTATCAAATTTCAAAATATGCCCTAAAGAACTGGCAGGATAATATATATATTACTGGGCAGCATTTTCTTTTAATTCAGGCAAACTAAACACCTAATTTTCTGCTCATTCCTCTCTTAAAAAGGAAAAAAAATAAAAATCCCACACCCTTAGCTGTCACAAAATCCTTCCCAGAACCTTTTAATTGGTTGAGACTTTTGAAGTTAAGGGATAATGCAGCCGTAGTCATCAGGTCTTCAAAGAATAGAAACAATTAAGGGAGGTGTGGATGCCCCCAATTAAACAATTTATGATATGATGTCATTACAGTACCTGGCATCATGAATCAGAATGCATGCAGTACTAACATGACTGATGCTGATTCTCCCATGCTATCCATGGTAGAATTCCTGCATGGGACTAGCAGAAAGAAGGAATCCCACATTCCCTCCCATGACACCTTCTGTTGCAACATCCATCCTACTCCAGCAAGAGATGGGATCAGACTGCCTTGATGGCAGACAGTGGTTGTGGGTCTGAGTCTTAATTCCCCCTACCCCACCAGATCCTACTGGTGCCATTTTAAGTTATGTGACTATTGCGATTGTTGAATCTTTCACTTAGACAAGAAGTATCACTATCACAATTCATATGGTAAATGTAATACAGGTAGTGACATTTCAAAAGCATTATAAACTGAAGTGCACTTTCTGAAATAGAAGGGTTTTTTTAGTACATAATAACATATTGTGATAGCTTTGTCCCCGTAAATAGAATGGTGGTCAACAATTTACAATCATCTTGAGCGAAAAGGTATTTCACTGCTCAAATTTCAGCAGCATACCTTTTTCTGTACAATAAATAACAGTTCTTTTAAGGGTCCATAAGTAACCAAAATCCTTTCAAGGTTGAAAGGATTTGAAAACCCTCCAACCACCTAGAGCCTTCCCCTCCATCCCTGCCACCCCCAGTGCTATATAGATGCATACAATGGTCTCTCCACAAAGACTTTTAAAAAAATGAACAAGCTCACTTGGTACAACAAACAGGAGAAACAGAAGATAATTGCAGGACCCCTCACTGCACTTTTCAGGATTTATTACTGACATCAACTGTGCCAAGAGTCAGTTAAGTAAAGTACGGCAAATATGTTTTTTTAGTGTTTGCCTTTAGGGTGACACATTTGTACTACAGAGTCATGACTAGCATATGCTGTTCTCTAGTATATATTCCAGTACACTATTGTTCGCTAATAATAAAGGTCCTTCCTAAAACAATGGTATTCTGTAGTTTTTCCCATCTCTCCCCATCCAGTTAAAGCATATTTTAAATAAATACAGAAAAAGACTTAAGACTGCAGACTGCTCTTCAGACAAGAAGTCTGTTCTCTAAGGTGACAATCTAATTCTAGAAAGCAGTGTGAAATGAAGCCAGTGTCTCTAAAAATATATTACTTTTCAAGTTACTCGATACCTTCATTCTCCCAGAGAAAATTTCCTGCTCTGGCTGATGGCCAAAGAGATTATATAGTAAGAGGCCATATCCTTTTGCCTTTCATTATCTAGGCTATATTTCATACTATTACAATGTAATCAAAATACTTCCTTTCTAGCCAGTATTTGGCCCTAATACAGATCAACATTTTTTCCATTGGTATTTTTAAGTAGCTACTCCAAAGAAAAACATCACTGAATCTCAGCATTTCTTCATTTTGCCTTCACACTGTGATAAAAATCAGAAGTATTCTGTTAGATCTATGATGACTACCCTCAAAGAGTTCTCAGGCTATAGTGTTTCATGAAGCATAAAATTAGAAAAGTGAAAGGGATTCAAATATTAGGTGAAAGGATAGCTTTATTTTTCTCAGACCAAAATAGACATACCAGAAGAGCCATTTATAGAAATAATATAATCACATACAAATAAGAAAAAACATTCAGATACATTTAAAAAACTTGCAACAATTATTTGCCCTTCATTTTTCTCACTTCAAGTTCCTCTCCCGATTTCTGTGGAAAAGCAATAAAAAAAGCACAGTTCTGTTTTCAAAACAAGGTAAGAGAATCTCTACAGGGCTTGCTGGCCTTACTGAAGTTACACAGTGCATGTATAATTTGTCTTCCTGGAAGAAATGGGTTTTTTGATCATCACATAGCCAATAGAGGTGTTTGCATGAGAGATATGGTGTGTTGTGAAACCATGGTAGACTATAATATTTTCAGAATCAGTATCTGTTTATATTTATGGAACAGATTTCAGCAGGTACACACATATTTGCTAACAAGGAGCAGAATAAAGGAGTCTGGAGTTCTGGACTCTAGCAGTAGCTCTGGAATGGGACATGATGCTCTGGTTACGACCATCACAGCTAAGTACAGTCTTGTCACTGTCATTCTCTACAACAGTTGGGGTGCAGTGAAGATACAAAAACACAGTAAAACTCAAGTCAAGTGAAAACTGCAAAACTCCCACAAGATTAGGGGAAATAGTAATAATAACAATCATATTTGTAGCTTGCACCAAGCTCCATCCGTTCAACTATGCCTTGCACTTACACCCCTGACTGATACTTGCCTTGCTTGCACCTTGGGATATCTTTGTGCCCTATGAGGAAAGTGAGTCACCAAAGGATCTCCTGAGGTCTGTTGTACTACAGATTTCTTTAGTTCTGTAACCTGGTTACATCAGATAGAAGGCCAAGCTCTTTTTCTGTCCACTAGCTTGCTCTGCCTCTCAGTTATCTCTCACTGATGCCCGTGTTTAAATACAAGGGTTTAAGACTTGAGAAATAGGTGGAAAGAACATTAATCTGTCAAACTCTTGAAATCAGTCTCCCTGTTTCCTGTTTACTGAAGTGCCTTTATCATAAAGGGCATTTTGAAATTGGGACTGGTTGTGCAACATGCTTGTTTTCTTGAAGCTTAGAAGTATGAACAAATTGTTAGAAGACTGAAATAACAGGAGCCTTCCTGTCCCTGGCTTGCTCTCCTTAAACACTGATGTGCTTCAAAATCAACTTAGCATGCAATCTCCTCACTTCAGTTAACTAACAAATGAGAACTGGACACGCAAGCAATTTCAGAATATGACTACAGAGTTAACATCAGCTTTAAACAAGTTCCTTTGGAATGCAATCTTTTTTTATGTATTATGCCTTTCTACTTATTCAGGACTTTGGGTTTAAGTGAACTCTTTAGTACAAGAGCTTGCATTATGGGAGGTACTAAAACAGTGATCTCCCCTCCCACCCCACCCCCAAAAAAACTAGTAACATTAAGAATAATTTAAAAGTTTCGCAGAGCTATTATGTAGAAAGACTGCATCTGTCAGAAAAGAATCTCCCTGCAGCCTAAATGGTCAATCTGAAAGATTTTGGCATTCCATTCTTCAGCAAGCCAATAAAAGGTTCAGTTTTATTCTATAGGATTCACTAAATAAACCTAGCAGACCAACTGATTTAATTGATCTTACAGCTGACACTATCTTGCTTCCGCTTATGCAAGAAAGCTTAATTTTGGAATACCAGATGCCTGCGATATCTTAGAAGCCTCAGCAGTTCTCCTCCTCCCTTTCCCTTTGGCCCACAATACAAGGTCTTTTGGGCAGTCAAGATGAACTATGCCAGATTGAACATTTAATACAGTGTGTTTAGACAGTTCTGTTAATTTTGACTTTTTTATAAAACACAGTAGCTCTTTAAACTGCCTCAAAGGTCTTCAAATAGATGACAATCTAATTCGCAGTTATTCATGTATTTTGTTTTGCAGGCATAATGCCTCAAATAATATTGGTGATACACTAAGTATAATATGAAACCTTCCTGCACTGCAATAAATTTGAAGAATGACTAATTAAAAACTTTACAAAAACTTCTAGTCTTACAACTGAAAAAATAAGATCTTCTCAAAATGGGCAGAAACATGCCCAAGTACGTCAAGCACTATTCTTATATTTTAATTTCCAGCATATATGTTTCAATAATCTTCAATATGTTACGCAATTTGCCCCCATTGTTGTTGTTCTTTTAAATTTTAATTTAAGTAAGGAAAAAGCAAAGAACAGTTCTTTATGGTACCACAACTGAAATCCCCTTAAGATTGACAGTCTTGTGCCTTCCTCCTGAGAAGATTATGCTAACCCTTGATTCACTGCAGAACAAAGAAACCAACAAAGAAACTTCACATTTTAAATAGCCTACTGTCACACCTAAACGAAGGTCCAAATACTTATTTTATGTCAAATATTACATCTGTGTTAACTTGCCACTGAATTCCCTTCAAGTTCAGATAACAGGTATTAAGAATTATCATTACACTTTTCAAGACTTGAATAAAAAGTTCAGTGCCATGTTTCCATCTTAGAGATACACCTAATACATGTGGAATGGGTAATTGAATGCTGTTAAAAAAAAACCCAGCCTGCACACTCCAGTATCTTTGAGATTTGATTTCAAATACTCAAAGTTTTTGATGCTTCCATTCTTCATGCCCACTTGAATCTTTTCATTGTTACCGATTTTTAATTCGGTCATGGATTTAGTCACTGTTTTTTGATGAACAATGAGGAAAAAAGCCTTTTTGTTCAAAGAATCTTACCTTAGATTCCCCCTATATGACCAACAATTTTGAGGGAGATTATATAACTAACTAGATGGTGTCAATTTTGGGTACAGGGAAAAAAAGTACTAAGAAATAGTTTTTGTACTGTTCAATAAGTATAAATGAGCAAACAAGAAAATAGATCCAGTACAATATGGAAGGCAAAAATAAAATGGTAAGTATGTATTTATTCCTTGTGCACTGTTCACCAAACAGTACACAAGAAAGAATTCAAAGGTTGAAAACTTAATCAGCAATAAAAAGAAACATTCTAAAGAACAACAGAACAGCAATTTGATGAATGACTTAACACATGTCAAGAATTAAGAACTTCAAATTGAGGGCAGATATGTTCTATTTGTGGCCAGACAAGAAAAATCAGCATCATTCTATGGAAGTGGAATATGGCCTAATTTAGACACAACTAAACATACTAGCTCAGCTGAGGCAGTTAAAAAAAAAAAAGGAAAAACACAGCAAGAGGCTAAAGAAGAGATGCAACTAGTCAAATCTCCTAACTGTATTCCAGCGGAAGAAGAATAAGCATGTTGGTAAACTACCTGGCAACACATTGAGGAACTTCCCTGGTCTAACTGACACTCCTGCAGCTGAGTTTCCACAGCCTGCTTTGATCTCCAAGTTGTATTTGAAAACCAGACTGAATCTGAGGAAAAAAAATCTCTAGCATTAGATTCTGGATGTTATGCATGAGTGGGACTGTCTTATACTGTGAAACAGAAAACTTTCTGAATACCTAAAGGAAAAAGTAGGGAGAGATGAAGACTCTTGATAGACAGATGTAAAGGGTTATGAAGTCACTTGATTTCTCAGACATACTTGCCCTTCTATGAAAAAAAATTGCTGTTCCTTGAAATACAAGTTTTAAGAAAAGGGAAAAGGGGACAGGCACAGAAAGTAGTATTAGATGTTCTTCCAAAAAAAAAAAAAAAAAAAAAAAAAAAAGGTATCACTTCATTTTTTTTAGGTAAATTACTAACAATGATTTCTAAAGCAGAATTCCCCAATAGTAATATAGATAAAAGTACATGATAAAACACTAGGAACTTGATCTCTTCTGTTGTATGTGATGGTCATCACATCTTCCCTACAATGTTCTACCTGTAGTTTAATTAGCAGAAATAATTAAAGGACATTTCTTTGAAAGAAAATAGGTAAGAGTGTGGTTGGCACAAAAGGCAGTCAGATTGTGGTATTCCTTTTAAACCTCTCCTGGGAAGCTCTGCACCTCAGTTTCATCACTTATGAGCAGGAGATAGGAATAAGACTTTTGTCTACAACAGTGGGAGTCCTTAAAGAGATGTCAAAACCAAACTGAACTGGAAAAAAAAAAAAAAATTGCAGTAAGGGCAGTGCCTAAGGCCTCTCTAGCATTCCTAAGCAGTGGCTGTTTCTTCAGTTCTCTCATTTCACCCATAAATAGCGTGTTTGCATATACTGTAGTTTTCTTACGCTGCCAATTCACAGAATGCCTTAGGCATATATGGGAAGATCCATGCACAGGGTCGGTGGTTCCTCATGTCTCCCACTGTCAGGCATTTGCATTCCAAGAATCTTTATTAGGTGTGTAAAGAGAGCCTTTCTAAGGCATCAAAAGTTGCTTATTTCATCCCTGACACTCCTTATCTAAGGAAGCTATTGCAATACTCTTCATGGGAAAACCACAGATAAGCTGCCAAAAGTGCAACTACAGTGTTGCCAGCTACCACTATGCAAATTTCAGTAAATATTAAAAGGGGACATTTCACTTTGAACTACAGTAAGTTAGCTACATTATTCTCATCTATGTACCTTAGAAATAGCCCTGCACTTCTTAAGGCAACAAAGGGCAACGAGGCTATTTCCACAACAGTGGTTTTTGCTTCCAGCTTGTCTCTCAAAAACTCTTGCTGGCTACAAAAGTAATCTTAATAGAACACCATTTCAACTGGGTGTAAATAGTACCTAAACTTAGTGAAGACTTCTGTATCTAGAATACCATGCTTTTGTTTGCCCCATGCTTCTTTTAGGTTTATAAATCCTATTACAACACTGAGCCAGGTTTCAGGTTGTAATAATCCCTGCTCCAAATTTTAAGATTATATCTTTAAAAAAAAAAAAAAAGGAAATTTTTTAGGTCAACTGAGATTACTGCAACTGCTAGTCTCATTGCTGGTGCAGAATACGTGGAATTGGCAAGGCACTGTACAAATCGGAGTCAAGAATAGATTTGTCAGCCAACATGTTGCAGTTTGAAAACAGAGTTCACTGAAGTTCATGGGAGATTCATACCATGTACTACAAAAATTATCTCAACATGGGCCTTTCCTGAAAAACAGAGTTGAATTTTGTTTTCACAAAGATTAGTATACATTATCTTCCTCTCACTTTAAAATGGAAAACCAGAGTCTAGATTGAATAACTTGCTCTAGGAGAAAAAGAAACCTTTTAGATTAAAAGAACTTCAGTTCTTCTATTAAGATACTCAAGGCAAAGAAAGCAATCAAAGAATACAAAGAAGCTTTTCAGCAAGTGTACTTTTTGTAGATTGTTTTCCATTGTGTGTGATTGCCTGTGATTTTGGATATTTATCCTATAACTTAAATACTAATCCATGGTTAAACAATGCTCATTTTACATCAGCAATATAAAAATATATAACTACAGATAATATCCCACTTCAACCCAACTTTCACACTCCCTTTTCCACAAAAAGATGAGGAATAAGTACTTTTCCAAAGGTTACCTGAAATACCAAATTAAAGTTTTTTACAGAATTAAGTAAAGGGGGGGAGGAACCAAAGGACTGCAAACCAATATTCTCCTGGCTATTCTCTTTCCCCTATCACGTGCAGAGCATTGAGTTGTCTTAATCACACATTTGTACAAGAAAAACAGATAGAGAACTGGACTTAAGTAGCAAATTTCCAAGCCCTGGAAGAACTCCATTTGTTAAAGTGAAAATTTTCATTTGCACCCTAAACCCCATAGAATTGCTCTGAATTAAGCATGAAGAACCCCATGCAAATTCTTTCTAAACCGAGAGGTTATTACAATAGGCACTGGTTCATTTTCCAAAGGGTCTGAACTTAAATCCGCATATAATACACTACAATGCTCTTTCCTGAAGCAGAAAAGTTACGGATAGCATTACATACAGTCAATCTAGAGATGCTTGGGACAGCAACGTCAACATTTAACTCCTTTCCTGTTCCTTATTTAGAAAGCAGCATTTAAGTTATCGTTGAGCAAGTAAATCTTTCAGAATGCCAGCACAAGGGAAAAGTGAACAGTTGACATACTACGAATAAATAATAGTGCAGCAAATCAGAATCATCCTTGGACTCAACATGGCCATAGAGGTACTTGCCACATTTTTGTTGCAGTTTGAACCATCTAGACATTACATAATGTAGCAGCCTTAAAATACATAATGTCAAGCAAAATATCTACACCTATAATAGAGGCTGCATACAAAAACCTGTAATGTCTTTCAGTCGATAAAACTGCACTACACAAAAATCAGCAGAGCAGATGATAAGGTTAATGAAAGCTATAATTACTGACTTCAATCTGTGTTTAAAATGCAAAGTATTGAAGTGCAGTCCAACCTTGTGCTAAAGGCTGATATAGTAGAGCCATCTTTCAAATAGGCAGGAGGCAGAGTAAGACAGTCTGCTTTGAATCATGATGACGACATTCAGTTGAACGTTACCCATTCAACACCATCCAGCTAGGGGAACTTTAATATTGTATCATCCTTCTCAATCCAAAGCATGTAATTTGTATCCTCATGTCATACACCTGAAGAACAGTCCTTCTGCGGACAAAAGCTGTGAAGGAACATAATATAGCAGGCCTGCTATAACTATTAAACTAGGGAAGGCCTTCATTGAAAGCCAGTTTCTGCATCAGTTTATGTAGGAATTTGCTGTGGGTCTTATGCCAGACCTGGGTTCTAGAGTGACTTTGGCTGTCTACGTAAGGTCACGTGCATCCAACTTTCAGGTTGCCATTTATCTTCATTACAGCAACAGTGGTGTTTCCTCTATCCAACAAGAGATTAAGTTAATCTCATTTAGGTTGTGTTTTAGTTTTGGGGTTGTTTTAAGGTGGGAGGGGCAGTTTAGTCAGTGCTTTAGAAATCCTCTGAGAATAAAGAGAGATTCTAGGCTGAAACTCTGAATCACCAGCCTCTGAATTTGCAGTCAGTAGCATGTTCTAGAATGCCTGGCATCTGTAACAACTCCCCAGTGAAATGCAAATCACCATCTCCACCTACTTCTTTTACAGGTAAAGTCCCCCAAAATTACCTCTCATGGGTTTTGTGGAAAACAGGCTTTTATAGATTCCTTCTGATCATATGGCAAGCCTATGGAAGCTCAGATAGAATCAACTCCTCTTCTGTCCCAACGCTCCCTAATTAAACTTGAAAGCTCTCACCAGCGGCAATGCATTTCGGGAAAAAAAAGGCAGAAAACACATAGTAATGTTTACCTCTATAAGGCTACAAGTGTTTTCCCTTATTCTTCACTACACAAGAGATTCACTGTACCAACATCTCAAGCAAATCATAAATTGCGAATTAAGTTTTCTATCTCTACTGTCCTAAGGGACAAAGGATTGCAGTCTTTAGATCCAGTCAATATCAATATTAATTGATGATAAAGACTGTAACATACAAATGCTCTCTGCAGTGTATGGGAAAGACACATTAAAAAATTTAAGTTCAGCATTCTAGTTCAGATTATGTTATACTACTTCTTAACTATGACTCAAGCTCTCCCTAAATTAACATATGCAGAAGAATTCCTTCTAGCAGTAGGGATTCACAAGCATTCTTGGGGAAAGTATCCAACACAGAGAGATAAGTATTTTCCCCTCACAGTTTTTTTCCTTTCCAAATTTGCTTCGCTGGTGAGTGTTTAAGTATAATCACTGTTTAGGAGACATAAAAATCCATATTTAATTAAGAAAGCTGTTAAAGTGCAGAAACAGAAATTGAGAGAATTTCCCCTTTTTTAAAAAAATCAGTTTAGAATATTATACCAACCTTCAACTATGTTATATTAGACATAGTATCAAAATTAGTTGTGCATGACAGAACTCAAAGAATTTAGAAACGTAAATCCCATTCGTTGATTATCATGGAATTCACTGTCTGAGGACTCTCCATGCAGCAAGTGTGAGAATCAAACTTTCTATGGATTAGTAATTCAGAATTAAGGCAGGCCCTTAAAAAAAAAGTTGTATTTCCCCACTTTTTATTAATATCTTCAATTCTGCAAAAGAACTTCCCTGGAGGATTTTTTTTTTTTCTTTTGTTAAAGCACTAATACACTCAAAAACTTTTGTTTATCTGCTTGAGGCATGTATCAATTGGTCACTGCAGGTTTTAAAAGAGTTTGGTTTACACTGCTTATAAACAGGCTACTTCATAAACAGCTATGTCAGTTATCTTAATGTAAGTCTTCACAGTTTAAAAAATAGAAAATTCTGACTGAAGGGATCTAACTGGAACTAAGAATTAATTTTGCCAATAAGAAGATGATTTTATATATTAAGAAGAGGAAAAATGAAAAGTCACTTTTATTTATACCTTACATTGGTTAATTTAATTATCTACATAATTTCATTCCTGTTATTTTCTGAACTAATTGGTTCAGCAAGTATTTACATTCAGAACTAGCAGAGAAAAACATTTCTAGGAAGAAGGGAGCAAATCAGAAAAAGTTTTGATGAGCTTCACATTCTATGAAGTGTGACATCTGATACTGGAATAAGAATTCTAAGCCAGCACACTTTTTAATCACTCTGTACTGGACAATAACAGAAATTCACTCTTCAAACACTTTAAAATGTATAAAAATTAGCTTACATAACTCAAACTATGCATATTGCATTACTTCTTTTTATCCAGACCTATGCTTTAGCTGAAAATAAGAATATCTCTGTGCCCACTCATGGCTTTCACAATCCAACATAGGCATGTAGAATATTTAACCGTAGCAATAAGTTACTATGAGTTACTAAGCAATTCTACCTTAAAAACAAAGAAAAAAACGCCTTTTCTTCCTTCTATACATCACACAATGATTGCTTGTCTTAAACACTAAAAGAATTTATTTCCCTGATAACACAATATGTATTTTTACAATGTTCTCTAACTTGACAATGAATAGGAACACATGCCTACATACAAAAGAGAGAACACGAATTTTCTTCATTGATTTTGCAGATATTTGAGAGAATGCCATTGCATTGTAACTGGCCCCATTTTGGTTAAGTGAATGTACCTGTTAAACTAATCAACAGAGAATTTATATTTTTGTTGAACTGGGCTCCACTTTGCTGTCTTATTCCCAGGAGGAAACCATGTGAGTATTGCACTCAGCACCCTTGGAAGAGTTTATCTGAATACAGCTTGGTTTCCTGCATGAAGACATGTGCTTTGACTCCTAGGCTTTTAGGGTGGTTTTTTTCTTCCTGCCTCTTAAAAGAAAAGCTGTCATAACACACAGGGACACACTTGACCGAAGAGACCCACCTTCCCCTTCAGAATCGGCTATCCAGAAAGCATATACCAAGGATAAGAGGTTCTGACAGCATCTGATGCTACACCTGGCCCTTAATTATCAGTGTATTAATACTTTATCCATTTTACTAATATGTCACAGTGAAAAAAAGATAGTGGAAGAACGAAATGCTAAGAATGCTAGATTGTGGCCAAATGTTAAACAGTCTTCTATGAAATTTGGTATCAATTTGCACTTGTCAAGACTAGTCTATAGGAGTAGGAGGCCCTCAGTTCATGTTCAGATAAATACATGCCTCAGGTACTCACAGGGCAAATATTTAAATGGTTTTCCCATAAGCAATGATTACTGTTAGGCCATGTGTTATCTTAGTGGCCGCATTTTCTGTGATATTAAAAGAATACATGGGTTAGCTATGGGCACCTGTCAGTTGTACCGTAAATGAGAGATGGATTCTATTTGTCTAATCTTTTTCCCTTGGCCACCCGAAAAGCACAACCTTATCAAATAATAGGAGATAAACAAAAGCTGTTCACTTATTATCCAAGCTGTTTATAAAGCACTGAAATGCTCAGATGAAAGGCACTGCATAAATGCAAAGTGTTAATTATTTTTATGACATTAACACATCCATGCACTGCAAGTATACATTATTAATAAGATGGAACAATGAATCACTTTGATTTGAAGCAGCATGTTAGTGTTAGACTAAAAGAAACATGTCTTCATAACAGACTTATTGCACAAAAATTTTAGTCCTCTACTTGCTTTGACCTGCAGGTAGCTGAAAAAACCCCAGTATTTTAGGAGTGATTCTACCTGTTAATTACCTCCAACCCCCAAGCATTTTAACTTATTACCCTTTCCCACAGGAAGTCTGACCTATTTGAGTTCACACTACCCCTAATCTTGAGTTGTGTACTCAACTATACTGAGTAGTATCACACTAAGTGTAGCGTACTACTTAAGGAAAATAAGGTTCTTGTTATCTGGTCTATAACAAGCACTTTGACATGCAGTACTTCAGTACATCAGATAAGATACTTCTAGACAAGCATTTGCCGCTTCTGCAACTTAAAGGTATCTTTGTATATACAGGTGGAATTATCTAGTTGAATTATTCCTCCTGATTTATTTAATAAAATAGCATCTCTTCTCTACCCAGACTACCTAGGTATATATTTAAGAAGTCTGTTCATTTTGTGGTTTACAGAAACATGTCATATGGATATTGATTCACGTTTTCAATACTTAAGCAAGTCCCTTACTATTTCAGTCGTTTGCAATTTTTCACTATTACTACTGATCAATTCTCCTTTTGTGAGTAACCTCAGCCAAGCCATCCAACAGGGGCACAAAGTAGCAATTAAGTCCATTTCTTACATTAATTAATGTAAAAGTTTTCTAGAAGACAAAAGCTAAAAACCACTAAGCGTCTAAGGGGGCAACACCTCAGTGAAGGTTTATTCTGTGCAAAGCTAAACTTCCAAATTCTGTTATCTTAAAAGAAATGCTATCTCCTCACTACATGACTGTAGATTATTTTTCAATATCTAAAAGTGTAAAAAAAAAAAAAAAAAGCACATGGAATGTGAGAACTCATGACAACATAAAATGTTTTGTGAATAAGTAACATGGTAAGAAACCATTATAATGCCTTAGATATAAACAAAATAGCTGTTCTGCATATAGAGCATCTTCAGACATTTTGTAAAGTTCTGCCTGAAGTAGGAACAACAGGCTTATTCCATTATTATATCCCTTGAACATCTCTCCCACATACCCTAAAAAGCTACGCAGGATTTCTATTTATTTCTTTCTACCAGCCTCACTGTTCGTCAGTGATGGATTTCACTGAAAGGAAGATTTTCACAGGGTTCACAGAAATAACAGGTCTATTTACTGCTTGCACTGTTCTTGCACCACCCACCTCAAGATGTGAGCACAGTTGTACAAGGTATAAAAACAAAGCACTGCTAATTCCTTAATTTTCCTGCTCATTTTACATCTCTGTGCTCAGGAAGGAAATACAGAAATTATGGGAAGGACTTACTCTCTTATTTTCATATGTGACAGGGAGTAGGTGGGCAACGGAATTTCTTTTACTCCTTCCTTTAACTTTGCATGAGCTCAAAGGGCAAGTCCATGGCATATTAAATGAGCCACGTTTACAGTCCACTTAACAGAGCCCTATCAAACTGTAAGACTTGTTAGAAAGAACGCATTTTCCAGATGGGTTCTACAACTAATACAATAAGTTCAATTTTCACTGCTGTTTAACAATGTTTCTTCTATGTTTGGTCTATTATAAGCTTTTAGTCTTCTCTACCTCCCTCGAAGTCCTGTCAGCTCTAATTGCATGAACTGAAGTCTAACATTTTCAGTCATCAGCTATGGTTTCTGTTTGCAGAAAAGTCCTATTTGTTCAATTTCATCATCCAGATCTCTAAAGTTAGTTTTCACATTGTCACGAATGCATTTACAGAGCATATTTCAGGACATGACAAAGTTTTTTATTAGGAAAGAATTTCTGAAGCATCAAGTTTCAAAGGGATAATTGTATTTACTTAATTTATATTTATAAAGCAACATATTGTATTTTACAAAGGTATGTCCTGTTTAAGTAACATTATTATACTGCTGTAATTACCCTTAAGAAACAAACAATCCAAGATGTGGTATATTGCCTTTAGGCAAACGAGCAAACACGTCAAAGAATATTAAGCATAATATTTTAAATAGGATTTAGAATAACACTGCATACCTGTTGAACATTGATAAATAATGATGCCAGAATTACTGACTCTAAACACTTCTATCTATGAAAAGCCTCACTACTTGGTTTCTCTTCACATTTCAGTACAAATAAAATAGTCCACTCCTAAAACACGTGGGTTTGTTCCCACCTCTGTTCTACTCAGCCTCTAGATTTAGTGTGAATTTTCACAGATCGATACTTTCAATCAGTCCATGACAAGCAGATTGCTAATGTATTTCCTCAGTGTCAGACTTCTTGGGTGTTGATGCTTTGCACAATGCTGGAAAGGCCCAGAGACAGCATATACAAATAAATGCTGAAACATGAAGTAAAAGCAGCCTCTTGGAATACTGTCTCTGGCCCTGTTTCAGCACCACTTTTGTTGGAAATCTATGTTTTAAACCTACTTCAATTAAGCTTTTTTTTTAAACTAAAAATGTTTGACATGGACAAAGCTAGTGTAGTGAAAGAGCTTTCTGAAGACATGTGGTGCCTTGTTATTTTAGAGTTCATCCAAATCCTATGTAAATAAAAGGCAAAAGTTCTTTATATATATTTTTTCATTATGCAGATAGCAGCACCATTTTTCTTATTTTAGAAGAGTAATTTCTATTAATTTACTTTTAAGCTTTTCACATTAGCCATCAAGCATAGGATCAGTTTAAAATGTACTTCGATAACATTTCAATCTAATCTTTGAGTCTTTTTATAAATACTAGTTAACATGTTATTTATTTACAGAGCATTAGCAAGGAACTTTAGATCTGCATTCTTTTACTGAGAGGCAGACAAAGAAGAACAAAAGAATAAAGACGTGAACTGAGATTCTTTTAAACCTTCAGTAATGTAATCAGAAATACACCAAGACAGAGACATTGGTATTCACAAATAGACCGAGAAAAATAAAGTAACTGAGCTAGAATTCTCTTCCTAAATCCAGCCTGAAAGTGCAGTCCTAGTTTCAACAACTATCCCATTGTTTTTACAATTGCCTCTTAGAACACCCATCTTCATGCACCTAACAGTCTTTATTCCTTCTGGAAAACCAAAAACAAACTACGCAATTTTCTAAAAAGATATTTCAGCATTCATGAAAAATATTAAACTTAAAGCTCTGAAGGAAGAGAGCCTGATGATGCACAGAGTCTGTATAACAAAGATCAGGAAATGCATACATCATGTAGTCAAAACTATTCTACAGAGACAAGAAATAGATGAAAGGAAAGAATAACCCCAGTGTCCAGGATCTATAGCTCCTCCTTGAGGCTTTTACAAAAAACAAACAAGCAAACAGTCCGTGTCCCCTCCAGCCAACCCACCCACCCCAACCACACATTCTTGATTTTAGATCTTTGAATATTCAGTTTGTAACATCAACGGACTTCTCAGCCAAAGTTATGCTTGAATTAGCAATCTGTTTATTTTATAAGACTTTCATAAATTATCCTGTTATCACAATCTGGACTTTGTAAAGACCATTTCACCTAGGAAAGATCCTGCTGTCCAGATACCCCTTTTAAATACTGTACTCTACGGTTTAAGACAAAAAAGCAGGACAAAAAAACCCCCATCCAAATAGAACATTTGGTTATCATATACTACAAGAGTCTCCTAAATGCTTTTCTTAAGTAGTGTGATAACAAATAATAAAGAATCCTCTTTCCAACATCCCTGTGGTTCTAAGGTAAAAGGAGTATTACTTACGAGTTAAGAAACTCATGCACTACTAGCATTTCTCAGATATGCCACACTGTTTTTAAAGTAGATGGGTACATGATCTAAATAGGCCTTAACTCCACTGTATGTCTTCAGCCAGATGCAGAAAATCCTGACAGTGTGGACTTCCATTGCCACAAAATGAATGGAGAATGGAAAAGAAAATATTTGAAAGATGCATGTTATCTGTCTAAAAACTGCAGGCCACAAATTACTACAGGCAGCCACTGCAATAGCTTAATCATTTATGCTAGGCTATAAACCCTTGCTTCCCCAATAAACCCCACTAGTCCAGAACACTGTTCTAAGACAAACAGAATTAAGAAGCAGTTTCACAAGTCACTGAGGTGACTTTCAACATTACATTTCAGATCTGCTCTGAAGGAAACTGAAACTCCAGGGATGCCTGAAGATGGATAAGCCTTATCTCAAACTACTGAAAGAAGACAAACAAAATTCAAGACATAAGAATGGCATAGCATGGTCCAATAAATCAAAAGTATAAAAGGAAATAAATGAGAAGGGAAGAAGGGCTGAAAGAATAACAAGGTCAAGACTGCAAATAGCTATTATTTTGACTTGTAAATTAAGAAAAAAACCCCAAAAGTAAAGAAGAGATTATCGACATGAGGAGTAAGAAAAAATATTCTTCTGACAAAAATATTGAGGATGTTGACATATTATTTTCATATCGATAGATATGTCTTAATTTGAATGCAAATAAAATGCTAAATGACAACACATTAGTGCTGAGCAGATTTCTGAAATGAATATACTACGAGATTAAAATGGCTAAAAACTCAGCAATATTACACATGCTTTTTATGCTTTCAGATGATCTTCAGTGCTTCAGATGATCTCCTTAGGTGCAAGAATCTTCCTCCATTCTTAACAAGTACTCTCTCTTTGCAGAAGACTAGTAAAAAGACAGATTAGTGGGATTCTACTCTGAAACAATTAGTAGAAGACTATTGTAGATTCCTGTATAAAACTATGTTTATTGAACAAAATAGTTTCATAAAGAAAACCAGTCAGACTATGGGGAGAATACAAGAAAAATGTTTATATTTGGGAGCAGTTTAACAACTAACTCCATAAACTATCTCCCTTAGGAAATAAATACAAAATATTCTGGAAACATTTCTTGTTTGCAAAAGGTTGCATAACAAAAAAGAACCACTATTTCTTCAATAAACAATTAATAACAATAAACAATTATAACAACACTGTGAATTAATGGCATAGAAACTATTGTGTAAGTTAGGAAAATGTTTTAGATCGATTCTTACTGTAAAATATTGCATTTGGTAATAAACTAAACCAAAGTAAACCCAACACAAATACACACAATAAACAGAAAATCCAGTAAACAAACAGACCAAAGGAAAAAGTAAAACATGATAGAACTGCTGTGCTTAAAGGTTGTTAAAATATTTTGTATATGAATTTATTTGAGTTAAAATGAAAAATGTCACTTCATCCTGAAACTATCAACACCTGAATAAAAGGTATCAGAGACCCACTAAAGCAAGCAGGCTTCTGATAAAGCCGTAAGGTTGCTAAAGCACCTAGAGAAACACTTGAGAAGATGGATGTGTTAAAAAAAAAAAAAAAACAACAAGAAAAAAAAAGAGGAGAGGCACTTTGCTATAATTACAGTATTAGTAATAAATTTTGACAAATTTAAATGACAATTCTCAACATTAAAAATTGCAAAAATTCAGAAATAAACCATTTGCTTAGTCAATACTATCTCTGGAACAAAGTAGTACTTCAGTTTCTGCAACAGAATTGTTGCCTATTTCTATCCTCTCTCAAAAACTACTGAGCTTAATTTTAAAGCACACATAGGAAATAATGTGAGAATCACATTTAACCTCAATAAAACATTTGATTTTAACAGTATAAGAATAATAGATGTGGCTGTTAATGATTTTCAAGTCACAAGAGCCCTCTCCTGCCACATAGAGCACACACTAATCCTTTTAATCTTTTATAAAGTATTTCTGCAATCACTGCAGCTACCATAATGCTTATAATCTAATAAAGTCTGTTGTTAAGACACATTAAGAATCTCATTGTTCAGAAGCAAGTTTAGTTCTTGGGCCCTTCCTTGGTCTTGGGCTAGCAAATAAGAGTGGAATTAACAAATCCTTTGAACAAGTTCATCATAAAATAGCTTCACTAAAGTTTCCATCTTGAATAACATAAGTATGTGTTTAAGCTTATGAAAACACTTGAAAAGCAGGACCTGAACCATCTGGTTCTAAAGTCTAACCTGAATAGTTAAGATTTTACAAATGGAAAAGTAACAGTTCTGAAGATGACTATTAAAGAGCTTATACAAAAAAGTGAGAAGAAACAGATTTTATTGAACTAAGGATACCTAGGATTGTCAAATATGGTGTTAAATATGTTCTATTAACGTGCATACATAAATAGCTACTCATATTTTATAAAAAATTAGTATTAAAGCCTTGCCATTATAGAACTAGTAGAACACCTGGATCTCCTACCAAGGCACTAGTGTTTCATTAAAACTACAAAATTTACACTATGAGAGACTTTAAGAAACAAAACTAGATGCTACCTCTAAACCACAGATTTCCTACCTTAAATCAAGCCTAGTAAAGAAGCAGAAACTGTATCTGTGACACCCTTTACATTCCCAAGACTTAAAAATCTACCAACTGCTGTCTAGGTAGTTCAGTCACTATTGTCCTGTACACCTGGATTTCCACCCAGCTAGATCTGTGTTAAGCATTACTTAATCTGACCTCCAATGCTCTTTGCAGCTGTGCCTGATTAGAGTACTGGGGGATCAGGCCCTTTATTATAGGAAGACTTTGGTAGAGATATAATTTATTGCATGTTTTTAGACTTCAAAGCTTTTAAAGGCTGTAAAAGTGGCCAAATTTTGTGAAGTTGCAGAAATCAAGGTAGTTTGGGTTTTATTATAAATTTAAGTATTGTACTTTGCATTTGTTTCTATATTTTCTAAGAACAGTTCTGGATTACATGTAAGTAATGTTTCTAGGTGGGGATTTTGGGTACTTGTTGCAAGAAAATTTAGATAAACAGCACTTACGAAAAGGGTTATAATGAGAGCAAATAAATTCCTTAAAGCAAAGAAGCCCTGTTCTTGCCATGTAGTATGTGGAAAGTGCCTTTTTTTTTTTTTTTTGTCAATTTGCTGTTGAAGAAGGAAGAGAATACACTATATATTTGTTGTGCTACAGAATCTGGCTGAATATCTGTAAATACTTTAATCATAGCTTACAGCTCAGGGCAGGCCTCAGAAGTAATTAAATATTCAGGTAGTGAGGCAAATGCTGAAGAGCTCTAAGTCACTCCCAGCAGGGATTTGCTTTTGCTAGCTCAATGCTAACTTCAGTATTTTAAGCACCGCACTGCTGATGTGCTTTGAAGGAAAGCTACTGATTGATACAACGGTTTTGAGAGTAAAATAGAAAATTTCTGTTTCAACTTTTATTTTATATGCTTTAGACCTTCTTTAGAAGACACATATCCTAGAACTTCTCAAACTACCCAATACTTTGCTAGGTCTTAGGGAGAAATCCGGGTTGTTCAGCAATGTTAAAATTGTTCTGACCAGTGACAAAATCTTTGTTGTTAGATATCTAATTTTCTGCTAGAAGAACTGGTAAGTTAGGCACTGAATTTTGAGGAAATGCAGTGGTTCTTGACATTTAAGTGATGGGTTTTTTGCGGGATTCTACTTATAAGTCCTTCTGTCAAAGTTTACTTTTTTTACTCTTGTAGAACAAAGCTACTTTGGTCAAGTTTTGTCATTCAAACCATAATACTTACAGTTTTTACTTTTTATATGATGCAGCTATGAACATCCAAGGAACTTAAAATTTAAGAGGCCTTCTTAGTCACATAACCTTCAAATATAAACCTTGTCCTTACGCTACATTTGATAGTTTCTTTGCTCAGAATAAGATTCTGCAACCTTGTTATCCTTAGCCTTATAAGAAGGGTAGCAGGTTAAGGCAGGATTCTAGCTCCGATTTGGATGGGTTGAGGACTTCATAAAGTTTAGCTCAAAAAAAGCTATGAAAAGGGAAGAAAGCCAGTTATAAAGAATATTGGGATCCACAATAAATGTCATGTATAGAGAAAGTACTAACATGCTAAACAGTCAGAAATACCTAAGTAGTTTCTTTTGAAGGCCTTTTGCTCTGCTGTAGATCACTTGGATGAACTCATGGCCACCAGTGCTGGATTCTGCCTAAATATCAGCTGTACTTACTACTAGGCTGGAAAACTTCTTGGGTGTTGGGAAAAATAACAATTTAGTCAGTGCTTTTCTTGTCATCATTAAACTATTGTTATTTCATCATGACTTTAGGAACTATGGCTTCTAGTTATTTTCTTTCCAGCTAAGACAAAAAATGAAAATCCCAGTTGCTGTCTACTTTTATCACACTTACCACAGGGAGTTCCAAAAATATTATTTGCAGTGGTTATGTTATTGAAACTGGCTTTGCTGGGAAAAATCAGAACAACTGAAAACTGATTTCTGCAGATTTTATTGCTATGTGCAAATGTACAGATCATGGTAATCCTGGTTCACGCCCCTATCTGCATCTCCTGTTCAGAAAGTTTTGCATGTGCTAAGTGGCTGGCTCTTACACTTCACAGACCAGGTAACTGTTCAGCTTGTTCTATAGCTCTTCTTTGGCAATAACGTTAATATCCATTTCTGTCTTCTACCTATTCAGCAGTTTTCACAAAACATTTAGTATCTTTTACACCTTTTTTCGTCTGGCCAGTTTCTTCAGAAAACAGTAGGTATTTAAGTCTTTCCAATTCATATGATTATGCTCCAAAGATTTTTTCAAAGGTATTAAAAATCAGAAGTTCAGTCTAATGAAACAGTTGTCTAAGTACAGTTCTTTAGAAAACTAGATTACCAAAGTACAAGAGAATGGTCAACTAGTATTGTATCACCACTGGTGTTTTACCTTTTTTTTTTTTTTAAAACCATATAAACGTCACATTTACAGAAATGTTCCTGAAAGTGCCACAAACAGCAAGCATTCTTCACATGCTCTGCAATGCATCAGTAGTTTTAAATAGGCTTGTCTTTTTCCACTGCAGTATATTAGCTATTTACTGGGTATTCAGGATATACATATTCACTTTCAGCTCCAGAAAGAGGGGAAGTGATGTGCATAGGTGATATTATGTAACTGTTTGGAAGTTCCTAGTAATGTTATTATAGTCTAGAATCCACTACAAATTTTTCTGCATGCTTTCTTACCTTCTAAAGGAAAGAATCCCCTCCTTTCCCAAAGATTCAGAGAGAGGGCTTTGGAGTCTCACCCAAATGACACGCAAGGATTTGCTGTGTCCTTAAGAGTTAGCACAGTCTCTTAACCACTGAATGAGCCTTGGCTTTTGTTCTATGGGCCACCCAACAGCGCTCGATAGCTAAAGGGCTCTATACTTCCCCCTCGTGCGGCTCGCCCCTCAGAAGAAATCCAGCCTGCGAGAACCCTGCCCGTGCTGTGTGCGAGTGACCTCTTCAGCCAAGTCAGCGTCATTACAGAAAGGTCACGGTGCAGAATTGTATCAACTTCCAAAATGAATATTTTTTGAGGTACAGCTGCCATATTTTTCCTCTCTTGAAGATCCACCACGAAATGGAGACTACAGGGGAAACGTATTTTTAGTGGGAACTTTGGAAAAGTAATTTTTTGTTTGTAAGGAATATGTTTTCTTTAAGTATATTCATGAATTTGTGTGCTGTTGCAAGATAGAGATTTATTAATAATTATTAAATAAAACCAATTCGAGGGTGGACCATGAAAGTGTATTAAATTGACTGCCAAGGAGCTTTGCAAGAGACTGAGAAGTTGGCATGAAGCATATTTGCTGTGATTGAGCAATGATTGTATCTGCAGACTATTAACATAGCACAATTATGGGTTTCAAAAAGGGAAATAAACCGAAAGTTACAAATTAATTGATACTGATGAGTTTACTTAAAAGTACACTTGATTTTAAAATCATCTACTATTATGTCAGCAGTGTTTCTCATGGCTCATTCTGCTCAGTGATTAAGATTTGCCTTCTCAGTTACTGATTCTGCAAGAGTTAAGATTCAGAAAACCAGAGTTTACATTAAAATTTAAAGAACATAAAGCTTTTTTCTAGATTTCTTGTAAACATCTTGATATTAGCAGCCTCTGAAATGAATACAACAATGTAAAAGACCTAAGCCAAAAGAGCTCCATAGTTTGTACACAACTTCCTAGTTCAGTTCATATTTATGTACAGTTCTGGAGTCGTATCACTGAAGTAAAGACTGATGTTCTGCCAGGTAAGAGCAACAAGATACTGAAACATTACAACAGCTCATCTTTGCTGTTAAAACACTGCAACCTCATTGCTGCTGTCAAACTCACCTAAACTGTCTATGCCAAATTTCATAAAAGAAATCAACAACTTTTAATCAGTTCTGAACAGAACTGTGTTTCTATCAATGGCAGGAAACACAGAGTATGTGAGTCTGATGGCACCAGTGAGGTGTTTTTGCTGTGTTATGAAATAAATGCCTGTTGACCCTAGGTGCTATGTAGTGGATGTTTAGTAATTCTGTTTTTAGAGATCATCTGTGCCTATGTGCTGCCTATTCTAAGATCATTTTCACCCCACAAAATAGATTTTGTAACTCAGTAGGACTGAGATACGTGCTAAGGCATAATAGACTGATGGTGGTAAAACCATTCAAGCCAACAGAAACAGTGTTTCATTCTAGTAAAACAGTATTGTCTACATACTGACTCTCAGTACCTTAATAGTCTTATTAATGACTTGATAAGTAGTACCCTATAAAAAAAACCTGGTCTCTCTTGCTTTCTTAGCAAAAAAACTTTGTAAGAAATTTTGCTGTTCTAGTTACAGAAGTATGGATGTTTTCAAAATTGAAATACTAAGTTCCTTTGAGGCAATATGTATCATGATGAATCCTCACCTGTAAGAAAGACAGTTTAGGGGTTTTTTCTTCTAGTTGCATTACCTGTAGATATGAGTTGGCAAAGCAACTCTTTCTCCCTGTGCCATCCATTGGCATAGAGATGGCAGAATGGGTGGGATTCACCTCACCTATTATAGCTAATAATGAAGTATTTAGTCTAAAGTATTTGCCTTAAGTTCTTGTGAATGTACCAAACAGGTGACTCTTGGTAGATGTGCTTCTCCAGTGACTGCAGATGGAGTCTAGGGTGACATGGTCAGGTTAAATATCTAACCTACAGATGGGTAAAATTAAGTGAAAAGGTCTTTAGTATTAGTTAATAGTAATTATTTCTTTTCCTTAAGGGTGGTCCCTCTGTCTGTAGCTACTACTCTATTTTACAACTCAAAAGTATCAGTAACAGTATGTTAGCTGTCATATTACCTAAGCCAACAACAACAACAGGAGAATTAGTAGAAGTTAACAGCTTGTGTTGCACTAGCATCAACATCAGTACCACTGGCAGGCTGCAATATCCTAGTGAGAGGGAAGGAAGAATCTAAGAGAAGAAACACAAGAGGATTCCCTGGCTGTCATAGTTGTACAACTTCTACCATTCCCCTTTCCTGTTTCATGGAAGTCTTAAGGAGAACAAACAACTGGAATGCTTTTGCACCCATAACTGTGATTCTTGTCCTTTTTTTCCCAGCAGATATTTAAAAAAATAAAATAAAATACCTGTTGGCAAGGCTTATGATGTAATTCCTTTGTTTAGCATACTTAGATCCTCAGTTTGTCTTGATTTAGAAGACCAGTTGGCTTCAGTTTGTAGAACAATCTAAGCTTGAGTACATAACCAATGTACTCAATGTGTTGACATACAACTTTTTCCACTTTTTATACAAGAACAACTGAACACACTTGATGTCTCTATAGATGATCTTTTAATCCTGTAAAAATGTCAGTGTCTCAATATTCAGCTTGTCTGGGACACATTTTCACTGAAAACTCAGAGGACGATAAAGGCAATGCTGTTGTCATCAACTGACACAAACAAGACTCTCTAGAGATATTTTCTATGAAGTAACTTTTCGCCTTGGAATGAAAGCATATACAAGCACATATAGCCATAACATGACTTTTCAAAGCCATACTTTTTTTATCTTGTTGAAAAAGATCTAAAATCTTCAGACTGACAGCTCTGTTTATTCCCTCTGCAAACCTCTACCAAAAGGTACAGATTTTAAAAATATGTTCAAGACTGGTTTCAAAGGAGAACTTCAATTATGGTGTGTATGAAGACACTGTTTAGTGATTGATATGAATTCCTAAGCTTGCATAGCTGCAATGCCTATACATGTGACTGTCTGCAAGCAATCAGGGGTAACAATGCAAAATATTAGTAATTTCAAAGTGTTGAAAGACTTTACAGCAAAAGATATGAATAAATTTAAAGCACAACAAGTGTTACAGGAAAGTGATTGCTAGGTTCCTTTAAGCAAATGTTGAGAAATTTAAAAGAATTATGCAATCTTCAGATGTAACTAAAGAACCTTACAGGAAGTTCTGAATGGGGAACTACAAATTCTATCCTGTCCAAACAGGACTTTTCGGACAAAATTTTCCTTTGAGAATATCAAATATGCTTAGTTGACTTGAAACCCAAATAGGTTGTGAGGAACTATTAAACTAGAGGTATAATCGACCTCTGTTTGTGTTAAGCAATCATATTAGCATTAAGGGTCAGACCTGTGAAGTGGCAAACACTGTCTCTGCAGTGCTGGTTGACCTTAATTTCTATTAGCTTTAGAAGGAAAGGAAGACAGTGGAAAGTATTATGAGTTATTCAGCCCTCACTGATACTGTGAATGTAGCTTTTATAACTGTTATAAACACATGTTAATAAAGAACCTGAAACAAATAAACTTACACAGCAGTTACTTTTATGTTTTGTCATTGAACAAAAGCAAATGCACATAAATTTCACTACAAAGTATCAAAAGAAGTTTTGAAATGGGGACCATCTTAATGTCTTCTGGAAAAGTCTTACACAAGAGGCTATTCAGCTATATTTATCTCATAGTATAGACCCCAAATCCCATCGGTATGGGGCTTGGAGACATGATAATTAATTGACAGTAAAAACTGTATCAACTGCCTGATACATGCTCTTCAGCAGCAAATTGTGAATTCTTTCATCTAGATTAATGAAATTAACAGTCACACAGGATATTATTAAGCCATTTCTCTTTCTAATTTTGCCATGTGGCTCTTGAATCAAGTAGAACTTCATTTCCCAAGCAGAAAACAATGAAACGCTCTGAGAGAACTAAAGAGGTCAGAATCTGTTATTCCATGTGCTTACTAACCACTGTATGATCCACTGTTATTATGTGACTACCTCTAAGCAGGTCCACTGTGATACTGTCCTTAGGTACCACAATCAGAAGATGACGATATCCAGAGACTTAGTTAAAAGGCATGCACTTACCTGACATCAGGGACTGGGTTGCCAGCAACTCTGCATTCTAGCAATACTTTATTTCCTTCAGCAACTTCCTGGCTCCGGAGCTTCTGAGTGAATTGAGGTGGTGAA
Source organism: Gavia stellata (assembly GCF_030936135.1). Lineage (NCBI taxonomy): Eukaryota > Metazoa > Chordata > Aves > Gaviiformes > Gaviidae > Gavia > Gavia stellata. The sequence goes on from NC_082598.1 coordinate 43,200,109, forward strand.
GGTTGATTCTCTTCCATGTTGCTGAAGGGTTGGCAAAGGACCGTTTCACTCTGAGTCATGCTTTCCCTTTCAGAATATTGTTCACCATTCAGATGAACCCCAGGTAATTTTGCCTCAGGCTCAGTCTCTTGATGTGGCTTGTCAGACTCCTGGTTCACTGAGGTACTTACAGCTGGTTCTTTCTTTTTAGGAGACAGGTATCCACTGTCTGGTGAAGAAGAGTCCCCATCAGGACTTCGGCCTCTTGTCTTTGCTGCCTGTCTAAATATAGATGACAATTCCTCTACGAATGTGGCAGCTTTGTCACACAGTTTGTTCCTGAAAGGAACTTCTCCCTGGGATGCTGATTTGGACTTTGGGCTTGTCTTAGGCACACCTGGACCACCTTTCTCCAAATGTTTCAGGCTTCTAATGAAGCTGGGACTAGCAGTTAGCAAAGGTGAGGTGCTTGCTTGCCTCCTGGAAACTGTGACAAAACTACTTGCTGTTTGAGGTGTGGTGGATTGCTCTTTCTGATTCCCTGGGAGAACATGACTTGCAGCAGATAAAGTCAGACTGCTTGCTTGAGGCCTCTGTAAAGCATCTTGCTCATGCAGCTTGGTATCCCTGAAAGAAGGATTTTCTGAAGTGCTAAAAAGAGAGGTGTTGAAATAATGAGTAAAGTCTGGTGCTGCATTCTGATCCTCCTCCATGGAATTAGCAATGGCTTCCTGAGCTATGTCAAGGCTCTTACATATCTCCTCCTGGGTAAGGAAGGCAGAAAGTTCATTTGAAAATTGCCCATTCTGTAGTTCTGATAGGGAATCATAGAAAAAGTCATGGTAGGATGAAGCTTCTGACATATTTTCAGGATATTCCTTGTTGGTGCCTCTCTCTGCACAGTAAGCCTCCTTCAGCATTAAAGAAAGAGGCAATGCCTGGCCACAGCTTCTGTCTTGCATCCTGGAAGACAGAAATATAATTCCTTAAAATAAAAAACCTTGTCAATAAAAAAACACCTGTTACATCCTGGTTCCCATAAGCTAGACACAAAACTAGGAGAAAAGCAGAACCCAACAGTGAATGAAATACTTACTGTAAACCTGGGTTTCTATTAGGATGGGCCAAGGCTGCAAATAGTCCAGGTGGAAATGAGAGCACTTAGGAGTCATTTTCTCATGCATCTTCCTTCAGAACTATGAAAACATCCTCTGTCTGTACATTGCTTAGCACAAACTCAATTCCACTGGACCAATCTGAGTGATTTGTTATTTCATATTTGATTGATTTCACATCTGATTGATTTCACATCAACGTTATTACACTTCACTTTTCCTGGTTTTAGGCTTATGATGATTTGGGGAATATATTTACTTTTCTCTTTCCCATAACACTGCCTTCCAGACACTAAACCATCAAATTCCAAGAGGAAAACACTGTTGTAGTTGAAACCATTATGAGAATCTACACAAGAACGTTTGGATTAGAAATTCCAATTTATCCTTTCTGTTTAATGTTGATAATGTGTTTAATATTATTTTACTTATTGTATTAATACTTTTAACTTGTCACCTTTCAGTATATTTTAGTAGCACTTTCCTCAACACTGATAAGTGGAATATCAAACTACCACATGCTAAAAGTAAGACACTAAATAGATTGCACAACCTATGTGTCATCCTGCACCTCATAAGTGTATAATGTATATTCTGTACCAGTTTCACAAAGTACAGAAGCATCTATACATCTCCAGTTTTCCCCCATGATTTTAGAACGAGGATGAGCAGTCTCTGCCTCTGTAAAGCCAGCAAGAAACAAGACATCAGGGAAACCGCTCTTTTCTCAAGGGAAGGATCTGCCAGAAACTCTGCTTATTGAAATTTATTTGTCCTGCTGGTCACTAGATTGCACGTGATCTGATCTTAAAAGTAATTGCTGCTTCTGCAAAGCATTTAAGTTGAACATCAGTGTTTTTAATTACCCTTGAAAATTCTCTTCTTCTGCACAAGATTTTTAAAAATATATTTTCTCTTAATGGTCCAAAGTATTTCTCCACTGATAGATAGGTGGCTTGACAGTCAAGAGATGCACTCGGGTATATTTTACATCAGCTTCTGCAAGCTCCAATTACCTTTAGTCACTTCACCAGGGCTTATCCAGCATATAATCATTAACTGACTGATAGATGATTGGAATTCTTGGCCTGGCATATGCATCTCTTGATATGCCTGCTTGTCTTGCCAACAGATTACAACTCAACACCTAAAAGAGAAGTATAAGGGAACCAAAGCATTTTAGGATTTAATATGTTTTTATAGAATACAGTGATAGGCTTATTCTTTGCTGGGATTACATGTTTCTTTCCTTTTATCTGTGTTTACAGGGCAACAAATTTAGCAACCCTGCCAATCTCTTGTCAACAAAATTTAAAAAAATATATACAGTATAACTGACTACCACATAGCAGCTTTAAAGAATGAATCTGAGAAGCCAAGCAAACAGTTGGTCTAGAGGCTCAGCTGTTAAGGCATAAACTGTATGAATGCCAGGGAACCAAGGGTTAAACCTGGAGAGTTTCTGCCTCCTTAATCTTAGTTGTTTTTTTAAATTTTGTATTCAAATGAACACAGGTGCTAATTTACTCTTTAGATAACTTGTAAATATCTGTCCTTCAAATTGATCTTTATTTAAATCTGATTCATACTGGTTCCTAGCTTGCTCACATCTCAAAGCGATACATTACATACTCAGATAAACTTCTCTGACTCCCAACACCAAGCTGCTCTGGCGTTTCAATGGGTTACGGGTCAGAGGACAATTTCACTTATTGCTGGCCACCCGACACGATGATTAAAATGAATGTGTTACGAATTAGCATATCTCCTCCTAGTACTCAGTTTTATGCTGTTTTGTCACTCATTAGAAAAATGTAATGGCTACATATGTCATAATTTTCAAAGCCCAATGTTTAAATTTAGGTAAATCAACCTGTAGCTGGGTATTCAGATAAAGTGAATGAATTTAAACATGTGCTGGCTATTTGCAACTTGTAATGCTGATAAGCCCTCTTGGTGAGAAAGGTCTAGTGCCTAAAAATGGATTTACATATCTATCTTTAGACAGCTGAATGGAAACTTCCAGTTTAGACTTTTTTTCAGCCACACTGTAACAGATAAAATCACTATTCTTTTAGAGCAACTTGTAACCACAGTGACCTGGAGGTGAAGTATCACTAACCCTATCAAGTAGCATATAAGGTCATAATTAGAAATTTCAAATGCTATTTCTAGCTTCTCCAAGTTAGACTACAATGTATTTATAACAGTTTTCATCATCATTACTCATTAGGTAACCTGCAAAGCCATATAGTATATCATTTAAAGACACAAACAAAATACAATGTTGCATGCAGATCAGTGTTTAGCTGTACTTCCAGCATAATTGCGTATAAACTATTTACGGGGTCCTATTTGCTATATGTTTAAAAATTACTCACAAGTAAACACACATTTTAATATCACGCTGTTTAAATATTTATTCAGAAAATAATATAGGTGGTCTAAGGAATAATACGGTAAATAGTAAATTCAAGATGTAGTGGATTACAATAATCTCAGAAAACATTTGAATAATTAATCAAATTAAGGTATTCAAGAAATAAATATGGAAAACCATAGAAAATCAAAGGACTCATTTCAGAAAAAGTATAAGCATCCTGAATTTGAGGAACCTGACCAATGAAAAATTATTACTTAAAAAAATATGACCCAAAGCCAATCTGTTCAAAGGAATAATATGAAGGAAGAAACGTATTCAGTAAGATTTTTTAAACCAAAAAAGGCACATATTTTTCCTCTGAATTTTGAAATCCTGCAAAATTACTCCCCAAAGTACAATCATTAAATTTAGCAGAAAATATAAAACAGACCTTACAATGAACAGGCCGATATGAAGAGCCTCAAGTGTAACTAACAGCGGGTAAAGTTGCTTTTTTCCTTCTTTATGTAAGTAGGCTTAAAGTTGCTCCAGCTATTCACTAAAGATTGCTTGGTCCTCAGTAAGCATCAAGAAGACTGTGGCCTGTGCATTGCATCTGTCCTCTGTGACTATGTAATTCTTACCCCACTCATCTATATTTGGTAACTGAACTCATGTTTCAGCAGACTGTCGCTATCTGGAATTCCAGTAGAAGTAACGTTAGGCCTGGAAGTGGCACAAAGTTCTGTGCACTTACTACTCAGAAATTCAGAGAACTTAATCATTTAAATGGGCCTTTTTTTTTTTTTATTTAATACAGTATTTTAGGCTGTTTTAAAATATTATTCTGGAATTTTAGGATGTGATTTTTGCTCATTATTAAAGGGCCTACCTCCACAGGTCATAGAAAAGAGAGTGTGTGAAAGTTAATTTTTGAAAAATAATTTCTTTCTACAGCATTTTGTCTTAACAGATTTTTAATTTTTTTAAACAAAATTAACTATTTTTATGGCAATAAATAAAATTATTGGCTTTTTCTACTAAAAGTAGTTTAAAACTAATAGCTTCCTTGTGTACCTTAAAATCTTCCAAGAAAAAAAAATAGAATCATAGAAGCATTTAGGTTGGAAAAGACCCTTAACATTTTTAGAGTTATCAGCAGAAATGGTACATCTTTTTGTAATAATAGATAATTATTAATCTGTAATCATATACTATACTCTACTAATAAATTTACCTACTGAATTCTCACATATCAAATGAAGTAATCCTATCATCAGAAAAGAAGTATCTCCCTCAGAAATGACGTACAAAATCCCTGGAAAACATGTATGCTTTAAAAAGACCCCACAACTCTGACACATATGTTAACACTGAAACAATCAAAATGCATTTCTGGTTTCAATAGCCTTGCAGAGTGTAATGCGTAACACAATCAACTCTCCTGTACTGGCTTTACTAAGGAAGTATGTTCACCCCATTAAGAACTCCTGAGAGAGTTTTGTCTCAAGGAAGAAAAATTTTCTGTCCAAGACCATACTTGTGCCTTTTCAGGTACATCATTTCATTTGATACTCAGTGAAAGGAAAAAGTAAACATGAAGACTGCTGGTTTAATCTACAGACTTTATCACATAATTTCCAGAAATAAAAGCAACATGTGGGTAGGATAGTTTCTGCCAGATCGCAACCTATTGGGAGTCAAATTCTCTAGAGTAGATAGGAGAAATTGTAGCTCCAAATAGGTGTCAGACCTCCATCCCTTCTGCCAGCATCCATTATATCTGCTCTCTGATTTGAATTCATTTTGTGGGCTGGCACTTGTTCTCAGCTGAAGGTCTAGATACTGCCTTGCATTTTTTACTGAAGTTTATTCCCTGGCAACAATGGATGTGCAGCAGACCCACTGTTGTGGCAGAAGCGCACAAGAGACTCATAGCTCCCTAGTGGTCCCAGACCATCTTTATGTGTTACCAAGTGCTGGTATTACACATTTTATTTCAGTGGTTAATATAGTATCTTTCTTTTCATCCTCATACAGGCAATTACTGTCCCCGAATCAGAGCTTCAACAGATTCACTGTTGGATTAGGAATACTTACTTACTTCACAATGTATACAAACCCCATTCTTAAGACTTGGGATCCTTAGCATGTTGTAATGAAAGTAATAAAAAGGATTTATTTCATGTCATTTTACAGTAATTTCAGTGTGTCAAATAAGAACAGAATCATAATTTTTAAAATTCCAGGCTAAAAACTTTATAGAAAAAGGAGCTGGTCATATGAGACTTAACCACTGTATGCCTAATTTTTAAGCAGTCAGCCCACGGAGTGGAATCCAGGCCCTGTGTCAGGCACCGGCCTCTCCACTAAATGCATAAGAGTTAGCCACCTTGGAATGGGAGCCAAAAATAGCCTGCATATAAACAGGAACACACTGCCTTGGGCTATCTTCAGCATTTTCTACAGGGAGGGGGTGGATGAAATCCTGGTTCTAGGAATCATATATTTAAATTGTCACTTCTGGGAAGAAAATATATCTGCCTGGAGACATCTGCAGAGATCATTTTTAAAGGAACTGAGCTTCTACGAATACAGTTGCACTGGTGATTTGTGTGTATCAGGTATGACTATTACTTTTTGTACAGCATGATAGAAACATTTGCCCAGAAAGTGGAAGATCTGTGCTCAATTTATTCCTAGTGGCTTCAAGTGTTAATGAAGTACTCATCATAACTTGCAAACTTATTAGAGTAAGGTTTTATACAGCTGTATTAAGCTATGAACAAATTTTCCCCATGTCATTCTAGTAAGATTTAGGGAATGCTTATATCCTTTGACCTACGCTGAATCTTTTGGAAACTTACTTCATTTTTGATCAAGGTCTTCCATTTTTATAGCAAAAATAATGTGTATGCTCCTTTACAAAGGTGGTAGACAGCAGTAAATCACTCTAAGCAAATGCCAGAGGGATTTTGAAAGATAAACATGTGCAATAATATGCCATCATGTAATAATGTAGCATTTGCATGTAAAATGCAAAAATTAACAATAACATGCAAACAAGATAAAGGATATTATGCCTGATATGCTCACTCCATTCCTATTGCAGTATTGTGGCAAATTCAATTGATGAACAGAACTCCATGGAGATAATACTTTTCGCTACCGATAAATTTAGGGGAGCATAGCTAGACTGGTCTCCTGAAACCTTAATAATAGTTTCTAATATCAGTCAGCCTGAGTCATTCAAATCCTCATGTCACAGACTATAAAACTATGCTGGTAGTACAAGCTTTCCATTCCATCTGATGAAGATGTTACGTGGTGCAAAAGATTTTCATAGTTAATTGGGCTAAAACCAAAATATAATAACAAGCATGGCTCTTTGCCCTAGTAATTCGTGTACTTACCTGAGACATCAGAAAACCTCTGTTATGGTCCCTGCTATTTTGTATCTTACGCTAAATAGCAACAGGATAAAATACAAGTAGATTGTCAATCTCCTTTCCAAGACCTAAAGTCAAACACCAGTCTGTAAACTTCAAATAAGAATCTTTAAGAGATGCAGAGGCAGATACAACCCCCTTTACTAGTTGCCATAGAATCCTCCAGTTATTTGAGTCACTAACAGACATTTTTTTCCACCTCTGAAAGTTTAAAAAAAAAAAATCTGGTCGCCTGTGCTTAAATATACTGGGTCACTGCCTTGGTGTAGTTTCATGTCATACATAGCTTTGGGTTTTTGTCTTCCCTCAGTATGCAAACATGTTTAATTTTGCTTGTAAATATATTTGTAAATAAAGTTGTAACATAGCTAGAGCTAATCTGTGTTTTTTATAAAGTGCATTGGAAGTACCTACCTGTCATATGTATATGAAAGTGTCAAACATAGTGAAATAGTCAAGCAGCATCAATGGTATTCAAATACCATTTTTCCAAGTTCCTGGAAGAGCTTCTCTGAGGGTTTTCCTAGGAGGAAATTCTAGAAGTGCAACAGAAAACCTCATACACCTTCAGTTTTGCTAGCAGTGGTACCGGTACTTGGTTTAAAAGAAATACAAGTTGTTAAAATTAAACTGTTAAAAGAACAGTAATAATAGCTCACACCCTTCTTTTACAGAATACTTCATCAACAAAGTGACTGAGGGGCTGCAAGTAACAACAGTTCAATAAACTTAAAAATACAACTTTCCAGAATTACCACAGCTGTGAGTAGGAAAAGAAAACATAAAATGGAAAGGAAGGCTAATAAGCAAAGTTCACAAAGAACTAACACTGTTTCTTAAACTGGGGAAAAGATGAAGGCTTCTCAGTCCAAGTTCTGTGGTATCTAAGGTCTTGCTGAGGCAACCTACCTCAGACTGAGAAACCTGTAATTCAGCTTCTCTTATCTCAAAACTACTAGAACACTTGTAATACTATTCTCTCTCAAGATGCCGTATTTTTTAATCTATCATTAGCCAGACAGGTAAAAACAGAACTCATGGACAAATTGCCACTTCATGGTGAGTGTCTTCAACATCCCTTAAAATCTCAAAGGAGTTTTTTTAGGAATTTGTGCCCCTGTGCACTGTGATTAATACACTTTTGCATCTGGGACTATGAAGCACACAGTGCCCTCACAGGATTTAGCACGAAGGTGAAGAAACGTAGAGCAAAGCTATTCGATCCTTGCCAATAAACACTGTGCCTGGGGTAAAGATGTCCCCCCTGCCCGAGTTACCTGAGAGCGGGCAGTGACCTGGGCTGGGCAGTGCTGTCAGCCAGCCGTCTGAGCATGCAAGACTCGCAGCCCCTCTGCTTTTTGCCAGGCCCCGGCGTACATCAAACTCCCTCGAGGCTCGCAACACTGTTACACTCACTCGTTTCTGAGCCTGCCTTTCGCCTTTTTAAGCCCTTCCACTCGCAGGCCCCCGTAAGCGTTCAGTGGCCCACCGCGGGGCGCTGAGGGAGAAGGGCGGGACGGGAAGGGGGTCGGCGCTGGGGGAGAAGGGCGGGAAGGGAAGGGGGTCGGCGCTGAGGGAGAAGGGCGGGAAGGGAAGGGGGTCGGCGCTGAGGGAGAAGGGCGGGAAGGGAAGGGGGTCGGCGCTGAGGGAGAAGGGCGGGAAGGGAAGGGGGTCGGCGCTGAGGGAGAAGGGCGGGAAGGGGGTCAGCGGCGGGAGAAGCGAGGCGGGTGGTTGCTGCCGGCTGAGGGGCGGCGCTGCAGGAGGTGAAGAGGTCCCGAGCGGACCCGGCGGGAGCGGCAGCCTCAGACGGAGAAGGGAGCCCTGCAACCTCTCCGAGTGAGGGCAAGGCGCCGCAGGGAGAGGGCAGGGAGCGACCGCTGGAGCCCGCCGCCCCGTCTGGCTGTGGCGACCGGGAGGGTGGCGTGGCGCGGGGCGGCGGAGGCCCGCAGGACACGCTCGGCTCTCAGGACCTGTTGCTGCGGAGTGTGCCATCAAACTTTTCAGCCAGGGCCCAGCATGTATGTTAGGCCCCGCATTGTTGACACATTTCTCATTGAAATTCCTACTCAGAACAGAGAATGTGCATAGACAATCTGATTTACAGGTACTGATATTTTTGTAATGAAAGTCCTTAAAATTCCATATAGGCTAGGCTCACGTCTGGGCAGAAGGCCTAGAGAAGGCCTTTTCACTGCCCGATTCCATTAAAATATTTAAGGCATATTATACAATAGTATTAAAGGACAAGAAATGAGTTGTCAACAAACTGGAACTGAGTCTTCTGTGGTTTAAATAGAAAGGCCATTCCAGGTTTTAGCATTTGGGAACGTATACAAATAAGAATTTAAGCGAGTCTAACACAACTGATGTGAAAGCACAGAAAAGCAAGAAATGCATTTCCTGTTGAATTAAGAAGCATGTGGGAAAGGAGTGAAAGTTACAGAAGACAGGACTGATGCAATCTCACAAGGGTAGAGAAAGCAAGGGTAAAATCTGGCAGCATAGCACATGGCAGTGTAATTGAGATTGGATAGTCAGCATGTAAAGATTTCAGATTATATGATAAATTTAAGAAATCTAAGCACGCTTTTTAGTGTATTAGCACAGTGTAGTCCATAATTTTCTAAGGAAAGACTTGAAATAAATTATAACTAAAACACTCTAGTGGAAAATTTGTGTCACAAAAGTAACATTCTAACTTAAACAGACTGACATCTCATATACTGTTGGAAAGAAGAAAAGCAAACCGTAACTGTTAGGTAGTTAATGTAAGTGTCCCGACTGTGCAAAGCAGAATTAACACTAGTCTAGTTCTTAAAAGTTTTCTTTTAAGGAGTCCACATTCAAGATATTAGCTGTAATTTTGTCTAGTTTCATTTAACTTAACTGCTTCAACTATTACTCTTCTCTAAGTTGATTTTGTCCTATATGCTGTAAATGTTAGTCATATTCATGTGGCTTTACCATTTCTTTTATTTTGTAAATTAATTACACTTTTTATCACTCCCTGTACCATATCTGAAAAGTTATCCACCCCTCTATGCCCTGTATAGTGTGGAAGACCTGCTTTAAGTATGTGCTTCAGTCCCACTCCCATTAGTGGTTACTTGTATACCTCTGTGAAAAACATATTTCAAACAAATCTAATGGGTTTTTTATAAAAACTGTTTGCACTTATGCATATCACAAAACTCTCATAGCTGGGCAGTGAGAAAAATGCTTTATAGCATCACATGGCATCTTTTTATGTTGTATGTACTAAGCCTTTGTCAATGCAGCTCAGTTAGACTTTCCTCTTCATAAGGAAAATGATCTCCGTTAGATTAATTTTAGCTGCAAGCCTATAGTGCATATTTTACATGTTTATATTCACAGCCAGTCGTGTACTCAGATTCCTTCTTCGCATGTGAAATGTGTTTGATCTGAGCAGGCACAGACAGCACTGAAGTTAAATACCAGATTAAAGCCTCTTTCTTTACAAGGGGATTAACTTTGAAAAAGGAATGTGCCTCTTTCAACAAACTGTGAAATACTGATCTCTAGGAAAATAAATTTTTACTTCTCTTTTTCCTTTTGTCATAATACAGCTTTACATTACTTTACCTTTTTAACAGCTATTCCAAGCTGTCTTTTGATTATGCCAAATGTATTCCTGTGGTCTGTAGGAATGCTCAGCCTGCCACCTAAAAACATGTCTAGTGTGAGACAAGGGTAGACAGCTGTGTATTGCTGCCAGAAGTCACAGTGCTAAACAAAGACAAATGTGCAATAATGTGACATCCATACTTCTGGGAAGAGGAATGAATGCTGAAGGAAGAACACTGAACAGCTGATTACTTCCGTTGTTAACCTCAGCAGGACTAAATTTTTAAAAAAGTTAAAACACAGCTGGCTATATAGAATGAACTGCTGAGAGATGTGTCAGTCACTAGCTTCTATTAGGGAGATACTTAGCTTGGGAGTATTTTTGGAAAGAGTTTCCATGGTGTTGGAGAGACTTCAGGCCTTTTGCTTTTTTCTGATTGGCCAACAGACAGGTGCTGAAAAAGGTGGTGGCAGAAATATTCCAGACGTGGTGAATATCATATGGACAAGCAACAGCAACTTACTTTTTGTTTTATGATAGGCTGTATCATGTAAAAATATAACAGAATTTTTCCTTTCTGTCTTTCTGATGTGAAAGGAAAAGAGGTCAGAACAAAGCACCAAATAATGTCAGTTGAAAATACAACCACCTGTGTTTACAGTTTGGGAGTGGTGTATTCTACCATAGCACATGTTTAATGACTTAAAACTAAAACTTTTTATTTTTTCTTCCAGGGTAAAGTGTTCTACATACTCCTGATTTACAAATACATGTTTTATATTTAAAGTGCCTATGTCCTTCAAACAGAAACTTATTATTCCATTGCAAATGAATAATTTACTTTTAGAGATAAATCATTTAGCAAACAAATTATTTTTAAAAATAGGTGCTTTTAGGAATGACATAAAGTAAGACTCAGAAGTTAGGATAAAGCAAGACCCTTTCAGTGGCAATGGAAACTTGTTTGGCGGCACTGAGAATCCTTGCATTTCTTCATTTTGGACTCAATTTATAGAGCTTGGACCCCCAAATTGAATCCACTGGTTCTGTCAAAGGCAAGAGTTAGAATTTTGACAGAGTACTAATTTTATACTTATAAGTACATCTTTTTTTAGGCATTACAGCTTCAGAGCCAATGACTAAACATTGTGGTGGTACAGTCTTGATACTTTGGCAATGATGGACTAGAAAAATGGAGGGCCAAGATTTTTAAGTAAAACAAGCTGTTAAACATGTTATCTATTTAGGCAGAATCAAGCTTTTTCCTTTTCCTAAACAGTGATCATTTCTGGGGGAAAAAAATAAAATTTGTGAAGACGAATTGAATACATTTAGAAGGCAGTGACGAAAAGCTGTGTAAAAATATATTCCAGACATAACATGATAGCTTCTACTCACCATCAAACACGAAAAATACGTGATAAGATATGCATACCTCGCTTCCTGTCCTGTCTGATACCTTGGTTAGAATCAAGATAAAGGGGCAAAGTATGCAGTTACCTGCAGGTATGTTTTTATATGCTTTAAATTCTACAGCATCAGATGTGCACCTTGTATTGGATACTCCCTATTGAAGAAGGAACAGTTAATTCTAAATTCATGTATTTCATAGTTATTGAATGAGATGTCATTTGAGTTTCAGTGATACTTTATACAGTCATCTTCTGGTCCTTATATGAAGCTGGTGGTATTAGTCTAGAAAAGGGAGTCAGACTGATTGATCAGTAAACTAATGAACTCTCTTTAAAAAGTGAAATATTGCAGATAATCATGCAAAATATTCAACCAGTCAGACGAAGAATGTGGACCTGAAAGGAAGCAGGCCTGAAGACCCAAGACAACCACCCTTCAATGATGATGCAAGTATGCATATGAGAGTTAAATGCTGTCAGTGAAACAGCTGAGGGAGCCACTGAAACAATGATTCACCCAAGTGGATTACTAGAAACAACGCCTTCAGACTGTTCGGAATACAATTTCTGGCTTTGCCATCAAAACTTGACTGAATCCAGAGAACCCACAGATGAAAGATGGGAAGTTTTTGTGATGCTTTCACAAAAGGCTCTGAAGTTCTAAGGTGCCGTATAAGCAATCTAATACATATATTATTTGCTTTGAAATTTCGGCAAGGGTAAAACCTGGCTATAACCCACAGAACTTAGGTAATAAGTTTGTTATTGAAAAACTTTTTGCAATAGCATTAACTGTATTGTTGTGCAGGTGGTAGTCAGAAATGTGTGCAAAATTAGGATCCAACAGAACCAATCAATCTAGATTTTACTTTACATAACAAGAGGGAGGGAGGGTGGTGCTCTAAACAAAACAAACCAAACAACAAGCTGCTTAATTCACTTTGTTGCCACCTTCAAATCCTAAAATAATCCAAACAGGCTGGAGAGTTAGAAAGTTTATGTTGATACAAACAGTTTGAGAGGAGCAATTAGATGTCTTTTATATGGAATTGGGGTAATAATTATGTATAATGTATCTTTGAAAAAATACCTACACATGTACAACTACAGTATGTAAATACACAACGTTTAGGAATTGGTTAACACAAAACTTTTATTCTTTTGAGGTGCTTACTGTATGAGAATATATTGCACTGTTTTGCGATCAATTTCTATGTAAACAAGCCATTACAGCATTCTTATCTCTATTTTTAATAGGATTATTCTGGAGCATGCGTTTTAAGTTCTAAATTGAAAGCAATCTTATGAGGGAGTCTCAGGGATCAAAATTTAAAGCTTCCTCTTGGGACATGCTGTCTATTTAGTCACACAATCAAGCACCTCAAAAGCCCATAAAAGTTACCACCTTTCCTTTGCAGACATCTAGGTATGTTTGATCAAGAGCTCTCTTCTTACCTTTCTTCTGCAAGCTGAATGGATGGTGTAATATTCCAGCAAGCAGTGAAGCCTGGAGGGTTTCCTGTAGAGCTGATTTTGATGCTCTTCATTTTCCTGGGCACTTGTACTGGTGTGAGTGAGAGTGAGTTTGCAGTTTTGGGAGTTGCACAGAAGGGATGGCAGAGACTATGTTTAGGGTCGTTGGTGTCCATTGACTTTGAACCCTGATGAAGTAAATTAGTCAATATGATTTACCAAAACTTATAACAATAGTTAGCTTTCAGCTTTCAAAGTTCCATTGACTTCATTTATACAGTTATTTAACTAATAAAGCTTATAAGAATATTGTTTTTCTTAGGGCTATCCAGAGATGTAATATGTGGAGATAGAACACCTCTGTCTAATAAGCATATATAAACTGAAAAGGTGACAGTCATGGCATCTGCAGTTTGTTTTCAAAATGGAAATGATAATTACAATCTCACAGCTAAAAGCTGTGAAGAAAAATTACTATCTTTCGAGGATCAAGGCGGAAAAAAAAGTGACTGCAGAGAATTTTCAAATACATTTTCTTGGAGAGAGGAAATAGAGCAGATATTGACAGTCAATGAGTTTAACAAAAAAGATTTCAGAAATGCAGGTAAGAAGGTAATTCTCTTTTGCGTTTGTCAAACTTTCGTATGGTTTGAGGAAGGTACTTTAATCAAAACTTTTTTTTAAAAAAAGTTTATTACAGAGCTTTAATTCTAAATATTTCCCTATTATTAGAGCAGACATAATTGTTCTGATACTTCACCAGCATTCTACATGGATAGGTAACAGTTTATGACTTAGGAAATGTTGTTTTTAACCAAATACCTTAATTTTTTGTCCGTTGTAAGTCAAGTAGGAACGGATGCCTGTCATGTAGAGACTTTGGTCCTTGCACAAGGCTTTCAAGTTCCTGAATGTAACAGCTTTGAAAGCAGATTGTACATTTGTACAGGCTGTTGCCTTACTGCTAAGGTCTCGTAGAGGCTGCATACAGTTTACATGACATAGTACTTGTGAAAGAACAAGACAGAAGGAAATTAACCCTAGTTTATCCATTCCTGTCCTAAGCTCCTATGTGATTTCATTTTCTTTCTGCAGGCAGACTTCATTTTGTCATTATCTGATTTCTGAATGTTTGGCTTTGCAGCCTTAATGTTATTCTTGTATGTTGCATCGCAGAATAAAGGGGTACTTGAATATGATTGCATAATCCTTGTGATAGTTTGCTAAGACTTTCTAATATTTCACTTTTAGAATTGCTGAATGGACTAGTGTTTCATCATATGATGTATGTGTATAAGTTTACTTTGGTTCTTAGGTACACTGGCATCTGAGTGATTGTTATTTAATGCATTCAGACACATTTCCTCAAAAATACAGTTCAAAATGTTAGCAAGACTTCATGATAAATCTCTTCAATCTGCCATTTGTTTAGTGATGCACAGTGATAATAAAGGATCAATACTGGTCCTTTATTGAGCTTGCAGCCCTCATATCTTTTCTGAGCATTTCTTACAGGGAACAGAGGCTTAAAAGCAAGGTCATTCACACTACTTATGTGTGTACAACAATTATTTTGTTTCTTGGCTAATACACAGAAAATGGGACAGGGCACAGGAATGTCCTTTACAAAGGTTGTTAATTCTACATATCATTATAATTTTGGATAGTAGCTGATACAAAGTGCAAATAAATAAATTTGTTTGAAAAAGTTTGACTAATACAATAGAAAAAAAGGTTTCATTTAGTCTGAGTATGTGAGGTAGTCAGTTTAATATCACTGCTGTTTTGTGTGTTTGTTTGTTAACTTCCTCGTAGGTATGATAAAGTTCATATGCGTCCTTTACTCAGAAAAAAGATTAAAGAGTTCACAAAGCCTTAATATCACTTTGTCCTTGGACATGTTTTCTTCACTGTATGTGGGTATGTTTCATTACCTCTGGGTTACTACTGGTGGTATATGCGCTGACTGATTTTTTTTTGAAAATGTTTTACGTGAGAGAAAATGCAAAATGTAAATCAAATTTATAAAGCAATGAACATAGAATTTAGGGATGACATTTAGCATATGTTAACTAAAATTTCACAAATACTTTATATGTAATTCGATTTATTGGTAGAATTCAAAAGCAGAAAAAAATCACTGAAGAAAGCCAGAAAAGGATGAAAGATGAAGAGGAAAAAAAAGAGCGGAAACAATAGAAAAACCTTTGCATTGACAATCAAATTAAACAGAATTTTGGGTCTGGAATAAGTAAGTTAAAAGATTTCCTGGAAACATGTCAAAGTAATTCTGTGAAACGTACTGCAGAAATGTCTGGTTTGAATTCCTGTTTTCAACTGTGGAAAGAACAATCCCTAAATAAAGGTAAGTGTACATATTTTTGTGGTTTCTTTGGAGGGCATAGCAGGAATTAACTCTATGAAGACTGGAGAAGAACATCCTGATAAACTTTGCTTATTATAATGTCATAGTGTTTTCATACTAACAGCAGAGTTTTGTGTGCAGCTCAGATCACTTCAAGGAAGTTTGTGGGACAGGCATATTCTGTATTTGAGGAGTTTTCTAGGTATTACAGTAATTCATCAGTTTGGCATCATCTGGGTTTTGTAAGGAGTACTTTTTCATAATAGGTATATTGCAGATTATGTTAGGCCAGCTGAGTAACAGAAGAGGAAAGAATGCTTTAAACATATATTGTGCTTTTTGAGGGTGTTTTTATTATGTCAATCTTGCAGATCTTAGTTTATTTCTGTTTCCACTGAATTCATAGCAGTGATGATGAACACACGTTCTTCACATGATGAAGAATAAGGTGTAAAAAGGTCCATGAGTGAGGTATGCATCCACTGGGTGTAATGGCCTCTCTTCTGCCTAATACTCTCCCTCCACAGTGTCAACCAGGGGCTCTGGTACTGCATCAGGTGATGCATTACTGTTTTGGGGTTGCCCAGACCCACAACCCATTCAGTTTGAGACTGTTAACACTGCTCAATTTGAGCTATTTTGATGAGCTCGCTGATACACTCTCCGGGAATGAAAGGAAATTATAAACAGGTTGCAGTAGCCTTTGGTTTGACCCTTTTCAGGCTAATCATTTCCATTCCCGTACATACCAGCTTCTTACTGTAGCTTTTTGTTTTGTTTTCAAGCTGCATCACCTAACAGATAAAGGTCAGCATATCATCAGTTAATGTAGAATAACTGGGAGAGCAACACCTAGCAATGAAGTGGTGACAAGAGTTAGGGGTGGGCTGACATCAGTAACTATTTAACCCAGGTCACCAGGTGCCTCTAAGGTTTATAGGACTGGAGGTCTGGAATGATATGGGAGACCAAGGGAAAATGCATGCCGCACATTTGCAGACAGAATATGCATGCATTTTCATTTCCAAGTACATCTATCGCATATGCTGATTTCTGTACACATTGGGACATCTGTGAGAAACATTGGCTCCTGAATTTTGAAAGTTTCTTCCATTAAGGGAAAGATTCTTAAATGCAAAAGTGTTGAATGTGACAATCCTTTCGGCTGGCTTTTTTTTTTCCCCAAGGCAGAAGTGTGAAAGATCTAAGAATAGCTGTTGAAGCGATGACAAGAATCCATTCTCTACTGGATAAATAGCATGATTTACTGGAGACAACAGATTATCAAGGATTGCCAAATGCCTTAGATACTTTGGAGTTGAGAATTTGGCAAACAGTCTGGATTGTTCATGGGTTATGTCTATAAAACAATTAAAATTTTTCACTTTTCTGTTTTTCCTTTATATATTTGCTGCTGTATAGTTGGTACTGTTTTTCTCAAAATATTAAGTTAAAGCAACAACAATATTAGCAGTGAAACCCCCGATAAAGACTTAATTACATTGCAAAATCAAGAACTGTAAGATATACTGTTTATAATTGCCTGTACTACCTGTTGTAAGCAAATAATGGAGTGAAAGTTAAGATTGTCTTTCCTGAATTTGAGAAGTGCAAAACCTCCACAGAAGGCCTCTGTAATAGTATTTTAAATGTAATTCTATATTCTTTACAACGAAAAAGGCAACAACAAATTTTGTTACAGGGGACTGACTCCATAACATGTTATCACCACGGCTTTAACCCCTAGACTTATGACATTGCTGCCATTTACAAATGTTCTTAAATGCCTAGCACAGCATGGTTGACTGCATATCAGATAGCAGTGCTTGATACATTAAGAAGCACTTTCTCTGTGAAGTATGTAAGCTTTTATAATCAGTTTCTTTCTTAGTGTCCTCCAGCAGTTTGTTCAGATTTAGACTCTCCAGAAATCCCATTCACTTCTGACTTATCAGGTCAATAATACTCTAAATTATGCTTCTTTTTCTTTTCTGAAGAGCACATACCACCTTAGCAGACCAACTGTGATTTTCTTCACTCTTTTGCCTAATTAAAACTGCTCCAATAAGTAGGGGGTAAAGTTCTTTTTCTGCTAGTTGAAGTGATAAGCAGGTATGATTTAAGGCAACCTCATCCACTGTGCCTTTGTATCTTTTAAAACTTGTAAGTGACAAACTTTATTAATAAAGATACATACAAGGAATTATTATATGCCACACAGTACTGCATCTTAATTGAGACTAGATACCATGGTAATCAGCCATTTGGGGTCATAATAGGTTTGAGATGATTGACCATCTAATCTTACCATTACGGGTTCCCATTCAGGATGAAAGTTTGTCTTGTCTCTTTTCCCCTGTAAAGATGCAAATTTGAATGTAAATAACTTTCAGATGTCCTAATGGTTTTTGAATTGCTTTGAAAGCCAGTGTGAAGTTCCAAAAATTGTACTGCTTTTGAATTAAGTTGCATTTTGTAGGCCTACCTCCCTAAAGAATACAGGCTGCTGTATCCACATTTAGGAAAAGTACGAAGCTTGTGAACTGAAATCCTTAACAGAATGTCAGATAATTTCTGATAAATCAGTATGTGCTCTATGTGGTTGCCACATCTTGTTCTTTTATCCATTTGATTTGCACAGTTGTTTTAAAAGTTGCTTAACTCTTCCTACACTGATGTCCGCATGATTTGTATGGCATTTCTCCAAATAAGTGGCTAGTTTTGTCAAGCTCGGATGTATTTTGCATTGGCACTTGTTTTTACCCACTTTGTCAAGATTTCATTTCTTTAAGAATTAAAGTCTGCCCAGAATATTTTCCGGGTCCTTTGATGCAACTGAAAAATGAACTAAATGTCCACAGAATCCAGAGGACAGTCAAACAGAGGTCTCCACGTTTTCTGTTAGTCTGGGAGTAGCTCGATTTCAACTACAGCACATGGGCCATTACCGGTTATGGGAAGAGAGGAAGATAGAGATCCCAGGGTTCAAAGTTTTTATCCAGATACATGGCAGGTAATACCATACACTGTGGATTTTATTTAATGCTTATGTTTATGGGTGTGCACAGGAAGACACTGAAATTATAAGAAATAAATTAAATTCAGATATAATCTTGAGATATTGATACATATCTGACATATATCTTTGAGCCAATAGTTATTTGAATAGGCTCAACAAAAAAAGAGTGAAGGTGACATCTGCTTTCTCATTTCAGTATTGTTCATTTCAAACAAAGTCATTGAAGTCTCAAGTATCATGGGATTGGATTAAAAATTATCAGATCAAAACATTTTTTTTATTATTCATTTCTTAATTTGCTTCTATTCAGAACTTTGGGATATATCTCAATTTCAAGCATTTTCCACCAAAAGTGAGAACCTAAAAACAAAATGGGGGTTTCCAATCTCCAAAAAACTTCATCTTTTCTGGAACAAGAAAGCAAAAATATTCTAAAGCTTAGATATTGTGAGACATGATAAATGGATGAGGATTGAGAGAAGGAACCAGGAGCTTTATTCACAGTGTCATGCTTTAGTAATACATGCTTTAGTAATAACAGGATGACATCAATTAAGGAAAGATTAATTTCCTTTAGCAAGGAAATTCTTCCCTTGAAGAAAAAAATGGTGAAGAAAAGATGAAAAAATAAGAAGAAAATATTGACCTGATATCAGTAAAATGTTATAATTGTGTGTGTGCAGAATTCTGGATTTATCACAAAAGTTTTCTTAACATGCCATCCATTTGCTCCCTTTTCAGCAAGAGATTATTGATACTGTAGATGACAATAAGTTTGCAGGGATTGTTGCCTGTACTTCATCAAGGAAAACCTATACAACACACTACTGCATGGAAAAAATCCTGAAGGAAAGTAAAGAAGGGGTAGTTGTGCATGTTGCTCCTATAAAGGTATGACTTTACTACTTTGTGTGGCTTAATACAACATAGTAATTCACTGCAGTGTTACAGTATCATCAACTTGTGTGAGGTAGTGCAGTTACACTGGACTTTTTGAAGCTAAGCTAAAGTGTGCAGGCTGATGATCTAGCTAGCTGGAGTTAAATGCTTAATTTTCAGGATATAATAAATAAAGACAAGACCATACTCACACATAAATCATCAAAAATGTTGACAGGTGTTTAATATGGTCTCTACAATGTAACTGATCTTTTGCAATCTTTCTTGCATTCAGTATAATCCTTTTGTCATCATTATCTTCTGATATACTTAACATGCTGAGTTGCTTTCTATTATACCACATCCTTAATCTCTATAAATTGTATTTTGAATTGACTTTAGTATACAGTAGTATTCTGCTGTAGTTACAGTAGTATAACATGGGTGGTTCAGTGATGACAGAATCACAGAATGGTTGAGGTTGGAAGGGACCTCTGGAGGTCATCTGGTCCAACCCCCTGGTCAAGCAGAGCCCTGTAGAGTATCTCCAAGGAGGGAGACTCCACAGCCTCCCTGGACAACTTGTGCTAGTGCTCAGTCACCCTCACAGCATAACCCTCTGATGTATCAGCCACTCCTAGTTTTCTGTCATCTGGAAGATGATGAACCAAGATCTTTGTTTACTCTTTTTAATCTCTTAGTTTTGTTTACTTATTACTAAAGTACTGCATTTTCTCAAAAACCAGGCTCTTTTTAACCAAGTATGGGCAACTATTTGTAATTGTTTGAATAAAAGACTGCCAGATGGGTTAGCAGTGAGTGGTATTTTCAGATGGGATTTTTGCCATGATGCTCTCAACCGTCAGGTATGCTACATTATTTCAATTATTTTTAAAAATATGAGTATTCAAACTTGTGGCTATAGCAGTATTAAGAAGTTCTATTTCTAAATTGTGAACTTTTAAAGAAATAAGAACGTACAAAAACTAACACTGTTGGACAAGGGCTGACATTGTACAACAAACATGCTCTCATTTGCATCACAGTTGTCTCACCGAGGAATGCATATGTACACTGATTTAGCATTTACTGTAACTATTTTACTGAAGTGCCAGCTGGAAGATGTAGAATTCCAGCCTAGAAATTAGAGATATAAAGTACTGGGCATTGTCTCATATGGAGTTCAGGATCTGGAGCCTTTCTCCAGGCAATTTCCTTCCTCTTGCACTAATATCCATACACTTACGCACCCAAACATACACATGTGGACAAATAACTACACATACATGCATATACATATAGGTGCACAGAAAAGCACAAAGTAAAATCATTCTGGGTATTACAAAATTGAATAAACACATATAATTGGCTATAATACCATGTTAGGTTTGCTTACTTTCTAATTGTCTCATTTGTAGTTTCCACTTACTTTTTCCAGAGGAACTTTTTGTCAGAATTTGCCTATCATGATAAATCCTGGGGGAAAAAATGTATAAAATAATACAAATCTGTATTCGGATTGTATTAAAAAAGATGAGGGATTGAATCTGTGGGCTCTATCTAAAAAGCAGTTCAGCAACTTCTTGGACACTGCCGTACTGCTAATTGTGCATCTTCCAAGAAGCCAATCCCTGGCTGGTCAGGCACAAACTGCATAAATGAGGAAACCTCTTAGGCCCACAGCAGGCCATTTACATACTGTTCATCGTCTGCCACCCAACAGCTGTTAGACAAATGGAAAAAAAAAAATTATTCTTTAGTGACAAAATCATACCCTTTTACTAGTGGATTCTGCACTAGTTCTTCTGGTTGCTGTTTTGAAGAGTTTGCCAAGTTTGTATAGCTATATTACATCTGCTAGAAAAGTAAAACAATGCATGGTATTTTAACTTTTTTTAGATGGTTACAGAAAGTAAAGAGATGCTGGCAACATGCTGAGAGGAAAGAAGAAGAAATCTCCAGTTTGTTGACAGAATCCAAAAAAAGGAAGGAGAAAACAGAAAACTGCCAAGACAGTAAGTAACACATACAGTGTTAGACTAGGTAAGTAGGGGAAACTAAAATACCTTTAATTCAAATATTAGTCTCTTTTAAAATACAGGTACGTTTTTTAAATACAGGCATGTAAGTTTAGGTACTTAATTCTGTATTTAGAATTGAATGGCATGTTTGTCTGCATCCTTAGTACCTACGGTTACCATTGATATAAATGGGAAAGTAAGCATCTTTGCAAATATGGAGATTTCTGAAGAGTACCATCAGAGGCCCTGAGCCAAGCCAATCTAATGGTTTGCTGGAGCAAAAAAGGCCACCCTAGTTTTGCTTTTCCCCTTCTCCACTCTCTTCTTCTCTGTCCTTTCCCAGCAGTGTGAGCCATCTCACACTGGCTCTGGTACTTGTCTGGCTCCACAGTGAGTGAATTTATGAAGACAATGCAGGAGAGAACCCAAGAAAGACGTGAATAGTTTTCTACCATCTTAGTGAGTTGAATCAGCAAATGAGTGACAGAAACAAACTAGAAAAGGGATAAGGCTGTGTGGTTGATAGTGAGCAATGGGTGGAAAAGGAGTGAAAGAGAAGAGCTAAAGGAGAGGTATTATGAAAAGGAAATATTCCCAGCAGCTGCAGTGAACAGTCATCAGCCCACATGTCACACTAACGTACTTCACTACAAAATACATTGTGTACAATGGGGAAGATAGATTGAGGCTCTCCCTCCCTCTGCTGCTCAGTTAGGCCTCAGCAGCTGCCAAGTGTAGCTATACTTGTACTGTATCAGTACAAGACTGTGGTGATGGATCACTGGCGTGATCCAGGATGAAAATAATCCTATTCTTTTCGCTGCTTATATTTAACTTTGTATTGCTCAGTGATCCAGATCAAAGCAAAGCCCAAGAAGTGCATTCTAGGCATGTCTGTATTCAAATGTTGGATTTTAATATTCAGATTTAAAACTGTAAATGTGTTTGCACTGCACTATGAAGAGAGATACAATGATTCAGTGAAGTATCTATGTTCCTTGGAGAATGGTGATTTTGTCATCCATCACTGCCATTCATGTCTTGCGTTTAACTGTGAAGCATACAAGTTAAATAGCAAAAGTAAATGGCATTAAAATGTAAAAAGTTTAGAAAATGTATTTTTAAGTTGTTTCATGACAAAAATAGGTTTCCTGCTTAGGTTTTCAGATGCAGGAATGTTATATAAACAAAGAATTAAGATTCTCAATGATGAACATTCCCATATCATTTGGAGCAGAGTTCAGAATCAGAGTATTTTGATGGACACAAGTATTAAATAGAATTTTTCTCTCTTTCCTATTGTAAAATGCATGCTGAATTGCAGGCATCAAAGCCAAAGCTATAAATATCAGAGTGGAAAAAATTTCTTAAGACGTAAGAGTGAAAAAAATCACAAGAGTAAAAAATATTTCTGTTCTTTTTTTTGTTGTTTTTTCTTTGGAATAGTGGACTGAAAATATGGCTTCCCTTCAGACCTTGCTTTATCACCATGAGAAAGTCTTTTATTGTATGGCACAATTGCAAAAGTCAGGAAAAACTGGATAAGGGCCCATGTAAGTACACATTGCTATTATTTCTACAGATAGCTGGAACAGATGTTTTGTAAGTGAATTTTCATGTTCACGTTTTCCACATATTTTTAAGGAACTGAGTCCTGAAGAATTTACCTGCTTTAAAAATAACCAAGTAATCAAAAAGACAGATGCAAGGAAATATGCAAATTAATTGAAAGAGGAACTGAAAAATTGGATTTCACACAGTAACAAAGAAGAGGTAATTGCAGTTGTTAATTCCTGTGAGAGTCTTCTTTGGGTAAAACTGAAAAATCAAATTTAATACAAAATCATTAAGTCTACTTCTGCTAGCAAGAAAGTTAATTCGCATTTCTTTTTCTTAAAATCAATTGTCATTCTTTTGGTAATAAATATTTACAATTCCTGCTAATTTTAAGGTTTTGTACCTTGAATGTACAGAACTGTATAGAATGTACTTGCTTAGTTTGTGAATAATGATAAAGTTGCTGATATTTTTTTAGGTGGTACACAATCTTGAGGTTTTAGCAAGAAAGTTAATTCGCATTTCTTTTTCTTAAAATCATTTGTCATTCTTTTGGTAATAAATATTTACAATTCCTGCTAATTTTAAGGTTTTGTACCTTGAATGTACAGAACTGTATAGAATGTACTTGCTTAGTTTGTGAATAATGATAAAGTTGCTGATATTTTTTTAGGTGGTACACAATCTTGAGGTTTTAGATTGATACAAATATCATCATAAAAAGAGAGATCAGGAAATATATTATAATAGGACACTGCAATCTTGTTATATAGATAAAGAAGCTAGCTGTAATTTCAACAGTTTTAAGAAGCATGGTTTTACTTTATGATGTGTTCTTTAGGATTAACAGTTGTTACAATAAATTATTTGCATTTCTGATTCCTAAAATACTTGTATTTATTGTGCATCTCCTTTTGTCTTACATTCTTCTTCTCTTTTAAAAATGTTTTAAAAGACTTTCAAAATATCTTCATTATAAAGATATAAAGAACTTAAGGATAAGAGCATATGAGAAGGGGTATTGTTTTAGATGAAGGAGCATGTGGAGTCATTGAAAAACACATCAAGTAGATTCTCCATGCTCTTCTTCAACTATTTATTTTGTTTCTAGGTTAAGAAGGTGCTAGTTTTGCTACAACCTTGTGTCAGCACATATTCACATAAAAAAATGAAAGTCAATTTTCTACTCTTTGTTGAAAAGCTGAGAGAAGTAAATAAATTGCTTGGATTATCTTTTATGTAAGTTACAATATTAATAAAAAGAAAATATCTAGCTTTTAGAATATAGGGGTATTGCATATAATCAAAGAAAGTGTCTTGGAATCTAAGAAATCTTATAGTAAACACAGTTCTTAGGGTAGGTCCCATTATGAATCTGAAATGTTTGACATTAAAAGGAAAACTTCCATTTCCTCACAATTTCAGAACATCTGTGAGTGGCAAGACACTGAATAATATACAGGAAGTAGTTGCTATTGTTATATAAACTTGCAGGTGGTACTGGAATGTATGATGCATCTCATTTAACATATCAGGCAAAGCTCTGAATCGTGAACTAATGGGAAAGTTTATACTGCAGCTAGGAATAAATGCAGGGCTACTGAAATATATATATATATATACTTCCACTGAATCGGTCTAGTTTTAAGAATGCTTCCTCACCTTTTTGCACAATACTGAGGCTACAGTAAATGGCTGTGGTCATTGCTCCTTGGCAGCCTCCTGTTTCAGTAAGTTCCTTCACTCATAGATACTTTCTTGCCAACCACTATTATGCAGATGAGATCCCACAATGATCCCACAAGATTCAGTGGAATATTCTACCTTCAACTCTTCCACTAACACCCCCTAACTACGTTGCTTTGGTGAGCAGCTATGACGCTTTTGCCACAAACCCTGGAACTGGAAATGCTTAAGCATCCAGAGGTTTGCTCTTCCCATTGAGTAGATAACTGTACAGACAATAGATCTGAAGAATCTGGCTTTGGCTCATTCTCCAAAATCTGATTTCAGATTCAACCTTAAAAAGGTGGAGCAAGGGGCTGAAAATGTAAACAACTACCTGGAGGAAAAACAGAAGACTAAACAAATGCCAGAATCTAAAAAGCATATAAAAACATTAGCAAACAAAATGGGAAAAAATGCGAAAGACAGTACAGAAACAGAAGACTATGGAAGTATTATTTGCACTTGACTCTTATGAAATGTATCAATATTCCCAACCACAGGTCTTAGGTGATGAAAGATACAAATAACTTTTCTAAAATACAAATAATCCATGGTTCCCCCTCCATTCTCCAGGAGCAATCAAGGTGTTTTTCTGTATTTTCTGTATCTCAGAAAAAAAGAGTCAAATGATACAGGGATTCCTATGGATATCTTCATCCTTATTCTTCCCTTTTCCAAGCTGCCTTTTCTCTGTCAAGCATTATAATATGGCTACTTGAGTGGGACTAAATATCCAAATCTGCTCTTGCATCCAGGGTTAGTCTGAGATTTTTGACCTGTGATTAGAATCACCAAGAATAAATTTTATCACTTTACATGGAAAACTCTCCTTTTTGTTCTATACAAGAATTAGTCTCATTTTCCCCCAGTCCCTGGCTGCTTCTCTAAGGCCAAAGACTCCTATTTTCCCATTATTTATTTTCCCCCTACTCACAACATTGCCACAAACACATTATAATTTGTATACATATTAGACCTAAAGATGAGCCAATCACAAAAGAATGCAACATTTTCACCTGTCTGCAGTACTCATCAGGTTTTGACCTCACAGTCTTACTTAAGTTAGGTAAAAAGTAGAATGTGGAAAAACCATACTAGGTGGGATTTATTTTCATCAACCTGCTCCTACCATCAGTAAGGACTTCTACCATCAGCTTTGGTGAGAGCCAGTTCTGAAGTGAACAACAGAAATAAACAATAATCTCTGTAGTTTGCCCTGTTATATAAAGTAAGTCAGGAGAATTGTCTGGGTAGAAGTATATTAAGTTAAAAAAAAACCTAGATAATAATATAAATTCTTATGAACTGAAGAAATTTTCAGTCAGTAGCTTTCTTGGGTAAAGGTTCAAGCTAATAACCATATTGACTTTGTACAGCGTCATGAAAAGGACAGTCAGCAAAGCTAGAAAAATTAGGATTAGTGAAGCTGAACAGCAACACATGCAGCAAACACTTGAGAATTACTAGAATTCTTCCTGACTGCGCATATGGAAACTGCCAAGCTGCTAATGCAGAGGTGAGAAAGAAAGAATTGCTGATACTTTTTTTTGTATTGTAGATGTGTAGATTTTTGTATTTGTAGATGTGTTTTCTATTGTTCTGACTACCACGATATGTTGGCAGGTTCTAATACTGCTATTAGGTATAGAACTAATATCCATCACATGTTACAATTTTTCTCTCCTCTTTATGAGAAAAAAAATAAAATGAAAGATGTGTGCAGAGTAGTATTCCAGTTCTGTAGTTTTTTCTTTCTTTGGACAATGCCTATAATTTGTTATGTGCTTCTCCTCTCTACAGTAAGACAGAAGAAAAAGTAATGAATTTTAAGTAAAAGTGAGGAGTTTATGACATTCCTTAGCTCTGTTTGTACTTTCTTTGACTCCCTGGGAAACTTGCCTTACTGATACATTGTAAAGTATCACTGTATCTTATAAGGTTGTCAGCCATGGTCCTTAAGGCTGTTAAAAAGCAATTTTGATATTTTGGCACTAAATTTGCAAATGTTGTATGGAAGAAGACCATTTATTTCAATTATTATTTATCTTAGACTCTGCAGAAATTGATTGAACACAGTCAATGAAACAAAATGGATCACTTAAAGATGCTTGTGTGGAGAGGAACTGGATATCATCATGCTGCTATAGACCACAAAGAAAGACAGTTGGTACAGATGCTGTTCAGAAAAGGATTTATATAGGTCTTTTCTTTTCAACGATTTTATGCATATGAAGACAACCATGATAAGATATCTTACATCCCCTTTTTCCTGACTGCTAATTGGACAGGGTTTATTAACTGCAATAAACAGGTTATTATTGATGGGGAAGGTATTTCAGTAGCCTTTACTAATGTGGAACAAATACACCCCAGTTTAAAAAAAAACACTTTAACTAATGCTGGAAAAGGGACACTGCCAACTCTCTCACTCAAAGCTAGAGAATGATTGCTTTGTTGCCCTCAACCCAAATATGTAGAAATGTTTGTTCTGCCAAGGTAGCTGATAAAGCTGATTGCACTATTGGAAAGGGCAATACAAAGAACAGACAAAGATTAGAATACTCATTTATATGTTGCTTAATATTCTGTTTTTTCCAGTGTTCCAATAGTATTTCAGTCAACCAACTTGCTCTTCCTCCTGTTACCTCAGAACTGGCTTGCCCCTGAATACCCTTTGACCTTACAGCTCACCTGACTATGTTGTAAAATGCGTATTACCGTTAGATAAACTTAGGGATGTGCACAGCCCCTTACAAAAATAACATTAGATACATTAAATGTGTAAATGAAAATTATAGAACTATGACAATATAAATCCTCACTAAAATGGTATGTCTGTATAATTTGACAAATGGACACCATTTCAGAATGCTACATACTCTTCCATATTTTCAACCCTACTCCATTTCATAATCCTTTTTTCCATGTGACAGGCATTTGCATGTAAAGTTAATTTTCATGCTCAATTATCCTGTGACTTTTTTTCTGTATTACTGTTCTCAATGAAGAAGAACTGTTATTTGAGGAAGAGTAGCAAAACCTTTTTGCTACTATTCCTGATACATTTGCAGTACTAGCTGTTATGTTCTTTACGTTTTGACTTTTCTTTGATAGCATTTTCAGCTTTACTTTCCTCATGGGACAGGGAAGACCATGCACTGAACAGGCTAAATCTCAAAAAGTACCTGAAGAATCCTTTGCTCAGATGCTCCATATCTGAAACACAAAACCTACAAGATAAAAGTCACACTAAGCTTTAAGAGATATGTGGATTTTTAATGATCACCCTGAGAAGTGCATCATTTAAACAGAACAACCATTAGTTTTGTCATACAGTGCTGAAACTGATTTTTCCTGTATGTCACAGAGGCAGGATAAAATGTAGAATTGGATGGATAGAAAAAAATCAGACATGGATAAATGGATCTATAGACCATAAAAACCAAGATAATTTTAAGCCTTTACATTGGATGTGGTCACCTGATAAAAAGTACATGATCAGAGACGAGGAGGAACAAAGGACCGTGTCCTGCCATAAACACTGGAAGAATACGCGTCCCTTTAAAACACCATTTATACTTTACAACAACAGGTAAACTCCTAGTACTCCAGTAACAGCATGTAAACTCCATTTACACTTCACAACTCCAATCCTGATTCTTTACAAATTTTTAGCTAGTGAAAGTGGCAAAATGTCATTATTTGAAACACTGAAAAAACTCAGCATACTTTTTTTACGCTTCCTTCCTTTAACAGCTGAGTATGGTCCTGTATGCCTACTCTGTATAGCAGAAAATACAGTGAATAGGGGCACTGACTGGTTTGCTGACTGTTTTAAATGGTTTAATTTAATTATAGTACAAGGCATCTCACAGTGAAATAATCACATGGAGGAAAGTTGCATAACGCAAGGTTCTTGCATCTCTGAAATCTTTCTTTTTACCAATTCGCATCCCAAGTGACCAGAGCTGAGGTAGCTGTCTGAGGGTCAGAAAACATGTGGAATGCACTGATTTAAAAACGTCTTCATCCGAGATAGCATGATATCAATACATCTAATACAGCAAGTTTGACGAAGGAATAGTTTGATTCACTTAAACATTTCTTTATTTTCTTCTTCCACCTCAGTCTCTTTTCTCTTTCTGTCTAGACTATAATCTTCGGGTGCTGTCAAACAGTGTGAAAATTTTCTCCACTTCATTGATCTTTCAGATCATATCAACCCTCCTGGAAGCACTAACATCCACAAGTTACACTATGGTATCATTGATCCAGTGTACCTTTATGTACCCAAGACCCTTCTGACAACACACTTCACTTTAAAGCATAGTCCTGAAAATTACTGAAATGATATTTTGCTAGGATAGAAAATGAAATAAAATTGTATTTTTGAACCCTTCTTTTCAGATGTCTGAATGTGCTGGACAGCATGGACTAGTTGTGCTGGGAAATACGATTTTCTATGAGATTCCACTGCCCAAAATAAGAAAACTTGTAAAATCCAGTGCACTCCATCTGAAAGGCCAGTTTCCACTGACTATCACATTGGTATTGAGGCTCATGCTGTTTTTTGCCAAAGCTGATGACTAGGCAGATGCAAAAGCAAAGGTATATAGTATAGTTTTATTTCTCATTTTAAGGGACCTTTTAGCTAAACATATTTTTAAAATCTTAAATAAAAGTGTTAAAGCTATATATTATTTTTGGCAAGCTGAAAAATATGCATTCTGTTTTCAGTAAACAGATAAAAAGTAGCATTCCTAATACATTAAATGATAAAAAATGGTTATATTTTTCTTTCTCTATTCTGTATTCTGTGTAACGTGCCTGTTTGCTTTCTATTATTTACTTAAAGTGCTCACAGAGTGCTCTAATCAGGAGAAATATCTTCTGTTACTTGTTCAGAAGGATGGAGGGGAGAAGGCTGTAATGCTAAGAAAGAAAATAAGTGGTCTATACTGTATAAGAAAAAAGTATACAGCTGTCTTTATAGCTTATAAATTTATCCATGGTCCACATCTCATTTATGTTGGCAGACTAATGTTGCCTGCTCCAAAGCAAAAGAGAAGGAAGGAAGATACTCCTTCCCAATCATTCACTTTATTTTTCTTTTCCCCAGACACCTCAAAATCACCACTGTACAACTAACAGCTATTTACCAGCAGATTATCTGTTCAGACTTTTTAGAGATAGACCATTTAAGGTATTTTTCTCTCAAAGGTTTTGTCACTGCTGAAGCATTCATTTATGTCCTTCAAACAACCAAAAGCCTTAGAGATGTTAAAACTCTACTTTTTGTTTTCTGTGCATTTGTTTATGAAAGAGGTAAGTCTTTGTCGTATTTCTTTTTTGTAACTAAATGGATTATTTCTGCATTTACACTCTTGTGGCCTCAACTTACTATCTGGGCACAAATATCTATCCATGCAGAGTTCTTTGCAGGGTCAATTCCTTTTCAAATATGTTATGCAATTTAACTTTTATCACTGAGTATCTAGCTATACTTGTTACTGCTTTTACTGTCCAAAAGTTTTCCAGTTGTGCTGTTCAGGCCCAAAATTTTCCATGTACTTCACTGGCACCAAAAATGCTGAATGGTGAACCGACATCAAATATTTACTAATTAGCATTTTCTTTCCCCACCCTGCTCTCTCTCCCACCCCCATGTGCTTTATCACATCAGCTTAAGGTTAATGCTATATTTCCTTTGCAGGTCAGGAATTCCACATTATCAGCTAGACAGTAGGTTTCTAATACCACCATCCTAACAATGCCATTGTGTTTTAACAGCATGTTAAAGATTATGATAAAGGAAAGCAAATAGAGCTGGACTACATGATAGTACAAGATAGGTGGAATTCTGACAAGAAATATCCAACTTTATCTTATCACTGAGAGTGTCAGTGTGACAGCAACCATATTCATAACTGTTGATTCAGAATATATTCTCAGATGTAAACTGTGTAAGTTGATGATCCCTTGAAAGTATTTGAGTCCTTTGCAAGCATATCACCTCTCTGAAAGAGTAAGTATTTCTACAACAGCCCTTGCCAAACTTCCACAAAACATGGACCACAACCTAAGAATTTTTCTCATGTACTAAAAAATTTTTCCTTTACAAAAAATATATCTGGAAAGATAACAGTTATTTATGCAGGAAAGTAATATTAGGAACATTCATTGTGTTGTCTTTCTGCTTTCTTGAACACAATGTCTAAAAACCAAGGCAGCTCCCAGCACTCGATCACCGGTGACAAAGGGACCATAGTCCAAGATACCCTGTTCTAACATTGTTTCATTGAGCATATGATAAGTTTCTGAAATTAGGAGTATGGTCTTTCCTATGTAATCAATGAGAAACACATAGCATAGCAGACATACTCACATTTTCTAAAATATTCTTTTGCTAGATTTGCAAGCTCAGGAAGGTACCAAATGACATCTTCAACTGTAAACTCCAGAAACAGTACAAAAAGAAAAGATAAATTGTCTGCAAAATCCTGAACCTAATCAGTAGAGTTGCTTTGAAATTCTGTGCTTCAAAACTGCAAAATACATGGGTCTTAGCTTTATGTCAGCTTTGATTCTTAGAAGTTAATACACAGATACTGAAACTTGCTTGAAAAGTAATTCAGCCTAAACTCAGATACGGTCAGGGGCCTGAGTGTACTAATTAGTGCTAACTGCCCTGACCAGCTTCACCTAGAACCTTCCCCTACACTCCCCCAACCGTGCGGGCTCCATTTAAGCTCCATCCGGTTACAGCTGGCTTGTCTTAGCCCTGTTCCGGAGTTACGGTGTGGGGTTCCTGGGTCGGCCTTGGCTTACTACTTTGCCCGGTGATGACTGGGCCGTTGGCATGAACCTTCGCTGTCACCGCCCTGCCCCGCTCGCTCTCTCGCCTGCCCGTCCGCCCGCCCACCCGCCTGCCTGCGGCGCGGCGGGACTGCGCCCCCTCAGCGCGGTTGCTGCCTTGCCCTGCCGCCTCGGCCACTGGCTGGGAGTGGCCCTGCTCCCCGGCAGCTGCACTGGTCGACAGTTGTGGCTGTATTATAATGAACTTCAATTATAGTATCTGATTATAGCATTTCATGTTTTCTTCTAGCTGCTCAGAAACATAAATGTAAATTGTGTTTAGGTAGTTCATAATGATCTTCCAGAATTTTTTGCTGCTGTGTTAAATGAGTACAACAGCAAAATGGAGGAGAACTTTGGCCAGTTCTGTTGATTGCTTGTAGAATGGCTGATATGAAACAAGAATGCCAACTTCAGCTTTTACAAATTGGTAGGTGAATATTTTATTTTTATAAGCAGACATACAGTGTAACTTCAGCAAACTGCTGTATGGATTGCAGGAAGATTTGGAGGACCGTTTGTGTGTGTGAAAACGTAATCTCATATAATATCAGGCTTGCGGTGCCCCCATTCTCTTACCGTGGTTGTTCTTTCTCTAAACAAAACCTGTTTGCTTATTGTGTCCGCACCCAGTGCACCAATAAGCATTTTGCTGCTGTTCCTGTGTTTGCATCCCTTTGACAGTTTTCTTCTGTGATAATCATGAGACTGAAAGAAAGAGTACAGTGTGTTCAGTGTGATTAGTCTGTGCGCTTGATGCATATGTAGTGAAGAGGTAATCGGATACTTCAGTAGGCTGTTACTTACAATCTGTACTGAATTGGTACAATTATATTCTACCTACGGATAGAATTTAGCCCAAATCTTGATGAACTTTCATTAGGACTTAAAACTCACATGTCTAACACCAAAACTAATTTAATTTTTTCTGGCCTGTATATTGTGTTACATACATTTTGCAGCTGGCCCATGCTGGCCAAGGAAAGAGGCTAGGAAGCAAAGTATGGAATTACAAGGGTAAATATTTGTCATGCACTTGAGGTGTCCCAGCCAAATTGGGGCACACTGAATGTGGTTTTACAGAGGGTTCTTATACCCTTCAGGTGTTTGGGTACAACACAATTTGACTAATCACTAATCATAGTAAAACTTTGCAAAGCAACTATATTTCTGCAGTGTCATCATCCATCAGTGTTCTTGCTGCTTGTCCATTGATCCAGGTGTCCCTGGAATCAGTCTTGCTGTAGGACTTATCTGAAACACCAGATGCTGGGAGGGTTTCAAAGATGTATTGGAGGCGCTAGGATGCCAGCATTACCTTGGTTGTCCAGGGGTATCTTTTATCCTTCATGGACAGCTTTAAAAAGCAAAGTCCTTATTTCCAGGGCTGGGCTGTCCTTCTGGTGCTTGCGATGAGATGGTGTCCTTTAGTTTGTTTTACTTAAACATGAACAATACCAAAGCCTCCAGTAAAATTCCACTACCTCATTACATTGCAGTGTATAATGTAAACTAGTATATATTAACAAAGTTAATATGCTTTCGTACTATAAAGACTGATTGATATAATAGTTAGGGAAGGAAATTTTCATAAGTTGTGGGCACCGCCTTTTAAAATAGATGTTTCTAAAGAAACAGAAAAATAATACTAGCTAAAAATAGTCCTGTTTTCCCCTAAAATTATTCTCAGTAATTGCTGAAAGGTTTGAATCTTTAAGAAACACCTATTCATCCTGAGGCAAAGAGCATGCTTGTGAAATCTCACATCAGATTCATTTTAGCCGAAACTACAAGTAGGTGAGAACAGACCCTGTGTATACAAAGTGAGGAAAAATTTACTAGGGTGTAAAAGGTTCTCAAGCATTAAAAAATTAGATGAAGAACATGGTTGAATTTTTCTTTAATAAAAAGTAAGTCTTCAAGATTTTAGATGTTCTTCTGTAACTTCAAATTTATAGAGGTAGTGCTTAAATAACACTAGTATGAAGAAGCTTTTTGTATGGGTCGGAGATAAATTGTGTGTGTAAATATGGCTGCACTTAGATTTTATGTCATTTCTGTTTAGACTTCTCAGGTAATCAATGCACTGACTCAGAACTGGCATCTTACTTAATGGGTTGTAATAATGGAAGAACAGCTATTTCACCTTTTGCATGGTTTTCTGGAAATTATGATCATTGCTTATGCAGCAATTATAAGCTCATGCAGAAGGTGTCAATGCTGTTAAGTATGTAGTTAAAAGGCTTATAAGGACACATTTCATATCTAGGATGGATATATTTCAGAAAATGCACATGAAATTCTATAGCTTGTGTTTCATTACTTGTTTTGAGGATATTAATGTGCTTCACAAACATGTAGAGAATCTAATTTCAAAACAGCCACATGAGAAAAGCATTCTTATTTTACGAAGAACACTATTCTATTTACTGTCAAATTCTTTGTCTCTCCTTTTACAGCCACATGCAATTTAGTGATGATCAACAGATTTTATACCTGGGGAAGTTTGTTTCATGCCCTTAAATTTGATAGTATATATCACATTTACTTCTCTAGGAAAATATTTGGTCTAACTAGTAGTGGGGCTGAGCATGTGTCCCAATCAGGTATACAAACACACACATTTATACAACACATATATATAAACACAGCTGGCCACATAGATCAACAGAGTCAGAGAAACACTCAGCACTCACTGGCTGATCAGGAAGAAGGCCCTTTAGCAGGAAATACATACAATGCAGGTCCCATCAGTAGCTGGGCCTGTGCACTTGGGCTATCCAGTGGCCGGCCATGAATCCTGTCTCTCTCCAGTTGCCTCCTGCACAAGCACTCACATGCACATGGAAACAAGTCTCTCAGGTGAGCCTGAGATCTTATGGTCTTGCCAGTATTTGGCCTGGACCCCCTGGCAGCCAGCTCCTCCAGGAGTCTCACCCTTAGAGACATGCATACAACATTGCAGACGACACCAAGTTGGGCGGGTGTGTTGATCTGCTTGAGGGTAGGAAGGCTCTTCAGAAGGATCTGGACAGGCTGGATCGATGGGCCAGGGCCAACCGTACGCGGTTCAACAAGACCAAGTGCCGGGTCCTACACTTGGGTCACAACAACCCCATGCAATGCTACAGGCTTGGGGAAGAGTGGCTGGAAAGCTGCCCTGCAGAAAAGGACCTGGGGGTGCTGGTTGACAGTCAGCTGAATATGAGCCAGCAGTGTGCCCAGATGGCCAAGAAGGCCAACAGCATCCTGGCCTGTATCAGAAACAGTGTGGCCAGCAGGAGTAGGGAAGTGATCGTGCCCCTGTACTCGGCGCTGGTGAGGCCGCACCTCGAATACTGTGTTCAGTTTGGGGCCTCTCACTACAAGAAAGGCATTGAGGTGCTGGAGTGTGTCCAGAGAAGGGTGATGAAGCTGGTGAGGGGTCTGGAGCACAAGCCTTATGAGGAGCAGTTGAGAGAATTGGCATTGTTTAGCCTGGAGAAGAGGAGGCTGAGGGGAGACCTTATTGCTCTCTACAACTACCTGAAAGGAGGTTGTGGTGAGGTGGGTGCTGGTCTCTTCTTCCAAGTGACAAGTAATAGGACAAGAGGAAATGGCCTCAAGTTGCACCAGGGGAGGTTTAGATTGGATATTAGGAGAAACTTCTTCACTGAAAGGGTTGTCAGACATTGGAACAGGCTGCCCAGGGAGGTGGTTGAGTCACCATCCGTGGAGGTTTTTAGAAGATGTGTGGATGAGGCGCTTAGGGACATGGTTTAGTGGTGGACTTAGTGTTAGGTTAATGGTTGGACTTGATGATCTTAAAGGTCTTTTCCAACCTAAATGATTCTATGATTCTATACCTGGCTCCCAGGCCAATTCACCTGCTTGCCAGCAGGTCTGGCTTGATAGTCACTAGGGATTGCACACTGACTTACATACCCTCACTCACTCTTGTTTCTGGTTCCACAGACATATGGACCCCTGTGACCCATTGTCTTACGACAGTTGCTGGCACTCAGACCTTCATACAGGAAGGTGGTTAGAAATGGAATTTAATGAGCAGACAGGACAGCCTGTGCTGGTTAGGTGCAGGTGCATGTCGAGACAAGCATTCTGCCCAGCAACCTGTTTACCTGCTGCCTTATCCCTCTGTTTTCCCATGCTTGTTCACCCCCTCAAACCACCTTGATATCTCCCTCCTCCAGAGCAAAACCACTGTTGGGATCCTATTCTAGTGCCTTCCTTACCATTGTCCATGCAGAATGGGCTGCAAACCCACTTCAGAAATCTCACATGAATGGGTAAATCATTATGAGCAGATGCAGATCCCTAGAGTCTGCAAGAGACTTGTTCTTTATTCCTATAAACTGAATAGAAATGTATCAAAATCTAGCTCATCTTAAGAAATGGAGCTGAAATATCTGGATATTGGAGAGCTCTCTATGATGATTAGTTTCAGGAAGAACTGACAAGATGAACATGACTGGAGTTTCACCATTTAGAAAGTTCTGTGAGAAAATGCACGGTAAATATACTAATAAAATTGATTGGGTAACTCTGAATAGTTCCTAATTTAAAACTTTAGCTTGTTCATAATAACTCTATCTTAACACTAAGCAAAGAATTTTTCTTCTACATAAAAACATGTGCGTATTTAATCTTTTCCTTCATTTTCCAGTGTTTCTTTAAGTGACCTCTGAGAAATACACTGAAGGTTCTATGGCTGGTGTTAGACCAGACAAGCAGAGGGTTCCTTATGGTATGGCCTTTACACTTACTAATGTTTGAAAAGTAATCAAAGCATTACCAGATTTCTTATCACTACTTCCTGTACTTTGTGTTGGTACAGTAAGGTTAATGAAATAAATTAAAATATTCATATATTTAGTTTAATCTTTGGGTCAAAAATTTCTCCCATCTTTCCACCATCTGTATTGAATTTAGGGCTAGATTCCAAAACCAGTTGAGGCACAAGTATGCAAAATTTGAATTTATGCATTTATTTTAAAGGAGAGAGCTTAGCTTAGTTTAGCTTAAGATAGGTGGCTCCTGACAGCTTCAAATAAGTGTTGGGGAATTTTTATTGTACCCCTTGAGGCAAATTAAATACACATTTGTTCTTGAATATGAAGTGATTTAATGGACAATGCATGGGACAGAGTCCTACTGCCATAAGTGGTTCTACAGGGAGTCTGCAAAGATGTGGCATAAGCTGATTCCTTATACACGCTTGTGCAAGCACCAGTCATATCATTACAAATCAATACTGTAGCATTTCTTATTTTATCAACAAGGGAATTTGTTCTCCCTTATATAGAGT
Source organism: Gavia stellata (assembly GCF_030936135.1). Taxonomy (NCBI): domain Eukaryota; kingdom Metazoa; phylum Chordata; class Aves; order Gaviiformes; family Gaviidae; genus Gavia; species Gavia stellata. Next base: position 43,237,214 of record NC_082598.1, read on the forward strand.
CATTCCATCTCTGGCATTGCTGTTTCTATTGTTTAACCTGGTTCTGAATTTAGGCCTTCCCACTGCCAGGACCAGGTCATTCCTTGGCCTCCAATTACCATTGCTGAGCAGTTGCAGTTTGAATTTCCCCTTCGTAAGATGTCTCAAGTTAAAATTTCTGCAGCTGTTTTTCTATACTAGATGGCTACTGCCAACTGCTCAATGATTTTAGGCACTCTGATTCATGCTTGAAAGAATGGCTGTCTTGGATCCTCATCTCAAGCATCTATCTCAAACCCTTCCCTCTTTGCCTTATGCATTATGTAGAGACATCTAAAAGAGTGTGGTGGGTTGACCTTGGCCAACTGCCAGATGCTCACCCCGCTCTTCTCTCACTCTCCTCCCTCAGCTGGAGGGTGGAGAAAATAGGATGGAAAAGCTTGTGGGTCAACACAAAGACAGGGAGGCTGCTTACCAGTTACTATCACTGTCAAAACAGGCTTGACTTGGGGAAAAGTAATTTAATTTATTGCCAATTAAAATAGATTTCAGTAGTAAGAAACAAAAATAACATTTTAAACAACACCTTCCCCCCACTGACCCCTTTCTCAGGTCTACTTCACTCCTTCATTCTTGACTGCTCTATCCCTTGCCGTCCCCTAAGTGGTACAGGGGGGATGAGGGTTGGGAGGGTTAGTCAGGACATAGTTTTTCTTTACACTTTACCCCTTCTCCAGTGTAAGTCCTCTTCATGAACTGCAGTCCTTCAGGATAAACATGCTCCAATGTGGGCTCTCCATGGGCTGCGGTTCTTTCAGGGCATATGCACCTGTTCCAGAACAGGGTCCTCCATGGGGGGACCTGACCTTGGTGTTTACACTAGTGTTTCTCACTCTTGTTCCACCCCCAGTGGCGTTTTTGCTCTTTCTTAAATATGTTTTCATGGAGGTGGCACCAGCTTCCTCAGGAAAGTAAAGTGTCTGATCTGCCTATTAGTCAGGTGAATAGCAGACCTAAAATACACTTTTCTGAACAAAAATGCATCATCCAAAGGGATGGAGAATTGAATCTAAAGGTCTGTCTTCAGGACCTAATTAAAAGTTATATTAAAATCTGTTGAAGCATTGGGCTAAAGATCATCTCCCATTTAATTTGAGGAAAGGAAATAGAGAGTTCCAATGATTTCCCAGACTGTTACCTACCAAAGAAAAAGAAAGTGTGCTGAGAGCAGGGAGCAGGGGCTTATCTTGGCTGGCTAAACAAAACAATTGTGATATGCTGGAGTACTGTGGGTGTGTTACTGTACTGTAAAAGATACCATTTTCCTGAGTCTCTGGAATCTTTGTACAGGTCTCAGAGGCAATACAGGATGTGGAAAAGACCTCTGATCTGCTTACATGGCAGTGTTATGTGTCAGCTGTCCAGCAGGGAGGCTGTCGAAAACTTATTCTGATCCGTGAGGAGACTACTTACATATGTAACCCCAGCCGTTTTCTGTGCTGTATCCTGCACAAGTATCTGACCTGAAGAGGAGCTGAGCTTTTTTTCTTCTCACCAAGACAATCTGATACATAAACTCTGTTTTCCTAAATGTTGTTTCAACAGTACTTGGGTACCCAGGTTCCCTTGTGAATCGAGGCTTCGCTATTTTAAACTAAGTGATAGGGGTCTGGTACTGTTCCTGCTAAATGATTTGCTGATAATGCTAAAAAGTTGTGTAAAGTATACCTCTCAGTTTATTTTTATATGGAATTTCCTACTTTAAGAAAGCAGGCTGGTGGAAGAATAGGTTGTGATGAATAAAGGGACAAAAGTAGGAATTAATATTTTCTGCACTGTGTATATGCAACCTGCATTAACAATATTCTCAAGCAATGCAGGGTTAATGGCTCTTGGACCGTTAGCTGGAGCCACCATGGCTGAAAAGCGTAATTTAATGGAAGCAAGGAAATACTGGTGATACTTTCCAGTTCAGGGACACAGTTCTCCCGGCACCTCGGAAATGAAACCTGAACTGGCCGGCCGGGCCGCACCGGGAATGGAAACCGAAAGCTGGTGGGACGGGCGGCGGCAGGGCGCGACCCCGGGGCCGCCCGCCGGCGGCGCCTTAAAGACCGGCTGGCGGTGGAGCCAGGCTGGGCGGTGGAGCGGGCAGCGACGGCAGGTACTGTCCGGGCCGGGGCTTTGTTAGAAGTTGTGGTTAGAGTTGCCTAGGGTGGGGTTTGGGGCTGAGACTGGGATTAGGGTTAGGGCTAGGGCTGGGTTTAGTTCTGGGGGGCCGTGGTTGGGTTTAAGCATTGTGCTGGAGCTCGGGTTGGGGTTTGCATTAGGGTTGCAGTTGGTTTAGGTCTGGACAAGGTGGCTGGACAGCATACAGGGGAACATCTGGGACTTTGCAGGCAGCAAGGGAGCACTCTCCAGGCTGGAGGGGCAACAGGGATCTGGCAGGGTGTCAAAGCCACTTGTTTGCCTCTGCCCACACTGTAGCCCCAGGCATCTCAGATGTCAGTGTGTACACTGCAGAAGAGCACTGATGTAGGAGAGTATTTAAGCCTTTTTTTTTTTAAAGGAAATATAGCAGTCCATACATGAGTATGTACAGATACAGTTTTGCTTTCTTTGAGAATGGCTGACTTGACTTTTTCAGATATGGAAAGTCACACTTGCTTAGGAGATTGCTGAAGTAGTGACAGCCATTTTCTAGGTAAGTGGCAATTTCAGCGTGCAAAAACACATGATTCATCCCAGAATGGTTTTCTCAAGCCTTTGATACAGCCTTTTCAATTTAGATAAGACAGTGGAGAAAAGTCTCAGGTTTCTTGTTGCCTTGACAAAAAGTACGTATGCAGGTACACAAAAGGTGACTTTATGTAGCTGTATGTATATAAATAGATTACATTTTGTGAAAATAGGTATTAAAGTTCAACTGTAAAGTTATGTTAAGCACACCACTGTAATATAGCACACTGTGTGCAGTATTTTACAAGTAGATAATAAATGTATTTTTGTTTCTTTTTTCTGCAACTTCCTTTGTTTGGAGTTCAAACTAACACAAGGTGAAAATCAAAAAGAAAATTATAGCTTAGTTTTGAGTTGGTGAAATCTGAAAAATGTAGGTTGCACTTTAATTTCTTTTGTTAGTTTTTTAAGAGAGGTTTTAAGAAAGGTTATAAGACTAAAAATGACATCTGAAGATGAAATAGTCCTTTTGTGGTTTCAGGAAAATGAAGGATAACCATGTCTAAGACATATGAATATTGCAATGGCAAATACTGCAACAATAAATACTGCATGAGGCTGTTACCTGAATGGAAACTAGAAAAAAATGAAGTTCAGAAGAACTGAGCTGATGTGGTAGGGATTGTGCAGGGTTATCCCAAGCTGCTTGTTTGTTCTTTAGCTCAAAGGAACTGAACATCATGACCTCGTAAGGTGGGGAGTTACCCTAACCATTCCAGTTGTATGGTCACTCAAGATTTGAGAATTCTACCCTTGCCAAAAAGAAGATAAAAGCTAAAAGTGAATAAAAAAGTGGGATTGATACCAAGCCATGATTACTCCCATCATGCAATGAAGAGGTTGTGGCATGCTTACTTGTGACTGGATTAGCATGAATGGTGTGGGTACAAGTCACTTGAACCAGAAAACATGGATCATTCCTTGGAGTGTGCCATGTAGATATAGCTAATACAGCAAATTATTACTAACCCCCCCAAGGGTCCCTTCATGTAAAGCACAAACCAGATATTTAATGCTCCTCTTTAGTAAACTTTAAGAAAGACAAAAGCTGATGTTTTCATTATAGTTGATAAAAATATTTAATTGATCTTAAAATGAAAGTATGTCTCACAGGGATGTTCACAAAATGCTTTCTGATTTTTCTTAAATGTTTTTCCAGTGTGATTATGAAGTAGATAGATAATTTAATGGTTGAAGCCTCAGAGCATACCATATTTCCTGATAATTCTCTCTTGATTACTTAGTTTTCTTGTTTTGGATGCCAGAATCAAGATCTGTGATGGATTCTGCAGAAGATAATTTCAAGAAAGTCGTTCATAATGATGCAAAGGAGAATGTTAGTAATGATGATAAAGATAGTGAGTGTAGCGACAGTGAGAAAATAGGCTTCATTCCAACAACAGAAGATAAAGAGAGTGGAAGTACAAGTGACAGTGATGACGAGGATGAGACCAGTGACAAAGCAGAAGCAGCTGTTACTCAGATGTTGGAAGAAGAGGAAGATAGACAAAAGGAAGCTGAAGACCCAGATTACAGTAACGCTTATAGTATCTTGACCACTGAAGAAGTGACACAGCAGGCATCACAAACTGAAGGCAAGGATTTCAGAGTTCTCCAGCATGAACATGATTCCCAAAGCCCTGGTGAGGAGCTGTGATTAGCTTATGCTCATGTCTGTGGCTTTTATTGCAGTGTCTTACCTTTCGGCTATTTTGTACTTAATTGATGAATTATGGTTATATGGTTCTATCAATAACGATGTATGTGGTTATTTTAGAAATAAGGAAACATCTTGAATTTCTGAAGAAGTTGAGGCTACACATTTGGGCATCCCTATCAAGAGCTCAGTAAGTACACTGTGGTTCATGGAAAGAAATGTAATAAATGGTAATAAAAATAGTTTCTTTGAACTAAGTAGACATCACAGTGTAGTGCTCGTCACCTAGGTTTGTGGAAAACGAGGAGACCTAAGGCATGCTTAGGATTTCATACTTCCTCCAGTCACAAGAAGGAAGACTTCTAATATAATAGAAAGTCTGACCAAAGAGTAGGGATTGTCTGCACATTTTAGGAACTGATCTACAATTTTAGCTATTGCTATTTATTCTTTTTCAAATTCTTTATCATGGTTTTTTTGAGCATGTTTTCTCACATGTTTTAAGGCTACTACTTTTACAGCATTTAAAACAGTTTTCCTACAAGATTTTCCTGTTCATATATACCTTCTATGCTTTTGCACATCAGGTCTCATGCATGATCTTCTGCATCTCCAGATTCTAATTCCTTTCCCTGCTTGATATGGAAAAGGATGAGCAATAGTGCCATTCTCATTGACAGTGAAGTGTCTTCTCTGCATTCTGGAGCTGACATGCTAAAGAGATTAGTATTAACTAAAGGCAGACAATTGAAATGGGTAAGACAGAAGTTTACATAGTTTTTGTTCATGGAAGGCTACTCATTGCCTTATAACAAACTGGGCCTGTAAACCAGAGGCTGTTGATCCCAGCCAGAAAGGAAAGCTGGGTCTTCCCAGGTGTGGAACTAGGGTGATGTGTATCAGGCATTTTTAACAGCCTTGAAGAAAACAAGCATGTTTTAACCATTAGAGTATGGATGTTCTCATAATATGCATTAGTATTGTAATATGTAATAGACAGTGTAGTATGTAATAGACAAACATGAAAGCAGAGAACCTTTTCTAGAAGGGCTTGCCTCTTCTTCATCTGGACCTGCAAAAGTTCTTCTAACTCCTTGGTCTTTCCTGAGTAAAACATCTTGTCCCTGGACTTTCATGGATTCTTGAAGAGCTGGAGAATGCAGTCAATTCCTAGGATGTATTAAAAACTACTGAGATGCTGCCTGTTTATACTTGCCATCTTCAGTGAAGAGGATTTGTTTCAAGTTTGACCTAAGACTGATTAATGCAAATTTTATCAACTTTCATAGTTTTCTGAGATGGGAAAGGGATGAAGAAGTCTTTTGGTCTCTTGTAGGAATATATTGTGATTGGATTCATCTTGCTGTTAAGGTATTTTTCTTGCTATAGACATTCCTTGGATGAGGGACGTAGTTGTCATGATAGTTGTTGATAACCAACTTACTGTTTTAACTGGAAACTCAGGCAGGAAGGCTCTCAAGATTTATTTTGTAGTTATCTCCTGTGGGGTATTTCTTATAGAACAGATAACACTTTCTGCATAAGCAGACATGGGCAAGAGGTGCTACATAAGTCACAGAAGCCTCAGAAGCTACCAAAGTATCCGGAGTTGTAAAGGAGACAATTGCTAATACATTCAATAACTGAAAGGATTGAAAGCTATTTAGGACTAACCATAGATCCAGAAAAGATGGTTTGCTATTGATTTAATTTATACACTTAATGTTTAGTTGATTTAATTAACAAAAAGATTTATTTTAAAATCTATTAGAAAGCAAATTTCTTCTGTTCCATGTCCCCAGCTTTTCTTGGAGTAATGTTATATACATGCTATTTCTTTTTCTTTCAGGTATGTCAGTCTGTTAAAAGACTTCGTTGAGTCTGAATTCTTTGTGATAGATGGGGATTCCTTACTACTTATGTTTTTAGAGGAGGAAACACAGTATCTGAACTACTTCTACAAAATTGAATGCTTCCTGCAGGATCTCACTGAAAAAGGAGCAAAATACATCATTGTGTTCTTCAAGGTACTGAACAAGTAACATTTGTTTGCTCTTTAAACCACTACACTCCTTCAAAACCAACTGCTTGATTCTAACCAGGATTAGGAAACTGTTCATTGTGTCAACAAATGTAACTGAATAATTTAATTGTTTTTATTTCTCACAGGATGCAGAACAGATGTACTTTGCGTATCCTCATGTTCTTTTCTTACGTACTGCATTAATAGAACACCTGAGGAATAACACAGGCACAGCTGTTCATGCTGAATTTTCCAATTGTCTGTCATCCAAATGGGAGATTTTTCTGAAGAAAAGCTATCCTTACTTCATCATTGTATCTGACATAGGACTGACCTCTCTCCAAACAGACTATTTATCTATTTTAATTGCTCATTCATTGTCGAAGAAAATCAACGTTGTGCTTGCTTCAGGACAGGAGTATGATATTCTTAGAGTTTACGGATATCATGTTCAGAGTGTGTATAAACACAGATTATTTTTTCAAAAGGTAGGTTACACAACTTCATTGTTGGTTTGCAATAACGGTGTTAGTTCTACTTAGCAGATTTAATTAAAATATCTCAATATGAGTATTATATTTTGCATATTAAAATTATAAAGCACTGATACGTGGCTTATTTTATGTATCTTTAACCTACTCGTCTTGAAATCCTTAACAGGCAAACACTGTGACTGGTGGCAAATTCCTGCCCTGCTCTCTGTAGTCTCATTTCACATCCTTGTTCACTTAAGATATGGTAGTCTCAAATACAGCCTTTCCCATATCTTCTGTATCACGTGTCTTAGTTGACTTGTAATATGCCAGACAAGACCAGCATTTAGGCCAGGAATGTGATTTTTAAAGGAGTTTTATTTAGAATAGATGTTTCTTGGAGGCTGAGGATTGTTATGTATCTGAGCGGTTTCTGTCTGTGGCTGGTAGTCCCTGATGCATTGTATCTATTGGCTTTTGCATATAACTTTGACTTCTGCACTTCTTAGAATGAAAAAGATCTGCGATATGCCTGTGAAAACCTAGTCAGGTGCAAAGAACCATTCATGTATCTATATGAACATCTCAAGCTGAGCCTGAAAAGCATACAAAAAGAGGTAATTGGACCTCTTTGATCCTTTTTTCTCCTCAGGTTGACTGTCTTCCTCCATTCCTTTACCTAAAATTCTTTCGTAGCCAGAACTAGGGGCTCTTTTCCTTATCCTGAAGTGACACCCTGAGTCTGAGAAGGTCTCCTCTGTGCCCACTTTTCTTCACAGCAGCTTGAAGCTGTTTCTTTCTTTAAAGTTCACTAAAGTAGGATGGTTCAGCTGGAAGCTGGTCGGTGGGATGCCACTTAAGGGATGTTTCCATCTTGGCGACTGCCTTTATCCTGTAGAAGATGGGAACCAGCCCATTCAGCAGAAAATGCCATCTGTGGCATAAATCCACCCTTAGCCACCTGAAGGGTTGCGGCTACTACCCTCCGGGCTCACTGTGGCCATTGCCTCACCCCCACAGCAGCAGCTGGCTCCTGAGGGTAGGGTGTGGGAGGGTACATTCAGCAGCGGCGAGCAAGAGTTGGTGTTGCTGCCAGCAGCAACCTCGTCTGTAGAGACATCTCAAAATATAAACCTCTCTGTTGCACTTGCCAAGGCTTGCATACTCTGTTAACTATAAAAGTATTCACAATGTGGGAATCTTTTTTTTTAAGAGCTTGGTTACAGTTGCAAGGTCTGTGCTTGCATGATTAAAGTGATGGATTCATTAATCTCATTTTACAATATTTCAACCTTAAAAATTTGGTATTTTTATGCATATATTATACCTAATATATATGCCTAATATATATTAGGTATATATAATTTTTTATATATATATATATAGATATAAAAGTGCCTAATAGAGATCCCTGCCATTTTCCTGAGTGTTAAGTTACATTGCAGTGTTGTGATTGTAGGTCTGCTCCTGCAGAGAACAACAGCAAGGCTTCCTTGGACTTCAGTGGGAATGATACTGGTTCAGCAAGCTGATTTTTCTTCAGTCCAGAAAAAAATGGTGCTACTTAGAAAGCATTTTAGAGTCAGTAGAAACATGGCTGCTTGGCTGCTGCTAATATTTTGTTTTATTATGATTATCTTTCCTGAGGCAAATTCAATTATTAGATACCCCAGAAGCAGAAAAACATCAGGGTGCAGCAAGGGAAGGCAGCTGCTCCCTTGGGGCCTGGGCTGTGGGAGCTCCCCTGGAGGTGGCAGGGCAGGGCCTGGTAGGCAGGGCCTGTCCCACTGCCCCAGCCAGGAGCAGGGCAGCCGGGGGGCAGATGCAACCCTGGGCATCAGGCACCTTCCTGGGAACGGGCTGAGGCCAAACTGGGTTGTCAGCCTGCTGGGCTGTGGGGAGCTGGAGACTGGCACTGCTGCAGCATCACTGGGGCAGGGACTGAAATGGGGGCAGGCCCCAGGGGTGGGGCAGGGACAGTCAGGCCTGTTGGTATCCTCAGGGATGTGACAAAAAAGAGCTATTTTTACTAATGATTGTGCCCACTTTTCCTTCTGTAATTTTCATATCCATTTTTTCCCTTCTCTGGTGGAACTCTGTAAAGGATAAGACTTCTCTGGTTTTTATAATTTTTATTATAGCGGTTATTTGTGCTGTTTATAATGTTATGCCTACAGGTTTGCCAGACTGTCCGTCTTTTGAAACAACTGTGGCCTGAAGGATCTGACATTCGGCGTGTGGTTTGTGTTCTTTCTTGTGCCGTGGGATTAAAAATATACAACATCATGTTGGAAAATGCAAATACTTCTGTAGGAGCAAAGACAGAGCAATCAGCAAGAGTAAGAATTTTTTGAATATCTTTTCAACACAGTGACCATAAGCATTTTGCTAACAGGAGAGATGGCTGGCCTTCTAGATCCCAAGCTGAAGAGAGGCCCAGCTGCTTCCTTTGTGACTGCACTCTGTAAGTGGTCTGGTTCAGATAATTGCTGTGGCCACAGCTTTTCCAAAGGAGCTTGGTCTCTCTGTGGGTGGCACTGTACCCCCTGCCACAGTGGCTATTCCTGTGGAAAGTTTTACCTTAGGGCCAATTACTTCTAGGAAGTTTTACCTTGGAAGGTAGTTGCAGTCATTATTTTTCTTTTCCTAAAATTCAGTGGCGTGCTAGCTTTTACAGAAGAATACACTTTTCTGCAAGTTAGCAAGACATTTCAGAAAAAAGGTTTCTTTCTAGATGCGGTCATGACATAATTTTTCTGACCATGTAAGGTTTTTGTCAAGTTAACACAGACGCAATCTGTCAGTATATATTTTATGAGACACATATTCAGTGGACTACAGGATAGCTACGACTGGTTAGAACAGCTGGATTTCTGTACAGACTTTTTGCTGTGCAGTTGAGAAAAGAGCATAGGCATATATCTAGATATTAACTTTTCCTCTTAAAAGAATAAAATTTCTAGCCAGACACACTGACAATTGTTTTTAAGTTTTGTCTTGATTTTCATAGTCATATTCTTTTCAGAAAAGAGGTTTTTTTTTTACATTATAACTGATCTGCATCTACCAGCTCTACAAGAATATTCATTTTGAAGTAAGTGTATCCACAAGTAATTACAATGCACAAATTGTTTAAATAGATCAAAATTATTAGCTGCTTTAACAAAGTGCAAACCAATGAATTAACTAGAGGTGAACACAATTATTTTACTGAAGGATGTGGTCAACTGGTTATCTGTCATCTCTCAACAGGGAAGAAGTAAACCCCTATCTCCAGAAGAAGCAGCTGACCTCTGTAGAATGCAATGTCTTACAGTGGCTTTTCTTCTTCATATGCCTCTTTCACAGAGAGCTCAGATTAGGATCATGAAATCCTGCTGGACTAAGCAAGTTTTACCATTAGTAAAAATGGTATGTGTAGCACTGTCTTACTTCCCCTGTTATCAGGTGCAATTGTCATTTCAGTTTTCATTTTCCTTTATATGCTGCTTTAGTCATCTGATGAGATCAAAGAACGTAACGTACCCGCTGGAAGCAAACCTTACCTGTTTCAGGAATCTTGTGAGCCAAAAATCAGTGGAGCTAGGAGAGTGTTTGGGGCAATATCTCTATATTTGACCTATTCGTAGACATTTTCAGTTAGCCAGCGTTAGTGTTAGGGTACTGGACTAGATGGACCTTTTGGTCTGATCCAATATGGGATGTTTGATTGCAGGCCTTTTTATTTTTTAAAGTTGATTATTACAGTGAAGGGGAACAGTGAAGGCAGTTTCCTGATGACAGAGAAATCAAGTAACAGTGTGTTGTTTTTCATGTCAATAAAATATGTGGTAGTTAACCTTGCTTTGGAGATGGTTTGATCCCTCTACATGAAAAGGTGCTCAATAAGAATTAATTGTTTGCTTTATTTTAACAGCAACAGTTGTGTATGCATTTTGCTCTGACACAGCTAAGTGATACAAAACATTGGAAATTGGATTTAACTTACCTGCCTGACTTAAATGATGATTCACTGCTCATAAATCTTGCACATTACTATGAGGTTGAGTACAATAAAGGTATTTATCTTTGTTGAACAGTTTGCTTTCTTACATTTCTAACTTTATTAAGCTGCAAAATGAGAATGAAACTGCTTGTACAAGGAGAAATGAGCACAATTTTCTGATTATCCATATAATAGTGGATACATTTAATGGAATAATAGGGAAACTTTTTTCTATAGCCAAGTCTAGAAAATCACATGTGAAGTGTCTTTCACCAGTACCCATTCAGAATACTTTACTATGTCATATCTTTGATGTACCACCTGTACTTACACAAAGGAAGAATGATACAGCATAGGTAGGAAGAGGTCTGTGCCAGTTATTGGGTATGCTCAGCCGTTTGGTTTTTAGTCAGCTTTCCATCCATTTCATTTTGTCATAGTGCAACACAGTCAGAACAGAAACTAGATTTGATCCCTAATGTCACTGTGACATTGGGTAATATTTTTAATTTCAGATGAGATTGATTCAGACAAAATCATATACTCTCTTATAAATACATGAATTTCAGAGTTGGGCATTTAAGAACACCGTCAGATGTGTTAAAGATTCACAAAAAAGTTACAAAAGCTGACAGAGCAAGAAAGTATGGAAAAAGATTTGTAGCAAATACTCTTTCAGAGTAATTCTGTTTGCATGAAATCCTGTGCCATGAGTCTGTCTGTCTGATAGTAAACCGGAACACTTTATGAATCTAGTCACAAGATGTCCTATATGTACCTCAGTAAAGCAAGTGTAGAAGAGTTTTTAAAGGAAATATAAATTAGGAATATGAAACATTTATTTTTATACTGATACCTATTATTTGGCACTTAAAAAGAAAATTCTAAATTTAAGATCCTACCCTGCAGGAGGTGAAGGTGAGAGAAAATCATCTTTAGCTGTGGAGCTTACAGACTTCCACAGACAGTCTAAATCTGATGTTCTTTCCAAAATACATTGTCTCAATACATTTAGTTATTTATACCCTGGGTTGTTAAAAACTGTCAATGTGCAACATTCTATCCTAATTTGTTCTAATGACCAAATACCTTGGATAGGACTGAAGTCTTTGTGCCTGGTGCTGCATGGGTGAGTAGGTATGTTCTGTTTGAGAAAACTTTTAATTTTAAAGCTCTTTTTTTTTTCTTTTTTTTTTTTTTTCCCCTCCCCTTTCTTCCCTTCCTGCACAGGATTAGAGTTCAAAAAGGAATTGGGGAAAGAAATGGAGAATGAGTACCAATGTTTATGGGACACTATAACAAAATTGTCTGTGAAATACAGTTTTGGAGATGCTTTCCCAATACGAAAGACCTCCCAACTATTTCTTGAACAGGAACAGACATTATTTAGAGGTACTGACAACTCCACAAATTAGAGAGTTAGAAGCATGATCTTCATTACTATCACTAAAAGTTCTAGGAACAGTGATCTGATTTTTATCCTGATCACAAATCTAATCCATGCTTTATGGATCCTCTCTACCTTCCTTTCAACCCACTAGCAAAACTTGCAGCTGATGCCAAAATAATTCTGACCAGGCCTTCTGGGTGAAATTCTGACTCCAGTGTAGACACCACAAGTATTGTTATTGACATCAGTAGGAATTAGGTTTAGTTCCATGGCTGCTAGCCCAAATCTATTGTATGTATTGTAAAAAACATTATGATTAGTGTAATACAAATAATAGTAAAAATCATGATAATTACTCATAATTAAAGTAACGATTACGCTGCAGGAAGACTGTCTCTGAAGAACATCTTTGTACATGTTGACATAGGGTTATGCAGGTGTTGGGCATGGGAGCAGCAGATTAAGTGAAATACAGACAGAATTGTTGCCCTAATGGTAGAGAGTCCAGCTGTCACTGTATCTCACATTGCAATAATTGAAGGTTGTAGAAATGTGACTTGCCTGTGTCTTAAATTACACTATCATCCCGTTTAGCAGCCCATAATTGAGGAAGTGCATAGTTGGCTCAGAGATTATTTGTTTTCTTCCCTCACTTACAAGACCTGTACTGAATATCTGAAAGGAGTAGGTAGAGATTTTTGCCTGGTATCTGACATTTCTTGAGATCCATTTTTGTTACAACCTTCAAATGTTTGATTTAAATCTATAAAATTGTATAAAACTTTAGAAGAGACAGTTGGTAAGAAATTCAGTAAAGGCTGGAATATAATTCTACATAAGTTTGTGAGTGTTCTTCAGCTGGTTTCAAAGATGTCAAGTGGGCAAAGTGGGCTCTAGTGGGCAAAAAAAGCCAGTTTCTTTGTTATCTGTGAGATATTAAGGCATCTTCTGGCACAGCATTTGCGTTGCCTATTTCTGTATCTGCTTTGGAGACCTTGAAGACTGAAGTTGTGTCTAGATGTCAAACATGGGAGGGATGCACAATGTTACATGTCATCTTTAGTCATCTAATGTAAGTGCAGTTGAAAATGCATATTTAGGAGACTGTGGTCTTTATGGAATCAGTGCAGGAAAGTAGATGCCTGTGAGATGGGATAGGTTGTAGCATTCAAAAAGTTAGTGTAGGTTTTTAAAATGGGTTATGAGAATATCTGTTTGGGACTGATAATGTTGTCTGCTTCATTCTTCTTCCCATGCTTGAGAAGAAACAGGAAAAGGAGAACTAGTGAACTGCTGCTTACTTTTAGCAAATTTTACTTTACAGAATTTCATTTATAATGTAACGACAGAATTTTCAAGTATGTTATGCAATTATATATATTCTTAAACAATATTATTTATTTTTTACACTGTAAAGACTATGAAGAAGAAATTCCTAATATTGGACTAATCTCAATGAAATCTGATCTTGTTGAAGAGTATGCTGGAGATGTTTTGAAAGACCTACCTGTTTTAGAATGGTACATATATGAATTTTATTCTAATGAAATAACATTATATGGGCTTACTTTCTACTCCCCTGCACTTTACATCCATATTATGCTCAGTTTGTACAAATGTAGAAGTGCTTTTGCTATGACTGGCTAAAATTTCACATTTACATGTACTGGTGTAAATATTAATAGAAAGTTCAGGACAAGAATGGGTAGGAGTCAATATATCCATGTTTTCTCATACTGTTATTTGTTTGCATTATAGTCTTTGATTCTTATTTTACAATTTGGAACTGTTTTTATAAATGTACGATTTGAAAGGCCTTATCCTAAATTGCAAAGTTCAGATTGATTTCAGGAAAAGAAAAACATTAAATAAAAGTACTGAAAAAAAGTAAGAAGAGATTATCCTTTACATTTTTTCTGCTACTTGTGGAAGTGGGTTCTGTGCTGTGCAGTGCGTATTTTTTAGCCAGTGTGTGTTATGTAGTTACATTGCGCTCTGTGATTAATCTGTATGAAAATAAGTGAAAAAATGGGGTTTTACTTTGTTAGTAATTCTTTCTGAAAAACTGAGGCTATCTTGACACTCTATATCTGGGGTAGAATTAAACCCTGTGTTGGTTTTCTGTCACAGTAAAATTGTGTTTTGATAAATACCTAATTTTTTGAATGTTTTGAATGTTTCATTAGCGATGCCAGAAAACACTTCTAATTTCTGCTCTGTTTAATGTTTGTATATTTCAGCAATGATCCTGCAGTTACTTCACTTACTAAATACAAGGAATTTAATGAGCTTCATCACTGGCATTCTGGCAGACCTTTGACTGAGGAATATGAGCGAGTATGGTGTAATGCTGATGGTAAGAAAAACTAACACAAAGCCCATGTGTCTGTGTTGGCTAGAACAGTATTGTAAAGGCTATGGTGGTTTTGGAGAAGGAATTCTCATTTCAGAAAATATTTTTAGCTGTATAAATACTTGCCAAACTAGGGCTACTTCAATAGCTAAATTATACTTAAATTGTTGTACCTATGCATTATGTGTATGCATTGTGTATTATCTTAAATAGGTCTAACAAGTGTAACAGAATGAGCACTTGTGGTCAGATGTTCATGATACATTCCCTTTTGCTTGCGAAATGCTTCACAGGGTTATATAAGCAAACTGTATGTACATGTGCTGTTTAATGTTTAAATATATAGTTTGGATAATACTTGGTAAGCACATTCATACGTGTGCAAAAACCTACCCAGAGGTTTGCACAGTGCATGCATAGCCAGTCTTACCTTTTGAAAACGGAATTAAAATAAGAAGTAAAAGAAGTTGTTGTGGTTTAACCCCAGCTGGCAACTAAGCACCACACAGCCGCTTGCTCACTTCCCCCCACTCCGGCGGGATGGGGGAGAGAATCAGAAGGGTGAAAGTGAGAAAACTCGTGGATTGAGATAAAGATAGTCTAATAGGTAAAGCAAAAGCTGTGCATGCAAACAAAGCAAAACAAGGAATTAATTCACTACTTCCCATCAGCAGGCAGGTGTTCAGAGCCATCTCTAGGTAAGCAAGGCTCAATCACGTGTAACGATTACTTGGGAAGACAAATGCCATCACTCCAAACATCCCCCCTCTTCCTTCCCCCTGCTTTTATTGCTGAGCATGATGTCATATGGTATGGAATATCCCTTTGGTCAGTTGGGGTCAGCTGTCCCAGCTGTCCCCCCTCCCAACTTCTTGTGCACTCCCAGCCTACTTGCTGGTGGGGTAGTGTGAGAAGCGGAAAAGGCCTTGATGCTGTGTAAGCACTGCTCAGCAATAACTAAGCACCCCTGTGCTATCAACACTGTTCTCATCACAAATCCAAAACATAGCCCCATACAAGCTACTGTGAAGAGATTTAACTCTATCCTACTAAAACCAGCACAGAAGTAAACAAAAGTTGTTTGTATAATAATTCTTGATACTATGCATTGTAGTTTCCTGTAAGTTTTTTCCAGTTTGAGATACTAAGGAAAACAAACCATGGACTTAGTTTTGATCTTAGATTTGCGTATTTACATGAAATGAAGTATACGGTACTGTATGTACCAGCAAGTACACAAAACTTTCAAAGGTGTTGCCATCATCTGTTGCATCATACAGTGAATTAAACTGTGAAAAACCTACCAGGAGTTGAAAAGTCATGGATTACTGTTGGTACTTCCAGTGTTGCTTGTCGTTTTCATTCAGTGACTTAGAAATGTTGTTTCCTGGGTGGGTATTTGCACGATTTGACCTATGAAACCAGGGTTCCATCTGCTCATCTTTCTGACTGTATGACTTTTTGCATTCTTCCGGGCACTGTGATTTCAATGGGAAGTTTTGAGAGCATAACCTGCAGAATAGTAGCTAGAACACCTTCCATAATGTTGAAGATTTATGTTCACTCCAGCTGAAGCAAGGGCCTTCTCTCTCCCCGTGCCTTGCATCAATACTATGAACGCTGGCATGTGTCATCTCAGTCTTTCTTGTGAAAAACGGAAAAATCTTTGGAGGTGGGTCTTCACACTCAGAAACTGACTCATCATTTTGATTTTAGGACAGAGAGAAATACCTAGGCTTGAGTGTGGAAGTATCCATGTGCTCAGTTCAGTATCTTCCATTGGCTAGCATAAGTGTTCTTCCAGCAGCTTTATTTATTTATGTTCTGATGACAGAATCTTGTTTTCATGGGGAAGAGGTTCCTTTCTGATCATCTGAAATGCCTTCAGAAGAAACCTTTCTGTTTTTATGGACTGTGTGAGAAGCCTAGGCATTTTGCTCGAACGGTTACAATTTCTTTCCAGGCATCCTGCTTGTTAAGTTTTCCAATATTTTTCATGCGTGCCTAAAGTAGTTTGAATTTGAGTCTATTGCCTGTATCTGAGATAATTTGGTATACTGTTGGATTTCAGCGAGTCTTAGTAGCCAGCCTCTTTCAAAATGTGATATTGGCCTTTAGGTCAATGAGGAACTTTTAGGACATTTATCCATTACCCAGGTATCTTTTCTTGGAAATAGATTAAGCTGGAATTCTATCAGAGTTTTTTTTAATCAATTGTATTTGCTTGCAGCAAAATCTAAAGATCCAGAAGAAAGAAGACAAATACAAAAGTTACAGACTTTTCGTCATTTTTATGGAAGCACCTTGGAAAACAGCTCTTCAAAACTTATTGTACATCAAGCGAATATGTCGGGGAATACTAATGCTGTGGTCAAAAAGACACAAAAAAAGCATGTAAGTATATTCAAGTTGCTCTTTCCAAATCTTTTTTCTATTATCCAGGAAGGGATTTGTACTATATGAGTCCCACAGCTGAAGTTTTGTATTCTGAATGCACTAGTAGTTCTCAGTTGAAGAAACTTAAATTGCCTTTGTTCTTCAAATTTAATTAGCTAATTAGCAAAAGTATTTTTGTTCCTGGTTAGGAATACTGATGAGTGATTATCTTTTAACAAGCACTACTAAATATAAAAATTAATAAATATGAACGTTGTAAAGGCTAATAGGTTTTGGCTCATGGCCAGTATTATAATGTGGAGTGAAGGAAACTGGACTTCATTAATTTAATTTTACTTTAAAAAACTATTGAGAAACACTGGAAAAACTGTTATTCAGTTATTTATTTCCTTGCACTATTTGGAAACTTTCTCTGTGAAAGATCCTGTAAATACTGCAATTAATCCTAACTATGTGAACATTGTCAGACATCACAGGGTATGTAGCATGTAATTGCATACTCATGAACAATACTGAGCAATAGTTATTTGAGTAATATTTCATAATAGACTGTACTATGGATTACAGATTATGGCCTGTTGAATTACCTGTAAAAGTCTGTATATAAAATAACTTTTTTAGCTTCAAGTAAGGTTGAACTCTTAATTTTATTTAAGTTATTGAAAAGTATCTCAATATGATAAGAATTACTATTACCCATGTATGAAATAAAAGCTGGAAATTTAACTTTCAGACTCTGCTATTTCATTTTTCCACATTTGTGGTTTTTTATACTACTCATGAAGTTTTATAGTGGCTTAAAATGAACCTTAGGGAGGCTCTTTCGAGCAACATATATTGGGATTCAGAAATTATATCTCCTTCAAAATGAAGTACGTTTTTAAACAATTCCCAAAACACAATGCATCACACAGATGAATTGGAAACTATAATGTACCTGCTGTGATTGAGTTTATGGATTAACGTTTTTTAGATGATGCTTGCACACAGTGATGGTTTGTTCTAAATATCTTCATTTTATTGGATAGAAAAGTAAAGCCGAAACAATTGCAGAGGAAAACAACAGGCGACTAAAAACTAAAGAAGAAAAGAAAGAACAGGAACAATGGAAAGCTTTGTGTAAACCAACTGAGAAGGAAATAAAAGCAAATCTGACTGTTGGAATAAATAAATTGGACAAGTTTCTCAAGACCCTTAAAAGTAAATCTGTGAAGTTCAGTGTAGAAATGACAGGACTGTCTACCTGTGTAGAAGTGTGGAAGGAGCACTGCATAGAGCAAGGTATGATAGCCAAATTCATGTTCAGTATTCAACTTCCACTCCCTTTAACCAAGAGAGTGAGTGACTTCGGACTTTCTCAGCTGGAATAAAGATGTGTAAATACAGCCCTGTTGCAGGAGCATGAAAAGTGTTTTTAAGTACTAACAGGCTCTGGTCCACTTCTGCAATTTCAAGATCCTTTGAGTCAGCCATAAAGTATCCAATGAAATTAGATTGTAGTTGTTTTCCTGTTTTGTTTTGTAAACATTGCACACATAAATAATTAATTTTATTGTATGTGTCATTAATGATTATGTATCATGCACACTAAAATGTATCTATATTGCAGTGGATTGTTTAATTAGCTGAGGTGGTTAGCTCACAGTCTGAATGATGACGATTTGTGCAGAAACCTGTGCTACCATTGTTAGTGGCCTCCTATTTCATCAGAATTAACTTGTTTAGTCCGTACCCTCAAGTCAGGAGGGTCCAAACACACACTGCTCTAAACATGTTGAGGAGAGTTGTAAACATTGGAGTGAAATATGTTGCTAATAGGATTGAGTAACAAATGTGTGGGTCAGGAAGGTGAAATGGGGGAGCTCAGTTATTGTGTAGATGTCAGAAGTATGACTGTCTTTTATAGCTGAGCGTGCAGAAGCAGAATTATTTGGGTGCTTGGTCTTCAGTGGCACTCCTTGTAGAGGTCACAGGAATGTGGGTTGTCTTCATCTAGTGGTCTTTAAATAAAATTCTTTCTTAAATTGTCATAACTGTGGTTGGACAGATAAGGTCTGTTCTAAAAATACTTAGCATCAGAAGACTCCCAATGATACAATTGGCTCTCAAATAACTGTAGGCTTTTTTTTTAAAGGTAACACGTCTAAAGATTTAAGCAAAGCTGTTCAAGTCATGAGGAGAATTCATATCCTCCTTGAAAAATATCAAGATCTCTTGGAGAAACCACATCTACAAAAGCTGACTACATATCTAAGACTTCTTGGATTCAAGAATTTGGCATGCTCTCTATCTGGCCAGGTAACTTTATAGACTGTAATGATTCTACTGTAACTGGATCTGTAGCTGAATATCAACAGTGTTTTCTTAAGCATTGAACAGTGTGTAGAAGATCTATATTGAGCTTTTTTTGTTCTGTATTGTGCCATAAGATTTGGAACTGTCTATTCTTGCTTCAGATACTAATCTTCTTCAGTTCCATCGATACATTTCTCTGCTTGATGTGAGGGCTAGCTGGCACAATAGGCCACTTCCCCTTTAGTAAATAGAACTTCATATGGCTGCAAAGATATGCTTTGAAACATGCATCAGGATTAATTTGCTTTAGTTATGTCTGCCTGATGCCTTAGACATCTCTGAGAGGTACTTGCTGTTCAATTCATCACATCAGCTGAGCTCTGTGTGTTAAAAATAACTGTTAAAAGCTAAGTGATGAGCACCTGCTCTCTAACACACCTAAATGTGCTACTTTAGAAAAGGAAATCTTTGAGACTGCAGAGGTGGATGAAAACTATCCTATTTGTTCTTACGGTATTACTGATCACCTCTGAAGGAAACAGTTTCAGATACTGAATTGCTTGTCCTTGCTAGCACAGCTGAGACCACCAGTAGCTACACTGAATTTGGCTTTGAAGTAATTTCTCTAAGGATTGACCTTATGCTTTTCTGCATGTTAGGAACCTGCCCACTGGCTGATTTAATGTTAAGAGCAGTTTGATACCTTTGTGTGTAGATGGGCTGTTATTAGGGAGAGGGGATGCTACAGTGGCTCTCAGGCCACTGTATCAGGGAGGATATAACTCACAGCCTGCAGAATATAGAGTCAATAGCAAAAGGAAGGAAGATTACAGTGAACTGTAAAACCAATATCAATCACGTCAGTGTCTCATTTTTCAGGCACAGTAGAGTTAGGAATTTTTGGAAGCTTATTTCTGGAAAGTGTTTATCATCCTTCCTTGAGGATCAGGTCTAAGAGGTGAGGAAGGAAGCGATTGTTTTGTATGAAATTTTCTTCCCTTGAAGAGCGGGAATTATTTGTCTCTTTTCCTATGTGAATTCAACTGGTGTACGATGATTGTTTGCTCTTGGCTACATAGTTATTGTAAGGGTATTTGGTGCCTCAAATATAGTATAATACATTTCAGGAAGTAGAATTGTAGGATCCAAGGATCTCAAAAAGTCTGTTGTAAACGTTTGTGGTGATAGAAGGGTTATGTTGGCAAGTTCAATGTCCCCCTCAGAAGGGCTCTAGATCAGTCAGTGCATTTTGGACCTACTTTTGCTTTTGCAGCTGCTTGTTTCTGATTATTACTTTTGCAAAGTTGGGGGAATTTTAGGAATAACTTAAATTTGTAGGAATAATTGAAAATATTTATTTCAAGAAATTGAAGAAGTTGTGACATCTCCATCCTTGGAGATAGTAAAAGCTCAGCTGAACGCAGCCCTGAGTGACCTGATCTAATTGCACCTGCTTCTAGCAATGGGTTGGATTAATTGACATCCAGACATCCCTGACAACCTAAATTATTATGTGATTTTTCTGATCTTCTGTTGTATGTTGTAACATGTAATGCTTTTCTATACAGCTTTCAGGATGAGATGTTGTAACCAGACGTGCCCATGAACATTAAATTTGGTATGTCTTAGGGTATATATGCATTGTTTAAAAAAACAATGCTTTACAAAATTTGGGATCACACTCAGTCCTTATATTGAATTTCCTTTTGCAACTGTGTTTCATTGCACAAGGGGTCAGGGCAGGCTGAAGAAAAGAGGCATAAGTACAGGATGAGAAGGCTCTGGCAGGCAATAGCTTGAAGAGGCTGAGCTTTGCCTGCTAGCCAGTTTTCTTAGCTCTTCTGACAACAAAACAAACACTACCACTGGCTATGGAAGACATATTATTTTTAGAACATAGTCTCCTTTGAAGAGATAGAAGTGTAACCCTGACATAAGGCTATATGGTGTAGATTTCTGCAAGTTATTATTTAAAAATCACCTGCACTTTTATACGTTTGTCAAAGCTTGCAGAGTTCCACAGAGCAAAAGATATGCCATTTTCTTAATCTCTTGCTAGCTTTCAAACCAACTTGAATTTTCATTTGACCTTACAGACAGGAAAACGTAATGATCAGAATATAAGCAACTATGCTATCGAAGTGGGTCCAGCTCGCTTTCAGCTACAATACATGGATTATTACTTGCTCAGAGAAGAGAGAAATGATCCAGATCCCCGAGTGCAATCTTTCATACCAGACACATGGCAGGTAACGAGACACAAACTTTTTGCATAAAGTTAATGGAAATTATCTTTGATTTTTTTTTTTCCATTTAAAAATACACATTATTATACTACTTGTCAAAAATAATGCTGTTAAACAAATTTAATTTTTTAACAATTTTAACAAATTCAGTAGATCATTTTGGACTGTATTCCATGTTCTTTTTACACTGAGAGCTTTTCTACAGAGAGCTTAGCCCAAGGAATTCAACATAAGAAATGCCGAATCCATGGGATTTCACTGCTTCTTACTATATATGATGGTGGTAACCCCCCATTTGGATAATCTCTGACTGTTCATCCTCTGCTAATTTGTCCCTAAAGAATTATCCGTAGTATGAGTTGAGAAATAACTTTTCTGTCTAAAGTAGTGTTAGTCTAACTCAGATTTTTGTTTATTATTTGACTGGGGAGGCCAGCTGAATTTGCTGCTTTGCATGTCCATATCTGCAACATAATAGTCACTTGCTTGAAAAGCAACTTGAAACTTATCATAGGTGCTGATAGAGAAAGATAGTGTTAGTAGTATTTCTGTTTCCTTTTCTGTACCCCTTTCCACATCCTTTCACAGACCTATGTGAGGTGAGAGAGTGTGGAGGAAGACAATAATAGAGAATAAAACAGATTAATAAACACTGTATGCTAGGAGCAGAAGAGAGATTTGGACAGTACTGATGTAACTACTATAATGCAAGAAAAAAATACTGCCTTGTATAAAACAATAAAGTTTTTGGAAATAAATTATACACTGCTGAGTTAACTGGTTTTATATTTTAATTGGAAAATGTCCAGGTTTGGACTCAGAGTATCTGGTATCAGTATCTCAGACCAAATAATTGAAATAGACAAGTTATAATTTGTAGGTCCATTTTTTCCCACTAACAGTTTAAAAGAAAAGAATACAGTCATAAAACAACTAGGTTAACTCTAACTTTCTGTAGTCTAAAATATGTATATAAAGTCTACATGCAAAAATAAGAGATGTTTTCACAGAAAAAGCTGTTTTACTCAATAAGAACTTCATAACAAGACATTTTGACATAAGTAACTGCTTTTCTCTTAGCGAGAACTTCTTGATGCTGTAGATAATAATGAGTCTGCAGTGATTGTCGCTCCCACTTCCTCAGGAAAAACATATGCATCATACTATTGCATGGAAAAAGTTCTGAAAACAAGCAATGATGGAGTAGTTGTGTATGTTGCTCCTACAAAGGTAAGGCTGCATCTTATTACATATTCTGTATGTATGACTATGATATTTCTCAGTATGATTCTAAAACTGTTTGGGGTAACATGTTACACAAATTTAGTTGATGTATTTTTTTTATATTAGAAATTGAATCTTTACATTCTGTTTTACATTTACATATTTACAAAAAATCTTCAAAATATTTAAGCTCATGTAGAGTTTTTGTCTGTTAATGTATGTATAGGTATTGTAAGGTCAGAAACGCTAATATATGTGAAGTGCTATAAGTAGCATGTTAAGTAAATGGTGAGAGTACCAAAAGCCTACCAACATGGTGAAAGTAATGTTAGAACAGAACAACGACCAAGCAAGTCAAGTTGTCTTTTTCTAATTGAGTTCACCATTAGATGCTTCAAGAGAAAATTTATGAAACTCTAGGCAGTGGGATATTTTTAAATGAGAGTTCTATCCTAATAGTTAAAAACTGACTTAAGTGCTGAGGCACAATGTTTTCATTTCTTCCAAAACTTAATTTAATGTTTAGCAATATAATTTTTGGATATTGAATTATATGTGCTGTTATTCAATAACAAACTCTACGGATTCTTTTTTATAAGTAAAATATTTTTTTTTGTGGTTATACTCAGGTTGGGCATCAAAATCATCTTTTCATTTGAATATCAGCCTGAGTGCTGAAATGTATTTTATACCTGCAGCCCCAGGACTTTGAGATCATTAAAGTGCTTGTAGATGCAGTAGAATGTGATCTTTTTTTAAGTGCTTTGAAAATAATTAAAATACAGAATTAATAATGTATAACTCACTTTACACAACACTGAATTTCTTTGAAAGCATTTGAGTATAACTGAAAATCAAGTATTATATCTTTTTAAAGTTAACATTGTTGACAGTCTAGACTTAACAGTACATTACACAATATATTATAGTCTACTACATTAACACTAGTGCCAAAATTGAATGCTTTTATGTGTCTCAGAGTATCATATGCCTTTAGACATACACTGTCTAGTTTTGTTAATGACCTGCTTTCTTTAAGGCCCTTGTAAACCAAGTGGTGGGAACTATATACAGTCGATTCACCAAGAAACTTCCGGATGGATTGGCAGTGTGTGGAGTCTTCACACGAGATTATCGCAATGATGTCATGAATTCTCAGGTATATTTCTATGGGTGTTTTAACACATAATAATAATGACTTCTGTATTTCATCTGGCTTCTGAAAATGTTAATTCTAGTTATAACAATTGTGCCATTACTAAATACAAAGTTCAGGAGAAATCTAAGCATACCTGTACTGCCAGAAACTTTCAGTCTAAGGCATACAACCTTACCTATTCATCCTTGGGGGACATGCAGTTGATTACTTGCTCTGGTTGAAAGAACAAACATTAAAATTCTTTGGTTGCCAGCATACAGCAGACACGTTACGGAAGTCCAGATAGAATACATTAGTAGCTCTTCCCTTGTCCACTGATGTAGTCATTCCATCATAGAAGGCCACTAGGTTGGTCTCTCTTGTAGTGGGGAGCCCAGAACTGGACACACAGGCTTCCAGGTGTGGCTGCATCAGTGCTGAGTAGAGGGGAGGGATCCGCTGCCTTGATTTGCTGGCAACACTCCTCCTAATTCAGCCCAGGATACCATTAGCCTTCTTTGCCACAAGGGCACATTGCTGCCTCCTGTTCAACTTGGTGTCTGGAGGGACCCTCAGGTCCTTTTCTGCAGAGCTGCTTCCCAGGTGGATGGCCCCCAGCATACACTGGTGCATGGGGCTGTTCCTCCCCAGGTGCAGGACTTCGCACATCTCCCTTTTGAATTTCAAGAGGTTGCTGTCAGCCCATTTCTCCAGCCTGTCTAGGTCCCTCTGGATGGCAGCATGACCCTCTGGTATATCAGCCACTCCTCCCAGTTTGGTGTCAGCAGCAAACATGCTAAGGATATGCTTTTCCCCATCATCCTGATCATTAGTGAAGATGTTAAATAGGATCAGACCCACTATTGACCCCTGGGGTACACTGCTAGTTACTGGCCTCCAGCTAGACTTCGTACCACTAATCACCAACCTCTGGGCCCAGCCTTCCAACCTGTTTTCAGTCCACCTCACTATCTGCTTACCTGGCCCATAGTTCAACAGCTTGTTTGTGAGGACAACTGTATTGTCTGTCTGAAGATGATATCCACTGCTCTCCCCTCATCTACCAAGCCAGTCATTTCATCATAGAAGCTGGTCAAGGTTTGTCAAGCATGACTTCCCTTTGGTGACTTCATGCTGAATACTCCTGATGATTTTCTTGTTCATCATGTGCTTGGAAATAATTTCCAGGATTTAGTTGCTCCATCACCTTCCTGGGGACTGAGGTGAGGCTGACCAGCCTGTACTTTGCTGGGTCCTTTTTCCTGCCCTTCTTGAAGACAGCAGTGACCAATCATTCATTCATTCTTGCTTACCTTGAAATCAAATACATACCTATTTTTAAATGCTTTTTAAATATAGAATCCACTTGTACTTGATTAGTTGGTTGACTTGAAAATAATGCTTTACAAACCTTTCTTCTTAGATACTAGTGACTGTGCCTCAGTGTTTAGAAATCTTGATGCTGTCTCCTCGTTGCCAGAAATGGACCAAACGGATACAATATGTTATATTTGATGAGGTAGGCATCTTTTAATAGTAACCAGTTTAACAAATATACGAAAAATCTTGAGGGAAAATGCCAGTGACTCAATTTTTCAGTACATACATTATTGCTGGTAAAAAGAACAACTTTCAGAAATATTATTTCAGACTTACTTGCTTTTTCCTGTTTGTTGGTAGTGTTTATGTACTCCAGTGAAAGAACTTAAAACTCTGTTAGTCCTCAAGAGGACATACAGTTCCGTTAAAGCTACCAGAAACTTCCTTTATTTCTTTCAAGCCAGTCAACTGAAAAACTAAAAGCTGCCACTGTAGTCTCAGTGGCACAAATAGAGCTTTGCAGACTGGGATCATACACATTTCACATCATACGGTATTTGTCAGTCTTTCCAGGGAAAAAATTAATGATTAATTTTAAATTATTTAAATTTAAAAATTTAAAATTCCTACTGTATTCTTTCTTTTACATAGAATTAATTACTAATGATGCCAGTGAGTATCTAGAGTACAAACAGTGAAAGTAGTATTGAAATTTAGACTAATTTGCTATCCAGTGAAGTATGGAGAGGGATTTACTGGTCATTTGATTTGGATCTCATGGTCATTTGCTACAACATAAGAATTATTCAGTACTGATCTTGCCAAACTTTTGATTTTTGCAAAACACAAAACAACTCCTGTAATGGGTGCACTTTGATAAGGAACACTTCTTCTTTTCTTTTAATCCTTTTTCCCAAAAACGTAGGTCCATTGTCTTGGTGGTGAAATTGGAGCAGAGGTTTGGGAGCATCTTCTGGTAACAATTCGGTGTCCGTTTTTGGCGCTCTCTGCTACTGTCAGTAACCCGGAACACCTAACTGAGTACGTGTGGAATTTTCTTGTCACAAGAGCATATTTAAATTGGATATGAGCTGTGTTAGATAGAGAGGTCAATTACTATTGGGAGGCAACTGATTTGGAGTTATATTGTTATAAGTATTATGCTACCCTTACTCCCCCAATTGACACAACACAATACTGTAACTCTTAACTCTGTAATGAGAACAGGCACTACTGTTCCTTCAGACCCTATAACTGAGCTGTGCAGAGGAATTTAGGAGGCTTTTACATCTATTTAATTGCCAAAGCCTGATAAGCACACTTGTCCATCATCAATCAGAGAAGACACCTGCACTATATTTATATATATAATGGTGCTGTTTCACATTTTTTATTTGCACCCTGGGATAAGCTGGAGAAGATGGTGAGAGGGGGACTAGGAATTTGTAGGAGAAATTCAGCAGATTGTAGTAATTCATCTATTATAGCTGTAGCAATTTTCTTAAAATTTCTTTTAGAACTCTTATTTTTATTTTATTCTTGCACTGTAGGTGGTTACAATCTGTGAAAAGGTATTGGCAACGTGCTGAGAATACAATAGAAGGAAGCTCTACAAACTCTGAAAAGAACTTTACAAGAAAATGTAAAGTGAAATATAAAGTACAAGCACAAAAGAAATCATATCGTGTTAGACTAGGTGTGTATCAGAACATTTTGTAACTAAGAAATAAATTTTAGTGTTATTTCTGCAAAAACTTTAATCATGGTGTGTGAACTTAAGTGTTTTCTTTTGGTTTTTTTAAAATAAAAACAAATCTTGCAGGATTAAGTACTTTTTAAAACAACCAAGTGCATCATGACAGCATTTTTGTCTCTTCACAGTCTTGTACGAAGAAAGATACAATGATTTGGAAAAGTATGTGTGTTCTCTAAAGGGCAGTGATTTTATCATTGAACATTGTCATCCATGTGCTGCATTAACAGTCAATCATGTAAGCATAATACTGGTGTCAACATTGTTTAACAACTGTCACATTTAGGCAACATGGGTTCCATCAAAATGATTCTTTTATTTTTCTTCTGTTTAAACTCCTTGCAGATTGAGAACTATGGTATTCCTTCAGATCTTTCTCTGTCTCCACGAGAGAGCATCCAGCTTTATGACACAATGGTGAAAGTCTGGCAAGAGTGGCCAAGGGCACAGGTGTGTATATACAGCTGTGGGCAAAATATATCAAAATAAATAGATAACAAAGTACTGAAATGTTTTATATTAATGTTGTTTTCCAGGAGCTAGATCCTGAAGAGTTTGTCTCTTTCAAGAATAAAGTAGTAATAAAAAAGGCAGATGTGAGGAAATATGAACAGGAACTGAAGAAAGAGCTAAGCAAATGGATTGTGCTTGGCCAAAGACAGAAGGTAACAGTTTATTACAGGGTGCTTTCTTAAGATTGTGTACAACTTTGAAATAATAATAATAATGATATGTAATAATATAATTACGGGAGCTTCTCCTCCCATAATTATTATTTATTAGGTTTAACTGCTGCTGTACTTGAAAGATAAGCACTAATATTTGTGGTATTTCCATAAGCATTTTCAAGGTGATGTTTTCACAAGCTTCTCTGGGAATCAGACTTCTGATACTGCTGTGAAATTTCAGTTCCTGATTCCTTTAGGTACCTCCTACAATAAGTGAGAATATTGTACCATTGCTCTGCTTTTTTAATCTACTTCTTTCTGCTGCTCATTTGAAACCTTCTCTGTAACCACAGGCAGTATGTATGTTTCCATGTAAAAGACAGAAATTAAAGTAATGAGCAGAAAATCAACTCCTTGATTGGAGGCCACCTATTCGTATATCATAAAAAGGAATATGAGGAAGTGGTGAATCTCCAATGAGGAAAAAATAAAGAATATCTGGGGAAAAAACAAATTTCTTGAAATATGACACTTAAATGTGAAAATATATCAAAATCAGTATGTTAATGATACTTTATTATTTGCATAGTGATGGTAGCCATGAGTGCTACAACAACTTGCATTTTGAGCTCTTACCAGTGGCAGCTGATAACTTGCAGACCTTTTAGTCTGTAAACCGTATGTGGCTATTGCAGTTCTGAATGATTTTAAAAAAATTGAACTGATAGAAGTTGACACAGGAAAATGGAATCTTCATATTTGTTAGCCTATGACCAGAAGTTTCTGCCATTAAAATCTCCACAATAATACTACTTTGGTCAGGTGAATGAGCTACTGGAGCACCTTAAGCCAAAACCTGTGGATTGCTCAGAACAGCAAAAGTGGAAGCATTTTGCAAGCTTTGTTGATAAATTACATGAGATGGATAAGTTGCCTGCCATATTTTTTATGTAAGTATTTACATTCCATTTATTATATGTGTATTGCCTATATTCAGAAAAATGGGGTTTAGAGAGAAGCATTGATATGGCTTGGCAAATGCCATTTATATGGTATTTGCACCTTTGCTTTAAAACATACAAAGTAAAGGCCTACAAACTCTTGTCAACCCATATATCTTTATGGTACTAAAGGTTTAGCTGAAATAAAAATAAAACTGGGAGCATTTAATTACTGTGTGGAAAGGGTAGAATCCATGCATGATGTCTGAGAAAATTACAAGAAACTGAATCACATTAAAATGAGTCAGATTCTCAGTTGTGGAAAGTGTATGCTGTTTATTTAGAGGTGCAAATGGGGTATGTAGGAGCAGATTTGCTAGGGAAAAGG
Organism: Gavia stellata; assembly: GCF_030936135.1. Lineage (NCBI taxonomy): Eukaryota > Metazoa > Chordata > Aves > Gaviiformes > Gaviidae > Gavia > Gavia stellata. Next base: position 43,266,183 of record NC_082598.1, read on the forward strand.
ATGGAATAAGGTTCTATTAGTGTGTGCATTTGTTACATGGTGATGGTTCCACTGCATAGCCTCTAACAGTTTCATCTTACATCCAGTTACATGCATCAATCAACCTGTTTTGCATATATGTGAGATGTAATTACATAATATCAAACATGCACAACTTAGAGCTTACTGACAATGCCGTTATCGTCAGTGATATTGCTAATATTCGTAAAGTAGGCATGTGCCTCAATGCTGGACTTAATAATAAAAAGAAGCTGCTTATCAGTAAACACTTGTCTGGTGCATATTCTCACTGTAATAATGCATAGGAACGATCATGTGAAAATGGAAAGTTTTCTCACATCAGTATGAAGCTTTGCCCTTTCTTACATTGGACACTTTGATAGTTAGGGGTAGAATGCTCACTGCCATTTCAGTTCTCACATGCTTGATGCTGATAAAAAGGCATTTCTGAAAGAACTCTAGAAAGGAAGAAGTAAAAAGTGATGGTCTAGTTGTAAATTAATGTTATGGCTGATTTCAAGCTGAAACCGACAGTTTTCAAAAGGACTTTTAGATATTTGTAATTCTTCCAAATAAGGAATAATTTCAGGGCTGCTGTATGAACTGCAACATCATTTTGGGGCGCTCAATAGGAAGTTCCAAGGTGCTTCTCCTTAGGGGAGATGGTTAAGTGCCTTCCTCTCATCTGCCCTGGAATGACGAGTTCTTAGAAATTCTTGGTGACTTATGGCTCTGACAAGGGACCGTGAGTAGAGTATGAATATCCTAGACAGTTGATAAATGATCATGGTGAGACAGGAACACATCTTAGACCAGTGAACATGGAGGCAGAACCTAGTGGTATCAAGGTAGGGGATGAGGTACAGAAATCTGTTATCTAAGGGTCTTTTAAGGCACAGGTGTAGTGAAACAGCACTTGGTAGACCTCCTCAGTGTCTTTGTAGTCAGACAAGGGACAAGAGTCAGACAGAATTAAAATGAAGATAAAAATCTCTCTAGTTAAATGTCCCAGTCCTGAGAAATTGTGTTGGAGATGAAGGGGATGAGTAGCCCTCACAGTAGACAGGGACTTGGAGTGATAGACTGATATTTATGCTTCAGTGATGCTGGTAAGCTTTTTCTCTGTAAGCCGTTATTGATGAATGAGGTTACAAAGCAGTCATCCTGTATGGTGTTATGTTAGCATGGAATTAATGGAGACTCCTGAGAGAGTGGGTATCAGAGCTGTAGAAGCCAAATTGCTATCACAGCCATTGGTGGTAGGGAGAAAATAGTACTTAGAATTTGCTTTTCTTTTCTTGGAGCCGCCAAGGAAAAGAACAGGCTGGCACCACTTCAGTACTCCTGACAGATGCATAAACTCAATGATAGAGAGAAATTAGATCATTCGGTCTGAGCTTCAAAGGGGAAAAAAAAGAGTAAATGGCAAATGACTGTTATTGAGCTCTGTCATCTGTAAAGATGTGAAAAGCTTAAGTTAAGGAGAATTTATTTCCTAGCCTTAAAATATGTATTTGTTCTTTCTGGATAAAAGGATAAAGTCCTTCAATTTTTGCTTCTGTTCTTGGTGACTGCCAGATTTGAATTACTTTTGAATAGTTTAATGGACTAGGATGCAACCTCACCCCATGTGTTGGCAACATCTTGTATGGTGTTAGTTAACAGGATCTGCCTGCTGCAACAAGAATTAAAAAAAAAAAACTTTTTCAGAGTGAAGCCAGAGAAGTCTTCATCCCAGTTCAACTCCCAACTGTCCAATACTGAAAAAGGTATGAGGAAGAACAGCTATGTAGAAGACCAAGAAAGACGGGCAGTGATTCTCAACTGAGTAGTTGAGAAGAATTAAAAAGACTTCAGCTATAATTTGCTTTATCTGTATGTCCAAGAGTCCAGCTTAGGGAAAGGTAGAGTTGAGCATACTTTCCATAGATAATTTATTAGCAGAACCATTTTACATTTTACCACTCAGTTTTGGAATAATAGGAGTTTGAAAGTGAATGTGGACTATAATTTGGAGATGGAATAGGTATATGCTTCTAATGATTAGATTCTAACTATTGTCAGATGATACGGCTCACTGAATATTATTGTGACATTATTACATATAAATAAAAACTCTATTAGAGTTCACCTAACTGATGTATATTATATATTATTTACTTTAAGATTTAACGTGGATTCAGTGGAATGTGCAGCCAAGAATGTATTCTTCAATTTGCTGAAAAAGCAAAAAAGTGAACAAGACCCTAATACCGAGAGGGAAAAAGAACATTTAAAGAATGAACTAAGAAAAGTGAAAAAAATGCTAATAAAATTCAACCCTCAGTAAGTATTATAACTATATATTATTAAAAAGCTTACATATTGTGACAGAGCCTAATTTTGTGATAACTTATTTTTGGGGAATGTACCTTACAGCAGCACATTCATCATACAGCTTGCAGTATGGTAGTTCCTGCTCCTCTTTGTGCTCTAGCAACCTACACAGTAGGAGCAGCTGTATGGCAGGTATCAATCAGCAGTACCTAGTACATAGACAGGCAGCAGGAAGATACCAGTGTTGCTGACACTGTGTAAGGTGCTGGCCCTACAACATAAGAATCAAAGAGAGAGACCTGAGTATATGAGATTGGTCAATTTGGAATAATTCACTACTGAGATATCAGAATGGCTCTTCCTCTAGACAGTAACTTGTCGTGCATCTCTTAAAAACAGTGTAGCATCCGACCCTCGTGCTGGGTCAGCCATTGTGGGAGAATATTTTCATAATTTAGCCTCACCATCGCTGGTTACAGTGGTGGATCTCTGAAGTATGAGTTCACCTGGCTGGTGAGATGTTCTTTGAATATTTGTCAGCCTTTTGGGTTGTACTGTATTTGTTTCCCCCTTAACATTGAATTTTCTTGATTTTTTTCATCATAGAGTATCGATTTTTATAAGGCATTTGGCAATGAAATATGGCTATAGTTATCAGAATTGTCAGCAACATAAAGCATCTTGGTTTTGCCCTCCTAATCATGACAATTTACAGTGCATTCTTTGGAAATAATATCATGAATGAGTGAACTTTGTAGACTTTAATGGTAGTGAGAACTTGAAAATCCAGTAAGAATTTAGACACATATTTAGACATTGAAATAGCTTGAAAAATCTGTCTCTAAATAGTTTTCCTCCTCCTCTCTTCTTCAAATTCTGCTCTAAATTCCTACAGTCCATGTCGTTATTGGCAGTAAATGCATCACATTTCTCTTTCATCTTTAATTCTTCTACTGTGCAATCTTGTTAGTTTACTAATTTGCTAAATGAGGTACTTACAGTTGCTGTCTCCATCTTCCTTCATTTTTGTAGATCACCATAATTCCTCCTCTCTACTTCACCCAGAATTGCTTGCTGTTTTGCATATAAGCCATGATAAAAGGAAGCTGTTAGCATTATCAGTAAATTTACATTAACAGATCTACCTACATGTTTGAGCCTACAGTTTAAAAGGGAATGAGTCTGCATCTTTCAGTACCAAAAGAGTATTTTAAAATAGAGAAATATATGTTAGTTACAGAAATAATATTTTTAATTATATATTGTATACAGGGATACTAAAAAGTTGAGCTCCAGTAAAATGGAAAACATGGTACTTCTTTTGACTACAAAACAACAGTTAGAAAAAAGACTTAAAAGGCTAACTGCTATCCCTTCTGTGTGTACTTACGCTGATCCTAAAGCAGTGGATGAAGATGTAAGTAATTAACTGATAATTATAACATGGTTTTGGTTTTATATGTCTAAAATGCATGAATTTGTGCATACATACATAAACCACATATAATGTGTGATGCAGTTGTACTTCATAACAGTACGCATTGACTTCATGAAACATTTGGAGTATTTCCATTTAAATTTGATTCCAGGTATCAATCTTGGATAACTTTATTTTTAAGATATATGGACAACTTTCATTCTGCCAAATAAAAAGATGCTGACTTGTCCTTGTGATAGGAGTCCTAGAATGTATACTACAATGAATTAATTTCCATGAACTATCAGCAATGCAGTTCCAGTACTCGTTGATTCAGAACTCAGACTCCTATTTTTCTGACTGAGGCATCAGCATAGGCTATATGGCACTTTTGTGTGCTTATCAAAACATTTTTAAGCCCTTCATATCTTGTAAAAATACTAAATAATAAATTATTTTAGGCTCTAAAAGTTCCAGTCCCCACAAAGCAAAATTTTCCATGCTCTTCAATGTGTTTATGCCACCTGAGGAAAGAAAAGGTGAGAAAAGCACTGAAAATCTGCAGATGTCCATCAGAAATATTAATGCATATTTATATACAAATAATTAAGGAATAATTTATGAAAGAGATTTATATGACGTGATTTCCAGCAGTAGTGGGTGACTGTGCCTTGATCCAGGAGATCCCCTCTGGTCTAAGCTTCCTGAAACATGACTGTAGTTCATATAGCTGTCTCTTCATGGCTGGGTTTTTTTGATTAAAAAAAGTAATTGTGATATATAGCTCTTAATTCAGAGAAAAGTTGCTCAAAATTTTGATGAAGTGTCTTGATAATGCTTTCTGCTTATTGTGTTGTGTCTTGAAAGAGAGGAAAATTCTGTGAATTGGGACCAAACTTGAAAATTCTCATGATTCCTTATCCTGGGAACTTGGGATCCTAATGGCATTTTTGGACTGCTGTCAGCCAGCATGAAAGGAACGTTGCTTCTCACAATTGCACATGGGTAAAGGCAGCAAAGAATTAGCTTAGACTTTGGAACAGATGACAGCTGTAGAGTAAAGTTCAGAAAATACTGAAAAAAACTTAATTCAGTGCTATTTCTGAGTTTGGGAAAGAGAAGCTTCTAACTGTGTAGTGAGATGAGATGGTGGTACCAAGCAGGGATGACAAACAAGCAAAAAAGCATCAGCTTTCACATAGGTACTTAGGAATTTGTTCTGTGATAGCGACACACAGTACATGGTCATGACGCCATGCTTCGAGTAGGAAAGTCATGAACGTGCAAGCTTGCCACGTCTGGCTGCATCTGGCTGCGTGGTATGACAATTGGGACTGTTGTAATGGCATTTGTTGCAAAGGTGAAAAAACCTGATGGTGTATAGAAGTGTACTGAAGAGCCTGGATTCATTGTCATAATAAAGCTACTGATGGTATGCATCCAATTATATACTTTGGGCTTCAGGTTCAGTGAAGATCATAAACAGTTGTATTTCTCTGTAGTGCTTGGAACTTTATCAGATAAGACTTTTTTTCATTAACAACACCTGGTTGTGGTTAATACTTAACATTCTTTTTATCTGTAGACTTTGAGGAAGTTTTTTCATCGACTTAGGTTTGAGAGAAGAGGTTATCTGCAGCAAATGATGGCACTGAGGGGCATTGGGTATCATCACGGATCTATGACCGCCAAGGAAAGACAAGTAGTGGAGATGCTTTTCAGGCTGGGATATATCAAGGTTGGTAAATTTGGATCAGTTCTTTTTTTTTTAATTTTCAATTCTCCATATATTTAATTAAAAAATACAGTGTACCTTTCACAAGTGGTAAAATATATTGCATTGACTTTGTCATGCTTATTTAAAAATAAGTTGACATGAGGGTCTCCAAACAAATGAAATAAACTAAGTGAACGGATAGATGTAGAACTTTACTTCTAACTAAGAGTTTCTATCCTTCAGATTAGCATATCATAGAATCATAGAGTCATTTAGGTTAGAAAAGACAACATGTTAAGATCATCGAGTGCAACTGTTAACATAACACGACCAAGTCCACCACTAAACCATGTCCCTAGGCACCACATCTACACGTCTTTTAAATACCTCCAGGGCTGGTGACTCAACCAGTTCCCTGGGCAGCCTGATCCAATGCTTGACAATGCTTTTGGTGAAGAAATTTTTTCCTATCTAAACCTCCCCTGGTGCAACTTGAGGCCATTTCCTCTCATCCTATCACTTGTTATTTGGGAAAAGAGACCGACACTCACCTCTCTACAACCTCCTTTCAAGTAGTTATAGGGAGCAATAGGGTCTCTCCTGAGCCTCCTTTTCTCCAGAATAAACAACCCCAGTTCCCTCAGCCACCTCATAGGACTTGTTCTCTAGACCCTTCACCAGTTTCATTGCTCTTCTTTGGATGTGCTCCAGCACCTCAATGTCTTTCTTGTAGTGAGAGGCCCCAAACTGAACACAGTATTCAAGGTGCAGCCTCACCAGCCGCCGAGTACAGGGTACAATCACTTCCCTACTCCTGCTGGCCACACTATTTCTGATACAAGGCAAGATGCTGTTGGCTTTCTTGGCCACCTGGGCACGCTGCTGGCGCATATTCAGCCGGCTGTCAACCAGCACCCCCAGGGCCTTTTCTGCCAGGCAGCTTTCCAGCCACTCTTCCCCAAGCCTGTAGCGTTGCATGGGGTTGTTGTGACCCAAGTGCATGACCCAGCACTTAGCCTTGCTGAATCTCATACAGCTGGCTACGGCCGATCAATTCGTTCTGTCCAGATCCCTCTGTAGAGCCTTCCTTCCCTCAAGCAGATCAACACTGTCACCCAACTTGGTGTCAGCTGCAGACTTACTGAGGGTGCACTTGATCTGCTGATCCAGATCGTTGATAAAAGATATTAAACAAAACTGGACCCAATACTGAGCCCTGGGGAACATCACTTGTAACTATTCGCCAACTGGATTTAACTCCATTCACCACAACTCTCTGGGCCTGGCCATCCAGCCAGTTTTTTACCCAGCGAAGAGTGCACCCGTCCAAGCCATGAGCAGCTAGTTTTCTCCAGGAGAATGCTGTGGGAAACGGTATCAAAGGCTTTACTGAAGTCCAGGTAAACAATATTCACAGCCTTTCCCATGTCCACTAAGCGGGTCACCTTGCCATAGAAGGAGATCAGGTTAGTCAAGCAGGACCTGCCTTTCATAAGCCCATGCTGGCTGGGCCTGATCGCCTGGTTGTCCTGTACATGCTGTGTGATGGCGCTCAAGATGATCTGCTCCATAATCTTCCCCTGCACTAAGGTCAGACTGACAGACCTGTGGTTCCCCAGAATCTCCTTCCAGCGCTTCTTGTAGACTGGCGTCACATTTGCTAACCTTGAGTCAACTGGGACCTCCCCGGTTAGCCAGGACTCCTGGTAGATGATGGAAAGTGGTTTGGTGAGCATTTCCGCCAGCTGCCTCAGTACCCTTGAGTGGATCCCATCTGGCCCCATAGACTTCTGTATGTCTAAGTGGTGTAGCAGGTCGCTAACCATTTCGCCTTGGATTATGGGGCCTTCATTCTGCTCCCCATCTCTGTCTTCCAACTCAGGGGGCTGGGTAGCCCAAGAACAACTGGTCTTACTATTAAGGACTGAGGCAAAGAAGGTGTTAAGTACCTCAGCCTTTGTCACTGTGTTTCCCCCCACATCCAATAAAGGGTGAAGAATTTCCTTAGCCCTCCTTTTGTTGCTAAAGTATTTATAGAAACATTTTTTATTGTCTTTTACCGCAGTATCCAACTGAATGTGTTTTAGTTAAATGAACTCTATAGGTTTATGATATTTTGTACTGTCTTCACGGAATATTTAAATTTGTGTTCAGTTTCAATATTAGTTCAATTTGTGTTCCATAAAAGATATGGTATAAACTTTCAGGATACAAAAGTTTAATGGCCATATATAATAGCTATATGAACTACACTAAAAAGTGAAATTCATGTATGTTCATAGCTCTGTTAAATTAATCATATTAAAGTTTAGCTATATGAGAAATGATAGTAAAATTCCTGTTGATTTAAGTTGGATATTACAGGTAGTTTTTTTAAATTGGATATTGCCATTTCTAATAGATATACTCATGTTTGATATTTTATAGGTAGTCACAGCTACTTCAACACTTGCTCTAGGAATCAACATGCCATGTAAATCTGTTGTCTTTGCTGAAGATTCTGTCTTTTTAGATGCCCTAAATTACAGACAGGTATGGAAATGGAACACCTATTTTTTATTACAAGAACAGTACATATGTAGCTGTCATCACACACAAGTTCAGAAAAATGTCTTCTCTTTTACATATACTTTCTGGGTATGTTCTGAGTTTTAGCTGTTCGTTTTGGTGACAATAATAGTTTTAGCTAAGGTGATTTTACTAATGTTTCAGAACTGCCAGCCCAGAAATAACGTACGTAGTCAAAAGACCTATTTCAACAATGAAAGTATTACAATTGCTCAGTGAATTAAAGGCATAGATTCAGCTTTCAGTTAGGGGAGCTGGAAAGACAAAAGCTGTTTTTTTCTAGCCAGGGTTTTACAAATGTGTGAAAAATACGCTCTAAGAACATACAGTGGGGATGTAACGAAGAAAAGAAAGATTGCTGACTGGATTAATAGGGACATTTGAATTCCTTCCATCCTGGAAGTGGCACTCCACACAATGCAACACAGCAATGTGTAGAGGAGGTTGCAAATGCAATAAAGCAGAATGTCTCCAGTTATGGCACAACTTACTGGATGGGCTGAGAGACTCTAACCTTTTCATTAGCCCCTGTTTCCTGCCTTTGTGCTACTTTTCAAACCTGTATTTTCATGAAGTACTGCCAGTTTGCCTCTGGGTCAGGAGGCCATATAGACCAGATACAGCTGATGGCATCACCTGGCAGGTAGCTCTCAGAGTCAGAGTGTGAGTGGATCTGTGCAGTAGCCAGATCTACATGCATCTCCCTTCTGCTGCACATAAATGATATGACTCCACCTTTGTCACATCATCTGGTACAAGGGACAAGTCCCCACAATGGACCTGACCAAGAACAGGTGATCCAAGCAAGGGAATACACCCTTACACAGCTTCTCTCTACTCCTTATTCATATTCTCTGCTCTTTATTCATCCTGAGACTACCTCTGCCCCAAATCTACCCAGAAATAATTCAGAGCTAAATGTTACTTGAAAATAAAGCTGGTGTATAGGTATAAATTAAGCTAAAACTTACATTGAAGAAATATAAATGTTAAAAAGACGTGTGAGAGAAAGTAAGTATCCGGGCCAGTGTTTAGGTCATCTACCAAATTTGGTAGTTCATATATAAAAAAGCAAATAAACCCACCACATTTGTAAACGGGCTATATTTGAGGTACAACATATTTTGCACACATTATTTTAATAATTCTGCATAAATGGTTTATTAAGACTGTATAGATGGTACCAGTATATACAACTTAGGTATATTTTATTTAAAAAGTAATAATTTTATTATTTTAATAATATAATTATGAAATATTTTATTCTTAGATGTCAGGACGTGCTGGAAGACGGGGACAAGATATGATTGGAAATGTGTTCTTCTACGATATCCCACTGCCCAAAGTTGAAAGACTTATCAAATCCAACGTACCTCAGTTGAAAGGCCAGTTTCCTCTGACTGTTTCCTTAATATTGAGACTCATGCTGTTGGCTGCGAAGGCTGATGACAAAGCAGATGCCAGAGCAAAGGTTTAATATTTTTTTTTTCTTAATAGCAATTTAATTAAATTATAATGTCTCCTTAACATGAGCAGGAAGTTATGCACCTCAGAAGTAAGCAATCTGCCCCTAAATGAAGTTGCATACTCTGCTATACTGCTTCTAGTACCTGTGCCATCTTCTACACAGTATTGTACTGTCCATTTTCATGCATTTATTCTTAGCAATAAATATTAACAACAGAAAGAATGCTGCTATCAGGAAGGTATTTTTACTGACTCTCGTTCGATGCAATATTTGCATTAACTTGGAAAATCAGAAAGTCTTCCAATATTTAAAATTTCAGCTTTATTTGAGGAAAAGATGTGAACATACCTTTCCATAGGGAAGAGGGGAGCTATGAAATGCTATCTATCTCAGTTGAAACAATGAGAAAATTCTTTGTATTACTCACTTCTTTAAATCCGCATACTAACTCTCTGAAATCAAATTCTTATTTTTGCCATTTAATGCAGTGATTTAAGTAGATAACCCATGACCATGATTACAACTTGGTCAGAGATCTCTTGTAATTATTAAGGAACTCTTACCTCCAGATGATCTGTTTTTTCCATCCACTTCAGCATATAGACATTTATTTTCAAGGACTCACTGAATGAATTTAGACAAGTCTTCTTAAGATAACGAAGTACATTGGTAAAATTCTGTGTTAAATATTAAAATGGTATTGAAGTGTAAGGAGTAATTTCAAAACTTCCTGGTTTTAGTTTAATGATATTTAAATCCTTGTCTTTTAGATCTTCATATGAATTTAATCTAATTAACTTTACAAACCTCAGCATAAATTTAGAAAATGCACACACATCTGACAGACAGAGGATGGAATTTTTCACAAGCATTTCCAGGAGTTAGGCATTCAATTTAAATAAAAATACAACATAATCCCCACCCAGCTTTTTTTTTACCCTGAAAACCAATTGATGAAACAAAGCATAAAAGCTGGATATTGAATTTCTTTGCTTGTTATAGTATCAACATTCACTTGGATTTGTAATTTCTTCTTTTTATTTTTCTTTTTTTTTTCCTGTTCTTTTGACCAGGCATTGTCAGTGTTGAAGCACTCACTGATGTCGTTCAGAAAAGATAGATATGCTGAAATATTAAAAATTTATTTTATGTTTTCCTTGCAATTTCTTCTCAAAGAGGTAGGTTTTAACTTGTTCTCGTAAAGAGTAGTTATTCTTAAATCTACAGATTCTCATTTGTTTGTGTTAGTATGCTTTCATTTAAAGAACCATATATTTTATATTCCACAGCAACAGGCTATTTCTGTTAGAAAGACATTTAAGGAAACAGATAAAACTAGAGTGCTTTAAGTTTGAGGTTAATTCTGAGCTACTTATGTTATGGAATAAATTCAGTTGGGAAAATCTTACAGTATGGTCTATATGATTACAAACTGATCAGGAAAATATGAGTTGTCCATTTATATGAAGATGCATGCATGTGAAATGATAGGGGTTTAAAACAGTAAGGATGACATGATTTCTGAAATGGTGGGAGAAGTTGTATCTCTAACAAAAATTTAGGAAGTAGGTCTTAGAGAAGACTGAAAATTAGTGGTGTATCTCTCCATTGTAATAATTTCAATATGATGGATACCATTTCAGAAAATTTTTATGCATTACTTCATTTTGGCTTACAGCCCAGGACTACAGGCAGTAAGAGGCACCAATAATGTGATTATATTAACAAATCATCTGTGCCTAGCTTTCCCAGTCCTGCTCCCAGTAGGAGCCTTAACCAACATTTCTGCCTCCTGTGCTGAATGACCCTTATATGTGAGACCAGGAGTCCGATACTCCCATTGAAAGGAAGAATCTAGTCAGTGTACAAGAGAGATTAATAATGTTTCTGAAAAGTTACAGTTAGCTTAAGAACTGGACAAAACCTGGCCCACATACCTAGTATCCTGTCTCCAATAATTTTCGCAGGGAAGTGTAATAAAAAAAAAGGGCGACCATATAATGCTGATTCTCTGGATACTCCCTACTTTCTTACAGGGTGTGACGCAGAGTGATCTCTGACAGGAGAGGTGTCCTGGAATTTACAGCCTTTGATGGAGTTTTATTCCATGAGCTTGTCCTGTTGTTTTTTGAAACTATGTAAGCTTCTAGCACCCAAACATCTTGCAGCAACATATTTGACAGACCACTGCTTGCTGTGCTTTTATCCCATCAAACATTTGGGTTAATAGTTTTTTTTAATGAAAGTTGCATCAAATCTTACTTTGGTGACTGTATGCACTTTTCATTTGCATGATCTAAATTGGCACTAAAACTATGAAGTCAAGATCTATGCCTTGCACAGGGAGATGAAAATCTCGTGGAAATACTCAAATAGTTGGTGACTTGTTTTTCAGTAAGGACAAATTTTTGCCTTTCAGTGGAAACTGAATGGTCTCGATAGGTACCTATGCATTAGGTCGAAGGACTATTCTTCTGAATGCCAGAATTTTATATTTTTTTCATATCCAAGTTCATCTTTCACAACTAAGATTTTTTTGCTTTTAAATTAAATAGGGCTACTTGGATCAAGAAGGTAACCCCACAGGATTTGCTGGGCTTGTGACACACTTGTACTATTACGAACCTTCAAATTTTGTTTTAGTGAGCTTTCTTGTGAAAGGTTTATTCCACAAATTGTGCCAGCCAATTAAAGGTAAATAATACTCCCTGTATCTTAATTGCAGTCTATGGCAGGCTCTGTAACCCCAATGCTTCTGAAATTTTCTGTGTGTCTTCTTGCTGCTGCCACCTTTTGCTTGCCTGGCCTTCATCCTCATATCCTTGGCCTCTGCTTCTACACAGTCTGCATATGCTTATATTTCTGTCTGAGAAAGTCAAGGCACACATATGACAATGCTAGCATCGTGAACCTAAATTTACTGTTTGTGAAACATTCTGATGAGGTAGAAAAGAATGCTATACATAGAAAAAATAATTATTCTGACTCCAAAGCAAGATTTGAATGCCATGTAGCAAATAAGATGGATGACCGCTCTGAATATCAACAAATTAAAAAAAATGAAGTACTACTAATGTCTCATTACATGAGTAAAATCCATTCTGTACACTGAGATATGCTGCAGTATGTGAACATATAAGAATACAGTATTAATTAGTACATATTAGCTTAATTATCTACCAGAGTCTTTTGTATCTTTATCAAACATAGTTTTGCATAACCTCTGTCATGACAATGGCAGCTGAGAAGGAAACACCTGAATAGGAGTGGTTTATTTTAATTAAAAAAAAAAAATTTTTTTTAACACTTTCATATTTAACCCAAGTACTTTCTGCTTTGACATAGGCTCAACTGTTTTTTCAGAAGATGTCCTGGAAAAGCTAGTGCTCATTCTAGCAAACCTATTTGGCAGAAAATATCTTCCAGCCTGCTCAATGAAATATGAACGCACATTTTGCCAGTCAAAGGTAGAGAAAGCATTGGTCTTTACTGTAACTTATGTCGTATACCACTTCAATGAACTTGTTTCCTTTTGTTAGTTAGACTAGTGTCTGGTGGGCTAGCAGGTAGCTGCCCACCCAGCCACTCTCTTACTCCTCCATTTCAACAGGATGGGGGAGAAAATAGGATGAAAATGCTTGTGGATCGAGACAAAAACAGGGAAATTGCTTACCAGTTATGATCACGGGCAAAACAGCCTCAACAGAGTTGGGCAAAGAGGAGCCTTATGAAATTCAACAAAGGCAAGTGTCGAGTGCTGCGCCTGGGGCAGAATAACCCCATGCATCAGTACAGGTTAGGGGCTGCCCTGCTGGAGAGCAGCTCTGTGGAAAGGGACCTGGGAGTCCTGGTGGACAACAGGATGACCATGAGCCAGCAATGTGCCCTTGTGGCCAAGAAGGCCAATGGCATCCTGGGGTGCATCAAGAAGAGTGTGGCAAGCAGGTCGAGGGAGGTTATCCTCCCCCTCTACTCTGCCCTGGTGAGGCCGCATCTGGAGTACGGTGTCCAGTTCTGGGCTCCCCAGTTCAAGAAGGACAGGGAGCTGCTGGAGAGGGTACAGCAAAGGGCTACAAAGATGATTAGGGGACTGGAACATCTTTCTTATGAGGAAAGGCTAAGGGACGTGCGTCTTTTTAGGCTGGAGAAGAGAAGACTGACGGAGGGATCTTATGAATGCTTATAAATCCTGAAGGGGTGGGTGCCAGGAGGATGGGGCCAGTCTTTTTTCAGTGGTGCCCAGTGACAGGACGAGAGGTAACGGGCACAAACTTGGTCATAGGAAGTTCCATCTAAACATGAGGAGGAACTTCTTTACTTGGAGGGTGGCAGAGCACTGGAACAGGCTGCCCAGAGAGGTTGTGGAGTCTCCTTCTCTGGAGATACTCAAAACTGGCCTGGACGCATTCCTGTGCAATCTGCTCTAGGTGAACCTGCTCTGGTGGCGGGGTTGGACTAGATGATTTCCAGAGGTCCCTTCCAAGCCCTATCATTCTGTGATTCTGTAAACTTGTGGAAAATTAAATTAATTTGTTGCCAATTAAAATAGATTTTGGTAGTGAGAAACAAAAAATAAAAATTTCAACACCACCTTCCCCCCCCACCCCGCCTTCCCCAGGCTCAACTTTACTCCTTCATTCCTGACTCCTTTACCTCCCCCTAGCTCAAGCAGTGCAGGGCAGATGAGAAATGAATTGTTCTGGTCGATTCTTAACAGCTCGCTCTGCAGCTCCTTCCTCCTCACCTGTAACCCTGCTCCGGTGTGAGTCCTCTCTGTGGGCTGCAGTCCTTCAGGGTAAAACTGCTCCAGTGTGGGGTCTCCATGGGCTGTAGTTCTTTCAGGAGACATCCAGCTGCTCTGGTGTGGGGTCCTTCACAGGCTGCAATGTGGATATCTGCTCCAGCATGGCCATCTCCACTGACAGGGCTACAGGGAAATCTCTGCTCCACTGTGATCTCTTCTACAGGCTGCAGGAGAATCTCCGCTTCATCACCTGAGGCACCTCCTCCCCCTCCTTCTCTGATCTTGGTATTTGCACTGCTGCTTCTCTCTCTGCCTGTGTGACATTTTTGCCCTTTCTTAAATAAGCTTTCACAGAGGTGCTGCATCTGTGCCTTATGGGCTCAGCTCTGTCCTGTGGTGGGGCCATTGGAGCTGGCTGTGTCTGTCACAGGGCAGCCCTTGACCTCTTCTCACAGCAGCCAGCCCTGAACCATGCACCCTCCCTGCCTCTCCCCCCACCCCGCCTCTCCCCCCACCCCCTCAACACCTTGCCACCTACAGGCAACACAAGTAGCTAGAATAATGAAAAAAGTACTTACTGGAATAAAATAAAGAGCCTTGATTTAACCACAGAAGCAGCAGTTGACTGTCAGGTTAAACGAAAACTACCAGATTATTCAAGTATGTTTTAATGGTGACATGCTTATATAGTTACTGTCATGATACTGCAAAATGTAAAAGTATAAATGACACAGCATTTCTTTATACAATACAACTCCAGTATCTCTTTCCCAAATAGCAATTTACTTTCTTCTCACTCTGCTAGAACTTTGTCTCCATCTAAGGAGCTGTAGCTTTTTGTGACACATACCAATGACCCAGAAGGACACCAGCATGCTCTGTGGTATATGAGATTGTAGGCTTAGGGCTTTTTCCAAAAATGGGACAATATTAGTAGGACGAGCATTAACATTAGTTATGCACAAAGTTAACCCACCATGGGTACAGGCAGAAAGTGAAACATTTTTCATGTGCTCCTGTTGGCTCTTCTATGCAAAGCCTTAAAATTTTGGAGGACACAGCTATGGCTGGAACACAAAGGAAACGTCTTCCAGATGAAGATGCTTATGTGGCCAGTTTCCAGCAAGCATTCCAAGAGGAAAAATGTTACTTATTTCTGAAAAGTGGCTAGTCACGTAGGAGGGATTACAGGACTGCTGTGGCTAATGGCAGCAAAGCCATCAGTCTGTCATGTTGGTAGGGAACCTGTTGAACACCAAGATATGCAAATCAAGATCTGGGAAAGGCAGCCCTTCAAAAGTCACTTTTTAGCTAGCTGAAACATCTTTAATAGAGCTGTTTGCCAAGAACTCTGTGAGTAAAAATCCAGGAATTTTATACTTACTGTTTATCTTCCATGCCTTTTTCTGCATGAAATTCATGTTCGTCTTTAAGATCCATTAATTCTAGATGGTCAGGCAGTCTGACAAGTTGGGTAAAGTTTGGAGCTGTACTCTTTCCTTCTTTCTACTAATACACTATATCTGTACTAATACTTTATGTATGCACCAATGTAGAACTGACACTTTTGGAGAAATTATCTGAATTAAGCAATAAACAGCATGTTATTTCAGGTCTTTCTAGAAGATCTGCCAGAAGAATTTGCAGATGCTGTAAATGAGTACAACACCAAAGTAGAGGAAAATTTTGCTCATTTTCTTCTGACAACTGCCAAGCTGGCAGATATGGCACAAGAATACAGACTTCCACTGTCAAAGACAGGTAGGAAGTGAAAAATTAATGCATATTCATGATTTGTGAAATTGATTTTATTAGGAAAGTTAGGTTAATTCTGATTTTGTAAAGAAAAAAATGGTGACTTCAGACATGCTAATAAAGAGATACAATTTCTATTTCACTTTTGTTTTACAAGCATTGTAGATTATATTGTATATGGTAGAAGTTTTGTACAGGAAAAGGATCATTTTAGTTGCTATTCTTTTATTATTTTGTAGATGAAAGAAAAATCAAAGGGACTTTTTTATAAAAGGAAAAAATATATTAAGTGTATTTATTGAATAAAAGCCTTTTTATCTAATCATCAATGCATTTGCAGATCCTCAAATGCCTGTCACACTTGAATTGCTGTTAGATTTTAAACAGCTGAACAGCCTTAAGATTGAAGTAACAGTTAAAGAAGAACATTGCACCATTTGTTAAATCAACTAAGTTACTTATGCCAATAAATGATGTCCAATAACCAAAGAAATATGAAAAGGCATGACTATAAAATTACCAAGCAATATGGATTGCCAATGGGTGAAAAATATTTAACTACTACGCAATCCTATGTTACTTCCTGGAAGAGAGATATAAAAGCAGTGTAATATACCTCTATCCCATTGCCCAGCTCCTCTAAAAATAAAATGCCTTCAGAAATACTATTTTTGCACTAAGGAAGCACTTTAGTTATAGCAGATAACTGTATTTATTCATCCTTTTTCCTACACTGGTACAATGATTTTTTTAGTCTCTGCTGTGTACAAATGAAGGAAAAAAAAAGCCCAAATCAGCTTACAGGCTACCATATCTTATCATCTACTTTGAGTTTCAAGTATGGGGATACCTGAATCATAGAAAGTTTTCTATATAGTGGATATCAACTTAATACAAAGGTGAGGCACGGGGGGGGAAGATAAACGGATAAGGTGAATGCAAAACAAGATTGAATACTACATATGGCTTGAGATGGTAAATAGCAGTTTCCCATTTCCAGTATAGAGCACTGGGAAGTGCTGCATAATGGTATAGCATTAGCAACACTACAGTGAAATCCTATTTTTTCATATTCAGTTGGAGATTGCTTATTTTAACAATGGAGGGAGCCCACACCTTGATATGTTACCTGAAAAACGTAAGAAATGAAGAGCTGTAAATCACAGAATGATGGAATTCCAAATGAGAAGAGCAAAGCATAGGCTGCCTTGCATTTTCAGAATATATATTCCTTTATATATATTAGTGTTACTAATGCAACTTGTACCCAGAATGTGAGCTGTGGAAATTGAATTTCCTATTCTACTTGAATGGTAAAGTTACTTGTTTAAATGGAAGGTGTAATATGGTTGCATTCTCCCCATTTTGGTGAAGCTGTTTCACTTTGAAAGAAACACTTTCCATTAGATTTGCAGAAAAAGAAATGCAAGATCAAACCATGTCCTGTAGTTCAAGAGTTGGTAGAGACTTTTGTAATTACTTACCATAACTTGGGGCGAGGCTGCAAAAAAAAGACTATGTCAGACTGCTGAGATTTTTTTATGAATGTCATAAATAGTGTAACTACAGCATACTTACCATAACACAAAGCAGAAAAGGTTGCAGCGTAAGGATTGAAAGTATCGTTGATAATTTGGAAAGAAAGAATAAGTTTCTATTTAGAAAAGGAAAATCAAAAGTATCAATATATTTAGAAATAACTGGCCAGGTCTTCTACAGACAGTGATTGAAGTTACAGGCAGACCATAAGCCAACTGAAGTGCCATGCTGTTGTAAAAACAGAAATTCATACTGGGTTGCATAAAGCAGAGCGCTTGTATGTGACAACCTTCACATACTTAAGCCCTAACAGGGCCTCAGAATATTCATTCTTTAGAGCTTCACACTTCAAGAAAAATGTTGGCTGGGAGTCCAGAGGATAGCAATAAAAATGATTAGATGTCTAGCTATTAAGACCTGTGAATACACGTTGAAAAAACCCTGTTTTTCTCCAACGTAGGACAGATGGGGGTAAAAATAAGTCTGCTAATAGTAACATTCCCTTTGGTTTTGGCACAATTTCATGCTGTTAGCAATTTTGGCTATCGATGAATCAAGGCGAAAGGCTTAGGTTGCAAGGGGGGGATTGAGACGTAGTTATTCTCACCACTAGAAAGCTCTTTCTTACATAATATAATCAATTGTGTAGAGGTTTTTATGAACAAAAGAAACAAACATCTATCAAGGATTTATGTTTAGAAGATTAACTATTTCCTATCATTATCTACTGAATTGAAAATTTCTTGCTTTTAAAATAGATTGCTGAAAGGGAGCTTGTGTCTGCATAGCTTACGTTGTATCTGAAACTTCTTGTCTAGATTTTACATCTAAGAATTGGCATGGCTCTGACCTAGCATCTTATTTGATGGACAACACCAAAAGCATATCTGCCATCTCACCTTTTGCATGTTTATCTGGAGTGGTTGATAACGATCTATTTCATGGGGCGATCATTAATAAAGTAAGTTATTTTAATGGGGGGCAGAATTTTATTACAGTTCAAAAAAATATTTTTTTATTACAATTTTCTTGCCTCTGTGTAATACGATGGCACTATGCTCAAGTGTCACTCTTCAGGAGAAATGATGTGAAAGGTCTCAAAAAAAATAATCAGCACTGAGTAGCACCACATTCTCACAGTGCAAGAAACACAGAACAGATGGATGCAGGAAAAAAATCTGTAAATAGTTTGCTTTCTTGCAAGGTCTCTGTTCCTTTTGACTCTGAGACAAGTAAATTACTCTAAAATTTCAGATTCAAACCATATCCCCAGTTTGTTTTCTCCACATCAGGCGTTTCTTTTTTTTAAATCACACAGTAGTCTCAAGGATCCTAGCAAAAGGATGCATTATTGCATTGATCATTTGCTTCTCAACTAGGATTTCAATGATTATGTTAGCATATGAATTAGCTTAATTGTAATAAACATCAACATGTCTACTGTCACCTTGCATTTTCCTGAGGTCTTCTACATAGACTTCGTAGCATTAGGGAATTATCACAGGACTCATAATTCTGTAAGAGAAAAAATTAAATTCCTACAACTGGGGATTTGAAATTCACCTTCATCCCTAAAATGTTCCACACTTAAGGTTGATGAATACATTCAAAGCATCAGTGAGAGAGTCTGAATACATGATCTATGCATATGGAAAAATCCTCATCTAAAACTCAAGAGAAATCCAGTAGCCTAGTACTCAAAACATCCGAGACCTGCATTGGCAGTGTAAGTCACTTTAATAACACACTCCTTCCTATGTCTACAGCCTACATGTACAGATTTTTGGAGTGGTCCAGGATTAGAAGTGGGCAACTTCCCAGCTGTGGGTCTAAAAGTGTAGGTTTGACAAAACAGGCATATGAACAAACCCACAGTAACTATTCAACAGATATTTCTTTTTTTTTTTTTAGGCTGTCTTACGTTCGCTTGGAATTAATGTCACAAACTGCCCCCTGCTTTATTTGAACAAGTATGATAATCAAGGAAGGAGGAGACCACTCAATGCATATGCACTGGACTTTTACAAGCATGGTTCCTTGATTGCATTGACAACAGATAACTGGTATGTACTACCATTTTTAATACAGTTAAACAGCAGCATTGTTTACAATATGGTACGTAAGTACATCTTTTTGGTTTTAAAGCCCTCTCCCTCCAGAACTTAGGGATGGAATAGCTGTTAAATATGATTAGATCAGTTGAATGTTTTAGTAAAAATAAAACATATACTACATTAAAGTCTGGTGGCAATGGCCGTAAAGTATTAGCTGGGTATTCAAAACAGCACTGTAAATGGGAAGTCTTGACTTCAGTGACACAGGTTATTTTGACAGGCTCTTCAGAAGTTTTTATTTAATCAAGGTTTTTTTCACAATGAAAAAGATCAGGAAAGTCCCTGAAATGAAGAAGCCCAGTGCAGTAGTCTAGAAGATTGTAACATAGTAGCAGAGAGATGTCAAAAGATTGGTCAAATAATAGAGACAGAACCAGATTAAAGGAGGAATTCATGATCAGTGTTAAAAGATACAGGCATCCAAAACACGAACTCTTTTCTGGTACAGGAAGACCATCGTCACAGAAACCTGACTTTCACAGTTGCAAAGCAAAATTTGCCAGTAATTCAGTATTTGTATCAGTGTTGCTTCAATACTTCCCCTTTCCCTAAACTTTTCTAAGCATTTAGCAACTTGCCCTGATCATTCAATCATAGTATCATCTCTCTTTAAAGGAAAAAAACCACCCACCCACCAAAAACTCTGTACCCAAGCTGGTTGACCACTGCCATATCTCATTGCATTTTCATTTTTAAGCCTGTGGTATGTGCAGTCTTCCTCTTCTCTTTCCTCCTGGATCACTTAGGCTCTAGATTTTCCAACACTGGAGTTTTAATCTTTTCTTTTACACTCTCTTGCCTTTATCTTTTAACACTTCCTCATTTCAGGGATTTTCCTGGTCTTTCTCATTGTGAGAAAACCTTGATTAAATAAAAAACCTTCTGAAAAGCCTGTCAAGATCTTACATTTGATAGAGCTCCAAACAAATAATCTGTGACACTCTTTCACCTTCCTAATTAAGGAACTTACAAACTGCAGCAGTCTTCTGTTTCTTCTTGTCAGAAGCTAAATTTAAGATTTTCTTTCTTTTGCTCTTACTTACCATTTACAGCCCTGTTGTCCTCTTCAATCTTTTAGAGATGCACCTTTCAATCTCACTGGCCTTCTGTAACCTTGTTCATTAAATCCATCTCTTTATAAAACTTCCAGCTTGCGGTTCTTAATGAAGCCATTCACATACCTGTTTTATTCCCAACATCAGCTCAAAGAAGCTCAACCGCAAGCTCCCTCTCCCAACTACTCCATCTTTATTTTTCATTCATGCTCATAGCCAGTAACTTTTATTTATAAGTAAGAAAATACCACCTCACTTTGCTCCCTGAGGGTGCTGTTGGGAGCATATAATATTATCTGCTTTTTTGTAAGCTCTTCAAAGATGCTGCTAATAAGAACAATCAGCATACACATTCCAAGCACTGTTGTAGTTACAGCAGCAGAGTTTGGCACTAATGCTACATTATCAAGAGATGAGGAAATATACTGATTATAAAATCACGTTCTTTGATTCTATCAAGCTCATCTAGTGAAAGATGTCCCTGCCCATGGCAGGGGGGTTGGACTAGATGACCTCTAAAGGTCCCTTCCAGCCCAAACGATTCTATAAATCTATTGTTTTCAACACAATACTGATTGTAATTTTTTTTTTAAAATGTGGTATTCTATTGTTTTCAACACAATACTGATTGCAATTTTTTTTAAAATGTGGTATTCTTAATTACTAGGAACTGATTTTAAGTTGCTTTTCAGTAATCAGTGGTCCTTTTTGCAAAATATAGGGTCTTCATCATCTGTAGAAAGCTTACACCATCTCCTGCTCAATTTAGCCAGATTTGCCTCAAGTATAGCATTCCAGTTTAGCTTGTGACAGGTTAGTTATTCAACTGAAACCATGTTCTCAAGATACTACTAAAAAATTGAATTATTTTTCCAAATATTACTCATGAGTGTTTTATATGTTTAATATAATTATAGAAACATGTGTCTCTACAGCATTATTAATTATTTTAAGCTTATAGTTATTCTACTGTAATTCTAATGAACTAGTATGTCAGTGTTTGAGGCCACGGCATATTCTCTCTGCATCCTTACCCAACCTACATGGCAGGGTTTATTAAAGGTGAACAGTATGTTACAGTGCATACTCACTTGAATTTTTTTCTTTCTTTAGGTTAAATGAAGGAGATGCTTACTACGCACTCAAGGATTTTTCACTCCTCATTAAGTCTATTGGGTATGATAAACTTGTGCTTTTTAATATACAGTATGTATTTCTTCTTTAAAGCAACTTAAAATTAAACAATGCACTTCTTTTTTTTTTCCCCCAAAAAACCCCAGAACATCACTGAGTGAATTGTGTGATGATCCAAATGATAATGTTCTACTGGCATTTCAACAACTGGGTGAAATCTATGAAGAGAAGCTGAAGTGTGTTATGTGAAGAGAAAAGAAGAAAAAAAAAAAAAAACCAGCAGTACATAATACTCTTACCACACAGATCAGCTGCCTTTTAAGTTGTGACTAAGTCTGAGTTATCAAATATGTTCCATAATAAAGCTTTAGTAATATCCAATATTAGAAATACAAAGTTTACTTTAGAAAATTATCCTTTACACATTGACATTTTAGCAGCTCCAAAGTCAACTAAGTAATTGTTTCTAATAGATTACAAAACTAGGTAGTTGCAAATATCTTTCAATTGCACTTTTTTTTTTCAGGCAGTGATATATATGTTAAGACAGCTCTCAGAAATACACTGAACAAGTGTCACAGTTCTGACAGCTGGTGAGATTAGGCTCCCAAGTAGGACAGCAGTAGAAACTTTCAGGCCATTTGTGAAGGATGTTGAGCAATTACTTTGGCAATTACAATCAGATTGTTCTAATAATTTTCCAAGGTTTCTATTAACTTATGAAGTAGTACCTTCATGAACCATTATAGAAGCTTTTAAACTGGTCTGCACTTTTAGTCTACAGAATTTGAAGTATAAAGAGGGTTTTATATCAGTACAATGAAGTTTGATTAATAAAATGTTCCAACCATATGCAGAATTGCTTAATTTTTTACCTCTTGTATCCTTAAGAGTCAGAAAGATCCAGGATACCTCTAGCATACTTGTCAAAAAGTCCCTTGCAATACAAATTATTGAGTTTAGTAAAATACGTTTCCTAACTATTTTATTGTTTTTTGCTGGGAAGACCAAGTTTTCAGCAGTATTTTCATACTATTCCTGAAAATTCCTTGGTTTAACACTACATTTCAGTCTACTTGTAATATGAAAAATATATACATACATACTAATGTTTAGATAACCTAAGAAAATGAAGCTTTGACAACAGTTCTCATTGCCACACACAATTTTATAATGATGACCAAGATAGTGATCCAAGTTATTCTATATTGATAATAAGCAAAACATACATTAAGGACAATTCAGAATCCCACTTCTTCGAATTAGCTCTGGTGTTCATCAAACAATCACGGATGAAGTCTTTGACTTGAAATCTCTTCAGGCAACATTAAACTACATGCAACCTGTTGCTAGGAGATATTGAAGGGAAAACCTGTATGTAGTCAGGTAGTGCTGCTGAGCTACCATCAACTGACTTAAAACTCTTTTTTCCTTCCATTTTTTTTTAATGTGTGAAACAAAATTATGACAGAAGTGGAACATAGCAGTAGAAAAGACTGCTTTAACTCTGCTTGGAAAATAAAATTTACTCAAATTATTCCTTACAGTCTGGCAAGTCATGCCATATGTAGATAAATCTTGCACAACTGTTCCTCAGCTAGAGTAGAGGTGACCTTATTTAGACCTTTCCATGTTCATGTTTCCCGATATAAATGGAGTAAGCTTTTTAGCTAAGACACAATTGATTGACCAAGCAATAGAGTCAGAAATTGGTCCTCTTGTGTTCTCAGTTATTTGACCAGTGAGCATGAAATCCTGGGTGAAAACCAAGCTTATTAGGTCTATCACAGGGTACTGATTTTATATGCTGAAGACTGTAATGTCCTTTAAAGCATTAGTAACAGCAGTCAACATTTCACTTTTAATAATTTGTATAAAGAGCACCTCACTCCTGTTATGGCTTTTACTGAGAAGGCCAAGTGATTAAGTCAAAATGACCAAGGAATCAACTTATGAAAACATAAGAAAAATCAATACTTCTACTGATTTATATCTGGGACGACCGTAATTTTACTGTGACCTATTGTAACTAAAACATTCTGCTTACCATTTATCTCCCCTGTAACTTAGACAACTTGCCATGCTTGAAAAGCAGTCCTAGGACTGGATTGAACCCACACACCAACAATTTCTGCTTTCAACAACACTGTATCATAGTCTGTTTATTTGCTTTATGATTCTATAATAGTGTCTTTTCACTAAAAGACGAAGTATCTGCTTTAAACTTTAACTTTTATCAAACACCTATGAAACGCTAACAGAAATGAACAAACACATTGAAAATAAGAAATTTTAAGAAATGCAATAGGGCTTCTGAGTAACCCTAACTCATTAGGAATTTTTTTTTGCCACTGTAACAGAAAACATTTTCTACAACCTTCTGGCAACAAGTTTCATAGATGCCTTATCTGTCTCTCCAAAATTGTTCCATTTCTCTTGCTTTCATTATAGTAAGATCAACCTCCATTCATGACACACTGCCATTATCACCACACTCAGCTTTTGTCTTCCAGTAATTTAACTTAACACCTTTTTAACACTTCCCTCCTACACATGCAGAAGAACATGACAAGACTGTCTAGAAATAAAAGCAGAACAATTCTTAGGAAAAAAACTGAAATACAGCAAGACTTAAGAGATGAACATAAAGAACTATAATACTAGCAACAAAGAGAATTTTCACCACCTTCCTTACTATAATGCAGATGTAAAAGGAAGTTCAGTAAGTTTTATAAATTCCAGAAACTATTTTTCAGCACATTTAATAGAGGAATGCACTGTGACAGAAAAACTGAGGCCAACAATTTGTCACAATAAGTATATTGGTACTCTTGCAGAGATTTAAATTTAAGTAATATTTCTCTTATGAAGTTACAAAGATAATTTAGAATTTTTTTTTTTTTTTTTTTAAAAAAAAAGACAACTATCTAGTTGCCAGTGAAAACTTCTGAAGGGATATTAAACAGTCTGCATTCTGATCTAATACTTGCCAGTTGACATGCCTACCTAATGCAGGATTAATTTATTTAAGATCTGGCACCAGCCAGATTTCACTACATGAAACAGAGCTTTAATCTAAAAGAATACTACCGTCTGTGTATTCTAATAGCTAAAGCACAATTACCTCTTGGATGCAAGAAAATGGTTAATACATTAGAAAAGATTGTATTTTTATCCTCACTTTGTATCATATTTCATAGACTAAAAATTCAATGAGTTCTGGATCATTAATACTTACTTTCCTTTTTTCCTGTTGTTATACAAATTGTAAAAGGAGATTTTTGTGTTTTAAAAGCTAGATTCTCCTAATGCTTTCATCAAAACAGCAAGTTAATATCTGTCCACTGACTCCCAAACTGTTGCCAAAAGGAACTGAAAATTAGTTGTGAGTTACTTTTCATAAATGCAGCATTTCAGGAGTGTAGCTGACACCCTTCTGTGGTGTTTAACAAGACAATGCATTGATGTGGTGTTTCAATTTCAAAAGCATAAGAGAAATTACACCAGAAGTTGCACATTCGATATATATTAAATACATCATAGAAAAAGAAAACAGCCAAAGGGAGATATGCAAAATAATTTTCAGTAATGCCCTTCAACATTCTTTATTTTCCCCATGGCTGTCCTCCCTCCCTGCCTATGAGGTGAATGCTATTGTGTGCACGCTTACTGATTTAACCCTAGTGCAAGCGCTGCTGTACCACAACAGCAATATACTGCTTCCTGTTGCCGAGGCTTCACCAAACCTGCTTTCTGGGACACCTCAGTCCCCCACCACCCACACATACCCCACTGGCACTTCCCGGAAGGTCTGCATTCTTAAAGATACAGCATATATAGTCATACTTGAGTCTTTAACAAGACATGACATTTTTGGTTGTTTCTTCAGTTTGGGTTTGTACTCTAAAAATTGCTTTAGTACATTGTACTTGTGGATAAGCAGTTACGTTTCTAACACAGAGATACCTCAATTCGCAAGAATCAGGGAGAATAACAGCTGTAAAATCACAGGCATCCCCACTTTTTGATGTGTTAAGTAGCATTTACTGAATTCCAACTTATTTAAGTATAGTTATCTTCCGTTTTACTCTGTCTTCATGTCTCCGATTTTCTTCTAGTAGATATTTTGTCTTCGGCAACAGAAAAATATTCTGATGCACTGCTGGTATCAGTGGAGACGGATGTTTGACTTAGCTCTTCAGTGTCAGAATCACTGTCACTTGGCATTCCTCCTGCCTCATTTACAATAAGCATAGAACCTCCTGAAGATGGATTATTGCATGTGCCAGGAACAGAACAAGCTGCATTCTGAAATTGTACAGACTCAGATTCATCTTCCCTCCTAGGACAGAAACAGTTGTTTTCAGCAACGGTTTCACTTTTTGCATCTTTTACCTTTGTTTCTTGTTTTGTTGCTGTAATAGAAAGTTGAGTGGAAGATACATTCTCATATTTAACAGGAAGGGCAACTGAACATAAAGGCTGGCTACAAGAATTACTATCAGCAAGCATTTCTGCACTTTCAGTTTTCTTAGATGAATTTATAGGAAAGAATGAACCTTCATTTTTTGGATGACTATATCCAGAAGCAGGCTCTGCACACTCTGAAGATACAGGCTTCCCTAGATTTATAAGCGTTTTGTCAGGAGATTTCATCTCTTTCTCCATTTTTTCAGTAGCATTTCCAGACAAAAACATGGAGGAAGTCAGCAAATCAGAGGTATTTCTGACAATACTTCCAAATGAAAATACTGGTGAAGGCACCTGAGAACAGTTATTTCTGAAGGAAAATACACAATTAGTGGGGAGAAGGGGGGACTCAGAGGCATCATTCACCCCAGCTGCAGTGTTGGTTTCTGAAGTACTGCAAGCTACAGTTGTGATGGATTTTGAGGCGTTGGCTTTTTGTTCCCATGAGACAGATAGTTTCTGTGTACCATATCCTGCAGTTTCCTTTGCAAAAAGTGTTTTTTCTCTCATGTGAGATAATGTATTTTTGTCAGATGGCTTATCAGATTGGCTAAAAAATGAGGATAATGGTAAAACCTTACATGAATTGCTGACTCCCGGTCCTGCAAAACCGTCTCTTTCTGGATTGCCAAAGGGAAATGAAAAATCTGTCTTCACACTTTCTGCTGAGTCTAAATTAGGACTGGTTGAAGCATCAGAAACTGTGGGTTTGGTTACAGGACCATGTTTTCTAAATTTGCTTTCATCCTGGTTATCTGTTTTATCCGCAGGATCACATTTTCCTAGATAAAATTGAGGGAAAACATATTTTCTGTCTTTCTTTTTAAAGGAAAATGTACCTGCATCTTTAATAAATCTGGGTAACGAGTTGTTACATGCACTGAACGCAAAAGATGAAGCAGAAAGTCTCTCTGCAGAAACATCTAGAAATTCTAAATCTGAAACAGTAACAGCTACTGATGCTGCTGGTTTTAAGCCAGATGAAGCGCTAGAATTTGTGTCCATTTCATTGGAAACAGTAACTGCTGATGCCTGCATTGGCAATTTTTCTTTAATTACTAAGCCTTTAGAGTTTTCTGAGAAGGCTGGAGTGGTTACTTCCTGGGAACTCCTCTCACAAAACAATTTTAAGTCACCATTTGTTTCAGAAAAGTTCGTATTTGTGGATGGGATGCTGTGATTACTGGTTCCAGAAAAGCTTCTCTCAAAGCCATCTGCTCTTTGCAGGGTTCCGATTTTTACTTTATCTGTGTTATTTGCTTTGGTAGGTGAAAATACAAAAGGATTTCCGGAGGACCTAATCTTCAAAGCCTCAGCAGTTACAAATTTATACTTTTTATTTGCAGGTAAAGTTTGTGTCTTGAACTCATTGGTGAGCTGCTGACGTTCCATGTAGTATTTGTAACGCAACTCCTACAATTACAGCAAAGAATCCCATTAAGTAAAATGGCATTTGTGGATTCAGAGGTTATAAAACTCACATACAATCCTAAGACTGAAGAAAAGTTTTCATATATGCTGTAACATTTATGATGTATTTTTCCATTGCTGACAGAAGGCAACAGAACACAAGTCATTATGGAAAAAAGTTCTTTAAAAACAATTGAACAAGATACACATGGAACCCTGATGACAAAGTAGGTTTTGAAATAGAAAACTATAGAAAACTGTATTTAAAGTCACTGCCAAAACTAGAAAGAGCTAAAAATACTAGCTTAGACATTAAGCGACACATTCTCAAATTGTCATGAAAAATAACCATCTGAAACCAATTTAGGGTTTTTTTTACTAGATACAATAACTATATAAATTGTATTCTCAATGGGAATAGAAAAGAGATGTTCTCCAAAATAGTACAGCAAAAGAAAAATAATTCTATATTTAAAGGACCTAAGCAACTTTTTCATTTAATCATCTGCCATTGGTATTCTCAGAACGTATGTTTTTTGACTGACTGTCATCCATGCTTCACTGACTGTAACTAGAATCATTTTGTACAGAACAGTAGTCACTCAGCCACCGACACAGAACTGCTAGTAAGTGAAAAAAAAAAATCTAGTTGTATAACTAGATCATTGGACACGAAACAAAAAAGAGACTGGATTCAGTTTCATGTCAAATTATCATGACTTTAGGTAGTCTTAGAAGAGGGAATTCTATTATCTTCAGAAAACAGAACACTTGGCAGCTGACTTCCTCTTCAAATAGGCCATAGAGAAGCTTATTTGGATTAGAAAGCTACAGAAGTGACTCAAAAAGCCACACTAAAATGTAAAAATAAGTATTTCAAGTCAGTAGTAAGATTAAGTTCCAGCTTTCTGAAGAAAAAAGAAAAAGAAGAGTCAAATCATGACAGCTTTAATAACCTAGTCAGATTTACATTCTAGAATTGGAAGGGTACCTTTCTACTAAGAAAATTAAAAAATATTATAAAAGCTTATTCAGAAAGTTGTGCCATAACAAATATGAACTTAGCCATACTTACAACAGATGTTCAATCATACCTCATGACTCATGTTTTGAAACGCTGACATTTCTGATATTGACATTAAGCGAGTACAAATCCTGCTACCGTCTGCTAGTGCTTCCTCCTGTCCTGCTACAGGCTGAAAAATGTTTTGCAGCAGGTATTATAGTTTGTTTTAATAAGACAAAATAAATAAAATAGTACAGTGTTGTAGCCCCATAGCCAATAACTTACAAGAAACGTGTTGGGTATATTCTTCTGGTCCTGCCATTGCTTTATGTTACTTTTAAATAGAGTATTTTTTGTTGAGTTCTCATTTCCTGCAGAAGGTAGATCTATTAGAAAGAATACAAGAATACTGATGGAAAGTATATTAAGTATGGAAAATACTGAAAGGTTCCTGTGCATCTAAACATAGATTCCAATTAAGAACAGAAGTATATTGCCTTAAGTGAGACGCTAGTACTTGTAGAAAGTTCTGTGATCTAAAGCAAGAGGCCTGCATAAATGCCTGGAGATGCCTGCCCTGATATAAAACCCAACATTTTCTCCTATGAGGTAAAAGCATTCAATCAGAGCATGGTTAACATTCATATTACACTACAACAAATGTCCATCTAGTTCAGCAACACACTTCTGACAGTGGCGATACTGGTTGTATGGGAAAATTATAATGCGACTTCCCCCAGCTTCCAAAAATACAGCCTAGGGACTTTCTAGAGAAAGCACATTCATAAAATGAATTTAAAAGCCCCTGATGAATTTATAATCCATTAATTTGCTCAGGTGCTTTCTGATCACTTGCATACTTCTGCCATGCAGATTGTTTATCAGCAATTAGTTCCACAAGTTGCAGGTTAGTAGAGTGACTTCCTGAATCTTGTCCTGTATTAAGTCCTTCTTCCATACCTTTAACAATGCCTACATTAAGGGGCATTAACTTCAAAGCCAAGATTTCGTTAACCACAGGTTTGATATCCATCTTCTTTTGAGTGTACTCTGGTGGTTTTTCATAGCTGGATGCTATATTCATCAGGTCAAGATGAGTTTTCATTCTGGAAAAGGGAAAAAAAACCCAACTTAAACACTTTTCTTAAGCCTCACATGCCAACAACTAAATTACACCTGCCTAGTACAAAACCAGTATTTTAAAGAGAAATCACTAGGAGGGAAAAGAAATCAGAAAAGTAAGTCTTCAATACAATGTCAAGTTTCCTAGATTTTTTTCCTTAAAACTTACTACTTGATGATTCACTTGAATTAGGTTTCATACACAATGAAATCTGCAAGAAGTAGTGCCTGTAGTTCAGCAAAAGATTACCCCCCCCTTTTCTTAGTGTATTATACCCGAATCTAAATTATACTTTTTCTTAAGAAGGCATTGCTAATGTTAGTCTGAACCACAACAGATTTTAAAGAACTCCATTTCCAATATGTTTTCTTAAACTCTGCTTAAAAAGGGATATGAAACGTAATTAAGAATCTTCAGAATAAAACATACAGAGTATGTGCACTACAAACACAAAAATGAAGACACTGCAGAATCTCCATACACACTCTTAGACTTAAAGATTTCTGTAAAAGCTCCAGGCATGCTTCAGTATTCCTGAGTTTAAGCAAGATAATCACCATGTATTAATGAATTCCTATACTCAGTTTTTGTCAGGGAGCCAATTCAAAAGATTGATTATCTTTAATCCCAGAGAGTAGATCACTAAAATTCTTGACACATTTCCTAAAATTTGGAATATGAAGCATCCAAAAATCTGAAAGCATTATCATGTCTTAATGAATACTGTTTTCATTTTAGGTTGCTATATCTGACCATATCCAAAGTAACTATTTTCTTAGTTTTTAATCTTAAAATTACATTAGAGAACTAACAAAGCATGAAAAAAAATATATACCTTGTATTCAAGCCACAGGCCACCTATAAATAAAACAAGAATTTGTAAGATATGAATGAGTTTTCCTCCAACTCTCAAAAGGAGATTATTGCTTTATCAAAATACTTCAGAGACTGCACTCCCTGTCTTCATTTCACAGAGTAGGAAATAAACCTTCTAACATTCAAGAAAAAGAGCATCCAAATGTTTAAAAAAAAAGTATGTCTGGGACAACGATTTATCTTGTAATATTTTGTGTTAAAGACGAAAAGAACTCCTTCAGAGCCAAATGAAGGCATTTAAATCATGACTCATGACCCATATGGTTATCTAATCAATTTGAGATGTTCGGGTATTTGTAAACATTCAAATGAAAGACTATTTTGCATTTCTTGGTGAGGGAAGCCTCTCCTACCTGCTCTCAAGATGCTATTACACTGAGATTAAAAAAAAGCTGTCTTTTTTTTAAAATCAGCCAGATAATGGCAATATGAAGTGCACTGCTCTGTAGTCAAGTGATACTTCCCAAAGAATAGGTAATGAAAAGTAAAAAACTGACTGGATTATAGACTAGCTGCTTCCCTGTAAAAATCTGGTGATGTCACTGTACTGAATCTTAAAACAACAACTACAAAAACCCAACTCACTGAAATGAGTTGTGTACTGTTACAGGGGGCAGGCAGGCAGGTGCTAAATTTAAAGCATACTAATCACGAGTCAGAATATTTCTTCCAAAAGTAGGAGTCGCTTTTACTTTGGGTAAAAGTGAAATTTTCCTTAACAAGTTGTTACCAGAAATTTAGTCAAACTCTAAGTACTTTCTTAGCTTCTCATTTATCTGAAGGCAGCAAGAAGACCCTTTGCAAAAGCCAGCAATATGCTGTGTTTTTTTAGGAAAGCATAAGCCTTGAAGTTAAAGAAAACACAAAATTCAGTAGTTATTTAAGTACTTTGCCCCTTATCTACCATCTGCCTAAATTCCACACAACTGCGACCACAGTGTTTGATGTAAGTGAGATGAAAAGGTCTTCACTAGCTTAGTCAACAGTGAAGATTAAGCTTGTGTCTTAGGTTCCTCTAGCATTTATCTCTAAATCAGAAACAGTGCTTTTCTCTGCAATTCCCTTAAACATTATGAGGAAGACTTTCAAGGTCTTGTACACAGAGGTGTATATATGACGTAGTACAGTGTATGTCAGAAGTACCTAAGCTAGCTTTGAATAGGCTGATTTATCTCCGTTGCACACCTCGGTGCAAAGTTTACAGCAGGTTTTAAAATCAGTATAATCACCCTAGCTCAGTTATCCCAACACAGTACTCCACTGTGCAGCACAGGCAAGTTACCAGTTTTGGGAAAGATTGGAGTCAGAAAGCATTTTTAATGTCTTACAAGTTTAAAAATGAATGAATGTGCTTAATGCACAAAGCATTTGAAAATAAGTATGAAAAAGCAAATAAACATGAGAGAATTTTGAAGGTAGTGCTAATAAATAACTCCCTGCCCCACACCAAGGCAGCTTACATTCACAGCTGGTAGCATAATATAGCAAGTGTTACAGCAACAGCTAGCTATATAGTCAATATTAATTTCATTAGTTTTCAGTGAAGAAAATAAGTGTCTACTGAATTCACCAAATATCACTGATAAGCTGCAGAGAAAGCTGTTCAAACTTCTCTAAAATGAAAAGCATTGTTATAAAAAAAAAAGTATGAAGTGTTAAATAATTTTAGTCTGTATTTTTCGTTTGTTGAATTTGTTTTTCCTGATCCAGTCATTATCATAATCTACAGTATAGCAAGCTCTATATGACATTTGAGGTTCATTATACAACTGATATCAAATAATAACAAAAAGGCCATCACCTCCAGGAAACACTGGGGATCACACTCATGGACAAGCTTTTCACAATCCTTCAAAAAATTCTCAATGGTCTTCTTGTGAGTTTCCTTCATTTTCTTCCAAATCTGAAATTCTTTCTCTGTTTTACTTCTTTGATTTTCAACATCTTCTAGCAATTGCCGTTTCTTCATTTCCAGAGTTTTGAAAATTTCTCCAAATTCCAGTGCAATTATCTCTGCATCATTGTTCAGCACCACCTACAAGCACAAGAACACAAAAACAGATGAAAATGCAGTAGCAACGTCTACACGGAGTCACTTCCCTAAGTAAGCTCAGAGCACATCTATGCCACAAGAAGCACCAGTATGCTCCATGTTGTGATTACCCTATCATAAAAAGAGAAACAAAGACATATATATATATATCTATATATATATATAAATTCCAGCGTCTGTAACTCACTTCCATATCATTCGGTTGACTTGATATTTCATTCATCAGCTTCTCATTTATTATTCTCATTTTTTTTAGACTGCTGAAGAAGGTTAACTGCAAGACAATTGAAACACTTAGTACGACTTTATCCACTCCAAAAAATAAATACATTTCAGTGGTTATCTAGAATCACATCATGGGATGTTCTGTACAACGTATTAAACAAAGGGTGTGATTCAAAACATCACTTAGTAACATTTAATGCTTTCCTGGATCAGTACACAAACTTTCTTTTGCTATTTCTCTCTCTCAGAGTCATGTTTTTAGGCTCACCTACAATGCATCCTGCTAGAATGGCTACAGGTTTATAGTTGAAACATTGTTTTCCTCAGCCTTTTCTTTAACCTCTCCCCTCTCACACCCCCCGGCCCCCATCACAATGTAAGTTTTAATGCTGTTATTCCAGTTTGACAAGCAACTGTATAATACTCACTTTTTTTTTTATGCCTCACACTGATAAAATAGAAAGTTGTCCATAACTGAGTTACTTCTGTTTGGTTTTAAACTAAGATTATCACTGTTTTTTCCACCTTTACCTCACTACGTTATCACTAAGTTTTACATAGAAAGTCTAGTGCAAAGACTATTTTCCCCTGGTTTCCCGAGTGACACGCAATTGGTGATGGGAAAGGCAGGAGGGAAATCAGTGCAAAAACGACTTTTGGCTTAAAGAATAGTCAGTGCTGTACTTAAACGTTTATACCTATACTCTTCATCGGTGCCCTGCAGTTGTTTCAATTACTGCACAGCAGAACTGCCGTATGACATGCCAGCCTGCACCCAATTTGCATAGGGCATGAAAAGCTCATTCTACCCAAATGGTAGCTATTTTAGCAAAAAAAAAAAAATCACAACTACTACCACTACAACTAGCCAACCAACCATTAGGCCAGGCAGTTGCCTTCTTCATGCAAACAGGAATGCATTTTGGTTATACATTTATCAAATTATCACTTACCTAAACCATCTATTTCTAAATATGTAACTATCTATGATCCAAATTACCTATGCCAGCTCAGAAAGCCTATAACCAAAATATCTGTGGATGGTGGGTATTTTTTTTTTGTTAGTAGGACTAGCATCTTCCTAAACTTGGAAAAACTGGATCCAGACATGCAATAAACTCTTAGCATCAGTGTGCTTTTTCAGCAAAGACTGCAAGTCTCTATATTAAAAAACAAAACAACAGAACCCAACCACCCCCAACTCATCAGGCGCTTTGGGAAGTTGGGTTCAGATCTGTGGATACTGCAATATTGCCTGGTCCCCTGTACGTGGTGGGTGAACTCTGACGGCAGCAGGGGAAGGAACACCCCTGGTATCCACAAACAAATCCTGACTCCTGGTTCAGAGCAGCATACTCCCCCTCTGCCTCTCGCCTGCCCACCACACTGCGTTTTTCCCTGCGTTTCTGAGTAAAAGCACCCCGGGCCCGGTGGGATCCCCTGGGAGAGCCCGACCTCCCAGCCGGACCCCTGGCGCGGAGGGGAAGCGCCGCGCTCACTTTTTCTTCCTGGTACACAGTGTCTATGAGGTTGACCGAGTGGAAGATGCCTTGGTGCTCCTCAGAGACGCACTGCCCGCACCCTGCCTGGCGGCACATCCGGCAGTAGAGCTGCACCAGCCGGCTCGGATGCTTCTGGCAGGTTCCCCCGAGCGCCAGCGGAGAGAGCAGGTCAGGCCCCTGCCCTGCCTCCCCAGCCTTGGAGGCCCCCGCCGTGCCGGACCGGTAGAGCTTGACCACCTCCGCCAGGGTGGTGTTGACGGGCAGCGCAGCGGCGCCGCCGCGGGGCAGCGGGCAGAGCTTCCTGCACAGCGGGCACGACACGCGGCCGCTGGCCGCGCCGCCGCCAGCGCCCGGCCACGGCCCCCCCCGGGAGAGGCGGGCCTGCCCCTGGCCCCGCTGCTGCTGCAGGCGGGCGGCCTCGGCCGAGGCCAGGCACTCCAGCACGCAGTCCCGACAGAAGTTGTGCGAGCAGAGGGGCAGCGTCACCGGCTCCTCGAAGAGGGACAGGCACACGGCGCACGTCAGGCTGGCCTCCATCTGCGACAAGCAGGGGGGCGGCTGAGGCCGACACTCCCGCTGCCCCGGGCCCGGCTCGCAGGCGGGACGGCTGGGCGCCCCCGGCTCGTCCCGCTGCCCCGGGCCCGGCTCGCAGGCGGGACGGCTGGGCGCCCCCGGCTCGTCCGGCTGCCCCGCTGCCTCCAGCTCGACAGCAGCGGGCTCCACCGCTGGAGGGGCCGCGGACCACGGCGAGGAAACCGAAGACCCCACAAGCTCCGAGCTCCAACCGCCAACTTCCCAGGAAGTGGAACCCGGCAGCAGGGGGAGGGGCAAGAAGAGACGCAGTGGCGATTGGGGAAGGCGCGAGATTGACACCGTCGCTTTCCAGTCAGAGCAGACCGGGGGTGGGGGGGGCGTGAGGCAGCGCCACGGGGGCGGGGCGCGGAGCTGGCCGCGCGTGACGGGTGGCCCGGCAGCACGGCGTCGGCGGCGTGGGGCGGGGCGGAGGGCGCTGGGACCCGCCCGCCGCCCGGCGTGTGAGCGGCTGCGCCGCCGGACGCGCCGCCGCCGCCATTTTGTGACAGCTCCCCACGGAATTCCCGCTCTGCGTGCGGCGGGGCCGGCCCGGCTCAGCGGCGGGCGGGCCGCGGGAGCAAGGCGTTTGCAGTTGAGAGAGGTGTCCTTATTCCTGACTGCAAGTATTCAGAGTTAAAGCCAAGTAACTCCACAGTGCTGAGGTACGGCTGTGATTAGCTACCTCTAACTACAGTTGCAGAATCATAAATTAAGCTTAGGATTTTGCTAATGCTGACAAATTGGGACAGCGCTCATCTCATTCTCATTTTTGTTCTTAGTTTATCTTTCCCCCCAGAGCCGTTCCGTCCGAAGTTCTGGCTTAATAATTACATTATCCGCCTGAAATGTTTTGAAATGCGTCAAACTCAAAGAGGGGCTCAACTGAAATTTTAAGTTTATTGTAAATCAGTAGATTTGTAACAAAGTATTTGCAAAAAAGCAAGGTACACTGAAAATAACATTATTTTCACAGACTGAGGGAAGGGACAGGTGCAACAGCGTAAGAGCAACCATGTATTTGTACGTAGTACTTTATTCAGTCATACTGAGCTGTCCTTGCAGAAAGTACCTATTTAAAAAAAAATCAAATGCCTGTGTCAAGCGGGAAACCTTGTAGCTGCAGGAGAAAAACAAAGGGCAGTTATTTTAGTGAATATTACCACATTTTCCCTTAAGTATGTTTATATAAGAGACCGACGGGAGGTACAGACACACGGTCTGGAAGTCTCACCCGTACGCTGCGCTGAATAGACTCAGGATGTTTAAAAGCAGCGTCACATTTTCCTGCGGGAGGAGGACTCGAAGCCAGGCTCTGCCGCCTTGCCTTGTTGCGGTACGAGTTGTTGTCACCAGATGTTGTCAGACTGCATTTGCTGGTGTTCTGAGGAGCGCTGCACCCTTCAGCCTCACTCGGAGGTGCAGTGTTACCTACTATGAGTCAACTCCTGAATTATACCACCCGGGGCATCCTGGAAATACCTCAGTGCTCTGAAGGTCAATATTCAATTAATGATTAAAATGAGAGAGCCCCAAATGGAATTTCAGAGTTTAATCCTCTGGAACTTCTCCTCTCAAAGCTACGTAATGCTTCGTCTTCCAGGGGTTTCCAGTGCGTAGCACTATATCAGGAATGGTTTGGGATACTTGATTCTAATTTCTTCTTTCGTTTCAAACGGAGAAAGGGAAATGCCATAAGGTATGTGGGCTAAATGAAAGATAATACAAAAGCACTCTTTGGTGAGTGACTGTTTGGGGCAGATGCTTGGTTTGATAGTGACTGAAACAGTAACATTCAAAAGCATAAAATATGAGGTATAAGAAGTGGGAAAGAAAAGAAAAAAAT
This sequence comes from Gavia stellata, assembly GCF_030936135.1. NCBI lineage: Eukaryota > Metazoa > Chordata > Aves > Gaviiformes > Gaviidae > Gavia > Gavia stellata. The sequence goes on from NC_082598.1 coordinate 43,303,091, forward strand.
TACTTAAAGCAAGAAATCATGCTGCTAAAAGTAAATAAAGCAAAGTTTTTTTTCTTTCCAGTGCGGAAGCTAACAGGTTCTTCCAGAGCCTATTGTCTAATGTTTGGGATGTTGAGAGACTAAATGATAAACATGCTTACATGGAGTTATTTTACTACTTGCTTCATTAATTTACATTAATCATAGAAACAGAAATATTAATTGGAACTAGGGATAAAACCATGTTCCTGCCAACATTTTTTCCTTTCACAAGAAAGATTTAATATTAGCAAATGTATAGCACTGATTTTACTGTTCTTTTAGGTAGAATAGAGATCTCTTACAGTTATTGTATTGTGTATGTCTTCAATTTCAATTTTAAATAGATTTATACAGTCTTCAAAGTTGATTTTCTTCTTCCTTAATAATCTTCAGCATCACCAGCACAGATAGCAAGTAAAGCACTCTCATAATGCCCTGAAGCAAAATGCTGCAAGAAAAAAAAAATCAACATTTCTGTGACTATATGTTTTCTTAATCTTTCTTCTCTTGGTGTGTGACAAGGACTAGGCTGATGTTGTAAGGTTAGTAAAATATTAGTGTTTTCATAAGAATTCTAGGCCAAGATTTTTTTGATTTCACATACCTTGGGCTTTGGTTGCTTGGGCACCTAGAAAAAATCTACCTTTGAAAGGTTGGATCAAACCTGTTTCATACTTCTCAAGTTCAATACCAAAAAATGATGAGCAATTTCTTAGTTACTGCACATCTTACAGTTGAATTGTAGCAACATAAAAAAGGTGAAGTGTCTTAGCAAGAGTCATTTTTATACGATTAAATAGTGTCAGAGTTTTGTTTTAAGAAACAGAGCAAGAGTACAAGAGGAATAGTTTTTCTGAAGGTCGATACTACCTAAACGGAAGGATAAAACCAAATTTTTATCTCAGTTTTGTATGAAAGTGGTATCAGCCTAACCTTGCAGGACTGTGAAAGAAGATGGTATCAATTAGTGTAGAAACTATTCATGCAAACTATTCCTCAGCATACACTGTCCTCCCCTGTTTATATTCTCATCTTGCTAGTGCAGAGGGACAAAATCACATAGAATGACAGTGAGTTGAGAATTCACTGCTCACTTACTGAAGTCAGCCTGAGGCACTGAAAAGATACGCTATAGTTTTTTTTACATTGCTTTTTTTTTTTTTTTTTTTTAACCCAAGTGATTGAATGGAGATTAACCCTCTGTATTTTTCTGGTAGGGCTTGGCACAGTCTGTGTGGTGCCAGTGCTGAATATATGCTAAAGGGTGTAAAAACTTACTTTAATGTCATGAAAGAGTGATTTCCCATATCTCTCTTTGTATCGCTGTCGTATATTCATCAAGTCAATCTCACTCCTGGCAATGAGAATCCTTATAACTGTTTTATTGTGAAACCCAAAGTCCTAAAAAGAAAAGAAGATGAGAGGAAACTTGACAGTTGGACAACATGTGTTTGCCTATCTGTATATGCTCATATTAATGTTTAATACATAAGCCAATTAATTAGGCTACCCATAAAGGTATGTTAGATTTTAAAGGAGTCTAAGCATTCAGAGGTTTTATCCTACAGAGTTTTCACATGCTGAAATAATAGAATTCATGTTACTGAATACCAGAGATTCCCCACATATTAGTGTTTTAACCATGCACTGAAACTTTTTTAAAAGAAAAACATGATGAACTTTTGTCAGTAGACTTAGCTATTCAGTTTGTAGGTAGCTGTTGTGACTGGTGTTGTGGAGTCCATTCAAACTATAGTGAAGCCAATAATCTATTTCATAACTGCTGCCGAGTGTGAATTCAGTGAGATTTTAAACCATTGATTTAGAATTTACATAGCTTGTATTCAACTGTGTTTTATTTTAACTATTTCTAAATAAATTTTCATATTGTAATCATGTGGAGAATGGGGACATCTAGTGGCAGTAAAAGTAATCAAAACAGATTTAGGGTTGGGACGACTGATGACCAATTTAGATTGTTTAAAGCTAAATTGTAATTTTATTTACTAGCCATTGATATTGAAATCCTGTTCTCAAAAAACAAGTAATGAAATACGTTAAAAATCTGCATATAGAGAATTTGATACACGTTTGATGGCTAGATTAAAATTTTTCTTATAAACCATTATGGACTATGATTTCAAGCATTAGAATCCCGAGTGGGTTTTATTATATTGTATTATAAATGTACATATAAAAAGCTTTTGGTATAATCTGGACATAACTTGGCTGCAGAACCAGACACTATTTAAAATTCTTGCATTTCTTTTGAGAATTATCTGTGTTCATTAGAACACTTTGTGAAAACAGAGTAAAATATTAATTAAAACAAAATGCAGATGTTTATTCTTAATCATTAAAAACTTTTTCCTGCATCACATACATCATCTGAATGTAATACAGAAGAAAACTATCTATGTGAAATTTCTGAAAATTAAAAATGAAGTTTTAACTTGAAAAGTGGTCTTGATACAGGACCTTTGAGAAACATCACTTTTCCTGATAGCTGGTATTTCCTGGTACTTTTGGCAAACTTTTTTTTATGTCATGTGCCAGAATCCTCTTTTGACCACTCAGACAAAATACTGCCTCTTCCTCTCAGCCCCCAGGATTTTCCTTAGCTCTTTACTGCCACTGCTGCTGGTTTAGCTGAAACAGGGGACAGCAGTAGTGGCAGCATCTGGAAGAGGATGCTAGGGCCCTGCTGAAGTGTTGCTGAACAGTTTTGTTCGATGGTTCTGGCTTGAATCCTATCTTGGCCGTTTCTGCTCTAAAATGATACTTCACATTTTAACCCATGGCTGGCTTTTATGACCATCCTCTAAAGATTACACTTAAAAGACTAAGCTTAAAAGATTATGCTTTATTTTTTATATAACATAATACCTCATTATTTTAACTAATGAATAAAAAACAAAAGAAAATGTCTTCAATGACCTCTAGTAGGATGAAGTTGTAGGTGTTTCTTTGCATTTACCCACATTTCTTCTTGGCACTCATTTGTTTTGGTATGTTAGCACTTACACATAAAGAACATGCATATATACATTGAGCCCCACGAGAAAATATGACCATTTGTTTTTATGCAACACTAATTTATGATTTAATTTTTAGTGATACTTATTAAATCTCTATATACAAAAATGGCATGGTAAGAAAAGTGCACATTGATTTCTGCACAGCAGGGGGAGATATAGTCTATAGAAAAGAAAGGTTTTAAATTAAAAATAAAATTACAAAGTTACCAGACAGATACTTTTTTAAGCAGTCTAAATAGTTAACCTTCTACTGTTACTGTTAAATCCTAACTTAGGCACTACTGCTTTGAAATTTATGTGGGTACCAACAGTTTAAAACCACGCAATCATACCTTAAAGATTGAACGGACTGATTTGTAGGTACTTGTTTAAGAATAATCAAGCAAACAAAAAAATAGGAAAGCTACTTTTTATGATATGTGAAGAAGAAAGACTACTTACATGAATTGCATTATAAAGCCTGTAAGCAAAGTAGGAAGGCTTGTCACGAACACAGAGAACTAGGGGAGAAAAGTTGCAACAGTAAACATAAGATTGTTATAAAATCAATTTTGTTGGCTTTAGGGTCCCTGAAATACAAAGCTGGGTAGTGCTATCCGTGACTCAGCTTAAAATTAAGCTACCAGTTTTCACAAACATGACTATAATTTTAAAAGTCTGGTACTTATTTTGGGTGAGTACTTATTACCGTTGCCTTGAAGGGCTTATTAAATATCAGTGAATACATTCACATGACATCTCTTGTAGAAATATTATTATCCTTATTCTATAAATGGAAAACAAAGGCATATAAAGCTTGGAACTTATTTATACCACTCAAGTCCTGAAAAATTTGCCTATTATTTAATATGTGTACAATCAGTTGATAAAGCAGTTATCATTGATCACACAAAATTTGTTACCAAATAAAGAACAGATACTAGTTCTGCTCAGTCAGAATCTAATGCTGCAAATATACATTTTTAGGTTTACACAAACATGGAAAAGTAGTTCAAATATTCTTTTCTAATTATCTCTGAAAATTTAATTCACAATATAGGAGAGTAAAGTGGATAAAAATATCAGAAAAATAATATTCTTGATGCATCAGGGATACCATATTAGATATTTATTAAGAGATTACTGCTAGTATAAATGAATATTTTTACATTACCTATTGCAACCAGTAATTCTTGAAAGTATCCATCATAACATTCGTTAATGGCATCTACTATGTCTTGCCCAGAGATATTTTGGAACTCCTGGAAGACTTGGGGGGAAAAAAAATACTGGTTTATTCTAGTTTATTGATAAAGATCAACTCACCTTTTATTTCCTGCTTCCCCCCAGTACTATAAATATCGAGTTTATTTTTTTCCCTATTTATTCTCAGTGTTTCATTATGTTTATATCCCCCAGGTAAGGCAATCTAAATGAGTAGCCTGAAACCTGGCTTCCAGGACATTCTGTCTCTGGGTTCTCCAGTATACAGTATAAAATGAATGTACACCAAAGCCTCTGTTTCACTGTAAGCTCTAATAAATTCTCTATCTAGTGACTTCTGTTTACAAAACTTGGAAGAATGTCATGTCATTAAGACAACTTCCTTGCTCAGCTTGGCTAAAGTTGGCCAGAGATTCACAGATTGTGACAAGAAGCCATGGCATGACATGTATACCACATCAGTATCCAGGCATGGACACTCTGGATAATGCAGGTATCCAGACTTATACATACAAATACACAGAGCGTGCTTAATTCTTTAGGTAAGGAGGAAAATTTTCGACTCACTGCCCGCTACAAACCTTACAGAGGGCTGTATTACAGGCAGAGCCCTCAAATCTCTTGTCAGAGAAAGAGAGTAGAACATAAGCAGGTGTGTTACATTATGTTAATCCTGTCATCACCAGCCTTACTGAAGTCATGATAGAATTAACTTGTTGATCCATGACAACAAAGTAGTTCTAAGCTACTGTTAGAATAAGAAATATAACTGGCTGCACAGTGATAAACTTGTCAGCAAACAGACTGTTTTTCCACTGCAGAGCAAAAGACATCTCAAACTTGTCACCAAACAGATACAACAGGTTTCTTTTCTACAGTGGAAGATCTCTATGATCTCATATAATTTTCTTGCAATCTGTAATTATGTCTGATTATCTATTTTAAATAAAAATGTCCCATTACATGTCTGTGTGTCTGTTCATTGTGACAGAGCGAATGCGGACCCTGAAGTGCTCGCATCAAAAACTTCTTTGAAACTTCCATGGAAAAGCTTCAACACAGCAATGTGTTTTCACATACAGACATTTGTTGAAAATACTCCAACTGCCTCTCCCCAGGTGTTTCCACTCATAGCAAAGAGTTACTTAGGAAAAATGAAGAAAATAGTTAAGAAAAATCTGCCTCATCCTGTTGTGTTGTGTGTAAATGCAGTACAGCCACAGCCTATGCCTTTCTTTGGTCATGCATTCTTCTCTCTTTCTGTTATTAGGCATCCTGATGTCTGTCTGTTCTGTCTACAGCTGTCTGTAGTCATCAGGCAAAGTTCAGTTTTGCTTTACTTCCAAAATCCCATTAACATCAGTGGGAGTCTGAGAGCTCCAACAGTTCACATTTAGGTTTCAGGCTAATACCCTGCTGCACACTGAGGTTCTTGGTATGTAAACCATGGTTTTATTAGCAAGTCAGGTTTTTCTTTTCCACTCTGTGTTCAAACAGCTGAACCTTTGGATTACCCATCCACAACTGCTGGTAACTCTTGTTGCAGAGAATCATTTGCAGCATGTTTTTGTGTTCGCCTGTTTTCTGCTGACATGCTTCCCATAGAATCTAATATACCAGAAAAAGGAAAAAAAATGCAAAATATTTTAAGTTAAGTCCTAAATCACCTGTCAAAATATGTATTTGTTCCTTTTTTTATGATTGAGAAGCTCACATTTGACCATATTTACCATTGCATCCTGAGCAGCTGTAGAAGGATCTGCATATCCTTCCATTCTTGTTCCCTGGGGGGAAAAAAGATACATTTTCTTCAAAAGTTAGATCCTAAGAGGCTGTAGAAATATACAGGTGTCTCTATATGAAGGTACATTTCATTTCTTGAGATAACACATATGGTCTTTTAGATTGGATCAGTGTATTCAATGGCTGAATTTGCAACTGTAGAAAATACCTTTAAGTTGGCATGTTATGTCTTAATTTCCTCTAAGTAGAGGAACTCTGGAATGACAAACGGTCTTGTGAGAGGAAAAAATAGGGGTAGTGGATAAACCTATCCCATTTTTAGTTTCATTTTAAATAAGCTTTTACCTTACCACTACCATCCCACCACCATTTCCAGTATTATGGATGTTATATTGCTCACTATAATATGTAACTATGAGGGGAAAACATTTGCTATCCACTGATTATTTCTTATCAATATGCATAGTGCCAGAAGAATTTTTTCTCAAATTTTTTTCTCTCTGCCCAAACTGTAGGAGCAAGCACATCAAATAACGGAGATTTTGCTTGCTTATAATCTTTGTCTAAAATTAAGATCCAAGACTAGGAAATTGTTTAACAACTTTGATACGTAAACCACAGAAGAATACTTCTAATTTTCCCATACATTTAATAGCTTTTAGTTACACAAATCAAGCTGATATGCTTTAGTAAACATGCTATGATCTGAATTATATAGTTAGAGAAAAGCACACAACTTTTGGAATTGCTTTTTTAACCATAATCATCTTGTAAGGATACAAATCAGCCCTGGTTGCACAACGCTTGAGTGTCTCAATCTGCATGTAATCACTGCCTTAATGGTACATGTTTGAAGCAATTTACTTTAGTTTAAAATTTACGGTCATTTTACCCTATATGTGAAAGGGAGGATTAAAGTTATGTATTGGCTGTCGACTTGTAGAATGACTGATTTGTAGCTCTTTCCTATTAAAAATGTAAATTTATATTTTAATTAAATTGTAAGAATTTCACACAGTGGAATTTCTAGGAAAAAGATAAATTACTTGAAGGAAATTATGCTGGAATGATTACATAAAGTTACATACACAAGAAAACACAGGAAAAAAAGACAGACAAGGAAGCAGTAAAGTAAGTTAAATAATGCTCTACATGAGTCAAATGCCCACTTTCCCCAGTAACATTTAACCGTGACTACTCTTGGCATAGTTTTGCTGGAGAATTCCACAATATGTATGATTATTTTTTAAACTGTAGAAAATGATCATATTTCAATTAATAACTGCAAAAAAGAGAATTAGAATAAAAATCTGCTTGTCTCATACTAGAATATTAATTAGCCTGAATTTGTAACTTTGTTAATTTATTTAGGAAGGACTATAATGTTTAACTTCTAATCTGCCTCAGTGTGGACATTAAAACTGTAAATACCACACTATAGCAATTGAATAGTTTGCTCTCCATATGTGAAGCACATTTACTTCTATCTGTAGTCAGCTGTGTGTGTCATCAATCCCAAGATTTAATAGAAATAAAAGCAAAGGGTGTCTGAAAAAAGCATTGGATGCATTGGAAATATCGCTATAGCATAATCTTCTGTAAGTTGCATGGTACTAGAACTAGAAAGGATATATTTTAATGAAATATCATTGAGTTTTAATATAAGATCATATCCAAACATGGATGATTCAACTAACAGTCTTAAGTGTACAGTATAACTGAGTAAAGTTGGAATTTCCTGCAACTCTTCTTTATCTTGAGAAAAATAGCAGTTAGATCTCGTTAACTAAGTTGTTGCTGATTTCAGGCCTCTTCATCAATATCTGTGGTTTAAGATAATAAGGGCTAATAATGTAGTCTCAGATAATTTATTTTAAATTTGTTCTTTTGACAAGTAAAATGTGTCCCATGGTTTTAATAAAGATGAGAAGTGAGGTTGCTTAACCTGTAGCTCTTAATTTTTAAGTGAGGAAGAATTTTCTTTATTAGGGGGAAAAAACATCCAACATTAGAAAAAAAGATTTCCTGTTTATAGCTTCTACATTTGAAACCTCTGCTCTTTATCTCTGTACCTCAGTGAAGCCTGCTGCTATTTCAAATCTTAGTAAGAAACACTTTTTCCCCGGGCACATATATATAAAAATATGGATATACCTTATGTATGCAGTTATGTCTTGGCAGTCCTTTTGTCATTATTTGTTACTCTGGTTTACAAAAGATTTTTAAGATAATGAGCACAGTGACTACAATGAGAATGGGAACTCATGATCTGGCAAGGATGACCAACTTTGTTGCATAAAACTACAAATTGGTAAAACCGCAAAAGTTGGTGTGTGATAGTGACAATTTGTTTGCCTGCGTGCAAACATACTGTGATTTAGCCTATGCAGTAGCACAAAGAACATCATGTTTAAAGCAGAGAACTGTTTAATACTTTCTTTCATAGTCAAATGTGGATATATCTCCGTTTTTACACAATGCCTAGACTGGATTATGAACCATATATTCTAACAACAGAGAAAACAGAGCTTTAAAAATGGAAAATCTCATTTGTACATGCAAGTAGACTCTTTCTGAGATGAGACAGACTGAGCAGAGGGTCAGCAGTTGAATATCCAAGGACTCAATAAAATAGTCTGTTGACCTTTGCCTCCATCTGAAAGCCAAAGTCAAAGTCAAAGTAGATGAAGGAATTCAAGTTCTCATTCTCTTCTGCTTTCCACCCTCTCTTGTTCAAAAATGTAGCCCTCTTGAACTAGCTTTAACCACAGTCACCTTAAAATTTAAGACTTCTCAAACAGTATCAAAAGTTACTATGAATTTTTTAGAAATGTAAGTCTTACTACTTGCTTTTACTGTACCTGAGCAAGGTTCATGAGCGTATCTCTGAAGTGACCTGAAGTCTCAGAATCGATGTCTTGTTGGAGATCATTATTATATTCTAGGTGAAAACAAAAACGTATAATCTAAATCACAAATAAACATGCTCTGAATACTACTAATGAAGATTTAACAAACAGAGGATAAATAAATAGGGTGCAAATACTTGTCCATTTTCTCTGGTGATTATTCTACAGTAACCTGTCCAGGTTCTGCACAGACCTAGCCATGGGGCTGGCAGGTCTGCCTGGGCCCTGCCAAGGGGCTCTGCCCTGCTGGGGGGCCTCAGCCACTGCCCCGGCTCACCAGTCCACGCACCCACGGGCGCAGCCCCATCGTTGCTGCTGCTGTGTGGTGGTGGGATACTCAGAAATGCCCCATCAAGGCAGGTGAGTGGAGTGTCCAGCCTGAGTAAGCACTTTTTGAAGGAAAACGGCTTGTGTAGTTTTTTGAACAAAGTGTGCAAAAGTTTCTGAAAATCCGAAAATGTGGCTGCCAGGTATTTCAGATGTCATAGGCAGCAATACCTCTCAAAAATACTGTGATGTATTTTCAACTTTAAACATTTTGCTTCAGCCTTTTGTATGTAGTTATGGGAGAGGAGGGGGAAGGGAACCAGTTAGTATTGAGAAGTCATTTTTGTAGTTCAGTTTCTTCATGTGTGCTAATACATCCAGAGCATGCATAGTACAACTGCTGCTGTGCACTTGTAAAAAACATTACGCATTAAGTAGGCTTCTTTCATCTGGAAGATCTCCATATTTGATCTTGAGGCTAATATGTCAATTAGACATTTTTCTTCTGTGTCTACTCCCTGTGTGGAAAGAAGTAAATATGAAAAGATGTTGTTAGTAGGAACCACAGATTTTAGAAGAAAGCAATGCTGTGCTTATCAGAAGCCACAAAAGAACAGCAGTCTCTGCTGGAGCAGTGCGGAGTGTACTTTTGCATAGCCTATCTGTTTAAATAGAAGGTGACTTTAAATTCATAGTAGAACCCTGTATTTCAAATATATTCCTACTTAATCTGAATTTCAGCATGTACATTAACAAATGGGGAATGAAGCAAGACTAGTGTTGACAGAAACATAATGGGAAGAATTTTAGAGCTTTAGTAAGAATTTAGGATTTGCTGAAAGAAATCAGATGCAAAGATTGAGCATACGTCCGCAGCAAGCGTTCAGGCAATCTGAAGTAGATATGAGCACAATCATTACGTTATGCTTCTATATTTATTTATTTATTGATTTGGGAGTGTTACGGTCTGTAATGTTCACCACAGAACTCGGTTTTTAATGGAAGCATCATGGCCATGCACGCAGGGTTGCAAATCACTGTATTTTCCCACAGGGTTTGAATTAATTTTATAAACTTGGATTGACATAAGATATGCTGCATATGCTGCTTTTGATATGCACATACATAGTGTTGGTGAGTATTCTGCATTTGGGATAATGGGAGAACATGACATCGAGCCTGAGCCTGGAGACACATATGGCCTGTTTTTTATTTTGACCATATGTATCTAGATCAAGATAGAATACTATAAGAAAGTTTAACTTTGAGCCATATTTAGAAAAAATATAACTTTGGCATTCTTGTCAATAATTTTAATGAAAGTCATGCTTCCAGTGCTACCAATGATCCTTCACGATCCTTTTAATGCCAACTGTAATTAAAAATAGATCAGTAGCTCTAAAACTGCATTGGTTTAAGTGTCTGAAGGACAAGAAAAAGCAGTGTTAATTTTTTTTTTTTTTGAGGGGATTCTCAAAATATGTAAGACAGATCACCTTGCTCAGTGTTGTATAGTCTGTGTCTTATTTGTGACAGTGGACAGGAGCAAGTATTCATGGAAAGAAAAGGAAAACAGTGTTAAGCTCTGATATGCCTTCCCATCTTCCAGGAATTGGCAATTAAGGAATTTCCTGAGAAGGAATTTGCCAAGAATTATTATTTTCAATAGCCACCAGTGGACCTGTTTTCTAAGAATTTGTTGAAGCCCTTTATGAACTGATTTATGCTTTTGGCCTCCATTCATGCCCTGCGTGAATGAATTTCACCATTTAATTAAATGATCTTCAAAAAAATATTTTTGTTTGTTTCAAAACTTCAGTTGTTTAAGGGGCACAGGTTCAGATCCTGGGAAGAAAAGGAAATATATTCTTCAAAATAGTGCAATCAGTTCAGCTTGAGTGGAGTGACCATTGCTTTGTCACGGAGTAATTTGTACGTGTTTATGTAAAGACATGTTCTACTAAACAAGTATTGGTCTTTTCAGAGGTGGAAGCTTAGTGCATGGCACTGGCAGTTCAAATGAATTTTGTTCGTAACAGATATAAATGATTGCAGGATCAGGGCCTTACATTTCCCTGTATAAATATTTCTTCATTTACCAAGTTTACTATGGGCGTTAAATGGGTTGTATTTGGTACATGACAAGGATATTATTTATGATGATTTTAGCATACCAATGAATAAACTTCATATAGCACTGTATTTCTGATGACCTAGTGTACTAATGTCCAGCAGTTTATCAACCATTTAAATGTCAAAAAAATCAATTTAACATATGTTCAGTACTGTAATTAGTGACTGCAACTCTAAGCAATTCTGAATTTGACAAGTACCTTCAAGGCATGCCAGAGCTCGTGGGCATCATAGGAGGCAGGTGGATACATCAAGCCAACCATGACATCTTTGAAGTGATGAGAGAGATTCTCTTTTAGGTCTGTTACCAGATCCTTGGCAAGAAAAAGAAAATGCATAGGCAGGATTATTTCAATAGTCATACTTTATGAAGACAGCTTAAAAAAAGTATTAGTGGTTTTCTCTGCAAGTGAATAAAGATGAACTGTTGAAGATGAATTCTGGCTAAAACTAAGTAAGAAAAATATTCTTTTAAATAGTACCTGCTTCTTCTAATAGTATGGGTGAGATGACAATAGACACACAAGCACCTAGACCGCATAAGATTGTTGATTTTTGGTTCGTTAGAATACAGAAGAAAATTTGGGGGTTTAAGTGCAACTACTAGTTAAAGGCTTGAAAACCTGAATACCATGTCAGAGCATCTGTAGCTTCCCTTGGCATACTCCCTGTGCGAATCTGTGGGAGCTAAGTACCTTTGGAAATAAAATCCCATAGAACACAGGTGATTTCTTGTGCTTTTTTCAGTGTTACTCACTATGTGAATAATTTAAAAAATCATCCATATTACTCCTAGGACATAAAAGTATCTGCTTTGGATTACTGGAAGGTTATGTACTTCAATTTATGTATATATTACATTCAAACTGAATTCACTACTTCTGACAGATGCTGGATTAATGAAAAGGAACCCCCCTCTTCCCCTGCATGTGTCTCAGTACGTGCTTGCCAGGTAGCTGAGTAATGGATGAGAGTTTCCTCCCCATGCTCCCCTTTCCCAGTAGCATCCTTCAAAACACTGAGAATGCCAAAAGATAGTTAGTTATACTATTGCCGTTTCTGATTAAGAAGATACTTGTGCAGTCATTTTTTTATTTTTTGTGTACATCACTAGGCAGCTGTCAGATATGTTCTGACCTAAGTCTGAATTTAAAGGAGTACCAGAAATGGTTCCCGTGATGTAAACTATTCTTTTTTCGGAGCTGCATCTTTTTCAGACCTGTACTTCGGTTTTGATACATATCTGAATATAATTAAATTAGTAGCTAGAGTAGCAATGAAGGAGGACATATACACATTAAGAATTAAATTTATGATGAAGAAACGTACACAGTCTTCAGTGAATTCACATTAGATGCATTTGACAACCACTAAATCACACATGGAATAGAAATTAATTCATTAAGACATTTCACTTTTGACAACATGCCTGTGGGAAAATGGATTAATAATACAAATGGATGCTAATTAAAAATTACTCCTGCAATCAGAACTAAGGGAAGTGAAGTATTGAAAAATAAGAAAAGAGAGCTCTAAGTTGTCATTATTTATATTTCCTAATCATCTCTGCTATAAGAAATCCTTGAAGGCTAATTGTAAGAAGGAATCTTAAAGCTTGTCTGTGTGTCTGAATCATGTAGCCAGTTCAGGGGTTTATCTTCTTTTTTATATATTTTTCCTTCTTACGTGTCACACTTTACATTTGTCAAATGAATGGGCATGGTGGCTACCATATTGAACAGACTGAATTGAAATTAAGAGGGTGGAGGACTGGACTGACAGGTTTACCATAGATTAAACTGAGAAGGCTAAAATTGTTATTAGCCTAGCCGTCTGTCTTTGTCCTGCAGAGTTTACCACTTACAAGCTGGGACTGCTGAATAGCACGTTTGCCCAATGCAATATATCCATTAATACAGAGTACAGCCCATGAAACGCTATTACTGATACGTGCTAAAGTATCTTCTGAAGTGTAAACTGCAGCAATTCAGGGCAAGATGCATCCCATCCTGTTTGGCAGTTCCTGCGCAAGGTAGCAAAATTTTGAGGGATAAATGAGATAAACTGAATGGAGCACTAACCAGATTAGACATTTCAGTATATCTGCTATCACAGGTGAGACAAAAAAAAAATCAGCATTCCTGTTTCATCTCTGAACTAGAGTAGAGCTAATTTGTACTGACCCCTGTTTCCACATGGCAAAAGATAGAACTAGTTGGGGTTTTTTTGGAAAGCTGTCAAGAATATCTTGATATGTCTTGCACTATAAAGTATACCTGGTGCTTAACGGATTCATTTAAATTAAGATTGTGGGTGTATATGTAAGATGTTCCATGAGTTTCAGAATCTTCTGTAGCCAATTGCTGGAATATAAAAATAGCTTGTCTTTCCCTTCTATTATTATTCATAGTTTTAGAGATTGAAATTCTTAAAAATTACATCTGACGTTTTCTTTGGCTTTTTTAATTCTTCTAGATCTTTAGGTCTGTGGCCACTGGCTTTATAGTGCTTCAGGTTGGTACTGACGGAGCTGGCAGAGGAGCTGCCAAGCCACTCTCCTTAATTTATCAGCAGTCCTGGTTAACTGGGGAGGTCCCAGATTACTGGAGGCTTGCCAGTGTGATGCCCATTTCTAAGAAGGGTCAGAAGGAGGATCCGGGGAACTACAGGCCTGTCAGCCTGACCTTGGTGCGGGGGAAGATTATGGAGAGGTTCATCTTGAGGGCACTCACAGGGCACATGCAGGACAACCAAGGGATCAGGCCCAGCCAGCACGGGTTCATAAAAGGCAGGTCCTGCTTGACCAACGTGATCTCCTTCTATGACCAGGTGACCCATCTAGTGGATGAGGGAAGGGCTGTGGATGTTGTCTACCTGGACTTTAGTAAAGCCTTCGACACTGTCTTCCACAGTATTCTCCTGGAGAAGCTGGCGGCTCATGGCTCAGACAGGTACACTCTTCGCTGGGTAAAAAACTGGCTGGATGGCCGAGCCCAGAGAGTTGTGGTGAATGGAGTCAAATGCAGTTGGCGGCCGGTCACAAGCGGAGTCCCCCAGGGCTCAGTTTTGGGGCCGGTCTTGTTTAATATCTTTATTGATGATCTGGATGAGGGGATTGAGTGCTCCCTCAGCAAGTTTGCAGGTGACACCAAGTTGGGCAGGAGTGTTGATCTGCTCGAGGGTCGGAAGGCTCTGCAGAGGGATCTGGACAGGCTGGATCGATGGGCCCAGGCCAATTGTACGCAGTTCAACAAGGCCAAGTGCCGGGTACTGCATTTGGGTCACAACAACCCCATGCAACGCTATAGGCTTGGGGACGAGTGGCTGGAAAGCTGCCCTGCAGAAAAGGACCTGGGGGCGTTGATCGACAGCCGGCTGAATATGAGCCAGCAGTGTGCCCAGGTGGCCAAGAAGGCCAACGGCATCCTGGCCTGTATCAGAAATAGTGTGGCCAGCAGGAGTAGGGAGGTGATCGTGCCCCTGTACTCGGCCCTGGTGAGGCCGCACCTCGAATCCTGTGTTCAGTTTTGGGCCCCTCACTACAAGAAGGACATTGAGGTGCTGGAGCGTGTCCAGAGAAGGGCGATGAAGCTGGTGAGGGGTCTGGAGCACAAGTCTGATGAGGAGCGGCTGAGGGAGCTGGGGTTGTTCAGTCTGGAGAAGAGGAGGCTGAGGGGAGACCTCATCGCTCTCTCCAGTTACCTGAAAGGGGGTTGCAGAGAGGTGGGTGTTGGTCTCTTCTCCCAAGTGATGAGTGACAGGACAAGAGGAAATGGCCTCAAGTTGTACCAGGGGAGGTTTAGACTGGATATTAGGAAAAAATTCTTTACTGAGAGAGTAGTGAAGCATTGGAACAGGCTGCCCAGGGAGGTGGTGGAGTCACCCTCCCTGGAGGTGTTCAAGGAACGTGTGGATGAGGCATTGTGGGACATGGTTTAGTGGGCATGGTGGTGGTGTATTGATGGTTGGACTTGATGATCTTACAGGTCTTTTCCAACCTTAATGATTTGTGATTCTATGATTCTCTAATATGGCTGACAGAGGTATAAATTTAAAGCTGATATGGTTTCACAGGGATTTATTTATCTGTTTATATTTTTATTTTGGATTTGAAAAGAAAATCCAAATAGATCAGTGATGAGCAAGTAAATAATTGTTCTCTTTGAATACTAAATATGGCAAATCATAACTCCATTCCTGAAGGACATTTGGGAATTCTTTATTGAGATGTCATTGGTGTTATCTCTAGGTCATATTCATGTATCAGAGGGCAGAAATTAAAGATGAAAAAATATATGGAGCTTTTAAATGTTGTCCCTTGTTAAAATGATAGGTCCAGTTGAAACACTCTAGGGAAAAGGTTAAAAAATCCCAGCCAGCTGCTATGGATGGAGTAGAGAAGGAGCACTGTCCAGGGATTAAGGAGATAAATTAAGTCCTGAAAAGAATGGATTTAGGTGCTTTACTATCACAGGCACCTTTGGGTAGCTTGACATGCTTTAGTTTTCTATAAGTAATACTAAAACTAAGTGAGGAATATTGCATGGATAAACACTGAACTTCTGTGGTTTACATGCGTAATAGTAACAGTAACCTAGTAAATACCTCATAATAGAAAACCACTTTTAATCATTCAGATCCACTGATTTCAATCATTGTCACACTCTTTGGAAGGTAAGGATACCTGTGATTCAGTTATCGTTCTTTTATGGTCTATTTAAAACATACTCATCTATTCAAGGCTGCATCTAAAATACCACAAATATTGTCCGTTTTAATGTTTATAACAGTCCAAATAAAGCCAGTGATCTCCCGTAGGTGAGTAACAACACCAAATCAACCCACTACACTGATTAAATCCAGCTCCTCTCTTTCCCCTGATTCTAGGAGAGTAGGGGGGTGTTCCAGCATATTTAGAGGTATTGTTAGTTGTGAGGTATTTTGGTATATAGGTGTCCCAAAGGCTGTTTCTGGAAAACTGCTCAGCTACCCAAAGAAGAAAATATGTACTACCAGTTAACACACTGGTAGGTAACAGACTACCACCTCAGCAGATAATGTGGAGTTTTTGCATGAACCGTTCCTAGTTAACTCTAATTAAGGCTGATGCTGTGTGGTGGGATTTCTGCAAGCTCACTGTCCTCATTCACACTGATCGATTCAATGGCGAGCATGCACTGACCTTCAAGGCATTTTTCAGTGAGCCGTTAGTTTTTCAGGCTTCAGGAAAAGAAGAAAACTGGATTTTGTTTAAAATGTTTGGCTGGCTTCTATTAGGGGAAGGGCACATCTGGTCAATTTAAGCACAGTATTTTTCTTTAGCTTTCCAATAGTATCTAGTTTCATACAGCACTTTTCATGACTAGGTTTCACAGGGATTTCACAAAGGGTGTTGCTATTATTTTTTCCCTTATATAGCTGGGGTAACTGAGGAAAATGGAGGCATTGCAACTTTCCCAAAGTCATTTGGTTAGCAATAGTAGATCTGGAAATAGAATGAGGATATCTATCTCTGTGTATGTTTAAGAACTTGTATAACAAAAATTACCTTGTTATATACAGTAAACAGTGATAAAATGCATTTGAAAAAAAAAAGCTAACTTTTTATGTCTTAAATTTTTTGAAAAACCTTTCAAAGAATCATAAATTTAAGCAACTCAGATTAGTATTGTGCTTATTGTATAGATGGGATTACATGGTATGAGGCCTGAGAATGTCAGTGCTTGAGATGAGAACATTAATCAGTGTGTGAATAAGATACAACTACCTGTAATTGTTGGTATGGTGTTTTTCTTTGGTATTTCAACCCAAATACAATACTATTTTATTATGTATTCCAAAAACTTGAAAAAAGAAATGCAGAAACCCCTGAAAGCACATAGAGGAAGAAGTAAGTCTGTCCAGAAATTCTGGTTTGGTCAATAGAGGAGGAGAATGAACTATAGAAGAAGAAACTTTCCATGTCCCTTTTTTTTTTAACTTTGCGTGTAGCAGACGTACTTCTACTGCTATATAAATGACAATTTGAAACCGTCAGAGGTATCAATAGTTATATGAGCGAAGTTGTGTGCCAGTCTGTTGGTGCCAGCCAGCTGTCTGCCAGGCTTTTGGTTCCAGTGACTGACCTGAGAGAAGGACTGACCAACCACACTGGAGACAGGAGAGACAGCAGTAATGAAAGTACAAAATGTCTCTGTCATACCCTGCCATACATGTCTCTGTACGCCTCGGCAATCATAAGCCGCTGTGAATTGCAACGCTGCGTTAGGATATCAATCAATACATCTTTTTCACAACCTGTAAAGGAAACACGACACAAGACTCTAAATTAGGAAAGTGTAGTTAAGTGTAGTTATCTACTGACATTTGTGATTGTTCATGTTTTGTTCAAGAACATTAACCTAAATTATTGAAAAATATACATCAACACGTTAATATCGCATTGGTATTTACCAACAGCAATTATATTTACCATGCTTATGTGCCTTTCACTTGCTGGTGTAATACCAGCAAAAAGTGAAGTAGTCTGTTATTATCAGATACATCACCATCTCTCTCAAGCTCAATGGATTTGAAAGCATCAATAAAACAGATAGAGGCTTTCATCTATTCAGAACTAGGCACGCTAGCAGAATTTGTGGCTGAGCCTGGGAAGTCATACTTGCATGCTCTGTTGGTATTTATTAAATTGTAATTTCAGGATTAGGGATCTCTTTTAATGACAAATTAAGGTCAGACCATTTGTTGAAAAACTGAGTGATAGATATTTTCAGAGGAACTATATAAAATAAGTTATTAAGTTTTAAAAAATGTAGTATTTTAACCAATTTCCAAGGGCATTTTATTGAAGGTTACCTACGATCTTTTGCTTGATAGCTAGAGCATACTGCTAAACTTCTATAATGAATCGGTATTAACTGCTTATGAAAAAGAAGATAATGATTAACATATTCTGAAAATTTTATAATTTTTGTATTTTTTTCCATCCCAAAAGGTGGCTCTTGGTAATTTTAGATGGCTCAGCATTTTAATGACATTCCAGCATAAATGTATCTCCAAGTGTAAATCAATTGACTTTATCACACTTGCAGCAGAGATGAATTAAGCTAGAAAGCATGGGGATCAGCTAGCATCTGAATGGAGTAGGGTAGTCTCTCATGTTTCTACCAGTCATTGTTATATAGGCATATATATATATGTTACAGATACATATTCTGTACCTATTACAACTCTGTTAGGCAGATTTCATCATACGATCTGTAACTGACAGGTCCATTTTGACACAGATGTAACTGGATATAGAATACTTTTTTAAGTTGGCAGAGGAAGTCTGTATTTGCTCATTATACAGGTTTAGTTCTCTTCCTTCTGGATTGTCTCACCACAATTACACCAGCTTTTTAGCATGATATTGATTTAACATCAATCTGATTCTTTTCCATCAAACTCACAAAATAGATATATTATTGAAACTCTGTGCATAAGGATTTCTTTTTCCTTGTCAGAAAATAATTATCACTAGGAATCTGTACAGCTTATACAGTCTCTACAATAAAAACTAAGAAGGATTCAGGAAGTATTTAAAAACCTAAATAACTTTATTCATTTGTGTAATACGACTGGTGTCAGTGGGACAACGTATGTGACTGAACCTCCTCACAAGAACAAATGTGTGCAAGATTCAGGGTCAGGAGTGTCAGTGCCTGTAAAGGCTATGGAGACTTAAACTCTGAAGCTGACCTTTGTATTTCGATGATTGTTCTTGAAATCAGAACTTTGTTCCATGTACTTTGATAACGTAAATTAAAAGTAAGGTTAATGAACTTGTATTTAACACTATTAAATGAAGAGAATCATCTCTGCATTGTTGTGTTAGCTATGTTGCATTAAAAGTACTGCTTGAAGTCTAGCAAGATGTTTAAAACTTTTCATCTGTAGCCAACTTAATCAAAAGGATACATTAGATTCCTCTTGATCAATAATACCCATTTTGGTTCATTTGACATTAAGTCTGAGTCCTCATGTTTCCATTAAAGAAACTGAAAACAATGCAAGATTTGGTGCTGTACAGCCTTGTGAAAAGCCCAAGGGGTATTAAAAATTTTGATACAGACAACAATTTTAATGTGAGGAAAACGTTTCAGATAGTAAAAAAAAAAATAAATCAATATTCTGACCCTCAGCAATGTCAACAATGTTCAACAGGAAAACAAAAAAATCTGAACAGAGAAAAATGCTTTGGTGAACAAAAATTTATTTTGTATATAGACTGAAAGCACAAATTGGTCCTGAGTGAAAGATAATAAATTCTTTAAACTTTCTACTCCATTTATTTTTATTTCTTGAGGACTGATTAAAAGACTTAACAGTCCCTGGTAGTAGTTAATTGTTGAAGTTACAATTAAAAACCTTTCCTTTGTTGGCCTTCACTGTAGTACATAACACAGAATTCTGTTTTCTTATTTTCTCAAGGAAAACATTCATTACTGTAAGTGTTGGTACAGATTTTAGATGACTCTTAATTACCTCTTAGTTCCTGTAAATGCAAATACATGATTTACTTGGACATCACCAGTGTGTCTTATTGTGATACCTTGAAGAATCAACAGATACATGGTGAAACTTTTAATTTTATGAGTTTTTATTTTGTGTAATGCTTGTTATTTTATGAAAGCCTTCTGAAAAAAAAGATGTGTTAGAATCAGTCAAGATACTCACTAATTCCCTGTAGGGCTCCTCCTAGCAACTGAGCATCCATAACAGGGTTAAAATTTGGAGCGGGAAAAATGGTTCCTTGTATCTGCTAAAGGAGAAAGCAGCTTTTAACTGAGGTATTTTACATCTATAACACTGTATATATAATTCTGTTGAAAACCAACAATCATAACATTAAATTGTCTTTGCTTCATGGGGAACAGGATGCAAAGTTTTAAAATTATGAAACAGAACTTAAACTTGCAGTAAGCTCTAGGAAGACAGACCATATTTGAGGGAGTTGCCCCAAGCATGAGTTAGGCCTGAAAAAAAAAAAAATTAATACTAATTAAATTTTTTTGCATTAAAATGTAACCACATTTTTGTGTCTATCTTTTTCCCAACCTTTTTCTGAAAATACTATTTTACCTTTCAAAGTTAATCCATGATATCCCTGACAGTCTTCAATATCTATTTCTCATGGTATTTCTAATTTGAAAGGACTAGTGAGAAAATGATGAATGAGATACATAGGTTGGTTACAAACCTAGTGATTTTTTAAAGAAATGATGCTGCTAAGTGTGAGATAGCTTTTTGATATGCCACGTAGAAGGCAACAACATTTTTCTAGTTGCTTTGTAACTGATTAAATTACTGTCAGTTCATTCTCAGTGATAACTTTATTTAATGTATTTTTTCTTATTCTTTTTAAGAAATCTGTGAGTAATAAACAGAACTGATCTGCCTATTTTAACAGAATCACAGACCCATCTACATACAGAAAAAAACCCCTGAGGTTGAAAGCTACTTAGCTCTGTCCCCTGGTTAACCTCTTTAGTTCCTCTGAGGATTCTACCTGCTTTTCCAGACGTACCAAGTATAAAGGTTATCTTTTATGATGATTCCTGGTCTCAATCAATACATCTGATTAAAATAGTAACTTGAAATTTACATTTCAAGGAAAAATGGGATATGTTCTATAAATATAAATGGGCTGTGTTTACAAATACCTTCTAGAATGAGAAGTTACACTGATTACATTAATTAATTTGTTTCTTTGCTTGCTTAACATACACTTGAAAGACTTTCATATGTTGTGCCTTCAGTAGTAATGACATATACATACAGATTTTGTGTATGGCCACTAATCATGCTTCCCTGGCTTGCAATTTTAGCAAAGGAATTAAAAAGTACCAAGCAAGAAGTCAATTTTTTAGAAGAGAAGGAAGACATAATTTCTTGATATGTTTGATCTTTACTTTAGACCCACCAAGCAAATGTAGGAGCAACAAATTGTCAGTGTCTAACTGAGTAAAAGAAAGTATGGTCAGAAATTTAAGATTTTTAAAGGAGTTGTTACTTTAAAAAGTACTAATAGGGCAACATGCCTTTACACAAAGAAGAAACTACTCACCTGTAGACAAATATCCTTCTGCAGTTTGTTCATCATTTAAATACAAGGTCCAACTTTTTCAACTGAACATAAAATGTATAGTGCCTTTTTACTCATTAAAACAATCAGGAAAATAATGAGAAAAAAATCTTTTGGCGATATGGAGATAAATACTGTTCACAGAGAATACAATGAGACTATGCAAATTTTTGTAGGTTGATATATGTTGTTCTATCTAAAATGAATTGCAGACTCATCCTTAAGATATGCTCCATCCCATCTTCCTTTGTCAGTGTGGGAATTGTTTGTGCACCCTGGGCCTCACTTGTCACTTAATCTGTCTCTAGGGTAGGGCTCTGCCAGATATTAGTCTCAGAAATTGAGAGTTTATAACCTCAAGACATCCTAGCTACTGACAGCACAGATGATACTTCTTCAAATGTTGTTCACCAGAAGTTTCCTAGGCATGTGCAGTTTGCTGCACAGTGGGAGTTTGAATGCTGTTTGCCCAGGTGGTACATGAGGCTCCATTTCCCAACCCCTTGCTAGCATGTCAAATAGTGCTGACCTTAGTTCAATCATCATTCTCTGCAGCTCGGGAGACAGAAACACTTGAGCTCTGTGGCTGGTCAGCTGGACAGACCACCCCAAAGCTTACTAATAAAATCACTATGGAAAGAAGTGCTAGAAGACACTATATCGCTATATATTGATATATGCTATGAGTTAGGAAAAGAAATTTAGCTTTCTGGCTCTGTAATTCATACTTCCCAAAATGTTGGAGACAAAAAAGCTCATCCATCTTGAGAGGAAAACCAAAACAAATCCAAAGATAACAAATAATCAAATATTATGTTGGGGTTGCCAAAACAGAAAACATTTTGATGGGGTTAATAATAAAGAATGGTACGATGCAAATGGAGTGCGAGTAACAGATACGAGATTCAAAGACTTTGAGCCCACACTTTAAACCAAAGATAGAAAGCATAAGCATATCTGGCATTCAGTTTAAGTGCTCCCTGAACTTGTCACCACCCTCGCTGGTCAGAAGGGTGGCAGTGGGGAGGAGAGAAAATGTAGGACAAGTGTGCATTTACTCAAATCTGATTTAAAATACTGGTGCTGGCTCTTCATCTCTGCATCAGCTTTAAACAGGTTCAATTTCTGTAAAGATTAGTTATCTCAGAGTATTTCCTTTCACACATTCAGGTTTGTGGTGTCACAAAATGAACCACACAAAATGAAAAGTCACTGATATTTTCAGCATTTATGATACTTGCACTAAAATCAGAAATAAGCGACTAACTTAGTGAATACTTTAAGGGTGGATTTCTGCATAGTCCTTGGAATGAAAAATGAGTAAAAGTGGTTTTTGAAGTAGATATCACCTCTCAGTCAGAATGGAGGCAAGCATCAATAATTTCTGAATATATATCTTTATTCACAAAACAGTCAAAAAAATAGGCCTTGCATGAATGCATATTTGTAAAAATATAATGGAGGGATTGAACATAGAAAAAACAGTTTTGAATGTACAGATTTGCAGATTTGTAAATTTTTGACCAAAAACCGCAACACAACCCTTATAATGTATCTTTGGGGCAAAATAATGGATTTTTGAATGTGCTCAATTCTCCCTTGGTTCAGCAGAGTTGCTGAACACTTTTATAAAGTATTTACCATCTCATTATTTGAGGCTCACCATCAGTAGATTAAACCTGATCTAGTAAATGCTTATGTCCTAGCCAGGATCTAAGTAAAAACACAATGTTTTTAAGTAGAACCAAATTAATATGAAGGTTCAGGTAAAAACTTTTGGAAGATACAGTAAAATGCAACATTTTTTTAATACAACTCCTTTGTGGGAAAGAACTCTCATCCTTTTGTTTGTTTTTAAACAAATTAAAATGTAACTAAAATTTTCTTACAGTGTACACATTGTACTTAGCTTCGTTTTCCATCTCACAAAAGGCATTTGTCCCAGAGTGTTATTTTTGACAAGGATTTTCAGTGTACCTCGTGTTTGGATTTTCAGCAAATTCAGCATTCTGCTAATATATAACAGTTCTCTGAACTGAGATCTAGGATTTACAGTGTACATGCTATCAGGATCCTTGTAAGGAATTTCTACATAACTAATGATGTCTTACTGCTGGCATAGCTCACAGAGTTACTGTTGCAGTGCTGTGTACCTTGAAGAAAGTACTTTGCTATTTTGTGGTGTTTACACAGTCTAACCTTTAGGAAGATTTATCCCATCACAACCTATGTCAGTTTCATCCTGTACCCACTTTCATAGTTTCAGTCTTTGATAAGACTGCAGAAGCATTCCTGGTTCACTTTATGCGCTTAATTTCAAAATCTTCAGGAGTTTATTACTTATTAAAGTTTATTCCACCGGTTTTCATTGAATTTTTGAAATACAGGCACAAGCAGGTCTGGGCCAAACCTTTAGAGCTGAACTTTGGTAATTTTGGGTCTGAATTCAGTTTGAGTACACAGCCATAGCCTACCACTTGTGTGTTGTAGCCATTCATTTTCTGTCCAGCAGTAAATAATTCGAGACTGCTGTGTGATATTTACCGTGGAAGGCAAAGCTAAGTAAATTTATGGGTAGACAGTTCAGTGGAGACAGGGACTGATTCTTGGACGCTGCAGTGCTGTCTGTGCCTCTCTGAAGTAGGTTCCATGCAGACAGTTGATACACTTGTCACAGGGGACGGGGCCTTAGTGCCGTGATGGGAAGTGGCACTACTGTCCTGTGGTGACAAGATGCTACACGGCAGGTGAGAAGGAAAAAACTTGTTTCAAAAGCAATGCAGAAATCCAAGAGGTTGCGTTTCTGAGCAAGTGAGTGACTGCTCTAATGTCCTTTGGTGTAGTTTCATGGGGAGAGTGAAAGCATGAAAGAGCTGGTGCAGTTTTAAGTTGTTGAGCAAGACTGAATGCTCATAATAACCTTCTGTACTGAGAGATAAGCCAGGAGGTTGTGGCAGGCATTTTGTTTTGCAAAGATTTGTTACAATCTTGTTGTAAACCTGTGGTTACAACATTCTTTTGCTGGACATTCTTCAAGAAAATGAGGAAACATGTTGAAACAATGTTCAGCTTGGGAAAGCTGGAGCTCTGCTTCCATAACCTAGGGCCCAGGATGAAAAATCATGTTTCCCGAAAAAGTTATACGGGTTTGCATGCCTAAATGTGCCTAAGAAATGCATACCTAGCAGCAGTGTACAGCACAAACTCAGGGAGTAGAGCAGTAGAGGCATGTGGTAACTGAATGAAATTACAACAGATGATTGAATTTTGATCAGGGAGCAGGCAACTACATGGGAAAAGGTTGTTCCTTTCCATTATCTTTGGTTAGAAAATTTCTACTGCCCTGTTTTGAAGCAGGGCATTTTTAGGGTTGATTGAAAACCTGACTGTAGTTACAGGTACTGCTATTTCACTTCATTAGTTTTCACTGAAGTCAGTTGTGACTGACCAATAAACCCCTATAATGGAAGAAGGCTCAGAGGAGCAGGGCAAGGGCAGTGTGCCCATGAAGCTCAGGGAATAATGCAGGATGTGACTGACCACAGCTGTTGCAAGAAAGCTGATTTTATCTCAACAAAAAGGGGATGGAGGGTGGTCGTTGTTTTAGATAAACAGCTATCAACAGCTGAGTGGATGAACTGGTGGTGTAAATGTTTATATATGGGTTCATTAGAAAGGTGTGAATGTCTCCCAGAGTTAGCCAGACCAGCATGAGGGGAGTGAATATGTGGCTCAGCCCAACATAGAATATAAAAGCTAAGCAACTAAGAAAATAATTTGGAAGAGAGCAATGGGCCTGAGCTGGATTCAACCCATGTATGTGTTCCTTCCTGGTGATGCCCAGCATTGTAACAGTGAGCATATCATAGAGACCAGTAATGGAGGTCACATCGATATTACATTTGTATTGTGTTTTCAGTACATTTTGTATTATTCTGCTAGGTCAGGCCCAGGTGTATGAGGTTTAATAAGGCCAAGTGCCGGGTCCTGCACTTTGGCCACAACAACCCCAGGCAACGCTACAGGCTTGGGGACGAGTGGCTGGAAAGCTGCCTGGCAGAAAAGGACCTGGGGGCGTTGATCGACAGCCATCTGAATATGAGCCAGCAGTGTGCCAGGTGGCCAAGAAGGCCAACGGCATCCTGGCCTGGATCAGAAATAGTGTGGCCAGCAGGAGCAGGGAGGTGATCGTGCCCCTGTACTCGGCACTGGTGAGGCTGCACCTCGAATACTGTGTTCAGTTTTGGGCCCCTCACTACAAGAAGGACATTGAGGTGCTGGAGCGTGTCCAGAGAAGGGCGATGAAGCTGGTGAGGGGTCTGGAGCACAAGTCTCATGAGGAGCGGCTGAGGGAACTGGGGTTGTTCAGTCTGGAGAAGAGGAGGCTGAGGGGAGACCTCATCGCCCTCTCCAACTACCTGAAAGGGGGTTGCAGAGAGGTGGGTGTTGGCCTCTTCTCCCAAGTGACTAGCGACAGGACAAGAGGAAATGGCCTCAAGTTGCACCAGGGAAGGTTTAGACTGGATATTAGGAAAAAATTCTTTACTGAGAGAGTGGTGAGACACTGGAATAAGCTGCCCAGGGAAGTGGTGGAGTCACCCTCCCTGGAGGTGTTCAAGGAACATGTGGACGAGGCATTGTGGGACATGGTTTAGTGGGCATGGTGGTGTTGTGTTGATGGTTGGACTTGATGATCTTACAGGTCTTTTCCAACCTTAGTGATTCTGTGATTGAAAATCCTGTGTAAAATCACTTCTCTTCAAATAAGTAAATTTGATACTGAATATTACACCGTCCATGGGTAGAATATCTAAAAGAACCTGGTCAGAGAGTATTGGACTTCGACATCAGCATGGCCAGTTTTGAGTCTATGGCTGTTTCTGTTTTGCTTGCACATCTTTTTCTTCCTAAGCTCTGAAAAGCATTGGGAAATTAGTAATACGATCTTGTGACTTTTCTTCCGTATGCCTTAAGATGGTCACTACAGGGATGTTAAGTCATTCCCCTCTTGAGATTTTCTTACTTAATGTTTATTTTTAAAAATACATTTAATTCTTCCAAATATCCACCAGAAGATCCTGAACATCAAGTGAAATTTATGTGAAAGAAAAAAAGCTACCTACATAGAGAAGAAATAAACCTTTAAACACCCTCCAGTGAATGAAATGTCCAACAGAGTTCTGAGTAATTCAAGCAACAGCTCCCCATCAGTCAGGATGAATTATTAGAAAAGCCATAGCACTGGTACCATCATCAGATTCCAACAGCTTTGAGGCAGCAATCACATTACAATAACTCCTTCTGAAGATTAGTTGAAAATATTTTACAGGACCAGAGAGCACATCATAAATCAAAGTGAATAAAAACCTGCAGAATCACTACAGCTCCCTCTGCAAAATAGAAAACATGAGGTGGCGACTGCTGTGAGACAGAGCATCAAGAATTACTGTGATGAACATCCTAAAAAAAAAAAAGGAGGGGGGGGAACCCCAATCTATGTTTTTATCAGAAGCTACCCTAGATAGAAACAAGGTAACAAAAACTACTGATGTGCTCGACAAGAGCAGTAGTAAACTGCGACAAAAATCAGTACAGGGCGTGTTGTGCACCTTAAGCACTAGATTGCTATAGAATAAAGACAAAAGAATTTAGGAGAACAGGATCAGCAGAACAGTGGCCTAAGAGGCAGGGGGGGAAAGGCTAGGATTGCACTGACATCATCTTTCCCTTTCTTAAGAAATAGTTTGACAATTAAAGTTGTTAATGTTTAATTGTGGTTCAGCACTTCTAGGTTATAATTTATAATGTTAAGAATTAAATTCCAGCCTTTCATCTACAGACTGAATAAGTTTCTTTAATTTGTAAAAAGCAGGCTCTTTTAAAGTCAAACTTTTCTGGTCAGTATTCCAAATGTTAATTCAGCTTTAGTCTGCTGAAATTGGCTTTATCAGTGAAACTTTTTATAAGAGGAAAATCTACTAAAATACCCAAATTCTCCTGTGTGTCCTTAATCATTAAGCTATTTTAAGACCCACACCAGCTTATATTAACTAGGCAAGGGACTATTTCCATTGTCTGGAAGGAAGGTAGACCAGGCCCTCATTGCTTTCTCTGATCCTGAGTTTAATATATCTGAGTTTCCCTCTGTAGGAAGGTCCCATTTTAATTATTTATCTGTAACCAGCTACTGTATACTTAATACTAAAATTCAAGGCAGTATTCTTTCTCCAGACTAAAACCAAGTATGCTCTTGTGTCTGCCTTCTTCAAGTAAAAGTGATTCAGAAGTTCGCTGGAGTACAAAATAACTAATTGACATAGGTGCTGAGATACAAAACTGCTGAAGTCAGGAAGATGGTGAGACATGAGGGGGGAAAAAAAGAAAAGATCTAAGATTCATGCTCACATCAACTTTGTGATCCTGAATTTCACACTTAAAATGAACATTATGTTGCTGTTTGCTGTGAGCAGAAATTACACTTCATGGCAAAGCTAAATCTGCAGCGGTGAAAGTTGTGTGGTGGTTGTCTTGGTGATGCCAGAGGAAGAGTTAGGGGAATGTTCACTGGATATTATTTCTCTAAATACAATGCTGTCCAACCCACCCATACAAGTAAAACAAAACTGTGATTCAGAAGTAAAAGAAGTCTTTTTGAAAGTTGAGAACAGCAGGGTCATTTTTGGATTACTTACCATTCTTAGTACTAGGACTTTATCCAAATCTCATGGTTAGTGTCAATGGAGGTCTTTTTATTGATTTCAGGGAGCTTTGGACTGTGCCCTTAATGAGCAAAACTGTTTTACACCTTGCTGAGGAAAGTAAGGAGAGCTTGTTGATGGAGAGTGGAGGGTCTCCAAGGTGGTCAAAAAGCTGGAGCACTTGCCCTGTGAGGAGAAGCTGAGGGAATTGGACTTAGCCTGAAGAAGAGGCAGCTTTGGGGGGACTCAACAGCTGCTCTGCAGCACCTATGGGAAGAGCATCAAGAACACGGAGCCAGGATCTTTACTGGGGTGCATGAAGAATAAAAGGCAACAGTCATAAAACAAAGCAGGGAATGTTCTGGCTGGATGTGAAGAAGACATTTTTTACTGCGAGGATAGCCAAGCAGTAGAAGAATTTGCCTGAAGAGATTGTGGAGTCTCCATCCTCTGAGGTTTTAGAAACTGAACTGGGAAAATCTCTAATCACCTTGATCTGAATTCAGTGTTGACCCTGTTTTGATGAGGAGGTTGGGCTAGATGACCTACCAACCTTCCATTCAATCTAATCATTCTGTAACTTTTTTCAAAGCCAAAATTTAACAGGAATTTCTCCAGCAACATTTTAAAAATAAGTAAACATTATCAAACATCCATTAGTCTCAATGACATGAGATAGAGTGATAAAGAAACTTGCATTATGCTCAGGGGGTCAATCCTGTATGGTATACACTAATTCCAGACATATACTTTGAAGAATTCTAAACTTTTTGCAGGATCAGGCACAAAAGTTGACATTTGTGTCAGTGATCACTGGTGTCCACTGTACATAATGTGACTATTTGAGTTATCATGCTGTTAAGAATTGTGTACATTGTCAGTATAAAACCACTATGAACTTCATGTGCAATTTATTTTTACATTTTCATTTCCCAGAAGGGAGACTAGCAAAGGTATGAGCGTGGAGCCTAAGAGATTTGACTATTAGGAGTGACAGACTTTGATACTTACACAGAAAATAAAGTTGTTGTTTATGGATATTAAGTGAGCCTAACTATAATGTATGGAAACTACAGCAAGCCAGTTTATCTTTACCAGTCATAAATCAATCACATTAAAAAGATTCCTTCCCTAAATAGGTTTTATTTATAATAAACGAGGGTGGATCCCATAGTAAGTAAGGTGTTCACTATTTCATCAGGGACATTAGCATACATTGAAACTGCAGAGCTGAACTAAGTATCTGGAACCAGGTCAGAGTCAGTACAGGCAGCTCATTTATTCAGCTCTTTCATGGTAAATAGTGTCATTCATTAAAAAAAAAAGGGGGAGGGGGGAGGGTATATCTAAATATTGCCTTAAGGAAATACTGATCTAAAAAGCATACAGAAGAATGATGGCCTAGGTCCTCAGTTGGTGTAAATGTACCTAACTTTGTCAAAGTCAGTAAAGCTTTTTTTTACACAAGATGATGGTTAAACTTAGATAATCTCCTATCTCCTTTCTTACCCAGATATCCTTAAAATATCCTCATTACTAATACACTGCATGTTCCCATGATCTTCATAATGAACCTTGTGAAAACACATGCATTATTCTGTGGCTCTTCCCAGATTTGCATATGTTTAGATATTTTCGTTAGGTACAGTGGACAGGATGCAGTAACACTAAACTTTTCCTTCAAGTGGTCTGCACTCAAAAGTATCCATCCTCACAAATGCATACATAGGTCTTTTGCTGGCCAAACAATGTCACATTCAGTTACTCAGTTTGGGTCCAAGAATGTGGATTTTGTGGATATTAGGATGGTGTATTGTTTTGTTGTGATACAAGCTGTTCTTTTAGCACTGCAGCTAGTAACAACTGGTGTCTTCCAGATGCTTTTGACTCTCTATTCCTACTTACTTCCTCCAGCCACAATAGCAGCAGCTAATTTGCCCTTCTTGTTCTTTGAATCTCCATCTACATTCGTGATCCATCAGGTCCTTCCCAAGTCAACCCCTGGCTAAGTAAAAGATGGTTTGTTCTGTGACTGAGTCCAAAGTATGCATATACTGCTTGGCTAATGCTAGGCCAATAGAATAAATGACTGTTGAGTTTAAACTGCTGTATTTTTTTAACTGGAAAAGGAATTTGGTTGTCTCACCTCCATTGAGCAGTGTTTTCACAAAACTTCAGAAGAGATTGCCATTCCTCTGCCAAATATGATAGAAATTCACTATCGAGTTCAAAGTTACTGTTAGGGAAAGATGGATGGACAGATACACAGAAATAGAGCCACATTTTCTGAAGAAAGCAGGGCTGAAATGCCTGGTATGGTCACTGAAAGAACATGAAGAATTCCACAATGTAAAAGACTGTTTTAATTTTGATACCTGGATTCTAGCATCCCTCATCACACAGGCACCATTTTGCTAGAGCACTCTTTGCAAGCATAGTATTCAGCATGGCAGGACTTTCTGCATTAGACAGAAAATGCCTTCAAAGAGCAGCTGAGGAAAGTTATTTCTGAGAGCAATTTGACCTTTTTATGGGTTAGTTTAGACCAGATGCTGTATGTGAGCATGAAGAAATGGTTTTCATGCTGTCTTTCTTCTGCAGCATCCTAACGAAAAGGATATCTATTATTCAGAAGGAAGAAAATCAATTATATTTTGCTTTTTTCCTCCAAAGTATCCAAGCACCTAAAGGTAAGGTAAAAAAATCTCCAGAGGTGATTCAGTGATTTTTTGACTTTAAGGTTTTTAATCCTCTTTCTGATGTCAAGATACACTCATCTACAAAAACACAGATCTGTTTCCACAGAGGTGGTCCAGGTGGGCACTTTATACATATCTCTGTCTGTTTGCATATGTGCATTTAACTCTTTTGAAAGGAACTGATTCCAAAACAGCGGTGCAGACTGAACAGGTTTGTGTGGTATTAGTGGAATGAAACAAAACAACAAAAGAGATTGGAAAGGGACTGTAAAATTTGTAATAAGTCTGAAAAATGATACTTGCACTCTACCTTCCTTCTGTGCGAGAGCAAAGAAGTTAACAGCTTTTCCTGACCAAAGCCACAAGCAGTTCAACAAAAGTATCAGTAAAAGCTGAGGCTGTTTTTATCAAATTATGATGTGTAAAGTTCAGGCAATTCAGTCTTGTGATGGAAAAAGCAATCTAAAGTATGAACAACCTTCTAATAATATTTGTTCAGTAAGTCATTCTGCTGATAACAAACAATCAAAGTCAGACTCCTTAGTCTGAATGTTTCCCATCGGGAATATTTACTAAAATAAAATGCTTGCTTTATTAGCTAACTACATGCTATGAGCTAGCTATACTTTTGCAAAGATATCCTTTGTGTGCAACTTTATTAAATAAAAATTTCATGAGTATTTTGATTTACTGTGAGTTTATTGTATGTGTTACACTTCATTTGAATAATATATGATATAGTAATGGCAGGGGTACTTTTAAATGTAGAAAATTCTTTCTCCAAAGCCTCCCATCTTTTCCTGTATATGTATTTTAGAGAGGTCACAGGTGTCATTTTATCTAATTTCTGGTAGTTTTACCTCTGTGGTACTGTGGGGAGCCATTTTCTGTATGTAATCTCTGATAATGATGTTGCCCTGCATTGCTGAATCTGGCAGAACTGCTGCTGTTAACATTTTGTACATCTCATTCTTGATCTTGGGGGACTCCATCCTAACCAGTTTTTCATATATGACATATGTAATTACTAATATGTGTAACATAAAATATAAAGGAGATAATCTTAAAGAACCAAGTAAATTTTGAAAGTAATACTTCCAATTCTTTTTTTTTCATGTTTCTTAGGCTTCTGAATTAATGGTGTATTAATGCTTTGGGATTCCTTGAAAAATATCTTTAAGTCTGAAGTGTGCTTTTAAGACTTCTCAATCTAAGGTTGGGTTTAAGAAGAGTAGAGAAGAAATTAATGTGACAGCCTCACCACTCAGTCCTGTGTAAGCCCTGCTTTCTTGCTTATGATTTGCTAGAAAGAGTGATCTTTCTGCTGTTTTGTTGCTGAGTTTCATCTGAGAAAACTGCCACTGCTCCATGACTGACTTTATCTTGAGGAACCAACAGACATCCAGGGGAGAACATTTACATGGGCTCCACACTACATGTCCCCATTCTGTCTGGATGTCTCAGCAGGGAAGTCTGCTCCACTGGTTAGGATCCAGTGAGCTAGTTCATACAAACCCCTAATTTCTCTCCCTTCTGATCCCACAACACATGGAAATGGGAATAAATAATAAAATTTACCCAAACTGAGAATACATCACAATACTTTTCAGAGAAAGCCTGTAATCAGGTTTTGATGTCTTTCCTGAGACCGATGTGCACCCCATTGTCTACAGTTGCTTCTCTGCTCTCTTACTTCTGTGATTATGAAAAAAAAAGGGCTAATCAGTGTGTCTTTATATGTTTATAAGCAGAAGGAATAGAGAGATGGTATTCACACCATTTATTTTGTAGTATTTTGGTGCAATTCAGAGGATCAAAATTAGGAATTCCCCTCTCTGCTCAAGCGGTCCTAAAGGCTGACTCATGCAGAATGATTACATTAAATTAAGCCTAAAATAGCTGGTGTAAACGTCTCCCACAGTTAAGAATTAATTAGATTTTTTTGATAATATTATCAAACTATTGCAATATTATTACAAATATAATAATTACCAATATTAATGACTTAAAAGCAAAGGAATTTTTTCTATAAGTTATTTTATAATGTATGACCTTTAATATCAGGCAGCATACTATATGCAGATGCAGTGTCAATTATTTAAATACATTTGGCCTCAATAGATCAGTAGAAGAAAAGAAACTGAACTTCCTGACTTGTCCAACTGAAATGGATCTATTAGCTTTGTCAGATGGAGTTACTCTTCCTGTCTTCCTTTAATTATCGGGAATAGATTAATAACATAGTAATTAAAAGACAAAATAAGAAACAGAGAAGAAAATCCCTTTTCAGTTCTTAACTGGTCTAGTAAAGAATGCAAGATCCCAAATTGCAGAAAACCAAACACATTAGTAAAACCCATTCAATACCTATTTCTTTAGAAAAAAAAATATATGCAATATAATTTTATAGGAAGAAATACTTTACTGATGAGATTGGAATAATTAGTGCAATTATACTTTCAAATAAAATAAGTAAAAAAACATGTTCATCCTTTAGAAAATTCTATATTGATCTGTAAATTTATTGGGTATGCACATACAAAAAGCATATGAGAAGAACGAATCATTATTCCTATTAATAATAATTAAAAGAATATGAAAGCCCTTAGTGAACATAATTATCAGTATGCCAGGTGCAGAAAACAATTTCATATTTTGCTGTCATGAAATAATAACTATAGTAGCTCTCAGAATGCTGATTTAAAATTGCAGTATGAACTGTTATTTTCCTGAAGAGTGCTAATGAAACCGTTTAATATATTGCTATAATTTATTGATGGGAAACAGTAATTGATAGCTATTCCTGTGTTATGGCCCTTGTAGAGGTAGTATTTATTTGCTTTAAAATATTTTTCACATTGTGAGAAAAACCAAATGTTTATAAATTATAAAGCTATTCAGTTGCTTTATGCAGTTACAGGTTGTCTTGTGAAAATATAAACGCACCAAAATAGTGTGATGAATAGGTATCTTCTGAACAACTCACATTTTTATTTTTAATACAATTGGGGGATAGTATGCAATTCTGTGATTCTGTGTAACAGCTAAGTGCAAGTATAGAATACCCACAAACAGAGTCTCACAAAGAGATAAAAGGCAGATTATTTTGTCTTGAAAGGTCTAAAATTAGGAGACAGGAACTGATAATTCTTTATATTTTAATCTTCATTTCAAACACTTCATATGGACTGTAAGAAACCCCAGAATTAGACCCAAATCACAAATAAATCAACTTCACCTGAGATTAATTTCTAACAGTGGAGGGAAATGGGTCCCACCATGTATGCTGACAACTCAAGAGCAATCAAAATTTTTGAAGGATTTCAGAGAACAGATCATTATACTCACATAATCTCCACAATACATTTTGATACAAGTCTTCAAGTTCTGTTGTGATGAAAATAATAGCTTTCCTGGAATTAAACTAACAGTTCAGTAAACTAAATTGTTACAGTTAACTCTTATTCTATTCTGGAGAATTGAAAGAAACTATCCAATCAAACCGATACCAAGTACATTAAGCTCCAAGGTAACAATGAAGCAGGAACACCGCTTGGTACTGTACGTCCTCAGGTTTTATAGATTCACTGTATACTTAGTCATTAATCATATGTGAATAAGTATGATTATAACGTAAGTAAACAGAGTCATTAGCACAACACCCTCTGTTCTCTTGTGTTGATTTTAAGAATCAGAATTCAGCTAGTCACAGAATGAAATGCTCACCTACAGAAAGTGCTTGTGTTAATGATTTACTTTCCAGATTGGGTCTGGTCTAGTTCCTTTTTCCCTTGTGCTGAAATCACTCAACTTGTCACTTGTCCTAATAACTATTTGTACCTGGCATGCATAGGAAGATGCTTTATAGCCCTTGCGTGTTTCCTGGAGTAATGAGGGCAGATCCTTGGGCCTCAGTGGAACCGTGTAGATGAGGGTCTCCCTTGATGTTTTCACACAAGTTACAATTTGCAAAATCTTGCAAAGGGCTGATCAAAAATCCTGTAACATTGCTCTGTTAGAAGACTTATACAGAATCTGAACTATCCAACTGACAGCAAAACCATGTTTTTCATAGCTAATACCATGTATTTCTTCTGTTAATGATAACTATTATTGTGATAAACCATTGAGAAAATACAAGGTTTTCTCAAAAAAGTAGGAATATAAAATAAAGATGCAGAATTAGTCTGCATATCCTCTAGTACAACTTGAATGGAAGGCATAGGCTACCATTATCCTGATTGGGTACCAGTGTAGAGAGATAATTTTTCTGCGATAGTTGGACAGGAATAGTAGCTCAAATTCTGAATTAAATTACTTCAAATTTTCTTGGTTTTCTTAATGTATCCATCACATGCTTTGTAGCACTTATTAAAAGCTGGATTTTCTTACAATTTAGGAAGGCTTTGGAAAGAATGAAAAAATACTTTCTTTTGTAGCCTTAATATCTTAGCAACTCTTCTAATAGTTAAAAACTATCTCTGGGCTTGTATGAATTCAGCAGTATTTATCTGAGTACAAGCTTTTGCATATCAGCTTGTGTTATGCATAAGGACTATATGTGTGTCCTTAGAAATAGTTAGAAGAGTTTCACAGAGAAGCATATGCATGTGAAACATGGGCTTCAGACTGGCATGTCTTTGTTTTCTTTTTTTTCATTAGGGCTGTGGTAGATATTTTTCTTTATTATAATCGTACCAAGTACTTACTTTGATCACTGTATCTCAAGTGCTCTTCGAGGATGGCTGGGGAATATAGTCCCACTGTACAGCTAAGCAAAATGATCTATAAAGAATCTTGTCTGGCCAGTTGGAAGATGGCATGCACGAGGTGCTGAGCGTGGTACCTAGAGTAGGATCCAGTCTCCTGACAGTACATGTTTTAAAGCACTGATAAGAATATGAGAACATTTTAAGCCTCTCTTTTTCAGACTCTAATTTTACATGCATTTCCTTGCTGTGATTAGAATGTAATACAGTTAATCTTCAGTACAACACAAAAAGGATTAAGTTTACAGGATTACAACAATGTTTTAGTCTGCTTGTGTCAAAACCTTCAGTGGTCAGGAACCATAGGGTGTAAATAAGTAGACAAAAATTGTTGTTCTATGAAATACTAATACCTGGCATATAATGTGAGGAAGGCACTTAGAACTGATTACTGAACTAGATTCTGGTTTTAATGAATCTTTCTGAGAAAAGCCGTGAGAGAGTCTAGAGAAAATGGGAGAGAAAGCGTACAACAGAAGAGGAGGTTTCAACCTCCTTTCTCCTGTGAGTGTCCTTTGGCTGTCCTTTCCTGCCATCTCCCCTCCAAGGCAAGAGGCAGGCTTACGACAAGGAAATGCAAAATATATTTGTCCATTTAATGCTCAGCAAAATGCATCCAATGTTTGTGTACCAGAATGAACATGTTGAACCTAATCTCACCTTTACACTGCCTTCAAGACTCAGTAGGTCAGAGGTGTGAA
The DNA here is from genome assembly GCF_030936135.1 of Gavia stellata. Classification (NCBI taxonomy): domain Eukaryota; kingdom Metazoa; phylum Chordata; class Aves; order Gaviiformes; family Gaviidae; genus Gavia; species Gavia stellata. The sequence goes on from NC_082598.1 coordinate 43,339,398, forward strand.
TCATTTCTGGGGGAGGAGCTTATCCTGTCTTTTGAGGGAAAACCAAAGAAGTTGTGTTGCAAATATACTTCTAAAAAAGAATGGTTTAAATAAAGTGAGAAGTAAAAATGATTTAAAATGAAATTATTCTATCTACTTTCCCTGAAAATTAGGTTCTAGCATATTGGTTACATATAAATTAAAACCAAAATTCACATTATTGGTATAATAAGCTTCAGGTATTGCTCTGGAGTCTCTTCAGATAGTTGAAATGTGGTTGCTAACAAACGCATTTGTACTGCTATTTTTGCCCAACATTACTGCAGTGGCAAGCAGTAACATGTTAAAAGCATAGGACTTTTTACTCTGCTGTTGAGCATGTGGTTTAAGTGGGGGAAAGAAAATCTGAAAATAATCGGTGCTGGTGGAATCGCTAGCCTTCACCAGAGTAGAAAATGTGTGAGCACACAACAGAGGTCAAGAAGTAGTGGTGGAAAGGTAATCTCTAGCTCTATTGTAATAGTAACAGTCTTGGGCATTTGAAAAATGTGGCAATGGGATTTACATTCACTGTAGGAGCTTACATTCATGTGTAGAATCTTACTCACTGTGATTAAATGAAGTATATGGTGGTAAATACCTGAACACAATGAATCACCGTAGGATCTATGAGTCAAATTTAACTTTCGCAACTCCCAAGTCCGTATTTATATTACAAAAGAAATTTGGGCACTTATCTACCTGTCAGTTCCCCTTAGGGTTGCCAGGGCCAAGTTCTGCTCTCTTTCTGAGAAGAGCTCTGAGCATGACATGTATACGCACATTTCATGACATCCTTTCGTGCCACCAGAAGCCGTGAGGTGGCTGTAAGTCTCCCAAGCTGGAGGGTAGAGCTGACCCCATTGCAGCCACCATTTGCAGTTTTGGTACCCCAGAGGGAACTGCTGAAAGTGGCGGTCCAATGGATCTTCTCTCTTTCAGCTTCCCCTTTCCTTCTTCCCAACCTGCCATGCCAATACAGAGTTAAGGCCAACATCACCAATCTCAGCTGATTGTGCTACAGGAAAGATTTATTTGGAAGGAGTCAGGGATTGCACCAGCAGCTTCTTAGGCAATATTTATTCTTCGAGGCAGATGTGCTCTCTAGCACCCCTGGTCATCCTGGTCCCCTGATTATCCATACTGGGTGGGTACTCATTTAAACTAGATGTAAAAACTGAAGGAGCAAAACATGCTTGATTTTTGTTCCAGTATGAAGTTGGGGTGTGATAAGGATGCTTGCCTCTACCTGGGAGCTGGGCATGGCCACGAGAATTTGAGAGATGTCAGTGTCACACGGGCTTAACTGCCTAAAGTGGTAACCAGGTAGCTAAGCCTTTTTGTAGATTGGGGCTCTGAAGTTTATTGAGTAATTGACAAGTTAGACTTCGGAACGTTCAATGTTTTTTGTTTTAAACAGACATTTTCATCCTCAAAAGATCTTATGTGGTATTACAGGACTAGCCATTTGAAGCTGGGAAGGGAGAGGAACTAAAGGAAAGTTAAGGAACTGAAAAGAGACTCCAGATTTTTATGACCTGTAAACCCAGAGAGGATCTAGGTGAATTCTCTTGGGACAAGCACGGTTTGTCTAAAAAAGAACAATCTTTCAGCATATCAAAAGCACAGATCCCTGATTTAAGAGAAAGTACTAAAAATATGAATAAGAATAATTTAAAGACATTTCACACAGACAAAATAATTTGTTTCTATGAGAAGCAGTTAAAGACTTTCTGAGTGTGATGACAGGATTGGCAGGTTCTGGCAGTCTGTGTGCAGTAGATTGCAGTTCTGGTGGATGAGATCCACCTCTAGCTCTACTGCCTCACAAAAAAATCCCCATGTTTGATCCCTCAAATGTTTTCCTTCTATCTGTTCCTCTCAAATGTGCAAGCTTCATTTAATCTACTGTTAGGCAAGGGAGAGTGAACATTAATATATACAATTGTCACTGTATTTGCGATTTTAGACTTTTCTGGATAGAGATTTTTTAATGGGATGAATATAGAAATTTCTTTTGTGATTATTATCTTACACTATAGACTTTTTCTGCAACTGTAATTGCATTCATTTACAGCCTTTTTATATCTCTTTCATGTTTAACCTGTTTAAGTTACGTTTAAAACTGTGGCAGATAGGTGCCCCTGGGTTCCTAGGGTTCTGATCACTTGGTTTGGGGAAACGTTTGGAGCACACTTTTCTCAACAAGAAGTCTTGGCTTCTTCCCATGGAAGAATATATAATTTTAATATATTATTAGATGTATTACTTAGATATGTTTTCCTAATTTGATGCTGTGTTCTCCTATAAAGCTATTCTTGGTTTATGGCACAGTGCTAGTGTTTGTGGGTAACTTGTGTGTTTTAAAGATGTGAAAGCTGTTTCTACAAATTTGTATTTAGGAATGCAAGCAGTTGATGTGAATTCATTTTAAGGAAGATTTCTCACTCTTTGGACCTCACTTCTGCTGACAAGCTTACATGTGTTTCTAAAATTCCTATAACTGTTTTCCGAACCTTGAGAAAGTATTAAAGCAAACATCTGTACGCATGCGGTATTTCTAACACCTGTGTTAATGAAGGACTCAACATTTACATTCTCAAAGCTTGGTAGATAAATGAAAAATACCTGTACATTTCCAGCCAAGAAAAACTTTTCATTAAAAGCCTATTAAAGCTGTATGAAAGTATTTCAGCAGGACTTCTGACACTTTTGGAATGGTTGTATTTGAATAACCATGGATGCATTTTTTAAAGTTTCACACTTTAAATATAAAATTGAAATGAGTGCAATTAAAAAAAAAAAAAAACCAGTGACAGTGGCTAACCTAATACTGCAAGGAAAATCACATTATTTCAAAATATTTTTCTCTAACTACCATGGAAGGAACTTTTCGCTAGAATAAAACTTCCCAATTATTTGCTTAAAAAAAAAAGGAAAAGGAGGCAGCCAAGCATAATTAATAGTGTTAACATGTAACTTTAACAGCAATGTGTAAATGCCAGTAGGATGAGTATCTGACCTTGTTATTATCTTCCTACAGACATTTAACTTTCTCTTTGTGCGCCTTTCTGGGAAGCAGATCGTCTATGCCGAACAATCAAAATACATATTTCTTGAATCTCGGTTATTACCATGGCAACTGATAATTGGTATTAAGAATTATTTCACTTGTAAACTGAACTGATTTTTATCCTGTTCACAGAAGATGTTTTGTTTACAGAAGTTAGTTTAAAATGTTTAGTCATGGATAGTATGGTAGGCTGTGCAATACAGATGGAGGAAAATGTCATTGTAATTGTTTTTATGACTTTAGATACAGTATATATTTGTCAAACAAATGCATAGCATTTATATTGCCTCAAAGGTTGAATATACAATAAAACCATTCTGCTTTGTGTAATTTATTATTCCTTTATTTGGAAGTTGGCTTTTCTTTTTTTTTTGCATTTGATAGTTTATGTCTAATCCTGTTTCCTTTGTTTATCTCTCAACTATTGTATTTCCCAAGATTACAGTAAAACTGAGCAAAAGATTAATGATTGAGAGGGAGAGACAATCAAATGAGCAAATTAAAGGCAAGGTCTTTTCACAACCATAGTTATTTACAGGTTGTATCTCATGCCGAGCTGTATTCTGCATATTTTACCACGACTTAGTCAATTATCCTGAAATTTGGGAAAGTTTTTATCAGCTTCAGGCTTTGAATATGAAGCTTAAAGGATCATCTATCTGCTTGAGTAAAAACTGTGTGATTAACTTCCTAATTCCCTTTTCCTATCGATGTCTTGCTTCAGAGAAGTATCTACTAATCGTTCATGTCTGTAGTACCTTATACTCAATGATTATGTTTAACATTTTGATTTATTGTATGCTGTCCCCGGAAGACTAATATTATTGTCTTATTTTCCAAATGAAGGAAATTGTGATTAAGTGATTTGTGTAATGTCACCTAGGAAGCCGGTAGCAGAGCTGGTAGCAGGTGTCAAGGCTTTCAGACCTTTTAGTAAAACCACTCTCCTACAGTTAGTGCAGATTCCCATTTACAGGAAGACTCTCAGATGCTGGTCTAGTGAAAACAGTCTTGTACTGTGGTGGATTGACTGAAGCATATCCCTTTAAGGCTATCTCAGGGGAGTGAGGCTAATGATCAGGCATAAATACCACATAGTCTAGTTGGTATAAACTAGACTAGCTTTGATTTGCTTCTGAGTGGGAGGGCTTGTTAACTCCGGCTGAACACAGCACCAACAGCTCTATACTGCTTTTTGGACGTGCAGTTATACATATCCCTTTTGGGTATGTGCTACGTTGGGGATCTCTGTGCCATGCTTTGTTGTCTGATGTGTCCAGCTTTCTTGCTTTTTTCTTGTTTAGCCATTGTTCAAATGATTGTCTACTGTCCATTTGAGTAGGTGTGCGCATGTCTACGCTTAAATCCTGTGGTGGCATCTCTCTGAATTACACTTCATGTATACTAATGTAAACAGCAGAATACATGTAAAGTTGTCAAAAATAAAATTGCCACAGAAATTGAAATGAACTATGTTGTGAAAAAGCAGATGAAAGAACTTGCATAAGAATGTAAAGAGAAGTTTAGTAAACAGAGCTGTACTTTGAGGCAGAAGGAGCCCTTGCAAAGGTCCATATAAAAAAAAGTATCACATGTGCTTCGTTCACCCTTAAAATGTATGAAAATGCTTTCTTTTCACTTTGCCCTAGGAGCTCTTCTCTTAGCAATTTCCCTCTAGTCATTTCTCTTTGATAGCTCAGAAGCCTGATGTAATTAGCATTTATAAGAAAAAACCTGAGCTTTAAATATGTTCACCATAGGAAGGAAATATTTGATTCAACTAAGACAGATCTCTGCTGACCTAGAAAAACTGGCTGTAGTCCAGCACTATATGAACTATTTCTTTATTTTGACTTTTTAAATGAATGCTAGGCTGTTCAAAGAGTGACTGGGCAGGAGAATTAGGATGTTTTGTGGAGAGAATTAATTTATGCCTGAGGCAAATGTAAACTTACAGAATATAGTGGTTCTATGATATAGTCAGGAAGTTACATGGTGAGGTGGTGGAAATACAGGTGAGTGGAAATGAGTCCTCCTAAGAGTTGTTTTGTTACACTTAAGCGGAATTGTTCTGAATACTACTTAAAACATTCTCCTGGACGTTTTTCATAGTGTTCAAAAATGCCCTGTTTTATTAATTTCAAGAAAATTCACTTTTGGTAGAGAGCCATAACAGAGGGAAAAGGTATTCCTTTGAGAAAATATACACAGAAAGGAAAAAAAAAATAGGAAGGTGCCATAAACCACATAATTATCCCAGCAGTAAGATTCCTAAAGCTGCTGCCTAAAATATTGTTACAAAATTAAAAGGAAACAGTCACCAAATTTCTTCACTACTAATTTGTGTAGATGGCAGCAATGTTTCATAGCATTCTTGGTATAATGGTGTTCCAGTTTAAAATTAATGTGGTTTTCTGGAAATACAGCTATATAAGGATGAACTCTCAGTTCTGATTAACATAGTTTTTTATTACTAACTTTATTAGTTTCGTGGCAGATAAATCATATAGGCATGTAATTTATCTGATAACAGTTTCAAAATAAATTAGATGATAGCTAATTATACATATAGAATTTATTGCAAACACTTCAAGAATTTGATATGTTTTATAAAGAACATTTAAGTATTACTTTATTTATACAATGAAATGCTCACTAAGCTCCCATAGACAGCACATTACTTTTTTAATGAAAAGTATATAAATAAAATACGAAATATTGTGAATTTAGACAATTTGTTAAGCCCAGCTGTGTTTGGAAGATGTAGCTGTAACTTTCTACATTGATGTCTGGTTTAAATATTGTAAGTCTTGTTGTGTGTTGTAAGTAAGTTATACCAAAAGCAGCATATACAATGAATCAGTGGTTATAGACCACTGATTTACACAGATGCTTGTAGAAAACATAATGAATGTATGATTTCTTGTGTGTTAAGCTGTCAAATTACAGCACTGTTTCCATTATGCAAGCACTTGATCTTGCAGAGGATGGAACATTTCTTCACTGCATGCTTGTACTGATAATGGATGTTGCTCATCTCCCATGCAAGCTCTCAGAAAGAAGCAAAGAGGCTGTAGGTGTGTATGTGGGACAACTGCAATTTAGCTGGAGAGCATAGCTTATTTGTGAGCTTTTGTTTCTCGCAAGGAACTTTTCTGTTGTAATAACATCTCCCACCATAAAGACTGAGAAATACAATTAGCAAGTTGTTTACAGCAGAGCTGCAACTGCTGTGACTAAAGTGTTATTGATAGAGTGAATCAACTTCTGTGAGAATTGTTTTCCAAAGATGAGTTTAATAAAGGTTAGTTATGATGCTATAACTTAGCCTTGATTAGGTACAATGTAAGGCTCAGTATCATTGCTTCACTGTCAAATTACTTCACATGAAAGTGACATGATATTTTGCCTACATTATTCCAGACAGTTAAGCCTGTTCTTACCACTTTTAATCCTGAGTGGTTCCACTAGCCTTAGAGCCTAGAAGTCGCTTGATGCTAAGCACTGTTGAAATTTCATTTATTTGGATGTCTGAATCTGAGGGTAGGAATGATAATAACTTCCATACTTAAGGTAGAACAATTTTCTGCTTGGGAGTGAAGTCAAAAGGACAGAAGTGAAATGTGATAACAATTGGTGTGTGCAGCAGAAAAAAGAGTAAAATTAATGCTCCCTCTTTAATAACCTAGTGCCAGTTGTCTGTTTTTTAAAACCTTTGCCAGTGCTGATAGTCACAACTCATGCATAAACAGGAGTTGATTTTATCTGGCTTGTGCATTTTGTGTGTGTGTGTGTTCTCCTTGTTACCCTAGTAACTGGAGTAAGGTTGGCACTAGCATATGTACTTCCATCTGAAAAAATAATATAATTTATAGCTACTATGCCTGAGGAGGAAAGCTTAGAGACATAGCCAATATTATAAGCCTAACTTTCCAAAGTTGGCGATAAAAAGTAAGAATCATCTTAAACCACTCCCCAGTGTTGAGAACATGGCTCTTTTCTGTGATAATTTGAGGTTATGATTTCTATATTTTGGTCATCATTTTCAGCATTGTGAGAAAGAGTTGCTAAAACCCCAAAATGGACTTTGGGATGCCTGGATTGTGTTCTTGGATATGCAATCAATGGCCTGAGGCCCCATGGGAAAGTTAACTTACCTGCCTGTGCCTCCATCTTCCCTCTATAAGTGGGTATAACGATACCTTTTATAAAGTTACTTTGATGCTGTTCATGAAAAGCATTAAGCAAGAACTGATGTGGATATATGGCTTTAACTTGTATGCACTATATTACCCTGCGAATATAAATAACTTACAAAGCAGGAGGCAGTAAAGACTACATTAGGCTGTAAATAAACAGTATGAGCTCAATTTCCGATATCTCCATGGCAAGGAAGATATGAGGCCTGTTTCTTTTATTGTTGAAAGGCAAATGAAAACTCCATTTATGATCGATCTGATCTCCATATTGTAAGATCACCGTTAATTTTTGCGCACATTCAAAGACAATGTAGCCTCCAGTCTACAGAATTTATGTACATCCAAACAAAATTTTTACTGTCCTCTGGATGTAGAATCTTATTTTTAAGCCTGAGGTTGTATACAGCCATGCATATTTTTCATCGTGTAGAAACTTGTGCAACTTGGATTACACTTCCTTCTCATTCTTTCCAAGCTCATTACATTTACCAAAACAGCTTATATGTTCCTACAGTATTTAGGTATTCAGAGGAACATCTCTCCACATAGAGGAGCCATTACTACATGATGCTGGGAAACCCATTTGTCAGATCTATTTATCAATATATTATAGTTATTACTTTACACTCACTCTCTTTTAAAAATACACAAATCCTTTTGCTTTTCTATCAATAAGAGACCTACCCAGTAACACTGTCTTTGCCTTTTGTTGATGTTGTGCAAAATCTCTAATTAATGTTCCCATCAGTAATCTCAGTACCATTCAGAGTTCTACAAAATCTGCCATCAAATCTGTAGTGAGTGAATCTTTTTTCTCTATTCTGCTTTTTTCTCTTTTCTGTTGCTTACTGCTTCAAAATGTTGTACAGATGACTCATGTAAACATTGCAGCCATTTGCCTTGAATACTGTAGTCTATGTTTTTGATTCAATATTCGTGCTCTGACATTTTCCTCATCACTGACTGAAGATTTTGCAGAAGAGGTTATAATTTGAATACAGCCTTGTGTTTGTCTTCAAACCTTAACGACCCAAAACTTTGATTACAGATGTTTCCATGTTTCTCTGGCCCTAACATATGTAAGAGTCGCGCATTAACTTCCCTTGACAAAGTACAAAAGCCAGGCAGGACACAGAGGAGTGTCTTCATATCCTTCAAGAATACTCCTGCTTTTCACCATATGGTGGGATTAGTCATTCCAGTCGATGATGAAACAAGTTGCGAGAAGCCTGTGCACCCTTGTGCCAGTGGCTAAATATATGGTTGAAGGGGATAGTAATGAGTGTGGACACAGGAGTGTTACTGGTTGAATGAATCTGCTACAGTACTACCAAGCAGAAGCATTCAGAAACATTCAGCTGGTATAAGTATTGTTAGATTTTAAAAAACAAAACCAAGATAATACTCATCTTGGTTTTGGCTGTTCCTCTAACTTGTGAGGACTAAGAATGAAATTTTGTGCTATGTGAGGGCTTTAAATGAGTAACATTGCTATTGGGGTGGCTGCCTTAGCCTATGATGGTGTCAGAAACATAGCATAACAGGTAAAACGGCTTTGAAAGTAATTTGGGAAGAAGATGCTAAGGAGAAAATATGGTGGCGGCAATTAAAATTCACTTCATACTTACATGGTAACTGAAAAAGACCTACATGATAGATGTAGAGTAGCACATTGGAAAAAATGCATTAATTTTTATCTTGCTGAACCAGCAGTTCAGTCCTCATTTTATGTGACAGTATTTCTGAATATTTTTACATGCTGCCTGGTGAATCCTGTAAATTGTTAATTCTGGCAAAGAAGGATTTGAGGACATCACAATCATTAATAATCCCATCAGAAAACCATTAGAAAAATGATGATGTTATTAATTGACGATATACAGTTGATCTTTACCTACCAGCATAATGGATTTGATCTTCCTAAGGCTTGTATTAGGCACCATGCATGGCTCCTTATGCCTCCTCCTGATGTGTATATGTGCTGGTTTTGGCTGGGATAGAGTTAATTTTCTTCATCGTAGCTAGTATGGGGCTGAGTTTTGGATTTGTGCTGAAAACAGTGTTGATAATACAGAGATGTTTTCGTTACTGCTGAGCAGGGCTTACACAGAGTCAAGGCCTTTTCTGCCTCTCACACCACCCCACCAGCGAGTAGGCTGGGGGTGCACAAGAAGCTGGGAGGGGACACAGCCGGGACAGCTGACCCCAACTGACCAAAGGGATATTCCATACCATATGATGTCATGCTCAGCATATAAACTAGGGGGAAAGCTGTTTGGGAGACCACTGCTTGAGGACAGGCTGGGCATCGGTCAGAGGGTGGTGAGCAATTGTTTTCATTTGCATCACTTGTCTTTCTTGGGTTTCTGTTTTGTTGTTGTTATTTTTCTTTTCATTACAATTATTATTATTATTATTATTATTATTATTATTATTTCATTTCATTTCATTTCATTTCATTTATTAAACTGTTCTTATCTCAACCCATGAGCTTTCTCCCTTTTACTTTTCCAATTCTCTCCCCCATCCCACTGGGGCGGGGTGGGGAGTGAGCGAGTGGCTGTGTGGTGCTTAGTTGTCGGCTGGGGTTAAACCACGACAGTATAATAAGAAACAATAACTGAAGGTGTTAGGAATTCTATGAAACAAGCTGCTGATTGCTTGAAGGACTTTGCTGAAGTCCTCCTGTCATAGAGGAGCCGTTAACTTGCCTCTAAGTCAGATTTAAAAATTGCTGACCCTTCTGCTGATTTTTTCAGGCTAACATCTGTTCTCTCGTGTCTGGCTTCTGAGTAGGTATTTCTTCTCGGTACATTCACATTTCTAAACTGCTTAGCAGAGAGTCACTTCTGTTTCCTTGTAAAGAAGGCTACAGACAGGAGGTGGAGATGGCAATCCTGTTTCATAGTACAGCTGAAGCCAGGTCATTAAGAAAAAAGGGCAGTATCTGAGCAATCTTTCCTCTTTCAATAATGATTCACAGGGTTTTCAAGAAATGATGTTGACTGGACACCACTGAAGTTAATCTATAGTCAGGGGTGTAAGTTGCACCCAGCTTGCCTGGTGCCCTTGAAGCCACATGTGTCTGCCTGGCACAGCTCTTAACTTGCCTTGGTGGGAGGCGAGTAACTGCAGTAAGTGCTCTGAACACTAACGTAGCATTGACTGGTGTTGGTGGGAGCTTCTCTCACTCTCCTCCCCTCTCTTTTTAGGAGAGCATTTTTTAAAAAATTTCAAGCAAGTGTTATTTGCCTTCAGCCAGGCAGTCACAGTGCTATGGCTCCCCTTTCGGGCTGCTGCGTTTGGGTGTCTTTAACCAGTGCAGAAGAGCTCTGTGAGCGGCATATATACCGCTCCAAAGTGTAAAGCTCTCTGGGTCAAGGTGATGCAGCTGTGCTTTGTCAAAAGTGTGCCTTGAATTTGTTAGGCAGCTAACCACCAGGTTGGGAGGTGGTGAGGAGCTGACAGCAAGGATTGCAGGGGAAGGGTTACAGAACAGACCCTCATACGCCCTCAGCCTGGTCTGGATGTGGGATGCTCCAACAGCAATCCAGTATGTCTAACGCTGTTTGAGAAGTAGCATATAGTCTACTAATCAGATCACTGAGAGTAAATTATGTTATTAGACAAGGTTTAACCACGAAAGAATGGTTTTATTTTATCCTGTTCATGTAAGGATAAAACCATTTCTCTGATGAAAATGGGTATGGAAGGGGACCACACACAATCATGTTTCAGAATATATTTTTCAAACATATTTGTTTGCTTTAGTTTGTTTTCAGTCGTTCTTTGTTTGCTTCAGTGTTTTCCTTTTCAGGAGGAAGACCGTCTAAATGCACTGTAGTACCCCAAGGCTGACATTGCTTGTGAAATCGTCCTCATCTTCCCTGCTTCTGTTGCCAAAGCACTTTCTGCTGATCCTCCACTCCTTTTACCTGGCACAGTGTGAGAAATGCAGAGAAAAAACAGCTTTATGAATCTTGCTATTTCTTGGTCAGTCTGGAAAACACGAGATTTCTTTCCAGCCCTGTAAAGGATTTTTATTTTTTCCCCCCAGCAATGATTAGGCAATGGAAAATCACAGGATAATAGAAGTTTACTGTTCACTTGTTAATTCCTCCCCTCGTTGTGAAATCTTAATTACCTCTTCTGTTGTGTCTCAATTAGCCCACATCTTTCAGCTTACCTGGCTTCTTCTGTCACAACTCTCTGAAGATACAATGGTAAAACTTCATAATCACCTTACTTGACTCACTTATTCTTCTATAAGCTTCTTAAAAAGACAAATATGCTACTATGGATAATTAAATTGGGAAATACGATGTTGACACCCATGCACAATGAACTTCACTGGGGTCCTTTGAGGACCCTGTTGTGGTAACAAATACCTATTGCTGGAAATCTAGCAATGGTCTGTGTGTCTTGTGCAGATCAGTCGGAGCCAGTATCTTCTTACTCTCAGGGGATGGATCAAGATTTAAGAGCTCTGAAACTATTTTAAAGGAGGTGAGACCAGTTCCAGTTACAGCAAGTTGCTCGGTGCCTTTTCCAGCCGAGGGCAGCCACCATCCCCAGCACACTAGTTAGCTACTGACCGCTAGCAGTCGGTAGTGTTGATAGCTCGTGCTTTCTGACACAGGATGGCTCAGCTGCTGCACTGTGAGCTTCACGCAGATCTACCCTGTCATCCCCAAATTTTTCAGCTGCTACCGATTGTCCCACGAATGCAGTGCAAACCCAGCCCCCCATCAGCATTTTTCCATGAATGTAGAAAGAGCATGGCACATAGTGAAATCAAATTTCTTTCATGAAGGACTGTCCTTCTCATCTTCCTTACCTTCCGATGCTGTAGCTAGTGTCTGCATCTGTGCTGCTGACAGACTGACTGAGAGCTCCTTATGCAGCAACTGACTTACAAATAGAGTTTTGAAATCATAGCTACATATCTGTGATGATTAATATTACCATTGAGCATTATGTCATTATGTCAATTATTCTGTCTGGAAACATCTCGAGACAGCTGAGTAGGCTTTAGACTAGCAGAAGAAGAATTGAGGGAATCTGTGAATTTTCCTCTAAATTTTCTGATTACTTATTGATACCTGGCTTCTTCTACAATGGAAGGATTCATACAGTCTGGGGGGAAGAGGCCTGGAGAAATTATGATTTGGTCTTCGGTAGGAGACTCTCACTTGTGCAGGTGCTGATACCTTGGTCATTTAAAAGCAACATTTAACGTGCTACAATTCAGGGGAATTTGATGTGTTATCAGACCTTAGGAAAATATAATACTTTAATATAACTAAACATTTTTCATGAAACAGAGCTTTCCTGGTAAAAGAATTTCCTTTTAGGTTTTACCATAGGTAGGAAAGTAACATGTTTAACATAACTGTCCTACAGTTTTACTTCCTTTTTTCTTTTTAAATAATTATTTTCAACTCATGCCAACCTAGTTCTGATGAATATAGATTAGCTTAAATTTATTTAGCTGCAGGAAGGATACAACTTTACTGGTTTTGGAGCAGAGCTGTTTGGAAAAATAAACACCTGAATAGCATGTACTTGCAGAGTAGCAGCTTCCAAACTAGTGTAGCTATGCAGCTGTGTAGAAACAAGTGCTGTATTGTGTGCAGCTCAGCAGATTGCTAAAAATTCAGGGTTTGGATTTGCTGTTAATGCTGTTAATCTCTGTTAATAATGCTGTGAAAATCTGCCTAAATTTTTAAAGTGATATATACTGTATATGAAGTTAAACTGCTTTTATAATCATTTGCACTTTGTGATGATCTGGGCAGTGCTTTAAAAGAAAATTATCCAAAATGATCCATCAGCCTGTTTATTAGATAATTACACACATTTTGCTAGTTAATGTGCAGTAGTGCATTGGGGTTTTTCTGGCAATGCTTGTGCATTCAAAAAGGGTAAATGGAAGCTGCTGAATCCTTAAAGGATGAAGTACAACGTGTGACAAGTATTGCGCAGTCCTCCCACGGCTGTGTAATTATGAATGCTGTGTATTGGAAAGGAGGATAAAGCTACTTCACTATTCTGTTAACATCCCACTTCTTTTTAGTATAGGAAAAGAAAAAAGTGTAGGCAACTGAACCAAATGTTTTATTATTTATCTGTAGTGATTCGGTGATTCTGTGGTTCTGTGAAATGACACTAGAGGCTTGTAGTTAAAATCCCATGACTGAGTCCTTGGCTACAGCTGTAGGCTGTACTTCCAGTATTTCCAATACTGAAAAAAAGGGAAGGAAAAGAAAGGAAGACAATTGCTCTGAGGGGGCTGGCAGATAATATTTTGTTTTTCTTTCCAAATCTGGGGTATTTCCAACTGTTATTTCTTTAGTTATATGGGTATAGTTGGAAGGGAAGGAAGTGAAAAATCCAGCAGAGAAAATGATATTTTCCTTTGGGGTAAAGTAGAGCTTCCATGAGGTTTTGGGAGAAAAATTGCAGAATCAGATCATCGACCAGCACACAAGTGGAGCCAAACCCACTGTGCTGACTGGCCTTCTCTCTTTGCTGTGTTCTTCTTATGCTTTTGCACTGTCTGGTTAGGCTGGGGATAAAAATCCAAGGGGCCAAAATACCATCTTATATTCATAAGCATTTCAAATGGCGTGTAAATGAAGAAATAGTAATACATTTAATTCCACTGCATATATGCTCACTTTCCATATAGAGATATGTCACTCGAAACGTTGCCTGATGAGCTAAGCGGGAGTTCTATGTATTAATGTCCTAAAATTTTGAAGTGAGAGCAGTCCAACATACAGATCTAACTGAAAATATAAAATCCTGTGCTCTTTTTTTCACTGTTCTCATTTATGGTTGCCAAGCAAATAATTCTGGAAATTTTAAAAGAACCATGTTATCATGACAGTAGAACCTTGATGTGAAGTTAATTTGATGATATCCTAGTGAATTTTGTTTCCAAGATTTCAGAACTGAAATGCATGAAATCTAGTTCCCAAATCTCATTTTCACACCTAATTAGGTGTACTGATTTTCAGTTGCTCTGCTTCTAGCATCTGCCTTCAAATCTTGGCAGTGGCATCTATAAAAAAAGGAGATGAACCATTCTTCTCTTTGAAACTTGGCTACCAGCAATTAATTACTTGTTTAAAAAAAACAAAACAAAACACAACCAACCAAAATAACTTAAAGCTGCCAGTAACTGCAGTTTTGAGTCTGTAGCCAGCAGGTTTTGAAGCTTAAAATACAGAAAAAAATAGCAAATAGTAATTTTGAATGCAAAAGCTTTTCTTTTCTATCACAACCACAAAGTTTGAGCTGAAATTTTATAAGGTACAAATATCTTACAAGTATGATAAGATGCCATTAAGCTGAGAATCTAACAATAAATAATCTTAAGTAGCTAAAATGTTAAGTGGAGCTGCTATAGATATAGTAGGTAGAATTTTGATTAGCCTCTCTTCTGAGCAGCAATGAAGAGTTGACACAATCTTCTGATGCCTCTAGCTAATCAGGAGTTTGAAAAAAGAGAAGTCAATAAATACAGAACCAAGTGGGTATAGGGGGATACTTTAGCTATGCACAAGCTGCATGTAAAACCATATTGACTAATGAGGTAGAAATCACAACAGGCAAATAGATACAGTGGCTGCCCTTGCAGTGTTTTAAATTGGAGGTTGTCAGTTTGAGGAATTTTCTGCATGTGGAGTGGAAGAACTATGAACTAGTGGGAGCTTTCAAACTGGTAGAAAGTTTTGCAAGAGAACATAAGAGAATTGAGATCCTCTGTCACAAGTTTATTAAGTCAACAGCTACTCTTTATCTGGGCCTAAACAAAAGAAAAAGCTCAAAGCCATTTGCTGCAAGTAAGCACTTACAGAACTGTACATACCACTTTTTCTTCGGGGATTAATTTAGGTACTCAGTTTCACAGAATCACAGAATCACTAAGGTTGGAAAAGACCTGTAAGATCTTTGAGTTCAACCATCAACTGACACCACCATGCCCACTAAACCATGTCCCACAATGCCATGTCCATATGTTCCTTGAACACCTCCAGTCATGGTGACTCCACCACCTCCCTGGGCAGCCCGTTCCAGTGTCTCACCACTGTCTCAGTAAAGAAATTTTTCCTAATATCCAGCCCGAACCTTCTCTGGCACAACTTGAGGCCATTTCCTTTTGTCCTGTCACTTGTCACTTGGGAGAAGAGACCAACACCCACCTCTCTGCAACCCCCTTTCAGGTAGTTGTAGAGAGCGATAAGGTCTCCCCTCAGCCTCCTCTTCTCCAGACTGAACAACCCCAGCTCCCTCAGCCGCTCCTCATCAGACTTGTGCTCCAGACCCCTCACCAGCTTCGTCGCCCTTCTCTGGACACGCTCCAGCACCTCAGTGTCCTTCTTGTAGTGAGGGGCCCAAAACTGAACACAGGATTCGAGGTGTGGCCTCACCAGCGCCGAGTACAGGGGTACGATCACCTCCCTGCTCCTGCTGGCCACACTGTTTCTGATACAGGCCAGGATGCCATTGGCCTTCTTGGCCACCTGGGCACACTGCTGGCTCATATTCAGCCGGCTGTCAATCAACACCCCCAGGTCCTTTTCTGCGGGGGAGCTTTCCAGCCACTCATCCCTAAGCCTGTAGTGTTGCCTGGGGTTGTTGTGACCCAAGTGCAGGACCCGGCACTTGGCCTTGTTGAACCTCAAATAGAATTCTTTCAGGTTTGATTTACATATATAGCATATACATCTGCAATACCTGAAAAATAGCTTATATGAATTTCTCATTTTTATATTAGACACTATCTGCCCCATACCTGAGACTGGACACTTCTTTCTTTGGTGTTGGGCACTCTTGGGCATTCAAGGCTTCTGCTAAAAATTGTTAACATTTAAAATCTTCAATATATAGTTCTGATCATGGTTTAAATTCTATACATAGGCCTTTATGGGTTTTTGCTCCTTGTCTTGTTCCTCTGAAATGTTGATTAGCATAAAATTTAGCCAGGGTTCAATATGGAAATACTGTCAATCCCCAGCACAGATCAGCTGTGCAGCTGCACCTATTCTGTGTCCTCGTTACTTGATGTTACTAGGAATATGGCGAAGAGAACCTACCACTGAAGAGGTGATGCTGAGAGGCCCTGACTTTCTCTTTGCTAGGGGAACATGAGTTAAGGGCACATTTTTCTCCTTGAAACTTCCAGAGAACAAGCAGGAAAGTAGTTGTTTTTTAAAAAAAAGTTAATATTTTAAGTGCTGTGATTGAGACTAGACAGCAAAGTAGTCATGTTAGAACTTCATAAAATCCAGCTCTATGCAAACATTGAAGAAGGGGGTGACACATAGGAAGAAGTGAGTGAAAACTGCTCTAAGTACTTCAGTCTATTTTACTCAAGTACATTACTGAGGGCAACATTGTTTTAAAAGAAGGTTTGCACCAGAAACTGTCTGCATTGGAAGTATAAATAATTTTTTAATTTATCACTTGCCTACTTCTAACTTGATTAATACTGAAATCCCTCATTTCTCACTGCAGTTTTGGAATATGTGGCAGGTGAGTTTAGGTCCATTTTTATTTACCACAACACTTTTGAAATAAGCAGAAATTGATGTCTTTGAATAATTACTGATGCAGTTCCAAACTGATTCTAAGATTACTATAAAATATCCAGGGAGGGAGGGAGGGAGGGTATATTCAGCCAGATAAATTTAGAGAAATTCTGTAGTAGAGATATGATGGTTTCTGCTGGTTCGTGACTCTTACTGTCTACCATTGAGTGAAATGTGACTGTCTAGCTCAAAACAGAATTTGTTGTTTCACTTTCAGACAAGATCTCTTGTTTCTCTCCCTATACGCTCTTAGAGGAAAATCATGTTTACAGTTTGCAAGATGACCTTAATTTCCATGACAACTACTTTGGAAGTCAAATGTACAGGATTAGTAATTCTTACAATGTCAAGCAAAAGAAGAACAAAGAAAAAAATTGTTTATGAAAGATGAGTGGCTTTAAAGATTTTCATAAACAACTGCTTGTTTTTGACCATGACTGTAAAAGCATGTCAGACCAATTGTGTATTTAAGACAGTTTCCTGACTGTGAGAATGGCCAATAGTAGGTGCTTGGAAAAGAGCGTAAAAGCGGGCCAAGAATATAGCAGGTTTTATCTTGGCAAATTCTTTATGGATTTTTTCCATATATTTTTTTCTGCATTTTTTTTTTTCAAATTCAATCATTATGGCTCACTTAAAGAAAAAAAAGAATGGCAAAAATACATATGTGTGTATTTAGGTAGCTTGTGCATCCAGTTCTCTGTAGAAACATGCAATATTTCTTTAGATGTATTGGGAGGTTTTGGTGAAGTTAGGTGTGGCAGGGGTCAGAGAAAGATAAGTGTGGGCCTGGGGATCAGAAGAAGCTTTGGGAGGCTGGCATGGAGGACTATAGAGACTTGTAGGAGTTCTAAGGGTCTGTGGGAAGAACACGAGGAATCAGTGAAGCTCAGAAGTGATGCAAGAACTGGCCAGTGGATTATGGTGGACTGCTGGAAATCGCTGGTGAAGGGGGTTTCTCAGTAAGCAAGGCGAGCTGGGAGTGCTTAGAGGATCTTCAAAGACTGAGGAAAGGTTTCCTTCTCTCACTCTCAGGCCAGCCTGTTCCTCTCCCAGTCCCCTGTGATAAAAGACCACTATATCTGCACTTGTAGCGACCTTCTCCATTGCCACAGGAGGATGCTCGCATCTCTCTGCAGCAGTCCTTGTGTCTTTCGGGCGGCTGCTCAGGAGGGGTGCAACCTTCCATAAGGAAGGGGGCCCTGGGCAGATGTTCTCCCAATGCTGCCAGGATTGGGCTGGGGCTGGGGTAGCAGCTCTTGCTGCTGTGGGAGGCTGTTTACCAAAATAGTAGCTAACTCTGGATACAACTTCCCAACACTTGTCTGAAGACTGCAGAAGTGGGGAGGCCAGTTTGGCGGTACAGATGTGTGTGGTACTCTAACAGACGATTCCTATTTCCTTTGGTATAGGTGAGCAGCTAGTCAGCTGTGTTTGGCTTGCTTTTTGCTCAGCGTGGCATAAGTTTTCTCTGGAAACATAGATCTCTATTGCTTTATCTGATCTGTATTAGTGAGCAGTAATACCAGAGTAAATATGACTACCTTAACAAGTCTTTATTTACTGCTGGCCAAAAAAAAAAAAGAATGATAAACTGCTGCAGAATTTGGTTGTGAGCATATTGTCCAGAATAAGGCAGTAGTAAAACCAGGTTAAAATACGTTGCTATATATAGAGTTTTATATAGTTTTCTGTTGCTTTGTGTTAGTCAGTGCATAATATTAGCTTAATAAGAGACTCAGTAGACACTGATAGATTTAAACAAAGTATATGATGTCCTCGAGATCTAAATATCTGAGTAAGAAGTAAAAATATTGGGTTTTATTAGCAGAATGGGTTTACTGTTAAAGGATAAAAGGATCCCTATCTGTTTGCTGCATTATTTACTGAGGCAAAAGTGGGAATGAGGATAAAAACACCCAATCTGCCATGTTCCGTGGCAGGCACAGTCTGTGACACTCATAAAAGGTAGCAATAGCTGTTTTTTGCAATAGAGATCGAGTATGACCAATACCCACGGAGTTCCTGTGCTGTTACACTGCATTGGAAAGCTGTGAAAGCCAGGTATGGCTAACAAAAAGCGTGTATTAGTTAAGAGAAAATGACAAACCTTTTGGCATAATCTTTGCTTACTTTGTAGTGGTAGCCAGTGGATCTATTTGTGTAAATGTTATGATTTATTGGTACTGCAGTAACATGTAGGAGCTCTAGCAGGGGCCATGCAAAACCAAGGAGGTTTACTTGCACAGCATCTCCAAAATACATGGAAAATATTGGATGTATGTGAAATTCAGTCCTCTTTGTCCTGTTAGTTACCCTGTATGGACTGAAGTGACCAACTTCAGGCACCATTAAGTCCTGCTTACCTAATTATTTGGCATTAACTAACTTGCACGTTTCACTGGTTACTTAATGGTCTATAAAATGACGACATTGACATTTTCTATAGATGTTACATGATGTGTTTTGTACTTCTGCAACATCAGTTTATTATCAATGTTTACAGCTTCTGAATTCCTGCAGTTTTACTCTGTTACTGTCTGTAAGAGCTACATAGGTATATAATAAAGTCCATAAATAGAAAACCGTTATTGGGCTTAGGCTTATGAAAGTTGTGAACAGCTTTTGCTTTCTTGTTAGATATTTGCACTGCAGTTGAGCTGATTCTGGTCCATTAAGCCTCCTTAGACCATATGCTGCTGCTGTGTACACTCATGTATAAATTCTCCAGGAGCTGAGGGGGAAGATGGAGTTAATGGTGCAACCTCAACTGGTTTTGTAGAAGTGGAAGATTCACCTTTGCAGGAGAAGTCCTCTACAGGCCAGGTATAGCCAGCTGACTATGCCACATAAGAAAACAAACTAACTTAAAGGAAGGTGGCAAGTAAAGTTCTCATTTCTTCATTAGGAGAGTGGATTATAACTACTTACTAGCAATAGTAGTGACTAATGTAATGAGGCTAGGGGAATGAAGAGGGGAAAGGAAACAACAAATCTTACAAGGAAGCATGCATATAATTTGTAGTGTTGAAGACCAGTATGGGTTTTTTTTTTTGTGTGTGTGTGTGTGTGAGGAGGCGGCTGAACAAAATCCATCATAAACGTAGCTCCCAAATACTTCTGCTCTTGGGCGAGTCTGGACAGAAGTCTTTCTAGTACCTGTAGAGTCCTGTGACAGAGTGTATTTGAAATGTATCGTCTACCCTAGGGTAACTAAAAATATCATGCAACTATAATTTGTTTTCAGTGTTTTGACATTACAGGCACCTTTTATGACCTGAACCTGTGCCAGATGTGAGAGCTTAGCGCATTAAGCATCTGACCTGAAGGCCACTGAAGTTAGAGGTAAGCTCCCTGCTCTTCTGGCCTTGTCCTCACTAACCACAGAAGACCTTGTGATCAAGTCTTTGTATCCCTTGAACTGATTCAGTCCTTTTATATACTTCTCAGAATTTTCTTTAATTTTCACTGAATTCTGTTTCCTGATATTGACCTTCATTTGCTCTGTTTGTTCAAAACCTAATTTAGTGTGTTTAAGCAATAACAATCGAGGCCCTGGGCAATTTCTGGGGATTAATGACTGATTGAGAGGGTTGATGGCCTGAGGCAAGACTCAGGGCCATTAACTTCATCCAAAGAAGATTTCTCAGGAAATGTTTTAGACTGAAGATGTTGTTGCTTGGCACTCTGCGCCTGTGCCCGAATTGAGGGAGGGTCACTCTGTGGAAAAAGCAATTACCTATAAAGTCTGAAGTGGTTTATTAAAAGATACTATTACAATTTTGGTTTATAGCAGCTCTAAAATGCCTGAACTAAAATGGGGATAGGGCAGAAAAATGGAAAGGTTCGTTCTGCAGTGTGCTGTGCAAAAACAAGGTAGTGGACAGTTCCTCTCAAGAAGCTTTAATTATCTTTTTTTTTTAAAAAAAGTAGAGCTTCATAAAGCAGGTGACTGCAGTTTCTCTTGTAGTTTTGAATATTGCACTGTTCAAAAGTATTCCAAAATGGATCTTTAAGTCAGAATTGTCTTCCAGAAGTATTTGATACCCATAACCTTTTAAAATTGCATTCCCAAGTCCTTAAATATTAGCAGAGAGATACTCAAATGCATGGGAAATAGAGACATTGCTTATGTGTGTATGTAGATCTCCTAATTGAGGCAAGCATGCGTCACAAGCACTGAATTTATTCACATACAACTGCTTGAAGTAGGGTTGTGTCCTTACCGCAGTTTACAGGTGGGAGATTGTTTGAATGACCTGCCAAAGGTGAAACAAGTTACCTGCAAAGCATGCAGAATATTTATCCTTGGAGCTTTCCAAAACTTGGCTGGATGAGGCCCTAAGCAACCTGCTGTAACTTCAGAAGTGGCCCTGCTTTGAGCAGGGGCTTAGACTAGATAATTTCCAAAGGTATCCTCCAACCTGCATTATGCCATGATTCTTTGCTTCTACGTATATGTGGCAAAGGCAGGAGTTGAAATTTAATCCCGCTGCTCCACCAGGCCCTTGAACAAAATAAACACTATATTAATGGCATAATAATCTCCTTTAAATCTGTGACTTCCAGTGGGATATGGACTTCTAAAGTCTTTAGCAGATTTTGAAATCCTTCCCTTAGATGCTTTGCTTCTTATTTAAGCTAAGGAGATGCATGTGAAACTCAAATTAGTGGTTATGCTTATGTTTTTGTTTTTGCTGGTTTTCATAGTTAGTGTTGGCCTTTTACTTCATTTTCAAAATTTTTCTTCACTTGGGGTTCTCTTTTGTGCCAAATTCCTGTATTTCATAGTTGGTCATAGGAACGAATGTTAAATGGCTTTCGTCAAGTGAAGTACTTGAAAGTGCATTTGAAAATACTTCTGTGTGCAAGCAGTGGGTTTATAGTGTAGCATACCTCCTCAGACGACTACTTCGGGTGTGCTGCCACAAGCTGGCCTCTTCTTGTAGAGCATGTACTCTTTGCACTCCAGCGCTACAGAGCTGCTTTTCTGTTCTTACGCTTCCTATTATAATTTCTCTCGTGTAATATACTTAATATGCTAGGTTTTCTGTCTGTGATGCCTGTTAATTTTGAACTGGGATAGGTGTTACAGCTAAGAAACATTTTCAAAGGGTGGACACAAGGATTTAATTAAAACTTGAATTGAGCATGCATACATTTTGGTTTGATTTTCATTTTTGGCTTTCACTCTACTTTTTCTGACTTGATTTGAAAAAGGACATAATGAAACATTAAGAATAGATCTCTCATGTGAAAAAAACGTGAATATCTCTATCAGCTGAGGAATTTAATGCTTAGGTTTTTAACTGGTGTTGCATCCACAAAACTTGGGTGAATACAGATCTGTAAGCTGTTTGCTGCTTATCCAAATCACAGCTTTTGCCAGGTGTTCAAGAACCATCAAAGTGCCAGTTATCGTGCATCTTTTCCCCCTTGTTAAGCTAACACATGGGAAGGAAAATGGAGAAATGTATTACACCAATATTTTGAGTTTTCTACTCTTTGCATTTGCAGCATTTCTGAAATCTCGTCTTTTGAGACTTTGAAATGCAGCATCAGCATTTTTAGTGACACTTTTCTTTACTTATTGTATAAGAAAAAACAATTTCTTGAACATCAAGCTTATGGAAGGCTTTTCCCCCTGACAGCACAGACTTCATTCAAAGAATTATGGATACTTTTTTCTGTATTACTCTGAGAGTCTTAAAACTTCTTAATGGTATACATGAACGGCAGACAACATAGAGCTGCTCCACACACCATCTGAGTATTTTTTAGAGCTAAATCACTGCAGTGAATTAAAAAAGTGGATACAAAAGTCTCTGAGAAGTGATTCGAAGCTACTGGATTGATCTTTATTTTTGACCCGAAGAATGCTTTGAGGCGCCGGTAGGGAAGCTCTTACTACTTTCTCAGTGTAAGACTTCTTCAATATTTAGCAGATCAGTCTACTTCTGAATGATTATGCAGCGGATGATGAGGGGCATTCAGTGATTATTGTCTCTTGTGTTCCTTTATTGGTTTCAGCTGTGGTAATGTCTGTCGCATCAACCTGCAAGATATTTTTCCATAGGGGATCTACTGAAAAGCAGACAAATTACATATGTATGTGAATTAGAACATTGTTTTGTGTCTGTTTCTCTCCAAATTCACCTGCATTTATTTTGGTGTCAGCATGGAACACAAAGGAAGTTGATACTATTTAGCTAAATTTTACGATAATCAACAAACGGAGACTTGAGATCCCACTGCCTTTCTGTCTGATACATCTGATGATTCTGCTTTACACTCTTACATTTTCTCCTAAGTCTTCTGGAGTCTTATTTTGTTTTCTTACCACCTTGGTAAATGCAGGTTTAATTCTGCAGGTTCTTCTGTGAGCACACCAGGTGTGGAAGCCCTGGCCCCACTGGAATATAGAATGGTATCTGTGTTTTGCAGAGATCATGCTTGGTTTCATTGTGCAGATGTTGAATGAAGATATATCCCTTTCTCTTGAGTGATACCATTTTCTAATTTCACTGCTTCTCTGACTAGTTTCATGAGGAGCTAAGCCTATGTTGTCATTGTATCTGCATAACAGCACACAACTTAATGAGTTTTGACTGTATTGCTTGAAGAGGAAGTTTCTTTATCTGATTTCATTTATTCCAGGTGATGGCAGTAAAGGACCTTTGCTCTTTCAGCATAGGCTATGAAGTACAGAAAGCTTTCAGACTCTTACCCCACCTCCAGGGTAAAGGACTCCCTTCTTCCATTCCTGTTCCTTCCTTGCAGCTCGTTATGACATCCATCATGAGATGGAGAAACAGTACGGCTTGGACTGTGGCTGTTTTTCTTTTTCTCATTCTTAATAAACAATAAACACAGTATATATTTTTCACTTGCCTTTCTCTGTATGGGTCTCTCATACTGTATATGTTAGTATAACCTTTCAGTATATTCCATAGTGTGCAAGTTGTAGTGTTTGTTTTTGGTCTTAAGATATTTAAAACTGCCCCTGGAAGTTTAGCATAGATTGTGTATTAAGGGACAGAGAGTGTCCCAATGAAGCTGTTTATCTGGGATTTGTCACTCAGGCAGATGGTAGCATAGCAATGTTATGTCAAAAACATTTTCAAAATGAAAAGCCTTGCAGTGAGCCTGGAGTGTACCTGCTGGAACTGGAACAAATCAGCCATTCACAACTAATGTTTTATTGATGGTCTAAAGGAAAGGAGGAAAAAAAAAAGAGCCCATACCAGAAAACACTTACAAATTAATTCAGCATGGCCTTGAAAATTCCTTTCTTAAGCTTGTATTTAACAAGCATAGGCCAGGATAGACTAGCTTCCCACTTCTCAAATAAGACACTGAAATGGCTGTTAATAGAGGATGTGTTTCACCTGTGGTCTTGATTATACTGAATAGTGCTCTTATGCCATCAGTGGGGGAGAATGAGTCAAATGTTTTCCTCATGGCAAAAACAGGGTTGGGAACATCTGCTGAAATCATTGCTACTGTAGATTAATTTCAGGGAGGGTTCCTGGGTCTATGGAAAGGTAAGGTTTTGTCCATCTTAAACTGTGTGTAGCTTAAGGCTAGCAGTGCTGTAATGACAACAGTCTCCTGTTTTAATTCAGATGGAGGATGAACTTTTGAAGCAAGTCTCCTGGTTGTGTCCTCTTACTGAGCTTTAATCTGTGTTGCAGAGCAGTTTCCCAGAGTGTGAACTGGATTGACTTCAGACAAAGCTTAACTGGAAAATGTGTTCCAGGAACACATCTAATGCACTCTGGTCACAACAGAGACATACTACAGTTAGCACAAAGGGAAAAACTCCTGAGCTATTTTCCGTGTGGATGTCAGGTCCTCAGCACCAACTATTTTGCCCGATAGATCTCATCCTGTTGAGCTGCTCTGCTTGCTAATGCAGACCCAGCTTGTGGTTCCCTCTAGCAATGGGAATGTTCACATAACACATGGTGTCAGTGGCTGCCCTGTGTGTGTCTCCAGCTCAGTTCAAAGGTAACTCCACTTTGTCACTATTAACCAAAGAACTTGGACTAGGGTCTGATAAGTGCACCAACCTGGGCAGTTATATCCCTGTAAAGTTACACAGTTCTAACTGCGGTGTATCTCTATGCTTTTTGCACCTGACAGAAGCTACACAACTGTTGTCCTTTTCCATGAATTAGGCTTGGTCTTGCTGGAACAGGTTGGTTTTCCTCCCGTGATTGTAATGCAGAGTGTTTCCAGAAATTTACTCTTTGGAAACCTTCTTTCTGTTTATATACAGCCTTGTGTTGGATCAAACTCATGTTCAAAAAACTCCTCCTTTTCTGGTCTTTATATGTGCTTTCTGTGTTCCAACCTCAGCCTTCATTTTACTGGGCTAAATAAGCTAAGTTAATGTAATATCCCTTAATAAAATGGGTTTTGCATTCCTTTCATCCCTTCTCTGTCTCCCATTATGTTTTTCAGCGTGGAGAAATGAGAAGAGCTCAGTGTGTTGGTTAAGGCCCCACAAACTCCTTCCACAACAGAATGTGAGTTAGTTCTTGTCTTTACGGATAGTATTTCATCTGCTCTACCTCATTTCACATTTTTCTTCTGTAGAGTCACTTCACAGAGTTGGTGTGCAGTCTCCAGACACTGAACTAGTCCACTAAGGTCTATCCTTTGTCACGTTCAACTGATGATATTTATGCTGATCGTGGAAGGTCATGTAGGAAGCTGCTTGCTTCCTGTGCTTGCATTTGGTAGTGTTAGATCTCATTCAGTTTGTACTACTTCAGTTTTCCAGGTTGTCTTATTTTTCCCCCAGCATATTCCTGCTTTCATTTGTATTCCTGTCAACTTTGTGCCACTAGTCAACTTCTTTAGTACCTTTCTACTCCTTGAGCCAAGGCCATGAGTGGAAATATTAAATAAGACTATTCCCTTAAACAACCCACTAGGAACTCCAGTAGCAACATTTTTCTAGGCTGACAATTTGCATTTCAGCTCAGCTGATTGATGTGGCTCATGTAGCCCACTTGACCTTGTGCAGTGAATAGGGCTAGTATGTGTGTCACAGAACTTCAAAAGAAATATTGCAAAAAAAGTGAAATCTGTTCTTTATCAAGAGATTCATTACCGATGCATGCTGTCAGGGAGCAGCAGGGGCCGGCTGCTCCCTAAGGGGTGGGAAGCTGGGACCCTGGCCCTTGCCACCTGAATGAGGCAAGCGGGACAGACCCAGAGGTCATGGCCAGGTTCAAGCAGCAGTCGAGACTGCTCGGCAGGTTTGTGGTGATGAGGCAGGTCCAAGGTCAAGCTGGGAAGTGAGTCTGTGGGTTGGGGTCTAGACCTGTGGGGTGTGTGGTGGAGCTGGGGGCTGGTACTCATCTGACACTGTTGACTGGGGCAGAGCCGAAGTGGGGCTCCGGGGCCCATGGAGCTGGCCCCAGAAAATATTTGGCCAGGGCCATTAAAGTGTCTAAGTGTCGGGGCTCTGGCATATGTTCGGTTGCTGATCAGGCTTTCTGGTAATTAAAGATGTGAAAAGAAACTTATTGTTTACGCAATGTGAGGTCCTCTGTCTGTGGAAAAGTTTTCTGAATCACATGCGTATAGATGAGGAGAGCATCTGGGGCTGTGTTGTCTAGCTATAACTTTATATGGCACAAAAGAATTCTTCCTAGTGCAGACTTCTCAATCCCTATATGTTTCCAGGATGGGGAAAGGAGGAGATAAGGAATTACAAACTGATTTTTTTGTTCTGTGTATATTAAGGGTTAAAGGGATCTGTTTACATATGGTTTTTAACTTGCAGTGTAAGATTTCCTCAGTAGCTATATGTCTAGGCTGTACATATATATACTTATACAAGTAATGCCCAGGAACATTTCTTAGCACTGAAACCAACTAACTGACGTGGAATAGCCTGCTCTGCTACTTCTAAACTTTCTCAGCCTTCGACACAGGAGGCTACAACTGTTAGAAAACTGCAGACTTATATAATGGTCCCTGTCCTGTGCTAACATCTAAAATCTGTCCAGGCAAGGAATCATTCTGAAGATTGCTAATTAATGCCAGGACTGCATTTAACAATTTAGAAGAGTAATAGTTTGGACTTCTTTTATTTTAGAGATATATACAGGCGTTTAGTACCTTTCAGTTTCTTGACCTGAAATTTTTGAAGTATGCAGTACTGTTGTAGGTTACACTGATAAAAGGTGAGGTGAGAAGGATGCCGTACTGCTGAAATGGCAACTAGATCTACAGACAGACCCTCCTCCAGTGCAGAGGTTGTTATTGGGGAATATCTGTTACATAACTGCTTACTTTATATCTTCTTGTCTTCAAAATGTTGGTTAAAGCCCCCTGGTGTTGAAGAGCTGTATATAGAATTGAACAAGTTAGAGATTTGGTAAAGAACTGTGTAGATCTTTAATTACAGATCTCAACATACAAACTGTGATCATTTTCTGTTCAACATGTAATAATATAGGAAGACAAGTCAAATATTGTCCTTTGAAATTGTTTGCTTTGAGGCCACAGGAATGCAAGATCTTCAGCTGCAGGAAGTTAATTCTTTCAAATTAATAGAAGAAGCTGGAAAACAGGCTACCATAAAAGTCCAAGCTTGAATTTTTTTATAGTGCCAGCTGACCTAATATTTTTCTTTTACTGAAGGGATGATTGGCCAAAAAGAAAATGACTAAACTGTATAGATTTCAATAAGGCATGTTACATGGTGCCACATGGGAAAGCAGTAGGTAGATTAAGATGGGGACTGAGATAAAATGTGGGAGTTATGTATGGAACAGATTAAGCAGAAAGTGAGTTATACTGATAGGGGAATTACTAAAATAAAAGGAGATTTCAAGTGGCGTTCCTCTGAGCTTGGGGTTGGGACTGATCATATTTAATAATTTCAGAAGTGATTGAGGCACAAAAAGTACACTTTTTGAATGTAATGCTCAATGTACGTTTGCAATGCGCTGATAGGCCCTCAAGAAAACATGGAGAGCAAAAAAAGAAGAAGCTGGATAGCACAGAGAACAAAAGGAACCTAAGTGTGATGTAATTCAACAATAAATCTAATAGTACAAAGGACAAGGTATGCACTTAAGGATTAGTAGTAAGACTATCAGTTCTGCTTATTCATGTTCAGAAGAGATGGAGTTTAACTGGAATGAGTAAAAAGAAGGGTTAAAGGTATTAAGGGAAAATAAGAGTTTGTCTCAATGGGACAATTAAAATAAGCTTCCTAGCTTGGCAAAATAAAGACTGAAGAGTATGATGACAGTCACTGAATATTTTATAATAATAAATATCATGGGCAGTGAGAGTAATTTTGGGGTAATAAATAGGGTTGGCACAGGAACAAATAAGTACAAATGGTGCATAAATATCTTTAGGCAAAATGTAGCTAATTGGAATAGCAATAGTAGTAGGTTTTCTGACATACTAGCGAATAACATTTTGGCCTCTGAGGGTCTTTCTAATCTTATGGTTTTATTAATTTGTTTGACAATAAAACGTTAAGCCATGAAAGAGAATAGAATACAATGTTCTCAAAATTAGAGATACAGTCCCATTTGTACACAACAATGTTACAGAAGTATTTGAGTAAGCAAAATATTTGAATAATCCCTTTCCCTTTTTTATTAATTATTACTGAATAATTAAGTTATATACCGAAATACAACTACTCTGCAGAAGATGACCTTTCCTTAGGAAATCCAAAGTTTCTTTTTTTTTAACTTCTGTGTAGTTAGAACTCTGAACCGTTGTTGCACTCAAAATCTTGTTTACGGGCAAAATTGAAACACACCTTACATAAAGGCAAGAATTTACAGCTAACATAATTGAAGTCTTAATAGTCTAATCCAAGAACCATTACTGGTCCAAATGTAATTATTACAGAAAGAGAAGGAATACATCTATGCAGAAAAAGTTTAATAATAATGAAAATAGAGTTAAAATCGTTATTCACACACTGCTTATGAGGGGAAAGTCAGAAACTGTTCTGCTTTCCCTTCCCCTACTCCTCTGAGACATATGGTCAGCAGTTTCGTTCTGGTCGTGGTGAGGGTGTTACAGTGGTTTGTCAGCATATGGACTCCTTTGCTGGGAAGAATGTTATGTTCATATCGATGGTTTCTTCTCCATCACTCAAGGATCTGTGTGTGGCCGTTTTTGTACATTTGCTAATACTCTTTTATGCCTTAGCTCTTTCTTCATGGTTGTCATTCTTCATTGGTCTGCAGCTCCACTTCACATCCAAATTTCGTCCCTTTCACATGTGTTGGGTACTACTTCTTTGTTACACATAAAACCACTTTTGTCCAGTTCCAGGTCCACTTCTCTTTTAGTGACCACTGATGAGTTGTTTATAGCTGTGGGGTTTCCAGTACCAGGCCGGTGCCCTATCTTTTATTTTCTCATGACTCTACTCCTCTCTGCTCCATCTTGTTTCTCCGTTTCTCATGCCTCTGCCATTGTACCAGGCCTGTATTTCTCTGTATTATTATGTTATCCAGAAATATCTCATTCTACATGGAATAACTGCTTGTTATTCTTATCTGTATAAAACTATGATTGTACTTTAGAAGATAAACACAGGTAAAACCAATTAGCCCTAGAATCTGGTCAATTAGGAAAATGTGCTGTTAGAGCTAACCAAAGTAAAAGGAGGTTGCAGGCAGGTCAAGAAAAGTTCAGACAGACCAAGCTGGACAAGCCTCAGTCCTGAGGCCTTGCAAATTCACTACACAGCGTACAGCCTGTTATTATAGGGCAACACAGTTACACCATCTTTACCCTGCACGTATGAATTCATGTTACAACAAGGTCTTTATACAAGCTGTTGTTAGCATAGAAACTGGGGGTGGGTGGGGAGACATGATGACCAAAATCAAATTAATGGAACTTTTTTGCTATAAGGAAGCAGTATGTTAATTTTCCATCCCTCCTGCCACTTGAAAAATATAACCCCCAAACACTGTGGACACCTTTGTGGGGCCTGATTTGTTTCAGTCTGTCCTTGCTATCCTACTGAGACTGTTTCAACCTGTCAAACTCGGTAGCACATTTATACAACATTCTTTTATTGCATGTATTCTGAATTTGACTCTTGTTCCCTGGGGAACTGAGTGCAACTGCCAAAAGTCATTTTACTTGTCACCTTTAACAACCATCAGAAATATGGAACTGTATCTATATATGGTGAGGTAAAAGGTACTTAGTCATCCATAAGATATTTATTGCTAAGTCCACCTAGACCTAAATTGTACTGTTCCTCTAAATGATAGTGACATCTAAAGCAGTAACTCCAAATATATTAACTGACTCTAAATACATTTTTTTTTTTCTGTGTTAGTTTGGCTTTAGGCAAGGACTAATCAAAAAGAAGGTGAAACCTCATATTAGAAATGCAGTAGAACATCTTTGGAAACCTTTCGGTGCTTCATGATCCGTTTTCATCTCCTAGTACCTTGCTAGCGCTTCTGAATGTACTTTGTAAGCATTAGCCAAAAACGTGTAACAGAGTTTTAGTAGCCTGACCAGTGGATACAGACATACAGTCGTATACTGAAACAGTTGTGGCTGGCAAGTTCATCTCTGCAGTATGGCAAAATCCTTCAGAAATTTAGGATAACCCTCACCATAATGCTAGTGGTCAGGCTGACATAACCTGAACAATCACAGAACATCATACTAACTTTATCTTCCTACTCACCAAGATTTTTTTAATTGGCAGTGTCAACTATGAAATTCAAAGTATGGTATTTCTGCATTCTGTGAACAATCTACAGAGGCCTTTTATGAAATACTTCGTTACAAATTTCCTTTCTTCTGTGCCAAACCCCAAAGAAGGGAAGTGCTAACAATGTGGTAGGGAACTTCTTTGTACTCTAATGTTTTCTTTAAAACACTTTTTCTGTGTGAGGAGTCACTGTATTCTGATCCGAGTCATTGCTATGGCGCCCTTGTCCTAGTTATGTATATACATTAAATAAAAAAAAAAAGAAGAGAAAAGGTAAAACTTAAAAAGGCTTGAGCCACCTATCATGAATGATAAGACTCTCCTGGAGACATGACTCCTAATCACCCTTATAAATTTTCTATTAAAAGTCACAGGATCTGATTTAATTGCTAATTGCTGTACCCCTAGTCACTTCGGTAGCAGGACATAAATCTTAACTGTTTTCTGTGGCTTCAGCGATGTTATTGCATGGTAATAACAACAGGTCCAGATGAGTGTTTACAATCAAACTAGACAAAGCAGAGCTAACAATGAGCGAAAGATGCATCATACTAGAAATATCAACATCTGAGGAGTGGCTGATACCTTTCTAATGTTACAAGTTTAGAGGGGAGGTTGGAAATAAGAGACATGAAATAAGGGGAAGGGGTAACAGAAGCAGTGAAGCTTTGGAAAAAGAAAACTGGAACGAGCAATGCAAGGCTGCAGATGTGACTGCCTCCATGGAGAAATTTCTCTGACTAGCTGAATGTCTGGGGTTTGGATGGATCTTTTCCCCTGGTTGGTTTCTCTGTGCAGCCTTCTTCCAAAATCACCTGTTTGGGTGGGAGAAACCCACTTAAGCCTAGATTCACAACAGTGATAGGAAGTAACAGAAAATTAAGCACCTGAGATCTACAGTTTTGCAGAAACAGATTGAGTGAAGACTCTTTCAAAGGTTTTGCCTCACCATGCCTCAACATAAGACCTGTTTTTTCCCTTTTGTTACAGAATTGCAAAGCTTGTATAGTTCTTCCGCTTCTTAGAATTTAAGCTGTGGTCTAAACTCTGGATTAATTACACAAATACAGAAGCTGCAACTTTCCATTCTTCTTGCTTATCTAGGAACAGCTCTGCTAAATTTCTTTTACAACCTTTGTAATGGTCTTTTACCATCACATTGTTTTGTTTCTTGATCCGTTTCTTAATAAATTCTTCTTGGTTTTTTGTCATCTATCAACCTTTGGAAAGAAGAAATTCATCCTTTGTTAAACCATCCCAAAGCACTGGTAGAGGGAGACATATGCTTAGTGGACCACGGCATCTGTGAAAGTGCTGTTTTGTCTTAGCAAGGTGCAGTGCCTTCCTTTCTGTTTTTCAAACAGTTTTTAAAAGTGCAACTCCATATTTCCACCAGCATGGCAAAGAATGGGCAGCATGTGGTGTCTCAGAGGAATTCAGATAAATATATCACATCACGGGTTTTCTTCAGAGCAGAATGCTTTCTTCTGAGGAAGGGACTGATGTCACTGAGCAACAGGTCAGCTGAACTGTTGCACAAGACAGTTTGTCTAACCTATAATCCTAAGTCCTTGTTACCAAGCAAGGTGAGACCTGAGGGTAGAAAGAGGCCAGCCTGGGAAATGAGAAACAGGAGAGAAATGCAGCTTGTGCTGTGACAAAATGTGTGCAGCAGAAATGGCAATTGTAGAGAAGGATTGGTACTTCGGTGGAAGCAAGTCTTTTGTCAGTAGAGTCTCTGGCTGGGAGAGATAGAGGAGCTTGACATCTGAGGTGGTGATGGAGAGCAAAAGAACACTTTGGGTTTTTGAGAGCAGGTCTAAACATAACTGTAAACAGTGTGAATTGCTTGGGGGCTGAAATGCTTAGATCTGCTGTAAACATGAAGTCAGTGTTGTGTTATTTTTAGACAGTATGAAAAACACCTGTATCAAAAATGAGTGATTGTTCACACTTGTCATTTCATATGATTACTCTTAGGATAACAGTAGTTTGTGGTTTATGAGTATTTCAGTTTCCTGAGTGGAATCTTTTATTCAAATGCAGATATTGGCTGAATTAATGACCTCTGGGACCTATCTATGCATAGGCACGTTCATATTCTTAATTTTATTTTGGGATATGATTAATAAAACCTAGCTGAGTGCATCAGTGTCTGCCTGTCACCCAGTATTTACTCACAAACTCTGTTTAGCAGCCTTTCCTTAGCATTTTTTGCAGCTGATGCTATGCAGGGATGATGAAGTGTCAGCTGTTCTAGTGATGCCAACCTAATTTGCAAAAACACCCCGAAACACTAAACACGCACAACCACCAGTGCTGCTGAAGAGTAGGGCAGTAGTTGGAGGGGGCCAGAACTAAAACTGAGGCACGAAGGGATGCAGCTATGAGGAGTATGAGCTTGGGAGAGCAGGTGCTGGAAATCGTGCTTCCCAAAGGGTGTGCAGTTAAAGACGCAGTGAGATCTGCCAAGCGTGAGGCAGCTGTGCTGCTGGGAAGGTCGTGAAGTGCTGACAGCTCTTGCTCAAACCAGTGAGAGCTGTAGGTGCCAAGCACCAGCCAGGCCATATTACAAGATATAAGTACATATAATGGTGCAAACATTCATTCATGTGGTTCCAGGATGGCACATTTTTATGGAGCAAATGTGTCTTGTTTTTATGACTTGTTTTCTTCCAGATCAGCTGAAGGGGATGGGGGAAGATCTAAACACCCACAGGTGGAACATAAAGTGAGGGACGAGTCACTTTTGTTTCACCTGCTACTAGAAGGATTTAATCTTGACAGGAAAACAAGAAGTCTGCACCTTAACTTGATTTAAAGTGGGAACTGAAGCTGCTTTTTACTTCTTGACTGTTGTTTGTTTCCCCTGTGATGAGACCTGCTGACACATCATCAAAAGATGGCAGGTAGACTTAAATAAGCAAGCAAAGCAAAAATCAGCAAGAAGAAAACTTGAAACTGCAAAATAAAATAATGTAAAAGACTGTTCCATATCAAGGAAGGGTAATTGAATTTGTGAATAGTAGGCAAATATGCTCCAGTTAAAAAAATTGCTGTCATCAGGTATTTCTTCTTTAAAAAAGAGATACAGAATAAAAAATCTGTCTTAAATTTCTGGCAGTGGAAATATTGTAAGATGTCTTTGGGAGGAGGTTGTTGCTATACAAAAAAGGCAGCTTTGGGTGAAATATTAATGAAATTACAGAGCAGACAAGGAATAGGGTATAAAATGAGTTGTCACTGTTCTCTTGAAGTTTATTCCTTGGAAAAATCTTGGCATTAAACAAGAAGAAGAAGTGGCCAAGGGGACCATACATTATTCTTTTCTTTCCAAATGGGCTGCTGACAGGTAAAACTTGACCAGAAAGATTACCTAACCGAAAGTTCTTAAAAATAAGAAAAGGACCTCATATTATTGCACTACTATTTTCTCACATATAGCTGATATGTAAAACAAATGACTGTGTAATTTATCATAGAAAACATTATATGTAGTACGAGGAATTTTAATAGTGGCACCATATACAATATTATAATCTGCTTAGAATACAAATTCTTGACCTAAATAGGTAGTAAGACTGGAGCACATAGTTTTATATGCAACATATATGTACTAGAAACTTATTACCATTATTCTGAATGGCAATGGTACTTTTTTA
The DNA here is from genome assembly GCF_030936135.1 of Gavia stellata. Lineage (NCBI taxonomy): Eukaryota > Metazoa > Chordata > Aves > Gaviiformes > Gaviidae > Gavia > Gavia stellata. The sequence goes on from NC_082598.1 coordinate 43,373,690, forward strand.
TTGAGATTTTCCTCTATGCTATACAAATTTGTGTGGTATTTTCAGCACTTTTTTCAAAGAATATATTCTTGCAAGTAAAAAAAGTTTCATAAACAAATATAATGTGATCAATATTTACTTAAAAATAGGTTCACAAATTATTTTTCTGTTATATTTACCTTTGTGCATCCAGAGGGACCTTGACAGGCTTGAGAGGTGGACCCTTGCGAACCTCAAGGCCAAATGCAAGGTCCTGCATACGGACGGGGCAATCCCAAGCACAAATACAGGCTGGGCGGAGAATGGATTGAGAGCAGCCCTGAGGAGAAGGACTTGGGGGTGTTGGTTGATGAAGCGCTCAACATGAGCCAGCAATGTGCGCTTGCAGCCCAGAAAGCCAACTGTATCCTGGGCTGCATCAAAAGAAGCGTGACCAGCAGGTCGAGGGAGGTGATTCTCCCCTTCTACTCCACTCTCATGAGACCCCACCTGGAGTACTGCGTTCAGCTCTGGGACCCCCAGCATAAGAAGGATGTGGACCTGTTGGATCGAGTCCAGAGGAAGGCCACGAAGATTATCGGAGGACTGGAGCACCTCTCCTGTGAAGACAGGCTGAGAGAGTTGGGGTTGTTCAGCCTAGGGAAGAGAAGGCTCCGGGGATACCTTATAGCAGCCTTCCAGTACCTGAAGGGGGTCTACAGGAAAGCTGGAGAGGGACTTTTTACAAGGGCATGTAGTGGTAGGACAAGGGGTAATGACTTTAAACTGAATACGGTAGATTTAGGTTAGATATAAGGAAGAAATTCTTTACCATAAGGGTGGTGAGGCACTGGAACAGGCTGCCCAGAGAAGCTGTGGATGCCCCAACCCTGGAAGTGTTCAAGGCCAGGTTGGACAGGGCTTTGAGCAACCTGGTCTGGTGGAAGGTGTCCCTGCCCATGGCAGGGGGGATTGGAACTAAATGATCTTTAAGGTCCCTTCCAACCCAAAGCATTCCATGATTCTATGTTGCATGTGATCATTATTAAAAAGAAATCATTAAAAGAGCTCAGTATTTGAAAAGAATTGCCAGGAAGTAGGATCTGTGATTATATATGTTTCCATTATATTGCTTGCTCTTGCCTAAGTGGTAGACAGGTCAGATTAGCTGAACGGTCTGTACAAAAATCCAACTCTGTAGAAGCACCATTAAGATCTTCCTTGTGGAGGTTGAGTATTGCATTCAGGAATACTGAAACACTGAGGGAGGGAGTGCTAATAAAACCGAGGGAAATAAGAAATACAAACAGTGGTCAGATCTTTTGTGACTATCTTGCTTACAATTACATGTGACGGAATAGCTAGTAAACAATATATTATTTTATGAGTCTTCCCTCTTCTTCTCTTCATATTTTTAGCACGTGGAGTTCTTAGCAAAATATTTCTGTAAACATTTCCAGATTTTTCACTGCCTGTGGAGAGTTTGTATGAAAATTTCAAACTGAACTAGCTCAGATGAGCTACATAAATCACATCATATATTTTAGTTCCTGTGAGAGAGATGTATGTGATCCTCCCATCTTTGAATATTTTGCCAGTGTGCATAGCTGTTTTGCATATGCAGCCACATTTCAATTTTGGAAAAAGTCTGCAACACATCATGTTTTGAGTTCACTTCAAATGCGTATATGTGTAGGAGGAAGGGAAAGAGACTGAAGTGCTGGAACAGTCATGCAAGTAAGTTAACTGTATTATTTACCCCCATGTTTTACTGCTTCCTACCATCTTGATTTCTAAACTCACAAAGTTGAATCACTTCTAAGCTGACTACAGGTATGGTTTGGGTTTAAACTCCTTGGAGCAGCTGTCCTTCCCTCCAGCCTAAAAGAGGGAGTGGTTCAATGCTCTTTTGTCTAGTAGTTGGTAAATCAGTGGAAGCTTCAGTCAGTAACATAAACCTGTGGAGCTCAGATGAACAGAGGAGAAGCTATGGCATGTGATTAAATGGTTTTCAAGGTGGTTGAGAAATGGAAAAGAGGCTCTGATTAGTGAGTAGTGGGTAGAGCTGTGTAAGTGGAAGTGTGCCCTGGAGAAGCAGGAGCTGAAAGACAGGTCCTGGCCAGAGGCACCATACAAGAAGGTGGTTCCCAGGAGCTCCAAGAGTAGCTTTGAGTTAGGCATGAACCAGACAACCTGTGTTTGACAAACCACGTGGCTCAAGCAGTATCAATGTTACACTTCTTGGGAAACCACCGATATTTAAAGGAGGATTTTTTTTTATTTCTCCTGCCTTTTTAGAGAGAGAAGGTTCACCAAGGTGAGGCAAAGGCAATGATTAAATTTGGTAATTAAATTGGTTATTTGTCTTTCAGGTACTCCAGTTCCTTGGAAAAACATACTGATGATCTGATCTTATATAGCCTTTCTGATAGCCATCATAGGCTTAATAGCTGGTGACCGACTAAACTACAAGAAAAAATCAATCATCTTCTTCCCTTTGCTCTATTTAATATTGACTCCTGATCCTGAGCTGCAAGGTATACAAAAACTAAATAAACTAGAGACAGGAGGTAAATTAATCTGATTAAGGTGGTCATTAAACATACAACTCATTGCTGGGGTAGTACATGCTGTAGGTTCAACAAATAGCTGTAAAAAAAATTTCTTAAAGAATTTTGAATAGATTTCTTTTAGCAAATCCAGCTTTTTTCAAAATAACTAGCCTGGCAGACACAGATTCATAGTGACTTTGGCTAAAAATAACTGGATGGATGTACAAGTTATTATATGATGAAAAGATAAATTATGTTTCCTGCCCATAATTTTTCTTTTTGAGAAGTGGACTTTCTGTTGCTCTGTAATGTTTTTGTGCCTGGAGTCCTTGAGGAAAGCAATCTGAAGAGAATGCATGGAATAGGAATACTAGCTGTGAAAGGGAATAAGTGCTGGAACCAACTTCCCTCCACAAACCCACACATTTTTGGAATAAATAGAAGAAAAACTGAAGTGCCTTTAGCAGCCTAATTGGTTATTTCCTGTTCTATTATTACGCTCTTGAGAAAAACCGAGAACTCCTGGTTAACACCAGTGTTCATTGGCTTACAGCTTCCAATATTTAATCATTTCAATTAATTTTTGGTGCTGATAATTTTTGCTTTTTGCAGCTTTATAGTCTTGACGGCTTTCAGGGCCACATAAGGAATGATGCTAAAAAGGAATTCTGCTGGTAATTATTGGATTTAAGTAATTGTGGAAATGTCAATCTGAGGTCTGAAAACAGCATTGGGGATGGTTTAAGACAGTAGTATAGATTGCCCCTCACAGTCTGTCTTGCTAAACAGAAGTGTCTTGTGCTGAGAAGCAACTTTATGTACGGAAGTGTGTAGAAACAAACAAATAAAACCAACAACAACCAAAAAACTCAGGAAAAAACCCCACACCAAAGGAAAGAAACCTCTCAAGGGATGCTCAACCTCCTAAAAGTAGGGGAGATGAAAATAAATAGGAATGGTTGTCCTTCAAACAACAGTTCCTGGGACTGATCATTTTATTAGCAAGTGAAAAATGCTTGGCTGAATGTAGATTATTAATCCACAGTTTCTTTTTATGTTGTTCTGTTTGGTCTGTGAGGAAGCTGTCTATGTTTCTTTCATATTTCTTACAGCTCTGAGAACATAGCAAAAATATGCTACTGTTTAGAATCATATTGGTAGGTGTCAGAATCTTTAAACTTTATTTTAGTTTAAAAATACAGTTGTTCAAGAACTTAAGTTGTTAAGTGATTTCTGAGAATATGACAGATGAAATTTGTTCAATAGTTACCATTTCACTACTTTGCTTGATACAAATTGTGAGTTACAAGCACTTTGATGAATGAATTGAAAAGTTATCTAGTTTCATTACACAGTACTTCATTCAAATGCATCTATATCCCCAAAATCTTGTAAAGCAGTGCAAGTCAACCACAACAAATCTACTCGTGCTTTTTATTCCAGCTCTTTACAGGGCAGAATGGCTGTTAGAGGCAAAAATTCCTTCTAGGCTAGGCTCATACAGACCTGTTTTTACCAGCTAATATCACTGGAGTGTTATCACAGAAGCAAAGAATTCAGTATAGACTTCAAAACTCACAGAAACTGAATAAATGTTTGAGTTATGAGGCTGTGATGAGCTGTCAGCCAATGCAGATACTTTGCAAGCTGTACCTGAACTTGTTTAATACTCTGGATATGTCTATTTGAAATCTGTTCTTAAGTTACTATATGTTTCTGTATTGCAAAACTCTAAGCAAATTTATTTTTATTTGGTTAGGACAAAGTAATTATATATGCTGGAAATGTTGGAAATTTTTTTTTTTTTTTGTATCACTTCTAAAACTTATTGAAGGTTGTTGTTAATGACTACTCTTTGAAATAGAACATCTTCTGTCCTGGATCAAATTCCTCCTTGTTTGTCGCAGTGAAATGGCACGGTACTCAGGGAAGATTAAAATAGCTGAAAATAAAGCTTTGTGGTGGATATAGCTTTAAAAATTGATACGTGAATGAAAAAAAACCCAAACAAAAGGGGGCTGGTGTGTGTGTGTGAATTCTCTCATCAGGGATAGTTTTGAACACACTTTTGTACTCCAAATGAGAACAAAAATGAATCGGAGTACATCAAGTTACTGCCACTGGTAGTAATCTCTAGTTTCAGTCAGCTCCATTTCAGGGCTTAGCAAGCCCATGCAGAAGAGCCAAGTCTCCTCAGCAGTCTGCAGTAGACATAGCTGTACGATCTAGACTTCTTAAAAGAGACACTTTTTTTTTTAAGTGTGCCCTTTCCTTCTGTGAACCACCTGTGCTCATATATACAGCCTGGCTGGAACAGCTGGCCCTAAATCTCCTATGATTGAAATCTCCTTTTTTCTCTCTCATGGCTTTAATAGCAGTTGTACTTTCTTTTTCTGCTTCTGATCAAAGATTTCTACTAGGGGCTGACATGGAGGGAAAAGAGTTTTTGATCTGCAGGTCGTATAGTATATTGAACTGCCACAACTGTTGCTCAGTTTAGTTAGTGTGTTGGTTCCTACTTAACACTGGTGCGATGCTTCCTGGGCAATTTAGCCCACAGCTTAGTTTACATTTTATAACTTCCATATTTGCAGTTTCTAGAGTTGCTGCTTGACAAGGTGGTTTTTAAGCGAGGTTGAGCTCTGGAAACATCCTGTCTACATCAGTATGGAGCTATGAAAGCTGCATATTAGTCATATTATTTATATTAGCATAAATGCAATTTCCTGCCATTTACCTCCATGAAAGTGTGTACAGATTTAGGTCTGTGTGAATCAGGAAATACCCAGCACTATTAAAGTAAAGGCTTAGTTGTAAAAAATAAAGTTTCAGGTGAGAAAAGAAATATTCCACTATTCAGTCAGCTAGGGAAGGAAGAGAAACAGAGTTTGATTCACTTGAGTGCTGTTGTATTTATGGAGATGTCGGCTGTTCACCAATGAAGATTTTTTAGAAAACAATCATGTTTTCTAAATTATAGAACAATCATGTTTTCTAAATTACGTTTAAATGACGCTCCCCCTTTGCACCTAGCAGAAACATTGCTAAATGTTTAGAGACCAGGACAAATCCTTAATTTGCCTCTGTAGCCAAACACCATTTTTCTTAGTAGGTAGAAGATGGAAGCGCTAGTTTTAGAGAAGCAGCAGTGATGTGCGTTCAGCAGTCAACACAAACATCCCTTCTAAACTCCCTGAGAGAGACACCACTACTTACGTGATGCAAAAAGGTTTTGCTGCTTTTTTTAATACATGTAGTTGCTATAGAGATATCTGAAACTCATCACTGTCTCTAGCTACATCCTGTGACCTATTATTTCTGAGGAATAGTCCCCAAAACATCATAGGAATTGGTTACAATTTTCCTCCTCCTAAAAATTGCCCATTCCCTCTGCATGAATTGCTCAAATGAAAGGGGTTGTCTGCATATGATCTAGGCATAGTTGTAGGAAGTTATTTTGCCGCTAGCAAAACTGTTGCTGTATGAAGAGATACCATGTCATTGAGAAAGGGTATTTTTCTGCCTTTGCTCTGAGTCTTGGCCAGCCGGGACACTATATCCAATATGCGACTTTTGACCTCTAAATGCTCAACTGGCCAGCACCCTCCTTTGCAGTGGCATGGGAAAGGCACAGTGTTTATTTCATAGCTTGCAGGGGGATCCAGTTGCCAGGTATGGTATTCTCTAGGCTCATTTTTTACTCTAAAAGTATATCAGGGTAAGCAACGGTCTTAATTAAGACAATGCTGACAAATGTGTTGCTGGTCATAAAATGAAAAAAGCAGTATGTCAGCTCGTCACTGGTAAAAGCGTATAGGGAGATGAACTCACGCACTATGTAAACACAATTCTATAAATGTGATTAGTGACATGTCAAAGCTACTACACAACATAAAATACTGAGTATTGAGGAGAAGGGTGGGAGATATCTGGGAAGAGAATCGTCAGATACACAATTGCTGGAATTCATATGCTTCCTGAGTGCACATGGCTCAGGAAAATTTTATGACGCTGACTCTAACAGGCTTGTATTGTGCCTCTGTGATCCTTACGGGAAAATCTGCAGCATGCCACCGGGCAGCTGAGCATGGATCCATTTCCACTTCACCCAGGGAAATGGAGGCCCGTGGCTCTGGGTCCCCCTCAGCTCTGGGTCCTTTGTCTACCAGTTTGTGACGGGGAATCTTTTCTGTAAAGACACGCAATACAGTGCAATGGCACGTGCTTTCATTTCGCTAACCCGCATGAATGGATGTTGAGTGATGTCTGTTTAATTTGTCATTTGCACAAATGAATCCCATTTTTAAGAACAGAGCAACCAGTGCAATTAAAATTTGTTAATCAGCTATAGAAGAGATGTAAAAAGTAAAGAAATTAGTATGTAAATGTAAGGACGAAAACAACAAACACCAACGGCAAACTTCTGACAGGCTGCTGCAGTTTCTGATATATAAATACTGGCAATTTATTTCTGTTTCATTTGCCTATCAGTTCTGTTGGCTGCCATTTCATACTTTGTTTGTATTATGGTTCCTCTAAGATGTATGGAGTCTTCTTTAAGGACCATGTAATATGTACTGTACTGTTTTCAGTGTTTTATAACGGCATAAATCTATTTTAATTATCAACTCTACATCTTTCAGTTTTGAGGCTTTAGTCTTCCATAGCTAATTGAGTTTGCTGCCAACCAATTACACTGATGTTCTCCACTACCTCTATTTTAAAAATAGGCATCTGTTTTTAAAAAAGGTTATGTAGTTTACTTTGAATGTGTGTTGGCACATATGTATGGGTATTTCTGTGAGTTCACGCTTAATTTGGAGGAGGGGGTGTATGAGGGGGTCCTCAGCTTTGTATAATATATTAACTTGACTTAATGAAGCTGCTGTTTCTAGCTCAGCCACCTGCCTGACAGACGCAGTCTAGACTGAGAACGTGGCCAGAACATGCTGTGGGTCAGTGATCAGCATTATTCCTTGACTTCAAAATACTGTTTTGTGAAATTATCCTGCATACTTTCTAAATTTCATGGTTGATTGTGAGTGCAATGAAACTAACAACAAAAAATAACAAAACAAAGTTCTCTGAATATTATTCCTATGCTTTATTACATGGTTATACTGTATTTTGTCCAACGTCCTCATCCAAGACAAACAGTCTGAACTTGGAATCATCACTTGCAGATAGCTATGTTTTCTTTTACAGACTCAGAATGTAACTTTGTTAATTCAAGATCATGCATAACACAAATAAAAATTTGTAATGGAGAGGGTTAATCTCCAGGACAGGTTCAGGCCATAGTAGGTGTTCCAGGGAAGGTTAAAGGGAACAGGTGAAGCTATTGCAATGCATAAGGAGGTGGCAGTAGGAATAATTATCTCAGCTGATGACCAGGTGTTTATGTTTTCTGAAGTATATAAAGGGGGTGGGGATGAGAATGGGGTGTGGTAGGGGGATAGGTTTTTTTTTGGTTTATGTTTAACTGAATGAAAAAGAGAAAGTTCCTCACAGTTTTATGTTTACTTTAGGAGAAAAGAGACATAGGGGTTTCTTTTTTTCTTGTGGTTGTTTTTATGGCTGTTTTAGCTGGCATGATGGTGCCTGTGATTTGAAGGACCTATGTAGGTAAGGATTTTAACTTTATTTCACAGTCTGCATTTTGTTGCAGAGATTTTCCCCCCTGTTGTGCATTGGTTTCTTGTTATAAGCTTCACTTTGAGCTTTGTAATACCCTTCCACATCCGTAAAGTAGTAACTCAGACTAAGTTGCTGCAAGTTGCTCCTATGAGTCCTATAAGTTTTTGTAAGTTGTTCCAATTCAGCAACCAAATATTGATTTAGGAAACCTTCTCCTGTGTCTGCTGTTTGGTTTTAGTTGGCTGTCTGTTCATTTGCAAATGATGTCCATCAAAAAAAGAACGTAAAACTCAAGAAGGCAAGTTACAGTTGGTGGGTTTTGTTGTGCCATTCTAAGAAAATAAGCCCTGAATAAGATGAAAACCAAGACACTGTTTTTCTTTATAGGGTGTAGGGATTCATGCAGGAAAGAGTAACTTCTAAACTGAGGGGGAGAAATGTCAGTGAGAACTGGAGCCTGCCTCGGCACTCTGCTGAGGGTAAGCTGCAGTATATTGATGTGGTGCGGCAGGAGCAGATTGGAGAATCTGACTGCAATCTCTTTCCATTTACTATCGCGCTGGGTGGCTAGCGTAAAACACCCATTGCTTATCTGACTAAGGAATACTGAGAAAGTACTGAATGAATTTTAGCTGTCTTCCCCTGCAATTTAACTGCTGGAAATTATTATGAGGTAGTATCATAAGATCAGTCAGTATGAAGAGCTGTCATTGGAGAACATCTGTGTTTAAATGATCAAGCAGTGCTATCATAAAAATTGCTTAATTCTTATAATATGTCCTATATAGTTATGTGTGACTAGTCATAAGCAGTAACAGCATAGCAGATGTCATTTATTTTTGAAAAATTAAAGAAGTGGCCTAGATATGGGGCTTTTCAGGGTAGGAGGTGATATAAAAAACAGAGGGTGGTATGATGCTGCTTATCTGAAAGGCTAGACAAGTCAGCATACCACTTTAACGTCTGGAAGAGTTCCAGGTTTAACAAGCATTTACGCTCTTTTTCTGCTGTGGGAACAGCATAATGAATACTGACAAGCCTGGGTTGCAGGTTGGCTGGCACAGCTGTCCTCAGGATTCAAGGGCTTTAATAGTTGCCATCCCTGAGCTCTTCACTGTTTTTGAGTAACCCCACCCCAGCCTCAAGACTCACTATTCTTCCTGACAATGAAAGCAAGTCAAAGACTTCGAAAATTGCTTTCTCACCGCTTCTGGAAGTGACAAAGAGTAGTGTCATCTTAACAACAAAAAATCCCTCCTGTGTTTCAGTGTGCTATGCATAAATGTTGATCTTTGTTATACACTAATCTGTACCTCTGTATTTGGGGAGGACAGTGGATGTAAGTTCAGAAGGCTACCATCTCTGAATAATTGTAGAATAAACTTATTTTACTGAGCATAATTTCTAACACTAGTAAAAGGAACCAGGTGCGTTGCACAATCCTCTGGCACAACACTGCTGTTTGTCACAACAGTCCTTATACTGACGGTAAGTAGGACTGTTTTAAATGTGTACAAAACAGAAATAGTCAGGATAGCTATTTAGATGAACTATGATGCTCTTATGCTATACCTGTATGTTCATAGTTAAGTTGTAAATGCTTGCTTTGGGCTTGTCTAGTCTAAGCTTATTTTGCTTATTTTTACTGTATAGGGGGAAACAGTATGTAGCATTTTGATTCTGGTTGAAAATATTTCAGATAAAGTATACTTCGCTGTACATAGGTCTAGTAAGTGTGTGACTAATACATTAACAATACCTACATTTCATGTTTGCTTCTGGGTTTTGTGCTGCCAACCCCTTTGTCCCCAGTATTCCAGAGTAGGTGTATTTGCAGTTTGGTCTGGATCATTTTTCATGTTCCCTTCATTCCTGTTAGTGATGTCCTTTCGTGTCCTTTTTTACATGAGAGTAATAACCCTTTCAGGAGAAATCCAGTTCATGTATTGTGCTCAAATATGAAACCTACAGGATTAAACTCATGTTGAATATCCCCATGTTTCTCCCATTCAAACACTTTGAGGCTCGCTGATCAAAAACGCTTATCAAATTGAGCTAAATTAGTGTACTACAAATTTGGGATGCTCAATTTAGCATTGCTGTGAAAAATCCATTTGGGATAATAGACTTTGCTGTAGGGATTTAAAAGATCCACTGGGGGAAAAAAAAAAAACCAACCAAAACCCCTTCAGTCTTGAATTGCTAATTAAAAATTAGTAGCACTGGAAAATGTTTAATGCTTCAGTCTGATTTTTGACAAATATCATAGATCCTCTACATAAGCTAATATGGAGAGATGCTCAAGAAGTCTAGGGAGGTCTAAACTAAAATGGTTTCTGTTCTGCCATGCTATTCTCATAGTGGTTTTGGGTCTTGTCTCTCTTTATAGATGACCTGGGCTCAAACATGGGATAAGTTGTAGGGCACTTACTGCTGACACAAAGCTGTCAGTCTCCAGAACAGCTGTTAGTTTTACAGAGCCCTGGTGTTTAGAAAAAGGACTGTATTTGTAGAGCCAGGTGAAATTTAACAGTATAGAGTGCAAGGTTGTTCCCTTAAGAATAAAGGAAGCTTTTTGCTGTGAGATATGACTTGCCCCCTTGTTGCACTGGTAAATTATAGGAAAAGTATGTACTGCTAATGCTGTAGACATAGCGAAAGAGGCAACTGATCCTAAGAGGTGTCGGGTGAGAAATCTGGTAGGAGAGGTTGAAATACTAATGCCAGCACACAAGATGAAGTCTTTGCAGTAATGTGTATGCTGTTGAAATGACAAAGTTAAAGGTGTTTTTCATCCACCAATTCTGAAGCCATCTTAGGATTCAGATATTTTGGATTTTGTTTATCCTTAGCAAAATTGAGCCTGTCTAGACATGCCATTGCTCTTTGTTAATACGCAGCAGGGTTAAATAAAAGGAAAAGAGAGAGGGAAGTAGACAACGAGGACAAATTTGTATAAGCAGGCAATGGACTCAGTCTACAAATTAGGAGGGAGTCTAGTTGTAAGAGGAAAGTGATTATTGCACATACCTTGACAGGAGTGGGAGAAAAAAATCTTAACTGGTTTCCAGACAGGAACCTTCATAAATCAAGAGACTATGTTATAATTGACTTCTGCAGCAGGAAAATTATGTTTGTGATCCTCTGCTAGTCTTCCCTTCATTAGTAGGAACTGCCTTGCGGTTACATGATCTACTTGGCTTTAGCTTTACAGAAAAAGAACATAATAATGTTTAAGGGAATATTTTTAAATTCTTGTGTAACAAATGCTACATATATCAGCTTGTGTAAATAAGCTCCATTCCATCCACCATGGGGAAAATTAATCTTATTATCCTCTGTGCCAGAAAGAATATTCTGAATGAAAAATATATTCAGTCATTTTACTGCTGGTAGCTATAGCATCACTTTTCTGATATATTAGTGAATTTAATCACAAATTTTAACTTTCTTCTCTATGACAATTCGCTGAAAGTCAAGTGTAAAACTGGGGTAAGAAACGTACAGTGACGATGATTGGAAAACACTTTTTTTGTGAGATTGTGTATGACTTGCTAACTACTTCTTCACAAGAAACAATATATTGTGTAATGAAGATTTTGTAAATCCCATTAATTTCTCACTGAAGCTGTACCCTCCCCCGCTGCAGGGAATACTAACAAGAATGAGTATAAAGGCTGTTTAATTACCCAAAGATCTTGTCGCCACTTTGAATGCGAGTTAAGCGGCTGCTTCCATTTTCCCCACTACTGGAGACTGCCCCTACTGAGCAAACAGGAACTCAGTCGGGAGTTATATATGTTGCAGCATAGAAAACTGAAGATCGCTGTTGTGGGGGAAGAAAAAGATAAGTATTATGACTCTAGATATTGTTTTCTGGACTGGATCCTTGAGGCTGGATTCTGTATCTGAGATGCTGTAAAATAACTTCTTGGGGAATTCAGATGCCTTTGTGAAGAACTTTTCTAGAACAAGCTGAAGCAGAAGAGCGCTTCTATGTGCTTGCTCATGAGGAAAAATAGTTCAAAGATGTATACATTAATTTTAGTATAATGTGAAGTGTGAAGACAAATATTAAAAACATGTCACCTTCTAAATAAAGAATGCTTTCTAATACTGTCTAAAAAACTTACTGGTTTAGTCAAAGAAGCATTGCTTTTATTAAACGTGCTCAAGTTCATTAAGTCTGTTTTGAACTAATCTCTGACCTATTCATATATTCCAGCAAGCTTGTGAGGTGTGCACTTTTGCACATCTCATACTGCATTCAGCCCAATGTAAAGCTAAACATCCTGGTGACTGAATATTAATTTTTGTGAGAGTGCTGCAATTGCTACATTTCAATTTGGATTATGTGAGAACTGGAATCCTGTTTGGATGCAAGTGCCTTCAGAAGGAAACCTATTTTTTTATAAAGAAGAATAAATGTAGAGGGAGCTATAAAAGAGAGGTAGTGTGTATTGTTTTGGAGAGAGTTTCAGATATTGATGTTTTTCAGGGTTTTCAGTATAACTAAGTCCCAAAAATTGGCTGCCCCTATGTTGTGCCATGTCCACGTCCTGCCTCTGTACTGTGCAGGACACTGTGGCAGCAATGGTTCTTCAAGTAACACTGTCTTGCTGTCCAGCCTGTCACTTGGTGCCTGGAGTGCCAGCACTGACCGAAAGTAAAATTGGTTAGGAATTTTATTTGTAAAATTGAAGATAAAGGGCTGGCTCTTTCTGGAGGTGTTCATCTTCATTGATTTTGAAGGTCTCTCTTAATTTTAAAAATCAGCTCAAGATGCCACATATTTTGTTCTATTTTTTTAATGTGTAGCCAGTGTATAAAAGCTAATGAGGAAAGTGATGCAACAAAGCAAAATGATCTTTTAGAGGGGCAAAGCTTGTAAGGAACACAATTTAAATTGATGTGATGACATCTTCTTTGTCTCTGGTGTGCTTTCAGGGAACAATCTCCTTTTCTAGTGAAGAAAAGCCTTCTTCATAATATATGGTTGCATATTTTAATGGGCACACTGGTTTGTAAAGCAAGACTTCAGTATGTTTTGTGTAAATTGTTCTTTAGTAGGCAAGTTCTGTAATACCTTGAATACATGAGAATACGCTTTATTCAAAGTAACACACTTGTTTTTTCTTATGTTTTATAAAAACAGTTTTAGGGAACTCCATGCCTTTGGATGTTTTATATCAAAACAGATTCATTGGATCAGTTGTGATCTTGATGAAATCCAAGGCACCAGGCTAGTGAAAATCTTACTCGTATTACTCAATTCTGTTGCTGATCATGAAATCATAGGGAGCTTAAGTCAACTTCAGCACTCAAAATTATTGAACTCTATAGGTGCTACATTGTCTTGCACCATAAGGTAGGAAGAGGTTGAAAATATGTCTATGTTAATCCTAATTTCATTCTCAAAATAGGGTTTTAGAGGTCTCTGATTGCCCTCTCCCCAGCATTAATTTCACTCAGAAATCTGATAGTGGTCTCGAACAGAGTTGCAGAGCTCCCGGGTACCTGTGATGTGGGGAGGACAGCCATTAGGCCCTCAGGGGCTGGGGTGGCCGCAGAACCTCGCCCTGAGGAAGGGCCGGTGCAGCAGGAGGAGTGTACGTGGCAGCCTTTGCCGAGGCCGGGATGCCTGGGCTGATGAGCCCCGAAGCCTGAGTGTGTGTGGAGGTTGGGTGGGATGGGAGAAGCCCGAGGTGGTCAGTAAACCCCACTGCCCAGGTATGCCCAGGAGGTTTGGGAAGCTTGGCAGCTCTCAGGGATTTCTCCACAGAGCTACTCCCCAACCCGATGGTGCCCGGCTTGTCTTGCTCTTCCTTCTCAGGTGCAGGGCCTTGCATTCGCCCTTGTTGAACTTCGTAAGGTTCCCGTTGGTACATTCCCCCAGCCTACCTGGGGTCCTCTGGGTGGCAGCTCTGCCCAGGCCTGTGTTGGTTGCCTCTTGGAGGAGAAGTGAACGGGGTGAACGTTTTTAAGACAAAATAAATGAGGAAAGGGCTGCTGGATTCCAGCCTTAGTGGTACATCAGCAGGAAATACTAATGAGCCTTGCAATTTTGTTTTCAATATAGTGTTTACTTTTTATATTGGTACTATTCTACCTATCTCTGCCCATAGGATGATGTAGCTCTTTACAATTGTACCAATAACATTATATTATACGAAACAGATCTGCGGAGCTGGCATAACTTATAGAGCCATTTTTATTGATGATGTCAGTATTCAAAATCCTCATGTGGAGCAATCATTAAAGCTCATTTAAAAACCCTCAGAGGGTTACTTATGGCTCAAATACAGTGCAAGGAATTTAATTCTTAATTATATACAGAGGGATATGCGAAATAGAATTTGCAGTCATGATGCATTTCTTGATTATGAATCCATAATATATTATTGTTTCTTCAGAGAGTTGAAAAGATGCCTTTAATGTAAGAGACGAAAGTATTCATTAAATCAGTGGTGCAGCACTGGGCTCTTAATTTGATAAAGAGAGACTTAGGACTAGGTAGCTGCTGCACTGCTGCCTTTTTTCAGCCTCTTCTACTGGTTACGGTGGTGATACTTTGATAGTGAGTTCAGTATTTTGACAAAGTGCAAAACTTAATCCTTTAAGCCATATTCCTTGCTTTAAGTGCTATATGAACGTGGTAAATAGCACTCCAGAATTAATCCATGGCTAAAGTGTAGATTTTGCCATTGTTAATGGTTAAGATTTTTTGTCTTCTTGGTGTTCAAGATGGATATTAAAAAGGCAGTTGCTAAAGCTTGCTAATAATTGTATTTATTTACAATATGTAATTGGATTTCTGAAATTACTGACTTGGTTCCATCTATTTAAGGGTATATCTAGTTAGTGTATGTGAGCCATATGTTTTTTTGACATTATTTTCATTTAGGTCTTAGCTGAAATTTTTAGCAGAAATTTTAAAGCGAGGGGGTGAGTACATTTAAGTAATCCGAAGCAGTCCGCAAGTTTGTGTCTGTTTAGCCAGATTGATTTCTTTTAAGTCCCAAATAATTGAAATATCTAAAACATTTTGTCATTGTTTTTTAAAACACACAAAAAGTTTGTAGTTGAAAATGTTTATTTCAGTGTTATTTAAAGCATTTATTTGAAAGACCTCAAAACATAAGAGTACTTCATTTTGATTGCGCAAGGGACTTTGGCTGAAAGAATGGTATTGTATGAAACCAAAAAAAATGATTCTCAGTTCTACCCTGATCTGTGCATATTCTTCCTGTTGCTCTGCTTTGATACCTTGCTAAAGTTTGAGTATGTAGAAGGTTACTTATATTTGCATGCATAAGAGATGCATGGGATCCTTACTATAGATGCAGGTCATGGAAAATGGAAGTATCAGGATGGAGAAGTTAACCAGAAGTTAAAGTTCTGCTCATGTCATTGATTTCACTCTGTAATGATATTAAATGTTGGCTTGCTAGTAAGCACAATGAGTGCATACCTGAATGGTTCAGTGCTTTGGAAAGGTTCTTTTTGGGAGCAAAGTTGCCTGGTGTTCGTACCTGGATTCATGCAGTATGCATTCAAGTGCATCGGTGGTGTGCTCCATTTGAAACCAAGTCTGAAATCATGCATTGGGATACCATTCAGAACACCCTATGTGGAAATGGGTGCCAGGTTCTCCAGTGGCTTCTCTCTCTACACATTAGTGTCTGCAACCTAGGTTTGCATCACCTGCTAGTCTTGACTGTTGGTTAACAGTGATGTGATAAAGCCTAGGACTGTAACAGAGCACAACAAAATTAACCTTCGTGGTTCTCCCTGTACACCACACCAGCTGTTAATGTAGAAGCACATCATAAGACTAACTCTGACTGTCTCTCTGGTGCTGGTGTCATATTTTAAAATAAATGACTAGAATAACTGATTTCTGTGGTCTCAGAAATACTTCAATGCCATGCTTTATCATGCCACCCTCTAACCCAGAATGACTAGTTTAGTTTATTTACCTGGATTTCTAGGAAAGCTATGGGAGTACTAGGCTATATGACAAAATCTGTTTACTTTAACCCAGGGAATGTCATTCCCTGTGTGGTTTTGGGGGTTATTTTAACAGAGATGAGTTGGAATTGAAACACTTACTAAAGAAAGACAGCCAGCCTAAACCTCTAATTATCTGGAAAACTTCAGGCTGAACAATCAGCACTGTAATTACCTCAAAATGACTAGCTGAGGCTGGACAAAATGTTTTTCTTTGGCACTTTGCTTTATGCCTCTAGCTTGGAAGAGAAATTAAACGTGCAAATACTGGAGGGACTGTCAAAACAAGACAACCTAAACTAGAAACAAGCTGCTTTTTAATTTCTATGGATTTTTCTCAAACTTTTCCAACTTGCCTTCTGTAAAATAACTGTAACATGCTATAGCATTTACTATTGATCTTAATTAAGTTCTAAGGTGTTGTGCAAGGAGGTGAAAGCAACAGACAAATTTGAACATAAGTAAAGAGACCAGAATCTGGAAGTAGACAGCATTTAAGCACAAACACACTGGGAAGTATTTCAGTCTCTGTCCTAGTCTTGCGGGCAGAGTGAAATAGGAAGCCTTGCAATCAGCTGAGTGAGAGCTCTCTTGGAAGTAGACCTGTGCGATACATCTGTGATGTGTGGCTTTTCTTCAGTCATCTCCAGGCATAGATGTAGGAGAAGATTGGTAGCATGGTCATGAGCTACTTATATCAAGTAAGCATGAACCCAAAGAAATGCCCAGTTGTCAGTGATCCTAAACAAGTTATAAATGTAAATTGACCTGGTACCAGAGAATAGTTAATAGTTGGCTGTGAGTGGATCCCAACAGTGGACTTGAGTGTTTTCAGGTCAAATGGATGTCAAAGGAGTTCAGATATTGTTTCTAGTTTTGATTTATGGCAGGCACTAGTGGACTCCTAACAGCTCTTTAGATATGATTGGTGAGAGAATAGATTTTGATCCTACTGCAGGGTGTCTGGACTGTTTTAAGTTCTTCCAGTTTAAGTATGCTGCTAGAGACTTCTACACAAAGGCATCCTGAACTGCTCCTAAGCACTTCAATGACTGTATGCCAGAAGCACTTGATAAATGCAATTAGTAGTTCCCCATTTATGGCCAGCCTTAAGTAGGATGGATTTTTTAATGTTTGCCATCAAGTAGCTTATTTGTACAGACTCCATTGCTCTTGCTCTACTTGAAAGCCTCTATTTCTGGAGTTTGTGTCAGTTCAGTGTCTGGAGGTCATTTGAAACAGAGTGCAGACAGCTTCCCTGTAGTACACCGTGAAAGAACCCCCTTTTTTCTTTTTTTCCCAAAGGGGTGATTATTTGGACCATGGTATAGATTATCACCCTTAGACAGATATGAGTCTGTGCTTAGACAATGCAAGAGGGTGTTTAAAATGGAAACATGCCCCACTTTGAAATGCACTTATTGACAGGTGCGGAACATTTTTCTCTACTGTGAGACTGGTCTGCATGCCATCTAGAAGGAGCATGGAAGAAAGGACCTGTGAATCAGTTTCCCCAAGGGCAGACTGACCATCTGACCTAAAAACTTGCTCAAGATGAGAGCAATCATTAGTGTCATGATGGTGTTGGATGCACAGATATTATATTAATCGTCCAATAAACCTGTCTAGGTACAAAAGTTGCAGTCTGATCTTTCAAAGCTGAAAGGGTCATGCCTGAACATCTAGCTGGGTATAAGAGATGAAAGTAGTATAGGGATTTTCACTTGTCTAATGGGATTTTATGATGTTGCTTTTTTATGTTCTTCAGATGTCAGCTTTTAGAGTTTTAGAAAATGCCTGTAGAGTCAGATCAGACCTTGCTCAGTGCTGCTCCATCAATTTCCATTTGTGTGTTCTAGGTTGACAGTTGTTCCTAAAGGCTCCGTGCTTGAGAGGCGTGGTTTGTAGTTGTCCCCCCATCAGCTTAGAGAGACTGTTTCAGATGGACAACTGAACAGTAGATTGCTTTGACTAAAATTCAGGAAATAGAAACTATTTCTACAGCATAATGCTTAGTGACTAATGCTTCATAACACTTAGTATTTCTTTAATGCTTATGGGTTTTTAGCAGCTTGTATAACAATCTATAGTTTACTTAGCAGGTGAGGAAAAGCAACATAGATGCTACTTCTGATAGTTTTATAGTAATATTACTGTTTCTTAAAACAGTTCACTATAAATGATACTGTGATGTAACTTGGAAAATGATACAGCATTAGTAGTATCAGTGAACTGAACAGAAGACAACATGATGACTGCTGCAATATGTCTTTATAAATAACACTTTCTTTCACTCACAGGGCTGAGATTTGGAGTGAACAAAGTGAGGATTTTTTTAAATTGGTAATTTTAGAAGTGAGAGAAAGACAAGAGGAAAAAAGTAGACAAGAAAACAACTTTGTGTGTGTAGACACCTAAAGAAATTTGAATGATGATGGCAGGACTTCTCAAGTAGCTTTTAGTTTTATTACATATTTTTTTTCATTGAGTTCTGCAACAAAAATGAGACTATTATTTATTTAAAAAAAAATATAAATCTTCAGGTTGCTTGCTTTAACTGTTATGTGGTCCCTAAGAAAACCCAGCAAGTGTGAAGGGTGCTCATTCTTCCTGAACTTCCTGAAGTATTCAAGAGCAAATGAGTAGGTTATGACTTTCAAGCCTGAGCAGCCTGTGTCTGAGAGATCCAGCTATAGTGTCTTCTGACCAAGAAGGGGAGAGCATATGCATTCTAAAGACTAGGAAAAAAGTAATCAGAGTTTCTGCTTGAGTGAGTAAGTCCTCTGGAGTTGTCCTAAGAAACAAATTATGCTTCTGTAATGTATGATTTAAACATACTTCGTGTCTTCAAATATAGTAAGACTGGGAAGCTCTTATATTACATCAATCAACTCATTTACAATGAAGAATGGAAATCCTACTTCTTAAATGCTTATTCTATTTAAATTTATGAAAATGTTAAAACATAAAGTAATTGCACGCTTCAGAACTATTCTATTACTTGCAGTCAATATTTTCCCAAGCACTCTTGATAGAGGTCCTTTCCCCATAAGTTGACTGTAAATAAACTCTGTAACTTCGAAAAATAATTTCAAGTGGAGATTTATAGTTGACATCTCCCATGACCATAACAATGTTTTAGTGGGGTTTTTATTCCAGAATGCTGACACCTTTTCAAAATTTGAACAAGTCCTGCAGGTAGGAAGTATGTCCATGTTAGAGCTGGATAGATGAACTTAAAGGAAAAATTAGTAACTACTTGATTTATATTTTTTAAGAAAAAAAAAATGCTGTTATAATGATTGAACTTGTTTTTTCAGTATTATGATATCTCTCACCACAAATGCAAAATTTTAAAGATTATATTCAATGCTGTATATTCCTTCTACAAACTGAAAACAGTATGAAAATGTTTTCCAAATCAAGTTAAAATAATTTTGCTTATAGAAAACTTTAATAGCTTTTCTCAGAGCACTTGGAAAACTTGTCACAAAACTTTAACAAAAGTTTAGCTTATAGGTTTGAACAAGAAAAGTCAGGAAGGATGAATGTAATTTTGAACTTGTTTAGGTATAGGGGAGAAAGATCCTTGTCATAGTGGGTCAAACCACTGACTTGCTAGACCTGACATCCTGTCTCCAGCATGCTGGGTATTGTCAGACTGCTTCTGTAATTCACCAGATATATACACTGATATATGTGTATCTGAAAGGATATTGTGAATGAGTTCTATAGGGACACCTAGAGGATATTACTTTGAGAAAAGAGCTTTTGTTATCTTTAAAAACACTTGTTTTTTTCACAGATGTAGTTGTGAACAATGTCATCCTCTTCTCTACATATACCATATATAAAATACAAACTTCCAGTTTAATGTAAAGGATTCAGTTAGATATTTCAGTCTTCCTGATATATACCACTAATGTCAATGCTTCAAAGAACTTGCAAAATTCTTAAACTTAATATGATCTTATATATTAGCATATGTTAAATGTTAGCTCTAGGTTGTAAGCTTGGATTCCAAAAATATTTCAGAGTTATTGAAAGGAGATGGTCTCTTTCTGTAAGGGAAATAATAAATTTTTTTCATTTCTGAACATGGTTTTAAAGATCAGTGATAGAAAGCAACGTATTCAAGGTAAATTATTGCGTAGTGGTTTTGTTTCACCCTGTCAAGGCACAATGCTGGGGGGGAAATAAGCGTATCCTCACCAGAAGACAATGGCAAACTACTTTTTAACCTATTGAATTTGTTGGATATAAGATTAGTGTTTTACTAGAAGGTTTCATATTCCTTTATCTCAAGCTGATCTTCCAGAAGAATCCTCTTTCTAGATCAGCTTATCTTTTCAAACAAGCTCTCCTGTCAAATTTATTTTTGAGGAATCTCAAAGACAGCATGGCTCCCTGCCTTTGTTATTTCCTGCTTTAGGAAGGAGGGGGAAAACAAGATAAAACAAGAAAATGAGATATCAGGGAGATATGCCTTCTGAACTTCTTTCTTCATGAGATTAGAAAGCAAAACCCACTGATATTCTGCCTCTGACAGAGGCAAATATTGGATGCAAAGCCAGAGCAACCACATCTGATTTTTTTCCTGCTTTATTCTGCCTGCTTTCAGTGTGATCTGGAAAGGGAGACATCATATCCTGCTACAGCTGTTGGTATTTATCACTGTACCTTCAACCCAAGCAGTGGGAAATAGCCTATGACAACAAAAAGATTCTCATGCAGCTGCTATCCCCACTCTAATCTGCTCCTGCTTATGAGCCAGAGCAAAGTTTCTGGAGCTTTCTTTCTACATTTTCCATTCTGACCAATCTGCTGATCTGCACTCTGTCCCAAACCAACTGCTGATCCTCTCCTTTGCTGTTCTTCACCTCACTATCCTTCAGGTAATTCCTGTCCCATCTGAAAAATGTCCCTGCGCTAAACATTGTGTAACACTTGCTGGACACGACTGTTTTTTTCAAGCAGAGTCCATATTTTTCTTTGTGCTTTTGTCTATCTAGACAGTAAGTTTGCAAGGGCAGGTTTGTCTCCTATTTTGCCTGTAAGGTGTTGGCGTAATAAAATAATGCTATTTATTTGCCTTTTGGTGCTGCCACAGTAATAGGAAAAGCTCTATAGAAGCTATAGAAAAATACCTTCAGGATATAATTAGATTTCAACTGCCCCAAAATAAAAGGGCTAACATAGTGCAGCTACTGTGGAAGTAGGTTGGAACAACTTTGATAAGTGAAAGCTAAATTGTAAACTTGTCCAGATTAAAGAAAAAAAAGAAAAATCAGAACCAGACCATGCAGGCAATTCTTGGATAATGAATACGCTTACTGAGACGAAATTGGGAACTGCTGAAGACTTGCTTAAAATACTCAGACTTGCCCTGCTGAAAATGATCAGCTGTTTTAAGCCAAAAGAGTGGAAGTTGAAGGAGAAGCAACTATTAGTCAGCATTTCAAAGGAATGAGACAGGTATATAACAAGCCTGTTAAAAACATAATGTTAGCATTGTCAGAAATTTTTCAGGTAGAAGGTGGTGGTGGCAATTTATAACATGTTGTTGTGGTTGGACTTGATGATCTTACAGGTCTTTTCCAACCTTAGTGATTCTGTGAAATAGAAAAAAGATTGGAGTTGATAAACTCCACAGATCAAACAAAACCAGGAAATCAACAGAAATTAAATTTAATCTTAATAGCCTTGAAATAAAATGGAGAAAGGCAGTAGAGGGTAAAAGCCAACTAGTTAGGGAATTAAAAAGTCAGAATTAAGGTAACGGCACAATTCTATTCAGCAGTAAGAGAAGAGAAACGGAATAGAAAACTGGAGAAACTGCATTGATGGAGGTCCTGTGTGGCACTGAGCAGAGGGCATAAGTAAAAAAGAGAAGGGAGGATGGAAAATAAAACAGAACAAAGTTACCTGATAAGAATATACAGATGTTCATAAAGTGGAAGCTTTTTGCATGTTCAACAGCCGATGCAAAATTCATAAATGAGCTGTCACCCTTGCCCTCCTCCCTGTTAAACAAGGAGGGCTGTCTCACAGCAGCTGAACCAAGAGGTTACAAAGATGGCATTAATGTGACCGTGTTATCTTTCTGTTGATGGAGAAAATGTCATCACTCCATTAAAACAAAAAATACCCAAACCCCAACCCTGTAGTTGTGTGTGGGTTTTTTTGTGTGTTTGTTTTTTTTCCCCTGCCAATTTGTTAACTCTTGTAAGGCAACACAGCAATACCTTGGTAAATAAATGACACAATGAGTATTGGAGGAGCTATTTCCAGCTTTTGAGACTGGCCACTAGTAACTGGAGAAGCAGTGAAGAAGGCAGTGCCTAGTCCATCTCTTCTATCTTGCTAAAGCAAAGTGTGGGCATTGGCATCTCTATATTCGCCTCAGTTCAGGGCAGGGAGGCTTGTGCTGCCTTGTTCCTACTTGGCTTTTCTCTTTGATCAGCTTCGACACGAAAAGCCATGGTCAGGGTCTTTGTTCAGAAGAACAACCTCTAGACCCTGTGCTCCACTGCTTTACTCCCTTTACTTATTGCAATACTTGCACCGGAAGCTTTTAATACCCTTCCAGAGGTGGCACAAATAGACTCTCTATTTGGCACGTGCATGGTTGATGTTTGGTTCAGTACAGTTCCTTCAGGAAGAGAGGCATGTATTTCTGGCAGATTTATGTAAATCCTTGGTGACTGAGCAGATGTTCTCCTCTTACTTCCCCTCCTCCCCACCTTGAAACTGCATTGCTTATGTATAAACACATCTACTCTTCAACTACTAGTACTTATCACTTCCTAAAAATGCTATTAAAATGGGAATAACTCTAGCAAGAAGAGGAGGAAGGCAATTGGGATGGTGATGGTTTCTAGTGGTTATCACCTGTGCTTTAAAAAGTAGCTAATGAGAAGCTAAAGAACAAACTGTGGTGAGACATCAGAAGAATACCAAATAAAGCTGATAATGAGTAACCTGAGAAGTAAACGATGAGAAGAAGCAAAATGTGTGGGATAGGAACAGAAAACTGGTCATTTTTTGACATGACAGATATTGACATACAGACCCTGAAATGATTATCTTTCTGCTTGGGGTGTGTGTCACTGAATAATTTCCTACCAATCATGGTAAGATTAAAACAGTAGGGAAATTTAGAAAGGAAATTATAGACAATATACAGCGAATGACCTTTGTCAAGGATGCTTTTTTTCATCACATGAAGTACAGTTCCTTACTAGTAGGGAGAAAATAGTATCCTACCCAGAGAGAAATAGGAGCCAAGTGTGGAAAAGATTTTTGTTAAGTTCTGTGCCTGAGTTTTCCTGTTTTGTATGGTAAAGACCCTATGTATACTTCCTTCCTCATTATAGTGAAGGACTTGAAAATCATTGTTGCCTTGCAAGAGATGGGAAGGATTGCTCCTGTAGCTCTCAAATCTAGGCTCTGTTCAGCTACTGTGCAAAGCAAATTCCAGAAGGCTGGGCTGCTAAACAAACATAGTGTTGCAATTAAAAAAAATTAAATAATAACATTTTTTGACTGGGTGGTTTGGGTTTTTTGGATCAAATTAATGCTATAAACTCTTTCAGGTGTAATCCTGGATCCAATACAATGAAATGAACCATTGTGCTAATAATATGTGGAGATGTCCTTTTTTTTTGCTTCTGGTTTGAGCAGCTATTACTATTGTGGCTTGCTGGAGGAAGCCTAAAGCAGGAAAAATATTTGATAGTCATGGTTATTTATATCATCACAGCACCAATGGGCTACAATATGAGTGGACTTTGTAATTTTTTTTGTTCCCATCAGCACAAATCCAACTATTCTTCTGCTTTGTTCAAATGCTGTTGGTTCAGATAATGATTTAAGATGAAAAGTTTGGAAGCCCTTGATGTTTATTTATTTCACAAAATAGAGCTTGTTGCTAGATTGCAATCCTACATTTTAGCACCTATCGCCTGTGCAAATTACATAGTATAAGAGTTGAAAAATTTTGTGAGAGAAGACTGCAGTAGATACCTGGACCTCGCAGACAGTGTTTCTGGAAGAGGTGGGATCATACAGTCCTTTAAGCAGGGTATTATGGTATAGCTGACTTCTGCTTGGTCAGTTTTACGTGGCTGGGTTATCTGAGCACTTCCCAGTATCCTAAATCTACATGGTACAGTTTCCTTACTAGCGTTTCCCATCTGTATTACCCTTTTACAGATGAAGAAGTAGGAGGGAATTCACCCCAGGGAACAGAGGAAGCTGGTCGAGGGCAAGGGAACCCTCACCTGAAGTGTCTGAGGTGAATGCTGTCATCACCAAACAGCTCTTCCTCCTGGTTGCAGGGTGACTCCTAATGTTAGAATGGGTAAGAAGAGAATGGGAATGAAATGAGAAATTTAGAGCTTATATGGAGGAGATGCAACCTGCGACTTAGTAGGTAGCTTCTTCAGCAGAGTAAGTAAACCATATTGATTGCACAAAAAAAAGCCATCACCAAGAAGTGTGTGGTTAGCCTTGGCAGTGCAAAAGGAGTTGAGAAGAAAATTCTCCTGCATATATCAGACTGGAATTTTTAAAATGTACGTAAAAGAAAACTGGTATTCCAATAGAAATGAAAATAATCGCCTCTGTATTTCATTTCTGTCATCCTTCAAAGCTGCAATGTGGTAAGAAATTAAAGCATCGATGTTCCCACTAAAGCTGAATGAAAACTGACTCTATTTCTAAGGACGGATATCCACTACAGTAATATTGCTGTAAAGTAAGCACTGGAATTACATTTGTAGAATTTATAACCTGAACCCAAGCAACCTGAATCCTTTCAGTGTTCTATTTCTATGTTCATATTTTAATATCTCTGCTGATATTATTCTAATTTTATGTGCTTGAGGGAGTGCCTGCACTAGTTGAAATGCTTTCAGGAAACATGGTTTTATTTTTAGATCAAACGAATCTGATCTAAGTAAAACCTAGACCTGAACTTGGCAATTACCTAGTTTCGAACAATGAATAGCACATCTGAGTGGGGAGAGGAGTTGGATTTTTTTAATTTCACTTGTAACTCAGTAAGCAGGGATGTGTCAGTATGTGCAGTGTATTTTGCTTGTACTGACATGAATTTGTGCGAAATTGTTATATGTAGAAAGCATCAAAATATGCGAAGTATCAGTTAGTGTTTTGGGTGTAGCAAGAGCATAATTAATTGCATATGGTTATTAGTAACTCATAGCAAAATTTTGTTAGTGGGAAAAAACGAAGTGAAGACATGTGGCCTTTACAGGAAGGAGCATGTCATTTTAGTCATTCTGTACAGCAACTAGCACTAACCCTGATTGTGTCTTGGAGGCACATCTGTTAAATGGTTTAATTGCATTAGGCTAGTAATTTTGCTTTTCAACAGATTGTAGCTGACAGTAGTAAGATGATAAAAAATGTCTAATTCTCAATCTTGTATTTGAATTATTTTAAAACTTGAGTTATTAATGGGACTCCTGGGGCAAAAGGGATGTGGCAAGGGATGTCTACTGGGAGAAACCGATGACGTTCCCCTCCACATAATTTGTTCTCCCATGTTTGAGTGTCAGTGTAGGGGTGAGTGGTCATAAGTTACAAAGAGCAAAGTACACAGATGTTTTGGTAAAATGTTGCTGGCTTTGATGTTCTACTGCATTTAGGTCTTGTAACAGAGAATAATCTAGACTTAAATATTATTGGATTATTTTAAATTTCTGTTTCTAAACAAAAGAAATGCAAATACAATTAAAAACATTTCTTCCTGGTGAAATATTCTTTAGAAGAAACAGTGACTTGTTATCATATAGCTTCCATGGTTTGAGAGGGAACACATGACTTGGATTTTCAGGAATTAATGAACCATTTATTGCTCTTATAATTGTACATTTCATTAACAGTACAACATGAGGTAATCAACATCCTAATTTCTTACTAAACAGAGTACTTAAAATGAGCAGAGGATGACATATCTCCTCTAATACTGTACTCTTTGCTGGGTAAAAAACTGGCTGGATGGCCAGGCCCAAAGGGCTGTGGTGAATGGCATTAAATACAGTTGGCAGCCAGTCACAAGTGGTGTTCCCCAGGGCTCGGTACTGGGGCCGGTCGTGTTTCATATATTTAGCGATGATCTGGATGAGGGGATTGAGTGCTCCCTCAGCAAGTTTGCAGACAACACCAAGTTGGGCGGGAGCGTTTATCTGCTTGAGGGTAGGAAGACTCTGCAGAGGGATCTGGACAGGCTGGATCGATGGGCTGAGGCCAATTGTATGAGGTTCAACAAGGCCAAGTGCTGAGTCCTACACTTGGGTCACAACAACCCCATGCAACGCTACAGGCTTGGGGACGAGTGGCTGGAAAGCTGCCCCGCAGAAAAGGACCTGGGGGTGTTGGTCGACAGCCAGCTGAAGATGAGCCAGCAGTGTGCCCAGGTGGCCAAGAAGGCCAATGACATCCTGGCCTGTATCAGAAACAGTGTGGCCAGCAGGAGCAGGGAGGTGATCGTGCCCCTGCACTCGGCGCTGGTGAGGCCGCACCTCGAATCCTGTGTTCAGTTTTGGGCCCCTCACTACAAGAAGGACATTGAGGTGCTGGAGTGTGTCCAGAGAAGGACGACGAAGCTGGTGAGGGGTCTGGAGCACAAGTCTTATGAGGAGCGTCTGAGGGAACTGGGGTTGTCCAGTCTGGAGAAGAGGAGGCTGAGGGGAGACCTCATTGCTCTCTCCAATTACCTGAAAGGGGGTTGTAGAGAGGTGGGTGCTGGTCTCTTCTCTTGTCCTATCACTTGTCACTTGGGAAGAAATGGCCTCAAGTTGCGCCAGGGGAGGTTCAGGCTGGATATTAGGAGAAACTTCTTCACTGAAAGGGTTGTCAGACATTGGAACAGGCTGCCCAGGGAGGTGGTTGAGTCACCGTCAGTTGGAGGTATTTAAAAGGATGTGGATGAGGTGCTTAAGGGTTTAGTGGTAGACTTGGCAGCGTTAGGTTTACAGTTGGACTTGATGATCTTAAAGGTCTTTTCCACCCTAAATGATTCTATGATTCTGCTATCAGTGCTTCAAAAAGCTAAGGTGTTTTTGCAAAGGAAAAAAAAATGTTATCAAGATTTACTTTACTTTTTTTATATATCATGTGAAGGCCCTTTGGCTACCAGGCCTTGCATGTGGTAAGGTAAATCTCTCTTTTGTAAAGTAATATGCTTGAAGTAATGCTTTATACTGTGAAGTACTCCTTTTTTTAATAGTAAGAAACTGAGCGATGAAACTTCTGTTCCCACTTCCCTAAAGAACTTTAAACCTCACAAGAAGGTACAAAACTGCCTGCAATGGGTATGACTTCATTAAAAAAACCCCAACAACAAACAAACAAAAAAACTCCAAAAGGCAGCAAAGGAAAACCTGTCTAGAGTCTCTAAACCAGGAGATCATAGTCTCTTTGAAGAGGAGACAATGTAATATAGAAGTTCATCTAACCAGGTTAAAAAAAAGCTTTCATGAGATGTGATGACATTGGTCAGCAGCTTTCTCACTGTTAGCATTGTAATTGACTGATAGTACCTTGTCTTCCAGAAACCAAGTTACTTTCTTAATGCTGTATCATGCTATGCTGAAAATCTGTATTATTTCCAGTGCAGACACTCAGACTCAAAGCAACATTTATACCTTTGTTTTTAGCCACCATAAATCAGGAGAAATTCTTCCAGCTGTTGAAAGGGATCTTGAAGTGATTTTATAGCCAAGCTCCAATCAGATAATGCTAATCTCTAAGGAGTACAATGATGCATTCACAGGAGAAAATATTAATAATGCAGTTCACCCCAGAGGTGACTGTATTTCAATTTGATAAATTGTTTATTATCGTCACCATCTTATCTGTCAAGCTTTGAATGTCTTTTGGGGTCTTTGGAAAGAATGAATCTCTGTAGACATGGTTCATTGGTATTTATAGCAATATGCCAAATGGCATATGCTCTATTAGACATGGTCAAAGAAGATTAATTATCATATTTGTTGGTGGTGTGAAATTAAAACTTTTTTATTAATTGTTTGACTTCACGGGCTTCTTGTAATGGGACAATTCTGGAACAGCAATATCGTATTCCTGCAGCAATACCTCATCTTTTCCAGCACAAGGAGCCTGAATCAGCTTCCACTGATATCAGAGCAAATAAGTGAACTTGCATCATCTTAAAATGGCTGTAACAGCTTAATCAGCCTCAGAGTTTTGCTGTTGTGAAAATTTGATAATCATCCAAATTAAACCTTAAACTGAATGTTTTGTCCTTCTGGCATTGGCACACTTTAGAATTAACTGCAGCTTTAATACATAGAGTACTTTAAATACAGGCAAGGCTGCGCAAAATTCTCAAGTCCTTAGAGATTATTTGAAAATGATACATGAAAAATCTTTAACCTTCACAGTAGTAAGCTGACATTTGAATATAACAAAGTGTCTTAACAGTTACCTCTTAACTTATTCAGTCTTTTTTATAAATGTCTCTCTATGCATATACACACATGAATACGTAAACCTAAACTTCATTTATTTTGGTCTGTTGTTATGAATTGGCATTTGTACTGCCCAAAAGGGATTTGTTTTAGAAGTTATAATACTTAGTAATATACTTTCATCCTTCCAATGAGCTATGCTGCCTGAGCACCTATAAGAAATAAGATGCTGTGTCAGTTGCTTTAACAAAAGTGTTGGTTGAACTAAATTAATTTCAAAATGAGACTTTAAACTAGAAGCTATAGAAGCAAAAAATATTCACCGTTTCAAGGCCAGATGTCTTCTGCAGTTTTTCAAAATGTCCATTCTCTATTGTAACTGATTTTTGGAACCTTCACCTATAATTGAGGCAGAAGCTTAAACCTGTGCTATGTACATGCCATTAATCAACTTCTCTTGCATCAGATTCTGATTCAGTTTTGAATTGTTCTAAATGTAGTTGGTACCAGAGTCTTGGTTTCTTTGACTTTGCTTTAGGCAGTATGAGGAAAATGGCTGTGTCTGCACTTAAGTACAGGTACAGTAATGCTCAGTCCTCATTCCCTGACAAACCTGGAAAGGGAGGACTGCAGGGAGGTGCACGGAAATATCTGCTTTTCCACATGTCTAAATTTTTTGCTATACGAAACTAAAGTATATGTTCACATCATATCTTATCCTGGCATGCAGCTGGGCTGTGGTCATGGTATGTGCTCCAGCACTGGGGCTGAGATGTAGCCAGTAAAACTCTGGGCTCCGAAATAGCGCATATTTCTTTTACAAGAGCAACCAAACTGTTTGACAGGCCTTAAAAATAATGTCTGAGACTTGCCAAAAGAATAAAAATTAAGCCTTAGAGTATATAGCAGATATTTCAGAAAACATTAAAAGAAAACTGTAATATTCTGTTTTACTTAAACAGCAAAACCACTGTGTCTCACAAGGGAGTCTAACATTGGCCGTTTCCTAACGGTTCCAGGACAAATGAAAGAAAGTACATTTGTTACATTTTTTCTCTTGAAACTGTACTTCTTCCACTGCTTGGTTTCCTAGTGCTCTTGTCTGAGCTGTTAAATTGTTGTTTTAAAGAAGTGATTCCAGCTCACTTAACAGAAGAGCTCATATAAAAGTTGGCATAATTGGGAGAACTTCCATAAAGCTTCTGTTTCACACAATTCGGAATGAATTCAGGCCAGTTTCCTTGTCTTAAGCAGGGTTGAGAATAAATCATGGAAAGTGGTCACATCTTGTTTTTTCACGAGTTTTTCCTATTTTTTTCTGAACATTACAGAGGCTTTTGTTTCATATTTAGCAATTACACAATATTACACTATTACACCCCCTATAAAAAGTAACCAATAGGTTCGTTCCTTACATATGTAGGAAGGTAACGTTAGGGTATAATGAAAGGTATCTGGTGTTAAGGCCTTTCTCATATATAGTAACCAACTTCTTGGCAGGTAGAAGAGCTGTTTTATATGCAACAGAGGTGTAGAGCCTTTTTCTGGAAGAGTTTTGTTGTTCTAGAATCTGTTTATCTATTATATTCATGTTTTACACTGATTAAGGCAAGATCCTAAACATCAAAGTAGCAGTGATCACATTAACATAAAGACAGATGATGAGAGAAAGCAACAGCAATGAAAGACCAGCGGTGGGGTGAAAGGACATAAAAGAAGTCTGCAAGAAGAATGCAGGAGGCACAGTGCTGCAGGTTGGCACTTCTGGACAGAGCCAGGTTCACTTGTGGAAAATGACATTGATATGAAAACCCTTGGGTGCTCACAGAGCCTGCTTTTACAGTTTGCAGTAACAAGGGGAAGTGTGAGTTAATACAAATCTATTCTGACAAACCTAATGGAAACAATTGCAGTTGCATCTTTTTGTCTTCTGGGCAATATTAAGGAAGATTACCAGTCTTGGGAGAGTAAAATTCATAATCATCAATTCCATGGGTTGTCCCAGGACTTCTTAATCTGCCTCAAATCAGCTGAGGATATTCTACTGCATTTCTTAAACTCACACAGGCCCAAATTTTAGAGCTACAGTGAGCTTTATGCTGCCTGCAGTATCACCTTTAAAAGTGTAAATATTGTTGCGGAAATTGGGTTATTCCCAGGTTTAGTCTGTATCTTAAAGTTAACATTTTACGTTACTTAACCTGTGTGACAAGAGGTAAAGAAATAGAGGCATGATGACTTCAATAAGACTCTAGCGTGAATTTATCATGTGGGTTAATCGCCATGAGTGGTTTTAAAGTAGTGTTGGCCCTGTGCTCTTTTTTGAGGGTGTCTGTAAGTAGAGAGACCAGAGTTGTAACAAGTCTCCCATTTATTAGCACAAACTTCTTGTCTGTTTGGTTTGTACTTTTTTAAAGAATTTTTTCTTTTGTGCAGTAAATGTACAATCTTTACGGAATGACTTAAAAGCAGTGAGACTAGATCTTTTGCACGTTTAGCTCATCAACTTTCACTGTCCGTAAGTCTAGATTTGGCCCTTGGCTTTACTGCAGCATGAAACCCTGTAGTCTTGAAATAGTGGCTAGTCACTAGAGGGCGATAACATTATATGGTGAAAACAGATTACACCAAGGTCTGAGCATTTCAATGCCCTGACATTCCGAAACTTCACAGGGACGTGAAGTATGACTATATATTTTTACTAAAAGTCTTGCATTTGAGGGTTTACATTTCAATTTTAAACCCGTGAATGAAAGATAGATTATATCTGACATTAGGTTACTGTTGAGGATGGCAGTATCTTCCGTTGAACTCCTAAAGTCAGTTTTCCTGTATGTTTTCATTTGATGGCTATTTTATTTTCTTAAAATTAATTCCAAAGAATACCCTACCATCACTTTCAAGATACAAAATTGAAAAAGAATAATAATTACTACTCCTGACTATTGCTGTTTCATTCACTGACATCCTAGAATAAGCACAACTAGTTTAATAAAATGCTGCTTGACCTGTAAACTTAGCATTTAGCCCCACATGAGGCAAGAGCTGAAAAACAAAGGTCAGAATTTCACACCTACTCACTGATTATTTTTTTTTAAATTTTTTTTAAGGAACTATCTATAAATGAAGTATTATATTCTGAAGACAATTTGAATTAGTATTTAGAAGAAATATCACATGTTTTGGTGTTCTAGGGCTATTTTGACTGAGAGGAAATAGTAATATTTGTTTTGGAAACTGTAAGAGTTGATTTTGGCCTGAGGAAAAAATGAGCCTTTCTGTCACTGAGAACAGTAGCTGTTTAGATCCCAGATAAGAAATGCAGTGTATGCTTAATAATCTTCTGAAAAAGAGAACATATTGGAGGCCAAATGTTTATGTAAAATAGATGAATATACTCATTTGTAAAAAGTAAACCCTTCTGTTTCCCGTAAGTGCAGACAGCTGTGAGTGTGGGTTTAATTCCCCTCCACCTCCAGGCTCTAACCCCTGAAAATATTATTATGTGCAAAGCTTTCATAAACAAACCTAATATAAAAAGATACCCTGAATAATTAAATGGAAATTGGAAACAAAACAGATAGCAGTTTAGTGGAAGTCCGCTATATTTAAGATATGACCACTTCAATTGTGAAGATACCTGGTTATTTTTTTCCATTTCACAGAAATCAAATTGCCTTTGAAATAATCTTTGAATATTAATTTTGTCCATCCAAACATTAAGATCTACTTCTGCTCTGGTATCTGGAATGCCATAAGAATGGTTCTTATCAATACCACAGCTGAAGGCTGTCAGCAGGATGGAAGCAGTAGCTGGACACCAAGAACCAAACCTTGACTACCTGTGGTCTTAAAGGCTTGACACAAGGGAGGTACTGTTAATCTGAGTTCCTTGGTCATATTTCATTTGAGAAATGAAATATTTTGCAGGCTAGTGATCAGGATTTTAAGCACACAATGATTTTATTTTTAGTCTACTACTTTTGTTAGGCTAAAACACAGTTCAACAAAAAAAGTTTGAACTATATAGTAATATAATACTTAAATACAAAGAAAAGACTTGGAGTTATAGTCATGATTGTTCAACCTTAATTCCTTTTAGCTAATCAAGGTGACGTAGGCAAGTACAGTGCTATCTGAGAAGGTATTCTGGATGTAATTTGCAAACATCTGTGGGATATTTGGTACTGTTCCTGTACAACTGCAATGCTGGATTCAGAGGCTTATATAAAGACTTCATGATGATTCAGTGGCTGCTGATGCCAAAGATGTACATGAGTTTTCTACTTTATTTTACATGTTCTACATAAGATCTACTCTGTATCGTGAGTGGAGTGCTGCATTATAATATGGGGCTTACACAAATATAATTGCAAAGAAATAGCTGATGTTTGATTCATTGAGGTTATACATTTTAAAAGAAAGCCAACATTTAAAGTGACCATTTAATCACTGTCATGTGTCACTAGAAGAACCTCCATTATGTGTGTTTGAACAAATGACCTTTAAATGAGAATATTCTTAAGTAGAGCAAAAGAAGATATTAAGACCTCAGCTGACATGTCGTTTCCTAAGAGTATTGTACTGTTCCTCAAACTGATGCTAAGGTGTGGCTGCAATTTTCAGCACTTTAGGCATGTTATTTTGAGGTAGCTCCTTTTTGTCATCTAGAAAGAACTGTACCTTTAAGATGATATGATACCTGAGCTCTAGCTATCACCAGGGGAGTGTTAAATGGAGACAATCTGCTGAACATAGTAAACTGCCCTTCTTAATGTCTTACCTAGAAAAATGAAAAAAAACCCGCGGTGGATACAAAAAAGTGAACAATCAAAAAGGGAAGAAATACATAGTCCCAAAATATCAATTCCTGACCTTCCAAATACCCCATGATATGTGCAAAAAGTAGTTCTGAAGAAAAGAAGACTGAGTTAAAGTAATAAAGGGTAAGAGGCAGTAATCTAGAAAGTGGTAGCTTTTTCTACCATGACACCTCTGTCAACACAACGGAGATCTGTAGCAACAGAGGGAAGAAGTTTAAAACACAAGCTTCGCCATATGGAAAAAATGCATGTGTTCATAATGTCCGTGTCTTCACTGCTGCATTTTTAGGAAAAGAGTTAAAAGTCAGATGTCTAAGCCTTGCTTATGTAATGCTCTGCAGGGAATTTCCTGAGTACCTTTCTCCTTTCTGTTCACAACAGGATTTTCAAGGAAAAGAGCTGTCGACTTTCCTCTTTACCTGGGTCACTGAGGAATTATCTGCCACCTTGTATTGTGTCTACACTGCTCCATGCCCTGTTGGAATGCTGAGAGAAGAAGCTATGTTCCTATTTCACTGGTACGGTATTTTATTCCTGCTTTTTTAAAGAGGCTTTCAATGTAATTAATCCCAAAAGTGATGTTAGCAAGACTTGTGGGAAGGTTGCTAAAGCTTTGGACTTTCCACCCTGCCTAAGAGACACCATGCTGAGTGGGTAGATTAATATGTTTATATTTGTCATAGACAGTGAATTAAGATAGAAGGCAATCTCATCTCTTAATATTTTTATAGGTAGTCAGTATTGCTGGTATTTAATTCTTTATCACAGGGAGATTTATTAGCAGTTTCTTGTTGCCTGGACAACAGAAGTAGTCTGTAGAATACAGAATTTGGGAAGCTGGCTACACTTTGGCTCTTTGGTTTAATGTAAAAGAGAATGAAATGCATACGCCCTTGGAATATGCATTATTCCAACTACAAAGGACTATTGTCTTCTACACTGAATTACCAAAGCTCTTTGCCTGTGTGGTTTCTTTATAAGTTGGAACCTTAAATTATGTGCATTCTGGTTGCTACTTCATGGTAGGATCAGTTTCTAGCAGATAATTATTTTGCCTGTCTCAGAAGACAATTTTGAAAGATGTTTGTCCCCTGCTCTTTTTATTCTATTATGTTATATTTGTTGGAAATGGCTTTTCACTCCCTGATGATTGCTTGTCACATAAGTCATAACAAGAGATTTGGATGAAAATGGCAGAATGAGAAAAGCTGCATTTCAATAGCTTTTTTGCAGTATTCTACAAACTGGCCTGCTACCTCTTCCTGATTTATAGTAAGGCTGGTTCGGTTATAAACTGATTTGAAGAAGTTTTGAAAGTCTCTGAATTTTAAATTTTTCTGTTGAATGTATGTGACGTGTTTCGAGCTGTAATCCAGCTCCCATTGAAGTCTATGGCAATGCTGCCATCAATTCCTATGGTGCAGAAGTGGACTTATAATGAGCTATTTAACATTTCACTTATCTAAATTGTCGCAGCTTGAAAGCTGCAGTAAAAGACTGGTGGGGTTTTAGAGTGACTGAAGGGCCTGTAAATGTAATCAAAGAGACCAAATTGTGTGTGAGAAGCTGTTTCATCTCAATCTCTTTCATCTATGGAAACTGATAGAACTTGTTTGGTAGATTGTGGCGTACAAAAATGCATAGTCAAATGCAGTATTTGTAATGACTCTTCAGAACAAAACCAGATAGATGAATAGTTTTATAGTTAAGCAGTTATAACTCAGTTTTAAGTTCTTCACATTCTGTCACACAATTTCTGATGAGAAAGTCTTGTTTGTAAAACATATCTAACTTGGTTTTCTTATCTGTACAATAGTGGACCCACATCCATCTTGGAGAAGATCTGAAAATAATGGTCTAATATTTATGGAGTGTTTCAAAAGAGTGATGATAAATAAGATGGAGCATGAAAGCTATATATTATGATATCTGGTGTGTTTAATATAAAAATTTGTTTCATATATCTGATCTTAATGTGTTGTTCAGAATTACATAGAATTACATTACCCCTGATCTCAAATGGAAGAGTTTTTTTTCTTTTTTTTTTTTTCAGGAGTTTCTCTCAGCTTCTAAAATTCAATTTGACTAAATACATCCAAAGAGATAATAGTTCAAATGAACAATTAAATAGATTTTTCTTTAAAAAAAAAAACCTGACAAAAAAATGGAACAAATTGTAGTAGTTGTGTTAGTTACATTTCCTAGTACAGTAAATGAGGTATGAAGCAAGCGTGACTTCATCTTCTTCTTTTGAAAAGACTTAATTATAGAGACTTTAATGATAAAAGAACCAATGTATATATTGTACATGTTAGCACAAACTGTCAGCAAATGATCTGCACCAAGGTGGGAAGAGTTGCAGTGTATAGGATGCAGAACTGATCTTGGAATTGCCAGAAGTTGTAAGCAAAAAAAATAGCTTTGAGTTCATAGGTGAACTTACGTATAGTTTTTCCTTGAATTTTGGGATTCTGAAAACTAGTTCAGAACCAGTACAACAGTCATAATCAAAGCTTGGCCAGATCACAGCATGTCTCTTCAACCCCAGTGAATTAAATTGTGGAGGACTTAGTTTTATAGGCTGGTGCTGCTACAAAATTTAATTTTTTATTATTAATAATGAATAAAATGTCAATGAATGAATCATACAGAATATTATCCAGTATCTTCAGGCTTTGCCATATCTTTTTTTCTGTTACTGAGTATGAATGTGTTGAGCGCGATTGTCTGTGAGTTAAAATATCTGTCGTGCGTTTGTAAAATAACGGATAAATCGTACCTCTCCCCCTTTTTCCTTTGTCCTGAGATTTCAGCCCAAGTTTCTTTGATAGTTTGTTTCCCTTACTCAGACATGGTGTTGCACGGTTTTTCTAGCAGCAGTTCTCTTGGCAGATATACTATCTCTCCTCTCGCCATCTTGCCTACTGTGAATTTAAAATGTTGATTGACAAAATTAAATTCTTAAATTAGGGTTGCCTTCTGTAGAAAATATTCCCTAGGAAGACTCTGCTG
Source organism: Gavia stellata (assembly GCF_030936135.1). Lineage (NCBI taxonomy): Eukaryota > Metazoa > Chordata > Aves > Gaviiformes > Gaviidae > Gavia > Gavia stellata. Next base: position 43,410,140 of record NC_082598.1, read on the forward strand.
TGGAAAAGTTAAAATTCTAGGACTGCCTGTCTGGTTTAGAGGCACTATATTTTTTTTTGTTTGTTTAGCATTGATGATTTGTTTGCAAAATGAACAAGCATGTGAAATGAGAATTTTTAAATACAAATCTACTATGCCTGTAGTAATGGGTATTGAGCAAGATCTGTTTATTCACCTTAACCTGTGACATCAGTCCTATGAGCTAAATTCCTGTATCCAAGCAAACTGAAAAGGAGGAAGAAAATATTTTACCTCAATGCCAAATCTTTCCATTTTTCTACCAGCCCTAATAAAGGCTAATTGTAGTTTCAATGGAGAAAACTGTTCTGAAAAATCATGAATGTATTTTTCTTAGTCATGTTTTTATATGTGAAAGAACAGCCAATGCTTTGGGGACTGTTCTGAGTAAACTATTTGATAGTAAATTGGTGTAGTAAATCATCTAGAAGAGCAGCAACTTTAGCTTTTAAGTGCTTATGAAACTACACAGGGATGTAATGATAAGAATTAGACGTTTTAAGATAAATGACTAAGAAATTGTAAGATCATGGGAGAGTGTAAATCGGACTCTGATAACACACTGTATGAGAGAGGTAATATAAGGGAACTATTCTTCAGCAGGTTGAAAAGGTTGAATTTTGTAGTGATTTATTTATGAAACTGATAAAGAGTAAGCAAGAGGAAACATGGGTCTCAAATTTAAGACAGTAAGCTGAATGAAAACTGGCACTGATTCCTTAAAAGGTTGGAATTGCTAAGGTTGTCCTTAAGGCAATGCTTCCCTGATTTCTTGTCACTGGGTGAAATAAATGCCAAAAACCAAACACCAAAAGGGGAGACAGACATCATCAGTGTATTCTGACCTTGTTCTTAATATCCAGGTGCATCTGGGCATAGGCTATGACTTACAAAGTTACTTACAAGTAGTCATTTACAGTAGTCATGACTGGAGTCATGCAGCAATTCTAAGTATGGTGGGTCAAATGTAGCCTGAATTTGAGGGACTGCAACGCTGTTTTAACAGAAAAGGCTAGGCCAAAGCCCAGGCAGTTGGGTTAACCTTAAGGTTTGGAAAAATTTACATGTCCTCTCCTATGGATGTTTTATTCTGAATAATGACAAAGCCACAAACAACTAAGAAAAGTAGTTTTAGATAACATTTTTTTGCCAAAGATAAGTTTTGGATTTGCTTGTGTGCCCATGTTCTTAAAGTAATGAGTAAGCATATTGGAGACTCCCCTGATATGTGTAACTAAAATCAAGGAAAGCAGAAGTCTGTTGCAGAGGTAAAGAAGAAAGGTGATTATGGCAAGATGGGGACTAACTCCTTCAGGATGATTTTATCATTAGTGATGTTGAACTGGGCAAATGCAACAATAAAAACCATAGTGAAGTAAATGACAGTTTTTTACAATGTTCATATATTCATACACACGTGTGAATATACATGTATGTATGTATCTCCTAGCTCCTGGGTGCTTGCATGTGTTTTTATACACCTATTTCCCAGCTCCTGATTGCATGGTAATGCTTCCCAAAATATGTTCTAATATATCAACGAAGTTACAGAAGTAGTCTATCAGTGACTCTTATGGGTTATTTGATCTGGTTTACCAGACCAAAATCATGTGAGTGTTCTGCTGAGAGAAAAATCAAGTGCATTTTAAAACTTGCATTTCCGATTGCTAATCAAAATTTTAGTTTGTTCCAAAGCCTTTTAAAGTGAATACAATTTCTTGCCCCAAACTTTGGTTCTGATCCATAAGGATTCTACAGTGTGGTGTGATATATGAATTTCTGCAAAGAGGGAGAGGGAAGGTGACATAAACCTGCTTCTGACTCATGGGATTTTGACCTTCAGAGATAATACGTAATATTAGTAACCTGGTGCAGGACAATAAGTGGTAAAAAAGAAAAGTAATTTATTGTTTTGCAGAGTAAAAGTATGCTCACTACCAGTCTGTAAGTTTGCAAGCAAGTTATATTTTGTGCTAACAGTTGTTTTTTTTAATAACAACAAACATATTGTCACCATGTCTGTATGAGCAAATTGATTCCTTAGAGCAGTTTCCCGTTTAAGATACACTTTCCCTAGCTGAGGCTTGCAGTATTTGCAGGCTGTCTGACTTCTAGCCACCCTACTGTAAAGAATGATTTGACTTTTAAATTTTGTCTAATAACTAATACTGAAATTTACTGTATCCTTTAAATTTTAATATGAAATGATCACTTCTGTTGAACTAAGTCTTGTAATACCAATAGGCCTGATTCTATAAAAAAAGCAGCTGAGCACCTAGTCTTCCAATACAAGTTTTGTGTGTATACACACATTTGTATATTGTGTGTGTACATATATATTGTATATGAACAGTTAAATATCATACATGTTATATTTTAAATTAATGCTGTCAGTATTTTCCTACTGTTTATTTTTGTATGCAGCAAAGTTTGTCCCTAGTGATCAACCACTATGCTAACCAAAACTGGTTATCTAATAAAAGTGATCTCAGAAATTTGAAGTCAAATTTTTTTTCAGAATATTTACGACTACTTTGACCTTAATAACAGAGAAGTCTTTTTTCCCTGTAATACATGTTCCACACTGATAATCAGTACAGTGGAAAGACATAGTCTATGTCACTAGAAGTTTGGTGGGGTTTGTTTGTGGTTGTGTGATTTTTTTTTTTTTGTTTGTTTTTGTTTTGTTTGGCTTTTTTAGAAGTCAGGGGAAAAACCTGAGTGATGCAAAGGCAGTCACTCACCACCTCCTACAAACAGACTGATGCCCAGCCAGTCTCTGAGCAATGGCTACTTTGGAAGACACAACCCCAGTTTTTATTGTTGAAAATGATATTATATGGCACGAAATATCCCTTTGGCCAATTTGAGCCAGCTGTCCTGACAGTGTCCCCTCCCAACTTCTTGCCCACCCCCAGCCTACTCGCTGGCAGAGTGGTTTAGAGTGGTTTTGAGGATTCCCGAGAAAGGTAAACGCATATACACAGACTACAAGGAAAAAAAAAAACCCAAGTGTTTTATTAACTCACATCTGAGATGCTGCAGGCCAGATGCGTCCCATCACGTATTTTACGTAGCATTGCAGGTAATTTTTTGCTATCCAGCCTCCCACATGTAGAAGGCATTACTATTGCGAATTCAATTGCAGATGATGTAGCAGGCTTGTTCCTCATAGGCATTCACTCTGACACCTGGTCATCACTGCAGCTTCTAGAGGAAAAATACACCACCAAAATCCCCTGCATAACACCTCTGAAGATCACAGAATAAAAAGGCACATGATTTCTGAAACACAAGAAAGAGTTTGATGCAGAATATTGATGAGGCCTTTTTCAGACAGCTATAAACCAAGCTGGAATGCAAGTCTTTTTAACTGACGTGGTTCAAGTTGTCTCTTAGCATTAGTCAGAGACAGCCTGAACTGATAGTAGGGTGTGTTCAGAGCACACATTTTTGCACATGCATGATATTCTTTCCTTCATATACCAGAAAATGGAACAGCAATTTTGGCTTTTATTTAGCAAATAAGTGTGCTGGGAGTGTGCTGGGAAGATGAATACAAACCAATTACAAATATGCCATTCTTAAGTTGGTTCTTGTTGAAGGCTTTGCCAGATCTGTAACTGCTCTCAGACTAATCAATGATATAAATTCTCTTTTTACAAATTAGAGTGAACTGCTAACCCGATTTCCTGATGATTGTCCTTTTATGTTTTCTTAAAGCTTTTAGATTAATTAATTCTTATATGAACATAATTTTACAAGCACAGTGGATGCTTTCTGGAAAGCAGTCATTAATCATTGTAATGCATGACCTCAATCATATCTTGCCTCTTAAAAATATGCTTTTATATTAATCAATAATTAACATTACCTTGCACTATGTCCTACACCTAAGTTATCCTTGATATACTTGCTTGTTGTTTGTAAAAGGCAAATAAAATACTTATGAACTTCTTATGGTACCTTCCTCCAAAGCTGTTGAATGTCAGAAATGGATGATGGAAAGTTGAAGACATAATCTCTGGTTATTTAGCTGTGTGGGAGATGGTGTTTGAGGCAAAATGTTCTTCCTGTATCAGCGTCAATACCTATGGATCATGCTATGCAATGCACCAGACTGCAAATTTTGGTGACAGACCACCTATGTAGGGTCCTTAATGAGTTCAGCATTCAAACCCAGTTCGATCATCAGCTTGCAAACTGATTATTTGTCTTTAGCATTATGGCTGCAAATATTGGATTGTTCTGGAATTAAAAGAAATACATAAGTAAGCTCTTTTGAAAACTTCCATAGATATATTGATATGTAGGTCTGTGTATTGTCTGTCTTTCTGAACTTGGTAGGCAATCCACTGGCAGGCTGTTTCTTACTGTGTGTGACCTTGAGAAAATCTCTTAAGATATCTCCTCTCAACTTCCTTAATTTTTAATAGAGATACTTAATAGAGATACCTGCCTGCCTTACGTTATACATAAAGTTGCATCTTCCTTTGCAGTGTGTTTTAAGACTTCTGGATGAATAGGTTTGATTGAAAAGAAAAACAACTAACCTTCTATCTCCCATCCTGACTGAAATCCTCTGGACTTCAGATAAAGCTGAAATATAATAGAATAATACAGAACAAAAAGCACAGACCACTTAATTGTGCCATGTTGCCAGATTTGTATTAGCTTAAAAGTCACAAAAGAATCTTGTGTGTGTATCCCTAGCTATAGAGACAGTGGAGAATTTTTTGTGGTGTGATTTTCTAATTTAAAAAAAAAAAAAAAAATTAAAGAATCTAGTTTCTCAAAAATGGCTCATGGAAAAATTTTGATTTCAACAAATCTAATTCACTTGCAAAAAAAACTCTAAGAAACTTGTGTGAAATATCTCCTAGTGACATGTCTTGGTTTTAATTCAAAATGAACGTGTGGAATTTTGGTCACTTTCGTTTATGAAGGCTGGGCTATTTAAATGGTTGTAACTGGAGCGAAAGAAGTTTGCATTTCAGCTCTGCAGCCTTGATCACTGTGTTAAGATGTTCCCTATAGTCAAATGCAACTCTAGGTTAGGTACAGTGGGATTGGTTGGTTTCTGAAAGATTTTCATGGAAAACAGCTGCTGTCTGCAGAAAAAGTTGCTTCTTAAAGTTTGTGTTGCACATGTTTATAATTCACAGGTTCCCAGATAAACAAAAGCTTGCTTGCTGAAATATATTTTATTCTGACATAACATCCAGGTGTCTCATAAAAAATGGTATTAGTTGTGACTCTTCTTGCTATCTTTAATGGAACAAGCTCCCCTCAGTGGATTTCCTTGCATATGAAACTTGGAAACCGTGAACTTGCATGCATATTGCTGTATGACCCTTCAAGAAGAGGACATTATGATGTTTGAACACAGGGTTTTTCATGAAAGTGACATCAAGAAGCATGAAATATTACTACCATCATAACAAGGCAACATGATGTCACTTCCAGAACTGAACTGTTTGGGTTTTGAATGAGCTGTTTTAGTATTTATTAGCTAAAATAATTAAATTTGATTTGATAGATTGAAGAAAACTGTTTAGTATGGACATGAACTCAGCTATTCTAACATCTTTATTGTAGTACACTTTTGTGAACACATAATTAAACTGAGAAGACCAATTCAAGTGTTTAAAACAATAAAAACAGCTACCCAGACTTCTTGATCAAGTGACAAACATAGCTATCTTCAGGCTAGTGACTAAACTTGTTTTAAAGTGAAAACATTTTCCATGATTGTTAATCTGGGCTAGGATATGAAAGTGTCTTAAAAGCTCACAACTTCAGCATAGAAACTAGCATACAGTGCTACTAGAGGGATGCTGGTGTGAGAAACAAAACAAGCTTTGCTTGTTTGAACTTCTTACTACTCTCTTGATATGATTGTATTATGTTGCACTTCTGAAATGAGACTACTTTTTCAATGGTTGAAAAATACTCTGTGGAATTAATTTAGGTATGTTCTTTTAGAAAACAAATTTGTTAGGACAGAATAGGATTTATTGAAATCAGTCCGGGGGGCTTTTTCTGAACTAGGCCTTACATGTGTGCCACAGTGGCACATACTATGTAATCCCTCCTTGGTTCACTAATACAGATTCAGTACTTATCAGCCTTAATTCTAAACTGTATTTTAATCTTTACAGCATTGTAAAAATACCCATGAGAAGTGTTTCAAGCCACAATGAATCTGAATCATGAAGTGGAACTACAAAGATTTGTTCTTGCTTCATGACCCACATTGTTGCACGTAATAAAATAATTCCTATTATATTTCTTGGATTATCTTCTCATTGCAGTAGATGAAAGTGCGTGTAGTCAGGGAATAGCTACAGAAAGCTGCAAGTATTTTTGGTTTTAGCATTTTAGCTCCTCTTTGCCATTGGAGATACTAGACTATTTTGGAGGAGGCAGTGAAGGGGAGTGAAAGAGAAATAAGTTACTACAGAAACCATAGACTGGAAAACAACCTGCTGCTTCCCCCTTTTACTACATTTTTCCTGCAGCATATACTGGTTGGGAAGTTACGTGAGTGGAAACATGAAGTAGGAATCCTCTCTCCCTGTTTGTCAGTTCTGTCTCCTAATTCTCTTGGCTTGGAGTATTCTTTCCTCTTGGACAATAGTATTTATATTGCCAAACAGCACAGGTTGCCATTTTATCTCAGGCACGGCTGTACTCCCTTATTTCTGTAATAGAAAAAAAAAGTTCATTATTTTCTTTAAGAATTTTTTATTATTAGAATTAGTTATTGTTTGGCTGGATTCATTGTTCATGTCAAAATGTGCTTACACCTAGGTTTGTGGACTATACATAATTGGTATTATTTTATGTAATGTAACTTTCACAGTCATTATTTGATGGGACTTTCATTGTTTATGCTGTTTCATAGGTTAGCCAGGGCTGAAATGTTATGGAGGTGGCTAAAAAAAGTGTTCTTCAGTCAGTTTAGTAAGCGAAAAGAAAAGATTTGGTACAATGCTTATAAACTGAAACGAAATCTTCAAGAAAGCTGGAAAAAAAGAGAGCATGCGCATCTGATGTTAGTAGGAGATGCATACATGGAAGTGATAGATAAAGTCTTCCCAGAAAACATTCCTTTCTCTCATCCCTTTGAGACACAGTGAAACAGGATCTTCAGTTTTCCAGTCCTCTGGGGAAATTTGCTTCCTAAAGTGCCTTGAGCTGCAGCTGCTGGATACCTCGAGGGCATTCAGGAGGGTATCCCTGTATGCATGTGCTGTGCTTCACTCATGCTTTCCTCAGCATCTGCTACTTGCTGTGAACAACAGGCTGCAGGGTTAGACAGACCTTTAGTAAGGCAGTCCATAGGAAGTAATTTGAAACTTCATGATGCTCAGCATTTTTTAAAATTAAGCTAGCTGGTTGGCTGTCTAAAGGGAAATGACAGCACCTAAAACTTGGAAGACTTGTGTTGAAAATCCTCATCAAAGTTTCTTATGATTAATGGCTTTTAAATATAATTCAAGAAGCCTAAGCATGAAAATGCAATAAGAACATAGAACAAAAGCTTTTTAATTAATTAGAAATGCTTTTGGAATTGGCAGATAACTTTCCCCTGGGGACCTCTAAAATATGCATAAAAAGCTAGTGTACACAGAATAAAACCTCACAACAAATCAACGAGTTTTCTCTTTAGACTCGGTGCAGCACAAAAGAGAGCTCTGAAGGAGTCAGCTTGCTGCCAAAATAATTTTCCAACACTCTTTCCTCATGTCTTCTCATTTCATTGGTTCACTAGCTTATGAACATAATTTGTTGTTCTTTTATGTTTTCATGCTATGAAAAAGGATAAAAGACTGGAAGCATTGTGATAAGTCCCCTGAGGGCTCTCGTTTCAAGAATGAACCCTGATTTTTTTTGATGTATGTTAGAAATTTTTTTCCTTTGTCTGAAAACATGTCTGCCTCCCCTGACTACTGTGATAAAATCTTTCTACCTGTGTGTTGTCCTCAGCATTTACTGGGGAGTTTGCTGTGGACCTGCATTTCTTGAAATCCCAGCATTGCAGTTTACAGATTTAACACATGCTCTGGGTGAGGAATGCCTCAAAACTGTTCTTCATGCAGTTCAGGCTGAGCTGAACTTTAAACAAAGCAAGCAAAGACTTATCCCCCACATCTACACTAGGTAACCTATAAAGGATATTGCTTAAAAAACCCACCAACCAAACAACAAACCCACCAACAAAACAAAAAAACCCCACAGTGAAGATTAAGGCTAAATCAGAAAAAATGTGTCTCTCTCTTGTCCTAATGGGTGCTCTCTGGCAGAGCTGCAGGTAGGGTTTCTTTATATTGCATACCATACGTTGCATCTGTGAAAGATAGTATGTTGGTAGGCCCGTGACCTTCCATAGACTGAAAGCGTCAGTGTCTCAGTATTTTTTAGGAAGCTGGCGCCCTTAGGCAATGATAAAAAGTAAAAGAGCAAGTGGCACCGTATAGCGTATTGGTTTCCTACCTGTCCCTGCACTAGTCATTCAAAAATGTGGTGGTATTAGTCATCTGGTCAGTTCATTGCTGCTTTATGTTGAGTACATTTATAAAGTTCTGAAAGGGTTAACGGGTATTAACTAAGAATGAGTAATTTGAGCAATAGTAACAGTGTAGCAGCATTTCTCCTGGGCTGCTCACATGCCTGAGAAACCCAGGCAGAATGCCAAGCTAATGTAGCTATGCACGTCTTCTGAAATTTGGATCTTTCTGCAGTATTACACTTTGTGCTATGTTGAAATCTCAGATTAAATTATTGCATGACTGGCTGTACCATATTTGCACAGAGGAATCAGACATCTACAAGAAACAAGTAGGACTAATTTTACACTGAAAGAGCGTATAAAGTGTATCAAATTTCTCTCATGTTCTGTAATGACATTCTGATTCTTCTTTTACAAAAAATATCTCTGGTTGCAAACAACCTATTGACATAATGGATTATGCAACAATCCATAGTGTTTGAACTTTTAAAGATTAAATCTTCATTAAACTACTCTAAGCTCTGCAAATGCTTCTTCAAAACAAGGTGTGGGCAAATATGACAAGTCGCTCTGTCTCTTGGTTCTGTCCACTTTCTGTCTGCCAGGAGATAAAGAAAAGTACAAGTGAATTCAAACAAATATGTGGTATAAAGGACATTCGGCAGAATAATTAAGCATATACCTAACTTCAAGTCTGAGTTGCATTGGTGTTGAATACCAATGGGGCAGAGAAATAATAAGGCCTGTGAAAAACTATATAGCCTCGTCTTCCTCGTTTCTGTGATTGCACTCATCATCATGCATACAGGCATTGTCATTCTTATTGTTGTTGTCGTCATCATCACCTTACCCTACAGGACAGCTGAATCTGGAACCATAAAAATGATACGTAATCAGATATTTCCTACTGTTTGCATTCAGTATTTGTATCACAGTTTGTATTTTTTTTTTTTACATTATCTAAAAGGGGGGCACATGTATAAGACCACGTATTCAAGGTTAAAACATGCTGATTTATGATTACATCATTGTTTATATTTCTTAATATACTTTAAACTAGGTAAAAAAATGAAAATATGCTCACAAGTAGTCTTTCAGGAATAGATAGATACTAGTAGGTCTCCAACTAAATGTTTTGCATTTTGTCTGTAAATGTTATAGTTTGCGTGCAATAAATCTTTATAAGAGTTTTATTAAATGTTTTAAAAAGTGGTTTATACTTAAAATCAAGCAGCTCACATACATCAGCAGAGATCACTTTATTATCTGTGGTACTTAGCTGTGAATACTTGGTATGCAAACTAGCATTATCAGGTGGAAAAGACTGGAATTTGTTCAATATGATGAACCTTATTTAGGAACTTTACGATGACTGTATCTATGGGGTTATTGGATTGTAGTATGATCAGTGTACAGACAAAGTTGTGGGGAAGTTCAGCAAATAATTGTTGAATGCTTTGGATGGAGCACAGAATCAGGTGGCAGTTCTGAAAGATGAAAACACTTGGCAGGAGGAAAGATGCTTTCATGTGATCAGCAGTCTCCGAGATAACCATTTGTATTATGCAAAAATGTGTACAGCCTGTGAAAATGGCAGGGAAAATAGTTTGTTTCTCTGCCCCACAATTTCTGAAGAGGAAAATGGAAAATGTGATAATATTTTTCTCTCTGTTTCCTTCTCATACAAGTTATGGCATTTTGGAACTAAACAAAAGGCAAATTGATATCAACGTTCTGTGCAAATTCAACATTTTCTTATTTACCAAATATATGGATCTTTTTGGAAATGCCCACCTTTTTTGTTTTAACCAGCTGTTTTTGCTGCAGTGATTTGTGCCAGAAGATGCTTTTCCAAATAATAGGCCCTTTCAAAAACTTTTGTTAAAGAAATACTTTGAAAAATATATAGGGTTAAGCAACGAATCCCTGTGTCATACAATAAACAGACCACTCTATTTCTGTTAAGAAAATGCAATTTTATTCCATTAGTATTAAATTGTAAAATGTGAAAACTTAAAGAAAACCTTTTTAACTGAAAGTTCTCCTGGACTATAGTATTTTCAAATTAATTTTGTATCAATTTATTGAAAGTAGGTATAAACCCAGCAATTTATATCTACATTTTAAGGTTCTTTTTCTGAACCAAGCTTCCTGACAGAAGCAATTTATAACATTAATGTTAAATTTTGCACTTCTGGTTCACCTAAGGGATGTTCTTTATCTGGGCATTGTTACTTTTGCCTTCCTTCATCAATGACACACAGCTGCGTGTGTCATCATGCCTGTCATAGTCTCAATTGGAAACATACTTCCCTCCTAATAATGCACCTGCTATGAAGCACATCCTTAATGATGAGATATTCATTTTTCAGAAAATGGTCCAAAAAGTTACAGAAAGTTTATAATAGAAAGTTTGCGAGCTGGATTGCCCTCATCATTGCTTGATTGAAAATGGTGTCTGATAACTCTTCACTCATGAACTCATCTGTGTGCCCCTCTACAAAATCAACATCCTTTTGATTGAAGAAGATTTGGCTGTATATCAATTATGCAATTCAAAACAGTATGAAGGAGCACACTTTTTTGTTGCAGATCTTGATTATACCATTAAAAATCAATCTATTGCTGTTCCCCTTGTCGTTTTTTTTAGAGAAGTGTAAGTAACAATTCACATCCAGTAGATCCAGTCTTGTGAATTCGGACAATTTATTATAATAAAGAACAGGCTGTTCAAGTGTACCTTGGTGGGAAAAAAGAATGCTAGACTCAGAAACAGGCACATACATCATACTGTAACTAACTTACTTTTTTTTCATTTATGCTGTAATGCTGTACCTGCACTTATGGAACATTGTCATTAAAGAAATATACAATATATTGGAATGTCAACTTAGTCCACTGATACACTTGAAGAGCGGAACCTTTTGTACCAAGAAATTATAAAATGTGGTCCTATAATTATTGTATTATGAAAGGCAGAAATTAATTTTCACTATAGTCACTGGAAATGTGTGGTACTTTAAAGCATGGCGAATCAGTGATGCTGACCATTATTATATCTTTCTGAAAATTCAAAATTTTTTTGCTTTTCCAGATGTTTGCTGGAGAGAAAAATTGTGGCTTAAGAAATGAACTCGATGTGCTTCAAATTGTTCAGGAGACTCTTTTTTTTTTCTTTCCTACTCTCTAAAGTTATTTTGAAAACAAAATTTTCACTGAGGTGCAAAAGTTACTTAAGTACCCCTGAAAAATACACCTCTTACGCTCTGGTTAGCATGGAGATGTTCACAAAGCATGCAATTGACATAGATAGAAGCTTTATAGCTGACTTAAAAGGATGCAGGATAAGACCTTCAAGTGTCATACATTCATGAAGGTCTATAAAGTAAAAGGCAGAGTGTTTGAGCTGATCTTTTCATAGCTGTGATAATGAAGGATTAGTAAATAGTTTTGAACATATCTGAAAGTTGGTAGGACTTTTATCATTCTAGTCTATGATCGTTAAATTCACAATAATGTAATATGCCATCACGGCAACTTTTCCTCAGAGGCAAGTACGAAACAACTCTCAACTGAGAACAAGAAAGGATATAAATAGTATTTGACTTTTTTTCTTGCAGAGTCTCCAGAAACTCCCAGACATTTCCTAGGACAGATCAAATACAGTGGGACAAGGGCTAAGGAAACATTTATTTTTCTTAAACTGCTTGTGGACCTGGTACAAGATTATAATGCATTTTCAGAAACTTGAGATGTTTTGGCTGTTTCTGTTCAGTGCACTGTTATTCCAGCATATCATTTGGGAACATAACTAGTGTTGGTTTTTTTGTTATAGCCCTACTGTTTCATAATCTGCTTGACCTCCAGTTATCTGTTATGAAATCTTGTAACAGTATGAGAAAATGAGTGCTGTTCAATATCATCAAGTTTTCTATCAGTGCAGATCAGGCCATGTAGTCACTAGTGTAAATTTCTTACAACTCCAGTGACTTCTGCATTAATTTTCCCAAGCTGCAGTCATAGTCCTTAATCTCTGTTTATGGGCCACACCAATGGAATATAGTAGCCTGTTACTGAAATGCTCTGCTTTCCCTTTGGGGTAATCATTCATTTCTTTGAGGTAGTTCTGATGCATGATTTTTGTATGCCTAAAATGTTTTGAAAATTGAGCCACTCTTAATGAAATGACAAAAAGTAGATTTAAGAAATCAAATTTGAATTTTAAATGCTGTTCTTACTAAAATAAAGAGATGATTTTACCAGTCTTGATTTTCTCTTCAGCATGTATCTACAGTTGGATACAGAATACCTAATCCTAGAGGATACTCAATCCTTTTTTCTTTGGTTCCTTTTCTATATATGATCAAAGAAATATCATTGCTAATGATTTTCTTAATTTTTGAACAGCTGTTTGATTAGTAGTTTTTTCTCTTTTGGAAAATATTTCAACCTCTTTCAGTAAAGTCGTAGCTTCTTTTTTTTTAAATTACAACCCTCCTTTTTTCTTTCTTAAAAGAAAGAAATAGGAGTCAGTAAGTATTGCTTATTGAGCATCTGGCATCATGTAAAGCAACAAGGGCTCCTTTTAAACTCTTGTTCCGGAACTTCAGTCTTTTAAGGATTAATTTTTTTTTCTAGTTTCAAGCCCAGCCTTAATTATGATTAATCTATAACCATATGGTCATGACCTTTGCCTTTTTGTTTAAATAGCTCTTCTAATAATTTGGTGTTCTGTTATCATGATCATGACTAGAAAAAATATTAGCCTCTCCACCTGTGTTCTGGCAGTTGTTGATTCACGTTAGTGGAACATAGATAATTGGACCCATACCAGGGAGTGTTTGGGAAGATATCTCCATGGTACAACAGCATTAATACTTGTTTGTCTTTACCAGAAATGTAAATGATTTTTAATAAATGCTTAATTTATAGTAGTGTATGATCTTTCTCCTTTTCTCTCTCAAACTGATCATCTTCCATCAAAGAATATAGTTATTAAACTCTTTCACTTTGCACTGTTGAATTGTTTTCCATTTCTGTTTCTCTAATTTCTAGCTTATCCATTCCTTCCCATATTTTATTCCAGTCTTCCGTTCATTGATGCTGTCTCTCAGCTGCTTCTGTTCAGTTTTTTAATTAATACTGGCCAATAAGATTAAAAAAAAAAAAATATCTGTTTCTACCCACTATGTCAGAAGAGGGAAGATGGAGAGGAAAGAAATGTACCTTTTAAAGAGGGCATCTCTTCCATTACTTGTCCCATGTAGATTCATATGGAAGGATGAGACTTCACTGATGTGGAGCTGATAGAGCATTACCCAGTTTGCTGATGAGACAGAAGATGAAGTCAAAGCTTTGCTGCATTCATCATTATCATGATGAATAAATAAATTTTATTAATAATTCTTTATTGAACAGTGATAGTTATTTAAGCTATTTTATGAGCTGAAGAGAACCTGTCTATACAACAGGTACAAAGATCATGGGATACACTAGGAAGCCCAGAAAGCACTTCAGAAATAAATTAAAATAACCCATTTTGTTCCTCTTGCATTAAACTCAGACACTTGTAGCTCTGTTTTAATAATGCAGAGTTAATTCATGCAAGTTACATAAGAACTTTCCTAATTTTGATAATATGCCCAAATCTATGTGAAATTAGTACTGGAGTGTGGAAATACTATTGATTTATTCTTAGAACGTAACTGAAATCATACATCAAATTATTTTCACATATATGTAGTGAGAAGACTTGCTTTGGTAGTTAACCATGACTATTTACCTTGTCCCTCAGAGCAAACTAATTGGCACATGAGGAATGCATGGAGCTTAAAGAGTGGCTGGTGCTTAGGCACTAACCTGAATGGCTGAATAATGACATAATTGCTGTAAATCATAACTGACTTTGAAGCAGTAAAATAGCGATGCTTGAAGTAATGCAAATAGACTTGTATACCTCTAGAACTGTTCTAATTATAAAACTCAAATCAAAGCTGGCCTATATGTTTTGCATACCTGAATATGGTTCCTATTATGTTTTGTCACATCATCTGAACATTGAAAGGTATTGTTGCAAAAAGTTGCACTTAGTGGTTTATGAACACTGGGAAAGGTTTACATTCTTATAGTCCATTGTAGTATGCTCAAGGGTGTTATTTTGGTTCCTGCTTTTGTTTTTCTCCTCTCAGAATTCAGTAACCTCAGGAACAAGAGCTCAGCAGGTTGCAGGGTTTTTCTGTGAGCTGTGATCTCATCAGGTCTCACCTGCTAAGTAGAGCTGGTTCTAGTCAGTGCTGGGTACCACTCCAGGGGAAACCAAGAGTGGAATACTTGGTTCTGTGTGTCCCAGACTGCTTGTCCTGTGGTGTACTGATAACTTGTCTTTGTTTAGAATTTTCTGTATTTCCTTCAAATATTTTCCACCTGCTTTCTTTTTTTTATTAGAGTATACAAAAATTAGACATCAGTGAAAAGACTTTCATTTCCAAAATCAGAAAATAATGTTATTTCTTTCAGTAGAATATTAACTCAGCACTTATGCAAATACAGAAAGGCTGTTGATTACCCTCTCTTTTTTCCTTCTTTCTGTTTGTTTCTTTTCCCTTTCAATTGTTGTATGGACTTAGAAATGAGTACCCCATCTTTTGCCAGACTAATTTTTCTTTTTTCTCATTTACTTTTTTCCTCTTTTTCTTACATGTCTGTTTTCCTATCCTTTCTCTCTTGTTAATGACCACATAAGACTATTAGGTTAGATATACTGTTTAGCAAATGTCATATCGTTGGCAGAACAGTCACTTAAAAATTCCTTCAAGTTTTCCTGTATCACAGGATACATAGATCTATACTTTCTTTTAGCAAGTCAACTGGGTGTAAGCTGATTAAGTAGTAGAAACATTATAGCAATTTTTATCGTGGGAACACACAGAGAATTAGGATTGGAGTCCCACTGTACTATCACTGTATAAGCACATGCTGCAACAGTTCTTCCCTTACATGAGAAGCCTTGGTCTTTCAGTGCGTCTTCTTAACTTTAGATTAATCCCATTGAAGTTACCTATTTGCATAAGTTTGCTTTTGACCAGGACCTAAGAAACAGTTGTGTGTCTGAAGTCTCAGATACTCATGTGGGATAAAACCTTGCTGGCCCTTCCTTGGATACCAAAGCAGCCTGAAAGCCCCAAGAAGCCTTGCCCTTGCCTCTTCATGCATACTGAACCATATCCTCTTGTCTTTTTACCCTCGTATTTCTCAGAGGAAAAAAAGAGAAAGTGTGGCATGTCCCCTGCAGTGTAACACTTCAGTTCTGCTGAAGGCTGATAAGAGTAAATATTCTCTACTCTTTTAAGAACATAGAGTTGCAATAAGACATCATGCTAGCAATAACAGAAACCATTGTCTTAATCTGGCTTTCAGCAAAAATACTTTGTTTTAATGTTGCATACTGAGTACGTATGATCATAATGAGAGATTCTGTTTATCTCAAGATATGTGTCTATGCGTATTCAGCTTTCCTACCCTATTTTTGAGTGCATGAATATAGAAAAAATTATAATTTTTCTCTTTTTATTTACTTGCTGGTGGTAGATAAAATAGCAAAGAAAGGATGTTAAGAATGCATAAATTAGAGCACAAAAGAACACAAGGCAATGGATGGAAGTTACTATGGAAACTTCAACTCGAAGTATTTGTTAACGTTAATATTCCATGCTTATTCTTGCATTAACAGGTGTGTAATGAAATAATTGTTTAAAATGTAAGGTAACAGAAATGTCTTTAAAGCTGGAAAGTTATTATTAAATGGTAATAATAACAATAAGGAAACTACATGCTTTTGCTAAATAAGCCAACATCTCTGTCTTTGTATATCACTGGATAAAAAAATTAACTGAAAAATCTGTGATCAGTCATTTATTATTTTGGCTACAAAGATAGGAGAACATGAGCTGAGCATAGATGAAAATATTAACAAAGATAGATACCAAATATCAACAAAGGGTTCATAGCAATTTTTTTTTCTGTGCTGTTAGAAATATAAGTATATAACATGTTTGATGACAGACATTATTTGTTTTAAAGAAATCAGCATGCCACCTAAAATTGATGGCAAGACAGGATATGCTAATGTAGCCTTCCTGCTACAGTGCCAGATGGTAAAAGCACAATATACTTAGCTCAGTGCTGTGATTTTTACAAGCACAGAGAGACTCACAGATAATCAGGAGTCAGCAAATGGCCCGATGTTCTACTGAAAGAACATTCATAACATTGTATTGTTTCACAGCGAATGCAAATTGCAATTGTTGTGGTCTCACCCCTTCAAGAATAACTTCTTTGTCTGTCTGTGCCCATTCTTCTGTCAGAGCAGCAAAACAATAACAGTTACTGTTTCTGAGTCATTTCTTGGGACTCTGCACAGGAGTGCTTGAATACTTCAGCAGAGGAAAAAGGAAAGGAGAAATGTTTGCTGGGAGCTAGAAAAGTGAAATGGAGTTCAAGAACTTTGATTCCTATTCCCAGTTCTGCTTTTGTCATCTTTTATAATTTTTTTGATTGCTTCATCTGTGGCACCTGCAATGTTGTGCAGAGTAAGGATCATGTCTGCAGTGCAAAAGTCTGGTTCTGTCTGACTGTGTTTACTTGCTGAACTGTTTGGTGAGTGCCCCCAGTACATGGAAGGACATTTCTTCCCCTCTTTGGTTCACCAGGTTACGCATTAGGTACACAGTCAGTGCTAATTGAGCTGCTGGATCAGGGAGTTAGCCGGATATCCACATTGGCTTTTGATCACCAGACTGTAAAACAAGTCATCCAAAGTGTAGATGAAGGCAATAGTTAAAAGAATATAATTCAGATTTTGGTGTGTATTTTGGAAGATGCTAAATGGGAAGGTGTAACAAGCTGTGGAGAATTCTCTGACAGCAAACTCATGAATCCTTGCACTTAAAGGGAAATGGAGATTAGCTGTCAGGAAAGCAATAATACTGGAGTTTAAAGGAGGAATCAAAACTGAGCAGAACAAACAGTAATTTGCAAAGAATCTCTGACAGGAAAACTGATAAGAAGCCATCAACAGAAACGAAAGAAATTACAAATACTCTTAGCCACCAGGTTAATGGATGTACTTTTTGCCAAGCTCAGCACTGCAGGGAAAGGTGTGCTTTGCATTCAGCTACACTTGGGAAAAACTGGACAAATGAATGTGCATGTTGACAAGATGGGATATATTTTTAAGCACACAGAAATTTGAGGTACTGAAAAAATTCGTAGTGCTTTTCCCAAGAAAACATGCAAATGAAAGTAGAGCAGCAATAAGTATTTTATATTGTTTGAGTAAATGATTTTCTTTTAGAATCTCACATTTTATAATTGATGTTACGTACAGTCTCTGTGCTATTGAGCAGAGTGGGAATCTTTTACCCACTGAGAGCGTTTAATATCTGTCTCTTTTTTTAATTAGCTAAATTTAAACTATGTGTTTCTTTAAGAAACATGTAATACATTTGTAGAGCTTAAAAACATACTGCTTTGAGAAAATGAATAAGCCTTCTGTGGTAGAACAGCAATACAATCCCAAATTCTTGTGAGAGGCAGCTACACAAAGAGTTTATGACACCCCATATTAATTGTTTCAAAATGTGGTATCTATTTAACTAGTAATACCCAAGTTACTGAGAAGAAGTTTGTGAACAAGCCCGAACAGACAAATGCCGTCTCCTGTTCATCTCTTCGGCTGCTGGGGTTGCATCCCCACTTCTGTGCAGGAGAGGCAGGCAAACAGCAGAACATGGATGTGAACAGGTTTCTTAACAAAATGAAAAGAATAATTGGCTTTTCAGTAGTAGTGCTGAGTAAAGAAGCTGGAGTGGACAACCCACGGTCGTGATTATGTGGAGATCAGGCTGGAAGATGGATGAAGCTGTGATCTGAATGGGGCAACCCACAATTTTCACATGCCGTTGCTAAAAGATGGGTCTGTGAACAGCTTTCAGAGATACAAAATTTCAAGGCTGGGCATGAAAGTAATTACCTGTGTTTGCAGTCTGCTTGGGTTCTCCTCACAGAGCTATGCTTTCATCATGAAAAATTCCTCTTAGAAGAAATTAAAAAATGGCTGCCATCTTATGCATTTTCAAGTACGATTTCTGTATTTTACTGCAGTTTGAATGTAGACTTTTCAGGACAAAATGTCCTAGACTGGGAAAACCTACGATATTTAAATATTTTGGTCAGCTCTTTGGTGGTAGCAGTTCAGTTTTACTCTGAATAATTCCAGATATTGTGTCTTTTCTTTCTTTTCCTTCCAAGAATCTGCAAGTTTGCACAGATTTTCTGGAAGACCCCATGCATTCAGCTGGGTTAAATGGAAGTATCGCTCAGCACCTTTACATGTAGGTCACACTTATTCCAGGGAAAAAATTAATTTCTGCTGACCTACATTGCTTATCATATATTTAAAATCTTTTATTAGCCATTGCTGACTTTATGAGAAAATGATTTAATGAATATTATTAATGTTTTCCAAATACCTCTGTGGAAAGTAATATATGATAAAATTAGAACAGTTTTTCTATGTGCAGATTTCCACATAATCTTTTTTCCAGAAGAAAGAACTCGCAACTTGGCTCTTTATTATCTTTGCAAGTTCTTTTCTTTACTGTATATCTGCTAACCGCCATGAGCAATGGATATCACTTTGTTCTGAGACCTTATGTAGAACGGAGAAGCATCGTTTACAGGGGGACTGTTGAATAATATTCAGGCATGTTGTTGGACCAGAACGGTATTTGCAGAACAGGAAGCAGGTCTGCTTTACCTGGAGTGCATCACTACTGAATAGAAGTACCTGAGCCCAGATAGATCTTTGGTCTCAGCTTTTTTGACAGGATATTTGCATCACCTCCTCCTGCCATAGGTAACCCCCCCGCCCCGAGATTAGCAGACTAGTGGTCAGGAGGAACATATGGCTAACACGCTCTGTTGGTCACAGAGAAATCTGTTTCTGGTGTAGCTTTTCTGCTCCAGTATACAACGGTACCATTCCATTTATTTATTGCCAGATAAATATTGCCAGATAAATATTGCCAGAAAAAAAAAGGTTTGCAAACAAAATAAACAAATAAATAAAGAACTGAAGAAAATTGAATTAATTGGGTGAATTTCTGTATCTAGCTGTGTGAAATTTGTTTGAAGGGCTCTTCTCTTTTTCTTTAGCTACTTTTATGGTAGATTAAAACTTGACCATGAAGCTTGGTCATGAACTTTGGGTCACCTTGATTCTTATAACCATAACAACAAGAAATTCTTCATTCACCGTGAACCAATAACACATTTCCAAACTGTTTTAGACAGAAGGGAAAAACTGAGTAATAGTTGAGCAGAAATGTTTACACTGGCCACTTTGTCAGCAGGGGTGAGCATAAAAACCTGAAAAAGTAATGATTGTGCAGCTTTGCTTGCATGTTCCAAAGAGCAATAATTGGGTCATTCTTCTACTATGCAACTCTGCGGTTTGCATGTATTTCAAAGCAGCAATTACTTAGCCAAATAACTGTTTGGGATCATTTTTAAAAGTCACAGTAATATTACTGCCAAATTTGGAGGAAAAGAAAACATTCTTTGCTTCAAAAATTACCATGTATTTAAATAATCAAAACATTAAAATGATCCAAGATGGAACAACTTGATCTACTAATATGGTGGCAAATGGATAGTACTCTTTTATCATTTCTGGACTACATCTTCAATAGTTTTGCAGAAGCTGGTGGTTTTTTTTACCAATATGCTTCGATACTTAGTGTTTGTAAAATGATTATGACTATATAATATTCTGTTCAGAGGAACAAATAATTGCCGATGGAATTGATTCTGCTGAACAGAAATGGCAGGTGTTACTTTGCATTACAATAGATTCAGTAAAGACATCCCCTCCGTTATGTCTGTCCGTAATGCTACTGCTATTACTATCAGCATCGCTACTAGAGTTCTTTAAGGTAGGTGATTAGTATTGATTCTGTTGATTATATTGATTATTCTATTACTATTGATTCTATTATTCTATTACTATTACTATTGATTCTATTGATTATTTTAAAAACATTTAAACCTGAGTGCAGCACATGTAATTGCAGTTTTGTTTTATCTGGTGTTTCTTGTTCCTCTTTTTTTTACTGAAGTGTATTTTATTTTCCTCCTCACTTTCTTTTTCAGTTGTGAGGCTGTGCAAGAAAAAGACTTCTTAGACAGAAACATATTGTTTAGGATGCTGGAATGTTTTGTCAAAACCAGTATGCTAATTGGATTCCCTCTTCTCTTCAGTGCTTGCCTCCCTTCTCTGCTGCTGACAGCAAAATTGCTCGACTGGATGCCACATTCTTTTATATTATGGCCTCCTTTGCTCTTCCCTTCAGTTCTTCCCTTTTTCTTTCTTCTTAATTTTGTGCCCTCCTCCAGTTCTCTCCCCCCCCCCCGTCCTTTACATTACACAGTGTCTGGAGCTTTGTTTTTCCCAGCAAAACCTGCTCTGAATCCATCCGCTTGTCTACCTGCAGTACCAGCTCTACAGCCCTCTGGTGTGTACAGGCAGAGGCTTGTCCTCTTTTCCATCTTGGTTAGCTCTCTGGTGACTTCTCTGGTGATTATAACACTAGGTTGTCCCCTCTGTCTAGACTAAAATGCGGGCTTGTCCAGTTGAGGGTCATTACTTCACTCTCACCTTCAGGAAGAACTTCTGAAAGACGCTTTGTTTTACAGCTCTCCTAATAGTGCCCCACAATGCTGAATCAAGAAAAGAATGCCTAATAAGTGGACCTTCTATAAACTTTCATTCTGAGCCTTTGTTTCATGTAAGATGAGCTCAAACTACTCAATTTTCAAATACAACAAGCACTATTTCTGAAAGTTACCCTTTTTTATCTTTCATATTCTCAAACAATCGCTTCTGTCCTTTTCTTTCTTGCTATATTCATGCTATAATCAAACTATATTATCTGCTTAACAATACTTGCTTTCTCTGATAATGTTTGAAATGCAGGTATTTCTAAATCTAGGCATATATATGCTGTAAAGAAGGTGGCTTTTCTCTTTAGCTTTCTAAAGAAACATCTCCTCCTCCCGTACACTGTGAAAAGCGATACCGTCACTGCTTTTATTGTCAGTTCTTTGTTTTACATGCAAAATCCCTTCTCAAACTCACTGCAGATCTCGGGGGCAACCTGTTTTCAGATTTATAGCATGTCCTTAACAGCATCCTATTTTAATGAGTGCAATTCATATCCCTCCACAGTAACAACTGAAGGCCCACCATTTTCACATCAGTCCATCCTCCTTTTAACTAAAGCACATCTTTTTCCTGTTCATCTCAATGAAAGATGGGAATTCAGTATCAAATAAATACCAATTTAAGTATTGATAGAAGTATTAATGGTAATGTAAACAACAACAGAAATAACAAAACCTTTCTCTAGTTATTGAACCAGTACTTGAATGTTCTATATACGATTGTGCAGCATGAAATCATTAGCTTTCTCCACCATAAAAATAAATCAGAACCTCTAAAGATTATTGGACATTCTGGAAACTTTCAAGTAGTTGGGAAAAGTTAAGTCTCTACAGCAACATACTGAATCTCCAAAAACATATTCAGAAAATCTACAGAATTCAGTGGTTATCAATTCTCTATTAAGTTGTAAAGGGTAGACTGTACTATATAGTACTTAGGTACCAAAGATACTCAGTCCAGAGTATCATATCATATCCTACTTGACTTTATTTTCTGTTTTATTTTATGTTTAATTTTCTTCACTTTTTGACGTGTGATGGTGTTCAGCTGTGCTCCTTAGTTTTTTTGGGTTTCAGTGCTGGCACCAAAATTGAAAGTGGAAGAGGTGTGATATTAAGAGGGAGTCCTCCAGCCAAAAATGGAGAAAGTCTTATGAAGTGTGTAGGTCACTTTGTGAAATCATGATGATCCTTCACTGAAATGTGGGGAAACTCTTGCGAATATGTTTGTCTTCATAATAATGGGAAGTGAATTCCAAACTTTGATCTGGTCTGCAAGCTGGATTGTCCTTAATACTAAAATTAAGAGGAAAAAGATTAATTGTTACATAATTTGTTCTCATATCTCTGAACGGGTAGGCTGGAGTAAGGACAACTGTGGGACTGAACAATGATGTGAAAACAGATACACAGGGAAAAGGGTTGCAGTTGCTCTTGGTTAACATCTGAAGAAGTCTCTGAACCTATAAGAAACTTGGACTCCCCAGTCCAAATCTGCATCCTCATTATGCCTCCTAAGGACATAGTAAGGAGAGCTTAGAAAATAATGGGTATGGGATGGACTTCTTGTGAAGTCTTGTGATGGGAATTGAATTGATGACATCACCTCTGTGAACCAAAGTTAGCAATGAATGCATTTGTGACCAACTACTTAATATTGCTACGAAGCCTGACACAACGGGATTGTAGTCCATCATTAGGGCTCAGAGAATATGCAGTAATAATGACACAATAATTACAGTGTTGCAAGAGTAGGGGACGGTAAAAAAATAACATGGTAATTTCTAACAGAACAAAAATATTTACTTTTAAGGTTTTGGAATGGCTATGTATATTGAATTGAGTTTCAAAAACCAAAATCTGCTATATTTGGCCTTAAATTTTAGGTTTTGCCATAATATGTTTTAGACTTAAAAATATTAAACATATTATTAAACTTGTTCTTTGGAACAAGCGTCATTTTCTGAATATGGGGTCTGTAATGCCAATGTAATGAATTTGCAAACCTGTATTAAGGCTATTCAGTCTTGTAATGTTACAAATAATAAACAAATATTAGGTCCTGATAGCAAAGGACATTTTTATTCCCCAATATTTTTAGCCCTGTTGTTACAGCAATTTGCTATTATACAAGAATAACCAGAATGTGCAAATGTTCAAAAAATGGTTAATGAAAAGTGAAATGCCAGAAGGAATTTTATTATCCAATTTGGAAAAACTACAAAAAAAAGCAAGCGCATAAGGACCAATCCTAGTATCTTTAGCACAGAGAACAGCACACTGCCTAAATAATGCCAATCAATTCTGTGAACTGCTTTCTGCAATTAAAAGTTGCCATGCAAAAAGGACAGTGTTTAGGCACAAACCTTTGCATCTAGGGATAATCATGCGTTATTATTTTATTCATAATGGTGATTGTCTTCAGAATATTAATTTGTGAAATGAGGCGCAAAAGCCTCTATGGCTCATACCACATTCTGCAAACAGACTTTATAGTATATTTCAGAAAAATACCAGGAAAGGAATTATTTATCTGGAGCCTTAAGAATCATTCTACTACTGAGTATACAGGGCTGTAGTCAAGAGACCGGAAAGGGATAGCGGAAAATGAGTAGCCTCTTCTCTAAGAAATTTGATCTTTGAAATATCATGCAGCTATTAAAAGATGTGAGAAAAATGATTTTTCAGAACTAGCTTCCTATTTTTATGGCATTATGGTAACTACTTTATGTATAATATATAATGTTGCAGTTGTATTGTGACTGAGATCAAAATAGTTGTAGGCACAGGTGAAGTGCCCAATATTTTTCATGTATATTTATTTCTGAATCTTTGTAGCAATGAACATCATTTCACAGAAGTGCTGGGAACCGTGGGAGGGTTAAGCCCTGAAACAGGTTGCCCAAGAGATTGTGGAATAGCTGTCCTAGAGGGTTTTCAGTACTTGACCTGATAAGATCCTGAGCAAACTGATTAACCACTGAGTTGCTCAGTTTGTGATCTCCAAGGATCCAACCTAAGCTTTCCTACGATTCTTTTCTGTGAAGTAGAACTTGAGTTTTGGAGCTGAGCTGTCCGTGTGCACATTTAAAGTGTCAGCATGCATGTGTTTGCTGTAATGCTGGAGCTCAGGGAGAAGCATGTATTTGTGGTGCCCATACCTACTGCTCTCACGTTCCTCAAGGAATATAGAGAATCATAGAATCATTTAGGTTGGAAAAGACCCTTAAGATCATCAAGTCCAACTGTTAATCTAACATTGCCAAGTCCACCACTAAACCATGTCCCTAAGCACCACATCCACACATCTTTTAAATACCTCCTGGGATGGTGACTCCACCACCTCCCTGGGCAGCCAGTTCCAATACTTGATAACCCTTTCAGTGAAGAAATTTTTCCTAATATCCAGTCTAAACTTCCCCTGGCACAACTTGAGGCTGTTTCCTCTCATCCTGTCACTAGTCACTGGGGAAAAGAGACTGACACCCACCTCTCTACAACCTCCTTTCAGGTAATTGTAGAGAGCAATAAAGTCTCCCCTCAGCCTTCTTTTCTCCAGTCTAAACAATCTCAGTTCCCTCAGCTTCTCCTCATAAGTCTTGTTCTCTGGACCCTAAACACTGTATACCACTTTTCTTTCATTTACTTCAAATACAGACAAATTCTGAGGGACAAGAGAAGGAGGAGCGAGTCATGAACATTGAATAATTAATGATAAGTAAAAATAAGTTAATATTTTTTTTCAACCAGTACTTGTCTGTCTACAGTTTCATGATATAGACAATTCTAAGCAGCATCTCTGCTTTAGTTTGACGAGATGTGATTTTTGCAAGTATAGAGTATGCACTGAATGTGATATCATTATGCCTGTGTGATGGCATAGTATCTGGAACAAGTAGAAACAAAATGCTAGCAGGATACCTTGTGTCTGGGATTGGGGCACTTCTTGAAAAAGGCAGAGAGACAGCTAGAGCTGTGGTAGAGTGTTTACAGATCAAACATGTCTACCGTGGGGGTTTCATATTGTATTCTCAGCATGGAGATCACCATGCTGTTGAATTTTGCAGCTCTTAACACTAACAGCGGTTAAACTATTTTGTCTAGTGTAAGTGGAAGGAAGAGAGCTATTGTGATGTCCATTGAAGGGATGCACAGGAGGAAGAGGTTAGACCCCTCCCAGGAATGATCTGGTCACAGATATTTTCTGCAACAGTTTCTTGCATGCCTACCTGTAGCATCAAGTCCTAGGGAAGCATAGCCAAAATCTAGAGCCCTGGTGACTGCACTGGTCCCTGCTGCCTTGAGATGAGTCCTGAAAATGAGGCTAGTGATGAGTCTTTTAATTATTCCTGGCCTAAATGAATGGA
Organism: Gavia stellata; assembly: GCF_030936135.1. Taxonomy (NCBI): domain Eukaryota; kingdom Metazoa; phylum Chordata; class Aves; order Gaviiformes; family Gaviidae; genus Gavia; species Gavia stellata. The sequence goes on from NC_082598.1 coordinate 43,435,820, forward strand.
CTAATATGGCACTTTTATTCTCACAGAGAATAAAAAACTTTAATGTGCTACGCTACAACCAGCTAATTTGATTACTGTGGCAAGCAAGGAAAAGTAAACTTTAGACACTTCAGTGAAGCAACAGGAACTGGTTGGAGAAACATTTGTTATTAGTTTGGTTCTGGCCAAAAGAAAAAAGAAAAATAATAACCTTAATCCATTGACTGCACAGCCTTGGAGGGGAAGACCTTCCCTGGAGACAGGACAGAGGCGTAAAGTCCATCCCAAATGATGAAGGGTCTCTTTAGAGGGAAAAAGGAAAGCATATTCTTCCTTCCTGTTTTAAGAAGCAGGCTGAGATAGTGAATAAAAAGAAGTGTAAATAAGAAGAGAGAAAGTCTGTGTTAGACTGTAATTTCAGGAAATTTTAAGTTCCACAATGTAATTAAACCAGACAGGTGTATGTATACCTGTTTAAAATTTGAAACTATTAAAAAAATAAGTTGCTAACTATTAATTATGGGCTATATTTTGCCACCTTTAGACATGCAATTTTTATTCCAGAGATAGAACCCCTGAGACCCTATCTGTTTAGCCAATGAGTGACTCATTAGCCAAGGACAGTGCACATTAGAAAAGCCAGATTTAGTCTGTATTGAAATCTCCAGTTGCCCCATCATCTGCTGTCTAACACCAGACTCCTGCTGCTAATATGCAGCATAAACCAAATCTGAAGTCATTGTAATGTCACAGCTTATGCCTAAGTGCCAGTTAACACTCAAACTTGGTTGAAACACCATTTGGACTGGATCAGACTTGTACTGAACAAGCATTTTTTTTTTATTCAGAAACATGTTAATTATGTATTCACTTAAGAAACAGAAGTCATGTCATTCCACCATGGGCTTTGTCTTATAAAATTAAAACCTCAAATCCAGATTTCCCACATCTAGTACTATTGCCAAGCAGTGGATTATTAATTTTCGAGATATATTCTGTATGTGTAGAGGATAAATTGCACAAGACTTATCAGTCTGGAAAAAAATATAATTAAGGAAGGATATTAGAAGTCTATAAAATTATGACTTTCATGGAAAAGGGGGAAAAAAGAACATCTGTTCTCTGTTTCTCATAATAGAAGAAAGGAGGCACTAATGAGGCGATCGGGTGTTAGGTAATTACTGAGTCATACATTGACTGTTGATTTATATTTTTGCATTTGGGTTTTGGCTGAGGTATTGCTTGCTTGTTTTGCAAAAACTCATTGTGTATCACTGAAGAGCTTCAGATATACTAGTACTGAAATGACTGACTTTAGATTGAGACACTGGTCTGCATGAGCTGACCTCGTCAAAGATATCTCTTCAGCTACCTGCTCCTTTCCCAGAATGCCTGTTGATTTTATGCTGTCAAATCAGTTCCCAAACACCATCACTTTTTACCTAGCTCTGCATAAATGTTCAAGGTTGTTACCCAGCAGCATAAGGTGTCGCTGTCTGACATTGGACTGAAGTGAGGACAAACAATAATGTTTTATGGTGAGCATAGTGCAGAATAAAATGTCAGCTTCAATCTCTTGAATATGTGCATCCACAAGCACTGTATCACCACATTCATCTTGCCATTCAAAGTAGTTTTTCATCCTCAGCAAAGTAATGAAAAGAGACATGGGAATCATATGGTTGACAACAACAGATGCAGCATTTGCCTTTTTGAGGCCTTCTCCTTTGACTTAAAGAATATGAATAGGGATGGTATGGATATCCTCTGTTTCTGTGTAAAACAAAGTAAACTCTTATTACATATGGTACCTCATAATATCACATAAAATGGGTTTGTATTATTGTCACAGTCTTGGACCATACAGAGATAGAATATCCACAAGAACAAAACCACTGCTTTTGCATTAAAAGGCTGGAGAATCTAGAATGGCTTCATTTCTTCGACTAATCATTCAGTAAATATATGAAAACTATCCTTAAACAATGTACAGAACAGGCACATTCCAATACTCAGCAGAACTATGTCGGTATTGCAGTGCTATTTGTTGGCAAGGAAATCTACACTGGTAGGTTTCTTTTCAGCCCATATAAAGCACGGTTTGCAAAAAGTGCTGCAACTCAGTTTGCTTTGCTTTAAAAAAATTCTGTAAAATAATAGAATTATGTTTTTCTTTTCTTTCTCTCTCCAACATTCAGAGAAGAGGGTGATACTGCTGCATTGATACCTGCATTATAATGTGATTCACATTGGAGGGAAACAAGACAGTTGCAAAACAGTTGCAATTTGTTAAGATGGTATTAAGATCACCTTAAAAGGAAAGCTGTGCTCATTTTCATTATCAGTGCAGTCTCATAGTTCATTTCCATAATTTGCAGACTGTGAAATGTGTTAACACACAGTTTTGCTACTCACGGTAAAGAAGGGTGACAGTCTTGGGCTCAGGTTTGTTAAAAGTAGCAGTTTATAAGCTACAGTGCCCGGTAGTTGTCTCTGAAAAGTAATATCCTGAAAGAACTTGGAAAAATATGTATGCTTATTTCCATTTGGCTTCTGTGTGGATTTAAAGACTCACTGGCACAGTTCTATTCAACACTGGGGCTGGCACATATGTATTAGGGGTTGCAATTTTTAGATGCTAAATTAAGGAGCAAAGGACTGGGGAAAAATAAGAGAGAGTAGATCAAAAGAAGACAAGTGTTTCTCAGAAATTGTGACCGTGATGTTACATCTGATCTTTTAACACAATTTTTCTGCATTACAGTCTGTTTCATACTCATACTGAAGACTTTAGGCCAGATAATTCAACATTCAAACTAGCTCTAAAATTTATGCCATCAATAAAGACATCAATTTGTCATTGCCTGAGATCCCTACAATGTCAGAGGATCTCTCAGGCAATATATATCCAATAGTTCTTCTCTTTGCATGCAAATGAAATGCCCCAAATCTCCCCTAGTTTCAGTTGGAGAAAATTTTCTTCTGAACCAAAAGTCCCACAAACAGTATGATACTGTGTATCTGAGCTGTGCATACCAGACTGAGAATTTTTGTAGAGAATGATTCATTTCTCTGTGCTACCTCTAGCCATAGTATATTGCTGATACATTAGAGCACAGTGGAAGTAATCAAAGAGGCAATGAGGGGGAAAATAAATTTCCAAATGAAAAGGTTGACTAGCAGAAGACCTGAGGCCTGGAATTGGAGTTTAATCATTGTTTTAATCCAAAACTACCAACATTATGATTATACTAAAAGCCATCCAAGCAATTTTTTTCTTGAAAGGATCCATGAAGGAGAAGGAATGGAAGGACCTCAATTTATGAATTCTGAGGCTCAGAGAATGATCACAGTTCATTCCCAGCCCTTCTTTCATCCACTGCAGGGCAAAGAATTTACACCCAAAGATGGATCAAAGATGTATTTTAGTAAGACAATGAATTTCATCTTGAAGATGCTCATCAATTATAAGTGACTGCTAAGTCATTCCTTTGATCACCCTGCCTAAGAGGAAATTACATGCATTTTGCAACTGAGTTTGTCTAGCAGTAACTTGTATCCGATGAACCTGTTCCTAGTTGCCTGGTGTTCCATTTATTAGGCTTCATTTTGATGCTTGAGTTTTTACAGCACATCATCATGTCATCTCTGCAATTTGTCTTAAACAATCTCTTAGTAAGGTAAGCCTTAAATCTTGTTTCGCAACTTGCAGATCTTTTATTCCTGTCTTTCAAAATCTTTCAGCTATTTCCATGTTTTCCTGGAACTTTGGAAACCAGAAAAATAGGAAATATTCTAGCAGAAGTCATAGAACAAAGATTCTTTTTTCTTTTTTATTGGTGTTCTGCTCTGTCTGCATCCAAGTATTTTGCCACAGCTTTGCTTTTGAAGGCCATCTCTACCATTTAACATGCATCTGCATCTCTGTTTTTCAGTTCTATCCCTTTAAATTTGTCCCTACGAGAACATACAACATGTTGTAGAGAATGTCAGAACATTATGAAGTTTTGTGAAGCAGGAAAGCACAGCATGGAAAAAGAGGCAGCTAAGCAGTGGTATGGCAGAAAAAAAAAAAACGGAAGAGGAATTTGGGGAAAAAACCCCAACCCATCTGAAGACCCCCAATGGTAGAGGCAGCAAGTAGACCTAGGAAGGGCTGCAGGAGAACAGTTACAGTGTCTTATTTCTCTTTTTCTCTTTCTGTCTCTTCCTTATTTTTCAAAAAATATCCTCCAGTTCTGCATCAGAATTAGTAGTTGTAGGGCTTGCACCACAATGCTTTATTGGAAATTTCACTGATTTGTGAGAACAGGTCAGGTTTCTAGAACAAAATACTTTAAAGATAATTCATCTTACCTATAATTTAAGAAGTATTTTCCTTTCTTTCTCATTTCTAAATTTATTAGTCGGTAAAAGACATTTAAAAAAATCTTTTTCTGAGACATTTATTTTCTGTGCAATGTTGGAATTCGTAACATCACCTGGTGCCTACAGAATGAATGGGAAGTGTATTACTGACCTTGTTGGTCTTTGGACCAGTTTCTGGGTGAGAATGCATTTGATATGTATAGAAATAACTGCATCCTCAAGTGGGGAATAATCAGTTGAAGCAGGGTAATTGTCATGACACAAAGATTCCGTTTTCATTTAAATGTCAGTTCTGCTATAAACAGGGGGAGAAAATTGTAGCAAGACAGTGGACAGAATTATTCCACTGAAGTGTTTTCTGTGAAGCATCAGACACTTTATTCTATCAGGAGAGGACATTTAGTGTGGAAACAATAAACATTTCTTGCAAATACTTGTAAGCGATTTTCCATCCTCAGTAGTGTCTAAAAATTGACTGATCTTTAACATTGATTTCTCTACCAATACTCTCTACCAATATATACCTTCTAGATCAGTTCACTCACCTCAAAGACTATCACAGTGTTTCCTAACCTTTTTAAAATCTAGGTCTTCTAGAAAACAACATCAGTTTCAGCAACCTGCTCTTTATCAGGCATTATAGCCCCATGTATGCTTCTCCTGTATACCTTTTCTAGTAGTCCTTTACTTGCAGCAGAGAAATACTTGAAAAAAAGCTAGTGTAGACCTTCATAATATGACAATTTCTCTCTTTTATTGCAGCCATGGGTAAGGAGTGGAGCTTTAAGGTACATTGGTGTTTGAGTTATCACTAAAACTAATTAATTTTTACCTCAGAGCTATTGATTTATTGAGATTCATTGCCCTCCTCCTGTTGGATAGGAGAAGGGGAGCTGGCTCTATTTCTTAGAGATTTGTTAGGGATTCTTTTACTAGTCCTCATATAAACTGGCCTAGAAGATAGCGATTTGAAGAAAAATGATTCTCTGTGGTAACAATACAGGCTAGATTGGCCAGGGCTAGCTATGTTTGCTCTTTTAACAGCATGAGGATAAAAAGGATGCTGTTTCATATCTATTGCTGCCCACCTGAAGAGAGGGTGAGGAGTTTAGGTCCAATGTGGAGGCAGTCAGCAGAAGTAAAATAAAGGACAGCAAGCCTACCGCCGTTGTGCCGGGAGGTGTCTCTCAACAGCCTTCTGGATGGGTCAGCTTTGTGTAAAGGCCAGACCTTTGGTCCTAGGGGAGAAAACTCCCAGCTCTTGCCACAACACATAAGCTGAGTGGACAAAAAGATTTTGGTTTCACTCCTTTTCCTTAGCTGTGTTATCCTGTACACCTGCCTTGGATTCAATTTAGGCCTGGTAGGATTATAGTACTGTGCCTCTGTGCTAAAGAATGTGGCAGTTTGCCATTTTAATCTATGCTGTATGTCTAAGCAATTCTTGCCTGCTCATCTGAGCAACTTTTCACCATATCTGAGCTGGGGAATAAGAAGGAAACAATAGATGTGGGAAAGGCAAGCTGAACAGAAATTTCAGCTTTGGAATAATCTGCCTGTTCTTTTATCTCTTATTTTCCCATCTCAGTTTTACAGCTTGTTCAAGTGTAACAAAACTTGTATTTATTTATTCTTTATATGAACTCCAGCAAAACATTGGAGATTCAGCTCTTGGAGAGAAAAATCCAGTGCTATTTTTTTGTGTTTTCTTTCAACATCTGGACACAAATCTCTTCTGTCTCTTCAAGGACTGCTTTGTTTACAACATTATTGTTTTAGATAAGTACTTGCCTTCTGAAGTTGGCTCTTGTAGTGTTTGTTGCCACTAAACAGACAAAGGCAGAAGCACATTTTATCCTTTTGACTACTTGGTCTTTGTACTCTGAATGCATTTGTGAGATGGAGCCTCCAAGAAAGGACCAAAGCAGTTATGTTGTCTTAAAGTGCGAGTAGCCCACATGTGGGCATGTACTCATTAGGTACTTACATTCTACTTCCCATGCTTTGCATGTTAACAGTTTTCTTCTTTTCTTTCACTTAACTTAAAAAAAAAATTAAGTTAAGGGTCAAAAACTACCCCAGCAACAAACACATCACTCTCTTGTTCTGAAGTATGGGCGTGACAGAAAGGAGGAGTCTGAGGGATCTTATGAAACTTTACCAAGAAAGTTAGATGCAGCATTCTAATACAGAAATACAAACAATTATAGTAAAGGATTGACCTTTCTGAAAATGCATATTTTTATTCTTCTGTTTACATCTAGGACTGCCAGAGTACCTTGTCATCTTCATACATTTATAAAAACTTAAGCCAAAGGCTAGATGACTATGAATATCTAGAGGACGGTGCTCTGTTGCAGAAAGTCATAGCTTTCCTTGTTTCCATGTAGGTTCAAGGTAATAATGACTAACTACATATCTATATGAACAGTGAAACTTTTTGGCCTTCTTGCTGATGGGGCCACCATTCTTCTAGAATTGTGCATGTTTGCAACCCTCTCCCAATAGTTTCTGCATTTAAGATGTAGTAAACCGAAGTTTTTATTACTACTTACCTTCTTACCTGGACACTGATGTAAGTCATGAGCTGGCCCCAAATAACCAAATTATGGGAAAATTACATTATCCCACTTTCAGAACTATGGAAACTAAAGAAAGAAGTCACAGAAGAAATTAAGGTCATAGCCATCTTGAGCTAATTCAAAGATCATGTTCTGACTCAGCAAGCAGTTTCTTGCGTACGTTCACTCTCAGTTTGTTCTTCATACATTTTTCATATAAATTCAAGCCCTTCAGAGAACTGCTTATTGTATATAACTTCCAGGTTTTTTAAATCAACTTGCAGGCTGGTCGATCCTTTTTGTGCTAGCCATACAGCAGGTGATCTGTAGCCGCACAGCTCAGTGTGCGTTCTTGAGTGTATTGTGCCTGAGGCAGGAGGTTGCAGAAGCGAGGAGTTCCCATTCTGTGCATGACAAGAGGTGCTGGTGTAACCCCATGTGAATGTGGGATAGGTGCTGGTTCACTCATCTAAGTTCTTAATGAAGACTGCCTGTCTGTGTAATCTTTCAGAGCAAGGTGTTGAGTCAGTTAATGGTCACAGACCCAGATTCAAACCCTATTGAGCTTGTGCAGCAAGTTGAACAGCAATACGACCAGAAGGCTTTCTCATTTCAGAGGATTTGTTCATGTTGGGCCAAGAGAGGCTGAAAAAAATGGCCTAAAGCATCTTTCTGCTTTTTGTACTCAGGTGAAGTAAAATGTAATCTTATTTCTGAGAGTCTTTTTTGGTGGAATGACGGGCTGTACATTCTGCTTGAAAACCCATGCCTTCAACATGGGCTTTTTAACTTATAGAGGGAGTACATCTGCTTTAATGTAATTTTAATGTGATACATTAAGAAAAGCAGTTTCACAGGTGGTTGAGAAGTAATTAACATTTGGCTACTGCAAAAACTCACATTAATAGAAGTTTGCTTAAAGGCATATCTAAAAGTAAGCAGGATAACCATCAATGCTGAGTGTACTTCTCTGGCATACCATAGCACATGATGAGGCAATAAATGTATTTTGTAATGTCTTACTTGTTTGATATTGATGTAATTTATTTTACAGCCTACTTAATATCAAATCTCACATCAATATACAGCAGCAAAATCTGAAAATGACATAATAAAATACAAGCGCCTGTGAGATGCATCATAAAGATGACACAAAATGATGTGAAACAAATAATATTTTAGAGTAGAATTACCCAATTTGCTAGAGATATTTACTAGAAATACTTCCTCTGCATTGATTATTCACAACCCAGATACTTCATAGTATAAATTGTACTATATAATATAATATGTTTTCCAAACCAGAGACCTTCTGGTAGTTCTGGATTGTTTCTTGGAAGATTTCCCTTTGTGTGATTGATTTTAAGCAAGAAAGGAGATAAAACCCTGCTATTAGCCACCTGAAAGAATTATAACGTGGAATAGTCAATTTTCTTCTTTTCTTTTCCTATTCAGATGGGGGGAAGTGTACTAAGATTATTCCATCCTTGCAAGGAAAACCTATGCAAATCCTCCCCTCCCCCTATCCACCCCACTGCAAAGGAAACAAACAAACAAAAAATATTCAGAACCGAGAAGGAAAAGAAGGATTTTAGGGAGAACAGAAATTCAACAATTTGACAATTGTATGTGTGAAAGGGTGTTAAGTGAGAGTCATAAAGCCTCGACTAGAATATAGTAGTCTGTCTGAAAAGTAGTGTTTTACTTAACCAGCAGTCTTGAAACGATTGTCAGTCCTGACAGTACTCATGAATAGAGCTCACACAGTTGCATTTTTCTCTGGTTATGCCTCCATAAAACTTTCTTAATCAGTGGAAATTTCACATGTGGCACTGCTGTAACAAATTTTTGAAACGGTCAGTTAAATGAAGCCATTCTCTGTAAGCATTTCTAGTATGTCTTAAAGGTTTTTCAATAAGGGTAAGAACATTTTATAAAATATCATAAAATGTTGTCTAGAATTGTTGACTGGTACAAAAAACTAAGCAGCAGTGTTTTATTTTCTGGGCAGAGTATGTAAAGCTTCTAAATTATTAAAAGCTTGCTTTGTAATTCCCTTTAAATCTCCTGTTTTACATTTTGTTTTGTAACAAGTCTGCAATTACTGTAGCCCCCGACTGTAGTTTACTAAAATATTTTTCAGCTGGTAAATTGTTATGGCGTTTCTGAATGCAAGAACCATGATAGAAAAATCTTCCATTTGTTTTAGAAAAGAAAGAAAACACACTTTTTGGAATAATGTACCTAGTATTTTTTCAATATGCTATGTGACTGGAGATAAATTTATAGCATGTTACACTCCAAGGGTTTCATTCAGCCTCATGCTGTTTTTTTATGGCTGTCTCCCCAGGTTGCTTCTGTGGTGGCTATTTCTACCTGAAGATGCATGTATTATTTCAGCTTGTTCTACCCATTTCAGCTTTTGCATCTTAAACAGGTCCAGTAGCTATGACAAAGGAAGAAATGGCACCTCATCAGGGTGAAGTGCTGATGAGTTTTCTTCGTAACATAGATGCTTTTCATTAAAAGCTAGGCTGCCTGCTACTGTGTTCTCTTTCTCCAACTGTGAAAATAAGGCAATGCATATAAAAAGAGCAGAAGATACTTAAGCAGTTGAAAACATAGTCCCTCCTGCTCGTACTTCTAATTTGGCTTTTGATTTCCTTCACAAGCAAAATTATATCTTGGCTGAGGAAAATACAGTGGAGATAATTAGAAAGCCACCTAAATTTGAGATCAAAAAACATGGCAAGAAACACTTTCAAAGTATTATTGTTATGCAGCAATACATAAAGTGCTTTCTATGAGATTATTTTATAAAGATACCTCACTAGCTCTTCATACCCAGTTTCTCAGAGTATCAAACCATTACTTTATTCAGCTGATAACACTTGATTGGTTCAATTTTGTTTAGCAAAGCTTATAGAAAAATAACAGAAAATTCTGATACAAGAAAATAAAGATGAATTGCTGAATATTAGAGAAGCATGTTGTTCTGCTTCCAGCAGTAGCTGCCAAGCTGGAGAGCTGTCCCATCCCCTCAATTAGATTGAGGCTGTATTGATGGCTGATTACCGCTAATTAAGCATTTAAAAAGTTTCACATAGGTTGGAGCTTCAGGCTACAAATTGAAGGAAAATGTGCATGATTCAGTGTGCCCTAACAATCCTGTGGACAGATATTATTAAGTCCTTTCGTTATCAATTCATATTAGACAATTTCCTGAAGAGCTGCTGGTCAGTATTTATATATGTCCCATTATATCCTTGCAAATTAAATCACAGGCACAGATAGTAAGTGCTGAGAAATAAATAGAACAACAACATTACTATTTAGCTGTCTATTTTTCAGTTACATTCCTACTTATATGTTTGTCTTGCTCAGCTAATAAATGAGAAATCCATAGGATATTCTTTATTCTATACACCTTTTAAATATGGTAAGTAATTAATTTATCTGCAAGTGAAGTATTTCTGCTGGCACACTCCAAACATTCAACAGCAAATCATTGATTCAGCATCATGTCTATAAAAACCCTCAAAACTCAAATAAAAATTCACGTCAGATTCTCTGTAGCACAACTTCTCAGAAAGAAACACTCTCTGTATTGCATTGAAGCTGTTACTTAGTTGCACACCAAGTCACTTCATGATCTTCTCTTGCAGCTTCACGTATGTGTTGAACAGGAAATGCAAAAACATTGAAATAAGCTCAGTGGGACACTGTGTGTCTCAAAGAAGGTGATCAAGCACCGAAAGCAAACCTCTGCTGTCTTTGCCAAGACAAAGAGAAGGAGCTGGCTTAGAATGACTCCGCTCATCCCTCCCCGGAGCCATACAGGAGATATAAAGGCCTTATAATCGACATGGCGGAAGAACAACAAGGGGGTGTAAGGCCTTTGTGGAGTAGGCTGGTCTCTGCCCATAGTGCTGAGCATGGCCACCTCTTCTGCAGGCACCAGCAGAATCATCCTTGCTGTGTCCTGCAGCTGGGAAAGGCAGCCAGAGTGGTGGTGCGTCTCGTCTACAACTGGTGTCCTTAAGTGTAGGGCAACCTCTGAAATTCGCAGAGGGCCTGTCAGTCCTGTTCTGCATTGCTGCTCATTAGCTTGAATGTAAAGCTGCAACAGGAAACCGTGGGAAGATTTACATCACAGCTTGCAGTCAAGAAGAGTTTGGTGAGACCAACTGTGGTGGATTCAAGTATCTTATAAACTGATGTGGCTTGTGCTGTGTGATGTTACAAATATTCTGAATGCGAGTGCATGCTGTCACTGCTTTAGTGCATGTTAGATATAGTATGTCATACCTTGGTACATAGTCTAACAAAAAAAAATTTTAAAGCAGACAGAAATTAGAACAGTATCTCTGACTGTATTCGTTATCAGTACAAGTGAAACAATCTCAAGTCTGTGAAATGTACTTAAGCAGCCCTTTTAATTGTTTAGTATAATATGATGATTTATTAATATTTGTAATCAGTATTGTTTTCTAGCAGCCTCTAATGCGGAGTGCAGTGTGCCCAGTATCTTTTGCCTGCAAATCTGATTCTCTTGTTTATTAATACATAGCCTATATAGGCCAGATTTCATGTTGCATTGCTATACTCTGCTGCTGTAGCAACGGTGCGTAATTAGAGAGTTTTACTCTTGGATTTCTCCTGGCAAAACAGGAGCAGTACACAGGAGATGGTGAATGCCTTCAAATACATCTCAGCTGAAGGCAAGTGGCAGCCCTTTTGCACCTGATCCTCGCGCTTACAATCTGATCGAGTTTGGCACTGGTGGAACCAGTGGGGGCTGCTCTTTGCAGTGACTATGGATATATTCAGTATATGCTCACTGTGCTTTTCCTCTCTGCTGGATGCCCAGCTGAGATATTAAGAAGTACTCTCTGGGCAATTGCCAGCTAGGCTATAGTTTGTTTCCTGGAGATCAATATCCTAGGCTGGAGGGACTGCGCTAGTGATTCAGCACTTCTGCGTGAGTGCAATTAATTACATAGGTGAGTCCTGTGTGTAGACATTCTTTCACCCTTGATCTGCCTAACAGCCTCTCTGCTAGGGATTATCCTCCCTCCTCACTGACTAATTTGACAACAGACTTTATCCGTGTCCTTTGAGATAAAGATGAGAGAGACAGAGCTGTCTATCGGCGTTCTGAGTTTTGTAGTGTTTTTTAAAAAAAAGCCTTTATAACATAAACTCCATTATGAAGGATACAACGGAAGCCCCCACTGCAAGTATTCTAATCAAAGGAGAACTCCCCTGGTGCTACTGAGGACAGAAATTGTGATGAGCTCTGTTCTACTCTAAATTACTAATTGACTTTTCCTGAAGAACACCTACTAGGAATCTTGAAGTTTTATGGCAAATGCTAAACAGCAGCTGTTTTCTAATTGTGCTTCCCATTCCATACTCTGCACAAATATCTCTTCTGAATAATAAGTTGGAGACACTTCCAGCTAAAAGCCGTGCAGATCAGAGGAAACTATGTTAATGTAAGAGGATAGGTCTTAAGCTCACAAAAGCCATGAAATTTATGGATGAGTTTTAATAATTCTCTCTTTAAGGTTCTTTCATATGTTGGTATTTCCATGGCTTGTTTTATGGCATGAGAAGCTGACATGCTGTTGTGAGTATCCCATGATGAATATCTGCTTATCAGCACACAGAGAAAGAAGTAATTACAGCATTAATCTGAGTTTTATGTCATTAAGTCACTATGTGGATCTAAGCATAACTTATATTTAAAAATTATGATTATCATTAGCGAATCATCATTGATGATCAGCTTGATAGTTCAAGAAAATTACTGGTAGCAAGACTTTCTTCTGGACAGAATCAGGCCCTTTGTGCCAAATTTTCAAGTGGACAACAGCTGCTGTGTATAGGCAAGTACACATACATGCTTCTCTGCCTACGTTTTTAGTATCTTTCATTTTACTTAGCCAATTCTCTGGCTTGTGTGGGCCAGCGTAGAAAGGCATATGTATTTCTTACCCCAGAGCACACATTTTATATATAATTGATACAAAAAATTTTGTATTATTCCAGAACAGATGTATGGTGTTATTCTTTGGTATTAATACTGGCTAGGTGTTCAAAAAACATAAAGACAGAAAAAGAATCAAAATGTTGGTGGGAGGAATACTTAAAAGATAGGAAAGAAGAAATAGGTTACAATTTTGAAGATGTTCTCTCTGAATAATTTATTTAACACTTTAAATAGGTGGCCTGATTTTCAGCTCTGTCAAGCCAATTTAGATATCATAGTATAGGTTTAGGAATGTAATTAAAAGTTTCATTAACATTTTTGTTAAACATTTTTGTAAAAATATTTTGGGGGAAGACAAAGGTGGTTGCAGGGGCAAGTACTCCTGAATATTACGTTTTGATCAGTATAGGATTTTGAGTCAGGTGAATCAGCCATGACATCCTGGATCAAGTTTAATTCACAAATGTGCTATACAAAAAAGCTAGGTTTATGTTTCAAAGTGCAAAAGTGAAAGATTTAACAAAAGAAAATCTTGATACCATTATATATGCATGGACAAAACCTACACTTGCCTGAGATGGCTGGTTCCAGCAGTGACCAGCAGTCGGGAATGTTACAGAGACCAAACAGCATTGTCTTTATGGACAGCCTGAATTCACCATGCCCACAAGCTTGTTCTGCACTTGCCTCAGACAACAACAGGACTGTTTGCTAAGGAGACCATTCTTTCTTGTTCTCTCAGTGGTCTGTCATGTGGTTCAGCTGCTAGAGTGGATGGACCGAGTGGTTAAGCCAGACGTGCAGGGTGGATAAATAGGCTCCGGCATGCGGGGCACTCCCTGTGGTGCATCAGCTACTGCATCACCCTGGACCTAAATAGTGAGGAATGCTTTCAGGGGGTACATCGCACAGGCAGCTGGGCAGCTTAGCTTTGGGGTTACTCTGACACTGCTGTCTAATTATAACTGGAAACCATCTCCGTTGAACCATGTGTGATTGGAGGTCCGGTGAATGCAGTGTGATAAATTGCTGCTAGGTTAGAGGTCTGGCATCTTTAACATTTATCCACCTTGTTGTGAACGACTATAAAAATCACAAAGCAATGAGGGCTCTGGTTTCAAAGGGGACTGCCTGAAAGAACAAGGCATGCAGGACCTGCCTCTGTGTGAACTTTTGAGCAAGGAGGCATTTTATATTAAATTGTCTTTTCCATCATCTAATTTTCTTGCCTTGGGAATTCAGTTTTGAACGGACCCCAGACCATCACGCTGTACATAAATTACTAACAGAACTTTGAAGTTCTTTCCACATTTAAAGAGGAGGTTCAAAAGTGTATCCTGAAGGGATTCTGGAGAGATATGTTCTGAAAATTAAAGGAAAAAGCAGGCAAGAGATTCAATATCCAAGTGAGTCTTGTATCAAGGGGGACAATATTAACAGTGATTCAGAATATCAATCATGTCAAAATGTGCTAATAGGCAAATCAGCCTCCCTGCACAGGTACATATAGGTATGTGTTTATTTATATATACATATGTGCACTTTTACATGTATGCAGACAGGTATATAAACAAAACCTGGGATTTTTTTTCTTATGGTAACATTAATATTTGAACTTTTTCTAGCTTGTCAGTATATGGAACTTGCTAAATAGCTATTTTCCCCGTGTAGGTAATGGCTTTCAGTTAAGCCATCCTAACAATGAACCCCCATCAGGTTTTACATAAACAAGTCATCACACGTTTTGTAACAATTTCTAAAATGTAAATTATTTACATAGAGAATGCTTATTGCTTAGGTGGGTGGCTCCAGTAGCTTATAAATACTTTAATAACCGAAATAAATAATTCATTCAAATGTCTTTTAAAATCTGTCACTATGAAATCCTTTAATATTCACAGTAAACATATTTTAGGGATTGTTGGCATTTCCTGAATGTACGTAGGATTATTTATTGCAGTGTCTATTTCCATAGTTTGAAAACTACTTGTGTGCAGAGAGCCCCCAAACTGAACAAAAACATTTCACAACAATTAAGGCCTTGTTTCAGTGATGTACTTAAGCCACTTTCTTAAACTTGAGCATGTTCTGAACCCCACCCAACTCATTAAAGGCTCAGCACAAGCTTAGGTACTGCTGAATTCAGTGAGAGTTAGTATGTGCTCAAGTGCTTTCCTGAACAAAAGCCTCAACTCTTGCTAGGCTTCTACAGCATCTAAAAATCCCCCTGAAGGCAGGTTTTATGCTGCAGTCAGAACATGCCGCAAGTGCATGTTTTGCGGACTTTCTCATCTTTGCTGGAAGCTGCTTGCCACTGATGTGGCACGCTCCTGCATTCAGGGAGTTTGAAGGAGGAGGGAATGTGTGGAGTCACGATCAGGTTTCCTTCTTCCCAGCTTTTCTCATGTGCAAAGCCCTGTGTTCTCATGGAGAGAGACACCATCAGCTGTCAGCAGATCTTGCAGAGAAGGACTTGCAGCTCTGCAGTTTTGCACTTCTCATCATCTGTGCAGACCAGAACGAACAGGCTCTCCTTCTTGTACAGTTCTGGGTGTGCTTAATCAATTAGAAAGAAGCTTGGGACATGTCTTGCTTCTATGACAGTTACTATCCTTTTGCTGTGTTCTTCAAGCATTTATAATAACTCATTCCAGAGGATTTGCAGTACTAAGTGGGAATTTAACTTGATTTAACAATCGGAATCTTAGCTGTTGACCTTTTATCGGTGAATGCTAGTTTTTCACCCAGAATCTTTCCTACATTTTCTTAATATCCATATTCTGTATGGGGTTTTTACCCTTCTTTTGTCTCTTTTATGCTTCTCCCAGCCTTTTACCAATTTTCTCTTTTGTACTTACAGTCTCTTCTAACTACTCCATTATACCCTTCTGTTTCCAACACTGGAAGATGCTTTGCAAAATTTAAGATAGAATATAACTACATCAAGTATATTTAAAAGTTGATAAAAAGCCACACCCTCCCAACCCAAAATAAAAAAACCATCACCCTCCCTGAAAAAAAACCCCGAACCCAACAACCCAAACCCACCTACTTGTATTATGCCTATCCCCACCCTAGTTCTTTGGGGTTTTGGTTTTTTTTACTCCACTCATTTGTTTTCCTATCCCACTATATTTAAACCATGCCAATAGAGTATTTGGCTAAATGTGATTCTTATTCTGAAACAGAAGAAAAGATAGATTTCTCTTTCTTTAAAGAAGTGTTTGGACTAATATTCCTCCAAAACCAATGTTGGAAATATAAAACCAAAGTAGCGTAGGAATAGCCGATCTGTATCCATATCCTCAGACTTGCAAACTGACAAAATAAGCAAATCATCTATCCATGCTGATGCCTTGGGATATGTTGGCACACAGATAATTAGGAAGGTATTTTCCAAGAGAAGGTCACTGTGTTTTATATAGCCTGAATATGCCAGACCTTAGGACTGCCAGTGATTTAGCTAAAGCCAGTGATCTGCTGGCAGAGAGGGTTCATCGTTGTTATGAATTCAACAATAAATCTGATGAGATGTTAGGACAACTAGGGTGATTATATGCTCCTTTACAAATGTGCAAAGGAATCATTATGAAAAGCGAAATTGATGAAATCATTAAAGTGAATGTAAACTTGAACTAGATTTGTAAATCAAAGAGGGATTTCCCATGCAGAATTGCTGTATAGGTCTATTACATTACACATCACTCATAAATGCTTAGTAGAATCACTTTTTGATCATGAATATATTAACCCAACTATTCTTACACATTGTTTAAGTATAGCTGATTATTTACTTTACTTACTTGACTTTTTACCTCAAGGAAAGTGTGGATGAGGCATTGTGGGATATGGTTTAATGGGCACGGTGCTGTTCGTTGATGGTTGGACTTGATGATCTTACAAGTCTTTTCCAACCTTAGTGATTCTGTGAAATTACTTAATGTGCATCTGAGGAAAACATCATGAGGTTCTGAAGGCACAGTAGGCTTTCATTAGGATGAAGGTGGTTTTATGGTAGTTTCCTACCTGACTGTCTTTTCTTTTAGAGGCTATATTATAAAAAAGAATGAAAGACAAACAAATGAAAGTTAGTAGAAATAACTCCAATATACTAAATAAAATGTCACAATTTTAAATTGGAATCTTCCATAGGTAATTTCTTTCTGGAATGTTTAAAATTTTTTGAGATTAATTCCTGTCTTGTTTTGTAGTACCATTAAAATATTCTAGGTTTTATTTCCATCTAAAGAAAAATTTACTTGTAATATCAATGCAAAATATTACAGCATCTCCAAAAAAGAAAATAAAATGTAATAAAACTATAACAATAAATTTCCTTCATAGTTACAGAGTGAAACACAAAAAGGAGTATGTAGGAATAGATCATCTGCAGTGATTTAATGTACTCATGGAAAAAGTCCTTTTGTTAGCCAAATTGCTCATGGACATTCATATTGAATGTGTTTGCTGAATGTTAAGATTCTCTTTGAATAAAGTGAGGGACTCTAGGGACTATACTGATCTTCTGGATAGTTCAAGGTACAGTGATGATCTATGCATGGTTTATGCACAGTGCTGATTTATTGACTGGCTTGTCGTATTATCTATCTTGGCTTCTGAAAGGTAAATTCTGTAATATGAGGCTAATATTAATGTCCAACTAAAAATTTCACCCAGGTGGTGTAAAATAACTCTTGAGATGTGGTGGTGGTCTTCTTTCTGCTATGAGAAACAACACATGTCATGGAAATTATCTGTTAGAAAGTGCTGCTTTTTTTAGAGAAGTTTGGTAAGAAACTTTTCTACTCAAGGGACAACTGAAATAACAAATTTTCATGTATCTGTGGTGCCAGAAACAATAGCCCTTCTGTAATTAGCTCAGACATTTCAGGAAATGTCTGCTGACTTTCATGTTTAGAGCAGGGGTAGTCTTTTTCTTTGATTTGTAGAGTACAAAGTACTGTCCTAGGCTATGATACTAAACGCTACATTAAAGTACAGGAGATAATCAAATGTGGCCTAGGCACTTGAGAGCTTATGTCAAAGACATCTGTCTTGGTCCAGACACATACCTGCTTTTGAAACTCGGTCTGTCTTTCAAATACTACATAGAGTATTGCCATTAAACTCATGAATGGAAACTGTTATTCTGGTAGATGTGGGATTGCTAACTTTTCTAAACCTTAGGCTTTTTGAACAGTATTTATAATTTTATTTTGCAAAGCTGCCTAGTTTTCACCTCATAATACATGGAGGTACATTTGTTAAGAGTTCTTCTCAAAGATGATGACCTTTAGAGATACTGTGAAGAAAGTTAAGAAACTTATTTTTCTATAGTCTTCCTCAGATGAGCTATGAAAGGAAATATTTTCTTCTAGTATTACAGTTTGCACTGGTTATTTCTTTATTTATCCAGTTACAACCTTGCAAACAGCAGTATATTTCCTTTTGATTATGAAGGCAGATGGCTGTAGATCTTCCTTTTATGCATTATAGCAAATGCAAAATGCATCAGTGTCTCAGCTTCTGACTCAGAACAGTTGTGACCATGATATGCTTGCTCCGTTTGCTGTAATAGCTCTTTATAAAGTAATTGGTTGTATGATGAATAACTCTTAGATTTTTTTGAAAGTCCTTGATAAGGAGGAGATATTATCACAGAATCATTAAGGTTGGAAAAGACCTGTAAGATCATCAAGTCCAACCATCAACACAACACCACCATGCCCACTAAACCATGTCCCACAATGCCTCGTCCACACATTCCTTGAACACCTCCAGTGACGGTGACTCCACCACTTCCCTGATCAGCCTGTTCCAATGCTTCACCACTCTCTCAGTAAAGAAATTTTTCCTAATATCCAGTCTAAACCTCCCCTGGCGCAACTTGAGGCCATTTCCTCTTGTCCTGTCACTCATCACTTGGGAGATGAGACCAACACCCACCTCTCTGCAACCCCCTTTCAGGTAGTTGGAGAGAGCGATAAGGTCTCCCCTCAGCCTCCTCTTCTCCAGACTGAACAACCCCAGTTCCCTCAGCCGCTCCTCATCAGACTTGTGCTCCAGACCCCTCACCAGCTTCGTCGCCCTTCTCTGGACACGCTCCAGCACCTCAATGTCCTTCTTGTAGTGAGGGGCCCAAAACTGAACACAGGATTCGAGGTGCGGCCTCACCAGTGCCGAGTACAGGGGCACGATCACCTCCCTGCTCCTGCTGGCCACACTGTTTCTGATACAGGCCAGGATGCTCTTGGCCTTCTTGGCCACCTGGGCACACTGCTGGCTCATATTCAGCCGGCTGTCGATCAACACCCCCAGGTCCTTTTCTGCGGGGGAGCTTTCCAGCCACTCATCCCCAAGCCTGTAGTGTTGCATGGGGTTGTTGTGACCCAAGTGCAGGACCCGGCACTTGGCCTTGTTGAACCTCATACAATTGGCCTCAGCCCATCGATCCAGCCTGACCAGATCCCTCTGCAGAGCCTTCCGACCCTTGAGCAGATCAACACTCCCGCCCAACTTGGTGTCATCTGCAAACTTGCTCAGGGTGCACTCTATCCCCTCATCCAGATCATCAATAAAGATATTAAACAAGACCGGCCCCAAAACTGAGCCCTGGGGGACTCCGCTTGTGACCGGCCACCAGCTGGATTTGACTCCATTCACCACAACCCTCTGGGCTCGGCCGTCCAGCCAGTTTTTTACCCAGCAAAGAGTGCACCTGTCTAAGCCATGAGCTGCCAGCTTCTCCAGGAGAATTCTGTGGGGGACAGTGTCAAAGGCTTTACTAAAGTCCAGGTAGACAACATCCACAGCCTTTCACTCATCCACTAGGTGGGTGTCCTGGTCATAGAAGGACCATGTCATTATATTTAACATTCTCTTTATGAAAGTTCTCCTGCTTCATACTTGTGCTTTTACACGCCTTTCATAAAAGCATTCAATGAGTAAGTCAAAACTCTAGGAATATGAAGCGAAACACATCCATTGTTGGTGAAAGTGAAAAGGTGGGTATTAGTAGAGTTATAGCAAGCCTCTGTGGATATTTCTGATTTTTCTTTAGCTGAGCTTGCTGGTAGGATTTGAATGAAGAAGTGTATCTGCGAGATCACCCAACATGAGCAGCTTAGAAAAGTCACAGGTTTGGTTAGAGTGATGGGTAAGAGTGGTCAACAAAGCTACTGACACAACTATATGAATAAAAAAAGCTTCTTCGTGCCTGGCATTGGGGACAGCAGTGCTGATAGTGGGCAGTAGATAGAGCAGGTAGCAGGTTATCTGGGCTGGGGAAATCCTCCAGGACAGGAGCCAGACAAACCCAGATTCTCCTCTCCCTCTCAGGTAGGCAAGCAGGGGAGCCTGAGCAGAGACCTGTCAGGCTCTGGACTTCCCCTCCCCTGGACTCTTTCCCTTCTTTGGACAGCGAGCTCACCACATCCAGGGTAATGTTTAATATAAAGATGTCATTGCTTGCAGCAACTTGGGATTGAATGTGTACTCCTTTTTTCCTAGACTGTGTTTGAGTTTCTGTTAAGCTGTAATGAGACCCTTGTCCTTGAATTTCTACGATGGAGAGAGAGATAAAATGAGAAAGTAGAAAGTGTGCTAGATTTGTAACAAAATAAATACGTAATTTAATGACATAACAGGGAATGATTAGGTTGGAAGGGTTAAATGCCACTGGTCCTTGGAAGGGAAGTAGCAGGGTGTGCTGGCATTGTCAGCATAATGACATGGCCAAGTAGGGAGGGAAGTGGTGGAAGGAAGGATGCCAGGATAACTTGGAAACCCGCTCTGAAGACCTGGACTATATCCACCTATAATGATTATTAGGGATTTATAGGGTTAGCATTTAAACAATATGATCATTTACAGAAATTTTAAATCTATCTTTTTGTCTTCTTTTTTGAAAGGTTAGCTTTAATAGTGCATGTATTTAAATAGCTCCAACTTTTCTGGACTCACAGGGCTAGTATTACTTTTGATATTTTGACTTATAAGCAGGCCAGAATAGACCTCAGGATGCCCTTATCTTTCTGTGATGTTTTGAAAGATTGTTCTTGGATTTCAGTTTCTACAGATGTGATCAATTATTTCCCTTTGACAGTGCTATTATTACATACATATTCCCCAATTCATGTGTGCTAAATTCGTTATTGATCTTTAAAGTAGCATAAACAGTACCCATTTATTTACATGTATATACATGCATGAGGAGGTAATTAATTTATTTGCCATCAATTTATTTTCTTTTTGATTCTGTCAGACTGTTCAGAATTACATTTTGTTATTTATGCAATAATGTTCTGATGAAAGTTGTAAAACTAGAACATTAGTAAGCTTACTGTTGCTGTCATAGTAAATCTATTTGTGAGGTAGATGCTCTAAATGGTAGTCTCTGCACTTGTCTTTTTACAGGGGAATGTAAAATAAAATGTTTTTCTGAAAGTACAAAGCATGAAAGTGCTGAATTTACCTCAGCATTCTTGACATCAGCATAAACCCTCTGCGACAGATCAGGATTCAAAATGGTGAGGTTATCAATCCGCTAAGTTTAATCAGTGAGAAGTTAAAAATTACATGTTTGCTACTGTACTGTTGTGTATGGCTCCTCTTCTCTACCTGCAGTATCCAACCAAACCAAGAAAAATTCCACCACCAAATTCAAAGCCAAACTGCTCAAATTAGCCATTTGTATATGCTAACCTCCAAGTGGTTTGAGTTTGAGTTATGGACACTACTAAACCAGGGAGACAATCAAGATTCAGTATGTGTTTATGCTGTCTCATAGACCATACATATGCACGTATTCACTGTTGAACATGCGTTTAGATGGTTTGCTCATTCATAAGTCAAGTTCTGCATGAGCAAAAGAGAGCCTCTCTCTGCCCTACCCCTCCTGACAGCCTGTCTGGTGTCAGGAGGGATAGACATGCGTGCTGTGGACAGGGACTGTGTTTACAGCTTGTCATTTTACATTACAGCACTGCATAAAAGCAGGCAGAAAAGTCCGTTTTGAATAATCTTATTAGCAAGGGACTGTATCAGATGAACTATTTTCTTCTATTTTTCTTCTGTTATTTTTACACGTATAGTCCAGTGAAGATGAATTTTGAATGAAACTCAAAAGTTTGTAACATCTTTTGCATCATTTTCAGTGGGTGTTGACAGAAATAGCAATCTGATTCACAAACAGAAAAAACACAGATTAATTTTCATAGAGTTACATATAATGTACAAAATGAACCACATATAATGTACAAAATGAACCACTAAAATGCAATAGATTACTCATGAAATAAGAGTCTGTATTTTCAGCAGCTTCTTTAAGACGTGGCGGATGTATTGTGCCATGGTTTATACAGCAGCATGTGTAATGGCTGTGAATCCTCTTGCTATGGTTGTCTACAGTCCTTTTAAGTTTGCAAGGTCTATTTTGTGATTACCTGAACATCTGCTTTGTAACCAGTAAAATCTGAATTTTATTAAATGTAGTGGTACTCTCCCATTCTAATAGAGATTTCCAAGCATTTTGCAAAGGGAATATTGCTTCCCTTATCTTTAAGCCCATTTTACAAAGATATTTCAATTAGGAAGGGAAGCGTTTCTCTGAAGTGCTGGTTTTAAACTCTGAAAATAGCACATTGGCTTCTAAATCACTTCTGCCCTTTGAAATCATTATTCCAATATTTAATATTTGTTTTTACTTGAATTAATAATTTCAAACCAGAAGGTAAGTAAAATTGAATAGTTAGAGATTT
This sequence comes from Gavia stellata, assembly GCF_030936135.1. Classification (NCBI taxonomy): domain Eukaryota; kingdom Metazoa; phylum Chordata; class Aves; order Gaviiformes; family Gaviidae; genus Gavia; species Gavia stellata. The sequence continues at coordinate 43,458,481 of NC_082598.1, forward strand.
GGGTAAATATATGCACTTCTATGTTAGTATAAGAGGATAGATGCTTAAGAAATGTGGTATAAATTTAGTAGATGAGAAATATATGTAATCATATGACATTTAGCAACGATTATTTAATTTTAAAGCATTTACAGTGCAATTTGTGACAATTATATTAAATTATATCACATTTGCAATTCATTTTTAATTATAAAGTATTGTGAAAAGTACATTAAATTAGCATTTTTGTTTCATTTTCATGTCTGTTACAAAAAAGAGACAAAAGGACTCTATAGTAAGTGTCATGTTATAATGAATTCTTTTGATATTCAGAAGAATTTTGCTGTCTTTCGATAAAGAAGTAGTATATAATTTAATAGATATTATTCTGTAACTTAACAGCGGGCTACCAGAGGGCAGTGCTTGACAGATCCATTCAGCGGCTTGCCAGTTATGGGTGGGGATCCGGCTTTGCCCTCCTCTCTGTGCAAAGCCTCAGTGTAGGTGAGAGCAACAGTTCCTCTCCCCGCTGCTGATAGTTTTGGGAACACAACCTGGATGCAAAAACTGCAACACACATCTTCAGACAGTTTGAAACCCTGGAGTCCTAGGAGCTATGGCCAAAGGCATGGCTTCCACTGAGCAAGCCACCGGGGCAGCAGGAAAGCACTCCTGTGAGGCAGATGGAAGGGGCATTTGAAGCACAGCTGCCTCCTCACTTATTCTCTCAGGACTCAAATGGTCTTCAGCGCTCTCTCTGCTCTTGCTGTGTTCTCTTTAGGTAGGATTTAGCACCTTGGGTTCAGGTGGATTCTCTTGTGTGCGCTGTCAGCTTGCTCTTCAGTACTAATGCTCCCCAGTTCTGCAAGGCAACTCTACCATACTGAAAGAGATGGTGGGGCCTGTCCCTTAAGCAAGGCAGAACTGCCTCCTATCTCCCAGAAAACACAAATTCTCTGTTCCTTTAATACATAGATTCTGTCTGTGTATGTAACTTCATTTATGCCTCAGAAAACTGTGCTTTTTTTGGGAAGCTCAAGTTGCAGCCGCCTTTGCCCCTCTGCCTTCCTTACACCTGGGACAGAGGACAGCACTCCTCAGATTTTGGGAATATGTGTGCACTAATCAGGCCTGTAGAAAAGTGCAGAATAATCATTACCCTAGAGTGCAGAGGTCCCAGAGAGCGTTCAGCTGACCCACCCTTCCCGCCCGTGTCTGCCATTGCCTTTGGATCCACTTCAGCACAGACCACTGCCACGCCAAAGACGTCTGCCCAGCTTAGGTCACCCATGTCTTCTCTTGTGCACCTACTTGGACTCCTCGGAAATCGCTACATGAATGTCCTCGGGAGTACATTGCTTCTTACAGTTCCTGTGCTTTGGGCATGCCCTGGATCCCTGCTGACTTCAGCCTGAGCTTTAGGGAGCCTGAGAAAACAAAACCACCCCCCCCCAGGGCAAGTGTGAAGCACTTAGTAGCAGATGTCTGCTCTGAACAGCCCTGTCAATGACATTTAGCCTCTTCAGCAAGCTCTCCTCTGAGCTTAGTTGCTTTATACATCTACACCTTTGTCAGTTAGCCCTCTATTATGCAGATTTCACCTCAGTTTTCTTGGAAAATAAAACCATATAACATATTTATTGGTAGTAATGTGTAATGACTTTAGATATTGCTTCTCTATTCATGCCTAATGACTTAAATAACTTCAGCACATTTGCTAAGCTGTAGCTAGCATCTTGCTTTTGATGTTATTTTTTTTCTTCTCTCTCTCCTCCTTTAGCTGTGAGAAGGTGAGGCTGACAACCGAGGCATTACCAGTGCTCAGGTATGCACCAGGTTTCAGAATGACAAATAATGCATCTTAAAAGCATGTAGATGGGCAAAGTAATGTGTGCTTCCAGGGTGAAAACCCTTCCTGAAAGGCTGACTGTCCCACCCGACATATCCAGAGAACAGCTCAAAACTGCTGCGGTGGGAGGCAAAAAAGTTTCTTTCTTTACATCCTGTCAATAGTAAGTGGAAGAATCCAAGTAGTTCTCTTTCTTTCTGTTTTCCTCCAGTCCTTCTGTCTGCTTTCCACTTGAGATGAAGAGCACCTCCCCTGCTCACTTCCTTGCTCCCTTATGATGTGGACCAAGAAGGCGGCAGGTGGGTGCAGAGCCCATGACAACTTCTCACTCAGCCTTGGAAGGCAAGAGGTGACAACTGAGACTGAGAAGATAAAATTGCTATGTGGAGCTAATGGGAAGGAACAGATGTGGAGACTGTACTGATATGGAAGCTGTACGGTGCAGGGAACTGCTTAATTAGGTTTAATAACAGAAGTTCTATTTTTTTTAAGTCCTACTAAGTGCTCGGTTGTAGCTGGTGTCACCATGGATTTGAAGAATGTGATCAGAAAATAATGCTTGTCAGGATGAAATCAAAGGATTTTTTTTCTTTTTAATTAAAGAAAAAGAAAATACCATATTTTGTCCTTACATCAAGTATGATGCTGGAATTGTTTGATTGCTGATGAGGAGGGGTAACTTCAGGCTTTTTTCTTGGATACTGGTAAGTGGCCCACTAATTGAAATGTGTGTATTTATATGACTTAAGTGATTTACCTTTGATTGATGGTGATGGTATTGTCTGTTTTTCTTCTGTGCCATATTTGATGACTACAGTTTTGATTCCTTTTACATCTAAAATTATTTCTATTTTAAGGGTAGATTCCAACTATAAGTTCTGTCGAGCAGATCTTAGATAAAGGCCTTTGCTCTCTTAACAGGTGAAAATCTATATAATGAACATGATCTTATGCTTTAAACAGACTTCTGACCTCTACACTTTACATCTTCATATTAATCCCGACATTTCTATGTTGGGATACAGTGTTGATCTACTTTCTGTAGATCATTTACTGTAATGCTGCAGTGGAGGTATTAGAATCTCAGCTTGCTGGGTTGGCCGGAGATGCTCTCTGGAAGACGGGTCTTATGGGACCCTGTAGGCATCTTATGAAAGTTAGTACGTATGAGGAAATTAAAGCAGTCTGTTGCACTGTTAATAGCATAGCTAAAGAACAGTTAACAAGGACAACCGTGGGAGAAGAAAATCTATTTGAAAACCAGGAAGGATGCGTAAAAAATTGGGGCTGCTCTGATTTCCTCCATTAATACTAGACTCTTGTAAAAAAAAAAATTAAGGGCAGAGAAAAAAGGTGAGGCCTGTGATGACATGCACCAGTTGGACTACTCTGACACTGGCAGTTGACTATGTTATTGTGAAATAGTGTTAGCAATTCCAAGCCTATGTGTATGGACAACTTTTATAAATTTTCTAAAACAAAATAGGAATAATCAGTTCTGTTGCTCTGATGACGTATTTTCTTTTACTAGCAATCCACTTAGTGTGACTTAATCTGTTTTTTTCAGTGTATAACATTTTGAGAGGGAGAGGTGCATGCAAAGTGTATTTATCAAGAGATCTGTAATTTATTGTCTGAATTTCAAATATATTTGCATGTCACATATTCAAAAATATTTATATATATTCATTGAGGCTGAATGTTTAAAACTGAAAAAATAGCAAATAATTTAATTAAGAATCAGAAGACACATCATTTAACAAAATGCTTTGTAAATGCTGCAGGAAATGGAGAGTGGCCAAATTTCTGTAAATATCTACATGGCCTGTAGTCTTTGTTTAGTCAAAATTCTTCTGAAATTACTGGGAATTCTGACAAACCAGGACTGTGGGGAGAAATTCTGGCAATTTTGAACTTAACAGAAGAGGCATATTTGCTAGAACAGCAGCAACATTTAATCACAGAATGCAAACCAAACACAGGAAAAGGATGTGCAGTTAACCTGATTGCTGAAATTTTATATAAATTGAGATCTATTTTAGATACACATATTAGAGGGTGTGGATAAGGGAGAAACATGACAAAATTGTTGCCACTCTCATGAACAGTTTCAGTTCTGACTATACATGTGTAGCTTGTCAAAGCATTTAATTTTGCAGTTGGTTCTTTACCTTTCTGTTGAGCACTGTCACAGACGATGCTCTGGAAGAACAGATTAAGTAAAGGCTGTAATGAACTTCATGAATTATGCTTGGTGTCCATCCTTCCACTGGAAATAAATTTCCTGCTGCTGGGGATTTCAGCTAAATTCTGATTTACGCACAGGGTAGCAAGTTTTGGCATAGCTTGGTGAGGGCTGTGAGGACAATGGATATATATTTCTGTGAATCCTTCACCAATTCCTTTCATGAAGGCTTGGCGACTGCATAGTATGGGGAGAAGATTCTTTCACTGCAGTGACGTAGATACAAGGGTAATCATAATTGGCAAAAGCTGCTTTCTTTGGACGATGATGACCATTTGAATAAAATGAAGCCTCGAATTAAAGCAGAGGCCATAATCTCTCTGGCCATTCACTGGAAGGGAAGGTGTGACACAGAGGTCACTTGCTATTCATATAGCTAAAAAATTCTGAACAAAAATACTGACCTTTTTACATTTTGAAGATTTAAAGGATTAATTAATTAATTAAAGGACACTTGATGGCGAATATGAGGTACTCTTTGTAGTTGTAATCATTCCCTATTGTTGGGGGCTCTGTGCTGTTAACTGATAAGAAATCAGAAAACAGTCACCGATTCCCAAGTAAAAAAATCCATGTGTTCACTTGTGTTAAATCGATACAGCTTCATTGATGCTGATAAGTATGTTTTATCACCTAAAGGACTGGCCTGGGAAGTGCAATAATTTTAAAGTAGTGGTTAAATAATGTACAGACCCAGAATTTTCCATGGTGGATCAGCTATTCAGAATATTCCTGCTCTTCTCATATAGCACTCTGGATTTTTGATTTGGCTGAGATATGTACCAAAAAAAGAAAAAAAAATTTAAAAAAAGGCAATTAGACCCTTTCAGCAAGCAAAATACAGCACACTTCCCTCAAGCTGACTGCTCAAGCCGGCTGTTCCTCACAGCATATTCAGTCGCAGAATCTGTCCTTACTCAGACACTGTCTCTCACTAAAAGGCACTCATACCTTGCCATCTGTCATGTGCTGCCTGTTCCCACGGCAAAAATGGCTTCCCCAGTTTAGTCAGATTTGACAGTTATTTCCGCTGAGACTGGTGATTGAGTAAGCTTCAGTAATGTGTGTTCCTTTTCCCAGTTCTTCCCTCAGATTGGTCTTGTCTCACTTTCATAGGTAGTCCTAAGTGACTTTGGTGGGATTTCTAAAGGATGAAGATTGATGCACAGAAAAGGTTGTGCCTGTAACGGTGCAGAAAGTCTTTGCTTTCAACTTCCTATATTCTGTCAAACTTTTGGTAGAGTCGCTCTTCTTCAGTAGAAAACCATACATATTAATTGGACGCTGTTTGTATAAATTTTCAGAAATGTATAGCAATGATGATGGAGGAAGAGTGAGTGAGTGAGAGAGTAAGAAATAAAGAACTGTCTGCAAAGATAATAAATAGTAGGGGTGTACTGTATGTGGACAAAATACACTTTCATGAGGAACAAGGAAATTGCAACATTGTCATATGCATATTTCACTCAGATCTATCAGCTATGACATGTAAATACTAAGCTGACAGCTCATACTTCTCTTTTTCCAATCAAATATGAACATACAAATATTAATCCTATATTTTTTCCAGTAGAATAGCAAAAGGAGATATGTTAGCACTAATTAGCAACTTCAGTAACTTCTGAAATATTTTTGACATGTTCCTTTGTCACTGTGATGTTAATTTTATGTTCAGTCTTCATCTCATTTCCCAGATCATCAGAAAGTTTGCATTTGAGAGCTAAAATAACTAAGTGTCTCAGCAAGCATCAGTGACACACAGATGATCTCCAGTTCCATGTGCACCAGCTGCAGCACATCTTCAGTGAACATCATGGATAGAAGAGACTTAGATGTGTCAAAGATCATGCTAGTGCATCTGTGCATAATCTGCGTCTTCATGACCCCAATTCATTCCACTAGTAATATCTGCTGATGTCTCCACCACTCCTATCAGCCAGACGTTTCAGGTGCCTTGGCCTTTTTTGTGGTTGAGGATTCTTCACTGTAAAAATGTCCAGAATTAATAGCCAAATTAAAAGGGTGTGCTCTCAGATATTGATTCACTAACTCGGTGAATAGCAAAGTAAGAAGCATCCTAATACAACAGATGACTGTTTAGCTTCTGCGATCCTAGGTAGGACATCTAAGTAAAAACCTTATAGTGCATTCAAAGAAGGCCTGATAAAGCGGGGAAGCGTGCTTTATATCTGTTGTAATTATAGCATGTCCATAGTAGAGTGGTTACACTGCACGTATCCAGACTGTCATGCATGCATGACTTTAAATGCACTGTAATAATTTGTGCTAGCTGAGGAACTGGCTTGGTGTGGTATGAAAAATAAATTCCCTGGTGATTTGAAATATGGGCCCAAGCCTTGCTGGCTGGAGCCTCTGTTAATGACCTGAGAAATATCTGCAAACCTAAAGCAAATATATGAAGCCTGCAGGCTTTCCACAATAGTTTTGGGAGTATATGTTTTCAGAAGCCTCGCTGAGGACATTTATAGACTCTGCGTGTGTGTCTGTACTTTCCATATACGTGGGGTTGTCAATATTGTGCTTGACCTTACCATGCAGTTGCTTTTAGCACATGCTAGTCAATCCAAGATAGGGCCTTCTGTCAGAATTATTTTATATGAAGTTACTGCTATTCCTTGTGACTGTGTAGTTCTCCCAGCTGAGAGAAATGCGTTGAATGTTCAGAGACAGGAAAGCACTAGCCACTAGCCATAATAATCTTTTTCCCCTTGGGGAAAATGTTCTAGGTGTTCTCATGTGTAGCCAGGACTTTACATCTAGGTCTCTTTCTGAAGAGGCTCATCTGTGCTCTGTTAGCTCCCTGCCTGGTGTAGGAGCACAGCAAGCCTTCTGTGAATTACTATTTTCAGGTGTGGATGTTCTAGAAAATGGAGAGAATGCTATGACGTGTGTCTTTTCTGTGTTAAATCAGCAGAGGTTCAGATCTTCTAATTAAAGACTTCATACTTGCCTCCCTTAGCTTGCACAGTTTATCACAAAACTCAAAAATTTCTGTCAGGATTTGCTATCATAAATGTAACAGAAAGCAGATTGTAGCTCATAAATCTGGTAGTTCAGCTGTTGTATTTTGATGTAACCCTGTAGGAACTCTGTGAAATCTTGCTGGTTTACAGCAACTGATGATTTTATGGTGGTAGTCACTGCAATATGTAGTTGCATGATTGTGTCATTTTATAGTCTTGTCAAGAAGACATTTCTAGTAGCATCACAAATTTTTTGGAGAAACCTGCCAGGCTCTCGGTGCATCTAAAAGAATATTTAAAAATATTCATGTTCATCATTTTGCATTAGTTCAGGCATGCAATTCTTGACTTTTTTGTGTGATTAACTGTTCTTAAGACTTCGTACTGTCACAGAATCAAGTGCTTAGTGTACTTTTTTGACTAAAGGAGTGCTGCTATTAGAAGGCAATGTGAATAAATAGTAGAGAAAAAAATAATGCATCACCATAATCTGCAGTTATTAACAAACATAAAAATGCTACACAGAATTGGAGCATAAGTGGTTTTTTATAGCAGAGGCAGTACAATTTTCTCAATGCCTTTTCTGATGGTATAGAGGTTACTGTCCTTTTGTGGTAATCCTGTTGTTAATGCTTATTTTTGTCTGTATTCCACTGTCGTTGCTGCAAGGTGACCTCTTTGCTATTTGGAACGACAGTCCAGCAGTATTGCCCCATGCTAGGGACTCCTTAACTAGAGAAAAGAGAGACCTTCTCCTTCCAGAAGACTCCTGTACCCACGGGCAGTCATGCTCAGCAAACTCTGTGATGGGAGACTATATAGTGTTGAGAAAGATCTTAATTCTAGATTTTGTGGGCTGATGACAACTTTCTGGCAATTGTAGGCAAGGCCGTCTCATATCAATAAAGCTCCTAAAGTAGGTCCAGATCTGTGAGGAACCAAAATGATGTGCAGTAATCTTTTTCTGTCTTTCTGCCTTTTGGTTGGCACCTCTCTAATTTGTGATCAGTTACTTCTGGAAAAAATCTTCTTATGAATTAATATTTCATCTGCCTGGGAACCTTAACAAATTACCTCAACAGCTAACTTTGTCAGAACTATCTCTAGTACTCGTTCTGGGGTTTTAGTCAGTTTTTAAATCAGAGAAATTTCCCTTTGAGAAACTTATAAAAAGTTACACTGAATTCTGTTCACTGTTTTTGCTGTAGAAGCCTCTGAAAATCAAAGCTGTTTTCCCCATTTATTTCTATTTCAGAGCCTTATCTTTTATTTGAGTTATTCAAGTTAGTGATTATATGATCTTTGTTGTTTTCCACTATTGCAGGCTCCTAAGAATAATTTTACAGTTTAAGGACTATGTGTTTGGATTTTCTTTTTCTGCATGGTATCATTCTTTATTATATCTTGTTATGTCCTGGAAAAGCATCTAAAGAAGTGCGATGAGGTATTTCAGTGACGTAAGTGACAGTTTTGGCCTTATGTCTCATTATCTGCAAGACAGCATCTGCAGCAGCACAGACATATCTCATCCTGCCAAGGCCCAATGTAGAACATAATGTGTGAAAGAAATTCAAAATGAGGGGAATGGATCTCTTTCTTGCTTAAAATGCTATGAATTTTATTCCTTTAGGGTGAATGACTGTATTTTATAATTCCAGTTCTAGGGATAATAAATAATTTTAAGCCACTGAAGTGACAGGACAGTACATCTGTGTGAAAAGTGGATCATTTAGGGAATAAAAATGATCAAGATCATGCTGAATTAAGTGCATGAGCCCACAGCCTGAGTTATTGCTTCGATATTCAGACGGTGGAGTGCAAGAACTTCCTTTGTGCTAGTCCTATGGCCAGATATGCTAGAAAATGTGATCTCACGGTTTGAAACTGTTTGGATCTGGCTCTGAAGCAGAGATGATAGAAACTCTGGTATCCTGCTTTCACCTTCTGGGCTGTCAGCAGTGTCTTCCAGAGCCAGAGACCTAGAAGTTGAAGGGTCTAAGGGCAGCTCTGTGTGTGTGACCTGGTGCTGAGAACATGAGGACCTCTGCAGTCAGCCCGCCCAAAGATCCTTCTGGCTGTGGGATCCCCAGCACCAGCTTAGATGGGCGAGGAAGGTCTGCACGCACCTGGCAAGTTTATTAGTGCCTGAAAGATGTCCAGTAAAATTGATATTCTGTTGTTAGGGCTAATGGTGACAAGAATATATATTTGATTCAATAGATGCAGACACTGGAAGCTTGCAGAGATTGCTGTTTTGTTTTGGTGGGGGGTTAGGGCTTTTAAAATATATATCAATTAGATTTGGTTCAAATTTGGTAGTAAAGTTTAAATTTAAACTTTTCTTTTTGACAAGCTCTTTGGAGTGTCACTTTTTACAATGACCCAAATTCTAATTAGAGTCCTTCTATGTCTTACAATGTCTGGAGAGGTCGCAAAGGGAGAGTGGCTGCAGGTTATTGATTTTGAGGCCTAAAACCCATTCAGTAACTATTATCTGTAGTGAACAGAACCACAGAACTCACGCTGATTAATTTCCTTATCTGAAAGCCATTCCTTTTCATACTGTAAATGATATCTAATGCTCCCTGAAGGGGTCTATAGTTTATAGATTTTATAAGTGAATGAGAAAATGAATGCATTATTTTCTTGCCTTTTTGTGATGCTGTTAAGTTATTCACAGAATGTTCCATTTTAATACAATTTATGCTTTTACCAGCATTTTAACATTTCACTGTAGAAGAAAAAAATGAGCCTTTTATCATTCATATTGAAAAAAAAAGCTTAAGCCTTAATCCACTCAGAGTCTGTAACTGTTATTTGATCTTAAAGGATGGCACTCATAAACTACAGAAAGGCAAGGGCTAAAACATTCTTTACGGTGTAAATGTTACAGTGCATCTCAAATTTACCGAAGGGACCATCATTATGCAGAGCCATTATAGTGAATATTCGTGGCACTGTATCAAGCAGTATCTCTGAATTTTATATCAATTCTATGAGCCTGAATGAAGTACCTGTATCTTTTAATTATATTCCACTTTTTCTCCTATTTAAATCAACTCCCTGTGGAAGACTGTGTTGTTGAATAAATATATACAGCTGCAGCAAAGGAATTAATGAAGACCATAAGCATGGTAGTGAGTCTGTGTAGGGTCTGATTGGGTGATCATTAAAGTGTACATGTTGCTTTTTTTTCTAATTTTTTTTTGTAGCATGTTGTGTACCATCCTCTGTTCATAGGTTTGACTCATATTTAAGCATTGTTCTAGTGCTGTGGGTACTTTTTAGCTCCTTATTAGGAAAGTACGTATTAATGTTTACTGCTTATTCAAAAGGATTTTCCCAATGTTGCTTTTCCTACTGATTATTAGTGTGAAGCAGTTACAAAGCTGACCAAACAGAGCAAGTACAGATTACTCATAGGTTTAGGAATCCCCAGTTATTGTGATGCTGGTTATCATTCAGAAAAGCTGAATTAATAACCATAAATAAATGACATTCTGATAGTGACATTTTCCTGAAAGCCTTATTCTTGTGTAGGGGCTAGGGGAATTGTGTCAAAGGAAGGCAAATGAAGAAGGGAATATGTGCTCTTTAAGGCAGTTCCTTTACTGAAACAACCTTGCAACACTCTAAAACCTCCAGAAACCTGGTCCAGCAAGGGAAGTTCACAGATATGAGCTCTGCCTTGTCTGCCTGAACTTGCGCTGCACACTCTGCTTTACACAGTACATAACACTGTGTAGAAGTTTTTTTATGGTATAAAAACACCCGTATTTCGGAACAAAAAATGGTTAATAACCGAGAGAAAATTGAGGGAACTTTCTTTAGTGATTAAGTATCCCATAATTGTCCAAAATATGAATTCTTCTGGTTCTGACCATAGTTGAAAGCAAGCTAGCTGCTGTTATGTTGGTCTGGCTTGCAGGTTTAGAGTTGGTCAGATTCCTGAAATGCTAATACCTTGAATTTTTGAACTTTCGATTGTCCTTGTAGCTAGTAAATAAAAATTCCAAAGAAAATGGTAGATTTTTTTGTCCAACCATCTTGGACCATATTTTTTATTTGCTGCAGTCAGTTATACGTGGCTTACATTTTAACTTTATTATTAAAATACTGGAGATTTTCTAAATTAAAATTGTTAATTCTTTCCTGACATTTTAAAAAAAGTTCTAATTTTTAAATCTTCATTTTCCTCAGATGTATTTGTTTACACTCTGTGGTATTGTTATGTAAGAGTTTATGAACCTAACTAGAAAAAATTCAAGTTCAGAAGAAGGTGATAGTGACAGTAGCTAAAATATATTTAATCACACTTTAAAAATTTGCCAAATGGGGATTTTCACAGAGATGTAAATAGTTTGTTACAGGACAGGAGCTGTGGGGAAAAAAAAGAAAAAGAAAGAAAGAGAACCTTAAACCTCTACTCTCCACTATTGGGAAAAAAAGGCCTAAATAATTTCAAAGAATTATAAATTTGCTCTCCAAAATGCACTGTAATACTCTGCACTTTGCAGTGAAATGGTTTGCAAACAAGTATGTTGTAAGGCCACATATTACCACTGAATTTATTCCCAATCATTGACATGTTTGGGGAGAGAAGGTGACTCAGAAATCACTGCATCACCTGTCCTGCCCACTCTTTCCCAAATGAGCAGCTGATTTGAACTCTCTGAGTGTTAATAGTACAAAAGATTAAGATTATGGCACACAAGACCAGGAAAACTAAATTTGCTCAGTATAGTGTAGGATCAAGCTTACTTTATGCAGGAGTCAGATGAAGAATTTGTGAATGTTCATCTAGAAATGAAACATCACTGTTCTCTTAAATGGCACCCTTCAAAAATGGGCCTTTGCTCTCATCTCAGAGAACAGCTTGTTTTAGAGAAGCTAATCCAACTACTGAATGTTAAACTGGAAAAAAAGGAGTTGTTATATTTCTGTGTATCTAAACTATCAGTTTTTCTATTACCTGTTTGATGCTACTGTTTAATTTTTTTGTCATTACCTAAATTATACATCTAAAGAGAGAACTCCTTTGCTTTTGCTGCAGGTGGTGTTTTGCTATTGCAAGCCTGCTGTCTAAACCCGGATGCGAACTGCAGGCTAGATGTATTGCGACCTGCCTGTCTCGCCTCAGAGGCGTCGTCGAAGGCACGTCGAGGAGCAAAGTATTTCTCCCCCGCGCCCTGGCCTAGGAGCAGTCCTCAAAGCACTGGAGGCTTCCTTGCTTAACAGGCTGAAAAGAGCAACCAGCCTCCCACAGCCCAGGCACGTTCAGTCGTGCAATGTATTGCAGGGTGCCTACATGCCTTCGCACGCAGGCGGGCACAAGCGCCCTCGGCCTTGGGTGTGGAGAGGGAAGGAAGATGGGGAATGCGCCGCTGTAGGAGGAGGTAACTGGAGCTGTCATCCACAACAAGGGGCTGAGCAGAAGAAGGGGCTGAGCAGGGCTCTCAGCAGCACAGGGCTGCGCTGAGAGCCGGTTAATGAAGCGTGACAGGTAAGGGAGGAACGAAGTCACAGCAACTCGGCAGGCAGACCATTTAAAATGGTAATACAGTCAGCCCTCATCTCATCTCAGTGCTGACACTCCTCAGCATTTGCCTGTGCCACTCATTCTGCACAGATTGTCAGGTGGATATCAAAACAAGCACGGCAGGCAAATAGATACGGGAATCTGAGCAAATATTCTCTCTCCTGCAGGAATCCTAGACAAGCGTGACTGATAGGAGCTCACTGCTACTGATGATCGTGTTTTTATTCTATGACTACACTCTGTGGGTTATTTCTTGTCATGCCCTGCATTTCAGATTACTTATACAGGTCTCTGGTAAGCTCCCCAAGTCATGTCAGCATTTAAGAATATAATTTTAACTCGCTGTGTTACATCAGATAGCTCTCTGAACGATTTCTCTGAAGCCATTTCAGGGATAAACCTTTCTGGTTTGATGATGAAAGCGTATTGGCTAGGATTTAATAGATCAGCTATTAATAGATCAGGTAGTTTGAATTGCTCCTTTCATAATTTTTCTGCTTAAATGGACTGTATCTATGATTAGATGGAAAAAAAATCACATTAATTCTTTTTTACATTTCAAACTTTTATGCTCAAAAACAGGCAAAGTCCATTAGGTCTTCATGTAACTGTTATTAATAGAAATGATCCCTCATGGCCTGACCACAATCTGTTGCACAGACACTGTTTTCTCAGAAGTAAGGCTTGAGATATTTCTCTGTTGTCGGCATAAAAATTACATCCATGATAGTTCGAGAAACGACGTTTTTTTCGAAGTCTGGAGTCATAGACGCGAATGTCAGTATCCCACATCTCTGTTGCAGGGCAGATCACATAGATTACCTTCATCTTGACAGAGAGCTTTACTAACTTTGGTAGGCTTTCTATCAGGCTCATTACTATTCTAGTTCTTATTTAGAAATTGGGAATACTAGTAGTTATCTACAAGAGGAGGTATATGAAAGAAAAAATTAGTTCTTGTTAATAATGCAGTTTGGGATTATTGCACTGAACAATTCAATGCTGCATTTAAAAATATGCTTGTTGGCTCTGATTTCCTCTGCTTGTACAACTCCTCTGCATGTGGACCTGCCCATGTTTATCTTAGCTTTCTTTATTCATATTTGTTGTTTTCTCAAGCATTCAGAGTGTATAATTTTAGCAGCTCCTTTGTACTTCTGGCCAGTTCCATGTTGCTGGTGTTGAAATGGAAACCTGTGATAGTTTCACCTGCCAAGTGGCATCAGTGACACTGATCAGAAACGGGGGAGAAGGCACAGATTTTACATGCTCTAACTGTCTAGCTAATTAGGGCTTTTATCTGAGTTTTATCCCAAGCAACTGTGCGGTGAAGGCATGGTGGTTATGCCATCAAAAAGTAGTCCTAATGTGGTACAAATTTTGTTTCAGGGAATGCAGGTTTCTAACTTTCCCAGCATTTTGGGTTGCTTTATGACTTGAGGTAAACACTGAGGAGTTTGAATATGTGCCTGAGCTGCACGCCGGCTGTGTATTTCCAGGACTTTCTGGCGTTTCTGCAGTCCTTACCTTGGCTCAGCTGAAAATGAGCAGTAAACAAAGTGTCCTTTCTACTGTTTCAAGTTCTGTTTTGGGGTTCTTTGGTTAATGCCCCCCCAAATTATTTATATGTGAAATCTGGAAATTATGATTGGAAGTAGTACATTTTGCAGTACCTGAATATTCTACCGAAATGAAGGAAATTTAAAAGAATCCTTTCCTGACATGGCCACAATAGAGAGTGTTGCACATATGTACTTAGCATTTTTGGAGGCAAGAACCTATCTATAGTTATCAACATACAAACTTCAATCATTTTGCTGTTGGTATACAGTGTGCACGTATTCTGGTTTAGTGTCTGAATGTATATCCTTGTGGTATCTGCTTGCACTCAATAGAAGTCCAGTGTCTTTTTCAATAAATTGGGCTAGTCTTTGGATAAGTATCCAAATGTATTCCTTTATTAAGTTAAGCTTACAAATCTCACTGCTAGGATCATCCAGCTTGCAATCAGAGGATATTTCTCCGATTCTATGAATACTTCTTACTGGATTGTGTGGAATATTCTGGTTAGTGTGTGGAAATGACACTTGAGAGTTAGACGGAAGTGCTAAGAATTTGTGAAGTGGTTTTGTATATCTTTGAGCAGATCTCAGTAAAGGTAATTTGCTTTATTTAATGCTATTTAAAAGAAAAAAAACCAAACACAGTATTCTCCTACTCCCAAGCCTTTTCATTACTCCCAGAGACCTTTTAACTGAGAGAAAAAAGAATGGTTTTACTTTTTCTGTTTGCAGAAAGAAGCAGTAAGACAATCATATTATTTCAGGCTGATAGGACTAGATAAGAATTAGCATTTCAGCTATTTCATATTTAAATACTAGGTTTATACAACAGTTATTCAGCCCATATTTTGGGGGAAGAAACTAGGTAAATTATATTAAGGTAATTTCCATGTTTGAAGAAATGTCCCTCAGTTTGTGAAACAAATGTGTCTCTCTCCTTTTAGTGGAAATGGCATTTTTGTGAATGAAAACTAAATATCTTTCAAAATTTGTGCCATAAGACATTCCTCTACACAGTATGCATTTACGCTGACTGCTGCAAATTAATGGCAAAGAGGAAAGGATGTTATAGCTGTTTTGTTAACTGTGATTTAGATAGGGATTTTTGAGCTTTGCTTTCTTACTCTTCACAGAATTTCTAGTCTGAGAACTATTTAATTGGTACTGGCTGTTATTTGGTATGTTTTGAATCCCTCTCAAAGAATATTTTTTTTAAAAACTCTTGCATTTGATTTAATAATCGATGAGTCATTTCATTATCTCTTATGTTCTAGACATTTGCACCTTTCCTCTCCTGTGGTTTGATGTAGAAAGAAGTCTGCCAGACATTTTATCTACTGTGCAAACTCTCCAGCCTGTTCATTGAGATGAATACTACACTTCCAGATTGACATAGCATTTGGTTAGCTAAACAGTTAAGGGAGTTTGGGGTCTTGCAGATTTTGCGTCTTTGAAGTTGTTACTTGAAGTTCAATTATGTTTTCTTGTTCTTTTCAGCTCTTTTGAGGTACTTTATCAGTTTGTGTATCCTTATAGACAGTTTAGTGGTAGTCTGTATGTTGTGTACACAGTGTAATTTTTTCTGTAACCAAAATCACTAAATCCTTGCCACGGATCATTTGCCTTTTACAAGTTTTGCAGCCACCCTATTCCAAACTTAAACTCATCCAAAAAAACCTGTAATGCTACTGCACGACCCCTCAGCTTTGGAGTTCTAGAAATAGCTTTTTGTTGCACTGTTTATTTATCCACTGTTAATTTTTTTGTCATTAGAGGCTTTTGAATTTATTAGCCACTTAACATAAAGGAAACACCTAAGTAAACAACTTCCAGATTCAGCTGTGCACTGGGGTAATGTTTCTAAAGTGAACTCATGGGTACATTTCACTTGAAGCAAAGCCTCCTGTACGGTTATTGCATTTATCCCCTACGGCTCTCCTGGTTCCAGGTCAGGACATCTTGTAAGGGGAGGCAGGATAGTTGGGCGAGGCTCATCTTGGGCTTACAGGTGCAGCTCTAATTTATGCTAGAAATAATTTTTCATTCCTTCTGCCTGTGTCCTGCACCACTCATCCCACTCTTCCTCAGCTCTGCGCTTCTTTCCTCCCACCATCTCCATCTATTTACCCCATCTTTCCCAAACAAGACACAGCCCTTGTGCCCCTGTCTCCCATTGTCCTCTGTTCCTCAACTGCATATTCTGCTTCTCCCTCCCACTTTCAAACCTCCACCTTTCAAGGAAGTAAATATAATTTAGGCTTCATGAATGATGAGTCTGATGTTTTCTACTAATTGCCCATTCTCTCATCTCTTCACCTGGATGGCAGGGGGTAGATGAGGCATCTTTGGTTTTGGAATAATTCTTTGTTTTGACAGGGGCCTGGGTTTTTAATGTTCACATTTCTGAAAGCACATGTTCCCAGAGGCAAGGCTCTGGAACAATGCCTTTCTTTTGAAAGACGGAGGCTGGCAAGATTAGAGGCAGTTCTTGGTGCTTGTAGAAGTTCACTCCATAGCCTCAGGCTGGCTTAAAATAAGTCATGCACAGGTAGGCTTTTTTCCTGCAGTTAAGATGTGCCATTGTGCTTCAGGAATGGAGCTGTCAGCCATAGTCCTTATGCTTTAGACAAACATGTCAAAAAATATCTTTTACCTGCCCACTTCTTTCAAAGGAGGGGAAAATTAAATCAGTGTTCAGAAGTCTAGACCCTTGAAGCCCATCATCAACTGGGATGCTGCCAAGGGTCAAAAAGTTATTAAGATCCCAAGCTAGTTCCCATTGCCAGTCTGACTTTTGACTTCAATATGGGTGGAATGAGTTCCTTACAAAATAGAGCAGCTTTGCAGCTGATGGATAGGCTCTATGGCAAGCAGAAAAGATTACTGTAATATTTTAAAAGAAGTGTTTTCTGTCTGCTCTCAAAAGTTGTAATTAACCTGTGTGAGGCCAGAGCTATGTATTATGAAAGAGTGAAAAGTATCTGTGCTGTTTGTAGAAGAGGCAACTCATGTATTTTACAGGCAGTGTAGCATTTTAAAGTATAGACTTTTAAGGCTTTCATTTTAAATGATAGTGGCATGATCTGTAACTGCAATACACTGCTGTAAACCATCTTTACCATACTCTGTATTACCTCTGTGGCTGTTTGTTCCTCAGTGGGATCTGAAAGAATAATTCAGACAAATTTCATTTATTGTTGCTTCACACTTCTTCACCACAATAATATGCTTAGCTAACAGGTTAACAAGTATGCCCTGCTCACTTTCTTTTTATATGAAAAGATTTAACAAGTTCTAGAAAGAACCTTCCAAAACTTACAGTACTCTGCAGATCTTGCAGTAATAATAATGTTCCTTTTCTCTTTTCAGTCTTTTTTCTCTATTGCTCTCCTACTTTATTGTCACACTCAGCCTTTTTTTATAACTCCTGACAGGATGCTGCCTTTCAATGCACTCCCTCCAGCAACCATATTATGTGGGTTTGATTTTGTGTTATGTATATAATAATATATTAAACAAGAATCTTAGCAGGAAGAAATCATTCTAACTTCAGTGGTGCTGAATATCTGAACCAGAATGTGTGTAAAAGTTGAAATTACTTCCCCCTGTCTACAGATGGAAATGTTGAAATTGCAGGACTCTTAGTTTATATGGTATCTAAAGAAGATATAAATGGAGGGTAGGTGTAACAGTAATGTAGAAAACTCAATAGGTTTTCCCCCTCTGATTTTATTAAAAATACTCTTTTGAAAATATGTTTTATATACCATTTTAAATGTGAGAAAGTTAGAAGGTATCATCTATACTTCTGTAAAGTTCTGAAGAATAATGAAATACATGAGGTCTTCTGGTGGGGTTAAGTTCTCCTGTTGATTAGATACTCAGTCTTAATAGAAATCAAGATGCAATCTAATGTGCAAGAAGCACGGGCTGTACTTTTTTGTCTGGTCATTCATCCTTCTGCTTTTGAAATTAGCGCTCTGAAATCCCAAACTATATTCATAAATTCTGCATAAATGTAATGTCAAAATGTATATTCCTTCATCTGCTATGTGTCTCAGGAGTGTGAGAGTGCTACTAGAGCTAGACAGGTAACTCTTTAAATGACATAGGGTGGGGTTTTTTTAAAACTCATAAACATTCCAGAAAACAGGCTTTTCTCTGGTTTCTGCTTACTCATGTTAGTGCAAATGAGCTATGTTTTGTTTTTGAATCACAGCAACAGCAAAAATCCAAGAACAATCTAAATTTGTGTGACCTGTCTAGTGATTTTTTGTCATTTTTTTAAATTGTAAAAGATTCTGTTTTGTTTAAATGTTAGAAGATTCTGTTTGCAAGCTTCAGTCATCCAGTCAGGGATGAAAATCCATATGGCTTGCACACCATAATCAGCAAGCATCAAATATCAAGAACGAACAGTAAACACAGAGAGCATAACTAACTCTTTGAGTAAACAAGAAAGTGAATATTTGCATATAATGAATGCATTCAGAGATACCATAAATATAAAAGAAAAAAATGGGTGTTGTAGTGTTTTGCATAATCGTTTCCATAGTCTCAGTGACTCCTTTGCACACCACCTCAAATTCTGTATTCACTGAAAACAAAACCTAAATTATAAGCTTGCCCTTTGAATTTTCCATGTATTCTTTAAAAAGAATTTCAGATACTAGAGTGCAGTAACCGCTTTGTCCCTGTTCATGAATTTTCTAGACTTGATATTTTTCTCTTTAAGTAAAGCTGTCTAAATGTCACTGATGTGTCACAGGCCACGTAACCTTAACTCCAAGGGCCGAGAGTCTAGCTTCAGGCTCTGGTGCAAGAGTCTCCGTGGTACATCCTCCCGTGGTTCTGCTTTACCAAGCAGCCAGTCATTCCAGCAGTTGCTTCCTTTCCATGTACATAGGACTCATTACCATGGAAAAGAAAGAAAGGGAGGTCGTGGTGATGATAGTCTTGGAGGTGGGAGGTGCATGGGCTGGTCTCCCTCTGCTTGAGAATCAGGAAGATGGGAAGAACTACGAGGTCCCTATCAACCCCAAAATTATGTCTCAGCATATCAGGTGTAACTACTCTGTTTCGATAATTCTTCTGTCTTTCTATCTGTGCTCCGCCCCTTTTTACTCCAGCCTTTTACCCTAGCAAAGGAAGAAACTACTGCAGTAAGTTTTTTCCATTGTACAGAAAAAAAATCTCAGCTATCTTGCATGACCCTAAATTGATCTAAAGATTAGAAAGTTCAGCCTCATGTGTCTTATTCTTAGTGCCTCTGAATACCTGTTTTATTACATACACATGAAGACAGTAGGGGGATTAATTAATTTTAAATATAAAGAGAAGGATTTATATCAAAGTATGACATTACTTTGTTTCATTTTGCAAAATGAAGAATTCATTATGAATTGATGTTGGTGAATTCAAAGTTCAAAAATGTGCGTGACTTCAAAAATATCTTCAATTTTTATGGCAGTGGCTGTTATCAAAGTATGAGGCATGACAAATCCCACACAATGGAAGGGCTGGTGACATGTTATACACTGGGCATGATCAACTGAAAGAAATGACCAATGCCATCTCAGAACTGTCAGCTGTTACCTTTGAGGATTTTTATCTTCCAAAATAAAGTGGAAGTACTGGAATACTGTGAGGAGGGAAATATAGGGGTGGAAGGGAGAGCCAAGGTAAGAAATTTTAGATCAAATCACTCACCTTCAATCTCTAAAAATAATCAGAGTATTTGCAAGCACCTGGAGGGTTGCAAAGAAATCAGTACAAGGCAACATGGATTTGTCAAAAAACAGCTAATTTCCTTTTGGCAGATTAACAGGTCCTGTTGTGAGTTACAAAGCCATAGAAGTCATTCATCTTGAATGTAGTAAGAAGTATCTGTCTCTTTTTACATCTTCATCAATAAGCTAGGGAAACATAGTCTAGATTAAGCTATGGGAAGGTAAATGTAAAACTCATTGATTAACTGTACTCAAAGGGATTTTATCAGTGATTTACTGTCAAAAAAATATATCCAGTGCATTCTGGGAGGGTCATTTTTAGGACCATAAGAAAGACATAAATAATGAAATAAAGAATATGCTTGCTAAGGGTATAAACACATTAGAGGAGAGGACTTGAATTTGAAATATTCTTGGAAAATCGTAAGAAGAAAAATTGATCACACTAGATTAATGTAATATGGATAAGTGCAATCTTACTTTTAACCAATGGTATTCAACTGCACAAGTTCTTTTTGGAGAACAAATGGTAAGTTTTGTGGGAAGGGACATGGAGTTTCTAGCTAGTCTGACTGTAAGTCGACAGCATCATGTCATTGCAAAAGCAACAGGCACAACCAAAGGGATGTCTATGACACAAAAAGTTGTTTTCTTCTCTACCCAGTTTGGTGAGATATCAGTAAGAGTGTAGCATCCAGTTCGCGGCAGCACACCACAGAGTGTGTGTGGGAGAGCAGAGAGAATAAACAGTGGGCAGACTGTGTGCAGAGAGTGAAAGAGCTGGAGTAATTTAACCAAGAAAAAAAAAAAAAAGAGAACAAGGAAACACAAGGGGAGAGTTTCGAGCATGCAAAAGACAGTTGCAAAACACAAGGAGCAACAAAATGAACTAGATGGCCTCTTGAGGGCCCTGTTAGCTCTATTTGTTGTGATTCTGGACAAGCATCTCTGCAGGACACCTTTGCTCTTTACAGTTTTTGAGCACAATTAGAATTACATGTTTTTGTTTTTAATGGCATGTGCATATGCTCGTCCGTATGCTTTCTGGGTTACTCTTTTAAAGTTTTGGGAGTTTAATTTTTGCATTAAGGACCAGTTTTCAAAATGCTGTTAGTTTCATCAAACAGTGAGTGGTATTTCCGACTGATCTCCCATTAACCTGATAGTGTGGAAAAGCTACGTTTTAAAGTGCTTGAAAATGAGTGAAATACATTACTCTTTATTTGCTGTTCTTAATGAAGACCCATTGCAGAACTATTGAATCATGTTCAGTTACAAAGCGAATCAATTATTTTATACATTAGTAGTATTTGTACATTGTAGTGCTTCTATTTTACAAAATAGCTGGTTTCAAAGGATGCCTAACTTTCTCAATGTGAAAGCTTTTGATTTTTTTTTTTTTCTTTCAATGTTCATTTGGTTGGTGGAGCATAGGCAGGCTAGCTGACAGGTTGCTGATGATATGTAGCAGAGGAAACATCTCCAAAAATCTGTAATTTAGATAAATAAATGTTCCCTCTTATGCTAGATCAGCTGAATTTCTTTTTTGGTCTGAGAATAATGTGTCTCTGGAGACTTGCCCAACCTTTCAGCTAGAAGCTGAGGATCTGTTAGTGATTTCATTGATACTTGATATCAAGTATTTAAAAAAAAGTCCATGTCTGATTAAAGCCGAACATTTATACATACTCTTATGAGCAATAACGAGCTCAATGTCAGCTCTGATACCAATATGGATGCTCCAGTTACTTGACAATTCCATTACAACAGCAAAACTAATCAATTTATATCTACTTTCTAATATAATGTTACTGCAACCCCATCTTTTACAGACATTTGTAAAGACTTTCTGCCAAGTCTCTGATAAAGACCGGTAACAAGTGGTGAAAACAGACTTTAAATAGTATAAGGGCATCTTCAGCGTATAGAATTATACCACTTTGGATTTCAGTAATGGACAGGTTTTTTTCCATCGCCTACGGTGTCCACAGGACTTGTGGATAGGAATTTTTTTCTGAGTGGTTCTCTGAGGAAGGAGACTCATGGCCATGGCTTACTCCATGTCACTGCTGCTGCTGCCACCATTGCTGATTTGGTGGAGGGTTAGAGTACTAGTGGCAGTAGAGTGAGTTCAAGTAAGGTGCTAGGTGAAAGAGCTGAAAAAGGTGTGGAAACTTGGTATGAAGAAGTTTTAAGTAGATCATTATGTTTCAGTGATTATTGATAACACTGTATTATTTTGCTTAGATTTTAGCCTCAAAGGGTGATATAGAATATAGATACATCTTCAAACAACTATGATTTTCCTGCTGATCCCATTTCTAGCATGTGTTAAAGCAGTCTGATGGCTGCAGTAAGTTAAGCTATTTGCATATAACCCTGTTGTTAGAGATTGATGGGGCTTAAGGGGTTATGGGTATGTATTAATTATCTGGAAAGTACATTAACTGGAGTGACGACAGAGTTGGTGATGCATAGCTGCTAATTTTTAGGATTAGGGAAGACCATGAAGGATTTCAAGGGGGACAGAGGTTGAAAAATTAACAAGTGGTAGATGGATTTTTTATGCTGAAGTGCATCGTAAAAAGTGGTGGGAATTACTTAGAAACTCTGCCAGGCTCAAGATTAAATGTAACAACTCAGGAAAAAAATAAGAGTCAGTAAGGATAAAGGATTGTAAACTTTTATTCCTTTGAGTTACAATGAGAAGGGACACTAGATATCATGAATTTTAAGTAATACCATAATACGATATTACAGCCTCAAGTGAATTGTTGCTACATTAATCTAAAATAGTTCTTACCCTTCCAGTGAAATTATGTATGTGCACAGGGGCATCATAGTTTGGCAAGGAAATCCTGAGGGGACTTGTTGAGACACTGTTCTGTTTTGGAGTCAGGCTTTGAAGGAAGGACAGAGAAAGCAGGGAACATACGGAGTGAGTAGAATAATGTATGGCTTATAGATCTACAGCAAGAGCTCTAGTTTTCCTTAATTGGGGAACAACGAGAATGGCTGCACACTTGAAAGTGGCAAAGGAGCTTTTATGATGCATTAGTTGCCTGTGGAGTTGATTTCCAGCTGCAGTGGGGACATCCTGATCGCGGAGCATCCTGATCATGGAGACCTGGCATCCCTGACGAGACGTGCCCTGAGGATCTTCTGTACACTAGCCTGTAGTCTTTATTTGGCACACATCACTTCACTACCTATGCATGAATGTCACAGATTGGTAGATGGGTATGTGAAGTTCACACTCAAACCTCAAGTCAGTTAGTCCTCCTTCCCGCTTTCCTGTCTCCCCCACTTCCTTTTTCCCTTCTGCCTTCTGTCTTTAAATTTATTTTTGCCTTATGCCTAAAGTCTCAGGTTACTAATTAATTCATGCTTTTTTGTTGCTGCCTTTTGTTATTTATGCCTTTTTGATATTTAAAAAAGTGTTTCATTCTCCTGCTAGCCTATGATGTTAATGTAAATCGTACGATTGTCTCTGTAGACCTCAACAAAGAACAGCTAACACTGCAGCCCTCCTGCACACTGCTGCTCTGATTGCCTTGGAGTGCCCTTGCACATTGCTTTTGCAATACCTACATCTTCGTAAGAATCTGGGATACAAACATTTAGCCCTCTAGCTTATGTACTATTAGTTTCCTCCTCTATGAATCATGTCTGACTGGATATATTGTTTTCTCAGGATTTTTACTCTGAAAGTCTCCATGGTTCAAAAATGTAATACTGCATCATTTTCTTAAACATTTATTGCACTACTTTTATCACACATTCTTGGAAAGGCCTGGATCATAAATATTTGTCAGATTCCAGGAAGTCAGGGCAAAGGTAGCAAAATCTAGTCTACCAAGAAGAACCTTTATGAGCCAAAACCAATGTGTGTTTCAACTCCTTTTGTAAGAAATGCTTTATAAGGCATCATTTTCTGTCTAGCTTGATTATAGTTTCTGTTTAGGCTATTAAGTGTAATATCTCAGTTGGAAAAAAATTAATTCTGCTTGCACAGTGGCTTAGACTCAGCAGTTTGTTCCTGTGTTTAAATGACAGACCTACTGCACTGCACTTAATTCAACAGTGACAAGTGAGTCAGCATAGCGTCATGTCACGGTGGAGATATATGACAAGGGCTGACACCTAAATGTGGCTTGTTTTCCTCCTCTGTGTTACAATGAAGTGTGAGCCGCAGCTTACTGTCAGACTGCCTGACACTGGTTCTTAGCTCGTGTTCACCTGCTGTAAAGATCTCTGTTGGAAAGTTGTATTTTAGGCAAGCATAGTAAATAGCAGTGGATCAGACTGAAGAGGGAATGAGGAAAACTAAAACATAGTTACCTTCTTAGCTGTTAAACATTTCCTTTAACAATCTAATGTGTCTTCTTATTACATGATAGGTGTGTAGAGCTCCTATAGATCTAAGGCTATGTTTTCATGTTTCTGGCTGAAATTGAAAGCTGAATCCAATTTATTCTGTTACCAGATTCAGATGGATATTTCAAACAGCAAATGTGTGAATACCTAGGAACTAAAATATCACAGTTTTAATATACCTAAATATTGTGTACCAGAGAATCAGACAAATCAAGTAAGTAAATGCCCAGTAGATAATTTTCTTCCTTCTGCCAAAGTTCATTTAGTCCCCATAGTTCTTATTATAATATGTGCAAAAAGTTTAGTCTAGTGCACTTCTAATGATTCAGCTGTTGGATTTCCACTGCCTGCCTTTTGCAGATGGCAGTGATTTTTTCTTATCTTTTTTTTTTTAAAGTGGTCAATCATTGTCGTAGAAGCTATTTAAAAAGCATTTATTTTTCAGCGCATGCTTTGCCTCTTTTAATTCTCTGTTAGTATTCCACTAAAAAATGTGATCATTTTATGTACCATTAAGTTAAGCTGCTTATTCGCATGGATCCCCCGAAAACCTCTAATGTGAAGACTTCTGCCATTTTACCAAAACCTAAGAACTTGCAGTAGGCTGTATTTAAAGACTTGTAGTATAAGATGAGCACTGTGATTGTGTGCATAAACAGTCATGTTTCCCTAAAGCAACTGAGTAAATGTTTGCATAAGTAATTGCATTTTAGTTGTTTAGTTTGTATGTGCCATTAGGTATCATAGGAGAGTTAACCCTGCTGGAAATCTTGGCCAACATGATGGTCTTAAGCTCTCATGAGGCAGTCTAACACAAACTTTCATAAGGTTGAGTGATAGAGTTGTAAATCAAGTTTTATTTACCAGCTTGGTTTTCGATATTTTACTGAACTTTTAAAACCATTTCTAAGAACAATTAAAAACTAAACTTTATAAAAAAAATGTGCGTGCAGGTTTGGTTTGACAGTTGGACAGAAGTTTGTGCTGGATCTTATTTTATCTGAAACATTTTGACCGTCCATAAAACATAACTAAGTTTTACCCAATTTCTTTCTTTTGAGCTAACGCTTACACTATAATACAATACATCCCAATACATCTTCTCTATCTGTTGCCAACATGGTTATATATAAAGCCTCAGCATTAAATTTTGAATTCTTTGATTTTGTTAAAGAGACTGACAGAGTTACGAAGGAAAAAGTTTGTGGGAATGCAATTCCTCTTCCCTTTAGAAAAGTAATTTTAAAATAGAAGTTACATTAGTTTCCCCTTTTTGCTATTAGTAGATCTCCTGGGCACAGTTACCTTGGAAACATTGTATTCTAAAGGAATAAGAATATATGGAACGTTTTCTTGCACCCATTGATAATGTCTGGAAAAATGATGCTGCTGATAGCAGTGGAAAAACATTCAATTTAGCTGAGCAGAAGAAGCCTGACCTCTAAGATGAAGTTTGGAAAAAGAAGAGAAAACTGGGTTTGGAATGTCTGTAGTTGAGAAGCCTTGATGCTTTCAAACCTCTCCTTTATAAGACCAACTGGTGGCTTAGTGGAGAGGATTGTATTCATGTATCATCACTTTATCAAAAGTATGATCCTCTAAATTAGACCACAATTTGAATAGAATACATATATTAGGATATAATTGCATAGTTAAGTTGCAAAGAAGTATGATGGAATATTCAGGTCTGAATTCAGTGCCTAATTATTATTTACAGATGTCATGATTATAACAAAGCTGGAGTAAACACTGTAAATTCAGCCTTTCTGAATTATTAAAATCATGGAAGCATTATTGCTGTTAATTACAGTTCCTTCAAATTTCTGAGAGCTGACATTGGCACTTGCCTTTGTTGAAAGGCTTCCTAGAAGTCTTCCTTGAGTATGCAGGATGGGATTTTCTTAGACTTTAAAAAGGCCCTTGAATCTACATTGTACTTCAGATCTACACAGGATCCCAATCTATACAGGATCCCCTGAAAATTGTAGTCCTCATTCAACATTTTGGTGCTTTGAAATCTGTCTGTATGTTTATGAGAGCTGCATATGGGTTGCTTCTGTTGAAATGGGGATTCTCCAGATGGGACTGACCTGAAGGCAAGTTCATATGATCCACTGTGATCCTAGCAGTGACTGGAAGATACACGGTAAGAAGCAGAATAATCCTACCACCTGTGAGGCTGTTGAGTGGTGTTTATTCATTTACCTTCATTTCAGTTGGTAATACAATCTCTATTTTGTGGTTTTATTTACTGAGAAATTTGATTTTCTGTTACATCACATACTGTTTGCACTTTGTTAAAAGGAGGAATAGGTAAACTTAGCTTTTTACAGCCACCTGACTGTAAGGCTTATTCCTTGTGACTGACAGTCTGTAAAAGCCAGCAGCAAAACAAACAGTGGTACAGGAGATCTATTTTTCTATATTTGTAAATCTCAGCAAACGAAACCTTCAACAGCCCTCATGTACAGATGCACACAGAGACGGAGTATCTAGAAATGTAACATCTTTGGGTAAAAATCAATGGATCAATCTGGATCCTCAGGTGAAATCGTCTTCAACTCATGGTACTAAGTCATGATACTGGTGGCATAAGTATTATATAACAAATTAACAAAGCAAATACATGCCAATGGCATTTCATATGAAATTAATCTATAACTGCTTCTTGTACTATTTGTTTTCAAATTTGATTTTTCAAAGCTTTGGTTTTCTCTCAGAAAATAACAGAAGTCTGAATGAGAGAGAAAGACATGTTCTCAGAGCTTCTGGCTGTGTATTGAGTCCTTTTTTTGTACTAACTCATTTTAGAATAGCTTTTGTCTAACTTTATAACTGATAAATTGTGGAGTATTGAAAAGACCTGAGAACAGAACAGCTGCAACTCTGGTTTGTGGGAGGGAGATGTTCAACAGGTACTTGATCAGACTTTTGCCGAGAATACAAAGAATCTCAAAGAGTGACAAAGTAACAGTGCAAGGAAAAAAAAAAAGCCTAGAAGAGAAAGAAACCTATTTAAAATTGCATTAGAGGTTACAGGAAATACTGTGGAGGTTGAACTGGGAGTACTCTTGAAGAGATAATTAAGATTTTAATCTATTATTCAGAAGGGAAAGAATAGTGTTAGACAGCATGGTGGTGGTTGGGATTTTTTTCCCCTTAGATTCTTTTTACTGATGCCTTTCTCAAGGAAAAGACACTCACCTCTCTCAAATCCTGTGTATGAGTCAGCTAGATCTTATTTATTCCAGGGTGCTGGAGCCACGTCTTTGACCATGTCTTGGCATGTCAAGTTAGCCAGTTCTGTTAGTTTTAGGGAGGTGATGTAGCACTAGGAATTAAAGATTATGGTCACAGCAGTGTCAAGCAGAACATCAGTCATGTGCTTGCTGGAAGAGCACAAATCAAAACCATTTTTTAGTATCACACCTTCAACTGACCCCTTGGAGAATGAAGTTTATATACTTCCCTCCAGCGATGCAGTGAGACCATGTATGTGGTTAAGGTAGGTCAGTATGGTGCTATGGAAGTCAATATAGCTAGGCAGTTTGATGAATGTCTGACCTAGCATATGCAGGGGTAAGTGCCTGAAGATCGCTCCTAGAACATTACCTCATGCTCAGAGAAAAGGGAGCCAGTCTGCTTTCAGTTTAAAGAGACTTGAAAAAACAGACTGAAATGCTGATGTGTCAAGTCAGCAGTGAAGAGAAATATTTGCATTGTTGTCAGTCCAGAGATTTGGAGTCATTATCAAGCTTGGTTGGTAAGGAAGAGAACAAAAAGAAACAAAACCAAAGATGAAATCCCAATAAAAATATAAAAATACATATTCCTGTACAGCTTTCCTTTGAAAAGTATTCTATAATTTCCCCTGGAGTGTGTTGCATTACTCTAAACAGATCTTGTCTCTCTCCAAATTCATAATTATACCTGGGTATTCTAGGGACTACAACTCAAGATTGAATTTTATATGTAGGCATCTTTATTCAGGCAATAATGGTAAACAAAAGCAAAACACTACATACCAGTAGCAAAAGAACATTTGGTAAGGTCCAGCTCTCCAGCAGACCCAGCTCAAAGAAATGAGCCCATGTGTTCTTTGTGCCTATGCATCTTTAATCAGTTGTTTAACAGGCCTTTGCATGCTGTACCATTTATTTCCTAAAGGTTGTCTTCTGCCATGAAACTTTTATGCTTTTATTGACTTATTAATTGATTTAGTCAACAGTCAAACGGATATTCAGGCTCTTGGTGCTAGCAGCACTTTGGCATTCAGTTCACTTGAGACATTTTCAAATGTTATATAAATAATGTTTTCCATCATGCACATCCTCATTGTACAATATGACTGGTGTCTTTATGGGGATCCTTGCTAATTCACTGCCGGATAATACACATGTTGTTCATTAGTCTATTATCTAGCATTTTATCAATCATCCTCTTAAGCACCCACCACTTCAGTTGCAACAGTTACGCTTCATATTTCTCAGGCCAGCTCAGTGTTGCATTAATGTGCAGTCACAATTCTTTATTGTGCTCCAACCTCTTTCTTCCATGAAAGCTCGCTGCTGACAACAAAAGTATTTGGGTATCATGACAATATAGGTTTTGTATACATGTGGCTGGCTGCAAAATGTGGGCTGCAAAATGTAGGCACTGGAAGAGGTAAAAACTAGCTGACTCTCGGAGTGTGGGGTGGGTGTGCAGGACTGGCAGCTGGAAGACAAAACCAACCCCCTTCCCACACACACTTAAACACATGGGACATCCTTCTCATTTGTGAATAGCTTCTTTTGGGAAGCAGGAAAACAGGACAGCCTGAGATATTTATATACTCAACAGCTTTGAAGGGCCACCCTGAATGGCGCCAGTCAGAACTGCTCTGCCATGTCGGAGATCAGCAGATTGCATCATGTTCTTCTTAAAAGGTCTGCTGGCTGCACTCCTTCCCGGCACCGAGGGCTTTAGAGACAAGCGATGAAGAAAATTTTATAGCAGCAAAGAATTATTCTGAACTAGGGAAATGTTCAGCTCCACTGCTCAGTGTGTATGCAATTATGTAGTTAATGGCAAATAACACAAAGTACATTTAGCAGGTAGATAAAAAAAATCACAGAGGTGCAATAACACAGTGCTACCTTAGTGAATCACCCTTCCTAGTTAGGACCATGATTTAAAGATTGCTACAGACCATAAGCTGAAGCAAATTATTTTTTTGGAGGTGGGGAGAAGGGTAGGTATTTTTTATATGCTTTAATTTAACATTCTGGAAACTTCTTTCCATTTCAAGTAGCTTATTCAAATTTAATCATGGGGGTGTCAGAGTATGAAAATATCTAGTTGTGATATTGTTGGGGAATTTCAACTTTAACTTTAATGATACTACTTGTGCCTGTATTGAGAAGAGAAGTATCCATGGAAACAGTGCAGTAATTCATAAACTGTAGAGCTGTATAAAATCTCTCTACCACAAATGTGTTTCAGCAAGAAAATCAAGAAGACACTTTTCATGTCAATGTCGCACAGCTAAAGAGTGTCTCTCTTAAGTCAATGAGTTGAGCCATGCCAAGGTATAGAGAATTATTCAGTATTTTGTGACTTAATGAACTGAGCAAACCAAATCAGAACCACAAAACCCCCACCTTCCCAAGTAGATAACGTATCACAAAAAAAGCCTGAAAATTAATTTTAATGTGAACTAAGTTGTGGTAAAACTGCTTTTATGAGTATTTTTTTTAAATCATCAGATAACAGTGAAATAAATGGAAAGAGGAATATTCTGCTGGTACCTGCCCAGACTATAGTCTGTGTTCCTGTTTAAGGCCAGTTAACTAAGCATGAATCAACTCCAGTAAGGTAACATCAGAAAAAATGGTAATCTAAGCACTCTAGAGCTGGCTTTCTAGGACAAAGATTTTTGTAGTTTTTTACACACCTGTGAACATATCATTTTACTCAAGTTAAATGTCAAATAAATTGCCTGTTGCTCCAATAAGTGCAAAAAAAATTAGTTCTGCTATATTCTTGTAAAATGGAAATCAAGGAACTGGTTTTCTAGACTTGGACTTTTCAAGGACTAGTTGTCCGACTTTGATCAAGTCAGCGAAGACCATGTGTTCAAAAAGGTTGTTCCTCCTTTCTATTTTCATTCAAAATTAATAATTCGAGTTGCTGTGATCCTGACTGGGAGACCATTGTACACTGAAGAGTTAGTGATCCCCATAACAATGAGCCTGTGTGGGTGCAGCCCTGCGCTGTGGTGTGCTGCACGCACAGCGTGGCCCCCAAGCCAGTGTTGTGCTGTGCACATCCCTTGGCCGCAGGATAAACTTAGTCTGCAGGCAGCTCCCACCCCGTACCGGTGATTATGCCACCTACGTGTCTTTGCCTTTATCCAAAAGTGCAGCAACAAGTTTTCATGTGAAATGCTTTTTTGTTTGACAGTAGAAATGACAACTACAATGTTTTTTTCTTAAGAAAATCTTGTAAGAGCTCCAAAGACCAGAATGAGGTTGCCTTACCATGGATGGGATCTGCACAGAATGTCGTGCCCTGGTTGGACGCCTGTTCGGTGCTGGCCAGCTCAGGGTTTCCAGCATGTGAATGGACGTAGGATTGTCTATACTATCTCCTTTTTCTTTATAGTTTTAGCTCCAATAAATGGCATTTAAAGGAATACTTTACTATAGGGTCTGAATGCCTTTCTTAATGGGATCATAATGAACCAACATCTCCTGGTGCAAAACATGTATGTAATCTAGGTAATCAAATATATCAGCTTTCTAAAATGCCGAGGGATTAGACATAGCTCACAGTGAGAGCTGAGGCATAGCTCTGCACACATTGCCTTTTTGCTTTGAATTTTGAATTTGGAAGTTCAAATACTGATACGCTATAATGGTGACTGATACTTTATTCTGATATTTCTGGTTTACTGGTAAATAACTTCTTATACAAACTTTCCTTCCTCTGAAGAATGGCCCTGTATGCTAAACGTCAACACATTTTTCAAATAACCTTCATTTCCAGTTACTAAGATAAGCTGCTTTTGAGATAGACAAGGTTAGAAAAGTTTTAGAGGAAATTTTGAACAAGATGAGCAGCACCTTTTCTTGAGGCCTCTGTATCAAAAATAGCTTTTCCAAATCACTTTAAATGCGGGTAAAATAAATTTTGCTGTCACAGTTCAAGGAGGCAATATATGAAGTAGAAATAATCTTTTTAATGAGGGTTTTAAGGAGAAGGTACAGTTGAGCTTATAATACAATACACACTTCAACGTTAGTGGTGGAAACTACTTCTATATCGTCTTAATACAATTTTTACCAAACAGTGTTATTCAGTAATTTCTTCGTTCCAGTGAAATAGCAGGTTGGACTTTTCCATCTTGCAATACCTTCAATTTATTGGAGCACCAAAAGCTAGCATCTGAAAAAAAGAAAGAAAATTTACAGCCTGACTGTTGCATCCGTGTTTAACAGCCAGTCCTCAAAGGTGGGTGACCGGACAAGTCAAACACAATCAGCAAGGCCTTAGACCAAATGTGAAAATGCAATTCCCTTTGATGCTGGTAAGACAGCACTTGCGTATGTACTAGTACCGTACAGATTAGCAGAGTGATCTGCTCTGGATACCTGATTCTGAAGTATGGAGCCAGCACAAGCAGCTGGTTTTGTTGCAGACTTGTACAGATGATCAGTTATAGGCAGTTTTCATAAACTGATACACAGTTCTAGATGTAATTATGTGATCCCTGGACAGTTGCTGACAAATAATTTAAGAGAAAATTCCTGATTTCCTTCACCGTTCTTCAAACCATAAAGTCCCCTTCAGCTGGAGATTCCTGTTTTCTTTCACCACTGTTTAGGATCCACACCTTTCTGAGAGCCTGCTAATGACTTTGTCAGCACAGTTAAGCCATGGGCATTGGTTCTGTTGTGTGCTAAAACCACTGCCTTCCCAGGTTGCATTCAGATTGGTCAATAAACGGCCATGTGTGTTCATAGTCCTAGCACCTCTGGTTTCAACCTGTGTTTGTGCTTTGTGCTTCCAAGGCTTCTGCTATCATTCTGCAATCATTCACTCTAGACACTGTCTTATTTTAAGGTCACTGGTAGTTCACTTGACACAGAAAAGATTTCTTACATGTGTATGCATACATTACTACCTTGACTACATGCTGTTAATATCTGTCTAATAATGGAAATGTTACTTACAAAGACAGACCCTTATAAAGGTTCTTCCCTTAGTTACAGTATGTTTTTTGACACTGCAATATATTATTTTTAGTTTACTTTTAGTATTTTTCAGTGAAATTATTTTGTTTTAATGACCAGGGAGATGTCTTCATGAAGGGGTAACCTGGCTATCTAGAGGATTGTCTGTCATTTTGTAACAGATGCAGGTTGGTAATCTCAACAGAAAATACTGTGGCTATCTTGCCTTAATTTATTTTAATATGGTTTTCACTGTTGTTTACACCACTTCATATTCAGAGATATTAGGTCATGTTTTGTATAAAATGTGTCTTTCCCTTATCTGTCTAGTATCTTAAGTGCATACCTATCCTACTGAAATTCTCTTACTTGTATTTATAATATGCCTTTCTTGTCCACATGTAATTCTTTTTTACTATAAAGTTCTTAGTATTTCATTTTCATAACCATTTCAGGTGGTTTTCTTCCCTTTTAATTACTTCCTCATTCTCATGCCAGCATAAAACAGAATGTTATTTTATAACTGAAGTTAGATTTTCTCAGGTGTTGCAGATAAAAAATAATCTTCAGAGAGAGTAACTTTTACTTACAAAGTAAGTCAAGATGGATTTATATTCATTAGTTGCTTTCTTTTGTTATCAAATAGTTACCAGAAATCAAGACTTTTTAGTATTTAAACTGATTAACAAGCTGATATCCATAGTTTTCCATATCCATGTGAGGATATACTAAGACAAGCACAGACACTGTGCTTAATCCAATATTACTTAAAGAGGAAATAGAAGAGATTTTGTTCTATATTGACATACAGATGTTCCTAGTAATTTTACTATGATTTAAAATCATGTCACTTCAACCTGGAGACCATCTTAGAACCTGTTATTATAAGCTTTTTTTTAAGGTCTTGACAAAATATGCTTTACATATCTTCCCACCTTCTACCAGGTAATTGTGGAACTGAAAACACTTGATCCCAGGTAGGCTTTCTGCGTGGAATCTAACTGATATTCTCCCAAACTAGCTGAGCACGGAGTAAGTCTTTAAAAAGTGAAAGGTTGAAACTCTGTAGAATATAATCAGATGGAACACTTCACTATGGTTGCATTTAACTTTTTTCCCCTTTTCTCAAAAACAGCTGTAGGACTTCCTCCTGTCATGACTTCAGGAATTTTCCTGAAGCTCTAAATTAGCGAAAGTAATTTGTAAAAAGATTTTGACTCTGTTTATTTTTCCTTCTTTTAAGAATTCTCTGAAAAAATTGTCAATACCTGCTTTTCAGATCCTGAGTGTTGAGATGGGGTTTTACATTTCTTCACAATTCTGCTCTCCATCAAAAGGATTGGCGTGGAAGGTGCGCTGTCCTTTTGCAAGTTGACTTGTAATTGTTTTCCTACAATCAAGAAATGTCTAGTTATTTATACTCTGAGTTATTGAGACTATCTCACCTTTGCCATGCCTCTGATGATCTGCACTTGGTATTAACTTTCTCCCTAAGCACTGAAGGACAATCTTCTACATGTTCAAATCTGTTTCTAATTACTGTTATTTCTGATTAGATTTTGAATTCCTCAGAAATTCTGTATTCTATCTTTGGTTTGCCTATTTCACTCTGTTCTATAATATAACAGGATTTACAGAAACACATATACATACTGTTGCTCTTACAGGATTTTAATCCTAACCATAATTAAGTCTCCTTAGATTCTGGCGGTATGATAATTTTGGACATTACTCATGTGTCTTGAACTAATGAGAGTATGGCTAAGCTGATTGGTGAACTTGGATGTAAGTATCCAATTATGCCTGTTTATGTTGTTATGAAAATACATAGTGCTTTTTGCAGAGTCTTCATAGATGATGAAATTAATTAGTCTAATTTTACTGTTGCTAGTTACACTATGAAAGCATTCGCTGCCTACTGTTCATTTCCATACATCTTCCTTTTCTCTGCCATAACTAAAGTCCATACAGGCAACTTCTATGGCATGTTTTTGAGAATTTAAATTTGGAAGAGTCTATTTTCAAGTTCTGCACAAAGTATGTTTTTTATATTGTCTTACTTGTTCTCACTGAGACCTTATGTACTGATGAGGTCAGTGCTTTGCTTTTTCCTTGTATCCTTTTCTAATAATTCATTAATGCCTTCCAAGCCAAAGCCTGCCAATTACATAATTTTCCCAATTTGTGTTGTGCTGTTTAATGTCCACCATAGATTTATGCAGATATTTTAAATTGGAGAGACCTTTCTATATAACTTCTTGCAAAGCTGTGGTGTGCATGTAGTTCTGTTTTGGATGACCCACCACACTATGAGAATCCCTGGCTTAGGTAAGCTTCAAACCACAAAGGCTGTACATATGGTATATAGCCATATGTCATATTACTAGTTTCCCACACAGCGTAATTCGAGAATCTTTGCCATTTGCACTTTCTTATGGGTGATGTTATGCCTAGTCCCCACTGCTCCTTAGGTTAATCCCTGTCCTTTAACTTCCCTAGAAATATTCTCAAATCCTCTATAAAATTAAGGGTTTCAAGCTTTTCTCTTGCCAGTTTTGCACAGTCTTTATTGGTTTTGTCAATGTAAACAATAAGAGAATCAGTACTGATATTCCAGTCACTGTCATCTTGATCCAGATCACTTGGTCTCCAAATTTATTCAGACAAAAGAACTGACCTGAAATTATGATTTCTCTTTCTGTCCCCCTGCCCCAATCTCTTTTTTTAAAGGAATTCAGAGGAAAATAGCAAGGCTAGAAATACGTGAGTAATTATTTCAAATGGATCTGCAACCTGCTAGATGCAGTAAATTAACTCTAGCAGCAATCTAAGTGAATGGCAATTCAAGGGATGTGAAAAACAAAGCCACACAAACAAACAAGTGTAATGAGTAATGCTCAGGCCATCAGTCTAAAAAAAATGAGGGTCTTTTGTAGTCATGTAGAATCCATTCATTGAAATGAATCAGTCTGAGTTATAGACATTGCCACTAAGGAAAATATAAAGAACAAATCAGTGTAATTTATCAATTGTAAACAGCTAAATTTGTATCACTGGCAATGAAAACCCTCAAGCTTCATTTTCCCATTCTCAGATATAGCAACTTATTCAGTGATTCTTCACCCACAATCCTTCAACAATAACTGACAAACCAGCTCATCAATACCTAGTTCACAGCTTTAATTTGGTTTACTGATTTGTTATATCTCTGTAGGCTTCTCTATCCCTTATACCAACTCACATTTATCTCACATTTCTGCTACTATAATGATTAGTACTGAGGCTTTTATACAACCTTTTCTGCTCTAAAGGGTACCTTTCATCTTTTATTTCTTAATATACTGTTTAGTTTGGGTTACAGTAAGCTGGAGAAATTAAACTATAAACATCAAATATATAGTTAAAACATTGCAGAAGGGTCAATGGATCAGCCTATTTACTCCGTAGAGGCTATGGAAATATCATTCTAGAGAAGCATTTGTTTTTAGTCTAGGTTCAGGGACAGATAACACTGTTATCCTAGAAACGAGGTTCAGTGTGCTCCAGCTCTGTTTTTCAACCGAAGTGGGAAAACAAGAGAGATTTACATTCTAGGAAAGATGTTCACAGGAACCGCACACTTAAAGTTTCAAAAGCTTTTTTCTTTAATGTATTATGTGCATTACTGTTAGAGCTTTTCATATCCCCTGTGCTTTCCTTTGCAGTTTATTCTCACCAAATCTGTGACTTGTCCATTGAATAATATTTGTTGGAGATGTTGCAAGGATGAGCACTAGCAATGCTTTAGAAAAGCCAGCATTTGACATCTAAAGAATCTGTGCTTACCACCTGTTTTTAGTAGAAGAAAGTAAAGAATCAGATTACTCACATTCCCACTTGCAAATATTTACTGGGATAAAAAAAAGAAAAACAGGTGTTCTACATTAGGGCTCTTGCAAAGCCATAACTTTTTGATGTTTTTGTTACAAGAGCTTGCTTTTGTTATATATGACAAAAGTGCTTGGGATGGCAGAGGAAATAAGGAGAAAGCATCATAGAATCGTTTAGGTTGGAAAAGACCTTTGAGATCATCAAGTCCAACTGCTAACCTAGCACTGCCAAATCCACCACTAAACCGTATCCCTAAGCACCACATCTACACGTCTTTTAAGTACCTCCAGAGAAGTTTTTATTAAAAGATCCGTGGTTATAAATCCCTAAGCCCTTTTGCAGCCGATGCATGGTAATGTACACTGTTTGCATCACAGCACTATTCATCAGCAGCACGGGCTGAGAGTGACTTCCAGATACCTCAGCCAGGCATTTTCACAGAATAGTAGGAGTGGGAGTCCAGTATTTCTCGACAGACAACTGCTAATGAGAAAAGCTGAAGTTGACAGATAGTCCTGATGTGATCCTAGGGTGACGTATCACACCTCTGACCCATAACATTTAAATGCTGACAATACCATATATTTAAGCATAGCTGCTTTGTTCTACTGGAAGCAATACAGCTTATTGCTGCGAAAGTACGGATCAGGTCTAGCCAAATTTCAACTGGGAGATGTGTTAAGGTCACAGTCTCTCCACCTCTTCTTCCTGGTGCTCAGTGGGTTTGAAGGAGCTATCAAAGCCAGGAAATAACCTCTCTCCTTTCTCTTCTGACTCTTCAGGTTGCAGAACACTTTCATTAATGTAGCTTCTAAATTTTCCCAGTAGCCACTCCCCGTTCTAGGTTGGTGAACCCAAATGTGGTATTTTGTCACTAAATCTTAAAAACAAATGGAAATACCAGCAATAAGCCATTGGGAATTACCCACCCAATTACAGTGCGGGTCCAAGTCAGCTTTGTAAACTGTTGGATGCCATCCGAGTATGACCACCTTCACAGACAACAACCTTTCATATACATTTTCACGGGTTTGAAATGAGCAGCAGTAACATCTTGTGCCCAGTGTCAAGTAAGTTGAATTGCCATCACAGGACGAATAAAGTCAGTTGAATCCCTTGTAGTGCAAGGACAAGTGATGATTGCACAATTATGCTGGAAATAGCAGCTTTTGGATGTGCATGTTAACATTATGGCTTCTGCTTGGTGCAGCGTGCTGCTGATGGAGTCCTGGGTGTGAGTGTGGAGGGGAGGAGAAGAGGAGGAGCTGGATTCATATTTCTTTTACAGTTCCACATATGGTTTGCTCAAAAGGCAGGATCCACAAATAGCATTAACTGATGCAATCATACTGGTGAGAGGCATGTAAACGCTGTTCAATACAGCTGAGAGTCTTATATGGTTTGTCTATAATTTATGTTTTCTATCTAAGCTGTTTTACATAGCTACACTTAAGAAATAGTGGCCTTAGGCTATAGTACTGTAGAAATCTGCATTTTCTGTGGAACTGTGCCTGTGTAGGTACCTGTCCTTTTACATATCCGTTCCCCATGCAAGATGTTCGTTGACTCACTTTTATTGGCCGTTAGGCAAGCTAACCACAGCGGAAACGGTGGTATTCCTGACCCATTGCTCCGTTAAAGTAGTTGTGTTGTGCTGGTCTACAGAGTGATTACCTCTGATTTAGAACACCATCAGCATCATGTCTATACTGATGCTGATACGGATTTTAAACAGCTTTTAGCATAGTTTGGTAAACTGGGTAAGTTGACTCTCAGGAATAAACTTGCCACTCACACCCCTCCCCCACCCTGAAAACACTTTAAAATTCAGTTGTCTCAAAGCTCTGGTGTGTCTGTTTGTTTTGGCTTTCTGTTATTTGATTTCTAGCAGAACGTTGTAAAGTTTATGTAATTTTGGGCCTAGCAGTTAATGTGTCCCCTGCAGGCAGACTCCGTATGAATTAGAAAGAAATTCAATTACTGAACTCCTGATAACTTATCTCAACAGAATGCAAATGGATTAAGATGGCTAAATGTTCACTCACTTATAAATGTACCATTTAACTAGAAAACATGCTCTTTAAGAAAAACAAGAACACAAAAAGCTATTCTGATGTTTTATACTTCTAGGTTTTAATGCATTTCATATTACACTACTTACAAAGCAAACTATGGTGGTCTTTGTTAAAATAAATTAGAATGAAAACCACAAAAATGGGTTTACAAACATGCCAGACAATTTATTATGTTTTCCAAACAGATACAGTGCAAATGTTTCCTCTTTAAAAATATTAATGAACCTTTTGATAAAAAGTGTTACACTTTTTGATACATAGATCTGTTTTTCTAGGACATTATTTACCATAGTAGTGAAATTAAGACTTCGTTTTATGTAAAATATGGTCATCTCTATGTATGATCATTAGTGATTATACATGGAACAATGACCTAATTTCATTTTCCTGTAAAAAAATCCTCTTTCATGCAGTTTTTGAGCTGATCTTTATTTTATTTATATACAAAAATTGATCTATGAATAGTGTGTGTTCCTCATCTTCACAGCCAGTGGAGGCACTATGTTTATTAACTTACATAGTTCATGAATTAGCCCATGTTTCTCTATGGGCATAGAGAACATGGAATTTATTTATTCACAGTGCATGTACTGTATATAGCTGTAGGGTCTTCACTGGTGCATTTCCTTGAAAAAAATATATTTATGCTGTCTGTTTTATAGTTATCATATAGGAAACTGGTTGTCATGTAGTTTTGGGAGACTGGTTTGACTGGAGTTAAAGACTAAGTTTACTGGTACTTTTGATCTCAAAACTTTGTATGCATTGGTCTGAAGGGCTATACATTTTTAACAAGAAAATAAAACCCTTTCAGAAATGCTTTTTTTGTGCCTTAAAGAATCACACTATGAAGTCATCCTACCAGCACTGCCAATTAAATTAAATTAGTGCTTTATTACACTAATAAGTGCTAGATAAAGATGTAACTTTTATAGGCTGAAGTCAAGGAGCTCCTCTATCTTCTTTATACTGAATAGTTATAGATATACTCATTGAAATCATTGCCAAGTATCTGGCTACTTGATTCATTTCAGTGGACCTTTAGAAGCAAATTTGTTAAGAAATATCCCTGTACAACTTTTATAAAACTGATATTTCTTCAGATCATAAACCATTTTTTTTCTATTTCACACCAGTGAAGACATTAAATGTGACTTGAAGTTGTGGGATTAGAAGAATGAGTTTCATAAAAGTGTTTTTATGAAATAAGGTTGAAAGAGAAATAATGAATGAAATATATCTGGTGTCACTAGCCTAGCATATTATTATTGGATTCTTCAGGATGTGCAAAATGTGCTGGAAAACCAATATCCTGGGATTGAGGCTTAGTCCTACAATGTACAGGGCTTTATAACCCTGTCAAAAAAGGCATTCATATATATTTTTAATCGTAAGTATGGAAATATTTCAGTTAAGGTTGTAGTCAGGACCAATCCTGCAGTCTGCCTACATCTTATAAAAGCAACAACTATCTGAATCACAACCAAACAGCTCTTCAGAGGAATGTCAGTGTGAATGAGAGGCTCGGTGAACAGCTCTGGGTGGGCTCTGCCTGGGAACCCAGCCATGCAGCTCCGTGTGCCACTAGCACAGACTGCACACCCAACACGTTGAGGCCGGGTCTCTGCAAACACATAGAAACAGCCAAGAGCCTGGTTTGCTCCAGTTATAGTGGTCAGTTCAGCAAAAGCTAGCTGCCCGATAGATTCAATAAAGTCTGAATCAGGAGAGTCAGGAATAAGACTCGATATTAGGAGAGTCAGGAGGTTTAGACTCAATATTAGGAAAAATTTCTTTACTGAGAGAGTGGTGAGACACTGGAACAGGCTGCCCAGGGAAGTGGTGGAGTCACCATCCCTGGAGGTGTTCAAGGAACGTGTGGACGAGGCATTGTGGGACATGGTTTAATGGGCATGGTGGTGTTGGTTGATGGTTGGACTTGATGATCTTACAGGTCTTTTCCAACCTTAGTGATTCTGTGATTCTGAGACTTTAAAGTGACAGTTTACATGGTCATATTATCTTTATTTCTCCATGTTTTCTTCCTTAAACCAAAGGTCTCAACCTACTAAGGCTCTGTAACAGGCATGGTCCTGCACTTCAATAGAGGCAAACTGATGCTGAAACCAGCTGGAATTTCCAGCACCAACCAATTGGTGGATTATGACTACAATATCATACACATTATAGAACCAAATTCTCAGAGCAAAAAACATTTCTGCACATGAATAAATTCAGATATATGTTATGATATTGACAACACATTTATGATTCTTTTTATTCTTGCTTCAGAAGCATTTTATGAGTCATGTAATATGTTAGTTCATCCGGAATAATAGCTAACCTACTATCCTCACATACTCCTCTGCCATCTTGATGGGTCCATGAGAGAAGATACAGCTTAGTACACACAGCAAAGCTGCATAGTCAGTTTGAATACTGAGGTGTGCTGGGGTTCTTCTTGCTTGAGAAGGTCTAAAATAGTACAGCGCTTTTTGTACAGAAACAAATAATAAAAAAAGATAGCAAATAGATAGATTTAATAGATATTTATGGCCTTACCATTTTAGTAGATTTCTGTTGCTTCTTTTTCTCTACTTTCTCATTTTTCCCTTTCTTTGTAGACTAGCATGGTCTAGCCGGAGAGGATTGATACACCTTCTGTTTTACTTTTTCAGTTCAAGTGAGTGAAAGCTAAAAGCAGATCTCTCCTGAGGATTTTTTGAAACCATCCTGAACAGAAGTCTATTTTCTGGGGCTTACTGTACTGTATTTTGCCACATAAACAAAAAAGGTACCTGTAGGCTGCACACCACCAAGAGTGTGGAACATTTTTTAAACTAAGGTGGTATGTTCATTTTTTCAGTCATCTCTGTCTGTGCTGGAAGTAATGTTATAAAACTTACTTCAGATGTTCTCAATAGTATTAATAGTGAAGATGCCAATCAACATAAAAATGTTAGTACTCAAAGCACCTACAAACTGTGATTCTGATGATTTGATACTGAAGTTGTTGACTAGAGTACAGGGTCTTGGCATAAAAAAATACTGATAAAGAAACAGAGAATTTTTTTTCTAGGCAGTCCTAAGCAGATGACTACAGTGCTGTCTTCTCTGAAATTTTCATCATTTAAATAGTTCCAACAGAAGACACTCTGAAGTCTTAATGAACCAGTCTTAAGTCCTTTGCTCACCCCAACTGTGGCTTAGTTTTATGTGACAACAAAGGAAAGAAAGTTAAAAAGGAACGGTATTTATGCTGAAAAACTTCCATCTATAGTTCCACTCAAAATCCAATCAATGCCAAATTACTTCTGTTTTTCTCAAAGGTACCTTCAGTAGTACTAATCAAGGCAATGCAACAGCTTCCACTGCCAAGGATGATAAAATTGTTCTATAGCCAACAAAAGGCATTCATTGATGCTGTGCCAAAACAAAATGTGCTTCTAATTACTGAAGTATTCAACTGCTACAGTGCAGGAATTGTTTTAAATAGAGGTACCTGAAAGCACACAGTTCTCATAAGACGTGTTTTACTATCTTAAGACCATCCCAGTTACATTTGTTGACCATAAAGATCTGTTTCTATTAAGGAATGTCACTTGATCCTATAACAGCAAGCAAATTTCAAACTTTTCTTACAAAAAATACCGTCTACTAAAACTTGCCAGTAAACAAAACCCAAAAATCTGTGATGCCTGTGGAAGTTGAAGATTTCACTAAA
Organism: Gavia stellata; assembly: GCF_030936135.1. Classification (NCBI taxonomy): domain Eukaryota; kingdom Metazoa; phylum Chordata; class Aves; order Gaviiformes; family Gaviidae; genus Gavia; species Gavia stellata. The sequence continues at coordinate 43,500,630 of NC_082598.1, forward strand.
ACAAACACCTTAAAAAACTATTCCAAGCTATTTCTTAGAGTAAAATGTAAGATTACATTATTATTTTGTTAAAATTTTCAGAGATTTGAGTAATAAAAAGCTTTGAGTCAAGGAAGGGAAAAAATCCTGATGCAGACAAACGTCTTTAAAACCATGTGAGTTGCAATGTTCACCGATCCTGCAGCATAAGCTGAAACTGTGGAGAAGGAGGTTTTTGGTATTTGTAATGTGGGAAGGAAACTAAAAGAACATTTAAAACCAGACAATGTATATCAATGTAAATAAGAATGTAAACAGCACTTTACAATACATAATTGCATAATTCCTTTAAAGGAAATATTTAATTTCGGTCTTTTTATTGCATCCTAAAGGGGTAATGGTCTTCAAAGACACTAATGGATGGATGGGTAAGACTGTTTGAAGGAGCCCCTAGAAAGATGGATAATTCCTTTTTATTAGAAGTTGGTCTCCAACAGTTTGAAGGTATTAGAATACTTATGCTGCTACACAGGTCTCTACAACAAACATTTACTGCACTACTGTGCTTTTTTTCTCTAAAAAGCCAAGTGCTCCAAGTGTCTGAAGGATGCAATATTGTGCTTTAGTACTGGGTATCTGATGTATCATTATAAGCTGGGATGAAAGTTTCTTAATTTTCCCTTTATCCAAAAACACCTCTTAGAAACATGCCAGTCTTCACAAGGAAGGAAGAACAAGGAATAAGGACAATAGAATGTATTAATTATTTAGGGAACTGTTGTGCAAGATCTTTAGGGAATAAATATTAAGGGAAATCAGAAAGCAGCTCAGGAGTGCAGGGTAATTATCAAAAGAACCAGCATAAAAGAATCAACAATATCAAACAGTTTACAAAGATAAACTGTTTCAGTGTAGATAAAGAAGGAAGTGTTTATCTAGTAATTCTCAGCATGGGCCCTTTCCCTGGAGGGTATTAACGCACAAGGATCTGGGGTAGTAGTAGAAGGCAGTGTGGTCTAAGGACAGATTTGAAGCTTTTGCTCATATTCTTAAGGAATTAATCTTTCCATTAAGCTGAAAACAGTATCTAAATATGCCCTATGCTATCTGCAGCTGGATCAGTAATTTATATATAAGCAATAAAACTATTAAATTAACAATAATATATAACTAAGGAGTCAATATAAAGGGGTAGCATATGGAAATAGGGAATGTATAGATTACAGCTATTAAGAAATATGAAAGGCAAGAAAGAAGTCTATACAATTACAAGGAGAATGCCTCATTAGTTAATAAGGAAAGAGCATGAAAAGTGAAATGCAGAAGAAAGGCTGTAGTATTTAATGATTTTTTTTTACATCTCTGCATATATTAAAAAAGGTTAATTGTGACCTGTAGATTAGCACAATCATTTCAATAAGGAGGAAACATAGGCTCCAACAGGGAAAGAACGTTTAGATAATATGCCTTCAAGTTAGCAAATCCTGATGAAATTTATTCACTCTGGAGTACTTAAGGAACTTCTCAAAACCTCTAGTGATTATTTTGGGGAGCCAGTGGAGAATAGGTGAGATCCTAGAAAACTAAAGCAGCTGTAGTGTAGAACTCTCTGATTTTGGGGGGTCAGATGGAGGGGATGTTAGAGGTCTTTGGAAATCATTAACCGATCTTTGTTTTGTTAACTTAAAAGATACTTGAACAAATTATTAAGCAACCTACAAATATCTGGAAAATAAGTAAAAGCCAGCATTGATTTGTTGTTGAAAAATCCATCTGATTTTCTTCTTTGACATAATAATTGGTCTAGTAAAAGAGAGAAAAATTTTAGATGTTATGGATCTTGACATCTTCATAAGCAAAGTAGATTAATTCAGTCTACAGTAAAATTACCATTTTGTGGAGTAATGGGTCTGTAAGCCATGGAAGAAATTAACTCCTGAAGCAATTAGGAATGTAAAGCTGTAAAGGGACCCATCTGCAGAATACAGTACTAGCAGAAGACCAGGAAGGGAAGAAGGCTGTCTGGAAAAATCCAGTCTGTGAGTAGATTGGGTTCCTAAGGAGGTCACATGCAGACTCACTGAAGGGAAAAAAGACAACCTCTCTCAAAGCGGTTAATAGCAAAGAAGGCCTCATAAGCTGAATAAGACCAGTATGTGTCAACAGCAACAGGCAGTGCCTGTGGCCAAATTTCTGGTCTGGGACGGGATGGCCCTGACTAGATAAGGTTATCTCTTTACATTACTACATTAGCCCAAAGTGTGATAACTCATCACTGCTGTGCTGAAGGTTACGGAAGGTCTGCTCAGCTTTGTCAAGCACAGCCATGACATTGAGAATTACAACAGGAATACTAATATATGACTATGGCCCAACAACAATGTCTTGGTGCTGGTCAACCAGCAGCAGTGAGTACTGTTGATACAGGCACTGACTGAAGGTGAGGACAGTAAGACTGAAGGCCCGGGCTGGCTGAAATGACGTTGAGCGGTGGCCCTGAAGTGTCTGAGGACTTTGCCTTATGTAGGCTACTTAGCTACATACTGGGCATTACGTGGGGCCAACTCCTTGGTTGCTTTTCCCTAATGCCGATGGTCAGATAATCAGAAACTCTCAACTATTCAGTTTGGGAATGGATGGTAATAATGTCTCTGTCTTAGCTGCTAGTCTTGATATTATAGACCTTGCTTGGAAGAAGCTAAATCAATCCTGAGATGACCAGTCTAGCTGTTTTAGAGGGGTTCCCCTGGAATGCTTGGCTGTGGGAAGGCAGCAGTTCCACTGATACTGTTATGAAAATCTGAGTGCTGGAGTATTGTCTTGCTATGGGATTACACTGTCACCACTTAAAAGAGAGGTGTGATGATATGTCATCTTTCCAGCCTGAGGGTACCATGGGATAAAAGAAGAACCAGCTCACAGTAGTCTCCTGGATGATGATGGAGTTAGCAGAAAACTCCTGATCCTGATGTAATTCTTCTGTCAGTAAGTGGGAGGCAAAGGAATGTACAAATACAAGGAGGTAGTTTAGACTGTGATCAGAGATCCCATTTGTTCATCCACATCAAACCACATCTGGAGTTAAGTCAAAGGTTAAAATACTAGGCATATAAGAACAAATACAGGGTATTTAGGAGTAGATTCACACTTTAAAAATGGACATGAGTAAGAGGTCACATTTAATGAGGAAAATCTATGAGTAACCCCAGGAGACATCATGTCTCAGAGGTAATAACTCTGAAACCTATCTTTTCCTCTGAATCTTGTAATATCCTTATATATGCCTCTGCACATTCTACCGGTAAGAATACAATGATGGAACCAGTGCTCTGACTCTTTTCTCAGCATCTTGCTCTTGCTTTTTCCCACTAGCTGAGTGTCAATAGATACTTCTGTTTTGTCACATTGCCTACTAATTTTCCTGTAAATGGCAGGAAGCTGAATTGTTCTTGTTTTCTGACCTGTTCAGTCTGTACTGACTGATACTGCTGCACTAACATAAACACAGGAACCAGCCTACATGAATTTGACAAATATTCCAAGCCAAATGCTGCTCAAGATGCTTCTGCCAGCCATGACAGCCTTATGCAGTGAGAAACACCACAGGAAAGCAAAATAATACCTAAGAAATTGAATGAAACATCTCCAGCACAAGAAGCAAGAAGTATCCAGATGGGAGCACATTTCAGAGAGAAAACAGATCATTATACCTAAATTACCACACCCTGAGTCTGGAAGAAAAAGGATGTTGGTCAATAGGTAATGAGCCTTAGTAAAAGAATTACTATGAACATGTTATGAACATGAATAGGTTGTATTATAAATTGTTATGGATCCAGCACTAGAGGATATCAGCACTCAGAGTCTCTGCTTTTCACCTGCTAGGCTCTGTGCTATATAACATCTATTAAACATCTGTTAACCCTTTACAGCTAAGTGGAAGTTTTACAGTAAAGCGTAATCCTGTGGCACATAAGATAGCATAGATAGTATGATATCTATGAAACATAGCTTTTGGAAGACAGCGTTTGCACCTAAGAAATAGCAGAGAGGCTGGGAGTTTGAAGATCAGCAGATCACTGAACCCCAGCTGTTAACCCAATTACTTTATAAATCTATGTTTCAGTTCCATCATACAATGATACTTCACAAATTTAAAGAGTCTTCTCTTATTCTCATCTTTGTAAAGAATCTTAGATTTGTATTCCTCTCTGAACAAAGAACCAAAAGCCAATGACTGTTTTACAAACCCAAGTAAAGTTTCGTCTCTAACCTAGTCTCATTGCTCTGCAGTCATTCACTGTGCAGTAGAAATATAATAAAATTATGTTCTGAAAATGAATGCAGATTTTGATCCTATATTGGAGCTCATCAGAAGTTATTCAAGATTATGCAAAGAATGGAACAACATGAGAGGAACAAACAACAAAGCATGACAGATGTTTTCAATGAGAAAATTTGTTGATTAATGCCCAGAAATGCCAAGAAAGTAGCAGAAATGCAGGCACAAAGGTTAAGATGCAAGTATATATGTAATTATTGTAATTTGTTGGAACTTTTGGCTATTTGGAAATACTGTACAACTTCAGCAGAAGTCATTAAAAAATATAATTTTTGTTAGAGCTGAATATTTTTTAAAAGGATTTTAAATACTATAGAAGAAAATTAATAGATATCTTTGTTCTTGTTAGTGCTGAGAAACTTTTTCATTAGATCAGACATTTGTGTGGGACACAAAAAACTTTTTTTGCCTTAGTGTATTAATTAGCACAATTGTGAGTATAGGCTGGATAAATGAACTTACAAATGGATCAAGTTAAAATTTCACCTTTACAAATGGCATTCAGTGTTCTAGACTAAAGCCTTTCAAACCTCATGAAACATGATATGTAGCAGAATGCAATCAGGAGGTAATGAGTAATGAGGTTGCATTTCATCATTATATTGTCTTATACGCCTCTCAGAATGCAATGAATTCAGTTTGATTTTGGTAATTGTTTCAAGGAACACACTTCTAAATATGCTAGAAAAAGAAGAAAAACAAGTTCAGAAAAATGTGCATTTGGTTTACAAAAAATTATATTTATTAGACTTTATTATGCTGTCAAATGACATTTTTCAACTGTAGAGGTATGTATGGTATATTTTTGAGACTGAGGTTATACTTAAGCTCACAAATTTTTTTGTGTAACCTATGCAATATTTTGCAGACATCGGTGTTTTCAGTTTTATCTGTTTATCTCTATTCGGTTTATCTTTACAACTACCTGAAAGGAGGTTTTAGAGAGGTGTTTGTTGGTCTCTTTTCCCAAGTAACAAGCTATAGAACAAGAGGAAATGGCCTCAAGCTGTGCCACGGGAGGTTTAGATTGGATATTAGGAAAAATTTCTTCACTGAAAGGGTCGTCAGACATTGGAACAGGCTTCCCAGTGGGGTGGTTGAGTCACCATCCCCGGAGGTGTTTAACAGATGTGTGGATGAGGCACTTAGGGACACGGTTTAGTGGTGGACTTAGCAGTGTTAGCTTAATGGTTGGACTTGGTGATTTTAAAGGTCTTTTCCAACCTAAATGATGCTATGATTCTATGAATCAAAGGTGGCCATGTCTCAGACGATGCATAATGCTATGCCTCAGATGATATACCCTGTCCGTCATTGAAGTCTTTTGACTTCACAGACTTGCAGAACTTTTGAGGTTGAAAGGGACCTCTGGAGGTCATCTGGTCCACACCCCCTGCTCAAGCAGGGGTATTGTATCAGGATGTTATGGGACACAGTGTCAAAATAGTCTTACTGAAGTCTAGGAAGATAATATCCACAGCTCTCCCCTCATCTACCAAGCCAGTCATTTCATCATAGAAGTTTATCACATTGATGAAACGTAACTTCTCCTTGGTGAATCCATGCTGACTGCTCCTGATGACTTCCTTGTCCTTCATGTGACGAGAAATGGTTTCCAGGGTTACTTGCTACATCACCTTCCCAGGGATCGAGGTGACGCTGACCAGCCTGTAGTTCTCTGGGTTCTCCTTCTTGACCTTTTTGAAGATAGAAGTTCTCCAGTCCTCAAGCATCTCTCCCAATTGCCTTGATCATTCAAAGATAATTGAGAGTGGCTTTGCAATGACATCAGCTCCATCAGCACTCATGGGAGCATCCCATCAGGGCCCATGGATTCTATGTCCAGTTTGCTGAAGTATTCTCTAACCTGTGCCTCATTAATGACCAGCATGGATCATTCTTGTCTGCTTGCAAAATATCGTAGAGTTGTATCATAGGTTATCTCCTCTCCAAAGTATCCACAAACTTTAAAGTCTCCTGGACCTCATCACTCATGGTTTCTCTTCAGTCTTGGCAAGTGTGTTTTTGCCACAGTAATATTCATGAAGAATTCTGCTGTAGACCTGGACTCCAACCTTCAGCTAGATTGTGTTTGCTCTCCTCCAAACCTCTGACCTCTCTCCCAATGCCCTTGTCCGGTTCTTTGTCACCACAAACACAAGTTGATTATTTTAAGTTCTGCAGCTCTTAGTGTCCTAGTTCTACTTGTTTTCTCTTCTGTGTAGGACAAGTTTTCTTTTTATCACTCGTCCATTGTCCACTTGCCAAGTTTTTAAACAAGCACTGTTGCAGTTTTTCTGCACTGCTTTCCCACTTTGGATGAGCTCCCTGAAGATTTTGCATAAACATCTGCATGTCTTCCCCCACCTTCCTCAATCTCTCCACTACATGTTAGGCTGAGCCCGGTACAAGCTTGTTGCTTCAGGTTTTGTCTTCATGTACTCTCTTCCACACAGATTCCATGTTTGTTCAGTGCCCAGTACGATCAGATTTTAGGGTGGATAACACGATCATACAAATAGTGCTAATATGGTAAAAGAGTATGGATTCATACCCATCAACAGATTACATATCACTTCAAATGCAAGCAACACTAGGGAATTCGTAGTGCTGTGTCAGGGGTGAAAGTGATGAAAACACCGCATCTTCACTTCCCCATGAGTTGTCCTAATTTTTTATTGCTATTCATGTAGAAATAACTGTTCTATGTAGTATTTCTTGAGGGATTTACTCTGAAAGATTCTCAAGCCAACATTATTGTCAGTTATTGCTGATTTATTCAGGAATATCAGTCTCTTAAACGTAAGTTCATTTTATTTAATGCTTTGTTTATGGAATACTTGTATTTTAGATCAACAATAGTGTTCTAACCTGAGACCTCCCTTTGTGGCTGTTTGTAAAACCAAGCCACAAACTGTTCTTCATTTTGCCAGCAAGTACTTGATTATACTAACCTTAATTGTGCTGTACATCACAATTGTGCTTTTCATCACAAAAAAAAAATTCCCTACTCAAAGCAGTGAGATTGTCAGAGTTCAATGTAAAAACAGGAGAACGACCACATGTTAAAGGCTAAGATGCAGGAAGCACCACCTGTATCTCCAAATGCTCTCCAAATTTTCCCTGTGTAATTTGCTAAGTCACTGAGGAAAAAAAAAAAGTAAGATATTTAGGCACCCAGGTCTGAAAAGAACTGAAGAGCCTTTAAGTAGGACTTCTTTAGACTTCAGAGATCTGGATCTAAAACTGAATTCCGGAAACTCCCACACATTGGGCTGCCTAATCAGAGTGCAGAAAAACTTACGAGAAAGTGCAAGCAAAAATAAATGTACATCTATAGCCCATCTGCCTAAAGAAGGAGGGTTTGGATTCTGATTTATGGTTGATATAAATACATGAGCAATCCCAGGACTCCCTTCTCCCTCAAATCATGGAATAGCTAGTTTGCAGAGTCATGCGCTGGTCATAAAGCAAGGTCTCTTAGTCACCAGTGTGCTGCCTAGCAGTTAGGCATCATCATGCTCTGAGTTGGGAAAAAAAAATTCATCTGTTTGTACAGAAGAGTGAGCTGTAATCATAAGTGGATGAATGCCCTGACCTGCATACCGAAGTCAGGCATCTAAGACTTGAAGTGAGGCAAAGTTTTAGACAAATTCTTGTTGACAAAACTTTCTATTTTTTTAGTTCACTAAGAACTTATTCTGAACACAGCTCAGCTTATGCCACTTCTTGAGGTTCTCTATATTAAATACAGAGGGGTTTTTTGCATCAGGTGCCAAAAAATTTATGGATCCCACTAAATCCCTTATTGATATTACTCCTAAAAGCATAAATACACAGCAGCAATGCAAATCTGAAAGAGGCATTTATTTGGCTTAGAGTGTCTCAGGTCACATTTAAATGCTGAAGAGCAGCATAAAGGTCCTGTGAGCATCCTGGCGTGATGCTCAGATACTGCAGTGATGAGGGTCTTACTGCAACTGTGGCCTTCTCATGTCCTCAGCAAATTCAACCCTGTTCACATAAGTACATAAGGAGAAAGAATGTCAGAAGCTGGCTCTGTCTGTGGTGGAAAACAGTCTGTGGGGATCCTAGGAAAGTGAACATGAGCTTTGCTAAAATAAGATGCAGTTACGCCAGCAACTGAGTCAATATAACTCTTATTATACAAAAAATACACATAAAATACTGCTTACCAAACACTTTATTGGTACTAAAGTAAGCTCTATTGTAAATGTTGTCAATATGCATTGGTATCTTTTCCTTTCCTTGGTGACATTTTTTGAATGTAAGGCAGTAAAGCATCACATTTATAAATAAAACACATTCAAGAGTGTATCATAACTATAAAAATATGTAGGTGGTTTATAATTATATAAAAACTTTGATAAGACATTTGAGTTTGCTATGAACATGAGTATGATAATGCATATGGTTTAATCAATATACTTTTCAAAGAAGCCTCATTTGGGAAAATGCAAAAGTCATATCTTGCAGTCAGTAATAAATATTTCATTAAATTATCTCTAATTTAACTTTCACTCCCATCGGTAAACCTCTAGTGGTACATACTTTCTTCCTCTTGATTATATTGCCCTGGTAACATGCAATCGTCTCAGAGCCCTTTGCTTTCTGATGTATGGTGTATTGCCTTGCCTTAGATTAATCTCATAGTCATTACTTCATTTAAGTAGGTAATATTTGAGCACCTAATCAGCTTAAAGCAACTTGAGTAGAATAATATGTGTTTACATTTGGCATTCAGAAGCATTTCTGAAACAATGAGAAAGTGATTTGACAAAAATATATGATCTAAATTATTCTCTTTATGCAAGAAAATGCACACTGCTTTTACTGGTATAATTAAAATGCCTATGTATCTGACTTTTTAATAACGAAAAAGCAAACCCTAGAGTGTTTAGATGATTTGCTATGTTCATTTAAAGCAAGGAATTCAGCAGTACCTATTCAGGCATTTGCTCTTCTTGTGGAATGTAGACAGAATAAAATCAGTGCCATAGCTTTTTAGGGTGGCAGATTTTATAGAGATTTGTTATTTTTCTGTTTTAAGTGCTCCTTTTCAGTGCTCGCATTTGTATATACTAATTGCGGTGAAAAGGAGAAGTTTAGTTTATCTTGTCATCCAGCTATAGAAAGAAGTAGTATGTTCAGATTTCAAACTTGTCAAGTTGCAGTTTTTGATGGAAAAACAACAAATTTTTTCAAGGCTTTAATATGTTTCCTGGGCAGGTAGTAAAGGCTTCTAGGTGCCCTTGGAAATCAAATTTAGACCTTGCAAATCAATAACTACTGATCCTGATGCCAGGTTTTTGACTGGCAGGTTAAGAGTTGCTGCTTTTTTGGTGGCTATTACACCATTTGCACTTTGGGACAATGGGGATGCTGCCCAACTAGAAGAAAAAAGTTCTTCAGAAACCTGAAGGGAAATGAATGTAGAATTGTAAAGAAACTGAGTATAGTGTCAAATAGGGTCTCATAAGATTTGTCTACAAATGAGACACTAACAATTTAAGTCCAAATTAATTTTCAAAGCAGGTTAGCAGTATGAAAATAATTCCCAAAGTGAACGTTGTCTCTGCAAGATGGTTTTCCTCCCTGTGTGTTACAGTGAAGCAATACTGTACGTTAGATGTGTCATCAGTGAGCTAAATTGAATTGACACTGAAGTTTACCTGTAAAGGCTTAGCTGCTTGCTTTTGTTTGTAAAAAGACCCTTGCCTTGCTTCGACTGAAGGTTAGATAACATGCATGTGTTAAGACATCTGCTCAGTTCTTTATAAGTAATCTGTTCTCTATGAAGTTTCGTTTCTCATTCCCTGCACATTATCCAGCCTCAACTTCTTTGGATGCTTGCCTCATTCACTAGATACTATCCCTCTTGTCCAAAAATATGTCAGTAGCTTTCCACATGGCATCCTACTGCTTTCTCGCATTCTTAGTTTATTTTAAAAGTAACAAAAATTCAGGAATTTCAAAAATTTCTATACTAGGTATTTATTTTGACATAATCAAAGTTTTGACAGGCATGCAAATTTGGTCCTACCTGCCTAAATCCTGGGTGGAAGAACTAATCCTACAGAAACAAAACCCTGCCCTTCTTCAGCTGCAATTTCCAACACTTTGACAAGGCTCTCAGCAAACATGCGTAGTAGCAGTGAGGTAAACCACGAATTCCTCTCACAGTCCTCTAGCTCTCTAAGGAAGAGTATGACTCACATTTACCTATTATTAAGTCTTGTGATATGGCCAATTGTCAGGGATTCTTTTGCTTTTAACAGTCTGGGTATTCTAGCACAGGGGATAGAAAGATCTATATTGCTTTTTATGACAGTTTCAGATACTCGACATTGTGAAATAAGGGACCACAGTATGACAAGAACTATTTGTAATGAAGTACATATGAAAGTACCTGTCAGTCAAGACATGCTGGACTGAAGATTCTCAAGAGTTTCCAAGTTATACCAACTTCACTTGCCATATGGTTTTTGTTTTTTTTTTCTTTGTAGATATTTGGTGGTTTAAGCTTACAACAGAAGCTTTCTGAATCTGGAAGTGCAGTGCAGTTCTTCTCAACACTATTCCCTTAGAAACACTTCCGAGTTTAGTGAATTGGTGGTAGGTCCTACACTGAGACTTACCTGCCACTTTGAGAGATAATTTATAACTACTATCACACAGTAATTTTAGCAGGACTTGTTCTGATACTGCTGTAACATTGATTTGTCATTTAGCGTGTTGATTAGCTGTTTATCTTCTCAAGAGAAGAATCCTAGACATTTTCCTTTGGACAAGGTGCAAATAAAAATTCCATGCGCTAAAACCCTAAAATGTCCCATGAGTTTAATTTGGATACTACAAATTCTAGAATGTCACTTCAGGAAATACACTATATTTTATATATCTATGCTTCTGTAACATGATTTCAGAGCCTAGTAGTTGTTAGAAAGATATAATTACTGTTATAACTCACTCAGTTACCCAAATTAGGTTGCATGTGCAATCCAAATATAAAAAAAAAATGTCGTACCCTCCTGAGAAAAGCAAAATTGTAACCCTAGTGGAGGAATGTTTCACTATATGGTTTTACAGCTGTTTGTGGCAAAGAACATGATTTAAACATGCAAAAAAGTTGTTTATCTTCAAAGGTAGTACAGTCAATATTAATTGGCAGGAAAAAACCCCATAGCTCTATCCTAGTGGCTTGGCTGCAAAGTACATTGAAAGAAGAAACTGCAAAAATGCCTCTGGGCTATAAAATAGAGTAAATAAAGCACTATACATTTAGAAAATAATAATGCAAACCACAGGAATGAATGTGTGAAGAACATGAAACCTTTTCTCATAGCTAAATATAATAAAAGGAGATAATTTAGAGAATAAAGCTGCCTTCATAATGGCAGATTGCTAATTGCTTTGAGACGCATTATATTATTTATGCTGCCGCAGTGCATTGCCATTAAAATTATGGACCTCTGTTATCTGTGTGGTATACTCAAGCCCAAAGTGTTGCAATTTATGTGTTGAGTTTCACCACTCGCACACAAGGTTTTTTAAAAAAAAGCTGCTCTGAAATGCAATAGCTCCCAAAAGTGTCTGGTGACAGTGAAGTGGAGATACTGTTTGTTCCTCTAGATGAGATGCATATATTCAGTGTCATTTTAGTTTTCAGACACTGCAGGGAAGAAGGATCATGGGTTTCTGATTCCTCCTTTCCCAGATGGCAGTGTTCATCCTCTGCTGATGTCAGGGAAGAACAGTGTTTATACTTCTCTTTGCACTGGAAACTGAAATAAAAGATGTCAGAACGTAAGAGGCTGCTAGAGACATTTTTCACGTTCATCCATTCCTGAAAGGAAGGCATTTTGCCAACAGATGGGCACTTAAAAGACTACTGTCTCTTCACGCTCAGTCTGTGTGTTTTCAAGCTTATCTTTCTGGGCTTGTTTCTTGACCTTTTTTTTTTATTATTATTTTCGATCTATCTGACATCATTTAGTACAAACTTCTACGTTGCCACAAAGGTGCCCTCAGTTTTCGCTTTTCTGGGAGCCAGACCTGTTCCTCCTAAACATCCCTTTTGCATAGATAAGTACTTTGGGCAGTCTAGTTATGGTTCACATGCCCAGAGCATAAGGTCTGGAATGTGACATGTAGACTTTGGAAGAGGGACTCTTCAATATGGGCTACTTACAGGAGAGATCTGGATGAAAAAATAAAGTACTTAAATTGTACTAAATTGCCTGTGAAGGAAATTAAGATATCTGTATGATATCACATTTATAATGATAATCTGCTTAAGTTTAGCTGTTGGGCATCCCAAACTTTCTCTGTTCTCTTCCTGAATATCTTGCTTACTTCTTTTGTTCAAGGAGTTCCTGGCTTGGGGCTCTGATCTCAAGGATTTGGTAAGCCTCAGATACATATGTTGGTCAGCTTCTGTAAAGCTGGAAGCCAAGTTCTGCTGAAGCACTCAGGACGTAGACTTTGGATGCTATGCCAGACAGCCAGGAACCCAAGGGCAGACTGCACAGAAAATCTTTAAGGTGATGGTAGTCTTGGGATCCCAAATGCTATTCACTTCCCTTGACCTGCCGCTCTTTGGAAGGAGGCAACTTGAAAGCCTGTAAATTCCCAAGAATGCATTAGTCTGCCTCCTGAAGTTATTTTAAAACAACAGACCCAATCTGGGAACCTGGATAGTGCATGGCAGGATGATAAAAACTTAAGATAGTCTCTGATGGAAGCCTGCTTGTGACTTAGCAAAAGTTTGCCAAAACTTCATGTTCCCATCAAAAGGTCCTTGCTGATATATCTTAATTGTATGGGAAAAAAAGTCTTTTACTAGGAAGTTCTCCAATGTCTTGATTAAAGATACTTAAGCCATATTAACTACTCTCCGGGATTTCAGTCCAAATTGAGTTAAAAAGACACGAAAAGCCAGGCTATTGCCATAAACATATTGGAGCTGAGAAGTAAATACAGATGTTCAGAGTTCAGAATTTCAAACTGGAATGAAAGATTTTACATCGATGCTCAAAATCACCGTTTTTATTTGAAAGCATGGATTCACTTAATGGAGCATGGTAAAGAAGATAAATTAATGCCTCCTGATTTCTAACCTCTTGTTCCATTCATCATCCTTCTTTGATTTCTGCTAAATATAATGATGCCCCCACTTCCAGATGTTTCTTTATTAAATTCCTTCCAGGAGAGAGAAAAAACACAAGTCATCCAAATACTGAAAGTTCTCAACTCATTATCACATTTTACGTATCATACAGACATACTGACAATGTTAATTAGTGAGAAAGGCTTGATTGTTCTTTAATTACTCTGCCAAGAGAGGGTACAAAATACAAAGCCACAAATTATATGACAAACATAATAAGTGGATTGGTTTTAATGATATTTTCATGTACCAACGTGCATATTTCATTATTAAGCTGTAGTTATTAGCATTTTAATGTGGCCATTAATAATAAAAACACAGGGTTATGTACATGAATAAGAAAATTATTACTGCAGAATTTTAAAAGGCACCTGACATGATGGTGCAGTTTTATGTGTTGTAAAGTTCCCAATATCAGCATCAGGACAGGGTGTGTAGGTTGTAAAGCTCTTCCTAACTATCACCCTAATTGTCATGTCATTATGTATTTTATGAAATGACTTCTTACTGAAAGTCTGTGGAACAGACTGTACTCCTCAGAACATGCCCTGTTGAGTAGAGGGTCAAATCTGTCTTATTTTCTGTGGCCCTGAGGATCTGGCTTTCTGAAAGCTAGTGTTCAGCTTTGGGGAGGATTCCTCTTGCACTTATAAGATATTTCTCCTGCATCTGAAGGTTTAAGGCTGAGATGACAGATGAGTGCAAGTCCCTGACTTTCTGCATGCCCTGATAGCAGGTAATGAAAACAGTAAGCTCCCCAAGCTATCTTTCTGAAAAAAGATTGAGCACCCATTGACTGAAACAAGTCTCATCCCCTTTTACATTGAATACATTTTTAGAGCAGTGCTCTACTACCTTGAGTAAAATGGCTATTGTTACTGACTGATAAGAAGTATAATGCTAGTTCAGTTTATTACATTTGTTTGTTTATTACTGTCATATTATGAAGGTGACATTTATGTATCAGCTTTGATTTGAGCAAATAACTTTGACATTCAGTAACAAAAGGTCAATCTCTCAATTTTGCTTTGAAGTTTAAAGTTCTATTATTCAAATATGAACAAACTTTCTTCTCTTTACCTGCACCCTGTTTTGTACTACAGGATAGGAATAACCATGTGAAATCAAAAAGAATTGCATGTATCTGGTGGTGGGACAGTCACATATTTTCTATCATTTGTCCATTCTCCTTTAAAACCAAAACAGGGAGACGAGACATTTCAATCAGATTTAATAAAGAGAAAAAGCCATCAATACCCATTGTCTAAGTATGAAAACAACTGGTCTTGCCATTTTTTTCTCCAGTTTTATGATACTGTCATTTCACAGAAGAGTTCTCAGCTGGAATACCTCTTTCTCTATACCTTGTATATACCTTGTGTAGAGAAAGAGCGCTTGTGTCCTGAATAATTAAAAAGTCTATTGTAATCGCCTTTTCCTGATATATAATGCACTGCAAAAATGTCACATTTCACTTTACTAAATACAATTTAAAAATCTAGGAGAAGCAGATGGTTTGGCATTTTGAAGAAGGTATACTGCAGAATGATGCTGAGTTCATTCGCAGGCCTGCCTCATTCAAAAAGATGCCTTGTTCATCCCAGTGAGGAGCTGGGAATACTGTAGAACTGATGATCTCTCTCTTCACAATTAATTATGCACGCATAATCACTTTGAGAATCTTCCAAAAGCTGAGCTATTATATTCTTGAAGGAAGGCCAAGGACTTCTGTACTGTAACATAACACAGGAGAATGGATTTTGAACAGAGAGATTAGGATAACAGGTGAGAATCAACAAACACTCTTTGGACCAGAATGCCCTTTTAATTTTCCAGAGAGAAAATCCTGATCCACTACTGAAAAATCCTGATTTAGAAGATATGGAATACTGTCTTCCAGATAAAAGGAGAATAACTGAAAGCTCTGAGACAGAGAAATGACTGACTATATGGTTGTATTTTGAGCATATTCCTAGGTATTCCTAGGAACTTTAAAGCTGAACTAACTTTTATTTTTTGCTCACTTGTATACAGTTCTAGAGAAAAAAATGAGTGCTTTAGAGGAATGGATACTGTGCAAAGGAGACTCTTTGTGAAAGCTTTTATGTATATTTAACTAATTGAGGGCTTTATTTTTGCTATCAGAGTGTAGGGATAGGAAGCTGTTGTTCATCTTTGATTCTGAGCGAGATTTTCGCTCTCAGCATGATTCACCTTTTCTTTGCAATGGGAAAGACAGCTCATGGTCCATAGTGCCAAGTGAGAATGAATGTATTAAAAAAATTCTGAAGATGGTTGCAAGTGTTAATGATTTCCCTTTGTTTCTCTCT
The DNA here is from genome assembly GCF_030936135.1 of Gavia stellata. Lineage (NCBI taxonomy): Eukaryota > Metazoa > Chordata > Aves > Gaviiformes > Gaviidae > Gavia > Gavia stellata. The sequence continues at coordinate 43,516,471 of NC_082598.1, forward strand.
GGTGGCTGAGGCTATTTATTGCCTGCCAGTTTTGCTTGCCCATTTTCAGATATTGCCAGCCTTCATTGAAATGATGTGGAAAATGTTTCCATTAGGAACAAGGAAACAAATACTTTATGCTAACGTAATTCAGTCTTTAATTATTTGCTCGTATATTTTTTTTTCCAAAGCCTCTTGGCTTACAAGAACACAAATACGTGGCATTCATTGAATGATCAGCTTCTTGTGTCATAGTTCTGTGAATGACCCTTTCCTGTTTATTAGACATTGTTCAAACTATGCTTTGGAGACAGAAGTGGGAATTCCCTACTTTTTCTGCCACTGGCCTGTGCTTTTCACAAAAAAATGAATTTATTTATACAACATTTTGTGAAGTAAAGTATATGATATTTTCCTATTTTACAGATGTGAAACTATTCAGTCAAAAGGATACACTAAAATTGTGGCTGAACAGTTTAACAAATGCAAGGCTTGTCTTCCCTTGTTTTCTACTAAATGTTTTGGGGAAGCCCAAAGCCCAGCTCCTGTATCTTCAGGTGGAGCTGTGCAGGTGAAATATCGAAGCAGAAACATAGACAATTTCACTTTCAAGAGAATTTCAGCCTGAATGCTGGTTTGGTAAAACTGAAGCTACTGGTAACAAATAGAAATGGAAGCATTTCCACAAAAGGAACGCACACAAAATTCAGCCATATATTGTTTGGTGGTAGCCAGCTGGCTAATAGCACAGGTGTGTTGGCTACTCAGTTAGCAGATTTACAGCCCTCAGCTGTAGAATATGCTGATTCTTTCTCATTGAAGTGGCACAAGGAGGTAAAGGAAGGAAAAAAAGGAAGATAAAGGTAAGAAATAAAGGATCAAAGGGTACAAAACTATAGGAAACTAGGCTTTATTAGAGTCAGTATGCTCAGAACAGCTTATTCAGCTGTGATACAGGGCTGAAATGGTCAGAAGACCCTTGGTCTTGGTTTGGATTGAGAGGCAGTTAGACTGTGGAGATGCTGAGGGCAGGATGCCGATATCAGGTACTTTACTAAATGCTTTCTGTCTTCTTTGCCCTATCAGTCTCCTACTTAAGTAATTTTCTCACTTGGAGTTTTGTTATCAGATTTTTCAATAACCTCATACATGCTGTGTGCTAGCAAGGGCAGTGTGCTATATAAGACCATGGGACGAGAAACTTGAACTGTTCTGTATGGTAAGTGTGCTGTACTTTGTGATTATGATAAAGTGAGAAGGTATGTGCATTCCATGCTTTCAGTTATTTATATAGTGACCAGGTTGGCTTACACATTTACATAGCTCCATATTGTGAAGTTTCTCCTTTCAGTAAGGAGGGACAAAGTTATTTTTATGTTCACTGAAACATAAATAATCCTATACTTATCCAAGGACAGAAAAATTTGAATAGTGTGCTACAGGGACTTCGTCTGAGGCCATCATCATGGGAAATTTATGAGATGCTTAAAAGTACTATATCTCAAGGTGACCTGGAAAATGTCTCCATTTGATTTGGAAGCATCACTTGTCTGTTTAATACTTTTAATTTCTGTGTGTATTAAAGTCCTGACATACACAGGTCCTTGGCAGCAAAACCTGAAATTTGGTAGGTATTAATACATATGTATTTTTGAGGGCACCAAAATGGCATGATCAGTTGTGGTTACACAAGCTGAAGGTAGTAAAAACAAAACAAATCCAGAAAACGTCACAGCCCCAGTAGAGATAAGTGAGATTTGTCCATTTGAGACTGCTATAAGGAGGCTGCACAGTAGATACTGTGCAGTCATAAATTTGTAATGTGTAGCCATTGTGGCTGGGGGGATAAATATTCAGTACCTGTTATTACCTGATAAAGCCATACATATGTATGGTTCCATTTTATGTGATAATTAGAGAATCTAGTTTTAGCATCTGCTTTTACCTGATAAACCAACTTTATTATTTTAAATAAAGTAAAAGCAATAATTCACAAGCTACAGACACCATGAAGATGTGAAACAAAGCTATCAAAGAGGAGGGAGGAAAGAAAGAGAACGTTTCAGATCCACATCCCCTGTTAAACAGGAGGCTGTGCAAACAAGAACTACATGCTTTCTATATGGTTTATTGGAAATCCTCCTGCCTGCTTTCAGAGTAAATTTGTAAACATTTGAACCAAGTTTAAATAAAATGGAATTATGGACAAATCTGGCCGTACCAAATATGTCATTTTGGGGATGAATTCTAAATATGAGTGCTTACCAGGAGAGCTGACTTTTATAGCTCACCTCTGACAGAGAATTTGTCACAAGGTCAGATAACAGCTGACAAATAAATAATACGAAAAGAGAAGTTATGAACTGCTATTTTACATTACAGTCTTAGGCCATAACATGTGCCTGCTATTTCACTAAGTGCAAAATATTTAGAGTCCTTACTTTTCCTCCCCAGCCGAGGTGGTGGGAGGAAGTGATCTGAGCTTCGGATTGTTTCCTTGCCTGCTGATAAGGTGAGAAGCAGTTTTAGAAGGTACTGCCTTTTTCAGAGCTTTTAAACTCCCACTGCTCTTTGTCAGCATAAACTATTTTCTGTCTTTTCTAAGTGCCACTTCCTTAAAAAATTCCTCTTTGATGAGGAATATATCTTAGCAAGGTGGCCCCATGAAACACAGAAGTATTTTTTTTTTGAGAAAATAGAGGATGATGTATAAAATAAATGAATATCTTCTGTATGTTGGAAAAGTACAGGAAGGAATCCAGTGATCCCAGAAGTTTTTGGTGGGGTTTGAGTCTATGCTGTGTCTTACTCTTTTAAAGAAAGATGCCCGACTACTTGTGATGTAGAAAAGCATTCTGCCACCACTGGCATTCATGCAACCCCTTTCTTTGAACTCCTATTTTGGCTGCCGCTGTTTCACCCTGCTGCTGCTGCCTTCTCACAGACCCTATGACTGAGCAGCAGTTTGCACACATTTCCACCTGCCTGGTGCCCCTTTCATTTGTCCTCGTCACAGGGCTGATCACAGCTCTTTGTTCCCGCCGACAGAGCCTGGCAGATGGGCTGTGTGGCATAAAAGCCTTTGATTCTGAGTGGAAAGGCATGTGGGTTGAGTCTTACGGGAGGGATGGCGCACTTAACTGACTACACGGCTCATGGGAAATATACCCCATACCTGATATTCATAGGTTAAGGTCAAACCTGTAAATATCTGTAGAATTAGTTTGAACATGGTGCTCCTGCCTTTACTTTTCAAAGGGCTTGGAGTTGCTGGTAGGAATTTGGTGTTTCATAAGGTGTGAAGGCAAATTAGCCATTCTTTCTTTCTTTGAAAGAATAAATGTGTTTGCTTATCTGAATAAATTATCTATTCCTTCAAAGCTCCTTCATAATGCAAATGTGAAGTAAGGATGATAACCTCTTTGCCTTACTGAGTTTTATTCCACAGCAAAGACATTTTTTACAAAATTTTTTCCTCAGCTATGTGGGTCCTTCTGTCACTCTTTCTCCCTACCTTTTCATGTGGGCAGCCCAAGAAAAAAAAGGCCAAAGCAGAGGTTTGCCATTTCTCCTCTGAGGGATTTGTCACTGGCTCCATTGCCAGCTGAAATATAATGGTTCTCTCTCAAGGCAGCTCAGGATTTCCTTACATTGAGATGTTTATAATTAACACCCTGATGACCCTGTCAACCCTCCTTCTCTGTCACACCAGGCTGGTCTTATGTGAGATCTCCCAAGGCTTTTCTAGCAGCCTGCTGGACGGAGCCAGGTAGACTGCACGAGCTGCAGCACCCTTCTAATGAGCGGTCATTCAGTCTAAAAGGTGTTGCAATCGAAATACAAGATGTAATATGTTCTCCTTTCTCAGGAATATTTGAAGTATGGTCCTGACTGAATTAGTACTCATCTTGATGCTACGAATGATTTGCATCAATAATCAAAAAATGAATTATAATGTGGTTACTGATAAAACTCATGAAAGACACAAAAATGACAGAAACAATAATTAAAAGAAGCAGGTGGTTGATGTGAATTTGTGACTGGGTATTTTACTGGAACCAAATACAGGTCATATATTTAAGGACAAGGAATTCAGCCTGTATCTACAAGTTTAGAAACTGTCCATGAAAGCAGTGACTTTGAAACCACCTAGGTTTCATAGAGTGCCTACGTTGATACCTTAGTTCAGATGAGGAGCGTTCTTTTGAAACCATTTTCCCAATCATCCCATTATCCTTTAGTTTATTTTGTGGAGCATCCAGCCTGAGAGACCAGGCTGGACATAGTCCAAAGTAATATCTGCCAGAAAAGTGTGCAGTGTGGGCATGCAGCTGTGTGAGAGTTCCCTGTGTGATGTGATAGCAAAAATGTTGATGGGCTCCTTGATGTGTAAACACAGTCTGTAGGATAAGAGATCATTTTGCAAATAGGTAAGGATTTATGTACAGTTATGTGACCACGATATCGCATACAGTTCTAGTATCCACAGTTTCAATGGATTATAAATATGCAGTCATAAATTATGAAGCTGATTCAAAAAGATATCTTAGAGCAAGAGACGTAGCCATCTGGATCTGTAAAGTGGTGGGGTTCTTTTATTTGCTTGTTTTTTTTAGTTTGATTACTGTGATTAAGAATCTTCAAGAAGATTATTATGGACCAAGAAGCTTTTTAACATACTTGACATGGCTGGAAGATAGTTTGACAAATTTAAATTGGTGATACGCATCACTTTTTTTTTTTTTTAATGCTCGGGATTTTTAATCTTTGGTACAAGCTTTCTTGGGAAGAGATGAATTTTCCATCTCTTGATGCCCTCACATCAGGACAGAATGCCTTCCTGGAAGACGTACTCTAGCTAAACACAAATTATAAATCCCACTGCAGGGAGAACTGTGATACATAGGTCGAACTAAACAATGTCAGATGAACAGTCCTCAGTCCTTTCTGGCCCTAAAATCTATGAATCTGCGTTATCAAATTTACATATGCCAACCTCTACACAACTGAAACCTCATTCTGAGCCACTTTATAACCACAAGTTACCTGACACCTATGCTATCAAGTTTCTAGCATGCTCTTATTTCTGGAATTAGTATCTATTTGTCCCGCACGCTCTCAAGGCACTTCTTCCAGCCAGTGCATTCATGAAGATAAGGTGTTCTCCAAACAAAAGAGCACAATTCTCTTTTGACAGGTGGTGCTATAATGTAACCTTAATTAATCACATATACTGCTTGGGATTTTTTCTGAAGAGCCTGGCAAGGGCATTCACTAGCTGCAGCGGGGCGGGGGAAACATGGTTAAAAGGAGAGCTGATATTCTTTCCCACAACTGAATTTGTCATTTCATTTTTATCTTGGAATGTTTTCAGCACCTAATAACCTTATTAAATTTTAACCTTTTCTGCTAAAATCTGCCATAGGATTTTTTCTTCTCTTTTCTACACCCCCCCCCACCCCCCCCCCCCCCGCGAATGAGACCCAGTAGCTGTATTTCTAACTACTTTTTTTTTTCTTTCGGAAGCTTCAGTGCTCCATGTGTCAGCATGACAGGGAGTTGACATTTGAAAGGAAGATAAATTATTATGTTGGGTGGGTAGGGGTTTTGTAACACTATTTAGAGAGATGCCTTTCTCTTGTCAACGTAAAAAAAATCTATTTGATTCTGGCCTCTAAACACTGAAGACTTATGGAGTGTTGGAGACGGAACCATTGGTGAAGGGAATGGGTCAAGGCACTTCCCATTCTTAGATCTAGTTTTGAGTGATTTGGAGTAGGTGTTATGAATAGAACTTATCTATACGTAAAGTTTATTAATATAGAGCCACAAATCTATAGTTCTCTGTAGATTACTAGACATTAGATGGAGAATAGGGGAGTACAAATGAACCCAAACAGACCAGATTCTCACAACAATAAATAAGAAATAATTTTACTTGAAAAGTTAAACAGTCTATAACATGAGTAATTGAAGAAAAGCAATTCAGCTATGACACAGAAAATCCATATTATGCATGAATATATAATATATGCAGTTGGTGAACATATAAATAATAATGAAAACAAATAAGAATATTTTTTAAAGAACAATAGTTAATATTATTTTGAAGACCATTAATAAGTAGTTAACTTATTAGGGCAGAAAATCTGTATTTAATCTGTGTTTAAAGGAGCTTTTGGAGACTGCAGATAGAAACCACTGCGTGGATGCATACTCAGCACTTGGGGACAGCATCCTGCTTCTGAATCTTGATTTTACTGTCTTTTATAATGATACCATGATCTTAACCCATATGAGGTAATTAGATACATTACCATTTTATTTTAATCCGAATGATTTTAGACTTGCAAGTATAGGCTACTTTGTGAGCAATCTCATTTGTGTGATTTTTGCCTGTGGAAAGGTCTCTGCCTCACAGGCCCACCTTTCTCTGAGATCTCTAATTTTTCCCTGTTATCTAACTTCCTAGACACCTAAGTAAAACTAAGCTGATTTAAGCTGCTTGTGTAGCAGCTTGTGCAGACTTGTATATGCTAAATTGCTATCTTTCTTATTCTATCTCCAAGTAGTTATCAAATATTATTTCCAAAATTACCTTATACTAAATAGCGTACTTGCTACCAACTAAAAGACTGGTGAGTAAATGATAGCTTTATATCTCTCCTGCAAACTACAAATATTCATATAATGGATGTAAATCCAACAGTAAATAAAGCCTTTCAGGTATATCAGTTACAAGTCAATAATATTCACAGAGGGTTTTGACTCACTTTCCTCCATAGTGATATTTAAATTAAGATATGATATCTTTTCCAAAAAGTTACTTAGAATACAGTTATTTTTTTTGCCTGTGTTGCTAGAAGCTCGAAAAATAAAATTCATTGCTGAAGTGCTTTATTAACATTGTTACTGCTCAGTGACATGGTCTGTTGCTTGTGTCCTGCAAATTAATAGCATCAAGGCCAGTTGCCTGGAGACAGCATAAGTATTTCTGTCCTTAGAAATGAAAGGAGCTCTGGGAATTATATGAAAAATATGTTTAATTAAGTAGGGACAAGTAGGGAATTAAATGCATTTAATTTAAAGACACTTTAGAAGGCACCTCGCTTTATGTGTTTGTATCTGGTGCAGAAGCTGGCCCATTAAGTTGAACCTGCTGTCCAATTCCATTCTTATTTTCTTAACTAAATACATTTTTCAGCTCAAAAACAATACAAGTGGGAGTAAATTTGGCCAGGAGATTGAGGCTTGTTATTTTTTATTCCAGTTGACTCTATCCAGATTTACTCCATAAGCAAATATGTTTTTCTCCTGATTCAGAGTTACCGAAACTCGGAAAGAAATACCTTGAGTTGTATAAACTGTGTTGCTATTCACCCAAACCCATGCCACCTATCTCTATTATAGTTGCTTTCCTCACTTCTCAAATGGGTTGCCAGGGAAAAATTCATACAAAGCAGTGCTTTGAGTTGAAAAATAATAGAAGCTTCTTTACAAACATCCTTCTGCATTAAGATATACTTTTGAGCCTATTCTGCATAGTGATACAGCCTATTTCTGATGAAAGATGCTCTGCACCTACGAAGCTCCTCTTCCTAGGCTGGCCTGTGGCCAGCTGAGAGCAGCTCCTCAGGAGCAATGAAGCAAGGGATTTGTGCTCTTCTGAGAGTTGGTGAACATCAGTTGCAGGCATTTGCTTCTCCTTCATATTGCGCCCTGTCAAAATACCATGGTCAAGTGACATGGCAGACAGCTGAGGTAGCTTTTGGAAACTTTCATTGCAGTGCTTTGTTAATCAAAATTAAAAAAAGGGGTGAAGCTCAAGAGTTGTGAAGACGCATCTTAGCATAATAAGTGTTATGTTTGTTACACTTACAGAAATGTGTAATGAGTGCTGTTAACAACTAAGCTTTTATTTGTTACTTGAAGTATGCTGGGCTACCTAAACCTTTCCTGCTGTTCTGTCTGATGATTTCTAGTATGTACCACTGAAAAATGCAGCCCTTATTTCCCAGTTCAGACCAAAAAACCTCCCTTCTCTTTACAGCATCAAGAATATGGATTTCCTCTTCAGCTTACAAGGACCCATTAGAAACAGAGCAGAGAAGTTCAAAGCCCTTGAATCCTTTTTGAGTCTCATCTCCAGCTTCAGAAGCAGCAAACTCAGCAAAGAGTTGCTCTGCCCAGAAAGTGTGGGAAGGTAGCTGAGTGGTCAGTACTGGTTTAACTGTTGGATCATTTCTGAAGGCTGGTCTTTTGAAAGGTCTGGATGATGATAGTAAGAATGTGAATTTATAAAGTGGCTCAATGTTTGGACTGAAGCTACACATCAACATTTGAGTATGTCAGATATGAAACTTGACCAGTTATGGATAAAGGAGGTGTACGCCTACAGCAATGAAAATATAGTGAACATATCAAAATTTTCTGGAGGAGAAACGGACAAAAAGAACAAATACTTTGCAAATATACATCACATGCTATCTGTTGATACTACACAGTTGTATGATGAAGAACTAGTCTCTGAGTACATTTTCTTGAGTTTTGAGATTTTATATTTAACTACAACTCACTTTACCCTTTTGTCTGGGTAACTCCTTTTCATGTAAACCTAAAGTGGCTGAATGATTTATCTTTTAATTTGGGTTTTTACTCAACTGAGCTTGCATGCAGTGTCCGGGGGGAATGAGAACCTGCAGCTCATTTTGGCAGAATACAGAACTTCAGTAAAGCCTCAAACATGGTTCTTGTTGAGCTTCCAAACTGTGTGCTCCAGAATAGATGAGCCTGGAAGCAACTTCTGGAGATTGTCTAGCCCAACCCCCTTCCTCAGAGCAGTGTTACCTAGAGCAGGTTGCTCAGGACCATGTCTAGTCATGTTTTGAATATCTGCAAGGATAGAGACTCCACAATCTCTCTGGGCAACCTGTTCGAGTGTTTGATCACCCACAAAGTAAAAAGTTTTTACTTATGTTTAAATGGAACTGACCTCAGGGCTTTTTTTGCCCAGGTGATTTCCAGCTGGTCAGCTCCCAGCATGTACTGGTACACGGGGTTATCCCTGGGGTTCAGGACTTTGCATTTCTCTTTGTTGAACTGCATGAGGTTCCTGTCAGCCCATTACTCCAGCCTGTCCAGGTGTATTGGATTTGTGTGGCAAGGTCTGCGTAGCGGCGGGGGTACAGGGGTGGCTTCTATGAGAAGCTGCTAGAAGTTTCCCCTGTGTCCAATAGAGCCAATGCCAGCCAGCTCCAAGACCGACCCACCGCTGGCCAAGGCCGAGCCCATCAGCAGCGCCTCTGGGATAACATATTTAAGAAGGGGGCAAAAAAACCTGCGGTGGAACAGCACCCAGAGAGAGGAATGAGAGTATGTGAGAGAAACAACTCTGCAGACACCAAGGTCAGTGAAGAAGGAGGAGGAGGAGGTGTTCCAGGCACCAGAGCAGAGATTCCCCTGCAGCCCCTGGTGAAGACCATGGTGAGGCAGGCTCTACCCCTGCAGCCCATGGAGGTCCATGGTGGAGCAGATATCCACCTGCAGCCCGTGGAGGACCCCACAGCGGAGCAGGTGCATGTGCCCAAAGGAAGCTGTGACCCTGTGGGAAGCCTGCACTGGAGCAGCTTCCTGCCAGGACCTATGGACCCTTGGAGAGAGAAGCCCACGCTGGACAGGTTTGCTGGCAGGACTTGTGATCCTGTGAGGGACCCACGCTGGAGCAGTCTGTTCCTGAAGGACTGCAGCATGTGGAAGGGACCCATGCTGGACCAGTTCCTGAAGAACTGTAACTTGTGGGAAGGACTCACGTTGGTCGTGGAGGACTGTCTCCCATGGGAGGGACCCCACGCTGGAGCAGGGGGAGAGCGTGAGGAGTCCTCCACCTGAGGAGGAAGGAGCAGCAGAGATGCCCCCATTCCCCATCCCCCTGTGCCGCTTGGGGGGAGGAAGTAGAGAAAATTGGGAGTGAAGTTGAGCCTTGGAAGAAGCCAAGTCTGTTTTGTCCGTGACGGTAACTGGTGAGTGATCTCTCCCTGTCCTTATCTTGACCCACAAGCCTTTCATTATATTTTGTCTCCCCTGTCCAGCTGAGAAAGGGGAGTGATAGTGCAGCTTTGGTGGGCACCTGGCGTCTAGCCAGGGTCAACCCACCACACCAAGTCCCTCTGATTGGCAACACAACCATCTGGAGTATCCTGCAAATTTTATATCATCTGGAAATGGAATGAGAAAGCCAGTATTTAAGGTTTGGAAAAGTCATGCATTTTACTAGTACAGTGTCTGAAACATATCACTGCAGCAAGAGCTGAAATGTGGCGTTGACAGAGTTACCAGTTCTGCTGTATCTGACCTGTCATACAGCCCTTGCAAGAATCACTAGCACGGTCTTTTCAAATTCATAATTTTCTGGCAGTTTTTAGAACTCAAACTTTAAAATGGTGTAAAACTTGTGCACTTTTAAAAGAGCCATAACAAGAAATTCAAATAAGCCCCTTTTGTCAAGTTGACATATAAAGTAAGCAAATTTAATTAACCCTATGATCTTCCCAGTAAATGCCCCCCCAAAATAACTGTAATCTCTTAATTAAAAAGATATGGCTGAGTTAATCACTTTAAATATTTAATTATGTCATTAAAGAGAAGGAAAGGTACAGTAGTTAAAGGACTAATTGAGGGCACTTAAAATTGAGTTCTCGTCTTTACTGGGTTTCTAACTTTACTGGGCTTTTTTGTGACTTGACATAGGCTTGCTAACAGAGAATTGGCAGAGAAAGCCTGAATCATTCAGTCAAGCTTCCCACAATGGGAAGAACCATATGGTAGACATCTCACATAGTAAGGTCCCTAGAATACTCTTTTTTTATGTGTCCCTACTCACTGCAAACCTCGAATTCATCCCAAAACTGATAGGAAGCTCTGGGTCTATAGTAAAAGGTAAAGAAGCCCTGGTTGTGTTGGTGGTTGTCTCCAACTCTATACTTGTTAGATGCTAATTTAATGTGACCTGTATTTGACAAGGCTAGATACAAAGGTTTCTGCAGAAGTGTTATTGCAGCGTTGGTAGACTTGGCAAGATCTGGTTTACAGGAGAAGTATTCTTTTAATTTGACCAACCAGCATAGCTGGAAAAAAGAGATGTCAAAAAGCTGTGCACATGTGCCTTTCTTCCAGTATGAAATAGAGGCAGCAAACTTCAAAGCTATACGCAGCTTGAGATAGATACAAATCTTTAGATACCTAGCAATTAGCCTGACTGAGAGAACAGGTATATTATCTATGGGATAGATAGAACATTACCAGGGAAAAATGTATTAAGATGATGATCTTTTCACTGCAAGGTAGGTAATTTCATTTACAGACTGTGAAACATCAAGAGGTTAATGCAGAGAGAGATTATGATTTGTCATAGAACCAGCACCTGTGTTGGATCCCTGATATTTGGTGTCCAAGAGAGTTAGAAATTGCATTGTGAAGAGTTACCTTTTGAAGATGTTTTGTCTGTCTCCCTTAAGGTTTAGGACTGAGAGATCAAAGGTAAAGTGACTGTTTTGTGTGTTTCCCTTCTGAAAGTCACACACATTTTGAGCTGGACTACTGTAGCCTTGATTCCAGCTGGGGTCTAGCAAGTAGACCATCTTAAACCTAATTTCCCTGGAAGGGTCTGTGCAATAGCATTCATGTGATGTCTAGGCAGCGAGACTTGCAGTGGCAGCATCGAGGCAATGACACTCTTTCATTCCCAGTCTGCCTCCAGTTTTATATACGATAGCCTCCTTGTTGGTGTCTTATCTCAGAACTGCAGTTTCACCTCTTTCCTCCACTGTTTTTTAGATGGGAGGACATAACACAAGAAGCTGTATTTCGCCAGATAGCACAACCTTGCTATTTTTAAATGACAAGGGTATCTCTACAGTGTTACTGTGAAACTTTGAAGGCACCACCAGTTTTCTAGAAGGGGTTTTGGACTGTGCATGCGAGAGGACCTACCTGTGAGGGTGAATGTCCTCAACATTTTCTCATGGTTAATTAGCTGAAAATGTAATATGATGGCTTGTCGTTTCGTGCATCCCACTTTGAAAGCCTGTCTTTTCCCATGCACTGTGGATGATACCTAGGCACTTGTATAGTTTTAGCCCATAATCTCTCTGATGAAACTTCACATTTATAAAATAATCGTAGTGCTTCCTTATCTCACAGGGAGCTGTATAGCTGGATATACTAAATCACTACGAGATTCTCGGAGACAAAGGTCTGTAAACCATGCTGTGAGGAATAAATAGGGAACAGCTTGAAATTTTCAAATGGTAGAGAAGTAGAAGTGTAAGATATTAGTGTTATTACTGTTGTCTGCCCTACAAAAAGAGAAACCACGCGCTTGCCATATAAGAGAGCTCTTACTTTACATTTTAGGAAGTAACAGAAAGAGAAAGGAAAAAAAGTAAAATTTGCATGCAAGAGCACAGTGTAACTCCTCTGTAAGACATGCGTTGCGCTGTGCATTCCAGCCAGCCATGCATGAAATCAAGGAGGTACTTGGCAAGCAGAAGTGAAGCAGCACATCCTTCTTTTCCTTCTTCGGGGAACTCAAGGTTCAGGGAGGCGAAAAATCTGACACAGGCTCTAAAGGACAAATCGCTAAGGCTATGGGACATTGCCTGACAGCAGTTTAAATAGAATTATATTAACACAGTGTAAAACACATGAAATACATTTTCTCAATTATGCCTCAAACTTATTCATAATCCACTAGTTGCTGGCAGGAATGGATTGTAGAGAGAGGAAGGCAACCTTTTCCTGACAATACAAAAAAGGGGAAAAGCTGATTGAAAAAATTTCAGCCTGACACAGCAGAAGAAGGGATTTTAGGGCAAAGTAATGAATCATCAGTAAATCAGTGATGGGTGAAGCTCTTACACAGGTATTTAAACTTGGCAGCTTGCCTAAATGCCACTAGGTTTCACACCGCATAGGTGTCTTTGTGGACTGGATGCAGGCATCTCCTGCAGCCATGCTCAGCTGCTCACTTACAGTTCTGCTGAGGCAGAGGTAGGGGGAAAAACTCCCCTCCCAGATTGGCCTAGGCTGCAACACCAGAGCAGTGGCTCTCCAAACTCTAGCTCCCCTTGTGCTCCAGGTCATGGCTGGCCCTGGCACCTGCTGGCTTAGTAAGGCTGAGAGTTTTGGATGGGGCAGCAGTGGGTTTTGGATTTCATATCGTCCTACTGCAGTTCACTGTGCTGGGCTGTGGGTTGATAAGAAGGTAGTGATTACACTATATGACTGGTGTCATTTAATTTTGGTTCATTGTATTTGTTTACAGTTATCAACTTCTACAACAATGGTTTTTCTTTCCAAACTTAGCTTCTGATTAGCTTCATCATTATTCATTAGCTGCGTGATTAGCAGAGAGTTTCTTTCAGAGTCACTAAGGAAATGCTTATCGGATTTGGTTTTTTGTTTTGCTGTTTCTTAGTGACATTCTCAAAGCAAAGATTTAGAGTGTGCATTCAGGTATTAAACTACAGTTTATCTGTAATAGTATAGTGCTGCTTTTTTGTCATGACTTCAGTTTGTGTACCTTATTACTGAGTAACTTCAAGACCGGGGTTCATTAAATGAACATCTCTGTCATATCGTGTGAACTAGGTACCTGAAATCATGCTTATATTTTCTATTGTCTTCATAGTTCTCTAGATCTCATTTTTCTTGTCTCACCATTTTTAAAAAGAAGAGGCCTAGTTTAGCTGGCCTTTCTGTATAACTGTATTCTCCAGATTTATGCATCATTCAGTGTTCCTTTTACTTTCCTTTCTCCATCCCTGTAATATCAATTTTATATCAAGGTGACCTTAACTGAGCTTGGTATTATAATGTAGCATTGTTGTAGGATCACCGGGCATCGCATTTATTTATCCACTAGCTATTTTTCTCTGAAAATTCTGCTTGCCATCAGGAAAAGAATGATGGAACTATCTACGATGTATACTCGTTCACACACTGATGCTGGTCTCAAGACATTTGGTTGTTTTTTTTTTTAAACCCATGCTTCTAGGTTCTGCAGTTCATAACTCATCATCATTGAAGTGTAAGAAGTTAGGTGAAATTTAATTGCATGAAATTTCAAAGATGCAAATTGGTCAGGGAAGGGGAGACCATATTAATTCTATTAAGTTTTGAAAAGCATCTGATGCTGACATTAAAAGGGCTCCAGAGGCAACAGCATTCAGTACATGATGAAGTTCCTCAGAATCAGTTTTGCAGCCTCCTCATAAACTGACAAAAGCATCTATATATCTGTATTTGCAAGTGGGGCAGAGAAAGGCACTCAGTGTGGTAATGACATTAAGCCTCTAATTCCCATGCTACTCTCTCAAGCAATGTGTGAAACATCACGTTTATCTGCAGCTTTAATTTAAAGGCAGAAGTAAGTTTAAACCACTCAATAAATGTGCCAGCAATGCTGTGTTTTCCCACTGGTAGCTAGTGGGTAGCTGTGAAAGCCTCTCACTTCAGGCAAGCTGGTTTGTCTGCACCTTAAATGGCAAGGGAGCAAATCAGTGCTGTGGCTTTATTTTGTCAGAAAAGGAGGACTTGGAGGAGTATATCAATCTCACTGAGACCTTAATCAGGCTGAGGGGGGAGGGATTGCCCCACACCAAACTGACAGAGCACTTCTCTAGCAATGGGATGCGAGGCAGTCTCGTATTTGGTCCCAGCTACTTGGCTTAAATGGAGGGGGAGAGGAGGGAAGGAAAGGGTGCTGCTGTTCTCTGAGATAAAATTTGAATGCTTGCAGGAAGGAGGATTGCTCAAGATCTCTGAAAGTACTTTCTCTTATCTCCAGATGATACTGTAGTAACCTTAGCAATAGTGACTGTGAGCTGTAAGGAGTAGCATTAGGCCTGAAGGAAGTAATCAGCTATCCAGATGGTTAGTAAGGAATAAATAACCAGACAAATTAGTCTGGGAAGGGATCTCTTTGTGCTGAGACTATGTGATATCTTTAAAGTTTGATGTGTGGTATGTAATAAGTTAATAAATGAAAGTGGAAAGCTTTGTGTGAACAGAAATTGCTCTCATCTGTGCAGTGCATGCTCATTTAATAATATATTTTAATGTGTCTTTAAGTTTATTTTCTTAAGAGGATAATTAAAAAATTGCAGACCTAGAGATACTCTGCTCATCCTTTAAAGGGTCTGCACTTATCTGACTTGTCATATAGATGTCAATAAAAGCTTCTTGTAAGTAGGTGGTGTAGGAATATGTTACGTTAGCATAAGCTCACCCCCTTTGTACAAAATCAAATCCATCAAAGCGGTTTAGTACACAGCTAAATTTAAGCTCATGTTTTGCTGTAAGCATGTGAGTTGTGATTAGTTTCATTGACTTTAGGGCAGCTCACGTGCTTGAGTTTTGTTCACCAACATCTGCAGAAACGAAGCAAGGGTTGCTTGTTAAACACTGAAATAATAAAGGTAAGGACAAAGGAAGGTAGTCTTGATTCATTCCAAACAACTTTTTAGTTCTCAAATGTAAAAGTAATTTTTTTCCCAGCCTCAAAGCCCATTTAGTGAGCAATTTTACTTCAGAAATATTATATGAATTTTTATGATCAAGGCTTAATATTGTCTTCCCTTTCTTCCCATAATGCTTTATATACCTCACAGCCATTTAAATCCCACTGAGAACAATGATCACCCACTTTGTGCCCAGATTTCTTCTTAAAAGTGTCTCCATCCACTTTCCCTAACACTTCACCGATATGAGTGCTCTTATGCAAACAGTAAGTGAAGAGACAAACTCCTTTAGTTGAACTTGCTTTCTTTTATTATCTTGGGTTATTTGCCGCTATCATCATTGTCAATTGGCATGGTAGACCACAATTTCTTCTTAATTTTTTTGTGTAGCACAAGGCTAAGTTTTGACATTCAGCAGATGAATAATCGAGAACAAAAATAGTTACATTTGCGGCAGTCCCAATGTTTGTAGTAGCAAAACAGGCACTAGTGTGAGCTCCCTTCACTGGCTTCAATAAGATTGTGGCGATTGTGATGCTTTTACCTTCCCAGGATTTTTAGCTAGATTTGGGGATAAAAATGTCTGTCTGGAGAAACAGAGATGACAGCTATGAGATATTTCTGCTCTTTTTTTTCCTTTTCATTCAGTCTTACATGTCCTCTCTGATGTGCTGCCAGCTTTGGTTAGATGTCTTGCAGAGTATAATTTATACAGGTGACAAGCCTAGTTACCAGACTTCCTGGGCATATTGATGATCACAGGGTTCAACCCGCTTCAGTTTATGCTTCAGCCTGTGTCATAGTGACTAAGGGTAATTAACCAGCTTTCCCTAATGTTCAAGTATGGCAACTCAGAATATGTTTTTCATATTAATCCAAGCATTCTGCCGAAGAATCTTGAATCTTATTCCATTGCTGATTTCAATTAGGCAGTTTTGTCACAGTGATTACTTAAAATTAAGAAAAATAATAGAACAATTAATTATGAATTAGTTATAAATTATTAATCATGAATACATCACAGGAAAGCTGTGTCAATTGTCAGAGTAGAATGAAATTGGACAGGACCTACCCAACACACATTATGTTGGTTTGCTCATGGGTACTTGTAATGGGAAAGCCACAGTTTTACTTCAGCAGTAACTCGGACATGCGGAAGCATTCCTTTAATGTGAAAAGCAGAGGATGAGATGCTGCCATAGTCAGCGCTGCCCATCATACTAGGATGCCCAAATCTACCTGGGTCACTCATTTATGTTTATGTCACTTCTACATTGGCAGCATCATTAATATCAAAGTGTTAACACAGCTGTACTATCATTCATTTTCTTTAAAGTCTTGGTGTCAAAACAGCTTGACTTTGTATCAGTGTTTTCCATTCTAACTCACAAATGGGGGAACCCATAACGTTTCTACGTGATGAAATAGCTTCTGGTCACCTCCTGGCAGCTCCCCAGAGTGCTAGCATCCCATCGCAACCCCCTTGCGTGGTGTGTGGGGCCACCCCTGATGTGTGTGAGCTCTGTGGGACCCTCTCTGTGTGCATGTCCCCCGGTGCTCCTCCAGCAAGGAGCTGCCCCACTTGCTCCTCCGCCTGTGGGACCGCAGCAGCCTGCGCTCGATTAGCACACGGCTGTGCCAGGTGCTTTGGGAACCCCTCCTTGCTGCCTCGGCAGGATGCTTTTCCAAACCCACAGACACTGGTCTGTAGGGGCTCCAAGTGTTACTTTATATCATAGCGATAGTCCATCTGGTGTTTGGCTTCTTTGATTTGAGCTGTAATCAGTGTCACAGAAGCACTGCATCATCTGGCTTAAGTCTTGATTTTTAAATGAAAAATTAGATCTTGCCTTCCTCTTTGTTCCTTCTCCATGAACACGGTCCACATGGGCAGCGTTAGCCTCTCCTCCTCCCCTGACACGCTGGCAACAGGGCCAGCAGCGCAGGACACCCGCAACTCCCCTCTCACTCTGCTCTGCCACATGAGCCTGTTCCTCCTCCCTCTGTCAGCACCAGGGCTGGTGCTCCCTGGTCGGTCCCGCCTGGGCTGCAGGTCCTCTCCTGTCCTCTCCTCTCTTTGCCACCTTCGGGTCTGGCCACCCAGAGACTCAGGGCCACGTAGCAGGGGGAATTCCCGAGCCGCACTGCATGTAACCAACATGCAAGGCTGCACCTCTCTTTAAAGTCCCTCCAGGAAGGATAATAATGGAAATACCTACTAAACAAAATACTTATGAAGGAAAAATTCACTGTAGCTCATGCTCTTCTCCTTTATTCCATCTAGCTGAGTGCCTTGACATCTGAGCAACTCTACGCATAATATATGTGTAGTAAAAATAGCAATATAACTTGCTTATAATTCAAGTCACTTTACAACAATTTTTTTTTGAGTCCCCCCTGCATGTATTTCTGCAGAGCTAATTACGCTCCCCTGTAGGATCAATGCTTTACTAATTTAAATATGTTGGAACAATATTGTCACCGATGAATTTTACTGCTTCAAAAGGCAAATTGCTCTATGCCAACAATTAGAAAAAAAAATGCTTTGTTTTTCCTTTATGTAAATTCTTTGACATTAGCATTCACCTTTTCAAGCAGGCATTTGATACAGGACAAGTAGCAGTACCACATAAAAGGGTGGAAAGCAGAAAAATAATCACATCTCTCAAAAGAGAGAAAATTATAGTAATCTCTGATAAACAGAGAATTCTTAGAAATCAAGTACTGAAGTTACATCTGCTCTTGAGAAACCCTATCCACACATTACAGACGCAGCAGGTAGGGCATGTTCTCACACCACTTCTTGGAATTGCAGTAGCAATCCTTACGCCTGTAAAACATATGGTATGCCTGATTTATTTCTAAAACTTATGATTGATTTGCTTTTCTTCAAATGTTAGGCACTATGTGCTTCTGTAGTGACACACTGTCTTTCTACCAACAAACTATTTTGGGGGCAAGTACTACATGCCTTACATGAACTATCATGTTGAGAGTCCCTAACAATTGTTCATTTAAGGAAAGTAGATTTGCTGCCTCTCTTTGTCTGTTCTTTTAACTTCATAATCACTTAACTGTAAAAGGAAAGGAGAAAGAAGAGCAATGTCTCTTCCATGGAAATGCTCATGTTTGTTTGCTAGAAAAGCAATATGTATAACCAGCAATTAAATACATCGGGTACCAAAATAAAACTAAAACCACCATAAACTGAAATTGATGGAGTAATATATCCCTTCTCGGCTTTGATTTTTAGTCTCTTGTCCTTTCTTTTGCTGCTGGGGATTATGAAGCAGCCACCAACGCAAGACAGAGACATCCATTTTAAGGCGCTGGAAGCATTTGTCAATTCAGCTTGAGTGCAGTAACGGTTCTTTTGCTGAAGCTTAGAGCTGGTTTAGTGTATGTG
Organism: Gavia stellata; assembly: GCF_030936135.1. Classification (NCBI taxonomy): domain Eukaryota; kingdom Metazoa; phylum Chordata; class Aves; order Gaviiformes; family Gaviidae; genus Gavia; species Gavia stellata. The sequence goes on from NC_082598.1 coordinate 43,535,374, forward strand.
CAGTAGTTGAGGCTCGCTGTTTTATTCAGTTGATATTAGGATTTTCAAAACGTATTTTATGAGTAAGCTGCAGAATGTCTGGGAACTGTCCTTTCTTTTTTTTGATAGTGTCTCATGCAAACATTATCTTCACCTTTCTCACTTAGGAGTCAGAAAGTTTTACGTGCCCATTCAAAATTATGATGTGGAATAGTTGGAGGATTTGGAGTTTATAAACCAGTTGTGTTTTTAAGTAATATAACCAATTTGCCTATTTAACGACATTATAAAAAGCATGTGAGTAGGTGAAGTCTTTATGCTGAGCACACTGACACTGAAATTTATGCGAGAAAGATGCCTGGGTAATTTGCATGACCAGACTGCTCCATGCAGACTGGGAGTCACTGGTTTGTCTGCACAGCAGCGAGGCATTGTCCGGCAGCTCAGCACAAGGCTTGCTTTGCGGCCGGGAGCAGGGCTGGAGTGGCGCGGTGCGTGCCAGCTGGGTGACACCAGCAAGGGGCTTTGCCCTGCCTGTGTCTCTGCCCTTGCAGGGCTGCGCAGGTGGCACAGCAGTCCCAGCACAAGCTCTTTGCCATGACTCGTAAGCGTGTCTCCTTGATTGGGATAAGCAAAGTACAGTAGTAAACCTGAGCTGTAGCGTGGTGCAAAACTTCACCCAAATCAGGGTGCCCAGCTAGTCATACTCAATGAGTAGTACTTGAAGTATGTATCAGTGAGTTGGGTAATCTAAAACAACATGTAACCTTTTACTATAGACTGTGTATGTCTGAAAGCGCCTATTAATCGGTGGCCGCTTTACCTTCCTGTTACGAACCTGGTTTGGCAGCACATGTCCTTGTTCCCTACAGAGCACAGTGCTTTCCCCTGCAGCTCTGATTATATCTTTTCCTCACAGCTTAGCTGGGCTGCGGTTTGGAGTTCTCCACAGGCTGGTGTAAGGTCACTTTAAACTCTGCAGACCTGATGCTTAAATAACATTCAAATGAACCCTATTCAGCCTCTAAGCTACCGTTGTACCAGGTCTGCTTCACAAAGCAGTGCGGGCTTTCATGTCTTTCTCTGGAGAAATAAATCTGAGGCTTCATTCACATGAAAAATTTTGGTATGATTTATTTACAGGTTAAGGGCCCAAGAACATCCCTATAAATAATGCTTTAGTCTTATTTTTTCCTTTGTGAACTTTGCATTTTTTGTGTGCCTCCTAAGGCCTTCAGGTTATTATCACAGTGAATACTGCTACATTTTATGTACTGTGTTGGAAAAGACAAGTTGTTTTCCTCCAACCTGAAAAACTAACACCTAAATCTAATCTGTGTAGTGCTGATGCTTCACATCCTTTCTTCTGTTAATTTCTATCATGATTCTATTTCTTTCCAAAGCAGAAACCCAACTGCCAGTGGTTTATCTACTTTGATATGTATTTCAAGATGCTGCAAGTACTCCAAATTGAATAAAAACTGTTAGGTTAGACAGGTTTCTTTCAAATATGGTTATAGGCGTGTAACAAAAAAAGTGAAAAAACCCCACATAACAGAATATAGGACACACCCCCCCCCGTATTTCTTTTATTTTCATAACTTTCTTCAAAGACTAAGTGTAGTCCTTTTTAATTTTCAAATTACAACTATTAGTATGGTTTACTACAAGTCCAGCTTTGACACTTTCTACTATCTGCTACAAAATATTATTAGTCATCACAAAGACATTATGCATTAAAGACTTCATTAACTATGAACTATAACTAAAGTAAATTAATCAGTTTACCTTAAGTAAGAGCTACAAGCTTGAACACCAGAATGTTAACAAAATTGCTAGTTTACAAGACAAAACTGGAGTTGGGTAAAACTATGCAATTTCTCTGACGAGGGATACCCGTAAAGAGATTGTCCTTTGGCATTGATTTTATCATTGCAATCAATATAAATATGCCTTTTAAAGCCTCTTTTTGATATTTTAATATCTGACACTTTTAGCCTTGTGTGTAGGAATAAAATACAATTACAGTTTTCTCACTGGGCTGCCAGATGATCTGTTGGTGGAATGACCCCAAGGTCAAAGATATAACAGGCTACTTGCTGCTTTTTATGGTGTTTTTACTGGGACTATTTTTATTACAGTTATAGTGGACGCTGTCATGCCTCTAGTGAGTCAGGGCCTTGGGACATTTATGCCACCTGTCATCCCCTCTTAACAGCTTTGATCTTGCATGCACTGGTTGGAAAAATTATTGTGCCATTTTTCAGTTTCAGCCTGCAGTGGTTTAACATAGCTCCTGACACTTTTTCACAATATGAGTTGATACAGACAAGCATTTTTGAAGAGAGCCCTAAGGCTAACAATAATATTTATATCTTCTGCCATTCATGGAAAAGCAGGGGCAATAAAGCAGGCAAAGGATCTGGTATGTGTTCCCTTTTGCTCATTAATGTTTCAGCTGATTCTGTGGGTGTTCTGTGGAAGAGTGGTTGCTTTCATTTTCTCGTGAAAGGAAAATACTATATTTCTTATTCAAATCTATTGCCTATGAGATTCTGCTTTAAGGTTTTTCTTGAAGGGTGTTGTTAATCTCTTTTACACAGAGACATGCATAACATGGAAATATATGTGCGCTGAACAGTGCTGGATTGGCCTTGAAAAAACAGATGCACTGCAGGAATAGTATCTGACAAATGCAGATGGAGAAACAGAGAGCCTGGTTCAACAGAAAGTGCCTACAACCTTCCAGGGTGCATATCTGTTTGAAGGAAGAGGGGACTGGTTCTCAGAAAGGCAAACCCCTTCTTTCTGTGGCTGCACGTAAATGCTACCATGCTGTATTTCTCACCCTGATGGCTCCACCAGTCAGCCTCTGACTCTCTTCATATGAAGAGTATTCCGCTCCCACTGCTTTTCTGCCCGGCTGTCTTGCAACACGTGCTTCTGTTCTCCCCCAGTGTCACTTTGCTGTGAGGTGCTGCGCATCTGTCTTGTACCCCTACAAAATTTAAGAGTGCATTCCCTCCCTGAGCTCCTGCTCAAGTGCTTAAGTCTCACATCACCTTCCATTCCTTAATAGCCTGCTCAATCTTAGAAAGCTTGTAAAAGCATTTATGGTCTTAAAGTAGAATGTAGAACAGAAATAGAGTTTGGGTTGTGATATCCTACATTGTACCTGCTGGTAACTGTTCGGGTGGTTTAACAAAATAAACCATTTTCTGCCTATTTTGTTCTTTACCTCAGTCTGAATGTCCCCTTTACAACCTCGTAATTGCAATGTGGCAGCAGAGTGTGGTGACTTACAGACGGGGCTGATGCTTCACTCCAGGATCTGCTAGACACACAGAAAGTCTTGTGATCCTGAGATGAAATGATCCTTTCTGCCACTGAAGAGTTGAGAGCAGCAGCCAGGGATGTCTATGCAGGTGCATGGGACCACATCCACAGCACTTTTCACTCAAGCACATTTGGATTTCTGGTGGTTATAAAGACCCATATTGACTGATGCAGGTTGTTTGTAGTGGGTTTTTTTTAAGGTAATTCATTTAGAAAGGGCCCAAAACCCCATTCTACTCACACACTCACATTTGTTTATACAAATATCACACATACATTGTCACCAAGGATGAGGAAAAAGCTGAGGTGCTTAATGCCTTTTTTGCCTCAGTCTTTAATAGCCACACCAGGTATCCTCAGAGTATTCAGCTCCCTGAGCTGGAAGACAAGGATGGAGAGCAGAACAAACTCCCCATGATCCAGGAGGAAGCAGTTAACGACCTGCTATGCCACCTGGACACTCACAAGTCTATGGGGCCTGATGGCATCCACCCAAGGGTGCTGAGGGAGCTGGCGGAGGAGCTTGCCAAGCCGCCTCCATCATTTATCAACAGTCCTGGTTAACAGGGGAGGTCCCGGATGACTGGAGGCTTGCCAACGTGACGCCCATCTACAATAAGGGTCGGAAGAAGGATCTGGGGAACTACAGGCCTGTCAGCCTGACCTCGGTGCCGGGGAAGGTTATGGAGAGGTTGATCTTGAGGGCGCTCACAGGGCATGTGCAGGACAACCAAGGGATCAGGCCCAGCCAGCACGGGTTCATGAAAGGCAGGTCCTGCTTGACCAACCTGATCTCCTTCTATGACCAGGTGACCCGCCCAGTGGATGAGGGAAGGGCTGTGGATGTTGTCTACCTGGACTTTAGTAAAGCCTTCGACACTGTCTCCCACAGTACTCTCCTGGAGAAGCTGGCGACTCATGGCTTAGACAGGTGCGCTCTTCGCTGGGTGAAAAACTGTCTGGATGGCCGAGCCCAGAGAGTGGTGGTGAATAGAGTCAAATCCAGCTGGTGGCCGGTCACAAGCGGAGTCCCCCAGGGCTCAGTTTTGGGACCGGTCTTGTTTAATATCTTTATTGATGATCTGGATGAGGGGATTGAGTGCTCCCTCAGCAAGTTTGCAGACGACACCAAGTTGGGCGGGAGTGTTGATCTGCTCGAGGGTCAGAAGGTTCTGCAGAGGGATCTGGACAGGCTGGATCGATGGGCCCAGGCCAATTGTATGAGGTTCAACAAGGCCAAGTGCCGGGTCCTGCACTTGGGTCACAGCAACCCCATGCAATGCTACAGGCTTGGGGACGAGTGGCTGGAAAGCTGCGCCGCAGAAAAGGACCTGGGGGTGTTGGTCGACAGCCGGCTGAATATGAGCCAGCAGTGTGCCCAGGTGGCCAAGAAGGCCAACGACATCCTGGCCTGTATCAGAAACAGTGTGGCCAGCAGGAGTAGGGAGGTGATCGTGCCCCTGTACTCGGCGCTGGTGAGGCCGCACCTCGAATCCTGTGTTCAGTTTTGGGCCCCTCACTACAAGAAGGACATTGAGGTGCTGGAGTGTGTCCAGAGAAGGGCGACAAAGCTGGTGAGGGGTCTGGAGCACAAGTCTTATGAGGAGCGGCTGAGGGAACGGGGGTTGTTCAGGCTGGAGAAGAGGAGGCTGAGGGGAGACCTCATCACTCTCTCCAACTACCTGAAAGGGGGTTGCAGAGAGGTGGGTGTTGCTCTCTTCTCCCAAGTGACAAGTGACAGGACAGGATGAAATGGCCTCAAGTTGTGCCGGGAGAAGTTTAGACTGGATATTAGGAAAAATTTCTTTACTGAGAGAGTGGTGAAGCATTGGAACAGGCTGCCCAGGGAGGTGGTGGAGTCACCATCACTGGAGGTGTTCAGGGAGCATGTGGACGTGGCATTGTGGGACATGGTTTAATGGGCATGGTGGTGTTGTGTTGATGGTGGGACTTGATGATCTTACAGGTCTTTTCCAACTTTAATGATTCTGTGTTGCTGTGATTCTGTGAAGTAATAACAGATTTCATTTAAATGCTGAAAATGAGGTGATGTGAATTTGGAGCCCATCCACAGCAGTGGCATTCCAGCTGTTTCTCTTTGCATCTAAGTTTACCATGGTCACTGAAATCAGTGTTTCTCACCAACTTTATATATTGCATCAACCTGTTCTTTCCACTGTTTCACAGTAGTCCATATCATCCTAAACAATGTGAAATAATAAAGTACTAGTGAAATGTCATGGGCCAGATGATAGAAAAATCTAGTAATCAGTCAAAGTTGAGATACACTGAGAATTCACAGGAAGATGAGAATAATACACAGGAAGATCAGGGTGACCTTAAATCAGCATTAATAGAAATGGCGTGAAATGTTCTAGTACAAGGTCAGGTACTTAAGAGCTACTAATAACAAGTCTACTGTAAATTGAAAATGAGTGATGAAGACAGAGACACAGGTAATGATAGAATAATTATGCAATGCAGCTCTGAAAAAGACAAAAGCTTTCCTAGAACATGTAAGTTCAGAGAGAGGGAAAGTATTTTTGCTATTGTAAAAGGTTGTGGTGAAATAATGGCCGATCATATTCCAAAAATGCTAGCATACTTTCATGTATATAACTCAAGAATTACCTGGTTAAAGAAAAACACAAAACCAAATAGGAATAAACCCCTTCGTCATAATTCACAAGCATGACAGATTATACATTTGTTCTTATAAGAGGACATTAAATCACAGCCTGCTGACCTCAGATCCTTCTGTCTTTACTGTAGGTGCTTTTCTCCCCTAATCTTTTTACAGCCTGAGCCCCTTACAGCTACAGACTACCACTCTTGATCCAGTCCAATCTGTGATTTTATGTCATTTGCTATTTTAAATGTGCTTGTACTTGAAAATAAGTACAGGTTGTAGATTTTAAAAAAGTGAACATTTAAAGTGAAACAGTTTTACAAAAAAGCGTGTGGGATGATCAGGACAACAGAGGGCATAACTTATTGTAGGAGACTGAAAGAACTCTGCTTCGCTTAGAAAACTCGATTGCTTTCTCTAGAAGTCCTGTTGATGTCTCCAGTAGGGTAAGTAGCTTGACACAGAAAATTACTACTTAAGATAAAAGCTAAAGTAAACTTTAAAAAAAAAAGAGTAATGGGCATGAGTAAACTTAGATGGCAATTCTAAGGAAAAAAGTGTAAATACCTTAGAAATTATATTCTGGAATAGCCTTGAAAGTGGAGCAGTGGAGAAGCAAGCCCCCAAAACTAATTGCTTTTCTTTGATTTGTTTACAAAAGGGATTCGTTATCTACATTGTCTGTGGTAGCAGGGGACTGGGCTTGATGACCCTTAATGGACTTTTTAGTTCTTGGCATTTGAGTTTTTCTGATAAAATCTGTGATCAGCAAGGTCCCTTTTCCATCTTTGCCAGACATCAGCTTTTTTACCTTTTTACCTTTTCCAAATTTCGGTTTCCACAAGCAATATTCCTCAAGTCTTAAAACTGACACCGACTTTCTTCTGAGTTTTTAAAGTACCACTTAATTCTATTGCAGCAGAAGCCTGGTCACCTTGATTAAATGGGGGGTTATGTGCTATTTGTATATCAATCCCAGGGCAAATTGAACGTCATAGAGTCTTTTCTGTTCAGAAAATGGTAAGTATTTTACCAGCAGTAATTAAACTGAAAACAATTCAGTGAATTGTTGAATTCATGCAAAGGTAGCTATCAAATCAATGACAGAACTGCAAAAGAGTCCTTCTCTAATTCTACAAGTGAAGAATTCTGTTTCCACTCACTAGAAGTTAACAACATAGGCATTTTTTTAGCATATTGTACTGTATTTTATGCTATTTTATATAGTAAGGTTCTGTGAAGAAAATATTAGTACAGCTTTGCTTCAAAATATTGGAGAAATACTATCTCATCATACAAGAATGGGAGGTTTCCACAGGCTTAATTTGTAATGAGTTCACTCTTGGTATCTTTATCTCAGTTTTAGAGTTATTTATGATCCCTAGAATAAGCTCCGTGGCTGAAAAAGTTAGGAAATTAAAATAGAGATTTTTTTAAAGGCTGGTAGTAATGGAAGAGTGATGTCGCATCTGTTGTCTCTTTACATCATTGGGTGAGCCGTGTTAATTTGTCCTAGGCTGACATTCCCAGAATTAAACACTTGCTTAATTCTCATTTTACATCCCAGAAATATTGGTGGTAAAAAGGTCTCATATAGATCCCAGTATCTAGATAAATAGCTATAAAAAATGGTACAAGTGAGAATGCAGAAATAAGTGATTTTTTTCAACAGCGGTGAATTGCTTTGAGAAGTATCTGGTGTCTGCTTTCATTGTAAATCCTTTGAATAGCTAAGTGTTAAATAATTTGTATGAGAAGTATGTTAACCTGAGTGGTACTGAAACTCTGGAGATTTGTGAATGATAAATAAAAGATTTTTGCCTGGTTTAGCAGCATGTGTCCTTAGTACTTACTGTCATGCTGAGCAGCTGAAAATGAGATAGTGGAGAGATGATGTCATACTGGTATCAGTTTGGATTTTTAAAAAAAGACAGATTTGAGATCAAAGACAAGACTTGTGGGAGTAGATCTTTTTTCTAGTGTGCAAGCAAGTATTATGCTAGTTTTATGGCTTCATTTGAAATTAAGCCATAATTAAACAAACCATTGAAAAAGGTACTTTTGGTAACGTAAGCCAGGGTGAAGACTTTCATTATAGACTCATGCTAAAAATATGTGAGCCACATAGACATCTGTTACCTGCAACCACCCATCTGGATAGTTCCAAGTAATCAGATTTCCAGTGGGTTAACTAGGAGGTAGGCACCATTCTTGATATCATGTGCAAAAGACAAAATATTTCTTCCAAATGTCAGTGCAAATACAGCCTTGCTTTGATTGCACTTAAAGTTGTGTCATGTACAGCATGAAATAGTGCAAGCCAGGGGAACGTGACGCAAAATACATGAAAGAGATGGATTCTCTGTATTGGTAGGTTAAACAAGCCTGCTCTTTTGGGTGATTAAACCATGTGATTGCTGCCTTGCCCTCCCCCACATTCCATACGGGATGTTATAACAAAATTTCTGGCAGATACGTTTTGATATACTCAGATATGATGTCTTTCCATCAAGGCAATTGGAAGTCAGATGCTTATATCATTAATTTGTTATGTCCCATACATGTCTTAGAGTTCAGTACCTAAAAGGGGATTGAAGAGCCTAGCAGTATGCACAAAAAATAACCAAAATCTCACCCATTGTTATTGCTATCTATTACTCTCATAACTCCAAAAGTTGCCAGGTACTTTTGTAGAACAAAAGAGCTTGATTATTGTCAATCACTTGAAACCTCTTAGCTCAGGTACAGGAAGCAATCTAGTGACTAAGTATAGTACAAGCCGCAAAATTCATCTGGGAAGCAGGGTAATTTTGTTGTGCTCCATGCTGGAGTTCTGTGGCTGGATGCTGCTCCTTCTAAGTTTGGACTACTTTGACATGAGATCTTTAAATTCTCTGTTTCACTCAGGATAAGATCATGACTGCTGTGTTGATATAGTCTTTGTTTTAGGAAGTTTGTCATCTAATTTTAGACATAGTAAGGAATAAGAGCAAATAACGATAGGTGTGTACATACATTGAACAAGTATGAAATGAAACAGGAAAGACGACTGTTGTTCCATTATGGGCTGCATACATCTTGATGGTTCTCTTTGAGAAAATTGAAGAATATAATAGTAATTTGCCATCAAAGTTGCATCTGTTAGAAAGTAGCAGATTATTTATTGCTAGAAAGTGATACTACAATAAAATGCATATAGCAGCTTTTTCCCCCAGTAAAATATTTGTTCAAGGGCCTGAAGCTGTGGGTTCTATCATACTCAACCTAGCTGCCCTGTAGCTACCTATAATGTTTGCAGTGAAGATTGAGTTTCAAGTTGTATTTCAAGTGGCATTTAAATTCTCATGCACCTGTATATTAAACTCCCTTGTCTTGTTTTTGTGTGTGTGTGCTGTCTTGTCAAGAAAATTGTGGCTCAGTTTTTAATTGTCTGCCTTCCCAAAATGCTGTCAGGCTAAGGCGTATTATCTTACATATCATCCATGAACAGTTCAAGATGAATTCAAGTCTTTCACCCATTTTAAAGATATCATCTGTATCCTGAAGGCAGAGTATGGTGTTTGGCAGCCTCTTCAATCACTTCAAATTCTTCTCTGTGTTCTGTATAAATAATCTGTGGAAAAATTACACTGATCTGTGAATAGCTACAGATACAAATGGCATATTCTGTACAATTCCACAGTCTTCAGTCTATACAGATTGCCCCATTTGAGCACTATACGAAGGATAATAAATGTTTTTCACGTCCTATAATCTTACAACAAAACTGACGTATTATTTATCAGCATTCATTCTGTGATTTTAGGGCTTCATGCATTTTTTATTTTGCCTAGTTCACAAAATGATAGTTGTTGATATGGGTTGTGGAATGTTTGTTTGCACTGCTGGAAGTAAATGTTATTAAGTGTACATAGAAAATATGGGAGAGCAAATTATAAGCAGTTGCAGTGATGCTATTTGGATGCATTACCTATATGAGGATAATTAGCTACTGTCATAAGCAGATTTAATAACCTACTTGTTTACTTCCTTAAGTTCCCGCTAATTAGTTTGATTTCTTATGAATTAAAATATCTGCCCAATATCCACAAGTATGAATATATGTTGTCTGCCATAATGGTTACACAACCATTACACATGCAGTCTGAAAGTACACAGAATACTTTATTTAATGACTTCAGTTTTGTGTATGTTTTGTTTATGATGTTGAGATTTTTACCTCCCTTAACAGCCACTAGTGAACGGGGAGCAGGGCAAGAGCAGGCTCTTTTCCTGGGTAATGCACTGTGAACTGCCATCTTATTATCCCACTGTACACTAAAGTAAGTACTATTAGTGGGCTTGGCTGTTTGCATTAAAGATTGGTAACCAGCGCCTGAGGGTACAATCCTCACAGATTAGAAAAACCTAGAGCAAAATGCTATGTTTACTCTTCTCCATCCTTGTAATGCTGAAAGGAAGAAAACTGTGAGTGTGTATGGATGTGTTTTAAGAGCAGTGATTGTGGAAGAAGGCTTTACCAAAAAGGTGCATTTTACAACCTGATCTGACATTGCAAGTGTTGGATTCAACCTCATTTCTGTCTTGGCCATAGGTTGTGCAGGCAGGATTTTCTGCCAGGACATGCTCTGGCCCCAATGTCTGCAAGTCAGCTGGTTGTCACTGCCTGACAGTACTGCAGCTGATAGAATCTAAGCTGTCACTTATAAATAAATAAACAGGCTTCCTGCATTGCAAAAACAGTATTCATAACGTAAGCTGATGTACTGCTTTCTCGATAAACTGCCTTTGCAGAAAATCTTAGTCAGCCGAACAATAGCTTAATAAAGGCATGAGATTTATTACTTTATGCCTCAATATTGCTTTTACTTCAAAGCTATTTAAACAAGTTATACTATTAGCCATGAAAAATGTGATTTATTTTTTTTGAAGTGACTTGCAGGTAAGTCAAAATATCTTGGCCTGGTAGGAGATGGAACACATGTCGTAGTGCATATTTTCTATTTTTAATGTCTATGAACTGCTTTTATTGGAATCACTTGGAAGAATAGAAATTACTGGTTTGTTATTCCCCTTCCATTTTTCTGGATAAAGCATACCTAGCTTCTTCTCTAAGATCATCATAACAACAACCAAGCTCCAGTATACTTCTGTCATTCTCTTAGAGAATTTATTTTACTTAATTTCCACTGTATTTGGACTTTTCTTCTGTTGTACTGTGATTCAATTAATGTTATTTTTGCTAAAGTGAGATCAGAAGGAAGTGTCTGAATATTTTGGACATGTAAATGATAGTTTTGAGCCCCCCTGGCTTTTTTTAATATTCATTTTAAAGATGAGATTGTGCGATATCCTGGAGCTTTGATATATTCAAAGCAATACTTTTCTTTGCATTGATGGAGATCTTCTAAAGCTGGTTTAAAGTTATGGATGAGAGAAATGGTTGAGGCCTTTTGAGAATGTACCAAGACACAAAGGAGATATTTATATTAATAAGTCCCAAGTATACAAGCATATGTAACTTTCATCGTGGATTGGATCATCTTTAAAACTCGTAGTGAAAACTCACTGAGGGGAAAACTCATGAAATTTACCTACATCCATTTTGGAGACTGTAGTTTCTGAGCTGATGGGTCCATGTATTTCAGCTCTGTCTCTTATGCAACCGGGAAGCTGAGATAACAGTACCCCTGATAGGATGACTCAACCTAAAGTCTGTAGGTCTCAGTTTGTAAGTCACGGAATCTATGGTAAAGACAAAACCCCTGTTTACACAGCTCCCACGCAGCCGTATGTGCAGCGTACAGGCACGGCCACTGGCTATCGCATAAGCCATAGGCACAGTATATGCAGGAACCAGCTTCCAGCAGCTGGCAGGAGAAGATGTAATCACTATGTCAACCTTGTTTTTTCCTCTCCCAGTTGCAGACAACAGTGAGTTAGGAAACAGGCTGGAGAGCTTTCTGAAGAGTTACATAGGGAGGGTTGGTGTTTTGTTTGTTTCTTTCCTTGTTTTTCTTTTTTTTTTTGGGGGGGTGTGTGTTTGATTTTTAAGAATTGCTTGGTACTTTTAATAAAAAGTTGGAAGAAAAGCTGTTTTATGGGCTTTGGCGGCCCTCCTAGCCATACCAAACAACCACAGCGACTGACAGCTGCTCTGCTTTCCTCCAGGCACAAAACATTTGCCCCAACATATATATAGCATTTAGGAGTTCCTAAATAGGTGCTGTATAACAGCTGGCTCTTTTTATTATTTAATGGATTCAGTAAGTTATAATTTTGGAAAGATAGTTCTGAAATTCTCAGATCTCTATATCATTTCAATATTTGAAGTGTGGCAAGCTAGGGAACTGGTCTGTGCCAACTTTATATGAACATCCAGTGTTTGCTATAACCTTTGCTATTACATTTATTACGCTGGTCATATTTTCCTGATTATTTCTGCTGTAAGTATGAGAATGTCAAAGTGTGAGTTTATTGGGGGGAGAGCTACAGAAGAAGGTCATCTCACCGCGCAGTGCGCACCTCTAATTTCAGGTGAATATGAAATTCAGACACTGTGTGGATTTTGGACATTTTCCACAAAACTGTCAGAAGAAAGCCATGGCCTTTAATGATCACCAGCATCTATGTTCAATTGAGTGTGACTAGATGAAGCAAGAATTCAAACTGAGTCTCCTCAGTGAATTGTCTGCTGATTGAGATGTAGCTCAGTGAGGGCAAAATGGTCCCATGAGAATGAATTTCTATTGAAAAAGCAAGTGGAAAAACCTGATTTGAGACTAGGAAGTGTTTTCTGGACAGGTTGTGATGCAAAAGAGGGAAGGGAGAGCAATAACAAAATACTTGGTTATTTTTTCCTTTAGAAATAAAAATGTGCATCACTCATTTATACAAAAAAGGTAATACTCTTAATTTCTTGCCCTTTCTGTGGAAATACATTCTGTTTGATCTGCACACAGAACTCATGGAAATTCTCATGACTGGGATGTTGCCTAGAGTTTCAGTATTTCTTTCTGTGAGATATTTCAGATTAACAACTGTCATCTTATGTTGAATTAAAGAGCAGTTTACAAGTCACATGCTCAGCTGTGCTAACTTTTCTTGGCACCTTCTTGGATTTAGAATTGGAAGGATTTCCCTCCATTTCTACCTTTCTGCTATTCTTATCCTATATTGAATAGGAAAATACGAGAAAACATAGCAGAGAATAAGTGAAAAAAGAGAAATACAAGGAGAGTTTATTATATCGCTCAGGAAAATTCCCCTAAGATGCAATCTCTTTTGATGTAGAGACAGAATAAAATACTGTCTGCCTAAACCAGCATAATGCATTCAAGCCTTTTCAAACCACTCTGCCTCCTCACATTCTGGGAAAGTGCCTCAGAAAAGGGTGAATGACAACCTACTCTGAAATTCCTTCCACCCAGGGAAAATATATAGGGTGTCTCAGGCAATGAATAAATGCCCCTACGAGCCCTACAGTTTAGATCTTGTCTTATTAATCCAGGTTTCTTTTCTCATTCAAGTCGTTGTCTGCTGGAGCTGCTGAAACCTCGCTGTAGAAGAGCTCTCATCAGCCTTTTGGAAACGCTGCTGGTGAAGCCCTCCTGATCACCAGCTTGCTTTAGCAGCAGCTTTCCGCATGGATCGCTGTTCTTGATCCCCTTTCGAAGCACTGTTTTTCATGTGACATACCTGCTTGAACTGAGGCTCTGTGCTGGCCATGGTCACTGGTACGCACTTGGGCTCCTCCAGAGAAGAGGACAGGCAAGTGCCTGCAATTTCTGACTGCACTTGTTTACTCCACGCAGGGATGCCCTAGCTGCCAGCAATCACAGGCAGTGAGTTCCCTGGCTTTTAAAACATATGCTTCTAGAAAGTAGTAAAATAATTGGGGATTGGGACAAAATATAGCAAACTGCCCTAGTTGTGCTAAATTTGTATTTTCAGGTGAGAAAATTCTAAGACCTGGTCATTTAATTCAGCTTCACCCCAAATTGGAGGTGCTTAGGGGAGGGCCTGTTTGCCATGAGTGATGTCTGCAGTGATATTCTTCCAAAAAAATATTATCGGCAATTTTGTAAATGAACTTACGACAATTTTTGTAAGAAATCTGACCCTTCAAAATCTTAGTTGAATATGGATAAGTCTGTGTAAATATTTATTAGACTTTTATCTGTATTTCTTGTTTTGCAATGAACATACTGTAAGCATATAACCGTCTGCCCTGAAGTCTGCAATAGATAAAATGTAGAAAGAGCATAGGTAATGAGAACTGTTTGTCACAGACTTATAGTCTTCAGGGACCTAATATAAATCAAAGTCTAACTCTTCCCAGAGGTCTAGTGATTTTTAAAGTATAGGTTTATTTGCCATTTGTATTCTGATAACAAGTCATATTTATTATGGTCTTCCTAATGGCAGGTCTTCACTTCAGTATTAAAGAAGATATAATTCACAGGTAACTAGAACTGAAAATAAAAAAGCCCTGAAGAATATGATTCCTACATCATTACTCAAGCCATTTTTAATGAAAAAAAATGTGCATTTAGATGAGACAATTAAGAAGGATGCAAATTAAGAAAAGGAAATTGAAAATTCACAGTACATGAACAGGATTTGCATGGAGGCTACCAACTTAAAGGTGATTAAAACATTTTCACAAATTAAACGATAGCAGGAAAATTGCTCCGTTATTCATATAGTTAATTACCTGGCTATACAGTAAGTGCTTTTCTTATTTTATTGCATCATTTAAAGGCTGACTGCTACAGAAGTGGCGTGTCACAGTTTTGGATTAAATCCAGTTTTAAATCATGGTTATGCTGAACAGTGGACTCCAGTTGAAACTGTATCAAGCACTTTCATTTGGGAAGTGTACTTTTGAAAAAGTAAATACCTAAATTGGAAATAGACAACCAATTGTGTGGGCCACCACCAAGGCTTCAGAGGAAAGCATTAGGGCTTGGCACACAAAGCTAGTTATGCTTCCATGTTGGGTTTAGAACAGCGTAAGCCCTGAAGCATAAGATTCAGTACCGCTCTATAAAATTTAGCGTTTATTTTGATAATGCTGTAATGTTCTGTGAAAATTACTGTGAAGCCATTAAGTTACAATATTCAGATGGTGGAAGGCCAGATTCTGCTTTCAGTTGTACTCAGCTGAGGTTCAAATATCAGACACAAACCTGCAAACTTTATAAAGTTCGTTAATTAAAACTGTATTATTTACCATGTTTACAGTTGTCTGCAAGCCGTCACTGTAGCTTCTGAACATGGCAGTCTCATTCCTTCAGTTCACAGGGCTGAGATTCTGAGATGTTTCACCCTAAACTAGTTTTAGTAGAAACTGGGAGAAAGAAAATGGGACTTCAATGCTTTTACTATTATTTACAAAAATTAAGTATATTTGTTTACATAATATGATTCAAAGCCTTCCTAGGAATGTCTATCTTAATCTGTAACCTTCTATTTGTATTGCCACTTTATTTTTTTCTAATAGAGTAAGTTATGGCTATGGTATGAAACTTTTTAATACAAATTCCTTTTAAAACAGAAGGTGCAATACTGGACAAGAAGCATTTCTAACATCTCAGCAAACTCCTATTGACTTTCTATAAGGACTGCTGAATATGTTCCTCTTCCTTCATGTCAGCAGATTGAAGTGTTCTTCTAAACAAAAATAATGATTTTCAGATTAAAAAAATATATTTGCTGGGACTTATGCTTGTTTATATATAGAACATAATTTCTCTAATGGGTTGTTATTAATTATGTTACTAACTTGTTTAACATATGTTTGAAAGATCTCAAATTTCTTCTGTCATGCAAATATTTCTTTTAACCATGATGAGAGTTTACATAAAAGGAAAAAAATAGGTAGTCAGTAAATCTGTTCAATTCTAAAAATTTAAAGAAAACTTTCTAATTCACAACTGGCAAAATAAAGCAGATTACATTGCCACGAATCTTCCGTATCCATAACTGGCATATAGTTAGACGCACAATGTCTTTATCTTACTTATATTTGGTTAAATAAATAAATGTATAAGATTAAATATGTAAATAGATTTGATAAAATACACTTCTTGTTAGAGTTCACAATTTTTGTTTGTACTTGCAGGCGGGCAGAGTTAAGTTGCATTTGGTATAGGTACCACAAACACAGAATGTTTTAAATCTCAAATGGACCAAACGCATAGGTATAATTCCCAGAAGCATAAAAAGTATTCTGTTGTAACATACAATCCCAGTTAAAATCTGCTTTGGAGGATTATGAAGAGGCAACATAATTACATCGTGGAAGTATTTGTTCACGTTTGTCAATATACCCATTACCACCATGCTCATACCTGTTTCTTGTTCATTTTAACTGAATATGTGTTCATTTGGATCTCTCAAATTTACAGGACAATATACTTTATCTGGCATTGTTCCCAGCAAACATCAGGCCTTAGCGTGAGCATTGTGTTAGGCCAAAACCTGAGCAGGAGTTGAGTGAACAGCCACAAGATTCATATAAATATGTCAATTTACATGAATTTACATTCATTGGTCCTCATTCCTAAAATTCTGTTGTTTAGTCCTGCAATTTTCTTTTTTTTCTTGCTCTTTCTGCACATTTTTCTCTGAATTTTTCCCTGAAAATTTCCTTTCCTTTTTAGCACTAAAATTTATAAAATGTTGCTATTTTTTAGCAAATATTGGAGTGAAATTTATGAGTTTATGCCAAGTAGAATGTGACACAAATGAGAAAAGGAATCCCAAAAGTGATTTTTACCTATGTTAAACCAAGAATGAGTCACATGCGCTCAGAAAAGAAGAGTTCTTTGCTTTCCATGACTTGCCCGAGTTATTTATGATAATAAAGCACGATTCATGTATTGATTTTTATGCTAATTAGCTCCTGTTTCAGTTCTGCTGGAGAAGAGTGTTTCTATCAGGTAATTGTCATGCTCTTAGTGAAGGTACAATATCTACTGGAAGCATTTCACAGGAAGGTCACAGCAGAAGAAATTATAAATAAATTACTAGCGTTAAAGATAAGCTTCTGCTTTTCAGTTTTAGTCGTCTTGCATATCTAAGTCACAGTCTCCCTAATTAAATGCCTTAACCTTGTTAGCCCAAGGTTTACTGTTACTGAGGGTGAACTCTTCATGCTTTAAGCCTGTAAATCACTTACAGTTATGGAACGAAGGGGCATCCTCTAGGAGTATTTCAAGTGGAAGGTAGCAAAATGTCAGTGCTGAGCATCAGAAGACTGACGTATGACTTCAGAGTCTCTTCAGCTCCTTTTAATCCTGTCAGCTACATGTGTTCGTTATTAGAGGTAGCTCAGGGGAACTAGTACAGCATGGCCTGCATCTTTATGGGTAACCTGCCTTTCCTCCAAAGTGAGGTGCCTTTGCCTACTTTGCCAGGACAGAGCAGTTGTTATCTTGCCTGAGCATTGCTGGAATGAGTTTTACCCTGAAGCAGCCAAATTGTGTGATGGAGCATGTTAACAATTAAACAGTATGGACCATTGTATGCCCCAGCATTGTGTAGTTTACTAGTTACAAATATAGCCATTTTTAAAGCCATACTTTGGCACTGATTTTGGAAGCAAGTATGTGATGGATGACTACTTGCATCAGTGGTAGCAGCTCCATGCTGCCTGCAGAAAATCAGCAAGAGTTAAGAGCTGTCGCAGGGCACTGGGACAAGTGCTCATCCATCTGCACATCAGCTTTTGCATGTGAGGGTTTCTGCATGGGCTATGGATCAGACTGTTGTAGGCAGGTAAGTATCTTGCTAACATCTATAGATTCTTATTCAGGTTGCCCCTGTATGAGGAGCTGAATCATATCCCCTGCAACTCAGTGTACTTCATATTTTGCCTGATGTTTTGTGGTGGGGAAGTCTTGTCTTCCAGGTAGTAAAAATTCCTGAATGACAAGCTGAGATGAATATGAGAAGCAGAATTCACTGTCTGGCCTGTCTTTATGGGTTATAATTTTAGTAAGCTGAAAGTACATTAATGAACCAGTTTATCTGTCAAAAAGATACTGACTACCCAACAGTTCAGTCCTGTGAGATACCGTTCTCGCCAACAACTTTTCACATGAATACTGGGCAATGTACAAAATTCCTTCCAAATGGAGTGCATTTTGGTTGCTTTCCTCCCCCGGCTCTTACTCCTTAGAAATTAGCATCTCCTTATGTACAACCCATTGATCTTAATAACTGTGAACAAAACTCAGAGGACAATTTAAACAGAAGGTGAAAGTGAATCATGTTTTTAATGAAGTATGGTGTTGGAAAAAATCTGGCTGTAGATGTTCTTGTATATAACACAGTGGGTGGGAACAGGTGACGGTCTATTGGGTCGGGAGGTCTCTATTCTTCTAGCGTAGGTTTGTTCTCCATAACTTATTTGTTAAAAATCTTCCTTGTTCTGTCTAGTCCAGAGTCTCAAGCAATAGGAATCAAAGACAGCTTTTGAAAGGCTATTCGACAACTTGATTTTTATAGGTGTCAGGAAGGTATTTCTAATATAGTTTCTAACTTTCTCCTGTCTTAGTAGTATTTGGTTACAGTCCCTGCATCACACTAAATTTTTTCCCACTGTATTATACATGTCCTTGATGCACATCTGCCTCTAGATACTCGCAGGCTCTTTCCTACTTGTCATAAGCTATTGCCAGAGATGGACAGCCAAGGTTTCTATTTGCCATAGTAGGGACTCAGTACTCTGAGTACTCAGTCTTCCTTAACCTCATTTGGAAAAGATCATTTTTAAAGGTGAATGAGCATGTCAAGTTCCTTTTTTCTTCCATCTTTGCTTTCATTGCTAAAGGTGAAATTTGGTTGCCCTGAACATTGGCACCTGGTGACAGTTTAGCCATACTAGAGCATCCTGCCTGCCCTCCGCCACCATTGCAGAACAGTGTGGGTCTCCTCTGCCCTATTCACCAACTCCCTGTGGGTCATTGTCCCCCGAGGATGTATCAGAGAAGATTGGGCAACTTAATCATAATCAAAATGTCTAAACTCCATGTGGACAAGTAAATTTAGACCATCAAGCAACTTGATTAAAAATTGACTCCTGAATCATTGTTAAGGATAATGACTCAAAAGTATCCGTATAAAGCAATAGTTGACGATAACTAGGAAAGAGTCTGTGAGTATGCTAATACAGAGACGTAAAATATGCTAGAGAAAAGGAAAAAGCCTTAAAATGTGGGAGTGCAGGCTGGCTAGTGACTACATACACATACAAAATCCTACAGGCCAAATTTGAGTCTCCTTTCAAGAGCATAACAGACCTTTTAGATTTCTGTTATCCATCTGTGGATCGACCTACTTCATAATTACTATTAATAACAGTTGTTAGAGTTCATTTGGGTATGTTCAGGTAAAGACAGTGTATTTGGAGCAGTGTAGTGATAATAGTATTGAAAACTAAATAAAATAAAAATACATGTGAAATAATTCTGTAATCTCGTAGGAAATCTTGTAAGACAACTGCGAATGAGGAAAACAGTATTCTGTAGCTCAATATTGAATTAAAAGCATGAGTTTTTCAAGTACAAGTATTCATGCTAAGTGACATTATTATATCGATTTTACCCCCTGCAGTAATTCTTTTATTGTTCTACAAATCATACCAAAAGACTAATTTGATATAAAATAGTGCTGACATGGAAAAAAAATAAGAAAGGAAGACCCTGCACTAGTGAATAATATGATAGGATCAACACTTTTTCCATTTTTGCTGTGAATTTGACAGCTGTGTCTTTGTAAATGCCAAACTAATAAGGTCAAAGGAAAACATTCGTAAAAAGAAACTGCTGGTCCAGCAACGTTTCATGGTGCTGACACAAACTATGAGGTAGCTCTTCGGCTTGCTTAGTGCATATAGCTATTTCTATTGATACTGATATTATTTTGTTACTTTTTTTTTAGTTATACTGTTTTCCTCACATTTTAGCTGTGTTTTATTCTGATGGTACCCAACAATATGCTTTATATATGTAGGACAATTTCTGAACCTATTTTTTTCTCTTCCAAACCATTGTTTTGACTAAACTTTCCACTGCAGCAACTACTGCCTACTAGGTGTTTTTTTTCTAAAACAGTTGACGTAGTAAGACCTATTTAGCCACTGAGAAACCCCAGCAACAATCTACCCATAAGAATAATAAAAATATTATTTATTGTTTGTTTCAGGAGCTCTTAGTATGTCCCTCCAAACATGAAAGGTAACAAATTACCTGTACTGAATGAGTTCACAGTAATGCTCTTCAATTGATTTCTAGCAATAGCAACTTTACAATAAAATGGAATTGTAACTTGGGAACGTGGGAAGTAAAATAACCATGGAAATAGTATTGTACAATATTTTTACTGTAAAAAAAAAAATATTCATTAAATTAAAAAGCATCCTCTGTTTTCCTGAGGACTTCAAGTGTGTTCTGTTTCTTTTTTCACATAACATACAATAAAGCATCCTCTTGAATGTCCTTGATGATATATTGAGAAGCTTATGCAAAGCCAATTAAAAATGTTGTTCATAATGTTGTTGAATAGCTAAATATCCCTGATCTTGAGATAGGCGCACACATTACAAAATAGAAATAAATGTTTGCTTCCAGTATTTTAGTTTGCAGAAATGGGAAATATATAGCAGAATGTCTATAAAGCACTGCCAAAGATTGTGCGGTAATTCTATACTGTTCCTTGAAAAACAAACTCAATGCCAGTTAAAACAAATTCAGTAGGAATCACTTGTTCATGTCGAAGCTGCTAGCCTCAAGGACATCACTTTTCAGACACTTGCGGACAGCTTCATTAGAAAATGAACAAACATCTGATTAGGGTGTCTGGTGTCCAAAGAACTGTGCCTGTTAACACTGACAGCTTAAATGGGTACAGGGGTAATTGCTTATTGTGTTTCTTTTTTCATCGGGGTATTAACTGGTAACGCTGGCAGAGCAAAAACAGAGCTGTGGTTAAAGCAAAGCTTCTTAACATCCAGGTTTTACTTACAGATCACATTCATCTCACTGGGATGTGTGGGTAACTTTGAGCATGAGTTATGGAGCTGTTTTCTGAAAGTATGTTGAGCTATAGGGCTTTGTAAAGCTTGTCAATACTTCTCTCTTTCATGGTCATACAGAAAAGATTAAGGGAGTACTGAAACTATTGCAAAAATTAGTTGGTACAAAAAAAAAAGTTGCATTTTTAAAATTTTCTCAGGCCTCCTTTTTTCTGTCTGAAAGACAAGATCAATCTATTTTAATGGAACCACTGGGGAATGGTAGTAATACAATTCTCTTAAACTACAGGGAAAAGGATCATGAAAATGGGCTTAGCTGGTTAGCCAAGGAAGTATTTCAAAAGGTGATCTTTTCTAATTAGTCATATGTTCTATTTTTATATTTATTTGAATGGAGGTCTTCTACAAGTCCAGTCTGTAGATCTGCTGAAGCTTAAACTTTGCTGGAATAAGTTTTAGTGTGAAAAATTTTGGACGACTAGTGCACATAATAAATGCCTGGATAATAAGATACAGAGATGTGTCACTCCACAACACTCCATAGGAACCTGCTTCTGGGTTATTAAAAGGTGCAAGTTGCCTACAGGCTTTCTAGGTTAATATATGAGATCTTTATTGAGCACACAAGAATTAGAATCCAAGGAGTACTCTTTTTTAATTAAAATCCTACTAATAAATACAATATAACTTCCTCTCCAAATAATATTTCTTTCTTATATTTTAATTAAATAAAATAAAATTCAGGTTTTTTCACTTTGCAGTCTGTGTACTTCCCCAGGGAAGCATCATCCTTCTAACAACTGAAAACAATAGTTATGCTTAAACATGTCTGTCATTCCACCTCTCAAAGACAAGACCTTGGATTACTATCTCCAAGCCCATAATCACCTCAAATTTTCTGGTTACGATTATGTCTGAGCTCAATAAAAATCTGGTAGCATGTTACATGAAAGCTTTCTCGTAGGATTAGACTATTGCCTGTGCAGGTGAGAAATTCTATTTATCTTCAAAAAGGGATAAGAATCTGCTTAGAGTTTAGCCAAACACCGGCACAATCATTTTCTGAAAACAGAGGTCAAATTTCCTCCTGGTGGCATTTGGACTGAGAAGAGGCAAAAAAATCAGAAGAGTTGACTCGAAGAACCTCATGGTCCTAACATTCATCCTCCATAAAATGCACCCTTGATAGGCTGGCTATGGTTTGGGACCAACTCTTTACCTGTATAATGTGAGTGCCTGGAGCCTGTCATCTGGAGACGGAAGGGAAGAGGGAGATCTCTGGATCTGGTGCTGCAATATGTAGTCTGGTCTTCTTTCCTCTCAAACACTTGCCTTTGTAAGCCTTTGTAAATTTGCATTTATGAAACTCAAAATATACAAATATACTTTGCTTCTGCCTTAGACTCTTGTGCATCCACAATGATTCAAGATAGCAGAGTAAGATAACCTCCTGTCTTTAAAGCACTTCACCTCACTGGTTGTTGCAACCTTTAAACTCTGTGTTTTGGAAGGCTTGCTGCACTTGACTCAAGTCAAGTTGCACAGGGTACTTTGTGTGGACTTGATAAGGCAAGGATCTCCTAGTGACTGCTGTAAACCAAGTAGACTCATTGCCGGCAGCAAGGAGTAAGGCTTCACTGGGATGGGACTTCAGTGAATGCAGATACTTTATGTACCTGATTTTAGTATGTGTGCACCATTTACCATACTTGTATTTTGAATATGGCTATTATATAAATAAATATACATATTATACATTTAAAGTAAATCTGTACAGTATTTTCAAAAAGCTTTTTAGATGTAGGTTCCTTTCCCACAATAATGATTTTTTTCCCATGCGGTTTTAAGTCTCTTTCTGATGATTGTTTTCTGCTCAGCTGATACAACATTCCCCATGTTCCAGAAACGTAACAAAGACTTAATATTGATAGTCACACTTTTATTGTTAGTACACGAGTTTTATAGCCTTTGGCCAAATTATTCCCTTGCTTACACTGAAGAGAAACTTTGGTGTTTAAATTTGTATGAACTAGATACAAAAATCCATATATGCCCATTAGTGAATTTTTTCCTAATAGCAGAGTAATAGTTCATTTTTTTTCTAACATGTTTGTGGGTGTTATTGTGGCCATTAGCATGGATCAGAAGAGCATACAGTGATATTCAATAAAACAATGCAGAAGGTATATTTCCAAATTTGTCTTCCAGAGTCCTCAGATGGCTGTGCCCCAGCCACTCCCATTATATAATTTAGTGAAACAACATGGCACTGGTTCCTGTAGCTTTTGGGAAATAAGTAACAGATGGCCTGAGAAGTATTCCGAAGAAGAGGGTGTATGCAACTGGACTCAAACAATTTGTAAGCAATTTTTCAAAACCACAACATATTGTGGCTTATTTAAATGATAATGTGCAAAAATAGCAGTAAGTGGACATAACTGAATAGCTTTAGCGCAATCTCTCTGATGCACCTGGGGAGACTTGCTCAAAGCAGAATTGGAATTATATCTGGTTTAGCTGCATGACAGTGAAAAGAACCATTTTGAGGCTTTATCATGGTGAATTGGACAGTGCATTCTAAAATGTGCTTTTCAGGAATTTTTAATTTGATCTGGTAATTATCTTTGATTTGAGGTGTCTCATTATTAGGGCCATCTTGTAAATCAATTTGTGACTTTTAAAAAAGCACCATTTGTGGTGAATTATATTTATAATTAAGTCAATGTATTTTTCAATACATTTTCAGCTTTTCAATCTTTTTCAGCTCTGAGATAATTCTGAACTCTTACACGGTTAACGCTTTCGCTTGTATGTATGTAATTCAGATTGGTACTAGGTTCTTTGCCATGAGCAAAATGCTTGGCTGAAAGGAGATGTTCTTAAAATAGAGATAGATGTAAAATCCGTGTACAATGTAATAATTTCTTTAAATTTAGTGATGACACAAGGAGAGAAATGCAGAAAAATATGGTATGTAAATAAATAAATATTTGTATTGTTATTAGAACTGGAAAAACTTATTCATGTCAGGAGTGAAACTGTGGCCTCTCTGAAGTGTCTGGAGTTTCTGCCACCAGCTTCAAGTGATCAGGTATTCACATAAGAAGTAAGGAGCTAATGGATTAAAAACATCGCAAGTTCTCAACGGACTCACTTTCAAAGTTGCTTTTGAAAATCCTGCTCTTCTTCGTGATGACAGCTGCATAACAGCTATGCACTCAAGCACGATTTTCATAAAACAATAAACATTATGAACTCCTTCACTTGCCATGTGTTCATTAAAAAGGTTAAACTGCTTACAGTATTGTATAAGGTCATAGAATAGAATCGTAGAATCATGGAATGGGTTGGGTTGGAAGGGACTTTAAAGATCATTTAGTTCCAACCGCCCCTGCCATGGGCAGGGACACCTTCCACTAGCCCAGGTTGCTCAAAGCCCTGTCTAACCTGGCCTTGAACACTTGTAGGGTTGGGGCATCCACAACTTCTCTGGGCAACCTGTTCCAGTGCCTCACCACCCTCGTGGTGAAGAATTTCTTCCTTATATCTAATCTAATCTACCCTCTTTCAGCTTAAAGCCATTACGCCTTGTCCTACCACTACATGCCCTTGTAAAAAGTCCCTCTCCAGCTTTCCTGTAGACCCCCTTCAGGTACTGGAAGGCTGCTATAATGTCTCCCCGGAGCCTTCTCTTCCCTAGGCTGAACAACCCCAACTCTCTCAGCCTGTCTTCATAGGAGAGGTGCTCCAGCCCTCTGATCATCTTCATGGCCCTCCTCTGGACTTGATCCAACAGGTCCACATCCTTCTTTTGTTGGGGGCCCCAGAGCTGAATGCAGTACTCCAGGTGGGGTCTCATGAGAGTAGAGTAGAGGGGCAGAATCACCTGCTGGTCACGCTTCTTTTGATGCAGCCCAGGATACGCTTGGCTTTCTGGGCTGCAAGTGTGCACTGGCAGCTCATGTTGAGCGCTTCATCAACCAACACCCCCAAGTTCTTCTCCTCAGGGCTGGTCTCAATCCATTCTCCGCCCAGCCTGTATTTGTGCTTGGGATTGCCCCGTCCGTGTGCAGGACCTTGCACTTGGCCTTGTCGATCTTCATGAGGTTCGCACGGGCCCACCTTTCAAGCCTGTCAAGGTCCCTTTGGATGGCATTCCTTCCCTCCAGCATGTCAACTGCACCACACAGACTTGCTGAGGGTGCACTCAATCCCACTGTCCATGTCACCAACAAAGATGTTAAGCAGCGCCAGTCCCAATACTGACCCCTGGGGAACGCCACTCATCACTGATCGCCACTTGGACATCGAGCTGCTGACTGCAACTCTTTGACTACAACCATCCAGCCAATCCCTTATCCACCGAGTGGTCCATCCGTCAAATCCATGTCTCTCCAATTTAGAGACAAAGATGTCACGCGGGACAGTGTCAAATGCTTTGCACAAGTCCAGGTAGATGATGTCAGTGGCTCCTCCCTTATCCACCAATGCTGTAACCCCATCGTAGAAGGCCACCAAATTTGTCAGGCACTATTTGCCCTTAGCGAAGCCATGTTGTCTGTCACCAATCACCTCCTTGTTTTCCATGTGCCTTAGCATAGTTTCCAGGAGGATCTGCTCCATGATCTTGCCGGGCGCAGACGTGAGACTGACTGGCCTGTAGTTCCCTGGGTCTTCCTTTTCTCCCTTTTTAAAAATGGGGGTTATGTTTCCTCTTTTCCAGTCAGTGGGAGCTTCACTGGACTGCCATGACTTCTCAAATATAATGGATAGTGGCTTAGCAACTTCATCTGTCAGTTCCCTCGGGACCCACGGATGCATCTCATCAGGTCCCATCAACTTGTGCACCTTCAGGTTCCTTAGATGGTCTCAAACCTGATCTTCTCCTACAGTGGGCAGTTCTTCATTCTCCCAGTCCCTGCCTTTGCCTTCTGCGACTTGGGCCATGTGGCTTGAGCACTTGCCAGTGAAGACTGAGGCAAAAACGTTGTTGAGTACCTCAGCCTTCTCCATATCCTGGATAACCAGGTCTTCCATTTCCTTCCAGAGAGGGCCCACATTTTCCCTAGTCTTCCTTTTATCACCAAAGAAGCTTTCCTTGTTGCCCTTGACATCCCTGGCCAGATTCAGTTCTACTAGGACTTTAGCTTTCCTAACCTGATCCCTAGCTACATGGACAATTTCTCTGTATTCCTCCCAGGATACCTGTCCTCGCTTCCAGGTTTGAGTTTGTCCAGGAGCTCCTTGTTCATCTATTCAGGCCTCCTGGTGTTTTTGCCTGACTTCCTCTTTGTTGGGATGTATCGCTCCTGAGCTTGGAGGAGGTGATCCTTGAATATTAACCAGCTTTCTTGGGCTCCTCTTCCCTCCAGGGCTTTATCCCATGGTATTCTACCAAGCAGACCCCTGAAGAAGCAGAAGTCTGCTCTCCTGAGTGCAGGGTAGTGAGCTTGTTGTGCACCCTCCTTGGTGCCCTAAGGATCTTGAACTCCACCATTTCATGGTCACTGCAGCCAAGGCTGCCCTTGAGCTTCACATTCCCCACCAGCCCCTTGTTGGTGAGAACAAGGTCCAGCACAGCACCTCTCCTCGTTGGCTCCTCCATCACTTGGAGAAGGAAGTTATCATCAACGCATTGCAGGAAACTCCCGGATTGCTTATGTGCTGCTGTGTGGTCCCTCCAATAGATATTGGGGTGGCTGAAGTCCCCCATGAGGACCAGGGCTTGTGAGTATGAGGCTGCTCCTATCTGTCTATAGAGGACCTCATCCACTCGGTCTTCCTGGTCAAGTGGTCTGTAGCAGAACTCATCATCCTTGAATGAAAAGAATTACGGGTTTCAAAGTAAGCTGTAACTGTCGGTGACCCCAGCCTTAGGACACAATTGTCATCAGCTAATTCACACTTGCCATGCGTGAAGTTTGGGCTCTCTGACTGCAGCAGACAGGATATGTGAGCTAAAAGCAAACTTGTGCATGATGCAGGGTACAAGCCTGTGGTAGATCTCGGATGTGTTACTGCTGCCTGACAAGGTCCCGTCTGTCAGCTGAGCTACAGGAACAGCTAGCACATATCTTCTTAGCCTATCCCAGCTGCAGAGTGAAGCAAGCTATCTGAAATTCAAGTTAAGGAAGTCTCTGCTAATGTATTTTACTTCCCAGTTTGGAGGTTAGGGTCGAAGTTCAGAGGACATAGACTGATATTCCCACTCAGCTTGGGGGCACTAGTCATTCCTCATGCCAGTGGACCATTCTGGCAGTCTTCTGTTAACATAAAAAAACCATAGAAAACAGTCTTTTTGTACCAACTCTATTCCCTTAGATTTGCCTTCCACAGGAGCATCCCAGTCTTCCTAGTCAAATAATTAAAGGAGTAGCTTACAGAAATTTACTCATTACACTTAGAAAACTGTTTAAACGTAGTGGTAATGAATTGGTTTCTTGCTAAACTGTTAGAGGTGTTACATAGCATCCTGGCTGTATTATCATACAATTATCTCATGCAGGTCTTCCTGGGAACAAAAAGGGAATTCAGAAGAGATATTTGCTTTTCATTTCCTGCCTTTTCTGCTACTGAAGGTTCAGTTTTAAAATTATAAGACTACACCTTTGTGCATAACATGTTGTCAGTCTATTACGACAGCTGATGAGCTTACTGTTCTTTGATGACAGTTATTAAAAATGACTTTACATAATACATGCAAAAAATACCACTGTGTTTCTGAATACTTACTCAGTGGCTTATTTATTGGCACTTCCCTTTAGTACTACACAAACTACAGCGACAGATTTTTCTCTCAGAAATCATCCATCACTGCCTTGAACTTGTCAAGATGAGTAAGGCTGTGCCATGCTCATCTACAATGGCATTCACATGTTTAAAGCTTTCATAAAGATATTAGGTCTCCTGGAGGTAGATAAATTTGATCAGGTTCTTTGAAACAGTTAAAATCACTTCTAAACTCTGCAAACACAATTGTTACAATTTCTAAAAGCTCCTAAAGAAAACAAAGTTGAGTACTTTACCTGTTACTTTCTTTTAGATTGGCATAAGTAAACATCAATTTTCCTTACTGTGGAAGAAGAATAGGTAAAATGTTCCTTTTAAGCTGCTTCTTAGTCTTTGAACTTTATGCCATATTCATTTTCATATATATTTGTTAAATCTAAAGATTTAATGTAGCAAATCACAATTCTGAGGAAGAGAGACAGTATCATAGATGATAAAATACACTAAAAATAATGTAATTCTTTATTGAGGATGTTTGGGCATGGAGCCAGCATATAGGGTGTGTGGCCCCTGTAACAGCATTGGCCATGCAGTCCCCTCTCTCATTACTGCGTGACCAACACACCAGCTGATGCTGCTGGGGGGAGACTAGAGTCCCCCTCACCCTACTGCCTCTCCCACGACAAATCTGTCTGCATGCTGAATATGCATGCACTGGGTAGCTTTGCCTTGCTCCTGCGAGAACTCGGTTCAGACTCCTAGACTGAAGTTTTGGTTATGCCGCCTGCAGTATCTGCCTATATTCCTAATCAAACAAAGCAGGGGTGGAGTACGTGACTGGCTCAGATATCCAGTGGAGATCAGCATTCATAAACAGCACACATCTTGCTTTTTTTATAACCTGTATACTAAGAGGGAAAGCAGATAACCTTACTCAGTAAAGACGTATAGCCAGGAACCCGAAACGATTGCTCTTGGGCTTCAAACCCACGAATAGCTTTCTGGGAGCAACAGCAGCTGGACATGCCTGGGGTCGTGCCAGGCAGGAAGAGCCATTCCTGGGGAAGGGACAAGTTCCCCAGGAGAAGCTACCAGCAGTTCAATCTCCGTTCTAGACTGTGCCTTCATTTCTGTCTGTACTGGAAAAAAGTGATCCCACATTACTGTGAGCACACTAGATATGGCACTCTAATTATAATTTTAATTGCATCTAATTGCCATGTTGCATTCCATTGCATAAAAGTCTGCCTGTTTCTCTGACAGATGCGAATTCATTCAGCTTGAAAACCTTTCAGAATCTGAGATATGCAAGTTCATGGCAGGCATCGCTCTGGCTCCAGATGGCTGCAGCTTTAGGTTTGTAGCATTTTTTTAGGAGTACTTTTTCAAGTTCTTCAGTCATGCTTCCACATTTTTGAGAACACATGCTAATAAGGAGCAATGATATCAGCTAGCGAGCAGAGCCCCCCTGTTCCCTCCAACCCCAGAACACCTCATCTTCTGTTATTTATTTAAAAATGAAAGAATGGAATGGGAGAACTTGGCAGGATGAAGATGAATTTGAAAGAATACAAATGGGATGAATGGAACTTAAAAATACAGTATATGACCATAGAGGAGAGAAATGAGAGTGCTACAGGAGAGGTAGCATTTTAATTTATTTTCTTGTAGTTTGCACTACAGATGTCATTTTTTCTATGGGAATAAAGTAAACAAATTACAAATACCACCATGATTTTCTGAAAGTGGAATTCAAAGATAATTGTACGATTATTTCCATTACTCTGTTTATAAATACAAATGACAGAAATAGATATCATATTTACAGACCTGTCTTAATACATAAAAGCCTCAAACTTTACTATATTGTAGTTGCAACATTCCTGTCAAGTTTAAAAATGTGATTTTGCCCATATAACAAATAAAACTTTGTTACCTTACCCTTTTTCTCTTTACCTGCATAAACTGTATTAGCTCTTCTGTACATATCCACAAAAGAAGCCTTTAAATTGTTTAAGATAAGGCAGAAGATCCTTAGCTAGTCTGAATTATTGTCACTCAGCTGATTCCGTCTCCCTGCTCCATCTCATCTACCTGCCTGGCGAGTGTTTCATTTTTGTCTGTTGAATTTTGTCTAGCGATACATACCTCACATAAGCTTTTCAGGTAAAAACAATTACAGATGACATTAATAGTTAGTTAAAGATTTATTATTAATATGTTTTAATTAGTTAAAACCATATAAATAGATTAGATAATTACACAGATAAAAACTGAAATAGAGAATAAACAACATTTCTGCAAACAAGGGAGATGTGTAGTAAATTTGGTATCTGCACCCCATTTTCTTTATACTTTTGAAATAAAAGATTTTTTATCTTAGTTGGCAGGAATGGCTTCTATAACAGAAGCAGAGATTTCTTGACTCTAATTTTTCATAGAAATGCAGAATCATTTATGTTGGAAGGGACTTCTTGGGATCATCTAGTCCAACCCCCTTGCTCAAGCAAGGTCAGCCAGAGCAGGTTGTCCAGGGATTGTGCCCAACTGGGTTTTGAATATCTCTATGGATGGAGACTCCACAACGTCACTGAGCAAACCATGACAGTGCTTGGCCCGTGCTCCCGCCTCCCCCACCTCCAGACCCAGTAAAAAAGTGTTTTCTTATTTTCAGATGGCATTTCATGTGTTTTAATTTGTGCCCATTGCCTCTTGTCCTGTCACTGGGCATTACTGAGAAGAGTCTGGCTCCCTCCTCTTCATTTTTTCTCATCAGGTACTTACACACATGGATGACATCCCCCCCTGAGCCTTTCCTTCTCCAGACTGAACAGTCCCAGCTCTCTCAGCCCTTCCTCATATGAGAGATGCTCCAGTCTCTTAATCATCTCTGCAGGCCTGTGCTAGACTCACCCAAATAAATCCATGTCTTGCTCATACTGAGGAGCGCAGAACTGGACCCAGCACTCCAGATGTGGCCTCACCAGTGCCAAGCATAGAGGAAGGATCACCTGCCTCCACATACTGGCAATGCTTTTCCTTATGCAGCCCAGGATGCTGTTGCCCTATTTTTGCTTTGAGAGTGCATTCCTGGCTCATGGTGAGCTTGTTGTCCCCCAGGATCCTAATGCTCTTCTCAGCAAAGCTACTTTCCAGCTGGCCAGCCCCCAGCATGGACTGGTGCTTGGGGTTATTCCTCCCCAGGTGCAGGACTTTGCACTTCCCTTTGTTGAACTGCATGAGGTTCCTGTCAGCCATTCTCCAGCTTGTCCAGGTCCCTCTGAAAGATGGCACAACTGTCTGGTGTATCAGCTACTCCTCCCTGTTTTGTATCATCTGTGAACTTGCTGAGGATACACTCTGTCCCGTTGTCCAGGTGATTAATGAAGATGTTGAACAGTATCGGGCCCAGTAGTGAGCCCTGGGATACAGCACTCATGACTTGCCTCCAACTGGATCTTGTGCCACTGATCACATGGGAGACTTTGTCAAAAGCCTTACTAGAGTCAAGGTAAACAACATCCATGGCACTCCCTTCACCCACCAAGGTAGTCCCCTGATTATAGAAGGCTATCAGGTTGGTCAAGCATGATTTCCCCTTCCTGAATACATGCTGACTATTCCCAATCACTTTCTCATCCTTCATGTGTTTGGAAATACTTTCCAGGAGGATTTTTAGCAATAAAAGAGGAGTTAACAAGGTAGATTTTACTGTTTTATTCCCTTCTGCATATTTCACAAAGTCACAAGGTCAGAAATTGTAAGTGTGTTTCTAGCAAAGGGTGTGTTTTCCCTTACCAAAACTTGTCAGATAATAATAGTTAATTTTTCCAGTGCTCTGTAGTTTGACTAGACAATGACTACAACAACATGGGCAGTCAGAAGAAGGAACAGAAAAATACAGATACTTTTCAAGTGGTGTTTCAGTATTCATTTAAAAATGCCATTACTGAAATTAAACAATACAGTTATCTCAAATAGCTGCATTCTGTAGAGCCATTACTTTGGACATTTTTAATTTTGGGGCAATCTGTCAGGCATGACCACTGCGCCCTCAGCAAATGTATATGGTTATAGTTCATAACAACTTGAAAAGCAAAGAGGATAATTGATGTGGCTGATTGTCACAGAGCTAATGTTATGGACTTGACTGGGGTACCTAAATTAGGAGTTGCTCTAGCCTCTGTGTCTAGAGAGAAAAGAGTGAAGAATAAGCACCTTCAGAGGGTATTTTTGATCCTAGGTGAACTCTGTTGCTTCCTTTGCTGCCTTTCTCTTGGCAGATGATAGGGGCCATGAACGCTCTCCAAACTGAGGTGAAGTTGTCAAGTGCCTAGAAGTGGGAGGGAGGAATTAAGGCCTCTGTGATAATGAGAGGTGTTAATGCTAAACATGTGTAAAGCTTCAGCCACACCATTGCCACACACCATTGCCTCACGTGCCTATGAACATGTTCACACGTTAAGTCACGTATTATTGCTGCTTGATGGCAGACCTGCACGAAACCTGATTGAGTTCAGTGCATCTCCACATAAGCCCGCAGCAGAGCTGATTGCAGAATGAACGGGGAAGGAGACTCAAACTTTACAGATGGAAAGCAGCATTAGTTAGGGCCCTCAGAATAATGTGGTGCCTGCTTCTCTCATAACTGCTGAATTGAGAAAGAGCAGGTATCAGGGTGTTCAACAATGGTGTAAAAAATGAAACGACTTTTTAGAAATAGAGCACATGATACATTCTGTAAAAAAACGCCTTATTTTCTGCCTATCAAGCTGACCATTGGGTATCCATTTGGAATGGAAAAATTAAAGTTCAGTCTACTCTATTTTGTCACGGTCTAACAGGGACCGTTTCCTGCCTCTGCAGGAGAATTTGCTAATTAGCAGCTCCAAGATTTTAACAGTATATACCACGTTGAATCAAAAACCCCTCAAGACTTCCAACATCATACTTCTCCTTTGAATATGCAGAACACTTTAATTTCTTTGTCAATGACCTGGGAATTGATTCTATCCTCAAATTTAAGCAAGGAGGTTTTCTAGGTTTTGTGTTTCTTGATAAACTCTGAGGCAGATATAGATTGTGGTGGTGTCCTTTCCTGTTCACATGAAGAACGGGTATTTGTTCTTGAGATGTCTGGGTTTTATAATATACTGTACATGACTGGCAGGTGCATTACAAAAAGAAGTCAATGAAAGATTTATGTCATACGCATCTATATTAGGTCATTCACTAGTTTTCACTAGATGGCTGAATAAATTAATTTTCTGACAGGGAAATCCACTGACACCATCAAATTCCTCAGGAAGGAATGTATCTCAGACTACTATGTAGGCACATTGCTGGATAATATGAGAGAAATTGTGGTGTTTACTCAGCCAACCCAATAAAACTTTGTCTTTCTCTATGCTTACTGATCCTATAGCTCAGGTTCATCCCTACAGACTTTAGGTATCTAATGGAGATGCCTAAGTTGAGAGAGAAATTGTCCTCTGCTCCCTCTGTAGGCTATGGTGATGCTGAGGGGCCCTCAAGGAGTGATTCCTGTAGGGGCAGGTGCTGTTTGCTCTCCTTTGATGACAGAGAGAGTCTGGGTGGCTACACTCAGCTGGAGAGACTTAATCAGGTGTGGATTGAAAATGATTAGCTAAATGCTAATGGGTTAATAGGTATGACTAATTTAAATTTGCAGGCCTTAAATTCTTTCCTGTGCCATATTATAACTTCAGTAGGAGGAGTGCCCCCATGCTTGAATGGCTGATGGTTAGGGCTGAGGACACTAGCAGCAAGTTTCAGTCCTTTTGGCTTAATTCAGATTTCTTGCTTTTTCTGTGAATTCTTTAACTGCTGAGCACAAAACAGTGAGGTAGGTGAATAGAGCTGTTTGTTTTCTATTTTGTCTTTCTTGCTTTATTTTATTTTTTCTTAATAAGGAATACTGTTAGATGTCTTAATTGAAAGACATGTGCTGAGAAGCCTGATCTCACAGAGCGACCCTCTGTACATCTTATAAATCAGTGTCTAAAACTGGGGAAGAGTAAGATTTCAGGTACACCTGTCTTTCTAGCATCTCTCACTGGCCAGTTTAGACAGCTTCCTACTAAAAATTTGTAGGATCTAGGAAATTAACTGTAAATCCAGTTTTGAGTCAAAAAAAAAAAAAAATTACAAAAAGCACCCTACATGGAGCTCACACAGGGCTGTAGACTCCCTCTGGAAGTGTGGCAATGATGGGAGAGAGGTTCTGAGCCGCTTGTTTTCTCACCTCTCAGCCTCTTTGAGCAGCTGTGAGTGTTGACAAAAGGACAGCTACAACAGGTCAGACTCTGTGTATCTCCAGAACACGGTCTCAGTTTCAAACCAAAGAAATTACGCTGAAGTCCCTAACCCATTCCTGCAGGACTTATGAAGCCAAACTGAAAGGTTTGGTCATGCCAGACATGTTATCTGATACCAAATCAAAAAGAAATACCAACGTAAAGAGTTTGATGGGGGCTTAATAGAACACACAGAACTCTTGTTTTTTAAAGCCAAAACAAAAAAAACTAAAAGGGCTTAGTCATCCCCAAATCTCAGTGCTGCTGTTCAAATTGATATGCGGTTCATATCACTGCCTCTGTGTCGTTTCCTATAATTACCTAGGTTTATGTTGGGTAAAGTTTCTGGAAATAAAATCACTGTAATCCGCGGCTTTTTAAATAAAATTTTGCAGCTGTTAGGGTGCCTAAAGTTACTGTTTCTAAGGGCAACCTATCCTCTCTTCACTTTTTTTATCCCTCTTTTCACAATTGTTTAGCCATAAATGTGGGTGGGGGGAGAACCCTGTTTAAGCTTGCTTTGCCAATCCACTGCTTTGAATTTTTAATGATGACAGCTAAATAATAAACACTCTCCAAAGGTAATAAAATCACAGTAACATTCTGATGACTTCTCTGTAGTCTGCTATGGAAACAAACATCTGTGAAAGATGATTTTCTTTAATGCTGCCTGACGAAGATGACCTTTAGAGTTATCATAAAGGCGAAGCTTTAACCACCTGCTGAGGAATAAAAGGCAGATACTTAACACAGTAAATGTTTTAACTACTGCAGGGAAAAAATAATAATAAAAAAATTGCTTTAGGTAAGTCTTTAAACAATATGGTAGTTGGCAAGTGGGCACTAGGAACTTCTTCAAAGTTAACTTGTTAGATTTTATGCTCATATTCAGTAGGTAATAACAACACAAAGGAATACCTCAAAAAATACCAGACAGAGGTTTGAACAGGCACACACAGTGTTTCATCTGAAAATTGAGAGAAGAACAATATTAAAGAAAACTTCATTAAATATTAAAGAAGTTACTAAGACTTTGGTAAGCAGTGCAAAGTAATGACTGCAGTATAGACAAAATGGATCTGTGCTAGGGTAGCCTCAAGGCAGCAGCTGGGAGTACACTAGGTGGTGATGAGGGTGATTTGGGCTGATGCAAACTACCAAATGTCTTCTGAAAAATTTTCTCCGTTAAATCAGAATGGGAAGCCACATTTTCAGAAGGCTTCCATAAAATACTGTACAGAATAGAGTTTGGCATTTCTAATATTTGGAACAGTGGATTACTGAGCTTTGAGTCTATAGCAGTATCATTTTTTCAAGGGGGAAAAAAAAAATATTTCATTTTAAGGATGTTATCACATTTTCTACTAAATCCCAGTTATATTTACACACAAGTAATACTATGCAAACAAATCAACATAATTCCAGCTAATATGAATATCCACATAAAATGCAGTACAAATCTGTCATAATGGAATCATTCATTTTATTGTGAAATTTAATTATATTTTTCTACTGAATTACACTTTTAATAATTTTTCATATTTGGTTTCTGAAATACTGGACTTCTCTCTGCAAATCCAGTTCTCAAACCAGCTGCAGTCAGAACTCATGGGTTTTTGTTCAGTGAAAAGGTTTGTACCTCCAGAAGTGCATTTCTCCCAATACTAGCTGGGGGCATTGATTAATTTTGCCTTGAAAATGTAATGAGCCATAAGTAAAGTCTCAAAAGATACCACATGCTGAACTACCAGCATTTTTGGGTGACTTCTCCTTTCATGACCCTGCTTAGGCTGTCAGAAGTGATGGGGTCACAGCATGTGGCTCAATGAATAACTTTGCTTCTTGGTCTTTTTTTTTTGTCTTCTTTATTTCCCATTCAGATGGGACTGATTCCCTAGTGAAGAGATGCAATAATCTCTACAGTTTCTGCGCTTTTTTTTCTATTGGCATAAAGATTTGGCCTTCACAAAGTAATCTCTAATACTTAGGGACTGGACTGTCAACAAAACAGTATGTGGGAGGATGCCCATAATTGTCAAGAATAAAAATAAATAATAAATCTAAAGGCATGAAAATGTATCTTTATTTTACCCAGACATTGATTTAGTGACTGGAAAAAAATAAAATTGATTTTTTTTTTCAGAGAAAAGCAATTATAAAAGTTGGTTAACTGTTAACCACAGTATTTTATAGACCTTAAATGATCCAGACAGAAGATAAAGCATTAAAGTCAGCCTTTAATTATAAAGGCTGGGCATTTCTGGTAGGAGTTCATGCAAGGTATCATTTCTGTACAAATGGTGTGCATTCATTTCTTTTAATATTTCAGATATGCTGTAAGATTTCGAGAATGGTTTGCTTAGAATAATTTAGGTAGATTAATTTTAGTAGGGTTTTTGTAGGGGTTTTTGTGGGCTTTTTCTTATCTCATTATACAAGCTGAGTTTGGAATGATCTTTTCTACAATTTTACTGGCATGATTTTCTGCTGGTTTACAGTTCCTTGAAAACTGTTCTTCCAGAAGAGTTCATGGACACAATTTTTCTGATGTGTATGCAGCCCATTTAGATCTTGGCTCTACAGTGGCTACATGTTCCAGTATCACCCATCTTCTCACATAAGCTGTTCTGAGGTAAGTTTTGAGAAAATATTTCTGGATTTGCATGGACCCGTTCCCAGAATAACAAATAATTTCCCTTTTTTCCAAAGTTTTGAGAAGTCACTACTTGTACGGTATCTTGAATTTCAGCTTGAGCTACCTTGAAAGTGGTCAGGGTAGGTAAATAAGAGAAAGTAAGTTCCCTTTCAAGAGCCTAAAAAGGAATTATTTAAAATCACTGGTATCTGTAGATACTAGTTAGTCCTAGGCTAACTCTACTTTTTGCTTATGGGAAGCTTGTGCTTGTGAAAGAAATTCATCCGATGCTAAGATGAAATGTGTTAGTTTGAGTTAGCAGAAACCAGGAGTTGCAGCTAATGTCAATGAAATTTTAGAAAGAAAGTAAAAACGCTGTGTGGATCATATTATGTGGCAAATAGTTCAAGCATACTCTCAGCATCTACCTTCCTCATATAACTGATAAAATTCAATTACCAGTTCTCAGAGGAAAGAATGTGTGAAGTATCTTCTTTAGGGCTCAATCTAAATTTTAATGAAGGATTACATTTGGGACTTATAAAACAACATAAAGCTCTGTCTGTTGGTCTATGGTGAGAAAAATCATGAGGACTGAAATATTGATGATTCAAGGATTTAAGGGTTTAAGCAGTTTGTGTATGGTGAGATTGTTTTATAAGACCTTCATTAAAATTTTGTTTGAGCAGTTAAGGAGAGAAATTGCATCGCTAAACCCATTTTGTTGTAGTTGGACTATTAGATTATGATCCACTTATATTCTAATTGAAGCTTTTAACCTGTTTCAGTCTGGGACATAAGCCCATATCCACAAAGTCATTTGAGAACCTAATTCTTGTTTGAACACCTAATTGTCACTGATTTCGAGAGAACGTACTCACCAGAATGGGAGTTAAGTGTCTAAAGACCTTTGAATAGCTGAGCCATAGTGCTTTTCCTTGGAACTGTAGTTTATACAGGTATATATGTTGTAATTTTTTGGGAGACACAGCAAACCCTTCTAACCTCTCCTAGTCACACAATGCGTATCTGCAAATTACACTCTGCCAAGGCTAACCAGAAAAGCTTTTATCATGTATTATTTTTGTCTACATTGCTGCAGAAAGACAAAAGCTAGAAATTCACATAAGCAAAGATAACACTTTACCAGTCATTTCTGCAATATACTTTGACTTTGTAGTCATTAATGCTCTCTTCATGAAATGTTGATGCCAACATTAATGGTCAAATTAAGCTCTTCTAAATAAGCAGGGAATTTTTCTTAGCTGGAAGTGCAATATTCAGCCAGCAGAACCACCTGATTACTCCATATTTTTATGTTTATGTAGCTATACTCATTTACATGTAATTGGGCTGCTACTATTAGCAGAAACCATTCAGACTTTATTAAACGTATTTGTAAAACTCCTCTCATTAAACATGTGACATCTGCATTTCTGTCTGCTGGGTTCTGCCTTTCTACCTGAAACAATTGAAACTAGACACATTATACATCTGCCATCTTTCATAATCTAAACCACCTCAAGTAGGAACAATGCATTTATATTTTATAATGAAAAGAAAGCCTCTGAATGCCAACTAGTAGACACAAAAGATTATCTTCCTATTTGCCAGGCTTGGATTGTCAAACATTAAATTTTTTAACAGCCACTTCTGATGAATTATTGATGTTCTCACTATTTAGAAAATGGATCACATCACTAGAGTAATTAGCACCCTGCCACTTCTGCCTATCATATTTAATGTGTCGTGAGAGAAGGCTGTGTTGAACCATTTCTTTTTAAATGAATGACTAGCTTTGTTTCTCAGCCATTGCCCTGTTGCATATTATTATGTAGTGCATAC
This sequence comes from Gavia stellata, assembly GCF_030936135.1. Taxonomy (NCBI): domain Eukaryota; kingdom Metazoa; phylum Chordata; class Aves; order Gaviiformes; family Gaviidae; genus Gavia; species Gavia stellata. The sequence continues at coordinate 43,573,887 of NC_082598.1, forward strand.
AGATGGTATTCCATAGGGTTAGGATTGAACATGAATATGTGGCTTCGTTTTAGTGTATGTGTACATGTTTCTTGTAGGAATTTAACAATGCAGGTTTTTCCTCTGAGGTTTACTATGCCAAGCAAAGGTTTGAACTGGTATTTTTTACATACCAACAGAACCTATTGATTGTAGTGAAACACTTTCTCCACAAAATATGCAGTTTTATCAGGTTAAAGAAGAATCCTTAAGTCTGTCATGTGACAATTCATATTAAGGATGTAGTAGGAAATACTTTCTAAGTAACTGACTTATGATGTAATTTAATATTGCTAGCTCAATATTTGTTTGAGGTTATGACAATACACAGTCTTTCTTTTATTTAAATTATTAAGAACCCATAAAACTGCTGAGGAATTTAGTAGACCTTAGCCGTGGTGTGGATTGTCCATATATTTTGGCTGGAGTGATGCAGAATTTAATTTTTACATTTAAAACACATAGAATGGATGCCTTCTGAAAATGTTAAGCTGCAGCAATGTTAAAGTGTATTCAGATTCATACAACCAAGTGTTATCCCCTATATGTAAGAGATCTCACTTCAGGAGGTCTAAGTATCTAGGAATAATGTTGGTTAGCAGATTTTTATACTTTCAAATGAATAAGAGAGTTCTGTTTTGAAGTTTGTATCTGACAAATGTCACTTCTTGAAATAAGAAGTGTCTACAGATTCAGATGAAAGCACTTTTAAAAAAACAAACTAAGCCTTCAACATAAATACAGGCCATGGAAATCTCATCAGAATAAAAGTTACTTGCCATAATTTGCTGTCCTTTTACAAAATTAAGATGCAACAGTGGTAGTTTTGCTTTCTTCTTGATTTATATACATCTATGCATTTTGGAATTTGCCATGCCTTAGTCATCCATTTCTTCCAAAAGGCCTGCTAGAAATGACTGAAACCACAGAGGTAACTGTATACCAGCAAAGTAATTTTTATCAGACCAGTAATTTATAAACATAGTGCATGTTACTTAGAAATACAAATTTTAAGATGTCTGGAACTGCATATTTGCCTGGGTTATTGTGCACTTCACTGAGCACTCAATTATTCTCTGCATTTAAATTATCTCAATACCTGTGTCGTGGTTTAACCCCAGCTGGCAACTAAGCACCACACAGCCGCTTGCTCACTCCCCCCAGGTGGGGTGGGGGAGAGAATCAGAAGAGTAAAAGTGAGAAAACTCATGGGTTGAGATAAAGACAGTTTAATAGGTAGAGCAAAAGCTGCGCAGGCAAGCAAAGCAAAACAAGGAATTCATTCACCACTTCCCATCGGCAGGCAGGTGTTCAGCCATCTCCAGGAAAGCAGGGCTCCATCACACATAACGGTTACTTGGGAAGACAAACGCCATTACTCCAAATGTCCCCCCCTTCCTTCTTCTTCCCCCAGCTTTATATGCTGAGCATGACGTCATATGGTATGGAATATCCCTTTGGTCAGTTGGGGTCAGCTGTCCCGGCTGTGTCCCCTCCCAACTTCTTGTGCACCCCCAGCCTACTCACTGGTGGTGAGAAGCAGAAGAGGCCTTGACTCTGTGTAAGCACTGCTCAGCATAACTAAAACATCCCTGCTTTATCAACACTGTTTCCAGCACAAATCCAAAACACAGCCCCGTACTAGCTGCTATGAAGAAAGTTAACTCTACCCCAGCCAAAACCAGCACATTCTCCACCCCTTATTCCATACCATTTACGTCATGCTCAGGTCTCACACTATTCAATACATTCTCATTAACCATCACCCCCCTTCCCATCCTTTGATAGAATACACATATACCATTCCCTTTGTCTATGGACCACCCCTGTAAAATGTCCATAAATATCCGCAAATGTCCACAAAATGTCCATTGAGTTCATTTGGTCCATCACTTTGGGCTCCATCTGTTATGGTGGTCACTCAGGACAGGTGTTGTATTGCATGGAGTTTTTGGGGACCACAGCCAGCTCAGGTGGGGTCACTGCTGCACTTGCACTGCTTCTTGTAAGGCTTGTCCTCCAGTCGTTCAGGTGGTTCCTGCTACAGTAATTCCTGTAACATGCAACTCAAATTATGGGTTACAACAATTTAAAGGTATTTCTATTACAATCTCTACCCCAGTCCCTTTGGACCAGACCACAGGGTTTAGCACTGCAATGAACTCCTCCCCTTGCTCCTAGCCTGGCTCGCAACAAGGGGTTCTTGCTATAATAATTCCCATAACATGCAACTCAAAGCCCGGGTTACAACAATTTAAAGGTGTTTCCATTACAACCTCCACCCCTGGTCCCTTTGGACCAGACCATAGGGTTTAATATCGCAATGAACTCCTCCCCTTGCCCCTGCTCTGGCTTGGACTTATCCACAGACTGCAGTTCCTTAGGATTGTACCTGCTCCAAGTGGAGCCTTATCTGTGTGCCACAGTCTCTTCAGGGGTATACCTGCTGCGGCAGAGAGTTATCCACAGCCACAGTCGCTTCGAGGTGCACCTGTTCCAGCGTAGCCTTATCCATGGGTCACAATGCCTTCAGAGGTATACCTGCTCCAGCGTGGCCTTACCCACAGCCACAGTCCCTTCAAAAGTAAACCTGCTCCAACATGGCCTTTCCCATGGCTGCAGTCTCTCCAGGGGTGTACCTGCTCTCTTGTGGGCTTATCCATGGCCTCACACTTTGAGGTGCTCCAGCATGACCTCATGCACAGCCGCTGATGCTTCCAGGTGTACCTGCTGCAGCATGGACGTATCCACAGCCACAGATGCTTCGAGGTGTACCTTCTCCTGCATGGGCTTACCCTTGGACCACAATCCCTTCAGAGTTACACCTGCTGTGGCACAGACATAACCACGGCCACAGACGCTTCGAGATGTACCTGCTCTGATGTGGGTTTATCCATGGCCACAGACGCTTCGGGGTGTCCTGCTCCCACATGGACTCATCCACAGGTCACAGTCCCTTTGACTCGAGTTCACACTGGAGTTCCAGCCTGTCCAGTACAGCAGCACAGAAACAGCAGCGATGCCCTGGCCATCTGCCAGCCTAGGCGCATGGCCATTGCTGTTATCAAAATGTTCCCAGGCATAGCAGAGTAAGATGATAAGCAGTATGGCAGTACAGCAAGCAGCAAAAGCAAAAAGCAGCCACTAACGAGCACTAGACTCTAATAGACAGTAAGGCAAGCAAACCCCATGGCAAGCACAGGAGCCTGCCGATTAATAGCTAAACAGCAATAACAGCTATAAATTTGATCTAGCACATTCCAATCAAACCTGTCGTTATCTTGAACCCTTCGAGCCCCACGTTGGGCGCCAAAAAGGACTGTCGTGGTTTAAGCCCAGCTGGCAACTAAGCACCACACAGCCGCTCGCTCACTCCCCCCAGGTGGGGTGGGGGAGAGAATCAGAAGAGTAAAAGTGAGAAAACTCATGGGTTGAGATAAAGACAGTTTAATAGGTAGAGCAAAAGCTGCGCAGGCAAGCAAAGCAAAACAAGGAATTCATTCACCACTTCCCATCGGCAGGCAGGTGTTCAGCCATCTCCAGGAAAGCAGGGCTCCATCACGCGTAACGGTTACTTGGGAAGACAAACGCCATTACTCCAAATGTCCCCCCCTTCCTTCTTCTTCCCCCAGCTTTATATGCTGAGCATGACGTCATATGGTATGGAATATCCCTTTGGTCAGTTGGGGTCAGCTGTCCCGGCTGTGTCCCCTCCCAACTTCTTGTGCACCCCCAGCCTACTCGCTGGTGGTGAGAAGCAGAAGAGGCCTTGACTCTGTGTAAGCACTGCTCAGCATAACTAAAACATCCCTGCTTTATCAACACTGTTTCCAGCACAAATCCAAAACACAGCCCCGTACTAGCTGCTATGAAGAAAGTTAACTCTACCCCAGCCAAAACCAGCACAACCTGATACCTGGGAAAGCAGAAATATTAATAGAGGTACTTAAGAAAATAGGAAAGTGAAAAGAAATATCATGTTCAGTTCATGGTCATGAAGGTTTTAAAAAAAATAAAATAATTGTGTACCTAAATAAAAGACTGCTGAAACAGAAACTGACCTCACTCTGGACACATGTATTTAAATGGACAAGGGCATTGATCAACATAATTAGATGCTTAACTGGACGTGCTAATCTTTGAACTCGCATGTGTGACTACGATACACAGTATTGAAAGGTAAACTGATCTGTTTCAAAGTGCTTTGTTTTCTGGTTTCAGGCTCTTTAAATTATTGAAGAATACAGATTATGTAACAATGGCAAAAATTCAAAACCTGATGCAAACAAAAACCTATTCAACAGAATAAATAAAACAAAATCTTAAAAATGGGTGATATAGAACAAAAATAAGCAATTATGAACAGGATAAACCTAATGACCTCCAGGCACATTTTAAGATAATTTATTCTTAGTGGTAGACATACGTTTAAATTGTGTCCTACAATTGGAAAGTGAAATTGTTTCCTTATTTCCAATCTAGAGTGGACTTTGCTTGAAGAAGTGATAGAGGCTGAAGAAATGGAAGCTCCCCCCTTGACATCTAGTATGTTTGGGGTGGAAGAACTGCCCGGCAATTTCTGCGATTGCCTGGCAGCTGTGGTAGGTGCTGGGGCACCTGTAGGGTCTCTAAATTGAGTGCATTAAGCCTTAGGATATACTTAATGCAATAGCGGAGGATGTACTGCTCTTCATCTCTCAGCTTGACTTGTCTATTATGCTGTCAAGCTGCCTCCGCGCTGCTGGGGAAGCCACGGCTGTGTAGCAAGCGGAGTGCACAGAAAGCTGGCAGAGGTTACTGTCTCTGCACTACCTGCTGTTGCAGTGGAATAGCGATAGCTTTGTTTCTGCAGGTCAGCACTGGGATCCACTTAAATATGTGAAGGGTCTGCCAAATCTTTCTGTACATCCAAGCCATCTTGATTTCCTAGCTAGACCTTATCTCTGCAGACTGCTTTACAAATGTTAGCTGTTGTATTGTCTCCTTTTTAGTGCTGCAGAAATACATTGTACATGGTTGCCTCTACCTGAAAGTATATTAATTTGTGATTACTTCTTATTTTGATGGGTAATAGGGGCAAAGGGAGATACTTGGTACTGTTTACTTAATACAACCTACAATAAAATTAGCAAAGCACATGTGTTAATGACTAAGGCAGTGCTGATCGTGCTGCAAATGTGAGCACACAACTCATCCATTCATTTTTGCTGTTGTTAGGCTGAGCCTTTTGCTTTGCGTTGGAGAGCTGAATACAGCGCTGTTAGAAAGGAGACGTGTCCCTGCCAGACCGCTCAGCTTACCTTACTGCTGATGTAGGAGGCTTTGATGTCAGGTCAGGTTTCAAGACCTGAGAACAAGGTAGCAGACGCATTGGGCTGGTGTGCCTGATGAGCCTATATACAGCTTGTGTGTTTTCAGTAGAAGGTTGCTCCCAGGGAAAAGCACCTCCAGGGAAGCTGCTTCTGAGTGGGTATCCTCCAGTAAATTAGGGTGGTGGCATCACCCCGGAAGGGGCTGTATTCTGAGGCAATTGAGCTTATGGTTCATGAAGTACTTGTAGTGGAAAAGCAGGATATCTGTTTTCTATGCAGAATGGAAAATAAGTGGTAAACTGTACGTGCACTGGCTGGATTCCCACAGAGAGATGGACTGAGATATTTGAATTGGGCAAGTCGCCTGGCCACTTTATCTTTCTCCCTTTCCTATTACCCCTGCCCATATACTCTTTCAGATCTACTAAGTGTTCCTGAGCAGACCTCACTCTGTTTCTGCACCATGCTTAAGAACTCACTGTGCTGGGTTCTTTGTGTTTCCTGATTCTGCAGCTGAACCTCTTGCTTGCTGCCTCTCAAAGTCCATGGATGATTGCAGAGTAAAATTTGCCTTCTGTTTTAGATTCAGTTTCAGAAAGAGGGTCTGAAAATTCTTCTTTTGTTCCAAAAGTTGTACCATTGGCCACAAAACTAGAAAATGTTTGATACTTATCACAATGTGTGTTTTACTGTTTCCGTCTGCTTTAGAGTTTGCAATTCAAAGCTGCTGTTCTTCTCCAGTAGCAAATTGAAGTAAGGAAGGTAAAAAACCCCCAAACCTGAAATGTGGCGTCTCTAAGCTTAACGGTCTGCACTCCTGCAGTTAGCAATATCAGGGCTATAGCACTTAAGTGGCATCGCTGACCAGTGGAGGGGATTGCACAGAACAGGGGTCACTCTGTGTGTACCATCAGTTGCTAGGTGCACATCTTGGTTTGTAAAGTGTGTACTACCAACACTTACATACCATTTAAGATAAAGTCTGTAGGAGAAAAGGGAATGCTATTACGTCCTCAGAATACAAATAAGAAAGTTTCTATAAAGAAAAAAGGGAAGTGTGTGCTAAAAATCACTTGAATTATGTTATTTTTATATTGTTGCTTGTGTAATTAACTTGGATGTACTTCATTCAAAGAACAATTGTGGTTTAAAAATCCATTTTTTCCTAAGTACAGCCAAATAATAACGAACAAAAGATGTATAGCAAAAAATAATTAAAACCCCCACACCTGTTGCTTCTCAAAGTAATATGTACACAGAAAAAGTAAGAGACATTGCAAACTAATCACTGAATTTAATATTCTCATTTAGCTTAGATGGCTGCAAGGATCCAGAAGAATACTTAACTTCTCTTTCTACTAGGATTATAAAACTCATGCAACGTTGTATTTTTACTCGCATAATGTCAATATGAAAGTCTTAGATCTCTCTGTAAAAATCACTGTGGTATTTGACAAATAATTACATCACACTGACTAATGGAAAGAACAATAAAGAAAAAAGTACTTTGGTGACTCAGGACTTCCTTCTCATTGACTTTCAATAATACACAGGCGTCTAAAAGTCTTATCAAGTCATATAAAAGGACATTGAACATTAAAATGAAATTTAAACAGACCTTAAGCCTGTACTTCTGTTCAAAAAGCCCCATTCAGCAGTCACCTTCCCCTAAAACTGCCTAAATTGACCACTAAGTACTCCTTACCTGACCTGGCATTTCCATAAGTTCTTGCTTGATGTACCCATGCAGCTGCTCCAATCTGACCGGTTGACTCTTACCTAAGCTTTGCAAAGATCTAGAAATTAGGTCAAATGATGCTTAAGTCCTTCAGAGGACCTTTCTGGCACTTGTGCTCTTAGGGATGCCCCTCAAAACGTTGACCATGGTGACCCTCATCCCTTCTCCATATGTGACAGGGTGCAGATGAAAAATGGGTGGTGTTGCTTGCTGTTCACATCATATTCTAGCAGTCAGAACAGTCACCCAAAAACCAGGATACTCCTATGGGGATCTGGATTGATACCTCCATCTGGATTCTGGGTCTAATGACCCTTCACCTAGAAGTTGAGCAATGCTGAAATCCTGTATTGGATCTAACTCCCCTGGAAATAGGATTTAGAATTTACATCTTAAAAGGATTGATTGAAAATTTTACCCAGACGGACCGATGACAAGCTATTTTTCTTAAAAAATCTGTAGTGCAGCTTTGGATTTTTTCAGCAAGTACATTAATAGTATTTTTTTCCCCCAAAGTCTACCGAATTGTGAATTCCTACAAAGAGTATCTGTGCTCTTGGAGAAGCTCTCATAAGCCTTGTCTCCCCTTTCATGCACTCAAACACTGGCTATGCATAACAGCCTTGCATTTTATATATATTTTTTTTTAAGTACAGTAACATTTTTATGTGGGAGGTAAGACAGATTTTTTTTTCCCCTGACAGACAGCTGAGCTGCCTTTGGGAGTGAGCACCTCAGGGTACAAGATTCAGATGCCTTCTCTGGCTTGTAATGGTGAAGGAACAACAGGAGGGTGCTACAACAGTGGCTTACAACTTGCCATCTATGGGCCCTTCAGGTCTGCTTGAACCCTTTCTAAAGGGTCCAAAAAAAAAAAGAAATGTAGTAAATTAAACCTATTATTAGGTCTTAGTTCACAAAATACAGGAACCTATTCCTTCATCAGAAAAGGATGAAAAAATAATTCATTTACATCAATTACACTGCTTCATTAATTTATACCAGCAAAGGACTTGATCCTGAACTTTGATTTTTAGGTGTTTTTAAATGCCTCATCTCTTTAACATCGCAGTGAGATAGAAACTGTTTAGGGATAAACATAGGTTTATTAACAGCACATCTAAATCCTACATTTAAGGGCTCAAAATAGTATGTTAGTGTGCTGAAAAGCTATTTATTTGTGAAAGCTCAGTTTGAGCTTTTAAATGGGGGACTGGGAAGATCATCAGCATCCTGCAACATTAAAAGATGTCTTCCCTGTGTATCTGGAGTCATGCCTAGGAGCGTGTTTTGCAAAACACGCACACAAATCTATAAAGATTTCATATCCTGAAATAAAGTTTAGCAGATAATATAGACAATTCCCCAGGAAAAAAATGAAAATAATGCTTATGTTTTTCTCTTTGGTAAACTGCCTATGAAATAATGAGGAGAAAACCTTCTGTGATAGGTTGCCAGGAGGTTAATGAAAAGATCTGGATAAATAAAGCTGCTCAATTATTTCTGGATCTTGTACACTTTAGTTCTGCTCCCATATGTTTATGGTTTTACATGGCTTGTGTTTAAATTAAAACTATGTATATGTGTGCTAATATGTTCTACCTAGGGAATTCCAGTACAGAAACTAATTATTTCTTCAAACTGATCTGACACCATGCACAATTGATACTGATGGGTGATGAGTCTATAATTTTCTTGTGATTAAACTGATTGTAAAAGCAGCAGCATCTGTTAGTGAGTAAGGGTATTCTGACGTTATAATTGAGTGAAGGTCATAAACTCATCTGATTGTCATGGTATAGTTGCATTATTAACTGTTCATAATAAGAATCTATTGGGCTGAAAGTTTGATAGACATTTATTTGTCTTTTTAACATGCTCCCAAGCATATATGAGTAGTGGTTGTGCTAACATGACTGCTTTTTCAAGCAGTTGTGGTAAAACCACATCAGGGCTAGTCCATGTGGAAGCTGGATCTGACATAACATCAGAGCTGCTTTCTTCATGGCTTTGATGAGAAGGGGACCCCGCAGCAGTGGTGTGAGGGGCAGGGTAGAGTACTAATGATGCATTCTGTTATCACCAGGAACATCAGTAGATTTACTTATTTATTTTTGCATTGGGGTTGGATGGAAACAAGGAGAGAGAGACTCTGAAATAAAATCACCTGTGCATCTATCTTATCCTGATATAAGCTTTGTTTTCCTTTCCTGTCAGCCATAGATCTGCTATTGCATTGGCTCTGTGATGTGTTTTTTTAGACCTTTGTATGTCTGGAAGGTGATAGTGTTGTATTTGGGTTATTTACATGTCTTGGACTTGAGGGGAAATCTCTGCCCTTTGGGAAAATGCAAGGATAGAGGATGAGGAAAAGAGCATCATAAAAACGTATAAGGAAGCAGACTGGCTTCTCTGCATTAGCTGAGGGCTAACTTGGAGCCTTCTTAAAGAATTTAACATTATTACTAGGATTGCAAAGTCAAATACTCAAAAGTGGTTAATGCCAGGATCATTTCAACGTTGCCGTTTTGAGCATGTGAGCTGCAACAATCTTAACACAGTCACATACTGCTCTTACCCCTGCCAGACCCGTGGCTTATTCAATGAGCAGAGTGTGCAATGCTCACATCCACTACTTATTACCTTTTCAATCTTATTGCTCAGTATATTGTGCTCAACTTTATCTACTGTTCATTGTTCTAAGCCTACTACAAATATAAAATTATTTCCCCAATAGGCTTTTCTGTAAATCTTCTTTATCCTATCCAAGTGCTTAAACTAATTCTCATGAGATTGAGAAAAGGGATATTTTTCCATTACTTCCATTTCCCAGATAAAAGACCTGGGACACCCAATAGCATCAATACTGGAGCAGCTTCTGGCTTCCTCTTTGCAATAGCTAGCATTGCAAACTTCATGCTTTGAAAGCACAGTTCTAGTCAGCTTTAGACACAGTTGTGACTCTTCTGTGATTCAGACTCCACAGTCTCAAGATGAGTGTTTTTAAGTAGAATGTATTTTGGTAACCAACTGTGGAGTTTAATTTCAATGACTAGTCTAACATCACATCAGAGATGTATTACATTTCACATTAGTGCATTGCTGTACAGTTATATCTCTGCTTGCTTAAATACTGAGACCAGCTGATCTGCATTAGTATTACATTCCCACTTTGGCTAATAAGGAACTGCTTTGTTTAGTCTCAGTGGAGCCAGCTTAAGCATCTCTGCCCAGTACTGCATTGTGCTATGCAGATGTGCCCTGTGTCAGATGCAGCAGTAGAAACCAGCTCTGCATGATGCCGTTTAAGTCCCTTGTTCATAGGAGTAGCTTCTGTCTTTGTAAAAGCCCTTGTCTTTATTCACTACACATAGTCTAACCCCTGAAACAATGCAAGATCTGATCGACAACAGGTCTACCTGTATATTTAACGAGGAAAAAGCTAGTGGAAAGGTGTTGGAAGATTTTTTACTTTCATGCATTTGTGCAAGGTTCTTGATTTGAAAAGCTTGACTTTACTCAGTGGGGTTTCGAGAGGAAAATGTGCTCCCAGGAAAATCTGATAGCACTTGCCTGGTTTATTCCTTATTCTAAACCTCTTCTTACCAAAATCTACTTATTCTGTTGCTTACTGCGGTAATGCTATCTTTGTCACATCGTTTTCTCTCTGTATGCTTCTTATGTAATCCTGTCTCTTGCTCAGCAGTTGACTCCCACTCCCTAACAGGCTAAACCAAATCCAAAAGTGTTTCCCTAAAAGGACACAAAATGTTAGATCTTTCCAATGCATTTTGAAATACAAATGTCCGTACTTTGACAATTATTTTAACTAAAAGTGCTGCACGTTAAAAATAATTATAGCACAAGTATCAAGCTGTATTTTGGTTTTGTTTGGGTTTTTTCCCTCCAAGAAATTTATTTGATTCTAAAACCCATCTTTGGCCAGTCTGGTGCAGGTCTGTTCAGAACCCTGACAACCCATCGGACCCTGGGAGGACAGTGCGCAGCCCCAGCATGCAGCAGGGATCAGACTGGGACTCTGAATCACAACTCAGTTATTGCTTAGCATCAGAGGGGAGCTAAATTCTATCATTCTTATTCATGGGGTATCTTGCATCTCCCTTCTTCTTAATTCATATCAGCTCATCCTTCACCTCCCTGTCTGGGAGCAAAAGTGATACTGTCTGTTGCAGAAGCCCTTTGCTTCACATACAGAGAATCTGGCATTCCCCACTTAGAGGAGTTCAGGACATCAGCAGAACATCTCCTTTGCTTCCTCACAAGGACATGTGGCTCAGCCCACAACCTAGTCACTAGCTTCTGTTTGCTTCAGCTCTGCTCTTACCCTACAGATGTGTACTTGTGCTAGGCTCATTTATTATGCTTGCCTCTTACCTTAATTTTTGTTAGGTGATCTTCAGGTTAGACTCTTATCAGTTACTGCTGAAAAAACCAAAGAATACAATATTTCCACATGCCTGTCACAACGGTAAGATCTTAAAAGATCTCCAGCAAGCTAGTTATGACCTTTATCTCTTAAATTCATGTTGGGTCTCTGTCAAAGCATATTTTCCATGACCCCTGCTCACTGTGAAATGTTTGTCATATGTCCTCTATGCTGAAAGCTGATATTAAATTAACTTCTCCATAACTCTGTCCATCCTTCTTCAGTGGTGCTCAGCTGTTTTATAAATGCACTGAACCTGCTTGGGTAGGGCAAAAATGGTGTTATCCTTCTAAGAACACGTTCTTAAAACTCTATCTTCTGCCATTTATGGGAGAGAGGCATTATTTTTTGTACAAAGAGAATCTTAACATACATGATGTGAGCTTGTACTATTTAAATGCCCCAAAGCTCCATTTACTTCACAGTCAAAGTAATGGTATAGAGAAATCAATACTGAAGGTTCAAGGCAAAAGAAAATCTAGCTACAGAGCTTTCCTTGTTATGCTTCCTCTTTAAGCCAAACTAGGGTTTGAATGTGTCTGCTCTGCAGTCATAAGACTTTCAAAAGCCAGAAGTTTTCTTGTCATGGGCTAGAGATCAGTGGATGCACCAAAACCTGCCTGAGTAGCAGAGTAAATTAGTCCAAGCCATGATAGCACAGGAGGCTTCTGATTTTTGCACTCCTCTAATGGGTATACTGCAAATGCACATTCCGTTGTGCTATTTCAGGCAGTGCTAGGAGGCCTATTGTCCAAAAAGTTTTTTCTTTTTCCTGGCTGTAATTTGAGCGGTTGTCATGATGGTTTTGTGTCAGACTGGGTAAAGTGACTGGAGTCTTTTCTATGGCTATTTTCTGAATAGTTGTAATGTTCTAATATTTATCAATCTTTTGACTAGTGTGACGACAAACTTTCTTCATTTCCATCTTCATTTCCTTTCAGTCTCTTAGCTCTGTATCGCTAGACATAGTACTTTGTCTATTTTAATATACGACTAATCTTTTCAGACCCATTTCCATTGCTATCTGTGCACGACAATTGCTAACTGTATTATACAATGGAATATGGTATGCAGCAGTCCATCAATCCTCTTTCTTCATCTAAAGGCAGAAAATATATAGTAATTGCTTAATAAATCTGCCATTTCTTTATCTCAATCTCAAATTCCCCATTTGCATTTTTAGTAGTTTAATCTTTAGGGCTGGCTGGTCATCTAACCAAGACGGGACAATAGCTAACTTCTATAGTACAGAAAGCAATAGGATTCTATGGTGAATTAATATTATTTTTATTAATAATGGGTACTAAATCTTGATGGAATTGCTAATGTCATGCATAGTTCTAACCCCTGCAGAACTTATCTTGGACACCTGGGATGGATAGCGTCGTCTTCATTTGCCTCAGGGTTATAACCCAATGAAGTTTCCTTCATTTAAACACAAAGAATTTGACAACAAATTCAGGGCTGAATTCCAGTAAGATCAGCTTTTCCTACATTCTTCAGCAACTCTTTGTCAAAAAGATTACCATATTTTTAATGACATATTAGTGGCATATTATTGGTTCAGGGATTTCTTTGTGATTTCATGTTAAGCAATGACAGCTTCACCAGGTGTGCTCTTACTTTTCTGCTATAGTAGTAGAGATATCGTGTTAGCAGAGGATCTGAAAGCAGCTAAAGCTATTAGTGATTCCAGTTATTTATGTATATTGACAAGAATTGTTTGCCTTGAAGAAATCTAAAATTTCTAGCTAAGAAAAACAAAGGAAAAACACAAAGGCTTTCAGCTTGCTTATTAATCACACTTTTGTTTTACACCTTATTCTGTGCTGCATCAAAGAAGCTTAAGAATACTCCATTACCTACCTGAAGTTTAATTTTCTATGCATTGTTTGTCTTCTGAACTTGCTGAGTTGCATGATATGGAAGATTCGCACGAAAGCATTTATTGCTGGTCTTGCTTATCTGTACTTCTTGCCGTTTCTGAACCAGAGTTTCTGTTGAGCAGAAAATTTTCAGCATTTAGGAAGCATGAACTGGTGCAGAATCCTAAAGCATATCTCATCAGCAAAACAGGCTTTTGTGAACTCATTTGACCCATCCTACCCCTCCTACTCCTCAGGCTTAGGTAAGAATGTCAAAGTGAGTTCAAGATCCCTGTCTTCATCTTGAGGGAACTCCATAGCATGAGTCCTCAGATATCTAAAAGACCTTAAGAAATTGCAGTATAAAGCCTGTTTTGGAAAACTGGCGTGATGCACCTTCCTATGTAGGATTAAATTTCATTTCTGGTAACAGGAAAACTCTTAGGGCTGTGCTTGAGACCATGGACTAAACTGGGGCTTTGGACAATCACAAATCTTGCAAGCTTCTTGTCTCCTTAGACTATGCCCTTGCTAGAATAAATACATAGCAATAGAGAGAAAAAAAAAAACTTTAAAAAGGAAACTAGAAAACCCACCAAATCAAGACATTGATTGTCTGTGTTTCTGAGGGACTGTTAAATGAAAATGCATGACTGATAGTTATTTTGCGTAAATAAATACCCAGAAAGTATTAAAAGAAACCTGTGGAGGACTTCTATAGAACTGTCAAAATGTACTGCTGCTTGCTACTATTACAATCTACATCAAAATCCAGGAGTGATATGAAATCCCTCATTTATTTTGAATTGAGTGCCAAAGCAAGAAGAGTAAGCACAATGATATCACACGCAGCTCCAGTTTTATGCTTCAGGGAAGATTTTATTCCTAGGAGAGTAGAGGTATATAAGGGAATATACAGTGGAAGAATCACTGCTTTAGCTTTTATATTTTCAAAATAATGGGAAAAATAAAAAGATAAAGCTTTCCTAGTTAAGCTGAACAAATATTTCTTCAGGAGATCTCATAGCATGATATTTTTCAGCCATAAAATGGACCAAACAGCAAGTATGTGACACTTCCTGTGGCGTGTGGTCCAACACAGGCTGGATACAAGTGGGGAGGCTACCTCAGATCTTTAAAGAAAATATTTTAATGTTGACAAACAAGCATAGCAAGAGACAGAAATGTATTTTATACAGAGCAAAGACAAAGTCTAAGACTTTAGATCTTAAAAAGTAGTTACAAGAACACTTAATCCAGACTCCTGAGAGAATTGCTGCTTGAAAGGTGGGATAGCCACATCCAGTTAATTTACTGTCTTTTAGAGAACTAGATATGCAAACTATAATCAAAGATCTTAGTGTAGTGAGATTGCTGCATGTGTGTATCTCCCTTTTCTCCTCTCCTATAACAGAGGAACAGCCTCTTTCTTACTCTTCAGTTTGATTCTGATTCACCTAGGGACCTCAAATTCCTTTCCATTTTTCAGACTACTCAATTTTTAAAAATATTCTCATTGCTTCTATTGTTCTTGATTATTCAATCTTGATAAAATTGGTCTCTGCTGCCCTATTTCCTTTTAGCTTCAGCGTGGATGAATTTCAGTTATCTCTTATTCTTTTTGCACTCTCCTTTGCTAGACTTCTTTTACACTGTTGATTTTTGATCACTTTTCCTTAGAGTATTTTACATTATTTCAAAGCTACTTAAAAGAAAATAGCTTTGTTTCTTGTGATAGTACTTACACTCCTGGGTGTTTACGTTGAATGACAGTGCTTTAGCTAACTGTTTCTTAATATCAAATATTCCTGCTTTACTTTTTCCTCATTTGGCATACAAGTTCATGGATTGCTCCATCAGCAAACCGAAAGGATCAATCCTACTCCGTTTTAAAGCCAATGGTAGAAATCCTTCTGATTTACCTAGAAGGAGGATCAAGGTTTCTTGTAGATGTCCCTAGAAATATCTCCATGTTCCAGGGCTGCAGTTCTGCCAAACAGCACCTCTGCATTTTTCACAGGTCTCATGAAACCTCTCCTGCTGTTCTACGGATGTACAGCAGCATACGTGATTCATCCAACAGGCAAAACAAACACCAAGATAATTTCCCTGTATTTCTTACCATCTATCATTCTTTACCATTACCATTGACCCTCTTCCTGCACTGCTTTTTGCTATCCATTTGATAAAATGCGCATTCTGGAATTTTTAGTTCCATATGAAGTTTGTCCTTCAGTCAACCTTTGATATATTTGAGCAGGTAGGATATGTGGGGAAGTATATGTGTGATTTATTTTTTTAAAAAAAGTAATCAGTGTTTTCTAAATGTCTTAATGGAGGTAAAATGGCAAGTTAGTCTTTGCTATCTGTGTAAAAGTTGCATATCAAGGCTTATATATGTAGATAAAGCACAAATGACTTAACTAAATAAAAATGTCTGAGGTCTGTTTTTAATGGCTATGCTTCAGCAATGATGGTCGCAGTAAAAGCCTGAAACTGCCGTGAATAAAACAAATATAAAATTGAACCATTTTATTTTCTGTCCTGTAACAAAAAGCCATTTCTGGGAAGAAGACTTAAATTGTTTTGTGTCAGCAATGTATATGAAGTTGGCTTCTGTGTTCAGGAGGGGAAAAAAACTGGAGGCAGAAGGCAAAGGAATCAAGTAGTATTTTGCATACTTTTTCTTTTCTACATAACATGTCTATGGAGCACTTAATTCTGTATCAGTGTGGGGTTTTAAAAACAAAAAACCCCACCACATAACAGAAATAAAACAATGAACCAACTTGAGACTTGAATCATAAATTAATTCAGGGATTTCTACAGAAATTACAACTGCGTATGCTTGAGAACACTGTTGTACAGAAGAATGTGTCTTCCTCTAGCTTGCTTTGACTGATCAGTTACACAAGTGCAAAATATATCACGTAATGTCTCAACAGGGAGGGAAAAATTGTGATCCTAGTAAAGTGCTAAACTTTCATTGACTTCAACAGAGCCAGGGTTTCACTGAAGGAGGCAGGTGCATGCTGAATGCTGCAGCTATGTGTGTATTGAAGAAACAAACACTACAGAATAATTATGGTGTCATTGTGTACTCCAGACAATATGTAGTATGGACACAGTTAATGTGACTTGAACAATATGGTTGTGGGTTAGTCCTTACCATTTGACCACAATCAAAGCCTGGACCACACAAGACAAGGTAGATATGTTACTGTGTTCAAATGTGTTAAGTCAAATATACCATAGGCCAGGCAAGAAACAGAATAGGACAATTATGAACCATATGTCAGTTTTGAACTATCTCGTAAAACTAACATTAACATAAAATATTGTATCCTATAATGATACAGAATGCATATAGATATAACATTAATTATGGACCAAAATGACCATCTGGAGCATCTTTGTTTTGTTTAGTGTAAATGTTTCCAGTTCAGACATATGGGAGTCCAGAAATCACTTTACCCTTGCCAGTGTATCTGTTTCTGGGTTTTACTGCATTTCCTTTGCAGCTGTGATTTGTGGCCATTTGCATTTTTGCTGACAGGTACTAAGAGTAAGTCAATATTTATAAAGTACTTCTTTTCTGCCTTTCTTTTACTGGAGACTTCACTGATCATAATGAGCTGCTTCTTCAGAAAATGAAATACATTTTGGGTGCATGTGCCAACAATAATTGTACTTGTCAAAAGAAACAGATAAAATTATAACTACCCAAAATTTAATCACAAGAAATGTGATAATTCATATGGGAAATCGTGTTTTACAATTTCTTTCATTTCATGGGGTTTAGAGTAGATCAGGAAAAAAAATTACACTGTTTAGGCAAAGCATGCCGAATGGTATAGAAAGGCAATTACATGCAAAGCTTTTGAAATGTCTTGGTGTTTCTTGCTCATGGAAACGTACCTGAGACTTCAACAATAAAAACACCATACCAGAAGTTGAAAAAAAGTTATTATAGTTAGCTGTTGCATAATATACTTAATTTGATTCAGTTAGGAACTATTTTAAGATTTTTCTGGCAATGCTGCAGGGAGTAAGTATAATGTAGCATATAAAAGAACCTTTCAGCTGTGAAGGGGGAGATTGAGTTCTGTCATTAGTGTAACTCTGGGCTAATTCCTTAAATCAGATTTGTTCCTTATTGATAGCCATATAAGTGAAGTCTGAATCCGGGCCAGATCTTGTATACTAAAATCCACCACAATTTTAAATTCCGATTTACAATAACAACCACCAAATTATTTTTTAATAGTATCAGCCCAAACAAAAAAAAACCCCAAATCACAAACCCAACAAAACCAATCAACCAGTAAAAATCAGCTAATCAATGAAAAAGTTATTAACACAAGATTTTTTCATTTTCACATTTTTAATTGGCATTTTCATACCAACCAAGATGTGTTCTTATTACATTGCTTGGACAAACTGATAAATCGTATGAAGCTAGACCTTTATAGACAGACTTCAGATGTGTGAACCTGGCTGGAGGGAAGTGCAGAGAGCTCTGATGCTTGGTGACTGTACAGAAAGCCTAGCTAGAGTCCAGGCTAGGGTTGGTCACAGTGGCTTAGCTCTGAGCCTTAACTTGTGTGCCAGCTCCTGCCAGTGAACATCTTTGAGATCCATCCTCCTCTGATGGTATCTTGATACCTTGTGGTATCCCTGTTTACAGGAGGCATCTTGGTTAGTGACAGTGAGTGGTTGATTCACTTGAGATATGTCTAAAAACTACATGTTGTAGAGGAAGAATGTGTAAATGTAAATTCATTACTGAGGGTCATATCCAGCCTTTGCAAGAATACAGTCAGGATGAGGGTTTGCACTCTACTTCTTTGGTTTTTGTTTTGTTTTTTCTCAATCATGTTCTGCAAAGCAATACTCTCATTGTACGATCCAGATTAAATATAGGAAAAGAGTCAATAAGTTGTTTGTCATAGTGTTCCACTCGGAAATACAAAGAAAACTAATATGTTGTTTTGCCCTGGAATTATCTCCTTGAATTTGGTCAATGCATAATAAGGGGTAGTACATGTGGCCTGGAACTGATTACGGGATTTTTGCCCTACAAAAGGGGAAGCTTAGTGAGTCAACAGTCTCTTGAGGTTTTCATAACTGTAATGTTCCTTGCCTAGAAATGGAGTCCTGCAGCAGAGTGAGGAAATGAGCGTCAACAGGAGGCTTTAAAGAAAACAGGCCACGGCAAAGAAAAACAGGAAGTTTAAAATGAAGATGATGATAAATGCAGTTCAGAATAATGACTATGTACTTTTCATCAAGCCTGATAGAGATGTCTTTGCTCAGCAAGGAAACTTGTCAACGGTGCGATGTAACAATCATGGCAGGAGATTTTTTTGTTTTCAGTAGCTTTTAATATGTAAAGGAAAAAAATGGCTTGTGGGTTAAGTCTTACCAAACTCTGCTATAAGCTCTTGGTTTTGTTCAAGACTATAAAAACACAGAAAATGCAGAATGGGATCTATTTATACTTTCATTTTTATTGTCAGATACGAAATGTGAGCAGTTATACATGAAAACAGTTCTGCTGACTGGTGTATTTAAATGTTAGCACGACCATAGTAACCCACAGTTTTATATTTCAAGGGCACTTTTCTAAGAACAAAGTAAGCTTCCTCCTTCAGAGAGCAGGTCTCAAGCAGTATACAGTGACTTACAGTTGGTATGATAATATATCCCTAAAGAATCCAGCAAATAATTTTGAAGAAACTGGCTATTTATACTGAAATTTCAGGTAGCAAGACCTCTGGAGATGTAATCTAAGAGTTTAGAGCTCTGTAAGAGTACTAATCATCAGAAGAGTTTGACAGCTCTGTAATTTTGCTCTCTGTGGGTTTCCGTGGCGTGTTAATAAAGTGATTCATAAAACAAGTCAGCTGCACATTTAGGATTAGAAATATCTGGACTAAGGGAAAATATCTTTTAATCATTTTTTCTATACTTATATGGAGCCAGGTTTGCTATTGGATTTGAGGAGCATATACCTAGAGAACAGTATCCCTTTTACACTATAGGCAGTCCGATTTATCACCAATATGTTTCACAATGTTACAGAACATATATTAGAATGTAGTTCTAAGGGAAGGCAAAGTGAAACCTCCTCTGGTCCTGCAAAAGTGCATAGGAAGAGGGTAAAAGGATTAAGCTTTTGCTGTTTTATTACTCTTTGGGTTCTTAAGAACTCATTCTTGCTTTACCTTTAAGTTCCCATTTTGCAAAGAGATGTCTATATTGCTCTGTGATCTTTTTTTCATAATTATATTCAGTATTTGAGGTACCAGTAACTTTTGCTTTAAGTTTGATAGGTAACATGATGATTATTTTTTCCTTCATCATTTTACTAGTGTTGGTGACTCATGAAATAGCTGAAAGTGATGCACCTGATGCTGCCACGCTGTTGGCAGTATTCATCTGCCACCAAGTTGGGTTTAGATACCAAGGGCATGGTAACAGTTTCTGAGAGAAAAGAAGTTGAGAAGAGTATGTATGTGATTTCTGAATGCATCATTTGTTCCCTGAACCGTGCCCTATGCTTTTTAAATGGTGGCACTTAATTCTAGCCAGATGTTACAGGAAATAAAGAAGAAATAATCCACAAATAAAACCATTTTGATTAGAAATTTCTCCTTCCCTACCCAGATGGGAGAAAGGTTGCTGTCCTACCTGTTTCCCAGCTGGTTTGGAAGAGCAAATAAGAACTCATCAAACACTGCTAGAGCTTAGAGAGATATCAAAATTGCTTTTTTAAGCTATCTCAACAGTTTGGA
Source organism: Gavia stellata (assembly GCF_030936135.1). Classification (NCBI taxonomy): domain Eukaryota; kingdom Metazoa; phylum Chordata; class Aves; order Gaviiformes; family Gaviidae; genus Gavia; species Gavia stellata. The sequence goes on from NC_082598.1 coordinate 43,594,064, forward strand.
AGTACATTCAGCTGGATCACTAGGAGACTAAATGAGTTTGGGACATCATCAGTAAGTCCATTAAAACTTCCCCATCTATTACATAAAGCAACAGGGAGCAAGTGCAGCTCATTTAGAACCACGTCTTCCAAATTCAGCAATAAAAGTGAAATACCACCTTTTTCCATTCCTAATGCCTGCAGGAAGTAGATAAGGGAGAGCTTCATGTCTTCTCCATCCATTTCTATTCCTTCCTCCTATTACATTTTAGTTGCTTTAGCACTTCAGGATATTATGTTGCATTAAACAGTAGGTCTTCCCACTGTATAACCTTCACAAGGGTTATACAGTTTTTTCCAGCCTCTTTAGTAGGTGGACCAGATTAAATGAGAAGGGGTCTCTCTCTAGAGAATAATATATTGCTAAATGGGAGTGAATGATGTATGGACTGCTCTCCAAGGAATTGAAGTAGGTAAGAGAAGTGCAGTGCTTGAAATGAGTTATTAGCATATGGAAGCTGGGAAAGTAAGGAGACTCAAAGCTAGTTGTTTTTGTGTATGAGGGTCAATGGAGTTTCTTTAACTTATTTGACAAATAAAACCAGATATTATTTCTTTTTCCCTGCATGGAATAAAGGTATTAAGCTCCTTCTTCAGAGAAAGTGGCGGGGGGGGGGGGAAGCAATATGAGCATTGTAAGCATGTAAGAGATGGGTAAATAAGGTCAATAGTTGGTGTGTATGTGGGCAGGAGGATGAGGGAGATGGGTATGCACTCATTTTTCCTCCAGCATTTGGGAGATGGTGGATATTAGTTAAAGAAACTTTGTAGCCTGCGTATGTAATAGATAACCTTTCATGTCTTTAAATTACAAATGTTTAGAATAAAACCAGAGGTCCAAATATCCTTGTATATCCAATATAATCCAATCCAGTATTAAGACTTTCCTTGAATGCCTGATCATCACTGATAAAAGAGAAAAGTCTCTTAATCTATGTAATTAATTCATATAGTAAACACCAAGTCACTTTCTAACCATGTAGAAATAAATCACAGAAGTAAAAATCATTTGGGTAGAATAACCAGTTATTGGGCAAATGATTAAAGAATTTTAAAATAAAATTTAAAATCATTGGAGAATTAAATAACAACAAAATCCCTGAGGAAATGAGGGAAAACTTGTATTTCAGATTCATGGTCCAGAACCTTTCATTTTAGTGATGGAAAACTGCAAGCCAAGATAAAGCAAATTTTATGGCAACTTCTGGGATAAATTCTTTGCAGATAATATAAACCTAGATGAAGGAAAGCCATATGCAATTTTAATTAAACAAATGTATCAATGCCTTCTGAGTATTAGACAGCAGGATGAGCCACCTACCTCAAGAGAATGACAGAAGCAGTGCACAACATTACCACACTATCATCTCTTACGATGATAAATGGCTAGCAATATCAGATACTGACTCTGAACATGATCTTTTGAGTAGAGCTGTGGTATCAGAACCATGTGAAATGTTACCTGGATTTTAATAGAAAAGTAGAGCTCTTAGGTTTGCACTGATTCAGGACAAGCAAGGCCAATGTCCTGGTGATGAATATGGTGACTTGTCCCACTCTCATAGGCCATTTGCTAATGGGATATAATGTAGTGACATACTCACCTCTTCAGGACACAGGGCAACAAGATCACCATCTACCATTTCAGCTATTTCAAGGGAAATAACTGCTTAACAAACTTCATGCTGTATTTTGAGCCTAACTTACATGTACGATTTAAAAAAATAATAAAAAGCTTGGTTGGTGCTTGGATAAGTATAGAAATATTTCGGGGTTCAACTGTAAGTGTGCAACTACCAGAAATTCACCTTTGCAACTTTGGCTCATCTTTCTTCCCAATGACTTTTTCGTATTACTCACAGTGATTCTGCTTCAACTATTTTTCCTTCTGATGTTAGAAGGAGGTTGTGAAAGGCTACCTGAATATTTCAAAGATTATTTTTCTTAGTTCCCCTTATCTATATCAACAGTTACATCTTCAAAGAACTCTAGCAGTAATGTGTTACCTGTCCATTCTGAACTCATCCTTGGACATGGTAGTTTTTTCAGTTTCCATTTATTACCATTTCTAAGAAATTATCTAAAATTTATGGAAAACCCATAGGTTTATGGATTTATTTTGTTTGTCTCTAAGCAGTCCAAAACCAGTGCAACTGTGTGCCATTCTCTCCTCATCAGGAATCTCTCTGCTCCACAAGAGTGTTCCTGAAGCAAATACAAAAATACAAGGAAGCATTGTGAACAATTTCCACCCAGAAGATACCTTTCAGATGATATGTTCATATGGATTTAACATCTCTGAAACATCTCAAACCATTCTAATACAGTATGCTGCATTCTATAAAGCATATTTCTGTGCTCAGACAGGGATGCTTTGAAACTTTTGTTGCGGGCAAGTAAAATTTTTTTTCAGCATTACTCTCTCACAGCATGATGACTGTCTGAGAAAGGCATAAGTTACAATTTAGAAATAAATTTTCAGAATGGACTTCCTGTGCATCTTTTTTTTTTCCCAGCAGTTGGTTGGTATTTATTGGGAACCAGATACTTCTCTGAAATGGCACCAGTAGGCATCTGCCTTTAGCATTGAGTACGTACATATACACACACACACCCCCCCCCCAGCCTGATACTTGGATGGGAATACATATAAACCCTTTTAGTTTAAAAGCTACCAATTGTTACTGGCTATACACAAATTTGTTAGATGTTTTCCTTTCCAACAAAGGGAATCAGAACAGTCAGGACTAGTTCATCATTTTGACCTTTTTCTGATGGTGATAAGTGCTAAGGGCCAATGTCCCGTGTGACAACATCATTATAACATCTGTGAGCTAGCAGGTATTTTGTGTAGGTCAATATACATTCTTCTTTTCAGTTTCTTCTAGATGCACAGAAGAAAGGAAAAGGTTTCCTTACATGTTGTCAGTGAGGTTAGTTAAGCCACAGTCTTCAGGTTTCAAATCAGGTATTTTTTCTAATAATGGCATGGTCTAATGAGTAAAACACACTTTTCTTTCCCTTTAAATTATCTTTTAATTAAATTTACTTAGGAATCATTCAGTTATACATGATGACTTTAAAACTCTTCCTCTTCTCTCTGATTCCCTTGTCACCTCCAGAAGCATCTAACAACAGTAAAAACTTCTGTATATCGTCTCCAAATGATCCAAGAGTCCCTTCTAACTAATTCTTCTAACACACACACACACACACACAATAGCAAGAAATGATCTGACTCACTTGGAGTAGAAGACTGAACAGGATTGTTAATGTCTTATGCACACTCTCTTCTGTGCAAAGGCTCAGTTAACACCAGTTAGTTACAGAAGCCAGCAGAGAAGATAAAAAGCCAGGTGGTTTTTTTTTTGTTGTGGTTTTTTTTTGCCATGGAGAGGGGAGGAAAAAATAAATGACCAAAGAATCAGACCAGACACCAGAACAGGGAAATATCAGCACATCACAGGAACAGTTCCTCACGTTTGAAGGACGCTTTTACTGATACGTCAGCTCTGCCTGTGGTTCCTATAGTCATGCTTGCTTCCAGACATGCTCGTCATTTAAAAAAAAAAAGTGTTTCAATTGTTAAATAAATGAGGAATATGAATTCTCTTTTCAAACATGGGAAGCCATAAAAAAAAAAACACAAAATGACAAAAAGTTACAGTAAACAACAAAGCCTGTGAAACTAATGTCCCAGTCAAAAGGGTAGAAGAAACAGCATAAGCTTAATGAGTGTTGTAATTTTTTCACTTTGAATTTTGGATTTTCACTTTTAGTCCTGATTCACTGGTGTGTATGTAACATGAAATTCAGGACAATTTCATTTGTATACAGCTACCTAATAAAATTAGTGGACGGCTGTTAGATACTTCAGATAAAATCTATAGGAATTTAATTTTAGAAATATCAGTGTCTTAATGTATTCTGTACTTTTAAAAGTTCTTAGCTTTCACAAGCGAGGTCACTGCCATAACATTTTTATAGATAATTGTTATGTCAGTGAGGAACATTAAATGTTCAGCTGTATCTAATTGGCTATTCTTGAGCTTATGAACAGTCATTTAGAAGTTTAATTTCACCATATTAATATAGATCTTTTTTTTTTCCTGGCTTCCTGAAAGTAACCTTCCCCCCCCCCATCAGTGCAGCCTTCCATTGAAAAATTTGTAAGAAAAAGGTGGTTTACTGGCTTAAAACATGGGTATTAACTGTGTATGAGTAAATTGTGATTGCAGACCTTCATCATTAGTGCTGTGTGTTAGATGCTGTGAGATCATAGGCTAAGAGAAGGATTTGCTAATTTTAGGCACTTAAAATGGAGAGCTAGGACCAGAATGAGATGGAACTGTAGATGTGATTTATCTTTCAAATAGGTCAGTCTAAAGCACGCATAGGTTCACTGAATCTGTTGGAGTTACTTCTGCTTAGATTTACAGTAGTGTATGGAAATTAGAATAGTGAGTCAAATGCTGCCTTTTACACTCTTGGGAGGGTTTCTTATTTTTTAACTGAAGGAAGTGAAAAGAAGTCACAAGTAGAGCAAGACAAAGTAAAAAGAGAAGTAAATAAAAGATAAAATCATATGAAACACTCCATGCACTATTATCTTCTTATTGCACTATTGTAAGAAAGGAATTAAAGCAAAGAAAAATAAGCTGTAAAAAGAAGAAAGAAAATGAAGCCAGAATATCATACTTACACAGAGATGGTGCACATAGAGAGGTAACTGTCCATATTGGAAAGTGCTACACAATACCCCTTTTCAGTACTGTATTTCCAAACCTTGTGACAAACATCCTTGTATAGAACATCATTCCACAACTATTAAACAAAAAACATTAGGATCAAATTGTTAGCTTAAATTCTATTATTAATTGAGAAAGATGGGACCACTCACTCTGCAAATCATAGTTATTTCCCTAGCTGCCTTTTAGTTCCCGGAAGGAAAGTAAATTTCTGTGGATCTAGCCTGTCTCCACATTTTGGGTGGACCAATTCAGACTGATTTACTGATCTAACTGCTGGTTTGTTCTGTTTGGCTAAACTTAATGTTTGTTTGCCTTGGTGAAAAATTCCACATGCTTTCTCCTTCAGACTTCCAGGGACTATAACCTACTCACCAGGTATTCCAAGAACTATCTTAAAATGAGTTTTCCAGTTGCGCATCAGATAACAGCACTCGTTGTTTGCCATACACTGCCTCTGCTCTGCAAAATCCATTTTGAGTTCATCTAATGGCCATTCAGTTGCAGAAAGAAACATGGTGTAGAGCGATGCTAGAATTGATTGGACTGTGAAATATCATTACAACTTGCATAACAATAAAACAAAGCATTTAACTAGCAGCATGAATTAAAATCTGACTGATATCCCCTGCAACTTGGGGGAAAAATCTGAGAGTGTATGCCCTCACTATGAGAAAATATGCTGATGCTTGTGTTTAACTTTCTCAGCATATTCTGATTCTGTCCAAAGTGGTGCTATTTCTTTACACACCTGTCCCATTTTTTATCTTAAGGGTTCATTTACACAGAAATACTTTCTGTTTTCTCTCTGATTCAGTTTTGTTGTAGGGAAGGCTACCTCCTTTGATGTTGCGCACATTCTGAACATTTTGTTAGGTACTTCAAATACTCAACATGCAATAAAGTTTTTCAAGGAGCCTATTGCAGAGGAAAAATATTGATTAAACTTCTGTTTATTTCTTTTTTAATTCAGAATAATGCATTTCCTGCTTACTTTGGTGAGTCTCTTGCACTTGTATTTATAGATTCACTTTTGCTAACAATCCATATTTTAAGACTGACAAAGTACTTTCTTGTAGTAGTTCTTGTGACTGCTTGGAGTCCTTTCAGTTGGTTTTGTGGTGGTGGTTGGGTTTTTTGTCATTCTAACTGTGTTTCTGTAATTTTAATGACTGAAATAAATTTTAACTGCTTTTCTCCTTCATCATCTCTTCTGAGCTGATATAGAATCCTAGAAAAATTCGTATTTTGGCTTTCACAAGCTTTCATAAGTCCCTTTTGTTATGTGTACATATGGAGTATATGTATACATGGAGTATCAGAAGACATGTATCTTATGAAAAAGTACAGGTGAAATTTAATGCTAAATAAACATTTCACTTTAGCACTGACTCTAGTAGTTTTACAAATATCTTTTATAGGAATGCAAGGTCATAGCGAGAGATGATTGAAGTTGGTGGAAAAGACTCTTATTTAGAGACTGATATTTTTTCTACACTTTTTAAAAGGAAAAATTAAAATTTGTTAACATTAAACTGTTTTTACCAAAAAAAAAAGTCTAAAAGACATACTGAAAATTAAAACTGTTTTGCTTTTCACAAGTGTACTTTTAAAAATTATATGACTTACAAAATGTATTAAGTGCAGGAGGTTGCTTAGCAACTTCAACCTGTCGTAAGATTACTGAAAAGTTGCAAAACTTAAATAGCAGAATACAAAAATAAATGTTTTGAACAAACTGCCTTGAATGAATATCCTTTAACTGGCAGTTAATCACTTTCCAAAGGATGCCCACTAAAGTCACAATGAAAAGTTGTAACTTGAATAGGAGCGATGATGTGTACACAGTGGATAGAGAACTGAAACTCGTAACGTAGTTTCACTTGGTCTACCTGTCCAGGAGGGGATGTTGTGTTGCCCACTGCTAGCTGCTGCCTGTGTAAAACTTGAAATAAAAGGATAGAGAAGGAAGTGAAATACTGTGGCTAATAAGAAAATATGGTATAAAAGAAAAAATAAAATGTCCTATTAAAATCAGGAGCCTTGCATGTGGGTTAATAGACATTTGGAGACTAATATAGTCTTTAAAAGTATTTTATAAGGGATTTTTAATTTTAAAACCTAGATTCTAAAGAAACTAAAGAAAAGAGCAGATAAAATATACCATTCTGATAGTTTCTGCATGAATTATCCATCAATATATGCCCACTAATTGGGAAATATTTGATTCATTTTTCCAGTACTAAACAGGGTAATGAACTAGTCTTTCCAGAAGAAATAATTATCATAAAAAGACTATTGCCATGAAAGCATCCTTTAGTAATAATTATCTTATTCAGTCAGTAATTAAATAGCCTTAGTAATAGAATTTAGATTTAAATTACTGCTACTCTTGCCTACAAATTGTCTTTCAAAATATCATTATATAGTAATTCCATACCACTGTAATATCACCCTATATTAATTCTAATAAAACAACATTACGTGCTTTCATACCTCCATCCTAATTACATGTGTGTGGAAAATTGCTGAAGGAGAAAAGAGATATATGTGACTTTTCAAACTAACTGATATTTCCAGTGGAAAAGGTGGTTGTTACCATGGAAATGAACTCTGAGTTTTCCAGCTGCTGTACTTATAAAAGTAACTGCTCACATAAACATGCCACTAGAAGTGGAACAACAAAAAAATCCCAGAGTGTAACTGACCTAGCAATGTTCATCAAGTGTCCTTTAATCGTACAACAGGTTGGATGAATGGCCAAACCATAAAATTACATTTTCCAGCTTTTACCATACATTGTGTTTACCAGTGTGTGAATAAGAAAACATACGCTTAGTTCTCAACCATAAGTTAGACTTTTTTTAGTTCTACCCGATGTGATAAAATTCTCTGTGAGACAGATATGCAAATACTAGGTTAAAAAAGATTAAGTAGTGTAATGAAAAAAACGAAAAAGATTAATTTGTATATTGTGAGATCCCACTGATTTTATGCTCAAAACTTTTTTTTAAAGTCTGTTTTGAGAGGAAAAAGCATGCAGCATGAATTTTAGTAGCATTGTTGTCATCTGGAAAACCTAGGCATCTTAATAATATGCATGTTTTGAATGTACATTATTGACTTCAAGTTTGAAACATCTAAATCCATACTCTATGGGATAGGTTTACATATTGTTAACATAGACGTCACAACACGTTTTGAAATATGAAATACTGACATTGAAGGAGGAAATTTAAGCAAACTAATTAACCAAGCTTATGCTAGCTTTAAGCCATTTTAATGACATGAAAACTGTCATTAAATTTAAATAATAGTCATTGTAGAGGGTAATGCTGTCTCAATCTCTCTCACCATTTGACTAAGTAAAATTTTTCCTGTTACAGTAAGAAAAAGAAAGAATCAGATGTCTTATTTCTGCTGACAACTTTCAGACTTCCCTTCTTCCATCTCTGCCCCACTGCCTCTTAAAGAAGGTAACTTACATTGTCCTTGCCTTACAGATGACTCCATTATCCCAAGCAATGACATACATCGGACTGTCTATGAAATGGAAGATCAATCCTTCTTAATTGAATGGTAGAATTGGAATTCCTTTGTCTTAAAATGAGAGTTTCTCAGAGGAAGGAAAAAGTAAGCAAGCCAATAGAAAAGAAGAGAGAGAGTGATGAAAGATGAAATAAGTAATCATTAAAAATAGTGTTGCCTTTTTCTAAGTTGACATCATTTTGCAAGGTATCTTTTTTCCCCTTTTTTACAGTCTTGATGTAGCACACCTCATTTGAACATCGAGGGCAAGAAACTACTGAAGGCCAAGTCTTCGGGTGCTGAAATTGATCTTACAGGAAGGTTAATGGAAAGAAGGCTAAATGCTCTTGCATTGGATGAGTACTTCTAGTGATTTGCTGCTTTTCAGTTCTGCTAGGTCAAATTTGGAAACATCAGTTAAACCATAAGTCTTGATTAATGGAAAGTTTTGAAGATCTGGAACTTTGGAACAAACACACTTTTTAATAATATTTCTGCAAAATTCCTTAATTCACCTATTTTTGCTTCAAGAAAGCTGACTGAGATAAGGTCTTATTACTCACAAAGGATTATGCCCTGCATAGTTTTGTTGATGTTCATTTGCAAGGAATGTTCATTAAGTTCAATCAACAAAGACTGCATTAGGTGGGACACTGAAGGGATTAGGGGAGCAGAGAGGAATATGTATAGCACAGCTTCTCTGGGAGACAAAAAGCAGCTTACTACTGCTGATGTATTTTCTCCACTTTCCAGAAGTTGGTTGAGGACCAATAGCTGTGGACAGAAGTTCAACAAGAGGCCAATGCTTTGCTGTGCCTCAGTGGAGAAACCCAGGTCCACTCCATCTGATTGCATTACAAGTGGCTTTCTACAAGATAAGCTCAGTTTGTTATGGACTCTGTTTCCAGTAGCTGTATTACGATTTGTGGGGATGGGGCCTGTTATTTATGTGCTTAATACTGCATCCAGAATATGCAGAAGCTAAATTTAGCATTGCCCGTTTGAACTCCTGTGTTTGGGTTGGTTTTGTTTTTTTTACTGGCAAGAAAGAAAAACATATAGTGTTAAAAAGACATACTTTAAAAATAGACTTGTGTTTGTAGAATCAGAGTCTATTTTATAAACAAATCAGTGGAGCTTCTTGAAAATGTTATATATATCTCCAATGGCAAAATTTAGAATACTTTATGTAGCAAAAATAAATTTTATGCTTGTAGTAAATGCTTTGCATTTTGTGAATGCTTTGAAGAAAGAGTTGTTTATTGAGGACCATTTGAACATTTTGTATGTTTTATTACAATCTTAGAGACTCTCTGTAGCATGTTATTCTTGAGGGAAAGCATGGGGGCAGGGGGGAGGACACATTGCCTCTTTTTGCACCGTAGTACTGTCCAACGGCGCTTGGGAAAAGTGTACCCTAATAGTATAGTCACTGAAGAGTAGGAAGAGGTATCATTTCATCTAGCGTATGGAATTTGATGAACATGTAGGATACTTTCTGCCGTTAACATACACTTTTAAAAGTCTCATACTCTTCTGGCAGCCTGAAAGACAGAGTAAAGTGCCAATACAAGGAGAATGAATGGAAATTGCTTCAGACTGCCATTTTCACATTTAAGCAAAATCTGTTACACTAACTGCTTCTTGCGATAAGTTCGTAGTTTTTCTTTTAAAAAACACATGCCATACAACAGAACATAGTAAGTACAAGCTTGCTATTATCCGTATCACAACTTGCTTCCTTCAGCCATGGAAAACCAAACAGTAATCAGGAAAGGTCTCCCAGGTTCCAAAAATTCTCTTTTTGCAGCCATGTCTGCACTGGGACATTCTGCCAGTAAACAAATAACAACAGCATGTGCTGATCTAGATGCTATATTTGATTTCTCTTCTTGTTAAAAATATCCTCCTCAAGAGAAATTCTGTCAGCAGACGGGTGGATACTCCTGTGCCTCCCATACCTTCAGCTAGCTCCTTGCAGAGTAGAAACACTTCACTCGCAGAATTCATTGCGCTCAAATCCAAGGAGTCATAGTTCCTTTTCTTGTTATGATCTTATCCCATATCATCTGGGCCTTTCCCCCAATTCCATGGTCCCCCAAGGTTGCTCTTTGCTATCTTCTCTCAAAGGTAGATCCTGTACAGCCAACAGTGTTCCCACCTCTGTTTTAGAAACAACACGCATGGTTTCTATAGCATTTCAGCTACTACAACACTATGTGTTACCTTGAAAATGAGAAACTTGAAGGTAATGAAAACACACAATTGCTTCAGGATGTATCAGACACTTGCCAACTAGTTCTGCATCTTGTGAACTTGTGCTTCTAAATTTCTGAAAAACAGCTTAGGTGTATTATGATATAGATATGACAATTAACTGTGTGTGTGCATGCAAACACTAACATATGAGAGTTTCTTTGAAAGTATAAAGGAAACATGCAGCTCCCTACCGATACATATCAGCACACAAGTGTTTTATAACAGGGATGATAGTTATGCAGATGGGGATATTGAATCTTACAGAAAAGTGATTCTAAACAATGCAGAAAACAAGAGATAACACATCCCAAGATACCAGAACTGTGTTGAGGGATAGCCTCAACGTGTCATTCCCCAATGCTGTTTGTGTGTACAAAGTATCTTTGCGAGTACTAGTGAATCACTGGGAGATTTCTCTGATACTAACATGTTTTTATGGAAAATGTCTGCTGCTCCCCAGTTCTGGACTATGACACTTTAAAAAAACCGCAAAAATTAAGTGGAAAGAATAAAGTGGGAAAGAAAAAGTTGAAAGCAAGCTGTTCCTTCAACAGCTAGACAGAAAAAGTTACAAAAGCCTTTCATTTGGTGTTCTTGGCTGAGGGAGACTTAAAAGAATGCCTTAGAGTGCCAGGCATCCATCACATATTGTGATGCAGCTCTAGTAGAGTCAAAAATGGGTAATTATTGTACTTGCTTGCTGTAGTTGGCTCAAGTACACATAGTAAATGATCTGCAAAAGCCTATGTTAAATTAGGGCTCTGATGCAGTGTATTATTAGAACTATGTTAGAACATTTTAACAAAAACTGAACACACTAATATTCAACACTTATAAAAAGTAGTCATAATTAAATTTCATATTTTAAAAAAGAGGAGTGCAAACTTTCTGCTTAACCTTTACCTATACCCGAATTTTAGTGCTGTTTCCTAAGTGGCAGAGATAGTGATATGACTGTTGGCTTGGCTTGGGTGGATGGCTTTGCTGATTTGAAATACACTGAGCTGCCTAGGAAGTATAAACATTTCCACAGATGTGGAGGTCTTGTGGGTATAAAACGACATACTATCCTGTTGCACTTCTCTTTAAATCTCTGGGCTGGGCTATTTTCTCCAGGAAGCATTTCTTTTGATATTGCCTCCTTTGCTATGTCAGAATTATGACCTGTACATGAATTTTCCTTTTGTTTTCCTGAAAGTGGATTTATGATGATCAATGAATTTGGTTTTGCTTAGATCTTTTGCAGAAAATATTATCGGTAGGAAGCAGTAGTAAAAAATGTTCAGCCATTTTGCATGAAATTGCCAACATCAGCAGTAGCAGTGATTATGACCTTTATGTTTTCTCCATTAACAAGAGGTGGCCTTCCCCTGGCCAAATAATCTGGTTTACTACACACCTGTACATAGATCTATTAATTTGTGATAGGCTTACACTTGGAAAAATTGTCAGATTTCTGTGGTATCCGTGGAACAATTGCAGATGTTTTTTGAGCACCCTAAGAAGAAGATGAGCTGCTCATGTCACAGTACTTTAATTCCAGCTTCTGTTGTCCTGAGGAAGCACGCATTTACAAGGAAGGCTATGGGACTTGCATGTCTAGCATAGTGTTAGTGCAATGCAATAGCACTACTTGCCTTCTTGCTGCAGCGCTGTAGCAGGGAGATGACATGCTGAGAGGAAATACACATGATTCTAAAGACAGATCTACACAAATAAGTTCTACTGACATTAAAATGCTGGTTACTATAAGAATCGTAAGGGCGCATGGTTCTTACTGACATTCTTGCATTAGCTTCTCGAAGAACTGCAGTCCTAAAACACATGTGCAATCACACTGGGGTGCCAGAAAAGTTTAGGATAACTGTAAAGGCATGAGTTCTAGTATCTGCAAGCAAAGTTTCCAGGATTAAGAATTTTTATAGGTATAACTAGTTATAGTGTAAGGAACAAACAGAAACACTCCCATTGTTAAGTAATATCCATTTTATATAAACAAATAATGAAAAAAGGAAATAAAATATTTTAATTTAAAAATAAAATAAGGAATGGAAAAATTATTGCGAGGACAATGTGCAAGTACGGGAATTGTAATAACTCGGCTTGCACCTCTAAAACACACCTTGACTGAAGTTCGAAAAAAGGAATGTGATTTTCAGTTATCACTAGGGGGCACTCCTCTCCTAAATACATTAAGAAAAGGCACAGACAGCACATTCCTATAAACAGGTTTTCCCAGTGAGATGTTAAGAACATGCACATGGGTCTATTTAAAGAGTTTTCTATGTTTCTAGAAGTAAATGCTAAAAGGTAAGAATATGTTGGTAATTAACCTTTTGTCACATTCCTTGAATTTGTGAATCTTTGACTAAATTCAATTTAAAAATTAGTTTAGAAATGTTGGTTTCTATTTTAAAAAGATGACTGTGTCTTGAGAAACAGGGATGTTTAATGTATTCTCCTTGATTTGTGTCAGTTAATGAAGATTATCATTAAATATCTTATTCCTGCTTAGAAGTCAGAGATACTCTCATAAGACTGTCATGTTCTTAATCTTCATTGTCAGTTTGTAATAGTTACCTTAACATTAGTTAATACTTCCCTATTCATTATCCATATACTTTTGAAGGAATTTATAATTGAATACTCTTTGACTTAGAGGAACAATAGATAAAAGCTTCCCAAATGTTCAGTGTATGTAAATTGTTAACTGTTAGCATTCTTCAGACCTTTAACCCAAGTGTGTATTTGATTCCCTGCAGGTACACTAGCACTGTATATAGGACAAAACAACTTGTAAGTGAGTAGATCTGATTAGGATCAGAGAAATGGAGAAAAGAAAAAGAAGGGAAAGATCTGCCATTCAGAAAAAAAAAAAGGGAGTAGTGGCACTATAAAACATGAAACAATATTACAAATCAAACCTGATAGTATTTACTTTTGAGTTTAGTTTGCTATAAGCTCTTAAAAAATCTCACTCCAAAATACAATAAAGGATTAGAACAACAGGCACTTTAATCAATATGTACACATGCTTTTTCAGATTGGGAAAAACACAGTGAACAAGTTATGGAAAGGACAGTTACATTTTAAATACCAACTTTATTATTAAGAGAAAACCATTAATTGCATGCTTTACAGCTGCCTGTCTTCCTATATTCTCTGCATATGTGGCCTAGGATCAGGGATAATCAGATTCAAACATAATTTCAAGTCTTTAGTGATTAGTGCAGACTTCTGGCATACATAATGTGACCTGGTGTATATCGATCAATGCAGTCCATTTAATGTTCTACGTGGAAGATACAATTTGCTTCTGTCATTCTATGCACCATTCTAATTCTATGCACCATTTTCAGAACAATTTCTGAAAGGAGGTATCAAGATGAAAATTTCACAAGCACAAGTGCTGTGACACTGTCTAAAAATGTCTGTGCCATGTCCGTCAAGATATTACCTATCACCATAGCTTCTGTTTTGGTCTGAGAACTAATGTCTGTTCAAAAATCATGGAGCTAATTTTCATAATACTGAAATAGTTGCAGGCTGATATCAAAAATCAGAAAGCTCCATGTCATTCATTCACTGCTGGTTTTCAAGCTTCTTTTTGTGCATGATTCCCTCCCTCTTCCAAGAGCACTTTCGGTGAAAATGTAATTGTTTATTGTGAGTCTCTCTCGAAAAGAAAGGATTAAGTCATCCCAGCATTATGACTCTGATACATGGTCAGCAACGTAAAACGTTATGGAGTGATGAAGAATGGGGATGTTCCTCATCCTTGATTAAAATGAGGTCGTCTATCATGTGCCTAAAACTGTTCCTACTCTGTAACTCCGAATCTCGGAGAGAGACCCTGTTATTACAAACAGGTGATTCTTTGATAGAGTTCTGATAAACACGAGGCTGGATGCTATGCAGTATTTTGGAAAAATTGGGGCATTGATTTCTTAGAATTTGTCTGGGTTTGTATACTTCAGTGAATGAAATCTAATCCTTTCTTCAAAGGTGTTGATAGTTTTGGGTTTGGATTTTCAAAGATGCTGGCAGTTATCAACTCCTCTGTTCTTAACTCTCCCTTTTGCTATTGAGTGTATGAATCAGAGTGGCATGTGAAAATTAAATTCCTGTAGAGAGGCCAAAGCTGTGCTTGCACAAGCAAGTAAAAAATCCTGGAAGGACCAGCCTTCTTTCTCTCTTATATTTCAGCGATAACTTATTTTTGGTATTTAGAAAAACTATGCTGGGTATAAGAGCTTTCCCTGAAACACAAGCAGCCTCCTTGAAATGTATGCTGGAGCTTGGAATAGGCACTTAGGTTATTGATTTTAATCTGTGATATAGGGAAGTTATGTGACCTGCACAGTGTTTGAAGGTAAAAGGAAGTCTGAGATCCTTGGTGTTTATCTTGGTGACATGAAGTAGAGGAAAAAAAGAAAAAAATCCACAAACCCCCCCCGAACACATAGTAATGAGAGATCAGCATTACTTGCTGTTGTACTCTCATGGATTGGTATCGTTATGATGGGTGTGATGTATGCTAATGTAATAAAAGCATAAATTATAATATTTGATTATGGTGACATAAATATAGAAAAATCACGCTCTTCAAAATATTTTTTAAAATTGGGAAGTACTACGTTCTATATTAACATACTATTATATTACTCTAATAAATTAGGAAACTATTGGGCACTTAGTGTTTTAAGCTAATAAAATATCCAAACAAGGACTCCTTAGAGAGCTATTAATTGAAGGTCAACTTACAGTGTAGTATACCTCCTAGCTGCATGAGAAGAGAGAGAAAGGGAAGAAGGAATTTTCATCAACTGGCTCAATAAATTTCTGCATTTCTGTTGAGCTCTATAGGAGTCTCTGGAGGAATTGAGGTCTACTGGTGGGGTTCCATCTGCTGAATCTAGACTGCAGCTCAGCTCAGTGGGTTACCATCAATCTTGATGCTAGCTAGCATCTTCACTGTTGTTTACAGAGGCACCATACCATACCAAAATACGCTGTATAAAAAACATGTAATCCCCATTCTACACCAGAAAACTTCAGTAGAAATGATAAACCTGTGACCTCACCAATCTGGTCAAATCTAGCTCGATTAAAGTCTGGATAAATTACAGACTTTTCAAGGTCTATGCTCATCACCATGCATGGAGGGGCAAAAAACATGTTGAATAATATCTTCTTTTTCTGTGCCCCCAATTTTCCATCCATGGCTATGGACTTTTTTAAAGGCAGCATTTGTTTTTAGGGACTTTGAACACTGGAGCAGGACTGAAGTAATATAATTTATTAATGAAATTATCTTTTGCACATGGACTTGAACAAACTTTAAAACTATAGTCACTCATTTACACACCAACATGTTTAAACCGCCTTTTTAAAACACACATCTAACAAACATTTATTCCAAACCTATATATGCGCATCTATTTGGTATAGTATGGGTCTACGTTAGGAAGAAATGGTTTGCTACAATTGTGGAAAAACTGCCATCTTGGGGGGATTTGTATTTAAGGTTGGATTTATGGTAATTCTTCCAGTGGTATCTTGTGCCCTTTGAGCCAGATCATTCTAAAGGAAAATCATCATTATATAAAGGGCATGCAAGTTTCCAACAGATTTATAAAATGCTTTCCAGACTCCTCACTATGTGTAAAAAAACCCTTTCATTTCTTTCACATTTTCTTTCATGCCAAATCCAGATGAAAAGTCAATGTCCTAAAACTTTCGGTAGAATCCAAATTTTAAAAGAGGCTTTTTCTTTTAATTTCAGTGTTTTGATTGCCATGAATTAAAATGTTAATTTTAATTTACTTTAATCTGAATATTCAGCATTTCAGTCAGTCAAATTGCATCTACTGGTATCTCTAAACTACTTCTTTATTGTCTAAACACTTTGTATTTCTATTCTCTCCTGTGGTCTACCTTAGAAGCCAGATGGTTAGAAATTTCCAGGTCATTAACCAGGCTCTGTGGCTAAACTACATCTTCTACAACTCATCATGGTCTGCTTTGAGGTTTAGACACACATCTGGCCCACAGAGACTAGGACTCTGAGGAACTTAGTCTTTGAAATACAGCAACTACAAATTGCAGCCAATTAATTCTGACCAACCTGGAAACTTAATGTTCAGTTACTTTTTGACAAAATGAAATCTTTCAGTTTGGTTGAATAAAGTGATTAATTGTTATTTTGCTATGTGAAAATCCCCACTGTGTAAGCAGAATTAGCATCCCACACGAAAAAATTATTTTGCAGAAACGTATTTCAACTGTTTAACTGGGTTATCTGTTAACTGGAGTACGATGGAACTGGAGTTCCTTTCCTCAGTTTCTTAAGTATATTTTCTGTTTGGGTTTTTTGTTTGTGTTTTTTTTTTTTTTTTAATTTGGAACCTTGTTTCTGGTTTTTGATGTACTAGAGGTGCTGAAAAAAGTTAAAATAGTAACAAGAACAATCATATAGCAAAGTATTTTGTTCCTAGATGTCCTGATCTAGACAAGCTGCTAATTGTGAAACACTGCTGCCAATTCAAAATGAGCAAATGACCAGCTCAGTATAGAGAGATTTGGCTGTACATTGCAATAATTTATAAATTTGTACCAATCTACTCCCAATAGCTTCATCAACCCTAGTAATCTGGAAGGCCAACTGTACTCTACAGCAGTGTTGTTTGTGTTGTGGTGTTCTTGTTCCACATGAATTTTCCACTTCTGAAATAAACCACATATGTGATTATTAAGTTAAAAATACAGCCAAAGCAGTCAACTGAAGAAAGTGAGAGGACAAGGGAGAGAAGAAAAAGATGGAAAGGAATAAGTAAACAGAAACTAGGTATTCGTATTCTGAAAATCATAGAAAAGGAAATGGATTGGAAGGAAGTGGTTTTGAAAGACAGCAAGTGACAGAAAGATGACAAAGGTATAGGTGGTTTTAATAAATGAAATTTCTGTAAACAAGGCCTGTGAAGCAATGTGTCATTGAAAGGTTTTGTCCTGCAGCAAATTTCATATTTTCGTATTTCAAAATTGGATAGAAAAAGTGCAGAGCCTCTTCTGAGTTATATCCTAAAAATCCTACCTTATTTTTTTGCAAGATTTATGATCAGTTTAATTTACTTTTAAATTACACAGCTAGTTTAATGATCACAGCACAAGTTTATATATAAAAAGAGATAGTTTGAAAGACCTGGACTGCATATCAAGGTTATTTGTAAAGAAATTGTAATTGTGTAGCCTCCTCATGCCTCTAAATGATTTGGTAACAAGGTAAGATACACAGTATGTGTAATAGTGCCTATAGGCCCAAAACAAATTAATGTAATGGGCACAAATGTGTACTCTTGTCAAATTACGTGTTTGTTTAGAAATGGACTTAGCTCCAACAGAAGATGTGGTTTTGAAAAAGAAAAATATGCCAGTAAAGTAAAACCACGTAATTCTGAAATATCTTCTGTAGGTATAGAAACAGAGCGTGTGATCTGACTATAAAAGTAAGATTCCTGTTCTCCTGTTGTAATATAGATTCCTTTAATGCTTACACTTTGCTCCAAAATCTAACATGATAACTAAACAAATTTGTCATTTGCTTTTTAATTATGGTTGTATCAGTAAATATTCATACTGATACTCCCCAAATCCCAGTGAATTTCATAGCAAAACTCTCTTGAACATGTGCAGTCCTCCAGATTTACATCAAGGTAAAGAGTTATTTTAGGTGGATGATGCATGGTGGGTTCAACCAAACTCTAAAAATTGCATCACTGTGGCTAGCTAATTCCATAGGTTAATTCATCAACCTACAGCTAGTCAATAAAGTATTGCAGGTCAGCTTGTCATCAGTATAAGGTGCAAGATACTTGTGGGGGAAGGCCTTTGTGCAGTTGCTGATGGAAGAAAGGGTCAAGATGGTTCTTATGTTTGATCAGCTTACCTTTTGCTTTTGTGAAGACTTTGGTTCCCTCAAATAGTTATGCTATCTGAATTTGGAAAGATTTCCATCTTTCAGAAACATGAGATTAGGCCAAATTAATAACTATTAGTACTTTGTAGCTACCCATCTTTGATCTCCAAAAATATGTGCCTATTTTTTTTGATTTCTCACATAAAAATTTTCATAAAGAATAACTTTTTCATAAATGACACTTCATTATGAACATTTGTAGACATTATTAGAATTCTTTAGATTTTGTGAAATCCTCTGTAACAGTCTTGATAATATGTCAATGATTACATTAGAAGTGTGTCATAATGTGTTATATTCAGAAGATACAGCTTGATAGGTAGCTGTGTCCAACATACAATAACCAAATATGTTTTATTGTATCCAGTGCTTTAGATATCATGCATAAAACATTTTACAGGAAAGCATTCATTTATCAATAAATGAGATTTTAAAAAAGCATAAAATATGAACTGATATAAAGCAGAATATTTCTGTATTTTATAAATTTGATTAAAAATTGGTTTAATTATTTCAGTAAACCTTGCCATTTTGATTAGTATTTTGCTAAAATAGAAAAAATTAAACTCAGTTTTGCACAAAAAAAAAGAAAGCAGTCATGCAGAATGTTGAAAAAAGGAAAAATGTCCTAATGTTAGAATTTCATTTGTCATTAAATCTTTTTCTTGCTTTCCACACTACTGTTAAGAGAGACATTCAAGAATTTTAAGAACCCTGTCTCTTCAAAATAAGATGTAAAAGCAGACAATGGCTTGTGGTCAGGGAGAGTAAACACTAGAAAGGAGATTAATTAGCATCCCAAAATAACTTTACTAAGATGAGGAGGCTACAATGGGGCTGAAAATCTCCAGCTGTGCAGAACTATCAGGAAGGAGGAAAAAGTGGTAAATGAAGAATCAAAAAGGACCCCTACCTGTTTAATCAACCACAATGATTAGAGTAATTCATGGATTTTTCAAACCGTGCTATGAAGAGACATTTCTTAAGAGGTGCTGGTGTTCTCCATAGTAAGGAAAAAATGGGAGAGCTTGTTTCAGAGAGAAAATGAAAAAAAAAAAAAACTTCTGCAGATATGTAGCATGCATTTTTTTCATGTTATTTTCATTCTTATTCAAAAGAATGAATACCTAACCTGGATAGTTAACTATCTGGGTTGGGATTTGTAAAAAATAGTTTCATTACATACTTCATCCTCTAGCTTTGCCTGCACTAGAAACACTTGCTCAGTTAAGTTATACAAGTGGATTTGCAAAATGATTCTTATAACTTATTTCAGACCCCAAAATCCATAATGAAATAAGGTCATCCAGCAACAATATACTTTTCAGATCATAGTTTCACCCACAGTACCTTTTGTTGAGCATAACTCAAATTACACCTCTGTATTTCTGACCAATAAATTTGGGCTAACAGGAAACTTTCAGTAGGTAAAAGTAGAAGAAGTAGCTAATTCTCTTTGCTTATCCTTATTTATCATTTTTGCCTGAGGATTAAAAACGTGTGGAAGACCTTCTCCAGCCATATACTTTGGAAAACAGAAACTATAGGGGGTATGAATAAGAGAACTGCTGACCTGTAACTTCTAGGATACTTAATTATAGGAAATTGTGAAGTAAACAGTTTTTCTCCTCTTGGGAACGGACGGAACAAAATCACACAACTGAACAAAAACGTCATATAGCTCGTAATATGTACCCTCCTAATGACAAAGTTCACTAAAGCCAAAAATATGAATTTCCGAAGTATGTATTGAATAAGTAACAGAATAGAATCATGGGAATACAGTGGCAGTTGAGTCCACTTTGCTGCTAATGGAAACTGGACTCACAAATGTTCTTATCTTATTAATAAGAAAGAAATTCAGGGAAGTCAAAGCTCACAAAGGGTACCTATGTCCTACCCAACTTCTGAATTGCTTCTATTGAGATTTTATGGTGTAAGATGGTTAAAACAAGTCACCATCCAACACACAAAGTTCTACTGCTTGCCCAACATTTTTTGGTGCTTAAATGGAGTCAATTCTGAAAATCCAACCTCAGCTATGGAAGATGAGTACTTCTGTATAAGGCACATCTGGATAAACAAAATAGCTAGAGATGCCTAAACTAGGAAGGCGTTTGTGAGTAACACTTGAAGGTTTTATCAGGCGTTGCTTTAACATGACTTCAGTTAAAGGCTCCATCCATCTTACGACAATATAGCCTTATGAGTGTTTTGTTCACAGAATATCTACTGCGTAAAATGTTTGTTTTGAAGGGGTGTGTCTGGGACTAGGGGGCACAGGGAGATGTTTGCCTTTTTCTGGAAGCTGTGATGTGTGCCAGAAGAAATTCCTGGGTAGGAAAAGATTCTGATTTTTTACGGAACTACTGAGAACAGTCAGATGAGAAGACTTTTCAGTTTATAATGAATAAACTGCATCTAAAAAATCTGACATGCAGACATAGAAGATTGTCCTTGGCATCAAGATGCTGCATACTATTCTGTTCTGAATTTTAACATACAGTTTAAATTGTTCACTGGATATGAAGGGAGTTTTGAATTTTTGAACATCAGGAAATACAAAATTTCATTGCACGCTTTCCTAGAGATATAACCTTAACTTTGACAATGACAACTACTGAAAATATTCAGTAGTCAAAGTGAAAAATGAAGATTTCATACCTAGACAAGGTATTTTTCTTGAATAGGCTAGGTCAAACATGAGCTGCTGAGGTTGGTGTGGAAGTTCTGCAGCTTGTATTATATGAAAAACCCGTTCCTTCTGTGCTTAAAAGCTTTGGATGAAGAACAACTCAAACCCCATGAAATTCTCCTATTTTCGAAGGCTTGAGTTCCAGGATTTATCTGTGTGAACTCCTGTTGCATCTGCTGTGGTAGTTGGGGCTGCGTAGAATGGCAGAAAGATTAGATGTGACAGGCAGAGATGTCACACCAGTAAGATGTTCTCTTTCGGTTCTAAGCTTGTGAGGACTTTGCTGAGACCTGTCTTGAGATGGTCTTTGGCCCCTGATCTTGGACAAGCCCATTCATCAATGCCTTATTCTGAAGGGTATATACGCTGTCAATAAGCACAGATGGATGTGATGCTGATCACCTGAGCGCCCGTGCTCTCCGGATCTTTGTTTGTGGTTTTTGGCTTTTTGACAGTAGTTGTGTTGGCAGAGATCCACAGATGTTTAGCAATCTAATCATATTCATGAAGGATGAGAGCTATGAGCACCTTGGAGCATTTACCCCACAAGAAAAATATTAAGGATTAAATTGCAATAATAGAAGAAGAATAGGGAAAGTCATAGAAGACCAAATATATTAAATCTCGAGGTCTGCAGCAGTCTGAAGTAGAAGGTGAAAGTCAAGGAAGATTATGAGAGATGAGTATTTCAAAGCAGTTCAAGACACAAGTACCAAAAGCCAAGGGGAAGCTGAGATGCAGCTAGCAAAAGACATCAAGGTTAATGAGAAATCATTATGAACATAGTATGTATTGGTATAAAGTGGGTAAAAGGAAAGGAAGTGCCCTGTTGTGGAGGAAGAATGTAGTAAGCAGAGAAATGGAAGAAACAATCATTTAAAACCTATGTACCAAACATCAACGGCATGTAGGCGGTTAGGTCAGCTATCACAGCAATGACAAGAAAAAAGAAAGGGCTTAGATGAGACTTTTTAACAACTCTAACCTCCATTTTGTAACTTCTGTAAAAATGTGATTCTTTTAATCATCTTATAAACTCTGTCCCTGAATATTTACAAAATTGTTTGAAAGGATCTCAGAATTGTTAGCAGTTGCTTTTGAGAAACTGTAGAGAACAAGTGGGGTACCAGATGACTGTAAAAAAGAATTTTTTTTTTTTTTTAAAAAAAGGGACCTTCAAAAGAGTGGGTTGGAAAAGGGCCAGCAAATGAAACTCCTGTTGTCCTACTCCCAGTTTCTAGAAAATACAGAGACAGGTAATTCAGTACATTATTTCTAAGCATCTGGAAGATACCAAAAAGATGCATAGTAGTCAGCATGTATTTGACACAACAAATCATATCAAGCCAAAATAATTTCTGTTTATGAAGTTATCCTTCTGCTCTGTTCAACAGTGGGAAGGCATAAACAAAGTATTCTAGTGTTCTAGGCACTGATGATGAAAAAACAGGTAGCCTGATTTGAAAAATTCAACAGGATAATAGAGAAAGTGATCAGAGGTCTCAAAACCATGGTGTAAGATTAAAAGAATAGGGTAAAAATATGGTAATAAACATATCACAGGGAGGGAATACGAAATGGGGATACAATAGTTTACAATTCAGAAGATACCGCTGAACAGAGGAAGATAGTAATCTGTTCTTCATGTTTTTGGTGAAGAGGATTCACCATAAGAAGTTATAACCTTAAATTGCAACAAGAAAAACTTGTTTCAGGTATCGGAAACCTCTTCTGAAGTTAGACTAGTAAAAGTCACTGACATAGATTAGTGTCGAGTTTCCATCACTGACAGAGACTCCACATATGGTGACTCTGTGGTCTAAAAATAGATTAAGATCGACATCTGTCAGGAGTGACAAGGTATAGCTGGTTTTGCTTGTGGGCAATGGGATAGCTAGATATTCTCTTGGAATTCCCTTCAGCATAATTTTTAAAAATTATTTTAACTGCAAGGGCTGTGTTATTAAATTTGCATAAACTTAACTCCATGCTTTACTGCCTTAAATGAACACATTCTTCATTTGCAGGAAGCAGGTAAAACACTTTTGAGACACAGTGTTCAGGGCATAAATTTCTTTGTATTTCCTAGTAATGTCACAGCATGTCCTCTCTGTTTCATCATTAACCTATACATACAAACTTGTCTTCCAATATATCTCTTGGCACATCTATGACATAATTTCAACACCCTTTCATATAACATACAGATGTGTATACAAAGTACATATTTACATGTATAGTCCCTCTTTTTTCATCTCGCCATCCTTTTCCTTATGCAACTTCCATATTGTTTACGACAATCTTGTAACCTTCTACAAGTATACTACCAGCTACACCATCTTCTTTGCTATCCCCCTGTAGGCTCCATCACCTAGTCAGAGGTAAAGCAACCTGAATAGTTATGATTTTAAACTAGTAAGTCTTAATATTTGAAAAATCTGTATTACTGAAAACTTGGGAAATATATAATATTTTGAGATTGAGAAGAAAGACAAATTTTTATTAATAACAGCAGTATTTCTTAACTGGGCAATGATGAAAAGAGCTATTAGAGCTTCTAAACTCTCAGTTTAAAATTATGTACCTGTTACCATTAGTACTATTCTCTTATCACTACTGCAGTACTGGATTCCCTGTCACATCTTAAAGATGCTATTGTTAGGCACATCAGTACGTAACAATACAGATATATTTTCTGTGAGAAATGTACTTACATTTAAAAAAAGGAAAAAATAATTCTCAAGATACATAAATTTAATCTTTGAAGAGCAGTGACATTATTGAGAAAAAAAACTTCTTAGTTTTGTATCTTCAAAATGCCGTTTGAATAGAGTATCACTTTCTGTGTGCTTGAATAAATGGAATTACCAACTTGTGTAAAGTCCTTGATCAGAATGAGGCTCTTAAACCAATTATGTGGAGATCAGAGTGCTTAAAATTATGAGGAATACATTTAGAATTATTAAAGGCTTCAAATAGCTTGGTTCAGGCAAAATTACATATAATTGATCATTTAGTGTGTATGTTGTCAGTAGAAACTGCAGTCATAGGTGTGGAAGATCACTTTGTAGACAAATCGCAGTGAAACTTTTGTAAAACCCAAACCATACCAGAGCTCCCTTTCTAAGGACTTTTACTGAATGCAAATCACAGCCACTTTATTCCTCTTCTCTAAGTATGGAAAGATACATAAGTTAAGGTACTGAATAATTATCTGGATGAAAATGTGAAACACAGATGAAGCAAAACTAAAATAGGTTACCTTGATTGCTACGTAAGTGAAAACACAAATTCAGGGATTGGGATGCTTTTAAAAGAGCTTAAATAAGTGATTCTTTAAAAAAACCCCAAACCATTAGCTTTACAGAGAAATTTCTTCTTTGCCAAAGGGCAAAGCTATTTGTAGGAAGTTAACATTAAGACTGACAAACACAAACCGGATTTTCAGAGAATGACTGTATAAGGGACTGACACTATAACCCGCCCTGAGAATAACATGACTGTTTTATTGATTCTTATTTAGCCTCTGTGCAGTCCCTCTATCCCTTTGCTTTGAATTTTATGATTCATTTATTACAGAATATAGTATCATTCTGGATAGGTAGCATTTTCAGAGTCAGGCACATAAATCCTAATCTGGCAATCATTCTCTATACCTGTCAGACTGGTGACAAGATTCTCATTGATTTTAGTGATAGAGGTTTAGGAACAAAATGGCATGTATTATGTAGCGTAAGATGCAGGTTAGTGGATTTAATTCACACTTTACTATCTGTCTGTAGTTACAGTTTATGATCAACCTCAAAACTTGCTAAGATCAGTCACAATCTCATATTTACTCGTCTTTTTGCATGAAGTGGCATTTTTCTGTTCATCAGATCTGAGAATCTCCTAATGGCCTTGGCACTAGTTTCAAGTCTGAAAGTAACTCTGAATTTTTACTGTGGAAAATACTTTCAGATACTACACTAGGAGTCTTGTGTTTTCTTAACATACTTCTCAGCAACCTTGTGGTGGGTTAGCCCTGGCTAACAGCCAAACTTCCACCCAGCTGCTCACAGCCCCTCCACCAGTAGGACAAAGGGACAAAATAGGAAGAACAGGAATGAGAAAGCTCATGGGTTAAGATAAAAGCAGGGACATCGCCTACAAATTACTGTTGCAGACAAAACAGACTTGACTTGGAGAAGAATAATTTATTGCCAAGTAAAATAAAAATGTAATTGCTAATTTGGGTAGTGGGAAACAAGAAGGCATGTGTTAAAACAACACCTTTTCTCCCCTCTTTCCCAGGCTCAACTTCATTCCAGACTCCTCTCCCTGACCAGCACAGGGGGAATCAAGGAGGGGTACAGCCAGTATGTAATGGTTTCTCGTCACCATGCCTTCCTTCTCACGCCTTTCCTCTGCTCTGGCAAGGCTTCTCCATGTGCTGCAGCGTTTCAGGAAAAATGTGCTCCACTGTGGGCTCGCCGCAGTTACTTTGGGTATATCCATTTGCTCCGGCATGGGTCTTCCATGGGCTGCAGCACTCTGCCATGGAGCATCTCTACCTCCTCCTCCTTCTCTGACCTTGGTGTTTCCTCTTGTTTCTTACTCTTTTTTTGTCCCCATCTCCTCTCTCCACACAGCATTTTCTGCCCTTTCTTAGCTATGGTTTCACAGAGGCACCACCAGCTTTGCTGACGGGCTCAGCTGTGGCCTGCAGTGCCTCCACTGTGGAGCTGGCAGGAACCAACTGTCCCCAAAATGTGGCAGCCCCATACCTCTTCCCACAGAAGCCACCCCTGCAGTCCTTGTCCCCCTCCCACCATCAAACCCTTGTGACATACAGCCAATACAAACCTAAAAAGCAGAGTGTTACTCAAGTCTAGGGAATAAAGTTAGCATTACAAAATTAAATGAATTAGGTCAACAGGATGTCAGATGGAATTCAAAATGAAATATAGAGTCAGCTATGCTGGAAAGGTAATTGAACTATTTATGCACCTTGCTCATTTCTAAATTAAATTTAACTAATTTGGGAAAGAAACCGGACGTCACTGGAGGCTTTGAGTTAACATACAGCCGCAGCTTAAAACACAAAAAGCCATAAGGAGGGGGAAGAGTGCATGATTCTCACAAAAGGGAGTAACACAGGTGGCATTACAATGCCAGCATGTACCTAAACCAGCGTTCCGAGGCGATTGGAGAGCTTGTACGTCTCTTTTCCCCTAAGGTACGGTAAATTGTATCTTGAAATTACTGGGATTTTTTAAAGATTGCATCTGCCTAAGGATTTTCGCAGACTTAACTTGGGGTGCGCGGTGCCAACACAGCTGTAGAAAAGTTCCGGCAGCTCCCACCCCCACCTGGAGGTGCCGGCGGCACAGCGCGGCTCCTGCGGCGCCATGAGGGGCGCGACGAAGGTGGCCCGTGCGACCGGCGGATCCCGGCGGCGTTCCCGGCGGCGGGCGGGCCGCGGAGGAGGCAGGAAGGCAGAGGCCGAGCCTCGCCGCTGCCCTGTGATGCTCACCTCAGCGCAGGGAGCTCGGCAGGACGAAGCTCCTCCCGCCGCCCGCCCGCAGACCGTTAGCCGCGGCGCGGCGTCGCCGGTGGCGCGCGGAGCGGCACGGGGGCGGGGCGGGGCGGGGCGGGGCGAAGGGCGGGCGGAGCGCGCGGCGCGGCGCGGGGCGCACGGCTGCAGACGGCGGCGCGTGCGGGGAGGGAGCGGGCTGCCTTTCCGGCCGCGGCGAGGAGCGCGGTTGCGGGGCTTGCAGCAAGGTGACGGGCTGGGCGGCCTCCCCTTCCCCCCCTTTTTCCGAGCGCTCGGCGTTGGGCTCCCTTTCCCGCTGCCCCTTCCGCACACCTTGCCCCTTTCGCGTGGGCGAGGGGGCCCGCTGCGGGCGCTTGTCCCGGTCCCCCGCCCGCTGCCCCCGGCTGGGGTTCGACTCCGGTGTGGGTAACCCCCCTCCTCGTGTCTCCTCTCGCCCAGATGCTCAAGGTAGCAGCTTTCGTGTGCGTGTGCGCAGCAGCCTGGTGCAGCCCGGCGCTGGCGGCGGCGGCCGGGGGCAGACCGGACAGCGGCAATTTTCTGGACGATAAACAATGGCTCACGACCATCTCCCAGTACGACAAGGAGGTCGGGCAGTGGAACAAATTCCGAGACGTAAGTTCAACCTTCCCACCCTGCCAGCCGGCAGCCGCGCCCGGCCCGCTCCCCCGGCAGCCCCGCGGCTGGCGGTCTGGTTCCGTCCGCTGAAGGAAGGCATCCCCTGGGCAGCCGGGGCTGGGGTGCAGCCTCAACTTCCCCCCTTCTCCCCAGATTGTAATTTTTATTTTAATTCCCGGCGGCACCTCGGCAGGAGGAGAGAGGTCCCACCGGGCAGTTCCCGGTGCGCTGCCGCCGCTGAGCGGCGAGGACCGCCCGGTGTGCCTCGGGCCGTGCTGGGCGCCCCGCCCGCACCTCCGGGGCCCAGCGGGCCGGGCCGCGGGAGCTGCTTCCCGCCTTGGGGGTCGGCAGCCGTTAAAAGGTGGCGGCGGCTGTGTGTGTGGGGGAGTTGCGTTTGTCCTTCCTCCTCCTCCCCGTTTCCCGCCCCGCAGCGGGAGCGGCGGTGGAAGCGGTGGCTGCGGGAAGGGCTGTGGTGGGGGCGCGCGCTGCGGCCGTTGGGCCCCGCTCCCCGCCGAGGCCGGCCCGGCCCGGCCCGGGGTGGGGTGGGGCACGGGGCTCGCCTCGTCGCCGCTCTGCGAGTACCGCCTGGGGAGGAGCCCCTTGCCACCTGGGAGCGTGCGCCGGGCGGGTCTGCCCGGTCTCACCTTGCCGCTGTCAGAAGCGCCGAGCGGCGGGCTGGGGGAGAAGGGGCTGCGCGCACAGCCGGGGGGGCTTTGTGGGAGGTTTCGGAGCGCGGGTCGTGGCAGGGAAGTCCGCAGTAAGTTGTATAAATGGTGCGTCCGGAGTGCCTTGCACGGAGTACGTGAACGCCAGACCCAGTCTGACCCGTAGCTCATCAGTTACGAAACCTGCTGCTGTAAGGTCGCTCTCGTTCTCCGGAGTGCTTTGCTTTTGCGCTTAGTGCGTTCTGTTTGTTGCAAGTTGAGTAAAACCCAATCAATTTTCAAAAGTGCTTCACATTTCTCCCAATGAAAAACATTTTCCTTGATCTTCCACTATCCTGCATTCTTTAATGTTGCTTTTAAACATCTGAATTCCAACCATGCAAAATAATTTTCTGTTTAGCTTTACTGTATTGCTTACTGGATTTCTTTGATTTGGTGTAAAGCATTGGTTTGGTTTGCAACTTCAGAGTCAACAGGTTTCTCGTGCTACAGCTTGCTGGTGACTGGTTTGCTATAGCGAACTGAAGTAAATGTCTCTGAGAGGTCTCTTATTTTTCTGAGAGCTGTAGTGTACTTGCGGTGCATGTGTTTTCTAGCTTTATATGTATGTTGCATGTGGGATGCAAACTTGGCTATTTATGTTAAGTAACTAGGAAACAGGAGCTACTATTAGAGTTCTGGGAGAACTTATTTCCCCAATACTTTCTATTAAACAGCATAATTTTAGTGTTTGAATATCTTAAACTTACACTCGTGGAAAAAAACTTGTTCAGTGTACTGTACTTTGGGACCTGTGATTTTGGAAAAGAATATGCAGTGCTATATAATTTTTTTTCTAGCAGCAGCCTTTCATCCTAAAACTCTAAAATAAGTACATCAGTTATGTTTTATAATTGGGCAAAGTAATTTACGTAAGGACTACCCTGTAAGGCTGAAGAAGCTAAGTGCACTCTAATGCCTGTCTCCTGGGTGCCCACTGACATATACTGTAATATTGGATATTAGCCAGATAATTTATTCTGTGACAAGTAGGTGTCCTCAAGGGTTTTAAGAGTGACTGCTTTGAGGAAGTACTGCATGCTGATTCTTCTGAGGCAATTTATAAATATGCTGGCTTATTTATTTTCACACTGCTTAAGTTTTATAAGGCTGGTACTTCAGTGAGGAATATGCTTTTATTTCTTGTGCAGAATGCTTGTATCCTATTGATTGGTACTTGATCCGGCATATTTATGGATGGTCCTAATACTTCATAAGGCTCTCCCTTTAAAACATGGATGGTTTCCAGTATTTCATAAGATATAATTGTAAAAAAATTAAAAACTATGAGTTAAGCTACCTGTACAAGAATGCATTAGAAAAATATCTTACTTGTAAGAAGCGCTGATTAATTATCATCCTTAAATATAACATGGTAGAGAAGCTTTATTGACATCCTGCAGTTTTATATAATTGGTGAATTTACTTGTATGACTGTAATTTGTTGGTTTTGAAACTGTGATTAGCAATTTAATTAGTGATTCAAATGTTGCCTCCTCTTAAGGAGCAGCACAACTGCATTTTAAACATATGTAGGGGTGACTGTCTTGCAGAGTTGAAATCAAAATACAGGTATGCAAGGCCTGTGTTTGTAATGTAATTCTCTGGTGAGAGAGTAGCATATTTTCTGCAGGCTTTAAATACCCTACAGATGTGAGGGTGAGATGGAATTCTGGTGTGAAAAGAAGTATTTAAAGGCTTAACTTAAGACTTAACTGACAGGACTGATTAATGTGGAAGATAATGACCCTGACTTCTGGCTCATTGGCTCAGTTTCTTAGAGTTTTAGATCACAGTGAGAAAGAACATAGTCATTCAGAACGGGAACCCTTACAAAATGTAATAAGCCAGGGTATGATCTTTTAGTAAAAAAAAAACCCAAACCCAAAACAAGATTGAAAAACCCAAACCTAGCTCTCTTAACATCCTCTAAAATGTCAGATTTGTCAGTAAAGGTTATTATTAGCATGAAAATATTAGCTAAGATCTTTTCAGTACTTTGTACAGGCAAAACTGCAACTGACTCTTCAGTTGTCTTGAAAGATCTTGATCATTCTGACAAATCTGTTGAAAATAATGAAATTGGTCTAGGCAAGAACTGTGCCTTAATATGGAACAGTGGGAAGGTGCATGTTAGAGGCTGTCTTCTCACATCTTTTTCATGTGCAAAAATTGAGAATGGGCTCTTTCTTAAATAGGAGACTTTCCATCTTAAAGATGGGGGGGAAGAAAGAGTGTATTCTTCATATACCAAATATCAACTCCCCCAGCCTGTATGTGTGAGTCAAATATTTTGGGTTATATACAAGGATATGTTTACTTTTTGCCTGTAGTAGGTGGGGAGGAAGAGTTTTTAACCTAATTTAGTGCTGCTGCAGTCCAGTTGCTGAGCAGCTGCAGCTCTTATGTCTGTCACTAAAACAAGTTTCAGGGTTGATGTGTTTATTAAGGTTTTTCAAGGTGCCTGGTTAGGCTGCTTCAGCAGCCAGTGGTGTCACGGTGCTGGGGTGGCTTAGCCCATATGTACATATCCTTTATTTATTTCATGCTTGGGAATTGAGGTTCTTTAGTAGCTGCTAAGTTAGGGGAATCTTCATTCATATTTTGTTATATTTATAGTACTTTGTGCTAATGGTTTGTCTATGATGGTTGCACCAGACATTTGATAAAAATGTATATATAAACTGCAGTTTGTCTAAAACGAAGATTATTCCTTTTAAAAAATGTAATTAGGTAATGGCATTACATTTATACTCTCCTACTTAGACCGTCCTAAATCGTATGTATCACAGAATCACAGAATCAGTACGGTTGGAAAAGACCTGTAAGATCATCGAGTCCAACCTGAAAAAAAAAAAAAAAAAACCCCACAAAACCCACGCCACACAACAACAACAACAAGCCACAACCCACCCTACACCACACAGCACCATGTCCATCAAGCTACATCCCACAATGCCACATCCACACGCTCCTTGAATACCTCCAGGGAGGGTGACTCTACCACCTCCCTGGGCAGCCTATTCCAATGTATCAAACCTTCATTACTCATAATACCATAAATCTGTGGAGAAAAACAAAATATAGGAATAATTCTTTATTCTCCTTGTGACTTGATTCCAAATAATGGTATTATTTTTAATCCTAGAACAAAACATAATGGCTTTGTCATTTATAATCACTTTGTCTTTTTATGTGGTCTTTACAGCCAGTCAGACAAAATTTCACACAACCCTAATTGTCTGTTGTATGGCTCTCTGAAAGCCTTTCAGAAACTTTGATTTTTATTTCTGTAAAATTCCATAAAGCAACATTCTTTAGAGTAACTAATTTTAGTTACTGATTTTTGCAAACAGTGTCCTGTCCATTTGTGTTCGTTAAAAGGACTGTATAATAAATGTATTTTATATGGTAAATTTTACTTGCTGCTTAAGGAGAGTTATTTATGATCTAATTTGCTTGTTAGGGTTTTTTACTTTTTTCTTCAAAGATAGCATAATTTAAGCAATTCCTGTATTTGCAAATTTGAGATGCATCAGGAACTTTGTGAAAGACATTTGTAGTATAAACTCCACACAACTCAACTATGGTATTGTACTGTTATGAAATAATATGATCAGTTGATCAATGTGATCAGCTGCATCATACCACAGTGTTACTATCTTCCTACCATGTTAATACAGTTATCAAAGGTAAAGAATGTAGAACAAAATTCAAGTAACAGATCTTAAAACCTATCAGCTATGAAGGGGAAGTTTGTACTGGTGATACTACTTTTTACTCTGCTTCACTGTTCTGTGAAGTGTTCTCACATTGACCATCAAATATATTGCCTTCTAAAACATTTGGCAGGTTTGGCCAGCTCATTTTGACCTCCCAGATGAGTCTTTTGAAGATATTTAAAGAATATGTTTTTTCAACGTCAGTGAAATCTAGACCTCTGTGTTTGGAAAGGAGATGAATCAAATACTATGAATCAATACCAATTCAATAATTGCCAGCATTCATTATTCTTTTGTCTTTTTGGAGGTTTAAAGCTTCTCAAAAACAAGCCTCCGCCCCCCAGCTAAGCTCCCCACCAACTATACGCCTGTTGTTTCTTTACTGTTGTGATCAGAACATCTCTGGCCAACTGTACATCCATATGACTGCATCTCTGCATAACTAAGAAAGCCAAAGGCTGTTTTAAAAAGGATTAATCACAAGTTTTTTGCACTTCATTGTGTGATCACTATGTAAATATTTGGAAGGTTTTGGCATTTCCAGAGTGGAGTACTGATAACCTCATTTGATGAGGAGAAGGACTTGTGTTCAAGTTTTTTGCATTGGGCTAGAATCCCTCCTAGTTTATGGAGGATTGTGAAGGACTTTAGAGGAAGTCAGTACTTAGGATTGGATAGTGCAGTACTCATCAGTCTTTCCTCACTGTGTTAACTCCTTAGCTGTGAAAATAAAACCAGTAGGCTTATTTGTCCTGTACTTTTTATGGTTCAGGGTAAATAAGCATACCTCTTTCCCTTATCAGTGGGTAGGTAGGGCAGCTCTTTTATTACATATGTGTATTTTGATAGAAAGTTATGATTATGACGTCAGGAAGAAATGGAATTGCAGAACAGAAAATATGAACTTCTTCATTACGTTGTCCTAGGCCTAAGTTAAAGCAAGAACTTGCTAATAAGTTAAAGTTACTTTTTCAATTAGGGCATTGAATCTGTTTTCCACAGGCCAGTTTGTTACTTGAAACTTCTTATTGGCTATTCTGAAGTGGTATCGGTCTTTTTTTTCATAACTTACTTTGTATGATCTTAGTCTTATTAATATGGTGAAGGAGGAAGAATTTTGAAATCTAGGAGATGTGACAGAAAGAATGAGTATTTTGTACCTACACCTGTGGTTACTACCTTTGAAATGAAACTAATAAAGTAAGACTTGACCACTGTTTTTTAAACTGTGAAATACAGGAAAATGTTAGGAATTTGCATTAATTTTATTTACTTAAGGAAATTTAAGAAGCTATTTAATTGTACAGCACTTCTAAACTGAACGTGGCAAATTATAATGGGAAGGAGTAATGGAAATCTACAATACAAAATAAATGAAAATTTAAGAAAAAGGCTTCTGATTTTCATATGTGCTTTTAGTTTGTTCTCAGGTATTGATTCCTTTTTTCTTTCACCTGACTACTTTTCCTCTGGTCTGTTTTTGCTGTTTGTGACAAGTATTTTTTTTGTCTGCAAAGGCAGAGTTTGCTAATCTCGAACTACTGTTAACATTGAACTCTTAACTATCTCTTGGAAGGCATTAGCTTGGAAGCTTTTCATATAGCTAACGTTTAGGAGTTAAGTAAACTGTAATGTGCTTTTCCTTAGACTGCCCTTATAATCTAAAGTAAAGCTGATAACATTGTTTTCATCTTATCTTTATCTCCTTTCTCCGAAGAATAATCTTTATTTTATTTGCTGTAGGTTGTTTAGTGGATATGGATACCCAGTCTTCTCTTGTCTTACCATTAAATCTTATTGGGATTGACTCAAGCCATCTGTGCTTATTACAGTGTAGTATAAATAGCTTTGTAATACGCTAATAGATGGTAACAGTAACAGAAACGGCATAGGCTGTCTTGGTTTTACAATCAGAAAGGAAAGATGTCTGGAGCAAGAGGTGTATTATAAGGGGAAGCTGAATGTAGAAAACAATGGAATATGAGCGGAATTAGAATATCTATGTTTTTAGACTAACACCATCAATTGTTTTTTTTCCAGTCTTTTCCATCTCTATTACTTCATAATCATTGAAACATTTGAAGTAACTAGCTGCAGAAAGGAGAAATAATAGCTTGGATTAATATGTTTGCAAGTCTTGGCCAGTTTTCAAGCGTAACTCTTTCCTTTAAATAGGCACTTAAGTTTAAATAGTCGTGTGTCGTGTCCATGTTGTCCCATGTCATGTTCCCCCCCGCCTGATATGCTGAATTAAATAAGGAAATCTTTGAACAGTTGGTTATTTTTTTTGATACCTAGCTTTAGAGCAACTCCTAAGTTTTCAAGCATAAGGAAACTTATTCTAACTAAGGGATTTCTATCTTTTTCCTATCAATACGTGAAAAGTACTTGTTAGTAAAATAGCTTCAGTTTTGCTTTGTGGGTATTTTTCTAATGTAGACCATTTTAAAAGTTGTGACATTGATTTTGCAGTGGTGTTTTTCCTATTGTGTGTTCGCCTTAATCTGACATATTTGAACGTATTGGTAACCACAGATGAACAGCTTCTTTTTGTTCATCTGGTGTTAAGTCTCACTTTGGCTATGCTCAATACTAAAAATCTGCCTTGTTTGCCTTAGAAACAAATGTTATGGAGGCAATGGTAGTAAATGCTATTGTACTATATTGTATTAAAACTTCTTGTAATTTTCATATTTCTTGAAGTTTAATTTCTGAAAGAGAGAAGTTTGTGGCTGGTGATATCAGTGTTCAAAGCTTCACTGGCCATTCTTACTTAATGTGAATGATCTTTAGCTATTTGTTAGATTTTTTTAAAATGATTTTTCACTTTTGCTTTTCCATCTCACCTCATTTCTCACTGATAGATTACAGTAGCGAAAATTACTGTAGGAATTAATGATTTACCTAAGAAACGTGGTGCAGTGTAAGGTAGCAACCTCGGACAAGACACAAGGAGAGCCGGTATGAAATTCTAACTCATGACAAAGCTTTCACCTTACAATGAGGATGACTTTAGACTTTAGTAAAGCCTTTGACACCGTTTCCCATAGCATTCTCCTGGAGAAAAGTGACTGCTCGTGGCTTGGATGGGTGCACTTTTTGCTGGGTAAAAAACTGGCTGGATGGCCAGGCCCAAAGGGTTGTGGTGAATGGAGTTAAATACAGTTGGCAGCCAGTCACAAGTGGTGTTCTGCAGGGCTCAGTATTTGGGCCAGTTTTTTTTAATGTCTTTATCAGTGATCTGGATAAGGGGATCAAGTGCAGCCTCAGTAAGTTTGCAGACGACACCAAGTTGGGTGACAGTGTTGATCTGCTCGAGGGTAGGAAGGCTCTGCAGAGGGATCTGGACAGGCTGGATCGATGGGCCCAGGCCAATTGTATGAGGTTCAACAAGGCCAAGTGCCGGGTCCTGCACTTGGGTCACAACAACCCCATGCAACACTACAGGCTTGGGGATGAGTGGCTGGAAAGCTGCCTGGTGGAAAAGGACCTGGGGGTGTTGACTGACAGCCAGCTGAATATGAGCCAGCAGTGTGCCCAGGTGGCCAAGAAGGCCAAGAGCATCCTGGCCTGTATCAGAAACAGTGTGGCCAGCAGGAGCAGGGAGGTGATTGTACCCTTGTACTCATCTTTGGTGAGGCCGCACCTGGAATCCTGTGTTCAGTTTTGGGCCCCTCACTACAAGAAGGACATTGAGGTGCTGGAGCATGTCCGGAGAAGGGCAATGAAGCTGGTGAGGGGTCTGGAGCACAAGTCTGATGAGGAGTGGCTGAGGGAATTGGCATTGTTTAGCCTGGAGAAGAGAAGGCTGAGGGGAGACCTCATCGCTCTCTACAACTACCTGAAAGGGGGTTGCAGAGAGGTGGGTGTTGGTCTCTTCTCCCAAGTGACAAGTGGTAGGACAAGAGGAAATGGCCTCGAATTGCGCCAGGGGAAGTTTAGATCGGCTATTAGGAGAAACTTCTTCACTGAAAGGGTTGTCAGACACTGGAACAGGCTGCCCGGGGGAGGTGGTTGAGTCACCATCCCTGGAGGTATTTAAAACACGTGTGGATGAGGTGCTTAGGGACATGGTTTAGTGGTGGGCTTGGCAGTGTTAGGTGTCCGGTTGGACTTGATGATCTTAAAGGTCTTTTCCAACCTAAATGATTCTGTGTGATTTCACTGCTCTCTTACTGTCTTTGCAAGTGACTGCTTTAAGAGAACACAATAAGAGAATGGGTTTAAAAGATGTAAATAATCCAGACTTTTTGGTATTTTGCCACGTCCAGAGAGTATTATCTTAATATGTTGTTATTAAAGACTATCCAGTGCTTGACATTTTTCTGCAGAAAATTCTTACGAGCTAGTTTTTTATGTTCTCAAGTGATGTGTAATCATTGGCTCAAAGGAGACTGTCAGTTTACAGCTTGTTCAGCATCTCTGTAAAAAAGCCTGCATGTCATCAAATAATTTTATACAGTATACTTGCACTGGGGCCTGCATACAGCTGAAAACAAACTCCTTTGACATTTTTGAGCTTGCATCGGTGATGAAATCCATTTCAGTTGTTAAATTTGTGTAGCATAGCAATGAGAAGTACAGAAATTACTCCTCAGTATGTGCTTCCAAGTATGGAAAATGACCAGTGTTTTAAAAGCTGTTTATTAAAATAGAGGGAAGTTATTAATATGGAGACTGTGGGATATGTGTTTAATAATGCATGTATCTTTAAGGATTTGGTGGTGGTTGTGTTGGTGACTGAAACATCACTTCAGCAGAAAACCCAAACAGTGATTCTTATAAGCAGGATCAATTGGCTGGTATGTAAAGCAGCAATGCCAGGAATCAGTTGTATAAAGTGCCCTTCCAGCCTTTTGCAGAAGAATAAGTTAACCAGTTTGGTCAGATTTAGGAAGCCCATGTGAAACTCTGGGAACTCTTTGTATTCATAAAGTTTAGGGGCAAAATAGACAATTGGATTTTATAGTACACTTGCCTGTATATAGTGGTTCATTGTATTAAACCCAAAAATTCTGGTTGGGCATAAGCATTTCAGATTTCAGGAGGCTGTACTGTGTGCTACTGGCACAGATTAAGGTAAAGATTTGATCTCTAAGGCCTGCAATGTGAGGGAATTAATTAGCTGCAATATTCCCAGATGATCTAGGCAGCAAACTTATGCTGTTTTGCAGCAGAATAAGAAAGAGTACCATTTAAGTTCATTCTAACCTGATCTGGGAGCATTTCCTTCTTTGGCCCAAACATGACAATGACTAGGACTGGTGCCTAATTAGCCTTTCTTACACTAATTTGCCATTTAAAAGGAATTCTATTCTGCCGCCTTCATGGCATTTTCTTGGGTGTATTGTCAGTAAATGTGGCCAATTACTTTTACGTGAAAAATCACAAATTATGTTGGAATACAAGCCAATTCAAATCCTAAGGAAGATGGAGAAATGGCTTCTGAACTTCCATTAAGATATTCATGATGATATATATTTGTTGTCTTAATCCAGAGTGTAAATGTTTAAATATACTAGGGTTTAGGTAGGCAGTCTTGTTGCCAACACCCAGGAACGAAAAGCATGATCATGAAGAGCTCAGTAGGTTCATACATTCCAAAGGCAGCAAAGGACTATCAGATTGCTTGGTGTACTGCAAATAGTGTGCAATATTTCTTACGTGAACTGGATTAAAGCACACTAAGTGCATATCTATTTTTCTAAATCTTAATAAATCTAGCATTTCCCTCCTAAACTGTTAAGCTGTTTAGTTTTTCATCCATGTGCTTATTTTATTTTAAAGTTGAATGTATCTACTTAGGAATTCTTGGTAAGCACTTAAAAGGTCCTGTTTTGGTGAACTCTGGTACTTGGGGCATGAACGGACAGAATTTCTTTACACTAATAAGAAAAAGACTCAGTTATGTTAGGAAAACAGGCAATTGGTTCCACCTGTGATGCGATATTCATGGGCTACTCAAAAGAAAATACCCTCTCAAAGAATGCAGGGATATATGGCTAAAACTTCATTTGAGTTACTCTAAGTAACACTTCAACGAAGTTAAGTGTAACATGATGATGAATCATGGGATTTCACTCTGAGATCTGCAGGTGTAGTCTCATACAGACAGAAAGAGGGTTATGCAGAAGTAGACTTAACTATGTATTTTTGTACTGCATATTAAACTAATATAGACATAGAAAACCTCAAAACATTTCAGTGTTCTTCACTAGGACTGAATGTGTATTTATAAACTGGATTCTACACAGCCTTAATCTTCAGGGACGTCTGTGCCTGGTTTGGACAAAAGCTATCATACCTTTCTGCCTTTGCTTACTTTTTACATATGCCAAATGTTTACAGTTCCTCTCTTTTTCCTTTCCTGCATAAAAATGATAGTTTCTTAGGGCATATGAAACTCTCACTTTTTTACCTCCAAGTTTCTACATTTGGATTGTAGCATAGCTTCTGTAAGTTGAAGACATGAGTAATGTTTTTCTCCAGAAGGTTTTAAAGTACTAATGTTGTGGAGTATTTGATGTTCAGCACATTGAAAAGTTGAGCTCTTGTGTTTTTTATAATAAATATGAAAGCAAGCCCTGTGCATGTGTGAGTGCATGCACACATGCACAGACTAACTGGTATCTCAGATCAATAACAATTTAAAGAGATTTTACTCTGTCCATCCCTCATGCTGGGGAGCAAAATACCTCACAGAATATTAGAAGTATTTCATAGGTCCAACCTTGTCATGTCTGCAGATCTTATCATACCATCAGATTTTGATATCCCATTGACTGGAGATCATTTCTGGGTATGTACTGAGAGTGACATGGATTTAACAATGTGGTGTGCAGAATGAAATAATAATTTTGAATTCATATCTCAAACATACGAGGCAGTTGTCTACAATAGTTTCACTTCATTGGCTGGAAGAAATACTTAATTTTTTATATGCCTTTAAGTGTCACAGAAGAACAAGACAAGTGTGACTACAATCGTCTAGAGATTTTCAAGAAAATATTTGTGTTGAACTTTTTTCCCCAAGAAAGGTAGGAGAAGGTATCAAAAATATTTTAATAAAGTTTGTGAAATTATTCTGTGAAGCAAGACTGAAGTTAGAATCTAACAGTACTTATCTGGTTTTAAAATGTGATAGTATCTTACATAGTTTATGTTTTAAAAAAATCTTTCTTGTCAAACTGATATTCCTTTAGTTCGAAAGTAAGGGAATCTTTAGAATTTTTTTACAAAGGGTTGGGCTGTGACTTTCCAGCCCAGTTAGAGTGTAGTTGGACGATTCAACAGCATGAGTGTTAGGAAACTTTTTTCTTAAGATGTTGCAAGATACTGTCAGACATTAGTAAGCTGATCTTTTTATTGTTATCTGTATGATACTGTTTTTTCCACAGATATTTCTGCTTTTTAATCTTTATTCTAATGCAGATAAAGGTTAGTAATTTGCGCTTGCTTAATTCCTACATACATAGATCCTACTCTTGATTAGTTTTATCAGAAATAAATTTTTTTACTGAATAAATGTACTAGTTGACGCTAAAATTTCTATAGCTGTAAAATTATACACATTATTTATACAACCAATTTAAAATATGTCGATGTTCATCATTTATTTATATTGTGATAAAACAAAATTAAGCTTGAAAATCAAATAGATGTATTTTCAGATTTGACAACTGATTTTTTCAGTTGCTTAACTTAGGTAGCTTTAGCCAAACAGCTTGCTCATTAGACCAAAAAACCTGCTGAAAGTAATCAAGCGTAGGGATGAAACAAAAGACATTGTGATTTACCATTTTATGCTTGGCATTTATCAAGAGAAATGCTTGATTGAAGGAAAAAGAAAGAAAAAAGAAAAGAAAAAACATCTTCATAATGCTGAATTAATTACTATGATAAAATTTGAAAAACCTCATTGATGTGTAGTCAACTAGCCCTGTAATGCCTGAACTGTTATAGGAATTCTTTCAAATAGTGTATTTTTAAGGAGATTTGCAGGAAGTGAAGCACTTCTGCTGAAGTATTTTTTTTTCGATCTTTATCAAACCTTCATTGTGAATTTCACTGGAATGATGTTGTATTAGACTGGATCTCAATCCAGTTTGTGTGTAATCTTTCCTTGTCTAACTGAGGTCACTGAGAATATGTTCACTGGCGTTTGTGAGAGATGGAGTAAATTTGTAATTATGCCAGTCTACTTATTTAAAATCGTTATTTGAACATTAAGTCTATAAAACAGACTTCTGAATATATTTTGCATCTTTGAAAAATGGAAAGAAAGCAAACTTGAACTGTAGAGCAAACTAAGTCATCCTTGCAGTGATAACTTCTTTTCCTTAGAAAATTCTATCTAGTGGTCTAAAGTAGAATACATTTCAAGATTGTTGTGTGGGGGTGTTTTTTCTTTTTTTTTCTTTTTGCTTTATTATGTATAAGGGAATTCTTAATTTGTTGCTACTTCTTGGAGCACAATGAAAACATTGCTGCTTTATTTCCTTAAGCTACTGGATTTGTGTGGGCATTTTATTTCTCTTTTTAAATTATTTTCCTAAATAAGTTGTTACTTGTTTTTTATTCTGCTCCCCCTCCTTCCCCCCCGCCATTTGTGAGGTTAGGGTAGAAAACAATCTTTCAGTTTTACTGACCTGAATCAAAATACTTCCTTTTGGCTAATTCATCTGAGAGAGTTTGTTTGTGTATTTATAGTATGTGTCTGATTTATTTGCTGCATTGCTTCATGGAGTTGTAGGTAGGTGCCTCTGTGCTGCCTCACATGCCAGGCTTCTACAATGACTTGTGTATTGTATGATGCATGTTGCTTTCCCCTCTAGCTGAATCCCATGTTGCACTGTGCAAACCAGTGCAGAGATTCAATTAAATGGGAGGGTGGCAATTATTAAGTAGAAAAAAAGAAAATCAGACAAGCATAAAGAAGCTGTGCAGTGCATAGCAAGACAATATTACTGAGGCAAGATTTTCATCCTGTATCAGAAAGGCCATTTATATAGATAATAATACTATTAAAAACTAAAGCTGAATAACCTATTTTGTGAGAGGTATTAAAGCGTCTGCTGCATGGCTTAATTCTGTGGGAAATTATAGGAGTTTATGGCAAAGCTAAGCACTGGAGTGGATTTACCTAGTATTTGTTTCTTTTATTTGAAGCTGGATTTTATTTTATTTTTTTCACCCCCCCTGGGATCTGATGCTGGACTAGATTGATCATCTAGTATTAGTAATTCTTAGATGTCCGAAGTAAGGTACAAATCTGTAGGCAGTGATTTATCTTGATTTAGCAAGTATATGCTGTTTCTTTTGAAATTATTTTTATGTATCTGGTATGAAGGAACTGGAAAAACAGGGGTGAAGAAAGAACCCCTTTCTCTTTCTGCCTGGATCTAGATTTTTAAGATCTGGTTTTATCAGTTACATGCATGAGACTATAAACTCTGAAACTGAAGGTCAACAGCACCAACCATTGAACACGTTGGGAGGTAGTATTAGTAAATATGTAACTCCCTGCCCTTTTTGACCAGAGTTTAGTAAAAAGTTGCTCAGTATAGTTGCATTGTGTCAGAAATAGACTTTCTTAACTAATGTGACAAAACTTGAGTATCAATTCAGATCAGAATTCCAGATCTTATCATCACTTACACCATGAATTTGTAGGAATTTTTTGTCATTCTCTTTGAGAGTTAAACTTTGCGTCAGAGTTGGAATATTTTTGTCTTTTCTGACAGTAGACTATATGAATCTGTAAGTCTTCCTTCTTGCCTCCTGCAAGTTTAAGTTTCTTAAAGAAGGATTTGAGTGAATGGTGTGCTTGCTTAAGTTAAATATCTATGACAA
Source organism: Gavia stellata (assembly GCF_030936135.1). Classification (NCBI taxonomy): domain Eukaryota; kingdom Metazoa; phylum Chordata; class Aves; order Gaviiformes; family Gaviidae; genus Gavia; species Gavia stellata. The sequence continues at coordinate 43,635,736 of NC_082598.1, forward strand.
AAATCTGCTATATTCGTGTGTGTATTCTGTGGAATTTGACTGTGGTGCTTAGATAACACTTTTTGCTTTTCAAAATACAGCTACTGTTGTATTTTTTGTTTTTCTTTTAGGAGTTATGATGTGCCTAATTTCTATTACAAACAAGGGCAGTTTGGCAGGGAAAACGTCCTGTAGACAGTATGGGTTGTTCCCTGGGAAAAGGGTTTAAGAAATGATCCAGTTATATGTGAGTAAGAGGAGGTTAAGGGCTTCATTCCAACAGCATAAAATTAGATAAGGACCTGATACTGTACTTTAGCTGTACATTACTGCTCTGAGTGATTTTTGGCTTGAGCTGTTAGGAACAGGTAGTTGTAATGACTGGCTGGTATCTCTGCTGCCAAGTAGATTTCTAGGAAAGGGGAGAATCCAGAAATCTTCTTCAAACACTATGTGTTAGCTTTCTAAGAGAAGATCGAGAAAATAGGTGAAGTATAATGGAACAACAGAATACTTTAGGTGTTTTCTTTGTTAAAATAGTATTATCCCAATAGCCTTTGCTTTAAAGTTAAAAATGGGTAGCACGAATAGGAAAGAGTTATTCTATGTTGTCCTTTGATTTACTGTTTCTTTCCTAGTTTAATGTCTATATTCAATTTATATTATTTCCTCTTTATTTTGTGTCTTACATACAGCAATTAAATCAGCACTCTAGGGAGAAAGCTTAAGAATAATTTAGAGGGTTCTTAAAGAAAAAAAAAATCATATTTTTATGATCACATGAAAAGAACAGAATATTGTTTCATGATTTTTTTGTTGTGAGAATGGAACAGCACAATTTGTGAGAAGATATTTATCCAAAGGCATCTGAGTACCCAGAGTTCTTATGTCATTGATAGAGAGCCTACTATATGTGCTTATTTGGAGAAGTGAAATTTACCTGATTCTTTTATCTATATTGGATTCCTAGTTTATTTCTAGGAGTACGTCTTAATAACTTGCTTATTTCCTTTAAAGTCTCATAGTAATGTGATAGAAATAAGACTGAGTGCCAAGTCCTACTTTTCACAATGGTCATTAATGTTTGAACACACAAGTTTATTGCATCCTTAACTAAGAAGGATGTGATGGTCTAGTAGACTGATCTGTTAATACAGCATTTAAATATAAAGATTAATTTTTAGTCCAGTGTCATTAATCAGTATGATTGACATCAATCTTAGAGGAGTTCTGACACTGCGTTTCTTAAGATGAACCAAAGTGACAGTGTAGTCATGCTTAGTTACTCGCTGTTGGGATTGTAGATATTTCCGCACAAAGAATTTGAGTTTCTCATGTCCTGAGTGCTCTGTGCTCTATCCAGCAAAGAGTTTAGGTCTATGGTGAATGTAAGCTTTATGAGTAGGGTTCCTTTGAAATCACTTGCAATGTTTCAATTAAGTGAGATTCTTAGTTTGTGTTAAGTTCCTTCCTATCTGGCCAGTTTCTTTTTCTGCTGTTCATTCCAATAGGGTTTTTTTTAAGTTATAACTGTTGAGTTTGTTTGCTTTTGGTATAGATAATGCTGCTATTGGTGGGCTTGAAATTTGTTTCTCATTAAATATTTTTCCCATAAAGCTTTTTATTAAAAAAGAACTTAGTTTAAAATAGATGACATTTAATGAAAATAAAGTTATGGATGCTTTATTCAAGTGGAAAAGTTGTATGAGAATTTCTGTGAACTGTTGTATATCCTATTGGAGAAAGACATGCTACAGTGTTAGGGGCTTTGTTCCTTTGCTAAACTCTTTCCATAAAACCTCGATTGCAAAACCTGAAATTGGAAGCAGGAATGAAGTTAATATTGCATAGGCTACCAGGGATGAAACTTTTTATTTTCCTGTTGGTAATTTTAAGTTTTTGTTGTTTTTCCCTGAGTTTAAAAGGTATTTTCTCCTTACAGCCAAAGGTTCTTTTATGTATTTTACTAACTACCAAAAATGGGTTTTGCCACTGCCATTTAAAGTAAGGTATGTAAAGTTTTCAAACTTTGTTTTTCTATGTTGACTAAATCCCGCTTTTTAAAATTCAGATTAAAAGTGTACCCCTTGCTTTGACTAATGATTAGTAGATCTCTCTGGAACATGTAATGACTTATAAATTCTGTTCAGAAAGATTGTGGAGAGTGAAATACTCTGTGCCTTACATTCCTTTAAATATTCAAAAATTGAGTAATTTGGTGGTTTTAATCATATTTTATGTTTGATATGTTTCTTAAATAGCAAAATACAAATGTCAATCTCTGTTAATTTTAGATCAGAAAGAAAACAAAAGTTGTAGGCATTAATTCTGAGGTGGTCCAACAAGCTCTGCCATTATATTTTGGTGGGAGAAAAGATGGATATATTGCTCTATCTGTCCAATTATGCTATTATTGTGATGGGATCTACATGATTTTTGAATCCACTTTTCTGAGATCAGCTTATTTTTACTAGCATTTAAGAGAAATGTTTGCATTTCTTCTTTTGACTTTTAGCAGATGTTTCTCTATTGAAAAACAACAATTTTATACATAAATGTTAGCTGCATGGGAAATTAGATGTTAAATCTAATGGAACCAACACCAATATTCAGAAATAAGTTTTTATCCGGATTCTGCAGTGACTTATGTTTTTCTGCACTGCTTGCTGTCTGTGAGTAGTATTTCTTGCTGGGTAAAACAATCTTGATACAAGAAGGTTACTTTTACACTTGAGAAAGTAAAACTCTACTACTTTGGAAAGATTAATTGTAGCACCAGTTTCTTTGACAGTCTAGTTCACATGTTAGACACAAAAAAAGGAAATACTATAAACTGTCACACTACTTGAAATGTAGTGACTGAAATTTTTTGGTTCTTTTTTAGAAAATGTTAATATTCCTGCTTTTGTGGACCAATGAAACTTGCAAAATTTTTTTATGTTGTTTCTCATTATTATGCAATGTAAGTATCCAAAACATAAATTTTGTGGTGGGATCTGCTGTGCAGGAGCAAATAATACTAGTGCCAGTTAATATCAGATCAGGTATGTAGAAGCCTGTAGATTAATTTTGAGATAATTATACTTGCAAATAACTATCTTGAGTAAACACTACTCTTTTCAGTATTTTAAACTTCATTCAAGAGGAATCTACATCCAGAAACCCAAAGTCTTTTCAGTAGTTTACATAGTTTATCTCATTTGGGACAGCTTTGAAATTTTTATGTTTAACAGTAAAGCTGAAAGGATGATTGTGTTCAAATTTAAGATGTCACTCAGTTTCTGCAACTTCAGCTATGTACCTCATCTTTTTAGTGTACTTTTCTGTGCCTGAAAATTCTATGATATTTCCTTTATGTCTGGACACACCCCACCCACCCCTGCCCATGACTTTCCTCTTTTAAAGTTAAACATATCTGTAATACACAAATTGTCAGTTTATTTTGCACCCTGGCTTGCAGGACATGGATTTTAGAAACTTGCCTTATTTGTAAACCTACTTGTTCTTCTGTAAATGAGTTTTTGTTGTAGATCTTTCACAATAACTTACTGAAGAATAAGCAGTAACTAATCGAGTACAGCAGAAGTCAAGGGCATGACCTCAAATTTTTATATCCTAGGGGAGCTCTTACTATATGAAGTGTAATATGAATATCATGAACTGTGGGCCAGGTTTCCTTTAGCAACCAAATCCCATAGTTCTTGTGCTTTCACTACAGCTAGAGCTGCTGCTCTGAAGACACTGTTCTGAACTAGTTTTGTATGTTTTTTTACTTCCCTGGGACAGTTTTGTGTTGGTAAAAAAATTGTTTCAGGTTCTATAGGACTATTGATGAATTCAGCAGAAGATGAAAGTAACTTAATTGGTTTTAGTAATTGTTTTTTAAATGGAAAATCCAGTGGGTTTTCTGTATCCTTTTTTTATTATTAAAAAAAAAAGGCGATTTGGACTTCCTTGTGTGAAATTAAATATTTTCATCAGATCTGATGATTTGCACTGAAATGTTTGAAACTGTAAACAGTCAATTTGTCTTCATTAAGACTTTTTTTGTAGGAAACAGTGAGATTTATTTGAGAAACTTGGTATGGGAAGTTGCATGCTCAAAGACTTGTAGCATGAAGTGTTACACAACACCATCTGGAAAAAAAATCACCAGATGTACTGTTTATACGTGAAATATTCTCATGGGTTGTGGTGAATTCAAGGTAGAACTCTGACATAGGAATGAAAATGATGTATGCTATCAGACTATTAAAAAAACATTGTAAAATACATGATGAATATTCTTGAATGAAAACTAGGTGTGTGATATATTGCTACTTACAATCCAGTGGTATTATGCACTCCCAATTCTTACAGTTGTTTAGCAATGCTAAAATTTATTTGTAGTCTATGCTTTTCTTGGTTGCTTCTGTCAGTATGTATTCTTCCGTCTCTGTCCCCGTATCACTGCTTTAGTACGAAAGCGTACAACATGATACTACAGTGTAGTTTCACAGTAGGCATTATATTTCTTGATGGATTTTGGTGATTGACTATATGTAGAGGTATATGTAGTTCTTATGCTTGTATTTAAAAAAAAAAAAAACAAACGAAAACCCCCCAACCAAACAACAAAAAACCCCCCCAAAAGAAATAACCTGCTGCGTATAATAAATCTTCTGGTTATTAAGTTAGTATTAATGGATTTGGTTGTTTGGTGAATAATTCTATATTTTTAGCATACATAGTCTAATTAAAGGGACGAATAATGCTTAATACTTGCTTTCTGTTTTTAAGGAGTAATTTCATGTGCTTTGCATTTTCACATGCTTTCCCATTTGTTTTTATTGCTCTACTACCACGTTTTTCATATTGTTGTGTCTTATGATTACTTTCCTGTTGCCTTATTAGATAACTAATGGAACAAAGGAAGCTGAGAGGTTCTCTAGGGGAAACAGCGAAGTAAAATGTTGATAAATATACAACATAAGCACTAGAAGGATATTCTCACTGATGTCAAAAATTATAGCAACATTATGGTAATTTTTTCATAACTGGATTTTTAAAGTCAGTATTAATGTGTTTTAGATTTATTTAGGAGCAAAGCAACATGGCAAATAAGTGGCTGTTTCCAGCAGGAGCAGTTTTTTTTTGTGTGCATATATATGCACGTAGTGGATTTTTTTCGGCATAGAATTCCTTTGACCGTTAACTATAGGATTGAAACATTAATATTCTTTTCTTTTTTTAGACTGCCAGAAGAAAAAACAGATGAGACCAGATGTTCATTTTATTTTAATTCTAATTACAGAACTAAGCTTGAGGAAAGTATGTTCTACATTCTTTTTATTGAATGCTTTGCGATATATAATGTGGCATAGATTAAGTTTGTAGGAAAATTAAAAGCTTTTTTTATTCGGGTTTATTTCTTTTGCAGGTAAAATTTCCATTATAAGTTGTATAATTTTACTTGAAAAGGACTCTTGCAAAAATACAGACTTGTTAAATTTGTCATGTGTACAATTAAACCTTTGGTCTTATATAGAATTTTTTCATTTAAGTTGGGAAGGTTAGGAAGACTTAAATCAGTTTGTGATAAATGGATGGTATGTCATCCTTACCATCTCAATTTTAGTGAGCATAGAGAGAAGCTTGGAATTACTTTTCTCCCCAAATTAAAATGGAAGATCTTACTACAATTCTTTGTCATTTGTTCAGAAATGTATTTGTTACCAGGACATCAGTCACTGCTGTGGGTATTAATTTCTACTGAGCACTTTCTCTATCAGTGATGGAAATACATCTTTCAGTTTTATCTTGGAGCGATATAAGCTACTGATTCAGGTAATATTTTGCTGAAGTCACCAATAATCTGCTGAATTGAGCTCTGATTACAAACTTGCTATCAACAACCGATACATATATATGAACTTTAGCTTAGAATAAGTAAGGATGGAGAGCAAACTACAATGCTTTAGCTATTCCTTCTGATATCCCCCTGTGGAGAGACTTAAGGTGCATCTACATGGCAAAATGTTCTCAAGAGATATGTGTAATGAGTGAGGATATGTAAGTAGTATTAATAATGTAGAAATAGTATAGCTCTAGTAATGCAGGGCATTAAGCAAGCAAATTTATCCTGTTTCTGAACAAAGCCTGCAAAAAGCAATATGCTCACGCTTTTTATTGATTTTGGTATTTGAATTTGGTGGGCAGAGATGATTTGGATATATCTGTGGTACTTCGAACAAAATGTATGGTTATACAACAAAGTACTTAAGTGCCTTTGTATGGAATAGTTTAATATAAAACTAATTTTTACTAACTCCAGTTGAAAAGTTATTGCAGAACAGTTAGTTGGCTTGCTTGTACACAGCAGTTAGTTCACTGAGCTTTTTTAAACAACAGCCACTGAAAAGATTTACACATTGTGGCTAACAGGATATGTATTACTGTTGCTTTCTGAAACAAAAAAGTTCAGTGGCAGTGTTGTGAAAGTAGATTGCTGATGTGCGGTGATCTGGAGGCAACTGAAAATCACTGCGCTTATCAAAAAGGTTCCAAATATATTTAGCTTATGATTTGTTAAACCTGAAACTTGGAAAAAATATTTCCGTTGTTGGTGCGCCTAATTTCCTGACTTAGCAACTAAATTTTAATTCAGATGAAGAAGACAAAATACTATTTTTTTGAAGCACATTTGGCACGTTTCAGAAATTTTGCTTTCTCTTTCAATAATACTTTAGAGCTGTCCAAATGCTTATGAGTACCAGAGAAAGACCCCATGGAGATCAGTGGCTCTGTTTACAAATACTAGTCAAAAATCAGCTATACTGCTATAGCATTTCTGATATTTCCACTGAGACTCAATTCAGGACCCCCAAGGTTTAGAAATGATTATTTTTTGATTTTCAGAGTACCTGTTTTGTTTGATTCCTTTTGTTGTAGCAACTGCAGTAGGTAGGAGAGAAGGAGAGAGCCTTTAATCTATGGGGGAAATTCCTTAGGCATTCTTTTCAGCCGTGTTTAACCTCAGCTCTTAACTAAAGGAGTAAGAGCAAAGAGAAGAATTAAACTGAGAGAGGAAAATAAAAGAATATACACACTGAAAATTTTAGAATAGTAGGGAGAGATGGGTTTTTCCTTGTCTGTTTCTGACAGTGATTAGAGAGAGGAGAAAACTTCAAACCAACTGAGTGAAAGCGTTGTTTGAGATGTTTTTGTCCTTAGCTATGTATGCACATAATATTTAAGTAATTTGCCTGTTTAGCAGCAAATGAGAGAAGCCCCTTTGTGTTGATGTGTTGCTTCAGGCTTCTCAAAGATAAACCAGCCTCTGGCAAATAATGATATGTGTTCAAATATCTTTTAGAGGTGTAACTTAATTTACTTCAGATGATTGCATCTTGCCTTTTCCTACAAGGACAGATTAGGAGCTTGACCCCAAAGTGCCAGAATAAAACATCCTACTCATGTGGGAAAGCATGTGATTGATATTGGATATTGTTATCACTGTCCTATGACAGCTTTATGATTATGAGAGTATTTAAGACAAGCTTAAGACTCTTTAAGTGTGTTTATAGTAGTTTTGACAGAATTGATATTAGGAGTTACTAGTTACTATTAGGGTAACCTTGCTACTTTGTTAACTGTGTTCCTGTACATTGGACTCTGTTTTCTGATTTTCATTATGAGACTATCTGGAAATGGAGGAATTAATAAGACATTTATCTTTTAAGCCTTTCAGCTTTGATTAGTGTGACAGTTGGCGAGGGAGAAATTTTGCAAAAGTTTCCATCTCCTGAAAGGTCATCCCTTTTTCCAAATAATTTGAGTTGTAATTAAAAGCAAGAGTTGTTTAAAAAGGGAGTGAGCTTAATGGATACTACACTTGATTAAAAGGGCAAATCTGCTATTAGTACAAATTCTGCTTCTCAAGTGCCTGGGTTTCCTTCTTAAGTGATCTTTCTCCTTTTTTTCCCCCCTGTATGAGCCTTTTAAAACCTTATGTAAGTTTCTTTTTCCCTCCATCCTAATCATTAAGAATACAGTCCAGGCAGGGGTAAATTGCTAACATTATCATCAGAGGAATGAAAAGCTTTCAAGCTCCGTAAATGGATTGCGTTGATTTTGCTGATTGGCTGTTACCATCTCTGCCTTAAATCAGAAGGTGTGGGGGGTGTGTGTACAAGGTCTGTGCTCTGTACTGGTACATCACTAACCTCAGTATCCTGGTCTGATAACTGTGCACATTATTACAGCTACAAATAGTAAATATTTTACTTGCTTCTGCTATACCAAGATATGAAATTTGCTATACAATGATTTGACCACTTCTGTATTTCTCTCCTGTTTCCCTCCCCATCTCTTGCATGCCTGTTTTTTTCTTGTCATTTACTTGATCACATATGGCATCAGTCAGTTGGCAGAAATATGTCATGTGTGAAATTTTCCAGCACTGAATAAGTCTAGGTAGGATTGCTCAGTATCAGTTCCACTGTACACAGTTGCTGCACTACTAGCATTTGTTGCCTTTCTTCGTAGCTATGAACATAGTCTTCATAGAGGAATTTTGCTTTAATCCAAATGTCAAGTACCTCAAAACTTCATTGCATTTCTCTGTGCTAGGAGGGAAAAAAGTGTCCTGTGATAGGGCAAGAGGAGATTTTAATTTTTCTTTCTGAACAGTTTTGGTAGTAGAAATGTAAGTGAAAAAAAAACGCTGATATTTTCTTCTGCAACCCATCATCCCTCCTTCTAAGCTCCACAAAATCTACTTTTGTCATAATTTGTACCTTTGCCTTTGGGATACAAATTCTTAGAGCCTGAGAAAACTAAAAGAACAAGGTCATGAAAAGTTTTGATAACAAGAATGCGATTTCTCAAGGATGTCAGGATATCGTGCAGTTCCTTATGGCTAGATATATCTATCATCCTCAAAATTAGGCAGCTAGTAGTGGAAAAACTTTAAGGAGAGACCTGCTTTGTACAGTTCATATCTTATGTATTCGTTTTTCTTTTAAAATTATTACTGGGCAAGAAATAAAATTAGAATATAACTTCCATGGCTTGTGTCGGTCTAGGAAGTCTGTTCACTGCCAGGACACTTACCATCGTTCCTTAAACAATCAGAAATTTCTTTCCCTGTATTTCCCTTACCTAATTTCTGTCATTACATTTCTGCTATTTCTCTTCAAGTCCTCCAAATTATGAATGTTATTTTCACTGAGACTCGAGGCTAGATATGTAAATTGTCTTTCCTTAGGAGTGGTGGAGAATGTAAATTAGGTATTGCCATATTATAAGTGGAGATACTCCTTTTGCCTAGAAAAATGATATCAGCATTAAAAATACTTCAAAATTTTTGTTTCAGGGGAGAAGAACAAATGTAAATGAAATATTTTTAGTAGCTTGCAGAAAGCTAATTCTGATGGAGGTTGAATTAACTGTGATAGCAATGTATTGCTTCTTTATGTTTGGAGTTGCTTAATGTTACAGCCTAAAACTACTATGTAGTTTTAAAATGCCACAGTGCTGCAACTGGAAGAGAAAAATGTGTCAAGTTAAAGTTTGGGTTTTTTTTCCTTCTTCCCATAAATAGCCACATTTAGAAAAGTTCAGTTATCTTTGGGTAAATTTTGGAAAACAAAGAATGCTTGTCCATTTTCCTAGGTAAAGTACTACTGGGTTTGTGTGTCTTGTGATAATCAGGGTTTCCTTGCTTAACTGAGTAACTATTGGGAAATGAAACTGAAGTATTCAGAAGGTAAAGCTGAGACTCATCTTGCCTAACTGTAATAGTTCAGAACTTTAGTATAAGCTCATCTTCTGCAGATTTTCTTTATAGTAAGTGGAGACAAATGTCTGCTTTAAACAGTTTTTTGTTGTAATTTTGTGTATGATGTATCACCCTTTCAAAATGGTCACCTTTTCCTGTCAGGAAGGGTAGTTGTCCTAGATGCTCTGTACTGATGAAACAGCTAGTTTTTAAATGACTAAAATTAGATACCGTTAGTCTGTGTTAGACTGAGACCCAAATTATAGGTGTTGGTGTATGAGTGGATGAAAACTCAATTCCTTTTTCTTTAAATTCAGTCTGTAATAGAATAAAGTATAGAACCTGCATATTAAAGAGTTGCTTTATGTATAGACTATTTTAGTTTTTTCAGTGAAGCATTATACTACTAAAAAAAAGTAAAAATAATTTAGCCGTGATATGTATAGTTACTATGTAGCTAGCTGACCTTTCTCTAAAACTTGGTGTTCCAAACATCTGCTGAACCATAAAAAATAATTATTTTGTCTCAACATTCTTCCACTTTCAACCAGGTTTAAGGTTACTACTCCTTAAGAATCAGGTAAACTTTCAGAGTTATTCCCTACAGGGACTTTTCAGGATTTTTATTTTTTTCTATCCTTCAATTTCAATGAAATTGCTGATGAAGAGTGACCCTGTTATGACCACACCTATGTTACATATACATGCTAATACTTTTAATTAATTATTTCTCAGATTTTTCACAGAAGTGTCTGATTTTCAGGTTAGCTTGTTTAAATGTGAAATATTGCAATGTATTTTCTGTATGGTGCAGGACTGATAAAGAGTATGACCTGAAATTCTTGGAAATCTTTAGAGTGCTGTGGGTTGGACCTTAAAGACAAAGTGCTGATTAATGCACTCAGTGGATATGAATGTTTTGTAACACACTTTTTCTCTGCCCTGCATGCGATATGGTACAGTACTTTCTCTGAAGTAGGTGTAGGCATATGTATTTTGTCAAGAATTCTGTTTTTGCCGTAGTGCTGCAGTCTGCAGAGGAGGTGTTGCTTTCTTCAGGGAGATACATAAAGAACATTCTTACGTGTGGTATAGTTTGTTAAGGAAGCATAGCTGTAGAGCTGTGAATTGGTCTTCTGTCACTCAACAAACCATATCTGTTTATTTTCAATAGTTTCAGGTAGAACTTTCAAAAGCTGCTGATCAGAGAAACAGCTTGAAGGATCAGTAGTAAATTCTGTAGGGAAAAAAAAAGGAAATGAAAGCAGTTGCAGTCAATGTTTAAAAAACCTGAACTTCACAAATTAAGCAAAACTGACACAAATATGAGGTATAATATGCAGATATACCCAAGCGTAGGAAAAAATGTTCAGCAAAAAAGGGGAAGAAATCTGAAAACAAGAAATGGAGCATACAAAACAGCTTTGTGTATACTAGATGCTACATGCTCTGGTTATCTAGGGATGCATTATATAGTATTTATGAAGTTGCTACTGTACATACAAAGAAAAATTGTGAAACTTGTAAGCTTTGCACTGCAGCTGTTTCGTTTTGAACCTGAAGGGGGGGGAAAAAAAAGGGGAATTGCACTATGTATTAAATTACCTATGCAGAGATAAAAGCTTGGGACTTTACCCCAAAATGCCCAAAACATTGAAAAAAAGGATGTGGTGACTATTTTTAGCATGTTTCCCAAAATGAAAAAGCTTTCATTATAAACATTTTATTTTTCTTGTCCTACATAGCCTTAGCCTGAGAGGCAATGAGAGTTCAAAGTAAAGATATTTTGAATGTAGTGTCTTACCTAAGGGACTTTGTTTTAGAAGGGTGGTGAGGGTGGGGGCATCAAGCTAAGAAAGCATTTTGGTGACTTATTAACACCTGAAACATCCTGACTAAAAGCATTCTTTCTCCTTCAGCCAAAAGAGAAGAGGCAGCTCTCTGTCAATAGGTGTTTGCTAGTAGTTCTTTTAAAAACATTCACTGATGGAATTTGTCAAAAATTCAATCAGATAGCTAGTCAAAAATTATTTTATTATGGACTATGAGAACTCTTGTCTTCAGCTTATAAAATTAAAGAGATTTTGGGCCACAGGATATACTCAGGAAAACATTCTGGAAAGAAGAATCAAAAGTAGACTGTTTTGTATGAATGGGCTATGTAAAATACTTTTAAGAGTCCTTTAAATGGAAGCTTTATTTAATGGAGTAAAGCGAGCAAAGAAATTTTGAGCAGCTGGGAATAAGTACATGCTGGTTTTGAATACTGAGTAATGCTTTTAAAAAATCTTGAGAATTAAAAATGCTGGTGTGTGTTTTGCAGAGGAATTAAGATAATGATGACATGATCATCATTGCTTTTGCATTTAAAAGCAAAGGATAACTGGTACTGTACACTGGAAGAAAATAGTAGTTTACTTTTTTCTTTAGTGTTCCTTCAGATAAGATAGATAACTTCTTTTTTTTCAGTGTTACAGCAACCTTTTCAAAAAAATCTTGCTGAGATAGGAAGTGTTAATCCCAGATCCTGATCCCTCAGTCTATATGAGGTTCAGTTAAAGTTGATACTCTTGCCCGTTTGTTTTTCAATGCTCTTGAAACATCCACTTGTTGTGAACAAGAGTAGAGGAGGATATAAGTAGATTTAGTCCCATCTTCCTATTTCCTTCAGTGAAACTGGAAAAAAATGTGGTATTTCTTTCAGATATTGTATTTTGTTTAAAACTTCCAGTGCAGTTTCATAGTAGTAATTTAAAATAATTGGAACTACAGTTGTCCTTACAGAGAATAGTTAATCTAACAGGAAAACAGTTCTTGTGTATATACATTGTTCTAATGTCATATGGCAAAGTAGTTTTACTGCAACGTAGTTTTACTCTTAAGTCTGACTCCTTTTTAGTCAAATTGAATGTACCCTCAGGCCTTAGACTTGTGACTTCACCTATATTGGTGAGCCTAAAGATGAGTTCTCTAGTTTTTGGCAAGCCCTGAGGTCTTTTTGCAGAGTTTGTTTTGTCACACAGAGCTATGACCATCTGGTGGTAGATGTTTTATTTCTCCTTCTGGAAGTATACTTTGTCTACTGAACCTAAATATTCTCTAATCCTTTTGAAAGTACTTAACTCTTGTTCTGAAGAGTCCTGGCAGTCCTTTTTATCTAGAATGCTCCTATCCTCTAATAGTAACCTGGGAAAGAAAGCTTGCTTACTTGACACAGGAAGCTTTTGTCTCTGTTTGTATACTGAAAGATATGTAATGGTGTTTGGGAGTTCCTGTTTTGTGTCTTCACTGGTTTGGAGGAAAAAGGTTTATGGTTACTTCACTGGTCTTGAAAGTTTTGTTGAAATTAAGCCACTTAATACTGTTCTGCTTTCTTTTTGCCTTTCTAGAGAGCCTTTCTCTTGTTAACTTAAGACAATACAATTATACAGAAAGTACACTAATGACTGGGGTGTTATGAAACTATTATAGGACAGCCTTAAATTTCTAAGTGATCCTAAATAGGAATAATTCCCTAATTATTTTAGACATTTACTCTTCAGTAAGTACAGAATTAAATTATTTATCTTTTCAGTAAATGTTTTAATTTTTGTTTCTTGTAAAGGACAAAGGCATTCTAAAATCTAGAAGCAAGAAATATCTTCAAATTTACTGACACAAATTATAATTTTAACGATTAAGGAGGTAACACATGCATCTTATTTACAGTTGCATTTCATTGAATTTAAATTTATGGTATGAAAATAATTCTGATGTACTTGCAGTGGCTTACCATTTGAAGTAAGAGCTTGCTGACATTAGTGGCTTTGTTTATTTGTGAATGGGAGTATGTACTTTTAGATATCAGAACTAAGAGTGCTCTGACTGTAAGTGTATAATTTCTTTTTATACTGTTTACAACACTGCAAATAAATTTTCTGAAAAAAAAAAACTTCTGAAATTTATGAACTGAATACGTGGCATGCTTATCATCCTTCTGTCTATTATTAGCAAATTTATAGGAAATTGCACTTGTCTTTAAAATATAGTTGGTATTGCTAAGATGAACTCCAGTACTACTTTTGTGTCTCATGTCAGTGGCCTGTTTCTTATTCTAGATTATCGTAGATTAATCTGAATTCTAAAGAAAAGAAAAGATTGCTTTTGATTATGTGTGTGGGTATGTTTATCTTGAAAAGTGTGTATCTGTTCAAGAAGAAAAAGTGATTTTTTTTTTTTTAAGAACATAACAAAGTCCTATAGAAAGGAAGACAATGCTGAATTTCTCCTGAAAGGAGAGAAATGTATGGACGGTTTCAAAAGGTAAGTTATTCTGATGCCAGAATTAATGTCACTGGCAAAGAAACCTTGAATCAGGACTAGTAAAATGGCTTCTCCACTGGTAACCAGTTAGATTTTTATATTACAGAATTGTGTGAAGAGAAACCAGGCAGAAATTCTTCAGTGGTTTTTTCTCCTCCTTTTCGGTAGCTTATATTGTTGGCAAGTGTCTGGCTTGCAATCTTGTTTGCATGTAATAAAGATATACCTGGAAAAGGAAGGCTTTGTGTAACTTGTCTCCAAAAATCTGTTCTTCCATGACAAAAGGCTGTCCACTTACTCCACCATATACTCAAGTATCAAAACTACTTGAGATAGAAATGCAAAATGCTGTCATTTCAAAATGGTACAAAGGCACTTCAGAGCAGCAAATAATGTTACAGACTTTATCAGCATTGTATCAGTTCTTTCCTCCGTAAACTCCTTTACTATACAAATAAAAATAATCGTGTATTTGACAAAAGTGATATAAGGCAAAAGATGCTACTCATCTCCAGTCTAGTTAAAATGACTGCAAGTGAGGAAGATAATAATTTCATCGCTCCATCCCCAATTCTTCTATAAAACTTACTCAGAAAGACTTTGTGATGTTGGCACTATGTTCATTGCAGGCTGTTTTAAACTAAGTAGTTGGCTCAGATGCAATAATATGTCTTATTATGCGTAAGTCCCTGGAAATTTTTTTTTTCACTTACTTGCACATAAAAGTCCATTTCCTTGGATATATTATATGGAATACAATAAGCAAATATTTAGAATTGTTGCTTTAGCTGGTAGGCAGTCATTAGAGGGTAGCAGATATTCTCATCTTGCTTTTGTCTTTCCAAAAGCTCAGGCAGCTGTCTCTGTGCATTTATTTAGTGTGCGAGGCAGAATTGGCAGCTTACTGAATGTTTGCAATCAGAATACTTCTGTTAGATGTGGCTGTAATGGGGCTGCAGGATTGCCTAGCATCTTCATCGGGATAAACTGTTAATGTCAATGTCACTTGCTGAAAATAAAGGTTTTATTTGCCAACTCTTGAAGTCTTGAGTCCTTTTTAATTTTCCTGTACTTGAAACTCTTTGTGCAAAAGAAAGCCTCTTTGAGAATCTACCAAGCTAATTGGTTTCAAAAAAGGGTGACAATAGTCCTGGATTTGATGAGAAGTATACAGTTGATGCATAAATTTGTTTCAGACCATTGCAATTTGAGGAGGAGAAAATGGAAAGGAATTTTTTTTTAAACAACTTGCTGTCCTGTTGCATGCTGGTCAACTTGATGTGTTGCTGTTCAGAATCACAGAGAATCACTTATTCTCAAATAGTGCTTATCTGACTAAATGTCTATATGGAACTGAAAATCGTAAATTTTTTAGTGTGGTATTTCTGTGCAGCACATGCAGACCTGATCGTCTACAGAGGTATGAAAGGCCTTCTCTTTCTCATTTGACAATTCAATAGCCACTGTTTATTTCAGGTTTGTTCTGTCCTGCTATGAGTTTCTTCATCAAACTCTACCAAGAAATGTTCTCAAATACTCTATTCAATCAAATTTTCTACACTTAGCAGTGTATAGTGGCAACAGTCTGCTTTTGAGTGGTAGTTGTCACTTATCTATACAGACAATTTCACAAGTGCTTTTGAGAAACTCTGGTAATTTTCTCTGAGTTCTCTGTTTTTATCCTCTGATTTGCTGAAGTCTAGTGGCATAAATCAGCCTGTTATTTCTGTCCTCCAAAACTGTCTGTCCTCCTTTTGCCCCTTTTTCTTTTTCCAGGAGATTAAAGAAGTTCCATTCTTTTAGTTTTGAAAATATCTTAAATCTGGCTAAAGTCTGGATCTGTACCGGTGGTTTGGTAGACACTCAAATGTACGTAGCCAGAAGCTGTAGGAGGAATACCCAGTTAACAGCTACAGTTGTGTGCTAAAACATATATGAAGGGTTAGATGAAGAACTGAAAAAGTAATTGTTACATACCTATTGACTTTTATTTATGCTGATCCCAGTGTGTATTCTTGTTCTTGCCTCTAAACATACCCAAGGTTGGAATTGGCCACCAGAGGGCAAACTAAACGTACATGCACCCCTTGTCTACATGTTCTTGAAAATCAGCTACAATTGTTCATGTCATTATAATTGCTTTTTCTCTACAGTAATTGTAAATATTTTTTCAAGAAAATATTCTTGTTCATGGAAGAGGTTGTATTGTCTTGTCTCGTTGTGTGGCAACAATAACCTGAAAAAGCAACTCTGAAACAGCAAGTAGCTGTTCAGTAGGAGTTATATAAAACATGAACAAACTAGTTATACATCTTACTGTTGGATGGGTTTTGATAGCATCTCTAAGCAGAAGATAGTCTGTGAGTCTTTTGCTTCTCCTCACTATCTGAAAGAGAATTAATCAGTATGAGGCTATCAAACACGCTATTCGGTATAAAATAGGAAGTTTTTAGTAGTGTAAGAATTGGAATAAACTACTCTGAAGTCCCTTTCCCTGATACTGCAAACACTGGCATTCAAAGGGAAGTTCCCATATGTTTGAAACAAGATAAAATTTTGGTGTTCTGTAATTCAAAATAATTCCAGGAGTTTCCTTTTTACACTTGAATAGAACTTTGTTATTTGCATTCCCTTTAGATCAAACCAGTTCACTAGACAAAATATTAGGAAAGTTTTGGCTGAGGCATACACAGAATTGGTTCTCAGTTTACTTATGAAAGATGACACATCTCAATGTTTATATATTTTTAGGTCAGTAGAAATAGAGACAGAATATATTTCTTTAAAGAGTTATGTACAAAATTAAAATGTATTAAGAATAAATAAAAAATCCATTGTGAAATAATCTTTTAACTGTTTAACAAGAAGGGAATTCATTATAGTCACTAAATTTAATAGATTAAATTGAGATTCTGTGATATTGTACTGATAGATATATTTTAATTTCGCTTTCTGTTAAAGAATATCTTTCCTATTTGACATAATATTATGGCTGTCAGTTCAAATAACATATGTAATGAAATGCCTTTCTTGTTGGAATGGAACATTACGGTGACTTAATTTGTTGTCAGTTTACACACTGATTTTAGAACATAGGTGAGTGCACTTTCTTCCCAGTGTTTACCAATACCAAGCTATGATTTGGTATGTTTCTGTTTGAATTCAGGCTTCTTGTCTATGGTTAATATTATTTCATCAAAACTTCAATATGGCTTGGATCAAACTGCTGTGAAGGTGGATTAGGTATTGCAGGATAGAAAGAAATGCTTTGACAGGTTCTGTATTGAGTAACTTAAATCCAGAATTTCTCCGAATTAATTAACCTTCATGTGAATTTTAGTTCTCTTTGCAAGACAGTGATTAACATGGCCAATATGTTTATCATAAAATTTATCTGTCATTCTTTGTCAAGATTTCTAACTATATCTCTTGTATTTGTTCTTTGGGATTCATATGACCTTGTAGAAATTTTGGATTGGGTTCATTTAGAATTGCTCATTTTATAATGAGACCACTTAACAGTTGGAAAGTGATCCTGACAGAGTAAATTAAGTATTTGACAACTTTTAAGCTGAAGTGTTTTGTAGACAGTATGTTGTAACACAATTATGTTTTTGTTCTGTCTGGTGGGGGGAGACTTTGAACTTCTACATCTGTATACACATACCCATTAAAATTTAATTATAGTAAAGGACCATTTTCTTCAGTGGCAGTTTGATATATTTTCCACATCTTGACCATATTCATTACATTTCACAAAGTTTTTCTTTTGAAAGAGTGGGCAAGATGAACATGTCATTGTGTTAGAGGTGTGTTCCTTAGTTATAAATCCAAGAAAACAAACAAAAGACTAGAAACTTCTTTGCAACAGAAAAATGGCAAGCTTAACGCATTTGTTTCATAAGGAAATTATGTACATTCTCATACATACAGAATTGATTCTAAGGCTATTTCAGACACAGGTTTTTTGAATTTCCTTTTTATCGTATGAATCCAGAGGTTGGATGCCGTTCTGGAGCAGTTCAATTCAATGCTGAAAGAAGGAACAATCTCTTAAAAGTCTGTAGAAGAGGAGGAGGCTGCTGAAGTCAGCAAGCACAGAAAAAGTGATCTTAATGGCAGATTTTTTTTAGAATTTGCATTGCAGCTTATAAGATGGAAATGAAAACGTCCAGTGTTGTTATTCAGGATTTAGTTACTCTTAATTGATTATTCACCTACATTTATTCCACTTAACAGCTGTAGAGAAAGTGTGTATGTTAAACCACACGTAAGTGAGAAATGGTGGCTATGACTGTTCTTAAGGGAAATAACAGCCTTTAAGCACAATGACTCTTTTATTGGTGGCTCCAGTTTTCAATAGGTGGGGTTGGAAGGTGAACTAAGGGAATTTTTTGCTTGCAAATGTCAGCTTTTCAGAAACAATTTCTACATAATGACATTCCCTTACCTTTTACTTTCCAAAGGCTTTTATACAATACTTGTTTGTGTCTCATCTCCATGGTGGATCAAACAGCTTAAAGACTCATTTGATAACATTCAATGCTTTTTTGCTTTTTCAACAGAAATTTGTTATCTCAGAACAAAATTCAGTTGGATTTGAAGGAGATTTCACCCGAAGATAATCCAGAGTTAACTGACTTGTATGCATAAGTTCTGTTCCAGTCTGATTTAAAAAAAAACAAAACCAACCAAACAACAAAAAAAACCCAACCAAAAAAAAAGTGAAAAAACCCTACTAAATGCTCCCAAGTAAGTAGGAAATGGAAGTAAATCCTTCCAAGGTATTGATATGCGGTAACTCATAATGGCTGCTATTTGTGAAAGTCTGACTTCTCTTGTCCTTTTGAATTAAAACACAGTAAGCATGAGAAGAGTCAAAAAACTGCCTGCTATTTTGTCAAATCACTGTGAAGATGAGGCATACAATGTATATTTTGTTACTTTTCTTTTTTCAAAGCAGATGAGCACATGAAAATACTCTGTATTCAATATATACACTTATTTTTTTAAACTTTGAACATCTTACTTTATGAGGAATTTTTGGCAGCATTCTTTCAGCATTTCAACTAAATTGCCATGAAATCCCCTAGGAGCTGTTCTGTAGCATGCAGCCTTGCATTATAGGGAAGAATTTACTATGTTACAATTGGAACAACGGTCTGCATTAACTTTCATAACTTTATAAAATTATCTCCCACATTATTATTATAATGCCTTAATACAAGTCTGGCAATTTTAAGGGAAAAATATTCAGTCCTACTATATTATTATTTAATTTTTTTAAAACTGAAATGGTGGCTCTGGCGTATACAACTGAAAGAAGAATACCTGTGGTATCACGCAAGATTCTTTCCTGAATGTATATTGAAACATATTTTAGAATTCATTCAGAAATTGTTGTTTTCATGGCATTACTACCCACTCCTGTCCTGTTTGAACTCCCATCTGTATTAATAATACACATTTCTTTTCCCTTTTCCTTCTTTTCCCTCAAACAGACTTGGCCTACCTGTTCATGTTCTTCTTGAACAGATGTAGGAATATCTACTCCACATGACTCCTAGAGAGAAAAAGTATTTTGGAAGGTAACTGCAAAAATGGGAACTTGATGTGTTTCTTAGTGTATTGATGTGCTTCTTAGTGTATTACTTCTGTTTCATGAACAGAGTATAGTTAACAACTCTAAGGGAGGTGATTCATAACGTATCAACTGAATTATTGAGATGAATGAATTCCCCAAAAAAGTTCTGTTCACACATCAACAGAGGTGTTTCCAGATGCATCAGGAAAACTGACATAGATGGCTTTCCTTTCTCTGCCTTTTCTGTTCCAAACAGAAGTTCTTGCTACCTCTGCATGAGATAAGTGACAGTTCAAGGATGGAACATGGGAAAGAAAAAACGGCTTTTCAGTAATTGTGTTCCTTATGACTACTCTAGTTTATATTAAGTCAAAACTGCCTCAAATATGGTGTTGACAACTTGAACCTTAATGACTTAGGATGCATGTTTTCATGATAATCCTAATCAATTTCAGATAATCCTAACCAATTTCAGATAAACCTAACCAATTTATTGTTCCATCATTACGAACATATGTTGTATATATAACTGTGATACAGCATTTTTTAAAGTAATTTTGCTTGTTTGTTTGACAAACTGTCTTACTTTCAAGGTTAGTTGTTGTTGTTTTAGTAATGTGCAGTTAGTGAATTATAGACTGCACCTTAATGAAGTCATTATTGTGGGAAGAAGAGTCTGCATCCACTTTATGTTTGTCTTTTGTTGGTTAATGCAATCAAATTTGTAGCTGCACCCATTCAGCTCTTCGTGTCTCTTCTCTAAGGTCTCTTAAGTGGATTGTTCTATAAATAAACCAGTTGGCCTATTTGCTTTTGTAAATATTGTGGGAATTTAAAGTTTAAGGTCTTTTAGAGGAAAAAACCAATTCTTTCCTTGACAGACCAACCTACGCATGTGCAAGGTTGCCTATTGCTTTTTATGATGCTGGCTATTAGCAGTCTGTTTTGTAATTCTTCCACATTTGAATTGAATCTGGAGTTTTTCAGGAGTCACTTAGCAACCATCTCAGCTTCTAATAAAACATAATTGGACCTGATCCTTCTGCAGAATAGTATCTGAAGTAACTATCAGTGTCTCTGGAATATTTTCTACAAATGTAGCAGAGTTGAGAGAAGAAATAAGATCAATTTTTCCTTAAGTTATACAAGAATAAGGTTGTTTGGAACCAAGATGTTCAAACCATGTATCAAACATCATATATATATGTAACATCTAGATTCTGATAAGATTGCATGACAATATCTGTATTCCAGTTCTCTTCTTCAGTATTGCTCTCATAATCAAATAAGAAGCTTTAAGGAGTAGGTAAAGTGTATGACTTACATATGTGGTATTGAAGGGCTCTGAAGCAATAGCAGTACAAGACGTCAAGGTTGGAAAATGGCTTTGGGGTGACATTCATGATGTAAAGCTGTTTACCTATGGATATTTCAAGGGAAAAGTAGATTAGGCAGACAACAGTTGATGAAAGTTAAGGTACATAGAGTACAACTGGGTTACCTAAGCACAGACATCTGTTTTCAGTTTAGATGCTGTTAATTATTGTCTGCTCTCCACCTGCCAGTCCAGGAGTACAGATTTCCCTAAAATGTTGTGTCATGTACAACAGCCCTGTACAGTTGTGTAGAATCTCCTAGGTAACACAATGTTTAAGCAGCTGCATCCCACCTCAAGTCCTAATATGAACTTTTTCGTAAGGTAAGCAACAGATGAGAAGTATGAAAAGCAATTTTTAATTTGCGGTGTAAAATCTGGTTATCATTTGTGCTACTGAAAGCAATACCAAATAGATTGAGTTAGCCCTCCCATTCTTTACTATCTTTTCCTTGAAACATTCTGACTGATTTGAGGGCACTGTTGAGTAATAAATAGTATTTGTAAGTATTTTGACCAGCTTGTAACCTTCATCGGCCAATTTTCAAGTTTGTATAAGCACTCAGTTGCCAGCAATCAAAAGTTTCCCTCATGTGCCAAACTGGTATCCATGGTATGAAGCAAATTATAAATCTCAGGTTATTGTTTTGTCTTGTCTATGAAAATTATCCTGTTCTATCAATCAACTCTTGCTTGTCAAGATTGCTGTTAGAATAGTGTGCCTGGTTCTGGTGCCCACATCACAGATGAACAAGTTTGTATTGTTACCTCTATCCTCTCCCATTTAAAGTTTCCATTTTTGATATATTTGGGGATAGCTGTCCTATTTGAATTGAACTGTACTTCTTGTTTATAGATTTATGGCTTTGTATAAAACTTGTTTGAAACATACACTGTTTGCTTGCACAAGGCAAGCCACTGACACACAGCTATAGATACGTTAAGCTACTCATTGGCTTGCCTTCTGTATTATTTCTTTCTTGCTCTTGTTTTGGCTGTGTTCTTCTCTCTCTCTTTTTTTTAGTATAGAAATATTGAAAAGATAAAAAATTATATACGGTCAGGAACCTATTGCTCATAACATCCTACAAGAAATAAATCTCATATGTGCGTAGTAATAACTTATTTGTAAGAAATATGTGTGGGAACATCACATAAGTCAAGCTCAATGTCCATCTAGCCCAGCAGCCTATGTCTGTAGTTGCCAAAAACAGGTGTCTAAAAACAACAGATAAAAGCAGAGAAGTGGAAGATCCTTCCTCAAATTGCTTTTCTATCCTCTTGAAAATATTAATTTATTTTTTGAAAATCCATATTGCTATGGTATCTTTCTATATTTCTGTAGTGTGATATAGCTGCTCCACTTTTTAATGTTCTGTTTTGCATTTCATGGCTGTAGATGCAGCCTTGGATGCAATTTACTGTCCTGTTGGTGGGGTAATGGTTTTATTTCATATTCCAGACCTTGTCCCATACAGATATTTTAAAACGTAAGAACAACACTCCACGTAACTCTATTACATGAACCATATCTAATCTGTATTTTCATAGAATTTAACCAGGAGCTGACTTGACCTTCTGGTTCAAATAGATCAGATACCTTGTTACTTTTGAAGTAAGAAGGGATTTCACCAGCTACAACTACATGATTTGGCTTCTGCCTAAACAAGGAATAAAAAATATGTTGGATACTTTTGACTTTGAATTTTCAACAGTAAATCAACAAACATTTCCATCTGATGATGAAGGAAAAACATATTTAGGGTTATATTTTGAGCTTAAATTACTTTAAAGATTATTCCTGCTTTCCTTAAGTTTGACCGTATATTTCTCCTTTTTTCCTCATCATCAGTTATTTTTGTTTTCCTAGCACTTGATTTGTATCTGTGACTGTCAGTGATCCCTTTTCCTACTTTTGAAAACTTAAAAAACCCCTAGTCGTCTTTTTCTCTTATGCTGTTTTAACTGTTATAAATGGCTGTGTGATTACCACTATTTGGAAATCAGTGATGTTCTTAAAGAAATCTCATTTGTCACTTACATTGCTTGTTTGGGTTTTGTTGTGTACCAGTAAACCAATTGTAACAATTCTGATCAAGCTACAACCAATTCTGCAATTTTTTTCTTTACCTTTGGTTAACAACTGTTTTGTTTTGTTAGATGCAGTGCTTTCAAATTAGGAAGTCATCATCTATAGTAACTTAGAAGTTCTGAAAGTGTTTGAATTTTAGCAGTGCTCTTTTTTCATCAGATTATCAGATAAGAAAAAGGGTAAAACAACAATTTAACTGATAATTTAACTGAGTACCATAGGTCTTCATATCCTACCCTCCTATCATTCTCATGTGTTCTATCCTTTAATCCTTGGCCTTCAGTAATGAATAATATTATGGTGCATATTTTTAGGGTGAACTTGATAGTTGTTTTGAACTTAGCTCTCATTAGGTACTATTGTGGTACTTTAATTGTCTTTTTTTTTTGGTGTGAAAATCTCTTTTCAAAGAAACAAAAAACTGGACTGCGGTAGTCATGACTGAATTTACAGTTTGCTGGCTATATTTAGGCATTTTTTATAAGGTAGGCTCTTTTGCACTTGGCATCAAATTTACTAGAGTGAACTGGTGTATTGCTGCTACAATGAACAGGAGAGACATATGCAGCAATTCAGACAAATGAATGTCTAGAAATACATTATGACATGGGTTGGTCCATTGTATTCAAAGGCAAATTTCACTCTTATGAGAATGTGAGTTGGAATAATTTTATACAGTGCTCTACATTTTTAAGCAGTATACACTGGCTAAGTATTGTTTATTCACAGATCACTGATCTTCAAAAAATTAACATAAAGTAATATGAAATTTTCTGATAATGTAGGGAACAGTCAATAAAGGAAGGAGAAAAATTTCAAAATTATTTTAATAAACTAAAGTGTAATAGTTAAATGGCCTATTAAATTCATTGTAGAGGAATCTAAAATAATGGGGCCATTGACAAAACCTTAGCAGATATTATGGGCCCTCAGTGGCCATATGGTACAAAACAGTGAGTGGAATAACGGTGGACAGAAGTCTTAAACTTTGTGATTGTTCAGTGTGTCTCCAATTATGGAATGCACAGGCTTCAGTTAGGAGATGAGAAACAATTTTAAGATTGTGCAAGTCACCTGTAAGGTTGCAAAATTAGTATTCTACACTTTTGCTCCTTTCTTTTTCTTTCTCAAGTAGAGCATTAAATAAATGAAGCAAAAGGCAATGTATAGTTTTCAGTGACTCCAGTGTAATTTGGACAATGAGTACGTGAAGTATATTTTTGGAATGTGGTGTTCAAGAATTTTTAATTTATACCTCATTTAGGTTTGCTGTGGAGGTAATTGAAGCTGATATTATGGAGCTGTCTCATTGATAATGAGGAAAAAAAGTAGAGGATATCATTTGGCAGTCAGTGATGGCAAAACAGAATGTGTGGGCGCGTTTGGTGTTAGGTTTGAACAAAATAAATCATCTTAATAAATACTGTTAGGAAGAAAATGCAGATTGTACCTACCCATGCGATAATTACCTATGTTTCAAAGGGGCAGGCTGATGATGTGCACTGATAGCAGTACACAATACTTAGACTCACACTTTCCAAACACAGACTTGGAGAATGGGGCGGTATATGCTAATAACTTTAATTTTTCCTCTGGTGCCAAGTTAAATAATGCCGAAGAAGAACCAAACAGTATTTTTAAGTCTGGAAGCATATGTTTAACAGCTGTAGCTGCTTTATTGATGCCTGTGTTTGGTGGGTTGACCTCAGCCAGCAGCTAAACCTCCACCAGCTGCTTGCTCACTCCTTTCCCTCTCAGCAGGATTTGGGAGAGAATAGGAAGAGCAAAAGCAATGAAAAACTCATGGGTCAAGATAAAGACAGTTCAGTAAGTGAAGTAAAAAAAGAAGAAAAAAGAGCTAAGTGATGCAAAGGCAATCACTCACCATCTCCCACAAAGCAGATTGATGCCCAGCCAGTGTCGGAGCAGCAGCCACTTTGGAAAGACTCTCTCCTGGTTTTTACTGCTGACTATGATGTTATGTGTCATGGAATATCGCTTTGGTCAGTTTGGTTTAGCTGTCCCAGCTGTGTCCCCTCCCATCTTCTTGCTTACCTCTAGCCCACTTGCTGGGAGGGCAGAGTGAGAAACAGAGAAGGCTTTAGTTTTGGATTAGTTCTGGGACTAACTGATGCTGTGCGAGCACTGTTCAGCAATAGCTAAAACATTGGTGTGTTACCAACACTGTTTCAGTTGCAAATCTAAATACCATGCTGCTATAATGAAAAGGAACAGCCAGACTCAGTACTCCATATTGCCAGTTCATATCGTGCATGGGTTCCATCAAAGCTAAATAAAATTTCTGAAGCTTTGGGTACTTCTTTCTGTCTTGACAGAGTTCTACCTCTTCCTTGCTTCTTCCATGTTTGCTTCCACTGCTATCCTGCTATGAAGCCTGCTGTGAGAGACGAGACCTTCACATAATTTGCCTTTGTTCCATCTATAACAGCACTTTTCAAACTTTGATTTGCTGCTGTAATCATACATTGCTCATAAGTGGTTGAAGTCAGAGGTAGCTGCTTCTTCCAGACTCCAATTTGACTTCTAATTTAGAAGCATCACATGATGAATTAGTGTTGAATTACTCCCCCACATATATTCCTCTCTTAAAAGGACAATTACCCACTTCATCAGCATTGACTAAGTTGAGTACTTTCTTAGTCCT
This sequence comes from Gavia stellata, assembly GCF_030936135.1. Taxonomy (NCBI): domain Eukaryota; kingdom Metazoa; phylum Chordata; class Aves; order Gaviiformes; family Gaviidae; genus Gavia; species Gavia stellata. Next base: position 43,661,493 of record NC_082598.1, read on the forward strand.
CTGTCCCACTCAGTTTGCATTACTGTTTTTTTTCTTCTTTCACTACATGTTCTCTGTCTTTTTGACCAAAACAGCTGGAGTCAAGGCAGATAGCTTACTTCATTTTGTTTGTACTTAAATACTTGTGTAAAACTTGGTTTTGATGAACTTAATTATAGTTTCATCTTTTAAAATTATTATTGTCCTTTTCCTAATGCGAAATAAGTACTTTGATTTGGCAAACAGACAAAACAAAGCATGACTCAGACATTTTAGAGTCCTAATGAGCCAAACTATCTAAGAAACACTATGAAATATGTTATTTCTGCATGGAAACTTGCTGAATTATTGAAAATGTTGAATTGAGAATGGTTGACTTAACTTCTCACGGGGTTTGAAATTATGCTGTTAGATAAGGTATGCATGAATATTCTACTAAGTTTTCATTTTCTTTAATGTTTTTCTGAAAAGTAAGGTGTATCATCATACAGCACACATGCTATCAGATGTTCACACTTGTTACTGCACATCAGGGTATAGGAGAGGACTTTTATTTTTTGGTGTACTGGGCAGATTCTTGCTTTACATAAACTTTGTTGCAGAAATTTTACTGTGAAACTTTCACTGTAATGGATAACATGTTGCAGAGCTGTGTGCCTGACCAGCTTCAGGAATTCATCCTTGCCATGTATTTATGTACTAAGGGTACTATGTACCCTGGTTCTTTGCCAAAGATCCTTTCAAGATTGCAGTATTGAAGACTTTATCCTTTTTCATTGTTAGCTGTGATTCTTGTGTCACTGTATCGATTAATTTTTTTTTAGTTGTTATTTGTCAGTGAGCTGAAGACACTGGAGACCTAAGGCTTTTGTTTATAATGGTCATTACAACACAATGCTGTTGAAGTTGTATTTAAGCATTCTCTTGCATTTACTCTCACCTTTCACTTGGCTGTAAACTCGTGGGATAATTCCATGGCATAAAGAAGAGAGTGCAAAACAGTGGAACCATTTATTCCTATGAATAAAGTTTCTACTTAATTTTGTTGAGTAGTGTTTTTTCTGCAAGTATTTCAGTTAGTATACATACCAAATTCAGTTGATGAGTTACAGAACTTTATCATTATTAACAGGGCCCAGCTGACAAAAAAAAATCAAATTATGTTAGCAACTATTAGAAAACAAATTAGAATGTATGGGCATATTCCTGTATAATTCTATGGGGCACATTGTGTATATTGTCATTCCCTCTCTGCTCACACCCCAAGATATAGTAGAATTAGAAAAAATATTAAAAAGTGCAAAAGAGGTGATAAACAGTATGAGAGAGAGCAGATTCTCATAAGAAGCCACTTAATATTTTAGGATTCTGCAATATGGAGAAGGAATGGGGACTAAGAGATATTGCTTTGCTTTTTTTCTTTCTCAAAAGACCTCTATCTGTTTGTCTATCAGTCTGTATCTGTTCAATAACAGATTGTAGCTATCTGTTCTTGGCTCCAATTGGAGATGGAACCTGGGGTAGATGGTTCCATGGGGCAGGGGTTAGTTGCCTAAATACAATGGCATATATTTTAAAACCAGAAACATGTATGTAAATAGAAGTATTTAAATGTGCAGGAAATCTAATGGAATGAATAAAAGATTGATTCATTTGGAATTTAAAACTGAAGAGAGTAGAATAGTTTTTATAAAGAAAATAGGAAAGGTCTATGTGGCATAAGTAACGGCAACATTATTGGGTTCTCAGTCCTGACAGGGACCATGTATTTTGAGAGCAGAAAAGAGGTACTTTTCACTGAATCTGTGCTCAGTGTCACAGGGACACTGAAAAATTTTTATTTTCCATGGCTTATGCCAGCCCTAGCAATCATACTAGCTGTGTGAATTTTTTGTTTAATCCAATGCCAGTACTAGCGATCAAAAAGAATTCTGAAAAACAGGTGGTGATATCATGATGTATTTTTGAAGTGTATTGCTAAATTCATTAGTTTATAATCACAATCACCCTCTGTGGAAACATGATCTGTTTCCAGTGCATTAAAAACAAAATTCACGTGTAGTTTGTAATGTAATTTTCCTTGCTACTTGCTGAAAATCAAGATGGCAATTAAAAAAACAAAACAAAAAGCCAGCAAAGAAAACCAACAAAAAACACTTGTGATTTTTTTTCCTTTAGGTTTTATTGTCTTCAGTTCCTCTCATTCTATTTTTCCTATTTTTGGTCAAGTTTAAAAAAAAATAAATCTACAGATCAGTAAGCACAACTGCCACCTCCATTAATGAATTTGGATTCATTAGCCCTATTCTGAGAAGTTCCAGTCTCCCATATTTATCACTGTAGTTTCTACAAGTAGAACTGTTGTGGTAAGTGTCAGTCATTGAGAAAGAGTGGGATCTTAAGTATGGAATATCACTGCTGCAACATTGGACTCACTCTTTGGGGAACTGCTAAAAAAACCACCAGCTGGTGACTGACATGGGTAAGAAGGACTCTCTGTGACTTCACATTGCTTTGTCCTTATCACAGAGATCTCGCTCTCTTTCAAGACTTTCATAATACTGCATGACTAGGGTTTGACATGTGACTTTTTTTTCTTTCACTAAGTGAGTTTTTAAACTTTGTTTTTGCTGTATTTATTTTTCTTAGTTTCTGATGATGATTTTCTTTTTTCTGGTAAGGTATGCTCAGAGGAGTGGACATTGCATTTTGGAAAGGCAAACAGTGATGCCTTTGAAATGTGGTCCTTTAAATCCTGTTGCTGTTATTGATTTTACAAGATACCCAAGAAAGAGAAAAACAGAAATAACCTGGAGAAAGAGTCTTCCAGGAAACATTGTGCTTGGCAGGTAATTCATCATGGCAGAGCTAAATTTGAGTGCGCTGTCAAAAACTGAGTCTGAACAATGAGCATTGAAGTTCATCGCAGAGGGATGGAAGGAGGGGTACTTGGCATAAATTATATAAGTTGCCTAAAGAATTAATTTCTTCCTGGTACGCTTTTTTGAAATAGATGCAATAACTGAATGTGTAATTGGCTTTGTCAGTCAAAGCATGCACCTTTTGTCCTTGTAGGCATTATACAGCCAGATTCAGAGGAAATTTGACCCAAGCCCTAAAATGCTTGAAACTTTCAGATGAGGCAGTAAGCTGAATTCACAAAAGAGAACTTGGCTGGCAGAGAGGAGCTAAGCATGTGGAGTGTATGACTGTTTTGTTTGGCAGTCATTTCAGTGATACCAAATACATCCTAACCCTTTTTGTGGCTGTAACAATTCTGCAATTAGTGTTTTGTTGTTTGGTTGGGGTTTTTTTGCTTTGGGTTTTTTTGTTTGTTTTTTTCTGGTAGATTGTAGAGGAAATATATGAAACTATAGTTTTATAATAATTAAGATGCATATTGTGGGTTTTTTTAAAGTAGTTTTCTTCCTTTTAATTTGAATGAGCTTGGGCCATATGTGGCCATAATTTCTTCTTTCCTTCTCAAATGCTCTGGAGGATTTTGTGGAAATAATAGGCTGCAAATCTTGTAATATTTTGGCATCTTGATTCTTATCTGCTTGATGGCGTATATAGGAGAGCTTAAAGTTGCCTCCTCATAATGGAGATGGAGTGGCAGTGGAGTGTTTAAGACTGTGTTGGATGACTTAAAATCATAGAATCATTTAGGTTGGGAAAGATCCTTAAGATGGAGTACAGCCGTAAAAGTATTACTCTTGCATTATTCTGATCCTTCTCTGGTAAAGCTGGAATAAAGCAGTTCTGAGTCAGGTCAGTGGAATTTTAAGTATGCATTTTTATGGTACATACAAAGATAATGGCCCTTAAACACAGTGTGAATAAGCAGCATCATGTTTATAAAGTCTTATTTTATTTTGAATTTGCATAGTACTATCCATGTGGTTTATAAAGTGTCTTAGGTTAGAAAAAACCTGAGGAATAAACAAAAATGAGAACTGAAAATGAGGAAAACTTAGGTAGCAGTAAAGTGTCTGAGGTTAGAAAAAAGCTGACTGGAAATAACGAGGTCTTAGGCAAAAGAACAGGATGTCTTCTTCCATGTAGTGAATGATACATTGACATGAAAGAAATATGGCAAAGCAGCTATTTCATTCAGTTGAAACTGAAAAAAATATTCCTTCTCCCTGTATTTAGCCAGGCTTTGTTTGACTAATGCAGCAGGAGCTGGGCATGGTATATAAAGGAATTTTACAGTAGGCTCTGCATTGGTAGTGTCCTTAGCAATGTTAGTTTCACTCCTTGGAGTACAAGGATTGATACTGCTGATTTTTTTTTTTTTTTTTTTTTTTTTAAAAAACCTTTCCAATGTAACTCTCATCCCTTTTGGTCTTAGTTCTTTGCAGTGAATATAGATAACTTGTGATTTACTTTGGTACATCTGTCCAAATTTTGCTTTGCCAAGTATTTCTAATAATGTAACCTTTCTTTTTTAAACTTGACAGTCTCTAATTTTTCGTGTACTGTTCCTGAAGTATGACAAGTAGACCCACAGAGAATGTTCAAGGAATGGGAAGCAATGTTCTTGATTGATAATTTTAAGGCCAGGAAAAAAATCAGTATTTACTTATTCTGACTTCCTGTGTTACAGAGGCCAAGTAATTTCACTACTACTGCCAAAAAAATAAATAATTCGTTAATACTTTCAGTCTGATTTATAGATATCAAGCTGATCCGTAGAATATGAAAGTAATAAAGTCAAGTATTCTGAAATTATGAAATACTTAATCTTTTGACGCGATACCTGAACTGGTCCTTTTTCTGATACTCAGTATGATACAGGCTGTAACTGTATGCTCATATCTTTTATCTATTAAGTGAAAGGGATTTTCTGCGAACTGGAGATGAACCATGCTTGTCTTTTGAAGGACTTTGAGTCATTATACTTGTGTTTCAGTCATGTTTCAGAGTACGGAACAGGTACTGAATAAGGCACAGAACTGCAGGAAGAAAAAGGGACTTCTGGCAAAGGTAGCTGATACTTCAAGTCATGTGTACTGAATTGTAATCTCTTGTTTCCATGTTTATTTCTTAGTAAGTGCTCCACTTTTTGAATATTCAAGCTTTCTAACTTGAAGGAAATAGTAATGTTCTGAGTATAACTCAATTGAAATAAATGTTTTGCACAAAAGCAGCTATTAAATGTTTTGTGAAACAGAAGTGATGGATCAGTACTGTAGCATTGTCATGTCTAATGGAACATACGCTTGGCTCTCATACCTGAAGAGAATGTTACACTTTGAGATTAGAGTCAGGCTTCTTTCAAAGATTTCTTTGAGGGTGGTCCCAAATGGGCTTTGTGTCTGTGAAACTCAGAGAAAGGTTGCATATCCCCAGAGTGAGTATACCTGTAAAGCAGTTTAGATTCTTAAACTTGATCTTACTTTAAAATACAAGGCAACTGATTCATCTGGCATGTTTTGCTTCAGAATAAACTGCAGGGACTAAACTTAAAGTTTAAATAAAGTTTCTTTCATGCAAGTTGTCATAGTGAATTTCAAAATTAAAAACCCAACTGAACATGGCCCTGAGCGACGTTCTCTGGTTGACCCTGCTTTGAAGAATGGGTGGAACTAGACAGTCTTCAGAGGTTCCTGACAACTTGAACTTTTCTTTCTCTGGTTCTGTGAAATGCAGATTCTGATAGTTCCCTGCATGACCAGGTGAAGCTATTAATCATTAGTAAGTTTACATCTTACAGTAGGCTGTTGATAAACCCTTAAGTGTGTTATGTGTTTAGGTTTTTGGTAGTTTGTGGGTTTTCTGGTTGGTTTTTTTGTTAGCAAAGACATTTTGATATGTTCCAGCTACAGGGATAGCATGCAACTCTTGTTTCGATAAACAAGCATTCCATTGCAACTCCAATGACAGCAGTGCAAGTGTATATTATGTGTACACACACAAACAAATAAATTGAATGATATAACTCTTAAAATTGACTGTTTTGTATTGTCCTACAAGTGTGTTTGTAAAGAATAAGAAAATATACTTTTGGCTTCTGTCCAGTGTTTCCTTCTTGCAGACTTGGATTGTTCAAGATGAAGTAATGTAATCCTCATTTTTACTCAGGATTATATGTAGATATTTTGGTTCCCGTGGTAGTTTGTCCTTTTGTCTCAGTAGGACTTGAATATTGTGCTTCTTCATTGTCTTGCCTTTGTATTTCTTCTGGCCATTCTGTTTTTGTGTGTTTAGTAGAACCTTTCTTATAGCTGGAAAATATGTACTGTATATATTATGTAACAATGCAATTCAAGTTGTGGCAAGCACAAAGTTTATTTATGATATGTCTTTTGTTATCTGTACAGCATCAATTTATACTTCCAGAAAGATAGCATGAAACTTAACCTATTTTGATTAAACTGCAAATTATTATATGACTAGAAGTATGTATTCAGTGGTAGTAATGCAGCAGTTTAAAGATTTACTGAGTTTCAAGTACAAATGTAGTGTTTTCTTCTGAAGAGAGGTTATAAAATAGCTGATTAACCTTACCTACAAAGCAGCATTTGCTCTTTATGCTTAAAATTAATTTCCTTTAGATGACAGTTGCTTATGACTTAATGTGAGCCTTAATTTGTTTATTCTGCTTCATTTTCATATTCCTCAATTCTTCTAGAAAAATATTTCCTGGTTAAATGTAATGCTTACAAACTAAAATGCAGCTTATTTAAAACAAATATAACATGTTTTGCGTAGAGGGACATAGAAAAATATTTTTCTTGAATTCCTGTTAGTAATGTTGCTAATATATGTGTGTGAATATCTGTGTACCTCATAACAAAACCTGGCATATCTTGCTGTGGAATTAAGTAAAAAGATTGAAAGAAAAGCTTCTTTGTGTAAGTGTAATGAAGACATGTATGGATTTCAGTACATAATTCTTAAACAGGACTTAAGTGGCTGCAGTATACTCTGGAAAATAACTGGCTTAATACCTTATTATGTAGAGAAGAAAGCAATTTCGTAAATTTATGTGTGTGCATATACGTGTTATGCCGTCAAACTGTTTAGCAAATACAGTTGTTTTTATTGGCCACTTTGGACATAGTCTCTACTTACTAGTGAAAAACAAAACGAAATATGCCATTATGAAATTGATAGGAAATATTATTCCAAAATATGTTCCTTATTTGTAATGTAAATACTGCAGTGCTTTAGTGAAGATTTGTTTCTTGCTGTTGGCAATCGTATAGAGAGGAATTCCTCAATGTTTGACTTTTTTTGGGTGAATTTGGGAAACTCAGTGAAAATACTTGTCCAAATTTAGATATCTGTAAATATTCCAGGAGTAGTCTTAATATTTCAGTGTAAGTAGTAAAGCTGCAGTGAGGCTAATGATAAGGATAGTGGGAGGATAGGAACTGAAAAGCAGTTTTCCCCTGTACATTCTTCTTCAGAATCTGGAACTGAACACTCTACCTCTGAGATAATAAATTCCTTAATATCAGCCAAAGCTGTTCAGATAGTAAATCTGTATGCAGATATGCATACAAATTGAGGGGGCGGTATTGTTTCTTCTTCCTTCTTCATTGTAAGCTAAAGCAAATAAGGTCCAGTCTCTCATTCTCTGTGTTGTCATCTGAAAACTTAAAGATGACTTAGTATAAAGGGCTTGGAGTAAAAAGCCAAAGGAGTGTTAGCAGTAAGGGAGTCTCCTCAACAGGGTATCATGGTTAAGTTCAAATATGTTGCTCTCCACTTTCAGAGGAAGCACAGAAATGGGATCTGGAGGGTGACAGGAGAACTGAAGTTTGCAAATGGATGTAGCCATTGGTCCTGACATGGCTGCAAGCAGTGCTGTCAAGCCAGAAAAAACAAGGTGAACTGGAACATGCAAATCACATTGGAAATCTGCCTGCCACCTGTATTCTACTTGATAGAATGAGCAATCCCTGTGAAAATCAATTAAAAGAGACAGATTTTAAGATAAGTACTATAACTGAGAGTTTTATTTTACTGCCCGTCAACATAGTAACTGAATGCCTTTCATGTAATATTGAAAGGTTTTCAGAAGCCTCTAGAAAGATTCAATATGAATCACTGCTGGGGCTGTCAGATGTCATTCTCTATCAGAGCACACCACTAAACATAGTATTAGCTCAGCAGATTCATTTAATTTTCCCTTTGAATGCCTTAATGTCTGTTATTCAGAACTCTTGTTAAAATAATTTTTGAACACTTTGGCTTCCTTTTGATGTCCCATGTTTCATTTTTACATGAAGTTTTGTTCAGGAAGATCAAAGTAATATTTAAAAAAAAAAATCTTAAAACCAGTTTTATTTTGAAACTCATCCTTACAACCAGCTGTTTTACAAAGTTTAAGTCTTGTAATGCATGTTATTAACAGTTATGGCTTATACCTTATAAGTATTGAGTTGCAAGTGTTTTACATCATGTGAATTTGAATTTTTTCTAATGGTTGGAAGTGCCTGTGCATATTACCGTGATTACCAGTTTTTTTGAGACGAGTTTGAGCAGGTAGTGTCCAAACAGATGGCATATATAGTACAGCTGAATAGTGACCTGCTGAGCATCCAGTTTATTTACTGACTTCTAATATAGTTTAAAATTTACATAGTTTTTCAACCTAACATAAATAGCAGACATGCAGAACAATTTTTAGTTAGTAGTCACTGAATTACAATGATAAAATAATGACGCATTTATAAAAACTCAGTAGTCCAATGCAACACCAGGGGCCCATGATGGGTCTTTCCGAGCTTTTGCAATTCATGGTATTAGGTGTTTTAGACCACTGTCACACTTGATGACTGTAGTTACTATAAATTTAGACTAAGGGATTTGTTACCTCTGGGAACTGTTTTCATAATGCCAAAGTACTGAAGAAGAGAGATGCTGTGGCACAGCCTGCTAGTCTGAAAGTGAATGGTGTAACAGATTCAATTGCTTGGGGACTGGGGGCAGTGGATGATGGCTGAGGCAGCAGCAGATCCAAGGAATGGAATTACCAGTTATGGTCTGAACCTAACCAGAAATAAACATGCCATATACAGGCTTCATTGTGACTGATCTCTGTGAGGCTAAACTAGCTTTATTGTCAGGAACAGCAGTACATGATTTGCCATTTGATCTGGGACAGTAGTTCATCTAGTTTCTGTAAGTCAAGAGACTTGTGAGAAGAAGGTTGCAAGAAGCCCTGAAATAAATGTATTTAAAGACTAATGTTTGGTGTTTCCAAGAGATAAGATTTTAGCTTTCATTTGGCAGTTATGCATATAAACTGGAAAATGGAGATTTATCCCATATTGTTGGTTGTGATCCATCACCCAAGTGTGTATTTCATTGTTGGCATCCAGTGAGTCCTTGTTTTCAGTGACATCTATATGGAAACTGACAACTGGTTTTAAAATGTTTACACAGATGGAGGCATGAAATGGATCAGGACATCAACTTCTAATTCAAAAGATATCAAGTTTCCAGGGTATCAGAGATTTCAAATTACCAACAATGAGTTTAAAACTGTACCTTATGTAGAGATTCTGATACTGAAAACTTTTGAACTTAAGTCACAGAGCTAAGTAGTTCTGTTCTCTACATAAATAAGCTATAGTCCCATTGCAGAGAATATTATCAAAGGTAGATTAAAAATTGAAGCCCACAATATTAGTTGTTGACATTCATAATAAATAAACCTGGAATGCTTCTTTTTAGAATTTTTTTGTGTTGCCAAGATTACCATTTTTGCTGAACTGCAAACTTGAGGAATATCTGTGGTTTGCTCCTTTATTGTTATTTGCTGTCAAAATTTTGGTAAGTCTAAAATTAGTCTAATCTAAATTCTGGTAAGTCTTTGAGAGCTAAAAGGGTTTCTCTTTTGCATGTCTCTTAGAAAAATCAGTAACACAAAACTAAACCTCATGAACTGGAACAAATGAACAGTTCTCTTTGATAATGGATTCCCCTCCCCCCCTTTTTTTTCTCTTCTGAGACGTTCTGCTAGTAGAAACTGCATATTTTAAGAAATGAGCGGAAGAGTCCAGTACAAAGCTGACCTATTGTGGAAACCCTAATAGGCTATAAACAGGCCTCTGAATTTACTTACTAATCACAAATTTCTGTTAGAAAGACAATGTAAGAGTATTTCTTACTTCTGTAGTAGTAAAATTTACATTTCCTGTTTCCCCATTTGCTATTACAGAGGGAACCCTTAGCTGTGAACTTTCTGAATCGATCTTAAATAACATAAGTTTCATCTGAGTGCCAAAGTTTCATCAGAATTACAGAACTCCTGTAGAATTTGCAATGGGAAAGAAGCGTTTCCCTATGCACAAACCCCTCTCTGGCACCTACTTCAGTCTGTGTTTGTGCATCCAATACAAATGGAAATAAAAGGAGCTGAATATATGCAGTATGGGACCCAGCAATCATGCCTTTATCTCTCTTAAAACTCTGTAATACATGCCTTTAAAAGATGTCATGTGGACCTGAATGTTGTGACATCCAGATATTTTTTGTTTTTGTTTCCTTGGGGCTTTTTTGCACCAACTCTAAAAGTCCATGTGTCCTGGAACATCTTCTGTTGTAGAAAGTACTTTTAAATCTACATTAAAAAAAAAAAAAAAGTAGGGATTTTTTCCTGAGGGAAGGCTTTAGCTTACTCACTACATTTTGGAAGTTTTTTTTCACAGAACCACGAAGTGGTTGAGGTTGGAAGGGATCTCTGACGATCATCTGGTCCAACCCCCTTGCTCAGGCAGGGCCACCTACAGCATGTTGCCCGAGACCATGTCCAGATGGATTTTGAATGTCTCCGGGGATGGAGACTCCACAGCCTCTCTGGGCAACCTGTGCCAGTGCTCGGTCACCCTCACAGTAAAGAAAGTGTTTCCTCATGCTCAGACAGAACCTCCTGGTTTCTGTTTGTGCCCATTGCCTTTGGTGCTGGCACTGGGCACCACTGAGAAGAGCCTGGCTCTGTCTTCTTTGTGCACTCCCTTCAGGTATTTATATACATTGATAAAATCTTCCTTGATCGCTCTTACCATTTTTAATAGTGAATCTCACTTGTTTCTTGTTTGATCTAGCTTTATTCATGGGTCTATTCAGAGAGGCTTTTATTTCCCTCAGCTGCAAATCTGTGCTTTTTGGATACTGTTACATGAAGTAAATCCACTGATGAGAGATTGCCTGAATGAACTACACTCACAGTCAAAACCTGTAACTGTTCTTTGGTTTTGTTTTTTTCCATATATTTTGAGTTTCAGCAGTGATGCAAAAAGCTTTTATATACTTAGGAAGGAACTTTTTAAGGCAAGTTTTGGTGACTAGCATAAAAGTAGTCAAGTATTGTATTAGTGTGACCAACAATGGATGTGATTAATGTAAAAATTTTCTTTTGCTTTCCTAATTTGTTTTATGATTGTTCTGGTGCATTCTAAAGATTGGGCTTCAAGGTAGTTAACATTTTTATAGACATAGGAAAAGAGAAGATTCAGTCAGTGAATAGTTTTTTTTCCTAATTAAACAAGATAAATAAAAGCTGCTTGGAGCCAGGAGGTATGGGCCAGGGAGGTATAGACCAGAGAAGTGACTTGCCCAGACCTCAAGTATGACACCATTACCAGTGTCTGTCTTAAATTATTTTGATCCTGATTGAATAGAAGAATACCCAAAAGACATCTCATATCACACCAAGCAGAACATGTTGATGAACATTTGATTTGCAGGGAAGTGTCCATCCAGTATTGAGTGTATGGAAAGACAAAGAAATAGATGGAGGAAATACTCTTTTCCTTATGGAGGATTTAGGATTAAAATGACAATGAGCATTGCATATTTTGGATTAGATATGAATAGTTGTTCAAATAGTCTCACAAATATTGTGGATTTTGACCCAGAAATGAAGGAAAACATTTTGACTCCAAATTCAGTTATTAAACAAGCAATACTGTATGTGTTCCAGTAATGTACTTTAGGTAGTGTTAAGTATTTGTCATGGTAATGTCTTTCAGAATTTAGAATTTGAAACAGACGTCATAAGAAACATCAGTATTACCTTTGGACAGTGTAACAAAATGAGAAGGAAAATAGCATTATATTACTGCTTTCTTGCATATTTGTCTTCTCAGTCAAACTATATTTTGTCACTACTTTACAAAAGATGTTTTTTTTCCATGTGCCAACTAACTGTTCACATACATAGTTTAGCTTTATTTCTCCTGATTTTGAACAGAATCTGTAGTTTTAGCGGTAGACTCTGAATTTGACAAGGAATGACTAGAAAATCTTGAAATTCTTGAAACTGGAAGCCATATTGCTAATGTTCAGTAGGCCCAATGGATAGGATGTGCTGAATCTATTGCCTTGCAGTGCTGGCAGGTGATGAATCTTTTTCATAGTAATTCATTGTTTTGACAGTAAAGAAAAGAATTCTGCATAGATTTTCAGGCATTTTCTCAGCAGCAGATCTGTATGGATGCACGGTGTTAGATGAAACTTCTTGAATTCTTGTGATTAAGAAGGATGTTGATGGGGGTGATGAGTTTGGGGGTTTTTTGTCGCCTGTCCCCCCTTTTCTTCATTGCCTTAGGATAGTCTGTTTGGACTGCAGTATGCTGTTTCAATTCAACATGAAAATCTTGATTTCTTCCTGAAGTGTCTTGAATAAAAGCTGTGTTCTGGAACTTTGATACAGCTTTTTACAAAAGACCTAAAAGCTCATTCAATACAACCATCAGCCATGTACCTCACAAATGCTAGAAACTGAAACATCAGAAGTAGCAGTTCTTATGTGAATCAAATGATAGGAAATCCACTTCTGTTGTTCTGGAATCAGGTGCTCTCTGACAGCCTCAACTATGTCATTAATGCAGCACAAAGGTGTTATTTCAGAAAGACATTGTTTCCAATTTTATGGCTGCCCTAAGCCCTGGAACAGTTGAAACCATGTCTGTGGCACAAGTGAGAATAAGATCTTTCTATTGTGATATATGCTTTATGCTCTCTTGCAATTAGGATATTTGCCATGTAAGTGACTGCTTAGCTACGCAGGTTGGTGATGCCAGTTCAGATAATCACATCTTTTGAAGGTTTTCCTTTTTAGTACATCCTCCTGCTTCCCAGCTCTTCGAAACCTCTTCCAATGTGCAGACCCCCATGCGTGTTTACAGATAACTAACCCAACAATGAAACAGTGACCATAACTTAATGTCAAAGAGGAGCTTCATTGTAATTGCATAGTTAGACCTACACTCAGCTTGCAGGACTGTAGACCATATTGACTGGTTGTGAGGCTTTGTTAACGTCATGTCCCTCTGCTGTGCAAATCTGATGCCTGGTAGTATTCTTTGCACAAAGGCATTTTCTTTCAAGCTACAGATTAATATTCAGTGCTGTATTTAGAGCCACTTACACATTTCCTGCTTATTTTTAGAGACTTATTGGAGAAAAATAGTCTCCTTTCTTGAAACATTTCTGTGTTTTCCATTTGGCTTTTGACTCAGTGTCGTGTCAGCAGGGGCTGAAAAAATTATTGCAAATTTGAGGAAAATTCTAAGGTTGTTCCATCAGAACATTAGAGGTGTTGAGTATATGTGTTTTTGAGTAACAGCAATAATTTGATTCACATACATGGAGAAAAAATGGATTTGAATGGTAGAATGCAAGACATGAGTTAGACTTTGTGTTCATAACCAGTTTGCTGGTAGAAACTGTATATTTAGAGCATTGAGAGAAGTTTGAGACCTGATGGTCTGTTTTTTTGACACACGGCGGTGTGAACGGTTATGGGACATTCTTTGTCTATAGGATTCTAACATTTTGTCTTGCATCAAGTCTCTTGTGAAATGATTTAATGTAAAAACAAGATGGCCACCTAAATATGATGAAAGAAGAAATCAATATTCAGGAAAGTTTGGAAAAATACCCACCCCATGACAGTTTGGAAATACATGCTTTTCTTGATTGCATTTTATGATGAAATCTATTCAACAAAGACCTTTCCTTGTATTGAGTAGAAATCTGTAATAAAGACATAGTTCGCATCATAGAACAGTTCTTCTCTTAGTCTTGCTCTTTCAATTAAGTATTGTCATTGGAGTAAGATACTTCAGCAAGATAGATGGACTTTTGCCCAATGTATTTTGGAAGATAAGAAAAGGCATTAATATGTTTGAATGTATTTCACAGAATCATAGAATGGTTTGGGTTGGAAGGGACCTTTAAAGGTCATCTAGTCCAACCCCCCTGCAATGAGCAGGGACATCTTCAACTAGATCAGGTTGCTCAAAGCCCTGTCCAACCTGACCTTGAATGTTTCCAGGGATGGGTCATTTACAACCTCTCTGGGCAACCTGTTCCAGTGTTTCACCACCCTCATCATGAAAAAATTTCCTCCTTGTTACCTAGTCTGAATCTACCTTTTAGTTAAAAACCATTACCCCTTGTCCTATTTGCTACAAGCATATTTGTTGTGCTTCCGTTATTTCATAGGTCATTTTATTATTAGCTAAGCGGGAACAGTCAGTAGCTGTCATAGCAAAACATCACACATGAAAGTACTTTATTAATAAAAAATTATTTGGCAATGATCTATTTGAAAATGTTATGTGTGTCTGGAAATAAGGCTTGTTGATGCTGACATACTGTAACAACTCAGAAATTGGCGAGATATTATTCAGCACCCTGAGCTGGAAGACAAGGATGGAGAGCAAAATAAACTCCCCATGGTCCAAGAGGAAGCAGTTAATGACCTGCTATGCCACCTGGACACTCACAAGTCTATGGGGCCTGATGGCATCCACCCAAGGGTACTGAGGGAGTTGGCAGAGGAGCTTGCCAAGCCGCCTCCATCATTTATCAACAGTCTTGGTTAACAGGGGAGGTCCCGGATGACTGGAGGCTTGCCAATGTGACGCCCATCTACAAGAAGGGCCGGAAGGAGGATCCGGGGAACTACAGGCCTGTCAGCCTGACCTCGGTGCCGGGGAAGATTATGGAGAGGTTCATCCTGAGGGCGCTCACAGGGCACGTGCAGGATACCCAAGGGATCAGGCCCAGCCAGCACGGGTTCATGAGAGGCAGGTCCTGCTTGACCAACCTGATCTCCTTCTATGACCAGGTGACCCGCCCAGTGGACGAGGGGAAGGGCTGTGGGAGTTGTCTACCTGGACTTTAGTAAAGCCTTCGGCACTGTCCCCCACAGCATTCTCCTGGAGAAGCTGGCGACTCGTGGCTCAGACAGGTGCGCTCTTCGCTGGGTAAAAAACTGTCTGGATGGCCGAGCCCAGAGAGTTGTGGTGAATGGGGTGAAATCCAGCTGGTGGCCGGTCACAAGCGGAGTCCCCCAGGGCTCAGTTTTGGGGCCGGTCTTGTTTAATATATTTATCAATGATCTGGATGAGGGGATTGAGTGCTCCCTCAGCAAGTTTGCAGATGACACCAAGTTGGGCGGGAGTGTTGATCTGCTTGAGGGTCGGAAGGCTCTGCAGAGGGATCTGGACAGGCTGGATCGATGGGCTGAGTCCAAGTGCCAGGTCCTGCACTTTGGTCACAACAACCCCATGCAACGCTACAGGCTTGGGGACGGGTGGCTGGAAAGCTGCCTGGCAGAAAAGGACCTGGGGGTGTTGGTTGACAGCCGGCTGAATATGAGCCAGCAGTGTGCCCAGGTGGCCAAGAAGGCCAATGACATCCTGGCCTGTATCAGAAACAGTGTGGCCAGCAGCAGTAGGGAGGTGATTGTGCCCCTGTACTGGGCCCTAGTGAGGCCGCACCTCAAATCCTGTGTTCAGTTTTGGGCCCCTCACTACAAGAAGGACACTGAGGTGCTGGAGTGTGTCCAGAGAAGGGCGACAAAGCTGGTGAGGGGTCTGGAGCACAAGTCTGATGAGGAGCGGCTGAGGGAACTGGGGTTGTTCAGTCTGGAGAAGAGGTGGCTGAGGGGAGACCTCATCGCTCTCTCCAATTACCTGGAAGGAGGTTGCAGAGAGGTGGGTGTTGGTCTCTTCTCCCAAGTGACTAGTGACAGGACGAGAGGAAATGGCCTCAAGTTGTGCCAGGGGAGGTTCAGGCTGGATATTAGGAAAAATTTCTTTACTGAGAGAGTGGTAACACAATGGAACAGGCTGCCCAGGGAAGTGGTGGAGTCACCATGACTGGAGGTATTCAAGGAATGTGTGGACGTGGCATTGTGTGACATGGTTTAGTGGGCATGGTGGTTTTGGGTTTAATGGTTGGCCTTGTTCTTACAGGTCTTTTCCAACTGTAGTGATTCTGTGATATTAATGGGCTCAGCTTCATTATTCAATCTATGCTGTAGAAGAACAGCTAGTTTGAGTATATTCTGATGCCTGACAGACATAAAATAGGTCTGTATTTTTTTTTGGTAATTTGTAAATTATAGTCAGAGGATAACAAACTTGTTTTATAGATTGTGATCCTCATTTATGTGCTATGTGTATTTTTTAACCCCAAACTTGGAAATCTGTTGTAATACTGAATGTCCAGCATAACAGAATGAAAAAGCATGGACTTATTTTTGCTTTTTGTCTCTTAAGAAGTGTTTATAATGTACTTGAAAAGTGTTTGTGTGAGATGGGGACGAGGAATGGGTTGGTTCAGCCTTAAAAAGTGAAGACTAAGGCAGATCTTGTTGCTGTTTTCAACTGTTTTTTGTGGTAGTACAGAGAAGATGGAGCCAGACTGTTCTGCTTACTGATGCACAGGGATAGGATTAGAGGTAAAGGATGTGTTACAACATGGGAAATCCTCATTAAGTAAAAGGAGAAAATTTCTTAGGAGAATGGACGAATACTGGAATGGGTTGACCAGACCAGGAGTTGGAATCTCCATTCCCATAGATACTCAAAGCTTGACTGGGCATGCCTCCGAGCAACCTGTTCTAATTGGACATGCTTTAAGCAGGGATTAGACTAGATGACCTTCAGAGGTTGTTTCCAACTTAGATTATTTTATGATTATAAAGAAAATTAGTATCAAATAGGAGACTTTGTTATATTATGAAGTATAACTTACAAGCAAACTATTAAAACTTGGTTCACTAAATAGTTTGTGAAAATATTTTGTGTAATTTGTGAATGTAAATTGGAAGCGTTAAGTATTAGATCTGGTACTGTTCTGCTGAGGAAATTTACAGGATGTTCCATCCTAATTCAAAACGTGTTTTATAATTACCCATTATTTCCCAGCTTGTTTGACCAGCAGAGTATAGGAAATATTTGAAGGAGAATGATACAATAAATAACCCATTTTCTTTTTAGCTATAACACAAATGATACATAATTATAGTATATAAATTGCAGAACACTTTTGGAAAAATGATGTGTATTTATGTTTATATTACACACACACACATAGATACATCCACTGGTTCACAAATTCAGAAATTGTTGCTAAGTGTTACTATCAAACTAGGAAACTTCCTTTTAGTTTACAGTTTAAAGGAATATAGAGCATAGGATAGACAAATGGTTATATCTTACAAAGGTGGTTTTCTCTTCATGCCATTTGGCAGCAGTAAGTATTACTTAAAATTTTTGTGGAAAACCTAAAATTTTATTAAATCACTGTTTCATCTTGATTTTTAACTATGATTACCAACAAAAATACATGGAAAAAAATTTTTTTTCACTGCTAGGTTTCTAGTTTAATTTTTGTTCAGGGCATTTTGGCTCAAGTTTCCTTATCTGTTATGGCCTGCCTTATGGTCTCCCTTTATCTGTAAGCACAGTCATTTTGGTATAGTAATTTCCCTGTCTCATGAGAGTAAGGATACCTGTTTGTATGTGTTGATCATAACAGCAAAAAGTAGACTACTTCTACCACTTTTCTTATATCAGTACATTTTTGTTAGGCTTTCTCCAGCAGGGCAGCTTATAGACATGCTTTTCCTCTGAGCCTTCAACTGTTTTATCTCTGCTGCTGCTGAGGTAGCTTATTATTTATTTATTAATTAATTATTTTTTTAATTTCACTTCATAGTGACATAGAGGGGAAGGAAAATGCAATCTCAGGCCCAGGATTATTTTGAGGGGGGCTGGTGGAATGTCACCTGATTTTTGGATCTAACAGCATTGTTAAAGCATCTCTCCTAACACCTAGAGAGAGATGCTATGGTAGAGGATTTGGGATATTATATTGTGTGCTGAGGCTCGGGGGGAAAAAAGAGAACTTACCACCTCTGGAAAAAGGGGCAGGCAAGTGAAGAAGAATACAAGGACCTCGTTAGGTCATGAAGGGAGGGAATTAGAAAGGCGAAAGCCCAGCTAGAGCTCAACCTGGCCACGGTCGTGAGGGACAACAAAAAAAGCTTCTATAAAGACATTAACAACAAAAAGAGAGCCAAGGAGGATCTCCATCCTCTACTGGATGCGGCGGGGAACATTGTCACGAAGGATGAGGAAAAGGCTGAGGTACTTAATGCCTTCTTTGCCTCAGTCTTTAACAGCCACACCAGGTGTCCTCAGGGTATCCGTCTCCCTGAGCTGGATGACAGGGATGGAGAGCAAAATAGGCTCCCCATGATCCAGGAGGAAGCAGTTAACGACCTGCTATGCCACCTGGACACTCATAAGTCTATGGGGCCTGATGGCATCCACCCAAGGGTGCTGAGGGAGCTGGCGGAGGAGCTTGCCAAGCCGCTCTCCATCATTTATCAACAGTCCTGGGGGAGGTCCCGGATGACTGGAGGCTTGCCAATGTGACGCCCATCTACAAGAAGGGTCGGAAGGAGGATCCGGGGAACTACAGGCCTGTCAGCCTGACCTCGGTGCTGGGGAAGGTTATGGAGAGGCTCATCTTGAGGGCGCTCACGGGACACGTGCGGGATAACCAAGGGATCAGGCCCAGCCAGCACGGGTTCATGAAAGGCAGGTCCTGCTTGACCAACCTGATCTCCTTCTATGACCAGGTGACCCGCCTAGTGGATGAGGGGAAGGCTGTTGATGTTGTCTACCTGGACTTCAGCAAAGCCTTTGACACTGTTCCCCACAGTATTCTCCTGGAGAAGCTGGCGGCCCGTGGTTTAGACAGGTGCGCTCTTCGCTGGGTAAAAAATTGTCTGGATGGCCGAGCCCAGAGAGTCGTGGTGAATGGGGTGAAATCCAGCTGGCGGCTGGTCACAAGCGGAGTCCCCCAGGGCTCAGTTTTGGGGCCGGTCTTGTTTAATGTCTTTATTGATGATCTGGATGAGGGGATAGAGTGCTCCCTCAGCAAGTTTGCAGACGACACCAAGTTGGGAGGGAGTGTTGATCTGCTTGAGGGTAGGAAGGCTCTGCAGAGGGATCTGGACAGGCTGGATCGATGGGCTGAGGCCAACCGGATGAAGTTCAATAAGGCCAAGTGCCGGGTTCTACACTTCGGCCACAACAACCCCAGGCAATGCTACAGGCTTGGGGACGAGTGGCTGGAAAGCTCCCCCGCAGAAAAGGACCTGGGGGTGTTGGTTGACAGCCGTCTGAATATGAGCCAGCAGTGTGCCCAGGTGGCCAAGAAGGCCAATGGCATCCTGGCTTGTATCAGAAATGGTGTGGCCAGCAGGAGCAGGGAGGTGATCGTGCCTCTGTACTCGGCTCTGGTAAGGCCGCACCTCGAATCCTGTGTTCAGTTTTGGGCCCCTCACTACAAGAAGGACATTGAGGTGCTGGAGTGTGTCCAGAGAAGGGCGACAAAGCTGGTGAGGGGTCTGGAGCACAAGTCTTATGAGGAGCAGCTGAGGGAGCTGGGGTTGTTTAGCCTGGATTAGAGGAGGCTGAGGGGAGACCTTATCGCTCTCTACAACTACCTGAAAGGAGGTTGCAGAGAGGTGGGTGTTGGCCTCTTCTCCCAAGTGACTAGTGACAGGACAAGAGGAAATGGCCTCAAGTTGCGCCAGGGGAGGTTCAGGCTAGATATTAGGAAAAAGTTCTTCACTGAGAGAGTAGTGAAACATTGGAATAGGCTGCCCAGGGAGGTGGTAGAGTCACCCTCCCTGGAGATATTCAAGGAGCGTGTGGATGTGGCGTTGTGGGATGTAGCTTGATGGACATGGTGCTGTGTGGTGTTGGGTGGGTTGTGGCTTGTTGTTGTTGTGTGGTGGGGTTTTTTTTTGGTTTTTTTTTGTTGTTGTTGTTTGTTGGGTTTTTTTTGTTTTGTTTTTTTTCTTTTTCCAGGTTGGACTTGATGATCTTACAGGTCTTTTCCAACCGTAGTGATTCTGTGATTCTGTGTTCACAGGCACCATAATTTTCCTGCAGTACTTTAAGGCCTGTAGAGAAAACAGGGGTCTGAATGCAGAGGCTTGGAGTAAGGCTTCAGATACCAACTGACCTCATAGTCCAAAGCAGACAGGTTCTCTGAAATATTTCTTGGAGAAGATTGTTGTTCCAATGCAGTAGGTCGTAGCTGTTGACCTGGAAAACATTTTCTTTTTTGCTTTTATCACCGCAGTGGACTGTAACCGATCCTGGAAAAATTATGAGTAGTCGAAAATGGGAACTCAATCTACCTTTAAAGTATCACTGAGAAGAAATGAACTCAAATGTTAATGTACTCAAGTACCCTTTCAGGCTGTTGTTTTTCTTTTCAGCAGAAGGAAGGTGGCACATATAGGGCATTAGAGATAATAAATGACAGTCTTCAACTATGATTGCAATTTATATATAGAAGTGCACTATTACTGAACATTTCCAGTAGACTGAAGAAGGGAGTTGGATTCTACTCTTAAATGTTAACTGTAGTTCTTGTTGGCATTGAATTAACTGCAAAGATTTGGTATGTTGTTTTCATTTTGTAACTAGCACATTGACAACCATGATATTGTGCTACTGCTTGTTTGTCACCATAACTAAGACAACCTGACATATAGTGCTTATAGGTAGATGCTCAGTAAAGGCACTAAGGATCTCATCCCCAGTCTTGATATGTAACTAGTTTTTATTGCAGAACTTCAGTGACAGAGAAAGAAAATATGTGCAGTATTTTAGAGGTTAGTTTTATAGTAGATCAAGATTTTCTAAAATGCCATTAGCATTGCATCTGCTGCATTGAGCCATCATTCTCTACAAGTATAGCTGGTTTTACTACTAAAGTCCTTCTGGTTTTTTTTGTTATGTTCTTTCAGTCTAGTTGATAGCTGCAAAACCTGTGATCTTTACAGGACAAATCAGAATCAAATATTAATGTCAACATTTTAAGGAAAGGTCAGGCAAAGAGGACACACAGGCTGAGAAAGTTTGATTCTCCTTCCACTTGTATAATGTACCTCTTTTAGAATCAAAGTAGAATTAAACTAATATAATGTTATCCATTATGTTTTCTTTGCAATGTCCAGTTTCACTGTTTGGAAATGGGAGGTCACAGCTGTTTTCTGCTAGAGCAGTCTCCTCTGCACTAAGCTTTACTTGGGCAGGGAGTCTAGGTTTGTACTGGCAGACACATATGATATCTTGTTGAATTTGGTATGCCATCTTTAGTAAACCTTGGTTAGAAAAATACTTCATTTCCATAGTAACATGACTGTGGAGTGGAAAGAAGAGAATGCATTTAATTAGTGGTAAAATGTAATGCCAGTCGTCTTTTCATAAGACAGATTGTGCTACTTGGTATTTCCTAATGAAGTAAACTCTGAATACAGATGGTCTATGTCAAATAAAAAGTAGTAGTAAACAGTACCCACCCTATTTCTGCTATTAAAAGATCAGTAATTCTTTTTTGTGTTACAGTTTGGAATAGTATGAAAAATGCAACTAGATACATGCTGGATGTGTGAAAACCACCATTTCAGCAAATTGTTATAATTAGTTGTACCTTCAAAGTCTCTTTTCTTGCATACATTAAGTGTGACTCTTCATTCGTATTCATTTTTTTTTTCTAATAGTGATTAAAATAATGGTGAAGCCTGGTCCCAAGGTGAGGAAAATCTTTGGAAAAGCTTTTATTGGCTTATGTGGATTTTGGGTCAAGTCTATGGGGAAATGTTCCTGAAAGCTAGGCTTAGAGACATGGTATAATAAAATGAAAAATTGGGTGAGGTGATTTTCGACAGAATTTTTCAGCATAATGCTATGGAGGTTCTTACTGGAATAGAATAGAGGTGAGTATATAGACTGGGGGTTATAGATATTCTAAGAAGTACACTTAATTTCATTTTATATTCTTTTAGCTCAGTTTAGGCTTTTAACAAAGATAACCTTCAGTAAAGTACTACAGAAAATTTCTGAACAGAAAAGACAGCACTGTTTGGTGAGGAAGAGTAGACAGTTGTGGTTATTTTCATTCTCAGTATAAAGTGCTGAATCAGGGCTTAATGCAGAAATAAGACTGAAAAGAGTAGGAAGAGGCTGAAGTTCACAAATTGCCTTCTATTTGGAAAGATCCCAAAATACATTGCACTATGCTGTACAAACAATTAACATTTGGTAACACTGAAATTAATCTCATTCTGGGACAGGATATAGCTGATTTTAGTGCTCAGCAATATAATTCTGTTTTAAGGCAAATTGAAGGTTCTCACTGTTTTTGAAGCATAGGGAAACCTCAAGAATGCAGAATGTAATTTCCTAACTGGACACTAAAAGGGCTAATATTCCATTTTTTTGCGTGTGTGGAAAGAGTCATGTCAGTTGTAGTTATAGCTGCCAAGAATTTAGCCAAAGTAAAGTAGTCAAGTCTTCAGTATTAAGTCTCAGAAGCAAAAAAGGCTTCTAGCAGCACAGTACCTTCTAATACACTACTCCTCTATGAGTTCAGCACTGACTTTGTGTGTCACGTACTGAAGCATCAGCAAGGTTTCCTGCAGCAGCTGGGATTATCCTTTGTCAGTCATCCTGGCAAAGTCTGAATCTGCTTGGTTTGAGATTAAAGGCAATAATAACCTGGCATAGGACCTGAGGGACTGAGATAACAGAATGCTCTTGTGGATTGGAAAGGAGGATGATGTTAGGGGTGTGATAAGGTTGTAAAAGTAGGACAATATAATTTCTTAACTGTTGAATAACCATTTGTGTTTTATCATAATAGTTCTAGGGTGTTAGCAGAAATTTAGTATTGGCAGTTTGCAGGTAAGAACAAAGCTTTGTGGTAATCCCAGCTTTTAATTTTTATGTGAATCAGCTAATCCTTCAGTAGAATCAATGAATGGGAGTTAGGCATTTGAAAATTTACCATATCTCACTGAAGTCAGTGAAAATATTCCTGCTGATGTCCTTGAGGTATGGAGAAAACCCTGAAGGCTCTAGGATTAGACCAGTATTTTTTACAAATTTACTCTATAATGGTTTTGGCATAGTAATACCCAGGGTACTTTTTATTGATTAGGCTGGGGGTCTCACTGGATTCTCCCCCTCTCTAGCCCCCATTCTGCTTCCACTGTGCACCTCTTCATTTGAAGAGAACAAGATAGTCACGCATTTCTCTTCTTCAACTCCACCTAAATTAGCATTGTTTCTATTATGGGATATGTGTGCAGTTTTTTGCTCCTATATAGGACCTATGGAATTATAAACTTAAAATAAATCAGGTTTTTGGATGAGGATTAGTAGTAAGTGAGACTAATAGACAATAATTTAGGCAACAATAGTTATTATGGTGTTAAAAGTTCCAAGTAGAAACCATTGCATTTTATTGGAATAAAATTTGCTAGATTATAGTGCTGTGCTATAAACTGACTGAAAATTATGCCACAAAAATTGGTATTTCAGAAAATTTCCTGATCCCAGTAAGCTCTGGGATCTTTGGTTCTGTGCTTGTCCTCATTGGTGAGCTGTTTGGGGGGACACCACAGTTCTCAGGCATCTGGATTTAGATAATCAGCATAAGGTTGCGGTTCTTATGTGGTTCAGCAGGAAATCAAAGACTATGGGGAAGAAACATAAGGAAAGGTTATGAAAAACAAAGAACGGGATAGTATGTTAAAAGACTGAAATAAGAAAAATGTACTTTTTAAAGAAAAAAGCTGACAAAATTTCAAGGAAAAATTAAAAAGATAAAGTAAGTTAGGTTAGAGAGTAGGTGATTAGTGAATGAAATTTTGAGAATATGATAGTGTCCATTAGTGCACGTGGCAAGATGATGCTGAAGCAGGAATACTAGCCAATAGACTTTTTCTTTCAAAAGATTGGATTCTAGTCTCAAATTCAGGGTAGTTTTTCTACCATCAGTCTTATCCCAACACAGGGAAGGAGACTTTCTTTACTCATGCTCGGTCTTTGGTGACATTGCTCACTGTAGAAGTGTGTCCTATTACATGTTCAGGATGTGTGTAGTCAGAGAAGATCTATACTGACATTCAGGGAACCATTTAGGAATGGCCTGCTTCTTGCTCCTCATTTTGCTGTTCTGCAAGGGATGCATTGTGAAGCATCTTAGGGAACCACTGGCCAAAGTTGATTTGAGTTTTCCATAGGAAACTTCATGTTATACTGCATGTGAAGATGTCATGTTATTTCAGAATAATGCACTCGCTAATGATCTACAAGAAATGGGTCAATTAGTATGAGTTAAAGTTAAATTGCATGTAAGAATAATTTATTTAAGAAATTCAGCACTTGGTGACATGCTGGTTCATTATCCTAGATGAGTCTAATAAAAGAATAATGCAGATATTTCAAACTTCCTTTTGTGCTTAAAATTCACTAGATACCTTTACTGGGCTACCTTTGAACACTTTTATTTCTTTTTTTCTTTAAGCTTCATCAGTAAAAGTTACTCCTTTAGGGGCTGACAAATAATGTTCTCTTACAGAGACCTGTACGTTGAATTACTCTTCTGAATAGCTGCTGTTATTCGCAATGAGACTGAAACCAGTCTTTGCTCTTAACAAAAATGACTAATGGCTCTATTTTCTTTAGAAACAATGGAAGATAGCCATTTTGGAGGAGAACAATTCTTCATTAATTTCCCTGAAGAAGACTATTTTTATGCAGCAGATTTGACAGATAACGTTTGGTGATTAAAAACAATTGTGAAAAGTATACGGTACCGAAGTGTGTTTTTGTACGTATTATTACCTCTGCTCAATAGAGAGGTTAAAGATGAAGTTAAGGGTAGGATCTATATACATATAGGAGAAAGAGACAGCTGAACGAGCTAGGAAAAGAAAATTAAGGTAAGGTGTATAAATAAGCAGAAGGATGGAGGTGCAGAAACGGTATGTAGCACATTTACATGCCTAAGAGAAGGGCACTGCAAGGGCTGACTTACTGAAACTTCTTTAGGGCTATTGCCAAGCATTTGGACTAGAACTGGGGCTAGATCAGCTGCTCTGGCACTGAGTGGGCAGGAGGGGAAAGCGAGTGTGTCATGTAACAAAGATTGCATGCTATACCTGGAAATATTAATAGAGGAGGCTGAACCTGTCTGAGCCCTCTTTTCTGCCACCGCCTCTGCTATTAGTAAACCTACACCTGCCATTTGAAAGACAGAAGAAAGACACTGTGCCTCGGCTATTTTGTGGCTTCTGCTGATGCACAGTAGGTAGGGTGTTTTGACTCCTTCATGTTTCAGTGTAACATATCCAGATTTTCTTGGTAAGTATTTTATGAAAGTTAACATGTAATAAAATATTTTTCATATCTTAGTAGTTTAGGATACAAAGTATCACAAGCAATATTTACTTCATGTGAGAATTTCTTACTTTCTGCTTATTGACATTTGTCATATATAAATAGGAATTTTCCATACATAGTTGGGATATCCAAACAACCTTAACTCTCCACAACATAGGCATGGTGGGTGGAGTTAAGGAAGAAAACATCTGCAGTTTCTTTAAAATGAGTTTATTTTTATTTGGGATATCAAGGTTTCATAAACCTTTGGTCACTTCAGTGTCAGTAGGATTCAGCCTAAACTTCTTGTCATGTTTATAGACCTGGTATCACTGTAATGCATTTTACTTGAAACTGCTGAAACTCTCTCATGTTAACTCTATTTTAGCATAGCTTTTATCAAGGGAAAAAATAATTAGAATGTACAGTGTTATCAACTTTTTTTTTATTTAATATTTGCAAGTAGGATAAAGAAAAATGTCACAAGACAGGTGTTTCTTAAGGGATGAGTAAAAAGCACTTAATTTAAGGTCATGCTAGAACTACTGTTTGAGAAATGGGAACATCAGAAAGCTTTTTGACATGGAAAAATCTGCCGATTTATCTCAGCAATATCATAGTGCTATATTAATCTCTGTTAATGAACACAGAACTTTTCTTGGAAAGATAACATTACTTCTGATTAGGTAAAGTTCAGAATAGGTGAAGTAATTAGTGTTATTATGAATTTTAGACTTAATTTTCACTTCTAATATAGGTTGAATAAGCCCAAACCTTACTGGTTCTTGTTACAAAGACTGGCACATTCTTGAAAAGAAGTTTGTAGTTGTGAAGTACATATCCTAAGGAGATTAACTAAAGCCTAGATTTCTTGTTAAGGACAGGGGACATAAGTTTGCAAATATTTTTCTAAGAAATGAACCCTGACTTGGTTTTCTTTGAACAAACAGACTAAGACATACCTGTGAAATTCCTCTTTCATCTGTAGAGCAACTATTTCTTTTCCATGAGGCAGCTCATCTTTTCTAAGTGTATCTAATAATGGAACCCAGTTCAAGTATTACTTGCTGATTTTTTTTTATTTTCCCAAGCCACATGATACCTTACTATTACTCTATTAAATAACATAACACCCTGAAATCTGTATGTGCTTTATCTATTGTGTTCTCCAATTTGCTAAATTTGTACTTTTTTAATGTTGGCATGAAGTGGGGGAATGTTTTGTATCCCACAAATCAGAAGGGATGACTGACTTATTGGTAAGAAGAAAAGAACTATGTTCTAAATATTATTTTCTTTTGTCTGTACAAGGTACTAAAATAAACAGTGGTATTTTACTACTTTTAAACTTTACAATGCTTATGTTCTCATTCAGATAAAGTAAGTGTTTTGTATCTAACATTTGCAGGTTAGCTTATCGCAGCAGTAGGTAATATTGGGAAGGTGAGCAAAGTGCAGCTTTGGAAAGTGGGGAAAAAAGGGTCACCTTAGGTGATCAACACACTTTCAAGGAAAAGGATGCTAACGGTATCCACTAAGTAATAACATCAAAATTTAAGTGGGACTGAATGACAATTAACATTATTTGTAACTAAATAGTGTGTATAAACACACATATATACATATGTATATATGTATGAAATAATAATAAAAAATAATTCTTGTGTCTAATATGTGAATACAAGCTATGCTAGATTTCAGTGACAGATAAAAAGTCATTCAGTCTTGGGGTTGTGAGGAACACCACTAAGCTTACACAAGTCTGAGGAGTTCCCTCGTCTCCAAATTTCAATGTACTAGTCTGCCACTCAATATTTTGTGCTGTAAAAGCAGTCCTTTGCCACAATTCCGTGTTCACCAACTTGCCCCCATACAGCTTTCATTTGAAGACTGAGCCTCAATCCAGTTTCTTTGGCTCACTCACTGTTACAGGTGGCTCAGGAGCTCCCAAGTAACAGAAACTAGCAAACACCGTCTTGAAAGAAATTGTTAATGCTGCTAAAAAGGCAGTTAAAAACCTGTTTGGTCTCAAGGAATCCCACCTTATCAAAAGACTTCTTTCGACTCTGGCAGTTGGATAGCCCATAACATGTATCATGCCTCTTACAACTACCCTTAAGTAGAAGTAGAATTACTTTATATAGTCGAGATCCAGACAAAGCATCTAAGCTGCAGGCATCTAGAAGCTCATCAGCCTCTTCCTGGCTCCAATAAGCAAATCACGTACTACCTACTAACTTGATGTTAGAAGTAGCAAAGACTGAAGAAAACTCAGAAGTCTCTTCCTCCAACCTCACTTGTGCCCAACCAGCACTTTTCTGAGCACGATTTTAGGAGTAAAATCTGCAAGAAGGTGCCAGCCTGATAACTCACTGCTATTATACATGGAAAGCATGTGCCTTTTTATTGTATAAGAGTTTTGTTTATAGTAAAAATGATATTTTTTTTCCCCCTGCACACTAGTTCAATCCTATATAATTTTACTAAGCCTGAGGTGCAGAGAGGGCTCTCCAGTTATCTACATTCAATGTTTTCCCATGCTTCCAAAAGTTTCTAATAATTCAGGAATATATGTGTATATACACACACTCACACATTTAGTGTAGTGTTTTAGAGTCATACATGTATTATCTCAAAACCTTCATTAGTGTTTTGATTTTTTCCTTTTGTAATTGTTGTATTTCTTAGACATAATTGACCCTTGCTTCATATAAGCTTGGTAAGACTTCTCTTGGGTTTTCTTTAAGTTACCAATATATGCAAAAATGTAATCAACATCAAATACTGTTATTTAATTCCTGCAAAGTTTTGTATCACAGTATCTTGGCTGGTTAGGAGGTGGGCTTTTTCTTTTGATATGGCTGTAACTATTGTTTCAGTGGTACAGTTAAATAGGGCTTTAAATCAAGATAGCATCTTTTTTCTGCAGGTTAATATCTATACATATCTGTGCATATCTGTAAAAGGATTCTGAATGAAAACATGTTAGAAGTTTGAATGATTTCTGTTGTTCTTGATAAAATGATATAGTTTTGTGTGCTACAGGTGTACATTATTTTAAATACTTTATTGTGCAAGTTCCTAGCTTGCTATGCATAATTTAGAAATTATGGTAAGAACATATAACTGTCTGAATAGTTAGGATGCACAGTGCTGAGGTCATGTAAAGGATATAATTCAAAATGTAGGAGAAATCAGATAATATTTTAATGTGTTGCATCCAAATTGCAACCAAGCCTCAAGGGTGTGATACCATTATAAGCAGTTGGGATATATATTTCACTTTAATGATAATATTCTACAGTGTACTGCTACACATCCATGATCAATTTTGCATTCCCAGTTCTGAAGTCTGGTGCCAGTGCAACTAGTTGATACTTGCTATCAAAAGGCATCTCAGCCTGTGTCAATCATGGGTGATTCTATACATGTTCAACTTTCCTTCTAAAACCAGTTCTACTGAGCTCTTGCTTTGAATTTCTTTAGTGATCAGTAACTGGTCATTTTTAATTTGATTTTATATTCTTTGCTGTCATTCTCTGCTTGCACTTTGAAGGCCTCTTGTATTGTCATCATCTTGTTCTATTGGGGGCCCTGTTGCGATCTCCTGTTTTTCTTCAACAGCCTTCAAGTTGTGGTTTTCTGATAACAGAACTAGTGTTTATTAACACAGCCTAATCGTGTGTAGTCTCCTTCTAGGATCAGTGATTATTTCACTCTACAAAAGTAATACTGTATTAGAAGACATATCTATATGTTGATTTATAGATACTTAGAGATGTTACAGATGTAATGCTTTAGCAACAACTTTATTTTTTTAAATTATTGTGATATCACTGATACGTTATTAAAATTGCTTAAAATGGGAACTGTTGTTAATTTTTTTCAGCTTTTATGGACTTCTGTTTTAAAAATGATTGCAGTATCTTTCACTATTAAGTTAGCTGTGTGATGCTTTTTCATTTTGTCATAAGCATGTAAGTGTACTTAGTTTTCCAGATGTATCTAATCAGTGATAATCAATTTCCTTGATTGTGAAATATTGTCCTATGATACAGTCTTACAGTTTTCTGTGATATGTCTAAACAAGAATGTTGAAGATGTAAAGTTGGCTCCAGCTTCTACTACTTCTGTTCCAGAACTCACTGCTGTGTATTGGAGAAGCGCTCTATTTAATTGGTTTTCAGAGGAGCATAAGAGAATGTTTGCAGAGGGAAGGAAGCAAGAGTTTTGTTTCATTTTCTTTGCTGCCTGCTTGTGTTTACTGTTTTACAGTAAAAACAAACAAATATTAACCCAGGAGCTTTATACTTGAGATCTAGGTGTTGAGGTCAGTTCCTAAGTACAGTTGCATGCCTTGGAGGCAGCCTTGCTCTCTTACTAAGAATTCAAAAGAACTCAGGATTTGAGCTGGTGGACTTAACAGTATAAATGATGGGAGGGAATAGGCTTTCGGGAGATCTTAATGCTGACTGCAATTATGGACGTAGGTATAGGCTTTAGCCCATTTTTCAGCCTGTTTAGGGCATTCCTTTCCCTTGATGTGTTTAATCTTCTGGATCATCTGGGAACAGTAGCCGTTATCGAATGACTATGGTTGTTGCTCACCATGTTAAACCTTGTTTCATGAATCACTACAGGGGACCTATTCCTCCCTGTTCTAGCCTTTTTTTGGTAATGCCATTTTGCTTCTCAGAGAAAAGTTGCTTTTCAGCCCTGAAGAAAACAGTTCAGTGACCATTCAGAATTAAGTCCTATGCTAATGAAATATATATGACTTTGTATCTCAGATTTGGAAGAATAAATGTGTGTATGTTCATTTTTCTGCTTCATGCTCAGACTACAAGATCTATTAGCTTACTTGAGCCTTACAGCCCAAGATGAGTCTTATTCATTTCTAGTATCTTACTAGTTATTTGCTAGAAGACAAAATGGTTTCCTTAAAAACTTGGAGAAGGTAATAGTCATTTAAACAAGATGTATCAGAGTAAGGGCCTATAGGATACCTAAGGTAACATTTCCCAATAACTGGAATGAGATAACTTAAGGATTATAAAGGTATGTTAAGCACTAAAATCCAGTTATGTACGTAAGTGACCAAAATTTATTGTCAGGTATTTGATGATCTTGTTGAAATGAGTTTAGTTATCTCACTGAAATTCACAGTACACTTTCATGTATTCCGTTTTTTTTTCCTTTATTTTTTCTGGTAATTAAAAACCTACCTTCTTAAGCTCGAATCTAGGAACTTCCATGAGCATTTAATTATGTTTCCTTATACATCTTACAAACCTATTCTTGCCCAACAGCATCAGTAAAACACGCTAATGGCATATGTCAGAAGATACAGCATTTCTTTGTGTATTATTAATTGTTTGATTGTATAAAAATGATGAAATACAATAGCAATAAAAAGACAGTGTATGTTAAAAAGTGTCCATACTGGTTTTCATAGGCAATTGTAGTGACTGCTTTTTCTACAGTTTATTTTTGTTTAACTCAGCATTATATATTCATGAGGTTTGCTGATTCATATGATATTTTTAAGCTTTTATATTACTGACCATATCTGTAAGTTCCATAATTGCAATAGGGCCACTAGGAGTAAGAGGGCATAAAAATGCATTCAACTTGATGCTTTTTATCGATAAATTTAGGACTTAACTCTTGAGAAATCTTGAATCCCATCTTGAATCAGAGTAGTTTGCTTACATTATGAATAGCTTTAAGAAAAATAACATCTACCAGAGTGTAGTTGTATGATGACTGAATTTGTGAATAAATTGATATGTATGCATATAGATTTGTTTCATATTTTAGCAATATGTATTTTTCTATTTTTACTGTCTTTACCATCTGTGGATCTACCCAATTTGCAGTAATTTTTTTTTTCCATCTGGTACAAGCTACATAAGCTTAACTATAATAAATATATATAAAAATAATCATCCAGTGTTAATATTCACAAAGAACGTTGAATGAATATCTCTATCACTGGTTTAATTACAGATTCTGAAGTGCAGCTTATGTCTTCACAGATTCTAAGTTTAGGTATTTGTTGATTTTTAACGTCCTTAGCTTGTTTAAAAGGGATATTTTTTTCTCACACAAAAAAAAAATCATACAGGTCATAAAAAAATAGGTCCTAATTCTTTCAGCATAGCTTTGTTTTACTACTTAAAATCTGTGCAGCACTATTCTTAAACTGACACCAATAATTTTAACTGCTTCCTTCTGTTATGTTGCAAATATATTGTCCTTAGTAGACCTGTGGTTTTTCTTCCATCCCATTTTCTGTGCCACATCTGTTCTTACTTGCTTTGTAATGGTAATTATGCTGTAACGCCGCTGTAATGACTACCTGTTGGGAGAAACATACCAAAATCCGGTCCACGAGAGTGGCATGATACAGCAGACCTCATCATTGTCTTTGTAATGAATTTTCTACAGACTGAAAAACAAACAAACAAAAGCAATGGCAGCAGAAGTATACTATCTGTTTCGTAACTGATTCCAGACATTTCTCCTTGACATGCTAAAAGTACAAAAACTTTCAGCTTCCTGAAAGAAAGCTGATGAGTAGCACTTTCTTCTTGCTGCCCTCAGTTATGGTTGAAAAAATGTTTTCTAGAAATTGAGTAAGGGCCAAGGCCTTTGCAAATACCTTTCTTAAACACAAAGTAGACCCTTAAAAGCTAGACTGTTTCTGTCTTTGTGCCCTCCATGTGTCCTTTGCATCTTTCAGGGCTTCTGTCCTGAACACAATGCAACAATTTTCATATCTGCATTATTTACAAAAAAAAAGGGGGGTTGGGGGGGAGGCAGACAATTTACATGAGCTCCTGTCATTTGTGGAATAGTGCAACATTTGGAACAGGAGGACATTTTTCTTCAAATTTTTATACATCACATTTGGTCCAAGTAGGCTGTTGAGCCAGTCTACTATCCACCCTTTTTTTTAACCTGCAGGACTTCAAATACCATCAAAATTGATACCTCCAGAGACTGTTCTGATTCTTACTGGTGATTTATCTCACATTGTTTTGGTTTATTCTTCACTCAACAAGGGCCCAGCATTAAGAATTAAGAGACTAATGCTTCTAAAGGATGATAGATGTCTTCAGGATGTTGTAAGGAAACAATGAGCTTTTCTCACTCAGTCTTAAATGAAAAAATGAAGCTATGACTGATCTTTTCTGAAAGGTGTGCGTATTACAAAGTACAACGGCAGTGTACATCGGCCATGTTTTTAGTGGTGTGGGAAGGTACTTCCTTCTACTGAAAGATATATCACTTGCTGTGTCACACTGTAAAGATTGTTTGACATGAGACTTAAAAATTTCAGATTCTGTCTTGTCTGTGAATTTTCTTTCTATGGTTCTCCACGTCAGTCAAACTGACGCTATTTTTATGGAGTTCCCTTATATCTAAGGTTTGGGTTTGTTTGTTTGGGTTTTTTTTCCCCTTCTGGCTATTGCCGACTTGCTAGTAGTCTGAAAAAAAGACTGTTTCCAAAGTTGTATAGTGTTGCTAGAGTAGATATAATTGATACAGTAAGCTGAATAAACTGCTGAAGTTGGTATTTTTCTGTATCAGATACTGTTCTGGAGGGTTCTTCTAATGAAGTGTCTCAGAGCAAAGATCCAGTTAGCCTTCCTTGAAAGTGGCACCCTGCTTTTTCTGCTGCAAGGCAAAAGTGTCGTTATCTGATGCAGTACAACAAAATAAATTTGCTTTTGACTTTGTTTCTGAATATGTTCTGGAGTATGCTAAAAACTACTAAACAGTATTTTCTTGATCGTGTTGTTTCCCTTAAACATAATTTGAATCACTTTTGTTCAGAAAACTGTAAGTTTTCCCTATTTCAAAAACAGAAAACTCTTTGCAATACATTTCTTATTCTTGTTTCAAATAATATTTACAGTTTTGGATTTAGTGTATGAGCCAATCCGTAAATGCATCTATTTCCCAATTTTAAACTATGAATTTTATATCATGTAGTCTGCAGATATCTTAACAAAGGAACATAGATATCATATGGTCTTGCTTTTAAAAGTTTAGAAATGCCAAAATTAAAACTGCCTACATTTAGTTTCTATCGTGCATGATGTATAATCATTAATGGCATGGTCTTTAATAAATGTTCATACATTGTTTATTCATAAGACCCCTGTACTGTTCACTGCATATAACAGAATGAAACACTTTTCATTATTTTTTTCTATCCAGCTTGTTAAGTTTGTGACCCTAGTCTTTGATCTTCTAGCTGAAACTGTTCTGAAGACAATAATTTTTGTCTTGGATTTTAAAATGATCTTGAGAATACAAAACGCCTTAAAAATTACTCATGTTCAGAATAAGAAGAAAGGTACAGAAAATGAGGTGCCATTCTCCTCTTTAGTAGCAGGAGGGATGAGATAAAGATCACGAGTGTATGTTCTTTAGAGTCATAACCTTTGATCTGAGCATTTAGCCTGTCTAGCATTTTTGTAACATTTACCATACTCAAAGGATGGCCTCCATTAGCTCTGAAGTACTGGAGCACTGAATTAGCACTTGATCTAATTGGATTCTTGGCTTGATTTTAATTATATTAATTCATCATAGATTTGTGTATAAAATTTTCTATTTTTTTAAAAAAAGCAGGCTGAGAAAACCCTAGGAATTTGTATTTAATGGAGTATTGACACATTATTAATTTTAATGGACTTTCTTAAAGTCATTTGAAAGCCCAAACTTGGCTAAAAAACCACTTTCCATGTCATGATATTTTTTGACATTTATAAAATGTTTTTGTTTCAAAATGGAATTTAAGCTAGAAATTTAGAATTTCCTTTGACAAGAAATATATAAACCAGATTCTTTTTAGTTTGGTATTTTTTATAACCAAAATGAGCATTTCATGTGGCTCTTAGTGTTTGAGAGAAGACTTTAAACAGAGAGCAAGCTCTGTATGAGTAGTAGAAGCCTCATTGTTATTTGGGGTGCCAAGTATGCATCACGTTCCATAGAAGGAAGTTTCAGTAGTATACAGCTACCTTGAAATAATGAGGGGAAGTTGCCAATCAAGTTAAGCAAAGCATTTCTTTCAGTAAAAAGAACCTGAATGTCTGACTGTCAAAATTCGTCAAACTTAGTATGTTTCTAGAAAATGTCTGTTTTGACAAATATCAATTTTCTAACAGAAAGCTAAACAAACAAGGAAAAAAAATCCTTGGAAATTCTTACCTTGCTTTATGCTGACCTCTGCAACTCAGGCTATAGAGGTTACCATTCTCTATGTGGAATACATGGGTGAAACAGTTTGACAGTGCTTTTCTTCAGTTTGTATTGAGAGATTGAGACCCAGAAATTTAGGATTGCTTTCCAGACTGTAAAGAAAATGTTTGTGGGTTTGGTTATAGGTTTTTTTTTGCAATCCTGTTTCCTCCACAACTCAATTATTTCTTTACATTTCTTCAAACCTCTTCCTGTATCGGTCCTATCTCTACTGTTCTTGATTTCTCATCCTTCCTTTGCTTGCCTAGGCTTAATACCAGTCTTAATCAGTCACTTTGAGATGCACATCTGGATTCTTTATTTCTTTCAGCTAATTTCCACTTCCTTCTTATACCACCTCCTTCCAGTTCACTGCTCAAAAAATCAGTCACTGATGTTGACTTAGTCCTTGTTTTCCTTCATGTGGCAGTTCCACCCTACTCCTGCCTCCTGACTTTCTCCTGCCCAGTTATCAGTCCTATTCCACCTATTTGTTTCCTAATGTCTACGTTCCCAAATCTTGGTTTCCAGAAACTGATTTGTGACTCCTCTGTTTACTTACCTTATTCCAAACTCCTCTTTTTGTTTGGTGTGCTCCAAGCTTCTCACCTTATCTACTTACTCCTTTTGTCCCCAGTCATCAGTTACCTCTACATTTTTTTTCCTTGCATCCCGGTATCAGAAACTATCGTATAGGCATATGCCAGTTCAACTATCCAAGCAGGAGACATAGATGAATAAAGAAAATAGTAATACATTGCAAAAGGACAGTAGAAAAGAATTGTTCCTTTTATTCAAATATTTGGAGTTAAGAGTATTGACATACTGTAAATAGTGGTCGATTCAGGTAAGTTTTAGTTGGAAGGTACCCCTGCAGGACCTATAATCTAGCCTCCCACTCAGAGTTGGGGCTGTTGCAATGCTGGATTGATCAGGTCAGCTGTGCATTTCTTTCAGTCAAATCTTGAAAACCCCCAAGAACAAAGACACCATGATCTCCATGAGCAGCTTGTTCTGCTGCTGCACTACACTCCTAGTAAAGAAATTTTCCCTCATATCCAGCCTGAACTTCCCAAGCTGCAATGTGTGACCTTTGGACCTCGTTTAAATCATTTGGTACTGCTGATGAGAGCTGGTAATTGCCCTTG
Source organism: Gavia stellata (assembly GCF_030936135.1). Classification (NCBI taxonomy): domain Eukaryota; kingdom Metazoa; phylum Chordata; class Aves; order Gaviiformes; family Gaviidae; genus Gavia; species Gavia stellata. The sequence continues at coordinate 43,697,401 of NC_082598.1, forward strand.
AGATGGTTGCAGGCAACCATCCATTTGTCTCCTCATTCCCAGACTAAATAAATCCAGCTCTTTCAAGTTCTCCTGCTGTCCACTGTAACTCCCAGGCCATTTTCAACATAGTCAGTTGTTTTGCAGCCTGTACCCCACATTCCTTCCTAGTTATTCCTTCCTAGGTTCAGAACTTTCCAATTCTTACTGAACCTCATTTTTCTACTGAGGTCGCTCTGGATTGAGCCTTTCTATTTGTTGTGTCATCTGCTCCCACTAATTTAGTAGTGCTCTGTGTTATCATCCAGGTTGTTACTGAAGATGTTAAACAATACGATCCCCAGAACTGACTCTGGGGTGCTTTGGCCATTAGTGGGACGTTAAGCTGTTGACCACTGATGTAATCAATTTTGATCCCACTTAACTTTCCAGCCTTTACTTCCTCAGCTTCCAAATGAACGCACTATGGGAGACTATATCAAAAGCCTTAGTAAGGTGAAGGTACGCTACACCCACGATTCTCCCCTTGTGCACAAAACTGTTGTTTCATTGTAGAAGGCAGTCTGGCTGGTCAAGCACTGTAAATCCTTGATAGGTCTGCACTGAGTATTTATTCTTGTCTGTTGTGTGCATGGAAAAGGACTCAGAGGACATTTTCCATTGATCTTTAGAGGGACTGAGGTGAGGCTACCTGGCTGTAGTTCCCTGCATCTACCTCCTTATATTTTATTTTTTAAGGTGCTAGCTCTTTTTCCAGTTCCCAGAGCTCTCCCTGATATGGTCTACCATTTTTCATAGATACAAACCATAGCCTCACAATCATATTGGCCATCTCTTTCAACACACTTGGGTAAATTCCCTCCAGCTCCGTAGATGTGATCTGATCTCTCTGCGTACTCTGTTACTGTTCTACCACTCTTGGCTGTCCTTCTCTTCTCCAGATTGTGGCATTGTACGCAGAGGTCAGGGAGTAAGTTTTGCCCTTGTTACCAAGGGCTTGTGCATTAGTGAAGAGGCAACTGAGGAAATTGAACAGTAACCCTTCTGAACAGGCATGTGAAAGTCTCACAGGTGGCCTTCTACCTCACATATGTCATCTGTTTGCAACTCTGTTAGAGTACAGCTCCTGTAGTCTAACAAACCTGTTTTAAGGCCCTCCTTACAAGTTGAATCTTGACAGTATAATAGGAGGAGCATGGCCAAAACTTTTTGTATGTGTTTGTAGTGTAAAGATGGTACATAATTTTTTTTGTTCATGATGAGAAATGAGATGCATTTTTAAAGAAACAATGTCTTAAATCTTATTGGGATTTAGAAGCTTATAGTGTTTGTGCTTTGATATTAATTCCTTCCTTTTCAAAATGCTTTTCAGTATTTTCTCAGTATTTCTGAATATAAGCTTTTGTGAACATTTGGTATTTCTTGGCAAATAATTTCAATACTGTGCTATTCAAACCTGCCATTAGTAATGCTGCTTGTACCAAATAGACAGCCTCCACAGAGATCTTACTGAATGAGATCTGTGAAACAGAAAGAGAGGGCTGAAAAGTGGTGGCTCTTAGCCCAGCCTCATCAACGGTACTAGAAGCATGAGGCAAAGGGAGCGGGTTAAACATTGAGTGTGGTGAGCTGAGTGCCAGAGTTGCTGGAAGCAGCTATTGACTCTAACTGTGCTTTGGCAGCTCCGGGAATACAGGCCTGGGGCATAGCATGGCCCAGGAGTCTGGAGCAGCAGAGGAAGCTGCTATCAGCCTCCCTGGAGGCTGGCAGTGAACAACAAACTAGCATCCTTTCACCTGTCACTTCAGCACCCCACTCAAGGAGGCTAGGTACCAAACAAGTAGGAAAGGAGTTTTGCTGCAAGGCTCAAACTCGCCTACAGGTGTTTAGGTCCTTCACTACCGGAGGAGCAATGCCAATATTACCTCTGTGGCAGTTCATTATTCTGGAGTTTATTTTCTTATATTGATTCTTTGACTTACTAGACTGATCTTTAAGATCGTTTGATTCCCAGAAGTACTGGATGTGAAGTGCCACTGCCTTTATCTGTGTCTGAGGTCCTTTATGCACAGAACTACTTCTGGTGGTTTGGGCTAAACTAATTATATTTCTAATGGGAGACTTAATCTGGGGAAAAAGAGTCAAATCTGGCAGTTGTCACCTTTCTATGCTAGCCTGTAAATATCTTCTAGACTTTGTTTTTTCTTATTTCTTAAGTCCAGGTAATAAATCTGATGGTTTTTTCTTTAAACCTTGATTCACCAAAGAAAGGTTCCTGCTCTGTGCTGCTTTGGAGTGTTGGAAAGGAGTCCTCAAAGGTGGCTTCATGGGAAGCATAAAAGGTATCTCAGCTGGTGAGGAGAGGTGGATCCTGTTGAGAAGAAAGTATAGAGCCAAAAAATTCGCTAGACAAACAGTCCCTGCCCTCCTGGAGCTAGTTCTGTTCCTAGTTCTACTGCAGATCGTTAGCTATGTAGCATGTTGGTTGATGGTTGGACTTGATGATCTTACAGGTCTTTTCCAACCTTAGTGATTCTGTGATCACATAAGGTATGTGCATATTGTCCTACAGATTAAGCAACCTATTGAATGTATCTGGGACAGTTAGTAAAAAATGTGCTCAGGAGCACATGGTTGGTCCAGGCTTCTTGCCCTCACAGATCTTCTGAGACACATAAGATGCTGACTGCAGTAAATATGGTGTTGGGGAGTGTGGTAGCTACCTTATTCCCTTGAGTGCACTGTCCTGCAGTTAACTGGCTAAACTAATGCTCCATATTTATACAACAGAGTGCTCATGTGGCTTACGGTAAATCAGATGCGTATGCAGGTCAGCAGGTATGAAAAGCAGCATCTGATAGGAAGGCAGGTATCCACAGGCTGTTGAAGAGCATATCTGTCTGTCTATATCCTGGATGAGGACTCCAGACTGACTCAGATTTCAGGATGAAGAATTTCCCAGTACACAAGCATCATGCATTTTCATGATGCAACTTACACTTCCCTAGTTATGGTTTATGTTTTGGGGTAGTAGTCTCCTTAGATGTGGTTGGAGTATCTTAGTTATTCTGTGTATTCTGCCTGTGGCCCTCTTTTATTTCGGGAAACTGTGGTGTTTAGGAGTGGTAGATTTCCCATATGATGGAAGCTTTGGTGTCTCAACCTTCTATTGCTCTAACACTTTTCCATGTGACCAGCAATTTAAGACTCTACAGGGTAATGGTAATCTTGCAGACATTGGGCTGAAGATCCTAGAGCAAGATATAAGTGGAAAAAAAAAAAAAAAATCGCACACTGTTGGTGCTAACTTTCTTTTTCCACCACTGGAAAGAGGTTGGGACAGAGGTATCAGGTGACAACCCTACCACAGTGTCTTTCAGTGAGACTTGGAATATAAATACGTGTTATAGAGCCACTGGGAAGGTTTGGTGCAGATGAGTCAAACCCTCTGCTATTGGAGACATGCAAAGATGTGAAGGGGAGATACTTGGTGAGCTCAAGTCTGCTGCAGAAGTGAGCTTGAGGCAAGTGGAGGACTGCAATGTGGGACTGTTGGCTCAATTCAGTTGGCTTGTTGAAATGGAGTCTGAAAATAGCATAGTTACCAAATAGCAAAGACCTAGCCTAAAAGAGGTAAAGAGCTTTCAGATCAGATGAGAAGCAGATGTATGTACTTGAGATGCAGATATAAGAAATGGAATGGAAAACCCATTAAGAACTCCTTGAAATTAAAAACAGAAAAATAGTCTCATAGCTAAGGGCAGCAAGGAGAAAAATCTAAATCTAATACTATAGGTTTTAAGTTATAGTAGGGAGCACATGCAGCCTGAAAGACTTTTGTTTCTGAAATTGTCAAAATATGATTTCATGTTCATGTACAAATTAGAGTATGTAGCTGCTCTTTAATAAAAACAGAAAACTCCCTATGTAGGAATAGCAAGAGCAGCAGTAAAATGCATTTTTTTGCATTATGATAAGTTGTATAAAATTTGAGTGGTATTTTGTATGGGCAGAATTTATTTTGGCACTGAATAAAGTTCAGGAAATCTTGTATCTTTCCTGCTTTGGTAACTGTTAGAAGTATTGTTTCTTGAAAAGGCATTATATATGAAGCAGTACCTCACATTGAACATTTGCCTATTAGACTTTTCCCTAAATTGGTAGTTTGTAAATCACATAATTAATAATATCCCTGCTGTACAACCTGTGCTGTAGCAGTAAGTTATATTTGGATAAAATATAAAGATAAATATAAATTCAGAAAACTGCTTCAATTTCACTGGATTCTCTGACATAAATCAGCTTTGATTTTAATGCATAGGCCATACTAGAGATAAAATGTGAACATGAAACAAGGGCTGGATTTGCATTATCCATTTTTGCAGGTCAACCTTGGTCTGAAAATGTTTGTGAGGGAACTGCCCTCCTTGCTCTAGGGTACCTGCTGTTCTGAGTCAGACTCGTCCTATCTACCATGTATCATTATATTCTATAGCAATATAGATTTCTGTTGGATAATAAATCAAGTGATGTCAGCAATATATGGCAGCATCTACAGAAAATGTTTCAGAGGAGAGATCAATAAAATGATGTAACAAATGCTCTACACAAGAAAGAAAATTAATAGAATCACGTTTTTGTATCTCTATTGAAAGCTGAAAACTTCTGCTGCATAACTACATTGTCAGATAGGATTTTTTCCAGTGAGCTTTTTTCCTCTTTTACTGTACTTAAATGTGTATTTCTTAAAACTTACGTAGCGACTGCTTTTTAAGAATGAAGAGTGAAGAACTCATATAGAAGAATATAGAAATCCAAAAAGAAGCAGTAAAAGTGTTAGAGGCAAAATACCTTATGTCTTTTTTAAAAAAACTTTTCTGATTAAGCTGCTTTTTGTCATTTTGAATCCTTTTCTTAAGGCTGTCATATTTTCAGACTACATACATAATAATTTTTTAAGGTAAGACACTTTCAGGAAAAACAAAAAAAATCTTTAGTCTCAAAGTTTGTAACTGTAGCATGAACTTCAATTCTTAGAAACAATTCATCGCCATGACCCTGATGGAGCATAACGTTTAAACATGCATAATTTTAAGGCATGGATATTAAACTTACTGAAATCCATCATACCTGGCTATTAGAAGTGCTTTATGTATCTTTCAGACCGAGAAAGACTATGAAACTTCACATAGTTTGAAGTAGAGCAGTAAGGATTAATTTTCTATTTAAAATGCATGGATATCTTTAGCTAGAAAATGTTGAAAAAGTGAAATGGTTGCTGCGGCAAATTTGTGACTTTATTCTGTATACTCATACAACCTGCCTTTCAACATACTCAGGACAAACGTAAGGAAGCCCCTGAAGAAAATTCGAAGTCATAGGCTCTATCCTGAGATGTTGCCTTTTGCATTTATAGATTGTTAAAGGATACTTAGGCTAAAGACACTGTGATGCTTCTTAACCTTCACTGTAAACCTTATATTTGTTCATTCTGTTTTTAATTTTAATATAAAATTATGAAAAATGAGGCTTTGTAAATTATATTATCATCTTGATATTCTGAAGAGGATATTGAACATTATAATAATCAAATGCTTATTGACTGAAGATCAGGAAAGGTGTGAATGTAGCAGGAAGCCAGGTTCTTATGCACATGATAGGTTAAATAGCTTTAGGAATATTTGCAAAATTGTGGAATTCCAATTTATTGAAGCAGTTTCCTTATTATGTAATCTGAAAATCAATTAACTATTTTGTTTTTAGAGGCGCATAAAGATTTTGTTTAACGTATCCAGTAATGGACTTTCTTTAAGTAACAGGTGATTTGAAAAATTAACTCTTTAGGAAAATCACTATAGGTGTATATGGGTATATATATTTTGGATTTAAGATAGAGAATTCCATGCAAACCATAATCCATTCAAACCATAGTGCAATTCAAAAACCCAAACCCACCCCCATCCCCCAACCTAAAAAGAAAGTGGAGGGGTAGGCATAATGGGGAGAAGAATACAGAACAAAATAGTGTTACTGTGTTGTGTGTAGATGTGTAGGGCTGCTTCATCTTGAATGCTCTGCACAATTCTAGTCATACCATATCAAAAAAATAGACTTGGAAAAGATTCAGAGAAGGGTAACAAGAAAGGTATGGAGTAGCTTTGTAGACAGAAATAAGTCAGCTAAGACTCTTACTTCCAGAAATGCCCGAGGGACGTTATATTTGGGATCTGTGAAGTTGTCTGCAGTGTAGAGATGAACAAGAATTGATTTATCATCTGATTGGTTTGAGGCCAACTTGAGAATGTGTAATTTATACAAGCTCCACTTCTACATTACAAGCTCCACTTCTACGTTCTTCCTTAATCATAATGCAGAATGCTTTGCCTTAGAAGGGATTTTAGTGTCGCTTTAGGATGACTGCTCTGTTGTTCTAATAGCTCTATGTTCTAGTTAGAATAACTTTTCAGCATTTTAATGATAAACGTATTGTCTGACTAGGCTTATTGTGGGTGAACATTACTGATCTAGTAGAAATGGAAAGTGAATCTACCACTTTCATGTTTTTTCAGGAGTTGAAAGCTTTGCCAGTGTAGTGTGATTGATGGAACAGCATTGCATTAAAGCTGGCTCAAACCTCTTCAGAACACCACTATAGGAATAACATATCCGTTATTACTATTAGGAGGGATATAATTGGAAAACACTATCATAATTGTAATTTCTGCTTATCTCTTGCATGATTTAAAAAAATAGTAATTTGATATGCCTGTCTGTATTTGTTTCCTGTTAAAAATAGTAATTAAAAAGGCAAATAACACACAATGATTCATATATTGTTAATCTGTGCGGCATCAGAGTAAAGGAATGCATAAGTATTGGTACAGAACTATGGTTCTATTCTGCACTTCCAGATTCTGCTCATTTCTATCTTCCTCTTTCAAAGCATGTATTCCTATAACAACATTTTTACTAATAAAATATCATCAGTAAAATACAATTTAGGCTGCAACCACTTTTTTTCCCTTTGAGGTAAAACTGTTGAGCTTTTAAAAACCAAAGAAATGCTTTGCTCCTGTAAAGATGTGCTTGATCCTTGATCATTTTTAAGGTATGATTATGTGGCTTTGACAACTGTATGAGACTCACATTTTCCCAGTAGTTTTATAAATTGAGGCTTCTTTACAGTGGTCTTGGTGATCTTTTAGCAGGTGGGATGGAACTGCTGTATGTGACAATGCTCCCACTGCAGTTTGTGAATGCTAATTTATGCAGATATTCAAATGTTGAGCACAGACTTTTACATGTTTTGTTCCAGAGAATAGTGAGTTAAATTAAGACATATTAAATAATTGTAGTAATTTTCCTGCTCCACCTATTATTTGAGGTGTGCAGATCAATTTATTTATGTCTCAGCTATGAATTTGTAATCTATTACCAAATTACTTAAAATGTTGAATGCAATTTATTTAATTCCAGTTTTTCCTTCTTGAAATTGTAGCCTAATACAGCTGATGGCATAATGAGGAGGATATTTTATGTTTAGGAAGGTGATTTGTAGAAAATAAAGCTAATTACACTTATTTAATGACAGATCTTACTGATGCAGTTGAAAACTACAGAGCAGAATATTTATTTTTCTAAAATTCATTTATCATTCTTTAAAATACAGTTACATTTTATTGATGATGACTTTAGAACTTTAGTTTTGAAAAGCCATTGATGGAAAATGTAATTAAGTTTTTTAATATCTTAGAACCTAAAGTACAGGAAAACTACTGTAACATTTTAAAAGCAATGTTAGAAACATTGCCTATATAAGTACTGTGAGAAATACTTTTTCTGTTTTAAATGCTAGTAAGTAACATTGTTTGAATAGCATTTTTACTTAATGAGTGCTGTTTTATTCTATATGAGTGATTTGTCCCATTATGATGACTGTAATCTTTTTCTCATTTGTTTTTTACTGCTTGCCTTTTCTAGGAAGTAGAGGTTGGTATACATCTTCTGTCTTGCATGATTCTGGGATATTTTTCATGTATACATTGATTCCTTATGTTTTACTAAATGTAGGTTGTTTCTCCCTCTCCAGGATGATTATTTTCGTACATGGAGTCCGGGTAAACCATTTGATCAAGGTAAGATTCTGCTACTATTTATTTGTATGGGATACAATTTAAGTGTTTATTATTGTGCTCCTGTTCTAGAATACCTACAGAATTCTATGAATTTGTCATTTTCGCCCTCTTCAAATGATTGATTTAAAGAGGGCCAGAAATTCAGCCTAATCATCATTTTACATCTGTGATTTTTACAGACTGTTACTGTTTAGAGGTAGAGATGGGAGCATTAGGAACCTCCAAAGTAGCTTAAAGTTTCCCCTCATATAAACAAGTTCATGGGGTTTGGGAGGGGTTTTTTTATTTATATATTTAGGTTAAGGACTGTTGTGTTCTCAGTAGGACATTTGAAGAAAAACAGGTGTGCAATCTGATGTTAGTCTTCTGCAGTTAAAAAAAAAAAATCATTAAAAAGTTGAAAATCTCTTTCTATCTGTCTGGTAAAAGAAGATTTAGAAAAACAGTTTTGGAAGTCTGTCATGTTCAAGTAATCTGTCTTGAGGCAAAATACAGATGAAGCTTTGAGAATGCTATAGTAGAACAATTTCAGCCTTAGAATAATTTGAGCAAACGCAGCAGATTTTCACATTAAACATTCCCTCCCCAAGCATTGGAACTTAATATTTACTGTCAATATAATCCACTTCATGTATGTTGTTTCAAAGTGTATGACTACTATTGTGAAACTACAGAGAATCTTGATACTTTTTTTTTAATTGCTACAATGAGCAATTAAAGAATCATAGAATCATGGAATGGTTTGGGTTGGGAAGGGACCTTAAATATCATCTAGTTCCAACCCCTGCCATGGGCAGGGACACCTTCCACAAGGTCAGGTTGCTCAAAGCCCCGTCCAACCTGGCCTTGAACACTCCCAGGGTTGGGGCATCCACAGCTTCTCTGGGCAGCCTGTTCTAGTGCCTCACCACCCTCACGGTGAAGAATTTCTTCCTTATATCTAATCTAATCTACCCTCTTTCCGTTTGAAGCCATTATGCCTTGTCCTGTCGCTACATGCCCTTGTAAAAAGTTCCTCTCCAGCTTTCTCGCAGGCCCCCTTCAGGTACTGGAAGGCTGCTATACGGTCTCCCCGGAGCCTTCTCTTCCCTAGGCTGAACAACCCCAACTCTCTCAGCGTGTCTTCATAGGAGATCATCTTTGTGGCCCTCCTCTGGACTCGGTCCAACAGGTCCATGTCCTTCTTATGTTGGGGGCCCCAGAGCTGAACGCAGTACTCCAGGTGGGGTCTCATGAGAGTGGCGTAGAGGGGCAGAATCACCTGCTGGTCACGCTTCTTTTGATGCAGCCCAGGATACGCTTGGCTTTCTGGGCTGCAAGCATGCACTGGCAGCTCATGTTGAGCTTCTCATCAACCACCACTTCAGAGACTTTGTCTTTTCTGATAATACCAATGGCACAAATGCAATGAAGAAACAGTGTAGGGGCTTGTACAGAACAGACTGAGATAAAAATGTTGTAAAAATAATGTTTAGTCAATTTAAATAACTTTCACCATAATGGATACTGACTTTTAAGGGAGATTTATGAGTTATATTTTATTACAGCCACATGTCTTGGAGATGGACCTTCCACCATGTTCTATGCCTTTGTCACTTTAACTCAGGATTACTGTAGTATAGCCTGTGAAAGGAAATGCCTTAATTTCTTAAATGAATGCACCTTGCTTGTTTTGCCAGTTTGTGGGAGAGAGGAGTAGAGGGAGGGGAAAAAAGTCCCATCTATGTTATCACTACTCTACGAATTGTGGTGATTTTCTTCTGGTTTGGTGGAAATTTGTAAATGTTAATTCAGATCCATGGCAGCCTGAATATTTTAGAACTTGACAATTTCACAGACCATATGCCTCTCCTCATATACTAATACATTAAGAAAAAGCACTTGACTTCAGTCTTCTGACTCCTCAGAGAAAAAGATTCCTTTCTTTTGGTGAAGCACCTCATCTAAGAAGCGGGCTTATCACTTCACTACAAAGTACCTTTAGTCTATTCCTTTTCTTCTTTGGTTTTTGACAGAGGGGCATGGTCTGCAAATATGTTTTTAGTATGAGAACTGGAATAGGTTTTACTTTAATGACTTATTGGTGGCAAAATCTTTCATCAGAAGACATTGAATTGAATATGCTGTAAATTTTGCTCATGATTTTTTTTGTTACTGCGTACTTGATATGTTTTGGATTTTCTGAAAGTCTGTAAATAATACTGCTTACTAGATCTGGAAAATATACTAAAAGATAGAAGAAGGTTTCCCAGTCAATATCTTGGTCTCCATGTTGTCAGAATTGGCTTCCTCTTACTTTTGGGTATAAAGGGAAATGATTTTTTTGAAACATAGCAAAATATTCCTGAGAATAAAATATAACTATGGAAGTACCATAGTACATAGCACATTCAAGTCTGTCTCATCGGATGGGAAGAGTGATAATGGGTGATATTTTGTGGGAAGAGCCATTCATACTTTAAAAGTGTGGCAACCTTGCAAATGTCAGTTCCTCAGGAGTGAATGTGATGTTCATGATTTACTGACAAAAATCAGGTCTTCTGTGATTCCCTGTGTTTGCCAATAAAAGACATACAGCAGTGACAATCTCAGCACATTTTTTTTCCTCATATTATTTAATGAGATAGTCTACCAACTCTCACATTTCCTATAAAAACTAAGTTTTAGGTGTACGTTCTGATACTCAGTAGGTGTCTCGGAACGACTCTGTAAGTGTTGTTCCAGGGCTGTGCCATAAGCACTGCACCAGTGCCATTCCACTCCAGTTGTGTACCACTTCACTACTAAGATTAAAACAAATAAGGTTTAACTATTAATTAGCTTTTTCACCTCAGTAACCATACATGTAGACTTACGGGTTTTTAATTTTTTTTTTTTTCAAAAATTAATAAATGGGGACACCATAAATGACTGACTGTGGAGTCCTGTGATCCGTTGGGGCTTGTTGCAAGCCAAGCAATCTATGTTAGAGAATCTTTACGAGGGTTTCCCCTTCAGTCTTCTGTTACTGCCATCCTGGTTTGTGCAGCAGCTACTCTCTCAAATGAGAGCATTCCATAAAAAATGTTCTCCCAAATGAAAACATGAAACTCCTAAGTGAAGACAGATTTTTAAAATGTAGAGATAAACTTGCAGTAAGAGACTAAAGTTGCTCACTAAAGATGATGAATTACTAATGCTTTTACAGTTTTTTTTTTCTTTGCTGATTTAAATTATAGCAGCTTTACATGGTGAAATTACAAATAGATACTTGGAAGTTTTAAAATCTATATATGAACAAAATATGGAGACTTTTAAACTGCATAAACCCCATATCTACATGTAATAGAGGTGGTGGTGGAATATTTAGCTTTATGTCCATGTTTTCAAATTGTTAGTTATCATTTAAAAAGTAATCTCTGTTACACCCCTTTGTCTTTTAGGCTGTGGTGTAGGTACCTGGTACACATGTAACTCCTTGCTGATATCACTAGTAGTCAGACAAATGGGTTTCTCATTATTTACATTTATTATTTTGTGTATCTGTATTCTGCTCGAAATCAGCAAAATATGGAGACCTTTTTCAAATTATTTTTAGGCAACACCCATATTAATTTGCAGGTAGTATTTTTGAGGAACCAATGCTTTCCATGTAGTCATATCTTTGAGGTCTACACATAGTTATTATTTTCCTAAGATTTATATGACTATTAAAGCTTTTCTAAGATTTTCATAGATTTACTGTATATGGATAATATCTCTTTATATTTTTTCAAAATGCATTCTTAGTCTGAACCCAAATCTTAATGCTAATGTTTTGCTGTAATAGTTGAAAAGTCTGTGGTTCAAGGAATCAGTAGTCATGCATATGATAATAAAATGAGTGTCTTAATAGTGTCTTAATTCACTCTTCTCTGCTTCAGTGTCTTTTGAAAGGCATTCTTATGTTAATTGTGATTAAATATGTAAAAATTGCTCAGGTAGATGGATCTGTGTAATTCTGTTGGTATTAATAGGAGTGGTTATATGGAAATACATGTCCAAGCATTCCAGGAGGTTAGCCCTTACTATGAAAATGTATAATGATACTTACTCCTGGGCTGCAAAATACAAGTTATTTTAAAAGATGGAAAAAAATCATGACTTGCATTGCAATCCACCAATGCCATTCCTTAAAGCAACATCTGACATTTGTCCAAAGAGTACTTGTTCCCATTGAACTCTTTTGCTTATATACATGTAAGATAGAAAAATGTATTTAAATACATGCTTTGACTGTATATGAGAGATATATATACACACACATAAATGTTTATGTAATTCTATAAATATCATAATGTAAATTCTTAATAAACAATCATATGGGGCAGGTATTATTGTTGGAATGAATCTGAATGTTGTATTAATCATATTTAGTTACTGCTAAAAGGCAAGTTTTGTTCTTTCAGTGGTTTTAGAAACAAGCATTTAGGATGTTTTGTGTTTTGGACTATTCCAAGTTGAGTATTTTAGTAGCTATACAATGTATGGAATGTATGGAATAGGCTGCCCAGGGAGGTGGTAGAGTCACCCTCCCTGGAGGTATTCAAGGAGCGTGTGGATGTGGCATTGTGGGATGTAGCTTGATGGACATGGTGCTGTGTGGTGTTGGGTGGGTTGTGGCTTGTTGTTGTTGTTGTGTGGCGTGGGTTTTGTGGTTTTTCTTTTTGTGGTGGTTTTTTTTTTTTTTTTTCCAGGTTGGACTCGATGATCTTACAGGTCTTTTCCAACCGTACTGATTCTGTGATTCTGTGATTCAATGTTATCTCAAATTAAAAAAAAAAAACCCAATACTTGCTAGCACGTTTTCTTCATATACCACTTTTACATCAGATAAAAATATACAGGATGCTTTTGTTACATTTTATTTTTAGACTACAGATGGTAGCAGAGCTTGGAGGGTGTAGCTATCGAATAAAATTGCATAAACAAACACACTGGCGTAATTTTTTAAAGCGCAAAGGATGTTTTCCTTTGCTCAATAGAAGTACCTTGGAGGAACACTGGAGTATTTTCATGTAATGGAAAAAATATGAGATGACATTTCCATGGAGAATGAACACCCTGAAGGTATAGTTGGTTTGTAGATATATTTGTAACATTTCTTGTAGACCATTCGATTGAATTATTTTTGGCTTTTATAGTATCAGGTTATATTAGATGTCTGTTTACAACAGAAATATTGTAGATTCAAGTTCACAGCAGAAATAGATTTTGAAACAATTTCAAACACTTATATTTTAGTTGAGTCTTTGCCTTTTAGCTCTTTGTTTCACCTACCTAGTTATATAATAATTTGGGTAGCTAAGAATATGCAAATACTGCAAACACATATCTATAATTTGTGAATACATTTCTGTACTGCGAACTGAAACCATTTAGAGTCATATTGAATAAAATAATTTGATTCACTCATTTGCAAACCCTGGGAAGTCATAAGGGAGTTTAATGAAGATCCATTATTTGAAGACTGTGAAAACAGTCACATAGGTTTAACTTTGCTACATTCATATAAGCACTCATGATCTAGTTTTTATAGCAAAACTGTTGATGTTTTAAAACTAGAAATATATGTCCATCACTTTCAAGATAAATTGCAGTACTTTGCAACTAAAATGCATCACGTATGACTTCAAATATAGTTTAGTCTTAATAGTAAAGAAGCATGACATTTTTAACAGCTTTTCAGTTCTGTTCTTTCTGAAATTCATAGTGTCCTCCTACAAAGACACCATTTCTTTATCTGAGCCAACATTTTAATCTGGTGTACAGTTTCCAGCTTCAGGTATTTAGGTGTGTTTAGGAATCCTGTTGACCAAGAAAATATACCAAATCCTGTGTTAAACAGATTTCTGCTGCTTTTTATTACTTTCAGCCAGCCCTTGCTTGAGAAGATCTTTCATAGATGTCTGAGGAACGCTTCAATGGTGCTTTTTCTTCATTATCTGATGCTGTGCTTTAGTGGTTCTTTATTATTTCTCTTTTATAAATTTCTTTACTGTGGTAACACCAGAAAAGTACTTTGTCCTATACAGTTCACAGTCTCGGCTCCTAACTCAGGTTCACTGCGTAGTACAAATCTGTTTTTCTAGTTGTGGATCTCAAATTGTTTCAGTATTTATTTCCGTAGGACCATTGAATGGATTCTAAGCTCCTATTTTAAGAAAGGCTATATAAAGTATTTTTAGTGAGGCTAAACCCAGCCCATAATATGAGATTTTGCTTGCCTTCAGTTCCTGCTCCCCTGCTACCCTTGCTTTACGCCCTGATGTTAGGTCTGTAGAGTCACCAAAACTTGAATTGTCATAAGACAAATTAAAAAGTTTAATTTTTGTTTCTTTGTTTTTAAATCTGCTAAATCATGGATTCAGGTAGCCATTCAGACCCACGAATAGTTATGTCAGAAAAGCGAATATGTGGCACAGGGCTACAGTGACTGGCTAGAAGTAGAGTGCCAGGCCTTAAGCTGGCAGCATGCTGAGCAAAGGGTATGTGGAACTGTTTCTTTGTATTTCACAAACCTGATAAACTTTAGTCCTGCAAATCTCTTCATTTTAAAAGTCCTACTACTTCTCTCTACTGTGCTGGGATGTCCCAACTAATTCTCTTGAGTCACAGGTGCCCTCAGTCCCTGATGGCTGTGTGCCTGAAAATGTTTTGGTGTGTACTAGGACTGCTGCTTCTTTACAGGCTCACTTAATGGCCTAATGAACTTTCTTGTGTTTGCCACGGAAATTTAATAAGAAAGCTTGCAAACTAGCTAATAGAGGTAGTTATTAGGAATATGAAATCTGAAATCACACATTACTGTTTAGTGGTAAGGGAAAAAGAAAAGCTTAATAAATTCCTTTTAAAAAAACAATCAAGCAAAGAATGTAAAGAAGAAAAAAGGCTGCACATAGTTTTTCTTGAACTCGAATAGAAGAATGACAGTTCTTAAAGCACATTTTAAATGTTAAAAGTTGCCTTTTTGACCCATTTTTATTTAACCACCTCATATTTAAAAACCTGTTTCCTTATTTAAATTGTTTTCTTAACTAAGATGCTTCTTGTCTGCTTCTGTTATCCTGTTTATCTCTGGTTGATGTATACATAACTCTTTACTAATTTTTCATTTACAGTTTGTAAAGGACATACATCGCAGGACAAATAAGTTGCAGTATGGCATTGTTCTTGCATTTTGATGGGAAAGGATTGTGAGAGAATGACGGGATTTTAGGATTGTGCCTGAAGTTCTTGTTTAATTAACAGAAATTACGCTATTATTTATCATCTGTGAAACTTTAAGAAACCACTTGACTTCTCATGTCAGAATCTGCATAGCCATCAGTAAATAAAAACAATTTTATTATTGGGACCTTGAATATATTAGATCTGACAATCAGTGAGACTGAATAAAGAGCAGAGCCAGAAGTTACATTTTTATGATTGTATTTTTTTCCAGAGAGAGTACTTAAAGTGCTTTAAATAAGAATGGAAAAGAAAGGAAGCATTTGTACTTCCAGAACATTTACTCTGCTTTTATATACTACATAATATGCAACTAAACATATTCAGGCTTTGTTTTTTGTTTAGCTAGGTCTCATTTTAAATGAGACTTTCTCCTTTTAAGTCATCTCCAAGTCACAGGTTTTAAACTAATGTTTCATTCATAAAAATGTGTTCATGATGGAAACAAATTGATTGCCTCATGCATTGAAACATATGCTGTGAGATGGACAGGTACGGCCTTAAAAATTTCAAAACAGGACTTAGCCAAAACTGCAAAAAATATCTGTAGGTCAGATCGTAAAAGATGAACATTGGTACTGTAAAAAATATTTGTGGTAGTAATAACCCCAGGTTGTTATTAAAATGCTCTCTGGTATTCATTAGATACTTTTCTGTATTTATCTGCTAATACAAAAAATAAGTCCAAGCTGTCGAATTGTTATATAGAGTCAAGGTGCCTTCTGGAGAGAAAGGCAAGCTTTGGCTGTGGAATGCTCTGTCTGAAGTGTTGCATGCTCTGCCACTGTGAAGTAACCTCACTTGACTTCTTATCTCCAGTGTTCCTTCCAAGCTACTCCCCACTCATCCTGTCCACGTACAGGGAATACACAATTTCTTCCTCTTCTGTGCTATGCCAGGTGTTGATGCTATGAGTCAGGGCAGAGGGGCATCCTCAAAAGTGACTGAAATTGTAAATTTCTTTATTACAAGCTAGTAACTGCAGAACACCTGTATTTCTGTCTGTATTTCCAAACTAGAGGGTTCTCTCAATCTGGAGACCAGAAGTGTTTAATGCAAACATGAATCTAGAGATCCAAGAGAAACCCTGGAAGGAACATTACAAAGTGAATTTTGGAGCAGGTCCAATTTCTTTACATTTATAATTTTACAGAAGATAAATTCTTGTGTGTGGGTTTTTTTTTTTTCTAATGGCCACTTAAATCTACTTGGGACTTTTACAAGTTTGGTATATTTGGGGTTGTTAGTTTGTAACAGTGAAATATCTTTAGGTACCAGAAAACTGAAGCATTTGATGTTTGCCTTTAATTTCAGAATTTTAAGCTCAAAGAACTTTTCATACATGGTTTGTCTGAGCCAGGATGTATACAAAAGCTTAACTGACTCAAAAATTAATGTGCTCTGTATATTGTGATGCAAGATATGATTTCAACTTTAGTGACATCTTTATGGAACGTATTTTATGTGGAGAGCTTAATTCAGTTTTAACACAAGTATATTTCCTGATTATTTTTGTTGTGCTAGGCTTCTTCAAAATGCATATATATGTATATTGCTGATATATTAGATACTCTATATGAATAGTCTACTGGATTCTGGTTTAGTTTGTTTAAAAAAGTTTAAAAGGTGAAGTGGATTACAGTAAAAAAAAAAAATCTAATTAAAATGCCCTCTTTATTTTAACATAAAAATACATAAGTAAATACAGAAATTGACCAGTTCCCCAGGAGACTGGAATAATTAAAATACATCTTATAGCATGTTGTTTTGCAAGAGTAATCATCTTGGCATGTGAGATAAAAGGTGGGAGAAGTTTCAAGAACATGTCTTCCTGAAGACTTTTTTTCCCTGATTGTCTGAGTTGGAGAACCGAGAAGTCAGTTCTGACACAGCTAGCACATCTCTAAATTATGATTTAGTGTATTTAGGAAAAGTTAATATACTGTTTGCTTAGCTGTTTGCTAGTGATATATTACTATTGTGAACTTTCAGGTAGTCTTAAGGTGTTCTTTCTTTCTGCCAAATCAAGGGAGTGGACATTGGGATTTTAAAAAAAAGTGCTTCGATAAAACTGCTGAAATTTCAAAGGATGCCAAGTGCATTTCGACTAGTCATTGCTGTTTTGGATATTTTTGTAGAATATTTGAGAATTTCTTCTAGATATAGAAGAAACTGGATATAATTGTCTTAATTTTGTTGTCAGTTGCATCAGTCTGAGTCCAATGTAACTCTGTTCTTTGGCAATTTAAATAAATAGGATCTTTTCCAAATTTGCACAGATGTAAGTAAGGGTGGCATTTGACTTTTACTTCATGGACTTTCTCACTTACATCAACTTTTGAGCTATGGGTAAGCTATTCTTTTGTAAACTCTCAAGGAACACCCAAAAGAGAGAACACAAAATCATGGGAATGTTTTTGAAGCAGAGCTCACAGATATTTCTGAGGGGGAGAATTTCTTATAATTTCAAAATGACAAAACCATTACTGCTAACCATTGAAAAAAGAAAAATGCAGTCACTTCAGGCTGTGGGCCTGGGCAAAGATTGTCAAAGGTAACTAGGGATTTTGGGGTGCCTTACCTCTTGAGGGCCAAAAGATTGTGTGTGTGTTTTGGTTTTCTTTGGTTTTGTTTTTGGTGGGCAATCTTTCTGTTTTTTAAATGGTACTACTAATCATAGGAGTAGACTGCTCAAATGTCTTTGGGTGCTTACCTTCAGACTTTCAAATGTTTGAGAAATTTGGAGTCAGTAATTGCTCTTAAATTCTTGATAGGAAAGTTTCAGATTTCATATTTCCCCCACTCACCCAGCCATGCTCATAGCCTTGCCTGAAACCTAGGTAAATATGTAGGATTAAGTATAACCTTCGTTCAGGTAAAAATTCTGTTAGGAAAACTACAGCTTATGGTAGTGTAATATCTGTTAATTGCTAAAGATTTCAAGTGAGAGTTTAATAGTAAAGATACCAAAACATTTAATAAGCTTCAGTATATGAAGAGTTGCAACATCTCTGTTTCATAGATGAGAAATCTAATGCACATTGGTTACCGCAATGCTGAAAGATGGTGGAGTGCATCAGTGGATGTTGCTAAGCACACAGTTTGAATTTGAGATGAAGTGTGTAGGCCAGAAATGCGAAACTTGGGCAAAAGTTGTCCCAAAAGATTGCATTTTTGGTGACTTCAGAGGTTTAGAGAATAGAAAGACATTCAGAGACTAGAAAGACATTAGAAGAAAATTAGGAGGTCCTTAAATGGTATACCTGTTATGTGGCAATCAGCAGTACAGTAGTCTTTTAAGTATGATTATCTAAACATTTATGTTTAAAAAAAAATACCACCAGCAAGTGGGGGACAGATGCTTACTAGCTGTTTTACAAACATTTAGTCATGCAGGTACATGCACCCACACAGACATATTTTTATGATGTAAATTACCTGTCCTAGCTGTTCATCCTGGAATCTGCCCACTTGAAAAACCTGCTCACCCCTCATATTGTATTGTTGAGGTTGCTGAGAGTAATGTTTCTCAGTTGGGAGACTACAATAGAAAAGAAGCTGTTTGTGGAACATGTCCTGTGCAGTGTCTCTTCTCCATGACAGAAATACCTCCTTCTCTGTGAGCTAGAATGTGGGGGCAGGATTAGGACATATAAATAAGGATTACACTTCTGCATGAGTGACTAAAAAATGTGTGGCTCAATGAAGATGATTGTTTTAAAGGGAGTGAAGTTGTGAAATTGTGAAAGAGATGAAGCTTTAGTGGGTTTGTTCCAGAGGAAGAATAGAGACTGCAAGCTTTTATTGTATTTTTTGAACAACTATTTTAAATAACATTAACAGTACCCAAAATAGCAGGTACCGTATTATGAATCAGTATAAATGCATTTTTATGTACATCTTCTTGAAACTTTAATTGCAGCAGTGAGCAAAAGGGAAATATGGCAGTACTTTATTTTGTGTCAGATGGTTCTAACTTAGTATTAGATGTTTCTTTGCTTATCAGAACTTTATCTAGCATAACTGCGACCATTGCAGGGCAACTTGATGGCGCTGATGTACCAGAGCTTAGTAACATAAAATGCTAGGAACAGCGACGCATCTGAACAGAAGTCTGGTAAGAGGCTTTACACAGTTGTCCCTGACTCATCAGTATGGAGACTTCTGAGCACTCATGAGAGTAGGTATTTCTTGGGTAGAAGCAACCTCCATGCACACAGGCACCTTAATTTTTGAACCATTTGATCACAAGTTAGCAACCAGACTTCTAGACAGCCCGTAACATTCAGAGGTTTGAATCTAAATTCCTACTTACTTGCTTGACCACCTCCAGGAGAACCTTTTCTCTATCCTTCTTACTGAAGTTGTAGATTCATGTGGCCAAATGGAACAAATATACTAGAAGATCCCTCTGGTGAATGTCCAGCTGTAGCTACCCATGCTACTTTTCATGTTATATAGTGAATCTTAAATGGCAAATACAGTCCCTGGGAGAAGAAACAAAAATTTGAGATTCTTCTTTTTCAAATATCCCCATCAGGCTACTGAGATAGGCTATTTCTTGTTTATTCTCTCATATTTTTTTTTTTCATGAATCTCAGATTGTTGTCTGCACTATGATTCATTTTCGTGTTGAAGTTAAAAGGTGTTTATTCTCAGTAGGTGTGTTGCATAGCAAGACAGGGATGTCTTGCTATGAATCCACAGTAATGTGGATTCAAATGGTCTGTGGCTGAGGAGGGCCTGTATGCACAGATGCAAATTTTGGATGCCGGTCACTGTACAATTTAGGCAAAAAAACCCCCACTGTCACTGTTAACTGTAATTAAACATTTATCTGGATTCCACGTTAGCTGACAATATCAACTGAGTATTTGTGTGTTCTGCCTTGCTCTCCTCCCTACTGTTTCTGGAAATTGTGGTGCTGGGATTCTGCTCATCTCTCTAGACCCAACACATTTCTTAGGGAGAAATTCTGCTTTAGGGTGAGAAATCACCATCTTTCAAAATGGAGAAGTAAAGGCACCGATGGTCTTTAGGTATCTTCAGGAATTGTGTGGTTTATCAAAGCAGGCAACATGAATCATTCCCTTCTAGGTGTCTGTCTGCCTAGGGTTGTAACCTAGGCATTTAACCTAATTATTAATATTTTAGTTAAAACTTTCAGATAAATTATATTTTTCTCCCCCCATTGTCAAATGTGAAAACTTTGTAGGCAAAGAAGTCAGACCTGCCTTTTAAACTAGAGGAATTAAACCACTCATGAGATACTCAAAACATATCTTAAGTCTTGATAAGTGTAGAAAAGCAAAATGTCTAGCTGTTCCTTATTTTGCCCATCAGAAATGAATCACAAACTTTGGAGGAGGGAAATAGAATTTAAGTCTGAAAACTTTGTCCTTAACCTTTTTCCCCTTTCATTTTACTGGGAATGGAAAATTAGGAACGTGTCAGAACGCACTCAGTGGATTGTGAAATAATGGTAATTTACTGTGCTTTCGGCCATAGAGCTCCTGTTAAGAGGATTCCAATGTTATGTCTTGCTAATCTTGATTTCCTGTTGTATTTCCAGTAAAAATAATGTTCTGGCTAATGTCAGTTTCCGGGAGTGCTAGCTGTAAATTAACTTACAGAAGAGATGATGGGAAGCTTTGCGTCTTTAGAAGCTGGTTATATCTGACTTTCTAGGAAGTCAGCTGATACGTTATAGCCACTAATAAAGAAATTATTTCTGTCAGGCCTTACATAACATACTGCTTATGTCTAGAGTCTCCTCACTGTAGTGGAAAACATCACCTATTTTTAATGACAATATAATTGTGCTGTACAATCTAGATTTTCACTTGAATTATGGAAAAAAAAGGCCTCTAGCTTTCATAATGATGAAGATAGTTTAGTAAATGTGAATTGGATGAAAACTCATAGATTGATTTCTGTTTCATGCTGAAGAAGGTAGCTCTGAGGGAGACATAAATGGCTCCACAGTGGGATTTTGACACTTGTGATATTTTTGGTGTGAACATTGTACTGTTTCATAGCTGCTTATTTTAGCAGAAATGGAAAGGAATATGTGTTGTTGTCAGTGCAAGTCTGCATACTCTGAGCGAGCTGGGGTAAACCAGGAATGTTTTGTCAGGGATTGCTCGAAGATGCAGTGAAGAATTAAAGGCTCAATGCCACGTATTTCTTGAGTTAACCGAGTTATATGCATAGATGAAATCAATGGTACTTTTCCTGTAATAAATTTATGCATTTTCATAGTAGTTTAAGATATTTAGGATGACTCCATGTAGAGACTGGACATAGTCAGATACGTCCCTGCATTGTAAAGGGAGTCCAGTTCTTCCCCAACATGAAAAACTTCAGACTATGGTTTTGGAAAATCTTTTTCTTGTGGTTTAGCCTTCATTTTCCATGAAAATTGCCTATTTGTCTGTTCCAGCTGTGAAGTGAAATGGGTTTAAAAAAAAAAAAAGGCAAGGTATTTTCATGCTTTCATAAATATCTAATTTTTTTTAGTCCTTTCAAAGCTGGGAAAATCACTAATGCAATCCATAGGTTTACCATTTTTAAAAAGCGGGTTAAAAATTCAAAATGTGAGATTGTGCAAAAGAGATTAATAAAATTTAGATCCTGTGTAATTCAAAGTATAGGGTTGACTACAGCATATGATATTGAAAGAAGAAAGAAAGACTTGCACTGCTTTTCACAGTTTCTGGCAACATTTCTTTCTGTGTTTTATCCTCTGGCTTGCTAAGCTACAGTGTCAGTCCAGGCAGACATTGAACCTTCAGGTAGCTGACTTTTTCACATTCCAAAAAACTGTATTTTTATATCAGGGATTTATTTGGTCTCTCTCTTGCTGTTGTAAGATCCTGCAACTTTTCAAAAAATGCGTTGAAGGTCATACATTCTTCTGTGGCTTCTGCATCACTAAAACTAACAAATTTTCATAAAAAAGTATTGGTAAAAGTGGGGCTATGTATCACATGTAAGATGAGGAAAAAAGACTTCTGTAAGGGGTTCACAGCTGACAGAGAGCAAGAAGTCCAGCAGGTCACTGGGTGATAATGTGAGTTAATGTCGACGGCAAGACCAAGAGTGTTGAACATGCCTTTGAATCTAAAGATTGTCTTGTGATTTTGGCACCAACGTCTCTGCTGGCTTACTCACTCTGCTTACATAGTAGTTCCTGTACTAACACAGTCTCATAGCCATTCTTGCTGTATAATGAATGTATGCCACACCTGAGGTGACTGAGAGTTTCATGCAGGGCATGATAACCACTGAGTCAGCAAATACTGGAAGATTAAATTGGTACTGTAAGGTTGGGGTAGACTCCAGACTGATTATGTGTCCTGGCTTCCAGTCCATGTGGTATATGTAAACCTTTGGTAGCACAGGGCCCAGTCTAGCCCAGGAAATGGTTCACTTTGGAAATGTCCAGAACAGGTCTCTCACTCAGACTCTCCTGTCAACTCTCCTGTTAGCTATAAAGAAATACCTTTGAGAAGTTAATGAACTCACTGATATATTTTTGCAATGTCTAATTGGTAGAGATGGTGTCGAAAATCCCTTAAAATTCTTCACTTCTATGCAGCTGGCCAAAGCTGCCAAGACAAAGTCGCATGTCTCTGACAAATACGCAGGTGCGCACACACACATACACACGCAGTTTTGTTCAGTACTTTGGTTTATAAAACAAACCCTGACCCTAAAAGAAATAGTCAATCAAACCCGACTTCTCTGTTTCATAGCAAATGAAACAAAGTGTATATGCACAGTATGTGTTATCAGTCAGTCAGATTTATGGTTAAGTCTTTCCTTTTTGTAACCTGTTAGATTTTCTTCAAAGAAAATTCTTAGAGGAGGAAAATGGACAGAACACAGCTGAGTTTTGTATCAACATAGGGCCAGGAAGGGGTTGCCTTGCAGATACTCTGCTGTCTTGCACAACTGATTTCTAACATTAGGTTCTCACCAATGAACACCTATTGTTACCTTTCATTTAAAAGATACAATTTGTGAATGGGTGCTGCACAGAAATGTAGTTTTTTAACACAGAATTCTAAACAATCTGGTTCATCTTTGCTGCAAAATATACATAAGGAACCTAGTGGAGCATTCTTACAGTCCTTTTTTCTTCCCAACAGTTTTCTTTCTGATAGTGCTGTCAAAATCTAGCACTTCTTTCTGTCATCACTTAGGTGTTCAAAGCCATTTTCTAATTTGATTTCCTACTTAGATCTCTTGGTCTTCCTTCCTTCCTCTCCACCAAAAAAAAAAAAAAGAGACTTAAAATGAAAAGACTAAAAATGTTTTCATTTACTTGCATGTGTGTTTTTCTGAGGGGGGTGGGGATGTGTGTGGGATGTGTGTTTTTTTCTTTTAATCTTCAACTCTGGCTCCTGGAGTTCTTTTCTAGGGGTGAAGTCATTCCAGCAATAAACGAGATGTCTTCCCTAGTTGGATACCCATCTTTATGTTATCATAAAGGCAAAGTGTGATAGTATAATCTCTCAGTTGTAAAGTTGGGGTCTACCTGTAACACTGCCAAAAAGATATGTTATGGCTTGCTAAATTTTGATAGAATTGTCAAAACACACCTTCAGAGTCCCAAGAACTCGGGAAAAGAAACAACCATTTCAATGGGAATGGAAAGTTACATGATCTCCTCCATTCACCCCTTTTCCTGAAACACGTTTCCTACTTAATACTGAACTTAGCATCCTTATGTGATTCTGGATTTCTCTTGCTCATGTATTTTTATTCCATTAACCTATTCAGTTTTGCAAAACAGTTATCTGAAGATATGCCAATATCATATTCCACTATTGCTACCTTAGTGTCTCCATCAGAGAGCATTCTGGGAAGAGGTTCTTGGACCAGTCAGTACATTAAGTGATAATCTGTTCATGCTTACTGGGGACTGACATTACGTTCCTTCAGAATGTAGTGTAATTCCTCCAGAAAGCAGAGAAAGTATTTGATGTAGAATCTAAAATATATTAGAGGAGGATACTGAATATGCTCTTGTTAGTTTTGACTCCAACTCTGTTATCCTAGTTCAGTCATTTTTTTGCTGCATTTGCTTCCTACTTGTTTAGAGTTGTTGTAATCAGACTTATTCTGGATGACTCATTGTGGATTTATGGCTGGTTTGCTGTAGAAATAAATAAAAATACCTGGAAGAGGAATGCATCTTTGCATATGTCTTATGCTGTAATTAGCAAAATATTTCTTTTCAGTCTGCATTGAATTATTACTCTGTTAATGATTCCATCACTCTTCTGCTTTGTTGGTAATATGATTTATATATTTTGCACAGCTGAATATATTGTTAAGAAGGAAATAAAACTGAAAAAGTCACTACTTGGACTATATTTAATCATACTTAGCACCAGAAAGTCATGTGTCAAAAGATAACTAGTGATCAGCCTGGTTCTTGTTTCCTGGGTACGTGGTTAGTCAGCCTTGTGTTAATATCATCTGACAGCTCAAACAGAGGTGTGGTTAAAAGTTTACTTTTGATAATGAAGAACAGAAGAAACATAACTTCCCTTTCAGAAAATATACGTAACATATACAAATATATGTTATATAAGTAAATGTGAAAAACAGGGGAAAGAGCATTCCTGAAATATAACTGCAGACTGGATAGTAATACGCTAGAGTGAAGATGAACACAGGAAAACTGAATTCTAGTTCATAGATTTCTTGCTTGATTTTGCAATTTAGGATTTTCAGTAGTGTCTCTTTAAGCTAGGCTTTGGTGTTTAACTTATTAGGGTGGGTTGTTTGTTTTGTTGGCTTTTGTTTTTTGAGGAGTGTTAAGCTTAAAAAAAAAAAGATACCTATAGGAATAAAAAAAATAGTTTTGGAATATTTAGATGTACCTGAATAACACCATGGAGATCAGGGAATGGAGAAGTTGATTGTGTCTTGTGAGAGCATAAATTGGCAGAAACTTTTCTGTATTGTCACATAGGCATGATTACTCAAGAAATATGCTATGCAAATTTAACAGTGAGTAACAAACAGGATTATTTGGCTCTTCTAGTATTACAGCCAGAAATCAGTATTTGTAGTTTGAAGTGTAGCTCAAAGATGAGTGTGGATTAATGACTAAAGGACCAGCTACAAAAAACCTCCACAAAGCAGAAATAAGAGACCTAGAATATTGCAGGTAGAACTTGTATTTAAGGACGGAGTTGTACAAATCACTCATCTGCATATTTTCATATACTTTTACTAAAATCTCATCTGAGTTATAATTTCTCAGTAAATTCAGACAGTGTCATTATTCACCACTTAACGTTGAGTTAGACACCTGGCTGTGTCTTAGTAAGCAGGAAAGGGAAACTATTTTCAAGGTAGAAATACCAGTATTTGGGGATTACAGTGAGAAAATTACAATTGTTTAAAGAATGTGGTGGTGGGTACTTTCTTAGCTACACAAAACCAGCTTTTAGCCAATGGATGCTTTTCCTCTTCTCTGGGTTAATTTGCTTCTGGACCAGGACTTCATCATTTCTGTGTTATTGAATTATTGTTGTGCAATGTAGCTTAGTGGATGTTATTATTTTGTAGTAGGAATGACAAGGAATGCATTGAGTGGAAGTACTTTTTTTTCTTAGCATCCTGGCTTACAGCTTTTAAAAAGATCTTGTGTGTGGGAGACGTGGCAGCCAACATCTGAATGAAGAAATGTTCCAAACTCTTGATCAAATGTCACTTTCTGACTTCTTTTTCATTACTTTTTGGCTTACGGTTTTATGTTGATTTCAGAATTGCGGTGGCTTCTGAGCTATAAAAATCACAAACCTAATTCTGTTTAGAAGTGACATGACTGAAATGGAGAACTGTAGACAACAGAATCCAATTCAAAATTGTTTTCTTTGGGAATTTGGTGCTCTGAATGACATAATAGGTATGCAGACTTCCTGTACGTCCTAAGAAAATTCTAATATTAAAGAAGTCTTCTCAGCTACAGTAAAAACCAGCAGCCATAGATTGCCTTTGTTACAAATGACCAGAAGAGTTGGGTAGGGTACTTAATATTTCTGTAAATAAAAAACAGTGGTATTGTATGAGAATATACAGAAGTATACATGTTTCATGAAGATCTGTTTTCCTTGATAAGAAATTTTGCACAGCTTTGTTTTGCATTATTGGTGAGTGTCCTGCATTTTATCTTGGTGAAAATCAATGCCTTTCAGTTCATCATGCTGTACAAGCAGCAGGGCAACCCCCTCCACATACTTGGTGGGGTTTATGTGTGGTGTGTTTCTTTTCTTAATTGCATGTTTCTAGATAACTGCTAACAATTTTCTAAAATTATTTTTAGCTTTAGATCCGGCTAAAGATCCATGTTTAAAGATGAAATGTAGTCGCCATAAGGTCTGTGTTGCACAGGATCAACAAACTGCTGTTTGCATTAGTCACCGAAGGCTTACACACAGGTAAATACTTTAAAGGTTAATGCTGTAGACTTTTTTGTATTGTTCATGACTGACTGTAAACCATAAATATGCTATAATTAGTTTAGTTATTTAACAACATATGAGCACAGTAGGAGTGGATTTTAGAAGTAATTATGTATGCATAATTTGATTAGAATGTTTAATATTTGATTTTTTTGATAGGCTGGTAAACTAGAGGGTGCACATATTTAGGTATCGCAAGCTGCTGATACAAATACATTTAAGGAAATACCAACTGTGCCAGTACCAAATGAATATAATGATTGTGATAATGTCCTGCTGCTGTACATTACTTTGACTTCATCACTTCTTATATGAAGCTAGAGAACTCAAAACTGCCTGTTAAAGTGTAGGTAATGGCCTGTTATAGTACAAGATTTTTTTTTTCTTCTTTTTTCTCCTTGTTCTATGCATTCCAATTTTCTTTGCATTCTGGACTGGTTAAATATAAGGAACAAATACGTGAAAGATATTCTGGAATCTGAATGTAGATTACTTTTATTCTTACCTTTTTTTGGGAGAACAGTTCCAGATGCTCTATTTATGTAGGTCTTAGAGTGACAAAACATTAATGTACTTCTGTGGCTTTACCTGGGACAGAAAGTGAATATGTAGGGGGCTGAACCATATCTTAGCTGAGTCATGAGATTGTTGTTTGCTCAGGGGATGGAGTCAAGTTTCATTTTTGACTTGGGATTGTTCAATTTTTTGCGCTTCATTGTGGGGAAACAAAGCATAGTAGAAAGGCTAAATTTCAATAACATGATTGAAATAAGCGTGTGTTAAAGTGCTTTGCTCAGTAGGGGCTGAAAAGAGCTAAGGAAAATAGAGACTTTCTTGTCTGATATAAGAGGGTCCTTTCAAGCTTTTTAGAAAGCCAGGACAGTTTTATGAATGATACAAGGAATGTTCTTCTGAGTATCTAGTTATGTTTAAATGCACCCATCTGTAGCTTTTCAAACAAGCAGGACAGTACATAGTGAAAGGAAAAGTTAAAACTATCCTCAATCTGCAGCTGCGGTTAATTAACAAAAAAGCTCTACATTATTTGTACAGCTATACTGCTTATAGCAAACAATCTCAGTGCAGAGCTAGACGTTTTGGTTTGATAAAGTATTACAAAAGGTGCAAGAATTACTATCAGACAAAGCTAGGTAGGCTAATTTCAGCTGCATGGGAACTGTCAGGGGAATATGTCAGTGTCAACTGTGAAAAGACAAGAGAATCATTTGAAATCTCTGAGAGGTGTTACACACATTATTGAAAACAGTGAAAAATGACATCTCTGAGTTAAGTATGCATGCAGCAGGTAAGGACTGAAAACTTTTTTAGAATAGATGAAGCTGCATACAGTGGTTGAACTAATAAACATATTGACATCTGCCTTCATACCTGTATTATTTCTCCCATAGTCCCTGGCACTCTTTTAGAAAGGTAGTATTTTAAGAGGCAAAGCTTGTCTGAATATAACACAATTTCATAATGGGAAACTTCAGAATGGCAGCAACTTGGTGCAATAAGCACTGCAAGTCTAGTCTTGTAAGCTAGGTGATGCAATTCTCTACCTACGTGTCCTGAGCCAGGACAGGGATTTCCCAAGCTTAGATCTCCCTGTTCCCCCAGACTACTAGGTTCAAGGAGAAATCAACTGCTTTGTGCGTTCTTTCTAAAGAAGTTTTCTTCACGCAGTCTCTGACCTTTCCGTAGTATGGTGGGATAAGAGTATGGATAGCTTATTCACAAGCAGTCGTGTCTGCTGGACTCTTTACCTCTGTTAACTTCTTTAGCCCAAGATTTTATTCATTCACTGATATCTACAATTTGCATATTGATTTTCAACAGAGCCATCTATTTTTCCAAGTTCACAAAGGACTAGTCCACTCCTTTATAAGTCTTGGTAAAAATTAGATGAGCAAGGTTATATTATCAACTATCAGGTTATATTATCCACCTGTATCCATTTATAATGTATCAGTTGTGTGTATTCAATCTGTTGGGAATAAATCTTTACAGAATTTTATCCCAATAATTTTCCCTTTCCAATTTGTGTGTGTGCGCGCATGTGGCATTATTCAAAGATTTGCTAATTTGAATAATCTTTATTTTTAATTTTTTTTAAGAAAAGACAGTTGGGGATGTCTTCTGGAAAAATAGTTGAGACCTTTTTCATGGATTACTGGGAACTCTTCGTAAAGAATTTGCCCACAGATTTCCATTTGGACATATTTTCTGTATAGATCCATAGATGTTCCAGAGATTATTCCTAAGACTCTTGCACAGGAAAAGTAGTTTTAAGAATGTGAACTGATACAGTGGCAAAGACTATCCTTAAGAGACAGTCAGGGAAGAGGAGACTCTGCATACCTCCAAGATAAAAGATTTATAGGCACCTTTGGGCTACCCCAGGGAAAGGAGCCTGAAATACACTGTTATAGCTGAATGGATTATTCTGGAGTATCATCAAGTTGAAATTCTCAGATATACAGTTAAATTCTCTGTTACTAGAAGCAGCATTTCCAAGCAGCCCTATTACCTTGTTCATAGAATTCTGTATATAAATTCTGTCACTTTTTCAGGTAATAGCATAGACAGAGAGGCTGCTAATCAGTGAATGCTAGTAATTGTATCAAATGGAGAAATGATGTTAGTAATTTCTTTTGTTGTTTTGTTAGAAATTGACTTGCAGAAAAAAACTCTTAGGCATTGACATTCTGTTATTCAGTTGTCCATGGTCTCTCAGGTGTTCTTATCTGTACAGTACAATTTCCAAACTATTGTAGCCATGTATGGATTACTGAGGGTACCTCAGTACCCCACAATGAAGCATGTGATCGGTGGTGGATATCCCAGCCATCTGCAAGGCTGTTAGTGACATGATATGACAAGGTCCAACAGGATTAATTAACGTGACAGTACGCTCTACTGATGTGATGATTCTACCTGTGCTTTCAGAAGTATTAAAATTTGTATTAGCTCGGGGATCTCAGCATTGTGTGCTTGCTGCAGTGTGTTTGTCTTTGTGTGGTTTCAAAACCAGTTACTGCATCTCACCATCCTTTTCATGGTGGTGAGGATCAGGCAAGCCTAGGGTTTTGCTGTTTCTTCAGTTTCCATGGCAGCAGAGATGATGGTTTCCCTCTCAGCCTTGAGGTACTGCACACAGGGCTCGTTCCCTTTTCTGGGAGACCGCAAAGGTGGCAAGTCCTCTTCTGGCATGCTTCTGCAGTGCCACAGCATCTTGATGCAAAGGCTTCCTTTATGTACTGTCCGGGAAAGACTGAACAGTATTTGACAAAAAGGTGAAGTAAGTGTTGTAGATCATTGGTCATGAGAGCAGTTTGGAGAGTACCAGAGGTTTAGAAAGTATGGGGGCATGGTTAGAGGTGCCAGAATTTTATTGCTAGCAGGTAATTGCATTTGCATCTCTGCTGACTCTAACTGTTGGAAGCTTTGTTCTGTGTGCTGTGCTCTTCCTATGAAGGAAGGAGGAAGTAATTTAAGAGGGGAAAACATGCAGGATATATATTAATGTTATTTATCCAAGTACTTCCATATGGATTGCTGTGGGAAGGGAGTAGCTGCCTGCACTAGAATGCATGATAAACAAATAATTCAAAGTCTGGTATAAAATAGTATTTATCATAGATTCTTTGAGACTCTAGATATTGACATTAACTTTTCCTTTGGCCTAAATGGTGTTTTACCTTTCCTTTGTGCTTTCCAATTTATCTTTATTGGTTAAGTGATAGGCTTTATGGGGGAGAAAATCCTGTGAAGTGTCAGCACATGCAATAATGAAATGCTTTGAAGTATACCTCATTCAGTTACAAATACAACTTGTAGACTATCGGAATACAGTATTGCCAATAGTGTGATACAGTGGTGTGAATGTTACGGTGACAAGCAGGATATTCATCACACTAATAGAAATTTGTCTGCTTGTTTTAGTTTGCAGTCACTTCACTTTCAGGACTATTAATTATTTGAATCTGCAGTACTGAGAATCTCTGGGAACTATGAGTTCACCCCTGTGAGCTTGGAGAAGAGGAAAAAAGTTACGTGAATGTTCAGCCAGAAGAGAATTGGACAGGAAATGAAAAGGGGTGAATTAAAGGAAGAGGGCTGTAGGTGGTGATGGATATTTCAGAATACCTGTAATGGAATGTGTGCTCTTTGTTTATGCAGAGCAGCAGGTGGTAAAGATAAATCATTAAATCTTCACGTACTTGTGGTTGCCACTTTGTGCAAAGAAAGAAAGAATTAAGGCATGGAAAGCTGGTAGATAAAGCTGGAAAGTTAGTTCAGCAATGAGTTATACATTTGCAAGTCCTGATAAATAGTCTGTTAACTTCATCTTAGATTTGAAACAGACAATTATAATATGAAGTGACACATCATGTAAATTGCTCTAAGAATAACATCCTGTGAATCATAGGCTACTGTATGAAAATAAGCAGTGTATAGGTGAAGTTCTAAGTAGGTTAGCTGCAGGCAAAGAGCAGGACTCTAGAAAACTTGAAAAAATTCAGCAGAGTTGCCACCCAGCAGATAATTTTAACGTAAACATAATAGTAAACATGGGATAGTGCCTGTGGTTTCAGTTGGATTACTCTTACTGAAATTTTTTTTTGGTACTGCATGCTTGTGAAAACAAAAATATTTAAGCTTAATGCTTACAGATGAAAGAAAGCGGGGGGGGAAGCATCTATCTACTTCAAATCTTTCTCTTTGCTTTTATCTCGAACTAGTTGTAGGAGACAATTTACAAATGAGGTTAATTCAGCTGAGACCCAGTCATTATGCAGTCCATTCCAAAATTCGACTGCTTACTGCGAGAAACTGGTGAAGTGATGTCTTGCTCAGTAACATGTCTAAATGTTTTGTGTATAAGCTTTGGAAATGAGGAAATTACAAGACAGTTTTGGGCTGAGTAAATCTGAGTGTCTTTGATATTTTAGAACCTACGGACTAACCTAGTCCTGGTTAACGGGGGAGGTCCCGGACGACTGGAGGATTGCGAACGTGACGCCCATCTACAAGAAGGGCCGGAAGGAGGATCCGGGGAACTACAGGCCTGTCAGCCTGACCTTGGTGCTGGGAAAGATTATGGAGAGGTTCATCCTGAGGGCGCTCACAGGGCACGTGCAGGACAACCAAGGGGTCAGGCCCAGCCAGCACGGGTTCATGAAAGGCAGGTCCTGCTTGACCAACCTGATCTCCTTCTGTGACCAAATGACCCGCCCAGTGGATGAGGGGAAGGCTGTTGACGTTGTCTACCTGGACTTTAGTAAAGCCTTTGACACTGTCCCCCACAGCATTCTCCTGGAGAAGCTGGCGACTCATGGCTTAGACAGGTGCACTCTTTGCTGGGTAAAAAACTGTCTGGATGGCCGAGCCCAGAGAGTTGTGGTGAATGGAGCGAAATCCAGTTGGCGGCTGGTCACAAGCGGGGTCCCCCGGGGCTGTTTTGGGACCAGTCTTGTTTAATATCTTCATTGATGATCTGGATGAGGGGGATAGAGTGCTCCCTCAGCAAGTTTGTAGACGACACCAAGTTGGGCGGGAGTGTTGATCTGCTTGAGGGTAGGAAGGCTCTGCAGAGGGATCTGGACAGGCTGGATCGATGGGCTGAGTCCAAGTGCCAGGTCCTGCACTTTGGTCACAGTATCCCCATGCAACGCTACAGGCTTGGGGAAGAGTGGCTGGAAAGCTGCCTGGCAGAAAAGGACCTGGGGGTGTTGGTCGACAGCCGGCTGAAGATGAGCCAGCAGTGTGCCCAGGTGGCCAAGAAGGCCAATGACATCCTGGCCTGTATCAGAAACAGAGTGGCCAGCAGGAGTAGAGAGGTGATCGTGCCCCTGTACTCGGCTCTGGTGAGGCCGCACCTCGAATCCTGTGTTCAGTTTTGGGCCCCTCACTACAAGAAGGACATTGAGGTGCTGGAGCGTGTCCAGAGAAGGGCGATGAAGCTGGTGAGGGGTCTGGAGCACAAGTCTTATGAGGAGCGGCTGAGGGAGCTGGGGTTGTTCAGTCTGGAGAAGAGGCGGCTGAGGGGAGACCTCATCGCTCTCTACAACTACCTGAAAGGGGGTTGCAGAGAGGTGGGTGTTGGTCTCATCTCCCAAGTGATGAGTGACAGGACAAGAGGAAATGGCCTCAAGTTGCGCCAGGGGAGGTTCAGACTCGATATTAGGAAAAATTTCTTTACTGAGAGAGTGGTAACACAATGGAATAGGCTGCCCAGGGAAGTGGTGGAGTCACCCTCCCTGGAGGTATTCAAGGAGCGTGTGCACGAGGCATTGTGGGACGTGGCTTGATAGGCATGGTGCTGTGTGGTGTGGGTTGTGGGTTTGGTTTTTTTTGTTTGGTTTTTGGTTTTTTTGTAATGGTTGGACTTGATGATCTTACAGGTCTTTTCCAACCTTAGTGATTCTGTGATTCTGTGATTGATCCTAGTGGAATCTGATAAAAGTCTTTTTCTTCTTCCATAAGTAAAAGAAATGTACTGCGTAAAATTGATTGGATACATAAAATCAGTCAATGCTTGGATGCATTAAGTTAATCAGTGCATTAAATGCATATGCAGTTTTTCTAGGTGAATGTAGATCTGTCTCTTTTATGAATTCCCCACTGTACGTTATGCCCCCTGCCCCCATTGTGAAGGTTCTGCTGTGCTTTCTATGGTTTGTTTATGTAAAATGTGCAGATCAACACAACAGTTCCCTGCTATTGGAGAAATAGATTGCACTTGTCTCTGCCATATTACAGCCATGGCATGTTAAGATGGACTTGAGATGTTTAAAGACTGACAGTTATTACTTGTGTAAGGACCGCAGACTTTCTTTTTCTTTCTATTGGATTTCTCACCCTCTCCAATCATTTATTCTTAGGTTTCAGAGTAGGAAGCAATTGTAACACAATCCAGGTATTCCAGATCTAGTTTTTATTTCACGTATTAGGTATAGGAAAACTCTAGGGAATTATTTAGAAATAAGGAATCATTCCTTTTGTAGCACATCTTTTTATTTATGATTTATTTTCTTTCTCTTTGCAGATTATGCCTTACAGTCATTTATAGTCCCTTCTTTGTCTTGTTTTTGTACTGTTTTTTTTCTTTATGGTAGCAGCCTATACCTATGTCATTTTAATAATGTAGGGAAGGTGTTCATAAGAGGAATAGAATTGCATTGTCATAGAGGTGCACAGCTTTTTGGATCTTCTTTACGAGTAACTGATTCCCAATAAATACTAACTAAGCAATAGATTCTGATCATAGCAATTCTAAAAAAATTAACCCATTTTGTTAAAGGTTAAGGTAGGAGAGGTGACTTAATTATGGTAAAAGCATTTCAGTTACAGATCGTGATTTACCTGGAAAACGACAAGAATTCAATAGTCATGGATAGAGAGTCATAACAAGTAAGCATTTAACCAAGTTAAAACAAAGAAACAAAAAATTATAATTGCTCTTTTTATATTAAAGCTCTAGAAGGCAGGTTCCAGAGAAGTGTGCAGACTGGACCTCTATAAAATGTGAAGTTGAGTAGGAGGTGAGCAGTATAGAGGGCCTAATGATACAGAATTCACTATTTTAAGAATTAAGGAAAGAGTGGTGGGTGCTATCTGGGTAAAATGTCTCCTCTGCTTTTTCTTAAGAGTTTTGTGAAATGAAGTTAGGTTTAGTGACAATTGTTCCCTGCCCCTAAGCTTGGATGGAGTAGGACCTGAATTTAGGGATTAATAAAAATTTTCTAATATTTCTGCCTGTGGGTGCAGTCTTCAAGTTACCACGATTTCACTATTAAAGCATGTTAAAGAGCATCTCTTTATTATAGACTCACAGAAGCTGATAGTGGTAAAATAGTTATATCAATTAATCAATCTAATTTACTAAGGTAGGGTAGTGGGATAGTTTGATAGATTTTGTGATAGCACTTAATCTTACTACAACTTCCTTTAGGCTTTTGAGTTAAATGACTTTTCCAAGTGCTGATTTGGTTCAAATCATTGGTCATCTAGTCCATTATCTTGCCTTGGACTTCTGCCCTCTTACAGTGCTCTTGAAGAATGTGGAAAACCAGTCTAAATACTTTTTTATATGAGCTGGATTATCAGAAGTTCTTCCCTGGGTGTGTTCACCTTAGTATTATGACATGAGGAAAATGTTCCATCTCAGCTTTGAAGGGATGAGTGTTGGGCCCTGAAGCATGAGATGGGTTAACCTTTTCCTGTTATGGATGATGTAACAGAAGCGTAGAGTAAATTTCAAGTGCTGCAGAACTGTAACACTGATTCCACTGCGAAAGCAAACTGAAACCTCTTCTGTTTCCATGCTGTGGTACTGCATGGCTGAGATTATGTCCCCAGGCATAAAAAGTGACCAAGTCCAAGTACCCGAGAGGCCCATTCGATAAGAAAAATGCATACACATACATGCATGCACACATGTGCATACATACATGCACATACATCCATATAAATAATTATGTACACATGTATATGTATTTTTTCTGTTCATATTGTATGGACACATGTATCCTGGATTTTCAAAACATCGTACTTTAAGGTATTTTACTATCACTCTCATTTTACAATAAAAGAAAGGGCGTTTTCAATTTAGACTTGCTACCATTAAGTTTTTAATTTAAAAAAAGAAAACAAAAATCAAAAGCTGTAATTGCAAATCTGTACTTGTATTAAGTACTCTTAGCAGTTTTGAAAGAGAGTCTGTTAGAACTGATATGGAAGATGCCCTATTTGATTAGATATGGCCTTGCTCTCGTTTGGTTAGAAAAAAGGAAAAGAAGCAGAGAAGAAGAAACAGTATAGCTTTGTAGCTTTTCTGTATCTTTAGGTGCTGCAACATTTTATTGTGATTTCAAAAAAGACTTCCAAAAAACTGAAGCAAAACAAAGGAATTGCTTTGGGCAGATTGTGTGAAAGTTGCAAACACCACTATTTAGGATGTCATCATTTCAAATTATAATGCTGCTGAAGAAGGCCAGCTGGTGCAGTTAAGTCCCTTACTGGAAATTTTAGTCTGATTCATTACTGTGATTTGTAGTTGTACAGAGAAACACTTAATCATTCTTATGCTCCAAGCTCTATTGAATCTGCTGAAGGCTTTCTGGTTCTTTGCATAATTTGTGCTGCCAGTCTGCCAGCTTGGCAGTGTTTCAAGCTTATTGCATTATCTGTGTTTGTTTGCACAGGAAGTGATGCTGCATGTAGGCTGAATTTACAGTAATTCTTTTGTAATAAGCTAATGAGCAACACTACTTCATTCACAATGCTAACATTATATACCTTTGATTAGTCCAATTATTGTTGAACTATGCCATTGTGATCATACTTACACTCTACAAAGTACTGAAAAGGAAATTTGCTTAGCCATGTCTTAATTGAACTTGTTGAGAAAATAATTTGGACTATTATGTGCTTAAAAAAGAGGTCAAAATGTGAATATTTTCTAGATTTTTATATGCTATGCAATTTAATTTACTAAAGAAAAAAGTGAAGCTTCTTTTTACTAGCTGTTTCACTGCATTGGGAAGGAAAAAGAGGTGACTAACACTATACATCATATGTTTTGCGTAGGTTGTGAGGGCCTATTCTTTCCTTGATGTGCATGTGTTTCTTCCATTCATTTTAGTGGGAGTTACAGATACACGGCTAGAGGAAAACAGGATCCTCTAATGGAAGTCATTCTCTCTTATTCGCTATCCTCCTGCTAACGCTAACGGAATATACATACGTAGATTGCAAGAATGTATATTTGAGGACCAATGTTGTCCATATCAGCCTTACTATTTATTAAGGTTGTAACTTAGCCATACAATATTTATACTTTTTGCAGCTAAACTTCAAAACTCAAAAATTGCTGTCCTTAAGGAAAAAAACTACCCCCGCAACATGTGTCTGTAGAAATCTAAAATAGGATTTTTTTTCGTTTTTAATACATTACACACCAAGAGAAAAAAAATACATGTTTTGTAGGAGATCAAAGCAAACTTGAAATAAAGGAGACCTAAACAGAACTTCCCTAGTCTGTTTATTAACAGAACAGGTATTTTTCCCTATACTTCTCCCATTCAAAATCTATGATACACCTATTTTTAAAGAAAATACGGAGTCCTACTTTAGACTAATGCAGATGGGCTTCAATTAATTTGGTAAGTCTTCGGCCTACTCATCTCATGTTTTACCTGCTCCAGTGATCTTGTTCAGATTCTCTGTGGCCTGTAGGAGTGAGAGGGTACACTGGATAATCAGTTGGCATGATGAGTTTTTCAGTGATCACGAGTGTCCTACTTTCCACTTCTGCAATGAGATTATAAATAAGGATTGGGATTTTTTTGCAGGAAAATGGATCCCAGCTTGCTGTATTTCTTTCTGTATTGCTGACAGCAGTTGAAGGCATGCTCAGTTGTACCACCTCCTGAAAGGCAGTAAGTTAGGACACTTCTGTTCAAAAACTAGAACAGAAAAGAATTAGGAAATGTGATGTCTGATCTAGGAAAGCATTGCTGTTAGAGTGTACAACTTTTGACTAACCCTGGGAGATGCTAATGTGCTGTACCAGTAACAAAAAATGGTTTGTGAGCTTTTATTTTGTTGTTATTTTAAAACTGGCTTTTCCCTCACAGTATTCCTGAGAATCTACTACTTAAAAAGATTGCCTTTTTGTCAACAAAATTAAGAATGATGAAGATGGTGCTTATAAATGATTTCTCTGTCCTTAACTACAAAGTTGTGATTGTAGTCCATAGCAATAAAATTCATTGTGGACTGTTACGTAAACATTGAAATAATTCAAAATAATAAGCTTAAAATCTTTGAATATTCTTTTATCGGAAAAATTAGGCAAAATTAATTCAGGAACAGTTCAATACCTCGTCTTACAAATACCTGTCTAAAGTAAAGCTTGCTGTTTGTTTTTTGTAGCGCTTTAAAAATTAACTGTCAGTATCAGTTTTCAGTGTACTTTGTTAGAATACATTATCAGTTGTAAAATAGCTGATGCAAACATTTGTAATCAATTAGTGCTTAATTTGGAATTTGTTGGTGGGTTGGTTGTTTGGGGGTTTTTTGTCTTTCAGTGTTACTGAAATACTGTTAACACTGGGTAATGGAAAAGAATAAAACTCCAAGATGCTTATATGTGAGGGGTTCTTTTACAGGTTTTAAAATTTTCATTTGGCTCTGATTATAAATAGGTGTTTTTGTTACTAGCTAGTATCAATTCTAATGCATTTCATTTTATGTGAAGTTCTGACTTCATAAGTTGTGTTTATAGGCTCAGAACACATCTGTTGTTTTGCTTACGTACCAGTGGCGAGAAAACTGTTACGTGTGTGAAATTGAGTAGGAGTAGTGTTCAGGGAACAGAAATCATTCTACTAATTTCCATTTGTGTAAAACAATATGTTTAGGTTTCCAGTGGTGAAAAATAATGTTATTTGTAGCAGCTGGAGATGTTTGTCGTCGTAGAGTGAAATATGTGCATATATTGGTGCTTTACAGTAAAATATACTACAGCTTTTGGAAATCAAATAGCATAGCTATGACTGTAAAGGCATGTCAGGAGTCACTAAATGTTCGTCTTTTTTACATGGTCAGTTATGTAAGGGGGTTTTGTGTCTGTTTGGTAGTATTTTTATATTTCTCTTTCATTTAAAAGCAAACATCAAAATCCTTTTCATCTGTCCAGATTGTCAAAAGTAAGTTCACTTCATAAAATGCTGTAGTCTGCTACAAGAGAACAGTAATATGATACTTACAGGTGTGGCTTCTTCCACAAACTACTATATAGTCTATATCAGATACTTATTGCCTAAAAAAAAAATTATCTTTTTTGTCATTTTATGGTTTAACCTAAATATTAGAATGCTTATACCATACAAATACTTTTTCCGAAAAGCCTTATGCAACTTCTGTATTAGTAGCAGTAGTAATAATAATAATAATGAATTCTTATAATCACAATACGGTTAAGGCTGGATTTAAAGCTTCCTGAATCTGTGGGATCCGCTGTCCTAATTCAGGCAGTATCTGTACAGTTGTTTCAGGGATGCTTTGGGTTTATCGCACATATGCAGACTATCCTCATGAAGCATGTCACCATAGATTCTGTGTCCAGAAATCTCAGACAAATGCTCAAATTCTGTCTAGACAAAACTTCTGGGTGAGAAAAAGAAGAGGTTATACCTGAGGAAACGGGCTCTCACAGTAGCCGTGACTCCAGCGTGGTCTGGTTCAATTCCTTTGAGGGAGACTTATTTCAAATACAGACCTTCAGTGATATATTTGAACGTCCAAGGGTAGGTAAACTTTGGGGGCAGAACTTATAGAAGTATTTTATAGTAGTAAGGTGTTGGTTTTTATAAGATTGCAGAAGTGCGTAGAAGTCAATCTATAAAATTATGATATATCCTGAATGTTACCTGAAGTTGCAGTTATGATAGCAGTGGGTTAATACTTATAATATAAATGCTTTACCAATAGACACAGACTTGCAATTCCTAGCCTGTTCCATAAAGCAATTTAAAAAAACCCAAACCCTCCAGAAAAAAAAGAAGTCTCGATTCTCTCCTCTCTTCAGGACAACTTTTCTCCCCTAACTAAAGGAATAGAGAGAGTAACTGACCACTAAACTAGTTCATAGCACCTATGGATCAAGCCATCCAAAGTTATCATCTTAACGAATATACAGTAATCAACACTTTTTTCACTGTGGTTTAAGATGATTTAATTCTTCACGTTTTCAAGTATGACTGTGCATGGTGACATCATTTATCTATTCTGCTTTCTAATTATTATTCTTTCTACCGTAACTGTAGATTATTTTAATGCAGAGACTAAAGTAAAAACTGCTGTAAAATACACCCATTTGAATCTTAAAAGTAATGTCTCTGGGAAAGATGTTTCACAGAGGAATATACCTAGGTGGGCTTTTTCTTGTCAGAGAGTTTCATGTATGTAAAAATTTTAAATAGTTAACTTTATTGTAATTCAGGTATTACTCCATTTCTTGATCAGCTGAAGATCTAGGCACGTAAATGTTTCTGAAAACATTTTCACATCTTGAAGAATGAATCCCCCTTGACTTTTTCTTCACCACTTGCACATTCATTTCCAATGAATGTTTGTAGTACCAAGATTTGCATACTTGTGAAAGTTGATTTGAAGTTTTGATCCCTAAATTCAACACTAGTCATGTTCTAAGCTTTTGCTGTTGGGCCTTCTTTTTAAAGAAAACCCCAAACATCATCTCCTCTCCAACTTCAAACTCATTGGTGCAAGGAAGAGGCAAATAAGAGGAAAGATTATCTGAGACGAGAGAGCAATAAACATACGACTACAGGAAACGGATATCCTGAGGATATGAATGATTGATTTTTCATCTTTGGGGCATGCTACTGGAGTCTGTAAAAGGTATGAATGCACAGCCAAGATGATCTGGATTGGAATTAAATCCCTTGCTCTTAGATACCATAAAACAAACTTGCATGTTACAAAGTAGGATGAGAGGGCTTGCTGTCCCCTTAGTTGTCATTATAGCCAAAGCTAGAGACCCATGTACTTCTGACCCTTCTACCCATAAAATTCTCTTTCATAGGGAACCAACAATAGCAACACTTCTAGGGTGACTTCAGCCCTGTATCTCACAGATTTGAGGCTTCTGGAAAAGTGAATTTCCTTTCATATTCTAGAAGTATACTGACATCATATAACCATTTACTTCAAAGTACAAATGCTGGAGGTTTTTTACCTACACTGCAAGACTTTTGGCATGCTCTAATTCACCTCTCCTATCTTCAAATTGTAAAATAAGGTAATTTATGGTAGAATGAATATTGTCTATATCTTCTATCAAGAAGCAAGCATAAAATGCCATTGTGAAGAACTGAGAAAAGGTATGCAGATGCCGTAGTTATAAAAGCAAACAAAACATTGAGATTTGCAAAGAATGGTAAAGAGAATAGTCTGAAAATGTTAAGAAATCATTTTATGAGTGAGATCTCACAATTTAGTTGTGTTAATAGTCCTGTTATTTCTGGCCACCTTGATAAATGACACACAGCAGAAACAGAAGCACTGGCAGAGCTGTTAAAAATATGATCAAAGACCTAGAGAGACTTCTGGATGAAAAGACACTGAAAAATGGGCACTTAGATTAAAACTAACTTAGTAAGAAAGACTATGACAGGATTTTATTTCCGGAATCATTGCTCACTTAGTTTCATTTACCCTCTCATAATGAAGGAACAGGGAGAATGAGGCAGCAGATTCAAAACAAATTTTAGGAACCTGTTTAATTTTGACACGACACTACTGCCACAGAGCTCTTGGTCAGCATTGTGGTTAAAAGGAAGGTTTAGAAATGTGCGTAGAGAGCTAGAACAGTCCTCTAAACTAGCATACAGGTCAGACAACTAATGTTTCTGACATGTGGCAAACCTGTTCTTGGCAATAGAGGTGTTAAGTTTTGTCTGTGATCACTTTCCTGTTAAGTTTTTAGTACAGCTGCTGTCTAAAAGGAGGTGCTGTATTTGATCAACAGACTGGACACTAGTCCAGTTAGATAACACAATTTACTTTATTAACAAAGCTATTCAGAGACCAAAAGATACAGTTATTTATATATGCTTGAACCTATAAGACTGCAATAAAAATTAAAATTGAGCTAAACTATGAACTACAGAAGGAAAAATACCACTGGAATAAGTAGCACTGTCTACTCTCAGGATTTTTAAGACCAAAAACCAAAATCATTCTTTTGTGCAAACAGCTGCTTTCCCAAGCAAATTATGAAATGCTTTTTGTGACCCACAGTGGGGACAGAAAATACCTGTTTCCATTTATGTCATCTCTCAGTAGATTACTTTTTTCCTTCCCCCATGTAACCACGGCCTTTTTGTCACTCTTACTACATTGCAATTTTGGGATTTAAAGCTGGATTTGTGGTTGGTCTTTTAAAGCGAAGTATTTGGAAACATGTTCAGCTCTGAGGCTAAGACTGGTGGGTTTGTTGTTTTGTGGAGTCATGACTTTGAAGATTACATTAGGCAGCTAAATTAGGATAAATGTGTTTTGGTATGCAGAATCCCAGGGTTGCCCATCTTGGGCATCAGCTAGGGCCCCAGTTGTATGAAGGTGGAGTCCCTCTAGGAGCAACTGAGCAAAAGCAAAAGCTGAGGCCTGAAGTATCTTATTTTTCAGTTTTTCTGAACAGTTTGAAATATTTTTTAAAATATTTAGGGAATTTTCCAAACTCTGCATGATGCAGAATGAAGAAGTCAAAGTTTAAACAAAACCCTAAAAGCTGAACCACAATTCTCTTGGTGTTACCATCATATAAATATTTATTATTTCTATTTTACCTTTTATAACATGTTTTTGTTTCTTTAGGGTTTGATCCCTTGACATTTTTCCTTGTAGTTTTCTTAACTGTTCTTCTGTCTCTTCAAATAACTCTTCTCCATTTTTATGTACTACTTCATGTTTTCTCCATTTTTATGTACTACTTCATGTTTTCCCTCAGCATGGCTTAATGTTCATGCAGTCATGCCTGCAAACCTGAAATAAGCCCTAGTAAGAGATGTTTTATGGGGCTTGAATGGAGAAGGGACAGGTTATGTATTATCCTGTAGGTACCGTTTTATGGAACCCACATCAGAGTAATTAAGGAAGAAAGAAAAAGGAAGCAAGAGGCTAGGCTGAGGATGCTTGTGTACATTAATAGAAAAAAAAAATCAAATTAAAATAGGAACCTTACTGACTTCCATAATGACAGAAGAACAAGTTATATCTGGCTTTTTGGCTACCAAGTTATTTTGTGGAATCAAGTTGAGGGTTTTTTTAAATTCAGCGGGGAATATAATGCCAACATACATAAAAGAGAACATCTATCATGCTAGACTAAGTAATGTGAGACGACATTACAGTAGTTAGTAAAACTTCTTTTGGCAGTCTTATTGACAATTTCTTTCTTTTTCCTATCCTGGCACGGATATTTCATCATAGATATCTCTGGTTTATATTAAATTTTCATCTTTAGAATGATCTATTTTATTTATCTGTGAATTAGCAGCCAAGAAAACCTCACACTTTTAATCTGTTTGATTTTCTTGCCTCAAGTAGCAGCACAAATAATACTTTGTTTTAAAAATAGCTTCATTTATAGATGCCAATAAAAATAGCAAGGTTTTGTTTTAAACTGTTTTTTTCAATACAGCAATATTCCTATCTATCTCTGTGGGTTTAATATATCTATGAAAAAAGCAGGCTAATAAGTAAATTAGTTTAAATTGGAAGTTTTTCAAGCTATAATATTTCACACTTACAGTATATAAAAAATGCTAAATTATTTCATAACTATGAAGGCAACATTTCCCCCCCCCCAGTATGAGCCTCACTGTTGATGATCCTTGGATTTGATCAGAGAGGAAAAAGAGTACTATAAATTAAAACTAGCTTTTGGAGAACATCAGTATTGTTGCAAAATAGGATTAAGTTTCAAAGAGTAAGGACAAACACAAGCAATATGGGGCCAAAATGGAAGCTGCACATGTGTTACTGTTTCTTTTAGTAAGTTTAGCTGGTGCAGTGCTGCTTTGAATTAGGTTTTATATTTATCAGAGTTTTCCCCTCTCCTCCCATGAAGTTTGTCAACATGGATTTTGATATTCATTCAGGGAATTTCAGCATATTTGGCAATATGGCTGACTGCAGTGTACAGACCTGTTGCATAGTGAA
Organism: Gavia stellata; assembly: GCF_030936135.1. Taxonomy (NCBI): domain Eukaryota; kingdom Metazoa; phylum Chordata; class Aves; order Gaviiformes; family Gaviidae; genus Gavia; species Gavia stellata. The sequence goes on from NC_082598.1 coordinate 43,741,004, forward strand.
TATGTAATAGAAATGATACTCTTTGATGCTTTGGGTTTACCATGTATATGCATGATTTTCATTGCGTAGGCAGACTCTGAGATGAATTACCTATCTGAAATTCAAGGAGAAACACTCCTGACCTATGAGAAACAGCATGTCTTCAGTAGTAAGCAAAAAAACCACCAAAAGGAAAAACTTGATTTTTTTTTAAATTTTTTTTGATGTAGAAGGATATCAATAGAATAATTTAATACAATCCAGCAGATGATCCTCCGTGAATAGTTTGACCACCCGTTTTTTGTGGTCTTTTTACTATACACTTGTTGCTATTTATTTTTTGTAGGCAGACCTCTCCATCAGCTTGTCAGCTTTATCTTCCTGTTTTTCTGATGTTATCAGACACCATTTATAAATTCAGAAGATATCATACTGACAGAAAAGATAATAACAAGTTGAAAGCCTTTCTGTCTCTTTTTTGTTTGTTTTTTCTCTTCTTCCTCTCCCTCTGGGGCTGTGAGAAAAGTGGTGCTGATATGCGCTCTTCCATCTATCTAAAGAGCACTTTGAAGATTACAGTACAATAAATTGACAGTTGCCTAGATGATCTAAAGGAATTCTGTTTTTCATAGAAATGCCATAGCTGTTAACCAGTGCTGGAATACAGAAGTTTAGTTTTGTGAGGCACTGATATGCAGACATACATGTTTCTCTTAAAAACTCATGAGCTGTAAAGCAGTGTTGTTTGCAGCTTGCAAGTGCTCTTCTAACACCTGATTAACAACATAATCTAAAAACATCACAGCCTTTGCAAAAGTGAGTTAACGTAATCATAACAGCAAAACTAGTTCAAGTTATATACGACTTCATTTTTAATTTAACTACCATATAGAGATTACTTGTAATCCTGAGCACCCTTGCATAAGACAATTTTATGGCCAAGTGTGTGCTATGCTTTAGAATATATACCTACAGGCATGATATTGTGGTGCTTTTGAGATGATTTTAGGAAGATTTTGGCTGTAGAATAAAGGGCAAGTAATACTAGCACTAGAATTATCAGGACAGCTGGCCCATTTCAAGCCTTATTGCTCCTGAGCACCAGGCAGTAGATAGTATATAAAGAGGCTTGGTTCTGTCTATTGTGTGGTTTTCTTGTTTAGCAGAATTATTCTTGATTTAGACTGAGTCCAGTTCAAAGTTGTTTAATTAAAACATGTGTCCAGGGTAGGTAGAATTATATTACACAGTACGTGTAATATAGCAGATTAATGTAAGAAAACCATTTTTACTGTTTAAGCAAAACAGGTGTGGTACTTCTGGAGGTGAGGAGAACAATAAATGAAAACTGGCAGGTTTAAGAAGCTGAGTTGTCAGGTGGCGGGAGCGGCATCAGCCACACGGAGGAACACACCGATGAATGGAGTTAAGTACTGTAGAATGAAAGCCAAACCGGGGAGGGGGTGTGTGTGTGTGTGTGAGAAGTAGCACTCGCTGTAAAGCTGTGAAACAGAACAAAGAACATTTATTAAAATGAATGGCTGCAAGGTTATGTGCCATAAAGAGACTCTGAAGGAACCCTGAATGCAATTAAGGGGTACTCAGATCCCTGAACATGAATACTTTGGATGTATTCTTTGTAAAAGTGGCTTATTACTCCTCACAGATGTAACGAGGATCTTGGAATTGCTAAATACAATCTGGAGAGGCAGATACTTCCTTATGCCTCTCCTTGAATTTTACAATTTTGGCTCAAAATAGTTTTATGTTACATATACAACATAAGAAAATAAGCTACTAAGCTTGAAATACACTGCCGTATGTGGTGTTAGAAAACAATTCCAGGTAAATTTTGCCCTCTAACGAATGGATTATTCTCTGTTCTTCTCCCCATGTCTCAGCTGGTGTGAGAAAAGACATGATGATGGTGGAAATGTCATCAATATAAATAAAGTGGAAAAGGGGAGACAAATAGCAACTGCAGTGAATGCAACAGAAATATGTTTTAAATTCAGAGCCAAGAGGCTCAAGTGGAACATGCTGATTTAGGATACTTCTATGAGTTATATTGTGCCATACACGTCTTCTGTTAAAGTGCTAAAACTAAAGCTGATATAATTAAAAATAGTAAAACATATGAAAATGTATCAATACATTAAAACATTCAAAGATAAGTAGTGCAACAAATCAATTTGCCAGTTGAACAATTATTAAAATATATGCTTCATTTCCTCTTTATGAAGGAGGGGGGAAAAAAGGCAACTGAGGAATTTTTTTAGTAGTTTCTGGCAAGGGAACAGAAAGAGAAAGCTTGTACAAGCTGCATCCATTAATATCAACCAGACTGTATTTGTTTTCATTTGTTTTCCCCTGTAGTCTAATGATTTTGTCAGTTAAACCTGGGATGTGATGGATAAGAGTCAGCTTTTGCTTTGCTCATTATAAATCAGTGACTTGTTGTTTAAGCAAGGTGTGTGAACAGAGATAGTGTGTGTTCCGATAATTGCAAAATTATAATGAGCTGTGCACCAAGGAATCAAGACCATAGAACTTGCATGGATTTGCAATATATGTGCATCCATGTGTTTATATCTCGATACAGGTTAATATACATTTTGGTATAAATGTATCAAATTGTGATGATAAGAAAGAAGCAGGCTATATCAGAGTGAAAAACCACCACATTTAAAAGTGCTGAAAAACTATTCAAATAAAATTGTAGTATGACATTTGGATCTGAAATGATAATGTCAAATACATAATTGGACTGAGCTAGGGATTTGTGAGGCCTAGTAAAAATCTGTAGTAGTAATTTTAAGTGTTGTTACACTAATGCAGTCATATTGTAGTGATACAGTACCTGGCTGTTCTAGAGCTCCTACTAGAGAAAGCAGTTGTGCTTTTTTTTTTTGTCCCCACAGTGGAATATGTGAGGAATCATGGGACCAGCATAATAACCTTGTTACATTCTAAACAGTGCTTCAAGTGCTGCAGACAGCATTGAGTTGGCTGTGACCTTAAAGATTGCTAGATAGTGGGAGGATGCAGTAGTCAGCCTCCAGCCCTGAATGACAAAGTGTGGTTTAAGAGGCACATGCAAATGTTGTGCTTTCTATTCCTCCATGCTTTACAGTCAGTACACAGTGTGGGATTAATATTAATGGTATGGAGCAGGAAGTAGACTGGATCCTGACGGTTTTTGGAATGTAATGTCCCAAGGTCCTTTGAGCAATCTTGTAGCCTCTGTGGAGCATACACATAGATATGACCAATGTAATCTTGACTTAGGTATAGAGCAGTTGTAATATCTCTAGCTATTCTAGTGGAACTACTCCCACAATACTGTGCCATTTGAATGCCCATACTTCAGGAGGAATATTGGGAGTTAGAAAGTAATCAGAAAAGAGCCACAAGAATAGCTGAAAACATACCTTGTCATGAAAGACAACAAGAACATCATGTGTATTTGTTTGCAATGGAAAAGAGGAAGAAGGCTGTGCAGTTACTGTTTGAATACTTATTTAGAGACAGAAATTTTTAACAGGCTCCCCAAAATAGCAAAGATGTGTTAGGATTTCACAGAGGAATCCAAACTAGAAAGTCTAAGGGTACCTTCTTCTAATTTCATAATATATAAGTTTCCTCGTGTGTTATGTGAAGCCTGTTCTTGTTATAAAGCAACTGATGATAGTAGAAATGGTATCACTTTAGAAGACAAAAAGCAGTCTTCCGTAAATAGTGTCATACCATTTTCTTTCCTGTACTTGCTTTGAACAAGCAGACTTATCAAGAAGTTTTTGTCCATGATATGAGACATGCATACATTAATCATGAATTCTAAAATATATACTGATGTATGATTGTTTGTCCAGCCAGCAATTCAGTATATATTTAGTTTAAGCTTTCTTTCAGACAGGTGTATGTGCATGTAGTTCAAATACCATATGGACAGCACATCTTGATAACAACAAAATCAGAAGAAACGTAATTGCACCTGCTTACGTAGATTTTGCTGAGCAAGACACATAGTGTTTGGTTTTGTTGTTTTAATAGAAATGAACACAACTGCAAATGACCCCAGACCCTCCTGAAAAGCCTTGCAAATAGAAAAAACTTAAAAACTAATGTCTGTGACCATGATGACATTATTCTGGAAAGAACCCTGAAAAATGGAAGTCAAGATCATAAAAGTATTTATAAGGGCCTCATTCTTTATCACCAGATGTGCTGGTTTATTTGTATATTGTATTCAGCTGTTTACACCTGATTTACATTGATGATGGTGATATCTCAAGTCCACATATGTTTGAGAAGTGTCCAGGTGTGCTTTGAAGTTTACAATAAGTTCATGACCACAAGGTGTACCATACAGGAGGATGGTCAGCCAAACTCCTTGAATGTGGTCAGCAAGCTTCTTGTGATGATACCTTGCTGTGATTTTTTTAATTATAATTAACTGTAGCATTCTTCATTGGGAGCTAGGCTTTTGCCCTTGTGTGTGGTGGGGGTTCTTACGTCTTTGGTACTGTGGATGTTCTTTTCACAACAAAGTTGTCCAGTAAAAATAAGTTCAATAACATATACATGGATTTAGCAGCAATGCTGATCACGCCATAGGCTTCTGTTGTTGTTTTAAGTCTTCCTTAAGAAAGGGTAAAAAATTCAAGAAAATAATTTCAATTTCTTTAGCAAGTCCAGAAATAACCACGTTCAAAAATAAGAATTGATTATTTAATCTTGTTTGCAAAAAATGCATTTACCAATGTTTGTATGAATATGAAGGTGGGAAAAAGTGTTCTTTGTTTTGTAGCTATTGTAGGTCAGCTCTTGCAAAAGCTGTAGAGGCATTTTTAAATATACAATTTGGAAATGAGTGGGGTGGTAAATTAGTTAATGAGTATAAATTATAAGATGTGAAGACAGTTTTATATAGGTTCTGTGTAAATGGAAAATATATGTTCATGTTCCCTGCCAGCAGCCTTATTCTTACAAGTGGTTCTGTGTGGGAAGAGGCATCACAGGACTGAGACAATATTAGTACATACATTTCACATTCCTGATGAACAGTAAGGGTAGCGAGATCATCACTGTTATTCAAATTAACAAAAGATGATCTTATTAAAGTTTATGACATTGCTGTCTCATTTGTCTTCCTCAGTATCACAACATTGTAGGAAAGTATGAGTAACCATTGTGACACATAATAGCACTATTTCTGAACTATATTTGCTCATTTTAAGTTTAAAAAAAAAAAAATTAAACCCTGCTTGTTCCTCTTCTCCCTACCCCAGTCCACTTCAGGCTGAAAAACATCAGTTTGATTTTGTAAATCTCTTACTTCTTTACCTCTCTTCACTAATAAGTGTCCTGGTTCGTACCAGAATGCATTTGACTTCTTCCAGTGCTGACAAGTGAAGCTGGTTTTAATGAAGTTGGAGTTTTTTAAACAGATTGGGCTGACCTTATAAAGCAAGAATGGCAAATACATTTGTCTGAGAGAATTAACAAATGTGAAATAGAAATCCTAAGAAAAGGCTAAAACACTATTTCCTCAGGTGTTTACTACTGTTTTGTGTTTACCATTTTATTCTCTCACTGACTGTCAGAATAATGTATAACTGTCAACACTTAGGACTGTTTCTTCTTGTAAAAAGCTGAATTTTACCACACAGTTTAAATAAGATGATCTTAAACTTTTCCTTATTCCATGACCTCAAAATAAAGCACGTCTAAGATCATGGCTGCTGTTAGTAGGCAGTCCCAAATATTACCTGCTCTGACTACACAACCTTATTTTTAAGCTTAAATTAAAGATATGATTAGTGTTTTAATGTGTAATGTATGGTAAAAGCACATCAATATTCATAACAACTTTAAAGTTGTTTGAGAGCTTTTCAATCATTGGTGTACATGGGGAAAAAACCCACAAAGAGAATATTTTCTCTTAATAACAATTCCATAAAAATTGATAGGAAAAGACTCATAAGAATATCTTTTATTGATTTTTGAATATACAGTTCATGTGTAGTGTACATAAAAAACTGAAAAAAGTTATCTTCAATTATATAGAACTTGTGCAAAATTTATCACTATTTGCTGCTTTATTTAAATGTAAAGCAGAATCTTATAGCTGTATTGTGTATTCTGAGTTTGCGTAGAACAGAGGAAACAGATTCTGAAACATCTGCCTTAAGATAACAACATAAGTGGACACAAATCCAAAAAAGTTTTCTTGGGTGAAAAAAAAAGTAACCTTTCTGGGAGGAAAAAAAAAATCCCTTTATTTAACCTGTAAGAAAAAACAAGAAGGTATGAGAGCTGCCAAGCAGAAGATGAATAGAGGATACTACTGGATTTTTAGAGAGTAAGATTTGATCAGATATGTTATATGAATATATGAGAAAGTGTGAAAGGGTTTTTTTGGTTGGTGTGGTTTGAGTTTGGTGTTTTTGGTTGGGTTTTTTTTGCATCATCTCAGCATTTATGTTATGTCATTGCTGGGCGGGTCATATGTTTTCCAGAATGTTACAAATGCTGTTCATGAGAATGTACCATCATCTTGAAGTAATTTTAGCATTGGTATATGAATACGAGAATGCCTTCCAGTAGTAAGTAGATAGTTTACTACATGAAATCATTAAATGGATCTTTTTAAAAAAGTAAACAAATGGATGATTTTTGGGAAAAAAATGAGCAAGTACAGAAAGAACTGAAAAACTTAAATCGTCAAGCTGTACATTATTTAACTCCTACACTACATCAGTCACTTCGCAGAAACAGTGTTTCTTTAGTTATCTTCTGTACTTACTATTCAGAGAGGAAAAAAGGCATGTTCCTTTGAAATTGATCATTAGCTGATATTTTCTACCTATAAACCTACCTGAAGAGTTGAATATAAAGTTTTGAAGAATGCAAACAAACATTTTAAGTACTCAGAGAAATAAAAGTTTTAGGCTGCCTGCTGGCTCTCAGACATGTATGATAGTAATAGTAAAGGGAGAAAAGGGAAATCCTTCTTTCAGATACTGATTACTATAATGCTTATAAATGGACTTTTCTTTCTCCTTTTCTGTCTTCATTTTCAAGCAAACACTGTGACTGATCCCACGTGAAGGAAGAAAGAGCTGGGAGCACAGACAGCCAGAGTGCAACTTGCACTTGCAAGGCAATGAGAAAGATAGATTCACAGAACCATTCACAGAATCATTAAAGTTGGAAAAGACCTGTAAGGTCATCAAGTCCAACCATCAGCCCAACACCACCATGCCCACTAAACCATGTCCCACAATGCCACGTCCACACGTTTTATGAACACCTCCAAGGGATGGTGACTCAACCACCTCCCTGGGCAGCCTGTTCCAGTGCTTCACCACTCTCAGTAAAGAATTTTTTGCTGATATCCAGCCTAAACCTCCCCTGGTGCAACTTGAGGCCATTTGCTCTTGCCCTATCACTTGTTCCTTGGGAGAAGAGACCAGCACGCACCTCTCTGCAACCCCCTTTCAGGTAGCTGTAGAGAGTGATAAGGTCTCCCCTCAGCCTCCTCTTCTCCAGACTGAACAACCCCAGTTCCCTCAGCCGCTCCTCATCAGACTTGTGCTCCAGACCCCTCACCAGCTTCGTCGCCCTTCTCTGGACACGCTCCAGCACCTCAATGTCCTTCTTGTAGTGAGGGGCCCAAAACTGAGCACAGTATTCGAGGTGCGGCCTCACCAGAGCCGAGTACAGGGGCACGATCACCTCCCTGCTCCTGCTGGCCACACTGTTTCTGATACAGGCCAGGATGCCATTGGACTTCTTGGCCACCTGGGCACACTGCTGGCTCATACTCAGCTGGCTGTTGACCAACACCCCCAGGTCCTTTTCCGCTGGGAGATTGCATGAGAATCACTCTGTCTGCAGGGTTCTAAACGTGAAGAGTGGAATATCAATCTACTTTTATAATGGCAGAAGAACATTTTTGTGGCAGCCAGTGTTTTGAGCCAATAGGAAAATCAGCTGTTTTCTAATGAAAACTATTCTGTAATTATACTCAACATAAAATAGTAAATCTTGTAGGAGTGGCCATTCTGATAGTAATGTTAATCAAAATCTTGTCACTATTTGTCTTCTTTTAGCTGTAGGAGTGATTATTTGTTATTTGATTATGTTTCATTTATTTTCATTTATTTTTTAATTTATTTTTATGTTTCAGTTATTTTTCTTCACTCAGTTGTTATTTTTGTGAATCATAGGCATTAAAATGCTTCCTGATGAGAACTGTATCTGTAATTGGACTATCAAAAGCAGGTAACAAAAAGCATCATATTATGCAAAACAGGTTCTGAATTAATAACTTTGACTTCTCTCTCAATAATAGATACATAATCATTAAAAAATTAAACCAATATCCAACCCTGCAGTTTTGCAAATACGAAACATGCTAGTACATAGGACCCACATTTAAATGACACTAACCAAGTCTGATTATTGCACTTTGCTTATTATTAGGCACTTTTTAGATTCCTCTTCAACAAATTATAAGAATGTAAGACTTGCCACAATCTTCTGGTTATTATATCTAGTTCTTAAAATTATTTTCATTGACTGAAGACAACTGGTCTCTGTCTTTAAAAAAAAAAAAGTATTCTGCTTTATTAAACTTTGTAAAAGAAAAAGGAAATTATTTTCACGTTTGTGTTGTCTGTGTCAGAAAACATGTTGAAGAATCTCTTTGCTTTCTTTTGGAACACAAATTAATGTCTTTAAGTTTTTTTCCAATAACACTAATAGATAGTGAATATATTTATATTCAAAGAGGTAAACTCTGCAAGGCTGACACAAAATCTGTGTAATGTTCTGTCTTTACAGAATAGAAAATGATGGGTTTGAGAGCTTTTTAATAATGCTTTCAGCTTTATAAAATTAAAACAGTTTTGAGAAAAGGTGATAACTCTAAGAGAAATTATTAAAAAATTGCATTATGATAAGGTCAAACACTTAGCATATAAAGCACTTATGAAGGATATGCAAATATCTTGGGAAGTGATCAAAAGGTGAAGTATAAGTTCATAAGTTAACATACACTATTAAAAATCTTTCTAAAATAATATATTATTGCTTTACCGAAGTGGGATGTGGGTGTGTATGAATCTCAATTTTACTTTTTAATATTGCCTATGAATTATTTCAACTAAAATGTGTATAAAATTATTTGAGGCCTCAATTCTGGAATCAGTTAAAATTGTGAGCATCCCATGTAGTCACTGGAGCTAGTCAAACCTGCTTAACCTTATTACCGTTAATTTCTGCGGTGTTTGTGAAAGATTTAACCATTGATTATTAGTGAGAGATATAATGGAATTTATAAGATTTTACAGATTAAAAGAATAATAAAGCCATTTTTTTAAAATAGTTCTTAAATAACTGTGTAAGTTACGAGATCCTGAGTTTCTCACTGTCTGTTCGAGTGACTAAAAATGCATATAGTCACTGAAAAGAAAGAAGTCATGTTTAGGTCAATATTTTTATGAAGTGGAAGAAGTCCTCTAAACAATGTGAATTAGGAAAAATAGTAGGTGAGTTGATAAGCTTAAAAATTATGAAGTCAATATTGCCAAGGTAATTTTTCACCATCTACATTATGTGAAAATAATATCTAGCAAAGGAAGCATCTTTATCATTTAAATGACAATACATTTTCATATAATTTCAAAATAATTGAAATACCTTTTTCTGTAACTTCACTGTTCTTTCCCCACCTGATTTTTATTTTCTTTACCTTTATATCCCTACAAAATACAACCTTCAAAATGTTGCATTAGAGAGGAAAAGAAATCAGCCCTTGAGTGACATTTTGCTTTGCATACTGAATATAGACAGAGCTTTGATTATAGTAAACTTCTTTTGTGTACAAGGGTCTTATGTTTTGTACAGTTTCTGAAAACACTAATCCTCGAAAACTTCTAATAGTAGTTGTTCCTACTGTCATATGAATCATTAGTAACTCTTGCTTTTCGCCTCAGCTTTGCTGTATCATTTTATGATGTATTTTGTCAGAAATTATTATTGGTTGTGGTAATTTATCTCTATTAAACCCAGCAGATATTTATCATTATTGCTAAACTAGGTTTTAACCCGTATCATTGTGTTGGTTTTAGTTCTGTTCTGCACAGAACTAACAATTTAGGATAAGCAAGTAACTGTTAAGAGAGATTGTCTTATAAGATACCTGAAAGAGAAAAAGAATTTGCCTCAAACTGTGGATATTGCTGAGCCTGGATTCAAAGCCTATGATTCTTTAGCATTTTGTATCCCTGCAGTTTGATTTTACTTGTCAATGCCATGGGGCTTTTTTTGAATTATATTGCTGTAGCCCTTTTAAATGCATCTGCCCCTGGGAACTTGGTGAAGAAATAATTTTCACCGTGAAAAGGGAGGAAACAAAAGTGAAGGCCCCTGTTTGTATATGTAATCTGTAGGAATTGTTGAGTATGGATGGATGTGTGCACTAGGTCTTAGCAGGTTTCTGTGTGTCTGCCATCCAACTCTTTCTTCCTTTATAGATTCATGGACCTTTCTTCAGTCTCTGTGGAGCCTGGAGAAAAAGTGAGGGACTAGAAAGTGTAGGGCGTGTTGGCGCAAATTAGCTGGTGGCATTTTTTATGTTGTGGGGAGGGCAGTTTGGTCCTTAGAAGAAACAGGGTTCTGACAGTGATGCTGTAATTTGCAAATACACAAACTTTATACGTTGTTATACTAATTGAAAATGAAAAATAATAAAAGAATGGGGTAATTTTCCTGGTTTTCTGTATTTCAGTTAGCTCTTTTTTCTTTTACTGATATTGTGGACTGGTTGATTTGGGGTGCAATGAAGCTAACAAAAAGAGTAATATAATGTTCTTTTGGAAAGAAATTTTTTTCTTCCTCAAAAAACATATGCTTAAAAGAGGAGGAGAAGGAAAAACTGAAGCTTAAAACCAAGGCAGCAAAAAAACCCCATATGTCTACATTAGTGTTTTGGTTCAGTTGGGAGTGTGCTATTGTGTGAAAATCTGATCCTCTCACTTACCTTGCTTCGGTTTTAATAGTGGAGTGGCTCTCATGGTCTCTGCAATGGATTCATTTCCAATGAAAAAAAAGAGCGATATGCTCCAGGATCCTACCTAATGTGTGCCAGCATGCCACACTAAAGTGAGTTCAAAGTTAAAAAACTGAACAGAAAAACAACCCATCGCCCCCCTCTCCCCTAGAAGCATGAGCATTAGGTTCTTAGCACCAGGTGTTTGACATTGTATGTGTAATCCTGTGGTACTTGCTTGCTAATGCAGATACACCAGTTGTGTTCATGGCAGAGTTCTGTATTATTCTGTGATCCAAGGTCTATGTCTAATACTGCTGAATTAGCCCCAAAGACCTTTATAATCTTTAGGAGTCGTTCTCTTGTTGCTATAGAAACATAGCAACCTGAACTGTAGTTGTGATACATGAAGCCTAATGCAACAGACTGAAACTATCACCCCCTGGAAGTCAATAGTTTTCTTATTGAATTCAATAGGACCTGGATTTTACCTACAATCTCTAAATCCTAACCTACACACAACTGATATAAATTAAAAATGTTACATCTTAACTTTGCTCTATGAGAATTCACTGGCTGTTGTACTGTCTGTAGAAGTTATAAAACGTGGGGCCTGTATTTGATGATGTAAGCTTTGAAGGATGTAGGAAATTAGCTTGTCTTCCAGGATGTATCGGTTTTTTACCTTCTTATATTGCATATATCTATTAAGTAATGAACTTTGCTAAGTAATGATCGGTGATAAGAGGATTTCTCAGTGTGGTCTCTAGATGGCACAGTGATTTGGACATCCTGTACGTTCATATGATGTCAAACAAATGGCTGTATGGAAAATAGTCTCTAGAGAAATGAGATCCTTTACTGTAAAAAAAAAAAAAAGAAAAAAAAAGAAAAATCTGGTGTTTCCTATTGTTTTGTTGAAAGAAACTATAGATGTAACAAAACTGCCAACATTAAAAGAACTGAAAAATGTATGAATATACTAGAGATCAACCAATACATAGTTCAACTGTCGTCTAGAAGTAGTGTTGTTTTCATAAATTATAGAAGAAATCATCATATCTCATGTTGGAGAAATAACTACACTGAAGAGCTAAACCAGACTTCCGGTGATAGGTGAATCACTCTGCCATGCACAAATGCCTGTTTCGTCCAAGTTTTTCTTCCACTGTGTTCTTTACTTCTGAACCTATATTATCTTCCCTCTCTGGACAACTTTGTTCAAGCAATTTTTACAGTGCACAAAGGCTCTGTAAGCAGGATACATGCTACCTAAAAGTACAAAATTATTTATTGTCAAATAGACACAATATATAGCTAGAACTAATTTGCTGTCAGACTAAATGTGAAGATGCTCTCCACCTCTTGCAAGATACCCAACGAGTTCTTTCTGGCCAGGCAGTTCAATCAAGTATAGCAAGTGTTGACTTCCATTGCTCCTTGAAATGGGCTGATCCTCAGTGTTGTTTAAACTGAGGATCAGTTTAAAGTTGTGACTCTGTTCTTTGCTTTTATGATTTTATAACCTTTCATATTTGTGGCTTGTTTTCCCACTACCCTGACTGACCTTGTCTCAACAATCTTAGTTCTGTCTCAAGTTTTACCTTTCTTATATTGCATGGTTCCACTCTACATAATTTCTCATAGCTCTTTCTCACAATTTAGTAGTTTCCTCAGAAGTTTAAGCCAAGGTTATTTAGCCATGCCATATCAAAACCTCAGTCCTTAGGCAGTTAGCTGTGAGTTAACTCCATGAAATATGTGCCATTCTTCCTTATTCTGATGGTCTGAACTGCAGATAGTCATAACGTGCTTCGGTGCTCCATTGACCTGCATGTCCAGATTTCCTTCTTAGAGACAGTGAGAAGATGGTTTATGCTCAACACTCACCCTTAGTGAGGGGGCAACATGCTAGTATTTTTGAGAACCAGAAGACCTACCATCCCTCAAGAGCAAAAATTACACACACAGCTCCCTCCCTGAAATGCTTATAGACCAATGCACGCAGCACAGGGAATAAACAGGAAGAATTAGAGATCCGTGTGCGGTCGCAGGGCCATGATCTCATTGCAATTACTGAGACATGGTGGGATAGCTCACATGACTGGAACGCTGCCATGGGTGGCAATCTTCTTTTTAGGACAGATAGGCCAGCAAGGCGAGGTGGTGGAGCTGCTCTTCATGTGACAGAGCAACTGGAATGTATCGAGCTCTCCCTGGGGGCAGATGAAGAGCAAGTTGAGAGTTTGTGGGTAAGGATTAAGGGGCAGGCTAATATGGGAGACGCTGTTATGGGTGTTTATTACAGGCCATCTGATCAGGATGGGGAAGCTGATGAGGCCTTCTACAGTAAGCTAAGAGTCACCTCACAATCACAGGCCTTGGTTCTCATGGGGGACTTTTCAATCACCCTGGTATCTGCTGGGAATGCTGCCCAGCCAGGCATGTACAGTCCAGGAGGTTCCTCCAGGGTATTGATGATAACTTTTTAACTCAGGTGGCGGAGGAGCCAACAAGAAGAGGCGTGCTACTGGACCCAGTACTGACAAACAAAGAGGGCCTGGTGGAGGACATTAAGGTTGGGGGCAGCCTTGGTTGTAGCTATCATGAGAAGATAGAGTTTAGGATCATGTGCAGTATGCACACAACAACAAGTAGGATTGCAAGCTTGGACTTCAGGAGGACTAACTTTGATCTTCTCAAGGAACTGCTTGGAGAAATCCCGTGGGATAGGGCTCTAGAGGGTGGAGGGGCTCAAGAGAGCCCACTTCCTCCAAGCTCAAGATCGGTGCATCCCTAAGAGCAAGATATCAGGCAAGGAAAGCAGGAGACCTGCATGGTTGAGCAAGGAGCTTCTGAAAAAGCTCAAGTGGAAGAAGGAAGTTTATAGTATATGGAAGAAGGGACGGACCACTTGGGAATATTACAAGAATGCTGTCAGAGTATGCAGGGATGAAATGAGGAAAGCCAAGGCCTCCTTGGAATTAAACCTGACAAAGGATGTCAAAGTCAACAGGAGGGGTTTCTTCAAGGACATTGGAGGCAAAAGGAAAACTAGAGAAAATTTGGGCCTGCTGTTGAATGAGACAGGTGCCATGGTGACAGATGATGCAGAGAAGGCGGAATTACTGAATGCCTTCTTTGCTTCAGTCTTTACTGCTCCAGCCAGCCCTCAGGAGTCCCAGACTTTGGAGGTAACAGAGAAAGTCTGGAAGAAGGAAGACTTTCCCTTGGTTGAGGAGGATCAAGTTAGAGACCAATTAAGTAAACTGGACATCCACAAGTCCATGGGTCCTGATGGGATGCACCCACAAGTGCTGAGGGAGCTGGCAGAAGTCATTGCTGGGCCACTCTCCATCATCTTTGAAAGGTCCTGGAGAACAGGCGAGGTGCCTGAGGACTGGAGGAAAGCCAGTGTCACTCCAGTCTTCAAAAAGGTCAAGAAGGAAGACCCAGGAAACTACAGGCCAGTCAGCCTCACCTCCATCCCTGGAAAGATGATGAAACGACTCATTCTGGGCGTCATCTCAAAGTGTCTGGAGGAAAAGAAAGTTATCAGAAGTAGTCAACATGGATTCACCAAGGGGAAGTCATGTCTGACCAATCTGATGGCCTTCTACGATGGCATGACTGGATGGATAAATGAGGGGAGGGCAGTAGGTGTTGTCTACCTTGACTTCAACAAGGCTTTCAACACCGTCTCCCACATCATCCTCATAGACAAGCTTAGGAAGCGTGGGTTAGATGAACAGAGGGTGGGGTGGATTGTAAACTGGCTGATAGAGCTCAGAAGGTTGTGATGAGTGGCAGAATCTAGTTGAAGGTCTGTAACAAGTGGTGTTCCCCAGGGGTCAGTCCTGGGTCCAGTCCTGTTCAACATATTCGTCAATGACCTGGATGAAGGGATAGAGTGTGCCCTCAGCAAGTTTGCTGATGACACAAAACTGAGAGGAGTGGCGGACACACCAGAAGGCTGCGCTGCCATTCAGCATGACCTGGACAGGCTGGAGACTTGGGCAGAGAGGAACCTTATGAAATTCAACAAAGGCAAGTGTAGGGTACTGCGCCTGGGGTGGAATAACCCCATGCATCAATACAGGTTAGGGGCTGACCTGCTGGAGAGCAGCTCTGTGGAAAGGGAGTCCTAGTGGACAACAGGATGACCATGAGCCAGCAATGTGCCCTTGTGGCCAAGAAGGCCAGTGGCATCCTGGGGTGCATCAAGAAGAGTGTGGCAAGCAGGTCGAGGGAGGTTATCCTCCCCCTCTACTCTGCCCTGGTGAGGCCGCATCTGGAGTACTGTGTCCAGTTCTGGGCTCCCCGGTTCAAGAAGGACAGGGAGCTGCTGGAGAGGGTACAGCAAAGGGCTACAAAGATGATTAGGGGACTGGAACATCTTTCTTATGAGGAAAGGCTGAGGCCTCACTTGTTTTTATTGATGTAACTTTATGTATCTGCTGTAAACAGAGAATGTAATAGAGTTATTACAGATATTCTTATTAAGGGTCAACTTACATCTCTATCTTTAGAAAAGTTTTAGTGCAGTGGTTTCTGTGACAGAAAATAAAGTTTGTGATATGCGTGAATGCTTTCCACATCTCCAGTATTTGCCAAGCAAAATCCGCTTCAGAGATGTGTTTGTGACCATTTCTAGTTAAATATATAGGAAATACATGAAACTATGTCAGATCATTTCATAGCAATGCAGTAGGCATATCCATAAATAATGCTGGACTTTAGTAGAAATTTATTGTATTTCTGACTTTACAATATATATAAATGCCTGTGTTAGACAATATGTTAGATAATAATGGACAAATCATGCTCTCCAGAACTGTGAGTCCAGAGTGCACCATTTCTGTAGTCTTTCACTTCTTCCAGCATAGACCCCAGCCAGGAGGAGTGTGAAGAATATGCTCATTTTTGCCATCTCGATTTTACTGATTTTCCTAGGGTGTGTAGGAATATTGTCAGCTGGGAAGGAAGGGAATTTATATTTATGGAGGGAAGAGAGAAGGATTCTGATGCAGTTACTTGCTATCTCTTTTAGTACAACAACCATCTTCTTAATCCTTTAACAAGTCTATATTCTGTCATTGTCTCTAGGCAATATTTGAACATCCTTTTTCTATCTTTAAAACAAAAGGTTTTAATCAGAACTTTTTAATGAATAGCTACTGCTAGGAGGGGGGACTCCGAGATGTTGAGCTCAAAAGAGCTACTGTCTCTTACAATTTTGAAAGAATATTTAGAACCTTTTCTGCAGAGGTCAACTTTTCCTTCAGATTTCAATAGAGTTCTCTTACCATGGACTAGCTCTTTTAACACTGCATATACATAATTGACTACCATCTGGAAGTTAGAGGCCTTGGTAAAAAAATCTGATTACTTTTTTTTTTTGACGTTTAAATCTCTCTCTAAGCCGGGTTTTCTTTTCCTTTATTTGCCCATTATCTGCCAATTACCTACCCTAAGTCTCATTTTTTTTTCTTCATTTAGGTAATTTGGATTTTCTTTATAATTTTTTGTAGCTGTATGTCTCCTATAAGATATGACCAACCATATAGCAGTTCTGATCAGAAAACGATGATAACATGTAATGATTTTGACTCAAGCTTTTTTTAATGTTGTTCCTTCTTTGTAAGTCATATTTTAAGTGTGTTAGAAAAATATGTGCTAATCAGAGCCTATGTGAATTACAAGTGTAGCAATTTGAGAGGTCCTAAGAAAAACCTTCAGTCTACTTTGTGCTAATAACCTTTTTAAAAAAAAAAAGTCATAAAGTATTGATATCTCTAATAGGCACTTTTTATACCTTAACATCTCAGATCTTCACCACCTCCCTCCCCTGGTGATTTACATAGCAATTTCTGACAAATTACTCCTTGAAATGCATGTATCATTTGCCATCCTAATGGAAAAGAAGGTTTGCGTGAGCACTGCATTCAATTGTTTGTGTGTTAGGTCCCTTTCACCTCTCAAACAACTCTAGATAAATTAAATAATGAGAACTCATTTCTGTGTTGCTGAGCTTTCTTTGCTTTTCTGTCTTTTTAAAATGCTATACTAGCTAACTTCACTCAATCAAAATGAAGCAAATACTATTCCAGGAAATTTCTGGAAAAAAATGTTTTTTTAAAATACATAAGGCTGTTTTGGTTAGATATTAGTTTATTACATAGACATTTAGAATAAAATGCTGTTTTGTTTGCTTGGCAGAAGTAGGCAGAATAGTACTGAAAATAATGGATCTGTATGACAATAAGGCAAGAAACTACCTTAAAGTGTAAACTTATCTTTTTAACAATACATGCAGGTGGAATGTTGTAATAAGAATTTGTATCTTTAAGATATCTACTTGTTTTCCTTCTCCGATGGAAATGAGTGAAGAGCATTTTCTTTTTACATGTACAGAAAGAAATATTCTACATTCTGAAATAACATTGAGTATGTATGCTTAGTGATACTGACGAAAGTGATAGATCATACATAATTTTCTAATCTAATGACTTGGGTGCAGATGCTGGGGCAAAATAATAGCTGAGTTTATATAATCTCACATGCATCTGCCTAAACATTATGATGGTCCATCAATAAATACAAACAACTTGCCAACACTGTTAATTTAAAGTTGCTAAAAAGTATTGTGTTTTGATTCCTATATTAACTTTATTAACCTTTGCTTTATTTGTCTCATATTTATTCAATTATTATTAATTTTTAAGAGATATTTTTCTTGTATTTGTTAGGAATAGTGCAAAATAATGAAACAAGTCAAAGTAATATAGACATATACACACACACAGACTGACGACAATGTCTTGGTTTCTTTTGACGTTTGAAAGAAACATCTCAACAATATATTGACAGCTGTAGTTTTCTTCCAGGATGCTTCACATGAAAAGGGAACTTTGAAGGAAATCCAGTCAACACTGAATGAAAGCAAATTAGGTTTTGTGATACTAGTGTTTTTCTGATTATGTTAATTTCACACAGCCTCATTGTGTCCCACAAAGGCCATGGTAAAACATAATCAGGCAGTCTCTAAATTGGAGTAATTCTAAAATCTCTAAAAAATGCAAATACAGTTATCTGAGAGAGAAGAATTACAATAGGTCTTTGAAAGATTAGGTTTTTAGTAACTGAGATTTGTTTCTGTCAGTCTGTATTTGAAGATTCTCAAATCTAGCTATAAAATAACATTTTTTTCAAGTGAGTTGGGCACTCATGCATTTTATAGATACCATTAAATAAGTCATGTTGCCAAAGAGTTGTTTGCAGCTAAATTTTCAATGGGTTACATTAAGCATTCTCAAAGTATTTGCAGGCATGATCACTGTGTATACAGGAAGGTAAGTTTATGTATGCAAACAGGTACATAGGCTAGAGTAATTGGGTAGATTGGCTAATTATGTTTCTAGGCATGCCATTGAATATGCAGTCTAAAGCATATGCACAATTTGGTGTATGCAAATTAATGCAATCACAAGCGTTGCTGGTAAATTAAACCCATATATTTAATTTTACCCTTTAGGTGTCAACAATGTCAGATAAGGCAGACCTTGTGTATTCAGTAATACACAGATTAGACAGATCCCAAAGCCCTTTTCAGGAAATTTAGAAGTATAAAATTTGTTAGTGGAAGAGGTTGACTTTTACATGGCATCATAGATTTACTGTGGCAAAATACTAACAAGCGCAAGAACATTTATAGTGATTGCAGTGGAATCACAAAATTAAATGGCAGAATTCAGTTATTTCCATGTCAATAGTTTGTATGTATGCTCATTGCCTAGCTGTAACAAAAAATAAACACAACACCTGGTAACAAAGAAATAGTCAACAGCAACAAATCTGATGCAATTAAATAATGGTGAAAAGAAATCTTTGAGAACGTAAGTAAAAGGCATTATTAATATATTTTGAAATTCAGGTATCTACCATAACTACTATTAAAAATGTTTTGAATTGACTTCTCATATTTACCTGTCATCTCAGTGACTGACAACCAAAAAATAGTTGTTTGGCAGCTCTGATAATACAGAATCTAGTTTTTGCATCATTGTACTAAAGTTTCTGAACAGATGTCCATCCAAAACATTTCCATGACCAGGTATCTCTGGATTGATACCTTCAAAGTATCATCATTTATTATTTATTTATCACTATAACTTCCGTTCCAAGTTAGGAAAAATACAGATATTTCTGCTTTATAGAAAACTATTATTAGTTATATAGAAACCAAGATTTTCAGAAGAGTGATCTGCTGAAGATCTCAGGTGAGTTCTGTGTATAACAGGAAACTTGACTCTCTTCACCCTAAATATGTACCCTGGGACAGCTTGCATTTAAAAGCCTAACAAAGCAGAGGTTTGTTGAGAGAAGGTGATTTATCTGACTGCATATTTTCCATTTTCTTCATCCCTCTCCACTGGTTGTTACAGACCTGCATTTTCCGTGTCCTGAGCTGTTCTAGTGTCCACCCCCCTTGTGGTCCTTCCTGACACACATCTCGTTCTCTTTTGCTTCTTTTAGGTGATTTTACTTATCTGTTTTCCTCCATCTAAAAGGGCTATTTTCTTTTTTTTTTTTCCCTCTGTCTTTTCTTGTCCTCAAACTTCATTGAGGGCATGTACAAGGGTGCAGGTATGCTAAAACCCTGTAATCACCACTAGTCCTTTCTTGATGCTTTAAGCATCTACACCCAACAGCCCCTGGGTGTCTCATCCTGCTTCCAATTTCTGTTTTTTGCTGATATCAACGGGGTTCTCCCTCTTGATGTCTGGAACTTTTGCAATTGATTTATGCAGCATTTTAAAGTTACTGTATCTCAGATAAACAGAAATTGCATCAGGTTGATAGTTGGGACTTTGGTCTGTTCAGTAACCTCAGGCTACTGGGGCACTTCTGGAAAATTGTGAACTATAAAAGTAACAAGAAGTAAGAGAAAGGTGCAGCCATCTAAATAATCTAATTATGCTGGAGCTCATGTGCATGATTGGAAAACTCTCAGTCAAGTGAGAGGAGCGGCAATAGTCAGGTTGTTATATTACAGTTTATTATACATAAGCAAAGATACAGTTCAACTTTGCTTTTCTTTAATAGAAATGAAATGGTTTGTACTTAGTCTTCAAAAGATGCAACTAAGCAGAAAGGATTGTTATTTATTATTAATTAGCATGGTATGTTTGCATTGTTTCCCTTTTTTGTACTTTCTGATGGACATAAAAACTTCCTGTACGGATATTTTACCACTCATTGTGCTACATGTAATTGAAGCTGTTACTGGCTTTTTCAGCAGTAACTGATAATTTATGTGTACAACATTTCAGATTCCTGTTTACACTGTAAAAAATCTGTGCATTTCAAAATTTCACCCCACAACATAATCTGAATACAAACTTCTATAACTTACATGATTTTTTTTTTCTTAAAGACCACATTTATAGCCAAAATTATGAACAGCATAAAAACATTAGCATAGCTGAGAAATGGGGTTTTGGTTTTGATCATCACCAGTTTACTGTTAGGTGTGTGCTTTTAGCCTTTTGCTCTGCACATCACAAAACCGGAGGATGAGGAGTTGATTTTCTCTAATTTAATTTCTTTTTATTACTCTAGACAAATTCTTCTAAAAAGGTGATTCATGACTAAATAGCGAAATAGTTCTTGATTATCTGTAGGTGAACCAAGCTGAAAGAATTCTGCTCCATTGAAGAAGATTTGATTTTAGTTTTTTATAAGATAAGTTGGAATATTTACTACTTGAGTGTGTCCTGATAAGTCATTGCTGTATTCTAAGTGTAATTATTTTTAGATTCTTCATTAAGATTCCAAGCAGAAAACACAATATAAAAATCATGCATTATTGTTCTATTTTCTTATTTATATGGAAGCCATTAATATATAAAGCATATTGTAGGTCAGTCTATGAATCAGGCAACTCTCATAAAACAGCTGTTTCAGGATACAATGGCTGCTAAATGCTTTCATAGTTGCAAAAAGCAATTGGATAAATTAATGAATAAAAATTAATTCAAAGCTACAGAGAGAAAACATGTTTGTCTGAGGATGGCCATGTGCCAAAAATTACTGAAGGCAGGGAGAGTATTCTGTAGCTTTTTTCTGGGTTAAAATGATCCATCTAGCTGTATCTATCTGTTTTTATAAGCATACACTTATGCGCTTATGCAGATTGATTCTGTACTCCAGTGGATTAACTTTTTTTTGCCTTTGAACTATACATTGGGTGCTAGAGTCTGAATTTTACGAAATGTAAGCCGTGAAAGGCAGTGGTCAGAGGGGGACAAACAGTACCCTGAAGGATCACCTACCTGTTTCTATAGAAGTATTTATGATATAGTTTTCTAATGTTATCGCCTTAAACACCAGTATTAATACAACAGCTCCACTCATACTATTTAATAACAACAACAACAAAGTAAATACCACACAAGTCAGACATCTTTCACTGATCAGTAAGTGTAACAGTCGCCAAAGCATTATCTTAATCATATTTTTCTACTAAGATGTCTTAGAAAGTGAAATAATACATAGGTGTCAAGTATCACTACAGTGAGTAATGTATAAAGGTGAGCGAGTGCATACCAAAGACTGTGGCAGCTCTTTACTTAGAAGAAAACTTTATGGCTGAAATTATGTATGGCTTACTGTTTCTAAAGGCTCATTAAAATACCCTGAATATGTTCTATTTTTACTACTGCTTATTGGAATTACATACTTTTTGTTTACTTGCAGTATGAAAGAGGCTGGTTTAGGCCATAAACAGTGGAGGGGTGGTCCCATTTCATCAAACTGCAAGCAATGTCCAGTAGTTTATACCAATCCTGTTTGTGGATCAGATGGTCACACATATTCTTCTCAGGTAAGAATTAAATAAAGAACTAAATTATTCTTTCATTGTTCCAATCAATTCCAGCTCTTGGAAAATAAAATACTGTATTGTAACACAAATCAACATTTATTTGTTTTGACTAGAATATATATTACAGACTGTAACCTACAGCAGTTCCAGTATATTGTAAGACAAAAAAGCGAAACCGTAGCAAATCCTAAGCAGCATGAAACAGTAATACCTAAAGAAGCACAGTGTAGGAGCACTCCACAACATGATGGAACTCCAGGTTAAGTCTGTCTGTGACAGACACCAAGGCAGGATTTTGAGTAAAGAAAAAAGTGTTGCATGTCCCCAATTTGGGTTAGGATAAACATGTTAAGTCAGATTTTCCAGCTGACCATTGAAGGGATACTTCACATTCCAAGCACATAGGCATAGATGTAACATACCCAGATAAAAATGTAATAATGTAAATAATTGTTGCGTATCTTTCCTTCTTGCAACAGCATTTTATGTATTTTAAGACCACAATCAAATCTTCCTTCTGTATTCCTGAACCTCCCTGTCCTTTCTGTCTTACTTATTTGGAGACAGAATAGTAATTAAAAAATGTTACTGTCAGTTTACAGTAGAAAAGATTTTGTGCTGGTCGTGCTGAAGTACAGAAACCATGGGACTGCATTAGTACAGTGCTCAGGTGAAACTTGTGACATGGAGGGACTTCATAATGCTGAAAACAGATCAATTGGTTTAGCATCCTCTCTTAAAACTTTCAGTAGAAGGATGTTTGGCCAATATTAACAACTGAATCCTCTCTAGGAGAAACAAATGTGTGTTCTTCATGAACCCGTTTTTGTCCAAAATGACATGCAATTCACTAGTGAGATGTGATTAATGACATCCCTATAGGTATAAATAGCAATAAAAATTATATTTTGCAAAAATAATGGGTCTAAACTAGCTTCTCAGACTAAGATGGAAAAGGTATAGAAAAGCAAACAGTCAGAAAAGAGGATATGAATTCTTGATATACTTTACAGATAGATAGGTATGTGTATTTTGTTTTTTTAATATTCAAATACTTTCTTCAGTCTCCCAAATTATGATTCCTTTCTCATTAGAAGGGTGAAAGAGAGCCAGTAGATAAAATCTCACTGTGTGTGGAGGGTGGAGTTTAGTCCTGGTTGCTTAGTCTATCAAAATTATGTTTTTGCATGAACCTAAATTCCTAGATTTTTATTCACAGGGTATCCCATATTTAACATTTTTCTTTTTAAAATCATTTCTGCCTTTATTCATTCCAGGTTTTTAAGACTTTTATTTAATAATCTCTATCTCTTAGCAGTGCATTTGGTATAAGACAGCTTGTTTAGAGGAAGCATAAAAAATAAGTGTCAGCATTTTTGATCTTTGTTACTTTAAACATTGTCCTATTATAAAGGTTAAATTGATTTAAATTTATTTATTAGTTTATTGTGATTTTTCAGGTCACATGCCTGAGCTGTTGATAGTTCCTTTCTACTTCAGAAAATATTGCTAGAAATAGATTTACTGTTACAAAATAAATATCTATTTTGTTATAGTAAATGAAACTAATTTTCACAAACCTGATTCAATGTATGTCAGTCTTACTTTTTAAATTGGGCTAATATGCCATGCCCTTCTTTTTTATTTGCATTTTTACTAAGCAATCTGCTGTAGACTTAACTGTCAGTTGAAACGTAGCCAAAAATAATAAGGTTAAATCATTGCGTGTCATCTTTAGTAATAAAATAATGTAATCTTTCTGAAATAAATTATTTGACAGTATGCTGGTCCATATTTTTGCAGCCGGAAGAAGCAGCTTCTTCCAGGTGCTCTGCCAGCACCAATTTGTTTTTCTAATAAAAGTAGGTTTTGTTAAAAGGGGCCTCTCAAAATTAAGGTTCGTGTCCCTATCCAGTTCCCAAGCAAGACTCAGACAAAATCACCTTGTTCAAGTGAATAACTTTAAAGACGCCTACAGACCAAATCGACTTTGGGCTGTTACAATGAAGGGCTTATGGCTGAGGTACATTGACAAATAAAACAAATTGTTGGCAAATGGAAAAAAAAACCCAAAACACAACCAAAACCAAAAACCCCCACCAAACCATGACCAGCCCTCCTTCCACCTCAACCTCTACACGCGTGCCGCCGCCCCCCCCACCCCCCCCCCCAAAAAAAATAAAAATCCAAACAAAACACCTATAATGGATCTTTCTTGAATGAGACTGACCAGTAGTCAGTGAGATAAAGTGTATCTTGCTTGATTGATCCATGGAGTATACTTTATCATATAATCATGGAATCATGGAATGTTTTGGGTTGGAAGGGACCTCCATAGTTCCAACCCCCCCACCATGGACAGGGACGCCTTCCACCAGACCAGGTTGCTCAAAGCCCTGTCCAACCTGGCCTTGAACACTTCCAGGGTTGGGGCACCCACAGCTTCTCTGGGCAGCCTGTTCCAGTGCCTCACCACCCTCATGGTGAAGAATTTCTTCCTTATATCTAACCTAAATCTACCCTCTTTATCAGGATACCCTCTTTATCAGGATAAACTGATCTTTACAGAAATACTGGAAACTCCTTGTTTATTGTTAAATGCATAAAATAGGCTAATAATAAAAAATCAGGAAATGAGATTGTCTGGTTTTCCAGCTTCTGCCATGAGTGGGTTTTGCCAGTAATGCCTGAAATTTTATCTGAAACCTTCAAATTGATAGGATGCGGTATTCAAAAAAAGGCAGAGAAATGTTAGAAGTGTGACTCACTTTACTTAATCCAGACTTTCAAATAGGCTGATGTACTAAAAATTCCAAATTATATATAACTGATATCTTTATCAACTGTATTCAAAATAAATAGCTACTAAAGCTGTAGAGAATGGAGATGGTAGCTTAGATGACAAATAACTTTATAGAACCTTCAATATTTTGAAACTCTGAGCAGCTCAGTATTTCTTAGACAAGGATGACATATTTATACTAGCAAGAATTGAATTTGGTTCACTTTTTTCATTTCCGGAATACTATGTTTATTTAATATAAAATTATATATTGGGTTTATATTAAAATATACAGAAACATTAATACTTCAATAAAAATTAAAAAATGCTACTTTATGGACTAGAAAATATTTTCTTAAGCCTTCATCTATGTAATGCCTTTACATTGTTTTTTAAAACAGTACTAAGTTTTGTCTAGAATAGAAATGATCTAGGCTGGAAGGACAAACCAATAAAAGAATAGGACAAATAGGTGGAAGTGAAACAAGTGTCAGTGTTTATTAAATAGCTCTCATATCACAGCAGCAGTATACTGATACAAAATAATGAATGTAGAAAGAACTCAGATTCAGAATCTATTAATGAAAGTCTAAATTTGTATGTTAACTGTCAAACAGGACAGCCAGTAAAACAAGAAAACTCAAATTGCTTAAAGTGAAGTTGACAAGATAGTTAAAGATTCAGATTTCTTAAACTGTTAGGTTGCATTAGAGACATCCATACTTATCTGGAGAACAGTCTTTCTCTGAATAGTAGCTTTAACCAGCAGAAGTTAATCTTTTGAAAATAGTATTCAAAATCTTGTAACTAGAATTACAGCTAAAATAATCAGAATCTTTTTGGCACAAAAATTATTTTCCTGGAAAATGTATTCACATCATATGCAGGCAGAAATGCATAGGAGCTGAACACAGGAGCATAGTTATGCTTGTGGAGTGATGGTGGGGAGCAGAAAACAGTTCTGAAAAGAAACTAATAGAAAGATGGGTCTGGAGCATTAAAAGGCAATAAATAATGTTCTTAAGTTTGTGTAGCTGTTTGAAACATTAAGGCACCTGACAAGATAGTGATGAGCTGTGTTGGTTGCAAGAAGAGGATCAAAAGAGAAGATTGTCTCACATATACCAAGCTGAAGCTCATTAGTGAGCATGGTTTCAGTGGAGCAGTGGGTAAAGACGGTGGTAATTAAAGAGGCAGTTAGGTGGGATAACAGGATTTTTATGATCTTGGGGGGCTTTTGTTTGGGCATTTTCTTTTGAAACAAATGGAAAAGAACCTTTTTATAAAGGAAGAGTGTGAGTGGTTAAAGGCGGTGGGCATGAAACAAGATGATGTCAACTTAGGGAACAAATTTTGAGAGTTAGTAGCAGACAATCTATGATAAGAATGGAATACAAGAAGATGAGATTGAAAGTGGCAAATGGCAAACAAGAAAACTGGCTCAGGTCTTGACACAGTGAAAACATTTAAATATTACAGTAATACTTCTCTGAAAGAAGACTCCAACGAACGTGCCAGTGTAGGAGATGGTATGGAAAATGCATGTAAGCACTTATTAGACAGGAAGAAGTTTAGTGGTGCATTTCTGTTCTCGTGTCTCTGACAACCTTACATCCTACCCTGGGCATGTCATTCCATTCTCCTTGCCACATTCCTAACCATGTCCCAGGGGTGGGGGAGAGCCACGGCCACCTAAATTGTCCTCATACACAAGGCAGGCACTCCAGATATGTGAAGAAATGGAAGAAAATGCAAGAACAAAGACATTACTCATTTTGCTATAGCTATATGAATGGGATTATTATACTTTTTTTTTTTTTCCAGAAAGCAGTTTTTCTCTTTCTCCCTATGACCAGTGTGCCATGGAAGTCAGTAAGTTTAGGTCCTTAACAGGGATCATTTCCCTAAATTTATCCTGTAGGATAAAAAGTGTAGGTACACAATGGTACCTTAGATTTTTGGCCTTTTTTTAATCTTAAATGCCTGGTATCTTTTTTTTTCTCTGCTCTTTTCTCTTAATTCCAATGCACCATTCATTTTTACATGCATATTTAAATGAGACATCACTTCCCAGTGCACTGAACCATGGGACCTTTTTTTTTCCTTGAGTGTGTCTCCTTGTCTCCTCTTAGTCATATCAAATAGCAGTGGACCCATGGATCATTTTGTTGCTTTAAAACAGCCTGTTCCAAGTACAATGTGTTATAGAGAGTTATAATAAATGTGTATTGGCTCTAATTTCTTTCTCTTTTTCCGAATCTTTAATTTGCTTCAAATTTAATTCTGTTTTTCCCTTTAAGAAGGTTTTTGGAACAACATAGATGTAGTAGACACAAAAGAAGATGTACTTAGACATTTTGGTTTTCTTTAGCAATTAACAGAACAGTAAGCATTTGAAAAGCTACAGAACAGCAAATGAAATGAAAATTACTAGAAAAAAATGTAATTATTCAAATTAAAATTTTTTAGAACTTGCAATTAAATTTAGTAATCAGACAGAACAAAGTGTTTAGCTTCAAAAAAAATATTCTTACACACTGTTCATGTAGGTCACACTTGCACTTAGCAAGAAACTGAAACACTGTGAAGTTTCAAGTAGTGACATCAGACACCATAACAGAAATTTAGACCAACAGTGCTATAAACTAATTGTGCTGTCCCAGAGAAAAAGAAAAGCTTCAGTCCTAGTAATTTAGCAGGTGTCAATGAGGTAAAATATCTGTAACATTAAAGAATCATCTTCCAAGTTTCTAATTTCTTTAACTTGTAATTTTGAAAAGCTCACAATGAAATATTATAAACATGAAGCAATGACTATGGAGATATTTCACTGAAAACAAATTCAGCCGTATCAGGATTATTTGAATATTCCTTCAAGTTTTCAGTATTTCTGATGCTTTAATGCCAATATACTATTTTTTTATATAGTTAAGATTCTCTGCTTAGAATACATCTGTAACTTAGAATTCTAAAATTATTATTGAAAGGGGGGTGATGTTTGTGTAGTCTTCTGTTATATGCATGCTAATCTTATTTAATGGGCTTTAATGAGACACATTGTGATACTAAACAAATACATGTTATCACAGCTCAGGCATATTAAGTTTATGGCTGTAAAAATAATACAGTTCTTCAATCGAACCACAGAAAACTGCGTGGGATTCAAGTTTTTTAATGTGGTACCTGGTAACCACATTCACTTCCCACCCAAAATCATGTCACTTTAAAATATCCAAAGCCACATATGGAAACACACATCCAGAAGTTTCTGGATTGTGTAAATTTTACAACACTGGGTATTGCTGTGAAGTTCCTGTTCACTTAAGACTCTTTGAAGCATTGATATACACCTCCCACCCTCCATCTTGGAAGAAAAAAAAAAAGGCAAAGAAGAAAAAACATTGAAGAAATTAATAATTGATATTCAGAAATGTTCAAAATGGTTTAGCCAGCTCTCAAACAAAATCCTTGAGGTTCTCCTGAGAATATGGAGTCCTTCAGGAAGCCTGCCTTCTTTCTACCTTCATCAGTTTTCTTCAGGGCTGTGGTTGTGGTCTGTCCTAACTTCAGTCATTTCTAGCAAAGAGAAGAACTGTCCAACCTGTTTATTTACAAGTCCAATGACTTCTAAGCTGTCTGCTTTCTCCTAAATTTACAAGAAGCAAATAATAAACCTTTCTTCCACAAATTAAGACATTCCTACTCGATCTGCTTGCTTGCTTGTTTTTCTACATTAGTCTCGAGACCAAAGTGAAACCAAGGGTTTCTTAACAAACGGGTGTACTTTTGGATGAGACCTTGAGTAAATGAGAAAAAAGTATGAAAGTAAAATAACTTAGGTCCAGAAAGAACAGATCTGGACATTGATGAGAACAGAGAGAGAGACAGGGATCTGAAATACATGACTGAGCATCAGAGGTAGGTCCTGTGCGTCATAACAAAGTTTCAGGAAAAAAAATGAAACATTGTAGACCACCATTTTTCTCTTCGTGGAAGAGAAAAATATGAGTTTGTGTGTAGCAAAATTTGCCATGCTAGCTTTTCATTCAGAACATGACATATGAAGACTTTGCTTTTTGTTTTCCTGATTTTAATCCATACGTGTTTGACACAGAATAGGGAAATCTTTTGTATATTTTAGAAATTAAGCACTAACAGCAAAAAGTAGAAAGATTTAGGCACAGTTCTATGTGTCTCTACACTAAACATATCTCTTTTAAGTTCAAGAAGAGATGCATGTAATGTAGGGAAAACCAGCCTTGCTTTGGAATATTAATTCCCACTTGCACAACAGCATGTTTCTTCCCTGACAGGATGAAAACCATTATGGTGGAATTTCATAAACATTTCCTTCAGTGGCAGCACATGTAGCCTTCTATTTTGGACTGTTTAATAAATAAAATCTAGTATGTTGAGTTCAAATGAATTTTAGCATACATTTTTAGGTGGGCGAAAAAACAGAGTAGAGTGCTGTAGAGGCAATGTGATGGTAACAAAACTGAGAGTGCCTAGGTGTCTCTAACTTCTGATCCAAAGGGTGAATCTGTAGTGAGTGCACTGATGAAGAAGGTTTCACCTAAATGTAAGTAACTATACAGAATTTCTTTTTTTTGCTTTCTCTTTATTTTTTGCCCAGTTGACATAGTATAGTTTAAGTGTCTTAGAAACTTGGACAGGATAACCCAGCATGGGCTAGCTAGGTCTGTGCACATTACTTTTATTACTTTCATTATTTTTCCTTTAATTGAAGACTAATGAGCATGCCCTTTAGATGCTATTTTAGCTCACATATAACTTTATAAATATTTCAACTTAGATATAATTAGATAAATTGAACTTGTTTAATTAGTAATGCAATCAGCTAGCATGGTTTAGGAAACCATATCACATTAAAAATACAGTGATAATGCATGTTAATAAGCAATAAGCAGATTCTTTTAACAAAATTTCCATGCTTTTACAAGCCATTTGTGTCTTATTATAAGGCTTTATAGCTTTGCCATTACTTTTATTTTACCATTGACATTGGTCAGAAATTTGTATGTCAGCTGAAAATCAGTGAAGATCTTTTTCGGTTCAAAATCAGCCAAGATAGTCAGCTGTTTTTAAGATGACGGTTTAGGAGAATTGAATGTTTTTGCTCACATTTTCAATTTTTCTTTGAATATAAATTTTCAAATTTGAAGTGGGAACTTGAAAAATAAAAATTTTGGTTTTTTTGAGCAATATTCCTTTTCCTGTGTCAAGAAACTTTCTCCAAATTACAAAACTGTGAATGCCAGAAATGAGGTACACCAACAGTGTTGAGTGACAGTCTGTGCATCTGTAGATTGGATCTGCTAAAAACGATGAGGAAGTTTGAAACAAGGAGCCTGATGAAGTGCTGGACTATAGGGGCTAGAGCTCGGAATAAGAGCCAGAATTTGTAGACTTAAGTATAAGTGTGCATATGTCAGGTAGAGAAATTATTTATATTAAGCATGCTTAGAATAAGCTGTTAGTGTATTTTCAAACTGCAACAGTATTTTTAATTTTGGAATAAGCCAAGATCAGAAGGAATAATATAGGTAGGAGTAATATGGTTATATATTTTTACACCTTTTCTTAATCATGTTTTTTAAACACTCTCTAAATATTTAATTTTTGTATTTTTTTATATTTGAAATATCTTTGTTTTTACAGAATTTATTGTCTTCAAGGAATATTGAAATATTAATTTGGATATGAGGTAATATATTACATTATTTTACACAAAGTCACAGAATCATTGTGGTTGGAAAAGACCTGTAAGATCAAGTCCAACCATCAACTCAACACCGCCATGTCCACTAAACCATGTCCCGCAATGCCACGTCCACACGTTCCTTGAACACCTCCAGTGAGGGTGACTCCACCACCTCCCTGGGCAGCCTGTTCCAGAGTTTCACCAATCTCTCAGTAAAGAAATTTTTCCTAATATCCAGCCTGAACCTCCCCTGGCGCAACTTGAGGCCATTTCCTCTTGTCCTATCGCTAGTCACTTGGGAGAAGACACCAACACCCACCTCTCTGCAACCCCCTTTCAGGTAATTGTAGAAAGTGATGAGGTCTCCCCTGAGCCTCCTCTTCTCCAGACTGAACAACCCCAGTTCCCTCAGCCGCTCCTCATAAGACTTGTGCTCCAGACCCCTCACCAGCTTTGTCGCCCTTCTCTGGACACGCTCCAGCACCTCAATGTCCTTCTTGTAGTGAGGGGCCCAAAACTGAACACAGGATTCGAGGTGCGGCCTCACCAGTGCCGAGTACAGGGGCACAATCACCTCCCTGCTCCTGCTGGCCACACTATTTCTGATACAGGCCAGGATGGCATTGGCCTTCTTGGCCACCTGGGCACACTGCTGGCTCATTTTCAGCCGGCTGTCAACCAACACCCCCAGGTCCTTTTCCGCCAGGCAGCTTTCCAGCCACCCGTCCCCAAGCCTGTAGCGTTGCATGGGGTTGTTGCGACCAAAGTGCAGGACCCAGCACTTGATCTTGTTGAACCTCATAGAATTGGCCTCGTCCCATCGATCCAGCCTGTCCAGATCCCTCTGCAGAGCTTTCTGACCCTCCAGCAGATCAACACTCCCGCCCAACTTGGTGTCGTCTGCAAACTTGCTGAGGGAGCACTCAATCCCCTCATCTAGATAGTTGATAAATATATTAAACAAGACCAGCCCCAAAACTGAGCCCTGGGGGACTCCACTTGTGACCAGCTGCCAGCTGGATTTCGCTCCATTCACCACAACTCTCTGGGCTCGGCCATCCAGCCAGTTTTTTACACAGCGAAGAGCACACCTGTCTAAGCCATGATTCGCCAGCTTCTCCAGGGGAATGGGAGACAGTGGGAGACAGTGTTGAAGGCTTTACTGAAGTCCAGGTAGACAACATCAACAGCCTTTCCCTTATCCACTGGGTGGGTCACCTGGTCATCGAAGGAGATCAGGTTGGTCAAGCAGGACCTGCCCTTCATGAACCTGTGCTGGCTGGGCCTGATCCCTTGGTTGTCCTGCACGTGTCCCGTGAACGCCCTCAAGATGAACCTCTCCATAATCTTCCCTGGCACTGAGGTCAGGCTGACAGGCCTGTAGTTCCCCGGATCCTCCTTCCAGCCCTTCTTGTAGATGGGCGTCACGTTGGCAAGCCTCCAGTCATCCGGGACCTCCCCTGTTAACCAGGACTGTTGATAAAAGAATACTAGAAGTATTATTATTAATACTTTTTAATTTACTGGAAATACTTTTTCAAGTAGGGATATCACAGGGATTTGTCCTTTAGCATTAAGTAAGCTTTACATTCTCATTTGATGGTATAAAATATTAGTTTACCTGTTTGCAAAATGTATAGAATAAGATGATGAGGTATATATTTATGTATTTACCAAACTGAGTAGGTGCCTAAAAATTCAGATGGCTGATTTAAAGAGCAGATAGGTCCTTAGAAGCATTTTCAGAAGCTCCTAAGCAGCATGGGTCTCTAAAAGCCTCTTAAGTATGAAAGCAAAGACAGGTAGGTGCCTAATTTAAATAATCCCAGTAGGCATCTATCTGCATGTTTCTGTGACTTCATAAGTTTTCTAGGGTGTCCAAAAAAAGATTGACTAGCTAGTTGACCTGATTTCATGCTTTTCTTTTTATGCCATTGTACTGCAGAGTGCTGAAGAAAACAGGCAAGATCTATAGAGGTGAACAGGAAAGAAATTGTGCATACAGATTTTCATTTTATCATGTAAATTGCTTTCTCTAGTTCATAGATTTAGAAACAGTGTATCATCAGTTCTCTTTCAACCACAAAATATTTTCCTTGCTCAGGGTCTTGGTTCAATAGGCACACTTCTTTTTGTTCTCTTGTCATGCTCGTTGCATGTCTTTAAAGTTAATATTTTTTAAATGTTATTTTCATTTTAAATAGTAATTTGCTGAAAAGCTGTTTACCCAAACTCTTATTGTTTGGGTAGGTAATACACATGATTAACAGGTCGCTGATGGGACATAAAGGCATCTGGATGACACTTCATAGATAAATTTGCACATCAAGTTTTAGTTTCTAAAGCTTGAATTAGTTGAAAATGTGGTATCTTGGCGTTATGTCTAGCTGGTTTTAGTTAAAAATTCTATATTGCAACTGCTTGTGCCTTCTTGGCTGCTTTTTGTAAAGAGTTATAAAATGGCATAATAATTTCAAAGTTAGGTTTACCACATTAACATCACTATCTCTGGCCATGTTTTCACCTCCATTTCAAGCCAATCCGAAGTGACACCACCGCACAAAGAAACGGTACCAGCCATTGCCTGGAATCGTCCCTTTGCGTAAAGCAGCCCTTTACTTCTCTTCCATGTTCCGTATGAAGTAATGCTCCATGTTGAACTGGACCTGGAACATAACCTGATCAATACTCACTCTGCCCACTCTGCCCACCCCACCCCCATGACTGGTGATAGGAGTCTCCAACCCAGTTAAAGCATATTGTAGTTTCTTACGTATTTTACTTTAGGAGACTCAAATCTGAGGCCATTATTTCACATAGCAATTTGCAAAAAATACCGTAAAAGGAATGTGTGTAAGCTTTGTGAAATGGGGATAAAGTGAGAAAATGGGAAACGTTGATAAGCAAAATAGTATGAAATAAAGTTGAAAGCACACAGTACTGAGTACTGGTAATCAGAGATTATCTGTTCAACTGTCAGAGATATCAGATTCTAAAAATGTGGAGAAAACAGAGATCTGTATTGATGCATGAATCTGGAGTTCTGCAGGAGAGATTTCTACCAATAAGACACATGGTCATACTGGAAGAAATATTTAACACTTCATTCTCTTCTTCAGCATCTATCTTTGTGGTACAGTAGCAAAGAGCTCTTTTCTCAGAGATCCTGTTGATTGCATCATACAAAAATCTCCTAACCTCCCATTGCTGATTATCTAGAAAATAGGCAGAGAAGGAAGAACTGTGAGCTTTTTTGGTAGGAACGTGTAAATTTGAGAGGCTATTCCATGTTCTCTTCTCTCAGCCATTCTGTTTGTTTGTACTATAACAGCTGGGTTTCTCTGCTTGACCTGTGAACATGCAGTTGGTAGGTAGCAGTGCAGAAGGCTGTGGTGTACAACTTGTAGACTATGGTGCTAAGACTTTGGAATTCTCCAATGCCTACTGATATCCCCAGTTTCGCCTGCACTAGATCACTTACTCTTCTCTTCTGTACGCTGGAAGGTTTGGTTAGAGCTGAGTGAACAAGGGTGTGGAAGAGTTGAGGAGTCAGGCATAGGGCCTCTTACTCTCTTCTCTCTCACTGGCTAGTGTCAGAAACATTTTCCATGACCACAGTTTGTAATAATAATAAGAAAACCCTATGATCTTTTTCCTTGAATATATACATTCCCTTGGATGTATATATTCAAATAAAGTATTTGTAGCGTATGAACTAATAATTATCAGGTGAATCTGAATTTAATTATTCATCAGGGTATTTTTTCTTAGAATTAGATAGCATGCCCTGTTTAATTTTAAATGCACAAAAAAAGCCATGGACCTCTACAGAGCTCTTATTATTCAGATAAGGTACCATTAAAGGTGACTGTTACCTTTCAAAGATGAAACACTTTTTAAAGTTGCATAAGTATTAGTTATTGGTTGTCTACAAAGTAGTTTACTAAATGTTCAGCATTAAATATGATGATGTTCTAGAAAGCGTTTCTGTAAGTGTCATATACCTCAGCACATGAAAATTTCTAAGACTTTAATTCTCATTCAATTCACACTTCATCCAATACTGTGAAGTTATGTTTATATGGTAGAAAAGGGTGCGTTGATGTATCTGACCTAAATTCAGTCTTTCAGTATCAAAGGCTAATAGCAGTGTTGCTGCGGCTTGAAGTACATAATGGACGCAGTACGTGTTGGAGATCTAGGTGAATGCCCTGACAGCTAACTTCTGCTGACTTGTATACTGTAGGGGTCTACCAGATCTGCCTCTGGCAGTCCAGTATGTATAAGGTGAAAGAAAGGAGGAATGGGAGGGAGTATCTGCAGACTGCATCTGAAGCCACCTAGTGCATGATCTTCTGTTCCTTACTTGCCAGAGAAATCGCATGTATCCTCATTACTTAGCTTTAGTTAGTTTGTTTAAAAGCTGCTAGATTTTCCTGGCAAGACTACTACTGTGGAAAAATATGTTTTCCTGCCACTAAGATAGTAGTGTTCTCAAAAAGGGACAGAATTATGTCTGTGAGAAAAAGCCAATTGATGAAATGCTGGGAAATGTCAAAGTTAATGTTGCACAAGCACTGTTTGTCTTTCTTTTTGGGTAGACATAATGCAATCTTAACTTAATTCTGTTGCCATTTCTTCCACCAGGCCCTTCACTCACTCAACACACAGAATGGACATACCTCTCTTGTATCTAATCAGTAATTTGTTTTCTCTGCACTGTTCAGTACAGTCTTTTGTCTTTTATTACACAGTAGCCACACAGTTAACTAAATTCCTCATCTGCTTTAATGTGTCTTTATTCCCTGTAGATTTTGAGAAGTCTGCAAATAGTAACTAATTTACACTATCTCGCACACAGTCCCTCCGTGTGGTATGAGACTGTTGTTTTACAGGTCGAAGACAGTTCTGCAGGTAGATGGAAACAAAAAAATTATTCATGATATTTGGATGTCAAATTAAAGGATTGTTTTTGTCATGTTTCACATTGCAAAGCATTTATGTGTTCAATTCATTTTGGGTTTAGTTTATCTAAAAATATTTAGCATGTTCCCATATCAGATCTCAGGTTTTCAAGAGCTCAGGAGAGCACAGATACACTCAGTATCAAACAGAATTTTGCTGAAGTAAGTTATCTAAGATCCATGGACCAGCATAAGCATTATTTTCCTTTTCTTTCATGCAGTCTTCCTAGTTCATTCATTATGCATCTTTCAATCTCTCCAGCAAATGAACAAGATTTATGCAAGCAATAGTCTCTTGACACTGGTTCATTCCCAGAGCAGGTCTGTCCTGTACTTCCTCATTGAATAAGCTTGATGCCATCTGGTCCACCCAATTTCTCAAAGCAAGATAAACTACACAGGTGTCATTCCTGACAGTCTTATCTAATCCTGGTTGTAAAGACAATGATTAAGATTCAATAAACTTCTCCAACAATGTATTTTAATACTTCACTACCCTTATTATTAGAAAGTCTTCCTAGTACCTAATCTGAAACTTTCCTGCAGCAATATAAGCCAATTGTTTCTTGTAACATTCAGTGTGGTATTCTTTTCAGATATCTTTCAGATGCCTTTTACCTATTTGACAGCTGTTATATGAATCCTCTTTTCTCAAGGCTGAATATTCCCACTTCTTGAGCCTCTTTCTCGGTGACTGTATCTTCTAGGCCTTTGATCATTTCTGTTACTCTTTTTTTGGACTTTTTTCAATTAATTCCTTCCTTGTTTGAAACCTTGTCACAAAGCTGGACAGGGTGCTCTATTTTAAGTGCTGTGTGGAATATTTTACATGTTTTGTAGGTTGCAGTCCTGTTTACATATCCTGGTAATGCCTGTTAACATATCCTGGTAATCTTTTTAACACCCTTCAGTTGTTCATAATGATCACTAGATTTTCATTTTTCCTTTGGAATGGATGTCTGGCGAGTTGTTCCATAGCTTGTATTTTCAACATGATCATTATGTCTACCTAAGAGTAGAACATAGCCGTTTTCTATCTTGAATTACATTATATTTTTAAACTATTTCAATAATACGAATATTGTTAGGATATTCCTATCTTCTAAAGTTATTCCAGCCTCTTCCATGTTTAATAGGATATCTTTTATTTTATCTTCCAAGCCATTACTGAAAAGACAATGCTTCTGGGGAAGCATTGGAACAGGCTGCCCAAGGAGGTGGTAGAGTCACCCTCCCTGGAGGTATTCAAGGAACGTGTGGACGTGGCATTGTGGGACATGGTTTAATGGGCATGGTGGTGTTTTTTGGTTGATGGTTGGACTTGATGATCTTACAGGTCTTTTCCAACCTTAGTGATTCTGTGAGATCTATTATGATTTGCCTGATAAAACCCTATAGCAAGGTCCATCTCCTTTCTTCTTCTAGGTGCCTAGAAATCAAAATTAAAAGCTGATTCTTCTATAATTTCTGAGATCATCTTTACCTTCCTTATTTATTTTCTTCATCTTTCATTCATTTCCAGTCTAACTGTATATCTTATGTCCTTCACAATTTCTCAATGTCTGTAAAGTTGCTCAGCCAGTTCTTCAGGTGTTCAAGGATGTAAATATCAAATTCAACTAATTTGATAACTTCTAGACTGTATAATATTCTTCGAATAGTCTTTTTTGCTCAACATAGAGATTTTAGCTCTGTATGCGTGACACTCGTGCCGACATATTACTCCTTTCTGTAGAGGTTTCCTGTGTATTTGAAGTCATCAGAAAGTTTTCCCAAGTCACAGGTTTTATCAGTGTCCTCCCCATATATTCATGACATGCATACTGTCATTCACACTTGAAAAATGAGGTCAGTTGGTCACAGGATGATGCTTTGGGGATATTCTAAAGGTAATCATATATATATGGAAATGTATGATATTAACCTGGAACTTAGTTTACAAATACAAGGAAGCTGGGATTGTTTGGAATGTAATGTAATAAATAAAGTGTATCCTGTCCTTGTATTCATGCCAATCAAATGCATACAAAAATAATAGGGTTTTTTCCTTGTATTTACATTTTTTTCATTATTTTGCCGTGGAAAGGAGGTGGTTTTTTTCCATTTTGGGGCAAAACTAGGCTCTTTATATGTACAATATACAGAGATCCATTTGGCAGCCTTTGACAGGTAGCTACTTTTGAATGGAAGGTGGCAGAGGTTAATGAAATATATTACTATCACTTAATCTTTCCAACTCTCTATATAACAGTAGTTCTAAGAGCAGAGCTCATGTATATCAAAATAACATACACTGTAGTAGTTGTTCCAGAACTATAACTATTCTCACCTTTACTGTAATAACAGTAAAGCTGCATGAGTCATGTCTAAAGATGACATATTCTTTGATGTTCTTCCCAGAGATTTTAATTGCTTGTCTCTAGTTCACTAAACAACTACTTTGGGCAAGTGTTGAAGAATGTTGGGTCCATTTAAGACTGAACAGGTTTCCAAACAGGCAGAATATGAGTAAAGAAATTGCATTTTTCTGTGGGAAGCTTGACAGTATAGAAATGAGGAATTTTTCATCCTGAAATATATTGCCAAGAGACCCTGACATGGTACATATTCTTTGTATTGAAATGATTTTTTTTTTAAGCACTGTGCAGCTTATTGCTCTGAAGTCAGAAATACCTATTCTTCTGTCTTGAAACAAAATGTGTGAAAATTCAAACAGTTGAAGCATCCTTAGAATCAAACGTACAAATGAGATAGTGAAACTCCTATGTAGAAAACTGATATACTAAGAGGAAAGGGGAATCAAGATCAGAAAATAAAAAGCTAGATATATTCAGAAGTAAAATGGTATTTTTTCATGCATATAAGGGATTGTGATGAAAATAGTACAAGCAGTTAGCAGTTTATAAAACCGATATAAATAAGGAATATTGTGAAATCCAACAGATTAGTTTCTTGAAAATTTCATGACATATTTTCCCCATATAGAAAAGTCACTAATAAAGCCAAATAAATTGGAGTTATTTTATTGCTATACATAACATAATGGTTCATGTATTTTTCTGCTGTTTAAACTATTCAGATATTTTCCCCACAAAACAAATAATCTTGTCACTGTTCCCAACAGTACCTCTCCTTTGTACCACTACCTCATTGTGTCCTCATATTCTGTATGCCACAGATTTCTTTTTTTGTGGAGTTTTTCAGGTATGTTGCTTGCTCTTCTACCAGTTTGAGACTAACATTGAGGGAAGTCTGACTCACCTTTGTTTACCTGAGCTGCCTTTGCAATATCCCAGTGTATTATTAATTTAGGACAAGAGGTTTGAACCAGGGTTATATTCCTGGTGTCATTGGCTGCTGATACGAAATTGTCAGAACAGCCTGTTGATTCATTTCCGACTTAGGCAAGCACCATGATTTTGCTTTGTTTCTGGAGACAAGGAATCTATCTCTGCTGCCTGCCTGTCCGTAAAATGAGTTCAGTGAGTGTAAAATTCTAGCATACCTGTGAATAGGAACACTGATTTGGAAGTGTTATGTGCTGACCTTGCACTCACCAACTGAGGTATCAGTGCCTGTGGCAGGTGTTGGGCATTAAGTTCTTCTTAACATTTAAAAGGGCAATGTTATTTCCAAATAGAACTGAGTAGACATCTTTAAAGAAAAATAAATTAAAAGGACTAAACTCACAACTCATACCTATTATGTTAGCTGGAGCAACTTTGAAGTATTTACTAGTTTCTTCAGCAACATTTGAGTGAAAGAAGATAGAAACACTGGAGTCTGTAAAGAAACAAACAAACAAAAAAAAACCTCAAGAAAAGTATTAAAGAAATCTTAAAAAAAAAAAAAGTAAAGTATTCCTTTGTTTTGCACTTTTCATACTCTGATTCTCAGTAAAACAAACCTGAAACAGATTTATGTGTCTAATTTTAAATGGTGGTCTCATTAAGTTCAGTCACCACCAGGAGTAATCAAAGCCTAAAGCACAGGTATTTGTAGGTTTGACTCCTTAAGCTACTAAGATTGAACAATAAAAATT
Organism: Gavia stellata; assembly: GCF_030936135.1. Classification (NCBI taxonomy): domain Eukaryota; kingdom Metazoa; phylum Chordata; class Aves; order Gaviiformes; family Gaviidae; genus Gavia; species Gavia stellata. The sequence goes on from NC_082598.1 coordinate 43,780,440, forward strand.
CTCAGATCTTAAAAAAGGGAAGATACCTTTTTTCAATAGAAACGTAGTAAATTCGGGCTATGATCCATTCTACTAACTCTGAAGATTGTTTCAACTATTAAAATGTGAATTAGGTCATGCACTGTCTGGAAAGAGGTCTGGTGGGCATCATGGCTAATGCAAGCATTCTCTTATACAGCCAGGGTAATTGTGCAGGGATACAAAAGGTAGTCAGTTGTTTCATAGTCAACATAGGCAGAGCTGGTTGCTTTGCTTCAATTCTCTAGTCCTTTATGAGACACTGGTGCTATTTGTATAGCTTTCAATTGAGCAGATCTGTTCTTTTTTGTTAGAATTAAGATGCTTTTAGCCTCACTGACCTTTAACCATGCCTTTTTGGCAAAGGTAGCTCATTCACAATGGAACTATAATGATGTTTTTATGTAAATGCACAAAATTTGAGGTATTATTTTCTCTGTCTTCTAATGTGTCGTCTTTTTGCTATCGAGAGTGCTGCAAGAAGGTATTATTTCAATATGGTGATTCAATTCAGCTTGTGCTAGGTGAAGAACTGCATGACAGTGTGACAGGGTTAGAAGTTTGACTGCATGAAAGGTTGATAAAGTTCTGTAAATTCGTAGTGCTTGTATCTGCATACTAGTGGAAATCTCAAGTGCAGTCTTTCAGGAGGCTCTTTTATGCTTACATAGTTACAGTGTTCCCACTGCTTACTCAATTTTAGGAGAGAGAGAGAGACTTCAAGGTTTGCCAGAAATCCTGATAATTGTATAATGGACTTGCATGAAACTGAAGTTAGATACGCAAACAGAAGATGAGTCAGGGAATATAAGGCATAAATTTTGGTGAGATCATTCTTCTGAAGTATTGTGATGCATAGAAAACACTTCATATTTTTATTTTACTTGAACTGGTTTTCTGACTCCTACACTTTTAAGTTATATATCCCTTAGCTGACTAATGAGACATCTTCCATCCTTTAATCAAGGATGAAATGTTCTCCATAACTATCATCATCTTCCTTTCCGTCCTGTCCCTTTTTCTGAAAAACCTCTTTGTAGATACTTAACTTTTTTTTCCCTTTGTTTTGGTTTGTGTTTTTCCTGATATTAAATTGGCAAAATGTCCTGCAGAAAGATCTGTATGTCAAGAACTTTTCTTTTGGAAAAAAAGTTCAGCTTTTCAGTAAGAATGACAATGTTTACAATAATGTTATTTTCTATGTATGTGGTCTTTAACTATATTGTTTTTATATGCTTGAAACAACAATTCAATTTCCTGGTTAATTTATTTAATTTTTGTATGGTTTCTGAATTGGAGCTGTAAGTATACAAATCAGAACCACACAAATTAATCTGTTTATATATTGGAAAAGACTGTCACTGTGCAGAATTGCATCAGTCACAGCTTTCCATTTTGTTACTGCTTTTTACTAGGATACTGTCATCTTAAAGGTAGAAATTGAGTGATAAATTCTATAATAATTCACTGTTAATTGCTTCCTATCAATAATGAATGTTGCTGCCTTGTTTATGTGCTCTTATAATAAAAATAAAACCAATGCAGTCTAATTCTGTTTAGTATGCATATTGAAATCAGTCTAACACCATAAGTGCATTCATGCTTGTATTGAGCCTGAAACTATAGCCAGGTTAGAGAACAAAAACTGTGTACCTTTATCTAATCTAATTCTTAGTACAAAGGTAGCATATATTGCAGAAAATTTTTCCTAGCACCTCTGACTGCAAAGATTTAAGCACTTCATGAGAGATCGCTTCAAAATACTTAGAGTTATAATTTTTATTATAAAAGATGTTTATATTAATGATAGTGATTCTCTCTCCTTACAGTGCAAATTAGACTATCAAGCCTGTGTCTCAGGAAAACAAATCTCAGTGAAATGCGAAGGACGTTGCCCTTGCCCTTCTGACAAATCCACAAATGCAGGCAGAAATGATAGGAGAGGTGAGTGATGGTAATTTGTATGGTATTTTTAACAGCTTATTTCTAGAAGGAAATAAGATTTTGCTCACAGAAGAGTACGGTGATGACAAACACTGATTATTGTTGAATAAAAACAGCTTTATTTTATTCAAGGTTGTTTTCTTTGCTGTGGGTTTTCAAATTGTGCCTACAGTAAAATACCGCTGTATCCAAACACATTGTATTGAAGAGGTATTGAATACCACTGTATTCAAATGCAGCTATTGTAGTATGAGTTATTGTTGTTCTTTTTTTACTCTAATACTCCTCGAGGTGCTTATGGCTGTACTTACGACATAGAAAAATTCATTCCTTGCTCCTCAGTGTTTTCAGTTGAATATTCAAGAAAATGAAGTATGATAGGGAAAAAAGGAAACTTAGAAGTCCTTGTTACTGCTCATAGGAGCAAGCAGTTGCACTTAAACTACGAAACTGTTAATAAAGGCTGTCATATGAAAGTGAGTTCTTTGTTTGAAAAGTGTTTGATAGGAATAAAACAGCTTCCTTTTGGACCATGTGTGAGATTAGGCTGCTGGAAAACGCAGTTGCTTTGCACTGCTTCTTAGCCATTGGTGCAACTGGAGGAGAAAATTTGTAGCTAAGTGTTTTTGTATTTCAGTGACTCCCTGGTGACTTTGGAAGGATTTTGTTAAACAATACAGGATACCATCTTTGGTGCTCCTGAATAGAGGGCTGTCATAGCATGAGGTTTTAGGCCGTCATGGACCTGAATTTGCTAAGAACAGGATGACTTGAGGTCTGCATTTTTGTATTTCTTTAGACTGATCTCTGTTAGAGGTATTTTTTTCTTCTTTCTGTATAGTCAAACTTCTGATGAGTAAACTAAAATCTTTATGCACAAATATCCTGTATCCTCATTGGAAATACACCAGAATTAGTTTTTGAAGGGTTGGTTTTGTTTGGTTTTTTTCCTATAGCAACCTTATAAAGATAAAAGAAAACAGCATTACATTCCTGGATTATGTTAACATTGGTATTTCATTATGCTTTGATGTACTGTTCCAAATCTATTGTGCAAGAGAATCTTATCGTTTCCATGATAAGCTCTAGCTACTGCCAAAACTATTTCTTTTTCCTAGTTTAAAAATTGAATTAATGTTCTTTTAACAATGAATAGAGGTGACCACAGCAAACATTGGGTTGTGTACAGGCATATAAATCAATTAAAAAACTACTCTGAGACATTCCTTTAGGTCACTTTTTTGGTCTTCGGCAATATCATTGATTGTGTAATTAAACTTTAATTGAATATGTGTAATTAAATATTCCCTATTCTATAACCCATCTGCAAAACAATACAGCCTTGAGGGTTTTTCAAAGCATTAATTTACAATTTCATGTAGTAACTGTAAATAAGTAGATAAATCTGTCATCTACTTACATTGCCAGCCCGAATGAAAAACACTGGAAGTCTCAGCCTTAGATGGTTAACATAGCCCCTTTGATAAGACATATAGTATAGCATTAATGCGGTTCCAGTTTTCACTAGCAACAATTTCTGCATCTCCAGCATAGATGTGGGGATATTTGCTTACCAGTGGGCATGGAGTGAAATTAAGACAATCAGCCGTGAAGCATTTCTCTGTGAGTAGTAGGCCTACCATTCTCCAGTGTTAGTTTTTGAATATGGTATTATTGCCCTCAGTTTTTACCAAAATAAAATTAGCATTTTCTCTTCTGGAAGCTGTTTCACCTGATGCAGTTATTTTTATCTTTGTGTGTGTTCTTTCAATCACATTCTGTTTCTGGTACTCCTGTACTTAAACATTGAAAACAATCTATAGATAAATTTTGTTGGCTTCAACAAAAAGGATTTTTTTTTAATTAGGAATGAACTCTTCTTGAAGATTTATACTGCCAAGGGATCAAGGTTACTTGTGCTTAGTTATGTAAAAGAGAAGGAAAAAGATCCTATATGAGTATGGGAATTAACACTAATCCTGTCCTGACAGATTGTCAGGGCAAGCAAAATACAGGGCTTTTCCAGCTGCTACATTTTACTGCAACATTGAAATGTGAATATAATTTCTTTACAAGGCCAAAGGTCAGGAGACATGAGAAATAGGAAAGTGACCTGGGTATCATTACTGAAATTTCAGCCATTATTGTAACAGAACTTTGATATAAGAACTTTAGTTTTCAAAATACAATTATTTTCTTTAAATTGAACTCCATTAAGTGTTCTAAGATTTATATGCACATGTGAGTTGCTTAGAAATCTGATGAAGCCAAAGAGGAAAGTAAGATTGGTGTTCCAGTTTCAGGGATAACTTAAGTGAGGGTTTCCTAAAATACATCCCCTATCTAAGACAATTTTTCATTTTTTCAGTTGACAAATTCTGCTGATTTTTTGGTGTACCTAGGGAGCAAAGTATGTCTATGAACTTTCCCAAAGTAGTCTTGGTGTGGAACTTTATACTCCTTTGGGAAGCAAAATTAAACCAATATTCAGAAAACCAGATTTGTCTCTCCAAATGTCTGTGAACCTAATTGTAAAATCATAGGAAACTTTTAGTCAGAAGTGAACTCTGAAGTTTATCTAATCCAGCTCTCTGATCAATGCATGAGGCAGGTGTGGGCATTCTGGTTTTTGTGAAGCTGGCTCATTTTAGTGATACATTCAGTAACCTTGAACCTGACGCATGTGCAGGGGCTGTTAGCTTGAATCCAAAAATGAAAGGGCTAAGAGCTTTATCTAGAACTAGATGTACAAGTTGGTAACAAAACAAAACGAACAAGCAAAAAAGGATGCAATAAAATAAAGATCGATCTTTGTCATATTTTTGTTTTGGTTTTAGTTTAGACAAAGCAATGGGTATCATAAACTATAAATAGCAGTAATTTTTAAAAAGAGAAAGAAAAGAAAACCAAACTTGGTGTACAGCCATAAGAGTGGGAAAAATCTGAAGAGCGCTTGAGGCAGTGTTGGAGAGAAGGATCACACAAAGTTAGAAATAAATGAAGAAGGGCAGTATGGAAGAGAGGAATGGCTTGGGGAGTTGCATAGAAGCAGAATGAGAAAGAAAGGTAAACCAGAACAAATGGGAGGCATCACCACTAGTGACAAAGGTGTTAATAGAAAAGTCAGGAAGCACTTGTAGGACCCTATCTTATTTTCCAAGTGTAGCTGTTGCTGCTTCTTATTTTTGCCCTAATCTCCTTTTCAAATATGTGCCAGGATTTGAGACATCCAGGTCATACTGGCCTGCACATTTGTGAATGTAGGGATTTCACTGAAATCTGGAATCTGCAGGTCTTTTTTTTCCTAAGCTCTTCAGAATCTTTGTTCCCGTGGTTGTGCGCAACCAGAAACTAGGAAGGCTTCGTGGCACTGCACATTTTACAAGGCTGGGGAGACTTCTGTCCCCTTGGCAGTGTCTGGGCACCATTTTTTGCTCCAAATAGTAGTTATGATCTTTTTGCTCTCAGTCACGCTGAGCCCTGTCCCTTGCCTGTCATAGAGCACAGTGTTTTTGCTAGTCCTTCTTTTCAATCTGGTGGATAAGAACAAAAACCCATTGATGCAAAGTGTAGGCTTACCAACTGTGTCACTGGGATAAGGAGATGAGACCACTCAATGGGGTAAATGCAGAAGTTGCACTCACTTTTAAGGATGTAAAAAGTCCTGTTAACCTTTAACACTGTTACCTCTGCACACCTCATCTGCTTTATCTTCTGGCAATTCAGATCAGCCATCCTCCCACCCATCCATAACTGCCCAGAAAACAAGCACCAGATGAATACTTTTTTCTGCTTCTCTTTTGGGTATGAAGCATGCCTAGCTTCCATATTCAGCTATGTAAAATGAAGAGGAACTTGTAGACCTACCATCTGCAATGAAGGTTAGCCTATTCTGTAACTGTCATGGGCAAGACAGAGTAAATGAGAACCTGTAGCACATCTGGATACTGGGATTTGTTTAAGAACTGACGAGATTAGAGCTTTTACCGTACTTGGTTTCATCTCACACAGTCACTCTCTCACCGTCCCACCCCGTGCTACATTCACTAAATCTCAGCTTGCCTTCCAAACAGGGAGGTCGCTGCTGATCTGGTACAGTCAGGCAGAAAATCATGTTGTTTTTTGCTGTGCAGCTGCATGCAGTTACCTCTCTAAGGTGTTACTGGCCATGGTCCCTGGGAGTTCCCCAGCATTCATCTCAAAGCATCTCTTTGATCTCTAGGATCTCTCCTAACTTCCAGCATCTTTCACCAGCCAGGTTCTTCACTGCCTTCTTTCAGGGACCCCTTCTTTCTGGGAAGCCATTCTTCTAGGACCCATGCTTTTGGTCCCTACCACCCACCTCCAACACCATCCCCGCTCCCGTTTTCCCCCATCTAAATATTCTATGAGCAGAGGCACAATGCACAATCAGCCTCCTAATTGTTAGTTCTGTCCTATGTCTCTTAATTTAATGGAGGATTTGGGAAATGCCACTTCTGTTTTATCAAAATTTACACCGGTCCGTACGGATTGCAGCTAGTAAGTAGCAGCCTTATGCTTGAGGGTTCAGAAGTTCCATTTTAGACATTCACAGACACACACACACAGACTTACCTGTTACCTGTTAATGTTCACATTTAAAACTATTTTTTCACCTACTGCAATAGCACATTTATTTGAAGTTTTCTTAAATTTATTTAGTAATGTACAATTTGCCAACCTACATCTACTCTTTTAGTAATTTCAAGTGTATTACAAAGCTTTTGGTGGTTGGCTATTTTGACTATATTTAAATAATTTTTCCTTTCAGCCAACTTGAGATTAAAATATTAGCAGCAAAATTTCTTTGGGAAAAATTAGGTGACTTAATAATAGAGAAGTAGGGGTGAAGGAGATAAGGCTTTTCTATCAGAATGTTTTCTTGTCTCATTAACAGATTTTTGTTTTACTTAATGCAATTTGTTTCCTTAAAAAAGTGTGCGGTTTAGGTCAAAAATAGTTTTATTGAGTGCTCTTCTGTCATTTGGTACTTTTTGCAAATTTTAACTTATTCTTTTTTTCAGCTGTGTCTTTTCCCAGTCAGTATTCAAGTAAATTTTATTTCAGTTTAATTTCCAGTTTTCTAGTCCAGTACTGATTCATGTTTGATTTATACTGATTTGATTTGAAGCCTGTGAACAGACAGTCAAATGGACAAATTTGTGTAACATAAGTAAATATTGCCAACATTCCTCAAAGAAAATAAAAATTTAAGTTCTAAAATCTGATTGAAAGAGTGGAGTTGTGGGAGAGTTCTTTCAAGTTCTTAACTGATTTCAAGGCTTTGGTACAGGAATTTTACCATCCTGTTAGAAAACAGAAATATTTCGTTTTGTAATCTTAATAGTTAATAATGGTTGGAAAACAACAAGAACAAAAAGTTGAACGAACTGTAATCACAACTGAAATTTCTGCTTCACAATAATGTTTTATTTTGCAGGTTAATATATTCAAAATACTTTTCTCAGGTGCATCAGCTTCTTTTGGTGTTAATGAACATCATTAATGACAGTTGCAATTGCCTAACAAACTTAGTGACAACTTGACATGATCCCAGAAGCATTGTCTTGCTTTTTAGTTTATTTAGTGTTGCTTTTATTATTTTGAATTTTTAACAAAATGTAAAATGTATCTCTCTATAGCAGTGTACTCGTATTCTCAAATAAGTGTTTACAACCCATTTACTGAACATGACATACTGACTTGAAACCTGTTACATTTTATGTTTTTTGAGTATATATTGAAATGGTCCTCATTCAGGAGGTAGCAGATGCTGCTTCATTCCTTGCGTTGTATGTGATGTAATTCAAAAGTTGTGATGAAAACCTTTGATCACTAAATATATGCTTAGCAATATGTTTTTAACAAAAAAACTCTAGCTGTCTAATGGAAAGTTCCATTTTTCTTCTCTCTCTTTCAGCATGAATGAAAAAGGCAGGCAAAAAAAAAAGCTCTTGTAAAAGTCACAGAAACTTTTCTACTTTGGTGATAGTTCAGCTTTGTTCAGTGACTGTGGCTGTTCTAATTATAATGAAATTACTTTGAAAATGTGTCTGACCCAATGTATAGTCTTACACCATATTGACCTCTCCTATTAACTGTAGTCTTCTGTTAATTTCTACAAAAGTTTAATAAGTAGCTTATTATATAAAGGTGGAAAAATAATCCTGAATATCCTTTAGGATCTACTAGAGAGGAAATTATATACCAGTAAGCTTAATTAAAAGCTTACTAGGTGTGAACACTTGAGTGCGTGCCTTACCAAATAAAGTCGGAATTTGATTTTTGATGTGCATGGCTCAAGCTGTAGTTAGTTAGAAGGAAGATAAGAAAAAGAGGGAAAATCAATTGATGACATAATTACCAAGCAGTTTGCATTAAATGGATGAAACATCTTCACTTGTTTGTATGTTTTCGTGATTAGGCCTGGCAAGCATTAAAAATGTATTTGCTTTAGTTTGCAAAGTACATGTGCTTCTTAGTTTGTATCTTGCAGGGTCTAGGACGCCAGGTTTATTAAGGGATTTTGTTAATTCAGAAGGTGGAATGAATGCCAACAGCAAAAACCTCAGTATTTTTAATAACAAAAAAATATTAGTACAAGACATTACAAGAAAAAAAGATGGACAAGTGGAAGTAATTTTGTACTGTTATTTAATTCTCATGGTATAGGTCAAGATCCATGTTGTCTGTTTTTTCTACATAAATAAGGCAGTCTGTGGAATATACATCTTAGACATAAGGACATACAATTTTAACTATGTTTACTTCTTATATATCATTTAATGTAGTACATATAAGGCTTATATATATAATTTACAGTATAATACCTTACATTTTCTAACAGAGTGAAGAAGGAGTTCTGGCTTATATTGGGTACTGTTTGAGGACACAGGATAGGACTGTCATAAGCCAGGATTTGGATTCATCTATAATCTCTTTCTGTATGAAATTTACCTTGATTCCAGTCTTAATATTTGGTTGAATTTCTTTTTTGCTAGTATTGTACTTATATTACAAGTTGAGATACGGAAAATTAATGATATTAGATTCCTAAGTATTTCTTAGGAAAGCAGAGGTTGGTGGACTGAGGATTTCTATACCCCACTTTCCAGAAAATAAAAAGAGAGGTCCCAGACAACAACCTTCTCTGTGATCAGCTGTAGTATTTAACATCTCTCAAAAGCTGCAGAATGATGCAGAGGAAGGAATATGTCAGTCCCTGAAATAAAATTGTTTCACATCCATTCAGAAACTGAGATAGAAAGAGATTATTCACTCTGCCTTAAATGATACTGCACTCATTGCATCATTGCAGACATCGCCTTCTGTATAAGGAATTGTATAAGATACTAATAACAATTAAAACCTTCAAGATGCAAGATGGTGTTGCTGGACTGTTTTGGTTGGGTTTTTTCTTGCCTGGACCAAATACCTGGGGTATGTCTCTTTTCATTGTCACAGCACCCTAATATGAGACCTTTGGCAATGCAGATTACAAAATCCTACTGGGTATATCAGTCTAAAGGAATGTGCTCCATGAAGACATAGATGGCATTTCTGCATTTACAGCAAGATCCTCACTAAACATGTTTTGAATGCCAGGGCAGCAGATGAGTATATGGCTGACAACTCTAACTGTGGTCAAAGATCTTCCAAAGGTATCTAAGAAAAGCAATCCATTGTCAATTGGCTTGAATTTGCTCTACTCTAGAGTACATAAATTGCAAAAGTTTAATTATCCTTAAATCCAAAAAGCTTGACAGAGTGCCTATGTTTTATGTCCCTGTTGAGCCACATTAACACTGTGATAAACGCATGCCATGATACACCCAGAATCCTGGTGTCCCAAGCAGTGTATTTCAAAGATTAGGCTCATGTGTCCTACAGCATCCTCCTCGGTTACGTCTTTGGATATCTTCTTCATGGAAACAAGGTTGGGATTCTGCCCTGACATAGAGTAAAGATGCAGCTGGGACATGCAGTCATACCCAAAAGCTCAGAATCAGTTGAAGTTCCTGCAGTTTAGATGGGAAAAGCTATCACATTGTGGGTAAAATATTAAATATTCATTTTCATTAGCTACTGAAATAGCTCTTTTTCTGATCATCTGAGGGAGGACTATATAGGTAACAGAAAGCTGCTATAAATGTCATGCTCTTTGAGTCTAAGCTTTTGCCAGAAGGAAGTGCAAAGGCAACATTGCACGCTGAAAGTATTTTCAGCTAGCATATCTGAAAGACTTTAATCACAGAACATAGAGGCTCCCTCAGCTGCATCCTATTTTATACTGAATACTGCTGAATTGTTAATTGCTATGAAGAGATGAGGATAAGTAACAGTAGGATTAAAGTCACTGGATTTTGTTTCGTTCTGTGTGCATCAGTGCTTGAAAAACAAATATAGGGACCCTTTTTAAACAAATAGCAAAACAGTGTTCTCCCAAATCCTCTTATTTTATTTACATAGCAGCATTTTCTCAATACATGACCTCAGCCACTCTTCATATAGTACAGGTATAGATGCCAAAAAAGAGCTTTTGTTCTGTTTGTGTTCAAAGAGAACACTGAATGGTTTCCAGACTTCACAAATAAAGAGATTTAGGGCCAAAAATAACATTTGTGTTAACTCCTTAATCTCTACTTTGTATTATTACCTTTCGAGGACAGATAGTACTATTTTGTAATTCCCTTTTTCTCTTCTGCAAGATTAACTCCAGGACATCAATAGAATAAAATCTGTATTCAAAACCACATATACTAGACCAATTAGGCCTGATATTATCAGTGATCAGTTATGGGGTAGCCAGGAGAAGCCATTTATGTGAGACAATGAGCAAAATTCCCATCTATAAGATGAAGAAGTTCATGCTGTATGGTGAAAGATAAAATTTAACTTTCAAACCTCAAATAAGACAAAAATGACCCAACAAAGAAAATGACTGTTATGTTATACTGCTTTTCAGGGTTTATTTACAAGTATGTTAGTATGTTTTAAAATATTTCCCAAAAGATCTAATTATAGCATCTAATTTTACGCTGCCATGCTTGTTATGGAAAATAAGTGACTTGCCTATAAAAAGAAGTACAAAGAGAAGCATGGTGGTTTTCATCATAGAGAAACTACTTTCACTTGTTAACTTTCTCTGAAGAATATGCACAGTAAATGGAAGGAGTCGGTCTTAGTAGTTTGGGAGTATAGGCAGTAGCAACATTGTATACATTTGAGTTAAATTTCCATTAGATAATTGTCAGCTTTCTAGTCTACTGTTTTTCTTAGCCATATATTTATGATTCAGTAAAATATTTTGTATGTAATTGCTGCTGCATTTCTATAGAACACAACATTAAATGAAAACCTCTATGCTTTTTTAGTTGCTTAATTTTCATTAGAGAATTTTGCTGATTTTTCTCAAAATAGTCTTTAGATGAACCCTGAAATACAAGTGCACATCTATCAGTGGAAGCACTCAAAACCAGGAATTTATCTCATCTGTTTTGGCGTGTACTGTTTCGAGATTGATGTCACTGTGGGCTAACCACAAAAACCAGAACTGGGCTAGCATTTCTTTTTCCTTTGCTACTGGCATCAGGGTGAATCTTGCCATTGATTTAAATGTAAATAGGCTCTAACACTGTGACTCAGTTCCTTGTTGGAAGAAAAGACATTATCTATAGGTAAGCTTTCTTACCCTACTAATGTTTGTGAACACTACTTTACTAATGTTTCTGAAACCTTTTGTAATTTTAAAGGCACTGCAAAACTAAAATGTATTATTGTATATCCGTTTTAGTTCTTTAGAGGGTATTGACTTAGCAGTAAATGTCCATTTTGCTTTTAGCTTTTTATGCTATAATACATAGTATTCACTTTTAAATCTCAAAGCTGTTCATCTTAAATCTATATTTGTCCAGGCATGCAAGCTAAAATAATGGTTTTCACTTTGTTTAATTCATTATATGTATTTACAGTAATGTTGAGTTGTAAGTATACATTACATATAAATAGAAGCTGTTTGAAGGTAAAGTGAAAATTGATGCATTGTAGATTTTTATGCTTTGAAACTCGGTCAGGCTAATTCATTAAGATTGTCTTTTTTTCTCTCTGTTGTATATAAGGTGAATTATAGACCATTTTTTACTTGATCTTTAATAGGAATTGCTATTGTTTAATCAGATTGTATTGGTTTAGCATCTTTATATTTTGTAAATGTTAGGTTTTTTCCTAAGATAGCAGACTAATAATCTTAGCAAGAATCCATTTGTATGTGTAAATGATTTCCATATCTATGATATGATGGGGAATTTGCTAGCACAATAATTCTGTACTATTGTATTTGTAAAAGACACTTATTTAATATTCATTACTGTTTGTATAATAACAGAAACTTAATGGAGTAAATTTTATTGTTTATTCCTTCAATGTTAAGATAAATTTTCTGCATTAATCTTTTTTAGATTCTTAAACAGATTTTTTTTTTTGCTTGAGTGACACTAAGCAAAGTAAAATTATCAGCAGTATCTTCTTTTATTACTCAAACTCCATGTTAAGACCTTCTAAAAAGATACTTCTCCATTGTAATTAGTAGTAATCTAATGTAGTGTGATTAGTAGCAATCTAATATGGTGTAGAATGACAGAGAATGTGTTTGGAATGAGAAGGTGTATCTGACCTGCATGCCCACAATCCCCTGGTCCCCTTGTTATCTAGTCTGGGGCTTCGCCAGAGCACACCATGTACCTAGACTTCCTTCCCCTGGAGCCCAGGGAAAGGCTGGAAATAAGGGATATAGGCTGCTTGCCAGGTCTTGTCCATGTGTGGTGTGGAAAAGCACACCTGCATTTGGCAGATGGGAAGCTTTGAAGACCCCACAGTTTAGTCAGATGGCTGAGGCTAAATGGTGAAATGTGTGAGAAGTACAAAGGGCCCGTGGCTGTGTTTGAAGGACTGGGGAAATGGAGATGTAGCTGTGTAGCCTATTGTTAGGCTGTAGAGGTGACTCCATTTGTCATTTTTGCTTCAAATACATGAGTTTCTCCTGCAATTTCAAACTTCTCTTGCATGGAACAGGGTGTGTTCGTTTTGTTTTAAACACCTTTATAGTTCAAAAAAGCTAACTAGATTTGTTTAGTCATTAATAGATGATCTTAAGGCTAAAAGGAAACTTTTGCTTTCTGTTCTTACAGGGTTTAAAATATTTGGGAACAAGGGGTAGAAATACATATCTTGCAGAAAAGAAGTGATACTGCAAATGCAAGTAGAGCAATGAGGCAGAGGCATTCTAGTAAAAAGTGTACTATGAATTGGAATCAGGGTGGAGTTGACAGTGTAAAAAAAAAAAGGTGATAGCACGTGTTTGTACAGTGATTTATATTTTTTTTTAATTCTCTGAATTGAAGTCATAATTGCAGAGCAAATTAAAATGCCGTTGAAACTTGACTGTTAGAAGGAAGAAGTGAAGGATTAAGGGGAGACTGTCCATTCCATAATAGTATAGTTTATATAAAAAAAGCTAGAATGCAAGAAACTGTTTATGCTGTGTTTATGAAAAATAGTGCCTATAACACCGCAGAACATATTCAAGAAATCTGTGACAAAGAACATTTTATTGTTGCCAGGATTAAGTGAAATCCTTAGAAAGGATTGTTAGCTAAGTGCTTGTTGTCAGTATTACAAAGAGCTAATGCTAAAGGGAAAGCTGGAATATTACATACCCATCGCTGGAAACAGCTCTTTGCTCACAGTTCCAAGCCTCTTTGCAACAGCAGTCTTCTCCAGAACCTCTTCCTCTTTGCTTTTCCTTTGGGCTGCTTTGTTATTTCCAAGTCCTTCCACTTTTTATGGCTGCTTTTGGCAGCCTTGAATACTCAAATCTACACAGCTTTGTTAAATACAGGTATATCGAGTCCCCAAATCTACATTTAAATGGAAAATTCCTCAGGTGTCAAGGCTGTAGAAAGCAGTTCTAGCCTGCTGTGGTGGGCTGCACTTTGAAAGTTCTTCTCAAGTTTCTTCTGTTACCAGCAAATGGGCATTTTACTGGTAGATCTGGCCCTGTGTTAAAAGTATTTGAATAATACAGCTTTTAATTTCTAAGTGTCTAAAATAATGGGAGTGCTGCATCTCTGCTCACGGTGTGAGTATTGTTATCACAGGACACTGAGGGCATGTATGTCCTATGCCAGTTGAGGCTTTGAAAACGGGTGTGCATGTTTGAGGACACGAGGACAGCTGGGATTCCTCGTTGGTCTTGTCCATCCTGTGCATAGGGAGCAACTGCACAGTGAACTCCCCAAACTTCATCTCAAGCACAACTAGTTGGTTCACTACAAATCAGTATGTGAACTTGAACTTAAACACATGGGATGGACGATACACTTAATATCCATTGCCTTTTTTTAATCCTTGATTTCTATGGGACTGTTCAAACACTCAGGGCCATTTAGATGCTGCTTCTTTTCAGGTAAAGACTCAATATCTACAAGATGAGTAATTAGTCATTCAGAGTTGTTTTCTTACTGCTACAAAGTATTCATACTTTTCACAAAGGAAAACACTTCTTTGTAAGAGATTGTTTTACATTTATTTATTATGAAAGTTTTGATTAGCCTGGTTGATTTCTTTATTTCCTTTCCCCTTGTTTTTTAGTAGGGGGGGAAAAAACACTAAAATCTCATGGTAAATATGTCTTTAAAGGAGGCAAAAATGTTACCTTCAGTGTATCATCCTGTGGTTTTGTGGCTCCTGCAATTTTAAGGGAGTTAGACAAGCCATTATGGTGAAAGTAGATAATTAATACCGTTTAATTTTATGTTTGATAATCATTAATTTTAACCTAGGTCATTAAACAATTCATGAACAATTTCCATTCTAGAGTCCCCAAAACATCCAAACTGTCAGGCAAGTTTAGTCTTTGTAGCACAACAAACTCTATTAAACTATTTTAGATAGTCAAGGGAGCATGATTTTTAAGGATATATTCCTTATCTTCTTTTGCTGTCTGTCTACCACCTTTTATGGATTATAAAGCTGGAAGCTTAAATATAGTCCAGACCATAAAAATGGTGTTGCATTCAATTATAATGGCTATAATTGCCTTATTTATGTAAATGAAGGGGCCTTGCCGGTCTTATGTTACATTAAAGGCTTTAGAAGTGTGTCACAGTAGTTCAAATGAGAATTAATAACCAAAGAAGTGCAGACCATATGCTAAGTATCTGGATCAGCATTATCTTTCTGATCATGCAATGTATGCATAAGCTAACAGGATGCTGCTATGTTTGCGTCTCAAGTACTGATGTGATGGTAATGTTTTTTACTGCTACTATTTTTATACCATCAATATGCAGTTATGTTTAGAAGTGCTTCATTGCTCATCAAGGGGAGATAACTGCTGGAAAAATACTTTCTTCGGCAGGTAATTATTTTAAATTAGTTTATTTGTCCCTCCTGCTTATTTTTGGAAGGTAAAACATGTGGTGCCAAATGTGTAACCTACTGATGAGTTATTTTGTCCTGTAGTTATGTCAGAGCTTATTGGATAGTGATACTTGAGATCCTTAGGAAACGCAGGGATGGATTGATGATGGTTCAGTAGTGTTCTAAAGGAGTGTTGGATCAGTGGGTTTCATTGAGTTGTCTTCAAGTAGGATGTAAATCCAGTGGTATTTAAAGAACATGTAATATCCTATTTGCAACCACTTCTCAATAACAATTCAATCTTTAGTAGTTTAATTTCCTGCTTACTTCACAACTTCAACTGTGCTATCTATGCTCCCTGTTAAATAGGAAGATATTTTAATAGCTGGTAGAATTTTGATATTTTCTTTAAAATATCAAAGTCCTCTAAAAGCCAGGGATTAAAAAGTCTGTCTCTGGCAGCTATTGTTAATGTTTTTACAGTTACTACACTGAAATTGACAGAAATAAAATGTGCTGATTACAGAGTTAATATCCTGGTGATATGATGACACTTTCTGAATTGGTTTTGTTACTTTTTTTTTTTAAGATGCATGTTGGATCTCAGGCAAAAATTTAAATTTAATTTTTTGAAGCTGAACTCTGTCATGAATATTAATTTATACTTAAGCTAACTTTAAGCAAATATACCAATAACTTACTACGCAAGAAAATAATTTCACTTGGTATCAGCATGTCCTTACTTGGCCACACAATTTCATCTTTCTTCCAATAATAAAAATATAATCAATTCCTACACATAAAAGAACAAATTTTCATTAAAACAAACTTGCTTACCTCTCCTGAGCACACAGACAGAAGAACAGTATTGATTTACTGTTTCACTTTTACTTTCTTTGCATAAGTATTTGAACTCGCTTTCACAATTTTAACCATTATTCTTTTGGTTGGTGTAATGTTTTGAGGCAGCAGTGGAACAGTTTACGTGGCTAGTGCGTATTCACTGATGCACTGAAAACGTTTATCTGTGCAGTGAAAGTATGATGGCACTTAAGCCATGTTCACATCATCTGATTATCCTACTAATTTCAAACAGTGATAATCTCTAAAAGTTTGAAAAGACAACGCAGTGCTAAAAAGAGATTTAACAATGTACCTTCTCTCTGGAGCAATCATTACATGCTTCTGAGTGTTTATCTTTGAAAATACATACTCCTCTTGCTTCAAAAGAACCCGGCCTTATTGTTCATGCTTAATTGTCATTTTATCATTAATTTTGTCATTTTTTTTCTCCAAATCCTGCCAGATTTGACTCTTCATGTAGATTACTGTAGCTTTACTCAAAGTCTTGGTAAGAAATATTCACTAGTATCAGTATGATCTAAATCTGTTTCAGGTGATTTATTTTTATAACTCCACTGCTTTCACGACCAAGAAGCCAGATTTTCTATTTGTAAATTAAAAAAATAGAATTTTTTTGTGTACTCTTGATGAATCAGCATTATGAAAACATATATTAATATAAATTATTAGATAGATACACTGTGGCTGCAATTATCATAATTACCCAACTGTGTTGCTTTTTATCTGCTTCACAAAATACAATATTATCTATTTTCTTGATATCTTAATTTTATATCCCAGATGCAGGCTACTTGACATGTCACTAATCCTCTAAATAAAACATGAAAGTCTTCATGGAAAATGAAACCCCAACTTCTTCCCTGAAGGCAGCAAGATCCATGAAATTAGCTGTGCATCTGTTTTAACTGTTGTTCCTGCTGATACTGCAAGATCAAGTGCTATAGCCACCTTGCATGCAAGCATCAGTAGTTGTTCAGTTGTATCAAATTGTAAGCTTTGTCTCATTAGCGTGGTGGCACCTTTGTAATAGCCAGAATGCTAAATTAAAAGCATTCAGCTTTAAAACATAACTACCCCCTAAAATTAAGTGGCTTTGAAAAACAAGTTTGTATTGTGATTTACTAGTACTGAAATGTTTTTTGTAGGAAAATACAATCTTGTATTTACCATTGATAATAGTGCAAGGCAAGTCAGAAGAAATCCTGGATTGATATATATTGAATAATAATTCTTGTCAAAACTGTTTGCATTAGTTACCCTGTTTATAATAAAGGTCTGTTATAAATTCCTGAGGTTCTTAATAGCAGGAGAGCATGAAACATTTAAAAAGAGAGTTGGAAACCCAGCTTTAGGGGAAACTAAGTAATTAAGATGGTTTTGTTCTGATTTTTTTAATCTAGTTTTCTTTTAAGGTCAGTATTTGAAATTGATTACCCTCTGTACTATTTCTGTATGCACAGTTTAAGAGGATTAAAAGATACCTCAGAGGCCAGTAATGCACTGTATTATTTAGTTACCTTCTTTCTAAAGGTGTAACTTCAGAAGCAGGAGTACAGGATTGCCAACGTGACACCCATCTACAAGAAGGGTCGGAAGGAGGATCCGGGGAACTACAGGCCTGTCAGCCGGACCTCGGTGCCGGGAAGGGTTATGGAGAGGTTCATCTTGAGGGCGCTCACGGGACACGTGCAGGACAACCAAGGGATCAGGCCCAGCCAGCACGGGTTCATGAAAGGCAGGTCCTGCTTGACCAACCTGATCTCCTTCTATGACCAGGTGACCTGTCTAGTGGATGAGGAGAAGGCTGTGGATGTTGTCTACCTGGACTTTAGTAAAGCCTTCAACACTGTTCCCCACAGTATTCCCCTGGAGAAGCTGGCGAATCATGGCTTCGTCAGGTGCACTCTTTGCTGGGTAAAAAACTGTCTGGATGGCTGAGCCCAGAGAGTTGTGGTGAATGGAGTCAAATCCAGCTGGCAGCCGGTCACAAGTGGAGTCCCCCAGGGCTCAGTTTTGGGGCTGGTCTTGTTTAATATCTTTATTGATGATCTGGATGAGGGGATTGAGTGCTCCCTCAGCAAGTTTGCAGATGACACCAAGTTGGGCGGGAGTGTTGATCTGCTCGAGGGTAGGAAGGCTCTGCAGAGGGATCTGGACAGGCTGGATTGATGGGATGAGGCCAGTTGTATGAGGTTCAACAAGACCAAGTGCCGGGTCCTGCACTTCGGTCACAACAACCCCATGCAACGCTACAGGCTTGGGGACGAGTGGCTGGAAAGCTGCATGACAGAAAAGGACCTGGGGGTGTTGGTTGACAGCCGGCTGAATATGAGCCAGCAGTGTGCCCAGGTGGCCAAGAAGGCCAATGGCATCCTGGCTTGTATCAGAAATAGTGTGGCCAGCAGGAGCAGGGAGGTGATCGTGCCCCTGTACTCGGCGCTGGTGAGGCCACACCTCAAATCCTGTGTTCAGTTTTTGTTACCCTCACTACAAGAAGGACACTGAGGTGCTGGAGCGTGTCCAGAGAAGGGCGACGAAGCTGGTGAGGGATCTGGAGCACAAGTCTGATGAGGAGTGGCTGAGAGAATTGGGGTTGTTCAGTCTGCAGAAGAGGAGGCTGAGGGGAGACCTCATCGCTCTCTACGACTACCTGAAAGGGGGTTGCAGAGAGGTGGGTGTTGGTGTCTTCTCCCAAGTGACTAGCGATAGGACAAGAGGAAATGGCCTCAATTTGCGCCAGGGGAGGTTTAGGCTGGATATTAGGAAAAATTTCTTTACTGAGAGAGTGGTGAAACACTGGAATAGACTGCCCAGGGAGGTAGTGGAGTCGCCCTCCCTGGAGGTATTCAAGGAGCGTGTGGATGTGGCATTGTGGGACGTGGCTTGATGGGCATGGTGCTGTGTGGTGTGGGTGGGTGTGGTGTGTTTTGGGGTTGTTTTGGTTTTTTTTTTTTTTTTTGTAATGGTTGGACTTGATGATCTTACAGGTCTTTTCCAACCTTAGTGATTCTGTGAAAAAGAGCATATAGTTTAAACAAAGTGAACAGAGTACTGCTGCAGCTCAGAAAAACAAAGAAAATACAATTACTCTTTCTGCTCTTTTCCTTTCAACAGAGAAAGCAATGGAAAAATGCAACAGAATAAAGTTTCAAAAATACGAAACAGGGACAACTTGTTGCTAATATTTTTGTCCCTGGCAAATTCAAGACTGACCAACAGGCCTTGCTCTTACCACCTGTCAAGTGAAGCAATAGGAAAAAGTGTAGTAACAAAATTAAGATCTTTTATTGTGTTGCACCCTCTTTGAATCTAGCCAAGAGAAAAAAACAGAGTTGGTACACATATATCATCAGACTACACACCAATATTACAGAATCACAGGGTCACAGAATGGTGGAGGTTGGAAGGGACCTCTGGAGGTCATCTGGTCCACCCCCCCTGCTCAAGCAGGTCCACCTAGAGCAGGTTGCCCAGGACAATATCCAGACAGCTTTTGAATATCTCCAAGGATGGAGCCTCTACAACCTCTGTGGGCAACCTGTGCCCATGCTCAGTCATTCTCAGAGTGAAAAACTGTTTCCTGATGTTCAGAGGGAACTTCCTGTGTTCCACTTTGTGCCCATTGCTTCTCGTCCTGTCACTGGGCACGGCTGAAAAGATCCTGGCTCTGTTTTTGTTATGTCCTCCCTTCAAATTTTTATATACATTGATAAGATCCCCTTGAGTTTTGTTCCCCAGGGTAAATGGTCCCAGCACTCTCAACATTTCCTCATATGAGAGATTGTATTGATCCACAAAAAATAAAAGAAGAAATCCACATTATAATTAGCTAACTAAAGTTGTCTCAGTATCATAATAGAATCTCATGATTGGTTTTGTCATATTCAGTGACAATTACTGAGACAATTTTGGTTAGCTGTGAAGACCTGTGAAAGAGAAAAAGCTTGAAAAAAATGGTGTGAGAAGTATAGAGTATGTAACTATACTTAATGAATACTAAACTTAGTTCTCTGTGCTTCTGTGTGCACATGTATATATTCCTCCTTTAGCCAAAACACAGAGAAAGAAATAGTCTGATCTGACGTGTTTAAGGAACAAATTGAGAAATGTGTAGCTTATCACATAACATGAAATGTAATAATGAAAATGTGATTTGTAGCTCGAAATATATTTATCACAGAAAATTCTTTGTCATTTTAAAATAGTGATGTAAATCCATACACTTCCTAGAAAGCTTGATACAATTTACAGTGCTTCTAGATTTATATGCTAACTTAAGTCGGAGTTCCTAATTATGAGTAATGTCTTGGAAAAAAAAATATTTTGTTTGCTTAGATGCACACACATAATGCAAAAGTCTATAATGCTTCATATCTCTCTCTCTCTCTCTCTCTCTATATATATATATCTCTATCTATCTCAGCTTTATATGCCAAACACAAGTAGGTCTTTTCCAGTAGCAACTAGAACATTGAAACTATTCTGTGGAACTGAGCATTGTGATTTTTTTTGGAAGGTAATGTTACCACATACGACATACACAGAAAAGTATAACCAGTAGTAGCAGCCGAGAAACCTAACATATTTTCAAGAACATAAAAAGTGTTTGCCAATAATAAAGCCTGCAAAACAGCCTTTGCTTTCCATCTGTTCTAGCCACAGTGATGCAACATTCAATTTAATCTGACATAACCTTTTTAATAGGGTAATGATTTATTCTTGACATTTGGACAAAGGACACAAGGAGCCTTGGAAGTAATTTTTAAATTCGTAGCTGTATGTATTTATATGTAGAAGAACGTTGACTAAACACAGTGTAAGGACAAAATTATACTGAATTTCATTACTGCAGAGGTCATCAGATAATTGCCGTATCTGCTATTCCTTGTTACTTTTGCTCTACCTCTGAGCAAGATTTCTTCAGACTGGAAGAATGCCCATTTTGCCCTTTAGGACTTCCGTAATGGAAATAGAAATGCATATATCTATTAAGAAGGCATTTGCAAAGAGGTTGATGGCATTGGAATGCATTATTTTAAGCACTAAGCAGATAGCCAATGCATATGTGCAGATCCGTTGCATGGCATATGCAGTGTGTCTGATGCATCCCAGATGCTTGCAGCTTAATGACTTAAGACTTTAATTGTACAATCTTCTGGGATAGCTGAACATGAAATGGCCTGGTTAGAGCTACTGCTTTTGCTCTGATATGGTCTGAAATTCCTTTTTTATTCCCAGAGTTTTGGGGTAAATAAAGAACAGAATTCTAAAAATTGAAATATGGTACCCCTTGTCCTATATAGTTGAGCAGTTTGTTCCAGTGTATCACGTGGAGGCAGACATGAGTCATTCTGTTACATAAAATAAAAAGTGAATAAAAAATTCTTATCAAACGTTACAAATGCTCATCAACATTATTCTGAATGATGAGAAGTTCCTTTTGCAGTGGAAGCCAGAGTAACTATGAAATAAAGTGCATCTGCCTATTGTGATCTTCGCAGTATAACAAACAGAAAATACTGAGTGTAAGCTTTTCAAGGAACTAACATATAAATGAATACTCGAAGACAAAAGAGAATCCAAATTAAGGAGTTTAAAGTCTTTATTTTTTGTAATAGTGATTATTGTTTATATCTTATTTTTTGCTATCGGTCTCTCAGCGGTATTTTTTTTAAACTTTGAATATGCTTAATGTGTGAAATATCAGATCATACAAAAATAGACGTTTTCCTAAAGACTCTATTTCCTTGCTTCATCCAATGCTATAAGGGAAAATGGTTAGACATGGACTGAAAAATTATGCATATCTATATTTTTTTCTTCGTAGCGATTGCATAAATGTCAATCAATTAATTTAGATTAAAAATGTTCAGCATCTTGCCTTTCTGTAAAAAAAAGTTTTATATATTAATATTTTTCCAAAAAGAATACATATTATTTTGTTCCAGAACAAAATTCACTCAGTAATGGTATGACAACTGTACAAGGTATTTTGATACAGAAATACCTGCAGAGTGACAAATATTTTTTATATTTTCTTGTAAATGGGACACCTGTATTATGTGTTGTACAAGAAAATACAAAAAAAAGTGTGGCTCATTAGCTCTTGACTCTTCAAAATGTGAGGGAGTAAAAGGAAGAAACAGCTTAGAAGGGGGAGAAAGGTAAAAAAAGAAAATGTGAATAGCAAGGAGGTGCTGATTCTTTAATTATGCCTTTGGCTAGGGAGCACAGTTTTGTACCCACCAGGCAGGTGCTTGGCTGCCTCATGTAGGAAAAAGAGAGGAGAGGAATTCCCTGGTTTTTTATGTCTAGATTCAACTGTATATTTACGTTCCTAACTTCTGCTGAAGACCTTACTTTTTTTTGTGTGTGTGGCAAATGAGAAACAAATAAAATCTAGATACCGAATGTAGCTGGTTGGTCACCTTTCAGAGAGGTTTTGGAGAGTTTGTGTGAATTGCTCTCCTGTGGGCCATTATCACTGCCTATATCCTCAGGAAATTTCTTCTGATTATCATCACTGTTGAATGACTGAATAATCAGAGGAGCTGTTGCCTACATCTTCTTCACAGATGATTGATGGCAACGTCTTTTGAAAATGTCATGGTTTCTGTTTCCTTGTTTAATAATTCCTACTAAGATACCTAGCTCTCTGAGGCAGTGACTAGACATTCAGTAGTCATTGATTTACTTATGTCAGATGTTTTATACAGCAATGTCATGGTGGTAGGGGGAGCATTTTTTAGTTTAATGGACCAGGCATTGTACAGTGCTATTATTTGGACACGGCTCCCTCATGCAGACTCACATTGAAAGAAACAGTATTACTAAGTAATGCCGGGCACAAGTATAAGTGGGGAGAGGAGTGGCTGGAGAGCAGCCCTGCAGAAGGGGATCTGGGGGTGCTGGTCAACAGCAGGCTCAGAATGAGTCAGCAGCGTGCCCTGGCAGCCGAGAGGGCAAACCGCATCCTGGGGTGCATCACACACAGCATAACCAGCCGGTTAACAGAGGTGATTACCCTGCTGTATTCAGCGTTGGTGCGACCTCACCGTGAGTACTGTGTGCAGTTCTGCGTCCCACAAATTAAGAAGGATGTGAAGGTCCTTGAATGCGCCCAGAGGAGGGCAACAACACTGGTGAAAGGGCTGGAAGGCATGTCCTGTGAGGAGCGGCTAAGGACTTTGGGCTTATCTAGTTTGGAGAGAAGGAGGCTGAGGGGCGACCTCATTGCTCTCTACAGCTTGCTGAAGAGGGGACATGGAGAGGGAGGTGCTGAGCTCTTCTCCCTGGTATCCAATGATAGGATGCCTGGTAATGGTTCAAAGCTGCATGAGGGGAGTTTTAGACTGGATATTAGGAAGCATTTCTTTACCAAGAGGGTGGTCAAACACTGAACAGGCTTCCTAGAGAGGTGGCCGATGCCCCAAGCCTGTCAGTGTTTAAGAGGCATTTGGACAATGCCCTTAACAACATGCATTAACTTTTGGTCAGCCCTGAATTGGTCAGATAGTTGGACTAGATTTCTATTTATGAATCTGTCCACTTACCTTCTTGTTTAATAGATTTGCCCAAAATATGGTATAACATGTCTTGAGGCATCAACAGCAAAATTAGCAAATTTGTTTTTCTAGTGTCTGGAAGATAATAAAAACAAATTCCATTCCTTGGCTTTTAAATATTTTATTTCTTCTCAGCCTGTACAGGAAAACCAGTTTCTTGTGAAGTTTAAAGCTTTAATGAGTTTTTCTGTTTTATTTTTATGTTCTGAGGCTTAAACAATGATGTTATAATACCATTTTAAATTGCAAATGAAATGCCTTTGGGTTTGGTGGGCTGTCTGTTCTGATTGTAACTTCTCGTATCAACTTGGAAATTACAGGGTTCAATGTAATTTTTCTAAAAAGAAATCTTTCCACATCTCAAGTTACTGGCTAATTTCAGAAATTACTAGTTGGAGTTGTACTGAATTTTTTTTTACACACAAAGTTAAACTAGGTTACCATAATGGCAACTGCTGGCCATGCTACATCATGTCCTGCAACAAATTTATTTATTCTTCTTAGATTCTCATTTTTCACTTACTCATGTGTGATTATCAGTACACAACACTTTCAGCTGTCTTTGACTGTTCAACAAGTCTTTAGTCAGCTGTGGCAAAAGCTTAAAAGCGGCTGTAACCTTTTTGCATACACTGCAGTCCTGTAATCACTGCAGAATTAGTGGTGATGCTCTCTGCTGCTGCTGTCAGGGCTGAGCCAACAGAATGAATGCTGTGCTCTTCAACTGGTTCTGCACAAAGTCAGATACCTTTACTTTAATAAGATTTAAACATTAAGTATCAATAAATGTAATCTCATTAGGTTTTTCATTGAAGACCAGGAACACATAGCCTGTTCTGCCACATGTGCTGAGGTGCTGGTCTGTGGCACTGTGGCAAAGGAGCATGTATAGGGCCTGCTGTTCTCTGTCTTTGTCTGTGATTAAAATCAACTCCTTAATCCATTTTGGATTTATATTCTAGGGGCTACAGTAGGAACTGTTAAAAAAAAAACCCACCACAACACCCAAAAAACAAACCTGCAAGTGTCTTAACATTCTAGGAAGCTTGTAAGTCAAGTCTGCACAGGTGTTAAATCAAGTTAAATCAAAAAAGCTCCACAGTGGTCACATTTTAGTTGTCAAATATTATTTAAAGCAATTTCCTGCTGATCTAATACTGTAATTCAGTAATTACTGTATAGTATTACTCTAAATAAAATTCTCTATACTTAATGACCTTTTCAAAGTACTTACTACATCCAGTCCTACTTAAAACAATAAAACTATAAATTAGTCTTCCAGGTTTGACTTCAAATAATAACAAAGGTTGTCTGTGTTGTGTACAGTATGTTATAGGATTATGTTATATTTATTCTTCCCCATAGTTACCAACTCTTACTAATCCATGAGCAGACATAGAAATTTTTTTGTTGCTAAAACAGGAATTCAATATAAAATGAGACTAAACGAGCATTTTCCGATAAAAGTAGCTTGCATATAAAGAAATAATAGCAATCTTCGCTCATGAAGTAGAAACATATGTTGACGATGTCCATTTGTAATACATACAGACAGCAACAACTAAATAAAACGCCAAGTCCACTCAGACATTCAAGCAGTAGGCACACTATAGCCTTCAAATTACAACTGTCAAACCAGGAGGAAGGGTGGGCTTTGTGCAATAGAGGTAATGAGGTTTTTCTTATTCATTCAAGGGAAAACTGGCTTTACTGAAATCAGTGACAAAACTTCCACTACATGGAACCAGGATTTCTGCTTATTTAATGAAATAAGAGCTATGGAGAAGCTCTTAAACTTGGACCCACTACTCTGCAAGTAAATTTTCTTGGTGGTGGTACCTGCTATTGAATCCAGTAATCTCTGCCTGCACACATTTGCTGTGCCTTAGCTTCACCTTGCTAAACAGGAATCTGCTGTAGTCTGCAAGTCATTGAGGTGCAATATCAGCATCTTGAAACCGAGGCAATGAGCCATGCAGACCGGAAAGCAAAGTCGTTTTGAGCTCAGCACAGTGATAACAAAACCACATGGTTTTTTGACCGCAGTTGGTTCATGTGTGACTGTCAGTGCCTGTATCTTTAAAAACTACCTGAATAACCTAGTGATCCAGCTGGCCCAACAGAATATAATAGTTTTTCAGGACTCTGTAGTGCCATGTTAATGGTAATCACTGTCGAAGGAAGACCTGAGAGTATCATTTTAACTATTTTTGTGTGACCACCGAAAGTCAGATATGACTATGATGTATTTCTGCACATTTCTCTGTAGTTAATGATGGGTTTTCAGAACTACAAAATACTTTTAAGAGCATGGCCCACAAAAGGCAGAAGAGAAACATGCATAAAATTGAAGTTCAAAACCATAAAATATAGCGCTATCTGAATAATAACTAGAAAATTATGTTAAAAATCTTTTGACAGAGAACAGAAGAGTCTATGTGAAAAATTGACATAATTTCACGCTAAAATATTTCTTACTGTTCTTACTAGGATATCTTCAAAACCATTATCAATAGACATTTGATTATTTCTGAAAATAATTGAATACTGGTTTTGGTTTTAACTTTTAAAGCCTCAGCTACTGGTGCGTTATTTTCAGACTCTTTCTGACCAAATACTGATGTCACTGACAGTTTAAACAGTTTCATGAGTTCTGCAAACAGTACAGAACAGTGATGCCATTATTAGGGGTAATAGTAGTTTCAAAGTCTCAGATGCAGTGGTGAAGAGGTTCACAGTTGATGACATTTGACAGTTCTTTTCAGCTGTAGGCAGCGGTGCTGATAATCAGCACATCCAGCTAGTTCAAATACCTTTCATGCTTTATGATTAACAAGCAAAATTATAACTGAATAGATTACTGCTTGGCATTTCTAATTGTCCATACTCTTTTGTCTTGAAAGGTCCTTAATCACCGTATGGAAAAGCTATGTACATTCTTATTGTATAGATTTTGTCTACAATACAATTTATTGTATAGAATTTTTTCCCAAAAAATAATGTCATATTTCTTTAAGCAAAAAGGTTCCGTTTTTTATTTTCTTTCAGTGCACTATAACTTACGAAATGTCATTTTTCATTGAAAAAAAGTCAACAAAATTGTTTAAACAACCACCAAGATGTCTGTGGATTAGTGTTAGCATTCCCTTCCTCTTCAAAGGACAAGTAGTTGGTCTAGACAGCACCAAAGTAGGGATGAAGTTCTGGCTGTACTGAAATCAGCAATAATTTTACTACAGATTTCAATATGATGAGAATTTCTCTAAATGTGAGAAAATATTCCAGGATCCTCAACATACCCTAATATCGTAAGAAGTTTGCTTAAACGCATATTGGTCATTGTTAGCAATATTAGCTTTGTTCTGTGCTGCGTACGTATGGTGCTAATTTGTGCCTGCTGTAAGCAGCTCCTGTCAAAAACTTTTGTATTTGCAAAATAGCTATGCAGATAGTCTGCATGCAGGTAGACTGCAGCTTGAAAAGAAGCGTTTCCTAAAATACGTCATGATACTGAGACTGATCCCTCATGGTGCTTGGTTTGGATCTGGAATTGTTTAATGTCACAGAGCACCTCAGTTTACTCTGTGTGTTAAAGATTCTCTGTAATACACCCATCTTATATGAGGATTGCAAACATATGCGGATGACTTGATGGTTTTCTTTGGAGCTGAGTCCTTCTGAGAATGACCATTTCTTGTCTGTGGTTTGCACCAGATGAGCTGATGGCTCTACAGGTAACGTTGATATCTCTCAGAGATGAGAGAAACAGTCAGAAAGTTGGGTGTCTCAGTGAAGACTTGGACATGTTTTCAGGACT
This sequence comes from Gavia stellata, assembly GCF_030936135.1. Taxonomy (NCBI): domain Eukaryota; kingdom Metazoa; phylum Chordata; class Aves; order Gaviiformes; family Gaviidae; genus Gavia; species Gavia stellata. Next base: position 43,808,088 of record NC_082598.1, read on the forward strand.
TAAGAACAGCTGGTTAATGTTAAGCTAGCATTGTATTTTGTATTCAATGTATTTGTACTCTTTTGTTTCTAGTTTTATATCTAAAAGCATGACCTGAAATTTTATTTTAAAGTTTGTGGATTTTTTTTATTACATGTGCCTTGGGTTGAGGCCACCAAGAGAGAAACCAGATTAATTTTATAGATTCGTATCTGGCTTTAGAAATCCCTTGTGCATAAGTAGTTGGAGACCAGGCAAATGCTTGTTCTGTTGTTATGTGCTTCACTATGCATCCACTTCTTCCCATTCTTGGAGACTGAGTACTGGGCTAGATGAGCCTTCGGTCTGACGTACTGTTGTCACTCTTACGTTCTTCCGTAACCCGCACAGACCATGTCTTGTCAGGGGCTAAGTTTTGAGAAGTTGGTTCCAGTGTTTATAGGCCACATCCATTTTACAAAAAGAAAATGACTGGAGATGCTGCCTGTTTACCTGGCTCAGGTAAACAGGAGAGTCTCATAAATACTGATACAGAATTCTATCACTATCCTGTTGTGTTGGCTACAGAGCAATTTCTTAATAGGGTTTGCAAATTGTGCTTCGTAAGTTGACCCTTATGGGATCACAAATAGATAGTGACGAGATTTCAGGAGGATCTTGATCAAGCAGGCCATCTCTCCTTGTCCTTTCGTAAAGATGAAGTCTGTATTTCCTTGAAACATGAAATCTGCAGATAGTCAGAAATGATCAGGTTCTTCATTACCCATTTAAATTCTGTGAACTCAAGACATCTCTGAGCCATGGATCAAGCCGGGGGAGAAGGCATACTGCGAAAATATCGCTCTTTCCACAGCATCTATGAATAGCTGCTCTTGGAGACAAGACATGAGGCTTGATAGAGTTTTGTCTCAAATTGGAATACATACCATAGTTCTTGTTCAGCTACTACAGTGTTCCCAAGGAACACTGTGCATTTCCTAGATGCTGTAGGAGGTGTATAGATACCAGAAGAATGCACTGAGCCATTTGGAGACCAAACATGCATCTTAAAAAAAAGAACTGCCATCAGTGCTCACTTGACAGGATATGTTAGAGCAGAAAAGCATAGTTTAAGCTTTTGAAAAAGCACATGCTGTTGCTAGGTTCAACTGGCTATCTGTAGCGTGTCTACATGCATGGACCCTGATCTGTAATAGGAAAACAACAACCCTGGGGTTAGAATCCAGTCTGCTCAGACAAAACCTGTATTATCTCAGTACATCAGTCAGTAGAACAGGTTGAAAAAAATGAATATTTTGATGAAAAAAGGAAAGCTTTCTTGCTGGAAATTTTTCCCCATTTTCATTAATTCTATCTTGACAATTTTATTTTGAAAGAAGGGTGCCAACCTCTGGAAGTCTTATTTTCTCTTCCGCTGTAGAAAGTTGAAAGCTTTACTAAGGGTAAACTTATATAAACTATTTATTTAATAACTGCTTTATGATGAAGCAGTTTATTAGGATACTCAGTTCATCTTCAGCATTGCAGTTCAGCATCTCCCCTGAAGAATGGTGTTAAATCTGTCCCTTAAACTAAGAGAGCACCCAAAATGTATTTCTTTTCTGAATGTTGTCATGCCCTGTGAAATAGTTCAGTGACCATTAACGTGCTCTGGAACCATTTCTTTTTATACTGAACATGACATGGTCTCCATTTCTGGGCCGCAAACTTTGGGTGAAGGAATACGGGAGAGCACATAAGGGTATATTTTCACTGTCAAATTATGTAGCTCATTGGTTTGCTCCTTGGCTCTTGTCATTGGTTATCCACACTATTAGTTGACTGCCGAACTCTCTGCTGAGGTAAAGTAGCTGTTCCCCTTTCACATGTACCCCTGGGAATAGTTTTCTCCATGGACTTTTTCCTGCAGACTATATGAATGAAAAAGCAACAGATTTATAGTCCTTTAACTTGCAAATTGTATCCTGTCAGACAATGTACCCTCCAATATTTTCACACACCCACATGCCTCACTCACCAGTGCGTGCTTCTCATATCCTCCTTTCTTATTTATAAAACAGCATTTTGAGTAAGTTTCCCCTTCCTCTCAAAAATAATAATTGTAATTCAGTAGGGCCACTGTTGATAATGTAGAATTTTTGGATTTAAAAGATATATAGGAATAACAACATTAGAAATTACCAAGGCTAAATAAATTCTTATCTCTATGAATATTCATATATATCTCATAAAAATTCTCTAATCTGCATCAGACATTCAGGAACAATCCATTTGGTGTTCAGTGCATAGTCTAGCAAAACATAATTGCACTTTGTTAACATATTTCATGTATGCATGTATTAACATTTCAGATATTTGTACCCTAATCGTATCTTTTTAAAATCATTACTTTCTTCATTTCTCCTTCAACTTTTGATTAGTGAATTTGTGTGGAGACACAGCTGCAGATTACATTTACCTAACTAGAGTTCTAATTTCAGTGAGGTGGTGGTATAGTATAGTAGAGTTTGCATCTCAGTGCATATGATTCCTGTGCCAAGGCGAGTGGGTCCTGCTGTTATATTACTGATACAATGGATTGACTGCCATAGTTTTCCTCTGTAGTAGAGAAAGAGCTTGTCTACCTCTGATGGCCTCACTTTAGGAAAGACACAACTAATTAGCTAAATTGGAGTGATTCCACCTTCTCAGTCCTCACTGAGAGGTCTACAGGCAACTGTGCTCTTCGATGCACAATTTTAAGTGACTAAGAGCAAAGTTAGCAATTAAGCATTCAAGAAGGACACACAAACAATTGGTTAAGTACAAAGTGGTTTAAAGCATCAGATCACAATGTAAATATGAAAAGAAGAAAACTGCTGCAATGCCAGCCTTAAATCTGTCAGACTTTAGTGGGATCCAATGTGATGTAAAATTCCTTTATGCCAGACACTTGCAGAACAGAGTTTAGTTAATTTCCATTCCGTTCTGCTATCCTTCCCTGCAAGAGAAAAGGTGCAAACCAGTAGACAGCCCTACCAAGGCATAATGGTAATATTGTCTCACAATAGAAAGGTCCATCAGTCCCTTCCAGGTTCTGTGCGCAGAATTACCTGGTGTGGTGGACCTTTGAAGCCTCTTATCAGCACAGAATATTTCTGATTTCAGAAAATGTCTAATTTGAAATATTGAAATTTCTTTATAAAGACCATTGTTCAGTGATCTTTTTATCCTTGTCTACTAGGTTTCAAGGGCTTTTATGACAAATGCAAAAAAGTCTTTGTGGGACCCTGTCAACCTTGTTCTTGAAAGGAAGAAAATGTCCTGAGTTTGTACCAGAGCTGTGTAGTGCTTTCAGGAATCCTTGAAACTGAATTCGGAAAACTACCTCACCTTTGGGGTATGATTGGCTGGAAAGCTTTCACCACTAAGAAAATTGTTGTTCTGTCCCTGTTTGATGCTTCCCATATCTTCTGTTATATGAAATACTGGATTCAATTGTATATATAAAAATACTGGGGAATGAAAAAATTTTGGAATTTAGCAAGTTACAGTGGAGCGTCTCCTTGCTATCTAACTTCTTTTGCTGACTATCTAGCTTCATAAGTATGCAATTTACAGATGAATAACATAATTTTCATCTTCAGAAATTAATCGCTCAGAATAACAGAGCATGATGAGAAATGATAACCGATACTAAATGTTAGCAGCAGTTAGCAAAGGAAGCCATATATATTGACTGCCCTCCAAAAAATAAGTTAACAAATTCCACAATAGGTCTGTGATACTTCTGACAGATTAAAAAATTGCTATTGTCTTATTTAATTGCAGTATTTTAGTAAGTTTACATGTTTTAAGTTGAAAATAGTATCTTAGCACATAAATTCTGTATGTTGTGGTTACTACTATTTTTTCTGCACTCAGAAATGGTCATTATATTTAAATGTGAGGTCTTTAAAACTGTGAGGACACAAAAATAAGATTTATTTCATGAAAATTTAATTTAATTGAAATAATTTTACATTTTAGGAAAGATTAATCATGAGCAGAATGTCTCTATGGAACATTAATTTGGGGCAGTAAGAATAAGCAGCTGCAGTTCCCTGATATGGTATCTGCAGCATTTACATTAATTACCTCATAACATAGACTAACTGAAGTAGAAAATTCATTACGTTTAGTTAAATAGTAAGGAAATCAGAATGCTTTTATTTGTTAATTTCAAGGTATCTTCCTAAAATCATTGGCCCTAGAGGTAACAGATGGCTAATAAACTTCATGAGCTTATAAAAATAGAAATATACACATGAAGTTTTTTAATTTACATCCTTTTTTTAAAAAAAAAAGTTCTGATTATACATATGGGACTGTAAAAAGATGACTGAAATGACTGTCCCATCCTTTAGTTACAAGTTTGAAGGGCTTTTTGTCCTTCAGCCAAATTTATTGGGTTTTGCAACCACATTTTTTTTTGCCATGTGTTATTCTTCCCATTTGTGACAGAGATGATACAGAGCTAGAAATGCTGCTGTATGTTGCAGGAATTGTAAGGCCATTTGCATACAATTTTAGTTCTGGTGTTCGTAGACATTTAGAGTTAGCCAAATAGGGACTAGCCCTTAGTCTGGAGCCAGGAATTTTCAGTTCGAGCGATCAGTTCCTCAGGGCTAAATTCATAAACCTATGCAGAATGACAGCCTTGCCAGAGTACTGACGCTGCGTAGGTACGCTTTATATAATGTTCCAGTCTACTGTAATAGATACTGTCTTTAAAGGCAGCACTGAATTTTGTTGGCAGTATTAGGGTTACCGTATTTTCACACAGAGCCCTCTGGAAGAGAAACACATTTAAGTGCACATACTGGATGTGCAGTTAATCAGTGCATCTCAGATGCATAAGATTTACTGCAGCCATACAGTAGTAGAGGAATGGTAGGTAATGCATTGAAAGGGCATTGGACTACGTAAGCATCAGCTGTGGACTGCTCTAAAAAAATCCTTCTTGCAGTTGAGTCGGATTTGTTGCTGTAACCAGGTTTCTGGATGTCTAGCAATCCTAGACAGATAGGCACAATCCTCAAGTTACAGCATGAGAAAATGCTCTTAGAATCATAGAATCGTTTAGGTTGGAAAAGACCTTTAAGATCATCAAGTCCAACCTTAAACCTAACCCTGCTAAGTCCACCAATAAACCATGTCCCTAAGCACAACATCCACACATCTTTTAAATACCTCCAACTGACGGTGACTCAACCACCTCCCTGGGCAGCCTGTTCCAATGTCTGACAACCCTTTCAGTGAAGAAGTTTTTCCTAATATCCAATCTCAACCTCCCCTGGTGCAACCTGAGGCCATTTCCTCTTGTCCTATCACTCCTCACCTGGGAGAAGAGACCAACACCCACCTCTCTGCAACCCCCTTTCAGGTAGTTGTAGAGAGCGATGAGGTCTCCCCTCAGCCTCCTCTTCTCCAGACTGAACAACCCCAGTTCCCTCAGCTGCTCCTCATCAGACTTGTGCTCCAGACCCCTCACCAGCTTTGTCGCCCTTCTCTGGACACGCTCCAGCACCTCAATGTCTGTCTTGTAGTGAGGGGCCCAAAACTGAACACAGGATTCCAGGTGCAGCCTCACCAGCACCGAGTACAGGGGCACGATCACCTCCCTACTCCTGCTGGCCACACTGTTTCTGATACAGGCCAGGATGCCATCGGCCTTCTTGGCCACCTGGGCACACTGCTGGCTCATCTTCAGCCGGCTGTCAGTCAACACCCCCAGGTCCTTTTCTGTGGGGCAGCTTTCCAGCCACTCATCCCCAAGCCTGTAGCGTTGCGTTGTTGTGATCCAAATGTAGGATTTGGCACTTGGCCTTGTTGAACCACATACAGTTGGCCTCGGCCCGTTGATCCAGCCTGTCCAGATCCCTTTGCAGAGCTTTCCTGCCCTCAAGCAGATCAACACATGTTGCCCAGCTTGGTGTTGTCTCTTGTACTTTTCAGGGAAAACAGTATAGAGTTATAAGATAGTAGATGACAGTATATAGTTCCTTTTAAAGAGGGGTAGTTTTTCATATAGTGAAGAACCTTCATGTGAATAGCATGATGATCACAGGACATGAATGACTGGGCACTGCCCTGACCAAACTGATGTAATTAGAGCTGCTTTTAGCAGATGGTAAGACTGAATGACTTCTGGAGTTCCCTTCTAACATAAATTATTCTGTGAGTCTGTGATCATAGGTAGTGGTTCCAATACATAGAAAAAGTTGGGATAATCAGAAGTCTTGCTTTAGCACACACTGATTGTTAAGTTACTGATCTCACATGGAGTAATTCCTAGTTTGCTGTAAGAGGTGGTTGATGTGTACCCTGTTCTTCGAATTGTCCGTATACTCTCTGTATATTTACTTTTTTGTTATTTTACTATATACATGAATTTATTAATATAGTTCTGCCCATTGCATGAGATTGTATGTGCTGGGGATGATCTTCTGCAGTTCTGGTTGTAGGGAGTGTGTATCTTGAAACACATGATAGAGTTGTGTGGCAAGTACAACCACATGATGCAATAGTGGGGTGGTACATTGTGTCTTGGAAGTGTGCCTTCTGGCAGGGCAAGGTGCTTCGTATCTCACTCTGAAACAAAGCCTTAATCTTTCTCCTGCAACTTAATCCCACTGGCCATATTGTCAGTAAATTGTAGTTTTCAGGCTGACTGACCATTAGTGGATTTGGGAATGGAAGTGTCATGTTATGTCATGTTATGTCATGTAAAGACTTTAGGAATGTTCTGGCTGCGGGGCCTAAAAGGCAACAGATCAATGGCTGAGTTCTACACTTAAATTACTGTTAAAGTGTGTGCTAATAATTTCCTTAGGTTTATATAGCTTCCTTCACAATTGTCAGGCCTTCTGCTCTTAGAATTGAATATTGAACTGAGGTCTGCTGCTGAAAAAGTAGGTGAAAGTATCTCTTCCTGAAGTCAACGGAGACATAGGTTCTATCTACAGCCTTGTGATCCCATATATTATTGTGAATGATGCTACATAGTGTGGGGTATGTTTATTGCTTCTTTTTTTTCCTAAATCAGTTTTTGACCCTCCACTTAACAAAAGCTATTCCTTAATACAACAGTATTTCAGTGTGCTTATGATGTCAGTATGGTAATGATTTACACTTGTTAAACTACAAATAATATTATATGTATGTCTCTGTGTGTTTATATAAAAAGTATATACACTGTTAAAATAACTTGTTTTCTGTTCTGTCAGAAAGCTAAGACTGGTTTAAATATGTTAGGGAATTTAATCCATTATGCTAGTCCCAAAATATGTTCTGCATGTCTTTATAGCTTTCAGTAGCACTATTTTTACTTCTTCATCAATTAGCTTGAATTGAAAGGCACTGAAAGAACACATACTGATTAGCATTTTCAAATATGCTACTTCCAATCAGTAAATTATATTCAAATGCCAACACAAACTGTAACATTTACTGTATGTGAAAACAAATTGAACAGTTGGTTCCACCTAACATTTAAGTAATATTTATTATAAAGAGATTTCTGGATTGGGTATCTATAAGTTTTCAGATCCTTTCATTTTTTGCATAGACGTATATGTTGGTTTTAAAAGAGTCAGTTTTATTACTTCAAATGGCAGGAGACTCCAGTAAACTTTGAGCTAGTGACTTCATTTTACCACATACTAATTCTCTTAATGGCTACTAGAATTGATTGTAATAGCAGGAATGCCTTGCATTGGCATTAGACAAAAACAGAAGTACTTCTTGGCAGGTTCCTGAGTGGATTCATGTGATTTAATATGCATTTTTTGATTACTGTCTAACCTTCTCCAACCTTTACTGTCTGTCTTGCACCATTAAAGATTCATCTCCCAGTCTATCAGGTGAAATAATAGTCTGAATAGATCTGAATTACCTCATCTTGACCTATTTTAAATCAGTACAGACTAGTGCATACAATAATTTCAGCAGCATGTATCTTTAGTAGCTGATCACCGGGACGAAAAGTCCCTAAGCATATTCTAGAATGCATCAACCCAGTAATTAATATATTTTTTTCATCATATAGCGTAACTCTGAGCAAGCACGTTTCAATGGCAAATAGCATTCTAGCGAACGGAGTGTTAGGCTGATCCTCTCTGTTACAGAATAGAAGGTGTATTCACATAAATATCTGTGAATTAAGGTGGAGTGCTGAGGCAGGTACTGTACTGAGACAGAATACAGATCAGAAACAAAGCCAAATGTAGACATTTTCAGTAAATATACCTGAATTTTTTTGTGACTTAAGATTTTACTTAAGCATAACTCAGGGTTAAGTTGTGCAGCCCAGCTCCTCTGAAAAAAAAATTGTTTATAACTGTGATAATGTCTGAGTATTGTTCTCCACTTCTTATGACTTTCTGAAAGCTGCTTTTTAGACTGAAGTCTTTTATATCTGTTCTCTGTTCATCTGAATGTTCTTAGAAAGTGAACAAAAGTTATTGATAAGTTTGTGTGTGAGTGGGAATTAAATTGTTTATTTTACTATTTTAAGTTATTTTGCTACTTCTTTCCTTTTATATGTCAAAACAGGAACAAAAATCTGAAGTGTGCTAAGTGCTTTGAGAAAAAACTTTTACATAGTTGAAGTTATTTGACATTCAAAATCATATCTTTAACATGTGGAAGATGTTAGAAAGGATTTTATACTTTTATAATAACCCATGTGATAGGAATCTTCAGTTTGTCTGTATATGTATGGCTGACTTGATACATGGAACATTAAATGGGATTCTTTCTCTAGTCTGAGGCCCTCAGTTTACTCAGAATGTACAAATACTGCCTTAGTCATTTTGGCCACAGTATAGAAATATGACTTTATTATGAAACAAAAAGGAAGGGAAAATTCCATAGTAATGTAATATTATATTAAGAAGCAATATGGAACCTGTATACTAATTTGATACAGAAATGCTTAAAGAGCTGATAACAAATGAAGCTAATAGCACCACCATTTTTTATTCTTTGCGTGACCTAACAAATTCTATCATTTTCCAGCAATTTTAATCATATATGTTCATGGGCACTGATACATTTGGCAAACATCAATGCACTTTTTAGCATTGCTTCTATATATGCAGCATTCTTTTTCTACTGGACTGGATGTGTGAGCAATTAGTCTATACTTATACTTTGTGTGGGCAGAAATATCTCTTGTTACCAAAAATCGCTTGTCCATATTGACTCAGGTACAATGAAGTCATTGCTGTCTATCCTCTAAGTATGTTTTTTTTCATAAATGAATTTGCTAACTAAAAACCTATGAAAAAATGGAGGGTAGGTTTCTCTAACTTTTGATCAGCTCTCCTTGCTTTATGCTTCTTAAATAAGGCAGTAACGTATTTATCACATGTATTTTTTTGATCATGAATTGGCTGTTAAGTAATCTGAACTTTGTATATTTTGTTTTATCATCTTTTCTTTCTGTTGTGCTATGACAATTGGATGCTTCCTACTTTTTAAAGTTTAAGCAAAGCATATTTTAATTTCCAAATAATTTTCAAATCATTTCAGACACAAGTTGTATTACGGGCTGTCTGGTTCACCGAAACTGTAAGATGTTCTATAGAATAAATAATCTTGCCCTGGGCTGATGCACAATGTAACACCATTGTGCTGTGATCAGTTCACTACTATACAAGCCCAGTTCAAGGTATTGGCGAAAGAAGGAAAAGACTGGGATGGCAGGCTGCAGCGGGAGCAGAATCCTAGCCTGAGCTGCCCATCCCACAGTTTCTCTGGAGATGTCTCTGCTACTCCCATGGAAGAGATAAGGTAGTGAATCAGAAGTAGTGCCAGTGACAGCTACTTTCCTGAAACAGTAATCTGTGTGTACCCGAGACAAGGATGGGAACAAGAACAGAAAGCTGCTCTACATCCTGTCCCGCACCTACTTCTCACCGTGGCTGCATGTTATCCAGACATTGGCCCCTTCCTTTTCCAGGGCAGGAAGCATAGGAAATTGAGAGGACAAGCAGAAAGCACAGGATTTTTTTAGGAAGGGAGAGAAAAGGTAAGAGGAGTTTATCCAAAAGTCTCACAACAGTGAATCCTCCCCACGTCTCATTTAACCTTGCTTAACATTAAAGCTGACAGGCCCATCACCACTTCCCAAAAAGTTCTTGTGCTACTTCCCAGACTTACTTTGCCCCATTTTGTTTTCTTTTATCACCAAAAATATTTTCTTCCTGAAAAGAGATTTTTTAAAAATTGGACTTTTTGCAAGGCGATAAGACTTGAGACAGCTCTGTTCAGCAGATGGATGGAGAAACATAGAACATTTCAGGCCATATTTATTATGCAAGTCTATTTGATGTTTGCACTACATGTGTAAGTTCTTAAGGCAAAATTGCCCCCTAGACTGTACCTGAGTACGGTACTTGCCCTGTAAGCCAGAAATTATGATGTTTTCATAACTTGAGAATGACTGCTCAATGTGCTGCTTACACTTGTTGCAGAGTGGTGAGTATTCTGATCAGATTGATCCAAATTAAAAAAAAGTTACGGTTTGAATCAACATTAAAACAAGTGGTATTCATGATGTATTAGGTTATGGTAGCCCCCATTCTTATGAATAAGTTCAAACCATAGTTGTAAAGCACAATCATACAAAAAGCTGTTAAAGAATAACATTGATCTTGAATGGTCCTGGAATTTGCTTTTAGTTCATGCATACCGTACAAAAACACTGTAATGGAAATTTGTAAAATATGGCTTCTGCCATATAACATTAGAGTTATATTCAGTTTTGCAATTTGCTATGCGTACATATGGCAGCTGTAGAGCAGCTTACAGATAATTTTCCTAATGTAAGAACATGCAAAAAAGCTAATACACAATTTCTGGTTCTATGTGTTTATAACTTAACATGGAAACAGGTTCATGCAAAGTGGGCTATTTCATGTACTGTGTTAATACTAATTAAATTTATTTGGAATATCTTCAAAATATCAATCATATTATAATTATAAGTACAATATTTGAAGCAGTAAATATATTAATGTTTAACCCCAAACCTGAAAATACTATAATTTTAGAGCTTTTTTAATTCATATAAATATATAATTTTAATGAAGAAAATATTAAGCAAATTTAATGTTAAGAAGTTTACTTTTTAGATGCCACATGAATTGCTACTTATATAAAATATAAGCACCATTGTCTGTGAAGAAAGCAGTGTATGTGGTGGTTCTTTGTGTCAAATTTTGGCACACATGTCTGTATGGAGATAGGACCAAACTGGGGTTTTACTACCTGATTTGGGAACTGTCAGAAGATTCAGTCTTTTCCTTTGAGAGAATTACCCTGGTTGGGGTAATGAGTGCAGCTTTCCTGCCACTGTCATGGCTTAAGTAGTCAAAGCACCTTGTACGTAATAACTTGGGAGATCTTGGCCCAGAGGTGCTCAAATGCTAATCTCTAACTACAGAAATAGCTGTACTACTTTAAAGATCTATTTGCCACTACTAATACCATATGTTCTTACATACTTAGGTAAATCTGTTTTCTGCTTTGTCATATTCCAGTATAAAATACCATGTTCTAATAAGGTCTCTTTTTTATATATCTTTTTTTTAATTCCTATGTCAGGATAGTACTGGCTTTTTTTTCCCAATAATCACAATAGAAAAAACTGAATTATTTTCATCAAATTGTTTTATGTTTCTGAAATGCTTCAAACAATATAATGTAACAGAATGTTTAGAGAGGACCATATGCAAGAGTAATCATGGAAGTGAATTAATACTGACATCAGATGATAGGGAATTAACCTTAAGTAGCCTCAATCAAAACCACTTAACAGGAACCGTGAAATGAAAAATACATTCTTAATTATTTTTTTTTTCTTATTATTCTGCTATTTTAATGTTAGGATATCTAAATCTTGAAAAGCATTCTGGAAAATAGTAAGTATACTGAAATCTGAAACTTAAATTTCTCAATGGAAAATTCCAAAATAGAGGAAAAGAAGAAAAGGGTGGGGGTAGGGGGGTGGGAACCAGAAAAAAAAATCCAGTGTATTTTACTTCCCAGCAGTCAAAATTAAATTGCATGATCAGTTGTTATTTAACCAGCTCAAAATTTTAACATATTGTAAGCATCCTGTGGAAAAGAAATGATTAATAGAAAGTTTCATAGCAAGAATTCTAATTTGCTGGCTGTTTCTACCATTTAAATCTTTTTCTGAGATGCTAGTAAATGACCTAAATGTTCTTTGATAAAAAAACTGTGATACTCAAATATTGAAATAGGAGACATTGTTATAAATGCATGCTTTAAATCCTTGTTGAGAACACAGTTTGTCCATGTGAATTATTAAGTATGTGGATTAGTGTAGTTCTGCTGCATCTCTTGTGTATATTTCACATATAGAAGACAACTGCTTTTACTTGACATAATCCAAATGTCATGAACCAAAAATTCACTGTGCATTTAAATTAATAATACAGTAAACGTAATTACCTGCCATGTTTGAGAGCACTTGAGTAGCTATGGGGTGGAAAATAGTCAAATGACAGTTTTAATCAGTTTGTTTGCATTGCCTTGATTTTTGAAGGTCATCTATTCCCATGATAAAGTTATCAAAATCATTAAAATGAACCAAAAATTATTACAATTTGATCATTCTTTGTTTTGAATAAAAAACATAATTTCAATTGTCAAGCAAAGTTTGGGAAAAGCGTTATAAGAAGTTGAAGTTGGAAGAATGCCCCTAATCTGAGATGTGATATGGGATGTGTCTGATGCCCAAAATGTGCCGTATGTACCTTCCATTTTGAAAGGAATGCAATTCACAGGAGCACAGAAAATGTCATTTTATGTCATATTGCGCATGACAGTGGCTAGTACCAGATGCTGAAACAGCAAGCTCTATTTTATTCTTATACCTAACAGCCAAAGAGGTACTCCTTTTCTTAGTGCTTTGTTTTTACACCTTAATGAGCTTAGGAGATGATTAGCTTCAGCGTGTCTATTTGTCTGCTTCTACAGAAAAGAGGAATTAATACATTCTCTCCATCATGCAGTTGCCATGTGCACCTTTCTGTTAATGTTATTCAAGCTAAGCTTTTACTTGTAGCTGGCACTTCCTCATGCTCTCCCTTTTATATGTATACACACACACGCACGCGCACACATTTATATGCATATAGGTGTGTGTCTGTGCCTGTAAATGAGCTTATATGCTGGCTCTGAGTAGGTCAGCTCAGCATCAGAGGTTAATCAGAGTAGCACTGCATATAGACAAGTTAGAAGTAGATGAAAACAGCCAGGTCAGTGCACCACATTAATGTAGCTATGTTATTTCTGGGATCTGTGGTGGTATTACACAGTGTTGTGCAGGGCAGATAAATCAAAGCGGTTAGATGGCAGGTCAGGTGCCCCTAATGATTGTGCTGTTCTCCATACGCTTTGATTCCATTCTAAAAGTCTGTCTTTTAAACCAAGGGAGGGTAGTTAGAGAAGGGAATAATATTTTTCTATTCCCCCTTTAATGGGAGGGGAAATTAAAGACAAGCAGGGAGTCCCAAATTAATATCTGATTCTTTATGCTGACCTGTCAGCTGGTGCAAGGATTGGTAGAGGAAGGTGTCATTGTAACGTAGAAATCCCACAAGTTTGAGTTGTGATATGTAGTCTTGGCTCAGGAGACCATTTTCATCTAGTTGTTGCGATATGATGTTTTTTGAGCATACGCGCCCACATGTCATTAAGAAAAATTTTTCCCCAGTTCCCTATCAAATTATCAGAAAAAAATTTGTTCTATTACTCATGAGAAAAGCACAATACAAGTTTTATAAAAAATATCAGTTCATAATATATGCAAACGTACATACAGATTGCATGTAAGTCTTTCATGGAGAGAATCGAAGTCTCAAGAGAGACTTCAGCAGAGAACGAATAAACAAATGCTTAGATGCCTGCTGTTGTACAGGCATTGATAGTTGTTGACATAATGACATATTTCAATCTTACTCTAAAATACAAATAGGTGTTTCACAGTGTTGTTCAATTTAATGAAGTGCACTGAAAGCTATGTCACCAAATATTATGGATTGCTACATAATAAAGGAAAAGTAAGCCGAACTGGAGATTTGTTTTCAAGAGTGTCGTTGTGAAGCTCTGCTAAATTAGGTATGAGGTCTTCAGATTGTAGCTTAGCCAGTTACTGGTAGACCTGGAAAACAATCCTGATTTGGAAGTGATACCTGTTGACAAGGGCAGTGGAAGGTATTTTGTTACCGTGGGAAGCATACATCCAGTGCCTTTCCCGCTTTTGTCGTCTTCCAGATCCTATTATTTCTCTTGTCTTCTCCCAGCTACTCTCAAACACAGGAAATGGGAAAACAGAATTCTGGAAGGGATATCTGCTTGCTCCAAGCATACCTTTTCTTTGTCTTCTCCAGCAGCTTAATAGTGAAGGTGACTACGCCTCCTCACTGCACATTTCTATTATCTGCTTCTGCTGCTGGCTTCAATACTACCTACCAGTACTGTACAACACTTCAGCCAGCCTGCTACTAATCTTCTGCTCTTGGTGCTACAGCTGGTCTCTCTGGTCTTGAGTGCTTTTCTACCTTTGCTGTTTCTGGTCAAAGAAGCCATCCTTTGCATCACCAAGTGGCTGTACGATTGCCTGTTTGCAGTTAGGTGCTCACGAATGTTGGCTTGTAAAACTACATTCAATCAAATAAGCTTTCAGGACACTCCTGAAGCACCTTCTCTGTCCACCCTATTTCCTCTTTTCATGCTTTGGCGTAGGAAAGCAGGTTGGGTGTTCCTGCATTATCTGCCTAAGTCACATCTTTGACCTGTTCTGGTAGGGCTTTTGTTACTATTGCCTTAATGAACATAGAAATGAAATTCCAAAAGACTGTCATGGGTGTCTCTGCCATTCAGCCTCATCTACAGTGAGATGTGAAAATATCTGTGCTAGAATTGTTTAGAGTAGTTTGCAGCAGTTTGCAAATGACATTTTTAATTTTTTTATATATATAATAGTTCATAATTGCTTTATATATCAGGCATGTATTTCTGAGGACCTTAACTGGGTTTTGAAGGCATACCTAAGTAATGAAACTGAACTGTATGAATTAAAGCTGTGGAACATATTTATATTATTTTATGTGTTTTACTTTTTTTAGCATAGTTTGAAAAGTTCTATCTAGCATCCAGGAGAAAAACATTAAACCACTCTGCATTTTGTTTTTCAGTGTGCAGTGACCTGGAATTCAGGGAGGTTGCAAACAGATTGAGAGACTGGTTTAAGGCACTTCATGAAAGTGGAATTCAGAATAAGAAGACTAGGATTGTTCAAAGGCCTGAAAGAACCAGTAAGAGATTTCTGCTTGTCTTATTTGATGTTCTCTTTGATACTTCTGTACTTTTGTATTTCCATTGCTAAGACTTGCCTTATTCTCATGAGATTTAAATAGGCATGTGTACAAAACCATAACTTTGTGCTTTTCTAAAGTTAATTTCTTATTTATGGCTTAGTACTGATACAAGATGTTCACTTTAAACTTTCACCATTATTTGGCAGGACTCCTGCTTGTAAGAATGTATGGCAGCTACCATTCACAATGCTTTCATTTGTGAATGCTACCAAATTGTCTATTTGATAAGAGTTTGATAATTAGCTGCTGTATAAGGAGACAAAACAGAAGAAACAAGTAGGGATTTTGAGCAACTTTTCGATGGCAAAAAATGAGTTGCTGAATGGCTAGCACCAAGAAACAATGTGCAGGAGCTGTAATTATGTGTGACCCATCGTTGCTAGTTGATGCCACTGTAGGTACTGGTACAGAAAAACACATGGAAAAAAAGCTAGTAAGTAAAAAGAAATTTTCAAGGATATACTTCAAACTGGAAAAGACTCAGGAGTACTGATGGAAGTGGAAACACTAGGGGACCTAATTTGTTTTTAACCCCCTCAAATATTTAAATAGGTTTTTGTTGTGGAAAGTAGTAAAGTTTTAAAATGTAATTATCAAAGGGCTTATTTAAAAGAGCAATTGAAGTGTGCAATAATAGTTTCAAGAGTGCTGTCCTACTGTGAAGGAAAGTCAAATTAGATTTCGTAAGCCGTAAAACTCTACCTTTCATTAATATGAAGAGCAAACTATGAATTCCTCCAGAGTATGTTTCACAGAACTTGGCCACCACTGGCTGCTTACCTTAGTTCCTTCATTATTAACTTTTTAAGTATTTCGGATTTTTTTTTTAGCTTTTGTTTGATTGCTATTTGTAGCATTACTTCTTCTTTTTTCAAGAAATCCATTTGTCTCATTTAATTGGAAATGTCATTTCTTTGTGTGATTTTTCATGCTAAGGAAATACAAATAATTCTGTAAAACACAATGAATTAAAGATGATTCTGTGAACATTGAGAAAAAAATGTTTCTGAGGTAAGGTGGTAATACAGTAATATCACTTTTTATTGATACTGAAAAAAACACATTTAAAAATACATATTTCCAATTTACATTCTGGTTGGTGCCCATAACTGGCATGTGATCTGCTTCTCATCCAGTAACAAAAACAACAAAAATACAAAGTCTGCAGCTCTTAAGTAAGCATTTCTTGTATAGTAATAGGTAAAGTGTATCTAATAATATAGTTAGCGTTAGCACATTGCTCAGTTAAATGTCAGTTGAAACATTGTGTAGGGTCCTGTTTCTTGCTGAATACTGACTTTGAGGGTAACACACTGAATAAGTAAGGTCAAAAAAGCAGCACAGCTGTTTAGAACTCTGATAATACAGTAAAAGTTCAAAAAGACATTTGGGCAATGATAAAAGAAGCAACTGTACAGCTATTAAGTACTACGGCATACATAAATAAAAAGTGTTTCAAGTAATTGGGTTCTATGTAATACAGGAATGTAAAGTTCACAATTAATACTTTGAATACATTGAAATGTAGTGCAAGCATGAAGTTCTTAAGACTGAGATTTTTCCCTTAGACATTTTCCTTGGCTTTTTTTCCTTAAGCACGCAGGTGGCATTGGTAAGACCTAGTATCTATACTTGAGACAGGTATTCATATCATGATGTGTACGTGGATATATTTTACTCACATTTATTTTATCACGTGTTTGTTTGCAAATTTTTACTTTATAATAGCAATCAAAGACTGTATTTAGACTTAAGATCTATGATTTTAATACATGTGACTAAAAATGCAAGAGTCTTGTAGATTTTTGGACCTTGTCAGTTTTTGGACCTAGAAATATGTTATGTGATCCAGACTGGTTCGTTTGTTTTCAAACTTCTATGGTCACTTACTATAACATTAGCAATACTGGTAAGATTGAGTGGTGTCTACCTAATGTTGATTTTACATCTACTACATCCTGAATGTTCATGTTTTGGCACGTCATGTACAATGCAGAAGATAATAACCATCTGCTTAGATTGTGTAGTCCAAAGCAGTTGTGAGATATGTGGGTATTTTGTTCAGCTGCATGAAGCACTTTGGTCTGTGACGTCTGTGAGCATGAGGAGCTCTTCTGCAGGTAATGTTATGGTCCTATTCTGATTAGCTTCCTCCAAAGTTTTAGGGTCTGTGGCATCTTTCCCACTTAACCTGACCTAGTAAAGGAATCTTTCTAAGGCAGGCAGAGAGATTTATTTGCTTTTAAAAGCCTTCAGATGAGGATCTTCTCTACAAATACAATTGTTCCAATTGAGGGGAAAAAAATGGGTTTCTGGGCCAGTTTTCAGAATTTCCTTTTGGAAGCCTTCAAAGTCATGAAGTTCTCTCCTTTGAAGGTATAAAGAATTCACACGTACTTCATTTACTTACTCAGGAGGTAACTGAAATTTTAAGCACAAGTTAGACTGGATCCTACCCTACCAGTTTTTTGAGAGACAGAATCAAGAGTTGGTTTGGATGGCTAAGAATAGTCTTTTCAGAGGTCTTTTTCATCCCAGGTAAGGAAATATAATCTGTGTGGAAAAACCTGTTTTCATTGTACTACTGACTTTAAATTCCCTGTGAACATGGTGCTGTCAGAAATGTTTGACTTAGACTTGTAACATGGTACCAGAAATTAATCCTAAACAGCTAGAATGTTGTACAAAATATTAATTGATTACTATGCTGGTTTTAAATTAGATTTTCTGTTTCAAAGAGTTACACCTCATCAACCTTAAAATAGAGGTAGTGTTGTTACAAGAATGTTGAAAAGTTTGCTATTTGTTATAGGAATGCTAGGATGTAAACATGGAAGTTTGATGATAGGCTTTGGCATGTTTATTTTCTTTTTACTAAAACAAAGCAAGTCAAATTGTAGAAA
Organism: Gavia stellata; assembly: GCF_030936135.1. NCBI lineage: Eukaryota > Metazoa > Chordata > Aves > Gaviiformes > Gaviidae > Gavia > Gavia stellata. The sequence continues at coordinate 43,826,407 of NC_082598.1, forward strand.
ATGGTTACATGTGAGACATTCAGTTTGTCCTATCTTTTTTTCTTTTCTTTTTCTCTTTAAAAAAGAGGTTTTAAACAAAACCCAGTGTTTCACAAAAACATTTGAACAATAACTGTTTGGAGTCTAGTGTTTTAGTACTATGGTCAGTTACTCAAACTGCATATATCTAATTGTGAGAAAAATTTGCTTTCAAATATAGAAGATCCTATTTGCCCAATATTTACTTGATTTTATAAATAGCCAATATTTACTTGATTGAATTAATTTGACAGGCTGTTGCAAAAAGACAGTCCATCTGTACACAGAAAGTGATTGAATGAATATACGATCAGTAGTAGTTTTCTTTCATTTGTGAATTTGGAGATGCAAAAATTGTTTAAAAACTGGTTTCATTAATGCAACTTTATGTTTTTTCTGGTATATACATTTCTGAACTTCAAAATTTCTCATTTGAGGCAGCAAAAGATACTGCATCTTACGAGAAATTAACATCTCTGTGGTTTAGAAGAAAATAGTCAGTCACTATGTCCCTGTAAACACACAAAGAAACAAAAATTGTGATAACCATTCAACATGGTAATGTCCTTTCTAATACTATTAAGAAATTCTTAAAACTGTTCTTCAAGAGCTAAGCTTTCAAGTAGTATCCCTAATGAAATCCCTAAAGTTGGTCTCCAAAGTCATAGTAGGTCCAAGACATCAGGCACATTAAATTTTATGTATACCAGGGAGTCCAGCCTCTCTTTCGGGGATGTCTGAGAGCTACACCTAGAAATAAATCTTGCAAAGAACTTCTTAATCATGTATAACAACCTTATACTTAGCACATGAGACTTGCTGGTCTGTACAGAATAAAAGCTATGAGAAAAAGCCACCTGAATGCAACTTCCCCTTTCAGAGTACTAATTATTTTAGCAGATCCCTGGAGTTGTTCATTACCCTTGGGGAGTTACAAATCTGTTTTGGCACCCTTTCCCCCAGGCTGTCCTTTATTGTTGTCATAGAGTTCCTTCCTCACTGAAAAACCATTCTGCATTTAAAAAAGCAATTTGTGACACCCTTCCTGGTTGTCTGTTTGCATTTAGGATTTTTCATATTTCAGTCTCTCTGGTGGCACTTGGGACAGGATTTATTAAAAGGCTTGGGCACAGTCCTTCTGACCAAGGCAGATGCAGTACAAGTTTATAGTGCCTTTCTGGTGCTTTTCAGAGTTGTTCCAGCTATTAAATAGTCCACATTGATCCATACAATCATCAATACTATTTCTAAACAAACCAAACAACAGTATTTAAGTTGTTCTGCTAGAGCCATCAATATGCTGATAACAAGTTAAAAATGTAAAGTGCCTACATTCTTGTGTTTTTACAAGAGTTACATAATTTTGTTTAACTGACACTTATTTTTTCCAAAGCTGAATCTTATTAGTAATGCAGACTAGAATATTTCAAATAATTAATAGCGGTTTGTTTCCAAAATCCCTTTTGTGTCCAGATGTATTCAGAATGCATATATCTAGAAGTATCATTACTATAAATGCTACATAAACACTTAAATCTTGTCCTCAGGCCATTTATGGTCTAAATAGATGGCACAAGGGGGAAAAAGATACTTTACTCCCATACTACAATAATAGCCCCCATTATTATTCCCTTGTGGATGGGGTAACAAAGAGTTGAAAAATTAAGTGAGATTTTACGTATCTGTTTAAAGTTTTTTAAAATATTTGTTCCCTTACTGTATTAGTTTTGTGTGATAAAAGTCTAGGGAATTAATGCATCAAATGCAAAGCACAAAAAATACCATAGTCCCACAAATATTTCTGCTAACAGGCAGTCTATTTCTGAAGAATACTTGTGCGCCTTGTCATGTTAGAAGATGAAAGACCAGAGGCCAAAGGTAATAGAATATCCTCTTGTGGCTTGGGAATAACATGATTGATTGGAGTCTAATACACTAATAATTTTGAAAATAACAGAAAAATACAAGAAGTCTGAAAGAAAATTAATTCTAATTGGCTTGTCTAGAACTAGTGTGGTGAGATACTATTACACTAAAATTGCCAATACTCTTAACAAACTTGCAGCAGGAAAAGACCAATTTTGTATAGAAAAGTGTAAACAAAATTAACAGTTTCAGATCTTTTCTTGGAGATTTTTGCTTCATTCTGACTATCCTAAGTTCCTTATTGATGACACAGCTGACATTATGCAGAGATAAACTAGATTTCCCTCATCTTTGTTGCTGAAGCATATTTGGAAACTCTGATGTACAGACAGAACTCGTAAGCAGAACAGTAAGTTTTCGCTTCCTCCTGTCAGAACTCTCCCATACAGTCATTGTATAGTTATAAGAGATAAAAAGAATTGCCATTTTAAACATAATTTCTGATGTCTTGAAAATGCTGACTGCCTGAGAATTTGGCTACTTCCTAAGATTATCTCAGAAAACATCCTGTAAGCTGTACTGCAAGGGTGTCCAGGCTGGCCACTTGAACCATAGTTCTAGTTTGCTAGAAAGAAAAGGTTATTCTAATGACTTTCTGCGTGTGTCAGGTTAGTGTAAGCCCAGGCATCCTTAAAGCAAGAGTCTAGAAGAAGAAATCCAGCCTAGAAAGAATTCTGAGCAGGAATTTTAAATTAATCCATCTTTACTTAAAATTAAGACTTTGAACAAACTAAATTAGTATTGTTGACTGAAGTTTGTTTTGATTCAGTCTTTTGTACAGAATTATCCTTATACACAATGAAACATATATAGATGTTTATTGTAGCATTTTATTTTATTTCTACCTCCTCAGGTATCTTCTACTTTTCCTTATCAATCACTCCTATTAATAAAATGATCAGTTTGATGACCAACAGAATATATTTCATCTGAAGTGTCAATCTATTAGCAAACTAGTAGCTTCCAGCAATAGGATTCATCTTGATTTTTATTTTTTTTTCCCCACCTCCATATAAAATTCTTTAAGACACTTTCTGAAAAAGGAGAGACTTCAGGGTACAAACTTTCACAGGTGTTTAAGGGACATTGCAGCTGTGTGTTCTTTTCTTTCCCGTGTACCTTTTGTTGTAAAATGAGAGTCAGTTATCCTAGGCTTATTGCAAGACCTTTGGTACCTTCCCCATATCTTGCCCTAACTCAGGGTCCGCTTCTACCTGTGAAATCACAGTGAGCAGGGATATATTGCAACTTTAGACAGGTGACAGAAAATGTTATGCCTAATGCTGTCTCCTTCTTGGGCTAGTATGGAGCCAGATGAGTCTCACCTAGATCAGCACTTTTGTGAACAGCAAATACGACAGAAAGCATTCACGTCTGCTTAGTCCTCTCTTCAGTTTAGTTCTTCCTGCTCAGGTCTGTCCTGATAAAACTACATTAGGAAGGAAAACTTGTTCCCAGCACATGCACGGTAGGCCTCAGCTGTGAGATGCTGTTAACTGGATTTTCTGATAGCCAGAATATGAGACAAATCCATCACAAGTGAGAACCTTCTTGCTATGCAGCTTGCATGCTGAACAAGTTAAAGCCATGGTCTAGATTGCGGTCAGGACTCTAGCAGAGTGCATGTGTGTTTATTCACATGTATGATTTGTCAGTGTCTTTTATTGTACTGGACAGGCGTCCTGGTATTGGAAAGAATCATGCAGTTTACTTCTCTTGGCATATTAGATAAACAATTATTATCTAATGCAATATGTGCACCATATGTACGTATGCTGGTTTGATTTCCACACAATGTCAAAAGCTATCTTCTTCAATGTACACAGCATTTATTACTTATGAGCTTAATAAGCAAGCAAACAATAGTTTTACGTTGAAAAGCAGATTATATTTAGTAGGAGTTGAAATTCTCCCCTGAGAGATAATCAGAAACACAGGAGCTTTTCTGTTGGTTCCTTTTGAGGAAATGGTTTGAATGCTAGTGTGTCAGCCATAGAGGAGGGGTATATTTCTCAATAATATTTCCCGTGGGATTGGTTTGGCTGAGGAAAAGAGCTTAAGCTAGTACTTCACATTTTTCTAGACAATGTTCAGAAATAGCTGTATAACAGCTCATTTCATTATGGTATATGGAAATAGGTTTCAAATAAGTGGTTAAAATCAGAGAAAGTCTTCTTTCATAATTGAGACATCTGAGCACCAATTTTTGCTCTCCTCAGTATAATGTCCTGGTTTAATCATCAAGAATAAATTACTATCCTTCAACTAAACTAATTTTTCCCCTTTAGCTTCTGCTTTTTGTTTTGTGTCACAACTGTGAAAAACGTGTAAGAACAGCATTCTGGTTGGTGCTCAAACTGATAATATACGTAGTCTGTAATTTGGGCAACGTATTTCCTAGTTCTAGGTCACTTGGTGATTTTCTGATTCTTAGTTCTGTATCACCTGACCCCCTCATGTGTCAAACCATGTTAGCAGATGTTAAACTCTAGGTATGTACTTAAGTGCTTTCCTGACTCTTTTTTTGAGTATATCACTTTCAAGAGTGACACCTGTGTTATTTTGTCAATATTATAGTAGAGGAAGAAAGTCACTGCAGAGAGAAAGCACTTCTGATAATCTTAAGTTTGGACAGTTCCTTAAAGGTTCTTTAAAATTAAACCAAGAATTTTACTTTACCACAGTAATGTCTTAAGGGTTTATAATGTGAATATGGAACTGAGGTAATAATCTTTATCTGGTGTAGCAGTTCTGGAGGAGGTGGACTGCTCCATTTTAGATCAAACAAAGCTGCTTCTGTCTCTGTCAACATGTGCCTGGCTTACCTCTGAAATACTTTAGCCATTTTTATTTATTTCACCTAAACTAATATTTGACCTAGATTTCAGATTTTCCTACACTGCAGTGACTGGTGGTTGTGAAAGAGTTTGGCTTAGTGAAACAAAGCAAATGAAAACTAAGAAGAGATGTGATTTTCTCATTTATAACACTAAAATTGTAAGTACCAGAGAAGAGAAAGAACTAAAAAAATAGTAAAAACAATAACAAATATACCTGGGCTGTAAATAAAAACACAAACTACTTCAGAAGCAAATACTGAAAAAAGAAACATAAACTACTTTCAAGGTAAAGCATGATTGCATTTTGAAATTATTGCATTGAACAGTTATTTAGTAGAAAGCTAGACCCCATGACCCACAGTGCTTTTTCTCCAGTATATGGTGCTATTTAATACATAGATTATGACAGCTTTAATATATGTAAACTTTATTTTTCAGGCTTGGAAATAAAAAAAGAAGTTTCTTATATGAAATGTTACTGTTTGAAGTAGGTTTATTAATTCTGATGTGCCAGTTATAATATAGAATCATAGAATCATTGAGGTTGGAAAAGACCTTTAAGATCATCAAGTCCAACCGCTAACCTAACACTGCTGTCCACCACTAAACTGTGTCCCTAAGCACCTCATCCACATGTCTTCTAAATGCCTCCAGGGGTGGTGACTCAACCACCTCCCTGGGCAGCCTGTTCCAATGTCTGACAACCCTTTCAGTGAAGAAGTTTTTCCTAATATCCAGTCTAAACCTCCCCTGGCGCAACTTGAGGCCATTTCCTCTTGTCCTATCACTCGTCACCTGGGAGAAGAGACCAACACCCACCTCTCTGCAACCCCCTTTCAGGTAGTTGTAGAGAGCGATGAGGTCTCCCCTCAGCCTCCTCTTCTCCAGGCTAAACAACCCCAGTTCCCTCAGCCGCTCCTCATCAGACTTGTGCTCCAGACCCCTCACCAGCTTCGTCGCCCTTCTCTGGACACGCTCCAGCACCTCAATGTCCTTCTTGTAGGGAGGTGCCCAAAACTGAACACAGCATTCGAGGTGCGGCCTCACCAGCGCCCAGTACAGGGGCACGATCACCTCCCTGCTCCTGCTGGCCACACTGTTTCTGATACAGGCCAGGATGCCGTTGGCCTTCTTGGCCACCCGGGCACACTGCTGGCTCATCTTCAGCCGGCTGTCGATCAACACCCCCAGGTCTTTTTCTGCAGGGCAGCTTTCCAGCCACTCGTCCCCAAGCCTGTAGCATTGCGTGGGGTTGTTGTGACCCAAGTGTAGGACCCGGCACTTGGCCTTGTTGAACCACATGCAGTTGGCCCTGGCCCATCGATCCAGCCTGTCCAGATCCCTCTGCAGAGCCTTCCGACCCTCAAGCAGATCAACACTCCCGCCCAACTTGGTGTCTGCTTACTAGGAAGTGTATATCATAAATATCAGACTTCAAACTCTATATTTAAATACTGAATTATAGTTATCTTTAACTGGATTTATAGAAAATATTGCAACATAATGACATTTTTCTGGTGCTGTACTGTTAATATCAGTGATTTGTAATAAAATGATCTTTTTTTTAACGCTATTGATGACTCCAATGCAAATGTTTTAATTTCAAATTCTGTCCTTAACTATGAAAAATGTAATTGATAAAAATCCAGTGGGACATCACTATTAGACACACTTTTTAAAAAAAATCTAAAAGCTATATAGAAAGAAGTCAGAAAAAATTGAGGAATGGGAATAGAGGATGAACTCAATTCACAGGCTAATGCTAGTTAAGGGAATCAAGAAAAAAATAGGGATAAAATCTTCTGCAGATATATATAATATCATTCCAGCCTTAATTTAGTGATGCATAAAACCTTTGAAATGTTGAGTGGTCTTTCACTATTCTTCAGATAAATTTATTTCTTTTTGGAGTAAAATTTGAAACTGACTGAGAGGGTTTTTTCCCCTTTTCCTCAGTAAAGTTTATGAAATACATAATGTTAGCTTCTAGTGTCCTAAAATACAAAGTACTTAAATGATGTAAATTTTTCCAGCATGGACCATAAATGCTAATTTAAAAATACTTTTTCCCAAGCTCGAAAGTAATGCCTCTTTCAATAAACTTGTGCTTAAAATCCCACATGCAGATGTATTATTATCTACAGTTATCTATGTTGGCCCACAAGATCCATCCCTGAATACACCTTTAAAGTGGCTTTTATCTTATATTCCCTTCTAGCTGGCATCTTATTCATTAAAATCTGTCCCCTCATGGTTGCTGTTTTTCTGCAACTTGTCTTACAGTTTGGTGAGCTGGCCAGAATGCCAAATTCAGAAAAATTTTGTGAGCACAGGAGTAATAATTCCTCCCTTCATGCAGGTACACAAAAGGCAGGATAGGAAACAGTATGTTTCATATAGACTCCTTTCCGAATCCAAGGTCTTGAGGAGGATCTCTAGCTAAAAGCAGGACTAGCAGAGAAAAGAGAAATATCTGGGAAGTGTTAAGAGGCCTTCAGGAACAGAGCCTTAGAGGTAAATAATGTTATACTGAACGTTCATTCTTAGACAAAATGTTTTAAGGTGGAGGAACCTTCCAGGATTTTTCAAATTGGAAACACCTGTTAAATAATTTTGATATCTTTTACAGATAAAGTTGAAAAACACTTCTACTATATATCCTTATTCATTCAGTTGGGTCCTGTCTTTCTCTGCTCTTCCTAATCCACAAAAAAAATAGGTTGTTTTGTCTTGACTTTTTATCAGGGGCTGGAGAGGAAGGAAGAGAGAGTCCATTGGTTGAATGCTTGGCTATGTTTTTAAATTGTGTTAAACACAACAAAAATATCATAAATATCAAATGGCTTGCTTTATTTTTTTGCTTTTTTCTTTTCTTTCTGTCAAGCAGAAATAATAATGAATGCGAGAGATCAACAAGGAGCAAGAAAAAGTGAGACTGCCCTGATAAAAAGTCATAGTTAATTTAGGATTTCTGGGGAAGGAGAGTTTATGTGGTTGTCGTCTGACTTCCACAGGGAGTTTTTGGTGCTATCAGCTTTCTTCTTTTCCTTTCCAAAATGGTCGTTCTACCATAGCATGGGCATTTCCACATACATACATATCTAAAGGGAAAATGTACTGATTTCTAACTCTGATTACTGAGTTCTCCAAGTTGACCTGTTTTAGCAGTATAGAAACACTTTTCAGATTTCTTTGTTTTCAGAACAACTATGGCAGGCAGGCTTGATTTTAACAGCAGTAGAAACTGGGAATTCCTATGTGCTCTTATCTCAACTTTTCTATAGCCGGTATTCGCCAATCTCATTTTTTCAGTACTCAGTTTTAGCTAAAAAGATGTAGAAGAATAGTAGCGCTAAATGTTGTTCTGTATTAGGATGTATACTCAACTGCCTGGCCACATGCACCATAAGCCTGTGGTACGACCCATAACACATGAACAGGAAAAAATGTGTGTGTATATCAAATGCAGCTCACATCTTCTACATAGGCAAGAGGCCTGGTGGTTTCTGAATTTCCCATCCATGTCCATATGCAAGTCTGCATGTACTTTACAGTTGATGCAGGAAAAACAAACATGAGCTCTGGCTATAGGAATAATTAACTCAGCCCGATGGCCCTTTTTCTGAGCAACAACTTAGGAAGATGCAAGCTGCATTAGTAGGTCTGATACTGGCAGCCAGCTGCTCTTAGCAATCACCTTTTCCATGGCCTCCTCCAAGCTGTAAAATATATCAGGTAAAGACAAAATGTCATACCTTTCAAGGCATTGCTGAGGCTGAGTATTGTGTTCCTTTTTCATAGAATTGAATATATGTTATAGGAAGAAAAAAATGGACTCCAACAAGTTACCTGGAATTTATTCTCTTCTTAGTTCTGCAAACCACTTAAGCTTCACTCTCCTGATTTATAATATCACTAAAATTCCTCAACAGAATTATTTTCCAGGAAATCACTGTAGATCATTTATTACTGTACATAATGTTTGGTATGTTTGACAAGAAAACTCATATTTCTAAATGCTTTGACACTGATGGTGGGATTAACGTTTTTAGCAGGTTAATTTAATGATTTTTTAAAATAAAGCTGGCATATAATTTATATGTAGTATTTCAATAGCATACACTGTTATGTACTGTATGCAGGTACCACTGGAGCAATTTCCATGATGCAGCATTCCTTTGTGGTGGCTGAGCTCGGCAGCTGCTGTATCTTTCCTGCTATATGATTTTCTTTTTTTTTTTTTTTTTTGCCTCTTAGGATTTGATACCAGCATTTTGCCAATTTGCAAAGACTCCCTTGGCTGGATGTTTAACAGGCTTGATACGAACTATGACCTGTTGTTGGACCAGTCAGAACTTGGAAGCATTTACCTTGACAAGAATGAACCATGCACCAGGGCGTTCTTCAATTCTTGTGACACATACAAGGACAGTTTGATATCTAACAATGAGTGGTGCTACTGCTTCCAAAGACAGCAAGGTAAAAGATGAGAACAACCTGCATATGTATATGGCTGACCTTTTTGTAGTGCTTTATCTTTTTTTAACATACTAAGAAAATTACAGTGAACTACAAGCTCTTAAATGCTGTACCATGAATTTGTGTTAAGGTTTTTGACCTATTGTGAATACCGAAAATGAAGTTTTTAAAAAAAAAAAAAACAACAAACAAAAAAAACCCCAAAACAAACAAAAAAACCAAACAACCCAAGCTAAATGGAAAGGCTTGCTAGAAATTAAAGGATTCTAAATAAAGTGCAAAAGAGTGGCTAATGCTTTTACAGCAGTATTGTTTCTCATGCCAAATTCCAGTAAGTATGCAGAGGAAAGAGACCAAAATAAAGAACAAAATTAGTTAAATTATTTCTTTCCCAATCTACTTTGCCTACATTATAAAATAAACTTTTTTATTGCTAAAGTAGGGCATCTTACAGGCTATTTTGTGGGCCTGTTAAAACAAATGAATGAACATTATGGATAAAGTTATTTCCAATCATTTGGATGTAAAACCAATTGATTTTTTAGTGCCTAGATGAATCTCTTGTTAATGTCCTGGTGTGATTTGGTTAAACAAATAAACACAACCTATAAGCATTATTATAGATCTAGGTGAGACATCACATAAATTATATAATCAAACTTGTTGTAATGAATCAAAGAATTTACTCATTAAATATTGGATGAAACTGGACAGAATTGCCCCTTCATTTTTCTTACTAACATGAGGGAGGTTCCTTAAAATTCTTGTGATAAATTCCCATTAGCACTCAGCATCTATGGTTTGACTCTGATTTCTGTGGAAATAAAGATTTTTGTCATGCCACATCTGCCAGTTGTAAATCTGAACAAAAATAAAGCTGTACTTCTGTAGATACATACTAAATAGGAGACTTGTTTTCTTTGGTAACTTTGTAGCTAAAAAGTTAACATTTAATCTTTCAAAACACCTTGTTTGTTTTGTGGTAGAACAATATTTTGGCTTCTTTTTATAAACATGTATGTACTGCTAACAAAATTAGTAAATGAAAAATAACCCATCCCAGAAGTAAAGTAGTTCTTAAAGGAAAGAACATGACATGTTTTGTTTGGTTGTCTTTAAATTGTCAAAACCATCACCACAATAATTTCAGCTTAATATATAAATAACCTTACTCTTTGGAGGGCAGCATAATTCTTTTTAATTGTCAGAGAAAGTACAGCACATAACATGTGGCCTAGTATGGTCCAAGGTTCTTCTACCAATTGGCTCTTCTACCAGTTTCATATAATGTGTGAACAGCGTAACCAGGGCAGTAAGAAAGCACTTCCACAGATTAGTCTCTAGTAGTTTTGCATACTATAGCCTATAAATACTGTTTGTCTAAAATATTTGATCAGTGTACCACTAGAACCCAAGGATGGTATTGTAAAGACTGATCTAAACACTACTGAATTATATTAATGGTACCCCATAGGCTAAAAATCTGGGATCCGGCTTTCAGTGGCACTGATTCTCCCCATTGCAGAATCCAACATTATCAAGCTTTTCTTCCCTTTTTACCAGTTTCCTCACTGTCTTGACCATGGTGTTGTGATAAGGTGCTGATTTAAAACAGATTAGATAGCTTTTGATACCACAGTGTGTTTTGAGTATATAGTAAAAAAGTTGTATCCTTAACATAGCAAATGAGGTGAAATCTCAGGTTTTGGCAATCCTTACACATTAAACATGCACTCCATCCCTCCAAATTAACACTGTCAACAAAATCTGTATTCTCCTTCTTTTTTGAAGGTATAAGGAGAGAAAAAGCAGCTTATGGTTTTCTTTTGTCACATCTTATTATTAGCTCTTGCACAAATATCTGAGTCCTAACCCCCTAGTGTATTAGTGACCCACTGAATTATCTATTCATAATTTGCAGTGTTATGCTAAACCTTGTAATATGTTCATGTTTGGTTATGTTTTATTTGATTGAACAATCTAAATAAGACCTTTAATTGGACCTTTGCTATTAACAGCTAAGAGATGGCTAGGTAGAGAAATTCAGTGGCTTCTTTCTGATGTTTACTAAAATAAGTTTATATTAGCAGAATGCTTCAAGCCATGTAGACAGCTCTCTGTATTCATTGAGCTTAGTAGGTGCTTTCTGGGCAGATCTACAATTTTACAGCAGTGCTGTTGGTTAATGATGTTCAAAGTGAATACAAAATTTAGTCAACCATATGTATCATACTGGGATAGAAATTCCATTGTGCTTTTTTATAGTATAGAAAAGTAATACATAGTATTTGCTTGAGCCATTATCTGAGAAGCCCTCTTGCTCTTTGATTTTAGCTTCACAGTTCAAGACTGTCAGAATCAGACAAGTACTTGCAACTTTTCTTCATTCTTTCTTTCTGCTTGAGGTCTGTTATGCATTAGAGTACACTAGACCCATTACTGCACATTACTCACAACTTCTAGTCAATATAAGCAACTTCTTATGAATACTTAAGTCAGATGTCTCTTGCTCAGAAAAAGATCTTCTTGTAGTAGCTGTCCCACCTTGACTAATGCATAAACACTTATGTATAGCTCAGTGGTGCTTATTGCATTTTTTTCTTAGCCTTATTCTTCTTTAAGCATAGTTTAGTATTTCTGAGATACATTCAAGACACTACAATGCATTTCTGCAATACTTCAAAATCTGCACTTTGCCAGTGCTCTTTGCAAGTCTTCCTGTACACTTTGGTCGCTATTGCTCTCTAGTTTCAACTACAATTCATGCAAGTGCTTCAGTGCCCATCTTCAGAACTTGTTTTCTTAGTTGTTTGATGCTGGCTTAACACTTCAGTGCTTATCTAAACGCTGAGTCCCTTGCAGTGTTGGCCTTTTTATAGGTTGAATTTCTTTCTGCTAGTACGTCGTCGTTATTACAGCCTTGTTTTTGTTGCATCACTGCTTCAGAGTAGGAGAGTACCCAATTTTGCTGGGAATATTAATGCTTAGCACCTAAGTATTTCTTTACTGCAGGCCTCTGCATGGATCTGTTAGTCCAGCACTTCTCTAGATGCCTTTTTCTTACAGGCTTTTCTGTCTGTCAAAGCTGGAAGACATCTTCAAAACTAGTCCATCTTAAAGAATAATGATAATTATCATGATTCGTATTTGTTACATCAGTCTTTTCAGATTGCAGGACTTCAAATGTGTTTATAGATGGTTCTAAAGGAAGGTGTAACGTCCCTTAAGACATAATTGAGGTCCCCAGAAAGATCTCTTGAAGTGCAGTATTGATGCTTCAAATGCCTAAAGTTCAAGCCTCCGTTGTCCAAGAACAATTATAATACTTGACCCCAAGCACAGGGAAGGCACAGCATGGCAGCCTAATCTGCAGTGGACCATATGCCAGAAGCTAGGTACTCTGCCAAATATTATCTACTTGATATATGGAAAATCACTGTTCTGTAATTGAGTAAGTTGGAGAATACATGAAAGCTGGAGGTTCACTGTGTGGGTAGCAGCTTTGAGACATATCTGTTAAAATCCTCGACATACTTTGTGAAATCTACCAGTTTTACTCCCATTGCTCCGTTAATGTGCCTCTTTTTGGTAAATCAAAGCTCAATTGTACTAGCCTTGCAGCATCTCTTGGCACAACTGAACATTGATGTCTCAAGGGCCAGTATTAATAACATGGGATATTCTGGTGTGCATCAGTACTTCGAGCACTGAAGAACTGTGAATGGCTGCTGTTAAGCGGTTCATAAATCACTTATAACAATGTAGTGATATTGTCAGAAAGACAATTCCTGCCACATCTGTGGAAGCAGATTAAGAATGAAGATGATTAGGTCTCTTATCTGTATTCAGATTATCAGAAAGACTGTCAGATTCATTTCTATTTCAAAGGAAGCCACCACACTGATTTTTGTAAAGGAATTTTTTCTCCTTGGCTCAAGAATCCCGAAGCTCAGTGTCCAGTGACACTGCTTTTTTAGTTGAATAAAGTTCAGAATTCTAAAAGAAAACTTTTCCAAACTCAGGAACTAACTGGAAAATAAAGAGGGAAGCATTGTGATTTGGGGAGAGAGGAAAAAGGATATGCTGTGGACCAAAAGGAATTGGTTGAACTTCTAGCCTGCCGTTCTCTTCGACAGTTTTAAGCACCAGAGTGATTTAGTATTGTTAAGAGTTTTTGCTGCTTTTATCCTGAGAAGCAAAGCTTAAGTGTGAAGACCTAGCTTCTGAGAAGAAGAGAGTTTTGGGTAAGTAACTTTCTCATATTGCCTTGTTAGCTTTTGGTTAGTGGTATTCCTTTTTGTAATTATACTACCAAAGATTTGTAGCTGTAAATGAAGATTTTTTTTCTTTAGGCATAGTCCATCATTTTTACATTTCCACATGTTAGTGCTCATGTGTGCAACTCTGTGTTTCTAATTTAGGATTTTTTTCCATAAGCAAAATACATGTATTTTTCCTATTTGACTAGCTCTTCTCCTTCAGCGTATTTCCCAACTTCTTTGAAAGAATAGAACAGAAAACATTTGGCTTGGAAAGGGCCTTTAAGATCATCGAGTTAGCCTAACAGTGCCAAGTCCACCACAATCCTAGATCCTTCTAGCCTGTGGTACTTGTGTGAATAAAGGACTATCATTTTTTAGATTACCGATTAATTGGAAATACCTTTGGTTTAAGAAATAATTGATCCTCAGAATGTTGTACAATTAAGAGCTTAACTCTTTAAATATCAGGAAAGACAGAAACCTTAGTTTTGAAAGGTAATGAACATCTCTGGCATAATAGTGAGCATGATCATCATCAAAGCACTTCTTACAACAAGAAATGTAAAACTTTATATAGCCTCAGCAAATACTCAAAGGCTAAATACTTAAAACCCAATACCCACCCAGTCATGTGGTCTTCAAGAGCACACGCAGAAAATTGCTTCGTTGTCTGGAAAGAATCACAGAATGGTAGGTGTTGGAAGGGGCCTCTGGAGATCATCTAGTCCAACCCCGCCACCAGAGCAGGTTCACCTAGAGCAGATTGCACAGGAATGCGTCCAGGCCAGTTTTGAATATCTCCAGAGAAGGAGACTCCACAACCTCTCTGGGCAGCCTGTTCCAGTGCTCTGCCACCCTCCAAGTAAAGAAGTTCCTCCTCATGTTTAGATGGAACTTCCTATGACCAAGTCTGTGCCCATTACCTCTCGTCCTGTCACTGGGCACCACTGAAGAAAGCCTGGCCCCATCTTCCTGGCACCCACCCCTTAAGTATTTATAAGCATTCATAAGATCCCCCGTCAGTCTTCTCTTCTCCAGACTAAAAAGGCCCAAGTCCCTCAGCCTTTCCTCATAAGAAAGATGTTCCAGTCCCCTAATCATCTTTGTAGCCCTTTGCTGTACCCTCTCCAGCAGCTCCCTGTCCTTCTTGAACCGGGGAGCCCAGAACTGGACACAATACTCCAGATGCGGCCTCACCAGGGCAGAGTAGAGGGGAAGGATAACCTCCCTCGACCTGCTAGCCACACTCTTCTTGATGCACCCCAGGATGCCATTGGCCTTCTTGGCCACAAGGGCACATTGCTGGCTCATGGTCATCCTGTTGTCCACCAGGACTCCCAGGTCCCTTTCCACAGAGCTGCTCTCCAGCAGGGCAGCCCCTAACCTGTACTCATGCATGCACTCTGAAGACATCTCTTGAAAATTTGTTCTGGCACTAAGACTCCTGTGAACAGTATTTTAAAAGTAGAGCCTACTTTTAAGGCCTTCACTGTGAAAAGAATCATTATAGATGTTGTGTGAAAACCTGGCCCACCAGAGTCGAGGCCACTCTAAACCTTTATAAGCTTCTTTAAATGTATGGGATATGTACATAGCATTTAAAATGTAAAGCCAAGAGAAATTAACAGCGTGCTGTCAGTAAGGGGTTATTACTGTCTTCCAGTTGCTATTTACTCTGTTAGATAAAAGCTCATGAATAATATCAAAGGCCTATTGGTATATCTAGGCTATGCCAGCCAGTAGGCTCTGTGTTCACCAGAAATATAATTTTGATCCCCAGTTCATCTAGGCATTTGTCACCAGAGTTTGAGCATTTCAACAAGAAAGGCACCTCCATGTATTAGAATGTATTCTTGCTGTTCCTGCACTCCTTTGTGCATCTTGTGCTGCTCTTAGCTTACTAAAGGGTGAGCACTCTTCTTTTCCTTTTAGGAGGAATTCAGGAAAGGCTGCTTTGGACCATCACCACTCAAGTGTTTTTTGCCTACCCATTGCCCTACACAGTGACTGGGTTCTGGTCTAAGTGTGTGCTTCATCAATAAGCTAGGCCAGTCTTACTCATCTTTAAACTAGCTCAGAAGATTATTTTTTTCTTTTTGCATGGAAAAAAAGTAGTTTAGTGTATTTCAGAAGGGAGCCTTGAGTTAATTGCATGGCAAAGATGTATTCTAAATAATCAGTCTGCTGAAATGAAAAACGCATTTAATATTCATAGAATGTGATATTTTAGTGAGATGTATCAGAATATTGTCTGGGTATAAGCTAAAGACACATGTGAGTAAACTCAGTAATACTACTGCTGATTCAGAATGAGAAATGCCTTTGTGCTAATGGTCTGATGTAGTACGCAATAGCAGTGTTCAGAGTTAGTACTTTGCTGTCTTTGATTCTTTCACTTATTCAACAGTAACATATACACCTTCATGTCTTACTGCCTTCACATTCATGGGGCATACTGTGACTTGCTTGTATAAAAAGTAGAAAACTAAATGATTCAGAACTGGAGTAAGCTATAACTCTGAAGAATGGAAAACTGAATTTTAGTATCTCTTCTGCCTCTTAGAGCCATCTAAAGTTTGGCCACTCGTTTTAACTTAGTTTGCTGAATATGGGGCTTTGTACCCATGGGATTCAGTCTTAAAATGTTGCAACTGAGTCACAATCTTGCAGACTTCAGTGAAGAAAATTCTTATTTTCTTAGTGTAGTACATGAAATACAAAACTTGAACATGACTTCTAACAAGGAAAAAAGGGAAAGAATTGAAAGAGCCGTCCTGTTTCTAACCAATACGAGGCAAGTTTCACAGTCACTCTCTGATTTCTGATAAAAATAGGGTGTGATAGAGTTACTATTTTGGTCTAGCATTCCTCGATCCTCCAGAGCAGTGACTAGATGCTCACTTACAACTGGGTTAACTGGGGTTGGCCTTCCACACAAATCCATGGTGGTGCTCTAATTCATCATTTTGGAGCTGTAGCACAGTGCAGTAATTCTTTTACTTCAGAGCTTAAAACATGACTATTAATGCAGGGTGCATGTGTTTCTTAAGATTGGTAGTTAGAGTGACCTTAGAACGTAGCAAACTTTGAAAACTTAGTCATATGCTTTCTTTCCTAGATACAGTATAATCTGTTTAACATTTTTTATGTCATTTTAGACCCACCTTGCCTGACAGAATTCAGCAACATTCAGAAGCAGCAAGGAGGAAAGAAGCTCCTAGGTGAGCTATAGATCATTCTTTTGAAGGTTTTATTGCTTACATAAACAACCCTAGTGAAACAGCAACATAAAATCAATATTAATCCAACAAAGATAGACTGCAGTAAATTCCAGCAACAAAATTTATGAAATTTTTGAAAGCTATTAAACTTAGTTTTATTACCGTACCTACCAAAAGATATTATAGCTGTTTTATTACCCTAATAGAAGGTACATTTATACACTTACAGAGGGGACAATCTAAGGCAGTCCTAAATTAGTATCTCTGCTGATCCTTTACCTGTAATATTCTTTAAGTAATTGAAATCTTTGTTGTGAATCAGTTTATACTGTATCAATATTACTGAAATGTGAAATCTTCATTTTACCATTAGCCACTTTATAAAAGCTGCAATAAAAGGCTTGGCCCAACATCGTCAAAACTGTATTTCTGCTAAGGATGATTTCTGACAACTATACGCTTCAAAATGTTTTCGTATGAATGTTTTGTTCATTGTGTTTTTTCTACATTTTATGTTTCTTTCAAAAAGTCTCTGATCGTTCCAAATGAAAAACAGTGGATTATTCAGCCTTAGGCAAATCACTGCCTCACAAAATAAGTTCCTGATTGTGTCTCTTGTACTTTTGGTGGCGAACCCTTTTGGCTTAGAGCCTGATTTGCCTAGGTATTTTGCATATAAATGCAAATTTAGCATTCTTTTTTTACATTTGTTGTTGATAAAATTGGTGTGTTACACTGCATTTGTCTTCTGTGGTAGGGTAATTAAATATTAGTAGGTAACTAAATGGATTGTAAAATACATATTAAATAAAAATAACTCCTAAACCTTGTAACAGATTGTTTGTCCAGGAAGCCTGGCTCTTATTATTCAGACTTGTTTGTACTCCACAGATTATAGAACATTTCAATCAAGGTTAGGTGCTACATTTGAGCCTTTTCCCCAGAATACAGCAAAGATGATGACTGAGATGTTCAGGGAGTAAGGAATATGTATCACAGGATCAATGAAAAATTTAAATGAAGTTGGACACTTTATTTCTTGAAATCAGTCCAAGACTGATACATGTTATTTTCCCTCCCATATTTGACATATTCAGTCACTTTCTGCTTAACTAAATTTAGTAATAGTAAAACAGTCAGTGTAGAGTCTGGAATTAGGAAACAGCAGAAGGTAGTTACTTTCTGCTATAATTGTTACATTGGCCAGGAGGCTTTTTTTAATATTCTTATTCAATATTTATATATCACAGGGCAGTATATCCCCTTATGTGATGAAGATGGGTATTACAAACCAAGTCAGTGCCATGGAAGCGTAGGGCAGTGCTGGTGTGTTGACAGATACGGTAATGAGGTAACGGGATCCAGAACAAATGGTGTGGCAGAATGCGGTAAGTTAAGAACTTTTTGTGGCATTTGGTTTAGAGGTGTTACTCACTTTGATTACCAACCAGATTAAATTTCTTCAGTAAGAACAGATGTGGGACCCAACTACATGGATTTCAAAATAAAAAAATAGCAAGTTATAATTTGTTATTGTTATTACTTCATTATCTTTTGCAACTCCTATCACTGTGTCAGCTATTAATAGATGTCATATATGTGCTTGGCATAGTGTATATAAACCTAGGGAAAAATAATTATCTAGAGCAGCATTAGACAAGCCCCAAAATGCTTGATGAAATCCCTTTGGGTAATCAGCATGCTAGTGAATTCAATTTGACTTTTTTTTCAGTTTTTTTCGAGGGATTTGCCAAAAGTTCCTAGCATACTAAATCTTCCCTTATTTTTCCCTTCCCTGCAGCATTGTGCAACTTCTTCCAAGAATTCCCATGTCATCTTTATTTGATGTCCCAGATATAAAAAATGGCAATAAAATATTTTCCTTTTTTAAAAAAAAAAAGTCTTGCATTTCTCCTTTCCACTTCTTTTGCAACAAAAGAACATAGCCTGAAACAAAGGGTAAATTTAACACACTATTTGACATACAAGCTCAGGCCTATTGTCCATCTAATGCAGGATCCTTTCTAGATAAATGGGCAGTTCTAGATAGTTCAAGATAAGAACTGAACAATAGACAGTGTATATTATCAGTAGTCCTTATTGTCATCTGTAAGTTAGACTTAAGTCTCTTTTGGTTGTCTCCTTTTGTTAACATTGAAAAATTCATCCCTATTGAAGTGGTTTTCTTTTAAGACAAAAGAATTTTCATATTATTTATGTTTTATTTCTATGTCACACTGTGTAGTTTAAAATACAGTTCTAATGTAGTTTAAAATTGTCCTGAAACTAAATATTCTGGTGTGCCTTTTGTATGCTTATGTATATTATACTATAAATATGTAGTGTATCTTGTGTGTCTTTTCTATAACTATCATACCTTTTTAGCTATTGATTTAGAAACTTCAGGTGATTTTGCCTCTGGTGATTTCCATGAATGGACAGATGATGAAGATGACGAAGATGAAATAATGAATGATGAAGATGAAATTGAAGATGATGATGAAGACGAAGGAGATGATGATGTTGATGATGACGATGATCATGATGGATATATTTGATAATATTAGGGGGTCCATGAATTGTACCTTTCTAAAATTCACAAGATGACATTTCATAAAATCCCTTTGCTCTCCAAGATCAAAAGGATTCTAGCAAACATGTATATTTTGTATGATTATTTCAAACATTGCAGCTGGAGTCATAGACTTTTTTGTTTAAATAAGAATAATTATATTATGTGCTTTTGAGTTTTTAAATGCCTTTGCGCTGAAGAAAACACATTGGAAGTCTAGCCTGAAGAAAGAATTGTTATGTGCTACTGAAAATATAAATGTGCAAGACACATTATAAACACAACCAGTCTCTTTAAAACTCTGGTGAAAAGATATTTGCCCTTACTTGGAACTGCGCATGTCCTCTTCAGAACACATACTGTAACTTAACTTTAGTTCTGTCAGTGTTTTAGGCCCTGCGGGCTTTGCCAGTTGTCCATTTAATAAATCAAAAATGTGTTACAATAGAAAAATGCTGGTGCACGAGTAGCATCTCACCAGCCTTTAATTAACCAAAGGTATGGAGAAAAATTACCAGGAAGGAAAAATAAAGCCAAGTCCTCCTTTGTGTTTGCATTTGTAGTTATGTTTTTTATTAGAATATGGCTAGGTTATTGAAAGGATTTTTCAAAAGCAGTAGCATGGACAAGCACCAATTCTGTAATTCTAAAATTTTCTTGTCTTTCCTTAATTTTTTTTCTTTCATGTCAAGGTCATATAGGCTTTAGCATTATTTACTCAAACATTGCTTCACCCTTTGTTGTTACTCTGTATTTCTCTCTAATCAGATTAGCGTAAAATATTTTACATGGGGAAAAAAAATTGCTTAAAATTATATTACCTTTATACATGACTGTATTTCAGAGTATTGGCACTTCCCCCAAGGTAGTTTTTAATAAATGTATAATGATACTTTTTATTTTCTTAAATCAGGAAATAGTTTTGCATCTTTATCTTAATTCATGTTGTTTTCTGTTACTAGTGAAGAAACTTAGAGAACGTATTGTAAAGGTGCCTTGCAAAATAGAAATAGAGAGGTTTTAGCATGCATACCAGTATAGAATGTTAGGCAATAGCTAAGCACACCCAATTACCAAATTAATACCAGTATAGGTACTGCTGCTGGAATGAAGAAAATGGGTTATTTTAACTTTTTTCCTATTGTTATGTAATTACCATGTGGACTAGTTTATAATTATTGTGTAGAGTAGCACTTAAGATTTGACTGTAGAGAAAATTGCTTTAATCACTGTATTTATGTTAGCATGTTAATTAATTGTGTAGACATTTTAGGACTCCACCATCTTCATTCATATCATTATCTATTGCTTTCTGCCCACAATAAAATTGACGTGACCTGTGTAATGTAATACTACAGGTTGTATAATTTCAAAATTGGATCACTGGTTTCCCATCATTAATTAAAAGGAAAATCAGTTTCTTATTTGAATTAATTTCTACACATTAAATACTAAATTTAATGTTTATCCTGTGTAATACTGAAAAGTATAATGGATTTTCTTTTTTACTGTTTCTGTATAGTTTGCAAAATAAAGACTCTTGTAACCAACTTGTGGCCAGTATAGCCCATCATTTTGACTTTTTGCATAGTTTGAAATTTTGAAACAGGAAGAATTCATGTTTCAGATACTTTTCACCTATTAAAATATGTATTTATTTGTATAAAGCCATTTATTAATGTTTTATTTCCAGTAAAGAATTTTTGACTAAGGCAAAACCCATAGGGAGCTTTTATTTTTCTGTATTTTTTCCTGAATTTTCTATAGCTTTGTTATGTACTGTTATGACATTGTCTTCATTACATTGAAAAGAAATATCTCTCTCTTTCTTTACTAACTCTGTCATAATTTGTGGGGCATAGTTGTATTATTTTCTTAAATAAAAGTAGTTAAGAGTTTACCATTCCAATATAGTGGGATTTTATCAGAGAACAGTTTCTTATGGCTGAAATTAACTGATATATAAATTGATTTTAAATAAAGAAGCTAAAGAAAAAATGTTGTCATTATTGGCTGATGTAGCAAGTACTGTTGTGGGTTTTTTTTTCTGATGTGACAAATGGTCATTAGATGACAAACTAAAATTGGATTTCATTAAAACTTGGGATATTAGGAGAATTAAAGTATGGAAGGAGAATCCATAATGTGTTTAGCCTGATGGGATTACAGTATGAAGACCATTCTAAAATGAACTCTCATGCAGAAGAGCACGAAAGAAGTTTCTATTCTTTCTTCCCTTAAAATTCCCCACTGAACTAGAAGAGGAGGGCATATGCATGGATTTTAGTCCCTAAGTATCAAAGCTACCTATCATAAAGTCAGAAGTATGTCAAGATAGCTAAATTTACTAAAGAACAATGACAATGGAGATTCAGGGTAATTTCGGAGAATTTTTGTGGTCCAAAACTAAAACAGCAACAACAAACACTTGAATTGTTTCTCATTCATGAGGAAAAGCCAGAGAACAGATTGATAGTGTGGGACTTCCTTTGAAAACATCCTTTTAAAAAAAAAAATGTACATTTGTCTATGGATTAGTATTTATGGTGTTGATTTGCTTTCATGATACCAAATGAACTGGAAACTACTTCACTGCAGCATTAAAGAAATGCATGAAATCAGGACCAGGTAGAACAAATAAAGGCAAAGGCTGATAATATAAAATCACTAAATAACTAAACCATTCAGAAGCTTTTTTGTTCTTTCTGTCATGCCCAAAAATTTGCACAGAGCTATGTCCTCACGAGTACAGTCAGGCAGAAAGCAGCAGGGAGCCCTTAATTTTGAAACTTCATTATTTTTACAGTGTCGCTGTCATTTGTTGTTGTTTTTTCTTGTTCTTATAATTGTGTACGTGTATATGTACTTATAAATATGCAAAGATACCGATACAAATTTGGACATTTTCAGACACAGTGATTAATTCTTGTGCTCTTCTCAGAATGTGTGCAATTGTAATTCTCAGATTCATTGAAAAGTAAGAAATACCGAGTTCAGTGAAATCTATTGTTATATAATCTTAAAAGGGAGTATTTTAGGTCAAGCCACATAGATATGCTTAGTTTAAAAGCAAATGAATTAGTGTCATTAGTTTGCTTGTACAAAAATTGGATTATTGTACAAGACTAAGGAAGATGGACCATAATGCTAGTAGGAAAATTTTTACTCATTTTGTGCACATGGACAAGAACTGTATTTCTTTTATTATTATTAAAGAATCCAGTGCCCAGGTGGAATAGTAAAAGTTTATCAGAAAGTGGATTAATTTTATGCTTCATAGGAAATTTAAAAATATCTGTATTTACAGGATTTCTTCATTAGAATTGTGTATATATTTCTAATTACTAAAAGCTTTTAAAAATTGGATTTAAATAGAGCTATGGCAGCACAAATTTTTTTGAAATACAGTAATCCTTTTTACTTTTTTTCCACTAATCTAAATATATTAGTAGCAAATCATCCACAATTTTATTTCAGCTAGTTCAGTGGACACTAAGTAGCTTGTCACCAAGTTTCTGTTTGAAGAAACAGATCGAGATAAGCGTGAAGAACAATATAATAGGTTGGAAGAATGTCCAACTTAACCAGTTATCACTGGGTAAGTAATTAAAATATCAAAAGTTTTTAAAAAACCCAACCCGCTCCTTTAGGCAGGTACCATATTGGACATGCTGAAGTAACACGGTAACTCTTTGTCATGAGTAGGTCTCTGCTAACACAGTGTCTTTGTACTCATTGTACAGGATGGGTGCACTTTGCTAACTTGTTAATTCATCCAGTGAAATGTCTGTAGAAATGACTCTTTGAAGTTAAGGAACCAGAGACAGAATGGGAAACAAAGTTGCCTAGCCTAAAAGATGACACCTCCGCTTGAATTTTTTGTTGTGTTTCAGATGCTAATTGAACGAAATCCTGAAAAAGAGACTGCTGCACAATATCTGTCCTCTTGAAGGTGAGTTTTACAAGGGAAATGTGCGTGCTTATTTTTAAAAAGAATCTCCATACTACAATGTTAGTAATAACGCAGAGCATTTTACATCTCTTCACCAGCTTTCCACATGACCCTATAGAAGAACTTGATTAAAACTTCAGACAAGGGTATCCACAAAACTCATGCTCATGCCTGTAACCATTTTTGCCAAGTTGGTTGAAATTTATCAGTTAAAATCAAGATGGACAGAGAGGTGGCCTGTTGTCCCTGTCTACCCATAGCATTCACAGCTGCTTTGTAAACTCATAGAACATTCTGCAGTCTGCTGAATTAAAAAAAAATTATTAATACATATCCCTTCAACTTGGGTCATTACATTGCTCATCAGCAAGGGCATTTTTAAGAGCTGGCTATACCCAGCACAAGGCAGTGAGGGTGTGCTCTATAGGTCTTGCTATTAGCATCAGATACCTGTTTTTAGGAAGCCTCTCAAATTCCTGTCCCTTTTCATAGTTTATTTACCACATAGGCTTATGTACCAATGTGTTTTGGTAAAATTAAGTTGTCCGCTGGACTTTAGTCCCTGTGAGGATTAGGAGATTGGATCTCTGCTACTGTGACTGTCATGCTTCTGATTGATTTCCATGTGCATGAGGGGGCTGGAGGGCCACACCAAGTTTTACCGAGTTTGGGGTGTCAGAACAAAGTAGTGATTAACAAAATACTTCGTTGATTTTGTTTGAAAGCTAGCAAAGGTTACTGAGGTTTTGTCTTCTTTCAAAAAAACCTGAGCAATAGCAATTCATAGTAAGAGTCCAATTTTGCAACCATAATGCTGTGATTCTTTTTCCTTATTTCTCAAGAATAATGCAGTTATTTGAAAGCATACTGCAACTCAGAATCGATTGGTTTTGAGCATTATGCAAAACTTCTTCAGGGCTTGCTCACTTTTACTACACTTCTGTATATTCCATTGTGCTGCATTAGTGTTAAGGAACTGAAACATGCTTTAATTCAAAATCTGTTGTGTGAAGTTGTTTATCTGTTTTCTAGTGTAAACATTCATTCTTGAAGAAATCAAAATCTAGAAATTATTTTAAAGATGTCACCAGTATAAATCCAAGCCAAATCCCCCAAAGTAAAAAATTGCTATAAAAACATGCTTGGCTCATATGAGGCATACTTTTTAAAATTGAGGTTGAAATGGTTAAAAACTGTCTTAAGAATTCTTACTGCTCTAACATCTGTGGCAGCTACCTGAAAAGTACAGTCCTATCTATATGAAAGTTTATGTATTTATTTTGTGTTAAGAAGTTTTCATGTTTGCTCAGTGTGATGAAAAGATTTGTGC
This sequence comes from Gavia stellata, assembly GCF_030936135.1. Lineage (NCBI taxonomy): Eukaryota > Metazoa > Chordata > Aves > Gaviiformes > Gaviidae > Gavia > Gavia stellata. The sequence goes on from NC_082598.1 coordinate 43,851,007, forward strand.
AAAGCTAATGTCACTGGGCTTCATTGTAATTAATTGTGACCAAATGGATGTCACAGGTTTATATGTTAGTGTAACTCAAATGAAAGGATACACAATTGGAAATGACACTGTTAACAGCACAAGATGGTGATACCAGTCCATGTTTCTTCACGTGTAAGTGAACTTGCTTCCCTCAATTCCCCATTATGCTTGGAAATGTAGACTAGTTTCCAATGAAAGGACGAAATCAAATGTTGAGTAGGGCTGCTTCCTTCAGCAGTAGAAGTTCTAGGATCTGTCCCTAGAAATCTTGCGAGAACATAGGAAGGAGGCTCCTTTGAAGGCACAGTAGCTTAAAATGCATGGTTTAAATAAGACTGATTACTCTTAATAATTTTGTAAAGGAAACCTACCAACATTTTTAATTTATGCCTTGAAAATGTACCTGAATATAATCGTCGTTCATGGGAAGACAGTTTTACTAGTTAAAAAAAAAAAAGCGAAAAAAAAGTAGTAATGCTGTCAGTAAGGCAAGCTCAAAGGAAAGGAAGGCAGGATAAAAATTAGAATGAGACAGCATTGGGGCAACATCTATGTATTTGAGTACCTGACTGATCCTATCACTGAACAAAAAAGTGTGAGGATTCTAAGTTCATTGCTCATGCTGCTATTTCCCCTCATAATTTCCCCACACACATGTTTTTATTAGGCTATGTAGCTTTATACCATATCATTCACATTAGAAATTACATGTGAGTGCTGAGACGAGTTCAGCTCCCATAGTGGCATCGTGGCACAAAGCATCTGTAGGAATTGCACCATTGACCAGCCTAGAAGCTGAGGACGTGTTACTAGCACATTAAAGAGTTCTTCAGAAGTAGTTGTTTATAGCAGGTGTCACCCGGATGTAATCTAGTACATCCATTAAAAATGGTTGCCTGACTCAGTGTAGGGAATTGTCCAGAGTTGTTTATATAAATGGTAATTTACTTAGATTCCGATTTAAAAGTGGAATAATGCCATTCAAAGTTGTTTGTCTTGTCCATTAAGGTAGCTTGATTTTTATGTAGTAGAAATTGCATTACTATTTTATCTCTCTGCATAGTAACTTTCATTTGAATCAGCAATACTGGCAGAAAAAGATTGCCATCTAAGTAAATTTCCTGTATCAGTTTTGTAAAGATAAATGTCAGCGCCTGCATAAGGTACATCTTAAGGCCAAACAGGTAATGAGTAGATCCCCTAATTTACAGTTCACTTCTATGGTTACTGACTTACATCATAAACACTAGCTGCCTGGTTAACTGTTCTGTGTTCATATTTAGATTTCATTTAGTATGAGAAAGTGAGTGAAAGAAGCTCTTTTTTTCCCCTTTCAAATCTTCATGTCTTTTACTGTTAATTAGAGGTCAATTTATCTTAAATTCTCTCCCACTCTACTGCTCCTTGAATACCACTACATAACAATGGAAAAAAAGGCCTATTAGTCTTCAACAGCAGGAATAAAATTGCCTAAAATCCCTATTATTTCCTGCTGTACAGCGATAGGTCGTCTTCTTTCTATGTGCAGACAGGAACCTTGCCATGCAGTCTCCATCTCCTGTGACACAACAGAGTGAATGTCGCTATCATGTGCAGCACAGGGTTTTAAGAAACCTCTACTGCCTGGCACATGTCGTCTCTGTGTTACCCTTCTCCATGCTCCTGTGCAGCAGTTGTAGTTATGTTGAGACCTGACCATAGAGGGAACAGCTCTGCCACAGAGTAAAGATTTGCTGAAGGGGAATTGTATAAGCCTGAGGGCTTTATGGCAGTGCTGCTGCTGCTGCTTGCCCAAGCATGATGGAAGAAAGGGAAAGATTTTTCTCGTTTTGCGTAGTGAGGTTATGCAAACTGCATAGTCCCACAACAGTGGCCTCTCTGAGCTCTGTACTTTATCTTCGTAAAAGACATTTGCTCTGTCAGGTATGTCAGCTTTCCATTCCTCCTGGCTGGACTAAAAGCACAGAATAGCTAGCTGCTTTTCCCTACCATTTTATCTATCTCAAAAAGAAATAAAATATTGTGCTTGTGAGGTTTGTTTCTAATTTTTCTTGACTACACTTTTAAAGTGTTCTTGGTCCAGCTATTGTTAGAAAAATAAAGAAATTATAGCAAAGGGGAGAAAAACCAAGGCACAAGTCTAAAAATTGGTAAACTACCAAGGCAGAGTTCTGAAATACAGCAATCTAGTGAGGGTGAGAAAGCCCCACATCGCTCTTGCTCCCTCCTGCATTTTCTAAAGGCTTTGTTAGTCTTGTGATCTTTACCAGTCTGTAGCCAATGCTTTAGCCCATACTTCTGGGATTATACCTGCTCGTGGAGCAAACAACTGTAAATTGCCAAAGCTTCATTTTTCATATAGGGAGAGATTCCAGTCACTCTCCCTCAGGATGGAAGAAATGGTACTGCAGCATATTTACAGAAAAAAAGTCAAAAGTTGCAGTTTTCCTTCGGCGTTCCTTTGGCGTAGCACCTTTTTGTGATAAAAACACTTAAAAAAAATTCGCATGTTGAGAGTTATCCATTGTAATCACTATCTTAAACGTAGTATCACTTTCTCTTTTTTTTTCACATTAAGAATGCTGACATTAGACCATGTCACGTACTTTGCTTAGAAAACAGTGGTTTCCAATAATTTCCTTTAATTGAATCCAGGAACCAAAAATGTTGATTTTTGAAATGATCAGAGAGTCATTGAATCATAGAATAGTTTGGGTTGGAAGGGACCTTTAAAGGTCATCTAGTCCAACCCCCTGCATTGAGCAGGGACCTTTTCAACTAGATTAGGTTTCTCAGAGCCCTGTCCAGCCTGACCTTGAATGTTTCCAGGGATGGGGCATCTACCACCTCTCTGGGTAACCTGTTCCAGTGATTCACCACAGAATCATTAAGGTTGGAAAAGACCTGTAAAATCATCAAGTCTCACCATCAACCCAACACCACCATGCCCAGTAAACCATGTCCTGAAGTGCCACATCTACACGTTTTTTGAGCACCTCCAGTGACGGTGACTCCACCACCTCCCTGGGCAGCCTGTTCCAACGGTTGACCACTCTCTCAGTAAAGAAGCCCCATCGTAAAAAATTTCTCACTAATATCTAGTCTAAATCTACCCTCTTTTAGTTTAAAACCATTTACCCCTTGTCCTATTGCAACAAGCCCTATTAAAAAGTCTGTCCCCATCTTTCTTATAAGCCCCCTTTAGTTTTGAAAGGCTGTGATAAGGTCTCGTTGGAGTCTTCTCTTCTCCAGGCTGAAAAACCCCAACTCTCTCAGCCTTTCCTCACAGGAGAGGTGTTGCATCTGATCATCTTCGTGGCCCGCCTCCAACAGGTCCATGTCTTTCCTGTGCTGAGGACTCCAGAGCTGAACGCAGTACTCCAGGTGGGGTCTCATGAGAGTGGAGTAGAGGGGCAGAATCACCTCCCTCGACCTGATGGTCAAACTTCTTTTGATGCAGCCCAGGATATGGTTGGCTTTGTGCCAACTCATGTCCAGCTTTTCATCCACCAGTACCCCCAAGTCCTTCCCTGCAGGGCTGCTCTTAATCCCTCCATCCCCCAGCCTGTATTGATACCGGGCTTTGCCCCGACCCAGGTGCAGGACCTTGCACTTGGCCTTGTTGAACCTCATAAATTTCACATGGGCCCACTGCTCGAGCTTGTCCAGGTCCTTCTGAATGGCATCCTGTCCCTTGGGCATGTCAACCACACCACTCAGCTTGGTATCATCAAATGATTACTGCATCAAAACACTGCAGTGAAATTACCAGAGTTCCTGAATATTTTCTTAGCCATGTTGCTAAGAAATTAGCTAAATTATGCAGTTTCTAGCTGACTTTAAATTTTAAATCATCCCAACTGAAAATTAAGAAACATTTAGTAAGAATATCAGCTACAGTTAGGCAGAGATATGTGATCCAATGTTACATTCCATCCTGGCTTAAGTTATTTGTCAGAGCTGAAATCCTTTCCAGGTTTTCACAGTCCACCTCATAGACTGCTTGTAGTGTTACAATTTTCCACTCAACAATACATGTTTGGAAGGTGTGAGCTGACTTTATTTTTCCCATCTCTGAAATACAAAACGGTGTTTAGGCACTAACTTTACATACATGGCAAGGTCTAATTTAAATATGACCGGTTCAGAAATGGATAATGACTTAGAATAGATTTATACACAAAGTTCTTTAAAAACATCACTTGAATGCTCAGTGACTGTCAAAGAAAGCCAATTGTATCAGGAATTATTTTGGGGAGAATTGTAAGAAATAGAGAACAAAACCCAAGGAACATAATTTATGTCATGGTATAAGCACATGCTGCTCCTTCTCTGTGCTAACCTCTGTGTTTTCCCTGTTTCCAAACAGTATAAAAGTTACGGGAAAGAATGGCAAAGATAATCAAAGGTAAGATTGGTTCATATGAAGAAGATAAATGAGGTTGGGACGCTCAGTCCTGAAGTGGTGATAAGTGGGGATATGATAGACTATGATAAAATCATAGGTGCCTTAGAGAAAGTGAATACCAGTTTTTCAATTCCCCTTGAGTTCTGGAGGAGCAATTTCACATGCCACTAAAGTTATTCATCGACTCAGTATAAGAATACCAACACATCTAAAATGGGACACATTGAACCAAAGGCACCAATGTCCATTGGGATTTGCCTTTACCCTATGGAAGACCAGAACAGTTGCCACTTGGTAAAAGGCATTATGCCTAAGCAGTGCTATCTAGCAGACACTACCTGGCAAACAATAAAGAAGGAAACAAACGAAAATGATGAACGGTTATGAGAATAGCTACTTTTTCTGTTTGTTCAGTGCAACATGTTCTTTACCGTATGATCTAATTGTAGTGGTAATCTGAGCCCTTCCCTCTGCATCTTACCAGACCAGATACTGTTTTTAGATGAGGTACTGTCATTTCTTACCTAAAGTAAATTCAGAAGGTCAACACATGGACTACACACACAAAAAAACCCAACTGTCAATGACATTAATAAGACTGCCTCTTTTTGCAGAAAATTAATTCCTATAGCTATGCTTCTAGCCATTACTCAGGTGTCTTGCTCCAGAAAATGGCTTCCAGTCTTCTTTGAGCTATGAAAGTATGTAGCAGATCCTGACTTTCCTCCTTGAAGCTGTTGGAGAGAACCAAAACAGAGCTTTTACACATCCTTCCTGTCCTACAAGTCACCCTTCAAGTAGCATCTTCTCAGCAGGCTCGTGAAGCAATCAACACATCCTCTGAAGGAATGGTCTTGACTACAGGAGGAGCAGGTATGACTTTCAATTATACCTCCTCTAACTATGCCAAACTGTAATATGTTGTTCCCTTTTCCAAATGTGACTTTAGTCAGGAGAATTCTTTTTCATTGTGAAAAGCCCGTTCACTGTCGTTCTGCTCTCTTAGGCTATTATCTATTGAAAATCACCACAGCTAATAGCTATCTGCCGCACAAGTCAGTTGTCCATGCATCTGGATCTGTTCTCGACCTTCATTGTATCTATTTTGCCAGTAAATAATTCCAATCTTCTAAGAATTACTATAGCAGTCAGGAAGCTCCAATGTTGCTCTTGGTCTCAGTATTTCATATGCTCAACAGCTCTCTTTCAGTAGAAGACCCTTTACATATGATTTGAGCAGCAGCAAATGGCCAACTTCATACTCCTTGGGAACTAGCAATTGACTCAGAAAGTAAATGTTTTTATAAGTACTTCACACTGTCTTATTTTCCCTCTTACACTACCTTTTCTCTGCTCTCATACTTGTTCCTCTGGCTTGTTCCTTGAAAGAAGGCTTGCCTAGTGGAAATTTGTCAAATGCTTTATAAAAAGTCCAAATAATCAGGCCATACATCTTGCCATTGTTTACCGTCATTGTAAATTCTTGAAAGGGAAACCTAATGTTAGGCAAGAGCTCCTGGAGGGCTTATTGCCCTTTCATTTTATTGGCTGAATATTAGGACTGGGAAAGCCGCATCTCGATCATCAGGAAAAAAAAAAATTGCATGACTTATTGGCTGGAATTGGTATTCTGTGTAACACCTTACTTAAGGATCTCATCAGGTAGTATGAAAAAATGGATGTAAAAATAGTAAGCTTTCCTTTTACCAAGCTTTTTGACATTAATAGCATTTGACTGGTATAAAGGAGTCACTGATAGACCTTTATATATCTATATAAATACATATATATATTTATATATAAAGATCTTTATAGCCATTCAAATGTAATATTGTTTTTTTCATGAAAAATCATTTAATACCCCACTCCTGTTAGAACGTAGATTTTTATTTCAGTCTTGGTTAAATGCTGAAAGTTTCTTTGAAACTCATTTATTTGACAGTGTGTATCTAGGGACAAGGCCAAGTTCAGCTGGGGTCACATACTGTTTAAGTCCTCACAGGGACCTTACAGAGAAAGGAGACAGATCTGTCCCTAGAATTGTTAAGAGTTAATTGTTTTTATTTAGCCCTTTTGGGCTCCATATTTTCTTTGGGGAGTCATTTATAAGACCAAATGTGTGTCAATGCATGGAAGCGAAGAAAGATGAGCACTGCCTTCAGATTTTCTTTTTTGTATGCATTTTTAGGAAGTTGTTTCTTTCGATAGAGGACTCTACCTATGAAATAATTATTAAATTTCCTTTAAAGATTTGTTTTCCCCCGATCATGCCCCTTTCCTTTTCGCATTTACTTTCTTGTGTGGAGTGGAGTGACCAAAGGTGTTTCACATGGTGACAGTGATGTTTTACACTAGTTTGTTCTTAAGATTTGTTCTTTCTCAGTTGCTAGTCTGTAGTCCACCAAAACATACTGATTTGGCATGCAGATATAGAAAAGTTTCTGAGGTGTCATTCCACAGAAGTGTCAGTAAGTGTCTTCCTGCACTCTGCAGGTTTAGATATATTGATTGTAGTATCTCTGGGACACCAAAATTTATCATCTTCATTTTTGAGCGAAAAGTACGAAACTTCTTTTCAATGTAATTAAAAGGTTAAAATTACTCTTTTAATTTTATTTGAGTTTGCAGGGTTAGGGTCAGGTTTATGATTAATGCTATCTGTGAAGGCAGCATGTAATGAAAATTTTCAGTAGACAAGGATAATGCCATGGTTACTAACTTCAGAATGGGATTTATTCTATGAAGAGGTGATTCCAGAAAGGCTGTGGTAGTGACTACTCTTGGATGAAAACTAGATGACAGAAGAAACAGAATATTACATGCATGCATTTGCTGCCCAGAAGATAAATTTTAGCTTCTTTTCCTTGGAAAAGAACGATCATAAATTCACCTTTGCAATACACAAATAGGAAGGCCTTGTTTCTACACGAAGAAATAAATAACAAGTAATAACTGCTAATTAAAGTTTTTATTATGTAGCATATGTTCCAGATTTTGGTAAAATTAAATAGTTGCATAACTGCCCATTTTGCTTTTAACAAGTGCAAAATACTGCTTAAGTGTTTGTCTATTAGATATTAAATGTGTGCTGTGCAATAGCTTGGAAAAACCTATCAATGTTCTATTTGTATTTGAGTTCTGCTCCTGATCATACAGACCACTAATTTTGTCAAAATCTTGACCATCAGTGAATGCCCTAAAAATAAAAACACACAACAAAATTATTTGGGAAAATTTTTAGTTTTAGTTTTTATTAGAAGTTAAAAAATCACAATTTATTTTCCTTTCTATATTTTTTAAAGTGAGCTTCATAATGTGTCTGGAGAACAGAGCTCTGAAATGAACCCAGACAAGTGGTAGAATCTCCATCCTTGGAGGCATTCAAAAATCAGCTGGACATGGTCCTTGGCAACCTGTTCTAGGTGATCCTGCTTGAGCAGAGGGCTGGACAAGATGACCTCCAGAGGTCCCTTCCAACCTCAGCCATTCTGTGATTCTGTGAAATGGAAATCAGAAAAACATTTTCTGTTAACTGTTTATCATTGATTTTAGATGGGTTTTAGCACATGCCAACCCTTCTTCCTCCTCTGTTTCCTGTTAGAGAGTACTAGAAGACTGTATGCCTTATTCAGGGATCACATTATTTAAATACCACTTACCGAAATGGAGCAAGTTCTTTCTGGGGCACCCCTGTGTTGCTGTGACACAAATCAGAATAACCAACTGCTTTATATGTAAAGCCGACGCGTGTTGCTATTTGATGTGAACTTCTGCCCTGCCCTTAATGAATTCCAGAGAACAATGTCTATTATAAATTAATAAATAGATTCTTCCCAGTTAGAAAAAGCCAACAGCTAGATAGGCTCAAATTTTAGAAGGCTGACCTATGAATTATAATTCAATGTTTTATATTTTTGAAAAGAAGAGTGGTGTCCCAGGAAAAATGAAAATTGGCCGAATAGCCTACTAACTAGTTCATTTGGATGGGATTGTCAGCTCAGTACTGTGCTGTGGCTTTTACACGTTATTAAAAGAGAAGACAGATGTTTTAAATGCTATGAGAATATAGTGACTGTGCTCCTGAGTAATGCATAAGACCTGGATGAGGAGACAATGGTAGGGTTTTCATTGTGTTTTGGGGGATTTTTTTTCTTTTCTTTTTTTTGGTGGAAACACGGGATATAGGGAGGAGATGAGACTTACAGAAAGAAGTTTGAGAGAACTGACAGGCCAATAGTTGGCATAAACTAACTCACAAGACTTCCCTCCCCCCAAAATAGAAGTGTTCTGTATAGCACATGCCATTTATAATTTTTAATTCAAAAATACAAGCAAACTGCTGCACTTGTCAAGGGTTACTACAGTCCATGCATCACTGCTGTCCAACAAAACTTTATTCTAAATCATAATTGTTACTATATTGATACTTCTTGTTGATCTGGCTTTTTCTTCTTTTAGAAAACAGTTGGGTTTTTTTACCCAAAACTTAGCAGTAAGTTTTCTATGTCACTGCGTTTTGTGTCTGCATGCTGCCTGCTAATGGTTTTAGTAATCAGCTTCTTTCCCCTGCTACTTGATTTATTTCACTACAGATCTGACCTTAAAATAAATCTGGGATTAAAAGCTTCATTTTATTTCACCATTCAGGAACAGATAGCTGTATATTCGTTGGGCTACTTACAAAAGAAATTTGGATTTCACCCAGCACTATTGAAGCAAATGTCACTAGGAAGCCCAGTGACAGGAGGGAGCAATCCTCTCCCCATTTCTTTGACACCAGGACTCTCAATAGCAGGTTCTTAGCCAGTACAAAGGAAAGCACTAGAGAAATCTTTGAATGATTTTTTTTCTGCTGTCTGTCTTTATTAGGTACCTTAAATATTTAGTGCATGTTAGCTGTCAGGAAAGAAAAGTTGTTGTGGCTAAGCAATAAAGAGAATCAGGATTTGAGTAGCTCCACACTTCTGACAGAAACAGACATGTTTGTTAGTGACAGCAGGGATTGGGATAGATTGGCAGTATGCTGCGAGATCTGTGATTAAATCTGTAGTTACAATGTGATGTGGCAGCTGAAGGATAAAAGAAGAAACTCTTTCTGTATTATTTCCAATGAAAAGAATTGTTTATGGGATACCAACTTTTTTTTGCCTATTCTCTACAAATTTTTGTGATTCAGAAGCAAAATGCAGAAGCCTTTACACAATTTGCAAGTAATTCCTCGTCATCTGGTAAATGGTATTTTTGTCTGAGAAAGAACTGAAGATTCTGTCCTGAGTAAGAGTTAGTCTTGCCTTATTACCTAAATATTGCAGGATGTACCCAATAAAGTTCCTTGTAAGGTAAGTGCTGCAGGTCATGTTTGCTCTAAGGTCAGATTCCTTCACCACGGGATTTTTTTTAATGCCATTCTTGAACCTCAGTCTCCCCCATGGTAGCTTGATGAGTTGCCATTGGACTGGTAGGAAAGTGAATTCCTTAATTCCTTTACCACCCTGAAAGAAAGCCCCTAATGGGTCTAAGGAACTTTCGTTTGCTTTGCAGTCAAAAAAATGACAAATTAATGACAACACACAGAGGAGCATTTTATCACTGAAGCCTCATGAAGATGATTTGCCTGTCAAATGTAAGAAAAAGGTCTAGTTAATTCCCTAAACCTAAAGTTGCCTCAAGTTCTCACATTTTTAAAACTGAATTGCTGTAAAATTATGGAAAGTGGCCTAAAAAGAGCTTAAAAAAAAAAAAAATCACTCTTTTCTCTGTTAATTTGGAAATGCTCTGTAATGAAGTTACTGGCAAATGAGTCTATGCAGCATCTAGAATATATCTACAGAGAAGCAATGAATATCCATTACAGGAGGATTTATATTCATTCCGGCTGTGACAAGGTGGCTGTGCTGTAAAATCAAATGAAATTGGACATTAACATGTGTGATCCACATTTGTTAACACATGCCACTTCTGGAGTCTATGGGCAGCATGTGTCCCTTCAGCTATAGATCAACACTACAGTTGTTCTCAAGCTAACAGGACTTGGTGGTCTTTTTGTGCCCCACGCTGCTCTGCTGCAGGGTGATGGAGTTGCATTGCACGGAAAGCTTGATCCTACTCCTCTTTGGAGCCAACAGTAGGTTTAGAAAATATTTTTCTTTTCAGACTTCCAACTATTTCTTCTGAAAATATACTATGTACAGCAGAGCTGTACTTTTAGGACTGCACAGTGATGTGCAAAGACAGAAATGCAGGACAAAGGGGATAATGGCATTTTTGTTGGTCTAGTGAAAAGTTTCAGGTATATTGGTCTAATTATAGTTGAATACCAAATGTGAGTGGGAAGTCATTTAAGTTGCCTAAACCAGATAGGCTAATTCACCTCTCATTTAAAACGCTTTGATTTTAAAATTTGGAAAGGGTTTAATCCTCGATTTTATCACATTTAGTTCTATAGAAAGGTTGAGAGCAATGTATTTCACGCTCAGGATTTTACAGTCTGGGTGTATGAAGTGAGAACTTAACCACAAAGAATTGCCAGCATCTTGCTGTTCTAGTAATAGGCTGGACATGCTTTCCTACTTGTGCATTTCTAGCTCTAGATGAAAACCACTAGGAAAGCAAAATCTCCTTAGCCACCCTCTTTCTAGAACATGTAGATTTGTGCTTTTTTTCTCCCTGCAGCCTAAAGCGGGTATGGATACTGCAGTGGTCCTGACCAGTTTGTTTTTCTCTTTTTAAAACAAACAAAGAAGAAAGCCTCGGTAAGACAAACTTGGTGCATAGCTGAACCCTTGAGACTGGTTAGCGGACCTTCTCTAATGACTCTGGGAGATCTGAAATGGATTATCTCTGAACATCTAGCAGACATTCACTTGCTGGGGAGCTGGATGTTTTCCCCTTAGCGTGTTGACTGGCCTTTCCTCCAATTGTTTTGTAGTGAATGGAGTTTGAAGCCCAGGGAGACTAAGGAATTAATCTATAGGCTGAGGCTTGCTTTCCCAAAATGTCTTGTCATGTACAAATGTGTTTATCTGGAAGAAACACCATCAGGGTAAAAGGATTTTGTATTCTCTATAGTTAGGAGGATTTGGAAAGGTTTACTGAGGCCATCAGCAAAGAGATTTTTGAAATGAGTTTTCTGTGGTCATCTATTTACATTAGTTTAACATGAAGCCTTCAACTCATTTTATACAGGTGATAAACCCACAATAAAAAGTTATCATTACTTACTCTGACCTCCTTCATTTCCAATCAGAGGTAACATTATCTGAAAGAGATTGCGTATTCAGATAGACACGTTCTGAAGAAAGAAAAATCCTGGATGCTTTATGCATTTTTTTTCCAGTTATTCAGGCTCAGACTTTGGTACTGAGTATTTGCATGAACCTAAATCCCTTGCTTCTCAGTTAGTTTTCAAAGTGGAGTCACTGTGCAGCTTTAAATTTTGTGCTATTTTGGCAAATTTATAAAATGTGTAGGGACAATTTTACTGGAAATTTTTTCAAAAGAATTACCTGACCTTGGCATTTTTGGGGCTTACCATGTAATAATTTCTTTGATGGTCTCAATAAAAAGTTTCTAAACTTTTTTTCTAGTGGACAGTCAATACTCCACACTCAGATTTACTGTGGAGTTGAAGAAGACTGCTGCTTTTTGCTTAACTTTCTCCCATGACTGATTTGCTAGGTAGCTGCATTCATAACACTCCGCTGTCTCAGCTTGACAGGCTTAGCACCTTTTTCTCTTCCTCTGAACTTCCTTAACTGCCGTTCTGGCATATTTCAGGCTTAGATACTTATAACTCATTTTAAAGGCAAACTTAGAATGATATACTGGGGAAAATAGTTCTCAGCACAATTGTCAGCACTGGTAGTTGGAAGAATGTATGGATCCTTTTAGTAACAGGAAAGATGGCATCAATCTGAATGGGGCTGACGGGGATAAAAATGGATTTTACCAAACGAGTTCTGTCCTAGTATTCAGATGCTGTTTCCTCTGGATCCATATTTTAAGTCATTGATTTGTTACTGATAAGAATTACTTACTATTGATAGCCCTGACTTGCAAGGACTTTGCCCTGGCTCAAATTATACTTTTTCCTGGTGCGTATGCGAGCAGTACTTACCTGGGAGGCACAGAGAAAAACACAGAGGAATACATGGGTATGTCAAACTGAACCTTAATGTTATTGTGGTCCCTGCTGTTACAGGTTAGAGTATTGCTGATGCAAATTCTTTAAAACTGTGTTGTAGAGAAATGAAACATAGCAAGGTAATTGCCAGGCTGCCATCAACATTGTGAGCTATTGCAGGTGCCATCCGAGGAGTGAATGATGAAAACAGAACCTCTAGCAATCATTTTTTTACCAGCTTTAGTGCCTTACTTAACAAGCACAGAAAAGCATTTAGAGAGTCTCTGTCTGCTTTGTCACTATCATATTACCTTTCTAGTTATTTTCTCGTCTAGACATATTAAAGGAAAGCAGAATAAACATAGATGTGATTAAAATCTCTATCCTTAACATAAAAGATGCATGAACACTTCAAGCCTGGTCTGTAACTCCGTGTGTGGCCACTGATTAAGTTACTTGGTGCTCTTCTCAACAAGCTCTTGCTAAAAAGTCCTGATGAGCCTCCTTGTAAACATGCCAAGCCAGCAAACACAGGGGAAAACTCGCTCCTTCTCCAGCACTAATGGAAAAACAGAAAATAGTGGCTTTCATTCTTGTGCCAAGTCAGAACAGTCCTACTTGTGCTGAGTCTCCACGCAGCGGGGGGGTTCATCTGCTGCTTCTAGCTTGGTCGTTTTTTAATATGTTAAAAGCGTTTGGGTTTATATGGGAAGGAAAAAAAAAAAAAAAAGAAGATTTTTCTTACCAAAGTCCAAGCACATCTTTCAAACTTGTTGTTTTTGAGACCAGTGAGTATAGCGTATCACTGATTTTGCACATGTAATTTTGAGTGTAGTCAGGAAATAAAACCTGTACTGGGCTGAATTACTGTTTTTCTTAATTTGGTAGGGAAACACCACAACCTGAGGCAGCTGCAGACTTCCTAACATTAAAATGCATACAGTTATATGCATTCACCTAAAAAAAATTCTGCTTGTGTGCCTCAGGACAGTCCTTGCCTTTGGGCACAGGTCAGTAACTGAGGACAATCAGCACATCCTCAAGGAGCACTCCAGGTCTGAACTAAACTGCTCATCTAGGTCCACTTCATCTCTTCTTTGTTTCCACTAATATATTGTCTGACAAAGTGACTCAAAGTAGCTTCTGAAGTGTCTGTGTGCACAGGAAGTTGGTATTTTTTTTCCCTAAATATAGATGAAATATTTATAATGGTTACTGGATTGTGCTATTCATTCCCCATCTATCTGCCTGAAATGAGATCTCAGCTGAAGAAAAAACACAAAAGAAGGGCTTGTGTGAGAGAGAGTGTCTGAAGAAGGGAGGATACTTTTATTTTGGTTATTTTTTTTTAATATTTGGTAGTACAAGCACACAAGCTGTAAAGAATCGACAGCAGTGACACCAGCACAGGGTGTTTGCTGAAGTTATTGATACTGAAGATACATTCATCTTCTTCTGAAGTTCAATAACACTTCTTAAATAAGATCAGTTTGAAAAATCCTCCACTGCAGAAAATTATTTATCAGTGTGAAGTCTGAAATCAAACAGGTTAGAGTTTACGTATAAACCAGAATGAAAAAAAATTATTATATATTTGGGCTTATGCCAATAAGTGAACACTCTGAAAGTCAGAGATGTGCTCAAAAGTGGGAGTTATTAGGAATTTCTGGAAAGCACTCCCTTTTTTTGGCATGTCAAAGACTTGTTTTGTGGTCAGCAGCTGACATCTGTTTCTGTGTGCTGGTATATCACAAGTAGCTTTTCCTGCTTTCATCTAAAGATTAGAAGATAATGCTCTAGGGCCAAATCTTATCCTAACTCAAACCACTGAAGTTAATGAGGAAAACTCTTCTCTGTCACATTAGTACACCTGCTGCCCTGAAGTGTGTTTCAATGATGGAACTCATAAAACCACAGAATATGTTACTGGTTTGTGGGTTTTTTTTCTCTCAGCAGCATGGATCGAGCTTCAGGAAAATCAGTGAAGGTGGTCCCTGAGGGTTATACAGGGTGTAAAGTCAGCAGAGGATTTTGTCTCTGAATATGCCATAACACATTTGAACTAACCTTCAGACAACTCAACTTCTCATCGTACCCTTTTTTTTTAAATGTAGTAGGCATAAAAAAAAGTCCAAAGCAGTAGCTAATTCACACAGAAACAGATAAAGACACAGGTAAAGATAGTGTTTTGGAGGACCTGCATTTACACAACTAAAATTAGGGAAAAAAAAGTACATAGAAAACTGTCACTAGTAGGAGAGATCTTCAAAGAAAAACAGTAGCATAGACTAAAAGCCCATAGTCCATAACTGGTAGATTGGACAAACAATCCACAAACTACATGGATTATACTGGGGAAAGATAGGGTGGTCCAGTGATAAAGGCTTGCTTGGAAAACAGAAGTTCCTTCTCAGTTCCCTGCACTGTCAGAGGACTTGTCAATTAGAGTAATTTTTAGTGTGACAACACTCACATTTCTGCATGTCTGATCCATGGAACAGAATTTTGAGGGGAAATACAAGAGTTTCTGGAGATGCTTAGGTGTTTTATATTTAAAGTCTTAAGAGAAGGGACTAAGGAAGTTCCTGTGTCTGGATTCAGCCCCAGGCTAAACCATGAGATAGATACTGATTTACTCAATCTGTTGTTTGAGGAGCATTGCAAAAGGACTTGATGCACCTGGGAGTAACAAAATGGTATAGAGGGGAAGGAAATGTTTTTTTTCAGGACTGTGGTTGCTGGCATAGATTCTGTTCCAGTCCCCCAGTGTCTTCTGTATGGATCTGGTCATTCATCTCACTATGGTCCATTTATTCATCTGTATAAAAGATACTAAATATTTTGTTTTCCTTGAACCCTGAGAGACGAAGAGTACATTTTTAAAAGATTCAATGCTCAAAAGGAATTGTAGCAACATCTATATGAGTTAATAATAAATTGTTTGCAGAAGTTTAAGAAAACAGACTTGTAAACTTTAGACAACTGATAATGTTCTTACTAAAAGAAAAAAGTTTTGAACAAACATTTCAGAAGGATAATGTCATAACCTGATTATAGGCCTGTCAGTCAAATATTGATTTCTGTGGAGGGGAATGTGGGGAATCGTGTGACTCTCTTAACTCTCTAATAATGCTGTGACTCTCTTAACAAAGCATTCATAATTTCTGATGAGGATACAGATTAGTTTGTAGGGATTGTAGAAGTATATTTGGTACAGACTCACACTGATTGGCATCTATTATTTTACCTTCCATTAATTCTTTGTTATTGGGGACCCATATCAACTATTTATTTTTTTGGTGTACTTTGGTGGGGTTTTTTGCCCATACCATTGAAATTCTGCAAACAACACAAAGACTGGTGGAGTCATAAATAGTGAAGAAGACAGGCCACAGTCCCCTGGTTAGCTTGACCTAAACTTCCTGTAAGAATTTTAACACATGCAAGAGTTCAGCCGTGTGTCTGGGGAAGAAGCAAGGAAGCCCATCGTGTACAGGATGGACTTTTCTCTCTTAGGCAGAAGTCTTTCTGAAAAAATCTTGTGAAGAATAATTAGCAGCTCACGAGGTCACAGAGTGATGTTTTGGCCAAACACCCCATGGATGTAAATGTGGTTGTACAAATAATGGAATGTTGAGTAAGATGGCTATGGCAATGTGTCCAGGGTATCCACCCATGAGCTTCAGGATATTGTGGGGCCTTGCTGTGCTGTCAGCCTAAGCGATCTGTAGGATCTGGACCCCGCCATAACATGTGCCATGAGTGCTTGCAGTGACTCATAGGTGGAGAAGGATCGCACTTCACAAGTTTGCCCCTGGGGAACACCAGTGTTAAGTTCTGTAAATAATTAGTTAAAACTATAAGGATTGATGACCAGAAGCTCAAGCAATATGAACTCTGTCTTCCTTAATGTTGTAGAATGTTAATAGTGAGAAAAGGTAGCTGCTGAAACAGTTTGCCACGGGCCACAAAGGAGTCCCTCCACACAGCTGCTGCAGTCGAGGCAGGCTGCTGCCTGCTTGAGCAGCTCAGTTCAACTAGAAGATTCAGACTTGAGGCAGAAATTTGAGGAAGCTCCAACTTCTGTTTTGTTCAGGTCAGACTAAAGGTTTATACAGATCCTTTTGGACTTAAAAATCTATTAACCTGAGTTCTGCTCTGTTTTTTTTTTTAACACGACACAGTTGCCTGCTGTTAGGAAACAACAAAAAAACCCAATAGATGGAACAATGGATTTAGACAGTAATAAAGTGAGAAAGTCAGGAAATATGAACATACATAGATTATAATATTTAATATTTTTTCCTACAAAATATAAGCACAAATATTTCTATGCAGTCATCACATTCCAATTTGGTGATAGCCTACAAAATACATGTGTAGTGATGATACCTGTTAAGCATAAGCTTCATGAATTAGGCAAAATTCCTATGGCTACCACTGGAATATACCTGTAAAATGCCTATGGGAGTTTTCTGTGCCATTACTTATACCCAGTAGATATGGAGCACCAGACAGAAGATAGCATATGGATGTCGAGGACCAAAGCTGCAATAATAAGCACAGTTTTCATGGTCCCCACACTGTAAGGATGTCGTAAACCCAAAATTAGATGCAACACTCTTTCTAAATTACTATTGCACCCTGATATATCGTGATATAAAAACCTGACCTTGATCATGATTCGACTTCAGGCAGTGAAATACATGGTCTGTTCACGGCTGTGCCTACCTGGGCAGCTGCTCTGCCCCAGGACTGCTGTCTTTGAAGTTATAGGTGGACTGGTGGCTGTTGGGTTGGTTTTCTTGGGGATTTTGTTGTTGTTCCTAATTAAAAGGAAGAGAAGTAGAAGAAGAAGGAAGAGGAAGGAATATTCTGTATTACCCTGTATGCAAAGTGCTCAGATCTCCGCTCAGTGCTCATCACAGCATCACATACAGGGAATGCCAGGCACCACAGAAACTGTCGGATACATTTGCATATACCTCAGAGATGTTAAGTTGTTTAGTCAAGGTGCTCTGCCCTGACAGCTCCAAGAGGCTATGATGGGATTGTGCCTTTGTTAGGTACAAATCATTCTTAGGCTCTCAGGGAGATCCTGTTGTCACCTCTACTTAAACCAATGCTATTGGAAACACTTTATCTCTTGCCATTTGATTTACAAAAGCAACATAGTCTCAAATTAATTCTGGATGCACAAATTCATCTAGTTTATTCCCTGATAGTATGGATTATTGTTTAATAAAATATCAGCCGGCATTTTTTACTGCGTCTGAATAAGAGAATGCATGGTTGGTATAGAAAAATGAGAGATGTATTTGCTTACCTGCTCTTAGGTATGAAAGCACTCATATGAAAGAAGGGAGGAAGGGAGGAAAAGAAAATCTGTGGGCTTAGAATCCTGGTTTATTACTATTTTTAAATGATCTGTCCAATATGTGGCTTTTCTAAAATATTTATTATTCATTCACTTTATGGCTTTCAAAAAAATACACCCAATACATTGGTTAGGGAAAGGGCGGACTGCTGAGAATGTTACCTTCTGTGTGCTAGTAATGAATGAAGAAACTAAGTCGACACAACCTAAATCCAGAGAAACAAAGTAAACTAAAACCTGTGAATCACAGAATAATGAACACATGGGAAAAAGGCAATTAACACTGAAAAGCTGAAATGGATTCAGAAGACAACTAGACTATTTTCTTTAGAAGCAGAGCACTAAAACAGTCTGGTAACGTACAAGTGAGTGAATGTAAACATAAACAGAAAAAAAGCAATCATTTTTAGCCAGATGTTTCTCCCTGCCCCAAATAATTGGCAATCTGCAATGTAGTACATGCTTTGGGTAAGAAATGGTGGGGAGAGAAGGAAGACAATCATTTGTGAATATCTTAAATTTGTGTTGCAGTTTATAATATGCCTCTTGTCATACTTTAAATGTAGAATCAATTGTCCCTGCAGGCTGCAGTCAGTTGCTGTGCTCCTCTAGCAAAGTCAGCCTACCTTTCTTCAACTAGATGAGGCATGTAATTGGTGATGGGTTTTATCGCCAGTCATGGAACTTACTCATTTGAGAATAGACCCCAAATTTTATTTATATTGCTGGCTCAAGGCAGGATAGTGTCTGAATGTCAAATCAAGGAGTTTCCTATGTTATTTTGCACATTTTTAACCTTTTGTATACAGGCAGGGGACTCTGACTCAAAAGAAGGCAAGAAACTGTGTTTTCTGTGCCTGGATTGTGAACATTCTGGTTAAGGATCTGCTCATTCAAAGTAAATCCAAACGCATGGCAAACTCAATTCCTTTTACAGGGGTTTGTTCATACCACTACTGCTGCACCCCATTGGGTTTTATATCTTTTGAATATTTACAATATCATGTTACGCACTCTTGAGAGCATTGCCAAACCCTACCTTGGCAACTTGAGTGCTAACTTCTCTCCACTTTTGTCCTTCTCCCATGCAGGTTACTCTTTTATTCCACTTACTCAATATTTTTCTTGTATTTGCATGCCTGGAAATGAAGCATGGTATTCCTGCTACCCTTACAGCTGAGGAGCACTTTTTTCTTTCGGCTAATGTGAATGGGACTTTTGCACCCTCAGTCTAAAATTCTTTCAACTATCAGTCATTTTTCAACATTTTCTTTTAGTATCTATGTCACTTCTATGCAATAAGTTTTCCTGATTTATCTAAAGCTTAAGTAGCCAGTATGTTTCTAAAATTTAATTTACTGGGTGATTTTCCATAGTTCAGTTCTTTTGTTTTGTTTCTCTTTTTTAATGTTTTGTATCCCCTTCCATTTTGGCTTAATCTTTATATATCATTCTGTGCAGTTTATTACCTTATTGTAATGATCAATGAAGATAGAAACCATCACAATACCTTATATTGATTTCCCTAAATTATCCTCCTTTCCTGTCTAGATTAACCAGCTCATGATAACAGCCTTTCTGCTTCTGAATCTATCAGGTGAAGGACTTTTGTTCAAGTGAAAGCCTTTTATTACCAAGTTAGTCTGTTAATGTCAGTCTGTTTACTGTGGAAATGGATTACCTTGAGATGGTGAAAGAGAAAAAGAAGGAAACATACTCTGTAGCTTCTTAACACACTTCCTGTAGGGTAGGTTGGATGGGTTTTCTGTTACAGTTCATTTCCATAATATTTTGTTTTAGTAAGTACAATAAATGACAAGGATGATGATGTGCCCATAATTGGCTTCCAGGGAAAGAAATTGGCTTCTGAGTAGAAGCTAATGATTTGGTGACTCAGGCATGATGAAAAACTGACTAGAGAGCTACACGAGTAGAAAGTTCTTCTTCTTTCACCAATTCATATACTAAATTATTGTGGTCTATTGCTAACACTATTTCCCTAACCCTCAATTACTTTGTTTCCTTGGGAGCACTTAAAGTTTTTTCAGATAGCCTTTGAAATTTGCCTTTCTTGTGGGATAAAGCCTTGGAGGGAAGAGGGTTAATATTCAAGGATCACCTCCTCCAAGCTCAGGAGCAATACATCCCAACAAAGAGGAAGTCAGGCAAAAAGACCAGGAGGCCTGCATGGATGAACAAGGAGCTCCTGGACAAACTCAAACAAAAAAAGGAATCCTACAGAGAGTGGAAGCAAGGACAGGTAGCCTGGAAGGAATACAGAGAAATTGTCCATGCAGCCAGGGATCAGGTTAGGAAAACTAAAGCCCTGATAGAATTGAATCTGGCCAGGGATGTCAAGGGCAACAAGGAAAGCTTGTGTAAGTACATTGGTGATAAAAGAAAGACTAGGGAATATGTGGGCCCTCTCTGGAAGGCAACGGGAGAACTGGTTACCCAGGATATGGAAAAGGCTGAGGTACTCAACAACGTTTTTGCCTCAGTCTTCACTGGCAAGTGCTCAAGCCACACGGCCCAAGTCGCAGAAGGCAAAGGCAGGGACTGGGAGAATGAAGAACTGCCCACTGTAGGAGAAGATCAGGTTTGAGACCATCTAAGGAACCTGAAGGTGCACAAGTTGATGGGACCTGATGAGATGCATCCGTGGGTCCCGAGGGAACTGGCAGATGAAGTTGCTAAGCCACTACCCATCATATTTGAGAAGTCATGGCAGTCCGGTGAAGCTCCCACTGACTGGAAAAGAGGAAACATAACCCCCATTTTTAAAAAGGGAGAAAAGGAAGACCCAGGGAACTACAGGCCAGTCAGTCTCACGTCTGCGCCCGGCAAGATCATGGAGCAGATCTTCCTGGAAACTATGCTAAGGTACATGGAACACAAGGAGGTGATTGGTGACAGCCAACATGGCTTTGCTAAGGGCAAATAGTGCCTGACAAATTTGGTGGCCTTCTACAATGGGGTTACAGTGTTGGTGGATAAGGGAGGAGCCACTGACATCATCTACCTGGACTTGTGCAAAGCATTTGACACTGTCCCGCGTGACATCTTTGTCTCTAAATTGGAGAGACATGGATTTGACGGATGGACCACTCGGTGGATAAGGGATTGGCTGGATGGTTGTAGTCAAAGAGTTGCAGTCAGCAGCTCGATGTCCAAGTGGCGATCAGTGATGAGTGGCGCTCCCCAGGGGTCAGTATTGGTACCGGCGCTGTTTAGCATCTTTGTCGGCAACATGGACAGTGGGATTGAGTGCACCCTCAGCAAGTTTGCCGATGACACCAAGCTGTGTGGTGCAGTTGACATGCTGGAGGGAAGGAATGCCATCCAAAGGGACCTTGAGAGGCTCAAGAGGTGGACCTGTGCGAACCTCATGAAGATCGACAAGGCCAAGTGCAAGGTCCTGCACATGGGTTGGGGCAATCCCAAGCACAAATACAGGCTGGGCAGAGAATGGATTGAGACCAGCCCTGAGGAGAAGGACTTGAGGCTGTTGGTTGATGAGAAGCTCAACATGAGCTGCCAGTGCACACTTGCAGCCCAGAAAGCCAAGCGTATCCTGGGCTGCATCAAAAGAAGCGTGACCAGCAGGTGATTCTGCCCCTCTACTCCACTCTCATGAGACCCCACCTGGAGTACTGCGTTCAGCTCTGGGGCCCCCAACATAAGAAGGACGTGGACCTGTTGAAGCGAGTCCAGAGAAAGGCCACAAAGATGATCAGAGGGCTGGAGCACCTCTCCTATGAAGACAGGCTGAGAGAGTTGGGGTTGTTCAGCCTGGGGAAGAGAAGGCTCCGGGGAGACCTTATAGCAGCCTTCCGGTACCTGAAGGGGGTCTACAAGAAAGCAAGAGGGACTTTTTACAAGGGCATGTAGTGACAGGACAAGGCGTAATGGTTTTAAACTGAAAGAAGGTAGATTGAGATTCGATATAAGGAAGAAATTCTTCACCATGAGGGTGGTGAGGCACTGGAACAGGTTGCCCGGAGAAGTTGTGGATGCCCCAACCCTGGAAGTGTTCAAGGCCAGGTTGGATGGGGGTTTGAGCAACTTGATCTAGTGGAAGGTGGCAGGGGGTTTGGAACTAGATGATCTTTAAAGTCCCTTCCAACCCAAACCATTCTATGATTCTGTGATTTCCACCGACCTTCAATGCCACACTGTCCAACTGCTTCACGAAGTGTTGGAAAGTAGCCACAACACTGAAGGAGAATTGAGGCAGAGAAAATAGATTATATAAGGTCGTTAAATGTTCATAGTAAAATGAAAGCAAGCCATCTCGATTCATCCTCAGCTGAAGTTTATCCTACTTTCCCTAGGAAAATATATAATTTCAAAATTTCTGTGAAACTTAGGAAAAGTTCCCTGTGGTGTTTCTGACACTACATTTCTGGTAAAGCAGTGTAAGATACAGCAAGTACTCTGACACACAATATCTGCTTTCAGGTATTTCACTATCCCCCTGTCTTTCTTCCAATTTTACTAGTTAGACCGATAAAAGTACAGTTTGCTTTCCTACAGGGAAAATGGTAGAAGTGACAGTTATACCCACTTCTCACTATGCTTTCCACCTGAATGCTTCTTTACTGCAAACAGTGTGCTTTTGTTTTAAAACAAGGAAGCCAGTTTCTTTGTTAAACATTCTTCTTCCTTGGTTAAGGAATGCAGTTTTAGTAGAACAAATACAGTTCTAGCTAAGAAACATTTACTAAAATGCCCTGAAGAATGCACCATTTTTAGTATTGAAACATGCCATTGTGAAAGGGAGACTGGAGTAATCTCTAGGTGATTCTTTTATTTTCTGGACACAGCTGTAATTTGTCTTGAAAGAATTTTAGAAAAAAATGTGTCTGCTCAAGTGTAGTTTTGTATCCGTACGTAAGATGAAATTCTGGTCTTAGCGAAGACAAAAGGAGTTTTGTCTTATCACCTAGAGAAACAACTCAGGACCTGAAAAACCTAGTATGTCCTTAGGGGTCTTGTAATGTATCATAGCAATCCATCAAGACTGAATCCATGTTAGGAGGCTGATCTGCATAAGCACGTTAACCTATTTTGAGGATGTATTTTTGATTTTGTTACGTTGTGAATTCTGTGGTGCTCAAGGAGCTGGAAATGATCTTTCTTGCTGTTATCTGTTTTACCAATGGATGATCTATTTTTCTGTATGATTTAGCTTTTCAGATATTTGTAGAAATCCTCAGGCTGGCTGTGTATGACAATTTTTCTCCCTGTTCTATTCTTGCTGCTTTTGAGTGTTTAAAGCTGGTGAGCAAGAGCGGTGACTTTTAGCCTATTGGGTGGCTGACCTTTCTGGCAAAGCAAACAGAAGGTTTATAACAGATTTTACATGTCTGTTTTTTGAACTATGGTAACATAGCTCAAAATAATGTGTGATAGATAACACTGTACTGCAAAGGGTAAGGTTATGTTTCAGTCTATACTAGCAACATTGATAATCACATTATCCTCCATAAATTTGTATTTCTGTTGACATTTTGCCATTTGAAACTTTATTCATTTCCCTATGGTGTTTTACATTTGTTTTATAAATGGCATATGCACAAAGCTATGCCATGATCTAGAAGAAGGGGAAAAAAAAAAATCTAATATTAAGCCCTAAAGGCATCTGTTCAGTAACCTGTATCTGAGAGTAAGGCAACCATCCTGCCATCTGTTATATTTTCTGTATGATGGCTGTTGCCCTCGTTGTAGGTTATTGCAGGTCTCAAAGGGCTACGCTCACTTTGCCTTTGAGCCATTTTCTAGAAAATAAAAAATATCTTGCATTTTCTCCTGTCACTGCACAAGCTGTATTGTAAAGATTGCTTCAATTACTAGATCACTTATGTTATTTTTAAGCAGAATTGATTTTGTTTTCGTGTTTTATAGATGAAAGTGATCTCTCTAAAAGTCTTTTAAGTGTTATGTTGTTGTACTTTCAAGTACCTGAATGCCTTGCATGACTTTGCATAATGGTATGACATTACTTACTATTTATTTCAGATATTTAGTCGGAAAAAATCTCTTCTGAGACACCATCTGCCATCTATGTACAACAAAAGGAAGTTAGTCCTTAGAATCGAATATTACAAAACAAAAATATAAACCAACATATATAGCAGGGTTTTTTTCAGTCTCTTTCCAACCACTAATCTGTCGTGATCTTTGTCAGAATAAGTCAGATGTTTTATGAAGAAAAAAGCGACTCTCTTCAGTCACTATGTTCATGGCTCTGCTAAGTGTGAAAGGTGCAATACACTGCTGTGATCCTTCCCAGATAGTAATTTCATTTGTTTGCCAAGCCTAACAAACAGGAAAGAAAAAGCCCCCACCTTTTCACCTGCCAATATTTGGATTTAAACTGTGGCTTTTCTCTGAAGCAGAATTTTCCTCACTTTTCTGGGGCAAGAAAAGAATATTTCATGGCTTGGCTCTGTGAGGATGAAACACTTATTTTTGAGGAAAGAAAGAGTCCAGACTTTTCAGAGCCGTTTCATGACCCCTAGTTCATGAAATGACAAATGAATAGCAAAAATGTCCTCCCCACAATGTCCTTTCCTTGTTTATTTTATTTTTAAGAGAAAAAAATTACATTTTCTCCAACATGAAAGATTTATTAAAGCTAATAGATCTTTGGGGGGGAAAAATATTCCTAGATCAAATAAAAACATTGAAAGAGACTGGGGTGGGGGTATTTATAGTCCTTGCTTTAAATTCCTTCCAGGAAAATCTAATCTGTTAAAATCTGAATGTTTTGGAAGGTGCTATTTTAAATTCAGTATTACTTACAATTCAGTGCTTCACCTCAGTACTTACAACTCTGCTGTTGAGAGAGTAGGGGGAATGAGGAACAACAGACTTTTTCATCCAGACAGACTACAATGGCAATCTCCTGAGCCAGCCCCTCTGTTGTGTACCACCAAGTGAATTCCTATAACAATGGCAGCAATTTGAAACATAATATTATGAAAGCCCTCAATGCATCATTTAGCATCTTTCAATCTCATTTAGCAGCTGAAAACAGACAACAATTGGCTTCCTATCAGGCAGTTAGTGTTTGGCAGAATAGCTTTAGAAATAAAACTATCAAATACTTTTTGAGTTGCAGTTTACTAACGAGTAATGTAAGCCATCTCCTTGCATATTTTACCTTATATTGTCCTCCATGAAGAAATGAGTTGTAAATATTCTAAGATATTTCCTGTTTCTTGAGCATGATTGAATGAAAGAAATCGCAGCAGAAGCTGCTATTTCTTTAACCAAGATAAGCAGTTCATGTGATGTGAGCAATAAATTAAGTTAACCAGTGTCTCCTTTCAGATACAACCCTTATCCCTCTCCATTTCATCTGTTGTAAATGCTTTCCTGTAATTTAAAATGGTATTTCAGGGTTCATCTTGGTGATTTATGTATCCTGAAGTGCAAAGGAAGAAGTTAAACCTGTTTGGAGGGGGAAAAGGAAGCGGAGGGTCCTGCAGCAGGGCTTGGAAAAGGGGAAGGGAGGTGATAGCACCTGTTTGAGATGGACCAGCCACCTATGTGTTATGTGTTCAGTCCCTGTGAACATAATAAATGAGATACATGAAGTGTTTTGCCTCTAATTAGACGTAACTTTGAGAGTGGATTTAGAGGCTGGTCTCTTCCGAGCCAAAATGGGACAAACCTTTGCTAACATAGATCTATTGGAAAAAAAGTAGACAAGAAGGTCTAAATCACTTGAACAAATGAAGTATGGACTCTGAGATATTTCTAAGATATATCCCTGATTTTTTCAATGAACAATAGTAGATTTAGATTCCAGTTACATCTTAGCAAATGGCTCAAGTGAACCTTAGTGTACCAAACTTTTCTTTATAGCATCTGTAATTTTTCACTTTTTGATGGGAAGATGAAAGGCAATAACCAGAGATAATTATTTCTCTCTGTGGTGGTGCAATATGTGTATTTTGAACTCTGACCTCTTTCAGCTGCAGGAAGAATTATCAGGTAACTATTCCTCCTTCAGAAACGCAGCGTGAGGACAGCAACAGTTCAGAAAACAGCAGCCAGTTCCATATCTGATTACCTTTTCTTTTTATCTTCCGTGGCAATAGTTTCTCAGTGTGTGGTTGAGGAACTTAAACAGAACCTGAAACGTGAACGAGTGCAACTATTCTTTTCATTACTTCTTTAGTGCTAGCATGTAACTTAGGTAAAGTTTGTCCAAGACAAAGAAATGTGTGATTAAATGAAACTAGTTTTCTAGATGCAATGAAAAATTTGGTTTAGAAGTGATAGGATACACCCATTAAATAACCCAGTCCATCTCCTCAAAGTGGACATTTTGCAGAAAGCTGTCATGAGAAAAGGAGGCAGAAGATACCTAAAAAATCATATTGTATTGCTCAGAGTAGTTTTTTCATATTCCAGAAGCAAAGGTAAGGGAGACTGGCATAAAAACCCTAACCTCAATCACTTTATCAATGCACAGAATTATGAAATGGAGTTGAATGTGAGTAAGAAATGGTAATGGATGGTAGAGACACAGCTTCTTTTAGACAGTGTTACTTAATCTGGGGTTTTTTTCATTATCCAAGTTACTGATTCTGTCTTGGTATCAAGTAAGTAATCCAGACTCAGGGGGCAGTCTTTGGAAAGATGAAGAAAAATGCAGTGGTGACTAAGTTTCTATTTTTATAAGGGTTTTTGCAGTCTTTTGCCTGTTGGTCGCTGAGGCTATGGCTTAAAAAGAGAAATTAAAGATGTGATTTAAAAAGGAAAGGAAAAGGAAAGGAAAGAAAAGAAAAGGAGGAGAAAGGAAAGGAAAGGAAAGGAAAGGAAAGGAAAGGAAAGGAAAGGAAAGGAAAGGAAAGGAAAGGAAAGGAAAGGAAAGGAAAGGAAAGGAAAGGAAAGGAAAGGAAAGGAAAGGAAAGGAAAGGAAAGGAAAGGAAAGGAAAGGAAAGGAAAGGAAAGGAAAGGAAAGGAAAGGAAAGGAAAGGAAAGGAAAAAAGAAAATGGAACGATTAATTTTTAAAACTGGTCTGTTGGTTCAGAGAGACTGGTATTTAAACATTTAAAGCCTCTTAGGGTCTCTGGTACATTACCGCTGCGCAGCTCAGCTCTTATTCTACCAAACTCCGTTCCTGCTCACCTTCTCTTCTTTCAACTTGACAGGAGGAGGAGACCATGTCCATGGTATATTTGGAAAAGTATTACTTACAAGGCTTCCTTTGGAATTACTGCCTCCATTTGTTCACGAATGTGGTGTCTTGGCAGCTGGCTCATACTATAAAACCTTGTGCGCAGTGTGTCCCATTTTACATGTAAAAAAGATAAAGTTATAAAGCCATGACTCTCAAAAAGTGAAATCTCTGCTAAACATTACCATGCAAGATATAGAGCCCTTTATTACTGCTTTAAAAAGACAGAGGAAGAAGCAAGGCTTTTCTAAAAGAATTCCTTTCAAAGCTGACTTTCAGAATCTAGACTAGGAAGCCTTCTTTTCTGCATTACAGACACCTTTTTCCTTCTATTAAGAAAAGTCTGTTTAAAATGAACCTTTTGAAAATGCCTAAGGGCAACTCTAATCTGTTATGTGATGTCTTCCAACTCTATGTTTGATAATTAATTCATTGTAATTGCCCATCTGTTTATCCCCAAACTCATCTTTTGACACATTCAGTCTTCTTTAGCCTTTTACCATTTGCTTTGTAAAGTTTTCTCCTTTTTCTGCTAAACCTAGGCTGCTCGGGAATCACTTTGTGCTGTTTTCGTCTCTTTATCCTGTGCTTTCCTCATTCATTCTCAGACATGTCCAAGGAAGAGGCTGCTGCTCTGAGGAAATGACACAGCATTGAGACTGACAAAGGCACTTGCAAGGAGTAGGAGAAGAGATCCTGAAGAGTCATCATAATTGTACTAGGGAGAGAGCTAGGTGCTTGTACACTCTACCTTTCCTCCAAGTTTATAAAAGAAGCCTTTTCAGTAACTCACTGCTCCTTCTCTTCTGTGGCATCACTGAAGAGAAGGAAACTTCCTTCTGACCAGTGGGGGTTCAGCAACCATGGACCTTTTGAAATGGGCTGTGGCAAGTTGTTCTCATAACAGCTCAGAAAGAATGAAGAAAAGGTGATTACAGATACATAGATGTTTAACACTGCATTGACTGACTCAACATTGCTGCGTATAGTGTGCCCTGGAGTACCCGCTGCCAGAACTATGACACCATTAGAGTTGTTGCCATATTTATTAACTGAACCATCTGTCACTGTAAGAGAAACCTGAAGATTTTTTTCCCCGAGACCACAGAGAGCATCCAAAAATCAACAACACCTGATTACTCAGTGTGACAAAGCCAACATAAATGCCCTCGGGACAGCATCTTATTTGATAACTTTAAGTATCACATAACAGGGTTCAAAACATAAAATGAAAAAAATATTGATTGGTCCTACCCACAGAAATGTTTGCTAAGTTAAAAGCCTTTCAAGCTGTTGCAGGTAGGAAAAGAAAACCTTTCTCAAAGGATGCTATTGTCTACCCCATCATTTTCAGAATTTCGGATCAAGTAGGTTCAGGAGCTGAAAATGCTGAATGACAGTATCTGATACACCAATTGATGTGACCAATGCTGGACAGCTCGTATCTTTATTGAAGAAAAATTACTTTTCTGTAAAGCTGTTCCAGGGCTCTCAGCAGACTAATGACCATTTCAGATGTTTTAGAAGGCAATCAAAGATATCCATGAACAGTTGGTAGAGCATTCAGTAATCTCCCCAGATAGTGACAAGTCAGAGATAGGAAAGAATAATAGCATGGTCCTTCAAAAACATTACATAATACCTTATGGATTCCCTACCTTACCCATCTCCAGCCTTTTGATGCTAAGAAAATACATGAAAAAAACTGTATCAGGTTCCCGCTGGAGCCCACAACAGTGTATGTTTAATTTGAAGCTGCTGAATGACCCAAGTGTTTAGAATTATTTTGTGATGGCAGGAGTTCTTGAGATGTTCTTGATCACACTGCAAAAAGGTGCTTGTAGTAATTGGAAGAGCTAGATTAAAAGCAGAAGTGAGAGGTTTCCTGATGAGCCAGTAGTCTGTCCCTGCTGACATTCACTATCATAACATATTTGAACTGCTTTGCTGAGACATTTGGCAGCTAAATGAACTGCACTGTTCCCTTCATGACTGAAATATGCATGACAGGGTAGAAGACCTGGAGAATAGCCTTCTTCAGATCAAAGGGAGCCTGCGGTTAGTTCTTGCTTCTGACTACAAGAGGAATGGTTAAAATCTTCAAGAAGTTGCAAGTAGCCCATGAAAAAACAATCATCTGCTATGTAGGACTATTTCCCTTGTAAGCCATGTGAACCAACACCAGACAGAACATCTCTGATCAGCAAGAGCTTCATCTGTGCTTGTGACTGCTTAATTTTAATTACCAAATTTAATTCCTGGTATGGCTGTGAGAGCAAGAAAATGTGGGGGTTTTTTTATTTTATATTTTCTGTTAAAAGTTTAGGAGAGAAAGGTGAAAGAGGAGAGTTTTCTTACATAGGAAAAGCAGTTACTAGTTTAGACAATTAGCAAAACTAGGCCTTGGGCCTAACCTTTTCTTTGTACAACACTTCGCCAGAATTGTCTGTTCTCTGTGGTTCATATTCTGAACATAATTTTAATTTTTTATTACAATAACTATTTGCCAGACAACTGAATGAAATAATTTCTAAATCTTTCAGGTCCAAGAAAGGTCTCAGGTTTTATACATATGTCTACAGTCAGTCGCTGACATACATTTCTGCATAGCCATTCATTTTTAGACGTTTTTCTTGCTCCTAGCTCTGTCAACACTCTTGGTTGCTCTGCTTTTCATCTCTCGCCTTTCCATCTTGAGAAAGCAAGGAGGTAGCCTCTCTTCATTTCCTTTCCTCGCCTGCATTGAAGCATGGAGATGCTATGTTCCCATCTTACAGTAGAAGGCTCGTCTTGGACATAAACAGGCACTATATACACAATTCCTGGCATTCAATTCATCCCATAAAATGAATTTGCTATCCAGCAGTTGAGTAAGATGACATTAATTCTCAGGTCAGAAAACACAACATCACCTTTAGCTTGCTCTCCTGTGCTTGGAGCATGACACAGCAATTCATGGTGCCCTTTTTATTAACCCTTACATATATATATGGGTGTGTGTGAGCTTAAGAGGCAAGAAAAAAGAGAGGGAGGGCTTACGGAATTAGATCTTTTGTTATTATAATATGAAAGAGTGAGATCTTGCCTGAACCAGAGGCATAACCAAGGGTAAAGATAAAGCAAAAATTTCCATTGAACAATATATAAATGTAACAATGAAGATTTCTCATTGGTGAATGTCTTCTTTGCAAAGTTAGGGAAAAGGTCTTTGCCATACTGATTTAAGAGTTAGGGAATACCAGAGGTATTCTTTAGAAGCCTGAAATGTCCTGTTGTTTGGAACATCCTTTTTCTCACAAACTATATAGGTGCTTCATTCAGAACTTCTCTGCAGGTTTTCCTTTGAATGTCTCATTAGATATAAGAAAAGGTGATTCTATATAAGGAAAGTGACCTTTAGTTAGATTTTATGCCAGACGTGTCATCATGTGTATTTGTACACACTCTATCTCTGCTTTATGTCCTGAGTACTTCTAATCTATGCCTTTAAATATTTAGACTTTTTGCCCAACAGATTTATTAGGTTTCAGGTGAAGATCTCATTCATTTTTGTATGTGAACATTTTTCTATTTTAAATTATTTTCTGCAGCATGTCTTTGTCACCTCTTGGAAGCTCCAGAGCTCTGAAATAATGGATTCATCAGCTGAAATGACATTGGCCTCTACTGAAGTTTCTGTGCTTTCTCTTGCATGATAAAGAACTTTACAAATAAATGTCAGGAAAACTTTGTTGCTGAGAGCAGAGATTTAAAAGGAGGTTGTAGCTGAGTGAGGGCAAAAGATTCCTTGTGTTCTAATAGGCAGACAAAAATCAGCAAGTGCTAGTGAGAAGACCTTGAATGTGGGACATGGCTGCCAGGTGCTCTGCAGAGCTCTGAGAAATTAATTGGCTTCATTTATTGCTGTGGATTTACCTTTCTTCACTCAGATGTTATTTTGAACAAATACTGATGCATTATTTTTTTTTCTCCAAAACCAGCAGGTTTACATGCAGCTGTTGTTTCAAGAACTGAGCATGATTTTACATGTGCAAAATGACAGATGGTAAAGACTCAGTGACATATTACATATGTATACATATTGAACAAATACCTCATTAAAACAAGAATGACAGTATTACTGCTAAGGTTGTGCTATTATTTTCTCTATTTTACTACGGAGATTTTTCTAAGTACTTCCTCAGCTCTCTTTTCCATATGTCTCCCTTTTGCAACATTTAAGTAACACATGCCTTCAAAGTAGTGATGGAGAAAATCTCTCTCAAAGGAGAACTGATTCTCAGATACAAACACTTTGAAATGTGGAGATTGTTTGGAGGCTAGAAAGGTGCTTGCTACGTCTCTTTACAGCTTGTCTGTGCAATATCTACACAGAATATATAATAAAAAGGTCTTTATTCATGAGCAGGGATTTAATACTACTAAGCAAATTTTGTGGTTATAACTAGTGATATTCTTGTGTAGAATGTCTTTCTAAATAATGAATCCTTGCACACAGTTTATATATATAACACAATATAAATATTGCAATGACAATTCTTTCAGTAATTAGAATGGAAAGATGTCCTTGATGCTTTCCTGCTTCTTTTTTACAAATCCTTCTGTTCTTGTTTGATGTTCAGTGACTATACTCTAAGGCGATGCATTCAGCAAGTATTTGTTTCTTCAGCAATAACTTTCAAACTTAAGAAGCGTTAAGTGCCCCTAAAGGTTGTACAGAAAACTCTTTCTAGGAGGAATGAAGAAATAATTGTTTTGGCAACTGCATCTTGGCTCTTAGATATTGAAAACTACTCGAAATCCCACTGAAATAGGTAGAAAGATTTTCATTGATTTCAGTGAATTTAGGATCAAGCCAATTAAAAGCTGAGAGCCTCAAATTCTCTCCCTAGTAGTAATAATACTTAATACCTATTAAACTGGTAACTACCTCTGTTCCTCTGTTCTCCTTGCTTCTCTCCAGATGTTGTGACGAGCACATGTTGTGTTTGTTTCCTCTTGCCCTGAAATGTTAACAGATTTCTACGTGATATGTGCTTTGACTCTAAGATACTATAGGTGATGCAGGAAAGCAAGAGAGCTTTATTTTTGTGAATACACTAAGGTTATTCTCATTAATTAAAATTATTTTGCTGATTTTTTTCTCAATCCCATTATTGTGGCTACAAAACCCACTAAGAATTCTATATATAATACTATTAGTATAAGATACTTTTTCCTGTTTTGTTACTAGAGTATTTACCTGATTACCTTTTATTGCCTGTGCTACATGAGGAAGAGATTGCCTTCTGATGGGGTTTCATTGCTGGAAAGCAGAGATTAACTTTCACCATTAATAACATACGCAGGGAATGACCAGGGAATTTTTTTTCATAATGATAATATATTCCATTGTGTATGTTCACAGACACTTCATTTATAATATGCTTAGACACAAGTAAGTTGGCTGAACTAGTTTTTAAAATAATTAATAAATTAAAAATATTTTGATCCTCAGCTTTTCTGCTGAGACACACATTATCCTTTCTAAAAGGCAGCAATAAAAGCTGAGTAACAGATACAAAATTCTGGTCTGTTTCCCAGTTTACATTTGGTCTTGCCTCAAAAAAAAAGTCTTGGCATGTCAGAAAAAAAAGAAAAAGAGATGGAAAGAAATCGAATATTTTTATTTAACCCATTTGAAAGTAAAATAAATGGCAAATCCAAGCACAGCTTGAAATAGGAGGTAGAAGTTCTGATTTATTTTTCCACAAAGGATTTGTTTATTCAATCAACCAGGTAAGCCAAAAGAAAGCAGATTCAGAAAACTCTTCACTGTTTCCTAAAGGGTATTTTTCTTGATAAAGTTTTCACTCAGCTATACTGAAGCAAGGGATGCTGCTGTAGCATATCTTCAAGGGGCTCTGCCAGGTTTCTGAATGGACCACAACATGTGCACAAGTCATGTCTGTGAAGATTACTCATGATGTCATATCACTAAGTTATTGGTGTTATTGGTACCAGTGTTATTGGTGCTATTGGTCCCAAAGCTATTGGTACTACTCAGTGGACAGACAAGTTCCTTCATTCTAGAGTATTCCATATTTTTAGGTCTTTCTGTTTTCTTGGAGAATAGGGTGGAAAATCAACTTTAAACCAACAGTAATCTTATGCTTGGTTGCTTAATATTTCCATCCATTTTCTGCAGTTTCCCCCTCTCTCTCTTTCTCTCTTTCCCTCCCTTTCTCTCTCTCTCTTTCTCTCCCTCTCAGTGGTCAGCAGTAAGTAGGGGGGCTTTGTTCCTTCCTTTTTTTCAGGTGATACTGTGGCAGCTGCCCAGTGTGTACTCAATATGAAAATCGAACATTTCCAGAAATTAAAATTTCTAATTGTGGGTACAAATTCTTCCTACTCATGGAAATGCCACTGGATCCACAGTGATTGTGCCCTGCCCTGATACTGCCATCGCCCATCGTGCTTTTTCTAAGGAGGAGAGCTGGAAGAGGGACAGATGTAGTGAGATCACTAGTGAGTTTGTGGCAGGGATTTAAGTAAGGAGTGTAGCTTTACGTTGGCTATTTTGGGATTTCATGCCAGTGTAAGCCATTGGATTCATTTCCCTGCATGGCCCAAACCACAGACCGATGTGGTCCCTTGGGCTGGACAGCACTGTGGCAGCCTGGAAGGGTAGAACTGACAGCCAGGCACCAGTGACTCTACTCAGGCAGGGCACATCGCCAGCCCGGGCTTGCCTGTCACTGTGTACAACTCCTGGGATAAGGGGCAAAATACAGAAAGTTTTAAACATTAATTCTGAAAAGAAATTAATTTGAATCTTTGTATAATTCTACTAAATCCTCAGTGTAACAAGAAATGAAGCAAAGCATTAGCATTTGCACTTATTGTTTCAACTCTATACAGGATCATTAATCTTCATTCAAACACTTACTTACTGAATGGTTAAAACTGTTAAACTTGAGCTTTTCTTGCCACGCAATTGAGTAAAGATTTTGTTTGCACACTTTTGAGGTCCCAGCATAGGTTCTATTTGCTTTGCTACTGGCATGTGTATACCCAGCCCAGGAGAGGCTCGGAGCTAGTCAGGAGCTTGGACATCCTGAAATAATACATATTACAGTAGGAAGGACACCTCAAAGGGAAAGCAGGTGCAAGATTTTTGCAGAATCATTTTTCAGAGTTGTTCAAAAGAAAAGATAAGTTTGAAAAACCTGAAGAAATTCCACCGGTTTTAAATAGCCATTCAATAGATTTTTTTTTTTTAATTTGTTTTTCTCAGAAAATTGCTATTTTCACAAATGCAAAGCTGTAAAACAACCTGGGTGATAGCACAGTACCATAAGAACTCTTAAAGGAGGTTGCACAGTAAAACTGTGCTGAAAGGTAGTTGAGACAGAGGAAAAGCATCAAGTTTTCATAACTTAATTTCTTAGGGTGGAAGAGGGAAGAAAGTCATTGAGGCACATGGTACATCGAGGTACATGGGGAAAAAGATGGGAGGTTTGTTATTTTCAGATTTTCTATTCTTTTCTTGCAGCTTTTCTTTGATGTTCAGGCAGTATCCTGACAAGTGGAGGCCCTGAATATTGCCAAAATGAGCAACTATCAGCTTCTTGCTGTGGTCATAGGTAGGACCTGCACTTTAGCAATAATTTCAAATCCTCATGGCCTCAAATTGTTTCAAGATGATTTTTCTCTGACCCATTTAATTTTGCCTTTAGGAAATATCAGGTCTGCCTGCTAAAATGAGGCCACATTTCAGCAAGCTTTATATACCGCAAGATGAAGAAAAAATATCCCTAAGGCCTGTATTATTTCACATTGCTTTGCAGGTTTGACACACAGGCAAAATATTAATAACCTCAGTATTGATTAAACTGCTATGATTTCCATTGTTGTCTTTGGGTTTTTAAGGTTGCTAACTGATATTGAACAATTCTTATTGCTAATACAGGGAAACTTTTAAGGCTACTTTGAAGGAGAATGAGAATCAATTGTGGATCTTCACTGTAGTGACAAAAGAAATCCCTTTCTGAAAACCAGAACTAGCACGTGTAAGTCCGTTGCCACAATACTTCCTTTACTCCTCCTTTCAGAGATCCATTTAAAAATCCTACTAAAAATCCAAACCCTCAGAATTCTTCATGTACTGATAAAATATAAGCAAAGCAATGGAAAACAGCTGCATCTGAGTGGGAGGTAGCAGGCAGTGAGTGCATAAACTCTGCTGGCTAAAGAAAGTGTCTCAGTGATTAGAGGATTGTTTCTGATGGTGGCCCAGTTCAGCAGTTACACCTGTGTACCCCTAGGCTCTGGGTAGCATCCCAAACATGTTGGACCCATCTCTATGGTTGTGACATTAAGCAGTCAGATTTGCAATGGCAGTCGCAAATGATGCAGAATTTTCAAAAGGGCAAAGTGTCAAACGAATCCTGCTCCTACTACAGCCAGTGAGACTTTACCAGAGAAGTATTTTTGGAAACCCCACCTGTATGTGGCTGTCATTGTGAAATGCACATTTTGAAGTCTGTTTTTCACCCCATAATAGACCTCTTGAGAGTGCAGGAAGAAAATAGTACCCACAAGAAAAGAAAGCCTGCAAAAATCAGTCTTGAAATAATGGCAGACTAAAAAAACCACTTGGAAAACCCACTGCATAATGAGGAAAGAAGTAATGCAGAGGTGATTTAAAATAGAAGTTGAATATTAAAAGAGAAACAATGTTACAGTGACCTTCACTGTGCAGTTCTTTGAGGCATCTCACCACGGCCATTGGTTAGGTCTTGGCAGCAGCACAATCACTTTGATCTCAGTTAATCAAGGCAAAGAAGCACTTTCTTCTCACTAATTGAACAGTTTCCTCCCATGGGCACAACATAAATCAGTAGGTTTGCAGTCATATCAGTGGGATAACTTTGCTTAATAAAAACTAACAAAAGCTTTCAACAAAGTGCCAGACAGTTCAGTACCTGATTCTCCCTGCTGCAGAGATTACAAGTTACTGAGGCTAGGTGAAGCTATTTTGACTCGTTAGACAAGGACCCCAGAAAGATACAAGAAGGTAAATGCCACCAAAAAGTGCAAGCAGCAGAAATGGATCAGTGCTTAGCACAAATTTCTGCATGAGTCCATTAATCACATCAAGGGACACTTCCATCCTTAATGGCATTGTAATGAGGAAAAGCTTAATATTTAACCAACTTCAACAACTGATAATGCTTGTGGAGAATTTTAATGCATTACTAGTGCAATACTAATTGCTGGAAATACACATGTACAGGAACCAACTGAAATTTGATTATTTGGTTTCTATTTTTGGTAGCAACAAAGTTTTCAGCCGTGATAGTAACAAAGCCAGACATCAGTATGTTCTCCAAGACGCAATAAAACAAATATTTCACCAACACCCCTTAACTTGCTGCTGCAAGATTTACTGGGTGATGGAAAAATAATGAATTAACATTATCCTGATTTTGCTGTTTCAGTAACTTGGATGAAACCTGATGCTCCAAGCAGTGGTCTCCATCTTTTCCACGCTAATAAGGTGCTGTGAGCAACATCATCTGTTGCTTTTCCAGTCAGCCTAAGAGATGACATAGTTATGGAAAGCGGAAAGTACAAGCAACTTGAGAAGGTCTGTGGTCAAGGTACTGCCTGTGAGTCATAGCTTGGGAATCACAGACCTACAGCCTGGCAATTGTATTAATGTGGTTTTGAACTGCTGCTCTGAATTAATCTAGGTCTTTGATATCAGGACGAGCATCTCTCATTATTGAAGGGGTGAAAAAAAAGGAAAGGGGGGAAGTTGAAAAAAGCTCTGACACCTCCTTTTCATTTATAAAGCTAGTTAAAATACCTGCATTTTTTAAATTAAAAGTGATTTTGCTGAAAATTCTGGAAAAGATATTGGTTAGCTAATCTAGAACATAGCTTGGTTTGATTTTTACTATTTGACTTTTTCTGTCAAGAATTAGTCATTGGCGAAGACCTAGTGCTGAATATGTTACAGAAATACTGTTCTAAGTCCATGTACAGGGGGGAGTGGTATAGCTTTCTCTGTCAGAGAGTATTATTGCAGTTCAATAAAAACATCTATAACTACATCAAAGGAAGCTTCTCAGTCACCACATGTCAGGTGACAGATTTTTATTTTTTTCTTTTGGTAAGCAGTACAATAATATGACAGTTATTCCATTCCGGTATATATCAAAAACAGTGAATATTTAATGCAAATAGACAACTTTATTCTGCATCAGAGCTGAATGTGTTTGTAAAACTAGCCCCATTATACTTATCTTCCGCTTATTCCCAGTCCTTACGTTCTACCGCCCATTAGTATGCAGCAAAAATTAAAGCTGTCATCCTTTCCTTCGAACTAGTGCATAGCCAAGTAATGATTTTGCACATAATGGCGTTGACCATCAAATTAGACTGAGTTTAGATAGGATGTAATATCTTTGCTTAATTCAGCCATGAACTGTTACTGAAAACCTAAGGCTGACCTGAACAAAAAACAGGAAGGAAGTGTCATCATTGCCCATTAAGATCAAAGAAGCAAACACTTGATAGCTATCTGTTTTTTCATGAATACTCACAACCTTCTTGATATGGAAGAATGAGATAGCCAACAGATGTAAAAGGTAACATCCTGGGAAAAAAGCTGCTTAAAACTCTTTCTTAAATGTGCCTCTTTATAACTCAAAGCATCTAATTAATGAATATTTTGTGATATATTATGTTTTATGCCCCAAATTAAATATCTATTACACTTATACTTGCAACATTGTTATAATCCTAGTTATTTTACAAGTATTTTACAAAATTGCTCAGTGGGACAAACCACCTAAATTATAATTCTGAAATAATATCAAAACATCCTCATGACCCTTAAAGTATTTCTAGATCAAGAAATGAGTATTTTATACCTCGTTAACAAACCAAATGTCTTCCTGTGTTTTAAAGTAAAATCATTCTGTTTTTTTTTTTTCATTTTGCCTGCCCACAGAGTTTCTCAATGGCTAGGCATCTATGGATATGTATTTAGCTACTCTATTACTTTACCGTATTTAGATCTAAGATAAAACTATTATGGCAAGACTACATAATACAGTTGCATGTGATAATGGAGGACTGAATTAAGGAGATCCCTCAGTTAGCTTGTATTTTGATGTTCTGTTGCTTGCTACAGCTTAACTAACATACGAATCCTACATATGGATCCTACATATGAAGGCTGCGTATAAAGCACTGGTTAGAGCACATCATATCTTTCATCAGCAATATGTGATGGGACTTTTTCTGCATGGGAAGAAGTGTGTAGGGAGGACTGTTGTGCGGCTGGTTCTTACTCTAATATTGAGCACAGAAACAGCTGGGATATGCATAATGGATAGGGAAATGCGATGTATTATTGGCAACAGGGACCAGACATAGGCTAGATATAGCTTTCTATACTCCTCTCTTAATTTGTCATAAAATTCATACATATGGAATAAAGAGCAATTTGGACAACCTTGAAGGCATGGAAGTTGAAAATAAACAGAAAAATTTCATGCAAATTAAGTTTAAAAGAACTTTGATATAGGCAACTCAGAAAATGGGAAGGGCAAGATTCTTAAGAAAACAGTGCTGTCATAGATCCCAACAACCTCACACAGAAAGTGCCAGATGTAAACCTTCATTAAAGATAAGGTAGATACAAGTTTAAAAAGATTAGTTGCTTGAATGAAAAATTTTTTGTTTATATCTATTTTACTTAATAAAATAAATATTATTTGCTTTAAAGATGATGAAATTTTTAAAATTATCTTTTGCTGGAAGCAATTATGAAACTGGTATTTTAAATTGAGTAGAGGTTTTAAAACATATGGAGGACTCAGAAATAGTGGGTACTTTAAAGTGTCCAAAAATCAGAATCCTTGAAGTCCTCAAACTGAGTGCACTATTGGTCATGTTATAAAGTTGCTTCCACCTGAAGTCTAACCAATATCACCTTCAGCGGAATGGTCCTTTGCTGTCGGTGGAAACATTTCCTTCAATCCACAAACCTTTGTGAATGGTTGCTTTCAACATGAAAATGGTGTTTATACCTTTTCTGTCGTTTTTAGCATTAGAGCTTGGAGATGGGGTTATCTTCTGCCACATCACAGAGGGTTGTTCTTCTACGGGTGAGATTCATTGAAGGTGGCATGAGGCATACGTGAAGGAGGGCAGAATGAAAAGGTTTGTGCTCTGCATCCCCGTGATGCAGATAAATGTAGGCTTGTTGTGTCTTTAGTGTTGTTGAGCCAGAACATTTCTCACCTGCCAAAATCACACAAAAATAAAATGGATTCACAACTGGCATAACACTATGTATGACATACAAACTAACATTTTCACAGCATGCCATCAATTTTAAAGTCTATCTTTCTCAGTAAGCCTCGCACAGGGGAGGCTTTCTTGAATGAGAAATCACCAGCAATGTGGTATTATTTATGGGATTGGTCACACACTACATGTGCTATGTAAAGAAAAACACTATTATTGGTGTTACTGTACGCAGTATTACTTTTAATAATGTGCATAATTTTAAACTCCCAGAGTAGGGTCCAGAAACTTATATCCTCCATCAGTTTTCAAACCTAAAGTTTTATAGGCTTCATATTTACTTGTTAAATGTAAAATTCCCCTTGGCTTTAAAAAGAGTGAATTGTGTTTACTGTTCAGCTTGTTTTTCTTAAGAAAATACATGACATTTATTTTGGCAGTCTCTATACCTGGCTTGTCTGAATAATTCTTCACAAAGAAGAATGTATGGCAAGTTTGTAAGTAGAATAATTATTCAAGAATAAATATTTTCTTCAGTCTGTTAAGCAATTTTACAATGGCAACATGAAACTAAATCTTATTTTTAAAAGCTTGGATTGTAGAAAACACTTGAAATGCTACAATGGAAATGTCAAAACACTTTTTCATAGGCTAACAAATATTTTACTTGAAGGGGAGACGAACTCTGCATTAATGGAGGTTGTCATAAGAACTGAGAAATATTACTGTGTGCAGTTTATCACAGGACACACTTTTCCAGTAGGAGATGATTCAGGAGATTAAATTTCTAAGTGGTTCCTGTACACCAAATCCTGAAGCTTGACATTCCCCTGGGTTGCAGAACCTAGAAAGGATGAATTTTATAGTAAGATAACAAGCTGAGAAACATATGCCTCTTTTATATATGCTCCATGTAAACTATGAATTTTCATAAGTAAACATCAATATTAATCAGCAGGTTTAAGTCTTCTGTGTTTACATGCAATAAAATATATGCTTGTCTATAAAGGGCTAAAATTAGCATTGCTTGTTTCTCAGAAGATAGTCCCATCTGAAAAATTGAGCCCACAGTATGTAATAAATTTTTTTTGTGCACCTTTTAATTGATAATTAAATATAAGTGAAGACTGTTTGTTTTGAAAGGAATCCAGAGTGTCATCCCCAGGCACACTGTGCTATGAGTCAGCGTGTCAGGGCAGGTTTTTCAATGCTCTGGTATTCAGCAGTTTGTAACCAGGCAGTGCTGAGTTGTAGGCGATTCCAATCCCCATCTCTGCTTTTGCCATATGTTTGTATTTCTTTTCAAGGGTATACCCATCAAAGTTGCTGACAAGCAGCACTAATCAACATATATCAGAAAGGACTTGGTTACGGGTCTGGTATGAAGCTTAGGGTAGCTATGTCATGGGAGGCACGGCGGGTGCTTGCAGTTAGAATTTAGAGATGAATGGGTAAGTCCACGGTGGAAGAATGAGAGACCTGTGCTAGCTGTCTTTTGGGGCATTGAGATTATTTTTTTTTTGGACTGCCTGTGCCAGTAAATGAGAGTCAGTTCCAGGTGTCTCTTCATTACTGCAATTTCTAGACTGCAGAAAAATACATCAAGGTATTTGAATAGAAAATGGTGTAATGATAGGAAGCACCTGATCATTATTCCTCAACACAACAGGATGCTAGCAAGGTGACATTCAGACTCAATGACTTGTGCAGACTCCACAGCATTGTGGAGTGCTAGCAACTTCAGGTTCCATTTTTCCAGATAGAATCTCTAATAACCAGAGAGAGATATAAATGTTATTTTAAATATATTTTGTACACCTTCCTACAAACCTACAGTATCCTTTAAAGAAAATAATAATAAAAACTTATCTACTTGTGCTTCTGTTGACTTCCATGCTTACAATTGACAGCCCCTAAGTGAACTAAAATCAGGCTTCTGTACTAGGAATTTATTACAGACCTGCCTGTTAAGTCTTTTTAAAAACAAAAATCTGAGCTTTGAAAACAGTCCTTTGTATAAGGCTAGCATTTTTACTAGGATTGCAACA
This sequence comes from Gavia stellata, assembly GCF_030936135.1. Taxonomy (NCBI): domain Eukaryota; kingdom Metazoa; phylum Chordata; class Aves; order Gaviiformes; family Gaviidae; genus Gavia; species Gavia stellata. The sequence continues at coordinate 43,892,486 of NC_082598.1, forward strand.
CATGAAGGGGGGCTGTGGCTGCTTATTCATGCTATCTATGTTATATATACTGTTGTCTGTTCATGACTGTTTTGATTTTTGATTTATGCATTTTAAATATTGCTTTGTAAAAGATGGATTGAGAGAAAGTTTATTTTTAAAAGCAAACTTTTAAATAGTTTTTTTACAGGCATAACTTCTCTGCTTCATTTGTGTGACTGTTGTGATTAGAAACATATAGTTGCATTTGGTTTGTCATGTTTGGGACCTGTATATCTTTGATGTCCCACTTCAAGATAACAGAACAATTAGGGGCATGAATAATAAGAGATGCGCATTGCCTTGCATGATTTTGTTTGCTTTAGTTTAGTATATATTTATTTCATTTTTCATTTTCCATTAATTCTGATTTTGAAATCTCATGCTTATATCATAGACTGTATGTACAAAAACTCCATAGAACTGGATGATCTGAGCTTATTCTCTATGAAGTTCTTTGAGAGGCTGAAGAAAGGTGTTGCTCACAATGTCACTGAAAACCAACTGTATTTTCCTATAAGATCCATCAAAGTTCAGAGTTTGCATATGAAGAAATAAGGCCAGAATAAAAGCTGAGGATCTTCTGCTCCTTTTTCTGCTCCATCACTGTCTGTATGAGACCTTGGCTGTGGTGTCATGACTCACAGCACTTCTGCTCATACGTAGGACCAGAAACAGCTCTCCCTGTGGAGAGAGTCCACAGCTATGCATACATACATGCAAACCAAGGACAAATCAGTCTGGTTTGTCTTTAGCACAGACGTCATTTTACTTCATACTTCTTTTCTTATATGATAGACTTTAAGGATATTTCCATGGTGTTCAGGGCCAAGATCAAAGAGACGGAAGGCCTTTCCCCTCAGCATCTTCTTGTCCCACTCATAATTCATGTTGTTTTACTCAAGTGCACTCCACAGCTAGCACTGAACTGGTGTTTTCCTTTGGGACATAGTCCTTAACCTCCTTAACAAATGAAGTATTTACATGCTTTATAAAACACAAGCATATAATGGAATTTTTTCTATCATAATAATTTTCTGGACATGCTGTTTGGTAATGCAAATAATCACAGCTGGTGTGGAAGGGTGTTAAAATTTTCCTAACCAATATCTCAAAAAAAAAAAGGCAGAAAGAGAAAAAACTTAAGTGGATGTGGTTTTTTACAGTATAGATAATTGTTGATGTCAGTCTTTATGTGGCTGAAAAGATTGATTCTATTTATGTGGAGAGTCTGCTCCATATGCTGACAATTTTTGAGACTTTAGTGTAGCTGTGTCAAAACTGGTGAATGAAGATTCCTTCTGTTGTATGGTGGAATCAACAGATGTGCTATCTGATATCAGATAAAGCTAATGACTCAAATACTAGACCACTTACAGCATGTTGGAATACTAAAGAAACAAGCTAGCCTGAGACTCGCTATGTTCTCACTGTAACCATTCTTACATCATTAGTAGACCCCTAGATTTAAGATCTGATTTAGTATCCATTAGAGTAAATGGATGTGCTTTCACTGAATGGAGTCAGCTGACACAAACCCATGGACACAGGTAGAAAGAAAAGTAAAACTGGTTGAAAAAGAATGGGCATATTCTCGTGAAAGTTACTGTAATGCTTAATTAGAGAAAAAATTAGAAGACTATTAAAAAAAGGAAATAAAACCTGAAGAACTTGTAGGTGTCAAGAAAGAGTGCTGTAACTCATTTGTGTTGACACTGGGATTGGAGGAAAGATATGATTATGGGTTCATTACAGTCAATAAACAAGTTTTGCACCTGTGATTTGCACCTGAACTATGATTTCTCATATGTAAGAACTGCAGACAAAGAGTCTTTCTTTGATCTCACAGTCTAGACACTGTGGTTACACAGTGATTATGCAAAAATATCAGTAATGTGTTTTAAAGTATTTAATTTCTATTTGGGCATCTTTTTTTGTTTGTTTGTTTTTAAACTTAGGTGTTCTAAAAGAAAAATGGATTTGGAATGAGAAAACAGGATTTTTTCACTTTGAAAATGTTAAATTGAATACTTCAAGTGCCTAGGAGTTCTAGAGATATCTTTGATAAAACAACTGCACTTAAGCTGGCCTTTTCTGTAAGGGCTTTCAATACTGGTAAGTCAGCATTTTCTAACAGAAAATTCTTATTGAATTTTTAAAGCCTTATTAAAAATATTTAATCAAAAATTCTGGATCTGCTGTTTTAAATAAATCACCAAGATGACAGGCTTTATATCTAAACTCTTTATTCTTGGCTTCCTTACTTTAATGAAAATATGACAATTATTCCTATAAAATATTCCTATAGAAAAACACTCAATACTGTAGTCACTGAGGCAAGGTAAATTTGCGCCTATCGACTTCAGTGTAGCTGTGATTACAGTGCCACCAGTCTGTTAGCTGGTTATTTTGTCTGTGTACATTGCACTTTACACGTGTATATATATGGTACTCAGATTTGGTATGAAGCGTGAAATGGATAGATTATTCTGAGTAACAATTGCAACAGTTCCTAAAATTTGATTTCTGGACTGAATGTTGAGACTTGTCTGCAGGCTTGGAGGTGAAGATTTTTACCATGCTTTACATGAAAGGCACTATTGCTCTTGCAGACTTGTGCAAGCTCTCTGGCATGGACTTGTGATTTGGTTCTTCTTTGGGCAATTACATGATCTCTCTTCTACACAGATGCTATTTTTGCAAAATTTGTGCTAATGTCTGACAGGGCAAAAGGCAAACAGAAAGTGACATATCCACCCTGTCTGGCTGCATAAATCTGTCTTACAAAAGAAATGGGGATAACAAGCAGATTTGGATCCTGAAACTGCTAACTCTAGGATTTTTGTTATGTGGCTGATGGTATGTATGTTGCTTCAATCTACAGTCTACCTGTTACCTTGAATGGATAGGTTGAGTTATGTTACATCTGACAGAGTAATTCATATGTGAGAGATGTTAAAAATTGTGCTTGAATGTGATTAATATTGTCAGATATTGAGGTTTTTAACTCTGACATCTATGTGGAGAGGTAGGTACAATTTCCCTCTCACTGAATTTCCTGACTACTTCTAACTTAAGTGGTAAACCTTTAGAGTGATGCAAACAGATTTAGTAATACAGCTTCCACTTAACATTAATAGGACTTTTACAGCTAATTTCCTGTGCATCAACTGGAAAATATGCCACTTAATATAATCTAAACTTATATTTATAGCTTAATTATTCTCTACCATTAGACAAAATGCAACATTACATAGTTCCATAACGTCTTTTATATGTTATTTTGTAATAATATATAATATGCCCTTGTTGGAAAAAACACTTTCAAAATGGTTTGATTTTGAGTCTATACAGCTGAGATAAATCTGCCCATCTTAAGTGTACATAGTCTGTAAAAAAACCCCAAAACCCCAAAGTGCAATGAAAACCTACCGGTCAAGCTGGAGAATTTTATTTTGGAAACTGTGATGACAAACAAAATGAGAAACACTTCTGAAACATATACTAAATTTGAACCTACTGGAATCACATAGGACGTAAACAACTGTTATTTTCCTGGTGTAAGTAGTAGAAGAGAACAGACTTTGTATCTAAAACAGCAGAGCATCTTGGCTGTATAGAAAAATCTGTCCAACTGATGAAAATATACTGTTCCTACTTCTAACAATGTTCAAAGTGTCTGTCCTGAGTGATCATTGCACAGAGTGTTTGAATTCTGAAAAGTACAAAGTTTGACAGTTGCAGTAAAAAGCAGGACAGTTAAAAAAAATTATTTTTTTTAGCTCTGTCTTCCCCAGGGTGTGCTTGATCAACCAAAGTGAATTTGAGAGGAAACTGCAAACTTCTATGGAGTGGCTTTCAAAATACAAGAGGTAAAATGGTAACCTGCTGAGATTGTGTAAGACTGTCCAGTCCTGCAAATGACTTAGGAGAAAAGCAGTATGCAAGGATTCTCAGTTGTTTTATGGTGGTCACACTTGGTATAATATTGGCTTTCGGAATTTGCTTGCACCAGAGAAAAAACTGTGGTAATGCTGAACTTGAGCTGTCCCTGACATCTTGTAGGCCTGTTATATACCACATACTACTGATGATCAGAAATAACAAGTGCTAAGGGTTAGTATAGGTTACTGAAGATGAGAATGATTAAAATAGGCTGAACTTTCTGCTGCTTAAGGAAATCTGAAGATGTCTGCAAGACTCAGGAAAAAAATTACCTTCCAAATGGCACGTGGCATGACTACTAGTGTTAGGAATGCCAAGTGAATTTGGTATCTATCTATCTGGTACACAGATTAAAAGAACACGTAAACTAAAACAACCAGGGAAATGACAATGAAAACCACACATGATAAGCTGATGGATCCAGCACCATCCAGTGAATAAAATTTATACAGTTGATTAAATTACTTTTTCTTCACTTAAACATATTGTGCTATAGCTCCTTATTATGTTAGCAAGAAAGATGATTAATAAGATGAATTATTATTCTTGGTATTTTTAATACGTATAATACTGTGGCAATAACTTTAATGATCTACACTGCTTAAAATAATTGCATTGTACTAAAGGAATACATATCAAGTATTTCTAATGTCAGGTGCCAAAGCTTAGCAGTAAGAGTCTGGTTGTCATATTGTGTAAGTTTTCATAGCTCACTTGTGCTTTCTGAGAATCTGTCCTTTAAACATAATGACTTAATTTCATATTTGATCAAACACCTTTTCAATTTGGGATTAGTTACTTTTTCCAACAAAGCAACTCAGACTTACCTGAGACTAGATTATTAATTGTACGCACTTCAATGGTCTGATAGGAGACTGTGAGTTATATTGTGTAAATACTTACATGATACTAGATGCAGAAGTATACTTTCTTTGCTAAAAAATAGCTCTGTGCTTCAGAGGCTACAAGGAGGTTAATCAGTCTGTTCTTTGTTTTCTAGAGAGTAAATCTGCATAAGAGCTTTCTATGTCATAAATCAGAAAGGATTATGGATGTTTCTTGTGGTTTAGCACATAAGTGGCAAAAGTTAGCATAAGGAAGATCAATGCGACATACACATCCTTCTATTCTATTAGATGATGGGAATTAATGGCATTTACTGTGACCAGGAGCTATGGGCTAATGCTAAGAATTACATAATCAGTTTCGAGGACTTTTTTTACCAAAACTTGCACACTGACAAACCTGTTTGCATAGGCACAGTTTTGCTCTGTGAACAGATTATCACAGAGGTTTGAACCAACTCAAAGGCCTCCTTATCTCCTCTTTAGGCTGTCTCTGTGGTGAACTACCACAAACTGATGCATTAGGTGGTGTAATTTTCTTCTCAATCACAGATATTTTTAACGCATTTTTTAGACTTCATTTTTAATGTATTGGTTAAAAAATTCCAAAAGAAAACTTTTATGACTATTCTCTGTGCCTAACAAAATGGGTATCTCCTGCCCCTTAGAAATCAGTTCCACCTGGAACAATAAGATTCTGTATGAGAATGAGCTATACCTAAATGTTGTTCCAGTATGGCACAGGCTCCTCTGTCCTTTACATCTTATAGCACCCTTCATCAGTGAAGACCATAGGGTTTTAATGCTTCTAATGCAAAAGTCTTTATCCATCATCACTTTTAAGCTCTAACAGAAAATGTCACTGGGACCAGACACTATTTGTCTTGGTTCAGCTCTCCTGTTTCAACCCAGATCTGCATTTCAGTTTTCTGCATCATTTACTTTGTCAGTGAAGGATTTTCACATAACATCACATCTCAGAAACTAATTTTTCAAGGCAAAAATATAACCATGAGAGTCATCAAAAACTGTCTTTTGGTGTCCATAAGAAACCAACATGTAGAGTATTACAGGATGTATATGAAAACCTTCCCTTCAGAAGTGAATCACACTTCCCTTTCTTAAGAGTATCTGCAGGTGGAAATTATCTTTAAATTGAGATTTGAATTCAGTGCTGCTGGATCTAAAATATTTCCTGCTATTGCTCCCTAAGACCTGTGAGCATTTAGAATACTAAAGAAATAAATTTGAAGCAACTTTTGAGTCTGATGTCTGGATATTTTCTAAGGCACTTATCCCAGTTAAGAAAGACATTTTGAATTACAATATCCTCCTTGTTTTTTGGTCTAAATTTAATTGTATCTGAGGGAGACTGTGATTTGTGCAGCTGGATGCATCTGTCTCAAGCTTAATGAAAACACAGCTGATGATATAATGAGGAAATAATATGCCATAAGAACTGATTTAAAGAGTTTCTTGCAGTTTCCACCAGGATGTAGGTAGAGGGACTAAGAAGTCCTCCAGTTAGCTCACCAACTGAAGGCAATTTTAAAATACTGTTTTGGTGCTTAAAATTTATCTCACATTAGCTTTCTCTTAAGGGCGGGAAAAGTCTATTACAAATATGAATAATTGGAGTGCCATCTGCTTGAGGGACATAAACTTACTAAATAACACAGACAGTTAATATGGATTAAAACACTATCAAAGCTGTATGCCAACAAACGAGGTTGAGACTGTTTTTCTGGCAGATCACCTACTCTTAGTAATTTATCTTAATATTCTATTTATATAAGAGCTGTAAGCTTAAGCATACAAGATTAATGAAGGTTGATTTGACTGCCATCTTTACTTCCAGTGCCTTCCACAACAGTATAAAAGTGGCAGATTGCTAACTGAGAATCTTTGACACTTTGTCCAAATTCAGAGTTGAGTTTCTCAGAAATTATATTTACCTGTAATTCCAGCCATGATCTCTTTGACTATGAATCACAGTTAAACTATTCATCTTTTCCACACACCTTCCTTAGAAAATGAGACCACACTAATAAATAGCATTTCATTACTCAGAGATCTGTTTCCTCTTTTATAGTTTTAGCTCTGACACTGCATTAGTAGATTTAATGAAACTACAGATAGCAATAGTTCATAGTGACACTGTCTTATGTACTCAAAAGGACACTAGTCTGTTTTTGGGGGGGGGGTTTTGTCAGCTTTCTTCATTTTTTTATTGTGTTTTCATAAGCTGTACTGAAGTTGTATATTACACTTGCAGCTCAAGCTTATAGATTCAGATCATATCCACTGAATGTATTTTCTTCTGAGCCTTTACAAGGGTCTTGAAGATCATGTCTCTTAAACAGATGCTAACTATTCTGAACCAGCATAATGCTGTTGTTTTGTAAACTCCGTTACTTAAGCTACCCACTAACTGGATAAGCAAGTACAACATCTGCTATATCTGCATCAATGTAAAAGCTAATACATAAATTGCTCACATTTCTTTCATTGACTCTGGTGACTTCATGGAAGAAGGTGCTGATTGTTTGTCAGGCACAAGAATACTGGCATCTGGCCTGTACCTCATCTATGGGTGTCCTGAGTCTGGCTGGGAAGGAATTAATTTTCCTCATAGCAGCTGTGATGATGCTGTGCTTTGGATTTGTGACTAAAACAGTGTTGATAATACATCCATGTTTTAGCTATTGTTGGACAGTGTCTGCATGGTGTCAAGGTTTTGTGTTTTTTTTTTTTTTTCCCATTAAAGGCATATTTCGTACTATATGGTGTGCTTAGCAATAAAAGCTGGGGGAAAGAAAAGGAAGGGGGGATGTTCGTGGTTATGGGGTTTGTCTTCCCAAGTAACCATGATGTATGCTGAGGCCATGCTTTCCAGGAGGTGGCTGGACATCTGCCTGCCAATGGGAAACAGTGAATGAGCTCTTTCATTTGCTTTGCTTGTACTCACAGCTTTGCTTCACCTGTTAATCTGTCTTTATCTTGATCCACCAGTTTTGACATTCGCTCTTCTGATTCTTTACCCCATTGCCCTGTGGGGGGAATGAGCGAGAGACTGGGTGGCAGCGTAGCTGCTGGCTGGGGTCAACCCAACACAACAGTATTTGTTGTTGCCTTTTGCCTTTTAAATAGCTTTAAATAGCTAATAAATAGCCTAAATCTTGTATAGGCTGGGATATTTTGGAACAGTGTCCTGAAAATTTGTATTTGGCCTTAGAGATACATTTCTTCTTCTGACAAGATGGATGAATTGGATGGATTTGCTGCCCCAGAATGGCATTACCATTTAGTTTTTCTCCTTTTCCATGTTGTATGCTTTTATTAGAGTCTTTCTGTATTGTTTTTCACTCTTTCCTGCATGTCTCTGGATTATAAGTCAATTGTTGCTCCTCCCTTCCTTCCCACATTGCTCCCTGTTACAGTCTAAACAGATGTGGATCAAATATCCCTTAAACTTAAATGTCTCACCCCATTATTTTGTGCAATTTTATATTAAGCAAAAAGAGTTTGTTCACCAGTGCAGGACAACAGAGAAGTTGTAAGAAATCTTAATGCCTGAACATGGTGCATGAAGAATGCTTCTGTCCACAGTTGTTCAACAGGATTGTACCTTTGGGCAGTTTCATCTCTAATTTTCTATTTTTCCATCTGTTACATAGTCCTGAAAACTCTGTTTCATAACACTTCAAAGACTACAATGACTGCACAGAATGCATTGGAATAATTACACTTCTGCATCAAGGTTTTGTTCTTTTTTCACTGTAAAACAGAGCTATGCATGAGCAGAAGACAGAAAACATGCAACTCAGTTACATTAAGTCAAGGAAAACTTTTTCACGTGTGCTATTAATTATTGACGTATTGGATTTTTCAGAAATATAGACTGGGAAATATAAACTGATCTAGAAACAGATAAAAACTGCTACATTATCAATAAAGCAGTAACTATCGTTACTTAGGATTTAACTTCTGCTGATTATGTGCAGTCAGGTGTGTGCAATAAGAACATTTACTTAATTTCAGTAAGTGCTGTTTCACAATGATCATAAATTAAGATACTGTTATTGTAAAAATTAAGTTTTTCTTGTTTTGCAGAAAACCAAACTGTCCTCTTCACAGCTGTGTAATAGTTAGAGTCCTCCAAGTCCAAGACTCACATTAGGCAATGGCTTATTGTATTTACTGAAAACCTTGAAGGACTGGGTGAAAAGTGAAATGATAAAAATTTTTCAGATGTCACTCAATTATTTAAATTAGTTTAAACCTGAGAGGATTTTTAGGAACTTTGAAAGTACCTAACAAACCCAGTCAACTTGATAGAGGAAAGTAAAATTCATTCAGATTAGATACACTTTGGAAGTAAAAACTTTTAGCTGTAACTAACCAGGAAAGGACACGTTCATCAGTATGAGTAGTTCTGAAAACATTTGCTTTAACCATGGCAAATATATTCTCCCTCCACCTCTTTATTTTCACTCTTGACTTCATAAGAATTGCTGCTATTAAAACAAGAATATCTTCATCTTACAGTTCCCACAAAGGTAGAGTGAAAAGCAGGAAAGCATTTTATTTCAATAGTAATTGTTATTCCTTTGTCATCATCTATGATGTCCTAGACATTTGCCAAAAATTCAGTAAAAGATCTGGACTACTAGAAGTCATTCATAATCTAAGGACAAATAGGCAGAGGTTACAGGAAATGGATAGTGGTAAAAAGAGATTAATATATAGTGAGAAGATTTGTCTCCATAAAATAGAGACGTTCAAGTCTCTATAGATGGGGCTGGCATACAAAAAAAAATTGCATTGCAGTTTCTTTGTTTCAAAGGTCAATATCTCTATAGTAGCTCCAGCATTATTTCAGGATGTTCTTCACAAAAGACATGTTGCTATTGCCACAATACCTTCATTTCTTCTTGTTATCCTATCCTTTCCCTACTAGCTTGCCAGCTTCCCTGGCACCTAATACACTGATTACATATGAGCTATGAAAAAAGCTACTGTTTCTATTTAGACTGTAGAAACCATTTTAACAGGAGAAATTAAAAAAATAATTTACAATATTGATGGATAAATAAGAATTACATAATTTTTATTACATGAAAAACTCTTAAAATGAGGATTAAATAATTTGGCACTGTTTATAGCTGCTCTCCTGTCCTAATGTGTAATGACTTCAGATTGGTTACTTTAATGCCATGCATTTGTTTCTCCCTGGGGATCTCTGCTTGCATAGATTATTGTGACTCTTGTTTCACAACAGAAGAAACTTTCTTCTCCTTATTCATGCAGTATATCCTACCTCTTTCCAAGACTTTTCTCATTGCAGCAGACTTTGGTCTTCTGCCCTTTAGTCTGTGTGCTAGAGCTAGACGACGTAAATCCTTTTGGAGACAGCAGCTTGACTACCTTCTTCTAGGGCAACACAAGTAGCAACAGCTTAGGTTTTTGTCTAACAACAGACTGTAGAAGACAATAGGTAACTGCAAAGTTAAACCTGAGGATTAGATTACATATACCTGAATGAATTCATATAATTTAATATTAAAAATGCAAATATATGTCGATGCACCCTTATATGTGCACTCACCAAAAAGTTGCCTATTGACATCCATATAGACACAGACAGCCACTCTTTGTATTTAATAGGAATAGTGAATATAGGATTGATTTAAAAAAAAACCTCTTCAGCCAATATAACCAACGTCCTGTACTAATATAAGGGTAAGGAAGAAATAACTCAATTCTGTTGATTAATTTATTATTATACTTTTTTGGACAAGTGTTTGAGACTCACTTGTTCTAAGCAGACCAGGAGATATTTTTTTTCTGATTCTCCCTCATGCACTGTGAATTGCCCCTGTAAGATGCCCTTCTCCATAAACCTTTCAGTATATCTCATTCTCCAAGGAGTAATTAACTTTCACACCTATTTGCTGACTGAGCAGTGCGCAGTGGGGAGAAAACTCCTTCCCACAGAACTTTAAATACATATTTGGTGCCACATTGCATATTCGAACAACAACAAAGTAATACCTGTCTAGACTTTGTACCCTGTAATATTTGTTTTCTCCTGAGTGCTTGTATAATTGCTTTTGAGTGAATTTATGGTTACAGCTTTTGTTGCTGTCTTTGGTGGTCTATTTCACATATTAATCACCATCTGTGCCAAGATGTTGTTTCCTAAATGCCTTTCATGCCTAGTCTCTTCTCAGCTTCAGTTCATGCTTTCCTGCTTTAGAGTCTGCATTCTCTCACTGAATAATCCATTGGCACCAAACCTTCTCAGTACTGCCTTTTCAGTACTCTTCAGAGCTGCATGAACTGAAGTATTTTTCTGTTAATATCAAATTTGTCAGGTGCAAATTAACTTAAATTTCTTAATCTATGCCCTTGATATTAACATCGCAATTTTCTCTCATTTTTACAGTTTCTTCCACATTGCAAAACATACTTCATGAATGTCTAAGTCTGTGTGTTAGACGTGCAGAAAAAATAAACAACAGTTGCTTCAATATATTTTGCTTCATTTCCCTTATCTACTGGTTAATGTTCTTGACCAAATTTGATGGACCCCAACTTTTAAGAACCTGAGTGCTGAAGTACAGCAAGAGCACAGGTAATGTTTTTGGACTACCTCAGAACACCATCTTTTGTTTTGTTCCATTTTATTTGATTTTATTTTATTTTGTTTTATTTTATTTTATTTTTCAATTTACTAAGTCTTTTCCATGAAAAATTAAGATTGTGGTATTAAATTTTAACTAAGGATATAGTCAAATCTCTTCTGAACATGAAACATAAATTACCATTTTGCTTCTAAGCAAGTAACTTTTACAAAATTAAGCACTCAATTAGTTTCCAATTTATATTCTCCTTTTGCTCTGTACAGCACATTTCGTTACATATCTCTTCCTATTACTTATTGCTTCTTGCCCTTCATACTGTTTACTCTCTTTACTTTTTTACTCTGATTTTCATCCTCTGTCCTGCTCGTATCTTTTTATTCACTCTTTCATTCTTCATTTCCTTTCATATATTTCTACTTTCTTTTCTACTTTTTAATGTATTTAACATCTCTTTTGTTCTCTCCATCTCATTTTCCATATGGCCATTGTCAATCAGTTTAAACACATCTTACATTAATGCAATTATGTACAAGGAATACATTCCTGCTTTCTCCAGATATTCTGTGAAATTCTTTCACCTTTTGGTGCAGTTCTCCAGCAAGAGTACTGATATTTCAATGTTAGCCTAGCATATGAGAACCAGTTGATCAATTTTATCCAGTGGTTTCTATGTGTGGATCCAGCTGAGTATTATTGCTACTAATTCATTTTCAGATTTAGGAACACAGTGATAATGGTCAGGAAGAGACCATCTTCCACAACCACAATCAGTAGGATCGAGAACATTAGTGTCATCAGCATGCGTTCCCATATAATGATCTACAGAAAAGACTGAAAGCTACAAAGAAAGAGCAGGAAAGGTAGTGGTTTGTTTTTTTCCAGAAGCCCTTCAAAAGTGGGTATTATTTCATAAATATCACAGGGATTTTTGGGTCCTGGGCTATACCTCAACTACGAAAGGAAAACAAAACACGAGAGCCCACCCCCTCAAAAAACCCCACAAAAACCAGTGCTCTATTTCTGTCTGAGCAGAGAAAAAGTTCTTACCTGACAGCAGATTTGTTGATCATTTTGTCACTGAATGTTAGTGACAACAGAGGTCTTGTGTGATAACTCAGTTTTCAAAATTCATGTAGATAGAATCCAGAGCAAATAAGGGTATAAGCCAATTTCTCATTTCTTCAGTTAAATAAACATGTTATTTTCAAAAAATTACAGTATAATGTTAATCCCTATTTATGTTACTCAGTTACTGCACAGTTACTACTGAAAACCAGCACAATTTGAATTTCCTATATCAGAACCTGGTCTTAATTTTGCAAGGAGCCAAAGGCAATTTTTTAACTTATTTTTGAATTGTGCATTTCAGCTGCAAGTAGGTAAGTTGTGTTTTTGTTTGCACTGTAAAAGTCTTTTTTTTTTATTAAGAAAAGAATACTTTGTTTATAACCTTTAAAATGTAAGACACCTATAAATATGTGGCCAGTGGCACCAAAAGTCCTTGAGGAACATATATTAAATTGGACTTATTGTACTGGAGTGGCTTTATTCTTGTTTAGCTTTGTACAAGCTAGAGCTACTAAGTGTTCTTTTGCAATGAACTTCAAGTGTCTCCAAAGGTCAAGAACAATCTTGCTTTTAAATGGAAGAAAAGAGAATGACATTTCATTACTTGTACCTTCAAAATTTATTTATTTAGTTTTACTTTTTATAAACTGTGTTGACATAGTATTTGTGTACCGAGCACTTATAGTTTGAAATCACCACTAAGGTTTCCTGTCCTTGACCTGGTTTTAGCAGTGGTGTATGGTATTCCTTGTAATTTCTTTTTTCCACATAAAAAGGCAGCTGTATTATGCTATATCAGGATGAAGGTACAGACGTGGGAAAGCTTTAATTTGTTCTGCCTGTTTTTCATGCAGTGACAAGCACAATTTCTGATGAATAGGGGAAAGATCTGACACTGACCTGTTGTAGTCTAAATCTTCAACTCATACAATATTTCAATTCATGTATTACGAAAATAGCAAAGACCATCATCTATACACAGCAGTTAACTTTTATTGAAATTAATAAGTTGCCATCTAAAATGAAATTAAAAAAAAATTAGTTAGAGAGGGATAGACACCTTAAGATTGGCTTTAGCTTAATAGTTAGGCTGATCCTGAACATGAGCAGCCCGGATTCATGCTTGCCTGAACAGAAAGGATGGGGCTTTTCCATGCCTTGGAGGTGAACAATGAAAGAATAAGATGCAATAATTGCAATTTTCGCATGTTTTAACAAAGGAAATTGAGATTAGACATAAGAAAAAATACTTCACAATGAGAGTTGTTAAGCACTGGGACAACTTGCCCAGCGAGGCTGCAGAATCTCCATTGCTAGAGGTTTTCAAAACTTGACTGGCTGAAGTCCTGAACAACCTTTGAAGTTAGTCCTACTAAGCAGAATCTTGGACTAGATGACCTTAAGGAGTCCCTACCAGCCTAAACTATTCTATGACTCTCACTCTAACATTCAGAGCCCTTATACAGACTGGGAAATCCCATTCAAATTCATGAATTTGAACTCTGTCCAATTTAAAGGAGATATTTGAATCAGGGGTTCCCATATCCCATTGAATGCCAATTCTATTTCTTGACCCCTACATTACTGAAGTTGTTTTCAGTTGAACAGTTGGAACAGAAAAGTTGTTGGAGACATCCCTTAATTAGCCTTTTTCTGCTTTTAATTCCTAGTTAGCTGAATCTACTTTTCAGTCAGTTGTTTTCTGCAGATTCCTTCTTGAGATACTTAATTTTCTTGCGCTACCGATAAAGTAGGAGCACCTAAGTTGATGCAACAAATGCTACCCTGGGTTCAACCCCAGCTGACACCCAGTAGTCCCACTACCTTCATTGGGAGTGTCTAGTGATCCATGTTCGGTATGTCAGGTTCTTATTTCTCAGAAGGTATTTGTATTTATTACAGTACATGTCCTGTCCCGTCCCCCCCCATTTTATCTGTTTGTTTTCACTTGCAGCTTTGCCTCAGGGGATCTAATAAAATCCTAAGACACTTTATTAATTTTCATCTGTGGTCCTGGTGAGTTTGTTCCACCATTACTTGGAAAGGATGAGAACTGGTGTTGATTTGTACAATCAGAAATAATCATTTCATTCTGTGTGATGTGTCTGGCTGTGATATTGAGAGCAGCATCATGCTTTTTATTTTCTAGCATTGAGGTTGCTTGAAGAATCAGAGGCAGAGTTCCAGCTTGCTTTTTGTTAACGTGCAGGACTACTACAGTTACCCTGACCCTGAAAGTAAGTGGGTGCAAAGTAGGTAGAGGTGAATGCACCTTTCCAGATGGTGTGAACAAGCAGAATAACTGTCTTTGCCTGGACTCCTAGATGTCTAGATCCAGCCCTGCTCTATTCTGGAAATAAGCGTCCCACTTCATATACACCACTTTTCGGCAGGGCTCACTATCACGGGCACAGGTCACCCAAATGCTTTCTCAGAGCTTCAGGGCCAGGGCTGACTTGCAGCTAACCAGGTCCACTGGTGCATAGCACATCTGTACGTATGTCTGTGAGCAGCCACGTCACCACTTTCCCTTCAGTGTGCAGGTATGTGGAGTGCTAAAGCACAGGCAACAGGCTGCTCTGCCCAAAGAGGTAAGGGTGTCTTTCTTCCCAGCGGTGAGAGATGAAGCTCTCAGCAACCAACTCTTTCCTGATCTTTCCTCCAGAGCGAATCATTCATTACCAGCAGATTACGCCAGACACAGTCTAGATGATTGCAGTGATCAGGCACATCTATCCATGTATTTTATCAGGGCCACCCTTATTAGTATGGATACTAGTATTATTTGGAGAACTACAGGGACCTGTGAGACAATGCCAATCTAGTCCAAAGGTGCAGAAACGGGAAGTCAAGTCATTTATCATTCCTCTGCCTTGTGAGACTTCCCTCTCCTCAAGCTGTTGTCTGAAGAGTCAGCAGGTGGGGAGAGGAAAGAGACTGCCTGCTTTTCCTTAAGCTGATTTATGTCTATTCACTGCAAACAAGACAATATATATAATGGATGTGCTCTTTAATTAGACTGTTGTAAAATATGCAATTACAGCTACTAAGTGCACTTTTATGTTTGAATACATAAATGATTTCAGGATTGTCAGTGAAACTTCATAAGGGAGTAGGCTGGTTTCAAAAATCTACATTTATGTGTTTCGTTATTCATAATCAAGAATGCCTTCAAAGCTATGTACTTTTTATACATTTGCTTATTACAAAGAGATGGACAATACAGGTTACAAAATACTTTATATTAGCTGATGATTTTGTTTTCTTTTTAGTGTTAGGCTTTTAAAAATCATTAATCGTTCCAAAGAAGCAATAAAAACAAAGCAACATTTTCTCAGTCTTTTATAAATAAAATGATTTAGGCATTTTCTTCCAGTATGTGACCCACTGAATTACATGTTATGCTAGGGATAACACTGAAATTATAAGAACAATTTACTCATACTACATGCAACCATGTAGTTGACTTGCTTTTGCCAAGCAAGTAAAAAATATTTCCTGTGTCTGTCTGTGACCTGTTAGCAAACAGTATGTATTTGTGTTGTGTGGAATTCACGTGGCTTTGTGTTTCTTATTAGTCTTTGAACTCATGCTTCATCTTCAGCAGTTATCTAGATATTGTGGCCAAAAGAGATGTTTTGCACACAAGGAAGATGATGAAAAAATATTTGCTATAAGCCAAGAAATAAATTGACTTGTTCTACACAGAGCAACTAGGCAAATGAGCTTTTCCTCTTGACTGTTATTTCTTATCCATTTTCTTCCTTTTCTTCTTCCATTCCAAATCATCGTATGAAAGCCAGTGCAGAAAATGACAGCAGCAGCAGATCTTTAGAGATAGCCCTTGTACAGGTGTGAGGAAAAGAATACAACTCAGGAAGACTTCTGGCTTTCTCTCCGACACACAGAACTAGGGCTTGCTGTGTCTATAGCCATAACACGATGCTGTTGCAGAGACACGCAAGCCTACCTCTGCCCTACAGGATGCTGTAAAGCCGGTACTGCTCTACTCCTGGGGCATCAAGGTTTTACCTGAATGCAGTACTTCATGTATTTGACTGTGCCACTTAATAAGAGAGGCCAGTACAAAAGCTAACACCGAATTTCTAAGTTGTGGGATCTACATCGAATATGGTCAGTATTTCATTAATCAGAGACTGAGGTATCCAAAGAACAGGAAAACCACATAATGTAAGCACTTGAAATGCGAAGATCATGGTGTGGCATTGCTCAGAGGCAGCCTGGGTTCATTTTGCTTCAGGTCTTTGCCAGCTCCCTCGGCACAGGGAGGGTATACTCGCATGCATCCACTCTAAAGGTCTTTTTGGTGTCCAGTGCTTCAAATTCTGGGGAACTTCTCAGGTTTGCTATTAAGTGTGAGACCTGAGTTGGTTTCTGTCCTTCACGCACACCTGCCTTGGACTAAGAGCACAGTGAAGTACAGTGCAGAGGCATCTGCGTGGGGGCTACTAATCCAACAGCACCCAAGCTAACTGTGTACCCCCGCTTGTGTCTCTGCATCATATTTTTCGATACTTTCATTTCATGGAACTCGAGATAACAAATTTGCAGTGAACATGACTAACTTGGGTCTATGGATCTGATTTGCGAAGGTTGTGCACACTGCAGAAGTGATTAACCTTTTTCTGTAGGTGAGGTGGCCTGGAAACGGTGGAGTACATTTGTTGCACCACACCTGCCCTAAGAAGCCCAGCCAATCTCAACTGGCTCTGCACTGAGCCAGCTCTGAGTCTTCCTATCCAGGCCATGATTAATCCACCTGGATTTGATTATAAATGGTTAATCCCCTTGGATAAACCACAGATGATGCGGACTGACTAAGCCCCTACTGCATAAGGAATATCATTATTCATTGACTGTAATAGCAGCTCATGTGATTTAAAATAGAATAGCCTGTTTTACCAGAAAAATAAACAACTAAAAAAATAAAAAGGAATTGGGTTTTTATCTCAACCAAGGATTACATTTGGAAGGATTTTTAAAAGTGGATTTTAAAAGATTAATTTAAAATAATCTCTACAGTTTGATGGGATTTAAAATTGTATTAATTTATTTTAAAATGTTTTAAAAGTCCTTTTAAAATTTCATTTTCTTTCTTTCCCTGTTGCATAAAAAATTACCTTCCAATTTGTATCACAATATTGGCCTAATGTAAGTTGGTAAGTATTTAATTTTCACTTTAATATTGATTTATAATGCTGTAAGTGCCATTAACTTCAGTCCTATACCTAAATATCCATGAATTGTGAGGAAAACCCCAAAATACCAGATTCTGAGCTGAGCCTTGGTGTTTTCTGTCTGATGGAATTAGAAAACCATCCTCCAATTACTAGTTTTATATCACTTTTTACACAGACAGAACTCAACAAGACATCCTTTAAAATAAGTAAAACATTGGGGGAAAGGACATTTCTATTGTTTTAGTATTCCTGTTGTTACTTGAGGAAAACTAATGAAAATGCTTTGAACAAAGGTGTTCTCATGGTGTTATTTGGTGATTACCCTCCTTGTGAGGTTAGAAATGTTCACAAAATGCACTTAAAGATGATGGAAGTTGGAATAAAATGTAGGAAAGAATGTGCTATTGGTCCTCTAAAGTCAGATTTCTTGAAGCATTTCTTCCAAATGTGTTAAATGAGTGCTCCTTGCACTCGTGAAGGTGTTCTTTCTGATTCCTACTAGGTCTATACATTTTGGTTTTTTCCCTCTGATTTCATAATGAAATGAGAGATACAGTCATTGATCAGATATAAAGCTTATAAGTAGGTGGAATTTAGGTCGGGGATAGATAATGGTGAGGGAAGAGGTGATTGTTGTGTGGATAACACAAAGGTATTTACATTACATTAATTCTGTGTCCTCTGTATGGTAAGGAGGTCACCCCAGATACAAGTTGTTTGTTTAGCTTTTCTTTTTTTTCTTTCTTTCTTTCTCTTATGTTTCATATTAGAAAGAATGAAAATCCCTTTCGGGGTAGGGTCAGAAATATAATTGGGATCCAATCTATTAGACAGTAAATTAAATGTAATTTTTCTGGCTGAACTCATCCACAGTGAGAAGAATCAGAAAATGGCTTTCTTCATAGAGAATTTTGTTCAGAAAATAAAGGAGTATGTGGATAATTCTTTAAGATGATCCAGATTATCAGACCTGGCAGAATGAGATATCATATTTTATTCCCTTTACGTACTTCCCAGCAAGAGTAGCAATACTATACAAAAGTAAGTTCTTAATTAGTCCAGACAAGGTAATGGGAGTCCTAGACTGCTTGTTTGTTTTTTTTTTTTTTTACTGAAGAGCAAGAGAATTGCTGTGTCTTGATGTTTACAGTAACTTAAAGGCCAACTAGATTTCTAGCTAGTTTAGATTCCACTCATGTAAGGAGAAAACAGTCTATCCAATTTCAAGGTATTTCAAATACGCTCTCCAGTCTCATGTATTTGTTATACGAATATATGATTTTTCTAATGCCACCTCTATAAGCAGACATCTCCATGCCATTAATACGATTTTCTGCTCACAGCAGTTATACTCTGATACAGACTCATTGGTTTTAGTGAGCTATTTCAATATTTATGTAAACATCTTAAGAAAATGAAAATGGTGCCTAAGGTTTTTTCCCTGTTATAAAAGTACACCAGAAACACAATGAACCCAAAAAACATTTATCACAAAGCAACCCCATATTTTCTTTCCATCACATGACCATTTCCTTATTTTCCAGCCATGGAAAGAGGATCGTGGAGGGTGCAAACTACAGCTGACCATCCTCAAAACCCCTCCATGCCCTATTGATTGTGCGTGCCGGTGGGAGCCCTCTGCATAGCCACTGGATTGCACCTCTTTTGCTGCAGGGAAGGGTTATCGTCAGATGGGCTGAGTCATGTGGCCCACGCGGACAGGAACGGGGTGCAGGGATGCTGAGGCTGACGGCTCTGGCTTCCCTTGGGAGTGGGAGCATGACCGCGGTGGCAGCCCCAGCTGCTTCTCACCTGCGAAGCTTGCCCCAAGCTCACTGCTGCCCTCTGGCTCAGAGCAAGGAGGTATGGCACTCCTGGCTCTGGCCACGGGTGAGTATTTCACAGTACAAAACTTGTATGGTCGGGAAGGTTGATATGGTTTTCAGATATCATCCCATTACTTGGACTTCAGACACTTGGTACTATTTATCATGCCCTCTGTCATCATTAGGATCTTACCAACTCCTGTTAAAAATCCTAAGCCATCACTGAAGTTTCTTTCATTCTCAGTATTTTTATAAAGCTTCCTTTCATCCCTTTTTTCCATACCTTCTCAATTTTTCTAGGCTTTAGAATATTTAATTGCTCTTAATCTTTTTCTTCTTTTCAATTCACAATGTATGCCTACTGTATTTCTAACCACTGCTGTTCATTACTTTGTTAGTGAACCAGAAGAGCTTCAGCTACACTTATCCCTTCTTGGTTGTGGACTATGACTGATTAGATCAGCCATCTAAATAGCCCAAGCTAAATAGCTTGTATTCAGCTTCACACGCATTTTTCTATTTACATTTTCCCTTCCAGTTGATTTTGCTCCCAGCCTTTCCTAGCCTTGAGGAAGAAAAAGTTTTTTACAAAATGTTATCTGTTTCTCTACAATGATTACAATCAACTCATGATTGCTGGTCTCTTGGCAAACACTTATACTTGGATTAAACAATGGTTATCTTTACCTTATAGAAGGGGAGTGATGATACAGAAATATCCTACGCTGCATGCAATATCTCTTTGTTGGACATTTTCTATAACTCATAGAAGCTCTGAGGATATTTTACTTCAGCCTGTGTGAGATGCCCACTAATGTCTCATAAGTCTCCCTACATTTGAAACCTTCCACATATTTTGACTACCTTTGAGATTAACTCTTTCTTTCCAGTTTGAATCTGGTTCATTCAAAGAGACATAGCCATGCCAGTTCTCCTCCTGCTTACTACTAGTTAGTGCACCGACCATGCATGTTAGAGGTTGCGATTAAGCAGTCCAGATATCTCAGAACCTGCAGATAACGGATGCCGTTCTCTCTACTCCCTTCCCTTTGCACCACATATGTGTTCACCGCTTTTGCCCACTCTCCATCCAAACAGGGATTTTAGCCATCACACAACTTGGCCTATGGACTTTCATGGGGTGTCATTATACCAAGGCAAATTTTGAGCTCTGCTCTAGGTAGTGACTCATCACAAAGTCCTATAAGCAGCTTGCTTTCTGAAATTACTTCAATTTTGTTTGAAAGGGAATGAGTTGATGCTTCTCTGTTGTGCTAGGCTATAAAGCACCCTTCTATGCTTTATGTACAGCAAATGTCTGCTAGAGGCATTAGGGTTTTAGTCAGTTATGACATAATTGCACTTGTGGACTAAAGCTTCAGTTTATCTCTGCCATTTATTCAGAGGTGGGTTCACTGGAAGGGGGAACAGTGTTTAGTAAGTAAGTAAGTACATTCTGGTGCCTTCCACTCTCCCTTCAGACATAGCGTTTAACTCAAGCACTTGCACCATATAATGCAACTGTGCTCCTGCAGACTTCTCTATATAAACGGCTCTGTGCCAGACTTTGCAGCCCCTGGTACATGGTATTTAGAGATTTTCAGAACATATGCCCATATCTGAACTTTAAAAGTCCTCTGGGAACACAGGTAATCTGAAGCCCAGAGCTAGCAGTTTATTAGCAATGTTATTTCCATTTCAATTAAAACAATCAGAGCAAAATAAAATTGAGGTAACTAAATAAAAAAGTAGCTACCCAAAGGACAAGTATGCAATAAAAAAATTCATTGCTTATGAGAGATTGGGTCTTTTCCATCTAATCCTCCTAAAACTTTGGGTGATTTGACACAGTTTATCTCAAAGATTAGTATTAGTCTTGTGTGCTCTTGAAGCCTACATTACTGCATGTTTCAGTGTGGATCAGCAGAGATTTTTAGGACTTTATAGGGATGTCCATGGTGTAAGATGGTAATATTGGTACAATATATATTCCAAACCAACATGTAATAATACGTTTGCCAATTGCTTTGTGATTACAATAAGAGATTTTTACAACCTAGTTTCAAGTTTCTCTCAATTCCTCTGTTATAAGCAATTTAGTTATGTATTTTCTTATGAAAGTACTAATTAAATTGTCAAACTTTATATTTTAATTGAAATATTACTATGAGTGCTTAATGGCAAAGGAAAATGCTGTTTTATTAATCAGTGTTAATGATTTATGATACTGCACAATGAGGTTCTTGTGTTTTCTGTTTCAGATTAAATCAAATACACACAAGAAAGCTATTGCATGAGAAAACTGAATGTCCTTACATCAGTGTTTAATTCTTTCCTGACTTATGAAATAAGAAATTGTAAATATAATACATACATTAAACTATGGCGGGAGTAGTTGCTTGAGAAATTTTGCCAAAGAAGTTAATTTTAGGTTTACTTGGTGGATGTATACAAATAATATTGTAATGTAAAGAAAATTTAATGTCAAGATAATTTCCCTTGAAACTGATTTTCACCTGCAGACTGGGAATTCAGCGATTCCATTCAGTTCAGGTATGAAGAGATCAATCACTTGGTTTTCCTCCATGTAGTGATAATGTTGGCATAATGTATGTTAGACACTGTTGAGGCTTTTGCAAAGATTAACAAACAGTTAGTCCATTTGTGGGTGTTTCAATGCTGAATGAATAAACATATGCAAAAGTTTGTGTATTCTCTAAAGGAAGAGTTGCAATACACAAACAAAACAATAATATTTTCCTCGTGTAGCTCTCTAGTGAGGGGAAAATCTAAAGCAGCTTTGAGATTCTAGATTTGAAACACGGAGATGTTACAAACAGAAGAATAACATAGAATAATGAAAAAATGTGACTTTTTGGGTTGTGAGAAGTCTTAGGAGGGAAAGGTGACAAGGACAATCTAAAAGACCTTATTGCAGAAAGAGGATGAAATAAATGTTTAAAATTAAACCACATTTTACATTCTTTAATCTTCTGCTGTATTCACTTTTTAGAAAGATTTAGAAAAATTAAGTAATATATGGGCAAACAGTAATTTTTAAAAGGATTGGATGGAGAATCAATTAAACCTTCAAGATGTGCATTCTGTTTTGATTAAAGGAAGTTTAATGTGTGACAATGGTGCAGCTGAGTATTTTTGAAAAGTTCAAGTTATCAGGAAGGTAGGTTTCATTAAATGGTTGTTGCTAAAATTGTCTTCAACTCAGTTTTCTTTAGTACTCTCAACATTTATTTCTAGTGAAGTGTTTTTCTTGATAGTAACATAAGTCCAAATGTGTAAATCACACATAGTGCTAAAATACACATAGAAATTTTGTCTGTATTAGACTATGAGATTATAAGATCTGGCCCATAATACCTGTGGCCTTACATAAAGACAAAAAGGTATGTAGTTTTCTTGGATGAAGAGCCGTTCATTTTCATCAGTGATCAAGGAATCTCTTTCATTGGTAGGTGTAAAAATATATATATATATATATACATAGAAAGTAATGTTGTGATACGAATCCCATCAAAGAGCAATTCTTCCCTAATACCAAAAATGGAAGGTCCATAGCCCTTTTTACAGTTTTTCTTTTAATAATCTCCTGATTGCAAAACAGACAATTGAAGTCACTAACTTTCTTATTAAACTTAGTTTGATAGGTTCAAACTGCAGCAAATCCTAAACCAGTCTTCATTTGTTTTAAATTATTCAAAAGGAAATGAGACCCAGTAGAGTGCTCCCGTCTTCTGAGCCTGGCATAAAGGCAATGAAAAAGCACTATTTAGTTTAAAATGGTATTGAAACTGATTTACACTATCAAATAAAGTGTACTTCTCATTTATTGTTGCTTAGATATTAACGTATATCATGAACACAGCTCAGTTTATATCTGCATGGATACACTCCAACAAAACAGACATTTCTGTAAAGCTGTCAGGAAAACAAACCTGTTACCACATAAAAATATATGCAATACTCTGAATGCTTTATTTCATGAATTTATTGTGCTGTGCTTATCCAAGGCTGTGAGGCAGATGACAGTGATTTATAACTTGCAGAGCAGTAGCCCTGATAGGATGATGAAGGACCGTTTCTCCTCATTATGCCAGCAGAGCTTCTTTTCATCTCTTCTTTTATTCTCTGTTCATTGTTTGCCATTGGCATCATCAGTCACCAGGCAGTACAGTTTACAAACACTGTTTTGGATGGCAGACAATGAATTGTTCAGCCAATGATGTGAAATCTATCAAATTCCTACTAAACTGCATCTTGAAACCCCTATTCAAGCTCTTGTCTGAGCCTGATCCACAGTTTAGATAACATTTTACTTCTAAGAGACAGATTCTTTCCCTTCTCACTCGTTACTCAGGGCAAGATGCATTTCCTTTAATCTTTCCGCAGGCAAAGGCTGACCAGCTTCCGAGAGCTGTAGAGACTAAGTCATTTGTCTCTGGACCCTTTCTGGTTTTGTTAACAAAACCCACATAGACAGCTTTATGGAGGGATCGTAGAGCAATATTTGTCATTCTGGGTAACCAAATAAGAATAACACCCAACATGGTAAATAAGTAGCTGGACTTCATTGTTGAAAAGAAAACATATAAACCTGAAAGGTGACAGGGACAGGTCTAAAACCAGAAACAATGTGTCGTGTTTATCTGCTAGGCAGTATCCACATGAAGTCATTTAAACTATAAAGCCATGTTTGTTTGAATGGCTTGGTATAATCCACAAGCAAATCAGCTGGCTGAAAATGACTGAAGCTGCTGAACAGGGAATTAGGTACTTCTATATTTAATCTAAAAAAAATATTAATTCTGGATTACAAATCCGAGCAAAAGAAAATGTACATGCTCTGGTATGACTTTCCTTAAATAATGCAGCTGTGTGATAGAGTTGGTGGGACCATAATGTGACTAGAGACAAACTAGAATGGAGAAGTAAAGAAGAGGATTTGCAAAGTATGAAGACTGAAGGGGAAGTGGAGACTTTCAGT
Source organism: Gavia stellata (assembly GCF_030936135.1). Lineage (NCBI taxonomy): Eukaryota > Metazoa > Chordata > Aves > Gaviiformes > Gaviidae > Gavia > Gavia stellata. The sequence goes on from NC_082598.1 coordinate 43,917,038, forward strand.
GCTATACATACCTGCATTTTAAACTGTTGGGACAAAGTCTTGAAAAATACCCGTTAACTATCATTACTGACAACTATGAGATCGCAGGCTGAGAAAAATAATTCACTCTGTCAATCCACTCTATCTGTATCTTAATAAGCATTTGAACAATTTGAGGTATGATGAATATTAGTTTGGCATTGTTTTTGTGGTAGCCCTCATATGATGATGAACCTGAAGTTGCCGCTAGGTCTGAGTTTGGAGGTAAGTATGAAAAGAAAACATTTTTTTAGTGTTCTGACTTGTTCTACATTCCTGTTAACTGGATTTACTGTTTATAGCCCACATGGTGGTAATACAAATGATTAAAATCTTTTCCATGGTGAAGCTAAGGAATGGAATGAGTAGTTTCCAAGAGTTCTCTGCACAAGTTACTTGTAGGTGTCAATAATTATTTGCTATTAATAACTGGAAATAAAAATGTGCATAAAGTAGCCAGGAGTAAGAGTTTCAACACTCTAAGCAGTATTTCTTAAATTTGTACTAGATTATATGTGTGTGTCCCACGTTCCTCTGCTTTACCTGCCTATACTAGTAATGTTAGGACTGCAGGATATCCTAAAGGCTAGAGTGATAAGCACCACAGACCATTTTTGTATGCATCAGACCATTCAGTCTCACCCTGTGTGACATGCACTGCATCACCCCTGTAGAGAACTGAATATCTTGAGCTGATCTAAACCATTTCAGTCTGCAGAAGTTGAAGCTGTGGGGTGCTGCAGGCTCAGCACAGGAGACTGCAGCGCCATCAGGGCCAGAGCCCTGGAAAAACAGGTCAGGAGGGAGATCTCTCCCATCCTGCTGTGGCTCCCATGGTTTCGACCTGTCTGAGGTGGGGAAAAAGCTAAATAAACTCCCTGATCCCAAATCTGGCATTCATCGTGATTCCCAATTTTGTCATCAAGTCACGGTAGCCAAGTCTAAAAAAGTATTAGTATCTCAGTACCGCTGAAGAGTTTAACTGTCCCACCAGTCTGGGCTGTCTAGATGTTTCAGACCTGCTGTTGATTCAGAAGAGATGGGGTACAGCCACCCCCACCCCAACTACTTCATTGGGTTAGGTTTTCAGAACTGCATCAGCAATCAGCAGTCTTAGTATGATCTTTCTTTCTGTTACCCCAACCATTTGCAGCAGGAAAAGCTTGACAGAGAATCTGTCCTTCAGAATGGTAAAACTGAGGATGAGAAACATGTTTGCTGTAAAAAAAATTGGGGGGTGTTCTGTAGTCCTTTTAAAGTTACAAAGTAGGGAAATGTGTTTTACTCTTGGTAAGTTTGATTAAGTGCCATGTAATAACTCTCTCATTCCTTTTTGTTTTAGTCATCGGACTGTCACAGCTGCCACAGATCTAGTTATCAAACTGTCTAAAGTATTTGTTTTAACAAACGAATTTGTGCTTTGCGGCATCCTCAGGCAGTGAAGTTGGTGGATTTTTAAATTAGTGCTTGGATACTTATGAGACTGGCTGTTGATGTCCATCCAATTTGCTTTTTATATTTCTGTGAGAACAGTAATTTTTATTGGATTTTTTTGCTCATTTTTGAGGAAATTTTACAGCTACTTTTTGGTTTTCTGTATACTTCCAACCCTTTCCAAGATCAACAACTCTGCAGATGCCTTCCTTTCTGGAAATGTTTGAAATTTATCCTGTAAATACAGGGCTGGAAAAGAACACCCATGTCACCGAGTCCAGCATTCAGCCAAACCAATATTGTTGACACTGAGTTCAGCACATTCATTCTATTATATATCAGTGAAAGCTCCTAAACACAATGTTACACTGCAGCTGCTAAAATCAGAGGTTGTAAATCTGCAGGTTTGCATAATTTGTTGTATACTGTTTGTAAAAACAAATGACCAAAAATTATAAAGAACTGTTGGTAATTTTTAATGAGAAAAAATCCACCAGGTAGACATCATTCTAGCATTTGTTATCAGTGAATGCTTAATATTGCAATTTGCAAAATGTTTCAAGTAATCCTACACACAATTAAGTTGGTATAAATCCTTCTTTATTTTAAAGTATATATTTAAAAAAAAAATTAAAGGTTTTTTTTCCCTCAAGAACATGTCCTTCAACTGCTTACTTTCAAGAATGATCTATTTACCTATAGGTTTGCAAGGAATGCAGGTATTTACCTCTATGAACTTCTAATATGCGTAGGAGACATATATAGATGCTGCTGTTGGAATGATGGAGAATTTACTTCATTTGTCTTAGATTTTGGAGCAATATTTTTTGCAAACAGCTCTAACGCTGAGAAAATAATTTTTACAGGGCTTGACCTGTTTCCTTTTTGACAGTAGGCAGAGGTGGCAGTTCTGGAGAACACACAGCTCTGTGCAACCATTGGAGGGATGTCACTGAACAATCTTTTGGCTGTTTTTCACAGGAAGTCTTCTTGTGGCTAGCATTCATTGTGACTTTTTGTGGAGCAGCTCTTCTGTTGCTGGGTTCCCTTGAATTGAAGGGAGGGTCAGAGTTAATGTCTTCCCTTTGCAGGGGGATTCTTTGCAGGACTCCTTTGATTTTTTTTTTCCCCCATCAAATTTCTTTATCAAATGACTGAGTTTCTGTGCTCAGTAACCTCCTAAATGTAGTTCATATTTTATTTGAACACATATTGCAGTCTTGACACAATTATGACCTCATCCATATTTAGTTCTTGTAGAGGCAAGAAGGTAGATTATTTTACTCCTTATATGAGTAAAGATTGAGTGGAAAAAATAAAGATTAGCTTCAGGATCTGAATTACTGGACGGTAATTCTCAGAAACATAGTAAGTCCTTTACAAATAAACAACTACAGTCTCACTTCTCCAAAGATTTTATTCTGCTTGAGATACAGCAAAGATATTTAGATCCAAAGAGCTTGTATCATCCACTATGTTGCATTGCCAGGGGTCAATCATATCTTTCCTAATGGATGTAAAATATTTGGCAGCAGTCTACATGGTGCTAATGGTTGTAGAGGCTGCGAAGTCATGGAGTCCTAGTATCTATAACTTTTTAGGGGACTACATTTTAGTCTGCTGTGTGTATAGAAACAGATGAAACTGCTTTGGAGTTTCTGTATGATAAAATTTACCGCCCTACTATTCAGCATCTGTTCTTCATGCAACATCTCCATGTGTGCAGTGAAAAATCTATATTAAAACTTCAGATATAACTTTCTGGCTAAACTTACATAAAATGTCCTTCCTCACTCTTACTTCTAACACTTGTTAAATACATACATTTTAGCAATATTGAAAATATTACTTGTAATAGGATGTAACTAGTATTACTGAGCATACTGAGCTTCAGGAATGAATCCTAGACCACTAAGAAGGCCTGCAGACTCCTGTGTCACCTCAGTGGTTTCACCTGCAAAATAAGAATGGGTAAGAAACTGTTAATTATTTTCAGACATCAGACAGAACTGTTCTAGGAAATAATAATTGCATATATAGAAACATATGTATAACTGTTTTCCTCTAATGACAGTATTTCTAAGTAGTATGTGATAAATAAACTAGAACAAAATATACACTTTTTCTCCATCTTTTGCCAGAAAGCCTCCTTTAAACCTGGATCTAGGGTTTCCTGAGTCCATCTAGATGTACAGCATCAGCCTCAGAAGCTTCTTTTACTTAATATTGAATCTTCTAACAGACTTTTAATTTTTTTTTCTACCCATGATTAAAATTTAGATTTTATTCAGTTTCTAATCACCACTAGAATCACTGTTAGAATTAAGGACTCTTTGCATGTATCCAACCCTCCAGCATGACATTTGAAACAGTAGTTTCAAATCCACACAAGCTTTGGAAGTTTCTCCCGTTTTTATTCCTTCCTCGTATGAAACAGATACCTTTCAATAATTCATGCTTTCCAGGAGAGGAGTATTCTTCACATCTTCCTATCACTATCTGAAAACCATGCATCTCTTCCTCTTAGGAAGCCAGTGTAAACTATTTAATCTAGTAGTTATAAAGCTGAATATAAAAAAAAAAAAAGTGAATGCCATCATTGTGCTTTTCTGATGATCTTCTCTTTATGAGTGTCTCCTCATGGTCTGTTGCGTTTCTAGAAAGTTCAAGCTGTGCTGAAGTGCCTTCTGTATTTTTCATTTGCTGCTTTTATTCTACAGCGCTCTTATTCTATTTCCAGTCTTCTATCACCAATCGGGTTTCATGTCATGTTCTTAGGGCATGATGAAGGACAACATTAAAGCTGAACTCATAACCATAAGAAGTCTATCAAGTAACAGGTAAATGACCAAAAGGTATGGAAAAGATGGTGTGAAGAGACATGAAAGTTTCTTAGTATTAGCCTACTCATCAGTGAACACTCAATCTGATCTTAGTCACAACTGTTCCTGAATGTGACATTTCCATCCAAGTCAAATCCTGTTTGGACAATACATCTGTAAAAATCTAGTTGAGCTTCCATTTTTTAATCCAACATAGGTAAAAAAAATTAGCAGACCACAAATGAAAATCTGTAAAGTTCCTTCACAAAAACTTTATTCCTTCAGAATAGATGTTAAAAAAAAAATCTGTGTTTTACCCATTTCTCATACTAAGTTCCTCTAGTTGCATTTCAGTTATTTTTTCTTATTGTGCTGTTTTAGCAATGCTGTATTTTTATCTATAAAAATAACAATGGAGACTTCCTTGGATCTGCTTTAATCTCTTCCCTTAAGTTTTGAACATTCAGCAAGGATTTTTGTTAGACCTTGTTTCCAAAGTCAATAGGAAACATTTCTTAAAAAGGCATTTTATGTTGTAAATTTTATGCTAAATTTTATGATTTACATGCTGTATTGTGTTGGGCTAAAAGATGTCTTAAATTAATGGGAATAATAGTGCCTCTCATCAATCTTATCCGTAAATAAAGTAAACTAAAAAGTGATAATAAAGGCAGCTTCAAATATAAATGCCTCAGGGTGTATCTTTTAATTATCATTTCTAAGTAAGAAAATTAATATGATAATGTCATCGCTCTGGTAGTATTTGCCTGTCTCTTCCCTGAATGCTTGACCTCTTCCTTGCTAACTGTTCTGGTAACCCTATGGCAGCTGGGGTCACACAGATGGGGAACACCCCTACCAGACCTGTGCAGACTGTTAACACAAAGTAGGCTTTTCCTGTGGAAAAACTGACACGTGCTCTGGAGTGAATTTTCTATACCCTTCACTTTTAAATTGAACTGTCAGCAGGCAGTATATGTAACAACTTTATATGCTATTCATTAGATGTCTCCTAATAAATGACTGACAAGCCAAATCTGAAAAATTTCATCAGTGATCTGTCAAAATGCAGCGTGATTAACTCTCAAAACTTAGAAGTTACTGTCATGAGGGTTGTCAGTTTGAGTTCATTTGTTTGCTTTACTTGGTTTGGCTGGCAAAACCGATCTGTGTTTAAAATCATGCCCCTGGGACTATCTGCCTGGTTTATTCTGGCTTCAGAATGGCTTTCTGCTCAATGCTGGAATCAAATACTTCACACTGAATTGGTGGAGGAGCAGATAGATAAGTCTTCTGGGAAAGCCACCAGTTTCCCACTTTATTCTAGTACTCTCCCCAAGTCTGCACAAGTGTATGATTTATCCTTTAGTTTATACCACTCATGCAGATCCATTTCACAAACTAGAGAGGGCTTAGATATGAAACAAGATTGGCTTCTGGTTTCAAAGCTTATTGGAATCTAAGATTTTACACTGATTCAAGTAACTTTGAATCAAGCCTTTGTCCACGATGTTTTGTGAGTGTGGTCTTTAAGATGTTCTGCTGTATGAGGGAGATTTTGTGATAATTGCTGTGCTCTATGGAGGTATCCAAAACTCATGCTGTGGCATCCCTACAACCTTTTTCAAGAAGTCTTTCAAGTGAACTGTTCTGGAGGGAGGCAGGTACAGAGTGCAAGCAGAAGCCGGAGAGCAAACTAACAGCTGGTCAGCAGGGTTCATTCTGAGTCTAGTAGGTGAGATCATTCTCTAATCTTCCTTTATTATGGGTGTATCTGTTATAGACACTATAGCATCAGTGTATCAATATGCCGTCTTGCCAAAGGATGGCTATAGCTTGCATGAGCAATATTGCACTTAACCTGCTCTCAGATGGAACAAAGAGGCCAAAATGGAATTAAACACTGATGCACTTCCTCATCCTACCTTTGGCTGGCAAAAATACCTCAGTGGGAGACTAAGTCTAAGGTATTAAGTGCTCAGCAGAAGGAGCACTTAACATCCCTTTAAAACAGTTAAGACATAATAATCTTTTTGCTTCGTTAGGCTTATTAGATTCTCTTCCGTACCATGTACCAATTCTTCTGGTGGAGATCCTGCATGTGGAACCAAAAAGGGAAAGTCGTATACATGTTTCAAGAGCTGTGGGTAGAGTAAACTATTTCAACACACACATTCCCTACCATGTTTAGATTCACTCTGCAGCTGTTCAGACAGACATTGAATTGCTGTGGCAGAGAAAGTGCAGAGATTTCTGTTACATGTTTTTCTCTTGCTTCAAATAGTAGCTGTTACGTAGAACCAAGCCCTGAAGCCGTTATTCATTATTTATTCTGTTAAAAGTTCATTTATTTCTGAAAGATTTTACATGAAGATTTGATAGTAACTGGAATTTATGGATATGTTCTAGCATCATTATTTAATAATAGATCCTCTTGTAGGATGTTTGGCCTGAATTAATCCTACCTGGCTCCAGGTACCCACATTAAGAACTTTGTTGTTTTGGATTCTTTCTGTAATCACTTAATGCCTGGGTTACCCTGGGGAATTTTTTATCTTTCCCTAACGGCTTAGAGGGAATTTAGGATGACAATGCTCCTAATTTAGTCCCTGAAGATAGGAGACTAAATAGCTAGTTGAACCTGTGTGAAGGCTTAGCTTGAAGCAAGGTGTGGGAAGATAGACCTCTAATTGTAGAAAGAGTGTCTTTCATGGTCATTTAATCTAGAAATGATCTGGCTTAAGTGAAGGCATTCTTCTAGAATAATTGTTCACATGGAAACTTATTAAGAAATTAAAAATCATTCAGATTTTTTTCAGAAAGTCTTTATCATTAGGAAGTAGGCAATTTACAAGTCAAATGTCCAAAAAATGTAGCCTTATCTTTTTCAGGATTTTGGTGTAACACAAATGCCAAATTTAATGAGTTAAATTGCTGCACTTTGTCAAAATTATGTAAAAGCTTTATTTATGTTTTCAAGTGATATAGATATATATTTACTTTTTATTTTCAAGTTTTCAAGAAAAGTAGTTAGGAACAGAGCTTTTCAATTTTTACAGCTTCCCACAAATATCCTGTCCTGCCTTTTCATCTGTAGTTTTTTTAATTTAGAATTCAGTTTTCACACTTGAAATAAGATACTACTGAAATTGTGTAATTAGAGGATAAAAAACTAAATTTCTTGATCATCCAGCCTTCAACCTTCTCAAACATTAAAATTTTTCAGCATCTTTTCAAACATTCAGTAATTCAGCAGGATTACGTGTGCTGAAATTAAGTACACACATAGCTGTTTTCAGGGATTATATTACCCTTTAAAATCCAAGCCTGAGTTGTAAGATCCAAGCCTGTGTTGAGGAGAACTGGTGTCCGGCTGCCCCACAGGAGCTCTCAGCAGCGCAGTGGCTCTAGTTCAGCAAAGGAACTTGTTGGGTTTTTTTTAAACTCCGATTACCTTGTGCAAGTCTTGCCCTTAGTTTGTGTTTCTCTTCTCGCTAAGGGTGCCTGATAAGTCCTTCTAAATATAGTTAAACAAGCTCAAAGACCACATATCATCAGTGAACAGAGAAACATAAAATCATCTTTACTTCCTCTAAGCAAATCTGGACGTTAAATCAGCTAGACCCCCAACTGCTTTACATTTCTAACTTAAGAAATAGAAATGTGATACATGCTGAGAAGCTCTGACTGCAGGAAGCTGTTAAAATAATGAGCAATTTATTTTGAGGGATAATAAGGGTTTAGGTCTGACTGTCTACAATGAGGAAAAACAAAAGTAATACAATTAAAGTATATGAAATTACGTTGGTGTGAAATCAGTGACAATGAGGTCAGGAAAAAAGGTTTTAAATGTATTTTCTGGCTCAACTGTATTGATAAACAAAGTTGAATTTTTCAGGTAATATAAAAAGGTTTTATAATCATGTGTATTAGGAAGATAAAATTATTCTATAGCTTTTCTACTGTTTGTGTGCCTCAGCTTTGTTGCATGTATCTGAGGCCTGGTCCTTTAACCACTGTTCACCTTGAAACGGTCACCTTATTCAAATGACCCCATTAAAGCCTGTAGGCTCAATGAGGTGGATAATGTTTGAAGGGCTCAGCCTTCAACTGGTATGAGTTGGTTTTGAAAAAGGTCCACATTAGGTTAAAATACACAGTTATAGCTATATAGGTTTGAAACAAAGTCTCTTCTTTTCCTAGTTACAATCAATTTATGCAAAAATTGAAGTATAAATGCTTCTACTTTGCAATGCATTTTAATCCTGTTATAGACGTCTGTACATCAAAACACCCACAGAGCATGTTTTTATAGCTTTGTCTGTTGGGGTTATTGAAAAATTCTAGAGATTACTTTGTCATCCTATTATTCTCTGGATAGCAACGAATGAAAATGCTGGACCAAAGTATTCTACTTTTATCTAGAAGAAGGCTAAAAGTAAAAAAAAAAATCTGTAATATAAAAGCCCAAACATTCTTTTTAGGTTTCATCAGGTCACAATGGTGGTAACTTTTACTTCACTGTATAATGTACTGTCATGTCACCTCAGATACAATGGGAAAGGATTTGGCATGGTGTCATCTGAGATCATTATAGTCAGGACAAACTCTCTCTAGCTTAGAAAAAAAATAAGACAGTTGTAGGAAGACATTGAGGAGAAAAAACTCAGTTTGTGACGTTTGTCATTTGGAAATATTTAGAAGAGCATTTTAAAATATGTTATGGTTCAATTAAGCCAATATGTGCCACAATGGTGTAGGTTCCACCCTTCATTAGAAGCAGTTATACATTTTTAGGGAAAAAAGCTATATTAAACCAGAGAAGATTCTTCTCTAATCACTGGAATATATTGCCCAGTGGCAAGACACCATGTGTCTCTTTACCAGCATTCTTGTAAGAAGCTAAAATTGGAATTTTATTCTTGTTGTTTCCCATGATTTTGAGATATTATTTGCTCTTTCAGATAGTTCTAAGTTGAGTACTCCATTATAAGATTTTTGTTCTGATTGTTTCGTTCTCACTTTCGCACCCTCCCCAAATCTTCTTTAACCTGACAATTTTTGGAAGGGGTAAGAATCAGAATTACATAAAAAAACTCCAAGAGGTCTTTCTTGCTGTATCCTAGCCTGCCATGGAAAGCAACAAAAATCTCACAGCATATGCATTTACATGTTTATCATGCAGATTTCATGTAATAATTTTGCTTGAATGCTTTTGAACTTGTATTGTAAAAGGATCACATATAGATCCACAGAGGGCGTCTCATAAGTTAATGTTATTCTTAATATACACAGAATGACAAAATCTAGCCCCAAATCTCCAGTTTGGAATGGCATTAACTCTGTGTTTGTTCCTTACAAGAAACCATTTAATTTGTATAATCATTGTCAGGATATCAGCTATTGCTCCTCACCCCTCTGTGTTATGCTGCTTGTGTAAACAAACCTAAAATTCACATATGACACTGAGATTCCTGAAGTTATTGTGTTATATATACATCTCAGTTAAATTTATATAGCTCAGCTGTAACTTAAAATTTTGGCATTGGTCTCAGCCAGTAAAAATCTGTATCTTTTTCATTCTGCTTGGCACTCTATGTAAGTCACATTATGTAAAGTCCTATATGTCAGGTAATAAAAATACAAAAACAAAACTTGGTTTTGTCTAGGCAGCTGTTTTCAAGCTTATTGTAAATGAAATAACTTGGCACAACCAACCCCTTCTGTTGTTGTGGGCCATTCTTACCAAATCAAACGAAACTTGAAAATCGTCTGTTCACAGAATGACAAAGAACTGGAAGTTTTTCAGGTTAATTTGACATTGTTCTGGCTTCTGTTCAGCATTCTGGTTTCTGGTAGAGAAAAGATAAAAGCCCACTGGGAGAGGGAATGAGGTTTGGGGTTTTTTTTCCTTACCTATCTATACTAATACCAAAGAAATCACTTTTAGAATACCAGGAAATCCTGAGGTCTTGATGAGAAAGTGACAAAAAATCATTCCTTGCTGCACAGATGGTTCATGACAAACACAGCAGGAGAAACAACAAAGCATTAATTTGTTCACTTCAAGAGATCTGCTAGTCTGCTGAAAGCATCACCAGAAATATTTACAGCTGAACAGGTAGAAGTGGAGATCTTCACGTTCAACTGCTTTTTATATCTTAGCACAACTTTTCTCTAAGTTTTGTATCATTGCAGCCCTAATTCATAAACATGTTAAATTTTAAATATGCTTCTAATTTAATTTTTAATAAGATTGTACTCCTTCATGAATGAGAAATGTTCTGTGCAGTGAAATCAAAGGCAATCTGAGTGCCACACAGATACATGGACAGAATAATAGATAAATGCAAGATGATTACTGTTCATGGATTTGTTCTTAACATAACTCAGTTATCAGTAGAATTTAAATTATATAGATTCTTTTTATATATTATATCATCTAATATTCGACATTCATTATGTATGTCTGCAATGCCTTGTAGCGCAACCATTACCGAAATATCAGCTTATTAAAAAATTAATGAAATGTGCATTTCTGATCTTCAGGTTTTGGGAACTGCATTTAATCATTGCTTAGTCATGAAATACATTGATCCTTGGTGTGGTAGGTATAGGTGTGGAATAAATAACCTACCGGGACCCGATCTATATTCCACAAAGGGACAATTGACATATGTGACAACAAAGAGGGGCATTGTTAATGGCCACCATATGCAACTGTGGGCTTCCACACCAGTAAAAGTCTGTTTTTTCCATCTTACATTTTCAAAAACATTTTAAAAAAAATTAGAATCCTTCAGCGTGTAATCTGAAGGAAAGACACGTTTGGAAGTCCAAGCATTCCCAAGGTTAGTATTATGGTGCACTGTACTAATTATGTTCTTACTTTCCAGAAGACCTTGGCTTTATTTAAGAACTTGTATTTAACATATGGCTGTGTATTTGTATTTATGCCTTTATATATGTGTAATAAACAGTACCATATTACTGTTGTGAGTATATGTGCAGGACATGAATCTCATATGATCAAAGTGAGTGTTTCTTCCTCCAGATACTTGACAAAATGCTTCTAGGCAGAGTTAAAGGATCCTTCAGCCATGTAGCTACTGAAGAAAAATAAAAGGCACGAGATTTCATGTCTCCTCCCTTACCCTCAGCAGTTACTACTCGCTAACTCCAGACGATTGCTCTTAATCCAACCTCTGAGACTGGATCTTTTAGACACCACTGTGGGTTCTGTTTGAAGGACCAGGAAGGTGAAGTTCAGCCCATAGACTATTATAATTTCTGAAACACTCTGGTTTCATTCCTGAACTCATTCTTCAACCACGTCTGGACAGATAGATGCAAATTAAAACTGGAGAGAATTTAACTAACTGCTTGTTTTTAATTTTTTTTTTTAATTGATGAAGTATTATTTGTCCAAAACATAAATTTAACATTGTTGTATTTAAAGGAGACAGGAAACTAACAATAGACCACACTCAAAAACCACAAAGAAACACTTAATCTAGTAAAGATGCTGACATACTAATCTACAAATACAGATTTGAGATGCTTTCTTTATATTCTCCCAGGGAAACTCAGCTTTCATTTCACCTATAGAATGGTGGAAAATCCTGTCTTCCCGGAAAGTTTTTGTTACCATAGGTAAAACTTTTGTTGCTACCCTTTCACCTTCACAATGTACCTGCAAAAAGCCTGTCTGCCAAAGTCACTGGTTTAACAGAACAGGTGTAATGGCTACTAATACCATATCTACCCAAGGAATTATCCTGTAAGTCAACAGTTTGATTGATGAGTGCAGTCTCTATCCTTGACTGAAGGAGGATCAAGGCTTAGATCTGTGGTGGTTTTACTGATCTCCAGGGTAGAGTGTGCATGTTGACCTAATGTGTGAAATTGCAAGTGTTACTAGAGAGTACATGCTTAACACCAACAATGAACTCGTGTATTTAAGAGAGGCAGAGATGTTCCTTTAGCAAGGTATGCATAAAGGTTTTGTAAATATAGAAAAATGCAAATCAGAAAGATGAGAAGATGGGAGATACAAGAAAATTCTAGTCTTTTTTCTAACACTTGCTTGTAACTTAATTTAAGAAGTGATATATATATATATATACACACACCAAACATATATACACACACACACATTTAAGGGTGCTAGTCCTCTTGCAGGGAAATCAAGGACAAAGTTGCAGAAGCCAGCTCTGAGACTGGCAACAGTGATTACTATCAGACTTTTTTTGGGTGAGGGAAAGTAATAATTTTAGATTCAGATTCAAGCAGAAAAATGGATGACTATAAAGCTGTAGTTTCTGAAAAGAAAATGGATGTATTATATGAACACTGTGAAGTCAGAGAATAAACTTTTCCATTTTTACATTATTTTGATCTTATTCTAATTAGTCTAATATTCCCAGAGAATGTTAATATCCAGTTTTTATAGAAGGAGGAGAGATATTACTGAACTAATGGCGCTTGTTTTCGGCAATTCACAGAAAACTATAAATTCATGCACACACAAAAGCAAGAAATGTATTTCTCTTTATAGAGACAAGAAAGAATACTCCTGGTTATTACATTTTATAGGTCTACATCCTATTCAGGTTCAAATAATGGAAAAGTATTAAAAATAAAATCTGAAAATCTGACCACCAAATTATCATGAGTGTTTGATTGCAAAAAAAAAAAAAAGAAACAAATTAAAAAAAGGCTTTCTAGGCAATCTGTGGTTTTGTTGTTTTTTCCTTTCTATTATGATTTTTAATAAGGTTGTAGGATTAGTGACTGGGGTATATCCAGAGTATAATACTGGGACTTCAGTAAATTACTTCATATTGTTTCACAGCAACTGATTTAAAAAAAACCAAACAATTAATCAAAATTGTTTTGGACTGTAACACTAGTGCATGAGCTCCAGACTGGCTACAAGACAAAGTCTGCTGATGAATGGATGCCTACTGAATTGCAGGGAGAAAACTAGTAGTTATTTTTGTGTGGGCAGTACTTACTCATGCCAGGACTGAATGTGGTTCATTGTTTCTTCAGTCTTTTAAGATAACAATGACCAAACGAGCATAATAAATCCTGGTCCTTTTTGTTGAAAATTGTTTGAATTATAAAGGCACCTTCACAGTTGGGCTGGGTTTGGCAGTCTCAACAGAGTAGAGGAAGGAAAACGAAACTGCTTCCTCAGGTCAGAGTCAGTGCCTCCAGGTTAGGACTACGGACGAGGTGAGCTGACTGGGCAGCAATGGGCTCTGCAGTTTTATTGCTGTTGATAGCAGCTTGACTCAGAGATATCAAACTGACTTGCAGTAGTTTTGTACCATGGACATTTCTTTATAGTAATTTCCTGTTTCATGAGGTTCCATTGGGAGGGGGAGGATTAAAACACCTGAGTTTAGCTATTGAGGTGTAAGTATCTACACTCCCTTGGTAAGAGACAGAGATCTAGGCAAGACAGTCAAGAGAATGGCCCAGCTCACCCTGAAGTAAATACTGTATGTTTTTCACTAGTGATGTACTGAGTAGGTCTTCATTGTAAATGGAGTTTAGACATCACACACGTTGTCATCTGTGTTTATATATCATCCTCTGTGAACTGAATCCCAACCCCTTTTTCTTAGATGCTGTTGTGAAACAAAAAATATGCTTGGCAGAAATATTTTAGTCTGACAAATGTGCACTATCCCCAGATAGGGACTTGACTGTACCTTCCTGGAGAGTCATAGTCACAGCTTATGTGATTAAAGTACAGGCCTTAATATTGATAGCATTACAGACAATATTTCAGAGCTTTGGGACTTCCTGCTCTGAAGCTCAGTGCCTCTCGTCTCTATCCTTGTCTGTCATAGAGGATGAGATACTGTATATCCAAATGCACCACTGAAACACTTGTGAGTTAGACATAACCATAGAGTCATCTGTAGTTCACTGTCACTAATGGCTACAGACATCCTATTCCCAAAACCAGGGCCAAAAGAGGACTATGATTTGGAGAAAAATTGCTAATTCAGATGTATGGTCAGAATAATCCCACCACTATAAATGATAAATGCAATTTACAGGATTAGATTTTTTTCTACTCTTTGCCAGCAAGAATGGCAAAATCACAGGCAGCAAAGCTCTTTAGCATAAATAACACTGATCAGCCACCAAAACTAAGCACCGATTGCTCACGAGTGTAGGTGAACTATGAAATTATCTCATCACATATTGAACCAAGTGCAAAATAAACACCTATTTTTATTGCTCTCCTTTTCTCCTCTTCAATTTACTCCAAGATAAGAATTCTTGAAAAATATTTGTCACAACTTTTGAAACTAATCCATGTTCTTTCTGGCAATAAATGACAAACTTTGCTATTTCAAATTAGAAGAAACCTGATTAGAAAGTAGATTTCTTCACTGAATCCTGAAGAAACTAGTACAAGATGCCAAAAGCCATTCAGCGATGGTCCCATCTCAGGCTTCCCATTCCCCACTAGTAAGTAGTAAGCATCAAGTTTGAACAAGACATTAAATCACCAGAGTCCAGCCTCAGGCACAGAACAGAGATTACATTAGTGGTATTAAACTGTGACCTACTTGCAAGATCCTGGCCATGGTAAGAATTTGCTCAAAGTATTGCTGTCTGTGCTGTTTTTAACACAGTGAATCACAAAATATTTCTGACTTGCCTTTGCAACACAGGGGAAATAGATGTGTTTATTCTCTCCGGCTGAACACAAATATTGCTGGTGAATACCTGCTGTTCCCCTTTCAAGATATTCTGGGTGACACCTTAAAAAGGGATTGTATGATTTCAGCAATAGTAGTTGATCTAAGGACAAACATTTTCTCTTCTTACAGTCCCATGTAACTTAATATCCTTACACTGTTGCAATCATACTACTACAGCACCATATTACGTCATGGTCATTAGGCATTTGCATACTATTCCTGTTTCTCTTCCGTATCTCTGTGAGATACGTACCAGATTTTGAAGAGACAACAGGAGTGCTGAAAGAGATAATCTAGAGCATGTATTTTAATGATGTTACCCATATATTTCACTCTCATCTGATTAAATTACAACTATGTTTACAGAGTTATATATTAACTCTTAGGCTGTGATTTTATGAAACAGGATGAAGGAGGCAGTTTAAGTACTTTGTGCTGTTTTTCACACCCTAGGGTATGCAAGACGTCCACTGAGCTTTCATGACACAGTACCTACAAGAAGCCCATTCCCTGCTCGGGCAGCAGCTCTGAGCCTGAAAATACCTGAAAATCTTTTGAGCTGGTGTCACATCACACTCTTGCCAGAAAGAAAAGGTCCTGCTCCCTTTGCCTATACCCCTTCCCTACTCCTGGCCATGTGGTCCCACAGTTTATTTTGTGCCAGCTCTAACAACCTACTGAATTTCTGTGTCCATGTAACTCATTAAAACAGACATACAACACCGTGCAAAACTCGGGTAGTTTTCTGCCAGGTTAATGAAGTAAATTGAGACAGTGAAGGATTTCAAAGGGATTTCAAAGTGCTCTAGAGGCAGGACAAGGGAGAAGGCAGGACATGCTGGCTTTCAGCAGTAGGGCGATGAGGAGGGGGAAGGCGGGGAAGGAGAAGGAGGGAAAAGGAGAAATAGAGAGGAGGAAGGAGGGAGTGAAACCTCTTCCTTCTGGCAGCAGCAAGCTGTTACATTTGCTCCACTGTCTGTAGAAGTGCAGCCTTACGTAAGCAGAGGGCTCCAAATAATAAGCTGACTCTGCTCAGAGAGGAAAATACTAAAAATTTGAATAGTCCTTTACATACCCTCCACTGCTTCTTGCTGCAAAGTTCTGCTACCTCAGGTAGCCATTTCCCTGGAGAAGGGCAGGAAGGCCCTGATGATCTGTGAAGACTTCAATGGCACATACTGACTTTATGAGCCTCTCTGTTTATCTCTTGACTTAATGAGAAATGTGCAAAGGGAGTTATATAGAATCTGAAGACAGACATTGTAATCTTTCATCCATCCAGTAAAAACTTAACGTAAACACAATATAAAGTGCACTCAACTGTTTGGTAGGATATATAGATATTCCTTGATGGAGTGGAACAGCTATAAGGGAAGTATATGTGAAATGCTTAATAAATATTGCGCTTTACTTGAAAATCAATGCCAGACAGGTGTTTCTTGTGTGTGATATTAGGTCAATGGCATCACTGTTAATGGCTACTAGCAAGTTATATACATTTCTTGTCTCTGATTTCTTCACTGTAGGGT
The DNA here is from genome assembly GCF_030936135.1 of Gavia stellata. Lineage (NCBI taxonomy): Eukaryota > Metazoa > Chordata > Aves > Gaviiformes > Gaviidae > Gavia > Gavia stellata. Next base: position 43,933,571 of record NC_082598.1, read on the forward strand.
TTTTTTTCCCTCCCTGCCATAAGTAATAATACTGCCTTAATTTCTTCAGTTAAAAAGGTAAAGACTGCTTCTAAGCCTGATTTGGGGTGGTTTTGTTTAATTTTACTCGTCATGACATAATTGTACTTAAAAGGTTGGAAAGATGCAAGATTTATTAACTGCAGTTTCAGAATTTCTGAGGAAAATCATGAGTGCCTATGATCCTTAGATTAATGATAGGCAGTAAATAAAAGTTTTGAAGTCTCTATCGCATCCTGGATGAAGAACCTCACAGTTTTTTAGAATAAAAATAAAAATTAAATATTATACATCTGTTCTTTCCTATGAAAGGCACAAAGACATATCAATAACTGGTTAGCCTTTCCTTATTTAAGTGAGACGTTAGACATGAAAACAAAAATTGGGAAGATAAAGGCTTATTGAAAAAGAAAATACTGTTATGAAGAATGTTCAGATAAAACTTCAGTATAATCATAAGAAAAAAAACCCTGTATAGTAATTATACGAAACCAAACATCCATTTCTGAAAGTCAGTGGTATAACAGACGGCAAAATATACCCAGAGTTACTTTGTATGTGATAACATTTGTCCTGTATAAGGGAGAACAGCAAAGCAAATTTTCTCCGAAAACAAATTAGATGATAAGTCTGAAGCCTCACTACCATGGAATTAGACAGTATTAGTTTGGAACCTTTTACCAATGCAGGCATGAGAGATTTTTGGAAGTAAAAAAAAATGCAAATAGGGTGAGAAATCACATTTGCTTGATTCCAATTAGGAAAAGTGAAACAGAACTGCATAGCTATAACTAATAAAAACCAGCATGTCATGCTAAAATGTCACCTTACTTAAAGTAAACCTCTAAACTAGTCACGCTGAAAGTAATCATTAAGATAGACTTGTATCAGAAAAATCTCTCAGGTATTTATCATAACCAAATCATTAAAGTTCAATTTTTTTTTAATTTGGTGTTGAGCAACTCTGGCATATAGCATTAAACAGTTTTTAATCAGTTTTGCATAGGGTGTGTAGCAGTAACTACATTTTGTGAGTGGCCTTTTGTAACCCCTGTGTCTTAGCTGTGCTGATTTCTAGACCTTGAGTGGTCTGAAGTAGAAAATAGATCCAGGGTAGTTAGACGGGTGCCATTTTTGATATATAGACCTTTCACATGTTGGAAACTTTAAAGTTAAAATGTCACTTGGACAGCTGCAAGGTCAGATTTTCTTTAGCTCTAGCAAGATTAGGGTTTTGTATCATAATTTGGGAATTAACACTTCAGTTCTACCTTAGACCTTCTTCAGATGCAGGTTTCAGTTTTGAGACATTCACAAATATTACCAGGAGTGATTTTTTTTGTTGCTGCTAACAGTTGTATTGAAAAGTCTGTGTATACCTACTTAGAAAAAAATCCTTGTTCTGTGACAGTTTGGTCACTGACAGATGCTTTTGAGGGCTGTCAGTTGGCCATTCCTTAATCCACTCACTGTGGGTTGTACTGATATTTCATAGTGGTCATTATTAAATCAGCTCAGCTTTGTTACAGTAGATTACAGATTGGTCTCTGAACCATCTGGGACTGTGTATCTGAATGTATGAGCTGGTGGGTGCCCATTTAGAAACAAGGCAGTGAGCTGATGATGGTTTAGAAAGGAAAAGGAGCCTGAAAAAGAAAGAACCTGGCTTCTAAACAGCTGAAAAGAAATGCTAGCTTTGCGTGGTGCATCTCGGCCAGCCTGCAGTCCGTGCTGTGCCAGCACTGCAGTCAAGTGGCAGTGCTGCAAGATCTGCAGGAAACTTCCAGAATTGCCCAGAGTCCCTCCAGAATTTTCTCTTTTTGAATGGATTATGCTAACTACACTTAACTAAGAACTGTCTGCTATAAACAACCAACAATTTTTATTATATCAGTGTGATAAGTTTTCAGATTAATATTGTCAGTGTTTAGGAGAAAAAAACCCAAGGCCAGCAGTGGTTCTTTTATACATAATTTTTGCTAATATGGGTAGAGCAGAATACTGTTCAAATTTCAAGGGCTTCTTGTGCCTCAACTATTTGACTAAGAGGTTAGTTTTCATAACAGGAAATCTTTACCTATTCACATTTCTTCACCTCTCCTACTTTCTTGAGAAGTTGGTGTTTCAAGAGAAGGATTTTATGACGATAATAATAAAAAAGTCCTCCCACTTTATATTGTATAAAAAATTATATCCTTTCCACCCCTAACTTGCTTTTAAAAACAGTTTTGCCTGAAATTTTCCATAAAAAGGGTTTTTTAAAAGGCTGGTATTAATAAGCTATTTGGTTATATAAAAGTCTGAATATGTGACATTTCACAAATTTTGACGTATTCTTCTAATTCTAGTGATATATACCTCAAGGACATTTGTTTTAAAGCAATAAATATATTCATTTTTCCTCAGTCAGAAATGTACAAAAGACTCTTTAAAGTAACATAGGCTTCAAATTTAGAGTTACTTATTATGGGATTTAATGTGGAATAACTTTTGAGATAATCAGCTAACATTTCCTGTCTTCTAAAGAAAATTATAAGTTAGTGGTCTAACAGTGATTTACACTGGTGATGTAAAAGATACTTTGTATATTTACATGCTATTTTTTAAACAAAATGGAAGGTGATATGGTACATGGAATTACGGAACTAGTCAAAGGTACTTTATTTCCTCAATTTTGACTATTTCATTGCTGGGGTTTTTTACCAGCCGGATTTTTTTCTTTACTTGTTGAAGTTTGTTTACTGTATTGACCATACTCATTTAATGAGATTTCTATTTGTCATCTGTATTTTTTTTAATCTACAAGGACCAAGATTTTCAAGCTTCAAAGGCATGAGGTTTGTGAAGACAGTGTGAGTATGGATGTAAATGATCTCTGCAGTGTTCAGAATCCTTCTTCTAAAACTAAAGGCTCTTATTCGGAATCACAGCCCACTCTGCCTAACATCAGCTGCATTGACCACAAAGCGAAATAGCATACCCATCTCAGCTATGAAAACATGGCCTTCCCTTCCTTCAGAATTGGGCCAGATGTGGCCAGATAGGTGCCTCTGTGTGCCTTTGTTCAGTAAATTTAAATTCTTATTCAGTCTCTCTCCTCTGAAAAGATTTGTAAGGCTTTTCTAGATCACGAAAAATTTCCCCGCAGTTGCTGACACTTCCTTGTTTCACACATTCTCAGCATGTTTCTGACTTCCTGCATGAATTCATGCAATGGCTGCTAGCAGCTTCATCCCATGAATCAATTTATGGAGACTGGAGGTTTCCTGAAAAATAAATTGATCGTGCTTTCCACTATCTCTGGTTTAGCCTTCTGAGCCACAGTACTTGCTAAAATTCAAACTACCTTTTTACTCTCAGCTCATATCTTATGTTTGTAACCCTGAGATGTGCTGGCCATGGGAACCACAATGTGATTTCTGCCTCCCCTACCTCTGCCACAGAGCACACAGGTTCGTGCCCAGCCTTCACAAAAGGTGAAAAAAACCTCTGAAGGTTTCCTGTGTTCTTTTTGCCCCAGTTTTTTTCCTCTACAGATTGCAAGCAACTTGCTTACACATTTTCATTATACAATTATTTTGAGTGACTACAAATCCCTGGTCAGTGAAAGTAGAAGGACAGTTATTTCCATCTCCTCCAGCACTGATATTACAAGTTGGAGGGAAACGGTATTGACTTCATCTTTAAAGAATTCCAAACAGGGATTATCAGGAGGGTTTTTTTTTCCTTTTATTTTTTGCCTTATGAAGTTTATTATACTTTTCAGGAACAATGGTTCTTTCACTTTTTTAGGAGGAGGAAGTCTACCTACCTCTTTTACTCACTAATTATCAGTAATGTGAATTGTAAATGTGATGAGATGTGATGATGTTAACTCTTCCATGTTGAAGTAGACCTCCGAATAAAAGGTTAAAACATGGAAATGGAAAACTAGAGCAGAGAGTTACAAATGTAAGGAAGGTGATTATAAGAAACTGGCTGATGTTTTGTTCACAGCTTGATACCGTGAAGTTATTAAGAAACTGCTACATTATGGAACAACTATCTGACTGTAACTTTTACTAGACAGGCTTGTACCATATCCCCACTAGGCCAAGAACAATGCAGCATCATAAATCTTAACAGCTGTGTCCTGGGCAAAGCATGAGCAAGAGAGAAGAAATATCTCTTACCTTTCTGTGCAGATACCATCACTTAATAGCATATATGTGTCTGAATATTTGCTACCCAGAAGATACAGACATTTCCAGTTATCCTTCCCAAGATGATAACCTAAAAAGGTCAGAGGTTATAGAAGAGGATATTTGATGCTGTCTATCTTCTTTTAGTACTTGATTCAATCAGGTGAATGACACTTTAACCTGATTTCACTTTGACTCTCTTCTGTTCCACACTCCAGTGACAAGGCTTTTTTTATTCTTCAGAAGTAGCTGATCTGATGCAATCTGGTGGTAGAGCAGATCATAATCAATCAAAGCGTGATTAATGAAAGCAAAAATAAAAAGGATTATTTACTTACTGGAGAAAAAAACTTTTTACAATTTTAAAGGTAATAAATAGGAGCTGAAATCCTTATTGTACTCTTTCTTCCTTTCGTGTTGATAATTTTTCATTACTGGAGGGTCTAGGAGGTTTTATTTTAGTCCCATCAGATTGTCAGTACCACAAAACCAGTTTTTAATCGACACTGATTGTGGGGAAGAGACCTGTCTGCTCAATCATGAGGCATGGATCATCTCAGGATCTGTATGTACCACATGATGTGAATAGGAAGGCATTTACTTGACAGCTCCTTTTCCAAGGGAAAATTGCTGATAGCTGTAGTGCTCTGTAAAGGTACTAGAGAGTTTGAGAGTTTGGGAGTCCCTCTCTCTCTCTCTCTCTCTCTCTCTCTCTCACACACACACACACACAATCTCTCTCTCTCTCTCTTCATTTTTCTTTCCCTCCGGTGCCTTTTTTCAAAATTGGTCATTCTTCCTGATAGAAAAAAGGAAAATCTGGATGTAACTTTAGTCTGCATTAGTGGTTCCAGCACATCTGGGCTGATATCATTTGTGGTCCACATTTACAAAATTTAAGGTTCAATATGTTGTATATCTGTCAACTCAGCTTAACTCCTCTTTCTTGTGAGCTATGTGATGGTGGTTTTGTTAAGACTTTTGGATCTGAGGTATAGAGCATAAGTGTTACACATAGAATAGATGCATATCTTTGTGAAAGTTAGGAGAAGGGGAGAAGAAAAGTTCCTGTTTAATAACTTACTGGGAATTCTATATTGTTCCTCAGTGAAAAACTCAGTAAAGAAGGTGACATCAACCAGTAGTCTGTATAAGACAAGATTTGGCCAGATCTGACTTGTCTGTCCCTTGAGTCCAGCCACATTTCTCAGCCTCCCCAAATACTTAAGGACCTGAAAGACCTCAGCCAGCCCAAATCACCCAGCTCTAGGGTCAGGAGGAGAGGGATGAGTGTCCCCTGCTGAGACCCCAAAAGCAAAAGAGCCACATCAATGAATGCTAATTAACTTCACCTTTCCTGACCCTAATGCTTGTAGTTGGGAGCCAGCTCTGCTGATGATAAGGGAAGGATCTCTGCCTCATTCTTTGCTCAGTGTAAATATGATCTGAGGCCAATTGTGAATTTTAGTCTTCATCCTCTAGTGCTTCTTTTTCCCAGAAGTATAATAATACATTCCTCTTTTCTCAGCTGGCGGTCTGAAAACACTTCATGAGAGCAATACTACCACATAATGTTTTCTACAGCCCGGAACAGAATGGAGCTCAAATACGGGATGTAGCATGTATGCGCTACCATGACTCAAATACTACTGACACTTACCTTGCTCATCCTTCATCAGGGAAGTGTCACAACAATACAGGCAATAAATATCTAACTTAAATGAGTAAGGCCCAAAACACCTAAGGATATTTCTTCTATCAGGGATAGAGCTATATTCTCAGCTAATGTTTTCTTCTCAAATACAATTTACAGGAAGAGGCATATCAGCTACTAAACATTACTGTATTCATTTTGAAAGGCAAATAGTTGAAGCTGTATTGTAAACAGAGGGGTACCAAAATACAACACTCACATAATGCATTAAGTGCAGTGTTATTGATTAACCATAGTTAGAAAAGACGACTAAACTAAATTCATTGTTAATGTAACACTATTAAAGAAATCAGGGGAAACTGAATATTTAGAAGCAGAATAAAATAATCTAAATCATCTGTTTGACACAAAAGGCAATACAAGCTAATGGACAGTGTTTTCCAGCACTCTTTATAGAGAGGATAAAAAAAATGTGAGGGGAAATAAGGCTAAAAGCTGTCTGATGACCTGTTTTTGTTACCCTTCTAATAAGTCTTTGCATATTGATGTGCAATAATTGTTGATCATTGTAGCCTGGATAGCAAAATAAAAACCTAAACATTTTCATTGTTTTGCTCTTACAAGCTACACTGCCTTTCAGTCTCTTCTCATACAATTGTGATTGCAGTAATGGAGTATAGCTTTGCTTGAGAAATATGGTTTGTGGTTTCTTCTAGGGATCATGCTACCATCTTCATCATGTCCATTTCCTCTGGGTACTAATAAAGAATTGCTAATCATTGCAATATCCACACAAATGTCCCTCATTCACCATCTGAACTAGCCATTAGATGATACCCAAGTGCTTGGTGATAAGGTCATCAAATAATATGAGACGCCAGCTTCCAGGAAAGAAACACATCCCGTTTTTACCTTGAAAGACTATCATTAACTTGATATGTTGTGTACCTGGTGTTCTGCGTATATGTCTTATAGAATCATAGAATCATAGAATAGTGTAGGTTAGAAAAGACCTTGAAGATCAAGTCCAACCTTAAACCTAACCCTGCTAAGTCCACCATTAAACCATGTCCCTAAGTGCCTCATCCACACGTCTTTTAAATACCTTCAGAATGGTGACTCAACCACCTCCCTGGGCAGCCTGTTGCAGTGTCTGACAACCCTTTCAGTGAAGAAGTTTTTCCTAATAGCCAATCTAAACCTCCCCTGCTGCAACTTGAGGCCGTTTCCTCTTGTCCTATCACTTGCCACCTGGGAGAAGAGACCAGCACCTGCCTCTCTACAACCCCCTTTCAGGTAGTTGTAGAGAGAGATAAGGTCTCCCCTGAGCCTTCTCTTCTCCAGGCTAAACAACCCCAGTTCCCTCAGCCGCTCCTCATCAGACTTGTGTTCCAGACCCCTCACCAGCTTCGTCGCCCTTCTCTGGACACGCTCCAGCACCTCAATGTCTTTCTTGCAACGAGGGGCCCAAAACTGAGCACAGTATTCGAGGTGCGGCCTCACCAGTGCTGAGTACAGGGGCACAATCACTTCCCAAGTCCTGCTGGCCACACTGTTTCTGATACAGGCCAGGATGCCGTTGGCCTTCTTGGCTACCTGGGCACACTGCTGGCTCATATTCATCTGGCTGTCGACCAACACCCATAAGTCCTTTTCCTCCAGGCAGCTTTCCAGCCACTCTTCCCCAAGCCTGTAGCGTTGCATGGGGTTGTTGTGACCCAAGTGTAGGACTCAGGACTTGGCTGAATAATTACAAAGTGTATCTGATGTTGGAGAAGCTCTTGTCCTCCTTTAAATTGCCCACAAATAATAAACACTGCCCACTGAATTACCTGCTCAGTGATGTAGCCCTGACTGGCCTTACTGCTTTAGCTGAGGAAAACAGATACCAAATATGTCATGGATGGACATGGACATCACATGCTAATGGGCCTCTATTCTGTTGTGCCATGTGGACACAATAATTTTGGTTCTGATGCTAAGAAAGTGGAAACAGTATCCGCTCTTTCAAAGAAGATGCAAATAGCTGGATGAAAGCATTCACCCTGGAAAACTCATCTGCAGACCCTCAGTCTGACCCTAGGACTACATACCAAATAGATTCTCAGTATAAGGCTACTTTAGAGGAGCAAAGACCTCAAAATGTGGACAAGGCTGGTACACTCTTGGCTGACAGCACTGGCATTTCACTTCAGTCTTAGAGGTTCCAGCTGGGATGTTGTTTTGGGGCAGTATTACCTGTGGAGGCCCAGAAGGAATACTGATACCGACATTCAGAACACATTAGGCAATTTTCTTGGTCCAGTTTGAGTTTAGGACACTCCTGTGCACGCTTGCTGCATGATGGAGGGAAAAAGGATTCAGAATGAGTTCACCAAAACATACTCCTGCCGTGTTGTACAAATCTCCCTAATCCTTACTCTCTTTTTTTACCTCTTGAGATTTAAAAGGGTCTCAGGCCTTATATTTCACTGACATGCACAGCCACTTAACAGTCTCAGAGCTATTACTCTACATTCACCTAGTTTTCGTTGATCAGATACATCCCATTAGCACAGTTTACACTCTTTTTCATACCCTTAACATTCAGTAAGTAGCTTATAATCTTACTTTTAATGAAAAAAGTGATTTCAAAGAAAGTGGTATTTTAAAGTTGTGCTACAATGATTCATGGATTCATATGTGTTGTTTCTGAACTTTTAGTTATTTAAACCTTTAAATGATTTTAAATAGAAAAGAATCACTTCACACTGCACTACTCTTCTCTCCAAATTAATTGAGATGAGTAGTATGTGGGAAAAAAACTGGCTATTTCTCTTTGAAATGACATGGTTATCAATAGTTAGTGCTCCCTTTCACAGAATCACAGAATCACTACGGTTGGAAAAGACCTGTAAGATCGTCAAGTCCAACATCACCATGCCCACTAAGCACCAAAGAAACTACTGAAAATACAAACTTTTTCTTGCTTTTATGTTGTCTTATTAGTCTCTACAAACACTGACATACTATATGATCTGAGAATCTGATCAAAGACTGGTGAGGAAAATGGCATGTTTTCCATTCAGCAGAGATAAGAGAACTCAAGTTTCTGATTAATCTTACAAGTACCTGTGTCATTTTTTGAGTAATATAATACTATCTAACATTATACTTCTTCTGAAAGTGCTAAGGTAGCTCCTGAAATACATATGTCACCTGTTACCGATTGCAAGCTCCATTTACTGTTAAATCAACTAATATTTGTGTTAGTTATCTTGTTCCTCTCCTGCACAAATGCTGACATTTTTCATAAACAAGGAAAAGATTTAGGGATATCAACTCATACCAGTGTAAAGTGGGACAATATGCCAGCTTTTCTCAAACGAGATGGATTCCATGTTCTTATGCTGTTAACTTATTCAACCGCACATTAAAAGACCAGAAGACCTAACTGTTAATGACTTTGTGAGAGTGGCAGAGAAATAAAATGTCTTGAAAAAGGGCATGCTTTCCTTTGTATGCCTGCCTTCTTTTTTTTTTTAATATATTAATGCTATCACCTAATTGGTGAAATATTTTTTTCTAATTTTCCATGGCTTAAAGGCCACTCCTAAGATTAATTCAAGAACACAAAGGAAAGGTATCCAAAGTCAAAGGAAGCCATGAGATTTTTCGTTGTAACTACAGCTGAGAACTTTAAGGAAAAAAATTTCCTTTGAAAAAGGCTAGCTAGTTTGTAGCTGTACTATAGCAGGAGCAGGTGTATGTTGGATGGTAGTGGGAAATATTTAAAACTTCTTACTGTTGCAGGCACTGCTGCCTGCCATTAGTCCCTATCTGCAATCTGCAAAACAGAGGATATTTCAAGAAGATGGAGTGAATGTTAGAAGATATATGCCTCCGTCATGGCATCTGTGGGGAGAGTTCAACACATTGTATTTTTAGTCCTGAAAAGGAAGAGGTGCCTGCAGGGGCATAGAGGAAATGATTGAATATCAAGTGAGAAAAGTTACTTTATTAGCAGTTCTTCAGTATAACAGAAAAGTAAAATTAATGAATTAAGAGGAAAAGGCACTGACAGCCCCTTAAGAGGTACAGCAGCTTGTGTGAATGAGTCATATCACTTAGGGGAGCAGGAGACTGGATGTACATTCATTGTCTTTATCTTCACACAAAGAAGGCATAAATGCAAAGGGGAGATTATTCTGCAGAGGTAAAAAGAACACCAGAACCCACAGGACTGCATATATTTTTTCAGAAAGGACAGTTCAGAGAAAAAATTGCTGCCATCTAGTCGTTCTTTTTCTTTTATTATGCTGCTTTATGGAAATGTAAGTGAGCAGCATAGCCTGCAAATTTAGCATCATAAATAGTGTGAAGATTTAGAGTTGGAGATAACCTTGTTATCTTGCTCTGTCTTCCTGTGCTCATTTCAAATCTCATTAAAATGTTTCATGACGAGGAAAGAAAAAAGTCTTGTTTATACCTAGTTCTCTTTTTTTTTTTCCTGGAGAGATCCAGCCAGAATGCATATGCTTAAAAAAATTGTTTTCATCTTTTTAAATTCATTTTTACACTTCTCCTTCATTTGCCTGCTTTCTTCTTGTTGTTCTTGTACTTATCACGGTTCCGTATCTTCAGCCCATCAGAAGTCTGATGAGAGGGAGAGAGGGCAAACTGCATTGCTGTAGAGCTACAGCTCCCAGGCCACCCGGTGTCCAGAGCCTTAGGGAATTCCCTGCCATGTAGCAGTGACACACGTTGTCTCTGCACTTGACCTAGGTTTGCCTTTCGCTTTGGCTCACACATAGGCTGTTCTGTAAAAGCACTTGTTTGACCTGCGCTTGATCCCCTAACTTAATGAGAATTCACATCCACCCTAGGAACTGCTCGAAACCAGCTCAGGCAGAGGCGGGGGGACTGTGGTCCACGCTGCATCTGAATTACACTTTTTGGGAGATGATAGTGAGAAAAAATGAGAGTCATGGATGCAACATTAGATAGAGCTGTGAGCACTGCTGCAGGAGGGCTAGATTGTGTTGGCAACTGACTAAAGTTTTTCTGTGCCTTGAAACAAAGGAGAGAGGGAAAAAAAAGAATACTGCCTTCAATTTGTATATTAATGGGAAGGTGTTTTATGTTTCAAATGTCCTTCAGGAAAATCCAGGGGAGTGGTACTACATTTTGCATTAGCTGATTTGGGTTTACATTTGAAGTCCTGTGAGTGCTAAATTGCTTGCATGTTTAATCCATGTTCATTACAAAGAATATAAAGAGGAATAGATATTCTCATGTACAGATATATACTGATCTTTAGTTCACAGAATGATTTGAAACCTGCGATCATTCTAAGAATGCCATTTCGGAGGTAAAAATAACTGTTCTTTTAATAGCAGGATACTACAAATCAAACACATTTTAATTTTTTTCTCTTTAGAATTTCCCTAAGCCTTATTGCAATGAACTGTTTCATGCCCTTTGACTTTAGTAGCAGGATACTGAAGCCTGCAGATTGCTTGCCTGGCTGACTAGATAATTCTGTTCTGTCGCTGCCCTGGTCCTTACATAAAGCATATTCTTAAAGTGCTGGTATCTATTATATTCTTAGTATATGAAGCCTATGATATATGTGCAAGGCAATCTAATTCCACAATCTCGCTCCACTTTGGTGACATTTTCTTCTGATCCGCAGATTTTGACTGATTTTGGAGAAAATTTTCTCCTGCTACTGCCTGCATGCATGCTATTAGAACCTGCTGTCTCAAAAGTGAGGAGACAGCCAATTAAGGTGAGCAAACCCCACCTTAAGTCTCTCTTCCCCAAACACAGGGACAAAGACAGAAGCCAACTGGGGGCCGGGAACCAAACTTCTTTGCAGGGGGGAAGAAGCAGGGAAAGAACAGATGACTTCTAACTGCCCAGTCCTCTCTGCTGTTTACAAGTCAAAGACCATCCCTGAAAGTGCCACTCAGACACTCATTTCCTTCCCTGATCTCAATATCACCAGCCAAAACAGCCCTATGGCACTCTGTTCACTGCCAAATGTTCCTGTCCCTTTCACTTTCAGCTGTCTCTGGAAATGTTTAATGTGGCACTGCAAAATGACTGGTAAAAAATTCAACAGCATTATTTACTATGGTACTTTGATGTTTTATTGAATAAAACCATCTGCTCAGGAATGTTTCCCAACGTTGTGGGCTAGATCTAGAATTTACAACTGCAGTATAGCTTGTCTGAGGGAGTTTCACAGCAGAAATGCCACCCAGTGTATCACAAATATGTGAGACTCTGGATGAGAGGAATATTGAGAAAGCTCCTTTTTCCCACTCTCCCATAAACAGAGTCAACTGACTTCTTGATGGTAAAGATTCAAAATAGTTGCAATTTTTAAATTTTCTTTCTAGTCTGATAGCTATGGTCTATGTGCTCTGTAAACTTGTGATTGAGGGTATTTCCTAAATTACTTCAATGGCTCACAGGACATCAAGTGTATCCTTGTGGCTGATGGCAAAATGCACTCTAAGCAGATTTATGGGCATCCTATGAAGATACTGGTAGCAGACAGAAGATGTAACAAGGTGGCATTTCATTTACTTTGTCTTTTGTACTGGAAGAAATAGGAGTTTTATGATGAGAAGAATAAATTTTTGCCTCTCCTTCAGCTTCTGAATTGCTTGTTGCTTTGAGGTGAAAGAGGAGGCAGCTGCTGATAGAAGTCAGCTTTGTTTTTTTTCTGAGGGCTTTGGAATTTTAGGGATGTATTTTAGGACAGCTCAGACATGAATATAAGTAGCTAGATGATGTAAATACTCAAAACCTTCCTTGCAGCCTGGGCTTTCCTCACCAAAGTGTTTTAAATACTTCATTGATATTTGCTTGGACTGCCAAGAATAAGGAGAAACTTTGAGCCAGAGAGCTGAAAGGATTCTTTAGTTTTCTTTTTATTCTACCTCCAAACAAGACCTTTTGTGAGCAGCAGTCTGAAAATATGCCTTTTAAGCATTTATATAAATTTTTTTCTAAACATGCTCAATTTAGTCATAGAATCATAGAATGGTTTGGGTTGGAAGGGACCTTAAAGATCATTTAGTTCCAACCACCCCTGCCGTGGGCAGGGACACCTTCCACCAGACCAAGTTGCTCAAAGTCCCGTGCAACCTGGCCTTGAACACTTCCAAGGTTGGGGCATCCACAGCTTCTCTGGGCAACCTGTTCCAGTGCCTCACCACCCTCATGGTGAAGAATTTCTTCCTAATACCTAATCTAAATCTACCCTCCACATCTAAACCGAAGTATTCTGCATAATGTGCAATGCAATGGACATAGTCTCAAAGACTTCTATTTTTCAGAAATGCCTGTGCACTTGAGACAAAAGTTTATAGGTTCTGATACAGAAAATTCCTTTGACCCAAGTCCTCTGCTTACCATCCTGACCATGAACACCTTAACAACAAAATGTATTTCCTGCTGAGTTACAATATCTTAGTAGATTAGTAAAAACAAATGCCATGCTGTCTGAGTAGGCAGTATTTAGCTGATACATAATATAGTCACATACCTACTATTGTAGCAGCAAGACTAAGTAGATAAAACTGTTTTGGAATAGGAAATGGTGAGTGTTTTCCCTTGAAACTGATCTATAAAAGAACAGTGCAAAGGTATAATGATGCGCAGGCACTGCAATTACTGCCCCCAGACAAAGGCTCTACCTGCTATTCAAACACCCAGATAGCCAAGCAAGGACCAAACAGCTTTCTGCTGGGCCTTTTCTGCAAATTGGCTATGCTCATGTAAGTGTTAGCAGGGATTGCATAGGATGGAGGAAATGTTAGCAATTGCCAGTTTTTTTCTGAATTTGTTTAGGAACAGAAGTACTCAAAAATTCAGCCTCAGTCCACATGCAGCATGAAGCTGAGTTTTCCCAGCTACAAAACAAGGTTATGGAGAGGATTCATGACCTACAAAGAGGAAGCCAGAGGTTGTAGCAGCATTAAAAAAGTTAGTTTGGGCTCCTGCTCAGAGCAGGGATAATTTTGATATCACAGTTGGGTGGTTCAGGGCTCCTCTTCTCCAGCTTTGAAAACTTCCAAGGATGATGCTGTGCAGTCACAGTGCCTGCAGCACCCAGCGGCCCCGCAGTTTCCCTCCCATCTCCCCCACCCCCCATAATGCAGCACCAAAGTGACTTTCTCGCATACAGATCCCACAACCTGTGACAGCACACCAAACCATTTTAAGATGTATCAATTTACTGAATTACTGAAACACACTTTTTTTTCTGGGTGGACCCAGCAGCTCACTCTTAGATAACTGAATTTCACAACGGGAATTTAACAGCAATATTACCTTTAGAAGTTCTTGCACTTTCTTATTCTATCCACATGTCCCTCCCTTCATCCCACCACCTTACCTCCACAAGCCACTCCATCAGTAGTGCCAATACAACAGTCTATGGCAATGCAGTGTGATTTGCATCCATTAAAATAACCCTAAAAAAATTCATTGGGTCAGGCCACTTCACACGTGTGGTGTCATATGGGTGTCAAATGACTTGTGCTGAATAAAAAATTAGATGGAGTGGGAAACCAAATACAACCCATCGTAGAATTAGGCTGTTCACAGTATTTTAATAAATTAAATTAATATACACTTAGTTTTAGGGAGTCTTTTTAATGACTTAATTCCAAACAGGTCTGGACTTTTTGTCAGCTTTGTTTTAGAACATGTTTTCAGTAGCACGTCCTATTTTTAAATCACTTCTGAATAAATTTTTAAGTTGGTGGTTTGTTATATTTTACTTTTGTCCTGATTTTGCCTTTCTAGCTTGGGTATGTGAACAAGAACAAGATCGTACACTCAAACCTACCTGTCTCCTTCCTCAGGCTGAGATTTCTCACAATATTAACATGGTTCAGAAGTGGAGCTCTCAGGAGAAGGTGTGTTAAATGCTTTGGCAAACCTGAACATCTGCCTATGATTACCTGCTGCCAGTTTCAATTTCAGCTTTGTTTTTATTTTCTTGTTGGTTTTAAAGAAAATCATCCTACATGATAGTGACGACAATATTTTAGGACAGGGGATATTAATGCAAACAAAATGTCCACAAGATAATAGAGTATGCACTATATAGTGTACATTTTTGTATACTTTAACAAAATCACTATACAAAGGTCATGTTCAAAAGCAATGTATGAACCACAGAACAAATACTGTTTGTGTAGTCATTTTAAGATGTATTAAACTAACTGGTTCGTAAAAATAGAATAGTAGGCACAATATTTTTCAGGCAAATGTGAAGCTGAGGGTATTCCTTTAAAATATGCTAAACATAATCCCGAAGCAATTCAAAACTAAATAAGGATATTTGCTTTAATAGAGAAAACATTGAGAAAAGAGTTTGATTGTATGTGTATATATACAGAAGAAGCACTTCAATCAAATTATATCTATAGAGATGTGAATTTGAGATTCCATTACTAACAGACATAGGAGAACTTATTCAGTCTTTAATCAAAACAACTGGATACTATTATCTCACTCTCTGGGATATAAGACTTGGTCTACAGTGCCTAACACATTTGAATCTTTGGGTTTGAACATTCTTTGTGTTTGGAGATGCTGGAAACCTTTTCTTATATCTTTATGGATTTTAGGGAAATTTATATTTGTTTACCTTGGAATACAAACAACTTCTAACTTAAGAAGTATCAAAATCCATTTATGAATAAAACAAATATAAAATACATATAATATAGTTTTGTAAGCCAGAACTATGTCTGTTAAAGTTAAATATATATTTATTTTATGAAACTATGGTTAAAAAAAATCACATTGGCTCAATTATGAAATATGAACGTATTGTGCCCACATAACTATTAAATGATTATTTTTTATTATTTAATGCATTAATGATGATTGCCTACTTATTTAAAAATATTACCACCTAGAGTTTGCTTTAAAAAGCAATAATATTCTATGAGATCTGCTGCACCAGGAAATAGCATCAAACATTATGTGTATTTATACACTTATTTTATACATTAAGGATTCTGTAACATTTGTGAAATATCCATTTACTGTCTGCCTACCTACCTAAAATTGCTTTCATTGTTCAATTGTTAGTCATAAGCTATTAAGGTCTGAAGAAAGGATACTCTCAAAAAATCCAGAGTGATGAGAAATGAACCTGTATATTAACTTTCTTCCTGTGGTAAAATTAATATCCTGGTAGCTGAGTTGAACTCTTGAACCATTATGAAAAACATGGAAAATGTGGAATCTTTTTTCAATATTGTAAATAACATTAAAAGATGAAAAATTTTGAATTATTATTCTGATTCTTCACTAGTCAAGAATCTCAGGGGGAAAAAAAATTAAGATACTACCAAGCAAACCTCTTGTTCAATTTTTCTTTTTGTTCTTTGGAGACTATTTTGTGGGGCAGAAACATGGTACCATGACTAATATCCTTAAAGCCAAGTAGCAAAGTCTGAAAACATCTCTTTTCTATAGGCAAGCTCTTTAGGTAACCACTTATACTAGGAATGTCCTTTAAACTTATGAACGAGACAACTTGGTTAACTTAAGGTGGTTTCTTTCTCATGAAGCAGTGCAGAAAGAATTACCTGTTCACGTGTTTTCCCCCAAAGGCCAATGGTTAGATTACTCATCTAGGATAGATTAGGCTATATTTAAATATCTCATGCCTGATGAGTTAGATCTGTAGCCATCATTTCCCAATAGTTTACTTAAATCACAATATTTCAGTGTGATTAGAGGCATAGGGCAGATCTCGATTCCCCAAAACTGCTCTGATTTACGTATGAATAATTAAAGATTCATGGGACCAGTGAGAGGTTGATTTCAGGAAATACACTTGAGGGTCAGAGATCCTCATTTCAGTTCCCAAGTTAACATTGTAGTTATGTGTAAATTTTAATGATTGTATGAAGGAGGAACTTGAATCCAGGTGTTTTTTTCTCAGGTGAATTAGAGCTTTTTACTCTTGGTGGCTATTTAATTAGTCCTTGAAAAGCATAACAACATCATCGAAAGAGATGAAGAAAGGATTTCTGAATGTTGTCTAACCCAATGACTAAGCTCTTCTGTAGGATATGAAATACATTAAGTATTTGAGATGCTTAGAGAAAGAACGTATCTAACTCATTTTCCAATAACTTTTTGTCAGGGGCTCGATCTCTCAAGTGTACTGACAGAACTCTAACATTGACCTGTATAAAATTTTAGCCTCACTGGAAAGTAACTTCTTAGCTTTCACATTGCCTGATCATGATTTTTGCAAAAAAAGTAAAAAGTGATCATTTTGTTCCAACTCCAAATGGTTTCATCAATGCTGTTAGTACTTGGAAGATGGCGGTTGAATCAAAAGAGGATGGTTGCAAAATTTTGGAGATGAAGCAAGCTTTGTATTAATGAAAGGATAACTCCAATGAGTAACATTTATGCTTTGTTGCAGAAATACTTATTTTCAGTTCAGTAAAGAACACATGGTGTTCACACCAAAGACAACTCCTGACTACTCCTACCAGGTGCAGGGACAGATGGGCCGTGGGAAGGCAGAATGACATGACTCCTATTATAATTCTTTTTATTTTCACGTTGAATTGTCAGTTGTCCCATACGGCAAAAGATTTGAAGCCATGCTGTGCTGCAGAGAAGACCAATACTGTCAAAACTGAATTATAGACAATACTTAATATACAGAATGAGAAATGAACATTTAGATAGCTGTACCAGAGCTGGATGTTGCTCCATAAATGGGAAGGCTCAGCTCTCCATCATCTTTCTGACAGTCATGGCTGTTTCTTAAGACTGTGTTAACCCATCAGTCTGAGCTGTGCTATACAAGCAAGTAAAATAATATTTCATTTATATATATTAAAAAATTATATTTTATGGGCATGGGAGAGTCTCATGAGAGAAGTTACACATAATTTCTTATATCCCATTCAAACTAGCGTAAAGATGTATCTTCCTCAACTTATAAATTAGGTGACTCTTGAACCTTTCTATCAAGTTACTTTTCTGAGGATGCTGGTCATTTTAATTAATTATTTTTTTCACAGAAACTCATTGTTTCCATACTTTTACTGTTTAAAACTTACTTATATCAGAAATTGAAAATCATGATATGGAGATCAGAGAATGAGTTCTATGAATGTGAGAAACACATCTCACCGCGTTATAACATCCCTGCCTGAATAATTTATCTCTCTTGACTACAATGCCATCACAGCTGTATTAAGCTTCCTGTTGGCATGGCTAGATTGTTACCAGCACCCAAGCAACTACTTTAAAGTTAGTTCAGATATGGCTACGTGGTACTGGATGGTACATACAGATTTACCACACAGTAGTTCTGTGCTGGTGCCTCGGCTGGAGACATGATCACAGCCAAAGTAGCTGCAGCCTTACAGATAACGGTGTTGTTAGGGGGATCCTAACAAGTGTCCTTTCTCATTAATTCAGTGTGAAGACTGGATAGGAAACAACAGGATGGTATTGCTGCAGCTTATCTTAATTCAGAATGTGTTTTGTGATGCCAGATCTATCTAAGTATGTATTTAAATGTAAATCTAAAACTATTAAGAGTAATCTTAATAATTTTAAGTGTTGTTCTAGGTTTTCATCTCAATAATGCTTTACAAAGTTTTTCCCTTTATTGATTATCTGGCTTTGTGATGCAAAAGGATTTCACATTAAAATGCCATTGCAAATAGTCATCACTGTAGAGGAAAACATTCTGATAATCTGAGGAAATCTGACTTTCTTCCCTCAAAGTCTATTCAGAAAACATTGTTGTGGTTCTTTAATGTAGGTAAGATCCAAATAGAACTGACAGTGCTGAACACAGTGTATGGGACTAACAAGTGAGGTAGTGTAATCACTACCTAATAATGAGGTAGTGTAATCATATGATGACTTAAGGAATCTAGGTGCTTGGAGTGTGAAACAATGTAGATATGAACACGTTAGGAAAGTGGAATGGTATTCTGAATAATTCTTCATATACACATGGGTTAACATTTGTTGTAAATTGTATCTACTTACAGCTGTTTATATTTTGTTGATATATCACATTCTTGGCAAAGAAGAAATAAACCTTTTGCCTTTGTTATTATTTCTATAAAAACCCTATGCATAATGCTTTCAATACTGTTAATGTTATAGTCAGATCAGACATTTCTATTTCACATTTCTAACAAGTACAAATTTTGTTAGGAATCTTGCCTTTTTCTAAAGATGTGTTCATAACCTATGTTATGTATACATAATTCCTATACTATGTAGTTGTGTATATTGCCTGTGAACTGCTTTAAAGCATGAAGATGTGATTGTTTTCTTTTATTATGATCATATAATTTTCTGCTATGTCTTAGATAGAACAATGCTGTGCATGACTTTGGTGAAGATGGTTTGGAAAGGATGCTTTGGAAAAGATCATAGTTTCTCTCTGCACAAGGACAAGCTTTGGCTGTCAGGGTAGAGATTCATGACAATTATTTCATAATTCCTGAAGTATGAAAGCATGTAATCATGCAGACTCCCTCAGCTGTGAACTAAATGTTGTGAGAGATGGAGTCAGAATTTAAAGAGTGATGGTAAAAGAAATAGTGCTTCATCTGAGAAAATATAAAGTACTCAACAAGACCATATACAACGCAGACTGCACTGAGATTGTGCCCATTTAAAAGTGATGGGGTTTTGTTTGTATCTTTCACCATTCCTTTTCTGCCTCTGTGCTAGAAGAAAAGACTTGAAAGAATCTACATTTCAACAAAGCTTTACACAACCTGGATATATTGCTGTCTTTAATTTACTTGCAACCCATCCTCTAATACCCACTAAGCTGCTTTTGGGTTTTAGCTTATTGCATTTGAATTTAGTGTACATGCAAATGCAGAGCTAGGTTCTCTACCTATAACACAGTCAAACTACAGTAATATGTTCTTTAGAATTACTCTTCCAACTACTCTGATTGCCAGAAATTATCACTGTATTGTAAGCGAGAGACAGAAAGGTTGACAAATCGTTACTTCTTGAGGGTCTGAGGTCCATGGGGTGGAAATAGTTGTAAATTCATTGGCTTACTCACCTGTAACTATTACGCTAGTAAAGATTAGGTAACTATTAAACTGTAGTGCCAGGTTCTGGCCTAAAATTTCCATGGGGTTTGTGCAACCTGTGTTTTTACAGTATCACAGGACTCCGAGAGCTACATGAACCAAAACTGCCACTTACATTGAATTATTTGTGGTTATTACAATGTGTTGTTTAAATATGGAAAGGCAAGTGTGTTTCTAGAGATGGAAGCCTCTATCTGTACATGGCTGAGTCATAGAAAGGATTCTTTAATTCAGAAGATCACCAAATAAAGACAAGAAACAGTTTTCTTACAAATCATCCACAACATCTGTGGAAGTTAAAGTCTCTGGTACAATTTCTGATAGTGTGAAATTTTAAAGAAGATGTCACTTTAAAAAAAAAAGCTATTTTTTACCTTCAAGATATGAGCTATTCCATGCATGTACTCTGCAGTGCTTTGTATCTACAAGCTAGACATATGACTCCAAGGCAGTGGTGATTCACAGAACCTGCAGAACAAGGAGGCAGAGTTAAATGTCTGAGAATGATATTCTGTATGATTACCCGAGTATGATCACATGTAAGCCACATTCAAGAAATGAGTATGTGTCAAATGCCACATCCTTTTGCAAAGTGAAGATCTCAAAAGAGGCATTTGGGACTGTCTTATTGGAGCACCCATGTAGGTGTATTCACTAAGGCAGTGTTTCCTGAACAGTGACTGTGCCTGTAATCAGTGGTCATGATGTTTACTTTAGCAACAGAGTTGACATCTACTTTAAACTGCTGGCAACATTTAACTTTTCACAAGTAGGACATAAATATAAAAGTCAGTGTGAACATGCCCTCATTTTTGGACAACCTTCCATCTCAGATGATAAAAAAGATAAACAAGACAAAAGGTGGTGGTGCTTTTGAAAAGTCTGACAATCACTTTAGTAGACTTTACACTGTCTATATTTACAGACTTTTTTGAAATATTCTTCCAAAAACCTACTTCATGTTGAACATTGTCAGTGACTTATAGGAAAGTAGGTACTTACTGTCATTTGCCAGTGTACAAAAGTCTGTCCGTTAATAAAGTCTTTTAAACCAGTAGGATGATTACAGTGAAGGCTAGTTTTCTTGAAACAAAGTTGAAAGTGACATGGTGAAATGTCTTGATGTTTCATTTAAAGAAGGCAACATGTGTTATTTGTACAGCGGATGCTATTGAACAATGCTATAGACATATGCTGAAACTTGATCATCTAAATAAATTCCTTTTGAATTAATTTTCAGTCTACTGTTAGGTTATCTATGAGCTCCAGGAATAAAGTACACGTGTCTGCTGAAAACTGCTTTGGTAGAAGCTTTCCTCCCAGACAGTGAGCTATTAGGATCCTCTTCTAGATGTGTGTCTGTCTTTTCTCCACCCAGAAACACTGGTCTTTCCTTTGTTCATTTAGTTCGCTCTATGACTATATAATATTTATTTACAGTGTTATACAATACTATTAAGTATTTGATTTATTTTAAAACTTCCCTGAGTTTTTAGATCCTAAATTTTTTCTTGGTGACCCATGACTTTTTTCAACAGTCATACCTACTTTAAATCTTGTCCTTTTCCTTGCCTTCCTTTTCACCCCGTGTTGTATGCTGATGCCCTCAGCACAGGATTCCCTGTACACGAGAATCTTCCTTTACCCCTACATGAATTTTAGAAACTTATGAACAAGCTATAGTAAGTATAGTGGATTGGCATGTAAGTTAGTATAAAAAGCTAATGCTTTCAACTTGGACTTTAAAGTGCATATTTTGGCTATTATATTCTAGTGCTTTAGGAAACAAGGCAGTCAGATGTACTCCATGAACAGCGGTGGAAGTTGTAATTAATAGGCTCCATCTGAATGTAATAAGAACTAATTTGCTTGGGTTTTTTCATCAATGTACAAAACTTCTCTTTCTACTATAGTTTTTAGGAAATAATGAACAAATATTTTTGGCTATTAGTACAAGAAATACAGTCTAAGAAACATGTGGCCATACTGCAGCAAGTCCAGTGAAGAACCATGAGGATGTTTAAGGGATTGGAACATCTGTCATACAAGGGAAGGCTGAGAGAAATGGGGGTGTTCAGCCTGGAGGAGAGCTCCGTCCTTTGAGATATTCAGACTCTGACTGGACATGGTCATCTTCCATAGAACACATGACAACCTGCTCTAGCTGGCCCTGCTTGAGCAGGAAGGTTGGACCAGACCAGACCGTCTCTAGAGGTCCCTTCCAGCCTCAATGATTCTGTGATAAAATCACTACAGTTGTAAAATACCTGTAAGATCATCATTTTCTGTGTTCCTGAGTTCTGAGCATAGTATTGCTGACGATTAGCTCTGTTTCTCTTTTCACCAGACGTAACAGCACAGTTCAATGCTCTCCTGAGAGTTTACTTAAAATGAATTAAAACATCTTAGTTAAAAACAGAAAGTCGTGCAGCTAAATCAGATCATGCTAATCAGAAAAGAAAGGATTCCAATGAACAACTGGTGATTTCTTTAACTGTGCCCACACTTCAGGGACATTTCACTCATACATCATGAAAAGCATCTCTGGATTTTAATAATGGTCTAGGTACTTATAAATTGCTATAGTATCTGTAGGTTTCTGGAGGCACTCTACTTCTGCTAAGCCCATGCATCCCCTAATAAAAACATATTTGTTTCATCATGGAGATTTTTGCCCTTTTCAATCTTCTGCAGATTTGACTTCATACATGCTCACTAGAGGTGAAATAAAGAGAAGAAATGAAGAGATCTACAGATTCCAGCATCTACAGATCACAGAATCATAGTATCATTTAGGTTGGAAAAGACCTTTAAGATCATTAAGTCCAACCGTTAACCTAACGCTGCTAAGTCCACCAATAAACCATGTCCCTAAGTACCTCATCCACATGTCTTTTAAATACCTCCAGGGATGTGACTCAACCATCTCCCTGGGCAGCCTGTTGCAGTGTCTGACAACCCTTTCAGTGAAGAAGTTTTTCCTAATAGCCAATCTAAACCTCCCCTGGTGCAACTTGAGGCCATTTCCTCTTGTCCTATCACTTGTTACTTGGGAGAAGAGACCAGCACCCACCACACCACAACCTCCTTTCAGGTAGTTGTAGAGAGAGATAAGGTCTCCCCTCAGCCTCCTCTTCTCCAGGCTAAAAAACCCCAGCTCTCTCAACTGCTCCTCACAAGCCTTGTGCTCCAGACCCCTCATTGGCTTTGTTGCCCTTCTCTGGACACGCTCCAGCACCTCAATGTCCTTCTTGTAGTGAGGGGCCCAAAACTGAGCACAGTATTCGAGGCGTGGCCTCACCAGTGCTGAGTACAGGGGGACAATCACTTCCCTAAACAAGTCTCAGAACTGTCGCTGACATGAGGGAGGCAGGTCTACCTTAGTCATACTGTCTTTAGGAAGTCTATACTTGAATTCTCTTCATCTTCCATAGAACACATGACAAAAATCTCAGGGAATCTCTGTGCCTTACCTTTACAATAGTGAAGAGTGCCAGTGGTTTACCTTATTCTCTCCTGCTTATTCTTTAAAGAAATTCTGAGATTACAAAATTCAGGGATTAATGGAAAATATATATGCAGCTGGCAGTTTCTCTTAAGCTATAAATCATATCCCGGTGATAGAGGCCTCAAGATGTTGAGATGGCATCAGCCACGTAAAGCTGAAAAAACTTGTTCTGAAGACCCCATTAAGTTGCAGGGTAACCCCGGAAGGGCCAATACTCTCTAGACAGTACTCAGGTTCATCTTCATGGTTCCCTGAAAGCCTACAGCTGTAATTTTCCCTGTATCCAGGACTGACCCAATGAGCTGCCTTAGCTCCATGCTCATTTTCCAGCTAAGGCTGACAAGGAGCTAGCCTTCATGTTCTCTGAGCGAGCTTGATATTTTGATAATTCTCAGGTCACAGGAATTTAGTGTAATTGTGATCACTTTAGGTTTTGGATTTCTGCTGGAGAAGAAAAATGTAGACCCACCTGCTCCTTACATACCAGTTAGGGTACTGGTTTCATAGGCAGAATGTTTGGGTTCAATTAATTCCTGAAAGGAGTTGGTTGGGTTGGCTGTGCAGCGCTCAGCAAAGGTTTCAGGGTGTGAGATACAGATTAGGCTAATGCAATTTGGCAGGGTGGAAGGTTTTGGAAGCTTGCATTTTATTTCTTCTCCCTCTCTCTCCGTCTCCCTCTCCCTTTCTGCAGTGCCACTTATGGTTCTTGGTTTTTTCCAAAGACTTTTCTATCTAGCTGTACTTAATAAATCTCATCCTTAAACAGAAAAAGAAAATTACTCAAATGCTCCTTACATAAAATATTCACAGCACAACATGTAGATTGAGATAAATAAATAAAATCTTGCTACATCTGCTACTGTTTTGAACTGAAATTCATAGAATCATAGGATACTTTGGGTTGGAAGGGACCTCTAACGGTCATCTAGTTCGACCCCCTGCAATGAGCAGGGACATCTTCAACTAGATCAGGTTGCTCAGAGTGCCATCCAACCTGACCTTGAATATTTCCAGGGATGGGGCATCTACAACCTCTCTGGGCGACCTGTTCCAGTGTTTCACAACCCTCATGGTAAAAAATTTCTTCCATATATCTAGTATGAACCTACCCTCTTTTAGTTTAAAACCGTTACCCCTTGTCCTATTGCTACAGGCCCTATTAAAAAGTCTGACTCCATCTTTCTTATAAGCCCCCTTTAAGTATTGAAAGATCACAATAAGGTGGTCCCAGAGCTTTCTCTTCTCCAGGCTGAACAATCCCAACTCTCTCAGTCTTTCCTCATAGGAGAGGTGTTCCATCCCTCTGATCATTTTTGTGGCTTGAAACTGCAACAATACACAGGGTGCACATGATGAATCCAACTATGACTGGGATGAATAACTGCAGATATTGCCATCTAAATGATTTCTGTGCTTTGGTAAAACTACAGACATTCTACCAAATCATCTATGCAGTTCTGAATAACGTAAATACAAAGAATAGATCCAGTATTAACAGCCTTTCCTATCAGTCTCATGTGGAGTCTGCAAACTGAGGCTCACTCATAGAAGAGCACACACATATTTCTCTTAGAAGTACAGTTTAGAATTGAAGAGTGACTCAAAAATCTTACGGAGGACCTTCTGTGTTTAGAAGAATCATAAAGTCAGGAGCCTGCAGGGCACTGAAGTCATTAGTCAAAAAGCATGAGATTGCTGCCCCATCTATTACTGCCTTCTGTGCTTTCAGTTTCAAATACATACGTGGACAACCCAAGTATGTGTACTCTGGTTTGTTTCAGAATAAAAAGGACCAGCCACTCACAATAAGAACATTGCATCACTTCAGCAGATATTAGAAACTGTTAAAACTATTTGCATACAATAGATGTGGCTCCATCCATTGCCTCTTTAATTTTTTTCTTTGTTAGAATGATATTTAATCAAAGCAAATATGTGACAGGAAAATATCCCTGAGTGCCTAGCTTCCTACTGGAGTTAATAGTGATAATAGAAAGCATAATTATTTGAGCCATGCAACTGCTTGTTTTTTCTAAAGATCATTAAGTTTTATCAATGTTATTTTTCAAAGGCAGTAATTCCTGAAACAAATAACCTGGGCAAATATAACACTGAACTTTCATTTCTTTTGCACCTATCAGGGACAAAGTGCACATACACAGGGAAGAGCTCCTTTTGAGATTACAGTGCGTGAAGCATGAAATGTAGCTAGAAGTGCGATGTTAGCTCATGGTCCTCCACATCATTTACTCTGTACTGACGCAACAGAGAGAAGTTGTGGGCAGACTGGTGTCCATGGCATTATTTGTCAACGGCATTATTTGTCAACACCCACTGCGTTGCTCATACACACTTTTATTGCTCATGCTGGATAGCAGAAATTATCAAAGCACTAATGCTAGAAAGACCAGGATTTTGACAGGAAAAATGTAGTGATAACTACTTGTACTAGACTTCTGCTCTACTATCTTGCATATAACTACCATTACATGTAAGGATTCTTTCTTGCAAATTTTTGCATCAGTGGCGTAGTTCTCAGTGTGATTTTTTTTTAATTAAAAAAAAAAAATGTTAATCAAGCTGATTGAAAACGTTGACTTATTTGGCCATTTCAGCATTATTTGCCCCGGCAGGTTACATGGGTGATTGGGAAATAATATTATTAAATCTGTATATGAACACACCAGTTTAGTAAGAAAAAAACCCAAATTTGTCACCAAGCATTAAATATATATATTAAGGACAAATCTATCTGTCCGATTTTGTATTATAAAACCATGCAAATAGTGATGGCATCTATTTCAAATATATATTTTTAATTTCATAAGCTCGATTGCTCAGTTAAGGTCTGTAAAGACAAAGCTATTCAACTACAGTTTGTTAGATTAATGTAAAGACTGTCTTTCACAGAAAGAAAAATTGTCCAATTTGATAGTGGATAATAAGATTTGTGTTTATAAAATTCTCAATTAAAAACATAGTTATATGCCAACATACTATAATTACTTCACATGATGACAAGTTGTTCCAGAGAAAAACTAATCGGAGGCAGATTAAAATTGTTTGTTGGGAGCATGTCACATTTTTGTTAACAATTTCTCCCAATAAAGAGATGAACTTTGGAAACCTGATCCAAAATATGGGTTATTAAGTACACTATCATGTATTAAGAAAAAGGAATCTCTTAAACTATACTCCATTTGGTACAAAAATAAAAAAAAATAATGCATTTCAGCACTGACTTTGTTCTGTTATCACAGAATCACAGAATGATAGGTGTTGGAAGGGACCTCTGGAGATCATCTAGTCCAACCCCCTCGCCAGAGCAGGTTCGCTTAGAGCAGATTGCACAGGAATGCGTCCAGGCGAGTTTTGAGTATCTCCAGAGAAGGAGACTCCACAACCTCTCTGGGCAGCCTGTTCCAGTGCTCTGCCACCCTCCAAGTAAAGAAGTTCCTCCTCATGTTTAGATGGAACTTCCTATGATCAAGTCTGTGCCCATTACCTCTTGTCCTGTCACTAGGCACCACTGAAAAAAGCCTGGCCCCATTCTCCTGGCACCCACCCCTTAAGTACTTACAAGCAGTCATAAGATCCCTCCTCAGTCTTCTCTTCTCCAGACTAAAATGACCCAAGTCCCTCAGCCTTTCCTCATAAGAAAGATGTTCCAGTCCCGTAATCATCTTCATAGCCGTTTGCTGTAATGTTGTTATGGCTTACTTCATTTGGGTCAATTAATTCAAAGGTTTGATACACAGATGTTCATGGGTACTTAAGAATTGTCTGCATGTGTTCAGTGTTAGAAGCTATTTAAAAATTCCCTCTTCATTGCCAGCTGCCATACAGCATAACAAGTACTAAAAATGTAGCAGCAATGAAGAAACTTCCTGCTCTCCCTATTCTGCTTTTTGTCATCATTGCTTCTCTCAACTACCGTTGTTCATTTATGTTGCTACGTATGTTGTACTAATACAACTGCTCAAGGGATTTAGCTATAAAAAGTAATTCAAATGATCCTTGTTTAAAAAAAATAATAATCCAAAGACACTCATTTAGATCAGCTGAGTGCTCTGGTTTGCAGTGCCCCAAAATAATATAATTTTGTGAGAATGACATAGGGAGGATGGCTGAGTATGGCCAGGAATGAGGAGGATGGGAGAGAGGAAACGGCAGTATTTCTTGGGACGTCTCTTTCCTGGACAAAATGTGTCCTGCACCTATATGCTCAGTTTCCTCTGTGAACGTACTGACAGGCAAGTTTGCGTTGATGAAGCTCTATTTGTCTCTGTCTTTGTCACTACTTCTTAAGTTTTGAATGCTTTTTTTCCCATACACTGGGAAACCCTGATCTTTTAACTTCACAAAAATGCCTGAGAGCCCTCAAAATGGAAAGTGGTTGCCTGGCCAGACTCTAGTGCCTGCTTCCAGTTATGTCAGCCACTTAAATGTGACATACCTGTCCTTGGCCTCTCATTTCATGGTAGCCCTAGTCCTACCTCACAATGAGGAACTAGATTTTTTAAAATGTAATTTTAAATGGTGTCATCAGTGGATGCTTATGCATGTAAATATGTTCCATTTTGGCCCTCTTTAAGAACTGAATGATTTGACCATTCTCTTGGGATGTCCAATAGTGCCAAGGCTGTAGAGTAAGAGTATATCTTCAATGCTAACACAAAACAGAGGCAGGACAAAGGAGGTGTTGCAGTATGGCAGTAGTAGCGGGATAATCCTGTTGGTTACTAAGTACTGAAGGCAGCCAGCTGCCTGGTTAATTTGTTCCCCCACTCTGCCTCTATTTTCCCATCACATTATCTGTGCTTCAGGTGCTGCTACATTTGTTGTTCCTTGTTGAGTCGTCTTGCTTGAAAGGGATGAAAAGTCACCAGTGGTAAAAAAATTACTTCAATTTTCGCTAGTGGCTAATTAAGAGGAATAAATGGGCTAGACTTGGGAGAATTTTGTCTTGATTCTTTTGTGTCATGTCTGCCATCTTAAATGTCTGCCAAAGTCCTGTCATTCTCACTTCAGTTCCCATGAATTAAATTTATAACTTCCAGGTTTAGTTCTTGCTATTGTTCTGCGCAGAATGATACTAACAAATTACTTAGTTCATTTGATAAAAGCAATGTGAAAGCAGTGTGTTCCCAGTAATATGTTCATGTGCAATGTTCTTCCAGAAATTATGACTAATAACCATAAATCAAAGTGGATGCACAAAACAGTAGATAGCAATAAGGGAAATGGCTGTCAAATCTGTTCTCTGAAAATAGATCTCCTAGCTGTAGTCATGAATGATGTAAAAAAAATGAACATTGTGTTTTCTTGTGTACCCCCAATATTAAAACGGAATGTTGTTAAGGTAATTATCCTGCCATTGTTAGCACCTTTAAAAAAGCAATGTCTTTCATAAAAATAATGCACTTACATAATTGGAGAGGTTGCCAGAAGTGGAAAGTCTTTTTTCTTGCAGAGATGAAGCTGGTGACCAGTCATTCTTCCTATATTTCTTATAGATATGATTTTTATATTAGTTTCTTTTCCTTTCAAAGTACCATTGTATTCTCTGAACCAATAGAGTATGTGTTCTCCAAGCCTGCAGATTAAAGAAAACATAATTTCTCTTAAATTAAAAAGAAGAAAAAGTATTAAAGCACTTTTTCAACACATACATTGAAAAAGTTTTCAAAAGAATGAAGTTTCCTACCAAATATATACGCCCAAATCTCAGAAGGCTGGAAACCAGAGGATTCTATTCTTTACCTCAATGATTTTTGACGAATGTCATGTATTTATCATGAGACATTTGCTGGCAAAAGTCTGGGGGAATAGTAGCATTAGTTCTGAATTTCCTACTCCTTGACATTTAAATTACACCATTTGGACATTATTCAAAATGCCCTGACATAGCTACAGCAGATCCCATCCACTGAAATGAGATACTTGAAAATTCAATGACAGAAGAACAAGGGACCTAAAAAGTTTGATTACAGTGATGTGTAGCTGCTTCAGTCATTACAATGTCACAGCAAGGTTATGAGACATTTCCATTTTTAACAATCTTAATGGGTTCAGGTCCTGAAGTCCTTATTAAATTACAGGCCAATTGATTTGTCAGTCTTAGACCTAGCCTATATTTCTGAGATGGAGGAATACATGGTAATGCGATCTATCTTGGGAATTAAACTGGATGCTGCTAGTAGTGTCAGTACTAATAATGTGAGTAGTATAGCACATGAGTATGTTCTCTATGTGGAGTTTTTAAGTGTAACACTGTCACTGGCTGAAAGTTTCTGAAGCAGTGAAACAACTTAGCTGCCATTTCCCCTTAACTATCAACTGTGAATAAATGCCCAATTAAAACTTATATACAAGAATCCAGAAAAATCGTTCCATAAGGATAGAAATCCATCTTAATTTAAGGAAATTTTAGAAATAATTAATTTTAGACTTTTACAGAGTTTTCCAAAACCTTATCAGCTCTGAAGTTTTATAAGCAGTCACGGGACATTTTTGTTTTGTTTTTTATGTATATGCCTATATTCACTACTAGGTAACCTCGAGTTTACTGCTTTATATAAAGCTGCCTGCAGAAAAGTAATAGCAGAGACAAAAGTGAGAACTTATTCTTTCTCATACTGCTTATTTCAGTTAGACATTCTCATTATCATAAACTTACACTGGTTTAACAAAAAAGGTGAGGTTTCTAAACGTTTTCTTAAAATGTAAAAATACATACCAGCATGTTAAATAAGTATACCTCATGTTTAAATACATTTAATTATGTATACACAGGATTTCAAACCAACTTATCCAAATCAATGCTAAAATATTTAAATTATCAGTTATAACCTAACTGAAAGCAAACATATGCAATTTATGCAGTACTCGCTCTTGTAAATCTATACTGTCTTCTTACTTTCAAAGATTAGAATTGCCCAAATTAACATTCCATAATTTTTTGCATGTAATAGATTTCATAAGTAGAAAATATAGAAGGCAATAATTTGTGGGCAGGCGGAGTGAGCTGTTCCATTTTTTTAACTTTCACTTCACATTTCGTACTATGAATGTGTAAAATAGGTTAAATAAAAAACAATTCTTACTCTGAGACTACTTTAGGACATAGACAAATTACTTCCAAATGCAAAAGTAATTCCAACGGTAATTATAACCCATAATCTTTAACAACTTGCAAATCCTTTAAAATGTCCATTATCAAAATACGCTTTCAAAATAGCATTTGTACGTGATGATGGCCCAGTGAAGCAGCATAATGCATAAATGTTGTATGGTACAAAGAACTTCTTTTTTAGCCATTAGAGTTCTGAGAAATGACTGTGCACTCTCATTTTTTCTAGAACTGACTGTTGGAAATTTCTCCAGATATACTTTCATTTTTAGCATTGCTGATTTTTGTCTTTGTTGTGTATTTTCACAGAGCTGTGTGTATATTTTTTATTATTTTTTAATATTCTTTTCTTTTCTTTACAGAGACTAGCAGAGCTAAACTATTGTATGCCTTAAAAAAAGAAGTAACAAGGATGATGAAAGGCAAAGCAGTTTCTTACTACAACTATGCTTTTAATGTCTAGTTAAAGTACTGTCAGACCATTAGTGACGCTAGAGTGCATCTTCACCACCCCTTAAAAGTAAATCTCTTTACCTCAGAGCTCCACTTAGAAAGGTACATCTGGAGAAAAAAAGAAACAAATCACCCTTATTCTACTTTAGCTAAAGATTGTCATCTTAAGAGTATGGAATTGCACTACAAATTACCATGGTTTTTAGGTTTCTTTTTTCCTCCTTTGAAACTTATCTACCTATCCAGAGAATTCCTTTTAAGAAAGAAAATAGTATAGCTAAGATAATCTTTATACGAAGCTACTTTAAGACTTTTGAAGACCAAATTATACATATGCTCATATCTTTTATTTGGAGTTATTTTCATGCAGCTGTGTGAACAAACAAATAAGCCAGCAAAAGTGAGAAGCAGGTGTTAGAATCACCAGTGGAACTTAGGCATGGCAATACTGGGCACTGTCACATGGAATCATGGACATAGAAATGCCCACAGTAATTCACAAACAGGTTTTTGGCATTTGGCCTTCTGATAATGCAGAACAGCTAAAGGAGTCATGGGAACCAATGCGCTGAAGGAAAAGATACTCTCAAGGAACAGCTGATGAAGAGGGATTCTGATTTACCTTTCTAAATCTGGAGGACTTAGATGTCTTAACGCTGCACTAGACATAGATGCTTATTTTAATTTGGGTTTTACAAGCCTTAACTTCTCCTAAAATTAGAACCATAAGTCTTACAGTGACAACTTTATTTCTACCACTCTACCATTTCTATACTACTTCATAACTCTTTCCTGTAGTATAACTTTTCTCACACTAATTCTTGGAACAAAATT
The DNA here is from genome assembly GCF_030936135.1 of Gavia stellata. Lineage (NCBI taxonomy): Eukaryota > Metazoa > Chordata > Aves > Gaviiformes > Gaviidae > Gavia > Gavia stellata. The sequence continues at coordinate 43,965,480 of NC_082598.1, forward strand.
TCTGCTTCAGAAATGGTCTGATCATATGTCAGCTACAAACTTCCTAAAGAAAAGAAACTTGGAAAATGCAAAACAGTAGGGTTAAATTTTCCCTGTAGGTATCACACAAATTGTATATGCTGTTATTGCACACTATGGTTTTCCACTGAATATCTTAAAATTACTTCCTTTGTGAACCCAATTCTTATTTTTATTTTCAGAATTTTTATAACTTGTTGCACAGCACCAAGATACCAATTCTGTACAAGAGGAATACATGAACGAGGTCAAATGCAGATTTTTAGCTTTCACAGTATTTGAGTCTAGATTTCAGAACATTTACTGGGTTTAGGTTAAAAAAATTAATTTTGTGCACTTCTATAAACATTGCATAGCTAGCTATCTCTGATTATCACTCTATTTTTTGTTGTTTTATACTTAATTAAATGCCATTTTATTTTAGGGATTTTTTTAGGATTTCCTTACCAATGAATAACCTGTGATTTGATTTAGTTCCCATACAGCTTTAAGGACTGTGCTGATACCTGGGTATACATAGGTTTCACATATCTATGTAGAATATTAGGCTTTAAAAGCTGCACAGTAAAGAGATATCACAGTTACATTACTCAGCATTACTGATGAGTACCTAAAGAAAGTACTAGTTCAGCACCCAAGCATCCTATTTTCATAAAATTTGCAAGATTTACTGAAGAATTGTTTTACTGAAAAGACGTTTTTATAATTGATCATTTAAAGCTTTGTAGATATTTAAGCCATAATCATTATGATTAAAGAATAAGCAGTTGTTATTTGGTTAATTAATTCAAGACTAAAAGGCCTAAAGGTCCATGACAGTTTGGCAAATATTCTTGCTGTCTCACTAGTATCTGGTTGTCAGCATCAATTACCCTGCCCATGTAAAACTGGCTAAACCGAGATTTAACTAACAGTTGGGTATGTGAAAACCAGAAGCTTCCTACAATATGACTTGATTTTGGTGATATAGTGAGTAACATTAGTCTTATCATAATAAAAAGAGTTTAGAATTAAAGCTTACAAACATTTCCATAACTTTATATTGTATTTCTTTATGCCTCAGATCATTCCTTTAAAAATAAGAGTATTTATATTAATATAAAAAGAAATGTATGTGATTTTTCATTATAATGGAGACTTACCTGTCTAAGGAAAGTTGTGGGTTTTTTAAAAGTATAAACATAATATTAAATGACATATTTTTAATTATTATGTCCAGAGCAGATAATTTTGTAGCTGCTAGAGCACTTGTGGTTTTAAGCTACTTAATTTAAAAAAATGAATGAAGTAAAATCCTCACCTGTCAGTTTAAAGTATTGTGAGCCCACTTTCAAATGAAACATTTGAACTGGGAATAATAGCAAAACAAGTGAGGAAAAAAGCCTATTAATAAACAATGAAAAACGTTCCCAAATACTCTAGTGAGTGGATAAGGATTTTGTCTACATGTCCTAGGATACATTTTCACTGTTCAGATGCATAAGGTGTAGCACAGCATCATCCTCATTTTCTATACCTGATGTGCCCTGGCAACACCAAGCCCTTAAACATTGCTTCCTATTACTATACATATGGCCTGTTTTTTCTTGCAGAGATGACGATTACAGAAATGATGCTAAAAAGCACACCTTAAAAAAGATGAAGAGCAAAACATCCCCAAATTGTTTACCGTCAGACATTGAAGAAGGCAGAAGTGAGACCTGTCTATTTGTCGTGCACTGATTCACCTGGTACGGATGGTGAGAAGCAAATTGTACACTGGAGCGCACTCCAGTGGTGCTGGAAAAATGGTAGTACTATTTTTCATTAAAAATGCTGGTAAGGGTAACCTTGTATGGCGGCAGTAGCTTCTAGGAGTGGGTGTAGCCCAGTCTGAATCACAGATACCTCATGCAGCAACACGGAGACTCTAACAGATTGGATCTCAGAAATTAAAGAGGCGTTCAGCATTTCCTTCTTAAGCAACGCACCTGTACGCAAGGGGCTTACCCAGACACGCTGTTTGGTGTACGTTGTTCTCTCACTACCGTGATGTAATGCTTTTCTTTTTGCTAGAAGCTCTGAATTCTTAGTGCTGTGCTAGTACAGACCACTAGAATCGTCTGGACAAATCTAAATTCAGAGAGCGAGTGCTAGGTCTTTACCAGTGTCCAGCGGATGTTGCTGGAAGCTTTATAAGGTTGGCTGCCAGCATATTGCCAAGTGTGGTAGATCAGAGTCACGTCTCTTTCCACTAGATGCAACAGTGTCTGTGCTTATTTGGCGAGCTATGCCTACAGCACATTTAAACATATTCTTTAACTTCTCCATACATTTATGTAATTAGCAATGGATAATTTATCTCCTGATGACCTTCCTTTTAAAGACTATTTTAACTTCAGCATTTTATTGCCTTTCTTCTCTTTGTTTTTTTTTAATCCTTTGGCTATGAGCTTTGGCACTTGTCGCATCCCAAGACATTACAAATGCCCATAAACATATGGATAGTAGGGGCTAAGGGTTGAATGGAATTATCATACCAGGGCCTTCATGAAAGACTAAAATATGAAGTCGAAAAATCATATTCCCATTCTTTCAGACGTACAGCCTTTTTGCGTAACACCACCTCTACTACAGTAGTAGTTTCAAACATTTAACCATTTGGAATTATGGGAATATCTTTATTTCTAGCAAAATAAAAGAAACCAGTAGTACGAAACAAAATTGATGGCTTTTTAAAAAGAATGTTTTAAATGGCTTCTGCAAGAAGGGCTAAGCATTTATTTTCATTTACAAACAGCAAGCACTTTGGATTCTAATTATTCACAATTATTTTAAAGGCTTTCTAAAATAAGACATAATAGTTTAGACTAGCAGTTTAAAGAGCTGTTTGATACACTGAAATGAAAAGTGAAAGTATGAAAAATAAATTTCATTACTTCCTGCTGCCTCAGTGTCCTGGGGCACTATGTTTCCAGGGAGAAATTTTGCAAATAAAGTAACCCGCAGAGCCATTTTATGGTGGACGTTTTCCCTTGGTGAATATAGCAATTTGACAACTTCTTCCACATATATGCATGCTGTACTGCACTATATTTGAATCTCATTTAGTGAAGGAAATGAAGAATTACAAGAAAAGGCCGAGTCTCAGTGGATGTTACAGAATCGGAGTGCGGAAGAGGAAGCAATTATTTACTTGCACGAAGTGGGGAGTGCAATCTGCAATGGACAGATTGGATTCCTGCATTCATAGGCAACCAATAAGGTATTTCTGATATGATATTGCCACAATTACGCCTCTGTCTTATTTGAACCATAATAAAGTTGGGGACTGAATAGCTTAAATGTATAAAAAAACTTCTCTCCCCTTGGGCCTCCAGCATTCTCCCAAACATTGTGGGGGAATAGACCAAAACAAAAATTGCTCTTTCTGCATTGTTTAGGGACTGCAGTTGCTTCCTCAGCCACACAGAGTTACTTATGGGCTTAAAAGCCAGACTTAACGTCCACACAGAATTGTTGGTTTTTTCCCCCAAAACAGCACTGTAACCCTTGCTGTCTATTCCAGGCGGTAATCATAGCACGTCTTGGGAGATGGGAACTTTCCTTGCCATATTGTCTTGAATTACAACAACTTCAGTGAATTACAGCCTTTTCTTTAGTACATTTCATGGTGATACCAGCAACCAGTGAGTCCCATAGGTAGGAGAAGATGTTTTTTATGCTGCCATAACGTTGTCATACTCCTAGCTCTTCTGCTCTGCCATCTAATCCAGCTCCTAGTGACTACAGGTCTTTGTCAGCAGGAAAAACAGGCCACAAAGAAATCAGCTCAGCTTTTATGTTGAACCTTATAAATTCAATGAAGAGCTATTTTTGCACACTGTAGAGAGAATCTTTGACCTAAAACCTGGCAAAGAAATATAAACATTGTTCTGATATTACTATTTTCTCCTATCATATTGTTGGCTCTCTGCCAAGCGCTTTCCAGTATAGGCATAAAGAAGGGTTGGGTCTACAACTTGCTCTCTAGGCCTATTTGGTACAGTTCTGCTGCTGCTTAAAGACATCATGAGGCTCATGCTGTTTCATTAAGTATCCATACATGAAACTGTTGTCTCCAGCTGGCCCAAAATTGTCACCCTGGTGAAACAGAGCATTCTTATATAATTAAGGCCCATTTCTGAGATCTCTTGCTCCTCTCTCTCTCTGAAGATCAATGGCAGACAAGGGCCCAAACCCAAATGGAAACACTGGAATGAAAATAATTGATAGCAATTGTGTTTCTGGCAACCTGGAGTAAATGCAGAATGAAAAATTATTTCTGCTGGTGGAGGAGGTCACTTTGGGCTTGGAAAGAAAACTTAGAAGAGAGCCTGGGAGTATGATCAAGATGCCAGATACACCTGGAACCATGACAGTACAGCACAACAAAAACATTAAACAGAATAGATGTAAGAACAACAGTACTAATTTGAAAAAGAAACTTGTAGAAATCAACTACATGACAATGGGGCCAATAAGAATAATGCCTGTTTCCAAGCCTAATTGATTTTTAAAAGCTAAAACTTGGCACCAGATTTGAGCACAGGAGGCAGAAAGCAACAATTCTAAGAATATTTTACTGCATAATTTGTGCCCCTTAAATTCCTTAACATTTTATATCTGAACCATGGAAATAATATGCAGCTAACGGGTTTTATTATCTTTGATAAGAGAAACAAAGCATAGTTATTAACACTCATTCAGTCATTTTTTCACTGTTGGTATTGGCTAACGATGTCATAATTTAAATAACTTATCTTTTACTATGAAGAATTATGTTTTGCTCAGGAAAATGTTATTTCTTATAGTTACAATTATTTCTTGATGATTTCCTATTCTTCAGAGAGAGGGTAAGTCCATCTACAGATTTAATAATGTCACTGAAGATACAATTTAAGAGCTTCTTAGAAATTTCATTAAAAATATCATGTCAGAAATGGGTTAAGTGGCTGATATAAGATAAAAATAGTAACTTTGTATCCTAGGTCTGCATTTTGCTATTTGTAGATTTTTAAGAGCAGTCTTAAGAAGTTTTTATATGTGTTTATGCCTGTGAATGAGCAGAGGTACAACGAAGAAAGCTAACTTTGCATCATTTTTAACATATCTGGAACCAGAATTTCACGAGGCTGTGCTTTTGATCTAATCTAATTTCAGACTTCCTTAGTTTATGGATTTTAACAGCTTTGGTATATATCTTAAAATAGAATGTGACATGGATTGGTGTTTGTAGGTTTTGCCTCATATATTTGCAAGATTAAATTACTTGCAGAAGATTTTTACAGTGACTTCTCAGACACTTTAGAAGCTCTTCTAGGAAATTGTTTTAATATCTGCTCCACTTTAGGCCCACAGTTATGACTATGGAGCGTGATTCTTATATAGGTACTGTAGGTAACCGCAAAAAGTAAAATTCAGTAAAAATTAATGCTAAATGTTACATTTCTTCAGTTAATTTTTGTTTTTTGTCTGCATTTTTCTGTCATGCGTTTATTAATTTTTAAAAGCACAATCATGATTGCAAATAACTTCAGAGAAGCAGTGCAAGAATTGCATTAATAAATCAGGATAATCTATGAGAAAACTTTGGGGAGTTTGAGTCATCCATGGGAGACGAAAAGCAGGGGTACCCAAGAGAGGAATATGCCATAAATATTTGCATGTAGTAGTCATGCATGTGCATAGTTTTTACTGTTGCTAATGAAAGGGATCTGGGTGATTGTGTTCTTAAGACCTAACTCTTGCTGCCTTGGCAAATAAAGCTTTGTCTGGATTTGCTGAATGTATTTCAAGAAGATGTCCTTATTACACAGTTAATTGCCAAAGCAAACAGGGCTGCAGTAATTCCCCATTATTTTTACTTCAGTTTTACTTAAACAAGTGAAGTTTTCTATTCTTAGTTATTATTTAAGAGTGCAGCAGATACTCTGGAAAAACCCTTTCTCATGTCCAAGAGCAAGTTTCGTAGAGTATTCTATGACTTTTGGCAATTATTCTTTCTGTAACTATTTTTGGGTGCTGGGTTATTTTTTGTGAGAGGTGGTGAAAATCCCAGTGAATTATGACAGTTCTGAATTCACCCTTCTAAGTCTGGCTGAGAAGACTTTGACTTCAAGCAGTATCAAAACTGCCTACATTTGGTTAAGTTTTCATTTAATCTTTTCCTAGAGATTTTTTCCTGGAGAATTGCTATGACTCTCCCCTGAAAGGATACGAAGTTTAGATCTTAGAGGCATGCATAAAGACCTTTCAGAAATGATAGATCTCCTATAGTAGTAAGAGTTAGTTAAATGACGGGGTATGTATTCTGGGTCACCTTACAGATTTAAATATACTCCCAAGAACATTATCCTGTCTTACATTAAATAAAATATAATGCCTTTTTAGTTTAAAGAGGACTGTCCAGAAAGAAATGTACACCATAGATTTTTATGCAGCAGAAACCAAGCAAAACATTAAAACCTTTCTTACTTTATTACCTACCCTTAGTGTTTATAGTAACCGTTTGGCTTCCTTCCTATTTTGTAACAGGACCTCAGTCTCCTGATCACCCATAATATGTGAATGGCTTCCTTCTGCCTTCTCCAAGATTTCTCACCAGGATCTGCTCCAGAGAAACAATATGGATAAGCACAGCATAAAATTGTTCAGCCTCCTTCTGTCTGGGATACCCTTCCAGCAGTAAGTTCAACAAACCCCCACTTTAACATATCCCCGCAGCCTCCCCTACTACTAAACGCTCACAAGCAACAGTGAAGCACACACTTGAATGCTCAGGCTATAAAACCACCATGGTTAGGGCTGTGACATCGCCTTCTCACCTTCCGGTGAACGTTGAACTGAAAAAACCCCATAACCTCCACTCAGAGAAAATGCAGTGTCCAAGAGCCAGAAAGGCCCCACAAAAGTCCTAGCCCAAGAATTATGAAATCTAGCTGGCTCCAGGCTGCTCTCCTTCACAAGTGTGAGCACAGGCCAGCTGGCCCAAGGACTGCCGTTCCCTCTCAAACACATTCTCAAAAGATAATCACAGCATATTGCAATTCACTTTGAAAATGAATTACAGTAACCCAGGGCAGTGTTTATCAGTTTGTGGCCTCTTTGCCAATCATGGATCATAGATATCTGGCTGCTACACTACCATTCCTCTATTATTACTGATATTAAATCAGATTAAAAAGTAGAAGGAAATGCATCAAATATTTTTCTAAAGCTACATGATGGGGCAAGTATTTTCCATGGACGCTATGCACTTATGCTAGGGAGAAATTATGTGACTGAAACGGGAACACTGTTCACTTGCAGTTTGGCATTGAATTGAGTGAGATGTTATCCAACAAATGCATTTTTTTTTCTTAATAAAGTTGAGGTTCCTTTGATGATTCCCAGTTTAAATGCCAGCAGAGTTAAGTCCATAGCTGCTAAATGACCAAGCAGAATGCATCCAGCAAATATGCTTGTTCATTGTGAATGAACACAACACAGCTTGATGTACCACTGAATAGGCATTCCCTCAGACACTGCTCCTGGGAGACAAATGCACGTTCAGACAAAGGCAGTCAACCCCCACCGTCACCCCCCAAAACCTGGGACATCTGGACTGAGTGTTTTCTTTTGGAAAAGAAAACACATTGAGGATGACTGGCATCAGTTTAGAGACTGCAACTGGGTGAAGCACTGTCTGAGCTTTTTTGGTTTTGAGATGAAGAGATGTAGTACAAAAATGAACATGCAATTTCTCAGTCGGTACCAAATAAACAGCCTTCAGATGCAGGGAAATATTTCTGCAGGAAGTTGAAATATATTGGTTCTCTATAGGTTTTGATAGAAGATTTGGGTAACTAGAACAGTTCATTCGGAACACAAATTGCATTGATGTATTATTCTCACGCTGAAGAGTAAACAATAGATATATCGCATCTTTAGATGACTGAATGCCAGAAAGTGCTGTGAGAAAGGAGCATGAGTAAATAATAATGTAACTAGTTAATAATACTGTAACTAGTAGAAAATTTTAATCTCTTTTTATGTGTGCATTCCTCACCACAGTTGTAAAGGATACCTATTTAATTTAACATACTTTTATTACAAAGAGATTGTACGTAGCCCAAGTATATAGAACTACATAGATTAAGAAACAGCCATTTTTCACAGTAATGCTTTTTTTTTTATTATTTTTCAGTGTTAAAATAGTGTATCTTCCTGTTTTTCTATAAAAGGAAACAGTTTCCATAAAACAGTTCTGATAATGCTTTACATGGAACAATTTGAAACACATACCTCTGTGTGTGTTGTTCAATTTAAGATGTGAATCAGTATTTTTCATATTGGGCAACCTGAGAGTTTTTCTGTGCAGTAGCAGAGGAATGATTGTGAAAAAATTGATTCAGAGACTCAGCCAGGCTTTTATGCAAATACAATTAATTTATACAACAGCAGGGCCAACTAGGAAAGAAGATGATGAGAGAAATCTTTGCTGGAGTAACATAGAAAAACAACCCATGAATCCCTCCAGTTTGTTACGCTGACTCAAGTCTTCCAAAAATCTGTGGGGTTCTACCAGTCTAACAAAGATGAAAATATCATTTGTTATTAACAAAATCTGTTTAGATTTTGGCATATCTGAGGGGGAGAAAATTCCCTGTGGATTTTTATTATTCTTAGCAATGAGTTGTAAGATACTACCCAGTGTTGTCCATAAAGAATAAAAAAAATCCAGGAATTATTTTTTTTGAAATAAAGTTTCATACTTGTATTAACAAAATAAAAATCTCACAAACGAACAGAAATAAAATGACATTGCAACTGCTGTCTATACAGGGCTTTCTACAAGACAGGTTGTGCAATAAGTGTGCAATAGATCATGAACACAGTATTTAGCAAATGAAAATACATTATGAAATTAAGCAATTAAATAATTTGCTTGATATTAAAATAGAAATGAAGAATAAACAAACAAGGTTTTTCCAGACACAAAAAAACCCATATCCAGAATATGTTTTTATATATATATTTTTTTTTTAATATATATATAAAAAAACAGATGTATTTTTATTAGATAGCAAGAGGTACCAGAAGAAAACATTTGGAATATTTACAGAACATCGAGAAAATGCCTAGCGATTTGATGATTCCTGTTTCTTGAATGGAGAAAGACGAGAGGCACAAAGATGTTTTTGTCATACCTTTTCTGGAGACTGAACCAAGTAAAATACTTGGTACCATCTTGAAAACTGAGACTGCTTACTTCTTCTTAGCAGGTTGCAAGCTACCATCATGGATGAGACAGATGATTCACTTGAACATTCGGGTAACAGGTGGCATGGCAAAACTTCAGGAAGTCAAATATCCAGGAGGCACCTAGCAAAAAAAAAAAAAAAAAAATGGAGAGCATAGTGTGTCTTTTTAATTGGTTATACAACAGGTGCATTCCATTTGTAGACCAAGGAGATGCAGAAGCAACTGTGCCTTATCAAGGTTACATGCTTTAATTCTCCTCTCCCTTACACAAATTTTACATTTCCATGATTCCTTTTATTTCTGTGTAGTTTTTCAAATTATATTCATGTAAAAAAGGAAAATCAGACCTGTTTTGTCTCCATAGTTGGATGTGGAGAAACTCAGTTTATACTCTGTCTTAATGATACTGACTCTGTCACCAACCTAAACAGAAAAATGGGCTAAAAAGGTTCGTCTGTGTTTCATTCTTAGAGAATTTCAGTGGGGGAGTGCTTCCTGGAGATGACTTACTAGACAGGTCTGAGACATGGTACTTTTGTCCCCAAACCATCTCAGCATTTCACAAGCTTCTCGGTGTAACCCAGCTTCTCAAATACAAAATACACGGGGCTAGTCATGAAAACTACTGCAATAAGATTTGATCCTGCTCCCATTAAAGGCACTGTTTTTCTACTGATTCCAAAAAAATAATTTCAAAAACAGTGTGACAAGTAAGTAGTACTACTTTATTACACAGTATTACGGTAGCTGGCAGCCTGAGTTGTGCTATGACCTAGTGGCACTTAGCAGCCTTTCATAGTCTGCAAGTATAGCTAATCCTGGAAACCACGTGAGATGTGACTACAAGGACTGAACAGCCTGTGCACTTGGCATTGCTTCTATCCTATTTTTTCACACTCTATTTCTCATTGAGAAAACAAACAAGCAAACAAGAATTTTCAGTCCATAACGTAATAAAAATGCTTGTATAAGCACAAGCAGCGAGATAAGCTGATTATTTTGCCTTTTAGTTCAAGTGTCAGCTTGTTTTCAGCTGGTATCAAACACTTTGTCACACCAGATGCCCATTAGATCTGTTACATGGTGAAATGTTTCGGTACATAGAAGACAAGGTGCATGATTTTCTCACACTTATCTTTGAAATCACCAAAGAAATTTTCATGATAGCTGTGTTTGCTTACACCCACTGCAGCTCACTTTAAAGTTCCCTTTAAAGTTTCCCTTATCATCTTTTTTCTCATGCTCATGTATGTAAATTGCAAAGTTACACATCTTTAAGAGTAACAAATCTTTAAGCCATGTTTTTTTCCGTGCTCTTTCTCTCCATTTTGCTAAATAAATTTACTCTAAAGTTGCAATGTCCTTAATGTTGTACACTTAGGACACAAAGAAAACCTATTCTTTTTATTTACTTTTTGTGTATTTCTTTACCTCTTAGGATGCCTATCTCAGGGAGCTTGCTTAAATATAAGTACTGAATGCAAGTGTGTCGATTACCTCAACAGCAACACTATCTGCTTTGCAAAGGACTCTTTTACCCTAGTTCATGGTGAAATAATTTTCTTCCAGATTCTCCTTTCTTTTCACCCCCTAACCTCCAATTTTTTCTCCCTGTTTCCTTATGGCTACATGAAACATAACATAATGGTTCATGGCTTTTTCAGTCCATTATTCAGAGCTGGTTTTGGACCAAGACACTAAACTAACTCCTAGTTTTACTCTGTGGCACTGTAAATACTGTTGAAAGTCATTAAAGTTTTATTTAGGCACGTATGCAATATTTTGCCTGTACTGATTATCTCTTCTTCAGCTATAGGAACTTTTAATAAGCCTGTTTTAATAAAATATATTGTTTATATTGGATTTGAAAGTATGTCTAGATACGCAACTACATTTTTCAAACTACAGACTCAATATGGCTTTTTATTTACCAGTGCAAAGAAATGGCATCAAGCTGAGACAATTCCATGCTAGGCTGGAGTGTACATGGCTGAGTGAGCAGTATCATGCCCTCAGCTAGGTTGCTGTGGATGAAGGAGAAAAGAGAGGGTTTTACGCCTTCTGTTCTGTCAGTGGAATTTAATGGAAAATATATGCCTCAGCCAGGGGCCAAGCAAGCAGCCAAACATGATGTTGGCCACAGCCAAGATGACCTGTTCATTGGCTGCAGAAGAAAAGCTCTGCTGCACAGAGCAGCACTTCGAAACAGCTGTACCATGGCATGGCTTTCGGTGGATTGCTAAACACAATAAGCAAAGGCCCTCACGTGTTAGAAAACTGAGACAAACCAAACAAATGCAGAGGCAATTAATTTCCATTGCCATTCTTCTTCAGTTGTCACTTCAGCAGGTCTCAGCAGCGTGGAAGGGAGTCATCACTTGAAATCCTCTATTACAGACTGGAAAAGTGACTTTTTTTTGGTTTTTCCTTACTATGCAGTTTAAAGGACATCTTATAGACATAAATATATCCGTGAAGGAAGCTTTTTCTGATTATAACATATGAATACAGGGACATTCAACAGAGAAAATAAGCTGCTATCTAATGTTAATTTATTTATTCTCATGTACGGTTAGCACTGGACATTCATTCAATGGAGCAGCTGTTACTAGATGTTGACAAACATAACTCACATGACTATTTTGATTTGTTTTAGCTTAACTGAATGTGTATTTTGCAAGACAGAAAAGAATTTTCTGAATGTTTTAATTTCATTTATCTTGATCAATTATTTTAATCTGAAAAGGAAATAAAAATCCTGAAATACAATCTTAAAGAGTTCACCTGAGGCTTTTTTAGTAAAATACATATTTCACTTCTGAAATGTGAAGGCAGAATAGAGGTTTTTCTCCACGATAAGATTAATACAGTGCAGAGGGTCAGAATAAACTCTTAATTCCATTTAAACAGTAGAGAGACCTTTGGCTGACTCTGCCTAGAGGTAAATTTCATTCTAGGTGCAGACACCAGTTACTTCATTAAATAAGGTATTGGCCCATTCTCAGAAATCCCAGAGGCACATTTAAACACAGGTAAATTCAGAAGAGAACAGTCATTATAAAAACTAATGCTGCATTGTTTCTTTCAGGCCAAAGGACAAGCCAAATAATTTCATTAAACCTACTTCTACAGGTTTTCCCCGGCAAATTTGTACAATAAGAGCATTGTGGGGGTTTTTTAGTATTTTAACTTTAAAACAATGGAACTAACTCTTAAAAAGAATGAAATAAATTTTGTATTTCAGTCATCAATTATTAAAATGAATGAGTTATCCATTATATGTTTGCATAGCTAAGGTGTTAATTAATGTGTGGTTAAAACAAGCCAACTCTGAATGCTCTGACTTTCTCTTAGATTCAGACTATGTGCTGCTCCAAACAATAAGGCTTATTCCAAGCATAACACATAAAGAAGGGCTTTGTAAGCTGAATTCAGGCTTTCTGAGGGAATTGCTTTCATGGGGTTTCTATTTCCTCTGTTGACCTTATATAGTTTCTGAATTCTGCAATTTGAAATATCCACAGAAAGGTTAGCTGAACAACTTTAACCTTTGACAGTAAGAAGGTAGAAACAAGTCAAATAAATTCTAACTGACATAAACATAAGATGATGACTGGGTCATAAAATTTACCTGACTGTATATTGTATCCTCTGGAAGAGAAATACAACTTGACTATAACACAATAGAAAATAATTCAATTCCTATATATTACAGTGATCAACTAGTTGCAGCAATACTAATTGCATGCAGAAATGTTGCTAATAAATTAAAAGCAGTTTCATTAAAATGTAATATGTGTTTTATTTTTATTAGCAGACAAAAATTAAACACTGAAAAATGGAATTATTTTAATTTGAAGTAGAGAAGGATTCATATTTCACCTTGCTTAAAAATAATGAGTCTTTCATTTGATGTTTGCTGCTAAAATAAGAAACGAATATGAACTAACTTAAATAGGCTTTCACTAAAGAACATGAAAAGTGGCATACAAGAATTACTTACATTATCTGTAGTTCTTATATTACTCTATACTTGCAAAATGGCTCATCATAATTTTGAAAAGTAAAAACTGAATTTTTCCAAAATGCCTTTGTTCCTACAGAAAAAAAGGAAGAAAAAGATTTTGCTGTGTATGTCTTATGCTCAATCCCAAATCCATTAATTTTCCAAGTGTTTTGCTATGTTTGGGCTTACTGGGCTATATAACTAATTACTATTAGTTACCATAAATCTAAAGAAAATTCCACACATCTTCAGAGCATAGGGTTACACAGTGTATCTATATTCCTTTGTGCTGCCTTTTCTCCAAGGTCTACCTTTAATCTGTAGCATATTGGGGTTCATAAAAAAGGATCAGTCTTTTCAGAATATGGCACATAAAAGTGTCATATTCACAGCTATTCTCAACTATTTTCAAGGCTGTTTTGGGAACTGCACACTCCACTCTTTATGGATGTTTCAAATGCCAATAAATGATGCAGTGCAATCATATGCAAGTTCCTGAGCTACAGGTAGAAACAAGTGCCCAAATCCTATCCCCACGCAGCACGTGGAGAAGTGGTGACAGCTGGTTCTGTGTGCACAGCCGTTTTATAGGATTTTCTGGTGTAACACTCACAGGTATTGTACTGAGCCTTTTTCAGGCTTCATTTGGAACACGCATACTGAAAATCCATTTGCTTTGGAGATGCAGTTGAGGGATCAAACTGATCCCCAGTTACATCTTTAGCTGACTTCCCCCTGAGTAACAGACATGACACCAGCAAGCCTCATGAGCCAGCCAACTGCTAGTATATCCTTTTAAATATCAGCTGGCAAAACCAGTCTGCAATTAGCCAAATGTAAAGTCTGATTTATTTGGCCAAAGCATACTTAATTCCTAGGTATGTTCATTCAAAGGAACAGATATGGACATGAAAATACTCTTACCTGTGCTTCCAGGTCTCTTAAGCTGCTAATCAGACCTCATTAAGCTGCTAATCAGGCCTTTTCTTCAGCTGGTCACCATCCCTGGGCTCCCAGGCAGCCGACTCTGTGTCACTGAGTATCGCTCCCCTGGTTTCCTTCTGTCCGGTGGGACAGAAGCACAGCAGTGCCTTCGTGTGCAAACTCTCTCTGTGCAATCAGAAAAAACATGGTTAAAAGTGTGGCTGCTCTGTTTGGCTATTTGTTGAGATAATCCTTACTCAGATCAGCTTATTTCCTTTCAACACCTTTTGAAGCAAGTAAGCTATCACAAACAAGCATATAGCAGTATGTAAAATGTGCTTAGCAAAGAATGCAAACATTTTTATTGTCCTATGAAGGAAACCTATCACAATTACCACGACATGCTCAGTAGTTTCTTTGACCTATATATAAAGGTCCATTACCAGCTTTCAGGTCTTCCAAGTCCCATAGTTTATTCACTGATGGGTATCTGATGCAGGTGCTGAAGGATGTTCAAAGAGTACACATCAAGTCTACTGTGCTCAACAGTTGAATTTTAAACGTAGTATCTGCATGTTTGTTTGATGTGAGCAAAGGGATCCAGTACTTGTACCATGCTGAGTACAGGTGAGGGCTATCCCACTCTTTTTCCTTGCTGAGGCACTCTTCCATTGTCCTTGTCAGGGCAGCACAGCCTGCATAATCTGAACTAAGCTACCAGCCAGCTGCTAACTGTGAACAACATAATACAAAACAGGGGGAAGGCTGAGTCAGGTGTACAGATCTGCAAAGCTGACACACCAGCGGACCAACATAGTTAATACTTTGGCCTTAAGCTATCTTTTGGAAAATCACTACTCCATTATCTTCTGAACATAGCACAACCTAAACATCTGAAGTTTGTGACTGTCCTAGGGTGACCTGGTAAACTACAGACAGTGGTGCTGGAGAAGTCTTTTAATCTTTGATCATACCTATGTGCTGCAATCCCACAACAAAGTACGGTCTTGCCAAGTGTTTTTCATCTTAGCTATACCATATACAAAAACAGGGGGGAAATCATAAGATCAGAAATGAACACTTTTATTTGCTGAGGCTTACTTATATGAGGTTTGAAAGTTTTCTTTTGTAAAAAACCCAAACTTTTGGTCATTTAATTCCAGCTGTTTGCACAGTCAGTTAGATGGATCATGATAAGAGACCTTTTTCATCTCTAAGAATTGACCCACATTTCTTGATGAGTAACACTCAAATTTTGACTTATTCCTGTCAATAGGAACAATAAGAGAAATTTACAAAGTGATCCACAGTTCCCTGATAACAAACTAATTCCTTCTGAGGTTTTTTTTTAAAACTTTTGATCTCAAAATACAGCATTCTTTAACATCTAATTCTTTCTTACAGATGCTTGCTATTTGCAGCACTCTTCGTTTGAAAAGGATGGGGAAGGAGTTGTTTTATTCAAGTACCATATAAATTAAGTATTTTGAACTACATAATTATTTCATATTCTAAGAATAACTTATAATTAATTAAATGTCAGTATAATTTGAAGTGATTTGAGCTGAAGTATGTGGCACTAATACAGTTCTATGCAGTTCCATTTTTTAAGGTATAACTAAAAACATACTTACCAGCATTATTAAGTTGTAGTGATATTACACTCATGAAGTCATTGAGAGTAAATGTATATTAGAAAAGGAGACTATTTCAAGAGACTTTCTTACTTTTGTCAAATTTAAATTTTCATCTTCTTTTTAGAAACACAGAAAGCAGAAAGAAAAATTGTAAAATTGAGGAGAATTATTCCAAGCATCCAAGAAGTTAATTAGCTTTTATTTTATTTTTTTTTTAGGAAAACAATGTGTATTTATTGCTATAAAACTAATAATAAAGTTTATATACCTACCTTTATCACAACAATAAACAAAAGATTTTAATTTAATTTTGTGTCAACTTTGAATACAGTGTATTATACAGTAAAAATACTCCCCAGAATATTCTTCAGCGACACCACTGTTTCAGAATCATCAGTTTTACAAGACGACTTGCAGGAGCAACAGGAATAAAATTCTCCCGCTCCAGAAACCAATATTTTATGGAATAGAAAAGGACTAAATTTCTGTAGGTCTGTGGAGGACAAAAGCTATCCTATGGTACTCTGCTGAGCTATACATCAATAATTAAATAGTAATTCAAAGAAGGAGAAATGAAACTTGGAGTCAAGCAAGGTGCTCAGTGCCCAAAGTTCACGTTATTACATACTTCGGCTTTTTAGGTGCCTGTCAGTCACAGTTCAGTTTTTCAAACTAAATTACATTCCCTTGATTCCTGTATGGCTCAAAATGAGGTCCTTGTGGAAGGGATTTGTAACTGGACAGAAGCAATTGGGAAATTATAAGCATAGTGGTTTACCATGAAGCCTTACTCCGGGATGTGGGGGAGGTATATCTCCCCATGTCTAACATCCCATATCCGAATGTTGGAGACCTCCTAAGTTATTTAAAAAAAAAACCAAAAACCTAAGGCATTTTCAGTTCCGTCTTTCAAAACACAGCAAGAACATCTCATCTCATTAACGGCTGACCCTGGGATTTAAATTCCATTCAGGTGTATAAAATCTGTACACAATTCTTGCTCCAGGTTGAGTCCATGTCTCACAGGTGGGTCCCACACATTCACTCAAAGGTCCGGTTTGGGTGTTCTAAAGCAACACATTCACCATAAATGATAATATAAACATAAGTAAAACTTTGCAGCGCCTGAAAGAACTTAATCAGGAAATAGCCACTAAGTTATTCATCTCAGTCAAGAACAGAGATCTTACTCAGCTTTCCAAGAAACGGAACTGTAGGGAGGAGCAAGCATTTCAATATGGAAATCGTGAATCGTGTTAGACAGGTAATTCTTGCGTATGTCCCTTAATAGTTTCATCCCTAAATCTTATTCTCTTTCTCATTAGGCCATTAAATTTCTCACTAATTAGAATTTGCGATGAAGAAGTCTAAGAAGGGATTTGGCTAGAGCTATTTCAAAAAAGATCAACATAGAATCTGATAATTGATCTTAATTGCTGTGTATGCACTGATGATTCAGTTTTGAAATCCAAATCCAAATTTCTTCTAACAATGCGCTTTATTGTGCAGCTTTTGTTTTGCTCTCTTATATATAACAGCTATAAATCTCTCATACTAAACACAACAGAATTGTGCATTGCAAAGAGATACTAAGACAAAGAATCCATTGGAGACAAGGTGAAGAGGAATGAGCTTAAATAAAAAGGCAAGAGCTAAAAAACTTTATTTGTAGTTCCTCAAGTTCCTGCAATGTCCTTCTATTGTAATCACACAATTTCCATGGTGATTGAATTATTTCATTGATTTTAGTGACTGATTTTGTCAAAGCTTTGGTGGAAAATTCAGTTCTCTCAGGGGAGTTCCTTTGTGTATACTAAAACTTTGTGATTGTGAAATGAGTTTACAGAGCCACAGTGATTACAAATACTGTATTACTACACCTCAGTGCAGTTGTGCATTAAGACTAGATGATGGCAATATTATTTCTAACAGCTGGTGCAGTTCTCTAATGTAAAGTACAAAATAAAGTAAGATTGCAAGTGCCAAATATGATCTATCCAGTTCAGTTAGCAAAACCTGTGAAGTTGCTGTATCAAGGTTTCAGAAGCCAAATAAATATGGTTATGCAGAACCAACTCTCTTTACAGTTTCACTGTTACCAGCCTAGACTAAGACTGGCTTGGTTATCCCTGCGTGTACTGTGTGTACATCTTCATGTCAAAGTATAGATGAAGTATGTTTCTCTAAACCAGCATGACTTAGACTATAAACTGAGAAACTACATGCGTACTACATACATACTAAATACATGCTGTGGGGACAACCTTGATCATTAGATGTCTAATCAGGAAGCCGTGATGTTCTACTTCTGAAAGGTTTCAGAAACCATTGAAAGAATTAATGTGTCCAGTTCTGGGGTCTCCAGTTTCAAAAGGATGTTGGTAAATTTAAAAGGATTCAGGAGAGTAAGTTGAGGTCTGCTGGGTGATATGTCCAATAAATACTAGTTGAGTTTCATTTGTTTAATTTACCATAAGACTTTTAGGTGATAACTTGGTCACACTGAACCAGTGCATACAAGGGAAGATAGCTGATGGAAGTTTAGTGTACTTAAATAAAGACACAGAATAGTAATAAAGGTATAAAGGGATGGAACAAAAGGAAGCTGAAGCTGGCAAATTTAGGTTAGAAACAAAACACAGTTAAACAGTCAAAGGCAGTTAATCAATGGAACAACATACACTGTAGGTTACCCATCACTCTTAAATTTTAAATCAAGACTATTTTTTTTCCTAGAAGATATGCATCCTTTACACTGAAGCCATGGGCTTGATGTCCCATTCCTCGGAGCATGAAAAAGGTGAACAGAGCCACAGTCTGGGTAGGGAAAGGGTTGTGCAGGAGCTTGACAAGAATGTCCACCACTGCAGGCAGACCTAATGGGGAGACGGCAGCCTCCCTTTTCCCCATGACATATTACTTAGGATTCTATCAGTGAAGATCTAGAGGAGAGTAAGCAACTTCCTAGGCCCCCTTCCTGAGCAGTAGAGCCATGCAATGCCTTTTATTAAGGACAAAGTGTAAATTTTAAACTGATAGTATATGCTTAATACAAATGTGTGAGGAAGAGAGTGTGTGCTAAGTACCTTACTAGACTGGTCATACCAGCTGGTAGTCTATGGGTAAGTTGTTGACAAGCCATCACATTTAGTGCTGCTTCCTTCTCCACTTGTCATTTCAGCTTTCTTGAAGTCATCAGTGTATTGTAAACATAAGTTTTATATCCCTGTCCTGACATAACCTTTCTGTTACTCTCCTTTTGGTAACCAGAATGCCCTACCATCATACCACTGTTAATCCTGATGTGTTGGGAAGCAGTACAAGAGAGGGAGGGAGAGAGGGAGGGAGAGAGGAAGGGAGGGAGGGAGGGAGGGACTTTTCTCTCCCTCCCTCTTTCATTCTCCTTTTCACATGCTTAGGTACAGAGCTTAATATAATTTGCAAAAGCAGATAGCTGCTTTCCTGAGACAACTGAATAAGGCATTGGAAAATCTACAAACATTAATAACAGATTGTTTTCAAATAGCAAAAGAGCCTCACCATTCTCTTTGAAGTATAAATGGATGTACAAGCATTTTACATTTACTCCAAACTAAATATACACTTTATTCTTTCATTCCATCAAACTTGCAGACATCTGTTGGGAATTAGTAATATATGCAAATAGTGTACTTGGTTTTAGAGAGTGTGAATGTTCCACTTAAAGGTGTCATCAGTACACATCTATCAAAAACCATGAAATTGAATAATAAATATAGTGCATTATATTTTAGGGTTCTTTCTCCTAGTTCCTGCAGCAGTTCCTGAGTAGTACTGCATTTGCAGTCTTTACAACTATGAAGATACCAGTTTTGGTTTTACAAGATTATTAACCACTTAATGAAGTGGGGCTTCAAAAAGAATATCCAGTACCACAAGTGTTTTGACAGAACACGGTGAAGGAAGTGCAAAATAATTTGTGATACCTGTATGCAGTAGACTGACTACTGCTGTGGGAATAGCCTCAGCTGTGCAGTCTGTTGCATACAGCATAAATTACTTAGGATCTGTTTGGCATGAGCAGTGTTGTGACAAATGAGCTGTAGGAATGCAGTTCATGATCCTTAGAGAAACTAGACCTTATGACAGTTGAGATATTTAAAAGACATATTTAAAAAAAACAACAAACAAACAAAACCAAACACAACAACCTGGCTTGGCTTCAGCATACTCTACACTTAAGGTTCCTGCCTACTAATGAGCACCTCTAATCAGGAAGTGTCTTTTCAGTTAGGTACTTGTTATTCCAGCTGTACTAGGTGCTTACCACCACTAAAGAAACCATTAGTTTAACAAAAGGAATACACCTAGCTCTGGCACAAGCTTTGTAGAGATTATGAAGTTAATACTTCTAAGGGACTAGCTGCACTTAAAACTTGTGGGCCATACTTTCAGATGAGGCAAAATACCTACCCTAAGGAGAATCAGGATTATATGTGGGTATAGGAAATGAGCACAACTTCTGAAGTGGCACCCGTGTTTTGTGGACATGATTATGAGGATATCAGACAGGAATCCTAAGCTCTTTTTTGACACATACCTTAAGTCCCACAAAGATTCCTGAGCCTTTTCTCACATCACCGTTTACTGCAACCACACACAAAATGGAGGAGGTCCACTGAGGCACTGGGATTCTTAATCCTGTTAAATGCAGAGGACAAACAACATGTCAGAAACTTCATCTCCATCTAATCTCTTGTTCGGGAAGTAACCTTCTCCTTTCCAACAGCATGCAAAATGAGCAAAACAATGAAATCTCTGTCCCCTACTCCTGATGAAGAATTAGAAGAATTTTTTGGATTTCATTGCCTTTTGCTCAGCTGGTGAGGGAAGCCAACCCTCAGGCTCAATTAATTTATCACTGCCCCTTACTTTAGCTAGTATCTTCAGTTTAGCTATATACTTAATAACGCTCATGCATATTTGTGTACATAGTGACATGTCAGATATCCCATGAGTGCTGGACTGTCTATTGAAAGACAACTGACCTGATGCAAAAGTAGGCTTGTCTGACAGTGATTTAT
Organism: Gavia stellata; assembly: GCF_030936135.1. Classification (NCBI taxonomy): domain Eukaryota; kingdom Metazoa; phylum Chordata; class Aves; order Gaviiformes; family Gaviidae; genus Gavia; species Gavia stellata. The sequence continues at coordinate 43,986,392 of NC_082598.1, forward strand.
GGAGATGCTATTTATAATGGCTACGTTGTCATTACTTGCAGGAGATAAGATTTAAGATTATGTTCTGACTGGCAAGTACCATAACTCTCCCTAGGATTGAGAAAGTGAAACAATTCTCAACCAGGTGCTTAGCTCCTATTAGGAATGCCTGGTAGATACTAGCATAACTCTCTGTACACTTTGCCAAAGCATCTGTGACATTTACGCTGTCAGTGGCTAAAAGGAGAGAAATGATTCCCTAAAGGCCTCTTTCCACTGATTATCAAGAACCCCCAAAGAGATTTCTTAAAAGCTGGGTCAGTTCTCCAGAGGGGGTCATTCCATGGGGCTCTCCAATGCCTTATTTTTATTATGCTGAAAGAGCCCTGTCAATTATGTGCAGCAAAACGCTCATTCAATTAACGTTCTGTGTCATCTGAAAGTATTTAAAGATAACTTCAGGCTTCCTGTATCATGGCCTATTTTTCACACTATGCCTAAACTGCAACCTTGTTGTTTTAGTCTGATACAGTTTATTTCCAGCTTGAAATGACACGCCTATTAACAACTACATTTGATTTTTAAATTCCGTTTTTAGGGCAATTTAGGATGCGATTAATGAATAAGGGCTAAATTAAGAGCCAAGGACTCTAATTCTTCCTTTCACTATGAAGTTTTCTGTGACTCCTGACTCAATAACAGTCAGCTTCCAGCTGTCCTATTTATAAACAAGCTCTCTATTGACAAAACAGTCTGTCACTAGCTATTTAATCCATTGTGACGATGATCTATATGGTATTAAAAACATCACTGCTGTGTACCCCTCTGGGAAAGTGACTGCTGTGAACTATAGTACAGTCCTTGTTACACAGAGTCGCTTCTCCCACAAAAATAGTGCTGTTGCTTGAATAACAAATACAGTCCAGTCCTTGCAAATAAGGTGGACCTCCTGTGGTCTTATCCTAATGAAGCAGGCCTTTCCCCATTAGGAAAACTTCAGATTATTTTGACTGTACATTTTTCTATAAATTTTCAGTATATTGTGTAGCGTTTGTTCCCTTGCACAACAGGGCCGGGGGGAATGTCTTCACAGGACCGAAGACTCCCTTCTTCAACTGCAATACTGAACAAAGCCAGAGTTGTTATAAAAAGGTGAATTTTTCCTAATCTCTGACATTTTCAGACATATCTTTCACATGACAGCTCAATTAGCACGCCTTAGAATAAAATCTGCTTTCTGTGCAATAATACTATATTGTTGGATGATGTTAATTATTTATCTGCAAATATCACCATAATTTTATCCTGTGGTATTACTGCTTCACTAGCTTGTCTTTCTGAGGGTGAGTTACCTAATCTAAGCATTTAATTTTGCAGATCTTCCTGAATTTCATTTTGTTGTGATGTCCAGGCCAAGGTTTTCAGAACAAGCTTCCTAATTGCTAAAATAGCTATACGCACTATTTTAAGCGGAGCTGCTTATCAGTATTTTGAGTAGAATCAGAGCCTCTATGTACCCCTGGGGCATTGCCCTTGAGGGGTCACCCTGCTTTGTCAGGGTGCTCTTGATAAGTGATCTTTCAGTATTGCTACTCAACAGTGTAGTGATTTTATGCCTGTGTTTTTCTACTGTCATGGGGGAAAGTATCACAACCTTGTTGGAAATCAGGGTAGTTCACACTGCTGTGGCTCATTATTGTAGTCCCCACATCCCCAGTGATTATTCTGTCAAAGGGAAACATCCAATTCTCAGTCATTTTCTTGTTCCGATCAAATTATTGTCCTTTCTAATTCTTTTTCTACTCTGAGTTGCTTTGCTAAGAGTAATTTCCAGCAATTTATCTCTTTAAAAATAATAAATACTTATTAGCGCAAAATATAATCCATGCCAATCCCAGAAAGGTCTCTATATAATACTTATGTTTTTCTGTCGACATACCAGAGGTGTGCTGTCACGTACTGAAATCAAATGTGTCTCAATGGCAGGAGTCTTAATATGCGCAGAGAAGAAGGTGATGAACAGTCACCTTGTCCAAGCTCATGGAGGCTATGCAATACTGACAGCTGCTGTGGAGCTCTTCCTGTTGTACTCCAAGGGAGCTATTTTTGACTGCTGTGAATATTGGGTATGAATTGGAATGTCCTAAGATACGTCAGAGCCTAAATTTATCATCCATTTTTTTGAAAACCTCAGACTAAATGTTGACATAGGTCTTACCCTCTGTCAGTGAGAAAAATTAAGACTTCCATTACTGTAAAAATGAATTAGACTAATACAACTACAAATATCTTTGTTACTTTAATGTTACACAATGGCCAGAGGTTAATAAAGCTGTTTTTCTCTGCTAAATTGCTTTACTCGAACACAAGCTCTATGATATCAAATAGAGTCTGGTAGTGAAGAAAATTGTAAGACTATCAGCAAAGATTGTAAAATAGATCTTGATGAAAATGGAAATAACTAGTAGCTTACACGAAAAAGTGGAGCTTTAGGGTATATTGTAAACTTGATAGGTCACTTACGTACAACAAAAAAAATATATTAAAAAAGTTATTTACATTATCTAAAAAAAAAATGCAATTCTTAATAACAGTAACAACTCCAGACCTTTAAAGGTCCGTTCCAACCCAAATTCTATGATTCTATGATATATACAAAGAAAAAAAAAAAACAAACCCAAAAGACCCCAGTGTTTGAAGTTGCTTGGTTAAGGCACAGCAGAGCAAGATTCTAGAATGCATCTAACCTGCTGCTGTTATTTGTATTTATAGCTCTGTCACAAGGCCTTTAGGAGAAACTTTCCCATATTTTTTATATACATTTTGAGTACATATTTCCCTTTTGCAGTTTAAATCTCTTGCTCATTGCTTCCAGGAATGTTAGTAAAGCATATCCTCTATGCAATAGTATGTACATAAACACATACACGGAATTTTAGTATTGATTCATCTCTATACCACCTTTTTAGTTTACTGCCACAGAACCAAAACACTTTTTCCAGTTGCATTGGTTATACTCATGGTCTTTCATTGCTTATGCTCTAACTAGGGCATTTACACGAGATTCTGCAGCTGTCAGCAAAATTTCTACATGTAGAGCCAGGGTTAGCTAGGGACTTCTGATCACGTGGCTTGGCACAAGCCAGACCATGAAAACTAGAGTTCAACATTCAGGATTACAGTATATTTCACACCAAACATAACACAATTGTAAATCAGCGTCTTGGTCACGTTCATACCTATTGAACAACTAAGGGTATGCAAGGTATTGCCATGAGCCCTCTAAGAGTCGCACACTTTGAGTTAAGATGTTAGCTTCAGAATTCCTGCTCTGAATCGACTGTATGTTCTTGAAAGAGGCTGATGGAAAACACAGTGGGAACACAATTCTCCCCTTTAGTAATTTTGCTGGAACCCAGAAGACCTGAAAGTACATTTCTTTTTCTACAATACACGCTTTTCAGCAAATGCCTAGAGTGAACTCAGTGGGGCGCACTCCTTGCTGTTCTCTTCTGCATTTGTTCTGGTAAGTCTCAGCAACACACTCTGTTCCCTGCAGAACTGAACCAGCAACTTTAGTCCTGCAATGGTAATTCTGTCTGGTAGCTAAGAAAACTCATTAATCAGTTCTGAACAGCTGAGATAGAAATGCACATATGCACGCACGCGCACACACACACACGAGAGCCTTAGCAGCCTGTCTGTTGTTCAAGTTCTCACACATTTCTCCCTGTTTGCGCCCACTTTCCTTGCAGGGGGTCTAGCAGCTTCGGGGTTAGGACCATGTACGGGATATTTTGCAGGCAGGATCAGGAGGAGAAGTTTGTATGAAGAAAGTGGTTCTAGTTATTTCTTTGAATTTATGCCAAATTTCATGAGGTTTTGAGCTTTCGGGGAAAACTAACCACAGTTTGCAAATGAAGTAGATGATGTCTTCCAGCACCTGGAACACAAATATACATACACAGTGCACGCACAGAAGTGAGCTAAATTAGGGCTCCGTGGGCATTAGAAAGCTTTTAGGTATTTGACACAGCTTTTAGTGTAGCAGGAGGAATGAGCAGCACTTGTCTCTATTCAGCAAGGCCTCAGTGTGTCAGCTGGCGCATTTACACTGTCTTCAGGGTAATTTGACTTACAGTGCTGCCTTTGTCTGTTCTCTTCATTAAAAACAATGCAGAAAACTCTCAGGGCAAAACAGCCTGTGATGTAAATATGAAACATCAGCTTTGTGTGGCCCAAATGCTCCTGGGAGGTCTCTGAGACTCTCCAAGACTTTCATTTTAGGAGCCAAAATTCTGAACATATGCCCTTCTCACACATTTGCATTGATGTTCTCCTCACCACCACACTATATTCAATAGCAATAATGGGAGCACTTGGCACAAAAAGAGCTGCAGATGTACAGTAAGTCCTCATTTTCAATATACCACACACCTGTACCACGTTTCTCTTTTGATCTACGCCGGTCTCAACTTCTTACTCTCTGCCTAAATGAATTGACCAGTACTTTGTTTTGTTTCTTTATTGAATCCTAATGCCATGGCTCTTGTCTGGGAGGCAGCTTTGTTGTAAACACGAATGTCTTTCTCTGCTGTGAAACCACTGTCAAAAGTAGTGACCATTTTGCATAGTGTTCCCTATTTGAACATGGAAACCATGGTAAACATTTTCTCCAGTCCTATTATTTAAGCTATTTTTAAATGAGTTGAGTTAGCACAGTCAGATGTTATTATGACTATTTGGTGTGGTTTATATATGTCTGAACTGGGGTGGATATATGCCAGAGCATATCCCAGGTTATTGGTTCCTAGACTTAGGGCCTGATGGTAAAATGACCTGAGGATCTCCATTTACAGGATTAGAGGCCTTCTGAGTTGTGGTCTCCTTAAAATTCACTTGTGCAAGATGCAAATTCTGTCATCAATTTCATATTTAGATTGCCGTGTAGCAAGTTTAAACCTATTAATATGAATACCAGGTTTGTACCTAAAAAGAGAAAACACACCCATTAAAATTTTGTGATTCTACAATTTTTGTCTTTTAGTTCTAATGAAATTGTGAAAAATACTTTTTGGTATCAAGCAGGTAAAGGCTTGATAGGGTAAGTATTTATTTCATTTATGCAGAGAATTAATTGTTATTTTGATAGTAAACATGACCCTGAACGGATTGTTATAGACCTATGTGCCTGGCTAGGCTACTTGCTCTTTTTCTATTTAGTAGGTGTCCTGTTTCCTTCCACCATCACAAGATGACCTGTAGAATTGCTATATGTCCTTAAACATTGGAAACAGGAGTTGCAGATGTCTGCAAATGGCTTTGTCATTTCCCTTGTTCATTTCAGAGGTGTATTGGCTAAACTGACAACTGAGACCTATCAAGTGTTCCCCTCTGTAGTCTTTTACATGAGACTGTTGAGTGTTTGCTCATTTTCATCCATAAAAGGTCAGGGGGTCTAAATGTGTCAAAGTTGTTTTCTCTCACTTGGCAAATTCCGAGTTGAAACTTTTTGCTGAAGGCTACAGCTTTGTCATGTACATTGAAAACCTTCAGCTCTAATTTGAAGTCAGTAAATCATGAGAAAATATCAAGGATGTAAATGACTAGCAAGGTCATGACTCATTTTCAGTATCAAGCAATCAAGAAACAGGACAATCAAGAAAGCAAACAGCCTACTCGAAGACATAAACTTGGTTGTTTCCTGAATAGATCTGAAGAGTTCAGTCACTTCACTGCTGAACTATTCTTAGGGATGCATACCACATCATGCTGAAAGGCAGTTTCTTGCCTTGCAGTGCTTTCTGATGGAGACTGAAATACTCCTCATGGATATTGACAGGTATTTCAGAAATGAGAAAAATAACACTAGCAAGTTTTTGTATCCTTGAACATGAACATCCAGGTAACGGCCAAGGTAGATCTCTGGGGAGACAGTGGCAGCTTGGGGATTCTTCAGCAACATCAGAGCTTTTCAATGCAATGTTTCTTTTGCCAAAAAAGGTGATTTTGTAAATTCTGCATCTGTGCAGGAACATAAAACAAAAGTAAGGACTGAGAAAACTCCTGGACAACTATGGAAGACATCATGAGGTTGAATTGGTACCTCTTTGCTACTTTTTCTTTACCCAGAGAAGTACTCTTTCATGTCGTTTTGGAAAAACCTTCTGTGGAAACACATCTCACAAGGCATGAATGAATTTATGAGTGAAGGAAAAAGTTACACCAGTGTCAAGGTTTTAAAAGTGACTATAAGGAAGAAACCTAACTGATTAAAATAAAAGTATCTCATTCATTGAAAAGCTGTGAAAGGCCAACAGATGCAGAAATGCATTTATAATCACATTGTGTGATTCTTGTGTCAATTACAGGCAAAAAAGTAAAAAGAGAAAGGATTCTATTTTTAAGTGGGCTCAATGTTTGTGTCTAATTAGCCTTTGTTATGGATCTCTGCTGCTTTAACAGGTTACTTTGTAGAGATGGTACCATCATCTACATTAGAAAGAAGCTTGCTATGTGATAAGAACCAGGCTATTAAAAAATAGTTTGCTGCAGATAAACATTTTCTCTATTTAAGTCTGAATTTATGTCATGGAGTACTCTTGAGTCATTGTTAACCATGCTTTAACCATGGTTAACCAGTTATGCTTTAAAGATTGCACTAAGTTCAACCGAAAGTATTTAGCAAGGAAGCATACAGACTTCACACAAGGGAAAAAATGCTAATGTAATAGCTTTGAATGTACACCAATCAAGCACACAAAAAAATTCTGTGGTTGTCTCCAAAGGGAAAATATCAAAAGGATTATAAACAAAGGCCAACGGCATCCTGGCTTGTATCAGAAACAGTGTGGCCAGCAGGAGCAGGGAGGTGATCGTGCCCCTGTACTCGGCACTGGTGAGGCCACACCTCAATTACTGTGTTCAGTTTTGGGCCCCTCACTACAAGAAAGACATTGAGGTGCTGGAGCGTGTCCAGAGAAGGGCGACGAAGCTGGTGAGGGGTCTGGAGCACAAGTCTTATGAGGAGCGGCTGAGGGAACTGGGGTTGTTCAGTCTGCAGAAGAGGAGGCTCAGGGGAGACCTTATCGCTCTCTACAACTACCTGAAAGGAGGTTGCAGAGAGGTGGGTGTTGGTCTCTTCTCCCAAGTGACTAGCGACAGGACAAGAGGAAATGGCCACAAGTTGCGCCAGGGGAGGTTCAGTCTGGATATTAGGAAAAACTTCTTTACTGAGAGAGTGGTGAAGCATTGGAACAAGCTGCCCAGGGAAGTGGTTGAGTCACCATCCCTGGAGGTATTTAAAAGACATGTGGATGAGGTTCCTAGGGACATGGTTTAGTGATGGACTTAGCAGGGTTAGGTTTACGGCTGGACTTGATGATCTCATAGATCTGGACTTGATGATCTCAAAGATCTGTTCCAACTTAAATGATTCTATGAAAAAAACCCCCAAGGTTTCTTCATTTGGAACTGGAACTAGAGAACTGCAGACAGCAATTCAGAGTTAATGCATTCCTTGCTTAAACAGGGGGTGAGGGGAGGAGCAGGAAAGCAGTGCCCATTTCAACCATAAAACTGAACTACTTTTTCTTTAAGAATGTCTGTAAAGACATCTGACATTGTGGGAGCAAGAATTCAAGATCTACAAACACTCAACTGAAGAACAGAAAAAAGGTGCCCATGTGTCAGTCACACAGCATGCAGAATCAGAGTATACCTTCAAGATGTACTGCTATGAAAATCTATCACGCATATGATGAAAAACCGCATTTGAATGCATTTCTTACTGAGAAACTATTTGCACATCAGGTTATCTAGTGCCAAACTGCTTAAGGCAAGTCAAACTTCGTATTTGTATTTCAAACTAGACTCACTACTTGACATTTTTGTATTTGAGCTGTTTAGTACTTGGAATGCATTATAGAATACCAAGATAAAAAGCTTAGGGTTTGTTGTCAAAACTAATTGCTTCTGTGTATCTGCTTCTGCTTAACTCATAAACGGGCTAAAAAGGCTTTGGCTATCTGGCTTACTTAATTGAAAATATGTAAAAATATCTATCCAATAACTTGTGGATATATCTTCATTTTGAAAACAATCTGAAGCTCATCTATTGTTTGGCCCAGGTGACCCTGCTGTTTTAGTGGGCAAGAGAATAGTTTTATGTATGAAGCAAAGTGGGAATTGCACATAATAGTCTCAAAACTGTGCTTCTAGTTCACCTGACATTTTAAAAAATGGTACTTTTAGCATCTAGAGTCCTAATGCAATAGTACCATGTATGGTGAAAAGTAGTTTTTGATTTATCAAAAAGGGTATTCTGTAACACTACTTAAAATATTTACGGTATCTCACACCCATGCATTTACCTGGGTTTTGATGTGTGTTTGGTTTTGGGGTTTTTTTGTTTGTTTGTTTTTTAGAAACAACCACAGATGTAAATAACTACCAGCCTGATCCAGGCAACTCTACCTAGGTTATAGAATATAATTTTTCCTTGCCAGTCAACAAGGTATTTTGAAAACTTCTACACCATTTTAGCATTCAAAACAAAGCAAACAACTCCTTCAGTACTGGCATTATGCAAAAGGTCATACAACATGGACTTGCTTTGATGAGACAGCTACATAGACAGCAGAATGCCAAATAATTTTAAATTCCTACCAATCACCTTGACTTTGCACATATTTATACAAATACTCACATGCACAAGCTAACATAACCACAAAGCATTTGAAGGACCCAAACCTAACATTTGCAAATTATTACTTACAGCTTATTTTGCAGAGCTTTTAAAATGGAAGATATGAGATACATAATTTTTTCTTGGTTTTGTGTTAAAACATTAATGATTTACTTTGAAGTACAAAGTCTGAAGAAAGAGCTTTTTTAAATTTTTCTCAAAACATTTGCTTCAGACATTTGTCGAATAACTGTAAGAAGATTATAGCAGTTTAGAGCTGTTTGAACTTGTGTTGTCTAGACAACAAGCTTAAATTCAAAGACAAAAATCTGGGTAATTATTAAACTCCAAATCTGCCAAGACTTATGTACATGCCTAATACCACTAATGGACCAGTCCATTGGTCTATTTGCATACACAAAGTTAAATACATGATTGTTTCAAAGAATTAGCCGTACGTCTGCAATATCAGGTAGCTGTTTTGATTCATAGTTTTAATACATAATGTAATACTTCAGTATAAATCATTTTCTACTGACAAACTAGATAGCTCAGTGCCAAAAAGTGAGCTATCCTCAGTTCATTTTATCGGTTAAAAACCAATATTCTTTCAAACTGATTACAAATGTGTCAATTAAGTCTCCAACAAAATATGTGAGCTCCAAATTTCTTAGCTCTGTAAAGAATATGGAAAGACACACCAATCTTTTAATACATGATTTTTGGGAAAGGTATTGAAAAATATTGAAGGTATTAAAAGATATGATCTTCTATGATTTCTGCTTATGATCTCCTCAGAGAACATTTCAAAGGGTCTTTAATATTACTTTTCAAAATGCTAACTGTGTCAAGATGCCAGGCCAGGACTAGGAGTCGCTCCTGATTTCATGATGTACTGTGCCACTAAAGTGTGCAGTAATTTAATTAATCAGTTATGAAAGAACTCATATGGCTGTTGTACAAAATTATAAACACTAGTAAATGTTCTACCAATCACATTCCTCTAGACAGCTCTCTCTGTGGCAAATTGTTTCAGCCATTAATTAATTCAAACACCTTTTAAATGCTGACTGGAAAGGTAGCTCTTAAACATCTTTGATTTTCAGTTTATCTTTGCTTATTTTTATGTCATTTCAGACAATTTCCATCTTCGTATCTTCCATTCCTCTCCCAGCTTCCCCATTATCCATTATTTTTATCTGCTCCTTTTCCTACTCAGCGTTTTCTTTCCTTACGTTCTTTATTTCATGCTATCCCTGGTTTAGCTGCTTTTGGAATGTAGCAATGACTATGCACATTCCTTAGTTCTAAACCGCCCGCCCCAGTCTTTCTCCAGAACCCAGAAAACACCAGCTCTGTCCCTGTATAAAAAAAAGCAGCATAAAACAAGGCACAATCTTCTCCAACAGCTCTGTCCTCCACAGCTAAGCTATCACCCTCCTCTTTTGGATCAGTTTGTGTTCATCTGCCTCTGTGATTTAACTCTAAAACAATAAAACCCTGATGCGTGTCTGTACTTACACCAGTTCGGTGTCATATTATCCCAAAACAGCCTCCTGAGCTAAAAATCGATGGGTTTGCCCCAAAGGGCTTCTCATTCCTCCTTGAAGCTGTATGCTATCATGTGGGAATGATGGACTCTGCTCCCAGCTAAGGACCAAGTGACACACTTCTGTTTGGATGCTTAGTTCAGTCAGCAGGTCCACTCTGCATCAACAGGCAAGATTGAAGATACAATACCTAATGAGAGAGGTGATTTTTGTGTTGCCTTCAGCAGCTGTGCCTGGGCATGCCCTTAAGGCCCAAAGCCATCCAGTACATATGCTTGTGATCAAATTGGAGAAGCCTCCAGATCCACCGGGAGTTCACATACTGCATCCTTAGCACACATGAACAGAAGGGTACTCTTGCCCTGGGTATTGTAAACTCATTTGCACCTCACATATAGGCCCTCTTAGTTTGCATGTAAGTTCCTAAAGTTCCTTCCCCATGAACCTTCCAACTGTGACTTACCTTGTATGCTTCATTTGAAGGTTTTTACTGCAGTCCTTCAGTGATAACTCCCACACCACTGACAGATGCATTGCCTGTTGAGTCTGGTAAGGTAAGAAAAGTGCCCCCATGCCACCACGTACAATCAAGAAGCAAGGAGTCAAGTAAAGCTACAGTTTTCTCAAATGCCATTATCTGTCCTATTCACAGTATGATGTCCCTCCCTTGAATGGAGATAGAAACCTATGGTCTCCTACAAGCTCCATGTTATTATTCACCCTTTCAGACAATGGCAATTGCAAAACTCCCAGCACCTTGAATGTACTAACAGGATCTAATTCCCGTGACCAGTTAATAACCTCCTTTTTCTGTAAGCCTCCCCTTTAACCTCTTCTTCCCTCTCCTAGGGGTTTAGCTGAATGTGTTCATGGTCTGCTTTGATATGGCACAGCTGTGCAAGCTTAGATCTGAGTGCCATGAAAACAGTGAAGTTGTGAAAAACAGCTGTGGGAAGCCTCATCTGTGACCTCCACCCATGCAGCCTCCCAGGTGTCAGCTCAGGAGCTGCAGCTACACTCAGACTCTTGCTCTAGCCTGAGCTATGGCATGGGTGTGCTGTGCCTGGCGTTGCATTTTTCCTTGCCTTCCTGACTTAATTTCCTGGCCTGACCTCGGGCCTGCCTCATCACTGCAGACTTGTCTGATCATCACTGGGCTGTTAGCTGAACCTGGCTACTGAACCCTTACTCTGCTCTTTTCTTCTTGGGTACGGTGGGACTGCACTCTGAGGGTGAGGGCACTGCCCTGCCAGCCTGGCTGTCACCCTTAGCTCCTGGCTTGCCCTCCCTTACAGAGTAGTCTGCTCCGTTCCCTGACAAAACCCTTCAGGGTAACAAACCCATCTCTGATGCCCTGAGTCAGGCATTATTTTGCCTGTACATGTACCGGCATTCTACATCCTTCAATCTGTTCCAGTACTCACATGCTCCATCCACCCTTCAAAGCAGGAGCGTTGAAGTACAAGGCGTGAGATAGATGTACAAAGCCATCTATCATCCTGCCTGCTGTAACTGGAAGGCTTCAGGCAAGTATTCCAGATCCCACATGTGTTCAGGTGTCAGATGCTTATATCTATCCAAAATCCACCATCTGGGCCCTCGGTTGTACGTAGGAATGTTTTTTTCTCTTATATTGAAGGCTCAGACCACAGACTCACAGCCTTGTTGCAGATCTGTCACGATGTTACCTAGACAGCTGCAGGGTCACTTCAGTCAGACTACGAACTCACTTCAAGTACAGAAATTTATTGCCATGCCTGGCTACAGGATGGCATTTTGTGCTCCTGAACGACAGGCCAGCATCCCAGTGGTATCTCCAGCATCGTGATCTATTGAACTCCCTGGAAACCCAGGAGCTGCTCACTCTCTCTGAGGTCAGCAGGGAGAGTTTCATCAGGACCAGATGTTGTAGGACACTATTACAAGCAATAACTATTTTTGCTCTGACCAGTACAGTTAGAGGAAGTAGACCCCAGCCCCATAAGGAAAAAAGCAGTCCAACTCAGAGCTCATTTGTTTTAGGGTTGTGATGTGAGAGATTCAGCAATAATGGTGCTATCTGAAAATTTTCAGTCCATATTCTTAGGGAACTTACTGTTTAAAAATTTCCTTTAATTTTTAACTTTATGACATTGACATTTGCAAATATGTGAAAATAATTCACTTTTTAAAAGTCCTAAGGAATATTTTGCACCTTTCAGTTGTGCGGATTATTTTTAGTATATTCAGATAAACCTTCAGTATTTTAAATTGAACTGGAGGTGGAGTAAAAAAACCCCTATTATTTACTTAGCTACTACTATTAGCATACTAGCTATTACATCTCACTACTTCCCATGGATATATAAAATATAGTTTCTGATACAGTTGAAACCTTTGATCCCTTGACAGAGAGTAGAACTATTATTTACATAAATATAACAGTTCAGAAAGCAGAAGAAAATTGATTTATCTGCAATGTACCATGCACATTAGAATTATGAAGGAGTTTTCAAAAGAAAAAAAGAATAGAAATTCAATGAAAGAAAAGCCTCCTTACACCATATTTCCAACTATGCACTAGCAGGTGTATATATAGACATACACGTACATTTCAGAATTGCGTTACTGTATTCATATAGGAAAGGCAAAAACTGCTGAATGAAGAAATAAGCTCCATTTTAAACCAGTGATTATAAGAACTTGCCACTGGATGTGATATTGCATGAGCTGTGACGATCTACATCTTAGGGCTATATATACCTGCCAGTGGGGTATGACAGTCTTTAAAAGGGCTGTAAGGAAAGCAGGGTATAGTGCTAAGAAAGTAAGTTACCAGTTGTGAACTGAGACATACCCACAAGGACCAACAACCCAGGGATTACTAAATTATGGGCCTATGCCTGAAAATTCAAACACTGAAAATACAGCTGCCATGTATAAATATAAGAACGTTTCACTCAGTCTTGATCTTCTATTGCAAATCATGTCTCCTTATGTCAAGCATGGGCTTATATAGCTTGCCTGATTAGAGATGTATTTAATTACTTTCTGAAATGACACCAAAGAGAAATATAAAATTATGGAGAAACCCTTAAAGAGCTGTAGAACTTCAGAAACTAACCACTTAATAAAGCAAATAGTTTATTCGTAAGTGTGCCATGTGTAACTTCAAATACATTTTAAAACTTGTCTCTTCTTTGGCGTAATAGCTCTATTTCTTTTTTCTGGCAACAGGCTTATTATATCTGTTCTCAGGTATAAAAAACCTGCTTTTAGTTGAAAGCATCAAGCATAAACTTATTAGATTTATTTTGTTTTGTTCTTGATTAAAAATATAAAGCTGATTTGCTTGAGATCATACTAACTAGTGTATAAGAGATTTATTTATATTTCTTGGGTGATTAATACTTCACATGTAGCTATAAGACTACTCTGAGTGATATTCTGGTGCAATAATGCACCTGGAGTTAAAAGGGTTGTGCAATTATATATGTTTACTGTGGGATCCAATGCTACTTTCCAGCTAGGCACATCTTGCAGTCACCCTGATATTCTGTGGGTGAAAATTATTTACTTAATTGGAAACATAAATATTAATTCTATATTACATATATTTCCCTCACATTTTGAAGTGCAAATCTAAGAATGCTCTGTCTTCTGTTGACAAACTGTAAAAATTCTCACTGTTTTTTTCCTCCCACTCCCCAGACTTCCAGAGTTAATTGTCCGTGTCAAGGGAGAAATTACACAACTCCTCTTTTTCCTTTTAAAAGTGATATTTCGAAATTGCAAGGCCCAACCCTTTGAAGGTCCTTTCTTAAACATTCTGAAAACAGCTTCTAGACTAAAAATGTTTCTGGAGAATTTTATGTCTTCATCATGTAAATTCATTCAAGCGGAAAATACCAGCATCAGCAAGGAAACTGGGGGGTTAAAAGTATACCAAGAGTTATATGATTTATCTTAGCTACTTAAAACTGTAAGATACTTGACATGCTAGGTCAGACCAAAGGTCTGTCTAACAAAAGATGCTGTCTTCAGCAGTGGCCATAACAGATGTTCAGAAAAACAGGATTAGAAATAGTACACATTCATGAATTTTACCTATGACACCTTGCCAGTTCATAGTGCCTTGATTATCACTGGTGAACTGTGCTGAAGAGTATGCTAAAGATTTCCTCTGTAGATTAGAATCCAAAATACAAACCTACTGTTGTTCTTGGAGAGGTGGCATTTCTTGCTTTTGAAAAAAGATGCCCCCACATTTAGTCCACCAAGGCTCTGGGGCATCTGTATTTTGCGCGTAGACAGGAACTTGATCTACCCGTGATCTGAACAGATGCAGGCTTTCTTTGGTATACTAAGAGAAAACCAAAAGCCTACTGAGAAGGAGGGTATATTGGCACAGCATCAATGCTAAAATACCTACATTTGCATGGCTCCCTGCTGGCTTGGACTGTGAACAGAGTGACTGTAACTTGGCGGTAAAATGCCAAGATGCACTTTTCTGTTTGATTTAAAGAGAAATTCCTATCTCTATGGAAATCTTCAAGGGGGAAAAAAATAGGTTCTCTCTGAAATATAAAGGCATAAAGCCAAAGACCTCCAAGCTGTATCAGTGAAGTTCAGGTATCTGATCAGGTGATTAACACCAGAAAAAGAAAGCTTTGTGTTTTAGAGAGGAAAAATTCCACTAATATTCTTCGAAGATATCTTGCCCAAGGACAAATAAGAAATCTGTGGCAACACCAGAAAAGTAGTCAAGATTTTATGTCAAGTTTCTGGGCTTTAATAGCAGACAGTCCTCTATGTCTTATTCAGTGTGACTAAGTATTAGAAAGTATTAGACCAAGAAATCGGTTACAATGTAGTTTGGTCTGGCCGTGAGGCAGGTTGTATGGAGAGCAACAATATTCTCACTCATCTTCTCTCTCCTCTGCCTAACTACCAAAAACGCAGCACAATGAGAAAAGCAGAGTGATAGGAGTGAGTCCTTAGCTCTAGCCCGTATGTAAGGGGTGAAAATAGCCAGAGAGATATTGACCTGGTGATGAGTACTTTCTTTAGAGTGGGACACAGCAAGGAAGGCAGATTGTGAAGTCTTAATCTTTCATGCTGTAGTCTTTGTCTGGGGCAGCAAAACAGCAGTTCTTTGCTTGGGGCAAAGCCACAGTTGAGTCCAAAGCCAGCAAAGTCCATCTGTCTTATGTACAACAGATCGGCCAAGTCTGTAGCACAGATTTACACCATGGGCTACAACTGTGAAAAAACACTAGTTTAAAATTTCAACTTTCTTAAATATAAACAAGCTAAGATTTTTTTTCAGTGTGGGAAATATAAATTCAGGTGTAGTCAAGAATTATTGGACCAGCTGCAAAAGTTGTAATAGAATGAAATATGGTTCCCGCTTTTAGCTGCTTGGCTATAGAGTCATGCTGATTCTTACTCTGTTTCTGCCCTAGTAAATCTTACCATTTTTTTCATTGCAATGACACAATTTCAAAAGAGGAATAGGGACACTACGAACTCCTCTCTCAGGACCAGCTTCAGAATAAGCAGTAGAACTCTGTGGAGAAGAGCAATGGGGTTAAAATTTTTACAGAAGGGCAACTGAAACAGTGCTCCTCACAGCAATAAATACTTCACTACAGAGCCAAAGGAGTTTTCCTATTTCTCTTCCATTTCAATTTCAAAAGGAAAGGTCACTCTTGCCTCTCTGAATTAGTGGAGTTTTAGGAAAACCTCACTGCAGTCTTGAGATCATGCTTCCACCCTGGAAAGTAGCAATTTAAAGTCATGGTCTTGCCATTAGCAGTTTTTATTGACAAGCTGAAATGCTCTATAAAAAACCAAAGCATGCTAATTTTAGGTAAGTGCTCACTCAGTCTAAAGCACCTAACCTTCCCCATGCACTGAGTGGCATTAACAACAGGGGTTTGGAATTAATCACCTTTGTGTTCCAACATCTGAGTGTGACAAAGTCCCTCTTTGGGTCTACTCTAAGTCCTGAACTATGTTGGAATGATGAACATTTTCAACATTCAGCTATGCAACTATCGAGGATGGTTTATTTGAGTATAATTTTAAGCAAATTCTGAGAATACAGCTTAAAATATTCAGTCTGCTTTCTCCACTGCAATATACTTACATCAATTTACATTATTTATAATACTACATAGTAAAATTAGTCTAGTATTACTGTATATTAAGAAAATAATTGAGTCAGTAAAATTATATCTCACCACTTGTTTTTTGCAAATGGGGAAAAGGTTCATTATTTTATATTACAATTTATTATACCATTTCTGGATATTATGACTTTTTCTGACATTCTTCCCCCATTTCTTAAAGTTTTTCACATCATTTATGCCTATCTTGACTCAGGAGAGGTATTTCCGTAATTGAACTCACCATCCACATGCAGTCCAAAATCTCATATTCTGCGTGGTTTTCCCACTAGTCAAATATTCCACAAAGCACCTTGACTTGTCTTATGTACTTTAATTCCTTCTCTTCTTTTTTAAAAACGTACTTCCACTTTCTGTGGTTATCAGCATTTTCCTTAGCCTGATTTTGCTGTCTATTCTCACAGCACCTGAAATATCATAAAAATACGTTATATTCCATCTCCCATCAATATAATTTTCCGTCCCCATTCCCCCAGTTCTACCTGTTCCTCGCAATTAATTTCCTGCATCTGATTTACTGCTAATCCTGTCATTTTTTCTTAACACTTGCCTGCTGCATAGGCCTAAATCTAGATGGCTTTCCTGTGCATCTCTAGCACTCTTCTGTCTCATGATCTCTAAAGAAGTCTAGACTTATATACAGGAAAAGATGAGAAAATGGGAGAAATTATATCCAAGCCCTGTTAGCAGCTGCTACCATTCAAGAAGACAGCTGCAGAAAGATACTACAAACAGCATCAGCTAGTATAAGCCCACATGGACTGAAGAAGTAACCAAATTTTTCTCTGCATTTATCATCAGCTTTATTTCTCTCCAGATTTTTATCTTTTTGCCTCTTTTGTCAGTCTCATGGGATCACTTGCCCTTCTCTGCTTCCTTGTGAGTCCATATTCTATTTCTGTACTTACCTCCACATCCTTCAGCATGGTAAGCTGATTTCTCTATTGTATTTATCACTGTCAGACTTTCTGCCTTGACTCTGGGGATACAGATTTCTTTCTGCCATGATAAGGTCTGCCTCACTTGTACCAAGAATATCTGCCAGTCCTGAATTACTTGAGCAATATTTTTACTCTTATACTTGGTCACATCCACACAATCAGTATCTGTAACCTTCAGACCCATTTGTCTATGAGATCTGTCAGGTGACACTTAATGAATGAGTAACTTCTCTTAGATGTCACCAAAGGATAGTGCACCTTCGGGATGTTGTACATGCCAGCTTCTTCTGATCTTTCTGCTCCCTTTCATTTTTGTTGTTGCTGCCTCAGTACTTGTCACTGTCTTCCATTTTATGTACCTAGCCCAAAAGAAAAAAAGAAAATCCTAAAAACTCTCTTTATTAACACACTCCTTATGCTGGATGACATGGCTGTGAAACTTTCGGCTTAGGTCAGGCTTTTTTCATTTTTGAGCAACAGGAACAATTAACTATGATCAGAGAGTTCCCTCAGTAACAAGTCCTCTGTCCTGTCACAAAAAGCAGACTCTACAAACCCCAACCAAGCTCTACCATCCTAGAGACAGTCACTTTACTTCACTACAGGAAAAGTGAAGCTGCATCCACATCCAGGACAAGATACCAAAATGTTATTTTTTTAAAGTTGGGGGTTTTTTTCCCCTCAAGGCAGGCTTTTCCCTTTATTTAGGCTGTTGACTATCAGATCCCACCAGTCTATGGTTAAAGCCAGGAATTCTGTTTACTGTCACATGAACTACACTGAGCCTGACAGAGACTTTGTCAGAATCTGACAGGCTCTGCAATGAGGAGTATTACAAACTACAACCAGAAAAATCTAGCAAAACACTAGGCAAACAACAACAGTAAAAAACATACAAGGCTTTTTCTGAATGATATAAAACAGCCCACTCTTCCTGTTAGACTGCTTCATCTTTGATTTCTGCATGTATGGTGTTTGTGGGTAGTACTGGGAGATAACCCATGCAGCTCACCTTGGGTGACTTCAATCTGTAAGCATGCTTCAGCTGACGGTTCATCCATTGTGGGATGATCCACTCTCTGGCAGGCTAGCTGGTCACTTGAGATGTCTACTGTTGAGCCGAATGTGTAGCTAATTCTTTTTTTTCCCACATGTTTATGAATTGAATGCTTGTCAGTGCATGTGGCAGTTTTCGGTCTGAGAGTCCAGGGAGTAAGTGGTCTGTGACCAGGATTCCTTTGTATTTCTTTGAAGAGAACAGAAACAAAATTAAATCACAAAACCTATATACCTCAAATGATAAGTCTGAAGTTTCAACTTTTAGCTCTATATCAGATGCTTTAGAAAAAGAAACTTAACTGCTTCCTAAAATTGCTCATACGCATCTTTCTTGATAGCTAATGCCATTATAAACATTAGTAAAAATGCAGAAGCAGCAAAATGAAGGCAATGCTTTTATTGCTCTGAACACACTGTTGTACAAGTCATTATTTCATCTACAAACCACCACTCAAGTGCAGTCTGTTAAAACTAATATTGTTCTGAAGAACTTATGTGGCCCCCAGTCTTTAAATTCAGCTGAAGTAATAAACAAGACTGTACAAAAAGCAATGACAATTGGAAAAAAAAAGACAAAAAAAATCATTAATTGTTCCTTCACTGAAGTCTATGAGTTTTATTATTAATTTCAATTGAAGCAGGATCATACTGGAGGGAAAAATTCCTGTCATTTTGGTCGTGAGACAATGTAGAAAAGTAGTCACAAATCTGAACAGCTATTGTTCTAACTTTTTTATGACATTATGCAGTGCCACTTATGCCTTATCTTATCCCAGAAACAGTTCCAAGGCTACTTTCCCAGGGCAGCCCTACTAGCCCATGCCAACATAGTTGTACTGTTCCTCATAGTTATACATTTTTACGTGGAGTGACAAGAGTACTTTTTAAGCATGCTGTCCCAAGTGTACCAAGTTGAGGTTACTTTCTCCAGGGAAAACGTATAAGAGTATGAATGTGTTTCTGAGGGCAAAAGTCCTCTCAGGATTTTGGAGAAGACTGGAGGAAGAAGCAGCCGCACAATAGCCATCATAATGCATTTCTCAGAGCGTGTGATGATGACAGCTGTCCAAATGCTGACACATAGAGAAATAGTCAATGTCATCAATAGGAATGCAAGGAAGAAACACAATTACGAGGGAAAAAACTGCTTGGCATCATCAAAGCGCTGACAAAGAGAAAGAAAAGGGGATGTCCTTGCCAATAAAGCAGAAGGATAAAAGAACTGGAGTTCTACTGAGGAATAGCCATAAGACCAGAGAGTTAAAATTAAAGCTAACGGGAAATGGAAAAGACCTCTGTTAGAGAGGGCAAATCCTAAAGGCCTCCATCTATTCAAATATCATACTGGTGAGAGTGGAGGTATCAGGAGTAACTTTTCGCTTCCCTCACATGCAGACTTCAGATTAAAACCAGAGGTATCTTATTAGAGAAGAAGGCTCAATTTATTTAAAAAAAAACTACTGCTGTGTTAAGATGGAATATTATTACTAAAATGCCTAAATTATTGGAGATTTCATTTTAACTACATGTAGAAAAATATAAAATAATCTGCCTCTAAAAACATGTGAGTGGCAGAGGCATGGACAGCAGACAGCAATAGCAGGAACTACTACAAATTTTCACAGGATCACAGATTCCTGGCTTCATTAGAAACAATAGCAAAATACCAACTTTGTTAATGTTGAATTTCCCAAGTAAGAATATTTACCCAGATTTTCAGTGCAAGGCCAGTCTGCCCAGATAACATCTAATTGTCTCTTGAAACCACAGAGATGAGAGGTATAAAGTAAATGGAAAGAAAAAAAAAAAAAAAACCACAAACCCCCCCCTGAGCTTTCACCAGATGCAGAGTTTTGTATGATTTAACTCTCACTTGTATGAATATCAAGAACTATCAATGTTAGTACTTGAAAATCGTAGAACTAATAGTTAACAATAATCTTTACGGCTTTATCGCAGGACTATGAGGAACAATAAATGGCTTTTGTAGGTGATTAAATGTTAGTGTGCAGCTGAAGCATTTAAGAATCTCACATGGTCATTACAACTATACTCCAGTGCCATGAACACTCTTCCAAATATTTAAGACTGAAAAAAGACAACACAAGGAGATATAAAAGAAGAATATTTCTACTGTTATGAGAGTGGTGTTGTTTAATCTTAGTGATGATCTTCCTGAAATATTTATTATATTTTGTAAACTAGCATATGTCAAACTATCCTCCAAAAGCCACCTCTACAAAGAGCCCTTTCATTTCAGTTCAGGTTTGCTCTAAGTGGTGTAATTTTGGAAAAGCCCCAGATACTGAGTATGAAGACAGGTAATGTCACTTCTCTTTATGAAAGGGCCTATCAGCAATTCACGGTGCTGATGTTGATCATGCAAATGTTACAAGTTTTACATCTTTTCACAGACTCCCTCCCTTATTTCCCTCCAGCTGTTAAAGCCTTTTCATGAGGCTTTGTGCCTTTTGGTATTTCAATCGTACTTTAAGAAGTAAAACTAAGTTACGTCTACCTTACTAACAGTCTTGCAGCTTTCAAGGTACCTATGTAATAGACTGTATGGATTCTTACAGAGAAAGAAGCTGGATCTGTTCTGATAAGGCATGTAGGTTTAGAGGTTGAGATCAGAGGTTTGATTCACAGCTGGCTGATTTAGATAGGCATCCAGCCCAGAAATAAGAGGGATGGAAATTTCTTACCTACCAGCTTAAAACTCCATGAATGGACAGTCATTGTGGGGGGCCATAAATAAAGGGGGCTGTTCCTTTAGCAATTTTGCAAGGGCATTTGTGCTGATGTCTCTTTGTTCTGTTCTTCAGTTGCAGTGAACAAGAGACCACGCCAGTGTGACTGCCAGTCACTTCTAGTCCTGGTTGGCAGAAGGCACCACCAAACTATACCACAAACATGGAGAGAGAACATAGCTGCATAAACCTTTAAATACATACATACATTTTCTTTGATACTCATTCAGCTGGCTGGCTTTAAAAAGTCAGTATTCTAAATGTTAACGAAGCACAAGCTTTCCAACATAGAAAACATATTTTGTAACCCAGAGACAACTGCATGATTTTGTGGCAATCACTGTGCCTTTCTTTAACTAGAAATAATTTGTCTCTCTTTATTATAATCTTGCAGTCACAGATAATTCTGTTAATGCTGAGAGTCAGATGACCACATCCCTGCTGAAAATATAAAGGTGTCCTCACCTTAAGAAGCTTTTATTCTTTGGCCTGTTCTGGCATAATCAGTGTTGTGGTTGTCCATTGTCGGAAAAGCCTGATGTTGCAAATTCTGTGCAAATGGTCACTGCCTGTGGGGTTCAGTCTGTTTTCACAGCTCTTCTGGAGTAAATGACCTAGGATGCATCAGGCATACTGCTTCTGTGTTCAGTAGCACTGGCTGGCTCTCTGACTTTCTCATAGACTGTCACAGGCACGACCCATGAACCACCCAACAACAAGATGGGGGTTACAGTGGGATGCTCTAAGTTAGTTAAAGTCAGAGATGCATGTGATTTAAGCTAAGATTTCCATTTCACCACATCTCCTGTAAAGACAAGGAAATTAATTATTGACCTTTTAGTTAGAATTAAGACTACAGTTATTTGATTAAAATTACAATTATTTCCTAAGCATAGCAATAAGAATGGAAATTAACGTAATGGAAAGTAGTTTAACACATTAAAATAATAAAAATAAAAACTGTACACGGAAAGAGACAGTAAAAATTGGTTATAATGAAAGTCAGATGAAAACATAATTGAGTTTCAGGAAGTCTGAATGTGACTTATTACAGGAAGTTTATTTGACATTGGAACATGTGTTTCTATTTAACAATCAGCATCCATAATGCACATGGCCATTTAAGTTCATATGAGTTTAAGAAAAGAATCACGTTCCTAATTTAAAATTAGCTGAACTGTGTGGAGAGCTTTCATTTTGCAGTTTTGTCTTCAGAACCAGCTGGGAAAGAAAAAAATCTGTCAAAGGTTTCATGATTTTCAGAGATGTGTTTAGCTCCAGGGGATGCCTTTGTAAAATGTCAACCACTGGGAATGTGATAAACCCAAGATAAGGATTTACATTAAGAAAAGGCTGATGTAATATTTAGAGACCGTTGATGGAAAAGTTAACAATGGATATAGATTAAAAACAAGTTATATGTATCTGTGCTGAAGGATCTTTTCATTCACAATTATTTTCTTCATTTTTTTTTCTGTTTGACAGGAAAAAACCATACTTATTTGAAGGGCAGCATAATTTTTTTACCTTACAAAGTCATAAAATATTTTTTTAAAACACAAAGAATTGAAAAAGCTACATTTCTGCTATTTAAAAGAAACAGTACATTCTCCCTTTCCCACAAAGCTTTCCCGCATCAGCAGGGCACAACTTTAAGATTACATATATGCCTTCTTGTTCTGCAGGAGAAAATTTGTCAGGAAGAAGACATGCAGGTGTCCTTCCTCTTCATATATAAAATCTCTGCAATTCCATATTTTACTGACATCACATCTGGCATAACAACCAAAACTACCTTCCCACAGAACATCTGACCAGAGAGATGTATACCAGCAGAGTGGAAAAAAAAAAGTGTGCAAAAACTTCCCTGTCAGAAAAGGTGAAGAAATTATATTTCTGCTATGTGTAACTCAAAGTATGCCCATGTGCACAGTCCATTTAGAGGCCATAATTCTGGATGCTAAATGTCATCACACACATGAAATTAAAAAAATAAAGATGCAGAATTGCTCTTTAAGTAGGTGCGTTAGTTCAAGTTGAAAATACCTTCTTGAAAAATAGGATGTACTTACAAAGATGCCTAATCTGACAAACAGATTTATGAAAAACATGTAGTAAAGAATGTTTTTGTCAAGTTTTGTTAAAACAAGAACACTCTGTTGGAATCTCAATAAAAATAAAATTGGCCAGAAACACAGAAATTTGAGAAGCTCATCAACTACAGTACCCTGTCAGCACAGAAGTACATGAATATTGTTATCTATATAAAAAATAATGAAATATTAGTTTCTTTACTATAAACATTTATTATGGGTGGTATTATAATATTGTTACAGTGATAGTAATAGCACTGCTGAAGAATGAAGTCCTAAACCCAGAGCTGTTAGTGATTTGATTTTTATGGCACTTGGCAGAATAAAAGAGCAAGTATTACATAACAGATACCAATCCTTTTCTTCTCAAGTGCCAAAATGCAATGATGATATAACTGATTAAAGAAAGCAGAAGGATGTTAACCAGTTAATTGTAAAGCTTTCCTGGTGTGGAAGGTAATAGAACATAGCATTTTAAGGAAAAAAGCAGATTTGGTGATAAAAGTAACTATCGCACGTGAACTGTCTGAAGTATGGAATCTGACCTGACACAGCATTATGGAGCCAGCAATGTGTTAGCTCTTGGGTGAAAACGTGGATTATTTTTTCTTTTTCCAAGTCAGGCCTTCTTCTAAAGACCACTTAAAATCATGAGAATACAACAAGTCATAGCCATAAATCATCTGTGCAAAAGCATAATTCTGTTGTTCTCTAAAGACAATGAGTATAATTACTCATGCTCATTAGTATTTCCAGAATCTGTAATTCTACATATTTTGGGGGTATTTATTTCCCCCTTTCTGTCCTCTTAAATCATTTTGAATTCCCATTTAACCTGGACCTTGGCCACCCAAATTCAAAACTGATTCTCAAAACCTTCAGGCATTAAACTCTCTATGGTAAAGCAGTTTTTGCCACTTCAGATTGTCACATACCAAGACACTTAGGTCTGGACGCTGGTCTCAAGTGCTGAGAAGCAAGGTACCTAGTTTATGTACAAAAGTCAGAAGCCTCAGAGGAATGATGCTAGCCTATCTTTTTTTCCATCTGTTAAAGTTTTCACACAGCGTGTAGAAGACTAGCATTTAGTTCTGTTTTCCGGATGGTGAAGTTCAAACCTATATTACTCATCTCTTGAAAGAGAGATTTAAATACTTCTCTCTAACAGGATATTGAAGCTCAGACACTGCTCAGACTAAATTTCACTTAACTCCTGCTATAGTGTTTCAGTCCTTTTAGGTCTTTTCTAAAATATACTGAAGATCAAACCCTTCATTTGCTAATGTAGCGATGCATTAATATAAACATTTTCATTTATTCCTATGAAGTTAGCTTGATTTCATGGTTAATATCGGTTCATGATAAATAATATATGACTGTCTTTTAAACAGATGCTTATAACTTTTTGCCATGTTTCAAGTTTGACGCACATAACAAAAAGCCCCTTAGAACATCCACAGTGTAACTGCAGCAAATAAGCAACTATTTAAGAAGGAGCTCTTACTAGTTCTTCTTACTAGACAATAAGTTTATATTGAACACAGTTTGATTACTTGATGAATAAAAGTGGTTCTCAGTGTCAGTAAAGATTTTCAGTTCAGTTCTATGGCTTAATTTTGCTATCCTTGCCAGCACCAAGCAGTTCTTCATCCTGCAAGTATTCTCACTGAACATTATTCATATCGTCATGTTCACATCTAAAGGTAATAATGACTCTACATAAGCTCTACACAAGGGTTCATAAACAGAATGATCTATTTACCCCATATCCCGAAAGCTATAGGAACCAGTTCAAAAATAGCTGCTATTAATTGAAAGCAAAAAGTAGATTATTTTTTATAATTTCAACAGCCTTGGTGTTTTTAGATTTGAAGCACTTTTTTTACAAGTATGTAAAATAATACGAGTACCAGTCTTTTGTTCTGTATTGCCAAGAACTACAAAAAGGTTATGGGAGATGCAACAGTCCATCAAAGCTGATGGAAAGCAAGATTTCTGAAAGCTTTAAAAAAACACAAAACTGTACTGAGAGGAAGTACAGAGAGATAGATGAGAAAATATAACAACCCAGATTAGCACTGAGTTCCATTTTTTTTAAGCCCCAGGAAAAGATGCACTATTCTATAAGTAATATTTACAAACTCAATTCCAATGAATACAAAACTGGAAAGCTAAGTAGGAAATTGCCTGTATGTTTTCACATCAAAAATAAACTTAGAAAGCACATAAAATTTCAGCAGTAGAATCAAACTATCTAAATAAATTGAAGACAAACAATCATAGAATCATAGAATGGTTTGGGTTGGAAGGGACTTTAAAGATCATCTAGTTCCAAACCCCCTGCCATGGGCAGGGACACCTTCCACCAGACCAGGTTGCTCAAAGCCCTGTCTAACCTGGCCTTGAACACTTCCAGGGTTGGGGCATCCACAACTTCTCTGGGCAGCCTGTTCCAGTGCCTCACCACCCTCATGGTGAAGAATTTCTTCCTTATATCGAATCTCAATCTACCCTATTCAGTTTAAAGTCATTACCCCTTGTCCTATCACTACATGCCCTTGTAAAAAGTTCCTCTCCAGCTTTCTCGCAGGCCCCCTTCAGGTACTGGAAGGCTGCTAGAAGGTCTCCTCAGAGCCTTCTCTTCTCCAGGCTGAACAACCCCAACTCTCTCAGCCTGTCTTCATAGGAGAGGTGCTCCAGCCCTCTGATCATCTTTGTGGCCCTCCTCTGGACTCGCTCCAACAGGTCCATGTCCTTCTTATGTTGGGGGCCCCACAGATGAATGCAGTACTCCAGGTGGGGTCTCATGAGAGCGGAGTAGAAAGGGAGAATCACCTCCCTCGACCTGCTGGCCATGCTTCTTCTGATGCAGCCCAGGATACAGTTGGCTTTCTGGGCTGCAAGTGCACATTGCTGGCTCATGTTGAGCATCTCATCAACCAACACCCCAAATCCTTCTCCTCAGGGCTGCTCTCAATCCATTCTCCACCCAGCCTGTATTTGTACTTCGGACTGCCGTGAGCCATGTGCAGGACCGTGCACTTGGCCTTGTTGAACATCATGAGGTTCGCGCAGGCCCACCTCTCGAGCCTGTCAAGGTCCCTCTGGATGGCATCCCTCCCCTCTAGCATGTTGACCGCACCACACAGCTTGGTGTTGTCGGCAAACTTGCTGAGGGTGCACTCAATCCCACTGTCCATGTCGCTGACAAATATGTTAAACAGTGCCAGTCCTAATACCAACCCCTGAGGAATGCCACTTGTCACTGATCTCCACTTCGACATCGAGCTGCTGACTGCAAATTTTTGACTGCAACCATCCAGCCAGTTCCTTATCCACCGAGTGGTCCATCCATTAAATCCACGTCTCTCCAACTTAGAGATATGATTCAGCATACTTAGCTAACCATAATGCATTGTTCAAGTAATACACCCATTTTTTTTACTGAAGACCTTAGTTTCTAATGAAGTTGCTTTAAATAAAATAGTAATTCTTCAGGAAATGTTATTTTTATATTGGAACTTAGTTTTAAATTAAAATCAAATATTAACTAAATGAAATAATGTCTTGATAAAAACTACTCTTTAAACTTAAGTTATTTTATATATTTATATATTCATATATACATTTATATATTTTTATACACATATTTAAAAAATAATTTCAGCCCCACAAATGAAATTAGGCAAAAGCAGTATTTAATGACTAAGTCAATGTGTTAATTTTTTACCACCATCCAGCTAGATGATTTGAACTCTAGTATATTTGTTATTTTCTCATAATACTCTTCCCAGATTTCAGTCACGTATTCATTGAGTTTTGTTGTATTTGATATGTCAGTGATTCCTCCCTTACAGTGAAATGAAAGAATAATTTTTTAAATTTTTGAATTTCATACTGTTCTTCTTAGCAGAATTATAAACCAGATAATTTCCAGTCTTTGAAATAATTGCTTTTCAGATTTACCTCCTAGATACATAGGAAGTGAATCCTTTATCACCATACTTCATCAGCTTCAAGACAGTGCCTCTTTCAGACTACCTCACAAAACATTACATTTAGAAGAGTGAAAGATTTATAGGCTTGAACCCAGGAATATTTTCTTCCTCTCCCCCAAGGTGCACAGGGTCTTCAGTCAAGATTCAAGCCTAGTATAAATAATTGCAGAGCTGTTTACCAGTACTTTATGGCTTCAAGTATAGGAAAGGCATGTGTTTGTTCCTTGTTCCAATAGGGTTGGGAGAAATTTCTGCTCCAAACAAGCCTCGTAAAAGCTCTGTTATGAAGCAAATTATGCTGCCTCATACGTCCTCCACAGCGATGGTAATTATCCACAAATTGGATCTCCGGCTGTGTTTTACAAGACTTTTAGTTTTGTTATACAACTTCTTAATTATGTCCTCAGAGATAGGGAGTGTGCATTACACAAAAGCCATATTGTCTTCAGTTTCCCTGTCCTGCTCAAAACCGAATTTTTCATGTGACGCGCCACTCCTATGTTCTCAAAAGCTGATTTTTACATCTGGATTTTGTAACTCTATTTCTTCCATTTCCACAGCTGACCTCTTTGTATATAATTGTTGCGAAAACCACATCTCTTCATAGCAGTCATTATTATGGAGGAAGGGTTTGTCTTGCGATGGCTTTCTTAGGAGAACCTGAAAGCTTGTCTTGGTCGCTGAGAGAGTTTGCCATAATCCCCAGATTTTTCCATGGTATGAATCCATATTTGACTATCAGCATGTGCTAATCCCAGCCACTCTGGTCAACCAGGTGAGAGTTCATAACAAGCAATTCAGAAGCAGCAGCTTCTTAAACCATCTCTCAACTACAATTACTGCTAGTCCATTTGAAGCCAGCAGGACATACCACCTTCACCAGTCAGTTCAGCTGTTCAGTTTAATATTGGCCCTGAAATATAGCAAAAATTTTGCATAGTCAGACACATATTTCAGTTGAGCACATGAAGCATGTAGTCAGTTACAGTACAAATCCCTGATCCCCATCAGCCACACACTGTTCTGTGAGGCTTAACTTCAGCCTAAATCTGCAAGCACGTGTTCCTTGCAGATGTGTGGTGTGTTGAAATGTTGTAGGCTGTAAGTAGAATATTATGAAATCACCTATTTGCTTCCTTAATTTTTGCTTAACTTTTGAATTCAGTTGTAAGTTTGCTTTCCATTCATTTAGTTTAACTTGAAAACATCACAGAAAAATGTGCAGGCTTCATATTTAGCTCTCTCTTACATTTAGGCCAGTTAAATAAACTTTGTAACATGATAGCATCAGTGTCATTCTGATCAGTTAGGCCCAGCCTCAACAGGTGTCTCATGAGAGCAAACCCCTGCACTGATTCAGAAAATCCACAGATAAAGCAGTTGCATGTGGTGAAAAAAAATGTGTTTGTGTTCAACTCCTTCAACAGGCACAGTGGTGAATGGTGAAACATCTCTCCAAAGGCTATTTTATGCTCTTAATATTTTCTATAGTAATTATTTCCACGCATTAAAGAAACAAGATAGAACTACAGCAAAGCAGCTCTTTCCTTTATAGGTTTTCATTAATTTTGCTTTGGACTAAAAACTTGTTTCCTTGGGTCTCATTTCAGACAGGCTCTGGACTAAGACCATTTCCTTATCACATAAGCAATTCACTATATGACTGTGCATTCATTTATGGTGCAAAAAGGTTATGACTTTTTGTTTTCAAAGAAAAATACTAAAACTACTAGCATGCTTGTTGCAATCAATGAAGACAGTTTCACTAAAATTAAATCTCTAGCACAGGTGAATGAGACAGTGTAATTCACAGATGACATTTAGAAATGTGGTTTAGTTTATCTACAGATAAGTATATCAAAGTTGCTTTCTGCAGTTTGAATACAAGGAAAAAGAAGTTGTATCCTTTTATTTTAACTAAATGTAGAGGACAGATATAATGTTGATTTTCATCCTGAAATCAATATAAATCTGGTTAGAGGTGAAAGTATTAACAGCAATAATGGGAGAGTTGAAGTAATGGAAATTTACCCCTAGCTGTTTAATGAATGCTTATTTTAAAAACAGACCAGTCCTCCTATTCATTGACAGATAAATTATAGACATAACACATAGATTGCATATCAGGTTGGATGTCAGCTTTCTAAATCTAATCACAAGAAGTTAGTATTCTTCTTTTCTTATGTTGCTGAGACCATAACTGCATTGGTATAATCTTTTTCCACTGGACTATTATTGAAACTTGCATATTTTATAGCAACACCTTGCTGATGCTTAACAAAGACATGGCAGCTACATAATCTCCTATACGTGTGTTCACACATATGTATTGATGGGAGGAGCTATTCCATATCTGCTGCAACTTTTCAGAAACATACTGCATTGTTGCTAGCATCTGTTTTCGAGGTAAATAAATAATAATAAAAAAAAATTTCTATGCTCCTCTCTCCAATTTGCTCATCAGTGTATTCTTACTCTGAATGGCCTTTCTTAATGAACCCCATAAATGTTCTTGGCAGCTAACTGGGAAATGTTAATCAAGGGTTCCACTTAACAAGGAGCTGCAAATTATCCAACTTGTTAAGTTTTCTGATAGCCATCTTTGGGATTTAATTATTGGCACTATTTTTTACCCACCACTCAGAGATAATGCTTTGACTATTTTATAAATTGCATTATCAAGGATTTTTCATCACTGTAATAAATAACAATTCTGCTAAATTCTTACAGAACATCACTCTAGTAAGCTATTAACAAGCTCCTAATTGTTATCATTTCAATACATCTGATAAGTATCTTAAGTCTTAATACAGAAAAATTATGCAAAGAGAGAAGAGCCCCATGGGCCTTGCTGTAGCCGTGACAGGATTACACTGGTAACACATGTGGAATCAGAAGATGTCAGATTTAGAGCTCTAGCTGTTGCAGTTCCCGTGGCTGGTTTGCAATCCGGGCACCTTTAGATGGCACTCTGACTATTTCCTCACTGGGCTTCCCACTCTCCGAGTTGTTTAAGCGAGTACTGCCTGCAGGATAGGTCATAATTATTATGCGAATGCGTGGGATGAGAGCTTCACTTATTCTCCCGCCCGTTTGAATTATATAATGCATTTAAATCAACAGAAAGGAAGGGCAGGCCAGGGGGGCTTTCATTGAGACAAGCTCTTGAGACACATTTATATATCCCAGGCCTAGAGCAAATTGGGATCAGAACTATATGAAGGTAATTTCAACAACTTTAGCTCCTCTCTTCCTCTCATCAACAAAAGCAAATTTTGCCCTGTGCTATTAAGACATGCAAATGGGCTTCAGCCATGCCAGCCTGACACTTGTACATCCCTACGGCTACGTCTGCACTGAGAAGTGCACTTTCCCCAGGGCACAGTCCCTGCCTTCCTCCCAAGCAGCACAAACTGGCTTCTGTCTGCTTTCCAAAAGCTTTGAGGACCACAAGTGAATCCAGGCCTGGTCCAGACCTCTTATGGGTGGCTGTGGCCCTCAGAAGTTGTAATTCTTTCTCTTTCTTTGCATTTTCTTTTCTGTTTCATTCAGAACAGAATTATGTGTTGTAGTTGCATATAGTATGAAATCAAGACTTCACTCCATTTCATGCCACGGGCGTGACACAAGGTACTTCTGTGGGCACATGCACGAATCAAAGGCCTGTTGGACTATCTTTGGAGACCTGTGAAGGTCAGAGAGAAAAAGACCCTGCCACAGGCTGTTTGTCATCTCCATCTCCTGTATTGGGAAAGATCTCTAGTGAACCGTCACTAGACCAAGACCTGGATTTTGCCCTGGAGGAAACCACTTGCCTCAGTGCAAAAGGGAGCCCAGGGACAAAGTAGCACTTGTCAAACAGAACTGAGATCCATCTGTGAGACAAGTTTTTGGATGATGTAGACCTTTGAATTAATATTTCTCTGGCTATTTGATGGGCTTGGATGATGTTTTAAAAAATAAGGTATGACACTGTTGGTAATACAGTGCTTTCAAAAATAAGTGGTGGTTGCCTTCAAATTGCTTGTTTTTCTAAAATAATGAACAACTCTGTCTGACTTTTTTAGGTGGTTCACTTTTTAGCCTTTTTTAAAAATCCTGATCTAAATTTATTGCATCGACAAATTTGCACTAAAATATAACCTATTACAAGAAAAAGTATTAATGGTTATGAATTAAAAGAACACCAAATTGTAGTAAAATTTTACAATCGTATTAAAATTATTTCTCACTGCTTCTATTGACATCCAACTATTCTCCTTCAATCTGCATTTATGGGATTTTATTTTCCCATTACATTTCAGTTCAAAACTTACTACAAAATAAATTTTCTTGAACAAATATTACCACATCACTAAAACAACAGCTGAATAGTGTTCAGCAATTTTGGCTGGTGGCTTATTAATAAGGGAAAAGGAGACCAAATAATGTTTTCTTAAAAGGAGCGATTAATTTCTCATTATTTGTTCATTTTTTTCCTCAATGCTGCACAAAGAAAAAGTATACTGAAATATGATCTAAAAATGACAATCCTAGCTATGCTTTTCAGACTCTGAAAACCTCCATCTAAACATCTAGTTATGGGTTAACCGTTTATATAACAAAAGGAAGAAAATATGAAAAGTATTAATTGTCCATACACAAGCTTCTATAATTTTTATGTGTTTATCAGACATCTGTCAAATTATTTGGGTGCGAAAACCCTTAAGATCTAACTTAAGTGAGTTATGAGTCAAAAGTTATACGTAAGTTATAATTCAAGATGTAAGTCTTACTGGGATTTGACAAGTGCACCTACAGGATATAACAATGCTAAACTGGACTCAGAACTCTTTTTTCAAACATTTTTCTGTATACATCTATAGACTGAAATAATCTTAAAAAAAAATGTCTTCCACTGTAGTTTTAACTCCAGGTGTAAAACACTGACTTCTAAAAGTCAAAATATTTGTAAATATTTATGCTAGAAAGGGAAATAGGTGACATACAAATGAACTCATCTCCTCCCTTTTATATAGCATACATAACTAAAATTACATTCCCTGATTCTTTACAATATTTACACCTTTACTGACTAGATGTAAAACTCCACAGAAACAAAACATTTTTTAAACTCCCCTTCTACACAGGTGTAAAATGTTTCCCACTGGAAGGTTGGTATTGGGCCGTGGATACTGTGCCCAGAATGAACACAGGAGAAAAACTTTTGTAAATGATTTGTCAAAAATAATTTAACCACCCAATGTGGACGAACTATAGGACCAAACAGAACCATCATTTCTTTACCTTTTTCAATTGAATTACACCATCAAAAGTACTCTTCCATAGTCTCTACTAATGTTTTAACTGGGTCTTGTTGAAATTCCAGTACATCCACATTCTTAAGATGGTCTAGAGACATTTTATTACTTTTATGGCTAGAATGACAGTTTTATAATTTTTTCTTCTTTTATACGAGACAGATGTCCAAAATTTTAAATTGAGTTTTCAAAGAAAAGATGTGGATTGGAATAGATAAACACCTACAGTACCCAAATCTGAACAACTGCTCACTTAAAAAGAAATAGAGGGAATATCTGAAACTCTTACGGTTGTCTAAAATCAATGCGTGGAGCAGGTGCCTTGAGTGTGGGTGAGATAGTGTGAGCTGAAGAAAGGGAGGTGTGCTGCTGGCACACATCTCTATGCCACTAATATAAGTGAATCTAAGGCAATCTCTTGGGAAAAGGATGTGTATTGATATCATCTTAGAGGAGAAAAATGAATATAGCTCTCCCACAGGCTAGAGGTGTTGGAATTCTGGGACAAGGTGGGATTTGAGGCACTCCTCTGTCTTCATTGTTTTTCTTTGCCTAGCTTACCTCCCTGACTGGTGTGATGTTTTCAGCATCATTTTGATGTCCTTTGATATTACCGCATAGTTATGGAGGTGTCTAACTTGGATGTTGCGAAATCTTCTGGGACCTGGTTCAAACACCATGTCACCAGCATTGTGACAGCTGATTCCCATTTACAGATTAGTCTGAAAACTAAGCGTTAACCTTTTGGTCAGTGTTGGGTGCATAGATTGTGGTTATTAACAGTTTCTCTTCATAAAAAAAAAAAAAAGAGACTCAATATCCTTAGATATTCCCATTAGCCAGAATGGGTTAACCAGGAACCAGAAAAAGCCTCAGGAGTCTACTTCTTTATTAGGATGGGTCAGTAATTTATGGAAAATATGGGCTTTAGTGAAGCAGAATTTACATATTATTGGAGACAAACACCTACTAAAATTGAGCAGCCACACTCTTCAATTTTTTCATTTATATCTCAATCCAGCTGCAATGAATTTAATTTCTTTTTCTTTCTTCTTAATGGCTAGGAATATGATTATCCCTCAGAGAAAAGCTCTCAACCAAACCATATAAAAGCACTTCTGCTGCGACACTGTTGTCTATGAACCATTGTTTGAGCATGTTAATGTGCTGCTGTAGCAATAGATAAGGACAAAAGTGTGTGGTCAGAGAGGCCAGAGTTGTTTATAAAGATTCTTTGGGGACCAAGAAACAATCTATTCGCTAATATAAATCATGAGCTGTTAAAGTAAAAAATAAAATCTCCTTCACAGGAATGAAGAAATCACCAGACATCAATGGAATTACATTTGGTGCACTTATGTATTATTCAGTAGACAATAGGGAATGTAGTAATTGATTTTGGAGAGGATAAGATTTGTCCAGACGAATCTTTTAAAGACAGTTAAAGTCTTTTTCACCCGATGAGCATCCCCAGCAACAAAACTATGGCCACAGGAAAGTTCTGAAATGAAGATAAGTTTGGAAACCCCTGACTCTGGATGGTGTAAGACATTCATAGCAGTGCTGGTATAGTATTTTTAACATTTTTCTACCAAAAATCAAACTTTCTTAATATTTGTAAGTGTTTTGTTTAATCACAAGTGCCATAGTCATTTCAGACAAATCCAATTTGACTTGCCTTTGCTGGATGCCTAGAAGAGACCTCTGCCCACAGATAGTGTCTCTGTAGCTTTTTTGCCATTCTTTAGAAAAGCAGGGATTTCCAAAAGAAATCTCTAATTCTCCATAATAAAAAATCTTCTCTCTTAAAGGGGGTCTCTTTTCTGTAGGGCTGAGTTACTCAGTATCAAACAGATTAACCCTCACCTTTCTAGTCCAATTTATCAGATCCAATATTTTTGTCATAATGAAAACTAATACAGGACTGAAATCCACTTTTAAACAAAGTATAAGAAAAGAAAAATCTACAAATAGACACCAAAGTCTGGATTGATAGATAAGTACTATAGACTATTACACCTGTGGTGTGGCAAACTGATTTCTTAATCCACTACTAGGTCCTAGAGAAGCACTTTTTTCTCCTATGATTTCTCCGTTTATTACCAAATATTTATTTCGCACTCCAAAACTATTTAGTGGACAAGAAACTACCTCCAGACATGGAGAGACTATGCATAAATGAAACACCCACTTCTCTGCACAGGGAAGTATAGGCACTGAAGTATGGAGTCTACAAAGGTGTAGAACAGCCTAAATGGGATATTTAAGAAATGCTGAGGATGTCAGTGTTTCCTATGCTTCCTTTCTAAGAGGTATCTGAGAAAATATCTGTTTAGCTCTGCTTCTGATTCATAACCACAACCATGGCTCATAATCTACTACTTTCCAAAGCTGTGCACCTCGACTAAGACTTGCAGTTGTCCACTCAATAGCAAAATGGTTAGGAAATTCAACAGAGATACTAAGATTTAAGGCATAGTCCTTGCTATTTCTGAAGCTTGAACCAGTCTCTGTTGTTGGACTACCCTCAAGCACCTCCATGCTATGTATAGCATGCTAAAATTTACAGGAGAACAGCATATACCCAAATCCTGTCTTTTAGGGAGGGACAAACAAACTGTCACTATGACTTAGTGAATATGTACTCATTAAATTTAAGTATAAAAAGTTAAGACTCACACCTCAATTATACTTGAATTAAGGGGTAAAGGCACTCCCATAGGACGAAGATGGTGTGGGTTCAGGTCTGCTGTGCTAGAAGATGAGGATGTGTGTTGGTCTCCCATAGTCCAGATGAATTCTCTAAAAATGCCATCTTTATTCCTCTGTCTTGTGAGGTCTGATTGAGTAGATGTTTTCTCAGAGTTTTTTCAAGACTGGCTTGAACTAACTGTGAAATGGGCAGAAAAAAAGTGATTCAAACCTGGAATTATTCATGAAAATACATTCCTTGCCACTGCCAAAGCTGATGTGTTTTTAATTTTCACTGTCTTTTTCTTGTCCTCAAGTCTTCTTCCAGATTTTTCTCCAGCATTCCTGCTTCTCAGAATACAGCTTTTGAAAATACAGATTTGAGATTTTTCCCTCTCTCTTCTGTGCCAAAAAGATTCACATGTTTATGACAATTTGGACTTCATTTTCTTTAACTTTGTGAGATGAAAGATTGATTTTTGTAAGGTTTCTGTAAGTTTAACCCTTTAATCTTGAAGGCCAATTCTCTGGCCCTGTTTGAGACTACATAACAGATAGTCTCGTATATACATAAATGTTTTGTAGATGAAATGGTAAATCTTACAGGTTGGAATAGATAGTAACAGTGTGTTATACATTTGACTAAAGAGTATTCAGTGCAATATTTGCTGGTGGAACCGTATCTTCTGCTACAAGACAGCTCAGTTTCCCAACAAGGTATCGCCTTCCTGGCCTTTCTCATGCACTGAAAACTGGCTTTGTCATAAGGACTGTTTAGTCTTAGATGATTTTATGTACTATATTAATATTAATCAGAACATAAACTTTTATAACTGAACTGGTTTTCCACTGTTCTCATCACATTCCATTTCTACTGTAAGCAATGGTGCACAGAAAATATTGATCATGAAGCTGTAAGGTCAGATGACAAAGTTCTAGAAGAATCTGAGGAAAAGAAATTATTTTTTTAGAAAATAAGCAGTTTGCTGTTAACATTTGACATTTATTGTTTCCTGCTTGATATGTGTTACTATACATACTCTACACTAGAAACAAGGCAGCATGGTAAGAAGGATGTGGTTTCACTAGTAACAATAAGGATCACATTGGAATGGGAACTATGTTAAATAACTATTTCCATATGAAAAAAGAATAAAATATCCCCGGCTTATAATTTCAGAAACACTTGGGAAAATTTAGTCAGTTAAATAATGTAGAAATACTGCAAACTGCAGTGGAAATAATTTTCAAAATAATCACAGTTTTGTACCAACTTCTTCACACAGTCAATGAGTTCGTCCATTGAAATGCAGTAATAGCTGCAGAGGCTTGCTTATAATAAGCAGTGTCGTCTGTTGAACACCATGTATAATAAAAGAACGTTTAGCCTCAGGCTGGTACTGCACAATCATTATAGCTTTAACTTACATTATACACGTACTTCTAATTATGCTAATATGTTTATATTGTCCATTGTACTCATATATTAAATTCTGGTGCTTAAAGTCATTAACCTCTTAAATAAAACCAGACAAAACTATGGGATGAATATAAAGAAGCATAGAAAATAATGTTTGCTTTCCAAATGCTGACCTGCAAATTGTATTAAAATCAATTTTTTTTGCTTTTGATGTATAAATATAGCCCAAGCATTATATATGCATTTAAAAATTCCAAGTTCTCTTGAAGATTTGTGGAAGGAGTCAAAAATTTTCCTGTGAATTTTCACATCTTAGGGTGTGAATGTGATGAATCAGAACTTTTTGCAAACCTCTTCCTTCTTACTCTCTCAATTATCACTTCTTTGCCTCTTGTTATGCTCCAGATTTGCTAGTTTTACCATAGATGCAAAACTTTTGAACAGGGAAAAAAAGCAAACAGAGAAACAAGACCACACTGGACATAAATAAGTAGTACAAATCAATCAATACCAGCCCACTCCCTTGAAAATACTATTTTATGTTTGCTTGTTTGTTTGTTTTGTTCTCATCAGCTCTCCTCAACTTGTTCTTCACAAGTACACTAATTTTGATAATGGCTTTGTTGAAATTGGGCATGGAAAGTTAAGATTTTAAGTCAGGTTTTGAACTGAAGGGTGATGTGGAGTTACAAGAAAATGATACCTTTTGCTTCATAGTGTTTAGAGGGCAGAACTGGTAAGAAAATCAAAGACAGCGACAGCGACGGGTCAAAGCAGAGAGAAAAAGAGCTAACAATAATTTGTCCTGACAGCCATGGGTTGGCTGCTGTTAATAGATGCCATTATTCAGACCATCTCTAATTGTGATCCAGATTGAATGAGGGTGCATTTTTTCTCTTTCGAACTAAATAACAACATACCCTCAATAATTGGCATTCATTATTAATGATGTTACATTGCCATAAAATATTTGTGTTTCTGAGGGTTTTGTTTTTAGAGATTATCTAAGAAATAAATGCAGGACTGTGTCAATGGACAATCATCTAGACAAGCAACACAGATTTGAAGCATCTTTTCACTCCCACTGAGAAATTGCTCAAGCCTGTGCCTCCTGCTTATAGCATCACCAAATACTGGAGATGTTTCCAACCTGTGTTCTTTTTAAGAATGGACATCCTTTTTAAGGAAGCACCTTACGACATTTTTTAATTTTTTTTATTACGGTTCTTGGCATAACTAATGAACTATTCTGTGAGGACTCACTCCTTTCTTGTACTGAAGTTAGACCTTGACATGTCACTGACATAAAAGACAAAAAAAGTAAGTAAAACTAAGTCAAGAAAAGGAATGTAATTAAAAATATGATGAAAAAAATAGTAAGATAGGCTAAGATAGGCTATCCAGGAGAGTGATAGACAGTGCAAATGAAATGACATTCCCTAAGATCTCTGTGATGTTTGCTACCTTAAACCAACACCCTCTCTAGCCTTTATCTTCCATTTCCCTGGCCTGACACTGCCCTGGAGTCTCAGCTGGCTCTTGCCAAAATGTGTCGGTATGGACCTTCTCCTCTCCCCTGCTCCTGGCTCCTTTGGTGATGGAGCTCCATCATTGACTGTACTTCTCCAACAGCCAGACCTCAAGGAGTAGAGACCAACCTCTCTCCAGTGAGCATACGATTCCCCTGTTCAGCAAGTTACTCCTACTCTGTCATACCCTTCTCTTCGACTCCCATCAGACTTTCTACCACCCCTACCAGGCTGCCTCTGCCTTCATTAATTTACAGGGCAGGACTCTGCAGCATGCTGGCCGGGGTACTTGTTCACTGAGCTCAGAAGCTTCCTAATTGGCTCAGCTCAGGTTTCACCTTTTTTGCACCCTGTTGGTTACACCAGACCTACTAGAGGTAAAGTCAAAGGGCTTCCTGCAGTCATCCTCCCTGTTAGCTTTTAATAGAGACCCCTGGAAACTCTTACAGGAGATAAGAGACTGCGGGTGTATAAATATTTATGCTATAGTCTGACATACCTTAAAAATAACTTGTAGATATTCTGTGCTCCTATAAATTCTCTTATCTGATTTAGAGATAGGAATGTAAACTATCTCTTACTTTTGGCTAATAAAAAGTTCCAGCAATTGAATCTTTTTTTTGCATTAGCCACTGTGATTATACAAGTTTGCAGTTTTACTTGAGAGAGAAAGGAAGCATTATTAGCAATAGATAAGATTCTTTTCTGTGGTCACATATATGTGATTAATCTGCACAGCAGCAAGTATAAAATACTTTCCAGACAAAATAACATCAACTAAACTAGAGAGGTTACCTCTACCATGTGGCTTATAATCAAAGATGCATATCCTGTATCCTTTACTTACATAAAAGCTCCTCTTGTCTTAGTAGCACTTACAGGAGCGGTAAGACAGTGTCCAACTCAAAGCCATCAGATCCTCAGCTGATGTAATGGATAAAGCTCCATTGGGATCGAGACAGGTCTGTCATATCAACTTTCAGGTAGTGAAGATCTGGTTTACAGAGGGCCATCTAAAACTGCCTTAATTAAAGCAGGAAATAACTGTGGTGGTTCCATGAGGTCAATCAGAAAATAAGGACTTAGGCAACCAGAGTAGGAAAGTGTGAAGAAATAGCTACAGCATCAGTCCTTTGGGTACTTTGAGTGAATTGCTCCCTGCTACCTTGGCAGATTTGAAGATCTGATTCTGTCCTGTCACGAATGATATTTGTAAAATAGTCAACTACTTAACCAATACTTACTGATTTGCAGTGCACTCGGAAGGGTAAAACACCTCAGCAGGATGCAAGAATCAAAGGCAACAAGAAAGATCTAGGTGACTGGGACATGACAGCACCAGTCAAGGTTATTTGCATGTTTCCTGATTTCAAAAAAACTTACCATGTACAGAAACACAGGAATAAGGAGCCTGTCCACCCTTCCTGCTTTGTAACTCTTGTGTATGTTCAGTGTGCTCTCCTGGGTGTATAAGCCACCTCTGGCTTTCAGGTCTTCCCTGTGAACATGACAGAAAGAGAAGTCGGTTTACTGTCTTCACTCAGTCAATACATATTACAGCACAGCTGCCTCTTTTTTGCTTTTCTTCTCTTTTCTTTCCCTTTCCCTTTTTCCTTTTTTTCCTCCAGAAAGCTGATTTGGCAGCGCTTGTGTGACCCAGCACCACAAAGCCTATTGCATCCATTCCAATGCTGTTTCCCTACTACCTCATTTTGTACTCCATCATATACAGTCTACAGATTTTCATACATAATGCTACGCCCATCCAACTCACATCTTTTCAAGGAAAAGCTTTTTATCATCTATGAAATTGGAAGTTAAACAAACCAAGATAAAAATTTTCACAAAGACGACAGAGAGAAAAGTAGAAATTAGTCTACCCACCAAATGTTTCAACCAATCCAAAATCAAATGTTTCATATCAGTTCTGTGGTTTGTTTTCATTTCTTAAATTTTTAAAGGTGACAACTGAAGTACATTTTAAATTAAGTAAAATCTCAAATTAAGAAAACAAAATGTAGGCTTTGAGTCTTTACTAGATTTTTTTTTTTTTTAATCACAGTAGTTCAGCTAGGTATTGCAAAAATGTTTCAGCAAACCTGAGTCTTCTAAATGATACTGTGGCATTTTTTGGCAACTGAACAAAAGTGAAAGATTATGTCCTGGTGTACAATCAAGCTTTATGTACTTCTTAGCTTTCTAGAAACTGAGGTTACAGACCAAGTATTTCTTTCCATACACCCCAGATTTGAACAAACTGCATGTGGAGAATGAACAAGGAAAACCCCTCTGGTGTTCTATGTAGTTGTGTTATTTTATTCTTCAAGCAAGTTTTGTCAGGCTCATCCAAGCAGTGTCATGTTAGAAGTAAAGCAGAGACGGATGAGAGGGCACAGCAAAAGGGAAGAGGTCAAAACTGGGTGAATACAGGCAGTCACACATACAGAGCTCCATAAATTAGCTGTTCATGCTGCATATCATGTGCAAGACAGTGACATATACATATATTTTCATATGTCCATGGATATGTACACATAACCCACTCCCAATATAAACTATTTTAAAACAGCCTTTACTGATATTTCTAATGGATTCTTCCACTTATACATGAGAAGTAATGCTGTGTTTCAATGAAATACTACTCTATACTAAGTGGTGGGAACAGCTGATTTCTTAGTCACATGGTGACAGGGTGTGTGCAGGTATTTGAATGTGTAAAACTTTAATGTAAACTTTTCATGTATTACTGCTGAATAGGAAAATTGACTCAGCAGTTTAGGTACAGCAAAGAAAGCCATTTTGGAAGGTTATTTAAATGAAATATAGCTTGCTAAGGAATCTGAAGGAGAAAAATATTTGACCCCTTTCATTTAACTCTCTACAAGGCTCCTTTTAAGATCAGCAATGTTTGAGAAAGCTGCCTTGTGTTCCAGGTACTGCTTGAGTGTAAGTAGATTCCCATGTCAGTTTTCTTTATAACTGGTAGATGACAACTGTAGGAAAGAGAAATATTTTAAAATCTAGTCTTTTGGTGTTGGTTGGTTATTTTTTTGGAGAGGTGGTCGTTTGTTTTTTTTGTTTGGGTTTTTTTTTTTTTGTCCTTCTGGAAACTACTTTTACCTTTCTACTGCAAACAAGGCACAAGTAATCTACTTTGATATATGCTTATCTTTCGTCATTACAAATATTGACTGATCTTTCTGTATGTGTCAGATGACAATAAGCAGGCTTTTGCAATAAGCCTGAAAAAATGAGAACACCTTAAACACACCCTTGTCAAGACTGAGATAAGCTTTTAAGGGAGGTGGGTAAGAATTGAATTTCAGTGTGTATATCAGTAACTTCAAAGTAAGTCATTACTGACCTTTCTGATGGTTAGAAAATCAGAACAATATTGTAAATTTCAGTCTGCAAACAGCCTCTAGAGAAGTATTCCAATTTATTTCCTTGATACCAGTCCCAAACCTTGTCCGCTGAATTCTAATGCAGCTCAGGCTCCAGAAACAGGATCTGTAACAGTAATATAATTTTGTTAATCAGGCTGTGTGTGGGTTGATAAACCTAAGTTTATAATTTGTCTGTAAGCAGTCTGAGCTCTATATGGGGCCATTCAATTTTTCAGTTAAGTCAGGCTACGTGAGGAAAGCAGTTGTTTCAAAGGGCAGACTGACAGGGAGTGAACAAGAACAAATAAAGCCTTTGTAGTCCCTTCCCAGTTTCGCAGAACCCCTCCTCACAGCCAGGCTGCAGGAGGGCTGCAGGAGCCCACAGCCATGCCTCTTGCTGTTTTGTGCCCCTCTGCTCCTGGCCCTTTAGTTCCCACTGCTGCTCATTCAGGATGGATCTCCTCAGAAAGCTGAAAGCAATCCCAATATGTATTTTCTTTTTCTACTATATAATTTTCTTAAGGAATAAAAAGCTTACTTTTATTCTTCTGGCCTGAACCCTATTGCCCATACCGCCACCATGTATAAAAAGCTCAAGTCCTAGTTTTTACTGTCAAATCAAAGACAATTCTATTCTTTCATATCCTTTAAAGTTCTGTTTTTTCCTGACTTTTACTCCCCATGCAACTCAGCTCTTGGCATAAATGAAAAACAGTGTTCAAGACTTTTCACTTTAAAGAGCACAGAATTGGGGGACTGGTATCTAGATAAAGTTACAGATCTCAAGGACACTTTCAAGTTACACGAGGTGAATCAACACCCAGTAGAAGGGTGATAATAGATTGTGAGGCAGAAAATGTAAGAGTAATCATATTAGGATCCTCCTATGGCTTGCTTGACTTTTTTTTTTTTTAAACTTCAACTTTCCTTGCACTTGTTTTCCTCCCCTTACTCAGAAATTAAAAACATGATTTTAAAGCCAAGAAAGCAATTGGAAACTGCTCAGACTGTTAATATTTTATGTCTTGTTAGTGGAATGAGTGCCGCAAAAAAGATTGCATTTTCAAATGACAGTATAAGGACTTCAAGATATTTATAATTAACTTCCATAGAACTCAAAAGTAGACAACAGAGTAAAATAACTGTTGTGTATCAGGCAGGGATCGTCAGAAAATAACTGATCTTTTCTGAAATACTTTTTTCTCTGACAGAGTAATGTACAATAGCAAAACAAACACCTATCTCCAGAAAATTTTGTCTCAGGGATATGAAGCTGAAGCATAGTGACTCACAGGCTATTTTTGAGATAAGCACGTTATTCCTTCCTTTTTGGCAACAAGATGAACTAACAGCAGTCTTCACTTCTGGTGAGACTGTTTGTTGTGTGCTGAATGCTCAGGTTCCTCACTTCCCTGCTAGCCCCGCTGCCAGGCTTGGAAATGTCTGCAGAAATGAAGAGTTTCATTCATCAGCTACCCCAAAATCAGACGACTTTAGCCCACATGTGTTCCTCAGCAGGGCTGAGGCTTTCTTTTGCAAGCCTAGAGGCAACTGACCTGCAAAGTCTGTTCATGCCAGCCTGGGGGAGTGGTCCTTCATCCCCGAATTCAGCCAAGGTTCCCACTGTCATTCTAGAAAGCATGGATCAGTTTAGCTCTGTTCCACAGAACCAAATTCTTGGGAGAGAGAATTCTCTCTCCCAAGGGAGAATCCAGAACATGACTGAAATTTGACTATTATAGCAGAAAATGAGGCTTTTTTAAACTGAAATTATCCTACAGGGGAAATAAAAAAGATTCTGTGAAAAGATCATTTTACTACCAGAAAATTGTTCCAGAGATGTGAATTTGACTATTTCCTATATGTAAGTGAGGAACGTTGTAAAAACTTGCTCTCACTTTCTCGAAAAAAACTTGAGGAATGCTATATAATTGCTGTGATCAATATATGCATGAAAATACTACGTAAAGAGAAAAAGAAAAAAAATCTATGTTTTGCCATGGCCTGTTGAAATAAATAGCCCTTATGCCTAAGCAGATGCAAACTCTTTGCCCATGTTTATTGTTTCATGCAAAATTCTGTGATCCTTATCCAAGTGTCAAGTAACTCACAGAATCATAGAATGATAAGGGTTGGAAGGGACCTCTGGAGATCATCTAGACCAACCCCTTCGCCACAGCAGGTTCACCTAGAATCTTTGTAGCCCTTTGCTGTACCCTCTCCAGCAGTTCCCTGTCCTTCTTGAACCGGGGAGCCCAGAACTGGACACAATACTCCAGATGTGGCCTCACCAGGGCGGAGTAGAGGGGGAGGATAACCTCCCTCGACCTGCTTGCCACACTCTTCTTGATGCACCCCAGGATGCCACTGGCCTTCTTGGCCACAAGGGCACATTGCTGGCTCATGGTCATCCTGTTGTCCACCAGGACTCCCAGGTCCCTCTCCACAGAGCTGCTCTCCAGCAGGTCAGCCCCTAACCTGTACTGATGCATGGGGTTATTC
Source organism: Gavia stellata (assembly GCF_030936135.1). NCBI lineage: Eukaryota > Metazoa > Chordata > Aves > Gaviiformes > Gaviidae > Gavia > Gavia stellata. Next base: position 44,030,446 of record NC_082598.1, read on the forward strand.
CTCCCCAGGTGCAGTACCCTACACTTGCCTTTGTTAAATTTCATAAGGTTCCTCTCTGCCCAACTCTCCAGCCTGTCCAGGTCATGCTGAATGGCAGCGCAGCCTTCTGGTGTGTCCGCCACTCCTCCCAGTTTAGTGTCATCAGCAGATGGAGGAGCTTGCCTGAAGTCCCTGTGGAAGCTGCCTCATGCAGAAAGGGCACACAGGTTTCATGTCCAGTGTTCAGTCAGCAGCACCACCTTCAGCATCATTGGGCCCAAATTCCCTGGCCATACTCTGCCACAGCTTTCGAGCGCACCCCACAGCATGATAGGAGACGTTAATATGGAATGCCAAGGGAAAAAGTTCTTGGGATTACTTTGCCCTACTCGTGGGCTGCAGTCTACACCTCAGTCTTGCTGAATTCCCACCAGTTTCCCCAGCCAGCTAAAACAAAGTACAATTCAGCACCTTTGCATGTAGTGCATGACTTCATAAACTTCAGGAAACCCTTCTTATTACTCTGGTGTCCACTTTAACATAGAAATATTTTCTGCCAACAAGGACACTGGCTAGAACAGATAAATCCTATTCAAGATTCCTAGTAAGGAACCATGATGTCAGAGGGCACAACTGGAGCTAATCTTTGCTTATTCCACACAAGTAAAACTATGGAATAAGTGGAATAAGATAAATAAGGAAAAAGTAAAAGCCAGCTCACCTCTTGGCTGGCAGGCTGAACTGCAACAGATCAGTTCCCTGACTTTTGGAGCAGTAAGATGCTGGCCTGACTTCTAATAAGGAACAAATACCAAATATCTAGATCTGCCCAAGAACCCACCAGGATGACACTCACCAATAACTAAAATCTTGTGCCTTTTTTCAGGACAGGCAGCACAAATCTTCATTATTGTCAGCCCTCTATGTGGTACCTACCAGCCCCTGCACTCCTCTTTGGGGTACCCTCACCTAACCTGCAGTGTGCCTAATCTAACAGAGAAGCAGAAAAAATGCCATTGAACCATTATTTTTACAATAGGACCTGGCAGGTTGATTTCCATTTAAAATCAGTAACAAAACCTATATTGATATTTGTGGAAAATGAATTATATCTTAAAATAGTACCCTGGGATTCTTGGAAAACAAAATTAAAATAAGAGCCACTATAACAGTATTTTTCCAGCCCATTAATATCCACTTCTATTTTTCCTTTGTAATTCTACACTGTCCATTCTTTTTCTACTATTCAGTCTTCCTTTTGCAAGACAGACGTTACAATTTTAAAATGTAAATGTTACAATTTTACAGTGAAAAAACTTTTTCATCAATAACATCAAAATTATTTGTTGTTCTGTATATTTATCATTAGAAGAGTATATTAATCATTAACAATCATTTATTAGCATGATTGGATTAATCTCAAAGTAATTTTTTTTTTCTTTCTTAAATAACACTTCTTAAATATCAAGAAAGTCTCGTTCATCATAGTAAGGACAGTATTCCCAGATATTTCTTTTATGTTAAAAAATCTGGGATGACAAGTGAAAATTTACAAATATTAAAATAAAGACTTAGAAATAGTAGGCTTTACAGATGGCTTTGCCTGAAGCATTTGTCCTTATTGTATTTTAGTATATGGCTGTAATTTATAATTTAGCAAGAAAAGAGAATAACCTAGAGAGCAGACAGGCCTCACCGCAGTGGATCAAGCATAGACTCGTGTGCTTGAAAATACAAGAACTGATGTTTTTCCAGTGATATTCACTTTGAATATTTTTTCTGTGTCTTCACTAGTGGGTTGTTTCAAGCCTGTTTGGTTTCACAAGCAGGTCAGGAGAAAGTGCACTGTATAACAGGTGGTCACCAAGCAGCTAGTGATTCCCAGCAGCGACTCCACAGATTGCTTTTGCATTATCAGAAACCGAGGAAAGAAGATGTGTCGTCACGTAACTTGTGGTGGCCAGGGTCACGCGGGGTTAGATGCATGCAAGGCACGTGATATTCATGACAAATACAGGTATTTAAAGCTGAGGATTTAGTGCTGGGTTTCTTCTCTTTAAAAGAACAAAGTGAACATTATCTTGATTACCTTTTAACACCACGGAGGAAATAAAGGAAGTAACAAAATGTGAGAAGATTTGCACATGGAAGTGCATGAAGCATTTTAACTATATTAAGTGTTTCTCTTACCTTTTAGATGCATTTCCTTCTTGTTTTATTAAATACATAATGTTTTAGTTCACCGCCTGTCTACTCATTAGTTGCTTATTGCTTGCATTACAATTAAGAGGAATTTTAAAATAGTTTTGCAGAAAGAAAGCAAGTGGCTTTATATTTTATTATCAAGATGGTCTCCCAGCTATAAAGGACAGCATGGGAGAAAGAATAAAACTATCTAGTAGGGAAGTAAAATAAGAATGATAACTTATTGAATATTGGGAGACTCAGATTGAAAGGCAAGGAGAAAAGATGGTGTTTGCTGTAGTAAAGGGAATTCAAAGGGAAGGAATGACAGGATCAGAGGAAGGAGCAATAAATTATTTTGACAACTTCAAAGCAAGCAGAGTTGAGAGGAGGAGATGTATGCACGAGTTTTCATTTTACTGTACTGTATTAATTTTCACAGTCTTTTTCAGTTATGCCCTACTTACTTTCTATCTGTAAATGCATTACCAGCCTGGAGATCCAGTTACTGTGGGAATTGTGGAGATCCCAATTAGTAAAGAAACTTGTTAAAATTACTTTTCTACACACATTATGTATGGCGCTGAGACACTTAGTCCCCAAGCAAAGTAGAAGCCGGAGGTTGAAAACAGTGCAGATCACAGTGTTTGTGGGATTCAGACCATTTACATGCACGTCTATTATTATGTTTATATTGAATGTCAATTCACTTTACTATGGTGTAGAAATAAAAATACATGCATAAGTTCTTCTGAGGTGTGGTGTTCAAGATAGAAAGTCAGTCAGTAAAAGAGATGATAGGTGTGTTTTCTTCTCTCTCTTGAAGGTGGAAGGAGGGATTGGGAAAAGACAGTGACCATACTCGCCCTTCCCCCTCTGTTTGCCATAAAATTTGGAGAAAACCCATAAAAAGATGTTCATACAATATCCTGGTTTCTGTGCAGATTCTTACTTATGGTTTAAACAATAGATGTTCAATGGCAGCTCTCCTGACAAGTACAGGAAAAGAGACTGTATTTACATTATTTAAATGCTGTTGAATAAAGAATGTATGATTTACGTTGAAATAGATAAAATGATACAGGTCAGAGTCCCTCGTGTGATTTTCCATGACTGCACAGGAACTCTTTCTTCCCTGCCTGATGCCTCAGATATATCTGTGCCACTGCCCAGTTGTCTGGGAGAAATAGTCCAGGGGACAAAACTGAGTGAAGGGATCTGTAACTCTCCTTTTTCGTATCAAATGGCTTTAGATTTGTCTCCAAGAGCAGTAATGAAACAGAGCAGCACACTGATTGGCAAAATGGATAAGGAAGAAATTATAATAAGGGGAGAAAACCAGAAATGAGACATACATTTGTTTCTAAAATTATATATACCATTGTATACATTTTTTTATGTATATATGTAGGTGTGCATACAGATATCTTAAATACATATACAGATATATTAAATACATACAGTTAGCTGGGCAGTTGCTTAGAATAAGATGCAATGAATGGTAGGATTTTAGGGGAGAATTCCACTGTAAAATTCATGGAGGAAGTTTGGATAACAGAAATACTCCCCGTGGAGTAAGATGCATTACTCTTACATTTTTTAAACTATGTACAAGAAAAATACCTGAACATTTAGTACTAAAGGAGCTTGTGCAATGAGTACAGAACAAGAAACTTAGTGTAGTTCTTATGATTTTGTTTACCCACAGATGGTGGCTAATTTAATTCATGTGTCAGGGGTGCTTCAAACTGCGTTTGGCATTACGTAAACATGTGACTGAGCCTGAAAGTAACAGCTTGAGTCCCATGGAGTAGGAAAGCACAGTCATCCTGTTTGATAAGATACAGGGAGCACTTTCTAATTTTTATCTTTGCTATGTTGGCAGAAACGTATAAGTCGTCAAGCATTCACAGGTAAGTCATGCCATCTGTTAAACACAACTACAGAGCAATAGGCCTAAACTGTTGTTGCACTGAAGTTTTAAATCTTTTAAAGCTGAAGATTTCATAGGACTTTTACAATTATTTTGTACCATGATAAGACTAAAATGACATCCATCTATTTCTCAGCAACACAAAAGTAATTTTAATTGTTTCTGCCTTTCAGCACTGAATCAATTAAACTGTACTTCTATCTGTGCCATTTTAAACTGTTGGTACTGAATACCATAGAGATGAGGAAGAACATTTAAAACATATATAATACAAAATTTCCCAGGGACCCTAGTGAGACATATTATGAATCCCTAGGGTTTTCTAATCACAGAATCTCAGAATCACTAAGGTTGGAAAAGACCCGTAAGACCATCAAGTCCAACCATCAACTAACACCACCATGCCCATTAAACCATGTCCCACAATGCCTCGTCCACACGTTCCGTGAACACCTCCAGGGATGGTGACTCCACCACCTCCCTGGGCAGCTTATTCCAGTGTCTGACAACCCTTTCAGTAAAGAAGTTTCTCCTAATATCCAATCTAAACCTCCCCTGGTGCAACTTGAGGCCATTTCCTCTTGTACTGTTGCTAGTCACTTGGGAGAAGAGACCAACACCCACCTCTCTGCAACCCCCTTTCAGGTAATTGGAGAGAGCGATGAGGTCTCCCCTCAGCCTCCTCTTCTCCAGACTGAACAACCCCAGTTCCCTCAGCCGCTCCTCATAAGACTTGTGCTCCAGACCCCTCACCAGCTTCATCGCCCTTCTCTGGACACGCTCCAGCACCTCACTGTCCTTCTTGTAGTGAGGGGCCCAACACTGAACACAGGATTCGAGGTGCGGCCTCACCAGCGCCGAGTACAGGGGCACGATCACCTCCCTGCTCCTGCTGGCCACACTGTTTCTGATACAAGCCAGGATGCCGTTGGCCTTCTTGGCCACCTGGGCACACTGCTGGCTCATCTTCAGACGGCTGTCGACCAACACCCCCAGGTCCTTTTCTGCAGGGCAGCTTTCCAGCCACTCGTCCCCAAGCCTGTAGCATTGCACAGGGTTGTTGTGACCCAAGTGCAGGACCCGGCACTTGGCCTTATTAAACCTCATTACAGTTGGCCTGGGCCCATGGATCCAGCCTGTCCAGATCCCTCTGCAGAGCCTTCCTACCCTCGAGCAGATCAACACTCCCACCCAACTTGGTGTCATCTGCAAACTTGCTGAGGGAATCTCCTTGGAAAGCTCATATTTCTTATATATTTCACCTGCCTAATGCTTTGAAGAGATATCTTCAGTAAAGTGAGTTAGATCTCAGCTGTGTTCATGAGATTTTCATGATTAGGAAACAATTGCTTCCACTGCCAACAAGTGTCATGTTTGGCAATCTCACTTGAAAACCCGAGTTGAATCGGTGTTGGAACTAAATTATCCACTGTGTCATGGAAAAAAATTGCATTGACGATATATTGTCTACAATTTATACAGAAAAATAAATAGAGAAATGTAGTATAAATAGAGAAATTAAATTTTCAGTGTTGGCTATAATGACATGGTCTATTGCCAGAATGCACTTTTGAACTCTGAGAAACTTAACCATGTGGAATTGTACTAAGTAAAGTAAAAGAACTAAGTAAATAAGGAATCTAGTGACAGTATTGGAAACTTGGCCCAAAATCAGAAGCTAAAAAGGCAAAGGTTTTTGGCTTTTTTTTAGAAGAACAGTAGTAAAGATTACAGGCACTGATTTTTAAACATATCCCTATTAATTTTTTTCATTTTTATTCTGTCAATAAACCCTTCATCTGGAATCAGAAGTCAAAAAGGACTTACTTTCTTGATGTTCTCTTTTAATTCCACTTACCTGAAAAACTGAGATAGGAAGTTTTGAAAATATATCTGTCTTGTAATGAAAATGTGGTTTTCTTAAACGGATATGTCTCTGTAACTAAATAACAATAATCACAATTTATGTCAGTATGTAATAATAGCCTTGTAAAATGTCTCTTTCATTATATAAATGTGACATACACAATTATCAATATATCAGAGATGGATCCACAAATCCTGTACACCATAATTCATTTTCCAACTTCTGTGAATTTCTGGTGCATTGATGATTAATAATGCTTTAGAATAGTAGCACAATGAACATTTGCCAATAATATACTCCATGTCATTCAAGGAATCATTCAACTATCCCCTAATAAGTTTAAAGTTTGAATTGTCTCTGTGATGACAGAATTTTTCTGGAAAAATGTAAACGACAGCTGCAACGGAGTGTACTGTCAGTTCTCAAAATGAGTTTCTGAAGTGTCAAACCTGAAACATGATTATTTATTTCATAAAAATAAATGCAAAAAATATGCAATAAGATATATCAGATGAGAGCACATTAGACCTTCACATCTGTAAATTATTACTAACATAATTTTTTTGTTGCCATGACAGTTATTCCGTTCTTTTGCACTAAAATGTTTTAATGGCTGAAGTCAAGCAAAGTTGGAAAAGAAGGAAAGTAAATGGAAAAACATTTTTGGAAGAAAGAGTTTAAAATCTTGAATTCTTATTTATTATTGAAATAATTTTTAGGCAGGTCTGAGTAGAATGAAATATTTGATTTGTTTAATTTGAAATTTTTAGTCACTATGTTCATAAATATGAATTAAATTTACCTTAATTTTCATGTAAATAACATTTTTAGACTTGTTTTTCTACTCGTGGAAAAGGACTATGTATTAAGAAACACAGCTGCCTCACAGACTTATTTTATGAGGCTAACATAGCTGACTTTAACAATCAGCTAATAAACTCAGTGTTACTGCTTTTTGTCACAACATACAAGTATAACAAATATTTCTGCCTCTAAAGCTTTGGTTGTCCTGGTGGAACATAAATTAAATACACCATGAACTTCCAATAACTAGATGCTGACTTCTTTATTGGTAACAGAATATGCAATGCTTAGGAAACAAAAACATAATACAAGGGCAAGGTATTCTCACTGGTTAAGGGGCTTGAAAAAATATCATTAATAGAGAAATACATATATATTTATAGAAGATTTGTACTGACTTTACAAACATGATATAATGGATAAAATGATAGCAGAAGGTGATGACAGATGAGTGTGTTAAATATGACAGGGCTACCATATGTCTTTAATTCACTCTGTTAACAGTTTGTCATGATGTTACTTGGTAAATGGTGATTAAAAAAAACAGTATTAAAATATGGTGTGTAGCTGCCAAAATATTTCTATTACTTTTATTGGGGTTTCCAGTCAGTACTTCAGATTGCAGTCTGAAAATCACTTTATAAAGAAGAAGCATTAATTTTTAACAGAAGAGTGTATTACACAGCTAAATGTGACTCAAATGAAAACAGAGAAATCAGTTTTGGCAGTAACTGTACAAGGGAAATGTGCACATGATGTCTTCTTCCTATGTTTCTTTTAATAGCTCTGGCAGCATGGCTTTTTCAGGTACACTAAGCATATGCATTTATCTCTCCCAGATGCTGAAGAGAACATAAGCCCATTTTCTTTTACGTTTAGAGTGGAAAGCATACTGAAATCAGTTTGAAAATCATGTTTAACTCACTGTTGTAATAAACCCATAAGCTCGTCGCAGACAGTATAAAATACCCGTGATTTGTCAGCCATCACAAGTGGTAACTTACTGAATATGAGGATCCATATTCAGATGCTCCAAACTTCCCTTCAGTCTCCAGACTTCATCTAAGAGGCAAGCTGGGCTCTTCTGAAGATCGCTAAAGGATGGCCTAGAAAGAGGTCAAACACCCTGCTAAGGATTTCTTACCAGCTTTCACAGCCACTGCATTGCAGAAGTCCCGTGAAATTATGGTGCAATATCAGCAAAAGATATATAAAATATTTCGCTGTTAGGATCAGAGGGGTGTCTGTATGCACCTCCATGGCGAAGGACTGGCAGGCTGCGTGACTTGCAACAAATTTTTTCGGTAGCCTTTGTCAAGATTTGCTCATCAATTTTCCTATCAGTCAGAGAATGCGTACCTGGAGAACAAAGACACAATCCTACTATTGTAAAATGGTACTTCAGAACAAATCGACTATGATTCTGTTACAAATTTTGCTACCTAGAGGGACAACTCAGTACATCTGAAGAATTTCTAGAGCATTTAATCTGATGACAGCAGCTTGTTGGCTTGTTGCACGTATTCTTTCTAAGACTATAACTTCAGTCAGTCTTAAAAAGCTTTGGGTAAATTTCCATCTGTGAGAAAGGTGTGTAACAAGAAAGCAGAGAGATTGACAAGCTACAAGACAATAGTAGAGTCTTTGCTGATACAAATTACAGATACAGCATGGGGGGGGTGGGGGAAAGAGACTTAAGGAGTGGTATTCTACATTACTTCTGTAGTCATTCCTAATCTTCCTAATGTCAGTATGTTTCTTAATTTCCCTGTATTAACATAGAAGATTCTAAAAAGAAAAAAAAAAGTTATGTAACTCTTTATTGAGAAAGTTTGAAGAGAACTTTGCAATTGGTATCTTTATTACATATGTTTTTACATTGTGTTGGCTCAGCAAGTTTGTGATCTCAGGTAAAACTTCATTCTAAATCTTCTTTTGGCTGTATGAAAACAGCAAGCTGTTGGAACAATGGGAATGACTTTCAGAATATACCTTACATGAGAAGTTTAAAGGGACACCCATCTTTCATTAAACAATGTATCCATTAGGAGGTCTGAAAGGCGGGCTTGCTCTCCTACTTTCTCTAGTAGCACCAAACTTTTTACATTTATGAGGGTGTAACTTAAAAGATATTATAGGAAGTTTCTTAGTAAACATAGAAGTTGCTTCACTTTCTTGAAACTATAAAAGTTAGAAACATTCTCCAGTGGAGTTGATTACTATTGAAATCAGTATAAATCAGTTCATAGTGAGCAGGGTCAGATGCTTCAGAGAGGTGCAAATATCTAACCATAATGAAAACATGCAAGGTGATCTGCTGCCATTTAACCACAAGTACTTAGAGCGTGATGGAAATTCTCTATTAAGAAATGAAGCATTAGAACTCATTTCTCCAGAGATGAGTGCTGGTTTACGACAAATTATCTCTTTTCTACATACTTTGTAACTGGTTTTATTGCACTTATTTTTTATCTTCTCTTTAATGAAGGGATACACTAATAATTATGTTTACTCTTATAAAATTCTTTTGTCAGTAGACAAATGTCTACTAGCTGTAATTGCATCTGTTTGTATTAAAATTGACTAAACATTATGGTAAATACATAGGTGATCAAATCATATGTATCATGTTATACATGTGTGATTAAATATCTATGTGAAAGGAAGGAAACATTTTCCAAGAGGAAGATCATTAGAATTAACTCACTTGAAAACTCTTAGATCGATTCTCATTGCAAAAATGGCATGTTAAAATAAACACCTTACTTATTCTGTGATTGGTTTATACCCCCAGTTACACAGCAGCAGGGAATAAATATATTATCCTCCTGCTCTAAACTGTGCTTTGGAGGAGGATTGCTTGCTTTCTCTCTCTCTCTGCCGCTGTTTCTCTCTCTCCCCATGTAGGAACCCTGCAGAGTCTTAATGCAAGGACTTAGTCTGCGCGAATATCCCTCCTTTGGCTCCCTCCAGTTAAATTTCTCAGCATGTCCCATGCAGGATGCAGAGCACGCTGGAGGCTGAGGGCCAGTTATACCTTCTTCCTACCCTTTCATTTCTAAAATCGTTTGTTTGCATATGCTTGTTCTATTTCCCCTAAAACTACTTTCCACTCTCTACGTGGACACGCACTTTCTATAAATTTCCTGTAATACACAACGCTGCTCACCTTTTCATACTTCTATCTGATAATTACATCTGACAAAAAGGTGAGAAGGGTTGGGCATTACAGGAAATTTATTGAAAGTACATGGCTGTTCTAAATAGTGCCCTCCAAGCAAGCACAAGACAACACTCCACTGCCAGCCTCTTGACACTGTGAGCAAAACCAGTTTCTCAATGCAATATCTGCTGCTCTTACTCTGTTCTCAGTCCATCTATAATTTATCAGCATGAGCCCCTCAAGACATGTACATTCCTCATGGAGTCTCCAGCAATAGCAGAATCTGAGTTATAGACTTGATTCTGGTGAGATGTGTTGCCATGCATTTTTCATTTATGAATTGTTTGGGAAAGCACTGTGGATTTTACTTTTTTTTTTCCCCCTTTTTTCCTTTTTTGGTTTTAGTAGAAATAAATGAGCTCCAGGCAACATCCTCGCTGGGCATACTGCATAAAATTCTAAGTATAGATCTGTAAAAAACCTCCTTGTTTTGTAGGACTTCAAAACTGTTTCATATTTAAGCAAATGTAGAGAATCTCTTGGGCTTAGGGAGTACGATGTGTAACCAAGCTGCAGAAAGTTGTAAGGGAAGTGTGGACTGAAACAGATTTAAAAATACATACTCCTGAAAATGCCTGAATTTCCTCATATAATGCACATACTTCCACTAGGTGCAGATTAGCCCCATTTAAGAGGCTCAACAGCAACAATGAAAAGCATAAATACATAAACTACACACAGACAGAGAGATAGAAAACCCCAAAGGTGTCTTCTACAGAAACTGCATCACAACTGCCTCAACGATCATGTAAAAACAGAAAACACAACTCAAGAAATAGAAGCTATCATGAAACATTTATCTCTGGAATAACTGAAGAAACTAGAGAGAAAAAGTGAACTGAAGATGTTACAATCATTGATTTCTATAAAACATGGATGAAAATATTTAAAGGCTTTATCATATTCTACAAGAATTCAGAGCTGCCACTCTGTGGAAAAAATAGTGAAGGATAGTAGACTCAAGGAGAACAACCTTCGTAAACTAAAAAAAAAAGTTATGAATAAGTGCTCTGTTTGGGGGTGAGTTTGGTTAACAATAAATGATAATTCTGTGTGTCCTGCTGTGGTTGTGGATTATTGCCTCTATCTTATATGCTCTGTAATATTTGCTTTCTCCAGTGCTTCCAGAGCCTTGTTTTGTATCTCTCCAGATGCAGATGAAATTTAGCATATTTCATAATTTTTATGTCACTGTATTTAATCATTGTAATATAACTAATAGATTATCTATTCAAGAGTCACAGGGAGAGCTCTCTTCCTTTAAATACTTTTAATCTGTTTTAATGTAATCATATCAAGGCCATCCTGTTGTTTGAATGGGCCCATTTAAACAGGTGTGCAGAAAGTCACATCCATCTCCCACGAAATGCATTCATACTCCTGCTATGCCTGTCAGATTACCTGAATTACAGAGAACTGCTACTTGTTTGGACTCTTTTCTTGACATCCTCCTCACATAACACACATCAATAAAGACAGCACCTTTTTCCAAGACCAACGTAGCATACTAGTGCATTGCATTTGTCCTTCCACTCATTCTACAGAACTTCAGGCTATGAGGGTTTTTTTCAGAAAGGTATTTCCCCAATGTAACATAGAACGAAGTATTGAATATCAGACACTAAAGCATATAAGTTGTGGGGCCTGTAAGATTCCTTATTACCACAAACATGAAGACTAGGTAGAGAGTTTATTTGCTAAGGTCAACAGAAATCATAAGTTGCTAATATGTGGGAATTAGAGACATAGGTATTTTGACATCATGAAGTTTTAATCAGTTCTAATATTGTGCTTGTTTCTGCATGTTAATGGGTTAAAATCCACCGAATGATGCCAGCCTTTTTAAGTGATCATTGCTTTTGAGCAACCACTTTAACATATTCCAGGACTTTAGAATTATTTGATTTACCATTTAGCTTAAGAGCAGCTCTGCAGGGCAACCCATTTTTTGTTTATATTGGTACTTAGTTAACATCAAACAGAAAAATAACCTTTGTAATGATAGATTATATGTTGGAAGTGTAAAGATTGAATGACATATTGTTCATAATGGCACTCTAACTAAACTGACCACAATAAAGAACCATCAGAAGAGACTTTGTGAAACTTAAACACTGGTCTTGGCCCAAAAACCCCTCCAAATCCAGAACTACTCTTGATTAGGAAGATTTCTGTATGGACCATAGATGAGGCTGAAGAGAATTGCCCTTTAGTCTGCCATGAAATACTTGTCTGGCCTGGGTAATTCACTGAATTTGTTTTGCCATGGTGAAATGAGGACAACTGTATTTGAATATTGCAGAGTCCTCGCTGAGCTTGAAGTGCTTGATGCTGTGTGTGTGCTATGCACAAGCCTGTCTACATCTCAAAGATTAGTCCCATGTAAAAGACCACATGATCCTTTTCTAACCATCCTGTTCATAGACAGGATAGAGCAAGCATTTACTCTGAGCTAGGTCATCTGGATTCTTGGTTGATATAGTATATTTTTATCAGTAATACATATTTCCCATTTATGAATCTCTTGACGCATTGTAAAATTACTTTGAAAAAGCAAGGGGGAGCACAGAAGGAAGTTTGACTCTTAACTAATTAAGATTTATAATATCCCCATGAGTTATTTCTTATATATTACTGGGAAATTGGAAGCATGCTGCTCATCTTAATGTTAACTGGCGCTGTAGATGCTCTGAACCCTGAGAAAAAGATAATTTCTTTTGGTGCCTAAAGTGGATATGAGGATTTTGGCCTTAGTGTCTGAGTCATACATTGAGTTACCGGCAGAAATGAAAAAAAACCACAACCAACCAAATGAAAAGAAAGCCCACAACCAACCAAATAAACCCCACAAACCCCAGGTTCATCCTTAGCTCTGTGATTTAACTTGAAAACTTACCCTTTCTTTATAGCTCAGCTTTGCATTGCAGTATTATTTTAATATATCTGCTGATAATATATGTTGAATAGTCCAAGCATGTTCCATTTCAAGAGCTGTGGGAGGTATGTTAGGAACCAAATTGTCCTACCGCATCTTAACGGCTTGAGAGAATAGCTCTGTATTTTTCTGTCATTGTTGCAAACTGACAGACTCTGTTCCTGGTAGGAACGTGGAAGCCAAAGCAATGTCTGCCAGCTGGTTCACAAAGATGCTGCAGTGTCAGCGCATTAGGGAGCCAAAGGGCCAGATGGTAGGAGAGACCAGACCTTTGAGTAGATTTCCCATTCTCATTGCTGCAACCACCTACAACTGTAGTTGGGCCAAGCCAGCTCATTTCTGTCCATCTTTCCAAGTGCAATTGATCAACCCCTTACTACTACTTGGAAGTAAAAATGAATGATGAACTAATAAAATTTATGAAGTGAAATCTCAGTGTTTCTCAGCATTGCCGGATCCAGCAGCCTTGTGCATTGATTCCACTCAACCAATATTTCAGTTTGTTATTTTTAACACTTTTCTGTTTTCCTCTCTCTATTTCCTTTCCAAAGCAGCTGTATGCAGCCCTACTTCTAATGAGCTTGGTACCCACCTGCTTCTCATTGAAGTTAACAATAAAACCTTGCTCTGGATGAGAGGGTAAGGAAAGATGCAATTACAGCCTTCTCCTATGTGAAACTTCTTTTTTTTTTTTCCCCTCTCCACACAGTGGTCTGCATACTCACCATAATAACAGATATAAATCTCATCATCAGTCAGCTCCATCAAGAATAGGACTCCTAAAAACAGTGGTAATAGGAAAAAATGGAGACATCAAATAGTTTAAATTGCAACATACATGGAAAAGCTTAATCTTTTCCTCATACTAATGTCTTTCCCCACCGCTGACAACGATTCACAAGAAACATTTTCCCTTTAAAACATCTTGCATTTGTTCTCCTGAATTGTTAAGTCTCTGTAACTGCAGTATGTGTTACATAAGTGTTATTATAATGTCCTTCTTTTTGAGGAGTACACAGCAGCCTCGAGAATTTCACAGACATTGCAACAGGACCAGAAAGCCCTTGCACTGGGTTCAGACAGTTTCTGTCACAGGCAACCACATCACATACTGCCTTTTGTAATTTTGTCCAACTCCTCCTTAACAACAAAGAGCCTTTTTGGCCTTCACGTCTCTTATTTGGAATTACAACCTCTCTCTCTGATGGTTAGAAACCTTCTGCAGTTTTCAGCCTGTGTGCGTTCACACACATGTTATGCTTATTTGCTTTGATGTAGTCTTTTCCTTACCTTACATAGTTCTTTTCCCTCCATGGTGAATATCCATTTGCAGCAGTTACAGAAGCAATGATACCTTCCTTAGAATTCTGCAAACTCAGCTCTCTATTGCTTTGAATTTCACCCTATAAGCCAGGCTGATTTTTTTATGTTTTCTTTCTTCTTAACAAATGAATAGTACAGGGAAATTATTAATTCTATATTTAATAGGGCTAGTAGTCCCCAATCTTCAATAAAGATATTTCACATGTGATGTATCTTAGGGTCATATATGATTTTTCTCAGGCTAGATCAAATTGCTGACTCACAGTTACATTAGGAAAATCAGGCTGCTTTTCTTGTTAATGAGGTGTGTCCCCCCCCTTAAATAAATTCTCATACTTGTATTTAAGCTGTGAAATTTTATCCCATTAACATTCTTTTCATATAATTGTCCTACAGTATATTCTGGTACCCCCATATAGATAATATAAGAATATAATTACATACAGTGTACGATATAAAAAAAAGAAAAAAGAAAAAAAAAGGAGGCTTAAAGAAAACACAAAGGGAAGTTAAAATTGAGGCCTTTCTTCAAACAACTGCACTATTAGCACAACCTGTAGCTGGTTCCTTACCTGTAGATCTTACTCTCATTCCTTTCTCTTCCAGCTGAACTAAGAATTTTCCAAGTAGAATTATATCAAATATTGTACTCTTAAAAAAGTTTTATATAATTTTCTTGGTTGAAAAATCAAAAACTATTGGATGGTTCTGGTATAATCTTTTTTGATACATGGGCAGCGCAACAGTTCACAACATTTCCAATTTATGACTTCTCAGATTGACAAAGTAATCAGAAACCAATTACTTTAATTCTTAATCTTTCAGTCTATCCATTAAGTCTCATTGCATGGATTGGACTTCAGTACACATGAGAAACTGGTTAAAAATTTATCTCAGGCTTTGGCAAAACAACATAGAAAAAGCTTTCTTCATGCTTTTTTTTTTTTTACTGGTCATTCATGACCTGCTAAAGCTGTCATACTCGTTTGTGTTTTCAGAGATTTCATAATTCCAAAATGACAACAAAAAGGTTAAAAGACAGTCCAGAGCTTTGCTGCTTGTTTTCAATACTTAGGATGTGATATTTCTCCACCTAACATTATGTACTCTAGTTTTTACCCAGCACACACAGGTGTTCCATTATGTTTAGCATAAATTAAATCAGGTTTACTCAAGAGAAATGCAAAAGAGCTAACATTAAAGGGCTGTTTTATATTCAGAGAAGAATGAAGTAATTTAAAAAAACAACATTTGTTCTTAGAACTATATTCAAAACATTTACATTCACCTGTTTCCAGAGGAGGAAGTCCAGTGAATTACAGTTTCCAATGCCTCTTAAACACAGAAATCAATTTCAAAAAACTCCAGACAGAAATAATGAGCCTCCCAAGTTACAGAGAGGCAAAGATCTTAAAACAAAAGGATTTTTACGTGCTGATGCAAGAGATCTGGGAAGAGCATAAGGGCAAACCAAAGGTTAGGAAGATGTTATTGGAAAAAAAAGCTGGGAACACCTTATAGACTCTGCAGCACACCAAACCTGTCCAAGAGTCCTTTGCCTACTCACTGCTAAGGTAACAGAAATGCAACTTTGAAATTTGATATTGCCATTTAAATATTAATGGCAAAAAAAAAGTGCAATACTTTTCTGACCTTTAGCTTTAGTTCACAAATACTGATCTAAAAGATATGAATTCTGCATGACAATGAGTGTGATCTTTGTTAATCTGATTGTTTGAAATACAGCATCCAAAGAATTCCAATATATCACGTAACAGAAAACTTCTAACAACAGAAAAACCTGGACTATTTATGTGCCAGTACTTTCCTGTCAGCTCAGAATCATATATAAAAATACAAAAATCAGAAGGAATCCAACCTGCAAAGTGATATTGTTAAAAAAAGAAGCCTGGATTTTCATATCTTTATGTTCTTTCCAAAGAAAACAGGTGTCCCTACTTGTAGAGTCTAGGAATTTCTATCTCTGGTGTTAATGAGCAATTACATTAAGTCATCAGTGTTGAAATGGTGAACATTTTGGGAAGGATTTCTCCTTTCTTAAATCAATATATGTGAAAATAATTCCATTATTAAAAAAAAAAACCTGAAACCCCATTCTTTTCCACAAAACTGGAATAAATGTGAATTTGAAATACATGAAATATAGTCTTTCTGAAGATAACCTGAAAAAAAACAAAAATTAAGTGCTTGATCATATATCAGAGAAGGAATTTATTGTTTGGCTATTTTGGCCAACATTATTAATATATAGTATTGACCAACATTCATCAGAAATCCAGGCATCCATGGCAGCACAGATCTATTTTCTTCCAAGAAAATTCCTGCAAACAAATCTCAAGAAGGCTATCAAATCTAATACCTGCTAGGTGGCTAGTTTTGGTTCAGATGTTAGCTACAGACAAGTTTGGAACATCAAATAACAGTTCAAAAATAGATTTTTTCATCCTCACAACACATGTGTTTCTTACTAATTCTCAAACACAAATTTACCCCCAGGCTACAGAGCTCACTTGCGGGAGGTAAAACTTCAAGTAGTACAGCACCGGAGTCTGATGTCATAGAAATAATTATGCTGTCAGAAACCCAAGTATACTGGAGATTTCCCTCCAGAGTTAAATAGCTATTAAGAGTTTAAATAATTCTATTACTTTAAAAGTTGCCAAGGATCAAAGGAATGAATAGAAAAATTTAACCTTAGATAACAGAATCAAAAAGACTTAGTGTTTAAGGAGGTGTGATTTGACCAAAAAGTTAAGGCAAAAATCAAGGAGCTGAATCTTTCCCATGTAGGCAGCAGGAGTTTAGGAACAGGCTTTATCAAGCTCTAAAAAATTAGCTTTCATAGCAAACAAACAACAGAGCTCGCAAGGTGGTGTGATAGGCCAGTTGGATGGGTACCAGGGCCACCCCTTTGATATGCAAAAAACTTCATGCCTGAAAAGTTTATTTTTGTAAAAGAAAACAGGCCTGTACACAAAGTGCTAAGGTACTAAACAAAACTAGCAACAATCTTCCAGGTGGCATGAGCCTGTAAGCAGGAACTGGAATTGCTCCAGCAGAAAGTGGGAACTAACTGTCTCAGTGAAGCAACACAGGAGAGTCCCAGAGGCACCCAAGTCCAGAGGCGTGCACTTCTCAGGCAATCACCATATTTTTCTTCCACAGCCAGATCTACCCTACACAAAATTTTGAATATCCCCAATAACTCTTTGGCACTGCTATCAAGTATGTCTACTTTGGTCTCACCCATTTGCTATTTTGACAGGTTAGCTCTGGGTACATGGTGGCAGAATCATAACCTTTCTGGCTTCTTCCCCTCAAGGTCAGCAACATCATTTCTTTCCAAAATTCAAAGCCTCTAAGAGGTAGAAAGTGAGATGTACTGTAAATGTTTTATTTTCCCCTGTTATTTCTTTACCCATACCCTCCCAGATACATTTGGAACTGATATAAGTGCACCTAAATCCTGAAAATTCAAAAAATATATATCTCAGAAAACTTATCTACACAAATTTTATGCAGAGAAATATTAAATATAGTCATCTATCAGTTCAGTTCTCTTAAATAAATTATTTTTTGCCAGTGGGGAAGAGGAGAGAATTGGCACTGAATCAGTGCCAATATTCCCATAAAACCTCTCCTTGTCTCTCATTCCATGGTGGAACAAAATTTTCCTGGTCAAGGGAAGATCACTGCAGTGACTTTTTTCTCTCAAGCATCACTAGTAAGAATACCTGGGAGAGGGAAATCATGCTATCTGTAACTTCATATTCAAATGACCTGAATTAAATATTCTACTTGAACAGTAATGTTATTAGTTAAGAATAAGTAGGCTAAACAGACAGTTAATGTAATGTTCTGTAAGTTAATGAAAGAGAAGGAGGGAAAAGGTAATAAAAGAAGGGAAATAAAATTTGGCTGTATTTACCAGATGGTCAAATAATTAATCTATCAATCAACTTACTAATTACCTAGTCACAAATTTACAGTGTGCTGGAAGTACAGCACCTTAGAAGTTAAAATCATATCCAAGAATAAAATCTGATTCAGATCCATTCATATTAAACCATACTTTTGCAGAAATATGCAAAATCAAAATCATTATTCCTGTGTCTGTGTTCTTTTGTTATCATGCATTCTCACCTGTATTACCAATTTTACGTTATTCTCCTACGGGTCCTGATCCAAAACTCTTTGAAATCAAAAAATCTTGAGAGACTTAGAGCTGCCATTTTCCCCCCTCAACACCTCCAACAGAACTGTTTCCATTTACCAAGCAACAACAGAACCTGTGTTTTGCACAAGGATGTAAACATGTTTTTAAAAAGTTAAGAGTTGTACCTAGGGAGATGAAAAAAACACAACAAGAAACAGTGCAAAATTTTAAAGGTAGAAGGACTAGCTAAAGTTGCACAACAGGCAAAACCAAAAGCAAAAACAAAAATGCAAACAAGTGAAACAGAGCCAACCACAAACATTGTCCCTCCTGAGCTAAGAAGGGAAAAAGCACGCATCAAAGAAAAAGGCCCTGGACAACCTGCTGCAGAACTTAAACAGAAGTCATAGTTCTTGGAATGAGAACAGAACTTTAAAGCACTCATCCTACACTGGGTTTGGTTTTTCTGTGTCTCAAGGTTTCTTAAAAATGAAACCGGTTTGTGGGTACTTCGCAGTGTTTATGAGGCTTGCTTATTTTTTTGAAACTTTGCTACCAACTTGTATGCATATGGAATGAAGGGGAGGGGGAAGGAAAGGCAAGGAAATCAGCTGAACCTTTCCAAGCAATTAGTTATGCATCAGGTAAGTTGTTTTCTACAGCTGCACAACTGAACTTTTTTTTATTTGGGATTAAAATTGGCTCATAAATATTGAAATTATAAGTTTAAGGAAATGGTACTATTTGATGCATGGCCTATTTCTAAGAATTAGTCTAATGGAGAAATCATGGCTAAAGTGTTACCATTTTAGTATGGCAGTACTGCTACTCTACTAATACTTTGCTGACCCTTTTAATAAAAGGCCCGTGTAGTGATTATGGTGCTACTATGCACTATTGCATTCATTCTATTACTATACAGTTCGCAGCCGTTCATTAGGTTGGATTTTCATTCAGAAGTGCTTTCCTCACTGTTAACTATTGTAGTGCTAAAGCACCTAACACCAGTCTGTCTCACAGACCACTTGTACAGAATCTGCAGTACTTGTTTCTATACCGGTTTCTAGTATTTTAAGTTTTTTACCATCCTGGATATGAAACTAGCTGTGTAATTCTGTCTTCCTCCTACAGTCCACTTTTCTTTTTACCTCTGTAGCTGCTTGGGCACCCCTTTTCTGTACATCATAATTAATATTCCTCTTTCTGAAAGCAGACTATCCCTAGGGTATAGTGATTATATCTTTAGAAGGAAACCAAACTGTTTCAGCAGCCGCAGTTCTCATCCAAGGCACTGCAGAGACAAGTGGGTTATACAGAGGCCAACCACAACAGACTCCTTCCAGCCCCAGAGTGCAAATTCTGGTGTTTTGACTCCTCATGTGTATGACTGCAGTAATAAAAATAAAAAAATAATTAAAAATTATTCTATTTCCTGACAACTTGTGAAAATTTGAAATTTGGTTTCATTTTGTTTTGGAACAAATCCCATTAAATAATAAAATCAAAAACGAAATTCATTTTTTCCATTAAAGCTAGCTGGAACGCAGGGTTGAGTAGCCTTCTTTAGGACACTACAATCTAAAGGTCAAATCTCTTCTCCATCTCATTCCCAGGATTGCTTTTGATGATACATAAAAAAGAGCAAGGACTTGAATTTCCATCTGTCATTCAAATCCCAAGCCAGTTGTCATTCTGTCAAATCTCTGCATACCCTTACTACTTCCTACCAAAAACTCCATTAACCAGTAATATCACTGTGAAAATTCAGATAGAAACAGTCTAACCTGTTTGGTTTTTTTCTAACAGGCAAGCATTCCTCATACTTCTGCTGGGCCCCTTTGCCAACCTGATTCACAGTTTTATGGGATTCATATATATTTCCCTATCTTCTGTGCAGAGTCTTATTCGATGTGAATGATTTACATGCTTTTAAGCTACCAAGATATCTCATAGCTGGTGTTCATATTATCATTACCTGTTGTAAAGCCCTTCAATAACATTTTGTTGAGCCTCTAGCATGCTGGAGCCGTGATCTATCTCATGCACTAAATTGAAGTGTGGGTCAGATTACAATACAGGCGTAGCTCTGCTTTTCAGTGACTTGCTTTTAACAACGCTTGATTTCTCCCTTCTTCTATTTCAGATCACTTCTGCCTCTTAACCCTGAGGACTCTGGTAAGGTTTTTCTGAAGACCTTTCTAGCACTGCTTCTATTAGCTGTTTTAATATCTGGTTGGTCCATTTGAGCATATTGAATTTTTTGCCCACAGCATGCAAGTCTAACTGCCAATGTTTCCTTCTAATGGACAAAGCTTCTCAGCTATCAAGGTTTGAAAACTCTGCCACTCTTAAACATCCAGTTCTCAGGCACATTCATTCTTCTCATTGATCTTTGCATATCCTTTGCTCTTTGCTGTCACCCAGCCTCAGTGAAGCCTGCTTATAGAGATATGTCACAAATTATAACGTAGTTGAGAGTAGAATCTGTTTAAGAACACCACCATTTCCCCAGCTGATCTCTTTGTTTTGAGCTGATTGATTTTTCTCCCTATGTTAAAAGTTTGACTGTTTCTTTGACTCCCTCTTTTGATCATATCTGCTCCTTAGCAAGTGTTTTATTTCACCACTGTTGATAGCCGGTATCAACATTGCATTGCAGCAGATTTGGGAGCTTGTTAAAATACATGCTTTACAATGTTACCGAAAAAATAACCTTTAGTATATTACAGTATGACTGCTACAAGAACTGTAACTAACATAAAACTAATTCAGTACATTCTTTCCTACCCAGAGAATATTAAACACCAACATCCTGTTAATCAGCTGCTAAAAAAATCACTTTAATGACTTCTAAAACAGTGTCTGTGCTGGGAACAGTATCTCAGTTGTCACATGTGATCGTAAAAGTCAGTTGCATTAAGGTATATCATCAAAGGTAGGCTTGTTCCTGAAGTACTTTGTTGGGAGTTTGTTGGTAGTCTAATAATTGCTGGGAAACTTTAGACTACCAAGAATCTGATTATGACACTGAGGGACGGGTAACCAGCCCAACACTCTAGCTTAAGTTCCTCCCCATGTTGAAATCACTTCCAGCAGCAATCTATTTTCCTCAGTAATCTGTCATCTAAATCTAAATTATGTGTAGCCCCAGACTCACTGAATACTCACAGGGCCCAGACCTGCTAGTGTTAGGAGGTTGTGTCACATCACAATCGAATGAGGAATGAATATGACTAACCTTGATATCAGCTATGTTAGGAGCATTAGAGTCTTCAGCAATTAATTTCAGTTTCAACTATTCTGTTTTTTTCTCTAATAACTTCTGATACATTTCTACATACCACATTAGATAAGCATAGAGGAGAGAATTTGCAAAGACAAGCAAGAAAAAAGGGCATGCCTAAGAACTACCTTTACACTGCAGGGTGCTATTTTTAGATTTTGTATTCTGGAAGTCTGAACATTTTAGAAATCAATGTGTAGTCAGTCGGGCATGCGTAAAACTCACAAACTAAAGTGAACCAGCTGGACATGGGAATTAGACACAGGGATACAAGTTGAACGAAGACAAAACTCTACAGTCAAATATAGCCTTCTTACTGAATTCCTCAGCTCAGAACAAATTCTTGGTTACTGACTATAGTAAATGCATTCCTGCTGCTAAAAGATTTCCTGGAGATCTTAGGGATGAGAAGGTACTTTAATCCAAAATAGTTCATATTTGCCTCAGGTCAAAAATAGAGGACAATTCTAAAGTAAGTTGGGTTCAGAATGACCTATCAGTTCCATTAAGGTTGAGCAAAAATAAAATGCATCTTGAAATGAGAAGATGTGAGCATGGATTGAGCTACAACTACTGCATAGGCACAGTTAATATAATTGTAATTAACAAAAAAGAAGTAGGAAGTAAAAACAAAAATGTGCCCAGTATTAAAAGAAGGTTGCATTTGAGAACACAAGAATGAATATATATTTAAAAACCTGTTTTTTAAACTTCTGAGGCTGGGGGCCTAAACATCAGACCAATTCAAACCAGTCTTACCACTCCTAAGAAAACATGATCTGGTTTCAGTAAAATCTTCATGCTATGTATTACCTTAAGATTCACAGTTTTTTACATGTGCTAAACATTGTCTTATTATTGTAAGACATGAAGGTTAAATATGTTCTGATTATAGTTTTAGTCTAGCGACTGACATGATGTTTTCACAAGGAATGGTTCTGATACTGAAAGAAAACATAAAAAAAATAAAAAGGGAAATGTGATCTTTTCTAAAGTATTTTTGTGTGGTAAAGCTAGCACCTTTGAAAATAAAGGTTTGTAGAGCTGGGATCATGAGTTACCTTTTCACCAGTGGGCCATGTGAAATACTTCCCAAAAATGAGAGAGTGAATATGCACTTCTCTGAAAGACAGGAGGAAACTTTCCAAAACTAAACACAACATTTCTCCCTAGAAATTATTCAGACTGGACCTATACAAGTTAGTTTATTCAGAGATTATTAAAGACCAGATAGGCTACACAGAATTTTTCTTCTGTTTCAACAACCTTTTTTCCTGTATCCAAAAAAATCTTTGACCAAACTAAATTGGATGCAGCTTCTGTAATATAGAAAAATCTCAAGCAATTTCATGCAGACTTCAGAGTAAGGAGAAAGCACTGTCTATTGTGGTGGTGGTTACAGAAAAAAAGATATTTAATATGCACTCATCCTCAGGCAAAAGGGTAAAGTAATAAAATAGCTTCTGCTAAAGTCTTCTGGCTGCCTGAGACATGCCTAATGCTCAAGGAAAAGAAGCAGGTTCTTGAAATGACCCTCCAAAGCCCTCCCAAAAGGGTTACCATCCATTTTCAGATCTGTTAGCAGAAAGATGGCAAGTGGACTTTATTTTCTTGGCTGAAGTGCCAGCTGACTCACGTCTATCCTGTTCAAGTCTCAAAGCCTTGGAGTGGACATACGCACTGCCTGTGGCAAATTTCTCCATGGTTGGAGCACTTTTGCATCTGGACAACAACATACATGAATCCCTCTATCACGTTTACCTAACACATAGGCTGTGATCATACCCGCATGCCTTTATTAGGCTTTATAAGGATTTAGAGGTTTGATAAAATTGGCTGAGGAAGGGAAAAGAACAGGCAAGAGTGGGATGCTCAGGAAAGTTTCCCCTGTCTCAAGGCACTGTGTCCCACCTGACTCCTGGCCACCATATCAGCTCACATGCTCTACAGCCAACTTGTCTTCCTGCTTCATCTCCCCTTCTATCCCTACCAATATGTATATTCACATTAAGACATAGTTCTTGCAAGTGTTGATCAAAGCAGAGTCTACTTTTCTGAGCAAGTATTTTAACTCCATAAGGGCACATGCAAATGAAACATAACTTATATCAACATATCATATAACAATATAGCACAGTGTGATACCACTCATAGTGGACTGAGAGCTTTGGGTCAGGGAAGAATATGCAAAGCCATGAGACTTTGTGAAATATAGTCTGCATGGACTACATGGGCAGGAAAAGCCAGATATACCACAAGCCTTATTTATACTGTAAGCAGCAGTGAGACCATATGCTTTAGCATTTAGCCCATGCCCAGATTTCCCTTGGCTAATGACCTACTTAGTTCACCCCAGAAAGCACACCAGTATGAATTAATTATGGATAATCAGGAGCCATAGCATCCACCAAGAGATACACCAACATAAAGTTCCCACTATTCAGATTTTTGCTTGACATTCATCTCCTTGGAATTGGTATGGACTTCCAAGTCAAGACAGACAGACGTTAGGAAAATGAGCCAAGGAGTTTCTACCTAGTTACTATGATGTTCCCACTTTCTCATAATAGGTGGAAAGAGAAGAAGCATATAGGACATTAGCCTCCTCAGGTTAGAAAGAATATTAAATAGTTCAGCAACAGTTTTGAAACGTAGGCTGGAAAGGATTAGGGCTTTACAAAAGGCTGTTAATTCTAAAATATCTGAATATTTTAATGTGAATCTGAGGGCTTTTAAGCCTACACGTCTGCATCAAGAAGTTTTGAAAATGGTTCATAACAGCAATAATACCAGAGAGGTTTACCATTACTGCATTTCCTCCTTGCGTTAGAAGAATGTTCTCTACTCTGCCTGGCCTCAGGCCATTAAATAATAAACAAATAATTACCAGAAAATTCCTTGGGAACTGTTGCTTCATTATTAAAGCAGGATATGGTTAAAAAAAAAAAAAGGTGGAATTTTCAGAAATTACTTCACATAAATAATAAACAAAAGCTGATTTCTTTCCAATGCAAATTTTGTGCTTGTAACTCAATCCATGTGCTACAAAGGAGAAATAACCTAAAACATAATGGACGATATTAAAGCGAGGTTTGCAGTCTGAGGGGAAGAAATGTCAGTTAGAACCAGATTTCTAAATAAACCAGGGATTACAGTGTGGATGAAGCATACAGCGGACAGCCTGCAAATGGAGGTCCACAGTTGCTAGGTTTTAGCTAAGTACCACCTTGCAGAGTCTCTTTCCCATTTGCCCCTTCAGCTACTCTTTTACTTTCCTTGCCACGAGTTCTCTCACTGTGTGTTTCACAAAGAGATGATGTATGGGATTCAGCTCCCCCCAGAGAAGTAAGCAGGGTCATATGGGGCGCTGCAGCGTGCTCTGCTAGGCACCTGCAAAGGTGCAGGCATCCACTGTTCCTCTGCCTGCCTGCCCTTGCAGATTTCTTAGCTGTCCTGAGCATCCTAAATCATACCAAATGCCTCTGCTTAGGCCTCTCAACCCTGTCCAGGGTGTCTGATCCCCAGTTCCTCAGTGAGGCAAGAGGCCCCAAAAACAAATCAGACAGCCAGGTAGCTGAATAGCAGGCTGAACCGTACTGACACCAGGTGATGAAAAACAACAAGATTGCTTCGAGATGACTGTTCCCAATATTACAGGTGATCTCAGGAGCACTCCCGAAATAGCTGTTTGACCATTCCAAGCTCAGCACAAGCACGCACGTGTTTCTAAATTTCTTTTAACCACTTCTAATCAGATATTCTTAATCATAGGAAACATACAAAGACCTGCTAGATCAGTCAAAATACAATTGAAGACCTGAGTGAATGAGCACTTTGATATAAAGAGAAGCCTGTTGCCGATAATAGTCTCAAGTGCAACTTTACAAATTAGGTAAGCTCTTGACGTTTAAGATACAAATTATGCACTAACTCTGAGTAAATGGAAGCCAGCTAAAGGTAAATAAAGTTGGCTGGCTGAAAGTAACACAGGAACATTTTCTTTTAAAGGCTGCAAATGAATAAAAGAAAGATGAAAGATAAGATGTTCCACAGAGCTGCATAATGGTGCAGGTCTCTGCTCTCTTGAATACTGCAAGACTCTTACTGTTTACTTGGTGTAAACAGTGTGCTCAGAGCTATTAAGTTTTCAGGGATCACAGATTTGTTTCAAACTAAATGTAATGTGAAACAAAATACTAATGATTCCTAATTGTATTACTGCATTAGGATTCTTCAGTAATAAAATAAACAATTCTTTGACTTCCTTCTCATTAAGTTCATAGCTTAAAACACACAGCATAAAGTGGTGCCAGTATAATAATTTGGACATCATTGAGGATAACTACATTAAATGATCCACAGTAAAATTACAAGGGCTAAACACCTACTGATGTCGTATTCTACCACAAGTTTTTCATGTCCATGTGCATTTATAAACCTACTGTAAGGAAGGAAAAATGAAGTTACTAGAATCTTTTCAGTATACATAGAAAAATACCATTGGTCTCCTGCTCATAGTTAACCTGCTGAAAGTGCTCCTGAAAATATTGTAGCTAAGGAATATAGCCCCTGCATAAAAACTGCCCAGAAATAGCTTATTAGACAAATTATCATATTCATCTGAGCTGTTGCCTGAGAATACTCACCCATGTAAGAAATTGTTCTAATGTGTTATATAGTTTATGGATGATCTCTCTCTACATAGCATTGCATTACACAATTAAAGCTATTACTGTAAAACGCAGGAAATTGCATTCATGGTTAATTGCATAATTCATGAACTCAGGCAAAGTGTGAACTTGGTAAATATGTAAAACTTTTCAATCAACTCAAGTAGAGTGAAAGAGGAAAACACATTATTGCTGAAGCTTTATATAGCAAATAAATGTTGAGTGGAGGAATGCATTTTGGTTTACGTTCTCATTTAATATTACAGAGGAAAAAGTCATTAGCACTATAAAAACAAACTGGAATTACTTTGATATTTTTGGTTTTTTGTTATGGTGGGGATAGAAAGATTCAAAGATTTCAACTAGTTATTCAATCTAGTGTTGATTATCTTGACTTACAAAGCACCTAACTGAAAAAGTTGGTATCACTGTACACTTATTTACATTTTTATTACTTTTGATAGAAGCAAAGGGTGAAATAAGAAGAGATAACTATCTCTGAGGTACAAATATCTTTGAAAGTTTAGAATTGAATATTAAATGGAATATACAAGTCTGAGCCTCTAAACTGTTTTTGGAACAATCTCTGTTTCTTTTCAATTTAAAGCCAGCTTACATATAAACACAGAAGAAAAATCTTTATTCAAAAGATCATTAATACATTGCTAAAATATTTTTTTTATTTTTTGAATGAGGACTTATTTTAGCAGTCTATTTATGATCTTTCCAATCTTGGTCATTCCAGCACTATGGTATAAGCTTATGACTATTACTATAGGGCTTACTGGTACTCTTTGACCATGCTTACAATTTTTATTATCTATGATGTTCTCTTTTTTAGCTTTCTAGAGAGGAACCGAATAACACTACCATTCTTTAAAGCAGGGATTTGAAACCAAGCAAAGGAAAATGTTCAGAGTCAGAAAATACTCTACCTTTATTCACATTTTGTTCACATTTTTGCTGTCCTTTCTCTTTCACATCTGGATTTATCAGGAATGCATTAGTAGCCAGTGAAAATAGAGCACGACCATGAATCTTGTAAGGGGCTGACCTCATGCCAATGCTCAGCCAACATACTACAGATATGAATGTCTGGAAATAACAGAACGTCCGCAGGACATTTGGGGGAAAGCTTTGGGGAGAGAGCTAGTGCTCTTCCATCCCTCTACAACCACCTCCAGTTCCTGTTCTGGACTTATAGACGTTGGCTGTTTTGATATATGTTTACCTAGTCATATAAAATACGGATAGACATCAAGGCCTTAAGAGTAGTGTACTAACCTCTTCGAAACAGAAAGATTCTTGCTTCAGATGGAGTTGGAAACACTATAGGAATAACCTAAGAACCAAAGAAGCTGCCCCTCAGGTTCGATATCTACATCAACACTTTATTTCTATAAAAGTTGCTGATGCCTATTGCCTTGAAATATCAGACCACAGACTGAGGTGATTAAATATGGAGCCAAGAGCTTACCTTGAGAATGGATCCCATAATCTCTGCAGAAAATCATGATCGAGGAAAGGAAGGAATGCAAGCTAAATATTGTGGAGTTGCTAGTAAGCTGCAACTTTGTCTTAGAGGTGTTGAGCAACTGTGTTATTTGGAACTCTGTTTTATAAACATTATCACTAATGAGCATAGCTGTGTTTTGCAGTAGATTGTTCTCTGTCAATGCATTACACATAAAAGCATCCTACATGGAGTCACTGGTAGAGTACAGTTTTTACAACTAAGAAGAATTTGCCTTCTCCTGCTGCAGCAAGGCTAAGACATTTACACAGAAAAACACTGACAGCTATAAAGTAATATGCTATAGTTAATAGTCACTTGCAGTACTTTTACACAGAATCTGAAATGTTTACAAATTAGGAATCAAGAGTCAAAGACGTGGGTTTTCCAAACCCATACATTTATTTGCCCTGTGATTGAAATCTAAAATGCAATTCAAGTTCTGCAGAACATAGGAGATTGTAGTAATCCACTGCTGAGCCACACAATAAAAGTGAATTACAAGTCATGTTATCTGTGACACAGCTGCCACATAGGGAACATATAGTGTTTATTACTGATAATGGTTCCAAGAATGTGTTCTATGGGTAGTGCATCTGTAGCAGATGTGAAGACTTCAGTATCACAGATTAGTCAAAGAGTTTCTTACCTAACAGTTTCCTAGTTTAACAATAGACTAGAATCAAATTCTGATTGATGTCAGTATAGCACAGCAAACAGCAGAATAGTTGGTTTTACCAGCTGTTCTGATCAACTTTCAGATTTTTAATTGCTTTATAACCCTTAGTAGGTCTCTCTCAGGAGCTGAAATCTGAGTACTTGATAAATATAGTAGCTGAATATCTAGCACAATAAAATATAAATGCAAAATATTGAAAATACTAGAACAACTTTCATTATACAAATTACTATTCAGTAATAATGAAGGCCAGGCCTTTCAACAACACCCTGACTCCCTTCATTCCTAAACTAATCCAGGTTCTGTCATGGTTTGTTAAAATGGAGAGCTAAAGAGCTTGCCAGGAAATACACAAAATGGTATCACTGAAAGAACTACTTGCCACACCAACTGATGATGCCATTCTAGTGTGCATCAAAGTACTCTCCTGTCCTTAGCAACAATCAAGTAATTTTGCTGCTTTGTTTATATCACTGCATAAAAGCAGAGCAAATTTACAGCCAGAGTTTTGAGACCCAAGATGTCTGAAAGAAATAATCCTAGATGTGGAGGTTTCTTACATTAAAAGCTGCTGCACCGGAAAAAAAGGAGTAATAGAGTTAAAGACAGAATGGGGGAAGAGATGCACATCTATCATGCAGGGCAATTTGTGAGCAGAGCAAAAGATCATAGTGTGTTACTACCTGTCATTAAGTGAGCAAGATGTATGTGCATTCTGTGAAAGAACAAAGTTCACTAAAAATATATTGATGTTACTCTTCCAGTACTCCAGAAACACTGTGTTTTCTGTCACCAGCAAATGGCAAAAATATAAACTGGTTACTGCAGATGTTACAATTAGGAATTCTGCTTATTTAAGGGAATTATTTAGAATTGGCTTTAAGCATTTGTTTCTCTAGATAAGAATTCCAAGTAAAAGTCCAAAATTTCTACTTGTAAGAACTATCCTTCTACAAAAAGACTTTACTAGGTTGTTTCTGGTTTTTTTTGAAATGGACATAAAAATAAAAGCTCCAACAAAATATAACAAGATTTTAATGTCTGCCATAAGATTTATTTTTTTAAAAGCTAAAATATAAAAAACAGAGCTTTTAAACAATAAAACTAGTTACTGTGAAAAAAGATGCTAGTAGTTTTCAATAACATTACAGCACCCATTACTAAAATGACACATGTCTAAGGAATTTGGAAAACTGGGTAGAAAAGAAAAAATTTTAATGTTCCAAATCAGTACACACATAAAATTATTTATCTGAAATGCCTACTGACTGTTTCAACATGTTACAGAAACTGGGTTTTTCCTTCCTTCCATTCAGTCTGAACCCAAGGTTCTGTCACACAATATCCTTGTCTGAACAACAGAAAAAAAAAGCAATTTACCCTGCCTGGGGAAAAAAAAATTCTCACAGGGGAAGGTGGGAAGGACAGTTTTCTGCTTCTTGAAATTTGCTTACCTGGACTTCCAGTGTTAAGGTTTGAAGTGATTTTTCTAGTTGCTCTTTGACCACTGAAGGGCTTGTTATGTTCTTTTCCTAACAGCAGTTGCAGCAGCTGCTCTTCATATGAAGTTGTAGTTCCAGTCTAAAATTGTCAATGCAGTCCTAATACAGACTGATTCCATAAATAATGTAACAGCCTGGCAGGGAACTCCAACCATTCAATATGCCTTAAGTATTCTACAGAAAATGCAGTTAATTACAGGCAATCCAATCAGAAGTTTAGACTTGACACTGGTCTTTCTGCATAAAGGTATTCTTCCACAGAGAAAGGATTAACAGCCTTGGGCTTCACTGATTTGTAACAACACAGAATGGAATGAGGCACGATAGAAACAAGATATTGGAAATACCATTTAAGGCAAATGGAAAAGATGAGATGTTGGGAGGTGAGAGAGGAAACAGTAGGAGCTAAGACGAAGACAACAAAAACTGGCAGAGATGTAGCCAGTAAAGTGAAGAACAACTTTTTTAATAATTGTGCTTAAAGAGAAAGGGCTTACAGGACCTTAAATGAAGGAGGACTGAATGAGATCAATACTGGGAGGTGACCTCAGATTAAAGTATGCAGAATATTTGTTGCATTAAATATGTAGTCTAAAATGCAGTCTATGTGTTTATATTGTTTTTAATGTTCCATTGTGTTATAATTCTTTAAAAAGATTTTTTATTTTAGCATTCCCTCTAATTCATATAGCATGGTAGACAACCAACTAAAATCTGTATTCCAAAGCTTAAGGGAGTTGCACTACATATATCCTTACCCCTCCTCACAAAAAAACAGAAATGTAAATAATCTGAATACAATCTACAAACAGATGAACATCTGAAGCTAATGTGCTTGAAAGAGATCGACAGGTTGGAAAACAGAACTGTGCCACTTACCAGGACATCAAATGGTAACCTTTTAAATAAAACACAAATAAACTGTTATTTCAAATGCATTTTATACAAATGAAGCAAAGACTGAAGTTCACTGTGTTAATTGCTCAGATCTTGGAAACAGTTATGAAACCAAAGTTCATCATATAAATGACAAGTCCTGCAATTTTTCTTTAACAAGACTGCAAAAGTTAACTTTTCAGTGGAACTTTGTACTACGCTCTATTTTGTCTCTTTATATTGAATAACCAGCCCACATATTTTAAAACTATATATGTTTTCGTTGTAGTGAAAATTTATTATTCTCTATGGAAATTCTTATCCATTTAGTAAGCTGGAATTTAAACGAAAACCATCTTTTTTGTACGTGACCTATTAGACAACCGAGGATTCATCAGAACTTAACCATTTTATTGTTAAAAGATGGTAGAAACAAACAATGTGGACAATATCCACATGCAGAAATAAATCTAAACAACAAAGTTTTTAAATGAAGGGGTTATATGCAAAAACATGCATAAGATATAACTGAGACACCCTGCTTACATACACGTACAATGTAGTTGAAATATCTCAAAAATTCTGGGCCACAGCATACCTGGTAGGGTTATTTTGAGACCCACCACGACGTTCTGGTCAGTGATTCTTCATATTTCAGTGGCATTTGTATGTGTTTATCAACAGACAGAATTCTATCATTTACAAATAAAGGAAAATTCTTATATTGACAAATGATGCAGTCTCATTACAAACCAAATAAGGGCTTTTTGTAGAATCCTTGTACAGGTGATTTGGGAACTATCTTTTTTCTTTTTTACCATTTATATTTCCACACAGCATTAAGAATATACCAAGGCAGGAACTGGCCAACAACAGCTGGCTGTTAGAGTACTTTTGAAACCCTAAAGCAAGTTCTTGGGAAAAACAGGCACGTGAGAGACTGTCAAAAGCAAAGCATCTTGACACAGGATCACAAAAATAAAATGTCTTCTTCCCAGAGCAAACATCCACATTGAAAGCTATTGCTCTAAGTTATAATTATGGGTACTATGAAAATCAGTATTCAGGCTAAATTAGTTATTGCCACTATTTCTATGGAAATAGAATATGCAAGTGTTTATTTCCAACTAATGTTTCATTTCAGGCAAAAATTCTATAATATGGAATGATCATGACTTTTTTTCTTTGCAGGGTGAAAACTATGACCCTTGCCATCTTTTCATTGTATTCTACCATCTAAAATTCTGTGTTTCCCAAACCATATTGTATATTCTAAATCATTAAAGAAATTGGCTTATTACTGTACTAGTGGACATCAGTATGCTTAGACCCATGCCAATGACACTGCTGTTTCCATAGTAACTAATGTACTTCAGATGGAAAACAGCAAAGGAAAACTGGAAAAGAAGAAACTGAAAAATAGTTAGAGGAAATGAACTTTCTACTGTTATGGTATATTTCTGCAAAAAGTTCATTGTGTCCTTGGTTCAGCATAAAGCTGCTTCCCTTACCTGTTGTGATGCCTTGTGAGAAAACTTATTCTAGAGCGGAAAGCTACTGCAATATGGTCCTGTTTGTTTTCTAGAACAGCGGCGTGACCGAAGTTTGCTAGTTAGTGTCTTCATGGCTCCATTTCCATATTTATATTTTGAGATGAGAAGGAATTCACTACTCTTTTGCAAATGGTTTCATGATAGGCAGTTAAACTAGTTTGCCTGGGTACTATAGCCCTCCAGGAACAAGAAGGGGAAAGGGAAGGAAAAAGAAGGGGGAAGAGAAATGATCATTGTAACACACCCATTTATTTTAGTGCTGAGGAGTGCAAAGGGAATGTGCAGTAGGGATCACACAGAGTAGCCTGCTGACGGTGCATGGTAGTTTAGAAACATATTGCATTGCCAATAGCATGACAATCCTGAGCAGAAATCAATTTGCGGCAATTCAGGGCAGAAGGAAAAAAGGCCAGTCCAAGCATCTGGGCAAACACCACCAGGCTTCTGGATTCCTATCTGGGGTCCAAAAACCAAGGCTCCTAAACCTCTCATTTGATGTAGTCCTACATTCCCAACAGCATCTAAAGCTAAATGGTTCCAGGCATGTGTAGTGCACAGCCGGTAGAAGGCGGGTAGGAATCTACTGGCAGAAACTTAAGCACTGAAACAGGATCTGAATATTAAACTTAAACAGCAGCTTCAGGGAGATTATACAACTACCAGAAATAACTGAAATGTGGAAGCAAACCTGCAGAGAATGAGTTAAAAGCGAAGTCCCCTTTCTAAATTTACCTTCAAAGTTGGTCTTAATTAGAGCTCATCTTAATGAGTTGGATTGAGATGAACATCTTTTTAACATCAGAACTACATACCTTTTAGAAGCTTTACTACAACAGTTTCTAAACCTTGCAGTAGTGGTGTCGCAAAAACTGAGGATAGACCAGCTTTGACATTTTACCCAGTGATATTAGAGGCTTGTGATGAGGGTGAAATAATTTAAAGGGGATTAAGACAGTGTAATGAGGAATGGAAAAAAAAAAATCCCAAAGAGCTGAGAAAAGGAAAAATTAAATTGGCTTAATTCACAGTTGAGAAAAACATTTAGAATCTTATATTTGGAACAGATTCATCCATGCCTAATTTTTAATCCGGAGAACTTTGATTAAATTTCATACATGTTAAATGAGGTCTAGAAGGGGAGGCAGCAAATACAGATGTTGCAGAGGAGCTGTACAGAATATACTCCCTCTTAACTAATTTCCATAAGTCATGTCAACTTTCTTTAGCTAAAGTAAACACTGTAAATGTTTCCAGTACAACTATCAGAGTAATAACAATTGGTTTTATTCTACACTCCAAGAACCTTGGACAACAGAGCACAGCAGAGTTACATATTCTTTATCACCTTTTAGTGATATCCATTCAAAAGGAAAAGGAAAGTTTGTTTACTGAGTTGAAAGTGAATGTGAATTACTATGCAGATTTAAGGGAAAAGGAAAAAATTAGAAATTATTAGAACTGATACACAATGTTATTTACTCTCCTGAATCTTCCTGCTAGGCTTCTAATGAAGATGTGATATCTTTGACACAAATAATGCTACCACAGTGTCATTCTGTTTACCATCAATTTATGGTTTCTCTTATCTACAAGATGAAGTTAGCTGAAAACTGTAATTCTAGGAATGACACGAAAAGCACAACAGTAGTTGCATACAAATAATAAATACTAATGTTTAAGGACATATATCCTTAGTCTGCTTGTCCTGTGTGGTGAACACACTATGTATTTCAAGGTGCTTAGGCAGGATTCTGCAGAGATCCTGGTCTGGCCATATGTTGCTGAACTTCCTTATCTAGTAGGCCATTTTCATTAAATATGTTCAGTAAAGAATGATTACAAAAGGAGGACTTATTTCAGAAGTATCTGCTTTCTTCTATGTGTTGAAATACATATGCATGGATATCTATATCGTTTTACATGCTGATCAGAGACTGTTAATGTCATACACAGTATATACAGAAAGAGTGACCTCCTCCCATATATTTCTTTTTATGGCAACTCTTTCAAGACTGATCAGAAATAGCTTAACAAATAATCTCTCTGCAGTTTTTACAGCACATTACCCACATCTTGAAGTAGCTACTTGAAGCCCAGAGAGATGCACTTAAAAAGCCTACCTTGCCTGATGATTGCTACAGGGCTTCGCCGAAATAAAATGGTGTTAAGTGCAAGCATCAGAGCTTGTCAGAAATGAGCAAAGAATGAGCACTGGTGCTGTTCATTAAATGTCAGTCTGCTATCAAGCGATAATGAGCACAGATCTACTAAGTTATTTTTATTTTATCTATCTAGAACCAGATGAGGTGATCAAATACTGTGCATTGAAGATAATTTCCTAAAGCAGAAGAAAGAATCTTTTAGGAAATGGGTATCAAGTGAAATATAAGATAGTCAATAGATACAGCTCATTTCCATGTCCAGTGAGTTTTACAAAAATGTTCTGGAGAATTCTGACACATGCATATTTCTCCGGCCATAAGATTATCATGGCTTATGTCAATATCACTAAAATCAGGATTTGGCTTCTGTCACAGGTATTTTTGTGAAGCCTATTCACTGTTGCATCTAAGTGTCAGAGTACCAAAATACCACTCTTAAGAGGCACAGTGCTAAATCTT
Source organism: Gavia stellata (assembly GCF_030936135.1). Lineage (NCBI taxonomy): Eukaryota > Metazoa > Chordata > Aves > Gaviiformes > Gaviidae > Gavia > Gavia stellata. The sequence continues at coordinate 44,065,568 of NC_082598.1, forward strand.
AAATAGGTTTCCTTTCAAAGTTCAATGGTTTTATTAGTGGTTTTAGTTGTTAATTTTCTCTATTTAGAGAACCTTCCCTCAAAAAAAAGCTGACTTTTAAAAAAATACATAACCATAGAAATTAACTTGCCATACAGAGAGAGAAAACATGTGAATAACAGTTTCTCAAATTCTTTCTGAGTGTATAATTAAACTGGTCCTTGATATGATGATTTAATATCTTTAATGTCAATAATGGAAACCTGCTTCACAGAGTAAAATTGAAAATGAAAGACTGGCTGTTCATGATGAAAATGTTACTGCTACTTTCTGAGCTTCAACAGCTTGATAACTCACACATACTCTTCAAAAAAACAGTCAGATTACATTAAGTAATCTTGATTTACCTTTACTCCATGGTACATCTTGACTTTCAAGTACTTCCAGTTGATCACATAGGTCATGACAACTACTAAAAAACTAGAGAGGAATATATTTTGTCAACTTGTGCTCTAAAAGATTTTTCAAGAGTCAAAGAGAGACCTCATACTTCAGCAAAAAAAAACCATTTCACTGAATAAACATCGAATATAAGAAATCAGAAAGTCTGTTCCACATCAAGTACATAACATACACATATTGATATTTAAACTTTTCCTTTGGTTTACACTATTCTGTGTTCTCCAATATAAAGTAAAAGTTCTAAAATAGAAAGTACCAGGGTATGGAAAAAACACATTCAGAATGTTGACTGCAACTTAGTTCCAGCAGCTAAAATTTGATGCAAATATTGTAATTATTTTATAAGGGCCATGTGACTGCAAAGTGAAGTCATTAGAAGCAGGTTTCTTAAAGACAATTCCCATCTTTTCTGATATTTCTGTTAGGTTTGACTTCTAAGTGTGTCTATACTGTATAATTTACTCACCATTCCTAGTAACTTAAACTTCCTTATCTCAATAATTAACTTGTTTCTTCTCTGCATTACACGTCAGCATACCACTCCCTATTTACTTGCCCTTTCCTGGAGCAGCATAAATATGCATTTAGCAAATTACTTCTTTTTTCTTTCTTTTTATTTTCCTTTCTGATACTCTGAATAATGGACAGGACAAAATAATAAATCAGATACATTATTGGAATGCCCCTCCCAACCTTCACAGGATTAATCCCAAAACCTAGTGTTATTTACAGGAACACAGTAGGAACATGATCCAGTTTGAAAGGAAACAGTGGGAATGTTTTTACTCTAATTTATCAGCTATAATAGAAGCTAAAAGAAGTCACTTGGCTCCTAGAAGATTTCCTAGGTTATAGTAAATTCTGGCTCAAATGAAAATAATTGTGTAACTGCTTTCTAACACCATAGCTTTCATGCCTGGTAGGTTTTTGGGCACTGGGGTCTTGTCTTTTGTCCGAGCTTTTGAAAACTCAGGAAGAATGAAGTATCTTGACTGCTTAGTATTTTTTCTAATTAAAAAAAAAAAAAAAAAAAAAGAAAGAAAGAAAATACTTTGTTGAAAAATGCATATCCAGCTTCACTACAGAGCCAGATGCTTTAGAGTGAAATATCAATTACAACTCGATAGCCTTATTTTCTGCATAACAAAATATAGAAATTAAGTTCAGTTTGAAATTAAGATGTACTGGTATTTAAGACTATTATGTCTGGATTTAGCTGATTGTGTAATCTACTTCTGAAAGAGTTTTCACCTCCATTCTTACTTGAATAATTTTTTTAGCACTACACAGAACTCAGAACTTGCTGCATTCAGCACAATTACTCCCTACATAGTGTATCTTGCTGAGCCACTCATCTGAAAAAGGGCATTTAAATATGTTCATTTCTTCCCCTACTGTATTTCAACTATAATTATATGATCCACTAGTTTTTACAGTTTGTCTATTTTACAGTAAGATGCAGTGGTGTAGCACAAATACTGAAATAAAGGGTCATCATTTATTTTCTACGTTAGGAACTGCATTTTCATTGTTCATGTAGTTACCTACATAAATGTCAGAATTCAATGCCTTCATGATATTTCAGTTAGAATAATGATGAGTACTTTAAGAAACTGAATGGGTGGTGTTTTTTCAACCTACCCATGTACAAGATGAGTAATAGAAAAATGTGCAACACAATGTTTCAAATAATAGGAATGTAGATAGCAAAAAATATTGATGTGGATGTAAAATTGCAGATTTATATCTGATCACCGAGGAAAGGTTTAAGCATACCACTAGTTAATGGTGGTTACCATGCTATTTGGTAATGGCTTTAGATGACAATTTATACCACATATTAGTTAAGCCGTACCATAAATTATCATGATTAATATGTGTTTAACATTACGATAAGATATGATGGACCTTCACTCATTTATTTTATTATGCCAGCTTATTTCATGACTGTAACACTGGATTATCATTACCCCTAAATGTACCTGGACTAATTTTTAGAATGCAGCTTGCTAAACGTCTGAGGCCTGCTCCTATATATTCCCTAATAGCAGTGGAGAGAGCCTTAGGACACAAAAGTCCATCAGGAAGACAAAGAAACCTGGGAACAGAAGATTTTTAAATAGTATCAATATTAAGTGTGTGGAATCTAACAGCTCAGGTGAGTAATAAGTAATTGTGTATCTTCAATCACCCCTCTCAGATTTGCCTCCTAGAAAAAAATCAGGAAAACCAGAGCATAGTTGGAGCAATAGGAGGAATCTGGTAAAATAATTGCAGAAAACTTCCCTTCCCTTTTCACAGAACAGCAAATTTTATTTGAAAACAAATTCAACAAAACTTCAACAAACCTTTCTTTATCAAAACATTTCTTCCTGTTCTGTTTTTTGTTATTTACTGGTTAGTTTACTGTTACAGACTGAAAACAAAAGTCTTTTTTCCAGAGAGATGAGATGTGATTAAATGCTCAACAAAAATGCCAGAATAATATAGTCTATAACAGATCTTTGAAAAAGTTTTCAGAGAAGTTTTCTGTCACAGATACATTACTTTCATAAGACTCTTTCATGTATTTATATCTGAAAACTGATACAAAATGTTAAGACAGACATATAATTTCTGTCTTAATAATAGAAAATTAGTATCTAATATCGAGAATAATTATGGTAATAATTTCTCACTAAGAATCTCCCTATGTCTAGACTAAAATGGTCCGTCATGGTTACAGATTATTTCCAGAACACTCATAGGTTGGAACTGCTGTTCTCTGGTGATGTGATATATCAAGTTTTCCACTGTAATGGAGAGATTAAACCTTCTGAAAATCCTACTTCCCTTATTTCAGCAAATAAATAATTAACTGATTAATTGGGACTCACAATAATAACAATATTTTCAGTAGGCCTTCCTAATAGAATCTGAGTTGTTCATGAATTAACTGCTATGCTGAGTTTCATTTTGTGAGCACAGTTGTGTGATCAATGAATACTCTCACCCCAGCTAATCAATTTAAAAATGCTCTGCCCACAAAACTCTTTGTTTACTGAACAGCACATGTGGTTAGGAGGTACATTCAGTTGTAAGCCACGGTTACAAGTCCATAATAGAGCTGAAAAAGTATCAGGCTAAAGAAGCTTATTGGCCGAGGATAAACAGGAGAAAATGACAGTGAAAAGAGAAAATCAGTGCTGGCCAGATGGTCAAAGTTGGTAAATTATAGGCATTATAAAAATATTAATTGGGAACTTGATTATTTTCTGTTGATAAGCTTAATCTTATATTCTGTGACTCTAGATCTCTCTCAAGAAGTCATGGCAGATGTAAAAAAAAAAATCCTCCATCCATTAAAATTCATGTAACTATTGTCCTGCGTATCAGTGAGAAAGTAGAAGAGAAGCCACTTGCTGTCTGTAACTAACATAACATCACTGGCTAACCAAACATATAGTATTTCTGTTTTCTACGAATAACAGAAAAATATGCTTCTAATATTAATTACTCCTGCTTAAAACTCATGACTATTTGTCCAATTTTTCCAACAGATAGTTCCATCTACATTTCTAACTCCTGAAAACAATTCCATAACCAAGAATGCAGCAAGAATTTTGTTTATACCTCTAGGAAAAAAAAAAACTTGCAGCTCTTCATTTGCAAGGTTCTCTTCATTCAATTAAAAAATAGCAATGTGTAGCACATTTTAGCAGTAACCTTTAAAATTTTACACAGGGAAACAAATATCCTTTTAACATACTCGGCATCTCTTAGCTTTAAAAGTATGAATAAGCACATGAATAAAGTTTAAGTGTAGCTAGATGCCTACCTGAGGTAAAGATAAAAGAGAAGAACAGAGAGAAATACCTTTGTAAATCTGTTCCTATAATTCTTTATATCCTAAGCACGAAAACTATTTCCAAAGCTATCTGAAAGGAACAGAAAAAATAAGAAAACAGATTGCTTAAAAAGAAAATATAGCTGGGCAAAATTATGACGGCTCACATATTATAATATAAGGGAACAGCAAAATGCCCTAAGTTTCAATTCATCTTGCTGGGACAGAAAACATTTGTTTCTTTTCTGATAGAAGAGTGCCCAATAAATCAAACTCATTTTCAACGTAAAACTGAGAACGGGCCCCTTCTAATCAATCTCACAGACGAGCTGGGCTGAAGATCAGTTATGGATGCAGTGGTCAAGTGAGATTATCAGAGAAAAGCTTGTCCTTTACTGATATGTCGTGCTGCTTTAGTCTACATAATTGCCTTCCTGGATGACAGTAAGTACTCTAGCACTATATTTCCTTGGAAAGAATTGTTCTAGGTTGCTTAATGTAAAGATTTGCTGTTGTAATATAAGACAATCCATTAATGTGAATATTTGCAATTATATTCTCAGTATACTTTAACTAGCACCAATGGTGAATCGCCATTTGATAAATATTTCACCTTTTCTGTCAAAATGATGACAACTACAGCTGGATTTGTTAGGAGGGGAAAGGTATTTCTGCAAGAGGTACTGTAGTTATCTTTACATATGCAGAACTGGCAACAAAAGGCAGAGGATTTCATCATCCTAAAGCATACTTTGGGTAGCCTGCTTTCTGCAGCAAGGTCACTACAGCCAAGCAGAGGATTATAACTGTACCACCACATCAACGGAGCAGGCACCATCGTTATGACATGGAAATGCGAAGTTAGTCTGAGCCCTGTCATGACGAATTTCAGGATAGGAACTCCTAATCTGATTTTCATTACACCCCTATATTTTTTAATTACTATACATCTTAACTGGAGGGTGAGAAAAGAAGTAATCCAAGGAAAACATAGGAAATGAGTGGTGATTCTTTCTCTTGCTCTCTTTCTTCTCTTTGAGCTTTCTGTTTTCTGGGGTAGAGAGAGGAGGAGAAGATATAATGGAGGATCTTTTGTTTTATTTCCTTTACTGGATGCAGAATGAGAGACATCTTCTAGATCCAATTTTCCCAGAAAGCAATTTCTAGCATGGGGAATTTCTTAACTGCAGAAATGTTATCCAGAAGGTAAGGAGATTGGGGCATACCTTGTTCCACTTATTCAAGGCTGACAGACAGCCCTTTGGAAATATTATCTGTTACCATCAGCTTTAGAGCATGTTATCATCAGCTTCAGAGCAAGCATGAAGTATATGTATTTTCCCCCTCAGCATCTGCATTACTGAGTTCATTTTAGTGCAATAGAAAATCCAGTTTTCAGGACATTTGAAGAAATATTCTGAACAGCCTGAAATGTTAAAAATTAAAAAACTGGTGCAGAAAATACCTATTCTGGCATCTTAATGAACAAAACTGTCAGAGCTACTGGTTTCTGCTCACATACCCTAAAGGACAGTCCTCTTTACCTTACCCAGCAGACACCTCCATTTGCAAATGCTGAAATTGTACAGTTCAACTTCGTTGCTCAGGCAGAACCTAGTTGTATTTTTATGTAGGTAGGAGAGAATGAGTCCTACCTTTTCCACACAGCAAGGGTAGCAAGGGAGGAAGCTACAATATAGTACTCTCTGTTCATCCTTAGATTAACTAAAACAACAAAGGCTGTGTTGCACTTTCTTTCTTGTCCCACCCACTGTAGTCTACTGACATTTATAGTCTCTGCGAGTCTTTGTATAGACATCATGGGTCAGTGATAGTCTTTATCTTGACATCAAAAGGAAATATAAAATCTATGAGGAAGAGAATGCTCATATTTAATTTTATGACGATTGGGAATGCTGGTTGTTGCTGTAAGAGAAACCATAAGCAATAACAGACAGCACTAATAAACAGGGGGCTGATTCTAGGTTTAGACAGATGAAAATGATAAGTGGCTCAAAAATATACCAACATAGAACTGGTCTGAGTACATACATTGTGTTACCAAGGAATCTGTAGATAACTTCTGAGAAGGATTTTATGTTTTCTCCTACCATTTGTGCTCTTACACTGCTCTTGTTCTTTGCTCTGTGGCAACCCAGTGCTGCTGCAACCACAAAATTCTTTCCAGAGATGAACAGGTAAAAGTCCTCCTAGCCATAATAATTAATGCCAGCTGATTATTTCCTTTTTCCACTTCCTAAATTTTAAGGAAATTCTTTTAGAGAGAAAAGCACTCTCAAATGCACCTTTCCCTCCCTTTCACATAAACCTGCAGAAATGAATACCCTCTTACACGGTACAACTCCTCTCTGAGGGCTTGCAGGCCAGAGCCAGCTGCCAAACTATAAAGATGGCAGAAAATCAGCATCAAGCACTGTTGAACAGGGTACAACATTTCATTCCTTGCCTCAGAGCCCCATTTCATCTATGTTGTGCTATTACATCCAGATACGATCATTATGCTGGCTCATCATGAAAGTGTTCCTAAATGCAATGAACAACTGTAAACCATCCAAATTTGCCTCTGCCACCTAAAATATAAAATCAGATTTGCATTTCAAAGCTCATGGTTCAAATCAGTCAGGAAAAAAAAATTATTACTTCCCATTCCCAAACTGTTTCAGAACATTGTCCTATTACAATACCAGATTTTAATTAAATTTAATCTTGTAGCTAGCAAAAAAGCATTGAAAGTCTTTTTACATGTATTTATTTAAAACTCCAGGTAAATGGGCTGTTTTCTAAAAGGAGTGTAAGGTGGAGGAGACAGGAGCAGAAAACATGCAACATACCCTGGGAACTTCCCAGTTTGAAATTATAATTAAGCCATACTGAGATATGATATAATGTTCAATTTATCATAGAAAAGGCTTTTGGGAGACCAACAGTGGCAGGGCATACCTTATATATTGTAACACTTACCATAAGGGAGTATCTCAAAATACTCGGCTGTTAAAAAAGTTGAATTGGATTAACACAAGTCAGTGATAGATCTAGCAAAATGCAACCACATATAGTTAATATCATACAGCCCAAAACATCATAATCAATTTCACAGGAGTGTACTGACAATAATTCAGAAGTTATCTCCTTCTGGCATGGTACAGTTCTCCCTGGACAATAACCAGAAAGAGAAGGAACTGAAGTTTAAGGTTATGACCAATGTTCCTAAAAGTACAGAGCACTTTCTAGCAGAGCTTGCTGAAACATACCTAAGTTCTGAATGAATACAGTTTGGGTTTCCAAATGGATTATTAGGTTATATGGAATATGAGCCATGTGTATAGTGAGTTGCTTGCACTGCTCAGTGAATCACAGTATTCACTATAATGACTAATTAATATATTTGTTTATCACTGCCCCCTGCTAGATGGAATGTCAGATGTTTTCATGCATGTTACCTGTAGGCATGGCAGATAAACCCAAATGTTAATGTATAAATGTAAAAGCATGCTATCAAAGAAGTCATGAATGACAGCTATATGCTGAGCTAAAGCTATTCCTTCTCTTCAGCATTCCCTGTCCTCACACTTCTGGTGGCTCAGGGCTCAACAGGGTGGTAGTTTGGGAATCACGTCCCAAGAGGCCCAGTCCTCAATGTGCCACACTGCGACATATCTTCATACTGAACACAAGATTCTGGAAGATGGTTCAAGGAATTTTGGCCTAAAGCCACTCTCTTAAATTACAAATTTTCTCTTTCAAAACCGTATTGAAACTGATTTTTAGTGGGCAGAGCTGCAATTTCACAGCACCGCTGAAAATGAAGCCATGCATATGTAGAATCCTAAACACAGCAATGAAGATTTAACATTTTAATCAACACCAATTACTGTGCAAAACCTGCTTTAGGGATTACCAAAATGTAGATGAACTAAAGAAGAATGAAACAGAAGAGGAAGCCTGACACAAGGCACGGGCCTGTAGAAAACTGAGTAATTCTTCTCTCTGTTTGCATAAAAACTAATCCTGAATTTTCTAATATTTCCAGATCTAGTATTCATGAGGTATGTTCTTAACTACTCCTTCATCAATGTTTAGCTTTTAGTTTCTACTTTCTGAATACCCCAAGTCATAGTGGTCTAGTCATTTCTGCATAATGACATGGGGGCAACTACAGAATATATATCAGCTTTCCACATTGGCAGTTCAATGTGGATGGGTGAATTTTGGGTTCAGTGCTCTAATATCACCACTATTTGTGATGTTCAGGTTGCAGTGACTACCCAGAACGTCATCAGCTTCTGAAGAAACTGCTGCTACTCAGCTGCAGAAGATCCTGGGTTGAAGAGCTGCTCATCACTTCTCTTTTCCTGAATATTTGGCAGGTTATGAGGCAAAACTAAAACCACTTCATTCTGCATCTGAACTTGAGAGGTGTAAGCCACTGGTTTCCTCACCCAAATTTATTACTATTCTAAAATGCAGGAGGAGGAAGGAAACCTGAATCCTATGTAACTACGGACTTTGTTTTCTATTATTTGATGAAAATAATGTTCTAGTAAGCCTGCTGACACCTCTTCCTCAGGAAGGGACTTTGAAAGAGATATGTAAAGACAGATTAACATCTTTTTGCTTAAAATATTTAGTAGTCATAGCACAGTGTATACAAGTATGTCACACACAGAAATGTCCAGAGGACTCTTCAGTTGCTGTTTAGTAATGTTTTTGAAAGAGGACTGAATTCTGCCTAGTTTACACATGTATAATTCCAGAAAACTCATTGAATGCCCTTAGTATAATTTGACAATGTTACTGTTCAAGGCATGTTTTTTAACAGAATAGATATTTCTGAATATAAATAGCTGATTGCAACTCATTTTAAAATAAGAGAACACAAGACATTAATGTTTGTATAGCTTTTCTATACATAAAAATAGTTAAAACCTTACTCATATTTTAGTTTTATTTACCTTGAAAGTATGCCTGTAAGTGTCTCTGAATAATTTGAGATGGGGATAGGGTCTTGGAGTTTTATACAAAAGCAATTTTTCTCATGAAAGAACTGCACAACTAATTAAGTATCAGAATAGTTCCATTAGCTGGATGTTGTATGTTTTCTCATCTCTGTGTTAAGGATAAGTAATTTCAAGAACAGATGAATAACACTGGATTTCATGTAGCAAATTCCAAGTAGTGGCAGAATCACAACTGAAGGATTTTTAGCTTCTAGCACTTATTTGACCTCATTGTCCCTCTCAAGTGCATTTACATGTAAAATGGTAATTTGAGGCAGAGGAAGTAGGAATGGCTTATAATGGATTTCCAAGGGTTCTGAATGTCCTATATAGCAAAGCTTTGTTTGAGTCATTAAAGTACAGCTATATACTCCCATGACATTCAATACCGTGTTTCTCCTATGTATCCCATAAGTGGAAGTTGTACCTAAACCAAAACACCCCTTCTAAGATGTATGTGGGTGGAGATGGAGAACTTTGTAAAACATCAGATCTCTGAAGGATTCTAACTGGCTTTAAAAACAGCAAAGCAGAGACATTAAAAAATAGGGTTTTAATAGAAGATGACAGAAAAGGAAACATGAGGACTGGGACATTGTTATTGGCTTTGGCTAAAAAAGTAAAGCAAAGATCCCCAAGTGTAATCATCCTCAGAGCTTTAGTTAGAAAACACTTATGTTACAAATAATAAAAGAAATAGTGGGATGGCACAAACCAGACAAAGCCTATGCTAAATATTTAATTCTAAGATTGAAATTTTTACTTTCTATAAAAAAAGCATAATGTCCAGTGTATAAATTGTCATTCCTCTCTAGCTGTTGACTACCAGCCTGCTGTTGAAGATTACATCCCTACACTTGACTGCTTCTGAATTTCCTCAGCTAAATTCAGCTGGTTTAGTCTTCACAATTTAAATAAGTGTTTTATACTAACCCAGATTATTTTCCCTCAAATGGTTGAGCAAATGCTTATAAACACTCCTCTACATATCAATATGTGGAGACAGTCAATTTAACAGATGGGCAGAAAGGAGCAGGATCCCATCCATTGCCTAAAATAAATGGATTTGCCATAGCACAAACAGTATCGTCATATAGATGCTAGCCTACCAACCTCTATTAACAGGAGACTACCCTATCTTAGTCCCATATCTAAGTGAGAATTCTCATTGCTTCATTGGGTTATTTATTTGGTTTATAAAATTTTGATAAGAATGTTTAAAAATCCAGAACCAGTGCTAGAAAATGGAATAGTGGAATTCAAAGGAAGTAAAAGGCAAAAGCAGAAAAAACAATACCTTGCATTACCTTATCTCTTTCTTAGCTTCAGTAGGTCTTTAAATATATCTGAAGCTAGATACCTTGGAAAACAAGACACAAATCAGAAGGCAGTTTCCCTCAAAACCAGAACATTGTTAAACAAATTGTTAAAGCAATGCATTTGATGACACAGTAACACTGAATGCTTTAACATCCATTAAGTACATCAACTTAATTAAACCAAAGTATCATTAATTGTTAGTGTGCTGACATTGCACAGGGAGAAAGAAGGAGGCATAAAGATTCTGTAGAAAATTTTATCAGTGGACCTTACAGAAAGGCTATTCTGTCTGTAAGTAGGTATATCCTTCTGCCAAAGTTACCAGAACAGAAATATTTGCTGCAAAGCTAATTTGTATAGGAAACCTGCACTGATTTCACCAGCTGTGAATGGCAAAGTATACTCACATGCTAGTCTATTTGTAGCCAGGCATGTAGTGATACGTATGCTCTGAACGCCTACCGCAATAGCATGTTCATTTTCTTAATCACAGGAGCTAATAAAAATGCTGTGATCTCATCTGATTTTTATTTTTTTCCAATGTACCAACTTTATTGAAATGTACTTTGGGTAGAGCCTCAGGCAGTTAACCCTCACTCAGAGTTTGTTCCCATCCAGATACTGTCTCACCCTCCCAGTAAATTCAGCCAATGTCATCCTTAATAATCATCATAGTGATTTCACAGTCATGTTGAACAGGCAAAGATGGGACAGTTGTCCAGAAGCACTTTCAAGGACAGTATTTCTTAACCTTTTTTAGTACAAAGTCTACTTCACTTTCCTGAAAAAAATCCACAGCCCACACCCTGTCATTACTGCAAACCTAAAGCATTGTCATGACAATTTCCACTATTTTAACCAAATAATGTTTAAGCTAAATTTGAAATAATTGGGTTTTAGTGTTCCTTTTCCTGGTGTGGGAACAGACGTGTATGTTGTGATGGTTTTTTTCACCCACCTTCTGATGTCTGATGGATCACTATCACTTCACTGAGCTAGGGCATCTTTCTGTCTCTCACTTGGCAACTCTGTCTACATTGTATAAGCTGCTGACATGCCAGCAATAACCACATCACATTAATAAGAGCTGTAGCTCATCCAGGATTGGATCTGAAGAGCAAGAGAGATGGTGCTCATGATCATTTCAGCTATGCACATTTGGGCTCTGGTTGGTGTTATGGATCGAACGCTCGTTAGCTTTCAGAGTGTGCTGGGTTTACCCTACAAGCACTTCAAGTGTGTTTTCCGCTGAAAGGCATCAAATTTGTTCAGTCCACCACCTCTCCCTGGTGTAACAGCAAAGCATAGGTTGAGGGGCTGATCAGGAAACTAGCTTTAAAAACGCAAAACTTACCTAAGCACAACTGCTATAGCAGATACAATTACATGTTTCTTCATCATCATTACAAAGGCAATTAATCTGGTGAAAGAGTAATCTACAGTACTGCTGCAGCCAGTACTGTCCTACCAGATGACTGTCATGCGGAGAATGGGAAAGCCATAGAAAATACCAACTAAAACAATATATCTAAGTAAAACCTCCCATAGAAAATACCAAATTTTCATTGTAGCCTCATATGAATGTATGTCTTTTCAATGAGAAGTCAAACTGTTATGCACACTAACAATTTCAACAGAAAAATTTCCTGTATTTCAGTCGGAAAAATTGCTACAAAATGTTTTCATTAGACATAGGAATTATAAAAAAAAAAAGAAAAACAGCAGCTTTCTAGATGTCAAAGAAGGGACTCATGAGTCTGTATTTCTTAACCCTGTTCCTGGATTTTCTAGTATGCAGCTGCGTACGCTTATATAGCCTCCCTTTGTATTGCAATGAATACATTAGTAAAATATAGATTATATTATCCTTTCCATTGCTTAATATTCTATGTTAATTTAAAAGCACATATATCCTTGAAAGAAAAATCTATCAAATCTTAAACTCCTTATTCACTCTGGCCATCTGGTAAGAGTTCAGCCTTAGTGAAATTAAGAACCTGGTATTTTTGCCTTAAGTGATCGAATGTTACCTGTTTTGTATGCAGGAACCTCTCAGAACTTCTTTGTGAAAGTTGAAAGACAAAGAAAAAAAAAATGTTCAGGGTGATTAGGCAGTGATCACGCTGTAGCACCAGGCAAGTCCATGTTCCAGGAAGCCTGGAAGTAAATGAAGTGGGAACAGTATTTCCTCTCCTATTGCTGCAGTAATGAGGAAGCTTCTCTATTGTATTCAGCACAAGGTGTTTTCTGCTTAATTTCTTTTAGGGAGGATGTGCAGATCTCTGAGAAACAATGATACCTGGTTTAAATACACACCACTCAGTACTCAAGTAACTACTGGAGAAGATACTTCTTGTAGCAATCTGGATATCAGATTTCCAACAAGAAAAGCTGTCAGGACAGGACTCTTCACCATCTAAGTGTCCTAACAACTGACTAAATGAAAGAGCTAATATATGTGGAGTAAATCAATATGTCCGAGAAAACAGCTTTGATTAAAAGCATTTTTAACATAATTCTTTAGTTTTAAAGTATCAGATGATACTTTAAACTGTAGAGATTCATTCTCCCACTTAAACACTGGGGATTTTTCCCTCTTGGGGACTATACTTTCATTTTTGGCAGAGCCTCTCTGACTATTTTGGCATCATTGAAAGAGGCTCATAAGGGGAAAAAATATTTTTTTTCCTCCTCAAAATACAGTGAAGAAATACATGAGTGATTGCTATACTTTTCTAACCAGAAATCCTTTTTATTATACAATAAGACAGTGATACAAGGCAAAGACCTGGAGGAAAAAGTTCACTCAAATCCATACTTCAGTTAGCATCAATATTAAATAGGGCTTAATGTGCAGCTGTTTCTTTCAGCTTTAATTTAATTTTATTTTGGTTAGAACAGACACTCCACAGTTGTAACCCCAAAATGCCATCTTTAATTACTCTCTGTTCATATTTTTTCCATTGTGGATGCCCAATTCCAACTCAGCACCTTTGCATTTTCAGAGCAGCAGTGGCACCCCCCAAATCCCCCTCCCTTTTCTCTGTCTGTTTTCTCCAGTGCCAGAATTCAGGGCAGCTTCGGAATGAGCTGACAAGCAAAAGAGTAATTATCTTTCAGACACAGTCTGCATGAGGAATTAAGACATCAGTTGAAGTCTGGAAATCCAGCACTAGCCTAACCATCAATTTGTGCCCAAGCACTTGACCCAGCTGTAGCGCACGAAGATTAGACATGATATCCATTAGTGCTTTAGTTGTGCTGATTGACAGCCAGGTCTTTTGTGCATGAGTTGGTGTTTGGGTACCCACAGGTAGAGAACAGTTACTTCGACATTCTTATTAATTGATTTAATGTTAATTAAAATGTTAGTTGTAAAAAATAAAAGAAAGAAAGGGAAAAAAAAAAGACCGAAGAGGCGGAAAAGTCTCCTGTGTATTGTAAAATCTTTTGTGTGTCATTTGAAGTGACATATGTAGGGTGTTGGGGGTTTTTTTTTACTTTTTCTAATTATTCTATTCTTTCCTGAGTGACTGCATGTTTAAACTTCCTTCAAAGAATTAAACCCTTTATTTTACTGCTCTTAAGTCTTTCTGGCTCATGGTAGCTGTTGGCAATTGCCTTGCTTGAGACATTAGCCCCAAAACATCTTAAAACAAGATACTAAGTGATGCCACAGACAGCAGGAGGAGCACTCACTGCTCTGAAAACTGAAGTTGTCTAATGATTGATGGGAATCACGCTTAACTATTTTAACAGAAGGAAGGTACAAATAGCTCTGCTAAAAAAGTGTTCCTCATTTCAACAGCCTCCAACCTTACACAAAAACACAGTGTCATACGTAATTATTATATTGTCTGAGCTGTTATTAGGATGGTGCATTCAGACTACTTGTCATAAGCCCCAGTGAAGAATTATAATCAGACATACAAATCAGTCTTATTCAGGAGTTTCTTTTCTTTAACAAAAGAAATCCCAATAAGACCTTTTCAGGCTAAGTACAGACTGCTGTAGATTCCTTAGTACTGAATACTGTAAAACAAAGGGAATTGTCAAGTGAAAAGAGAAGCAAACCTTAATCCTATCCTCCAAAAAAGTGTATTTAATTGATGTCAGTGGGGTGAGGGTTTTATCCTAGATATTTTACCACTGAGCAGGTGGACAGAATGTCATAGCAGTGTGACGGCATAGACCTTCTCCATAATAATAGGTATTAACTAAAAGCCATAGAGACTGCTTGAAAAACAAACTGTTCAGCCAAGAAATACTTAATTATACATCCCTTAAACAGCTATTCTAATTTGGTTGGTATTTAATATGGCTAAACAATGTTTTCTTGTGTGGAAAAAGCAACTAAAGAGAAGTTCAAGTAGCATAGGCCTTGTGGTGATACTCAAGAGAAGATTGAATTTCATCCTTTTAGTCTGACAGCTGAGGAAGACAGTCACAAATATCTTTGAGTTTTCTGCTTTGTGTATCAGCCAATATATCTTTATGGTACTTTGCTGGAAACTTTAAGTCTTTATGCATCTTTTTGCATTCCAGAATTAACTACTTTTGAAAATATTTTTCTATGTTTTCCTGGTTTTCTTTTTTTTCTTTTCCTTTTTGATACTTTCGTAGTTTATTAGCCTATTGCTGACTTCCTCATACATAAAGCTGCAGATTTTGCAGTTTGCTTGCTCTTTCTCATGTGTTAGCATTATCTAAAACTGATTCGTTATTAAAAGAGTTTTGTTTGGATTGTTTCCTTTGTTTTAATTTTTTAAATAAGATCTGCTGATACAGCTTTTTGTTGTTTCACTGCCAAACGCATATATTTGCCTTTTAGTTGATATTTTATGAGCTTCGTAAGAAAAAAAAAAAAAAGTTTTACATTATCTATTCAGCTGCCACACAGATACAGGGAAGCATTAACACATGTCTGCAGTACTTTACATATAGTAAAATAAAAAAAATACAACAGCACTGTCGTAAAATACTTGCTAACAAGATTTTTTTCAAGTTTTTGAAGTTTATGCTATGAAGAAAGAGGCAATAGTAATGAAAATGAAAGTGCTTACCCTGCAGCAGTCATAGAAAGAAGCAATGTCCTGAGGACACCTAATGCATTTTCAGGTATTTCCTTAACAATATTAGCTAGAGGAAACACAATTATATAAAAGATTCAATACATATTTGTCAGAAAGTCAGTATTCAGCAAATCTGATTCCAAGTAAATCCTGTATCTGCAGCCATACTAAAAGATATGTGGTTTCCTACCAGGGAAATTCTTAGTCATATATATGGCATATTATAAATAGGATAGCAGATCAGAGTAGTTTCTTGAGAAGAGTGAAAAAACCCCATCCATTAATAAATTTATGGTTTTGGTACTGTAGTGTAATCAATAGTGACTGTTCAACCTAGGTCAGGACTTCTAACGACCTTGTGGTGTAACGTTAGGCAGCAGACACTGTGTTTTGTTAGTTGGGAAACTGAAGAGCCAAAGAGACATGGTTTGCCTCCTACATACAGAAAACTTCCCTCCCTATTAGTTATGACCTGAATGAGCAACATTTTATTCCTTACTACACAGTATCTTCTCCAAACTCTTAATCTGCAGAAAATTAATACCTGAGAATGCTGTTTATTTGTCTGTATGCGTATAAAACGCAAGCTGCCATAGTGATGAAGAACATATAAATGATTAGGTATATAAATTTGCTGTATGTCCTGCATGTCCTAATAGTAAGCAATCCTCATATTTTTCAAGACACAGCAAGCTGTCTTTGTTGGTCATGATGTGGTTAATGGACACCTTCCAGACAGATTTTTATCAGATTCTACCTAACTGATGAAATCTGGACAGTTTCAGCCTAAATTAACCAAAAGATTTGTAATTAAATGTACCACTCAAGAAGATTGATATCACCTAGCAATTGGTTGACACTCGAGGCCTTGGAAAAGACCTTGAAGGGCACTGTGAGAAGAAAAGAAAAGCCTAACCTAACTTCTAGTTCATGGGCTGACTGGGACTTAGGGAGATCTTCTCTTCTAAGAGAATCGTTATTATTTCCATTACTTCCTCTCTTTCACGAAGTGTCTTGTTTTCCCTTGTCACCCCAAGGTTAAAACTAAAGTGTGATAAACAGCATGTAGCAAGAGCTAAAACCAACGGCAGAGCAGAAATGTCAAGGCAGCTGTTTCATCTAACTGAGAATATTAAAGCCTCCTGCTTGGGGGGAAAGGCCTTATTTCAGTGGGAGGGTCGCATACTAGTGAGCATACCAGACAGCACAGTGATGGCATATGGAGCATTTTCGTTCTGGGTCATTGGGTTCAAATCTGACCTAGCTTTTAGTAGCCAGTAGTAATTACCATCTGTTGACTATTAGTGGCTATATGAATTGATCCTCTGTCTAAATCCTAGTGAAATTATTCCCTTTCACAGATTTAGACAGTATTCCAGATTTTGTTAGGTATCCGTCCACCTTTTTGTCCCCCTGCAGGATTACCACCTCCCAAGAAGTCATCCTCTTTTCCACAGAATTGGGCCCTACAGGAAGGATTCAGGCTTATTAGGGAGGATGTGTGCACTGGTGCTTGTCATGTGGTACCTGCTGTGCAGATAAAGGGAAACGTTCATGCTCCAGGGCTGCCAGTCTGGCCACCTTTTATAAAGTCAGAAATTTTAAGGCTGGAGAGGAGCATGATAACCATCTCATCAAACCTCCTGCATTTCACATGCCGTACAACACAATAATCAAATAAGCTCTATACTCTCCAAAACTGTTTTGAGCTACAGCACTTCTATGTTGTGCTCTTCTACTCTTATTGATCCAAGATAGTATTGATAGAACAGTATTTTCCTAAGTAAGTTGATAAATAAAATAGTGTTACCATTGATAACTTGCAGCTTATTTGAGTCTGAATTTCTTTCACTGCAGCTTTCAACTAGGTGATTTGCTATCAAGAGGCAAATACCATCAGAGATCTCTTCTTCAGGTAGGTAGTGCATGCCATGATCAACTCCACTGAATTTTTGTCTTCTAAAGGGAAGTGTGTTTCAAATTTCAAAGCATTCCTGGATGCTCTGAAAAGCATTTTAATGAAACAAAGAAAATTTTCAGCTTTCATTCTGAAGACAGCTGGGAATTATATTGCTATAATCAGAGAAAATGTCATCTCCTTACTTTATGTCTCCTGCCTTTCTGTTTAGGGCTGCTATGTAAGTATTTTAGTAACATCAATGCACTAGAAATACAATTCACATAATCTTTAAAGCCTGCAAGATACTGTAATTCATGCTGCAAGGGCATGTTACAGTCTTAATTCCCAGATACATTAATTTGCATTTGGCCTCTTTAGTGTTCATCAAATGAGGTCCCCGTATGAAGAAATCTTAATGTGTGGACTTCCTCCAGCACTTTTCACCATTTCTTTGTCACCTGAAATCTTACTGGGATTATGGCATTTCAAAACATTCTTCCACTCCAGTGAGTAAATCTGCATCCGTAACAGTATTCTTTGGGACACAAAATATAGTAATCTTATGTGTCTTATTCTTCATGTTTTACTCTTAACAGTTCAGTACCTTATACAACAATTATTTTCGGAGATGTATTGTTTAACCAGCTTTTCATCCCTTTAATGTGAGTCTGTTTAATTCTCTATGGTTCTACCACATCATCTTGTGGGGTTATAAGAGATACCATTAAAATGTCCAATTCTTCTATATACAGATAATTGTGACACAGACAAATGGAGTCCTCAATTTACATTGCTTTTCTGAGACTTTTCTATATTGAATTTTCTTCAGGAGTCAATGGTTATCAGAACAACAGTTGACACCTGTCACTTGATAAAAGGAATCTGAACAATTCTTGCTTTTACCCATAGTAGTAGAACTGTATAGGAAGATCCTGTTGTGAGGAGAAGGAAGGCTCACCTTCTTGTGTCAGCAGGTTTAAGTCAGGTTCAGCAATGGACACGGCATGCTCTTCAATCCTCATGTAGCAAAAGCCTGGAAGGTCCAGAGTGCACTTAATGGCTGCTGCACCTGAAGACAATAAACTATTGTTTACATGCTCACTGTGTTGTGTGGTGTGGGAGGAATCCCAAAAAGCAGACACAGCCCTACAGTAGCTGAGACCAGTGCCATGCATGATCCTTGATGGTTCTGTTCTACCAGTCAGTGGTAACTCAGTGGTAACAGACAGTTAGATGATCAGTGCTAGTCTCTTCTTTTGCTCACTGTCTTTCCTCCTAGAAAAAATACACCTACTTACTTAAAAATACTTATTCCAAAATACCAGGCATGAGAATTATCCCACAAGGTTTTAGCAAAAAAAAGGTCTACAAATTTATCTTCTGAAAGAAGTGTTTCTCATTCCTCTTATTTCTCCATCTTTGCAACTGGCAACTAAACAGCAGCAAACATTCTTACCACCTTCCTTAGTGTTTTAATTCTTCCCATTCAAGCTAGTTATGAGCTACCTACAGGATACGCCAGTCTTTTTTTTTAAACTGCTATTACTCACGGTCCAGAAATACCCAGCAACAGCCCAAAATCTTTCTATGTGGCTCAAAATCAGACTTTTCCACTGTGATGTCTTTCAACAGAATCTACAGCTTGTGGAGGCTCTGTTGGTGAAAGGTCTCATCCAGCACCAGGGAGTGGAGGATAAGTGTCCAGGAACTGAGGTGACAGAGCTATCAGCCGTCTGGAGCAGAGAGCTCATGCCCATAGAGATCCACAACTACCAATTCCAGGTCCTGCTGGCTCCCCCAGCCATTCCTACACAGAAACAAGAAGTATTTCTGTGTCTGTTCCAGGACCACCGTATCATTATAGGTACGGCAGCTTGTGCTGGCCTGTCCTCTCCCTCGAGGTGTTTCATCCCTTGACTGAGCAAGTCTCTGGGAATCTCTGACCTAGTCCATCACCAAGAAGAAAGGTCCATCCAGCACACACTTTTCTTCACCCCCTCCCTCCAGCCCCTCATCATGAAAGGGCACAACCATAGCTTGACATAAAAGCTTCCTTCCTCTTTCCTAGATTAAGGTCTATTTTTCCACAGTCTTCTGGTACCACAGACAGGCGAGAGCCCTAAGTATCATTCTCCTCTTTTTATCTCTCTTCTGAAGCCCTTGATGATCTCTGAATCAAGGTAATTTGTGCCAGGGCTTCCAGTCATCAACGGGACTTTTACCACACTATTCAGATTCCTATCAGACCTCTCTGTGATGTATGTTTTTATTGCTTCAGGAAAACACTACACAGACTTTCTGTCCCTTTGCCCTCTGCTGAATGTCTTGTCTGCTGTTATTAATGTCAGGAAAGCTGAATTCATGAAAGAAAAAAAAGAAAAAAAAAATCCAATGCCCTATGAATGCTGTAGCTGAGCGTTCCTGAAAAATGTTGATGTGCTCTTCTAACTGATATCTTTTAACTATCAAATATCTTCACACATATTAAGTTACCTCTGCGCTTGCTTTCATGCTAGTTTGGAGACAAAGTTGCTTTGAAGTGTTTTAAAAGGCATGCTTTCGCTTGTTCCAGTATTAAAAATGTGAAACCTTACATTTAAAGGATGAGGACAGCTTTCTGAAAACTGTCTAGGGGCTTTGGGGGTATTTCTGTTTATGGCAACTGTTCCTGTCAATGTGTAATGACAGCTAAGTATTTTCTACAGTGACTTTCACAACCAGAATCAATCAGGTAGCAGCATGAATACACAGCAGTACATACTCAGCCATAAATTGATTTACAGGGTCATTACTTTTCTCACTAAGTTAAGGGAGCAGCTCCTGTTAGTGATACCAGGAGATGCTTGACATTCAACTGCTCATAAAATAAGACACAGAAACAAGACTGAATCTTTTAAACTGATCCTAGCAGACAGTGGGAAATTACATTTAAAGCTAAACTAATATAACAATTCAAGTTTCCAGGGTGACCCTAATAAAATAGCACAAATAATCTATCTGGAGTGTGTATTATAGAATTCAACTTTCAATGGTCTGGAATTACCATGGAATTACTTCACAGTTATGCGTATCTGATAAATATCTTTAGGAATTAAATAAAATATCTTTAGGAATTAAAAAACAATTTCTTATGCAAACGTCCTTACTACGCATAGCTTATATAAAACAGCAAATTCCATTAAAATTTGCAGCCAGGTTTGTAGTATGTAGAGTCATTGTTTAATTCCTGCTTTAATTGTTGGTAATTTTCAGGACAGACTTCCTTCTGATAAACGCTATCAATGCTATATCAATTCTGCATTATAAGACTTCTTTTAAGCCAAAGTGTTTAAGTATCTTTCACTGTTCAACAAGGTTCATGCTGCTTAATACCTGTCATCGCCGCCCTCAGACTGCCAGTTTTCCATGTTCTACCACCAAGTCTGTGTTCTGTACTTCAGCTTGAAAGATGAGTCTGTCTCCTGAACATCAAAGGCTGACACTTCAGAGCTTTTATGTTACTGCATGTGCTCCTCCTGACACAGCTGAATAAAGGCATTGCACTCAGAGCTCACCTGAATCAGCTTTAACACGGCAACTCTGTAATAGCAATTTTCCTCTCTTTTGCCAGCCCAAACCCAGAATCTCTTCTCCCACTTTGCCATTGCTTTTAGTGTTCCTCCCTTGACTCCATTCAGGACGTGCCACTGCTGTCAGAGCGACGCAATGGAAATTGTAGGGCCACATCAATGTGGTATGTTCTCTCTTACTGGTTTAACTTTTTGCTCAGTAACTCCTCACAGTAGACAGGTAACTGGCATCACATAGTCTGAATGCTCAGCTGCCATTCCTGGCAATGCAGGAATGTTTCAAAAATATATTTTAAAAAAAAAAAAATTAATCCTTTCCTTCTTCAGGAATGAGTTGATTTAGGACTTGAATGAATTTGCCAAACAGGTTGTCATTTATGGTGCAAACCATAAAACCTTAGTAAGATAATGGATCCTTCAGCTGGCATCTTTCTTACCCCCGACACAGCACAAGATGTTGGAAAAATCAGCAAGACAGTATAGTCTCCCCAATATTTGCCTTCTCTAGTTTTCTGGGTAAGTCCAGGCACTTTCTTAAAATCCTCATGGTAGTTTCTGTAAAAAAGTAGTATAGAAGGTTGCACAGTGGATTTCTATTTAGATTTTCCTCTAAAACTTCAACTTTAAAGCAGGTCAACATACCAAACTCTATATTTAGTTCAATTTCATCTCAATAGAGAAAATTACTTGACTGAAGAAGTTGAAGGCTTCCTGTGTTTACAGGCTTCTTCCATAGCTACTTTCATGCCAGGACTTTCTGTTTGTCATTCTCCATCTTCAGCTCCTATCTTGTCCTAGCTCTTTATTCTGTGTTTAGATAACATCTTTACAGCTTGTGTTTTCTTTTCAAGAACAGGCATCTCCTTTACCTCAGTCACATTTACTGAAAGATTTTTTGATAGTTCTGTAGGCATTAAAATCACTAAGATTTAGCTGTGTCAACCATGAAAAATGAGAGTCTGTGTGAGCTTGTACTGTGTATTGGAGCAGCACTGTGGTAGAAATGTTAATGCAAAAAGCTAGAAAAACAGAGTTTAAGTCCTACCTTTGTTATTATTTTCCTGAATATTCAAATGACTTTTTCTCTCTGTTTTTCTCTAGTGGTAAAATAGGGACAAAATATTTTCCAGGTTTATAAAGCCTTTGGGAGCTTTATGAAAGGCACTGTGGAAAGTACTTAAAGACTACCTAAGTGTCTCAGTTAATGAAGAGAAAGTAAGAGCTGTCAAAAAAAAGAAACATTATTATTTTCTTATTTACCATTTATGCTGTCTTTATTAAACAATCATTTGTCAAGAACCAACTCACTAATGTGCTAGATGCTGTGCAAACACAAACTAGAAAAACAGCTTCTGGCACAAAGACTCCACAACCTACATATAAGACAAGAGACAACCAGTGGACACTGACAGTGAAAAAGAATAGACATTTCAAAAAATGAACGTTCAGTTTCCCAGGTAGACATAGAAACGATTCCTGGATGAGATAGAAATGGAATATTACTGATCAAGATTAACAACAATAGTCCTTCTAGATCAGTAACTTATTTTGTTCAAGGTTTTCTGTGAGTAGCATAATAGAGGGGAATTTTAAGGAAGATAATGAAGCACCTTTGTGCTGCTATTTTATTTATTTGTGACACAATTCTGCAGTGTAGAAGGGGCATCATAGGTCACGGCATAAGGGTACCTTTTGAAAACTTAACAAGTGGGCAGTGAAGGCTGTTGCCACAATATGGTTGACACTGATGAAAGAGAAGACTCTCATTTGCAACTAATGCCTCTGTTACAAGAAAAATATGATTTTCTTTGGGACTCTATTTTATGTCACAAAACAGAAAGTTTCCGCTTGAGAAATTCTATCTTCCTGCTGTGTGTCATTCCTATTTCCACAAATAAACAAGAACATTTCTTAACCCAGCTAAATGTTCCTGCTACAAGATTACGTGTTCACAACAGCATGTACTGCATGTTACCAATTCATCAAAAAATATGCCCATCTTCAACGTGAGTCATTTTTAGAGAGCAGAATCTTATTTCATTTTAAAGCACACAGCCCAGGATTTTATTGTTTCCAACTTTTTATTTCACTCTTTCTGCTACCTACTAAGGAAAATGCTGGCTCTCTTCTGTGAGACTCCTCATTCATCTACCCCACGCACAAACCTAACAAACAGCATATTTCTCCCAAGAATGCAGTTCAATAGGCAAAATACACATAGTTCCACTTTTGAGCCCCCCCACATGGACTGGATTGCGCTTAGACAATATTGCCGTTATCAATTAGCACTTTCACAATTAGTCAAGCATGGGACCTGGGCCTCCTGCAGCAGGTGATGCAGAACTTTCAATTACATCTTTCTATTTCCCACAGCTCAGCACTGAATTAATAATACACTTAGGGAACTCTGGTGGCAGGCTGATAGAAATGAAGATATGGATTAGCTGTAGTAATAAAAGCAGAAGGGAAAACTTCAGGCGACCAGTAAAAGACCCTTATATATAGCCATATATAAGCCATATATAGCCATGAGACAACATTAAGGTATAGGTAACCTTGATCAAACTAGAATACACTGGATCTTATTTACATGTTTGCCTCACAAAGTCTCATAGCTACACATTCAGAGCTTTCATGTAGCTCATGAATTCCTGCGTGATTAAGTGTTGGTATGTACTCAAAGTAGGCACTGATTTTTCCAATTTAGCACACAGCTGGTTCTCTGAGCTCTCTTTGCCACAACCTCATTCTCTGCTGCCATGGTAGAGCCAACTTTGACCCCTGAGCCTTCAAGGCCTTGTGAGCTTCAAGATTTTTGCAGTTTTACCTGTAGGACATAAATGATTATTTGGCAAAGGGGCACCACTGAATTGTAGCTTTTAAATGTTACCCAGTTTGTGCACTGTATGGGGAGTTCACACAACACCCTCTCTTCTTATGAATAAGAGACTGTGTGAGTCCCACAGGAAAAAGTACATAGAAATGGCCAGTCTTACCAGGACACGTCTGAGTTGACTCCTTTTGTCATGGGATCTCTCCTGGCACTGCTGGCAGCCATTGCACTGTATCTGCACTTGAAGGCAGAACTGCTGGACGGAGAAGGAGCAGGCTCAGGAAAAAATCCTCAGAACTTGTGTCACGACGTGCTTGTTAAAGTGTCATTTAAAGGCAGGTTTTGAAAGCAAGAAGCATATTTGAGAAGGGACAGTCGTGTGTTGTGAAGGACGTGCCTTCCTAAAGGTACTTGGAGAGACTGACAGGTAAAGGAGGGGAAAAAGAAAACAGAAAGAAATAATTTAATGTTCTGAAGGGAAAAAAAACCCACAACAACTATTAGATATTTTTACTTCATTACCCTCTCCATAACTCAAAACATCTAGGTTTGCTGGGCTTTTATGATTTTGACAGATGTAAACATGACAATGCATTTTCTATCATCTGTAAGCTCCTGATCAGCCACTGACACCTTCAGTGTGGAATGGATCTAAATTTTCAGCTTCAAGAACATTTTATTCCTACTAAGATATTTATTCCTCTACTATGGTTGCTGTTAAGGAGCTGGTGAACAGGAGCAGGCCAAAAGTAGGGACATGCTTTTTTTGCGTGTCCTAAATTTATCTGTCTCACATAGACATTTGCAGTTGCATTTTTTCCAAAACAGATAATATTAGGTTTAGATTATGCTCTAGAGTAAGTCTGAAGCAATACAGTCTAATTCTATCTTAACATCCTTATATAAATCTGGAGCTGGTCACCATTCCTGCAACTCTTACATCTATTTCCGAAATATGGATATTTCTTCCATCCTCATCTTGTTTTCTTTGTCTGTATAATCTGTATGACACTGGGAAAAGAGACTGTCTTTAGTTATTCTTCTGTGATGCATTGTCCCATTAACAGTTGTGCATCTTGGCATCACTGCCATACAGCTGATTAATAGTGATTTCATACATCTCTTCTTACATGGTCTCACCTCTTTCACAAAATACGGGTTTCATTCAGGTAGCTACAACTGGTTACATCAAGTAACCTCCCATCTTTGTCCTGTAATGTAAACCCTGGAGCAGCAGATAGCATATATAAAATGGAAACAGCAGGTAACTTCATTAAAAAAAAAAAAAAAAAAAAAAAAAAGAACAAACTAATTCCCTGTTTGCTCTACTGTCTCCACTATCTCCACAACTACCTACTTCAGCTACAAGACAGAAGTGTTCTACTGCATAACCTGCATAACCTTGTCATTTCAATTTTTCATACACTGTACACATGTTCTGTAACTCAACACCCATTTCTTCTCCTCAGTCTTCTGCCACAGGCATCAGTTTGTAACAAATTCCTGTATGAAAAATGTGAAACATAATGAAAAAAATAAAAAGGATCACTAAAGAGAAAACTGGGCACTGACATTTTTCTGGGTCCCATTTTCCTTTTCTTTGAAGGCAAATTTGGATCACCAACCAAACCTGACTGAAAGCTGTAGACTTCTTCCTGCCATTTATTGTTCCTGTTTCCTTCTCTATGCAGATGGATCCTGCTAGAGGC
The DNA here is from genome assembly GCF_030936135.1 of Gavia stellata. NCBI lineage: Eukaryota > Metazoa > Chordata > Aves > Gaviiformes > Gaviidae > Gavia > Gavia stellata. The sequence goes on from NC_082598.1 coordinate 44,091,256, forward strand.
AGTAAATATCTGTTACCGAGATAACAAAGAACAAGCCAACAAGATATAAATCATTAAGTGCCAAAGAAGCTGCTCAAATAATAAGAAACAGCAACATCTGTTGCTGTACTTCTCCCATTTCTAAATGCTTTCTGGTGGACAGATAGTTTAGGCAAACAGCTCTTCCCTCCAGAATAGATTGGAATTGTCCAGGCAAAAAATCAGTCTTTCTCAGAGTTGGTAAAGTTTCATAAAGCTACCCCAAAAATATTATGCATTCAGGAAGAGACCTCTATCTTTCCAGGCATATCTATTCAATCCTCAGCAATGTGACAAGTGGTGCTTGATTCTTGTCTCTTGCAGGTAATCCTGGTAAGGATGCATTTAACATGAAACTGAATTTAAACTTTGTGACTGCTAAGGAGTGGCTGAATCGAGTGCACTTCAGGACCTGGGGCATGCTCCTTCCCAACCTGCCAGAGCTAAACCCTGTGTACCCTCAGACCCAGGAGGTTTCTCCCATCCCACCCAATGGATGCAGCCGCTGCTCTTCCCATCTGCAAGTCTGGCCAGCAGCAAGATGCAGATACACACACACACGGTAACAACATTGCCTCTCACACAGACTAATACAGGCAGAGCCACACCTTTTCCAGCATCCACGTAAATCCCCAATCTTACACAAACATAAGTGCAGATAGCCAAGGCTTGTTCCTCCTCTCCAGATGATCAGGTTTGGAGTTCACTCGTGAAAACAGACACACTTCTCACTCTCTAGATTCACAAGCATGCCACTTTTTAATGGATAGCACAAACTTTAATTCCCTCTAATATCCATGCCTAAATCCTGGGCCCCTTACGGGGTCACCAGCACAGACCTTGGGTCTTTCCAGGTGCAGGTCGCCTCCTACTCACCAGCCAGAGCGGGTTGAAGTTCACTAGCACATTAAACATAAATACACACACAGAGGACTGAAGCTCACTGGGGAAACATGCAGACATCCCCAGTCTTTCTGGTTGCTGGCACCCAGACCTAAAGTCACCTGTGGCCCCTTTTCCAGTTGCTGGCACTTGGTCCTCTTACATACCTGTTACACATGTGTGCACACACACGGTATAGAGAGTGAAATCACAGAGGAAAATATTAAATAATAGAACTTAATAGTAAGAAGAAAAGCCCACAGTGATCAGGTGGTGGGCTCAGCCTGATGAGCGTACTGACTGTCAGCTTGCTTGGAAGTGACTGGCCTTTTTTATCCCCCCTTCTCTCCATTTCTCCATGCTCATTCTTCCGCCATCAACCTTAATCCCTCTCTAGGTCACCTCAGTCTTACGTAGTATTACTGACAAGGTTATACCTAGGGGCTGTTGGCCTTGCAAGATTGCAATCCCCAATGCGCCCCTAAAATTGTGCGTGAAGTGTGGCCGTCTCACATCACTTCCACTTAAGTAGTTGTGAAATCCTGTCTTTCCACACCTGGCCAGCAGTGTGCCCAGGTGGCCAAGAAGGCCAACGGCATCCTGGCCTGTATCAGAAACAGTGTGGCCAGCAGGAGCAGGGAGGTGATCGTGCCCCTGTTCTCGGCACTGGTGAGGCCGCACCTCAAATACTGTGTTCAGTTTTGGGCCCCTCACTACAAGAAGGACATTGAGGTGCTGGAGCGTGTCCAGATGAAGCTGGTGAGGGGTCTGGAGCACAAGTCTTATGAGGACCAGCTGAGGGAACTGGGGTTGTCCAGTCTGGAGAAGAGGAGGCTGAGGGCAGACCTCATCGCTCTCTATAATTACCTGAAAAGGGGTTGCAGAGAGTTGGGTGTTGGTCTCTTCTCCTAAGTGACAAGTGATAGGACAAGAGGAAATGTTCTCAAATTGCACCAGGGGAGGTTTAGACTGGATATTAGGAAAAATTTCTTCACTGAAAGGGTTGTCAGACATTGGAACAGGCTGCCCGGGGAGGTGGTGGAGTCACCATCCCTGGAGGTGTTCAAAGAACGTGTAGACATACCCCTGCAGGACATGGTTTAGTGGGCATGGTGGTGTTGGGTTGATGGTTGGACTTGATGGTCTTACAGGTCTTTTCCAATCTTAATGATTCTATGATTCCTCAAGGTGCTATATGTAACTTTGTGAGTGTCTTGCTCCATTATTTATGTTCAGCAGTTTCTCGTGTTGTGTCCAGCAGTTTCTTGTGGTCTGCTCAGCTAGCCAAACCCCATGCCAGGGCCTGCACACCTTAACGATGACTAATTGGCAAGGTACTTACCTACACACATAGGTTTAACTACATGCCTAAGTTTCACTGGATTCCTCAGTGGCTACTTTTTATTTAAAAAAGACAATTCAAATGGTATATGTTCATTAACCTATAGACAAAAATTGCAAGATGATTGCAATTAATCATAACTCCACAAAAAACCCCTATGTTCCTCTCTCTCCATGTAAGAACACCACTATTTTATCAATGTTATGAAGAACATCTTTTCTATAATGTTTATGCACCTCTGACAAAATGCAGACATAACCTTTAATAAATTTTAATGACTGCTGTACTCTCATATCTGAAGACATCCAATCTAAGATCCCAGTAAGAAGGCACTTAAGATGAGAACTAAGTTCTCATACTTCTCATAGAAGTTCACAGTTACTTGAAGGCAAAAATATATATATTACAGATATATTTATGTTTGTATGTATTTAGTTTAGCCAGCATATGTTCATAGCAGACATCAATTTTCCCACCAGTTTCCTAGAGTTATTTTAAACATTATGTAAAAGCAACCCTGTACTACATTAAAAGTACACTACTTTGACAGGAAGATACTACTATCTCCTCCTATAGAGGAATTTCAGTTAGGGTTTTGGCAACTTATATTTTATATTTTGCATTTTGTGTGGCAGAGAGCTTTGTACCACAGTCTGGAAATAATTTTACTATAACGTGCAATACAGTTACTTCCCTTCAGCACCATATTCTGTTTATTTTTGCTGCTGTCTTCGATCTGTTTTAAATATGACCAAGATTACTGAACTCCAATTGCTTGTTGCATGAGCCATCTGGTATCTGGGCATAAGGAAAGAATAAACATACACAGGGACATACGCAGCCTACAGCAGCATGCACAACCTCCAGTGACAGCCAACTTGTTTCCCTCAGCAGAGATGGGGCAAGACAGGTCTTAATTAAGAAGGACATACAGTTTGTGTGATATTTGGGGTGAAAACACACCTTCAAATCTGCATAACTGTACACCATTTGCAAGACTGGTGTAGATTTAGCAGCCTATAAAACCAAAATTGTTAAGTGAGAAAATCAAATGTCTGAACACAGGGGCAAAGCCATCAACCAAAAAGGTTTCCTCTCTTACAGAAGAATATTGGAGCTACAGATTTGCTGCAGTTAATTATGGATTTTAATACTGCTGGAGTAGCTTGGATCGAAATCTCTTACATGCCAACAGAGCTAGGAAATTTGTGAGTCATTTTAAAAATCCTCCTCCTTCTATAAACACTGCATATGGTATAGAGAAAATAAGTGACCTAGTCAAGTGAAAGTTTGCCCTCTGGCTCTGGCCTGTGCACTCAGCTGGCTGAGTAATAGAGTGTCTGCCTAGAAGGATTTGCCTTTTTTAAATGGTTCAGATGTGCACGCTCGGAATCTGCGTAAGGAGGAGATGGAGTTTAATTCTCTGCAGCCCGTTATTGTTCAGGATAATTGCTACGATGGCATAATACCTGTGGGAGAAGTGCCTATTTCTCTCTAGGAATGCAGTTACTCTGCTGTACATTGCACATAAAGATGGAAAATGCTCCTAAAAGACCATATCGTGAAAACTTAACAGTAAAAGTCATTCCAATTTAAAGAAAGTCAAGCATAATTAAGCATAATCCCGTCTATAATTTTGATAAATACACTTTTTATAATAAGTGGGATTTTTTTACCTGAAGAAGAGCCTACTTTGCCTGGTGATAATGTTCATGGATATTACAAATTCAATTATTCAACAGGTGGAACAGACAGTGTCTTTACATTTTCCTGTGCTTTTTTGGCCATAAGGAGAGATCAAAGCCAAAAATGTCACTGTTTCTTTTTAGCTGAAAGCAAGGCAAGTCTCCCTGAACATTTAGACAAACAAAGAGATGTTTCTTGCATTGTTAATTTCTATGTACAAACTGTTCTATAAATACTACAAACTGCTTTCTTTTCTTTCCAATGCAACAACTAAGTTACTATGAACTGGGATTATGTCCTCTCTTTAAGTGTTAAGTCTGGATATCTACTTAACGTTGGTACTGATGATCAGAATTTCTGTGTGAGAACTGCTGAATTGTGAAGGAGAAAGGAATTTCAAAGGAAAAGCCTAGGGATGGTTAATAATACAGTTCACGAATGAATGCTAATGAAGCAGCAGATGCAAAGGCTTCAGGTAAATTTGAAGGCAGACAGAAATGATCACAGATCCTTATGTAAGGCACATGTAAAAAGACAACAACAATTTTTGCATGCGGGATCTCAAGCATATAGGAAATCTAAAAGGCACTTTGGGGCTAACTTTGCTCCGAGTGAGATGTGAACTACTTGTTCTCCCTGATTTTCTGTCCGTGTGGAGTATAAACAGAAAAGGCAGGATGACCTGAAATACTACCTATTTCAGGCCTCGTTGAAAAAATTGACATCTTACTTTCATTAAATCCTTTCTCTTTCACACATACATAACACACACACCGAGACACCCAGCTGTCTCTAGGCGTAGACAAGGTAGGCTATTTTTTGGAAGTGTATGCTGAGAGGTGACAGAGTGGCTATCGCTTTGCTTTATACACTGTCAGTGCCAGAAATTTTGAGACAGCAAAGGCTGTCTGATGTAGCTCCATTTGTAGCTCCAAAATTCAGCCTGCAACGCTTTTCCGTGGCAGCATCTAGCTAGTCCTAGCTTAACGCCCTTGGCACGGCAAAATTTATTGATGACTACCTGTTGAGAAATACAGAGATGGTTCAGCTTAGCCCTCACAGAACTGATACGCTATTTGAACTATTTATCCAACAGGCTAGAAAGAAAGAAAGAGAGGAGTCTGTTTGTATTCATTTTAAAGACTCACAAGTGATGGATGATGGAGGCCACATGAGCAGATAAATAAAGAATGCCTGGAAAGAGCAAGAGGTAAAAAATTCAAAGAGATACAACACCGACTGGAAGAGAAAAAAATGGAAGGTAGATGAAAACAGAGGATTATTTCAGAGGCAAATAAATCTATTTGAACTTCTGAGAGATGAACAGTTTGCGATAGTGTCAGGTGTGCGTGGAAAAAGGGGAAAGCTAGAGAAGGAGGTAAGCCTCAGCAAATGTAGTTGCATCAGTCATAACTCTGGTATTCACCTCCAGCTGAGGAAAACCCAAAGAGTGCACACATCAGCCAAAGACAGGTATGTTTAAGTCCTTGAAATTTTCTCTTCCCTGGAACAAATCTTCAACCTTAAGACAAATAAATCTTATCAATTACTGCATATCATATGAATCTACTATAATTTCTCAGATAATGGAAGCAACGTTCATCCAGAATTGACATCTACCAGGCTTTTACACCTTTAGGTAGAAGGTTAGTCAAAGAGAAAGCCAGGTATGAGTGTTCAGCTGCTTGTATATTAGTCTTTTCTATCAATATAATGGCTTTGCATTTCTTTTGGCTTATCTCTGTGCATTTAGAAAGCAGAGAGATGAAGCTGAACTTCTACTTTTCATTAGCCAACTTGGCAATTGCTGTACTATTTCTCAGTATCATTCACTGTTACAAATCCTCTTTTGGAGACTAAAAAGCATTTGCACCGAAATTGTTTGAAGCGCATTCACATCCACAGTGATTAGGATGTCCTCGGCTCTGAAGAGAAGAAATATTTTCCATTCTTTATACAGGAGACACAAAACAAAAGAAAATAATACTTTCGGGTAGCACTGTGCTATTAAAATGCCCTTCTGGTTGCACCTTCTCATACACAACAGACTTCTAGGCGTCTTAAAGCATGAGGTCGTATTGCACTAAAATATGACCACCATATTTTAAGAAGTGTAACAGTGACATCTAGTGCAAAAAAATTGCATGGCAGGGCTCAGAAATGTGCGGTAGCCTGTTTTCTCTTCCTCAAATACTGAGGCAAAAGTCATTGCCAGCAAGCTTCTGCAAACTAAATTACTAAATGATTTTTGATGTTATATTTTATCAGATTGACATTAATTTCTTAAGTCTTGGTCAGACGTAAGAAATAAGTGCGAGAGGAATAAACAGCAAAGGAAGAAATGCAACTTTTGTTTGGTTCTGACCTAGTCTTAAAGGGAGAGAGATCCACTATGCTGTCCTGGCAGGCATTTTCATACTACCAGTTGTGTCACTGATTTCAGCTGCCTCTTAGACCTCTTATGCAAAGGAAATGGAGGAATTTACATGGAAAGCTGTGTAGATGAAGGAGACAATTAAAGTACTGTGTTTAGAAATGAAAAAAAGAAGAGGTTATCTGGACAATGGCTCAGCAAAGAGAAAAAAAGGAAATAAGAAAACTAAGAAAGAAAATTAGGAACAAATACAAGCCATCTGAAGATGATAAGAAAAATGAGAGAATGATAATCTAATCTGACTGGGAAAAAAATCACAGAATCACAGAATCACCTGTAAGATCATCAAGTCCAACCATTAACAAAAAAACCAAACCAAAACAAAACAAAACAAAAAACCACCAAAAAACCCATAAACAAAAAACCACACCACCATGCCCATCAAGCCACGTCCCACAATGCCATGTCCACACATTCCTTGAATACCTTCAGGGAGGGTGACTCCACCACCTCCCTGGACAGTCTATTCCAGTGTGTTACCACTCTCTCAGTAAAGAACTTTTTCCTAATACCCAGCCTGAACCTCCCCTGGTGCAACTTGAGGCCATTTCCTCTTGTCCTGTCACTCATCACTTGGGAGAAGAGGCCAACACCCACCTCTCTGCAACCCCCTTTCAGGTAGCTGTAGAGAGCGATGAGGTCAATGCACCAAAATAAATAGCAAATGCACCAAAATAAATAGCAAATCCAATAATATGAAAACAAAATTAAAAAGAAACAAATATGGGAGAAAAAGATAAATGAACTGTGCTAATTCCAGTTGTTTCATACCAAAAACATGACCTTAAAATGTTCAAAATTCACACATTTTATTGGTCATGACCACTTAATGCTGCTTACAAGGGCTGGGGGCAAGTTAGGTATATCTAAATTCCAGGCCCAGCAGAGATTTCAGAAGGATGTCCCACTGAACATCACAAAAACTAAAACCGTGCTTCTGGGTTCTGAGCCTAGAGAGGTAAATAAACATTTGCTTGGATGTATTTAGCTATTCTGTTAGAATGAAGAGAGAATAACACCACTTTCTTGTTAATTGCTGTGAAGATGGCATGGAAGAGGAAGAGTGGAGCTGATGTAGTTGAGACATTGTAATACTACTGGAGCAGAGATTAAATGTTCTGATAACGTTTGTTCAGTTCCTATTGACTAAATATCTTAAAAAAAATAAAGTTGAACCCTTAAGCCATTAAACATCTGGCCAGTTCCAACAGTACTAAAGTATTACCTGCACGAAATAAAATTTCCACTGAATTTTCTGCCAAAAAAAATCCCATGTGTTTTCTATCTTGGTAGCAGAGACAAGGCACTTCAGTTTTACTTGAGATGAACCATGGGTGAAGGTGGAAAATAGATCATGTTACCCAGAAATAAATAGTACAGCTGCCTTTTCTCACTTTTGATTTTACAGTGTCTCAGTCACTTCACACTGTGGCCAGTTTGTCAGGGAAGGTAGTCCTACCCTTAAGTGTGCTGGAGAGATTTGCATTTGCTTGCAGTCTCCCAGGTTGTCTTCAACTGTTAGTTCTGATTGCTGAGGATCCTTTTGGATCCTTACAGTTCAAGGAAGGAGGAAACAGCCTATCTATTTAGAAAAATGAAAGTTAAAGCTGCTCTATTTCTTTGAAGGAATTCCAAGATGGAAATACGAATACTTGCTGCGTTGCATATGTGCAGTAAATCCAAAGCCTTCAGGATATGTTCCGTGACTGAATATACTATGCATTGTGTGCACAGTAAACCCAACATTTTCCAGAAGTATGGTACTCACTGTCTGTGAGCAAAGCAGCCTATAAGACCTGTATGTAAACTACAGGGACTTTCTAAGAAGCAAAGGCAACAAGCTTTCTGCTCCCGAGCCAGTAACAAGCAATGATTCAGCGATCTACTTCCAGAGATCAATGGATGCCAGGGAAATGCAGCAAAAACAGAAGAGCCCAAGGGACAAAGGAAAAATTATTCAGTGACTTTGGGAGCTTTCTAGCTGAAAAAGATTAGAAATGCTTAATTTAGAGAGGTAATTAATAAGGGGAGATCAGAGAAGTATATCAATAACACAAGCAAAGAGGAATCAGATACTTCAGTCCATCATCTTAGAGTACAAAAGGGCTTTTACAAATACAAGCACACATTAACAAGAACAGCCTTAAAAAATCCCAGCTAAATACAATCAAGCAGATATTTTGACTGAAAGGATCATATTACACCCTGCAAGTTTGCCACTTAAGTTATTAAAATCCTGTGTCGCAAGCCAAACCGAAACCAGATCTCACGTTTTCAATGGAGCAAGAAGTAGTAAATCACAGGGCAGTTACAAGGAGCCTGTGACACGTGTTCACTCCCGTGGATGGCAGGTCCTGCCCACACATGGCTGCCAGCTGGGCAGGAACTTCTCTCCCCAGCCACAACCTTCCCCCTCAGAAGAAATTTTAAATTAAACCCCGAGTGTCCTCTCCCTGAATTCACCACAGTGGCTGCCTTTGCCTGCTCGTGACTCATTAAAGCTGCTCTCAGCAGGAAGCAAGGAACCTTGCATGGGCCCCTCAATTTTTACTGTGTCTGAAGCTTTCACTTTTTTGCTTTTATAATTGATTGTTTAAAGCTTTCACTTTTGAATCCTGCTGTGCCTGACATTCTTACAATTTTTAAAAGGTAGACTGTCCCGTAAGTATGGTGCTAACGGTTAAGGCTACATACTTGACTGCCTTAAAAACAGAAAAAGCTGCTCTTCCTATCATCCTTTTCCAGTCTCTAATGTGGTCCTACAATGCAGTCACAATCTCTTCATTCCACTTCTACAATCTTATTACATACAGTCTGATTTTTGAGCCAACTGTGCGAGATTTCTCTGCCTGGCACAAATCTATTCTCTGCATCTTCCTCATCTCCTGCCACTGGTAAAGCCTGCACAAGTCTGTCATCAACTCGTGTTGGACTCAGGGGCCAGTAACTACATTCAGACTCCTCCTTCATCATCCTGGTATTGCCAGTATCTCCATGGTCTTCTCAGGTTCTAATTCAAATGAAACATTCTCCTCAAATCCCTGAAGATGTGAAGAGCTGCTTTTTTCTTTAAACTCTGCTTATAGACATTTCTATTTTCTTCACATCTTGTACACCTCTCATCCTCACATACTCCTCAAAGTTATCCTCCATGGTTGAATAGTCTTCATCTTCTTAGATACCCACTGACCTCCCTCCTCCCATCCAGTCTTTTCTTATAAAAGACACTTGTTTCACTACCTCTTCAAAGGTTTGAGGAAAATGCGCTCCCCAAGGCTTCCTGTGCTGAGTGGCCACACGGGCCCTCACTGAGAGTCTCTGCACTTACAATAGAAAAATGGCTGGCATTATCAAGGGGATTTAAGCCCACTTGATCAAAAAGGTTTTGCCACGTTTCTGAGCCAGTCAAGAAAGAAAGGCTTTTGTGGGGACTGATCCTTAACAGAAGACTGTAGTGCTTTGTATGGGATTTGCTGCAACAGCAGCTCCACCTCTAAAGAACTCCTATGTGAACTCTGCTCTTGGTCAAGAAGCTAAGGAGTGGATAATAGAGCCAGACCTAGGTGAGATGCTAGTGTGATTTTTGTTTGTCTAAGACACAAAATATTTTCCAAAGAAGTCCACTTTTGCCCATGGTTTTCCTGCATACCACTGGGCAACCTGCACCCAGTGTGCGTTATTCAAGGGCAATGTGAAAGGTGGTTTGCGTAAAAGGCGGCAGTGTACTTTCTCTGGCTGACCTGGAGCATTTTTCATAGGGAAAAATATTTCTTGGACATGGAGTGGCAACTGCATTTTGTGGTTCATGTTCCATGTTTGAGCTTGGCCTACAGTTACCAGCTGGGACTTAAAATACTGTACCAAGTCTCAGAGAGATTGTTTTGGCTTCTCTATCCTTACGCAAGGGTTATATGTCTTCAGATGCTTCAGATGCCTGGTTCTTCCATCTGCAGTCTGTTTCTGAAACAGAATTTCATTCTTTCATGTCTGTTTTACAGACCATTAACTTAGAATAAGGAATTGTCTCTAAATGCAACCAAGCTGTCATTAAAAAATGGTTGGCTGTGTAGTCTCACCACTATGATCTCTAATAAAGTCTTTTAAAGGTTTTTCAGTACAGGGAGTTCAGCTGAGCTCTTTGATTTGCAGCACACGAGTACGTAGAATATGCAGCATACCATATTTACCTTCTTTTCCAGCCTCTCAGCATATAGAAGTCACAAGCACAGTAGATTTAAATTTTATATGACCCTATGGAACAGGGAATACAGATACAGGAGTTTGTAGTAAACCAGGCTGGTATGTGTAGATGATAAAACTGAAGTCTGTATGAACGGCTTGGACCTAAAAGTAGTAGGTAGGTAGGTGTGCATTCATAGCATCACTGCACCATAACTAATAAACCCAGACAATTTAGTTTTCCTGTCACTGATTTTCTGATACTTCCGGTTCTAAGAAATTACTTCAGCACATCTGCACTGGCATGACTTTAGAGGTACAGTCTCATAAAATCTGAAGTTATTACCTACAGATATTTAGTGATTTCTGCAGCTGCAGTGAAGGAACTAGCTTTATGTAAAGGGTAGTTAACAGCAGCAATCTGGTAGTATGGAAGTCAATTTATGTTGCTGAGAAGCAGGTTAAATTAGCTCTCTTTGCCATACCTAGCTGGTATGCTTAAGTTTTCACTCTGTCATTTTAGATTTTAATTTATATAGGGTTTTTAACCAGAAAGCCCCATGGGAGATGTTTAATTTGGGAATATATTCCAGATAACTTACACTTGGGTGCTCTTGGAAGTTTGAAAACTGTGATCTCTCTTCCAGTACAAAAGCTGTAGAAATAAAATAGATTCAACTTCTGCAAAAGTGTTCACACTTACCAAGTCCAGCGAAGAAGCATCCCCATTAGCTGTTCGCAGAGTAAGGTGAGATGTCTGTTCAGACTTTGAGCTTTCACTCCCATCCCCATGCACTTCACAGGCCAGCAGAAGACTTCTGCTCATTTAAGGCAATCCCACTCTGTCACATAAAAAAATCTGCTGCTTTTTCACAAACATCACAACACTGAAAAGACATGGGGAGATGGGGAAAGAAATGAAGAATAGCACAATTTTTCTTGAACAATTTTGCCTAGCTTTTCATACCTGACTACTTCTTGACATTGTACTGTATGTACAAACCACCAAACAATGCTGTGACATATGTCAATGTGCAATCATGAAAGATTTAAGAACACAGTTTAAAGGTTGGTTTAAAACCTCAGAGGAAGTTTATCTGAAATATGCATTGAAGTTGTACCTGTACTACATCAATAACAAACCATGCACACTCCTGTTTTCAGCCTACATTCATTTGTGACTTTACACTGATGGTAGGGCTATAAATCTAAACTTGCTGCTCCAGCAACTAAAGTTTCTGTGATCAGAAACCTAACAGTAGTTACAAGTAATAAAGATTATACGACACACAGTTGACCAACCTTATTCAACAGATGACAGAGGTATCAAAGCCACATTCATAATTTCATTATTTTAGATTTATGCCGATTTCCCTTAGATAGCAAACCTTTTTGGAAGATTTCTTAAATTATTTTTCTCTCTTCATGGTTCAATTTTTACATTTGAAGTGATAACAAAGAACAGGGGTTTTTTAAAGATTTTTTTTTTAAAAAATAAGTCAAAATACTTCTAAATGACTGCTAAAAACCCATGGGTATTCATCTCAGGGCTATTTTAAATGATGTGTTCATGGTTGCAGCATTCAGGAGTTATGACGTGTATACAGCAAGCCTGAAAATAATGAAGGTGGGGAAGAATAAAGAAGATGGAATAATCTGAATAATGCCTCTGGTAACCAATAATTCTGACATGTGTGGTTATGCATTCCGTTGTCATCTAACCATAAGAAACTGGAGTACATCCCATTTCACTTAATCGGAGCAGATGGATGCAGTACTGTTGAGCATCATCTACAAGTAATTGAATTGCTATCTCATTGACATACAGTCTGCATCACTTTTATTCTGTTTGGCATGCACGTATTTTACAAAAATGCCCCAAAGATGCAGCAGTGGCATATTAAGAGGTACTACAGGGAAAGATCAAGCATTCCCACCTGTTCCATCTTTTATGGTTGTTCCCAATCTCACAAAGCCTTTGGGCTGCCTTCCTGAAGCCCTGCAGAATAAACAAACGATTCAGTGTGGCAAAGCTGAGAACATGCTTGTGTCCCTTAGTAATTTGCTCTGCTCCATTTGTTCTTAAATTAAATTAGGAAGGTCACTATCAACATGAAAACTGTGAGCAAACCCTTACTTCCCAAACAAACAAAAAACTAGCAACAAATCCCAAAAAGAATAAAAATTTGCATCAGTTTTCTAATATGTTGTTTAGTTCGGTATTCACAGAAGTAACATTTGTAAGAGGTGTCTTTTTGTTTCATTAAATACTCTGTGTTAACTTGATTTTATTGTAAAAGTAACTGTGGTTACAAGAAAAAGGTACATATCTCAAAACTATTAATTTGTTCTGAGCTGGAAACATGGGATCAAAGTTTTGCTTCACTGAAGCCAAAGAAAAAGGGAGCTGTCTTAAACACAGCCGGCAATTCAGCCCTGAGTCTTACATGGCACTACAAGTCATGGGTGTTGCAAAGGACTGAAACAGAGGGTCTCAACTGCACCCAGTGCAGGCTGCTAAAACCATGAACTGACCTGATGGCCTCTTCCCTTCCTTGAAAAGTAAAACACCTCTTTCGGTTTTTCCTGCTTCTCATCACAACCACCTACCCTTGCTCATCTGGCCAGGAAGAACAGAAAGAGAGTGTAATTGCTACCCCTGCCTGTTTAGACCTTTCGAAGGACTGCTGTTACCTTTAATCATTAACAGAAGCATGATTCTTCGAGACAAGAGTGTGAGAGACACACACACACCCCCCAGTTTCTCACGTCCCTTCTACAGCTAAATTTTGTTTCCTGTCAAAGGAGAGCACACTAAGGCAGATGTGCCCAAAAGAAAGTCATCCTTACAAAAGCCCTTCCAAACACAAAAATGATGAAATGAAAAAAAAATAGATCATGAAGAAATCTGTTAAATTTTTTCAGAGAACAACTGAACAGTAAATAAGTGTTGGGCTGCACAGGGGAAACAAAACAGTCACACACATGGCATGAGCACGTTCTGTTGTTTGCACTGAATAGGAAGGGGTCTGTAATCATGATAATTACAGTCTTTAACAAAAAGCATATGCAAGTGGAGGGGGGAAAGTGGCAATTCAATATTATTGAATCAAATATCAAATCTGATGGCTTCTAACTTCCCATTGCACTTTCCTGCTACAATCTTAATAGCATTCCTCTGATATAGGCATTTGTACATATGAATGTTGCATACACACAGAGAGCATCTATAAATACTTAGAATTATCTGGACACTTTTGAAAACTTTGTTAAAATTTTTAATTACCTTTCTTTCTCAAAAAACAAGTTCAGATCATGTCTCAGATATTTAGTCAACCATACAGCCAACGAGCAATAAAATCAGTAAGATATCAATGCAGGAGCTTCTTTACTATTTGCCTAATTACAGAATTTTCTGATGAATATATATTATCACTCCTGTCTTTTCAGCTGAGGTTTGGAAATATATGAAGGAATCTTTTAATAGACTTGTATATGATTTACATATTAAGGGCATGCATATGCTTGGATGAACAATTACGGTGTAAAACGTACATTCAAAAAAACCCCAGTTTACAGTGGTGTGAGCTGTTGCTCTACACAGAGCTGTCCAATGGCTATTAAATGTTTTTTTAAAAATGAACTGATGGCACCCCTTTTTAATCCTGCCATATATTATTTGTCATGGCAAGACACATAACGAACAGAGATGCTCCCTTCATATCAAATAAAGAACCATAAGAAAATCAGTTTCATTCTATATGTAAGAAAAAGAAAGTATTCCAAATACTTTGTGGATACCATTATGTTTTGACCACAGCTTAAATTAAAATTACGCCATCCTCAATTACTACAACACTCATTTTGGGGTACACTTCTGTATCACCAGTATCAGTTTCACTGGAGCATAGCTCAGACCATACACTGCTCAAATAAAAGCTTTGCCTTAAGTGTCAACCAAAAGGGACTTCATAGAGCTGTGACCAATAAATGAATTGTTTACAAGAGATGAAAGTGCTAACAAGGTCAGGAGAATGTTACAAGATACACAGTCCTGTCAAAAGTAATTAGTTAAGATTAATTTATTAAGCACGGGATGATGCATGGCCAACGATAAGTGAGGAACATGAACATGCAAATCAAGGGACAAGTCATGCACACCCACTCGAGGAGGGCTGTGGTGCAGGTGGAGTCTCCTGTGCAGGTTTAGGTCAGCGTACACCCTTCTGATCACAGAAGAAAGAAATCATATAACTCTACTGACCAAAAGAGCGCTGCTTCCTGCCAGGGATATGTACACTAGCATTTTGGCAGAACAACCACCCAAGGACCATCCTTATGATAATAAACTTTGCCAAGCCTTAGTTAAACTTGTGGTAATTCCTTGTAAGACTGAAGCCTTCTGGTTAAAGCCATGCTAGCACTGAGGTCCTGTCAGACCATACAGCACTGACAAAAAATACTACCAACAGTGGAGAGCAACAGCTATTACAATGCTTAAAATTAAACAAGCTGTAAAACAAAAGAAACAAAAGATAGATCTTTTAATGCATGTATTTTCCAAATAAAAGACATTAAAATAATGAACTTAGAGCAAATCTTATAAAATTCCAAGTTTGATATCGTATTAAAAAATATCTATGTGTGCAGCAATGCATTGCTACTGCTTTGAAGGAAGCAGATCCACTCAGCTGGAGGAAGTCACTGACTAATCATCTTAAAGCAGAATTGGTTGAAGTGTTTAACTAGCTTTTGTCCCCAGTAGTTCCTTCTGCTATCTGGTTATTTCAGTTCAGTAACTCATTTGCTCAAAGTTGAAAAACCAATTGGGAGGTGAAAAAAGAGCAAGGCTTGTTTTCTTCATACAATCTGTAGAAAAAAAATGATGTGATAGCTGGTAAGGTCTCCTCCTTCTGAAATGCTAGGTATGTACTAATCAGAAATAACCATCCCAGTTCATTAATTGCAGATAGCACGGCATTTTACACACATTTTAAATTCTTCTCAAGTATCAGACATGTTTAAGGTAGATTTAAATGACTAATAAAAACATCTAACTCATGAGCACTTTCAGCCCACTTTTAAATTCTGTCCAAATGTAGTCTCAAATGAATTACCAAAAATAAGCTTTAAATAAATTACGCTTTTTACTTTCTAATAACTAAGAGACACAAAGACAAAGCAAGATTGAAGTCACAACTGAAATAGTTGATGTATATTAATTCATTTCAGTAGTGATGCTCATTGCTCTGTTTCTAATCCATCAATCTCAGATTTTAAAAGTCAAAAAAACCCTAGTGAAATGTATGAGAAGTCGTCTTTTTTTTTTTAATCAGAGATACTGTTTTTATCTTTTTCTCAACATCCTTCCTATGCCTTCCATGCCTGCAGCAGCTGATCACAGTATTTAGTAACTCTTAATCCAGCCAACTTTGCTAGCTCATCTACACACCATCTAGTGTAAAACTCATTGAGCCACTGGCCAGGCTACTGGCTCCCCTTTCCTGAAATGCCCTCCACAAACTGCCTTCTTCACAGAAAACAATTATACATGAAGAGCAGGGCACCCAGGCCATTTGGGGCTCGTCCAATACAGCCTCTAATGTAGAACTGGGAAGTCACTATATTAATTTTAATGCTAGCTATTTCAGAGATGACAACAAAATACTTATTATCTGAAAGCTGTCAGCATATGTAATGAAGAGAAATAGGAAGCTGCAGCTCTGTATGTGTTTTGTAAGCTGTAGTCACTGCTAGGGAAGTAATATATTCTTAAATTATTTAAGCAGTACATGCAGATTAAGGCTGAAGTGATTATTTATCTATTTGTAATAGCATTACACACAGAATTATGAGTTAAGTGGTTAACAGATGGAGGGACAGAAATTTCCAAGTCCTTTTATTGAAAATACCTAGGTTATTCCTTCTTCACCAGCCAAAGAGGCATTTGTAAAAAGAGAATTGTGTACCTCAGGCCAAGGTTTATAAACTTGCTCTTCAATCTACTACCCTATTTACAAGGTACATGAGATAAATATTAGGAGAATGCAGTTATCTGAGGACTGCCTGCAAGTGTGTTCTCAGTTATGTTTATTCAGCACCTTGAGTTAAATCTTTTGCACTGATTCAATGGCAAAATTCATATTGCTTCCATTGAGAACAAGAGGGACACCGGTATTACTACCATGGAGGGGCCTAAATCCCACCTAAGGTTTCCATATTAATACAGTGCATTTATCTATTCTAGAACGAATCATTTACAGAAGAGTTTTCCTCTACATCATGGATTAGATTTGTGGGTCAACAGAACTAATAGTAAAGTTGCTTCATTGTCTACTTTAGACTTAACACACAAAACCCACAACACCACAAACCAATTTATGCAAGATTGGTGACCTCTTTAACCAACTCCATTTTATAAAACAATAAATGTCTACCAGCAAAAGAATGTCTAAAAGTAAGTGTTTGGAAGATGCAAATATTATTTCTTGGAATCTGACTGTAAGTCAATAGCGGGTCTTTCTTCATCTGTTTGGCTTATACAGCCTATGGTATTGAGATGCTGGTGCATAATCTGCTAATTATGAATCCCTTGCTGAATTCCACAAGTTTTGCACACCAGTACTACTTTTCTTTAAACACAGAACAGAGTTGTGAAAAAATCATTCCAAATTAAAGCTCAGAATAGACAGATAAGGTGAGTCTACACTAGTTAAAAAAGTTGTATGTACCAGATGGTGTAACTCTCCTTTAGAGCTTCTGCAATGATCTGGGCCAACACTTCACAACACTAGATCCAGGAGCCTGCAAGAAGAAATTCAGTTTAGTACTCAGTTACTTGGAAAGTTTTTGAGCATCCCTCCCCTTTTTTGGAGAGAAGAGATAATTGAACTAAACTGATAGAAAGTTAAATACAGAAACCCTTCCAGAAATAAAAAGTTTTGGTTACTTGTTTGTAGAATACTTCTATTTTTGTTGACATTTCTTTATCTTCTTCATGTAAATAGTATGGATGAAAATCTAACAGATAACCTCTCAAAAATAAGTATGCTAAGGAAAAAGCAAACAAATGAGTTTTGAGATACACACTTTTAAAAAGTGTGTAGCTGAGTAAGTATTGCTGTATTTCTGCATTAACAGCCTCTTTCTTGAGGAGATAGATATATATATATAGGCTCAGGTGACATTATAAGAGCAGGAGGCAAATAAGAGCAGAAGACTCAGTGACATGCTATTTGCTGGATGAGCTATTAATCCACACATGGAAAGTCCAGATTAGCAGTAACAACAACTCACGGTCATTACAGCCCCCAGTTTGCAAGGATGTCTTTTTTTGCAGGTTGACTTTACAATACCATTAATCATGGGCAAGAAAATATGCCTGGAGTCACAGTAAGAGTGGCAGTCATGAGGTTCAGTCAGTGCTCAGGTATCTAACCACAATACTGCAGGCCTAAAAGAAAAACAGCCTGTTTTCAAGAAGAAAATCAAATGCAAAGATCAGAGCAACAAATTAAGAAGGCCCACTGTCCTCCTCAAGCTTTGGCTCTCCCAGTCAGTTTGCTTTCTACCTCATAGGCATGAGAAATGCAAATCATTAGTGATCATGATGGAGCCTGGGTCATGACTGATGGCCACCTCTAGCTCTAAAAAAGCACCAAGACTTGTGGCCTTCCAAACATCAATAAGGAGCTTATTAGATTGTGGCTTCATAGTCGCTTTGCTCTTTTGGTGGCTGTTGACCAATCTGGGTTGTAGCCATACTGTGTTTATGGCCATATTCTCTGAAGATGACCTAGCTGAAAGTCGTTTGCACAGGGGTTCTCAATTTCTTTGCCATATATAGGTAACCTGAACATTTTCCTTAGATATGCTTCCTAAGAACAATTTCCATGGACATTGAATGCTGATGCTTTCATATATGGAGTCTGCTGATAAGCACATATGAACTCAGTTTACTTAGTTGCCTTCACTAATTCCTTTGGTATATTCCACATACAACAAATTGTAAACTACTGTTTTAAGAACAGGTTTTCAAGGCACATATGGTATTTACGTACAAAAGAGGTCTCTTGTGCCTTGCTTCAAAAAGCTGCAAAATATGAGCCTCTTCTTTACTAAATTTCTGTTCACTGACTTGAATCAGTGTGGGGAAGACAATAAACATTGTCTGATTGCCAAGGCACTGCACGTACAGTGCAGCCCCAGGAAGAGGGTCTCTTGTGGAAGGGCTGATAAACAGTACTGCTGTCACATAACAGGAGGAAATGCAGTCACTTCCAAAAATGTTGCCTCTTAAAGGATGGTTTCATGAAGCAGGAGAGAAGATGAGAATGAAAAAGCTAAAGCGGAAATTTTGGCATTTCAGGATGACCTACCTTATTTCCAGGTCACTGAATTAATCTGGGGAGGATGCAGGAACTTAGAGACACAAGTACAGTAGGCTGGCCACCTCTTTTGAAGCATTATACTGGAATTAGGGCTCATTAGATAACACTGTTCAGATGCCATCCATGTTGCTGGCTGTCTTTTGGATCACCTGGTCAAGAAGCAAGCAATGATATTGCCTGTCACTGTGTTGCAGAATGTGAAGGTGATATGAACACTTGTATTCACTTTCAGGGGAGGCGTGTCAAAGAAGCAATCCTTGTTAGCAGAGTGCACTGGTAGGGAGAAGGTTTGCGTAGTCTGTCATTACAGAATTTACTTGGCTGCTTTGCAAAAGCAAACAGTGACTTAGTTTTTCTACTCTGAGAGCAATCTGCAGCTGAAACAAGTGCAACAGCTATTGGTGTATTAATATTTGCTTTATGGCAGGTCTGCAATTGCAGTAATCAACCCCATCCAGAGGAAAATAATCTTAATTAGATCTTAATCATCCTGTTTACCAATCTGATCAGTAAAAGATCTCTTTTCCTCATTTTCACCTTGCCTAGTAGTAAGGCCAAAAACCAAAAGCAGTTTCTGAAAGGGATTTCCCTTTAGCGAGTGGTAGTGTAGGATGCTTTGAGGCATCAAAGGAGGGAAGAAAGAGTTGGAGAGCACTCCACTAAGATGGCAAGAGCAATTTGCCTAAGGAGACAGCAACAATGCAGGAAGGTTGATCTGCGCTGAAGTTCTTGATTCTTTCAGAATGAGGAACACTCTTGAACAGCTTAATCCTTGCTTTGTATCACTACTTTTTCCTGGCAAGACTTTTCCCGCTCTCTCCCTGCCTCCAAACAGAACATCTAGCCAGAACACTAGTTGTGTTTCTTTGTTCATCTCATGCTCCAGGAGAAAAGCATCAACTGCCTTCCCATCCTGACCCCACACAAACACGAGCCAAGGTTATTGCATTGTGTGTAGATATAAACAGATATTTAACTCAGTAACTGGTGTCCTTGAGTCTTGTAACTGATTTTCCTCTTCCTGTGGGGATGTGATTCATGATAGCCTCTCTATGTTCCTTTCACATTCATCCAAATACATCAGAGCAGAAGCAGCCCCACAAGGCCACTGGCCAACAGAATTGAGGACCCCCTTCCTGCAGTCATTAAAGCCCAAAGGACAAGGTGGAAATAACACTAAAATGAAGGTTAATCCATTTAAGATCACAGAAACACGGAATCACTAAGGTTGGAAAAGACCTGTAAGATCATCAAGTCCAACTATCAACTAACACCACCATGCCCACTAAACCACGTCCCACAATGCCATGTCCACACGTTCCTTGAACACCTCCAGTGACGGTGACTCCACCACTTCCCTGGGCAGCCTGTTCCAATGCTTCACCACTCTCTCAGTAAAGAAGTTTTTCCTAATATCCAGTCTAAACCTCCCCTGGCGCAACTTGAGGCCATTTCCTCTTGTCCTGTCGCTAGTCACTTGGGAGAAGAGACCAACACCCATCTCTCTGCAACCCCCTTTCAGGTAATTGTAGAGAGCGATAAGGTCTCCCCTCAGCCTCCTCTTCTCCAGACTGAACAACCCCAGTTCCCTCAGCTGCTCCTCATAAGACTTGTGCTCCAGACCCCTCACCAGCTTCATTGCCCTTCTCTGGACACGCTCCAGCACCTCAATGTCCTTCCTGACAAGGTCTCACCATCTTCCTCACCAGAGGAAAAAGGAATCATTTCTTTCAAGTAGGAATGTGGGGACAAAAATTCCTCTTTCAATACTGGGCACCAACCCCACAATGTAATCCTAAAGAGAAAAGAGTGTATTTTCACACTGGACTGACAATACCCGGAAAGCAGCAGACAACTCACCCCACCTACTACTTTACATGGTAGTAAATCGCAATTCATTGGCACAAATTCATTTTCCCAGCATCTTAAAGCAAATATAGGTACAATCATAAGTCCCTCTAGACATTAAAATTCCTTACCTTGGAGTATAATGCCCAGGTCACTGGCCTGGACCACAAAAGCAATGTTTTTGGCTTTTACTTTCTTTCGGTAAAGGCTTTTGACTGAAGTTGCTAATTCCCTATATGGATTAAGCTGCACAGCTACTAATGCAGATGGACTATGGATACAATCTCCCTCAAACAGTTTTCACATGTGAGAAACAACCCTTTGGGTCCTTACCGTACAGCCATTCAAATCCCTTCTCTCACTGGGACATGACTTTCTCCTCCTTACTTCCAAATGCGTTGCTGTAGGTGTCGATTTAGAGAAAGGGTAGGGGTTTGTACCTTCTACTCCCTTCCCTGACACATTGCTGAGACTCAAGGATGCCTACAATATAGAAGTATATGAATTTATATGTGCTAGATGCAGAAAGGAAGCAAGAAACTGAAGCAATACTCAGTAGCCAAACCACATAAAGTGTCTCTTCATTTTTGGGTTTGTATTGCCCCACCCCAGTGCCGCAGAAATAGAAGGGGAACTCAAGGCTGCATCAACTCCATTCGCATCTTGCATCCAGCATAATACAGGCACCACTCTGCTTGTCTAAGAAAAATAACTATAGCAGGATAGCCAGTAAACAAAGGTGACATTTGAACAAGAAAGAAGTCCAACCCATTGCAGCTGTGTAATGACAACTTCTCACTTTCCCATTAATGATGGTGGACTTCAAGCAACCCTTCCCACCTCAGTCTTATTCTTCCATGTCCCTGACACCTCAAGAACACTTCAGCACACTGTCCGCATGTAGCCAATAACACTCATTTAAACACTTATTTAAGGAATTGTAGGGGAATGGGACAGAGGAGGTGAAGAGTTCCTTCAGACAAAAGAAAGATTATTGTCTCAGTTAAGAATATATTTTACTTTGAGTCTACTAATGTATTTATAAGTGCTTCCTGCAAATGACTTGCCATCTTTTTCCTTTAGCACTTAAAGGTTATACTAAATTTCAGAGATGTCTTATATTGGCTTTGATCTTGGTGTTAAAAATAAGTAGATAAATGGTGCTAAAGTCTTTTAATTCCGGAAGGATGTTGGGTGATAAACTGCAAGGGTCAGGTTCTGACCTGCACAACCCCAGAGCAGAACTTCATTACTTCAGCTGTACAGAGAACTAAAAAGACCTGACTTCCTAGTGGTCCCAAGAGACACAATGATTGACAGGCAGATAAATAAGGAACAAGAGTTCTAGGAAATATGGACTATCTTTGAATTTAGAGGAAATGAGAAAAACACAAGGGCCTTTTGCAGTCCAAGTGAAGTAAAGCTTAAGAATAAAAGGAATAATAGTAATAAATCTTCACATAAAATAAATATTTAAGACAGGAGAAAAGTAAATGACTAAATCATAACATTCTCCAAATTCAGATTAGAAAACACTGCTTTTCAGATAAAAATATATGTCTTCCTTGAAAAGTGAATTTATGTAAAATTGGAGAAAAGACAGATTGACTGCCAGTAAGAGAAATATTTCATTTTCGCTTCTGATGCTACTAATGGATAAACTGCATTTTGGGGAAAAGAAAAAGTGAACTGATAGGCTTAAACATACAAAATCAAAGGAAATATTCCTGAAACTTTACCTGCTAGGAAATAAAACTAGAAAATCAACACCCCCCCCAAAACCACATGACTATTTGTTTATTCATTTAGATTCCTCTGCATGCAGACAAACACAATTATTTTTCTTTCTGGTAGCAGCTTTAAAGACAACATGGAGTGGTAAGAAAGTACATAAAGCAGTTTCTTGTTAGGTATTTCTCAAATTAAATTCCAAAGGAAAGCTACTGTTGATTTCTTTTATGATAGGTATGACAAATATGGAAATCCAATGGAAAGCATTGTTGCATTCTTTACTGCCATAGATGTCTCAATGATTGCATTGTTCCATTTGTATGTGTGTCAGTCTATTTTTAGACAAGATTTGTCTTCTGAAGGAATGGCAAAAAAATTCAAACTTCCCCATGATCTTTGGGTTAATTCCATCACATGAGGAAGTAAAAGCTAATAATATTTCATCACAAAATGTTGTATCTTTATTATTTACATATTCACAGCACTCAGTAACAAGATAGTTAACATAACAGTAACGTTACTTGTGGGAACAATTTGTTTTCAGTCTTTATTAACAGCTTAATATTATGTCTTTTTTTATTTTTTTTGTCACATTACAGGTGTTTTGGATAGGGTTGTAGGATGAAAAACAGACCTTGGAAAAACAGAAATTGACTGTGTATATGGTCATTAGGCCCTGCTATGGTATACAGCAATAAAGTTACTGTAGAAATCCCATGCTCATTAATAGCAATCATCAGCTCTATAAATCAGACTAGAGCTTACCCATGTTGATCACGTGCTCCTAAATGAATGACACATGGTCCTGGCACAGATCATAAGAAGAGTTCAGTAGTCTGTTGACTTCATAAAATAAGGTAGAAAGAACCAAATCCATTCTGTACAGAACAAAAACGTGATGATAAAGTTTGTTTTAAATCTGGCAGGCTTTGCCATTCATCCACCCATCTAAGACAAAAGTAGTTAGAGAAAGGTGATATACAATGATCGTCTCATCAGAAAAATGGGGAAAATAACAGCATTCCTGCCATTTAAAGAAACCTTAATGAAAGGGTTTTTCCTCTACAAATGTCACTGCAGCTTTTGTGGAGTGCCTAGACACAACCACCATTTCCATCTCCAGTTTCTCTGGAATGATCCCTTGGTGCAGAGTTTCATAATTATTCCTCATGACCTGACTTCATCTAACCTCCAGCACTGGAGCTACTCTTTCCAGGCTGTGGCAAGAGTCAGCCTCTTCTGCAGAGCCGTAGAGGTACACAGCATTTGAAGATGATGTACTCTGCCATATTTATGGTCATGATTTAACTGTTCTGGCTCTTTGCTTGCATGTAGGTCTAGACAAAGTAATAAAACATCTTCATGCTTTTCTCAACCTCAGGTATCCTACCATTCACATGTTTTTTACAACTGAAAAGTGCCAGATTAAGAAATTATAGGTCCTTTATCTTCTGTTTCCTACTGGAATTGCTAGATTTCTCTCACTCCTGTAATTAATTTTCTATTTCTAAGTTTGGCCTGACTCTCTTTTTCTTGCAAGAAACCCCGTGAAAGACCCACTTCTTAATCCTGTTCTTTATTTCATTTTCGCTCATCTCTAGTCACTTTCTGGTGATCAAAGACTCTGCACATCAAGATATATTGCTTGATTCATCACTTTTCCCAGAAGAATGTTTGTCTCAGTGAAGCATGCTCTATTTAAATGGGTAATGTTCAATATATACCCTTTTTCTATCACTAGTCTGGAAGTAGGAACTCCTCTTGACCAAAGAGCATGAAGGCAGAACTCAGCAGAGAAAGTGAACCATCCCCATGTTCAAAATACAGTCTACATTGGCAGAAACATGAGAGAGTTCTCAGAATTAAACTGAAGTAAGCAACTGACAAAGTCCAAAGTCACCCCAGAAAAATGTGTTTCTTTTAAAAAAAAAATTAATTCTAAGCTAGGCATGAGTGAATATTGAAAGTGTGCATCTAATTATAGTAATATAACTTTAGCCAGGTTAAATTACCTATTAAATTCCACAGTGGACAGTTTGGCATGCTTATAACCTGTTGTACTTCTTGAATGAGTTTAAAAGAAGACTATTTCTTTTTGTATATCTATTACTTTTAAGTGGATTTAAAATAGCTGTTAATATCACTTAATCTATTCTATCATTGAAATTAAAACATGTTTCCCCATAAGAAATTTTCTCCTCCTTGCTAATATCAACTATTAGAAAAAGTCAAGCTAAGCAGACAGGTTTTGTGTTATGATCCAAAGCTAAACAAGTTTGAGCTCTTGAACTGAAAGGTCTAGTAAAAATTGTCCTCCCCCACCTTCAAGGAAAACATTTTCAGTTAATCTTGACCCTTAAGGCAGGAAATTATGAAAATGAGGAAGAAAGCACTGAAAGTACATTGAGACAGATCATACAATGGCATTATAGCATCTTCAAATTATCTATCGGAGCCTTTGTTCTACAAACAAGCTCATGTTTTGCTGTGTTTGCAAGGGCAGGGCCATGCTAGAGAATGAGAATTATAAAAAATAGAGAATTATAAAAATCCAGGGGAAAATATATGGGGGGGGGTTTATTGTCACGGGGAACGTCAAAAAACAATGAAATATTAGTTGGTGATGTACCATTGCATTGAAATATATTTCAGACATGTAGGAATAGAATGGAAATGTCTACATGTTAATGAAATAAGAGAAGTTAGCTAACCAGCATAAAACTCACTCATACTCAGTCAATCCAACATACCCTCTTCAAAGCACTCACAATTTATTTCAGAGTCCATAAGGGAATAATCAAAAGGAACAATGTCAAAAACCATGCCATGCTACCCACTAAAATTTAGCAGAAATGAATATAAACAAAGTCTCTCTATTCCTCATGCTTACTTAAGAGCAGTTAATTACAACTGTCTAGAAGAGATCATTTCAGTCAAAACAAATTTCCAGTGGGAAAGATGAAACTGAGTTAAAAATATGTCATGATAAATCATTTTCTGGGTGGGGATTTAATTCAGTGAAGAAATATGACAAAATACAAAGCAAGCAAGATGTGAATGTAGACTGGGGTAACTGTAGCTCTCTTTCAGAACTCTATTATTCATGCCAGGGATCCATTTTATTATGCAGTCCTGATGTTATTTTACCATAAATTTTGCTATGAACTCATGTCTGATTCCCACTGTATTTCTTACATAGTTGAATAAATGAAGTAGGAAACTGAACAACAAATTCTGAAGTATTCCTCAGGTGACTTGTATCAGAACAAAGTATTTAATGAAGTGCCATAACAGGCAACTATAGCCCTCCTGTTTGGAGAGACATCAAGCACTAAGGATGTTGGCAAGAGCGTACATTTTTCATTTGAACGCTACTTCCAGAGACTATTTTTTCACTTGAAACAATCCATCTCACTTAGGATGCAAACAGCTGTTCTTCATTCAACAGCTTCACCCAGGAGAAGGGATTTTAAAGGACACATTTGAGATATTTTCTGCAATCTTATAGCCATGAAGATCATGACAAAAAGTAAAAATGAAAAATAAAGGTTTCCTCTTGCCTGCAGAAGCAATAACACCACCATATTTAATCACTACATTTCCATTTTTCTGTTCTCCCTCAGCAGTTCTACTCCATAGTTTGAAATTCTATTTAGACATTTTCAGACTCAGGAGTTCCTTATGAAGGCACATCGTGACAATTCCAAATAATTTTTAGCAGTGGAACTTGTTTTTCTCCAACTTGCTCTTCCAAGGTCATTTGTTTTCAGATTTTAGATAAAAGCAATGAATATGTGGCTTCCCATAGTTGATGGAATATATGCTGTGCTGAAGAAAAGGAAGAAAGGCAATTTCACATATATAATCATACCTCTGACAAATCTCTTTGTTACCAGTAAACTTTGGTTCTGTAGTACTCAGTATAAGGTAAACAAATTTAATCCAATTTATATTTCTAAATATTTTCTGTATTATTTCAGTGTTACCCACCAAATACACCAACCAATCCAAGTTCATTGGGCAAAAACCAGCATACACAGAGATTGCCAACTGTCTTTTCAAGGGGAAAACTAATTGCATTGCCTGCCTAACAGTCTATTCAGTAAGGGAGACCCTAAGGCCAAAGACCTTCCAATATAAGGCAGGGAGGAGAAGGTGCCTGGATGGCTTAACGCACGGCGTACATCCAAGGCCCTTTGCGTGCCGGTCTGGCCCTAGAAGGTTCAGGCTTTCAGAGGTTGTTGCAGCTGCCTGCCATGGTACATCTGGCCCATCCTCCTTCTGTCCCCATCCCTACAGCCTGTAGCCACCACGGGCACAGTGTGGACCACAGCATCCACCAGGCAGAGCACAGAGCTGTGTTCTTACTCTGCAATTCTTACTATATTACTTTTACCCAGAGTCTCTTTAGGGGCACACACTCATGGTCTGGACAAGTTTAGCCTGGGATTTTTATAGATAAACAGCCCTAATAAATACTCTATAGTATTTCAAAGGAGTATTCTCTTCTCTCTCCCTGTTAGCTTGAGGAAACGGACACCTATAACACTCATTGATACATACTATGTATTTGGTTTTTTGTGAATTCTGAACAGCTGTAATATGGATTAATTCCAGAGTAAAATCAGCCTATGGACAAGTTATTGATTGACCATTCAATCTCTGAATTGCCATTTTGTGCAAAATCTACAAACAAGAAGTAGGAAGTCCTTGTAGCTTCCCTGATATATATTCCAACTATATTTGCAAACATAAATATAAGCATTCTGCACTTACCATGCCATTCATTTTACTAATGTGTTTACTTCTGTCAATAGCGCTGTGATTCCAAGTCTTTCTTGGTATTGGTTTGGCAGAACTAGGAATGAGAGGCTATTGATTTTGCCTTTCCAAAATTATTTAAAGCACAAATAATGCTTCTCCTAAAATAAAACAAAATCAAAGACAGTCAGTCTGGGTTTTATACATAATACTCTTCTCATTAGAATAAATATTTTCACTAGGTTTTCTGAAACTTTCCAAAAACTATCTTACCTGAAAACTGCCTTAGAGACCTGACATTTAATGTTACTCCCTATCCCCTAGAATCTAGCATTCCTTCGGTTCTATTTGTAATTTTCATATACTTTTTTCATTTTAATTAAAGATAACCCTAAAAAACAAGCATGGAAAGTTTCTTTCACTTCCCAACAGCACTAGATCTCAATAAAGGCTTGCAGCATGAAACCATTTTGTTTAATGGCTTTAATGTTTAAAGTCTTTGCCATCTGTTTTACTAAATTAAAGTTAGCACCCAAACCATCCTCAAATGTGAAATATTGATTGTTTAGAAAAGTTTGCAATACTTAAGTGCAAGATTTTATAGACAGCAAAATTAGCAAAATGTAAATTTAATGGCGCAGTAAAAATACAAATAAAATTGTTAAAAAAGAAAGGCATCAATAATTTTTAAATATCTTTTAAGATAAAACTGCTGTGGAAAATTCTCTGTTCAACTGGAGAATAGCAAATTCTTAATGGAAATTTTGAATTGTGAGTAGATAAAAGTGTTTGATACTTTATGGCACTTAATTTGTATCATTCAAATCAAAGATTTCATCAAGCTGAACTACATTTTTCACAGGCAAATTCAGAGGAGGATAAAAGTATTCTAAGATATTATCAGCAAAACTTTTATTGTGCCTATACATAAACATAATACAAATATGCCTTTTGCAATAGAGAATTTATAAGCCAAATTTTCTGTAAACAACATTGAGACCTGCCTGCCCCTGCCTGCCTCCCTTCCTCATCATTAATAGGTATTATGGTAGGTTACCACACACTAAGTTCATTTAGCACTCACTCATTTTCCCAATTGTTTAGATCCTCCTTTATAGCGTAAAAAAAATCCTTTCAACAATATAACTGAACAGCCCATTCTTTAAACAGTTGTAAAGTCAGATTAACACTAAAGTATTTTTATGCTCCTACAAGTCAAACTGACCAAGAAAATTCAGGATTGTCTTTTCTAAAATGCACATTTTAAAAAATATTGTGACAATGATGCAGCAATCTCCAGGAAGATTCACATTGAAAAGTCAAAAATTTAATTACTACTGTGATTATCTAGAAATATTCCAAAGATATTTTATTCAGTGTCTTCACTATGTCACTGTCTTTGCTGACATCATAACAATGAGAATTTTTTAAGTAACTAATTATGTCAGTGGCTAATATTGTCACCTCCATATGGTTTTCCTATATAGCATAGCCAAGGCTAAGGATTTTACTGATGAACATTGTTTGTATCATGATCATCCAAAGAGATAGCAACAATATAATAAAGGCAGGCATATTAATATCCCAAGACGTCTCAAAGAAATCAGCTTTTGGCCATGCAGCTCTTCAGAACATCAGCTTAGTAAAGGCATCAACAACTGTCAGCACCAGCTATATATTAAGATCCTACTTTAGAATTTTGACTAGAAATATCCAGGTTGTAGATGTAGGTCATTATTGGTTTTTATCTATTGTAACAGAAGTGCTTTTGTCTTCACTAGCTTCAGTTCTTTTAATTCCAAAAGTGTATTGTTATTACTATTAAATTAATTGATCAGATAGCAAATGTTTTGCACAGATTTGAGCACAGAGTTTTGTAATTGAAAGGCACCTTTGGGTATTGCTCCTGCTCCATTAGACAATGTTCTGTACAATATAACTCCTGATATTTGAGAGATGGGACTATCATCCCTGGGAAACTATTCCATCTCTAACACTGAAAAGGTCTCCTGATACTCAGCTTAAATATTGTATTGTTCAAATTCATTCTTTTACTCCTACATATATTCTTGTAACATGCTCCAAACAATTTCACTCTCCTCTGTAGGAATCACATGCTGTGTGAGAGCCAGAATGTCCTTTTCCTTTTTCCTTTTCCATCGTAACTTCCCTTCATTTAATTTCATTGTGTGGCCACTTACCTGACATGTGCCTAGAAAGCACCAATTCTAGCATTATCATGGAAGGAGAGAAAGGTTGTTGAGCATGCGCTAAAAGACTTTACATTCCTAGCGATTATTAGTATTATTCGTATTTCAGAAGTTGCTATCACATGGTAAACACTATCTAACATATATGCATAGTCAGTGATCCTTTCCAGGAGTCCCAACAACACAGGAAGAATTACTACACCTGAAGGTAATTGAAGAAAAAAAAAATAAAAATCTTACTTTTATATATATATGTCATATCACTTAATCTTGGATTAGGATGGGATTTGATAGGCTACAAGTAAAAAACATGAGAGAAAACAATTGCAGAAGTGGGATCAAAACAGAGAGACCCAAGCCTTGCTAATGCTTTCTTTCACTGTTCACTCAATACCACTATACTCTATATATTTTTTGCAACTGCTGCAGCTTGCTTCCTTTGCGAACTTAGAATGAGAAACCAGGAGAAATTAGAATGTCTGCTAGCAAGGAATAACTTGCAAAATGCACTTTCCTTTGTTCTTTTTGTTTTAATCAGACTTCATTCACCCTGATTGCATGAAAAAACGGTATTAAGCAGCTGCGTATTATTTTAATTAGTTGAATTAGGTCACGAGGAATAACAAAATATTGCCCCAAGTATTCAGCTTAGAGCAGCAAAACTTGAAAGTGCTAGAAGGAAAAAAAACAACCTGTAAGAGCTATAGCCCAGTGTTACTCCCGCTCACAAACAGGTAGTTACTCAGGTTATGCATCATTAGGAACCAAAAGCAAGTCATTCCTTAGGTTGTCTTCAGTTCTCTGCTTGAAAAATTCACTAACCAATGTAATTAATCACCTAACTCTTCCTTCAGGTAAGTGAAAGCAATATAGCATAAAGCATTTTTAATGAAGGATGCATTGAAAAATCAATATATCAGCAACAGTGTTGACTTTAGAGACTACATCTATTTTTTGTTAATGTAATGTAGTTCTATCTGTGGTATCTTATACTTACCTTTCCCAGGCATTTTGTCTGTTCTTGCTCATCTTTCTTTTTTTTGACAGACCAATTAATAATCTAGTAATAATAATCAATGACAAAATCAAAATAAGAGCAAGTCCTCAGATCTGTATGATCGCATCTGTTACTGTGATAAACCCCATCCCCGCCTATTACTCATTTGAACCCAAATTAAGACCTGAAGTCAAAGGAAACTTCCCCTCTAGTTACTGGTCAGGTCTATTTTAAGACTCAGTAATTTCCTGAAATTGCATACCCATACCAGGTCCCTAAACTCTGAGATTTGTAAATTTTGGCAGAACAGAACCATTTAATTATAAGAGGAAGTTCCAGTGTGCCTGAGCAGTGTCCGCGCTCTGTGGTGGTGCAGCACACAGCAAGAGGTAGCGCAGCACACAACCTGTGAGGTCAACAACAATTTCCTCCGCTATAAAAAATTGGGTGTGCCACTTGCATCTCTGGCAACACAGCAAAATTACAAAACTGATTCCCCAGGTGGATAAAGCTTCCACCCAATTAATCTAATTTTTTTACAGTTGTTCAAAAGCAAACGGTTTTAAATAAAAAAGTAATGCTACAATACTATGTTAAGGATCTGATCTGGCTTTCACCCATGTTTAGGTCCACTCACTGTTTCATGGGTCTCAGAGCAAGGCAAGATTACTCAAATATGTTACAGATTATAACAAAGGGCCAGCAAAGAACAGAATATGTGCTGTGTGTACACCTACCTTGCTTTATTCACTTCAGCTAGACCTTCACAGCTCTTACGTAAGGCAGCCATTTTAATTGACTTTCACTGATGATTCTTATTCTTTTTTTTTTTTTTTTAAGAATGAAAGGAAAGCCTTTCACAAACATATCTTTCCTCTTATCTGAGCATGGAATTGATCACAGCATTTGGTCTGCTGCAGACTTAAATTCTTCAAGAGCCAGTCAGCCACACAGATCCAGCATACTCCATCAACTTAACAGTTTATGCTGAATTCAACAACATTAAAGAACAATACTCAGCACACGTCAGAAGCTCTTTAAGTAGCTGCGAAGCAAACTTTACATCACATTACAGGAAAATTCATTTGAATCCAGCAGCTTACCCACAGTCGGGAAAGCTTGTGTCAAATAAGAAGTAGAATAAGCATCATCTTCACCCCACTAGAAGTGTTGCCAGTAAATGCATTGTAACTAGGTCTCAAAGGTGTATCTCCAGCCCACTGGATTTTGTGTCTTGTTTTTATGACTACTCAACAGGCAAGATCTTTAATCAGTGTTGTGAACAAATTTCTCCATTTCAAAGATTTTTTGGGATAACCCACATTGCTTTTCACAATTTCATCAGCATAAATGATTTTTTCATTGTTTTCTTATTGTTAGGCTATTTATAAGGCATACTTCCATCAATGAGGAGATCACTGAATATGTGATTTTCATTACATCAGGAAGAACCTCTTAGGACTTGGAAATAACTGCATTTTTAATAGCATCTGATAGCACCATGAGGCATTGACTAGGATCATGGCCAACGCAAAGATACGATCCATATACTCCATTTATCATCAAGATAATCAAGAACACTTCCCTCATTTTCACCACTCTTAAGCGTATGGGATCTACAAAGGAATAAGCAATTAGAGAAACAAAACTAAACTTTGTATTCAAAGTTATGGCAACTCTCTTCTGACTTCTACATATGCCATGTGAAATAATCCCAGACATACTGTGCTCAAAAGAGATACTTTGATATGACCGCAAAGAATCACCTTCCACAGGGTCTTGGAAATACACTATATGGTGTTCTTGCCCTGAGCTTGCCCAGTCTAACCTTCTTCCCCAACTACTCCAGTTGCACTGTTTAACATAGGACAGTAGGAGGGGCCTGTATGAATCAACAACAACAAAAAACACCCTTCCAAAAAAATAATAATCTTGACTCAATCCTGTGATTGTTAAAGTAACCCTGAGGGGAAAAAAAAACGCCAAATTTAGAGAAAAGGAAGACTTAAAATATTTTGTTTAGCAAATGGAAGGGAGATAATATTCAGAGAAGACTGGAACAGAGAAGTGGAAAAAAGATAACATGGAAACTTGCTCTTGCTCCCAGCCTCAGACTTTCCCATCTCCTTTTGATTACCCATGCCAAGGAGACACTGCTGCTGCTGCTTGCTTTTCCTCTCAGAAATTCGAGCACTGGCATTCCACTCGGCTGATAAATTATGTATCAAGGTTAAGAAACCTTTTTTTCTTTTAACTATATATAGTAACATTTCTGCCTGAATTTTGTAGTAAAAGACCTTGGAGAAAATGTTTGCAGTTAACTTCTTGTGCAAACACCCTGAAAAATGAACCAAACAAAAGGACAGTGCAGCAACATTATAAAAATACAGAAATTATTCAGTTTTTTAACTTCACACACATAAGCTGTCTGGAAAGGAAAACGGTAATGTATGAGCAGCAATAGTGGTGTTAAAACAACCAAAGACATCTATACAGACATTTGGGTTTTATTTTTATAAAAAAAGATCAGATTTATTAGTGCCAATGTATGTTCATAGTAAGGTAACAGAAACTAAGCTAATCTGAGTAGCAACTTACATCAAAGGATATCAAAATAATATTTCTTGTAAGTGAAACATAATACTTCGTTTAAACTTGATTCTTGTCAACTAGAAGTCCTTGTTACATGTCTATGAAGCCTTTAAAGAAAAGTTGCTACAGTCAAACAGGGTCCTGATAGAACTTGGCACATAAAGAAACAATTCAATTTTCACCCATACAATACCTCTCACTCCCCTGGAGCACTCGTTCATACAATACTTACATAATGCATATACATTATGACTACAGCCATGTATGGCCTAAAGCACATAGAATATCTCAGTTCTAAACATAACATATCTCTACATCAAAAGCAGGTCACTGTATTTACAGCAGATGATCTTGCTCTGCAGATGGGGCTTTTGCTTGAAGATCCTTTTGTTAGCGTACGCTAAGATGTCCAAGCCGTCAAATCATTTATCAAATTAGAGGTGTATCTACAGGAAGATCTGTCTGACTGTGTGCGAGGATTCTAAGGCAATAGTAGTAGTTGTTCCACAGGACTAGCGCTGCCGTTGCAACCCGCTCTCCCTTGGAGCAGTAAAGCCTTCCTTCTCCAGATGCAGCCAGGCGTAGTGAGACATTCATGATCTGCAAGCTGTTGGCTCAAAAGCCTAAAACTTCTTGGTTTGTTTTTGTTTTTAATGTTCATGGAATAGCACCATAGGAATTCACTCTCGATAACAAACGAATCCTGGGTCTGTTGTTTTGTTTTGCTTTTTTTGCAGTCATAGATACTCTTAGTCCCAGAAAAAAACCTCTTTGGGAAACATCCTTCTTGGATACTACTGCAGCTTCATTTCTGATTAGCTAAACCAGACAATTAGCTCATTCACAAAGAGGTCCAAAGAAATAAAGCTTAGTAGTGGTTCCAAATGTTCTGCTAAAACCAAATTCAGTAGGAGGAGTTTCAGATGATCCTTGACTATTTCTGTTTCTCATGGACACAGATTTTGATTCGGGACAGGTTTTCATCTCAGTCTCTTTCTATGTTCAGTGCAAAATAGGAGCACATCATCAGAGATAGCTTACTTAACCAGTAAACCAAACATTTTCAGATGCTTACACTGTTCAGATTCAGTCAACTAGTGATTGGTCAACTAGGGATGACTGATGTAACAGTTCAGACTTCTCAGTCGTTAGTAAAACAAAATACTCTAAAGATCAGTTATGTTTCAGAAGTAGGATTTTCCAGTTTCAAAACACTGATAACCTGATATGACAGATGAATTTGTAAAAAATACAGAACAATGCAGGAAGATCTTCCCATTTCATACCTTCTTTCAAGTCCTTGTACACACCACATGCAGAATACAAAGTCAAAGCAACTAGGTATAGGGACAGTATTTTAAGTGTGTGACCTGAAAGAGCTTTTTTCCCTCCTGGACATCATACAATCATTAGAAGGAAGAATGGTCTGCAGGGTCACTTCCCCTGAATGCAACTGATTGAATCTGCACGCATGTATAACAAATGTCAAACCATAAACAAAAGCTTTTATATTCTCCCTGCATGCAAAGTCCTTTCACAAGCTTTGCAGAGACAGTCAAGTATGAAGCCTGCACATCATCATCATCTTGCCTATTCCACTGGGATAGGTGATTTTATTTTTTTTTTATTTTATTTCAGTCTCTGGTCTTGTAAGTCGGCATTTCAACTGAACTCATATAAAACATTTGTGCTAATAACTTCAGTTTAAAAAAAAAGACACGCCTTCCTTTCTTTCCACTGTGCGTTCTTTCTTTCTCACTCTCCTTTTCTGGCATAGAGGTTCTTGCGTTATTTTTTGGTGTGCACACTATCTGGATATTTTATACTTCTGTATCGTATATGAAATCCTTTCTTGTTGATTGTATCATCAGTGTGAAAGTGAAGTAAAAGAGCTTCCCCTGCTGAATAAATTTCTTCTGGTGGCTAAAATAAATGAATAAACAAACAAATTATCTGACCACTCTGTGTATTTATACCCTTCATTCACATTTCTTTTCTTATGGATATTTCTCCTTCGTATTCAAGTTGTATTGAGTATCTCTACAATCTTTTCTTATGAGACAAAGAGAACAAAGCTCCTCATTCTTTTACCCTTCCCAGATGTCTTCTATAGTTCTTCTGGAGTCATGTAAGTGACTGGGCAAGACCATACACAGTATTCTAAATTTAGATAAACAAATGACTCCAGTACATAATTTCCATCTTATTCTTCATAGCCCTCATGATGGCCTGGTTTATTACTGAAGCACATGGATCAGAAGTACCAGCTGAACTACCAAGTCCTTTTTCTGAAGTTTAGAATGTGGTAATGTATACTAACAGTGCCCTTCTTCCACATCAGCTTGGATTATTTTGCTTTCAATAGCTTTTCTATTTAATTTTGTCTTAATTATGTGCTTGCTTTGGAACCAAACCAAACCAACAACAAAAAACCCCAACCACCCACCCCCCAAAAAAAAAAATCAGCCCGAAGTTGGGCCATTCTCCAGTTTGCTGCCCTTCTACTTATAATATAGGGCAACTTGCAAAGAAAAGTATTTTGTGTAAATTAGTAGATGCTGGGCTCAGTTGTAGCATTTCCCTTAGAGTATATTGCCTATAGTTCAGTGGTAGCACCTTTCTTGCACCTTTAAGTGTTCAAAAAACGCCCTAGAAGATTTTAAGCCAGCTTACAGGTAACTCGTCTGGATGACTGACATGTTTGATCCAGCACTGTGGCTGAATCCAAAAAGTGTTACACTGTTAATTAAGAGCTCCTACTATCTCATGTAGAGCCTTTAAAACCTTTTATCTAGGCAAAGAGTGTATGTATGAAAGTGTGCTTACATTTGCACACATATAAAGAATTGATGAGGACTTGTGGGATCATTGCACCAGCTTTCTCAAGGCAGGCAGCCAAAAGAACAATGCAAGTCTAAAAGGAGAAATAGGATACATCCTTTTCAGGATGTCACCTGGCCCAATGTCTTCCATGTCTCACAGTTAAAACGTGTTAGAGATGCATTTGGGATGACAGGGCTTTCTTAAGGCCCGTATTAATCACACAGTTTAAGAGCACTTTTTTTTTCCTAAAATCATATTTAAGTAGTAGATGAGCATATTATAAATGCTTCCCAAGCTTCCTTCCCCCTGCAAAATGTGGCTGCTTCATTCAAATTGAAAGAATTTTAATGTGATAATTTTCAACACCAGTGCATTTCTCCCCCTGTAAGGGAAAATGCTGTTAACTTTTTTTGGGGTGCGGTTAAACACTCCACTGTCAGCTATCCAAAGCTTAACATAAGATTACAATACTTTGGTCAAAAACTAGTTAAGAATATTTGTTGTTGAAAATATTTCAAGGTAATGCTTGTAGTACAAGTCTGCTAATTTTTATTAAAAAAAAATCTAGAGCAGATAATCTAGTACCTTCATTATAAGGTGTAGTGACTGAACCTCATCCCTTCTTGTCCCTTTCCTTCCTCTGCCCTGTCTTTCTTTTTCTTTTTGTTGTGGAAATAAAAACTTTAGTACCTGGTTACTTACCCCAGATCCACAAAATCGACCAAGTCTCATAGCTGTCTTATCATGACCATCAAACAGCTCCACGTAGTCATAACCACAGTCTGCCTCTTCTTCAACCTCAAAAGTCTGAAACATTAACTCGACTCGATAGCCGCGCTCTGCCATGAGGAGCCAGTCGCAATCCGCCTGAACCGGATAGTTGTTATCGCCAAACTGAGCATGCGAGTACAGATCTTTGGGCTTGGTTTCAGCTTTCAGCCGACCACCACACTCTAAACAGAGGGAAAAAAATAAGGACAAAGGAGCTTATTCAGTGCAAATTAGCATTTTCTTTTCATAGGTGCCCAGCCTTATTCAGGATGAGTGCATTTTTACGCCACAAGCAGGTCAATCAAACAAGGTATAGAGTGAAGTACTACCCAGTATGAATACAAATCCATTATTCTGAGTTTTGCCTATATAAATTCTGTTTTATAACTACAGAAATTTGAGCATATTTCGTAATTTTCAAGTGAAAGACCAAAAGGCAGGGAACACCAAAGTTGTAAGGAATGTGGTTCAAGAGGTAGGATATTCTTCCAGTCGGCATTTGAGAGGTGCCTGTGACCAGCAAGGCAAGTGCTCTAAGCGGGGCATCCACATTTCAGTGGCGACAGCCTTTCCACATAGGTTAACGACCCTGTTTGCAAGTGGCGGGCGAGGATCAGCTCTAGCACACGTGTAATCAGCGATCAAGTGCAAAAGTCTTGTGTTTCATAGGAGTGTCGGCTTTAACCATCATGTGGTGCCTACAGAGCCAGCTCAATACTAAACACCACTGCCAAGCTTGCTAGCTTGTTTGCTGCATAGTTCGTGGACGTGAACAGGTCTTTCTCTGCACAAGATTGTGGCCCGGAGGGAGCTGCTATTACCAGAGAAAGTCTTGCAGCTGAAAGCCTGCTCTTGAAGCAAGTCCTGAGCTGGAGATCCTTGCCTTATGCCAAAGCAGTATTTTCAGTATAAATCTCTATTTGTACACAGTAGTAAAATGTATGTGTTGCTTTAGAGCTTGTTTATAACTGCTGAAAAAGTTCATAATTTAAATATGAATGACCTTTACTGTATAGTCCAATAAGCTGTTCTTTAGCCAGTTTGCTCAAGAACTGAAACTGCTGAAAATGCGCTGGACAAAAAAAAAAATAACAATAAACAACAACAAAACAGCAGCTAGTAATTTATCCTTTCTAAATATTTTCAGCAGCTATAATTAAAACTAGTATTCCATCCTAAATAGCTAGTGAATTCAGCTTCTGCAGTAACTTAAACATATAGGTGTTATGCATTTGCTAATTAAAAGTTCTATTACAATGCAACCAACAACAGATGGAAAATTGTACTTAAAAGAAAAAAAAAAGCATTGTTTATTATGTTTGCAAGAGATGGGTGGGGGCTTTTTTTCTCTACAGCTACAAAGTTTTCAGTGAAA
Organism: Gavia stellata; assembly: GCF_030936135.1. NCBI lineage: Eukaryota > Metazoa > Chordata > Aves > Gaviiformes > Gaviidae > Gavia > Gavia stellata. The sequence continues at coordinate 44,129,295 of NC_082598.1, forward strand.
ACAGCATAATTCTGTTCTGGTTTCTCATCAAGAACAATCCATTCCTTATAGCACCCATAAAAACACCAAGTACAAATGAGCTTGAACCAAAACCTGAGATTCACAAGTTTAGGTTCAGTTTTTTATAAATAAATGAACAGATAATTCTATCTGCATTTTGATCAAATGTAGCTATTATAAATTGGTCATTTTATAATAACCTGAAACAAATTGCAAAATTCAAACATTTCTAAGCTTTGGTGAATTGACAGTTTGAATTTGACTTCAGTGTTATGGACTCCATGCACACTAAACATCACCAATTGCAATGTTATATTGTGAGGAGTCACATTTCAGCTGGGAATTAATGACAGTAATGAGCAAATCCTTATTTTTTAAAAATGTGGTGTTTTTTCTCAATAAGAAAATGGAGGAATCAAAGCAGGGAATATAAATTATGTAAGCAGAGTAATCCATTATGCACGATCTGTTGTTCAATCTGAAATTTCAAATTTTTTTTTACTTTTAAAGAACACATAAGAGCACATGATAACGAAAATTTATCAAATGAGTTCAAACAGTTATTTCTCATTGGTATTGTAATTTACTGATTTTTTTCCCTTTTTTCCCTATTCTTGATTTCATTTACTTCCTTTTTTTCTTTTGTTTGGACTGTTGCCAACAGTAAGAACATCTCCCTGCTTCACACACATAACAGCTGCTAAGGAGAAAATGTTTGATTAACTGTCTGCATTGTTTCCTTCTGCATGCTACAGTGGACAGGAGCTTAAAGGAAAGTTGTAGCCATACTAACAATGGCAGAAAATGGCAATTCCCTTTCCTCTGCCCTTCTCCCATGGATTATATCCTTATATTTTAGGACAAAGTCTTGATTTTAGAAATTACAAGTCAAATTTTCAATTTCTTAAGGACTAAGTTGTACTTTCAAAAGTCTACATCCAGCCTGCACAATGCAGCTCTGCATTAGGACGTGTGGGACAGGCTGTGAGGGGTCTGCACGGAACAGAGCAGTGCCACGCAGCAGCACTTGCTTAGCCTTGATACCGAAACTAACCCAGCTGCACCAACCGTCATGCTTTCCACTGTGCTGTGTCCGCTCTGCTGTAGGTACGATGTACACACCTGACTGTAAAGAAATATGTCTGACTTATAAAATGCTGCTGATCTGACAGCTTTAGGTGAACGACATTTTTTCTAGATCAGCTAAGGAACAAAAAACCTTTCTTGTTTCCTGACCTTTCTAGGGGCTTTTAGCCTTCTTACAAAGGTAAGAGGCAAATGAAGCAGTAGTCTCTTGACTGTTTAACAAGCTGGACAGATGGGAAAAGCTTAAACCCCCACTATCTGAACTAGTGAAACAAGATTATAAATTTGATTCAGCATTGCCATAATGAATTATTAGAGTCATTTTGGAAGTGACACAGGATCCTAAACTGTGTGACATCTGAGATCCCCAAATTTGTTAGAAACATCCTCCCAGGGTTGACAAATAGGAACAGGACCTACAGCAGACCTGCAACCTCCTGCAGCAGTGGCTGGAGGCCAGGCACCATAAATAAGGCCATCCAGAAAGGAACCAGATGCCTTTTCTGAGAGGGAAAATACAACAGATTCTCTTTCTAAAACTGTGTTGCATTTTACAAGCAGCATTTTCTAAGTTTTTCTCCACCTGGGGAAGTCTTTCTATCCAACGTATTTTTTTAAATTTTATTGCCCCTGCTGCTACAGTTTTATCCTGTTTTTTGAAATATTCAATGGAAATTTGGTATTTGGATAGTATTTCAAGCCGAAAAGTGTCACAGAAGGGAAACCAACATCATCATCAGGATCTACTAGAATAAGAGGCCATTAAATCATGAAGATGCCAGGAATACAGCAGCACAGACACCTTGGGGCATAGGATCCAGTTACTCTTTCTCCACTGTTATATTACCCAGGTCCTTCTACTGAGTGACTTCTGCCCAGAGGTCAGAAGGGAAAGGAGCTCTCCTCAGCTCTCCCTGTCTATCTGCACAGCTGTGCAGGATTGAGCACAACCTTGCCTACTTCCATTACATACTGTCAATTATTATTTGCTAGAAAAAAAAAATAAGGAAATACAATCCACTGTTCATACACTTGTTAGATATCTATTCATTCACATGTGTGTCCAAAGCACAGAGGTAAAATTCCCACAGAGCATCTGTGTTTGGCTCAAGATTACAGGAAAAGGCTGCAAGATCCGAGTTGTCTCACTCAAACAGTACCTCAAAGCACATGCTGCTGATGGGTTGTTCAACTTGGTGAGCAGTTTGTGCAACAGCAGTTGACGGAAATAAATGTCCCCTCTTAAGGGGGCAAACTTTCTAATTTTTACAACATTCTTAAAAACTGGGCAGATTCTATTCTTCAGGTTTTCTCAGAAAAGCACTATCATGCATGCTAAGAAAGCATTTACAGTTAAGGCACATAAAACTCAGCAGATCATTCCAGCAAGTCATAACTTAACTAGCAATCTTTAGAAGTTAAGGAGTATAAATTTGAACTTCTTTCAATGTAATGACTGCTCCAGTTCTGCAAATTGAAAGTGAGAAGAATAAATGAGACAGTAGTTTTACAACACCTGTTTCTAACAAGAGTTCTGACCTTTAACTATTTACCCTGAGGTAATTTAAAAAAATGAGTAATTATTACCATTTCTATCTAATTTTCCATCTAAGGGAACGGGTTAATGTGGTAGGGAAGGCCAACAATGGCATGCTTGTAGAAGAGAATTTTCCACAAGAAAAACAGATTGAATTACAGGTAGCTAAACTTTTCACTTTCCAGGCCCAGATCATGAAGAATGAATAGTTCATATACTGTTGCCTACTGTCTTTTTCTGAAAGGGAAATGAAATTAATGGTTTTAGACTCATTCTTAACAAAGCAGAAGGAAAAAAAGAGAAAATTCTAACATTGATATGTGAGGATTTGTTAGCTGAGCACTACACATCAACTTAATGAATACTCTGGGTAATATCAAATGGTATTAACAGTGACTAACCACCTTGATTACGATCTTCTATTAATAACTGCTACCTGTCAGTAAACCTTATGTACTACCACAGATATTTATAAATATTTTCTGCATTAATATTTATTGCCAAATACTGGATGAATAAGAATGAAAGTAAAGATAGACATTACATCTGAAGAAGAAAACAAAAAAAACAAACAGCAAGCACTGGAAGTTTGGAGATTCAGCACTAGGGGCCACTGTAAGCCAAGCAACTTCAGGGAAATAATGTACACACGTGAAAATGTCCCAAGAAATCTATTAATGCAATTGCAAAACACTATTTTCAATTTCAGTGATTTCTGCCAAAGAACAAAATCAAATGGTAAATGTGCAGGAGATTATATTCTTACAGTCTCAAGAAAGACTTCAGTATTGTTTTTTCTTATTTTTCTTTGGCTTGTCTTTCCTTTTCAGCTCTACAGGAAAGTAATAACTGTTTACACAAAACCCAGACTTTTGTTTAAGTTAGAACAGGAAAGTAATGGAGGTGCATCACATGCCCCAGTGAAGTATTGCCATTACAAATACAATGAAAAGCTATTGAACCTTTTACAAACTAATGGCATGAATCTTAAGAAATATCTCTTAGACTGTCTATGCCAATATCTTCTTTTTATGGGATTTTGTTTCAAAATCTTTTAATCATTTATCTATAAAATTGAGAAAGACACACAAAGAGAAAGACAGAAAGGAGAAAAAAAAGTCTAAAATATTAGAGAATACTTTCTGCAATCTCGGACTTTTCCTACTGTTTTTAAGGTTTCATTAGATTTAGTTGTAACATTGTCTTATCTGTTAACTCATCCCATTCCTATAAAAGAAATGCCTGAATCTCTTCCACTAAAGAACAAAGAGGAAGTTATTAGTACAGCACATCCTGATTTTCTGACCTGTAGAGTGTGTTGCTTGGAAGCCTTTTCTTTGAACTGATGCATCAGAAATAAAGCGGAGAAACATTTTGTTGCCAGTAGCAATAAGAGGATCTGGTATCTTATTGCCACATAAGCGTCCCAGAATTGGTGATTTTTCACTTTCACCATCAAACACTTCCAAGTGGTCGTAAGCACATTCTTGATGTTGTTCTATCTCAAATTCATTGAAGGTCTGGGGGGGGAAAAAGCAAAATTACTTAATGTAGTACTGTATTTACTGTTATTATAAGGTACATATGTACTGATAGTATGTTTTAGAACACAAAGTAGATGTAGTGAAGATGACAGATTTTAGCATTACTGCCCCTACAAACCTGTAGCTTTAATAACATACTGATTTTGAGAAAGATTTTGGGAATGATAATTAAGACAGTGAATTTTAAGAGGGCATCATCCTTCATATAAAAAGGGGTCAGACTCTTTATAGCCAATGAATACCGTAACAGAATATTAAATCTAGATTACTGTGACTTTTCTGTTGAATTTGTACCATTTGTAGGATAATTCCAAATTTCACAGAACATTCAAAACAGAAAAAAGCCGGAAATCTATTGTTTCCTCAGATAGTTGAGGACTGACTGAAACATCTGCAAAACATAATGCCCCCTCCTCCCTTTTTTTATTTTATTTACCTCACACCGCAACTAAAGCCTTCGAGAACAACCTTTCCACATGAATGGTTATGCATGAAAGTTATATTTTCTAATCTATCATCTAGAGATCTCTTTTTTATTATTACAACACTAAAAATACTTCAGGCTGCACCCTTCATGCTAAGATCACATATTTGCTAGCGAAATCATTGTGAAAAATATCAAAATTTTGTTGATTGTCTAATAAAAAACTTGAGCAGACTCTTCTGCTGTCCCCGGCTCTCCCAAGAAGATTCGAATTTCTGCCATAGCTTGAAGAAAGTGATCACAAACTTTACTTCATTTCAAATCTGTGATGTTTCTTCTACACTTTATAACATTTACCTTAGTTAATGAGCTCCTAGGGATTCTCAGTCTCTCTTAGTGCTCATGGCAGCTTGTAAGGACAAATTCTGGTCTATTAAAAATTGTAAATTGCAAGTTCTTCAGAGCAGAGCCTGGCCAACTTACTTTTAAAAACTTTTGAAATTTAGATTTCTCAAACTCAGAGTATCCAACCAAAGGCATTTCCCAAAGGTGTATGCCATACCCTACAGAAACTGCTAAAACCCATATAACTAATACCTGCTTTTCAAATACGGAAGAGTGTCTTCCAAGGCTGGACTGGTATCAACAAATTTATTTCAAGGGGACATCTAAGAGATTTCAGGTAAGACTTTTTGACCAGGGCTAAATTTCAACCAGAAACCTAAAGATTAAAATCCAGTAATTTCCTGTTATGTAAACACTGAGAAGGCAATACACATACACATCTTTTTGAATTTTCAGAAATAACCTACAATTTAAGGTGAAATTCAAAATGTGTTTTGCTGAACAAAATATATAAAAGCACTAAGTATAAATGCTCCCATGAGTAGTCACATAGCTGACTGTTTATGAAAAAAACCACTGAAGGATTAAGAAACAAGAATTAAAAGGAATAAAACTGAACTATCAAATACTGAGTAAATATCATAATTATGCATTCTACCTGGTACACCAAAGCAAATCTGACCTACCAAATCCCTTGTGGAATCCAGTCAGTGTGAAACATGATGGTAATTTATATTAACAACTGACCTAAAGGAAATATAAAGAGCTAACACAAAGTCTTTTGCCCAAAGAACTGGAATATTCAGAATAACATTTTTGTTTTGTGAAAAGTGAAGAGTTTCATGATGCAATGGATGTAGGTTCATTTCACAGGAAAGTCTGGGGGTTTTATTAAGGGAATAAAACTGCAGAGGCAGTGAAAACAGCTGTACAGCAGTCCCCCCTGCTGCTCTTAAATTGTAGTCAGCCATCCTACTTTTATGATGCCAAGTATGTGTTGTCATTTATACCCAAATAAAATCTGATTGATTAAAAAAACCAAAACCAAAACAAAACATAAAGCTGAGAGACTAACTGCAATGGAATTAGTTAAATATAGAATTGAGTCCAGCCAATTGGGAATCAATGGGAGCAATAGATGTGGTCCAAGAGCAGCCTGCAGAACTTCATTTTCTTTTAGAGGAAAAATTATATCAGTTTTGTTCACTTCTCAGCAGTACAAAAAGATCACTCTCTAGGAAACACTTCTCACCATGAACTGTAAGACACACCTATCATTTTTAATATTTGAGTTATCACTGGGATTCCTAAGCCTGCAGGTGGACAGTACATGTTATACTGAGTCCCACAAAGAACAACAGAAAAAAGTCCTAAATCTATTGTGAGTCTAACAATTTATTCTAGGAGTTACAAAGAGAATCAAAGGAATTTGTTTTTTAAAGGAAAAACAAATCTTAAGTCTTTTAAAAGCTAAAAATGCCTGATATTTCAAAACACCCAGAGATGACCTCCATTTTTTTAAGAAGTGGTCAGTTCCCAGCAGTGAGCTAAAGGCAGGCTTGAAAGAGAAGAACTGACACAAACTTCCCTTAAAGTTGAACATGACTGAATTGTTGTTGCTAACTTTATTATTCAGTGCCAACAGAGTTCTCAGATGATTTAACAAAGCTAGTAGTATAATTAAATCACACTCCGTCTTCCTGGGACAAATACTTTTGAACACCTACCCTACCATGACTACAGTCCCCATTTTGATTGTCTCATTAGTGGGAATGGTATCCAGAAATGTTACATATAGCTTCTGAACATCCAGCCCTTTCTATCTATAGCACTCAACTGAGTAGATACGTTGGTGGTACTTCTGGATAGCTGCCTGAATGGGACACTTAAGTCTGTCTCTTATAAACATCCGGCTGATTAGCTTATGAAAATCTCTCTCTCTGCTACATACATTTTCAAAGCCATCTTTATCTACACATTTCATTTAAAAATTCTGAAGTGCATAACCATTTTTTCACAGGCTTCTTAATTACACCAAATGCTTAACTTGAGCCTTTTCAGGAAGAGACTTTTCATGATTATCAGAGTGAGAGCAATCACAACAAAAGATTAGTTTCTGTACACACACCCATCTTGAAAAATGAAGCACAGCCTCACAATTCATGTGGTTTGTTACCGTGAAGAAATCTATTCTCTCCTTGTTCAATTTGATGAAGTAAACTGTGAGGAGTAAACTTAAATACAGTGTGAAAGTCCAAGAAAAAATATTTATCCATAGTGAAAGTATGGTATTAATATTATTGATATGGCGTCATTCTGTATTAGACAGACTTTAAAGATATTATGCACACAGAATTTAGTAGATTGACCCTACCAACTTGTACAGAAAAGTGGATTTCAGACTCCAAATCATGGAGGTATTTTTGAAAAGTCTATCTAGTAAAATTCTGTTTAATTTTTCCAACTTCATTGGCAAAAGCCAATTTAAAAACCTTTCCTTTCAAAACCAACCACGTGGTATTTCACTGAAGAAATCTGAATGCTGGAATTTTGCCTGCTGTGGTTAAAAGTACTGAAAAAGCTTTTACAGTAACATGCCCATGCCTGGCTGGCTTTGGTTTGTTCAGCCAGGATGAAGAAGGCTTGCTCAGAAGTGGCAGCAGGAAGGCCGCCTGAATCAAAAACCTGGTTTTCACTCTTTGAATGGACAGAGCATGCACACCACTCATTTTCTGCAACCCCCACATCCCCCAGAACAGTTTAACCATTTTACTTCTGGTGAGCAGGGATCAACACATGATCCCACACCAACACCAGTAACAGGCTTTATGGTTTTGGCTAAGGTCAGGAGTTAGGAGATGACCTTTCATCCCTGCATCAATATTGGCTATCACAACAAAAGCAGACACATCCCTCTTCTTAAGTTTATTTGCTCCAAAACACTTGTTAAATCAATTTATCGGATCTTAAAATATGTAAGGCCAGCTTTTGCTGTGGCTGTCCCCTGAGTACTCTGGCTGAAGGAACACTGGGGCTGATCTCAAGGCAGAAAAGCCCCCTGGGCAGGTCCGTGCCTTCGGCTTCATACAGAGGCTAGATAACCTCAGTAGATCTGCAAAGCTCCCAAAGTTCTGCTAGCCTGTTTCAGCCACCAGCACTGCCCTCAGCCAGCTGGACACAAGGGTCACATAACTTACTTAGGCTGCTCTTCTACTTATGTTAAACTTTGGAGCCACTTTTCAATGGGAAGTCCAGATTCTTGGGTTTTGTATCTTCTTTTCCTCCTCGAAAAGTAGAGAACAGAAATGCAAAACGTGTGTGGAGAGGACTGTTCATAACTTCTGGTTTTGTTTATTCTGTGTACTGGAGTCTGCATAGATGGCCTCTGCCATGTTTGTCAAAACTTTGTGCAAATTTCATTAATTGCAACAATGATATAGTAAAGTCTGACAGGAGAAAAGTATTCCTACTGCCCTTTTCTGTCCAGAGTATTTACAATCACCACAAACTTAAATTCACAGCTCTATGATATTGAGTAGCCCCAGTTGGCCAGGAATGGTCAGGAGTCAGCACGTTTTTAAAACAGTTTACCTCTGGGCTGCAAACTGATAGTAAAGTACAGTAACAGTTTCGTATTGTTGAGGAGTCATTTGAGAAGCAGTTTTGGTGGAAGAAAAGAGGGTAGGCAGAAACTCACCAGTTTGACCCTCTGCCCGGGGGTGGCACTGATTTCCCACGTGCACTCCTTTCTACTGGGATATTTGTCGGGCCAGTTGGGACTCGTGATGATGCCGTTGGGACTGTGGATCTTCTGTTCACACTCAGCTGTGCCAACAGTGATAGCATCAGTTAGTCTGGGGGTCTGCATTCAGAGGTAGCCAGAAAAGTACTCTTTTTTTGTCAGGGGACCCGCTGAATGGAAAAGATCTTTAGGAAGACAGCTAAGCATGCTCTTCGGTGTGCACAATCATGTTGTTCTCCTTTGGCAAACACTTTATGGCAATTAACCCAGCATGCTTGTTTATTGATTGTTGTGAAGCATGCACTGTTTACAATGGATGGCTTTTTTTCGGACAAAATATTTTTAAGGAATATACATAAGTATTAAAAATTAATTGAATATTTTGCTATTCCCCCATTCTACATACAAATAAGTATGAAAATCCATATGAGAAATCTTGCCACTTTAACTTCGAATGATATTTCTTGAACAATTTATTTTTCTCTCTTCTCGCTAACCTTCATACTGCAGCTGCAGAGCAATCATTTTGATTTCTAAACCACAGTTTGCAGGGACATATATACAACCAGAGAACAGCTAAGACTAAACTGTGAGTATGTACCATAACAGCTTAGTCATGCACATCATAACTGAATCACCAGAAGTGCATCTCTGTGAATCAATACTAAGAACTAAAACTTAAAGAAGACAAGAAAGAAACGTTTCATTTTTGTATTTAGTTTTTTAACAATCTCAAATTGCTTTATAAACATCAGAGAATTATTCAACGGGAATCTTTTAAAGCAGGCAAGTATTATTCCAACACCAGTGATAATGCAAGTGATTCACAAAGGGCACATCTCTACTCGCAAATTAAATCCATGCTAGAACACAGCCTTGCAAAATTACAGTAGCTCACATGATATTGCATCCTTGAGGTTCATTTGCAGATAATCTAAATTCTACTTAAGCCCCAAAGGCTACTGTTTTCTTGGAGGTAGCCACACCTTGAGACTGCAAATAGGAAGAAAGATGCATAGGGACTTGACTGGAATTTAGATTGTCTGAATATGTCCCTAAAATAAACCAGAAAGGGCAGATACAGTTTCAACCTGACTGTGAGGAAACTGACTGCTACTGACAGGAGCAAATGACAAGTTTACCAAGCTTCTCTCTAGAAATTCTATCCCTGTGTTTAACACAGCATTAGATAAATACTCTATCACAGCTTTAAATGTTCGACACTTCACAGCACTATTAAAAGTAGCACTCCCTGTCAACGATCCCAAGTTTTCCAAACTGCATTCCTGTGGACCTCAAACTCAGCCACACACAAATGCTGGGGATGGAGGGGACAGGAAAGGGGTGTGGGGGGGAGTGTTTAAGCCCAAATACCTAAGCCCCCATTACCACAATCTTTCTTTTTCCTTTCTTTTCCTTGGAAGGAGAGCTGCAGAGATCTTTCTGTAAGACAGTTATATAATGAACCATTCAAATACCTTATTACTTACCCTCCTTGCAGTCATGTTTGTTTTCGTGTAGCACAAATCCATTTCGGCACTGGCAAACGTAGCTTCCTACCGTGTTGATGCACTCGTGCTGACAGCCACCATTGTCCTTCGAACACTCATCCTTGTCTAAGAAATACACAACAAGGTTGGGTGAGCATCACAGCTAGCAGTAGTCCTCATTACCAAAGAAGAGGAAGGTTTAGCACAGTGTTTGAGTCCAGAAAAGGATAAACTAAGGCACAGTCACTCTTCTCAGCATGGCAGTTTGGTGGTACCTTAGTTCTAGCCACTCATTGCTCAGCCTGCAACCTTGCACCATGGCACAAAGAGTCTGTCTCATCTTTCTAGGAAGTGAGGGGTCGTTCCTAGGGGAGAGGAACACTAGTAAAACAAACAAGCTACATCAAAGGAGATAAGCCAGTTACCAGCATTTACTCTTTCAAGCGGTCTAGCTGGTAAAATTTCATAAATATCTCATCCAAAGCTTTATTTCAGTGAACAACTGAAGTGTAATTTATGGACAACACATAAAGTATTCCAACTTTATGCAAATTCCACAATTTAACGGTGGTATGTTGAAAGGAACACGTAGGCCAAACAAGGTTTCAAGCTCTGCACATTAAATATGTAAGAAAAGAAGGACTTATCATAAATTTTTTTAATAAGCTGATCCTTTTTTCCCCAGCAGAGTGACAGTGTGCTTTACTTGTAATGAATCTGGACATTACAGAACATCACAAAAATAAAAACATTTCATTGAAAAACATACAAAAGAAACTGGCATTAATTATTTCAAGGAGATCTACAATATAGCATGCAGTTCTGTTTATTAACATATAATCCTTTAAAAGAGCTTTTAGTGTGTTAGAAGTAAAGCAGAGAGTAGGGAAGGAAATATGACCTGCATTAAACAGCTACAAATTCATTGCATGGAAAAAAGCCAAACTAGATTAACAGGCTGTCATTCTAGCAAGAGGCCTCAGCTGCCACGCTTCTATGTCATTCAGCTGTTGTCATTTTAGGTGAGGCCGGTCCATTTGAAACAGGCAGATTGCTCCTGACATATATGTATATATACACACACATGTACATATGTATGCACATGAATATGCCTATATATATGCATAAACAGATATATATAAATCCTGAGACAGAAAAATATATACCTATATAAATATATATATAAACACGCACATACTAAAAATACTATATCTTACAAACTGTGTCATTTCAACATGCAAAAGAGAAGAGGAAAAAGAGCAAAGAAATTGTGGTGATCCCAGAGGTCCAGTTGTTGCAGGGTTGGAATGCAGAGCATGCATCCCAGTCAGCCTCATGTACCTTGGAAAGCAGTAGTGAGCATTACCTCCAAACAAGGTAACATGCGATGTTTCAGACTTTAGTAGGCACAGTAAAAATTTCTATAGATTATGAGCCGCTATGGATAATTTAAGTCTCTTTTTGTTGTCTTATGTATTTTTTTCCCTGCCTTTACTGATGGTCATATTCAGTAACAACAAAGGAAGTTTGCATTATAATTGCATACACATCAGCATTATCTGCCAAAATGTATGGAACACTTGCCCTGTTGACTTGCAGGTCTCTCCATAAAAATCAGCTTCTAATTATAATACATGATGATAACGTACATTTATAGATAACTTCTGCAAGTCCAACCCAGGCATCCACTGCATTTTGTCCTGTAAATCTCAAATCTGTTTGCACTGAAATTTTTTTGGAAGCTTCCCACAGATGTGAACAGATTTGAAGGTTAAGAAACAGTCAAAAACATAGGTAGCTCCCAGGATCATACGTCCAAAGACTTATACTAGTCATTTTGATGATTAAAGAAGCATAAAGTCTCCACAATTCACTGTTTATGCACCTTGCAATGCAAGTCTTAAACTGAGGTAAGTAAATCTATTTAATTTCAAACAAAAGTTTTAATCTTTTATCTTTGCAAAAGCAAGCACTATCATAAATTGTTGCAAGTGAAGAACAGTAACAAGCAAAAGAGAAATTAGATATAATATGAACAAAACTCTTCAATATTTCCCCTCCTAAGCATTAGTTTGTAGTTTTCTACCAAAATAAAATAAATGGAAGGCAAGCTCAAAATGCATTCAAGTTAGGCTTTCAAGTACAGAGTAGGTACACAAATTCTAAATAAAAGCCCTGTCCATTTTCATCTTCCACCATACTGTGTGAAAATACTGAGAAGTATTTTAACATTAAGTAACATTATATTCTGTAAAATAATCTCTTAAGAGACAAGTACATAAGCAAACAGTCCCATGTTGGACCTCCTCAGAGATAAAACAATGGACAGAAGGTAGAAAGGAGAAGCTTTGGAACATCTTTGAACACAATAATTACTTGTATGTGGTGAATTAAGGATGCAACTGTTGAACGAGCCTTCCTCACACTTCATAATTCGGAACAGACTTTCTGTCAAATTGATTGCCCAGTTTCAAATTTCATGAAAAAACAATTAGTCTGTATTAGTTATAGGAACAAATGTTTTGCCATGTAAAAACAAAGCCATTTGTTACGCTGACAGATGGAAATGAGTCTCCCCATTTTGAATGGATACTTTCTTTCTTTTCTCATTTCAGTACTCAGAACAGGGAAAGATCCATTCTCCACAAAAAGTTAGATTGAATCATTCAGAGGACAAATGGTCGTACCTCTGACACCCTCAGAGGCCACCAGTCTGTGACTAATACGTACTCGGCCTGAAGGGACCTGTATCAAGTCCTTGCAAGATTCAAAAACAAAAATTTTCTCTTTGCAGGCAGCTTTCTTGTCTGTGGAAAAAAAATGTACCAGGATGGCACCAGAGATGAGTTTGTGCTCCAACACAAATTTGCTCAAGGCTAGAAACATTCTAGCTTTCTCTTTTTAACTGCTCAATGAATCATCACCCAAGAAAAAATGTCCCAACAAACCTCATTTCTATATTACATCAAACACCATGTCTCAAATGATCATGCAAAGAATTTATTTAAAACACTGAAGTAACTCTAAAACTTATGATAAATGGAAGCAGTTTATTGACATATTATCACTGGGTATTAATCATACCACTACACAAAGGCTGATTTAAAGAAATTATTAGGCTATCTTCTTGGAAACATCACAGAAAAAAAATTAAATATATATTATTGTTATCTTTTTCCCTCCCTAGAGTAAATTCTTGGAGTTATTTTATGCTCCTCTAGTCTTATGGACCCAGCAGACTGCAATAGGTCTTCTGACAAGAGCAGAAGAGAGAGAGGAGGACAGAAGAAAGAGAGAGGGAGAAAGAATAAAAACCTCATTACTAGAAGCTTTTAGTTTAGAAGCCTAATACTCAATTCCAAAAAGTTTTAATAGAAGTTTTAAAAAATTAATGTATCATGACTCCCTAGTTTCTTCTCTTTATGCAAGAAACTCCATTATAAATATGCAAGAGTGTCTCTGGAGATTAGCTAGATCCCTGCAACAGCTCCCAACTGAGCTTTCTTCAGAACTGTCCCATCAAATGTAAATTTTACAGAATGTTGAAAAAAAAAGTTTTTCTCACTTTCCAGTAGCACCTGTCTGGCTGTTAACACCATTTTACAGCCAAAAATGTAATTACATGTTGTCTTATATCAACATAAATACCTTCCTAATGCAGGTCGTCTGTTGCCCTATGTCACTGTTTGCTTTCACAGTTTATCACAGCGGGTTCCAACCACCCAAAAACTGCTTTCTGTCGTCTGAGCTGGAGCTGGGCCATGCTTTCTCAACTGTAGCCATGGCTGCAGAATTCACCACCATAAGAGTTGCAAAAAAAGTTCTTCGGCTGTGCTTTGTGGAGCACATTACTGTTCCTAATCTTCAGACTAATCTGACTTACCCACCTGTCTCTCTTGCTGAGTATTGCATATGTCCTTTACTGGTGAATAGACCACAAGATGCAGTGTTTTAATCATTATCGATTTTTTTCATGATGTACGTCTTTATAACTAAATGCTTACAAATATTTCTATTGCGATTTAATTAATAAAACTGTTAAATGCCTTCCAGCAAGTATCTTAGACACTAGCACAAAGTATTTCTCCACAGATATCATTCTAAAAGTAGTGTATTCTGAAGACAAGTATATAAATAGGCAAAAAACCCTACTTCATCAGCTGAATAGTGATCAGCTATCAACTCCCAAAGGCAAAATACTTGAAGTCCTAAGTTCGTTCTTCATTGACAGACCATTAGCATATTATGTCCATATTAAGGAATTCAGGGGTAAGAAAGTTACAGTGTTTTCTGACAGCCATGGGAGTTTTGTCTGATGAAATATTCAGAGATGACAACCTCTTTTTAGATACTTTAAGTTCAGAAGTTTGATTTGTCTCAAGCATTACAAAGTTTCAGTTTTCATCAGGAAATAATGTCAAAAGGGGAAAGCCAGATAGCATAGAAGAATAGAATCTGCTAGAAATAATAACAACTGGAAGTGAACTGAGAAAGAATAAAAATAAAATACAAAGTATCTGAACTCATATGAAATGAGAGAAGAGATTATGGCAGAAATGCATTATGAAGCATTCAGTAAATTTATATACTTACAGACTCAAAGATTATTTATATCAAACTATCTTTCTTTGAAGGGGATTAGATATATACTATATCCAGGACACAGCACGCATTTCTATTCATTAAAAAACACATTAGTTCAGACTTATCCCTGGCTAATGAATTTATTCTAGTGATCAATGGCATCATTTAAAACTTCTATGTTTTTAATTAGCACTAAAAACCTGTTTTCACCGGGGGGGAGAAGGGAAGAACATTTCATTCAGAACTTAAAAACAGAAGGGAAATAATGGTTCTGAAGGATTACAACCTGATGCTTTGACCTCCATGAAGTCTATTCTTTCCCCAACATATAACATTGGCCTGATTTCTTCCTAGAGCCCACACATAATATTAACAGATCATGTAAACAATCACTAAAATAAATTCCAAAATGAATCTGTGAAAATGAAGTATCACTTTAAAGAAAACCAAAATTTAACTGACTATAAATGTATAAAAGTTCAGCATGTCCACAAAACACAACTTCTGAACTACAGAGCTTACACAAATTACAAAGCTATCATTGCCAATCTTATCTGGCATAGCTTTATAGATCCTGAAAAAGCATATCAAATGTAATTTGCAGGCCATTTTTAGAACTGGAACATGTCAATACTTATTCTTGTAAAAAGTCAAAGTATGTGACAATTCCTGCTGGCGCTACTAGACCAACATGAAATGACTAGTTGTTTAAGCGTTTCTAGGAGGAAGCTCTGCTGTGTGCATATACGTATTTTTACTACAAATAATGAGTAAACCTTGAAAGCTTCTTCCTAATGTAAAATATAAATTTAAAAGTAAAAAGTGCCACTATATGTAAAGATGGATCTGAAAACCTATGACCAGAGAAATGGGATTACTAGAAAAAATGGTATGCTTTAGGGGAGGTAAAGTGTTCGTCAATTTCTTTGTCTGAGATGAAACACTTTTTTTCATCTTTCACAATTGCTTAAAAAAAATCATCAAAGTAGTCATAATGAGAAAACATTGACAGTCTAAACTGTTTGTCTTTACAGTTATTTTCCTTATTTTCCAAACCACATCACTTGTACAATGTACTGATTCTTATTACTTGGTCATAGTTAAGTTATCAGTTATTAAAGCTAACCAATGAAATACCATTTTCATTTCAGCTTTGATAAAGCATTTTAGCAAACAAACATTAATAACAATGCCTGGTAATATATTTTGCTACCTGCTAAACATAATCAGGATTCTCCAGATTCAGATTTTTAACTGCTATCAAAGAACTTGGGGCAGAATTCAAATCCCAGATGCTTCTGAATGACTTCCAGTTTGGGGAGGTGGGAGGATGGGACTGTTTTGTTGTCTTGTTTTACACAAGATAACATACCTACGCACAGTGTGTGCGTGTAAACACACAAGGAAAACATTAAGCAAAATTCCACTACTAACACCAGGTGGTACCCTACCCAGCCAGATTATTATAGTCCAGTCTCAATGTGCAATTGCAGAGACCACGGTTGTGCAAATATTTCCTCACATCTTCAGCTTCACTCATATCTAACTTTATTCAATGATACATGTCCTCAGATGATATAAACTTCCATTGCTCTGATCTGCCTTAGCGAAATTACGCTCATAACTAAAAAGACACACATTTTTGAAAGAGCAAGGTCTTAAACTCTGTTCTTCTGCAAAACATTAAGAAGTGCAAAGTTTGGCAAGAAAGTACCCATAATGTTAAACAAATGTCATAGCACAAAGTGGTAATTTCATAACTAATGCATTATATTAAGAGACCCAAGTGAAAAAGCCACAAGTGTATACTGTATGTAATTCATATCACATTATAACTGGGATTTGAAAAAATAGCAACCAAACTTGGGATAAAAGAAATCTAACCGAAATTTAAAAACACTTAGTAAATTTGCTTTTTTCCTCTGTATTTCACAAAGTTCATTTGCCTCTGCTGTTGTTTAAAAATATATCTATGCGTTCTATATAATTTCTACTATATACAGACATTACAGTTCAGAACAGTATTTTAAGACAAGAGAGTGGTTTAGAGTCATAGAATGATTTGTGTTGGAAGGGACCTTAAAGATCATCTAGTTCCAAACCCGCTGCCATGGGCAGGGACACCTTCCACTAGACCAGGTTGCTTAAAGTCCCATCCAACCTGCGCTTGAACACTTCCAGGGTTGGGGTTGGTTTATGCTTATTTAAATAAAACAAAGTCAAAGCTACCAGGAAAGTTATAAGGGAAAGGGCCACTCACTTTCATACCAAAATACAGTATTCACTCTGCCTAGTCAGTGTATGCTCAAAGGCACTCACAGGTACACAAGAGTGATTTTCTATACCTGAGAAGAAGTGTGCCTTGAAGCCTTTTTTTGACACAGTGTTGTCAGATCTGAACTCAATTCGCATGTTGTTGTACTGAGAGGTGATAACTTCAGGCACATCTGTACCGCAGAATTTACCGTGTAGTTTAGAATCAGAAGAAAGGCCACTACGAATCTCCACGTAATCGTATTTGCAAACCTGAGAAAAGAAAGAAAAATTTTTCTTTTGCTAACCAAAAGAAAAGTATGAAGTTGTTTACAAATGCAAGAACTCTGATTGGTATATGCTCATTAATAATCTCTTTTTTCACTTTTCCCTGACTCTGAAAACATTTGTAAATGCTTACAAATGTTCACTGATTTTGTGTAAGAATATTTTAAGGTCACTAAGGCATAGCTATACTATGCATTACATTCAAAACTATATTTTGATAGATACTAATCTGTGTTTAGTATCTAAATTTCAAGATTCTTAGTAACATTTCCATTTAATCTAAAAACTAAAAATTCCAGTGACATTAGACTGAAATCTAGAAATATTCACCTTAAGAATTATACCTATCTTTGTGCTATAAACCACATACCCAGAACCTACAAACCTTCTACTGCTTGCATCTCATAGATTTTTTAAAAAAAATCTTAATTTTCAGTTAGAAACTTACAAGGTAAGTTTTTACCATAATGTCTTTAAGACATATTCATTTATTTACTAATATATAAATCTGCACTATTAAAACCATACACCTTTCTTTAACAGTAACATAGCTATAATTTGGAAGGCTGATGCATGTCGTTTTCATTAAAAGGTTAAAAATAAAGCAAAATAATACAATAAAAAAGCTTTATGCAAGACCTATTACTCGTGATAATACTTTCGATGCATAATCCCTTGGTCAACCTAAAGCCTTCCACCCAAAAACTTCTAAGCTTCTTAGGCTCAACTATCAATCATTTAATCAAAAATGTCCCAGTTGTCTGCAATTAATAGCTTAAGAGAAAACAGTGGCCAGGAGGATTCATACAGAGCTTAGATTGTCCATTAAATCCAAGTTGTATTTGATAAATCGCAATTTCTAGTCAAAAAAGGAATGTCAGGGGAGCTGGAGGAGAACTATAGAAAAGGATGTTTTGGCCTTTGTTGCTCTTTCTCCCTATGAAATATTAAATGATTGTCAACATTTCCAATTGTTTTCAATATAATACATTCTAGATGTAGATTAAATTTTCATCGTTACTGGAACAATTTCATATGTTGTAGAGTTGGAAAGTGACTAATTCAATAGAAACTACTTTTATACAATATAAAGAACACAAAGATCCATAAAACTTGAGTTACTGCCACATGCTGATTTATATTAATTGTAAGATAAATTCATATTAACTCATGTGATTTTCAAATATAACTTGCAACGTTAATAAATCCCAGCAATTTCAGCAATACATCAGTGGTGCATTTTGATGGTTTCATAGCTTTAGATTAGAATTGAAATATAACTTCAGATAGGTCTAATTTCTTTCATACTACAGTATATTTAAAAATTTTTACAAGTTAAATATAAAATTAAAATTGTAAAATGTAAATGTAAAACATTAAAATTGTAATATTGGAAAAGACGCATTAAACTTGGGCCTAAATGGAGCTCCTATAACAAAAAAAAAAAATTAGAGCATTTGCTAAATGTATACATTTTATGTCTGCACTCAGACAATATATTAGAATGTTCCAGATATTGTATGTTTCTTCTGATTTTCACAGCTACCATTCTTAGTACCACTATTTAATAGCATAAAGCTGAGATTTAGTAGCACAGGAGAGAATCAAATCAAAGTTCTAAATGTTGAAAAAGATTATGTATCTATTTTTCGTATCTGTTTAAGTGTCTTGTATGACTTAGAAAACTGATTTAACTTCATTACACCCCAGGTGTCTTCCCTGCAAATCTGGCTTAAGTACCAAGAAAATGCAGGAAAAATGTTTTATGATTTGTTCAAACGGTAATTAAATTTTAATTATTTGGGATTTGCAAGTTTTTATTACATCCTTTGCAGTTCTTGTAATAATGATAACAGGACATGCACGTAACATATAAATCATTAAAAGTTGGAATGTCATGGACTTTAGAACCCATCCCAAATTATTTAAAAAAATAAAAGTCTCACATTGCTGCCTCTGCAAATAATTTTGAAATATTTTGGAGAAGCCACGGCTGGGTTGTTTCTTAGTTATAATTTAAACTCCAGCTTTTGCCACTTCAGATCTCATGCCCAAAACATGGCCCATCGTTGTATCAAATATGTTGCTACAAATTTGTTTAGTCAGAAATAATGTCCTGGGATTTGGGTTCTTAACGCCATGTGAAGAATATCCAGATAAACTCGATGGCTACAGTACATTATGGCTAAGAGCACGGCAAGGGAACTCAGTGGTATGACAGAGCAGTGCCTAGGAAGCAGAACAGAGGCTGAAAAGTTGATGTTGAAACCCGTATTTTACTGATTGGCACCCAAAAAACAGTGCAATCTCCACCAATTTGTTTAAAGCTATAGGAAGCAGTCCTTACCACATGGAGGGCTCTGCCCTGCCCCTCTCCCTCACCTGGGGATGAGGTGCCCCCCTCTGGGGGCTGCCCAGTTGAAACACTGCTGCTATTCTATTGTGCCTTATTTCTGGCACCGCTCCTTTTAAAATATTCCCCCCATGAGATACTTATAAGTGATTTAAATGCTCCCTCACTCTGTCACTAACAACAGCTTATGTGTATTCTTTGTAGTCATAGTCTGTAAAGATGATTTGGTTTCTCCAGATTTTCTTCTCTTGAATTCTTTCCAACATGCCTCAGTCATTTGCTCTGTTTTACTTTGTTGACAAAAAAAGTCAGCTGAGACTCCACAGAGAACATTTCTTTTAAATTTCTTGTAATACATATAGATGATATGTAAAAAGAGAGCTATTCTCTCCATGTTTGTTTTGAAAGAATCCAGAAACAGTCCCAAAACGAAAACAAGAATATCTATGGTTATTGTCAGCGTATGAACAGTCAGCAAGGGTTTGATAAGACAATATCTATTTTTGAACACTCATGAAACTGTTTAGCATGTAACAGATTGTGCAGCTCGTTGTTCACAGTTACTTACTTCATTCCCTTCTAACTCAAAAAACTCAAACTTCATTGAAATTCGGTATTGCGTCGGGGCAACCACCTGCCACACACAGTTTTTGTTTGGAGGATACTCTTTGGGCCACCCTGGTGTGGTTATAGTCCCATTTAGCTTTGTCAGTAGTCCTCCGCAAGCAGCTGTAAAATTAAAAGGGAGAGCATCGTTTCTTGACTGAAACTGTGTTTTACTATAAACAGAAGCACACTGAGAAGATTCAGTCCTCTCATTACTTACACTGCTGTAATGCCCAGACAGACTAATCAGAATCTTGTTTTATCATGCTTGGTGCAAACAAAGAGAAAGAGACAGCCCCTATCTTGAACAGCTTGCAGGTTTGCTGTTTGCGGACAGAGATAAGTTTCAGGACTACACAAGGCGTTATCATATTCATTCTTTTCCCTTCCCTCCAGAGACTCTGGTTATTCTCTCACAGCCTTTCCCATGCAAGTCCTCTGACCTCACCGCCCTCCCCAGAACCTTGACCACCCCTCTTCTGACAGACAGACTACTTAAGATGCGCTTCACATTTCCCCAGCTTCTCTCCTTGATTGTTGATCCATAATCAGCCCTACCTGTCTCAGCTCATAGAGCTGTATATGCCTCCCACAACCTACTAGATAGGGTCACTTCTTTGGGATAGCAGTCACATACTCTTCAGTCGCAATTACTTTTGTTGAAGTATGGATGTTTAAGTAATGCAGAAAGTACCTATTCAGCATATATTTGGAAATAATAGTCACCTCCATACAACAGAACAATCTGTACTATGTTTGTGAATGCAGTTCAGATAGCAAAGGACAAACACATTAATCTTCTCCTTCTGTGGGAAAAAAAAAATTAAAAAAGGGAAAGTAATGGGGTTTGCAGGGGTTCTCGATCACACTCTGCTCAACTGATACTGTTACAGCACTGGAAATCATCCACAAATCTCCTAAAGAGCTGGAAGAAGGCTGAGCTTCCCCCACCAACTGCTCTGTGCTAACACTGACTGCTTTAAAAACTGGCTACTCTTGTCCAGCTGATGGTCTCACACACTACATCTACTTCATCTAAGACACCTGGGAGAACTCTCCAGTTTCTGTGTCAGGGCACACTTGGCCAACCCAGAGACATACCAGTCTTCCTCCTGGCACCTGGCTTTCCATCCAGAAGTCTTCTTGGTATACATGTAAAGGTAATATGACTGGGGTGGGGGGCCTAAGACCCTGGGTCACACCTCAGTGCGTCAAAAAAGACCAAGCACATGTTTAGCGACTGCAGTCAGGTGACACAAGCTATATCGCAGAATGGTCCCGTCTGGGTCAGGACAACTACTGCTAGTTTTCAATTTCTGCTTTTCAGCCTCACTCTATTGTTCCTTGAGGCAATGATAGGAAGCGTAGAAATTCTGAAAAAAAATCTTAAAACTTTCTAATACGCTGCCAGCGAGGGAGATTTGGATTGGACCAGCATGAAGCAATTTTCTGAGCATGTCAACACTGCAGGGAAGTTTTGGGCAGAGTTTCTGAGTTAGAGGCTTCTACTCTGTTACCATGTGTGAATTAACACAGATACGTCACCCCTCAAATTCCCAAACTGTAACAAGGACGCAACGCTTGCTGTCAGTAAACAGTGATTTTTAACTCGGCAGTCCTGAGTAGTATCTACATACAGTAAATGCTACCTCACATGGAACAAACGCATATACATTTTTAGGGATAGCTCAGGGTTTTTGCTCCATGCTGCACTGCACTACTTCAAGCAACTCCCCTCCTTTTGCCAGAGCTGCTTTTCTCTTTGAGTGCTGGGGAGGTATTCCTTTTCTCTTTTTCTGAGGCAGAGGGAAGAGTTTTCTGAAAAACTGGTAATCTTCCCTAACATTCTGACTCACATCAGCAGGCAGACTAAATCAGATTCTGTACATAAATTTGGGCTGATTATCAAAGGCCCAGAGATCAAACTTCTGTCTTCATGGTCCTGCTTAGATTAACCTTACTTTCTGCACATTGCCTAATATGCAGGCATCTAAATAAATTGCTTTTCCAGTGTGGTCACTATTAAAGTTGGGGGGATGACAACAACCAAAAAACCAACCGGCTTGATGAGAGCCACAATCTAACCTGCCTGTAGTCTAGGACACCTCACACAAACACATACACCCCAAACAAAAAAAACAAACAAAACCAAACCCACAGAACAAAAAGCAAAAGAACAAAAAGAGCAAAGAAACCAAGCAGAACTACCCCAAACTGTGACAAATCATGAATTAAAGCCAGGAAATCAGGAAAAAAGAGAGACCGGTAAATTGCATCAGAAGAAAACCATAACGCCGAGCACTCCAATCTTCAAAATCCATTCACTACTGAAACAAACAGATGAACTGCAATAAGAATAATTTGTGCTATCCCTGAATTTATTGGTGTTTATGAATAAAAAAATAATCAAACAATAATTGGTGCACAATGATCAAGAGTTTTTGCTTCTTTCCTTTGATATGAAATATGTATAGACTGCAAAATCTTATCTCAGTCCAATCCTATATTTACACAGACTTCCACTTATTAGGTTTTTATTTCTCGAAATGTTTATTTGAACATGCTTTTCTCACCCAGAAAAGCAGAATTTATTTCCAGCATGAAAAGTCCACAATCTGACTAGGAGAGGGGAGGGTTTCTCTGAGCTTTGAGCTAGAATAAAGGATCCTGCTCTTCAAACCTGCCAGCTTCCCAGTCACACCCCAGTCAGAGGTGGTCAGAGGGATCGTTAAATACTCTGATTCTGAGACAGTGGCACACTGCTCTGCTGATAATTGTCTCCCTATGCATGGTGGGAGACTTTGCTTTAATGAGTATGAATAATGTGGTAAGTGGTTGGGAAGGTACGAAGTCCTGCTTTGCATCGTTCCCAATTGACTAACAGCAAAACCTGTAAAGCTAAATTAGTGACAGACATCGGATGAAGATGACTGCTGTGGACAGACATTACTCTGGCACCACTACTTGAAAGGGAGCACTGGTTTTCCAGGCTGGGTTCCACAGATCTCATTGCTAAGACAGAGCATATGAAAGGTGTATCATTTCATTCGAGCAATGGCACTCTGTAAGCTTCAAGAGCCCATAACATAGCAACGCACTGTACCTTCACAACTCTTTTTGTCAGGACCAAGTTCATAGCCAGGATCACAGGCGCACTGGTAACTGCCCAGAGTATTTACACAGCGCTGCTCACAGCCACCATTGTCAGGTTTGGCACATTCATCTTCCTCTGCCAAGACAGGGAAGAATGCAAAAAGGTGTTAAATAATTACCTTCCTCATCTGTAATTGCTGGATCAATACTAACCCAGAAAGCTGTATGCATGCCATTATAAGGTGACTACATAACACACTGTGGTTGCTGACTGGAGCATTTTCAAATGCTAAGGAGACCCGCAATGGAGAAAACAAAAATTTGTCCTTTGTGGGGTTTGGGTGGGTTTTTTTACAACAATACCTACTGACAGCTGCAAACCTATTTTATAAGCACTTTGTGGGCAGCATACAATAATTCAGGCAGCTGTAATCTAAAGGTTGTATAAAGTATTGAAAGAAAGATTGAAAATCCACAGCAGGGTCACTTGAAGGGCACTTTATCTCCCGCAGAATCAATTTGTGCATTATCCTGAATTTATACTCAAAACCAGATTAACAGAATCCTCAAATCCCAGGTTTTCATTCTACTGATATTAAAGGGAACAAGATGCATCAGGGATGGGGGAGGGAAAAGAATAATATATTATCTCTACTAGCTCTAAAGTATACCCATGAGATTCATTGTTAAAATATTCCTCAGACGTTGAAATATTGTTTCCTTACACCAGGACAAATAATTTCTTCAGAGTAAAACAGAGCTCCCACTCTCATGTCTACAGCCTTCAAGGTTATAGTTGTCTACAGTGAAAACTAACAGTTAGGGTGAGAAAAGCCCCAGCTTGTGGCTTTTCAAAAGAGCAAAAAGCTTCTCCTGATGGCGTGACCTGTATTTCAGGCATCACCATGGCCACACCACTGCTAGTGGCTTTCACTGTGCCATGGGCAGCACAGGGCAGGAATTATACATTCCCCATGCACCAACTGTTGCCAGTATAGCTGCAATTGTATGACACACCCACCCCACCCCAAAACTGAAGGAAGACTCTGAGGCCATTGGTCACTGTATGATTTCTCAGGTGGTTTTTTTTTTTCTTGCTCACAGAAAGTACTAAATTGATAAAGCTGCCTAATACAGCAACGAGATTAGAAAAAACACAACATTTAGACAGAAGAAAAAAACCTTAATGGAAAAGACCAAGTTGTATCTATTGTGATTATACTATTTAACTTTATACTTGATAATACGTTATGTCCAAAACCCCTTTTTTTTTTTTTTTACAAGATAAGATAGTTTTGAAACACCTTTGAAACATAAGCTGATTATTTGAACCTGAAGAGAGTAGGAAGTTGCACTGAGCATGTTCCTTCATTCTTTAGACATATTTTACAAGGAGACAGAAAGACCTCAACTGTTTTGATTTGATAAAATTTCATGCCTGGGTAAAAAATATGCTGGAGACAGTACAGAACTGATTTTAGAAAAAATACGTTGAAAAATATTTATCATATCATATTTTTTCTAGCACAAAAACCAGTGATAAGCAGTTCACAGCTACCAAAATGTGCTTTAACATTTACCTTTAAAAAAGTTAGCTGCAAACCCTGCTTTGTTAACGGTTCCATCAGAAACAAACTTCATCCACAGGGTATTAGAGGTAGATCTAATGTCTTCTGGCTTGTCGTAGCCACAAAAGTGACCAATTAAAGGACTGTTTTCATTTGTTCCATCTCGAATTTCCAAGTAGTCATATGCACAGTTATCATGTCTTTCAATCTGTAAGAAATTATTTTTAAAATGACCTATTTGAATTTGACCATAAATATCAAATATCAATCAGCTAATAAACAGTAGAGAAATTTTCAAAGTCAAGGTTAGGATTCTCGTTTTAGGTTCAAACACCAGGAAGAAGAGGAAAAAAACCAATCATCACTGGACTGTTTTTAACTATACTTGTTTTTTACACAAGAAGAAATAATTTTGAGATTGTTACACAGGACACAACAGTCTAACTGGAAAAAAGTAACTAAAAAAAGACATGCTCACCTCTAAGCTTCCCAATGTTCTGTCAAATTGCTACTCTAAGTTCAAGCAAAGTCCTCTTTTCTCATGTATGTGCAAGTATACAAAATTAGTGGTTCAACAACTAACCAAGTCAAAATATTAATTGGTTTTGAAATATTAAAAAGGTCAATTTTGACTAATATGCATAAGATTTTTAGACATTATCAACCTGTGCTATTTCAGGTGATGATTAATATTTTATTTTCTTCCTTTACCTTCAACACAGTGTAAAATTTTGCATTTGTCACTACCTACTGATGTTGCAGGGTAACTGTAAAAAATTATAGTGCATTAAGAGTTTGGGGCATCTGTAGAATTAGATCCAAACACACTTCTAAAATTACTAGCTCTTAAGTAGCTAATAGAACACATGACAAAAAATATCATCATCATTTTTCTGTAGCTGATGTGTCTAGTTTCAGTTGCACAATTCCTTATTTCAGGTGTCTTCTTTTGATTTACTGAGTCAATGAGTGAATTTTTGCCATACTGATGGAGAAACCTACTGAAACCAGAACAACTGAAAATGTGCCTCTCATTTAAACGTCCTGCCAGATGACATCCAAACATAGACTAGCATGTGAATGAACATGTGTGCATTTTTACTTGGGTAGCAAGTCTTGTGCTCTTTACATAATAGTATTTGCAGAGTCAGTCAGAGTGGGAATTGCACCAAAGAGGAAAGCAGGAGCAGCCTGAATATGATCTTACCCAGAGCCTAGATAATTTATGATGTCTGTCTTTATTGAGAGAGTATCTTTCCCAACAGAATTGAAAACTCTCTTGATCTGGGTCATTTTACTGCAGGATTACTTCACGTTACTCAAGTAATATAGCATCTTAGCTATAAAAGAATTAACAAAATCCGAGCATTCAAAAATAAATCCTCTAAGAAAACTATTGTTCAACTAAGTGGCTGAATCGTGAGGTAGGTTTAGGGGCGGGGGGGCTGGAACCACAGTCAGGGAGAAGGGGTTGGAGAAGCCTCAAATTTAATTCAGCACATCCAAATTCTCTTAAAATAACAAAGTCAAAACGCAGAAAAATCCACATCTTATCTCCGGACAGAATTTTTCTTGCACATAAGCTGCACAGTTAGTACAAGTGGTTACGGATACTTTGCTCTAATTGTGCATTATGACCAATACTAAGCTCAGTAACCACCACAGACTAAGGAGCTTTCATGTAGCATATTAGGAGTTCTCCTTCCTTTATGTAAGAGGGAAAATTGGGAGAAGGGTTTGCTTGATTTTATTTCATTTTAATGGCATCAAAATACATCACTTAGACACAAAATTTGTCTGTCTTCTTTCCAACTTTCCAATTCTTCAAGCATTTACATATGTAATTTTCTCCCACTCACTTCTCTGGCACAACCCATATTGCCATTTACTGTAATTTCTTAGCTGTTTGCTCAGGAATTGCTTGGGCCAGAGTTTGGGAAACGAGTGAGAAAAGTCAAGATGATCTCGGATGCAGCCACCTATTGCTGACTTCAGTGGCAACTGTATGTTTGCAACTAATGCAATCAGGCATGTGTCTACCTGAGCACTGATAAGTTTTTGACACTGTAATACTGATTACAAATTTTCATTAATTTAAACAGTAAAGTTTAAACACATGACATCATATTCCAATCTGAAACAAAGCCTGCCTTGTTATCTCAGTAAAAAAATCATATTGCACTCTGATATAGAAAGAAGTGACCTGGTCCAAAGCCCACTGCTATCAATGAAGGAGTTGCATATTTTCCCCACATGTCTGTAGTCATTTCACTACTCAAGACTTTTAATTAACATCTGTCTTTTTCCATGTTTCCGTGTTCTATGGTGCAATATGGAAATTACGATTTTTCAAAGGCCAAGTGCAGCTCTGAGTTACACGTACGAAATTCCCATTGAGGTGAATTGTTAGTTTCTTTTCTGAGAATCACTCTATTGTTGGCAGAAGACAACAGCTAAAAATACATTTTGTATAGCAGTAAGATGCTAAAATTCCTAAGATTATAAAAATCAACCAACTTACAAAGTGATATTGATTTAAAATAAAACAACTCAAAAGGTGGCCATTTTACCATATTAATTTATTTTTAGTGTAATACTACTGCAAGTGATGCCATTATTATTATCAATATTATTATATTAAGGGATTAAATTGTTACACCTATATATAAACTAACAAGTATTGTGTTTTTGAGAAATGATAACTGGTGTTAAGGCACTTGGTAACCAATAAAAAAGAACTAGTATAAGATGCTCTTTGCTTATCTCTATATCAGGTTTTAAGATGACGTGGTACTGTCATCTGGAAACACTGCCATATAAAGTTCTGTTACACTTGCTATAGTCTTATTGTTCTTACTACAAGGGTAGAAAATCTCCTCAACTTAATGAAAGGACTCCCAGTGAGTTCAGTTGTAACTGCACTGATCCCCTAAATCTTATTTACTGGAGCATTAAAATTTCACAAGATTGATATTACATGTGTATGAGAAGAAATATGCAAAATGTTAGTAAATGCAAAAAAACATAAATAAAAAGGTTTTACAGAAAAATGCTGTGCTTTTAGGAGAATGAAAAATACCATCAACTCCTGAAGGCTTTGGAGGAAACTAAGAATTTGAATAGCGTTAGAGAACTAAGTTGAGAAAATGCCAGAAAAATTCCTAAGGCAGGAGCATAAGCACAGGAAAACACTAAGAAATCTCCTGGTGAAATGGAAAGCCAGATATATTCTCAACTTTCATTCTCAAAAGAGAAGAAAATTCCTTGTATATAGTTCTAGTTTTGAAAAAAAATTACTTTAGACTAAAATATATTTGGTTAAAAATTCCAGACTACGGTTGTTTTGTACCACTCCCCTAATAGAAAAAATATATATATTATAAAAAAAAAAAAAAAGAAGAGAAGAGGATTTGAAGAGCAAATCCATGAGCAACCATATTTCAGGAGAAATCTTCCAATTACTTTTTGTCATTGTTAATTTATTTGTTGATAGCATCAAATTCCAGTACAGGTAAACGTATCTGACTCAGGTCATAGACTTTAGTCATAAAAGGTGGGATATATGCCTAGTGGAATCAGAAGATTGGATAAATTTTATTCCCTGATTTATGTAAAATAATTTAAATGAACACTATCTGCACAAAGATTAACAGGGCCACTCAGATGAGGACGATTAATATGGCTACAAACCATCTGGATTGCCTTAGCTGGTGAGACTGCATGCCAACAGCAGTTCTTTAAAAAAAAAATAAATACAAGGACTGCTAATTTTCAAAGAACAATATGATTAAGGTGACTATAACAATGAAGCAAAAAGATGGAGTTACCAGTCCCAATACCTCTGCTGTCATCTAGATACTGGAAAGCGTAGCTCCCCATCAAGCAGCCAAATAAGAAAGGGTAATCCCACACTCAGTGGAAAATGCATTGCCCACAGCAGGCAAAACAAGATGACTCATTGATACAGTTTGAAATTCTCAGCTTCCCTAGTGCTTTCATTTCAGAGTGAAGGTTATTTATACAGTTATTTTTTCTAGCATTACATATGGATAATGAGAATTCCTCTTACTTAACTGTACCTTTCAAAGGACAGAGAAGCAATTTTCTCACAAACACGCTGCAATAACTCTTTGGCCTGACATTTACTTTTTTAGATCTCAGCTGGCACGAAGAACTGTGATTTTTAAACAACTTTTTGTTTTACTGGGCAGTGCACCAAGGATTCAGTCCAGAGAGGGACTTAGTACCAAAAAACAGAACACCTACGTTCAGGCACTTGGACCTGAAATGGAAGTCAGACCCAGTAGTGAGTATCTAGGCAGGGCACTTCAGAGCAGTCTCCAAAGCAGCTCTCACTCTCAGCGGGGAGCCCTGTGGACGAGCCAGTAAGAAACGGCGCAAAGACAGATATAACAGAAGTCTTGTGCCTTTCTGGGGCACCTCATTTGGTGCTCAAGGGCATCTTGCCACTCTGGAATCACAGCTCATACTCTCCCTGGAAAAGTTCATGCCTTTCAAGTCCCCACTATTGGAATTATTTTTTTTTTCTTTCAAAACACATCTAGCAGAGGCACTAACTTGAGACTACGCTCAACTATACTTCTGCTCTATTTCCTCTTTCTTCTTATGAGGTGTCAGTCCACATGTTTCACCTCTAGAGAGTGCCATAATACTAAGTAGTCTGTGGGAAAAACTGGACATTTCTTCTTACAGCCTTAACCACTAGCCTACTAAATTATGCTCTCATTTGCTGGTCCTTTGCTTCTAATTATTTTCTATATGGTGAGGTATGAACATGCCATCTTCACACTTGCAAACAGGCCATAATTTGGTGATTAGAAAAAGGTCCTGAAAGATAAGAAGAGGTGGAAGTTTGATTGTCCCAGAGGTGATATTGAACTGGGGTCAGTTCAAGCAGTAATGTACCGGGCGTGTAGACCAACACTGAGCATCTGCATGGAGATCAAATACTACAGCAAGTCTCTTATGCAGAGGCATAGTGCCTTTTCTCTTGGGATCACACTGAAAAATGCTAAGGACCAATGGCAGACTAGAAAAGCTCCATATCTAATCAATAAATTCTATAAAGTTACTGAAGAGACTGTTCATTTTCAACAGTGCTTGAAAAGAGAATGACATACTATATTAAGTAACCTTGAGCCAGGACACACAGAGTCTGAATGGCGTTTGGAAAACTCTTTGGGCAGAGAGAGCTGATCTTGTCTGCGCTAGACCCAACATTAATTCAGGATACAAAAAAGGGAAAATGAAGTAAAATCTGTGAAATTACTAATATTTTCTTTGTTTATATTCGTAATTGCTGATAAACTCCCAACCCCTTGTTATCAGATGCTCAAAACTTTCATCAATTACAGCAAAAATGTGCCATACATGTGAAGTCTGTCCGTAAGACTAAAATTACAAGTTGGAAATTATATCTATATTTACAATACCTGTGTTCATATCTATGTGCACCATAAAGCCAAAAAGTTTAGATTAAAAAAAGTGTTCTTCATGTCATTACTGCTGAGGCATATTCAAATAAAACCAGTGAACTCAAAGTATGTTACTAAATTTATCTACAAACTTCAAGCCAGTGTATCGTGTATGTTTGAAAAAGACATATGAAATATTATTTTTCTTTGTTATACAATAGTTTACCACTGTTTAGCAATGTTGTACACAGAGTGATGTGCACTAAAGACAAGCAAGTATGACTCACCGTGGCTTTTTTCTTCTCTCTCTAAATATAGGTTTGTAAACTGAATTTAAATAGGCTTTTTTTTTTTCTTTCTTCTCAAAGCAGAAGCCAAAACCACACTAGTTTCTTTCCAAATAGACATTGCTTTTTGAACAATAAGATTTAGCAAAGATACAAAATCCCTATTATTTAACAGAATATTAAAGCAGCCTTGCTGAACTGGATTATGTATTTGTTAAACGGCGACTATTGTCAGTACTTTAAACATTCCAATTCCAGTAACATAGAAAACAAAAACCTTTAATGTCCTTGAAATTTTCTGCTAAAAGGAAGGTTTCACAGAGAGCAGAATTGGATTCTGGAACTTATTTTTGATAGAGAATTATTAAATTCATTCACAGGTTAATGAGGATTCCCTTAAATATCACTGTCCCTTATCCACTAGATGCTTTCTGAGATCAGTTAAAAGGCTTTACCTCAAATGCCTGAAAGGTTAATCCTACATTGTAGTTTTCTGACACTGTTATTTTCCACACACATTCCTTCATTGGTCTGTAGTCATCCGGATAATTGGGAGACTGGATCTGGCCTTCATTTTTGTGGATTTCACCTCCACAGATAGCTGATAAAAGCATAAAATTCTTTTAGTCAGCAATGACATTTTCTGTCCCCCATGCCCAAACTGATATTTTTATGCCCCTCTTTTTAAAACTAATGGTAAGATTACTCTGCAGAAGACTTAAAAAGTCTACCAAGGATAAATTATTGAAAATACAATCCATTTAAACCATTTCAGTTAGCAAATATAAGTCGGCATTTCTAATAGCTCTAAACATGTCTACAATGTTCAGGAAGACTTTGGAATCATAGGTAATCCTAATCTATACATTTCATAGGGCATATTTAAAAGGTCAAAATCATTAGATTTTACTTTTTGTTCACCTTTGAAATATATTTAATAAGCATTCATCATTAGTATTTACTAACCTTTAGAAAGAGACAAATGAGAAACTTCATCTTATAGTGTTCTATGCATTTTAACCAACTGATTATCACTTCAAGCTTACACTGAATTTGAAGAAACAGCTAATATAAGTAACAAATATTTTCCTGAAAAGTAAATGCAATTTTTCAGGTTCCATACTGATAATCGTGTAAAGATCTGTGAGTACCAATTAAAACATACAGTTTAATACCATAGATTTAATATTTAAGAACACAGGCTCTATTGTAATTTAACAGGTGAATGTTGACTTGCTAATATAATCAGTGTGTGGAAGTGTTTCTTTATTAAGTAATTCCAGAGCATATGGAAAACTTAAGTCAGATTTTTCTGAAGAATAAACAGAACGTACTCAAAGAAATCTTTCCACATACTAAGCACAAGAACATGCACATTTAGTTAATTAAACAACTGGTAAAAAAACCCTGGAAAAGAGGTCATCTGAAATCTGATCACAGGAAGAGTTACAAAATGTTCTGTCTAGTAAGCTAACATCTACTGTCTCTTTTAGTAATAAAATACCGATTTCATATTAAGGTTATTTCAAACTTTTTCTTTTTTTTTAAATATCCAGAGGTATCCAGTCAATATTTTTCCTCCACAATCAAGTAATTTTTAATGCTCTAAGAGGCTTACCTTCATAAATTGCTGCAAAACCTTTCCCAACCCAGTTGCTGCTGCTGCGGAACTCGATCCACATCCTGCTGTCAGAGGATGCGAGGACTTCTGGCAGTTTGTCACCACAAAACCTGCCTAAAAACATGCAACCAGTAACTGCATTTTCTGCCGCCTCTGAAGCCAAACGCTGCAAACATTTATACAAGTGTTTAACATTATAAAGACGAGTAGCATCATCAACTCAGTGGAACTATTCACACGCTTATGGTTAAGCACATGTGTTTCTGCAGATCAGGACCTAATATACAAAGATTTTATTATAAAGCTTTCAGTACTTCTTTTCATTGCAGTCAGGCTCACAAGTCTAAGTATTGTTTCTATGCATACAAACCCAGGCATTTTGGAAGGGGAAAGTGAGTACTTATCTTAAGAGAGGAACGTAATCTAGGTCAGCGCAATAACGCTCATTGTGTCTAAGGACCAGAGAGATTTAAAAACTAACATCCAAATGACCCTAGACTATATTATGCTCTTGAATTCAGCCTAGGTAGGTGAAATTTCTGTTTGTCTAGGTGATAGAGAAGGGAACAGGAAGAAAGGGTAATTACCGTCTGGTCTTACTGTTTCTTCTTTTCCTTTTAAGGCCAAGAAAATAGGCACTAGTGTTACAAAGCTGTCCTCTGTATCTACTTCCCTTTCTTTCTTGTTTGCTGATTTTAATTGCAGCTGTTAGGATGCTAACAAATAGTTTTAGTCTTCATTCTAAAAATAACAAAACTGATTCAAGAGGTTGGAGATGTGCATGTTTCCTATGGTCTGAAATCCCCAGCTTCAATCATAGATGATCATGGGACGTCAAACCAAGCCTCTGGATTGGGCAGTGGCATTATGTGGTGTGAAATCTCCCTACCAACCCTCTGAATTCAAAAAAGGATGGCTGCAGCTTCCTGAATATTAGTTGCAACTCTAAGACTTAATTCATTATTGCCTTGCGTGTCTTTTCTCTGCAAAAGCAGGGAAGGACATGTAAAGAAGAAATAGAAGTAATCTTCTATTCATAATTTTAAAAGTACAGGAACAGAGCTGATAAGTACAACTCTACAGTGGGTGCTCTCAAGCACAGTGCATGTGCTCATCACCTGCTCTATTGAATTCCCATCACATGCTCTACAGATTTGTCTGTATACTATTTCCTCATTTCTGTGAACAAAAATATGGCAACTTCCTATTTTAATACCCATAAGCAAAGGAAAAAGTTGCACATTTTGTAATTTTCGTCTTTCTACACATGAAGCTGAATAACAGCTAGCTGCAATGAAAGGAAGGCTTGAGGCTTGAAGTCAAATAAACGACTTATTTGAGGCCATTTAGAGTTTTTCCCATCTCCAAGTTTAGATACATTTGGGACACCTAAAAACCAAGAGTTTTGTTGTGAGTTCAACAGCAAGCATGTCCACTGAACTGGATAAGTGTGGTAACTATGGACAGTGCAGCATTCAACAGTTGCATACCAAGCAGAGGTGATTTTCTCCAGTAGCCATCTCTCACTTCAATATAGTCGTACCAACAGAGACTGCTCTTGTAAAGGTCCATGGTCGTGAAGTTTAAAACAATCTGCAATCAGAGAACACCTAATTAAATCACGTGTGGTTAATACTAGAAAATTATCACAACAACATTCTGCAGAACTGAAGCCGGAGTGGTCACTTGTAACAGGATTCCAACTGCTTAGACACTTAATTAACCTCTCCAAGTATTACTTAAAGTAGAAGTTGCATGGGAACATCAAAAGTTTTTTATTTAATCTTACATATTTGAGCAGATTCAAAACAGATTACTCAAATTTAATTGCTTACAGGGAGCTTTTCACTGAGAAATACAAATTTGAGAATGCTAATATGGTAAAATAATGTGCTAGTATAATTTTAAGTATGTTATTTGATAATTCTCCTGCCATTTCCTCTCCCGTTCCATTCTATGACTATAAGCAGCACTGACAGCTGTAAAAAAACATTTTCATTGCTTTATTTTGCTTTGTGTTTCTTTGTACTATTGTTTTGAGAAGATAATTTACTTTCAAACAAGTTATTTATTGACAATAGTGGACAGCAATGCTGAAAACAATATCACCAAAACAAATGGTACACAGTCCCTTAATGATTCTTAATGAAACGATAATAAAGCTTTTTATACAG
Organism: Gavia stellata; assembly: GCF_030936135.1. NCBI lineage: Eukaryota > Metazoa > Chordata > Aves > Gaviiformes > Gaviidae > Gavia > Gavia stellata. The sequence goes on from NC_082598.1 coordinate 44,163,725, forward strand.
AAATCTGAGTTCTGTGCATTTCTGGAACTTTGGAACTTGGACATCGAATTTTACTGACCACTTCTGTAAATAGGCATATTTTCAGTACATAATATCAGGACTACCCTAGACAATTACGTTATCTCACTTGGGTTTAGAAAAACTTATCCTAAACTGCCATAAAATTACACTTTTAACACAGAATTAGGATTCATCCTGGATCACAGGATGACACAGTAGCTACAGGCGGGACCCCAACTGACTGCGACAGTCATGGGCTGCAATTTCAGGGATGAGTCCAAACAAGAAGATTAAGAATCATTCATATTTTGTATTATAAAATCATTTCCAATACATGCCCTTTCATTGGATTTAGTTGTATTCAGAGAAAGAATGCATCTTCTTCCAAATCAGTTCCTCAGTGTAGATTAATAAATATTTCAACTTAACTAAAAATCTTCTTTATTCATATATGAGCATAGAAGTGGTTTTATTTTTAGCTTTGATCCTAGGAACTCACGATCGAAACTTGCTGTTATAAAGCAAACATGAATTGCTGCACAGTAGCAAATACCTCACATTGCAAAAATATATCTCCATGGCAGCCTATGAAGCAGCTGTGAGTGTCAGTTGAAAGGAGAGGAATTTACCCTTAGTCCAGCTGCAAGGAGGAAATACAACACTGTAACTGGAACAACGGGCCCAGACAGTCAGACAGGATGGTTTACTTCCATCTCTTCTGAAGGCACCATGTGTCTCTCCAAAGACAACGTAGTACAACATTAAACCAGAAAGGTAGAACTTTTTCAGACTGTTTAATTTTAAGAAGATAAAAACTATTAGCTATTGGAGGAAGCTAATTTAAAGATAACATAAAGCTCAGTGGTTTGCGCGTGTAGGTTAGATGGTAGAGTGTCACGGTAATGGTCTTCTCCAAACAATGCAAAACAGAGACAATCTTTCATAGCAAAACACTACGTATCTTAATATTATGCAAGCAGGGGTTTTGCTTTCACTTACTTTTCGCAAAAAATAACTAAGTATACCCATATAAGCAATTACATTCTCAAAAATATCTTTTGTTTTCAATGGAGAATGGGAAACTATGACTTGATCTTCCCCTATCACCTGGTGCTGACAACCTACTGACAGTGTGGGTGGAAGATCAAACTTACAGGTGATTCTATTCAGCTTACATCTATGATGCCATGAGAAACAGAAAACATCTGTAAGGCTACACATAATACCTAACAGCCAGAAGTCCTGTACAGTGAGGCACATTATGCTGGCAGCCACAGCCTTGTGGGATGAAGGTATGGGACACGAAGGATGCCAAGAACCATCAGGACAGCACTGAATAAATGGATACCTGTTCTGATGCTTGAGTACGGCCAAACATTTATACCCACAAGCTGCTACCACATCCACAAAACCTGCAAAAGGTTGCTTAAATAGCAGTCTGTCTCTAGCACTATGTTCTCCGTGGGAACATCCTGCAAGCAGCTTTGAAATGTTTTTAGTGTAGCCGATGCAACAAATACAGTCTGCTCTCTCTATCTTTTGGCCCCTTCCTTCTGTCACTTTAGGGCCACAAAGGGAGGCAATAATTTAGTCTCAGGTCTATATGCAAAGAATGTCTGCTTCAATGTTAGTTTGATACTTCAGAAATACATTTAGATAGTATTAACTCATGTCCAAGCTGTCATTGGCACTCTTGATCATAAAGACCTATAACAATGAATAGTCACCAAATTATACTGTAGGCTTCCTTCCTGAGCTTGGAGATGAAAATGGACTAATCTGAAATCAGACACAATTGCTGTGCAATCCTTCTCTTTGTTGCAACAGAAATTACAGTAGAAATGAATATATTTAAGAAAACCTGTTCCTTACACTGAAAGGTTTGCAGTAACAGATATTCTAATACCTTGAACTCTTTTTCATTATAGACAGCCTTTTCCTGAACTTTGAAAATTAAGTCCTAATTAAAAAAAGTTTCACATAATATCTTGTATTATGTAGCTAGGGGATGTGTTCATAAGCATGAAATTTTTAAAAATAATTAAATGCTCATCCATTTAATCATTCAGTGAATGAGAACAATTAAGCATTTTCATACAGGAAATACATCAAATCAGTCCTTTTAAAGCTATGGCAGGTAGGGAATTTGGCAGGGGGGGAATGGAGGGAGTGTTGCTTGTGTCTTTTGGGTGGGTTTTTTTTGTGAAAGCCAGTAAGCAAATCATCCAGACAGTCCATTGTTGAACTCCAAGGATTTGAACTCCGCATTTGAGACACTCAAGATCTGATTTTACATATCTCTGCAAGTTCTGTGAGCTAGACTAAGACTCTTTTCCCACTTTACATGTGGCTAGCCAGGTTAAGGAGAACAAATTTCAACAGCAGAAGGACAACTGGAATGATTAAAGTAAGCACAGCACATACTTTGGATGCACTCTCAGCAATGCAAGCAATATAATCTGGGTTTCTACCTAACAACCTCTACCTTCAATCCAACTATTGAGTACATCTCTCTTCAGACGGCTCTCATTTTCCCCTTGCAGTTTTTCACCAGGGCCTTGGTGGAGAATGATTTTTTTTTTTTTTTTTGAAATTTTGCCAAGTAAGAAGAATGTTTTCTCCCCAGTGTAACTGAGAAAATTGACAGAAATCCTTCAATGCCACGCTATTCAGTTTCCAGACTATTTCCAGACTATTGCACTGTTTACTTAAAAATGGCATGCGTCACAGCATTGTTGATCCTCTCAACTGATATTCACTAGGTTACTGTGGTTGTGTCCATCCACATGCTCTCATGCTTCTTTTAGCCTTTTAGTGCTAGCACCTCCTATTTCCACTTCCCTGTCTTATTTCCTGGATGCAGACTTTCCGTGCCATTCCTTACCAGAAAGGGAACCTCACAATTCACCTCTTTGTTTTTGCCTACTGCTACACCTCTCAAACTTCTTCTAGCTTATGTACACCCTTTCCCAGATGTCCAACCCACAGGGCATTTTGCCTTTACTATTCAGGCACTCCTTCAGGGACAGGTACTGAAGAAATAAATGCACAAATATTATCAGAATTCCAAACCACCTACTTACCGTGTTATTCTCCATGAGAAATATGCAGATCTGGCTAAGAGTACAATAATTTATATGCTTTCCTCTGCTTCAGTTTTTTATTAAATTTCCAAGTGCTATTTGAATCTACCTCTGAGGATGGCAGAGAGGTCTTGTATATTCTCTCATTCAGACAGCTATTCTGTTTGTCATTTGCAGACTGTTTCTTCTTCAACCTGTCCTTCAAATAAAGAGGCCTCACCAACTACAAAATTTTTGTTCTTCTCCTCAGCTCATCCACTTTGCAGTTCAGATTCCTTCTAAACACTTACCTTCTTTTTTTCCTGAGTTTGTCAGATCATAGGTAGGTATCTCTGTTTGCATCTAGCCATATTACTTGAAAACCCTATAGCCCTCAGCAGTCTCCTTGTCCTTTTCCACCCATGCCCATCTCACCCCAGCTGTGCAGGCAGAGAGTTTCACAAGGGGAGAGCCTTTTTGTCTACCCAGATGAGATGCAGACAGCTGGGTTAAGGTCAGGCTACCTTCCACAGCTGCTTAAGCTAACTAAGCCAGCTAGCTCTGTTGGAAACAAGCTATGCAAGCCACATCCTATACCTCCTCCATCAGCTCAGCTGGGTAGAGCCTGGAGGTCTCTCACCAGCCTAGCCAAGTTTTTCATTTTCCATGACACAGATGAAACATCAGATTTCTCTGATTTCTGTTTGGAAATTTGCCTTTTTCCAAACCTTAGTTACTAGGATAAAGTTGGGAAAAGGATGGTTTTACTTAGGTGTGATCGTGTCATTGTCTCAAAGTGCTGCTCTCTAAATGGAAACCATTAAAATTTAATGAGCCTCCTTAATGGCCCCCACCTTTGAAACGATACAAAATAATCTTCACAACCTTTTCACACTCTGACATGCCAAGGTATTTGATGATACAGCAATTCCTTAACATTGACCAGAATTCATTAGCTGTACATAGGCAGAACCCCCAACATGTCACAGCTTGAATTCTGGTCAGGAACCAAACAAGTATAAATATATTTAAGATTCTGATTTGCAATTCTGCAAAGTATTAAATAGAGCTACAGACAAGGCAGAGCTTGTTCAAGGGGACAGGATGGCTGAAAGTCTTCATAGGAAAAACAATCAATGGGTATTTGTCAGCACAGTTAAGGAATTATTGATTACACAGCAGATTCAACTGTGCTACTGCAAATTCAGAAAGAATATATCATACCTGCTACTGCCTGGGATAAGAAAGCAAAAAATATATAGCAAACACCCGGTAGTACTAAGTTTTCTGCAGGTGGCATTTTTTCCCTTAACAACCAAGAAGTTATCTGTCCTATTTTATCATTCATGTAAAACATTAAGGAAAATTGGAAAGTAATGTAACCTATTCAAAAAGGCAGATTAAAAAAAAACAAAAAACACCCACTGGCATAGTTGCAACTCCCTATGCCAATAAAATCTCTACACACCAGAAGGAGGGATTCGCCCTGGCAGAGGGCATACAGTATTACTAACACCATCCTCCCCCAGAGATTTTTCTGTGTATAGATATACTGTGTACAGCTGTTTAGCACATAGTCTTAAACCTTGACAGAAAGTAAAAGGTGAATGAACTGCCTTGTTTTAGTAATAGGGACATACACATTTTAGGTCAGGCTGGCAATTTATGATGCCTTTCAATAAAAGGAATGCTGCCACTAGTGCATACCACTGCAGTCCTGTCCTTCATTGAATTTCCTGCCATCAAAGATTGGAAGTGTCTGTACTTGCAGTAAGCAGCATGGATAGAATAGAAGTCCTCTGAACTATGCTCAAACAGCACAATGTTAAATCTCAGTAAATAAGAGACAAGAGCTAGACAATCTGGACCAATGCTTTTTCAGTTTATTTTTAGGTGACTAAAGTGCTCACTGACGTTTCAGAACATGATGTGATGTACTTATAGGTACTCTAACCTCCACACAACATTCCTGAGATCTATCAGCGTCAAAGCAGCAAACAAAGGAACAAAAATTTAAATATATTTTTATTTTCCCTTCATAACATGAATATTTTAATCATAATTTACTGAGAAAATTTGAGATGAAGCATAATGTGTGTCCAAGGTACCATGATATATGCATTAGTTAAGATTTAGACCTCATTTCTGCTATCTGCTATTCACATCAAGTACTTGCTGCAAATAGGGTCCTTCATCTCAAAACAGACAATATCCTACAGGAATAGCACTGACAAAACAGACTTTTGACATTAACACGAATATCATTTACTTCGATCTTGCTGAACTATATGGACACTATGAGAGCTGGAGGTCAGAACAGTGCCCTACAGACATGACTTGTCATGTCAAATTTCAATTAGAGAATTGTTTAGTCTTTTCCCCCATTTGGGGTGGGGGGTAAGATCGGAAGGGAGCTGGTCTTCTTACATTGCTGACTTCAAGACAGGGGCTTTCCCCCATTAAGCTTTTGTACAGTATAATACAGCTCCAGTGGTGGTTAAAATCTCAAGACATAATGGTATTACAAATATATTACAATTACACTATAGCCCACAGATAGGCTTACACAAAGTTTGAGTCGGCTATGAATGCTTAAGCATGACCATTTTCTAACTCGTATATTAATACTGTTTTCAAAACCCAATAATAACTGTAGATGAACACTACATTTTTTATTTTTTTTTAACTGAGGCATAGAAATCTAAGCCATTTTTGTTGTTTTCACAGCAGTGTCTAAGAAGAAACACAAATAGCGGGGACATAAAATTACCTATTTAGATTAATTTGCATCTTTTGTGCAAACCTTCTCTTATTCATCTGTTTTCATTTGTTTTTCCCTGCCAACCTGCAGAGCCACCCACACCCTCCCAGCACAGAGCGTGTTTATTTTTCCTCCTGTCTCTGGCTCTTGCCCAGAGGAGAGCGAACACTTTCCAAATGACTTTGCTTTCATCCCCCACAGTGGCACATGCTTTTACAGCTCCTCAGGATCTATAAGCACATTAAGAACATATATTCTTGGTGTCTACCAGTACCCTGACCTGAAAGAAACACGGAATATCCAATCCAATCAGGAGAAAACTATGCCCAATACGGAGTTGGAGACCACTGACAAAACTGACTGCAATATCTGCAGGCAAATGCTGGGTTTTCCAGTTTGGACTCTCCAGTACTGAGGCTGGTGTTAGGTTCTATATTCCAGTCTTTAGGCTGTATTTGCTTAATATCAGCCACCACGTCTTGTAAAGAAACTTACATCCTTTTTTTTTTCCTGCATATTTTGTCTCAGGTGAAACTTCCCATCGCTCCCTCTATCCTTATTTATTTTGAGGCAGACTAATATTTGAGCCAATAATTTATAACAAGATTCAGCTAGCTTGTTTTGAAAGCATACAGAAGAAGAACAGGTTTTGCTTTCACTAGGGTGGCACACTTCTCTCCCTGAACTGCTCTCACCAAGCCAATTTTTTTTTTTCCCCTAAAATTGATGCCCAGAAAGAAGAACTATATGCGCTAGAACCGATACCAGGGAACACCTAACACAGACACTTTCTTTACCACATGTTATTACTGTTTTACTTTAGAAACACCTCATTCAACATACTAAGAGCTTCCTTAGGCAGAGCCCAGCTATCACCCCACACAGCTCACCCAGCTCACCTGAGCCCGTGCTGGAGAAGAGACCATCCAGGAACCTGCACTACCTCTTCCACCTTTACACCGAACCACCACCTGAACTGGAAGCCACTTTTGAAGGGATTTCATGATGCAAACATGTAGCAGACTGAAATCATGCCTTCGTTTCACATGGACAGCCATGAAATAAATGATGGCGTTCTACAGCTACATACCAAAGTCAAGTCAATAGCACATAGTTCATGGTCCCGTTTTTTTATGGCATACCATTGTTTCCAATTATTATGCAAGCTTTAAACTTAAATGAAAAGCTAAAGAAATGCAACATTTTATTTTGAAAATAGTATCTGTGTTTAGCTGAGGGAATGTTAAAATACCTTCTCCCCTGGGGTCACAGAGATTCTCCATATGCAGTGTGTGTAGGAAGGATAACCATTTGGAAATCCTGGAGAAGAGAAGTTTCCTGTAGATTCCTGCAGTGTTTCTCCACAGGCTGAAAGAAAAAAAAAATACAGTAAAAATATAAAATTGAATGCGCCTAACAGAGAAAAATGTATCTGTCCAGTATCTACTGAGAATACATTTAACTCACTGCAGATGCAGAACGTAAAACAGACTAGTTATTTTACGATTTATTCAAAACAATGATTTTAAGCCAGCCTGACATTCATTCAATTTTATACAGGATGTTTTTATTCCATGAACTCTTTCACTTGTGTGCTGTCTGCTGACATAACCAAAATTATAGCAGTCTTAAAAATGTCATTGCTGTCAATCAACTGCAAAATTATACATATAACTTTACTTTGGTGAAAAAAAATGTTAGCCACACCCTTAGACACATCCTTTAAGAACTAAAACAAAACTGAAAGAAAAGTTGGCACAGCGTGATTGGCACCACACTGGAATTTTGTCAGTGGTTTCTTTTAATTTAGTACTTTGCCCACATGAGAAACTGATCTGACCTAAAGTCACTCCTTTATATTGGTATAGAAAACTAAATCCTATATTCAACAAAATCTCTTGCAACAGCGATTTATAGAGATACGAGTAATAAAGCAAAGCAAATCTAAAGTCCTAAAATACCAAAGGCTTTTATATTCTTTATTATTGAGGCTTTTACCACCCATGTCCCACCTGTCAATCACGCTACTAGCTGCTGGTGGACTGGTTAATAATTCCTCTTCACACTAAAATATCGCATTGGAAGATTCTGCCATTCTCCAGCATTAAAACTGATTCTGGTAGGGTGTCACACCTCAGTCAGTCATCTTTTTTGACCTTAATCAAGTTGTTTCACCCACTGATTTTGCAGGTGTGATACGAGAGATGTGACTTTGAGAATATTATCCCATGACTGACAGTGTAATCAGATCTGCAGTGCTTTCAAACTACAGCGCTACCACTGCCAGCAGGTGAACTACTGTATCATCAAAATCTCAATGAATTATAAATTATCTAGAAAATCTTTAAATAAAAGGGGACAAAGGAAGAGATTGTTTATGACAAAGACAGCACAGCTGTAAAGGCTGTATTGTTAAAATGCATCTGAGATGTAATCTGACAACTACACTGTAATATCAGGCATAAGCTACATTCAAGGCATTAAATGTGTTCTCTGACACTGAAATGATTCTTGTGCTGAGAAGAGAAAAGAAAGATTGATGCAGCCCCAAAAAAATTTAATGGCTAAAGTCACTGTCACCATGTCGTTTAGGAATGAGACAGGGGAAAAAAAAAACCCTTTTCCTCCCCTCATATAAAAAATGTGGATTTATCTTTAAAAAATTGCAGGCAGCCACAGCTGCCACACAAAAGGTATTCAGTGCTAAGTAATTATTTCTGTACAAAGCCTTTTCAGTGAAAATGCTATATCCATAATTAACCACAATTTATTTTTAACACAGCAATGAATGCAAACTTAAATAAATTGCAGAGTACTGTACCAGGTTCCCCCAGGGCTAGCAAACTGTATCATACCTCACAGCGCATACCTAAAGCACCTAAGAGAAGGCCAAGAGTAAAATTGTAGTCTTGTATAGCAGTAGAGGAAATCAGAGCCCAAAGAGGAGATACGCTGCATAGCAGGTGCATGCGCTACTGCACGCACAGATCCTCGAGATCTGTGAGGATCCAAGTATTCTGCTCACTACTTTCAGAGCCCTCTCTTGTTCTTCCCCCCATGCATGGCTTCCTTGAGACTACATTGCATCAGTGTACTCTCACAAGGCACACAACTATAGTACATCTTTAGTACATCTTCTGTTTGCTCTAGCTACAACTATTTTACCAACACCACAGTTACTGAGCAAGACTTGAGCAAATGACATACACATGTGGTGGAGAATGCCATTTGATCAATTTTTTCTGCTAACATTGCATTTTTTCAAATGACTGTAACTTTGACTCACAAATATTCATTATGAAGTCACACAATGCACGTACCCACATAATGTGAAGTATGTAAGCAAACAAAACGCTATGAAGTATGTGGGACATACGAGACGTCAGTTCAAGTACAGCCCTGCAATTAGTAAGAGGAGAGGAGGAAGACCCCGTCATATCTACCCCTTACTTTATTAAAATCCCTAAATTACCCCGTTAACAGAAGTAAACTAACACATCAATGAATTAAGCGTAATAGCTTTACATTTTTGAAAACATTTCAGAATTTTTCTCTCTTATAGAGAGTACAGGATCATTTTCTCCAGAATATTAATAACACTCCATGCTCCATATACGTAAGTTGTATATAGCCTTAAAACTATGGATTTTAAAGTTCAAAAGCTGCCATGGACATTTTCTTTCTCTAGGAATTATAGAATAAAGCTGGTTAATCCAACAACTTAACTTATATCCATATTAAATTCCTGGGAGCTCTCTATCAAATCAAAATATTCATAAATATTTCTGAATTTAATGGAAGCATAAGAAAAATTGTAACTGGATAACTTCTACTAAGAATTAGACAATTAGAATTTATAAAATATGTCTGGACTTTATGTTTTTCACTGTATTCACCATTTAATTTAAAAGTCCTGGTTACTCAAGGGAACTATAACAAGAACAGCTTATACCAATCAATAGTTGAATTAATTATCTATAGGATCTGAGTTCCAGGCTGGCTTCCAAAGCCAGTAGACAAGGTGATATTTGGGCATTTCTTGTTTAAAAGCACATTTGTTTGCAATGGGCCAATGGTAATTGAAACAGTTAAAATTCTATCACTAGAGAATGTAAAGGTTTTCTCTGTAACTGGACTGTAGCAACTACAGTATTTGTGATTAGGCTTATAAAATGGTATATTATAAACATTTTACCATGTGATGGTCCATTAGTAATGGAGTCCACTTTGGGAAAGAAATGTAGAAGTAAAATGAGTAGTAATGGCCACTTATTTAAATTTCCTAAGAACGAATCTTAGTGTATTTCATGTCAGAAGAAATTAATTACAACTTCAGTCTTATACACCTCTGCTTTATAAAGCATTTGTATGTTTTTATTCCATTGTTAATCATTAACTTTGCCAATGTTTTCTCTGATGCTTTTTCCCCCCCCTCAAATGTCATGCTTTATATCAATTTTACTAGGCTAGACCACTTGCAGAAATGCCATTTTAGCTATCCCCCCACACACACTCCAACCAAAAAACCTAATCTCCTGTCTGTTTTACAGCTTGAGAAGGTTAAATTTCTGATAAGCTTTTCTGTAGTAACAAAAGGGAAACTATTTTTGCTTCTCCTTGTAAAGATTAGCAATGGATGCAGGCAGCAGGTAGATTATATGCTTATACAAAGCAATTTCTACCAGTGAACTCTGCGGCAGTGTTTAACTACACAGTCTGTGTATAACACTTCCGTGGGATGGCCTACGCACACGGGTAAGTTCCATTAAGGATTATAGTGACATCTGCAAGTGACGAAGCCCAGATCCTCCAAGACACTTAGGGAATCAACTCTCATTCCTTTGTCCATAGCACTAGCAAATAGATACTGTCATATACAGCTAATTTAAGCTTACGTTTTTCCAAAGAGAATTAAGATCTTTAATACTGTTTACTTAGACCCAAGTCTGTACATCTATACATATGCGGCATATATGCTGCCACAGAGCCCTAAAAATATCTGGTGCTGATAATGTACTCGTTAAACCAAAATCTTAAATCAGTTTACTACAACTCAGTGTCTTACTGTTGACTTGATTCCCCTTTATAGTTACAGGGAAATGGTCTCAATCTAAAAACCGTAATCCTCCTTATGTAGTGAATAAAGGCTGACTTCTGAAGGTGAACACTTTTTTCTACTCTAATAGAGATGGGAGCAAGTTAAGCCTGAGGAACAGCAAGAACAGCACAAAAAAGAGCCAGACTAGGTATCCTTCATCTGCTTTCTTCCACACATACTATCACAGACCCTGGCAATTTGGAATCTGCTGTACTTCTTCCATCTATCTTCTCCTCCTCTTAACAGCCTTCTCCTGCCAGTCTGAGACTCCTTTTCCATCTGTTATTCAGTCCCACTCTACCCACTTATTTCTTGTCCTCTCTTTCTGCCTAACAGTATCCTTCTCCACCATTTCCCTTTCTTATTCTCTTGCTCTTATAAAACTACATATACATTTTAAATCAACTACAATTTCTGTATAGAACTATGAAGGTATACCTGTGCTGAAATTTTACTAGCTACACCAGAAGAAAACATATTCTATTACTCTATTAGACAGCCTGTAAACCGTTGTAATACATCCAGCCCTGAAGTTCGAGATCTGTTCTCAAATGCCAAGACACTCAAAGTTCAAAACAAGATTGCAGTGGAAGGACCCTCAATTTATTTGCTTGCTTTCTCCTTGTTATTCTATCATGTAGCAATGTAACTCAGTATTAAAATGTTGCCGATCCCTATCAGCGGCTATGTTTTCCTTTAACAAAAATCCTACAAAAAAGTTAGAAACAAGTCAAAATTGCTGTTGCTAAGGCTGTTGAGTCCTGGCACTTACTCAGCTGATGAAAGACAGGTTATCAAATCTCATGCCTTGGCTTCACCAAGCTCAAAACTGTTTCTCGGTCACTAAGTCCTTTGCTGAATAATGAGCCTGAATACCCTAACTAGCTAAAACAACCTGGAGGCTCAGTTGCCTCACTGCTGTGAGGATCAGCTGTATTCTCCAGCAGCCCTGAACTCAACTTCATGTTCATGGGCCCCAGAAAATGCAGCAGGCTTCTTGGACCAGAAACTGCTTTCAGGAATAACTAGAACTCCAAACAAAACATGCACAATACCAAAAAAAATCCTTTATCAAAGAAGTGTGTATCTCTGGAAAATACTGATTTATTTAGGTTACTGTTTTCTGTATCTTCATTGTATTACATTTAAGGCAACACAAATGAACACATGAAACAATGCAGATGTTATTAATGTTTGAAATATTCAATGCTGTTTTATCATAAGCAGACATCATGATTAACATCTTTTGTCTGAAATAGGAAATACAGCACACCTCCAAAAACAACAGTGTCAGGGATATTATTGCTATATACTACAATGATCACATGATTCTTTTCATAAAACCAAAAGCTTAATATCTGAATTTTCAGTCTCACTATTTGCTGGAAAATTTATTAGATCACAAGTAGCGTGCAACTTTCAGAGAGTTGCTTTCTTTACTGGATGTTTAAGTTTGTGTTGTGTTATTCAGTTATGCAGCTTCTATTAAAAATATTAACTGAAATAAATAGCATGTTAAATAGTATGCTATTTAAAATTTGCAGCAAAACCTTCTGCCTTTTTCTCTCTCTCAAAACTCACTTTCTTTTATGGACTGGCTCATCTAAGTAAGGCTAGAAAACCAATGTCTTTTATCTTAAAGTTTGCCAAAGCGAAGCACCAGAAAAGGAGTATGATCCTGCAACCACCATCCCTCCAGTGCTGCAAAAAAATAACTTACTTTTACAGTGCACACTACTGCTGATCATCCATGGTTTTACAATACTGTGAAACTAACTTTCAACAAGACTTTCAAGATATTGAAAGAAATTATAACTCATCGTTACACATTTTCATAAATTATATGAAAAGGACATTTTCTCTGAAGAACTATTTGAACATTAGCTCAAAAAGCACATTGCATCTTTTTCAATTGACTGAAAGTGCATGTTAGAGTATTATATACACACTAAACAGCCTAGACTGTATTTTTTTTAAGTCAATGTGATCGTAAGATACTAGCTCCTTTCACAGATTTTTGATTCTATAGACTATTTTTGTCTCCAGAACTCATCTTTTATCAAAATAGATATGTATTCTCTGTGTTTATGAAATTATTGCTCTCTGTATGTTCTTATTAGAAATAATGCTGCCAAGAAGAACGGCATTATCCAAGTACTTTCTGTACCAAAGAAGGAGCAAAAATTATTTCAAAAGGAACAGTTGTAAAAGAAAATATGTTGAAGTGGTTTCTCCTCTGGTACGCCCAGAAACACTGTGCCTGTTTCTCAGTATATAGGAGATTATGATCCAGTGTACTTACAGCACCAAGGAAAAGCATATTTCAGCTGCACCCTGTATATCAAATGCACATCAGATGCCCCAGATCTTCAGTAGATCCCACTGTTGCTGATACAAATCTGAAGCAGCTCCTTTACTTCAGTCCTAATCGCTCTTTTTATTCCTTCTGTATTGATCAGGTGGTAAAAAGTAGCCATATATCTGACTTAAAACAGTTACTGAGAATTCATTAGTTCCCATGAGGAGCAGGAGGACTTTAAAACCTATGTGGCAGAGAGCTGGTATGTCTAGCCTCCCACAAGGACCTTGCTGTCAAATTCTGACTGAGATGACACTTCTGAACTGCTTCAGTTTACACCGAAGGTTAAAACTGGTCTCAGCTATAACTAGAGCAAGGAAAGTAAAACCTTTTGCTTTGAGATTTCCACCACTCTGCCAGCACTTAGATAAGAACTAGCACAAGACAGCCACCACAGGGTTAACTCTAGGTTACTTTGGACTTGCTGCTCATGGATCTGGGGTAAACAGGAACTCTACTCCAACACTATTTTGAGATAAAACATTAATATGCATTGAAATTATAGGAATGTAGAATTCGGCAGAAGATACTAAAATACTAAATGTAATTGCTACAACTGTGTGAAGTTTATAATAAGATCTAACCAGTTCACCCATAAAAGAGTTTACAACTTAATTGTCCTGGCTTGTTATTTGTCAAATTTTCAAAAAATGTGATGTGTTCAGAGCTGATTGCTATAATTTGATTTGCTCCTTCTGCACTCTACTTGAATTCAAATAAAAAAGGACTCCAGTCAATATGCAAACCAGAACTGATATTAAACATCCTTTTTTTTTTTTTCTCGTCACTGAACAGCTAAGGAAAACAAAGACTGAAATGTCATGAAACTAAGTGTTGTTTCATACAGTTTATCTGTCCTTAAGTGCTTTGCATTCCAGAGACCTTACCTATAAGATGGTTTTATGATTCAATTCTTGAACTGCCTACGTCAGTTGCCAACATGGAAACAGACTACTGAGCAGCTGACTCAAAAAATTTAACATTCCTCTTGAACAAGTCGAACAGTTGCTAGTATGTGGGTTTTGTTCGTTTGTGGTGCAATACCTGGACATCTATACAGCTTTCTTGCCTGTGCAATATCTCCTTTACTTAGACGAGTACGCTGGCCAATGGCAGGTCGTATACCATTATCATCACGGGAAGGGAGAATGGTATCCAGAAACATGCCCCTAAAAAAAATAAAAATAAAAATAGACCCCAAAAAACCCTATCAGGTTTCTGTCATAAAACTTTCTGAGTTTTATGAATGTATAATACTATTTTGTAAACCCAGAATTTACATTTGGCATAATTAAGAGGGTAAAATGCAGAACTTTAAATACAGAAAACATGTCATAAAAATTCCTCAGGTTGGCAAACTTTATGCAAAGTTATCAAAAAAGAATCTTCTTTCAGTACATCAATTAACATATCAGCTTTTATATTTCTGTTAGACAAGAGGAGGGAAATCTTTTACCACGATTTTGACTACACAGGAAAAAGGCACTGCTGTTAAGCTCTTGCTATACTGAAAAAAATTAATTGTAAAATTATAGAAAAATACATAAATTAGTCCCTATCCCAAAATTCTTAATCACAAAGTTCCTATTTCTAACAAAGTCTTTAAAGGAAGTCGTAAAGTCTGACTTACACATGTAAGACCATGTGAAGTCAGGCACACTTGCCAATCATTCTTCTGTCGGGTGTTATAACATATCTAACTCTACTCTAGCTGCTGCTGCTTTTGAAACATAAATGCTTACTTGCCAGCCTCTGCTTGCGTTACAATAAAATTTATCAACTTACCATACATGTTTTTAATAACATTTACCCTAAATGACTAGATGTAATAAAGAAGCACACTTGTTCTAAATGTGCAGTTTTATTCAAAATTTTCCAAATTTTAAATATGAACCAAAATATTTTGGTAGTCTCAATTAAAATTTAAAAGAGTAAGGTACAAAAATAAGTTCTAGTATCAGGCTACAGAATTTGAAAATCCCTCAAATCCCATAAAATGGAAGTTAACAGATGAATATGTTTCTGTATTTTCTTGTTCTTTAATTTTTTTATACTCTCTTGTATACTTGTAGGGTTTTTATTGAAAAGTAAAACTGGTATTTTCAGGCATAACGTAGGTCCAAAAATGAGTGAACAGTAAGGATCTTTGTAGTTAGGAATACTGTTTATAAATACAGATTGTTTTTTAAATTATAATAAATGAACAACTTTGAATATTGCAGGTACCTACTTCTTCCTTTACCCAGTCAGATTTTTTGTGGCATCACTAGAAATTTTGCAAAAAACAAATCATCTCAGGATGTTACCCTAATCTAAACAGTGAAATACTTATGGCATTCTTCAGTTTCTAGAAATAAAGCACATTATTATTTCAAAAAAGTGTTTGTATCTATAAATTATATTTCCCACTGATTTTTAGTACAACATGAAACTGATGTTATTCATATTTTGAAAAATGTGAAAACAATCCTCTCTTAAATGCCTTAGCACTTTAGTAAGGGAAAAACCTGTAACAGTTTTAATATAGCATGAAAATCATCCTTGTGTGTGACTAGAACTTTATGATGTTTTGTGATTTCTACTACTTATCCGGGTGAGTAAAGTCTAACAACAAACAGCTGGCAATATGCCACACTGAGTACCACTCATGCTTTCAAGATAAATCAGTGCCAATCAATACATAACCTCAAGGGTTTGCTGGTTGTTTTTAAACAGTATGAAGTAACAACCTCTTGTACCTTAGGGCAGGGCATGCCTACTCATGGCACTATCAGTTTTTGCCAGCTTGGAAAGTGGTGAGATCAGGGCCCACAAATCAAATTATCTTGATGTTGTCATTGCCCTAGGACTCTGGGGGGTTCCAGCTTGTTAAATTACACTATCTTATATAGCTTCTTATGATCTCTTCCTTAAGGTAATGTATCTGTAACTAGATTAAGCGATGTGACTAATATCTACCTGATGTGGCTCATTCTCCTGCTCTTCCAGGGGTGAATTATGTGTATGCTGAATACATCCTTTGGTAGGATTTTTTTTTTTTTTTTAAATATCATTTATCTTGAGGAGAACAAGCTTAAGAAATTCGCAAAGGCTGGTGAGGTTTCTCCTGATCTTCAGTTTATTCCAGAGTCTCAGATTGTCTAGTATTTTTGCCTTAAATTGCAGAAATGGGACAAAAAAAATAAGCTAAGCACGTAGCTTTTCAAAACAGATTTTTTTTTGTTTGGGGGTTTTTTTTTGAGGTTTCTTTTAATTTACATCACTCTGGTATTTTTAGAGAAAAATTAGCTGAGCTGCAACTTGGCATAAAATATAACAGGAGACCAAGTGAAAGACATGTTCTTTACGCATTCTCCAGAGCAGGGTTAGCCTATGGGAACAGCTCGTTGTACAGCTCCCCACATTCATGCAGAGTTTCAGAGCAAGCCCCATGTGAGTTACTATAGAGTTGGGAATGGATCAGCCTGCTACAGACCAGAGCAAAACCAGCAGAACCCTTTATTATATGGGTTTGATAACAGTAAAAATCTGTACAAACAATACAGAAGAGATTGCAGCCTCTGTTATAAATGGTTGACTGCAGTCCTTAGCAAAGGCTGTGGCTTGCATGGTATATATCCTAATGCCATAACATGTTCTGCTGGCATAATCCATAGTTACTCAGACATTACGCATCAAAGGAGATTTCTCTTTAAGAGAACAGATCATGTTACACATAAAATTCCTAATCATTTCACTCATTTGGTTTTTCTAAATTCAAATTTTTGTGGAGACAAAAAGAAAGTAAGTATTATATGAAATGATGTTTCCAGATTATCTTATCTTAAAATCTGAAGAACTGAAGCAAGATCAAAAGGCTGCTTTGAAACTGAACAGAAATGAAACATGTTTTTAAATATAATTAAATTATTCTGACTTAAAATAAACAAGATGTGTTTTGACTGCTGTAAGTATACTATATCACAAGGGATATTTTAAGTGATTTCTGAATATTTAAAAAAGCATAGTTCTTAGCATTCACAGAAATAAATAGAATTAAAAGTCAAAAGGTATAACCTGAGACTCCAACCTTGAGAAGGTGTTCCTGGCATAGTGCATAATGCTGTCAAAGTCGTATGGTTCCCCAAGGGAGTTCACCTCTCCAGGCTCCATCTTCAAGAAGTTGTATTCCTGACCTAGAGATGATTGATAATTAGAGTTTCTTTAATATCTTTTTTTGTGAAGATAAAAATCAAACAGGAAAAGAAAACCAACAAAGTTGCTAACCTAGTCACTCACTGACATTCATAAATCTTATCCATTTGGGAGTAACTGTGTGATTTTATTAACCAAGAGGTAAGACATGTCTTCTGAAACACACATCAAATTCCTGTATTTGGCATTTGGCAAGACTGTTCTCATTCACCTAACCCACATAAAGGCCACACACATTATGTTGCATTTCATGTAGAATCCATAAAATTTGCTGGCTCGGTTCTTAATTCCAGAAAGAAGTCATTTTGACAGCAAAGATCCTGGAAGAACCCTCCTCCTTGTAGACTCATTAGACTGGATACTACACAGACTTTGCTTCAGCAAAGCCCCCATGTAAAACAAACACTACAAAGTCACATTTTCAAGAGCCAGCTGTTGCAACTTAAAGAAAGCAGAAGAGGAACAAAAGAATTATACTTAGTTCATAATTCCAGACCAGAAGTTCTTTGTCCTAATCAATGTATTAAGCGATGGAAAGCACCCCTTACTCCAATTCATATTCCTGTTGGTGTCTTGCAAAAAAACTGCAGCGGCATTAACATTATTAACCAACATAATTGGCATAATATAACAAAACCCAAATATCTTGGTCATCATGACTTCCTGATTTAGTGATCCTCAAGCTCATGCCACACAAGAAGTGGTTTCAGCCAGAAACTAGAGAGACAACTGAAAGGAGAGCAGGAGGCTGAGAATGGCACTCCAGCTGATTTTCCCCATTGCAGAAAAAGCATAGGGGAAGAGCACTTATAGCATCTACACAAGTCAATGACACAGAGAGAACAGAAGGAAGGTTTGGATGCACATGCCCTTTCAGGACTTCAGAGATTTGTGGGAGTGTGTATCAGCTGTTGATCATCTTCCAAGTCCTAGTTGAGGAGGCAAAGATTTATTGCATCTCAAATCTATTTGATTTTAAAATATTTTCTATAGGAACAGACAAATACTCCAAGCTATCATTGGACAATTTCTGATTTCACCCCTTCCTGAGCAGAAAATTCCCGTAAATCAAAATCAGTGTTTCACAAAGACTACGCACATTTATGAACACTGCAAATGAAACATGACTAGTTCCCTCCCATCTTGCCCACACAACACTAGTGTGGGCACAACAGCTAGACTGACAAAGAGATGACAGTCACAGTATAAAGTTCTCAGGTTCCTCAGATGCTTTGTCTCAACAACGCCAAGGCCACTGGCTAAAGCTGCAAGCTCTGTAGGGAACGAGTAACTTGGAAACCATGGGAACAATGCCCATCTTTGTCACAGGTTCAGAGTTCTCAGCTTACCTTCCAGGTCTAAACCTCTTGGGCAGCTAAAATGCTATTGACATGTTTCTACTTACCATTCAGTAAAGGCTACAAAAGAAAAGCCCTTTCTCAAGCACAGAAACACAACTTTTAAAGGGCTTTAAGAGCAATGGTTACCTTCAAAGTTTTTGAGCATGATTACTATTTCTCTCCTTCTAGCCAATACTGTTTAATGGCTTGTTATTTGGCCAGATCTTTAGAAAAGATTATATTCAATTGCAGTATTTCATTTGTGAATCAGCTTGAGATGAGTCTAGCTAAGAGGAACAGAAGGCATAAATGCTCATTTCTGCTATTCTGTTAATTTCTGCTATTCAGCATTCTGTTTTAAGAGAGTTGAGCAGATGAAGGAAACACAAAAAACAAACAGACTTTTTTTTCCAAAATACTTATCAGAATATCTCACCAGGCTGGATATTTTCTCTAATGATGGTGACATGGTCATCACGGTCTGGTCGTGTATGTTCGTGCCAAAAACCTATCACATGACCCAATTCATGGACAACTATACCAAATTTATCACAGTTCTTGCCAATAGATATAGCCTGAGGACCATTTCCCCTTCGACCCACATAAGAACAGCACCTGTAATTAAAAGACAAGGACAGATGACAGTTTTCATGCATATTTCTACAAAACATATTGGAAATTCAGTTAAAATATGAGAAAATATTATATACAAAAATAAGCAGAACAATGCACTATGCAATTTCTGCAGTCTCACAAACTCTAGCTCTAGTACAAGAACAACTTATTATTCAGAATACCTAATAAAGGATGCATATATGTTTGGATTTTTTTATTCAAGGTCTTCTTAAAAGATGCTAGCTGTGATCAACAGAATTGTCACTTCCAGCCTTGCACCTCAGTATGACACAGGAACTTCTCTTCACCCAAAGAATCTATAAAAATAAAGTTGACTGAAAGTACCCTCTCACCCATGCATATCGCTGCTTTCTTGCGCGTGCACACTCAAGAGGGAAGAATGCAGAGGGAAGCAGAAATAAGTAAAGGCAAGGTTTCTTGTCTGCCATACTTCTGCTCTGTGTCTTGACAGCACTCACCAGACTCTTGGTCACTCAATTCTGGTAAGTTTGCTTTATTTTGATCTCAAAAGTCACCCTACTTCATTAGTCCCATCTATAAAGGGTGCAGAAATGATGGCAAGTGAAACAGTAGTCCTTTAAAAGATTCACTTAGCATGCAGTTGAAAATACAGAAGGAAATACCCTGACTGAGATGCAGAATCCCGTGCTGCCACTGTGCAGTCTCTCCTCATTTTTTGTTTCTCTGGCTATGGGTGATATACACTGTCATTTGCAACAACAGTATATTAGGAGGTCGAATGCTCTGGTTATGTCCGGACCGTCCTTTTCTCCCACTCGTTTTCTTGTAATAGGAACCTTAGTCCCAGAAAGTCATATTTTCACAAGAAAAAACCCAACACAAACAACACCAAAAAGCCACTTTGCAACTGCTATCATGTTTCATTCCTGTTCCACTGCACTTCCATGATTCCATTGTAAACTTACAGAACAGAGATGCCCTTTTCAGCATTCATACTGCCAGCATTTATCTGAGATGTCTGCTTTTTGGTTAGAAAAAAAGAGTCTGCTGACTATGCTAGCAAAAGGCGAGAGAGGAGAGGAAAGCAAATCCTACCAAAATGGAATACAATTTCAGGTTTCCTAAACTGATTCTCTGCCACCTCTGAAGATCTTAAATATTTCAAGCCAGCATTATATTCCATAATAAAAGCCTGATTTCCCATCTCTGCCCTGTAAATTTTGCAGGCTGTCAGGTGGAATGGAATTGTACTGAGCAGATTACCTCCACCCTCTCCCCCCTCCTCCTTTTTTTTAAAAAAAAAAAAATGTTTCCTGATGCAACATTTACATAGCAGAATATATTTGGTCCTTGAGGAGGTCAATGCTAGTGTGGAGAATGATCCTAATCTTTGATATGTCTCTGTAGGCAATAAAGGAAGAGCAGCTATGGAAGCAATACTGATAGCGGATTAAATTCTACAGAAAATGTTTGCTTGTTTCTCCTTTTCAGGTTTTGTGGTGGCAAAGAGGCTTTTCACTTTGCTTGGTTGTCTGGTCAGTCAGTCTTGGTTGGTCTTCATTGATTTTTGTTAGTGTCTAATACAACCATAATTTTAAAATATGAATATTAGAAAAGTACAGCCATGGCATTTTAGCTCACAATACCTGTTCTTAGTAAGCATATACTGGTTTTGCACTAATGATTAAAATCAAGGACAGATATACCAAAAAAATGATAGTAGTGTCTTAAAATTATGAAGACCACACAAGTTACTTGATAGAGGAAAATATTACTACATCAGCCTAGGAGGGTTCTATCAAGAATTTTGAAACTATCTTGAAAATACTGTTGGGAAAAATTATTGTTCACATTACAATTATTCCTTGCTATCTCAACTGCTTCTCAAGTATTCCTACCCTCAAAATAAGTCAGCTCTTTTCTTCCTGCTTTAGATAGTTCCAAGGATAGGTATGAATCACCTTTTTAGGTCAAAGCACTGAATTAAGCTCAGTGCTTCAGCTAGAGTTGTGCAATATCATGTTTAATTAATTTCTTAAAGTGTCTTCCCTTGATAGCTCTCTTCAGGGCAGGCAAGTAAAAACAATGGCAATTTAGACTCCCTGCTATAATTTTGTGTCACTGTCAATGTTGCAGGTTTATGTACTACTGTTCCACACCACAGTAAAAGAAAATAAATAACACCTGTGTATTGCTCTGTGTATTTCCCTCACTCTACATAAACTGCATTAACACAAAATTACTATTTACAATATTTATGATATAGAAATATTATTATAAACACTGATATAAATAATTGTAATGGAAAAACTACCTTAAGATGTGCCCTAAAAATACAGCATAGGTGATAAAAAGGAGGAACAGATAGCAGAAATAAGATTAAAATAAAAATTTAGAGTAGTTACACCATTTTATTTCATGATTCCACAGTGGATTTCACCTTTGCACCTGACACAGTTTTGCTTATTTGCTTTATATTATTATAAACACTGATATAAATAATTGTAATGGAAAAACTACCTTAAGATGTGCCCTAAAAATACAGCATAGGTGATAAAAAGGAGGAACAGATAGCAGAAATAAGATTAAAATAAAAATTTAGAGTAGTTACACCATTTTATTTCATGATTCCACAGTGGATTTCACCTTTGCACCTGACAGAGTTTTGCTTATCATATTTTTCAGACCGCATGTTTGCAGAATAAACATTATGGCTACAGGTGAATATGTAAACATAATTAAAGCACTACAGATATTTTCAATATCATTTTTACCCAGGTTTTTATCTTTAATTAGTCACTCAACTATTTGAATATATTTTTATTGTGCAATAAGGAAATTACCATAGTTCATACACTTTCTTATTCACTCATGCTCACCCTGGGGAGAAAAGTGTTTGGATCCTTAAGAAGGTTTTGGGTTTTTTGCTGTTTTGTTGTTTTGTTTTTCTTTAAACATCCTATACAGTGTTATTTACTGTCCCATCCAATTAGAGAGGGAATGATGGAGTACTGAGAATATGCAGTAACTCTTCATTCTCAGAAAAGTTCATTCATTTAAAAAACCATTAAAGACCTTCTATCCTCAGTATAGAATTCCCAATTCACTGTCATAGGCAGTTGCGTTTTGTGCACCGAATAAATTTGTCAAACAGTTCCTAGGTCCCAGACTTCAAACCTTTTAGAAAACATTGTTCCTTATCTTTGAACACTTTGAAGTAAGGACTAAGATGTTACATTTGCCTTGGCAGTCTACAGGAAGCCATGGTAGAAAACACAAGAATCAGTCAGATGAAGTAATTCACATTCTGTGGAAGCGTGTCATCATTTCCATATTAGGTGAACTTAATGAGTTAGGGCTTCCTACGTATGTTAAGGTCATCTAAATCATTATGGTAATTATGATATACTGACCTTAATTTGTGCAAAGAGATAAAATGTACTGACAATGCCTGATCGTTGTTTTAAAAATAGAAAAGCATAAAATGCATGCAATCTGGGAAAATCCACATTAAAGACTACTAAATATGGATAAAATTTCACTGATTCTTGCATAATTCAGGTTGGAAGGGACCTCTGGAGGTCTCCAGTTCAACTTCCTGCTCAAAGCAGGGTCAGATATGAAGTCAGAAGATGGTTGCTCAGGTCTTTATCCAGTCAGGTCTTGAAAACCTTCAAGGATGGAGACAGCACAGCCCCTCTGAACAACCTTCTCAAATGCATGGCTGTCCACACTGAAAAATTTATTTCTTTTATCCAGTCTGATTCTCTCTTTCTTCAGCTTATGCCTGTTGCCTTGTGTTTTCCCACCACACACCACCGTGAAGAGCTCCTTCTTTTTGTTGCCCTCCCAGCAGGAACTGGGGGCTGCTGCTGGGTCCCCCTGAAGCCACCTCTTCTCCAACTGAACAAACCCTGGACCCTCAGCATCTCTTCACAGGGCAAGTGCTCCAGCTCCCGAGCATCTTGGCAGTCCTGTGCTTAAGTCCTTCCAGGTTATTAATATCTTTCTTATACTGGGGGCCCACAACTAGATGTAGGGTCTATCTATAAACTAGGAAGTGGCAAGTAGAGAGGGACGACCCCTTCCCTTGAGCCACCAGTTGTTCACGCAGCCCCGGGTGCTGTTGGCTGCCTTTCTTGCCAGGGCCCACGGCCAGCCTCTGCCCAACTCGCTGCCCCATAGCCTTCTCCACAGAGCTGCCCCCCAACCCAGCAGTGCCCGGCCTATCTTGCTCTTCCTTTGCAGGTGCAGGGCTTTGCGTTTGCCCTTGTTGAACTTCATAAGGTTCCTGTTGGTCAGTTCCTCCAGCCTGGGTCCTTCTGTGTGGCAGCTCTAGCATTGAGCCTATTATCTGGTCCCACGCAACTTGGTATCGTCTGCAAACTTGGTGAGAGCATGCACCGTCACCTCTTTGTGGGTCATTGATAAAGATATTAAAAAGGACAGGGCCCACGTATGCCCCTGTGATACTGCACTTTCAGTCTGAGCCCAAGCCATTAACCACAATGCTCCAAGCCCAACCACGCAACCAGTTTTAACCTATCTAGTTTTCCATTCATCTATAATCCTGCAAAATACACCCTGGAGACTTAACACATTTAAACACATTTGTTTAAATCCTGGAATTTAATCTGCAATTCAAAATCTTTATGATCTGAATACGACACATGACGGCAGTGCAAAGAGATTGATGAGAATAAAGTTAGGATAACCATGCATAATTACGAAAAGGCAGAACAAATCCTTTAGTTTAAAACAGTTTAAACACTTCTGCTGAGTCTTCATGTTTACTACTGTGTGGAAGCTCTACAGAGAAAAATTGCAATGCAGAACTAAAGAACATTAATCAATATTTATAGCTTAAATCAAATCAATAGGTTATTAAGACTGTGAGTTGTAGAATACTTAATATTATTTCAATAGTTTTAACATGCTTATGTTATTGACTTCATGTACATTACATGCTTCAACTAGCAAAGACATACTTGGTGGCTTAAAGATTCGCATAGATTTTCAATAAAATTTTTGCACAGTGATACTCTGGGGACAAATAGAGAAAAAGGAAAAAGTGAAAAAATAATAAATAATTATTCCAAATAGTACCCTCTATGATGTCTCCAGCTCTGTTTTTATTGACACTATTCACAACAAGGGGAAAAGAATAAAGAAAAAATTTAACTACAGTCTGTCTCTTCCTGTCCTTTTTACTTCATTTGGATCACAAGAGGATTTAAGCTTTTAAGGCTGTGCACTGTAACTTGGAAAAGGTCAAGCAATAGCTATGCAATAATAGCAGAACAACAAAATGGCTACTATAACACATTAAGTTATTAATACAATTTGTTTTTATAAGAAAATACGGTAAATAAACACCTAATTAACCATACCAAAAAGTTAATTGTTTCTTGAAAACAGAGGTGCTTAAGATCACCTCTGAAAGTTTTTAGTGGTATTTCATAAATCAGATTTCAGGTGTTTTAAAAAATAATTTGACATTTTACTATTATTGTCATAAAAAACAAGAGAAATTGGGCATTATCAAATGTGTATAGTGACTTTAGGTACCCCATCTGACACATTTGAAAGATGTTTTCTTTTCAGAAGAAAAAAATTAACAGCAATCTTTTACATAGTATTCCTCTAGGTTGTCTAAACTAAACACGTGAAACCCAACACACTGAGAATGATTTTCTTAATGCTGGCCTGCTCCTAAAAACAAGCAGCCAGATGAATAGGGCAATTCCCTTACACTGGTTACTTGACAGATTTCAAGTACTTCCCAGAAAGTATAAACAAATTTATTGAGTGTTTCTTTACACACCAAAGAAAATCAGCATTAACACTGTCTTAAAATAACAGCAGCAGTGCATACTCATAGAGCGTCATTAGGATTTGCTAGGTTGAGTGTCATGTCAAGCACACCAGATTCATCCAGTTAAGCTACAAGATTCTGATCACTTCAACAATTGCACTGAGTCAAAGGGTAAGGAAAACTAAAATAAATAAATAAATCTATGAAGGAATTTAATTTGCAATATCGTGGGTTTGACCTCAGGTGTGTTTGGCAAAAGGCCAAGACCTCTCCGTACTGTATGAACGCTTGTTATGTCCCTTAAATTGAGTCAGCTGGCAGCCTTTAAAGCTCCTCATCTCTTTAATCTTTATTGCACCAGACAGCAGTCAGAGACAGTAACTATTTATGAATCTCTAATTCCATTTAATCAGTCCAGCTGATCAATGATGGCGAGCAAACAGAAACAAATGACAGAGAGAAAGTGAAATGACTTTAACTATACACTCATTCTTTTAAGTAATACAGCTGCTGTCAAAAATGCTCTTAAATTAATATGAAAGAAGAGAATCAATATTGCACTTTTTTAAAAAGCTGCACTTTTCACAACGTGATAATATAAAAATCTTCATAGACCACAACATCAGCTTGCCATGGCACTGACTGTATGAGGTTGTGGATGAAAAACTGCAGAACTTCATAAGCATACTAGGACTGCATATCATCACAAAGCAAGAGAAAGAAGTTCACAGAATTCATGAACAAGATCTCACTCAAGAAGCAGAGGGGTTTTTCTTGGTGAAAAAACACCTCTTTCAATCACAAATACAACTCATTCTGTACAAAGCAGATATTGGCTATGACCTGGCTTGATGAATTTGCTTATTGTCAGGGATCAATATAGTTGTAGTTACCAAATGTTCTGATTCACTGTCCTAAGAGGATCTGTTGCAATGGCAGAAGCGGCTACTGCTTCTTCACCTGCTCAATGGAGACAACCATCCCAATATGACAAAGAACAGCCAACGGAGTCCATTCCTCAGCTAACAGCTGCCTACCCCAGTGTATTAACACAAACCACCCCTCATTCAGTTTATGTCAATACACTGTGTTTTAGACTAGGGCACTCTGGTCACACTCATCCTGCAAGGCCACGCCACAGCCAGCAGAGAAGCTGTGTCAACTGCTGTGGGCAGGAAGAGTGCCAGCTGCTAGAGCATGAGTCCGCCCTAATGCCACAGATTTTTTAGTACAACTCTGAATTTCTTCTCCTCCCATAAAAGTGATTGAGCACCTTTTATAACATGTAATCCTTCTTAAAGCTAAAGAATGCTGCAAAAGTGTACCTCAGGCAATGAATTTACCCGTTTCACCAACTTTAGGAACTTGCCTGTAATGTCTATTTAATATACTAGCAAGTTCAAAAAACATTAAAGCATTCAGAAGCTGTTCAGTCTACAATGTTTGGAGAAGCACATGAAAGAGATCTGATTTTCCTGTATCTCAGACAGCTTTGTCAAATATCCATACAAGAGGATACAGCAGTGATTGTAATAAGTCATCTAAAGTTTGTCATAAAAAGTACTTAAGTCTTCTGGTGGAGAACAAAAATTGCCACAAAGTCAGATCAAAGGCATACTGAGATGCCAGAACAATATGACTAATTTTTCTCTTTTTTGTCTCACTATATAAAAAAAGCTTGATCTTGTACTCAGTAATAGTTATTAAGAGCATGTGACTAGAGGCTATTCCAGTTTGCTGAGCCCTTTTTTTGACTTTGCATACAGAGAAGTATACTGTGTCTTCAGGCACTTCCTATCCAATAAGAAAAAAAATAAGGATAGAGAAGCAGTAGTGAACAAAGAGTGTTTTGAACCTGTTTACAGATTAGAGTTTTACTTGCCCTAATCAACTAGCTGCATAAATATTTGCTGTAATAGATATTAATGCCAATGTACACTGCTTTAGTAGAAGAATCATAAACACTAGTATCTTAATACTATATTCTTATTCTCACATCTGCAGCTAATGGGTACAAATGACTCAGTACTTACAAAATTTCAAACTATTAAGTGCTTCAGCTGTACTAAGAAACAATATTTCAATAATTAACTTCTCAAAATCAGGTTAAATAAAGAGAACATGATGAAAACAATTACAGTTTAAGACTGCAACAGAAGAAATTATTCTGATGGGAAGGAGGGATTCAGCTGTAAAGCTTTTGACATTTTTCCACACAAGCTGCCCATAAGCAAACTAAACCCCTGATATAAAGGGGGGTATAAAGCTGGTTGGAGTATTATATAAAGTGAAGATAGAGAAGATGCTCTTTAAACTTGCAGTCTGAGAAAAGACTGCTAAATACCATGAAAGCAAGCCTGGAATTGATAGCAACTTTAACAGATTAGAGAAGAGATCTGAAAAGGGAAATACAGCATTATTTGGTGTCCTGAGACGTGCAAAACATGGCACACACTGGAACCAGCGATGGGGTATCAGTGCTTTGGAAAGAACTCTGGCTCTTATTTGGAGTCACATCCCAACCAACCATGAGTCGAACACAGCAGCTGTTGAGAAACAGGGAGGCATCATGCTTAGGTACCTAAGTGGAAAGAGAGACTACAAGATATATGAATTAGCTCTCGTTCTGGCTCAACAGAAGTAATGATTCATCTGGACAAACATGCCCTAGTTTTGGGTCCTCAATTTCAAGAAAGATGTGGACTAGTTGAAAAGAATCTCAAAGAAAGTACCAATGTGGTCAAAGGCCTAGAAAACACAACTTAGCAGGAAAGATGAAACAAATTAGGCATTTTCTAGCCTAAAAGAGAACTGAGGGTGGACATAGTAACAGTCACAAAGTATATAATAGATACCTTCAAAAAAGAAAGAGGAATAATTTATATTCTATGGCCATGGTGAGCAGGGAAAAAAGTTAATGTACTTCAATTGCAACAAGAAATATCTGGTTTAGCTATGACCAAGAATACCGCCCCTGACTTCCTACCTTTCTTATATTAAGCATACTGAAGCAATACATTTTCTAGCAGACTGTGAAGTATTCATATTTGCAGAATTTTAGAAACAAGTTAGACAAGCATATATCAGCAATGACTTAGGTATAGCTGTTTCTGTCTTAATAATACATTAGACTTTTTTCTGAGATTCCCTTGCAGTCCTATGGGTCTATGATAATCAAAACTTCTCTCTCGTTCATTACTGATATATAAACTCTCAACTTTAGGAAGGTCATGTATCTCTGATAACCAGCTGCTATATTTCAAATATGCTTTTTTTTATCACTGCCTTTCTGGGATGAGCTTCCCATGAACTGCTGCAAGAAGTAATGCATTACGCTCTTTTAAAATATCCTTAATGTTTACATAGGCTCAATAGCACTTCACTTGCTAGTGTGCTAATGCTGTCATTTGAGACATTTGTAGATATTGCCACCTGAATTTCCACATATATGACTGTATCCACTTTCAGTTGCATTAAATGTGTTATGTTTTGACTGTGTGCTCTTTGGGGCAGGGTTTATCATTTAGTTTTTAATTTGAACAGTGCTAAGTACAATAAAGTCTCTCTCATCTGTGAGTGTTAGCTGCCATGGTACTGCAAACAATAATGACACAATGTGCTAACAAACCAACACAGCAGGGTGCTATGGGAAAGAACTGAGATTAATTTCAATGTGACTGGCCATGTAGCAGAAAGTGTTTGCAGATGGTTTGGTGTCACTTTTGTCTGGGCTCTTTCCATGGAAAATCCAGCACTGTCTGCCAGTGGTTAGTCCTATTCACCCAGAGAAGAGAGGTTCTTATTTATCTGGCTCTTCCTGAAATGGCTTATAGATTCAGGACCACCAAAAGAGTCATTCAACTGCCCCTTCTGTTTAGCCTGTTTTTTTCAGAACTGGTGGACTGTTCACAGCAACACTCTTCCTTGTTTTTATTTTAAACAGTCTTTGTAAATTACTTGTAATTTGTAAAGTACCCACCAATAAAACAACATTAACTGTAAAAGTTTATGGTGACTTTGAAGGTAGATACTGAGTATATTCCAACCTTCTGGTTCAAATTGGTTCTAATCCAGCCTTCACCCTAAAGTGACTTGATCTCATGAAGCATCAACCAGCCTAAGGAACAGTGCTTTGGCTGGATTTCTGTCGTTTGGCTTTGGCACTTTGAAGTTGTAGAATTTACTTTTCACAAAATCAAGATCTCTGTAGATATCCCCATTCTTCTCTTTCTAAAGCACCTGAGATCACTCATATCTTTCACACTCTTCTGTTTAGTCACATTGCTTTCTACCTCTGTGAGTGCAGGGAACCGTCACAATTGTTCTCTGCTTCCCATTTATCTTCCAACTGTATGTCAGTATCCCTGAATCCTGTCTTATGGGTTGCATCATTAACCAAAATAATAGCCATGCTGGGTCAGAACAAAAGTCCATTTCATTTGGCACTGTTTCTAACAGGGGTCTATAGCAGACCTACGAGAGCACAAGAACATGACAGGGCGAGTTCACGAGCGCTTCCGTAGAATAAGCTCCCTGACTGCAAGGATCTGTGGTTCAGACTTTCCAATGCAAAGGTAATGCCTTTCTTAAAATAGCCTAGGAGTAGGTTTTATTACATTGTGCTACGCCTTAAGAACATCATCAGGGGTAATTTAAACAGATAAGTCTACATGTAATTTTATGGGCTATAATTAAGTACATTCAGGATTATTCCTACAATGCAAGGAGGTCCCAAAACTTCTTTTCATAACCCTATCCCATAAAAATTCAAAAGTAGGCATGCAAAATGTTCATTGATCAGGAAGTCAGCAAGAAAGAGAGCTGTTCACTGTGGAGCCTCCAACCCAAACAGAAGGCGACTATCAGAAGTACAGTATTTCTATAGGTAGTGAGTGGTTTTCTTGGAAAATGAACAAGGTGCCCTCAGGAAGTCACTGTCCGCTATATAAAATTAAGAATTCTGAATGGAATAAACAAAGAACATAGCTGACTGAGGCATTTCTGAGCAGAAATATCTGAAGATGGAACAGGGTGATTAATGGAAAGCTGCACTAATGAGTAATAAAATCTGTTTTGTTCACTTTTACACATCAGTGACCTGGAAGAAGGAATTTGCAAAATGGTCATGAATTTGGTGGTTAAACAAATCTTGGCAAGGACGGTCTAACAATAAAAGAGTTAAAATTACAATTAACAACAATTGAGCTGGAAAAGGAATACGGAATAGATGTCCATACATAATTCAGCAGTAAACATGTGACATGGAGAAAACTAAGAATAAACAAACAAGAAGCCTGAAATACCTTTAGAACAATATATGTAAGTATTAAAAGCATGACAGAAAGCCAAATATAAAATTCTCATATCTATGTATATATAGCAAGATCATTTTATCTAGAAATAGACAAAACTTCAAAAAGTTCCTGTACATTCTGCTTTCAATGAACCTAAAGCCAAGCAGAACACATGTATCATTTAAACACAGTAACTATCTATTCATTTTCCTGTGAAGTATAGATTCACTTATAACTGCAAAGCTGACAAACATGGCCAGACATTGAAAGCACAAGTACCTGTTACCATACGTACACACTTACCCACATGGTCTGTATGTAAATACGATGTAACTTTCTTCATCGCTTCGTTCAATAAACGTAACGCACGTGTACTTTTCCCAATGCCGCATAGCCTGTTTGAACATGGCGCGCTGGGTGCCTGGAAGAATAATTGCATGAGACGAAATAAGAGACTTTCTTAACTGCGTCTTGTTCCTTAAAATCAGGAAATTCTAGGAATATAGGCCTGGAGTCACTGGATCATGAAGTCCTGTGTCCTGGCAGTCCCATGTACTGCCATACTCCTATTAAAGGGATACTCAGATCATCAGCTCATCATAACATATCTGCCTGCAAGGGGACCAATACTGCCTGACACACTCTAGCATACATAAAACCTGCAATAAACAGCACAGCTATGTTACACCAGAGGAAGACTGAAGAAGTGTTGCTTATGTGCCTGCACTAGCATAATAGTTGCTAAGCAATTTCCCAGATGAAATTATCCAGTGGACTACACTGGGGAAAAAAAAGGAAAGAAAGAGGGGGGGAGAGAGAGAGAGAGAGAGAGAAAGAAAGGGGGGGGGGAGAGAGAGCGAGAGAAAGAAAGGGGGGGGAGAGAGAGAGAGAGAGAGAGAGAGAGAAAGAAAGAGGAGGGGGGAGAGAGAGAGAAAGAAAGAGGAGGGGGGAGAGAGAGAGAAAGAAAGAGGGGGAGAGAGAGAGAGAAAGAAAGAGGGGGAGAGAGAGAGAAAGAAAGAGGGGGAGAGAGAGAGAGAGAAAGAAAGAGGGGGAGAGAGAGAGAGAGAGAAAGAAAGAGGAGGGGGGAGAGAGAGAGAAAGAAAGAGGGGGAGAGAGAGAGAGAAAGACAGGGGGGAGAGAGAAAAAGAAAAAATTTGAGGAACACTGGATCCTAGCTATCTAACCAGAAGCAAAAAAAATAAAATAAAAAAAAAAAAATCCCACAGCCTTCAAATCTGGAGACCAATCTAACCTAAGCCATGTAAAGAGGCATACCAGTCAAAGAATTTGATTTTAATAAAGCTGTCTTGAACAGGGACCAGTCTCCACTTCTTTTCATCAAATTTTTCAGAAATCAAATGATCTACCAAAAGGGAGAAATTCTTTATTTGGTTCAATACTAAGCATACCTAGATATTTGTTTTAAAAATCAGAAACACGTTCAGAAACAATCAAAACTATAATCTAGATGCAGAAGAGGCCAGGTCAGTTCTCACCACAGAACACAAAGCCAGCTAATATACAGTACTTCAGATAGCACAGCAATGTAATTTCATTGCCTGACAGAAGACAAGGTTTATTAACTTAGAGGCAGCATCTGAGAATACAGCTGTATTGCTTCTGAGCTGGAAATCCACACAGAATGGTACTATTTGCCATAAATTTGCTGGCAGAAATGCATCCACCTTGCAGACTTTTGCAAAGATGCATGTTACAGCATAGGCTAATTAAAAAAAAAAAACAAACCCTGAACTTTTTTAAACTGAAAGACAACAAAACCTCAAAGTTCATAAAAACAGAAAGTTCGAATCATGTCAGGATCCTAAAAATTAAAGGTTATTTCATCCCATCTTGCCCTTTTCTTTTATCTTTAAGCAAAGTTTGCAAAGCTTTAGAATTTATCTTTCATTACGAAAAAGGTAAAATGTTTAACATGATATGTTTTCATTTAGCTTACTACCTTTATTTCAGAAGATGGTAATCCTAAAGCAAAGGTCACATTTGGTACAGTACTATGTAAATACCCAAACTAAAAGTTTGACTGTAGCTGTCAGTTTGAAAGGAATGACTCTGGTTTCTCCATATACATATGCATGCAATGTGTGAGCATTTGCATATTTCTTTTGGTTCCCTGTATTATTGTGCACAATAAATAAGATGTTATTATATATCTTTTCCCAACCATCTTTGCTTTTCTCCCTCCCTTTTTGTTTTAAATTACCTCTTACATCCACATTGATATTGATCCATTTACATTTTTCAGGGATAACAAATGTTTTAAACTTTTTCTACAGTTTTCTGCTAAGAATTCTATATATTTTGAAGTCAGTCTTTCTTCTTGTCATATACAATGTCTCTGTGTACCCATCTGAAAACCAAACTGAGGAATTACAAAACACATTTGAGTCAGTTTGTTGAGTGAAATCAGTTTAGTAGAATACATGTCACACCAATTAAATTAGTTATATTCTTGTGCTAAATATCCTGCATTTTTTAAAAAACAGTTTTCATGACATTCTGTTACTTAGGCTCTTGAAAACAAACATGCGACAAGAAATATTAGGCAAAGAAAAAAGCCTTCCCTTTCTAAAACATAGTTATACATTTTTATTATGTAGCTTGCCTTTGGGAACAATTTTTTTAAAGCATGACTAATATTTTCAGAACAGATGTACTTCAGAGGCCTGATCCAACAGACACCCTTCTATTGACTTCCATAGTATGACTTTGTTTTTTTTAAAAAAAAAAGGCCATTAAAAAAATTCATATTCCTTCTCCCCATCCAAAGCACAAAGCTTACCAGTGAAATTTCCACCTATTACATATGGAATGACACCACCTGGCCATATTCTTTCTGTTCGTGATGTGGCAGCTCTGGGAAATCGGTTTTTCTCATTTTTCCCTGAGAATTTTACAGAAGTTCTTCCTTTAGTTGTATTATTTTGCTCAAAGCCTGTAATGATAATTCAAACACTGAATGAGATCACACACACACAAAAGAGAACAATTATTTTCGAGCAGGTCAAAGTCAGATTATTTCTTTATGCCCTTTAAAAGTAGGACATTGCTGTTATGCAATATCTTGAAATGACGAGTCTAAATCTTCATTTTTAAAACATATCTGCAGTAACAATTTCCACATATATTAATCAACTTGAAGGCACACTGCATAATTTCATCTAAATTTTCTCATTTAATAATAATAATAATCACCATCATCACACTCCCTGGGTAATTTTTTTTTTTTTTTTTTAATAAATTCGGATTATTCCAGCAAAGAAGGAAATACTTTGGACAGACTCAAAGTAATCAAGGCATTCACTACCCCTTTCATTTTTATTGCAAGATCTGGAAAAAGCAAGTGCATGACCATCCTTAAAGCACTGGACAGAAAGAAATCCTTAAAGTATTAGATTGGCTTTTATTATCAGGAATTACAAGGGAAAAATAGATAAATTATTTGCAAAGTTGTATACACATGCAAAAAGTCAGAGAGGGTCATTTCTCCCTCTGGTCTCCATTACCTGTAGCTATTACCAGTAGATACATTTTCAGATGAAAACGTGATTTTCATTTTGATAGTAACCCTACAACACTTCAGGATACAAATACACATTTTTCATAAATGAGCTCTTGGAACCCTATGGATAAGTATTACTCATGGCTGGAATTTCTTTACAAGACAAAAAATTGTCTACTATTTTCAGAGATATTACCACTGTTCATCCCATTACAGACAAATCTTTCTTAAATCAGCTGAAACTGAAACCCTCACAACAGAAGAGGGTAAGGATAGTTAGACAAGGACTTGCACACTGTAACAGGCACTTCTTCTGAAGCAATTTATAAGTTATTAGGCACATCAGGACAGCTGATTAAAATGGATCACTTGAAAGGTGGTCAACAAATCCTGCTCAGTGGGGTTGAACTCTTATTCCTCATTGAAGAGTACACCTTCCCTCTGTGAGTATCCCCTGCAATACCATTTCCACCTAAGTGTTAATGGCTATGTCAGAATCAGGGAGGATTCCAGGGCAAGACCATGGTATGGTATCTTGGCATAGCCCCAGGGCTGCGAGAGCAGCAGAAGGAAGAAAGGGAAGCAGCTACCGCACAAGGCAGGGAGAAAGCTCTTGACACACAGGAAGAAAAGCCTGCCTTTGTAACAACTAACATGGAACTTAAATTCTAGCAGGAATGATATAGAAAATTTCCGGGTTTAAAAAAAACACTCAGGTAAAGCAAATAACTTATCCTTGTAATGAAATAAGTGTGTAAATGAGCATTATACAACAGTCTACAACACAGGTAAAAACTTCAGAGAAATCTAGTGTTACGCTTATTATGCAGTCATTACTGAACCACATCACATGTTAATATAGATGTTTTACCATTCAAAAGTCTTTTTTTCCTTTTTGAGGTTGAGGTTTTATGACATGGAAGTGACATCTCCTTGCACCAAATAGGGTGAGTAAACTTAACCAGTATTAATGGGGATTTCACTTATATAGCCTGCTGAATTCAACTACGTTCATACTGACAAGAGTATGATCAGTATAAAAATGTGTTTGTTCACTGTAACACACCATAAATGCTTCAAACACAGTGTGAATCATCAGAATGCCCCAACTGGACCCAGAAAAAAACCCCATAAATTTAGCAGCTATGCAGTATAGCCTACCTGTACTGAAAAGACATTGTACTCATATCAGTTGAATTGATAACTGTGAACACAGCCATACAAAAAAGCTAAAGAATTTTTAATATGAGATTTAAAACTGCATATTTTAGCTTACAGATTTGATGCTGGAAATAGACGTCTAAGAAAATGCAACAAAGAGCTAACCTCTTCATTACTATTCTTGTACTATTTATTTTATAGGTTGTTGACACCAACAGTAATACAGAAAGGCTTTAAAGTATTAAAGTACTATCATCATTAATGTTCACGAAACATTATCACATCAGGCAACCTGCTAATTTAAACAGTGAAAATACCAGAGCCAAATCTTCTTATCCTGTCTATGAGCTGATAGAGGGCACCTCGTTTTTTTGACATCCCATGTTCTCCAAAGCCACCTTTAAAAAGGAAAAAAAAAAAGGAATTATACAAAAGTTAAAAACATGGAAACTTAAACCTACAGCAACTATATAGCCTGGAGAGATTAGAAAATACCCCAGAAAAAATGCAATGCATCTTAAAGGAAGTTTAACATTCTTCAATGACTCGCATACAAATTCTTCAAGTATTCTTGACAATGAAATAAAAACACATTTTTAGTTGAAAAATTTTCTAATATGCATTCCAGAATGTAAGCCAACACGTCTTTGTTATTCAGACAAGTCATGACAATTACATCATCTAATTATTATTTGGAGCTTTTTTTCTTCCTGGTGACCTTGACATCCTCAGAGTCATATTGATTGACAGCTCAAAGCCTTACTCTTACAGAAATTTCCTGAATGCATGCCATAATCTTCTCATGTCAAGGGAGGGGAAAGAGGGAAAGCAAACACCCAAAGTTTCATCAGAAAAAAACCCAAACTGATAAAACTTAATATGGCTGATTTTACTATGAAAGATTTGGTTTTCTTTGTAGGCATGCAAATAGATGTCCAATGCACTCTAAAGGCTTTGAAACATCACCTGCTGGTGTATATCGCAGTAAGACCTCACAGGCATATATGTCTGTGTCATTTCAGTAATCAATGAGCAAGAAAAATTAAGCTAATAAGTAATTGATTTTAACATTTACTGTGCCATTTACAGAAATGCAACACATTACAGAAATGTATACATTTGACGCATCTGCCGCATACTCTCTTCACCTGTAATCCTTTTGTGGCTGCAAGTGCCTTTGCAAACACCAGTAAACCAGAAGAACGAACACTGATAATATTGCACTAGCCAATAAATTGTTCAGAATTGTTCAGAAAATTTTATGATTTTCAGAAGTTTGTAGTAGGTTGTATTTTAAAATTCAATGTCTGTTATAGGACAAGAGAGTTTTCAAACTACTTTTACAACAGCAAAAGTAAAAAGATAGAAATAAAAGGACAATTGAAACCTCCAGCCACTACTAAAAAGACCTTTCCCAACTTCCTATAAAAACTTTCAATACATATGTGGAAAATATATTTATTAAACAGCAACTTAAAATCATATTACAGATGAGAAAATTCCATATAAGGCAAGTGAGTTTGTGTGGCTGCTCAGTGAATAACAATGTGCCTAATTATTTGGATTACACTGTCCCATAGTTGCTGGCTCCCCTGAGAAAAATTTTCCAAATTTTTTAAAACATTTTAGATAGATGAGGTAATAGTTCAACACATTCCTTTCCAACAAGTTACATGGTAACTATAATATACACTACAGAGAATATAACAATTCCATTCCTTGTATTGATCATCATTAATGTAATTTTCTCTCATGTTAACATTCATCTTATAAAAAAAGGCATATAGCTAAAGATTCCAAACAAATATTAAGAAATCCTTAAAAGCATCAACTGTCACCAACGTAACAGGAAAACAAAGAATCCATTATTTACTTAAAGAAACTATTATACTATAATTATTTCTAGAAAAAAATATTAAACTATCATTTCTGTGTTAACACAGCCTGTGTATTCCATTTAGTGAAAAACTGAAAAAGTACCTCACATAACTAATCTGTCTTACATGAA
The DNA here is from genome assembly GCF_030936135.1 of Gavia stellata. Classification (NCBI taxonomy): domain Eukaryota; kingdom Metazoa; phylum Chordata; class Aves; order Gaviiformes; family Gaviidae; genus Gavia; species Gavia stellata. The sequence goes on from NC_082598.1 coordinate 44,200,934, forward strand.
AAATATACAGCTTTGCCAAGCCACAGTCTAAAAAAGTTAAAAAAAAAAAAAAATCATATTTGCTGCTTCTTCTCATACTTCAGGCAGAAGGAGGATGATACTCCTGGCAGTTTGGACTCATAACAATATATACATAAAAATTTTATCAGTTTTACTGTTGTTTCTGTTTACAATGATTATGCGTATTTCTTGGACAAAATGACAAATAAAATGACAGAGCCACACTCTGAGAAGCTCACAGATTAAGTATCTGACCCTGCAAATCCAGGCAGATAATCCTCACTAGGAGGAGTAGTCACATAATGTGAATCAGAGCCTGTGAGTCTCAGGATTTTTAATTAGTAATTGCAATGAAAAATTTGACTCTGCAACTCCAACTTCTTAGTGTACACCCAAGTATCCAACCCTTCTACCTGATGTCACTTTTAGTTTGTGAAGGTCAACAACAGAAAGTGCTCAGAAATCGAGTCATTAATTGTCACTGTGTCTGTAACTAAGATAACACATGGATTTGTTTTCTATTTTACAGGCATTTTATGTTTTTTTCCAATTGCTACCAAATATCAACTATATAGTTGTTGGCAATTTAATCTTTTGGAAATTAGAGGCAAAAAAGCGCGCTAGGCTCTGCAGTTTGCAAAAACAGGCTAAATTCCTAGTTTGTGCATCAAAACGCTGTAAATTTAGAAAAATAATTACATATGTAAAGTGTAAAATTGCGTTCTCCAACTCTGTTTTTAGAAAAATCAAGAATGTTGAGGGTTCACTGAGAACCATTACAAAATCATTAACTTCAGCGAAGTTTGTTCTCCAAAGTCCAGTTGGTCCAATGGTCCACTGACCATTGCAGTTGCATTGATTCCTCTTGTGCAATCAAGGTAGAAAAATTTGATCCAAATGCATTAGTAATCCTCAATAGAATGACTCAATATCCTGGATAGGATACTGCCCACAGGAAAAGACAATGAACAAATCTCAAGACAGGTAAGGAAAGAAATTTAAATAATAGAATATTACCTATTATTAAAAAACAGCTTAGGAATGTATATTCTTTCTGTGGCATTTGACAAAAAAAGAACCGTGCAGTTAAAAAGAAAAAAATAGAAAAGCAAGGAGAAAAAGGAAAGTCAGCAGGCCAAAGAAATCACCTGACTGCATCCACTTTAAGGACAAATGACTGACTTTGCTCTCTACGTTTTGTCAGCAAAACTAGTGCCTGAAACACCTTCAAAGCCAATTAAAACTATTTGTTCGGGGGAAAGCAGGGCAGGGAAACTGCTGACTCTATTAACATTTTAAAATCCAGTCTTGATCTAGTAGTGATCAAAGGTATTCCTGCCTTGAAAAACCAACTGGCTTTAAAAGGAGATAAAATAAATTTTCAAGTTGTTATAAAAATAGTCTAAACACAACATCTAACTAGAAAGAGTAAAAATATTTTAACTATATCAATATTGAAAGGTTAAATTGAAAATTGCTTCTTTGGTCTGAAAAATTCCTTTCTGATCATTCCTCAAAGTGATCCTTATTTGCACATACAAGGAACCATCAAGTTAATAGTAGCTCAGTTCAGGAACATATAGAACATGCTTAATATAAAATAAATTTCATTTATGCATTTATACATTTTCTAATAGCGTTTTTTCCACACATTTCCTAAGTAACTTGGCTTTTTTGGTACCATAACCTGAAAGTTTACAAAGTCTCAGTTATGAATTTACAAATCAGAGCCTGAAAGCATAGATATTTTTAGACATTAGATAGACATCCATTTAGACATGGATTATGTTTTCTCTCTCTCACACACACACATATATATATTTACACATAAATAATACCTCTTTATATCCCTGTCTGAATATCCAACTGCCTGTGTTAATCAGATTGCAGCTTCTGGCACTAATGCACTGTGGCACTAATGCACTGTATGTTAACAACAGCAAATAAACATGTATTAAACATTGACAGATAAATAATTGCTTTCTAGACAAGGCAAATTCTAGCAAGGATGGCATGTTCTGGTGTTGCTTCTAGATCTGGGTACAGATCTGGATGGAACTGAAAAAAGAGCAAAAGGAGGGGTTGTAATCCAAGACTCCCAGTCTCAACTCCAGGATTTCACATATGTTCTCCATCGGACATTTGGGCTCTGCTATCAGGAACTTTTAGCGATGAAAGCAAAGCTTTGTACAACTTCCTTTCCCACATGGTCACCTGCAGAATGGACTTACGGTTCCTACCAGCTTCTTCTTTCCAGTTCAACAACATATTTTTAATCAAAAATACGAAAATAAAATTAAAATTCCAGCTTTTCTCTTTCTTTCCTAAAACAAATTTATACTCATTGCTTAGTAACTCTTTAAAGTGTAAACTAGTATTACCCAAAACATTATAGTGACTTTCTACATTTAAAACAGGGATTGCCTTCTATGCCGAAGTAAATAATGGGAAAAATAAGTTAAAAGCAAGCCTGAAATATCATACCTGTGTTATGGCCAAGTCTTTCGTTGGAGTGCTGCGTAAGGTCAATCGTCCTGTCAATTTGAAAGATTTTTAAGTCTTCATCATCTAAGGCAATATCTCCCCAAAAGACAGCTTTAAATAAAAAAGAGCTCACTTTAATTAAAGAACTTATTTAGACATAAAACCAATCTGAAGACTACAATGCCATGTTACAACCCCTGGGAAAATATATGATAAATATATATTTATATCACACACATGCATTTGGTCACTGATCAATATTTTTATACAAAGAAAGAAAACTACCTAGCAAAAGACAAATAATTTGTTTCAGTATTCTCCTAAACTCTTAGTCTTTTTAATTTCTTTACACATTGCCTAAATGCAATCATTTAAATGTAATGTCCATCTATTAACAAATTTTCAGCATGTGTTGTTTTCTGTAAGTAAACAGAACAAAGAATAAAAGACACTGAAACATGTTAACATTTGAATTATGAAGTAAAAAATACACAGTACTGAGAAAATACAATCTTTACATGTCCTAACATCTTCCTGACAATGAGACTTATTTGAAGTAATTCTTATGTTCCAATCAATTTCTATATTACATTATGTTTGCCTCAGAGAATGAATATGTTTATCTGTTTTCTGTTAAACCAAGTGAAAAAACCCCTTATTTTTCATTTTCTTCTTGGTTTATTTGTTTGCTTTCCTTTTATAGTTAATCTCACTATTAGGATCTTTCAAATACTTCGCTTTTCAAAGCTCCAGTCTCTCTCTCTTCTTTTTAACCTTTCTTTGGCCTTTTTGGTGGATTTCTTCTTCTCTCTTTTCCTGTTCTCTTTCAGGCTCTCTTAGGTTTTTTCTGTTCCACTTTTGCACAGCTAACTTATCTTCCCTAAGCTGCCATCACAACTCAATGAACCAAGATATAGGTCCACTTGCAAGAATTCGGGATCTATAACCTCAGTCTTTCATCTCTGCCTGTTTTTGCTGAGATTTTATCCTGAGATCTCCCTGCCAGCTCAAACTTATCATTAAAGCTGAACTCAACAGGCCATATCCTCAACCACTGTGAATGAAGTCAACAGAGCATGTACCAATTAACATGAGCTGAAGTCGTTGTTTATTATCTTTATCCAAATTCTTCCTTTTCCCTCTCTTCACTGCCTCTGCCAGTAGCTCTTGTATTTGTCTCTTCAGTGTTGCAAAACCCCTGCGTTCAATCTTGGTGTCATCTTCAACTCTTTCCTTTCTTTCTCTCATCCGGGAAGACATCACTAACTCTGTTTGGTTGTTCATTATACAGTTCCACAGCAAATTGCTTTCTTTGATTTTATACAACTAAAACCTTGTCCAAAATCCATCGGTTACCAAATCATTCTCTCCAGTCTACTTCCATTTAAACTGATCCTAAATATTATTGTTAACTAGTATTCTTTTCCTCTGTCTGTTCTTTGTATCACGTTGTAGAGACCATTCATCAGATAATATCCTCAAGTAGTCTCATGTTGCCGCAGAAGTTACCTTTTTCTTATTTATTGATGCTCATCATTCATTAGTATTTAAAAAAATACATATCAAAAAGTCTTTACTTAAGCAAAAAGATACATATTTCTGAAGAACTCCCAGACATTACATTACTTTCTCCTATGTCCATTCTTTTTCTTGAATGCAAGGTAACTAGGAAAAAGCACACTGAAAATGCCTTTGGTCTGCCTTATAAAATACCTTAAAGAAAATAGATCACTTACACAGAGTTCCAAAATGAAAATGAAACTTTTCAGTTAAAAACATAACCAATATCTTATGTCTTCCCTAAATATGGATATTTCAATGTATATAACTTTTACACAAAAAGATAATGTTTCTTAGAAATGACAAGTATTTGAGACCATTTCTGAAACTCTTCTAGTCACTTCTAACACATTTCTGAACACTCCTTTCAAGGGTCACTATTTCCTTAATGTGCACATCGGGCACCGTGGGGACATCTTTCCTCTGTCTAGCCTGCTCTAACCAGTGATGGTTTTTATCACAGATCAAGACACAGAGCTAGTGGCAGCTATAAATGTTTTTTTTTCCCTTAAGCTTCTAGGAAAAAGATCTCAAATTGTCAGAGTTTTGAACAGTGAGGGGAGAACGTCAGTAGTCTCCATCTGACTCGAGTTAAATATTATTTCTTATTGCTATTATAAACATCTTCTAGAGATTTCTCTTGGATGTCATTCATAACAGGGGCCACTGTATAAGCACAACAAAAGATTGCAAACTTTAATAAACAGAACAGAAAATGTTAAGAAGAAACTATTAACATTTCAGTCTACAAAGACATGATATGCCCCAGCAGAGGCCATACAGGTTCTCCACACCAGACTCAAGGAAGTGCTAAAACTTAATAGCAAGCCCATTTTTCTTTCCTGATAATATTGAGAGTTAGCAAAAAGAAGGTTCTGAATTAACAATAGATGTTACAAAAATAACTCACTGACAGAAATACATTAGCAGAAATCACTTTGGTTTCGGTGTGTAATACTGATGTATAAATATGAAAACCCACGGCAAATCGAACTTCAGAAAAATAATAAAGTAGAAAAAAAAAAAATCAGTGGAAAATATCCTCCCTAGTCTTGATGATGCATCTTTATCACTTCACTGTGGTAACACTGCTATTTGTATTTTCATGGCAAAGCGAAAGACTAAACCCTGTGAATTTGTCTGACATAAATGCATTGAATTTGTGTGCACATATATAAAATATACCTCAGTGTTCAGGCAAGGTATAGTAACTTTGTCTGTTGTGTTAGAAAGGAAAACAAAGCTATGCTATTTTTGTTAAACATCTGGACTGGTAGCTAGTTTTTGATTAGTGACCAAGCACAAGGTAAGTTTATCAATAATGCAACCATGGTAATATAACAATAAGAGTTGATGCAAGTTTGATGTAATCGTAAACAAGTAATCTGTGTGATCAATAGGAGATAGGTTTTCTAATGTACTAACTAAATATGAGTTAACACTGAAGAAAGAAATATATAGATTGTTTAAAAGTATAATGGAAAGTTTGGAGCTTTCTTCAGGCCACTGGTTTTTTGACGCAAGGCAATTCTGTTTTGCAGAAAAAGACAAACACTTAAAAGACAAATATGATGAAAGGCAGAAACCTTGATAGAATTAATTCATTTGACTTTAGCAACAATTTAATAATTGCCACTTCGCTTTTACTGAAATAAACCTGTGATTTTCTGAATTAATTTCAGTGCAACTGGGAAGATACATACCTAGCAAAAGAAACAACAGTTAACTGGATACTGTTTAATTTCAATATAGTCCAAACAACCAGCAACTGAGACAAAAAGAGAGCTGATACCTGGTTTTATTTTTTTGGATAATTCAGATGGGGTTATGATTCAGGCTTTGAAGGGCAGAATTTATATTCAGTGCAGACCTTTCATTGGAAAAAAAGGTGTATTTTTTAAAAAGCAGTTATCTCCTTCAACTGTTAAAAGTATTCTTTAATTTTTTGGAATGCCTGTGTAAGTGTCAAGCTACTTTGTAACTAGAGAAGACCGTATTTTTATCTCCTGCTTTAAAATTTTTATGGCCTGAAACTATCTGAAGAAGTCACTCTGTATACTTCATCATGTCACACACCGATCTTAACCTTACAGAAAGCAAGCAGAGGATTGTTTGGGTATGCAAGGCATGATGTTAAAGACTTTGCTAAGAGCATGTTAGGATTAAGAGCTTTATTAGCTGCCTCTAAGGAACTTCTGACAGAATTGACCTGTCCAGCTCTGCACCCCTCTCATTTTTCACAGATATTTAATTCATAAGTTTCGTCTGGAAAATTAACAAGAATCTGATAACCAATTCACTTAGCATGCCAAAAAAAAAAAAAAAAGACAAAAAAAAAGAAAAAAAGGATGGAAGAACTTTTAAAATTATCCAAACAGAACTTTAATGTACCTCTACATATTTCAGGTTGCGTCACACTATCTGTTAGCCTATCTATCTATTCAGTGATCAGGAAAAATGTGATGTTTACAGGCAGCTTTTTCATTTAATTTGAAAACGCAAGATTGACAATGAACTTAGGAAAAATCTGTTGAAAATCTGAGACTGCACTAATTACGGGGAAAGTATTTCAAATATCTGCTATTATATACAGGTTCTTAATAAAAAAAGAAAATGGATCTTTTTGTCCAATACTTGATAAAGAGATATAGACCCCGTTATACCAAATTCCATGTGACTTTGTTTTTATTGTGGGAGTTTTTTTATGTTTTATATGGCCACTGCATTATGCATTTACACAAATTCAACAGAGGCAATACATGCATCAATTTCAGAAAGATGGACACAAACTGATCACGCAGTTAGAGTATGTTTTTCTGTAACAGTGGAGAAGGATTTATGCGGAGCTGTTAAAACAGAAAATACTCTTCACCAGCAAATGCAGTTCTGCTTTCACACAACTCAAAGCCCTCAGCCAAACATGACCTTCAAAAAGGTCTTATTTTATTAAAAGACAAAACACTGCCACGTAAAGCAGCTAAGTTTGCTACATGTAAACAATCAAATCACAAGCATGAAAAGAAACAGGAAAATAAGTAGGTTGTAAAATATATCCGCCATCCAGAGAAACACATCTTAATATTACCACACAAGTAATGTGATTAGAAAGGAGAAATAAGATTATCTGTAAAACACAGATCAAGCACAGGAACTACACCTACATTCTACTACTTGTAATAGGAACTATTATTTTATCATAAATAATTAAGATTCATCTGCAAAGCTCTCTTTACTAATCTACTCTCTTCCAACAAGACCATCACCACATCAAATATCCAGTATTCTGAAGGAATAAAATATGCTACTAATCTTAGGAAATAAAAATAAATAAATAAAAATATTTTTTTAAAAAGAGATGAAAACTATTTTAAGTATACGGATGTACACACATAGTATGAATCAATTAGCATGCACAGGTAGGACAAAAAAGGCTTTCATGACTTTCTAGAACATGGTTGGAAGTCCATGGAACAAGAAAGAAATCGTGGTTAAATCCATGGGGCTGCAATACAAAGTAGGATGGCTCATTCTGGGACTTGGAATAACAATTAGCATCTAAGTCTGCAAAATATATACAGGACTATATTCATTACAATTGCAGTAACAAAATTATCTACATCAAACTTCCTTCACAATTTGTCCTACAATTATTAATTTTTAAAACTCAAACCTTTTTAATAAAGTAGATTGCTGATAGTATTTATACTGATATTAGTAACAAAGTATAAAATACAACTAAGCAAAGATTGCTACTGTTTGCCCCTACAGCACAGCAGTGTAGCAGGAGAAAGCCACCTCTACCTTGGGATAAGTCGGGAGCACCCAGCTACCAAGGACAGCTCTAAGAGACCGACACCATCAGAGACCATTATGATCCAGAAACCATTTTCATAACGTGATTTGTTCTGATGATTGTGCAGGCTAGAAAAATGATCAACTCGAGTACAACTTTCCCACATTTGGAAAGCTTGTGAAAATAAGATTAGAGAAATTCTCTCTCAGACCTTCTCAAACTGAGATGTAAACTGTGATCAGCCACACAGGTATTCTCTTGTTCTGTCAGCAGATGCAGAATTGTGACAGGGAGATTACTCCTGTACTGAGAAGATACCAATGAAAGGATTAAGGTAATACTAGAAGACATTTTAAAAGCAAAGCCTCAGATTTTGGTATGGTACTATGAGTGGAAAGCACAGGAAGTTTATGCTTCATCCCCTTCACAGAAGCTGCCAAGAATGGACAACAAAAATATTAGAGTTGAATGGAAGGCAAAATTGAAATCTGAAGAGCTCCTTTAACGTCCTTCGATGGGAGGTGGGACGACACTCAGCACTTTTCAAAGTCTGACCAGTAATTCATGCAGCAAGAGGTGCCAAAAAGCGTGTTGGCCCAGGTTCAGGGGAGATATTCATCTAAACCCACATGTGCAGCAGTTCCAATTAGCAGCCTCTTCTACAGCTGAGTCATTGAGTACTTCCCTGTAACAACACAGCTACGTGCATTATAATCTATCTTGGTGAGTCATTTTGTTCCATACAATCCATTCACAGCTTACATAACTGCCTCTAACTCTGAATAGAAAAAGGAAAATTTAGAGCTAAATAAGTAAAACATATTTCAGCTCATTACAAGGAAGACAACATACACTACTATAATTAACCTGATTTTGTATTCCCACCGTCTTCTAAACAGTTCAGTCTTTCCAAGATTTTCAGGTGCAATATACTTTTCTTAGAAATCATTGAAATGAGAACAAGACAGGGTAAATAAACAGCAAAAGATCTTACGCGCAACCACAAGCATAAGACTGCATGCCATACTCTGAACTCTCATTGTTTTTCATGAGTGCTACCTTCAGCCATAACCGTGTAATAGATTTCCACATTACCATACAGAGCTCACAGAACTTTCAAATGAAATTTATGAATTGAAATTGAAGTTAATTTAATCAAGTGTTTGATAATTATCCAAATCAGTTTGACTTTTTATTGAACAAAAATAGGACAGCAAAAAAAAAGTTAAATAAAACTTTAACAACATTAAATAGAAGACCAAGGCAGCCTGTTTTCACAGACACACCAAAACAAGAAATTAGCTTCTTCATTAATTTCACCATGCAGCATTTTCAAATCTGTGCATGACTATGAGCAAATGTTAGTGAAACCTCTTGATTTACTTGAAAAAGCTCACATAAACACACCCGAAAAGGGATATAACACCTCTGACTGGCTCGTTCCATGTTCCTACTTACTGTAAAGGTAAATTATGTAAAATAGCAAGCTCATCAACACTCATACCAATTCTATTTTTCAAGACTCCTGCTTCATACTCCTAACCAGAAAGCCACCATTTTCCCTAAGGAATGCATCATTTCCACTTCTATCAGAAAAGAAAATGATGGCAGAATACTTTCATCATCTCCGGACTGTATACCAGTTAGAAATACATTCTTCCATTCTTTTGAATGTGGCTTCTCTTGACAACAGCTTGCATAGGCATACATAAAGTTATCCTGAAATCAGCTAGCTTGTGTATGGCAGCGATGTAGCATTAGAAGCACAAATTTTAATGCAATTTACTCAAATCTTCAAAGACACAGTTTCCCTGTTGACATCATTACCTGCAACTCACCACTGTCTTATGTCACCCACTCTTAGAAACTTCCCCTATGTTCCCCACGCACAATGCTTTTAGCTTCCCTTCCTTTCACCATGTGTTCACATTTATCGGTAAGGTGCTTGCAAGGCAACATCCCTGTTGGGGCCAAGTTACACTCGTGGAGCCCCATCTGTGCTACGTAGCATTTCACTGCAGCTCCTTCACACTGTTCTCCAAACTCTGCAGTTTCCAAACTGACCTAAGACAGAAAAACAACCAGGTATGACCTGACTGTGGACAAAAAAAAGCTGTAGAGCCAACGGCAGGCAAAGAGAAATAATTGCTGGAGAGGCATCCCCCATGCTATAGAGCCAGCTGGTTCCAGACATCCATCCCAGGCACACGGCAATCAGATCGTAGCACAGATGGGCTACAGGGTAAGTGGCATGCAGCACTAGGGCATGTTCCAAGTTTTTCAAAGCAGAAAACATCTCCAATACAAAGCAATGCTCTCAAGGAAAATGGAGTATTTGTGACACCCTTTATCAGGGTAAAATCTTCACTTACCAAAAGAGGCATTTGTAGAGCTTGATCTTTGTGAAAGGGGATACTAATTTGCTAGTGATGTTTCTCCATGACACGGCATAAATCTTGATTTACAGATGTCCATTTTCTCTGAGCTAACTACAGCTTTTACTTTGTTCTTAATTTGAAAGTAGAGACTTTTTCAATTCCATTTTTTTGTTTCCTTTTTTGAGGGAAAGTTTTCATATTCCTTTCAAATTAGTACAAAACAAAAAAAAGATCTTCAAGACAGCAAAGGCTACTTTAACAGAAGTTGCAGTCTTAGGTAAAAGGACAAGCTTCAGTCCTAAGCTTACTGAATGGTATTTTGAGGACAGGATCTTTTAGCAGTGGAACGGCTCCTTTGTGAAAGGTTTGGTTCTTGGTTAAACTGTTGAACCTGGCAAGCTTCCTGATTTTCAGTAACTATTTTCTTTTTTTATACAACACCATCATCAACACAACACACACATATTTTTATACACACACATATTTTATCAGTAACTGATAAAATATATTCCTTATGTAACGGGTTAACCACTGAACTGAATGCAGAGGACACTGTTGAACAAACAGTAAAGCTGTCTACACACTACGTTGGCAAAGCAAGCAGCAACTCTAAGAACTTTCTTCATCACTGATCACTGCCTCGGGACAGATATTGGCAAAACAAATCTACAGAGAAATACTCTGAAAGAGATCCGTTTACCCATCCTGCTATTAACTTTTTTTATTATTTTCTACTACTTCTAGTTTTTAGAGTGCAAAAAGAGTCGAAAGTGAAAAAAAAAAATTGAAACATGAGCCTTTCTTAAGAGTAGTTATCAACCACTTTGAAAGGAAAGCCACAACAAAAAACCAATGGCTCTCAGAAAGATCAATGACTGCCAAAAATATAGGGCAATCACAGCCAATTTTCACACAACAAATGCTGACCTGCTTTATATGAAACCACATGCAAGAGTGCCATCATTTTCTGGGTCCATCACTCCTTCTGCCATGGGGATTACAGAGGCAGTGAGGGAAACATTTCACCCTCTTCCTGGAAGGGTGCATGTCACCCCTAGCAGAAGCCACTGCCCCAGTATTTGCTGAACTTTTATTTATAGTTAACAGACTGTGGTTTCTGGCATAGGAAAAGAGGGCTGACGGGTCGTGGGGTTTTCTTGCTGTCTCCAGACACCTGCAAATGTTGACAACTTCAGCTATAGCTAGCTTTATTACAGAGGCTAGAAAAATACAGCGGAGGGAGGAAATTCGGGTCTATAATATCACAACAGTCATAATTACCCCAGTTAGCCCTGCATGACCACTATGATGCTATAATATTCATCTTCATTTTGCTTTGAAACTCCATTATCCTGTGAATAGCCTTAGGGTCAAGATCTAGAAAGGTAATTATATGGCTAAGCTTTCTTACAGTAGAAAGAACAGGCTCCATGAGGCAAAATTATCACTCTTAAAGTGAATTTTTTTAAAAAATATAGTAAATACATAAATGTATAAAACTAGAAAGAACAAAACTCATTGTTTTAAAATTAAGAACGGAAATTAAGAACAGAATTGAATTAATTTTATTCCTTAAAGAATGGGAAAATGGATAACTTTAAAAATAAGCTGCATATAGAAGAATGGAGAAAACCCCTTGTTGGAAAGAAAGTTGTCAGTCTGAGCATGCCACATACATGAAACAGCTGTTAGGGCTGAGACAGACACAGGAGCTGCTACAAGGCCTTCCCAAAGATTCAAGCCTTCGACATTTTCATTTGAACACCAAGAAAACAGAATAGCACCACCAAACCAAGTGAATTACCAAGCTATCTGATAATGCATGGCACAAGCCAAAGGATTAAACAAACTATTTTATTCTTTGCCATTGCGGGACATGGTTTAGAGAGAGAGAAAAAATTTTAGTGAGGCGGAAGAGCTGGAAAGACCAAGACAATTTCAGACTTTGCCTGAAGGTTTGTATTTCAGAGGATAGAGGTAAAATCCTTTACATGCTTTTCCGCTTTCCAGACCTTAAAAAAAAAAAAGTTAAGTTCCAACCCATTCAGTAGAATGGAGATATTATTGAATAGTAAGGGTTTCAGAGAATAAAATCCTTTTCAAGGATGAAGAACAAAAATAATAAAACACTCAAAATTCACCTAAATAGACTAATGAGGGTGTGGGACAAAACAGTTTTGGTCACAACTTCAATTTAACATCCTAGCCTTTCAGTGACAGAGTAAGTTACAGGGTCAAAAATTAGTTTCTGATAAGCTGAAGGAATAGATTTATATACATTACAGGAAAAGGAGTGTTCTAGATGAGTGGTTCCCAGGTCTTGAGCCTTTGCAAGCATGTTTTCCTGGGGGTTTGCTGCTTCTGAAGACACTCAGGCAAGTCAAATATGAACAGTGCCCCTGGAAGAGTCCTGGTGCAGGGACTGGAGAGACTGAGCTCAGCACGAAGATGGCCAGAGCCAGCAGACCACAAGTACTGTGCAGCAGCCTTGAAAGGGAAGCAGCAGTAGTAGCTGTCTGGGGATTTGGAGGGCAACTCAGAAGGCAGCTAATTTACAAAAAAAGATTGGGAATTACTGTCTAGCTAAGATGTCTTACTTTGGAAATACCAGTCTTCAAGAAATTTCACAACCATAAAGTCTTTCCTCTAGTGCTGCAGGTTGTTACCATGGAGTAGAAGTGGATACGGAACTAAGAAATAAATATCTTCCATAGTAATTTCGTTGTGCTATGACAATAAGAGGCCACATATTTATACAGTAATGCTTTCTTTAAAACTTGGCATTAGAATATAATAAACACGTCACAATAATGTTATAGTGTAACAGCACCGATCTATGTGGAAATCCTCTCCTTCTGTACCTTTTCCTCATCTTTGGCAAATGAAAAAAAATGTATTTAATTTTCTCACAGACATAAAATCCCAAGTAGGCTAAAGTAGTACCTCTAAACCAGAAAATCCCTGAATAATCATTAAATGCAACCAAAGATTTCTACAGAAAGCCAAATGGCACAGAAAGGAAAGTGCATATCTGAGGGATCATCTGGCATTCAGGATCAAGGTTCTCATCATACCACATGAAATAAAGGTTGCTCCATTTGCACTGTCTTAAGTTTAAACATGGAGAATTATTAAACTATATATAAATAAACCTTTATTTAGGCTTTCAGAAGTGATTTACATTATCAGCTGCAGCTTCCTGTTTCAGTCATTTTTGTCATGAACATCACTTAAGTCACTCCATCTCAGTTTTTAGCACATCATTCTGTGACCTGGCTCTGCAGAAGAGACAACGAAATGGACTAAACAGCTCTTAATGCTGCTTTTTTTGGCAGTGATCCTGTGCTTAATACAGCAAGTTCTGGGTGTTGGACCAACGTAATTCTATATTCCTGTCCACATACTCAATAGATGTCTTTTGTTACCGGAGTACAAATTCTAGTCAATACAGCTAAAAAGTTGAAGCATGATTGTTTTACTCTGTATCATCCAATTCATGTCATGGTTTAAAATAGAAATGATAAGTCCCATTCGTCACAACTATTTTGCTTGCTTGTTACTGAATACTGATTTTTATTTTTTTTTTCAGCATTTGTAATTTAAGCGGTTGGGTGGGTTTTTTTCCCATGGAGACTCTGCACAGCTGCTGATTATTTTTTGGATTCAGCAAGTAAAACAGAAACTGAAAAAACAATCCTCAGAGTTAGTGAGGCAACAGTAAATGTACAGTGGAAAATCATTGATGGTATCTAATGCCTAATAACAAGTTATTAGTTAGAATTTAATGCTCCATACATCTGAATCTTACATAGTTTAATATTCTGAGCAATTTTAGCCATGATAGTACTTGAGACAGAATTTATACAATCATTCCAATATTTTGCCTCTTGCTATATACAATCAAACCTCATCTCAGTTTTGCATTTGTTCTGTCTTCAAAAACACTATTCTGCTATAGAAAACCAGTGCTGTATAGCTGCTGAAAGCTTTTTTAAATCCTTGTTTTTAAACAGTAAAGAGTATTAGCCTTTTGCGAGTACTCTGCTGCAAGCCAGTGGAATCTCCACCCCGTTCTGAAGAGAATTATACATGTTGCATGCAGTCCAAACTTACTCATTTCCTAGGTTTTGGCACTGTTGGTAATTCAAGTATCATCAACAGAACTTAAGCGGGGGAGGTAGGGGAGAGGACGATAAAGAAATACACAGCTTCAACTTTCTCCTGTCCCCACAGTTTCTTCGCAAGACTGTCTTTATCACCAAACTTGTGAGGCTGCAACTACTATTGCCACCTCCAAGCTGACACAAAATAGATTAGGTTAAATTGTGCATATTTACTGTGGTATTTTACATAAGGACTTAGAGTTTGCTACTTGTTTGCAACTGATTATCAGACTAAAGTACCAAAAGCAAATTAAGAAAAAAGTAATCCAATAACAAAAACCACCTATGAGTTCCATGGATTTTATTACAGACAATCCTGTGGTGTAAAATAGTAGATATGTAGAAGTTCAAGAATTTCACGAATCTTGGAAGAAAGCAAATAGTTATATCTTGGCTAAGCTTCCCATTTCCAGAAAGTCAGTCTCATGCTGACACTCATTTTATAAGGCATTTTAGTTTGTATGTCAAACAGAAACACTAAAGGGCCAATCCAAATAACAGATCCTGACTTTTTCTCCACATCTATTATTCTTTTCTTGCCTTCATTAAGCCACTGCAGCTCCTTATGTACTGCTTACCACCAGATTTCTTAAACTGCTTTATAATAGTGGCCCATATGTTAGCAGGAACAGCGTACCATGATCCATTTGCCATCCCACTCAGAGACATCGCTTCTCTCATTGCAACTGCAACAGTCTTAATTACAGCTGTTTCTGTGAATACAGAGAAGATAGATACTAAGTATTTAATGGTTTTTAATGTCTTTGGGTTTTAATTAATAGAGACGTTAACTGCCTAAATTAGTCTCAGAGTATTTTTAGATGTCTTTTAATACAATGCAGCAGCTGGGAACAAATGCCATGAGCCAAACATGATGTTTCTAGCCAGCTCACCCTGGGCTAGCATGGTCTGCTGGCTATGAGGGTGTGTCTTTTAACAGCAACACAGTGGTGGCCTCAAATAACCTTTTAATATACTGCTGGAAATAGGAGTTACACAAGATGCTGCAAATACTAAGCTTTCTTCAAGCTCAAAGAAAATGCAAATATTTAATATAGCTAACATTCAGAACAAATATGCGAAATTAAATACTACCCTTTTCAGAGGACTGCTATTTAGCCTATGGCATTTAGGGTCTAATATTTCAAAGTTCCTTGACTAGGAAACAGAAAACTTTAACAAGCTCCTTAACTCCTAGATGATCTTTATTCTTTCTTTATACTTTTATGCTTTCAAAGCAAATTGTTCATAAATAGACATGAATATGTAGAAAACCACAGGAAAAGCACTTGACTGAGTAAAACTTGAACACTCAGAAAACATGTTGCTGTATCATTTACCTCTTGAGTAGATCAGATGTATCGTTACTGTGTTTATAAAACATTGTCTCCAGCACTATGTCCAAATATTAAATAAAAAATACTATAGGCATACTCCTGTAAATATTTGAGAGACTTCTGCTCTACATGTGGGAGGAAAAAAACCCCCAAACATACAAAACACACTTTCTTCTACCCACTATCTCTTGTCATATGAATCCTATTCTGTAAATCATAATCCTAAATGTCCACATTTCTCACACCAAAATTGTGGCACTACACATACTTGTTTTAAGTGTTCCCCTGAGTTAACACAAGACTAATTGAAAATAGAATTCCTAGTAAAGGACAAAATAGAAGGATTTGCTTACCCTGTGCTGTGAAGCAGTGCTGTTTAAGCCAGCCAACTCATTGGTCTTTGGATATGAGAGTGCCCAAATAATACAGTGTATTCTGGGACAGATAAAATTTCAATTGAATGACCATGGGCCACTCCCAAGGTTTGGAAAGGAATGCCAGTCACCTAAACTTTAAGTTTCCTGTTCACAACTAAAATACCCACAGACTGTCATTTTACAGAAATTTCTCTGTTTGAAGCTATTCTAGGAAGGATTATAAGACAATATTTCAGATTGTGGATTGGTAGCATGAATACTGCTTCAGGTATTGGAGAGCTATAATATTACACTCTTATTGTAAAAGTCAGTGCCTTTCCGTTATAAATTATGCCCCAAGAACGTGACTCCCAAAAAGAAAAGAATTTTATCATAACATTACTGTTACTGGTATAAATACATCTAAGAGGAGAATTCATTCAAATGCCCTATAAAAATTAATCTCTAAAAGTGTCAATGAGAAGCACCTTCACGGTTGTGAAAATCACTGACATTTGTGGTTTATAAATTAATCTTGCACTTGTCTAGTTCTGAAAGTAAATTTCCTTCTATCCTTGAAGAGAAAAAAAGCCCAATATTTTAAAGATATTCAGCTTTTTAATACCATCAGCAGAAATAGATCAGCAGAATCTTTTAGAAATTTCGTACTTATTTTCAACTGCAGAATCGACATATTAATCTAGAACTAACAAATATCTAAAGAGGTAGAAGGCAGAATAGAGATATACAAAAAACTGTCGTGTAATCGACAAGACATAATGTGAGAAAAACAAAAATAAAATCCTGTACTACAGGAATTAAGATATTTTTTTTTTCATGGCAGACAAAAGGAAGAAACCTAGCTCTAGATTGTGAATATACCAGAAAACTGTCTTTGTGGCATCCTAAAAACTCTTTTAATTTTGATTAATGTCTTAGAAATTCATGAATGCACAAGGGACACTTCAGACAGCAGTAAATGACCTAACCCAAAGTTTGAGAACAGAAGACATCTTCATGTACCAAAATGACTTCATTTGTTTTCATAAAACATGGGAGGAACATCTGGCAGGACAGGAAAGGATTCTGGAGCTTTTTAAGGCATCAGAGCTGAAGTTAGCGAGAGGGATTTGGGGGTTAGATTTTTTCTAATTTCTTGTTTGGCTTTGCAAGGTTCCTACAAATCTTGAGAAAGTATAGTAGATTAAAGATCTGTGGAGTGCGGATTTTAAGAGATTTAAGAGATTAAAACAAAAACCTATAAAATAAACATTAGTATTATACCACCTGCAACAACTCCATCCATTTGGAAGAAAACACCAAAAAGCTTCTGAGACACTAAAACCAATACTTCTATTCCCAGTCCTATGCCTGAGTGACTGGACTGATCCAATCTATTTGTGGTAGTTTGTGATGCCTCAAAGGTTATTTATTGGATTTGCACTAAAACAAATTATCTTGATAAAATGAGACAAACCTCTCAGGGAAATAATCTACTCTTCACTCCGCAGGGATACTTTGAGTACTAACAAAAGTCCTGAAAAGCAAAATGCAGCTGCCATTGCTCTCATTCCCCAGGCTGTACTGAACAAAGAGTAGTGCTAACTACCAGTTAACTAATGGTGATAACCAGCCCATACTCTGTCTCCCAGGACCCAGCACAGAGCTACACTGCACTGCACAGCATCTCACACACCACCTGTCAGAGAGCTACCCCAGGGGATTTCTCAGGTGGCGTTGCCCTACAAAGAACACCCCTAGCCCCTGGTCTCAGCAAAGCTTCATGTGCGAGCATGAAAACACTAATATGCTAGACTATTGTCACTAGATCAACAAATATGTTTTCTTCATGTATGGATTCAAATATTATTAGTTCCAGCATGGGAGTATGAAAATAACCTTTCTTCCTAATGATTACATAGCTTTCCATTTGGTAAATGGATTTTTCCTGTTCTCCGTGTTTCAAAAATAGAACTAAAATTAAAGTCACTGGTTTTGGCTAATTTATCTTATTGGATTTTCCTTTTATTTAACTCCCAATACATAAATACTAAGGGGGTGAAAGCAGAAGTTATAAAACATGATAACATAACTTATGAACTCATATACCTGTTATTTTTTTCCACATTAGTTTCCAGTTTCTCTGTCCAATAGTATCCAAATTAAAAGTCCAATCATATACGCAATCAACATTTTCACAGAATACACAGAAGTTCATTGTTTTAATAACACAGCACTTAGTAATAAAATAAAAAGATTTCACTCTGAAGTTTTGTTAACATAGAAATATGTAACTGGTCGAGCTACTGAATTCAGAACCCTGCTGGCACCATCAACTTTATGATATGCAACTTCCCATAATTTATCAAGGACCATTTTAAAAACAGTGCATTCCCTTCACTATTCCTACTGAAAACCTTTCCTGTGATAGTTCCAATTTGAAGCTGACCTTGCTTACTTGGCTTTAGACTTCTATTTTTTGAAAAATGTGTTAACACTACCACTCAATTTTCATAAACCATTACCACAAATGCAAATGTAGAGGCCATTCCTACTATATGAGTTTAAAATATATCAAGTCAGAGAGTACAATTTTCTGACAGTATTACTGGAATTCCTACCATGCAATAAAATTCTGTAAGAGCATTTAACTGATAATATACTTCACGTTACCAAATAATAATAGTAATGTTAAATCAAAATGATTGAAGTCCTACTGCACAGCAAGACACAGATAGCTATAGCTTAAAATTACTAGCAAAGTAATGAAGATAAATGGATTCTTAAAAAAAGGCATAATGACAGCAGGAGTTAACCTATCAGACAAACTTTACACTTAGAGATAAAAACAATTACTTTAAGACTTAAATCTCTAGGTTAATATAAGATTGATAAACTGACTTTGTCTTTAACTTGGTAGCTATGTCACACTTTCATGTCACAAACTAAATGTTTCTTTTATACACAACTGAAGCAATTATCTCCATATTATTAGCATTAGACAAAATGTCATATTAAATTGATTAAAATGGCCTTTTGACAAAAGAAGGCATAATTAAATACAAAGAATTATCATTCAGCTGCATCTTTTTTCTTGCAAGAATTACATCTTAGCTTAAAGCTATACAACTATTTTTCAACTAGAAGAATATATAGACACATTTATGAAAAATCAGCAGATGGCATGGGGGTACTTTAAATGTATGTAATGAGAAAGACCGGTCATAAATGCAGAGTGACCTAGACTTCTTGCTAAACTGAATCCACAACAGTCCAAAACAACAGTTAACATCTAACTCAGGTGGATGTTAGAAAGCTCATGTGTTTAGAATATGTGCACACACATGCATGTACCTGTGAAGAATGCAGGTCACATTATGGGAAGCCAGGTAATATCCTAGAAAACAGACTCCCCAAAAGGACTTTTGGTCTGCATGATATGCAACCTTAAAACCAATGGTTTGGTCCCACAGCAGCCAAGAAGCAGCGCACGCCTTTTGACTCGACTGGCAACTGAGGGGCAGTTCTCGGCCACCTTGTCAGACTGTGCGTACCTCTGGCCACCCCATCAGGGAAGCATTAAGCACATGGATCAAACAGAGCCTGCTTGGTGTTTTATCAAGCTGGCAAGCCATGAAAAACAACATGGGAGAGAGCTGGGGAAAAGTCCAGGGTACATTGGGGATGCAGCTGGACAGAAGCAATAGAAATTGCTAATGACCCACTTACCAGCTGGACATGGAATTAGCAGAATGGTGAATAACCAGGTAAACATGATTTTCAGTGCAATATTATGGCCCAAAAAGTGTAAGCTATTTTAACAGAGGGATGGTGTATAAGCGCAGTAAGTATTTTACCTGGTAAACAAACTTAGCAGGCCATTGGCAGAACAGTTAGTTCAGCTTTGAGATACGCTCTCTCAACAGAATGCTGACACACTGGAACAGCTTCAGAAAGGATTCATGCAAATGATTTTTTGGGAGTACAGTGAGAGACCTGAGGAAGTCAGTGTATAGAATTTAACAGAAACAATATTAAATAATTTGATCATCAATAAAATAGTAATGAGAAAAAGTTTATTCACTGTGTGACTTTTCTTAGTCCAGCTGACAAAAGACGAAGCAAACAGATAGAAACTGGTAACAGGAAAATTCAAACTGGACATAACACACCACTATGGAGTAACGTGTAATGGAGCTAGGAAGGCATTTACAAAACACCAGTGATCATAAGCTGAATACTCCTCATTACCTTTTGTCTTTAGAATCTTTTTTTGAAAGGAAGCTCTCTGCCAAGTCACTACTTTTGTTCAGCAAAAAGGTCCAGCTAGTGAGTTATCCTGTATTATTACTGTTTTTATTAGTTTACCTATTAACTACATGATTCCTAAAGTTCACCAAGAATGAGACTGTATTCTGTGCTCTAGAAAAAATGAATTGCAATTAGACCCTGTGCCATCTTAAGACAATAGAAAGCAAGAAAATGGACAGAATTTTAGTAGGCAGTTAGAAGGAAGGATAAGTGCTTGATGTGACAGTCACAGAAGGGAATTACTGATTGAAAATAGCCCTTTTTTGGCCTACTTAACTCCAATCCAAAACACTGTATTTGAAACAAACTCAGTCCCTAAATTTAAAGGAAAGAGAAACAACTGTCATTGCTCTACAGACCCCACAGAAGAGCAATGCCTCTCCTTGGATGCAGTACAAAGGAGACAGTATCTGGAAAAGAGACTGTAAGAAAAGAAAATCACCCTTATATGAGTTTATCAGAAGTAGCAGCCACCAAAAGTTAAGTAGTTTCTTGATCAAAGAAAATAGTAACATTATTATGTTCTGGAGGAGCAAATCATCTCAATTTCAAGAAAGCTGGAGATAAAATATGTACCTAGCACGGGCAATTGGAATAACAGACTGCTCTAATAATCTTCATCTCTGAAGACAACATGGAACCTCCCTCATCTCTTTCAGAGGATAGATTTGACCAAATCAAGAGTTTGGAGTTTTTTTAATATTAAGCTCAAATATACACTTTCCAGTGTTTTCAGAAAACTTGCTCTTTACTGTCCATAGCATTTAATCAAAATTCTTGTTGTAAAACATTCTATGATGTTTAACAAATGTAGAAAATAAATCCCAGCAGTCGCATAAGACAGTTTCATAGGATGACTTAATCGGCACACACAAACTGACAGAACATTTTCATTCTCACCCCTTAGTGAGAGGTCAGGATAAACACGTCAAGGAGACAGCCTACGTTTCACAGATCTGGCTTCTGTTGGCTGTCCTTCATGCCTGACATTTTGCAGAAGAACTTAGCTTCACCCAAAAACTTGTTAAGGTATTTGTGGCAATCAGCTAGTCAGCGAGCACACCACAGCTGACAACAAAAGCTGTTGTCGCAAGATGTGGCCATTCCACTTCTGACCAAGTTTGGTACCAGCTGGAAAGGCTTTTGCATGTTAAGATCAACATACCTCCCACCACTTTCTGCTCCGGACCTTCAAAGTAGCCTAAAAAACCTATATAAATCCTGAATTGAAAAGACAGGGCAAATTCTTAGCACCTGGTTTCATTTGGCTCAGATACCTTGACAGAAACATGCATAATTTTTCTGAATGGCACAGGAAATGACAGTAAAAATTCACAGTAATCTCATGATCCTTGAGTTTAGGGTAATCACAAAAAAGATGCACATAACAAGATTTGACTTGTGGTAGAGTTATCTGAAAAGCAAAAATCTCTTTGCTATACATGATGGATAGATAAATGAACAGTTTTGATCTGCTCACTTGTGTTTTTCCTGTCAACTTATTTGATCTGGCAAAGTCATCTGTCAGTGAAGCAGAAGCAGCTTTCAGGAATGGCATCTTTGGTATTTTCCACTAGGGCAGAACTAAACTTCTGAAGTAATTCTGTATTATGATAATCAATGAAGTGAAATTTTACATGGAACTCTGTACAAATGGTATTAATAACGCGCCACTGAAGAAGGTATTTAGTAAAAATGCAACTCCCAAAAGCACCCTCATCTTCAGCAGAGAAATACTACAACAAAGTAAAAATCCCATGTCAGCACTCAGCAGGAAAAAGAGAAAGCACCTGACTGGGTCTTCTGTCTGATTGTTTGGAAGACAAGGTAGCTTGGACTGGGGAAAAAAGAAAAGGAAAAAAAACAAAACCCTTAACAGAAATTGTGTCACCTTAAAAAAGACACAAGAAAAAATGCTGACCAAGTTTTAAAACATAAAAAATACTTAGTGATAAGTAGCTACCCAAGATAAATGATTAATTTTCTACCAGTATTAGCTAGAGTACAGTAGTGTACACATATAGTGTACAGCTATGTACACGTCTTTTCCAACACTTGCATCTAACACTCCTTGCTTCTTTAACAGTCAACAGTACACTGTTATAGAATGTAGGTACGCTACGCTATTGAGTATTACGGCTTTGACATTCTTCAGAATCATGTAAAGGCAGTTTGCTTTCCTGAGAAAATGATTTATTTTTTTTCTTCTGAGCACATGGAATTTCTTCCCTGCTATGGAAGCAGTTTAAAAATTGTCTTTCAGTTGGTTTGGAAAAAAAGAACATTTTTTTCTAATCTTACATAGTATCTTCTGCAAGGATATACAGCAAGATTTTACTTGCAGTAAAATATCTTAAAAAGCAAAACTCTCTTGGAGATATATTGTAAAACATTATTCAGAAATAGAGAGGAGATGGTTTAATGGTGCATTTCACACTATAGTTTAAATCTGTCAGCATATCACCCTATCAGATACTTAAAAGAAACATATCCTGCAACCAGTTAAATGGTAACAATTTTTGGCATTTCATACAGTGACTTCTGTTCCATTTCTATTATTTCTGTCCTCTCTTTTTAATTAAAGCAGAAAGGGTCAGATTACAGCTGAAAAATCAATGCCTGCAGGTAAAATATTTAGGTAAATGTTATACAAACACAACTGGAAAAAACCTATCCCATACTAAAATATGCTTTAAGGTATTAGAATAATTTTATTAATCTTCTAGATCCTGACATTTTTTATGCATCTTTTCCCATTTTTCCACTCACCAGACAGTGTACAAGCATCAAGAATGGTGCTTCTTACTTTTTCCCTATGGAAGTCTTTTCAACAGTACCTACGTCTAGAATAAATTTGATTATTTTTCTCCTGCACACTTGCATATTTCTGTATACAATTTCAATAAAAATAATTCTTGATAGGAAGCATGAACGAAGAAGAGTGTGTGACATTTACAGCTAAGTGGCAGGATGCAGACTACCAGGAAAAGATAACTAAAGTCAATGGTGAGCACTTGCAAAACGTAAGCCAGTTTGGCAGAACCTGATACTGTACTGCAGTCGGGAAACTAGATAACAAAAGGTTGGCAATGTGCATTCTGCTCTTTAATTGAAAAGATGATATCAGATAAGCTAACAGCCAAATAGTCACATCGTGCCTTTCCTCACAATAACATGGACAGGAATATCTGGCAGTACTAAAATTTCATGGTATTTTGTTTGGAAGAAAACTAATCTGAACTGTATGCTAAGATGACCTTTCATTTAGATAAAACTGAATTTAAAAACTACTCCTTCTGAAAAGAAAAAGATAGCATAATTCATTAAGACAATTTTCTGTAAAAATGATAAGTATCTAGCCATTGTTAGATGTTTCATTGCTGTAAAATGTAAGACCATCCCACTAGTAAAACTCACATGGTTTTCTGTAGACGGTCTGCCAACAGACCTTAACTAATGAATTCAAGAAACAGATATAACACCAAGGTTGTTTTGCAAATACAGCAATGTTCATGATAATGTTTCGTTTTCCTTTTACCTAAACTTTGTTTGTAGTGTACATTTGAAACAAACCCTTTGGAGGAGCTGAAGCTCTTCAGTCTCTCCGATGATATTTCACACAAGTTAATACTTTAAAAGAAATGTAAGTTTTCCCACAATATAAAGTACTGCACCGTGCTTCTTATTTTGGGCCTTGTATTATGATGTACTATGATGAGGAAAAAAAGATTTTTTTACATTAGCTACATGTGAACAAGCAGTAAAAGAACCTAAATTCAGAAATAACAGATATGCAGCCACTTTAAATCTTTTCTGTTATAGGACTATTTTTAAAGACCAAATAATTTGCTACGTCATTGAGGGTTGTGGCATAATATGCCTCCACTACCTATTGTTACAAAACGGGTAAAAGCTATTTTAATTTCCTAGCTTTTGCTTTAAAAAGTGAAAAGAAAAGTCAGTTTCTAATATGGACAGCAACAAAGACCATGCATCCATAGCCAGGATTTGTAGAAATTACAGCACAGACTTCTGTCAGATGAGATGCAGGACATTAATTGGCAATAGAGGAAAGCTTTTATCCCAGAGAGGGAAACGGCCCCTGGAGCTAAGTGCTAACTCCAGCAGCAGTCAGGGGAGCCCTGGCGCAATTTATCCCTCTCTTTTCTCCCACCCTGGAGGTGGGATCCGTGCCACATATTTGTGCCCCCAAAGGAGGGAGAAGGGTTGCTGAGACTATGGTTTTATGGAGTAAGCCTGGCTAGGCTGTCTGCCTCTCCAAGTTTCCCAGGAATTGTGAGAACTTTTTCTCCCAAGAGGTATTCTGAGAGGCTGCAGGGATGTAGTTAAGGATAGGATGTAGGACTTCACTAACTTGCTTCCCTCCAACACACATTGCTCTATTTGCTCTGTCAGCTCCCAGCATAACGCAGTCTAATGCTTCGATGGCAGCCTGGGACCCCCTCCCTGGAATAGTCACATTCAGGCATTGATTTGGCAGGTTGACACCTTTTTCCTGAGAAAAATAAGCAAGCGAAGGGAAATGGCGTGTCTGAACTGTTTAAGCTCAACTAAATCTGAGTAAAATTGGGTGGGATTAACAAAAGGTGTTTTTCAAGCTCTAGGGCCTTTCCTCCTCCAAATTTCAAAGATTTGCAATGTAATAGCTTTTCTCTATCCCACCCTCCCCTAAAACTCACAGGAATCTTAAAATACCAAACACAATATACAGCCTACATATAGGTGTAATAATCCACTCCGATTATAAAATTATAGACAGCGCATTTACAGGAATTTGCATTTGAGGATTGTGATCCTCATTCTTTAAGTTGACAATAAGGCACAGAGGACAAAATGGACAAACGCCATAACACAGGCTAGGGCACTTGACAGTGCAAGGGACACTTCTTCAGCAGCAAAGCCCAATTATGTTCTGAAATCAGTAGCTGAAAACCAGTATAGAACCTGTCGTGACCAGTGGACATTACTATTTGACTATGAGGAAGCCTGTGCAAAGTGTGTTTATGAAGATCAGTCCACTATCCAGCAGACACGTGCTAACACTATAAATAAATGACAGCTTTATTGGCAGGTTCATCAGAGCCTTCATCACAACATGACTGCAACAATCTAGAATTGCCATGTAAGGCATTTCATGCTCTGCATCACTTCCTAACACCTATAATAATTAAAAAAGCAAACCTACAGTCAGAACATTTTTTGTCCATATTTTTTGTGTACATAGCCTGGAAATATAGTGTAATTAATATTTTATCAATGAGAAATTTTGTACAAAAATGCTGAGGAAATGGGGTGGGTTCATTCATACTTATTTGATTATACCTACTTGATAGCAGGAAAAACTTTGTAAGCAAACTCACAGATTTGTCTTTGTTGCCCAGTGAGTCTTGTGTTCCAAGTGGTGAATGGATGAACAGACAGATAGATAGACATGTG
The DNA here is from genome assembly GCF_030936135.1 of Gavia stellata. Lineage (NCBI taxonomy): Eukaryota > Metazoa > Chordata > Aves > Gaviiformes > Gaviidae > Gavia > Gavia stellata. The sequence goes on from NC_082598.1 coordinate 44,226,773, forward strand.
GCTATGAATGCCCAGAAAAGACTGAAAGTAATAACATACAAAGCCAAATTAGGACTGCAATTGGCACATAGTCTTTCCTCAACTTCCATTATGTCCTAACACTTGTTTTGCATAAACTTCGTTTTGTTTTTCTATACAATTTTAATTTTATGTCTCAGTTCTGTGCTTCCATTCACTCTTTATTCTGGACCTCTGAAAGTGAACACTAACTTTCTTGAATGATTTGAAAATATATAAACACTCACATATTTGATTAGTTATCAAAATAAATATCCTTCTTGAATACAAAACAAATTTTAAATAAAGGCAAACAGTAGTTACTAGCTGTTACACAAAAACAGCATTAAGTGTGGATCAAAACCTAACTTCCAGGAAGTACACAATGACAATACAGAAAAGCAAAGATCATAGGAAAAAAATAATGTCAAAGTTATCTAAGGTTTTCATACATACATTGAGAAAGCCTTTTTTGAAAACTTACTGTTACTGTCTATACATACAAAACCTGAGCACTCACTAGCCAAAAAATAATATACAGTTTTACCTGTTACATGCTTTCTATGGTTTAGTAAGACAGTTTTTGGAACTACCATACTGATGTATATAATCCATCATCTCCACGGCACTGAGTAAGAAGAGGGCTACCCCACAGTCCCACCTTGCCAACCACATCATCAAACACCTTACAGACTACCGGAGGCTGTTTCAAAGAGCTCTTTCCTTCCCATCTGCTTTTCAGGATGAGGAGGTAGCATTACTTTTTTGGAAGGTATTGGGTGTTCTCTTCTTTGGCATAAAACATTGACTATTTTTATGAAAAGGAGTTCTTGTTTTTCAGCCATCCTTTCTTTGGAAGGAAGAAGCAGCATTTAGCAAAAGTAAACATGCAATGGCAAGAGCTAAGAGGATAAAGTTAGTGCCAGGTCCCAGAAGAAATACATAATACTAAGGAGAATTATTGAGGAATAAATTTGTAACGCTTTCTTTTTTAACAGCATTGCCTGTTTCTAAAAAGGAATATATTTATTTTTCATAAATGAATGTCATTGAAGAGCACATGAGCCAGGCCTTCCCTCCACTGGGTTAAGAACATCTTTTAAAAGTCTCTAGGTCTAATGCTAGAGCTCTGCTGAATTACTGAAAGGGGAGTAGAGAAAGAAAAGGAAACACCTTCAGGTATGCCTCAGTAGCTCTATTTGAAGATCTCTGTTTGCATGGATCCCAGTAATTGGACAAACTTAAAAGTACCTGTCCAGTTATGCAATAGTTTGTCTCAGCCATTGATGAAGGACTTGACTCTCAAAATGGACATTTTACAGACCAGGGAATCTTTGGAAAGGGTGCCTCGATACCATTTTTATTTCTTGTAACCCATTCTTCAATGTGAAAATATCAAGACCTACAAAACATGCAAAACCAGGCAAAAGTAAAAACCAGAAAAAAGGGTTACCAAGCTTGCAATGGTGAAGAAATATCCCGCGCACAGAAATTGTCCTTCCAACAGGCTGTCCTTTACAAGGAAGACTCAGAAAAATTGTATCTGCCTGTGTAATGTTAAATCAAACACCAGCTATGTGAATTCACATGGTAAACAGGCATTTGCACAGTTTTAATGAAACAGAATATCTGACTACTTATTTGGGAAGTCTAGATATTTCCTCTGAACTCAACAGTATCTGAAGTGCATCTCATTCGATCCTAGCCATCTATACTTACTTACCCTTCCACCAAGAAGAAACAGAAAAACAGGCATCTCGGGCCAAGGCCATGCACCCTTGTCTAAAACAGGTATCTAAAACAGGCAGATCTAGTGAATGCCTGATAATGCCACCTCTCTCTTTCAACTCCTCATAGCAGGATGAGAGATGACCAGCTTAAACTAAACACCTGTCTTGTAGAAGGCTAACCTTAAGGGAGATAAATGCTATCTGAAGCGTTTCTAATGCTTCAGTATTTTTCAGATGTAATACAGAAATCGCATATGCAACTTTATGCCTTCTTTGTTGCAGCATAATTACATTCTTCAGTGAAGGCACAAGAGATAGTGGCAATGTAACTGATCTTCCATGCACCAGGCAAATGTGGCATGTGTGCAATTCAGAAAATACAAGATTATACATACGTACATGAGCAGGTGATTTAAAAAAGAAAAGATACCCCAAAATAATGTTTTTGAGATTAAAAAAAAATAGCACTGCATTAAGTTCCTATTAAAGAACTGTGCACATTTTAAGATACAATAGTTACTTCTGTTTCCTCTATATAGACCATGTTTCTAGGATTTGAAATGTTAACCTAACAGTAAACTGAAACTTAGGAGACAAATCAATAGCTTCATATGCTTTTCTCTTTTTTCTTTTTTTTTTTTTTTTTGGCGTAATAAGTATGTGTCTTAATAATTACTGTTACTACTCAGCAACCTGAATACCTAAAGGTGCTTGCCAAAATTATGTCTTAATATTTGTCAGAAATTGCATAGTCCCCTGAAATAACTTTTGCAGGTAATTAGTAATTTTGGCAACAAAGTTCCACATTGGACATGGGACAGAATCTTCCCTGTAGATTCTTAGACTAATTACCTAAGGAGTAAAAGACCAAACAATTACAAACTTGAAAAAATATTTGGTCTAAAAAAAGCACAGTTAATTTCAGAACTAACTCAAAATGAGAATCGAGGTGTGGGCTTAAAATAAAAACTATACTAAACTTTGTTTAAAAGCAACTACAGAAAACAGAATAAAAGTAATTGAATTAATTAAGCCATAGATAAAGCTCTGTACATTAGACAAGTTTGTCCTAAGGCCCTGTCAAAAGTTTTATCAGTTACCCCAGAAGGTTCAGAGATATTTAAAAAACCAGCACTCTCATGGACCTCCTGGTCTTACACTGCTAAATAAAAAGGGGACCAGAGCGAACAAATCCAAGCACAGGGCATGTGATTATCCATACTCCCTGTCTGTTAGTTCATTCCTTCACTTTGTTTCAAATTGTTCTAGCTTGCTGTTTCCAAGACAAAATTTAAGCATGGTCTTAAATGTAGTTCACTCCAGGGACCATTTCCCAACAAAACTGCAAGCGTTCAGACCCCACCAGCTCAGCTCCTGAGAGGCTCACCTGCCCTCTCCTGACACGCTGCAGGGCAGGCAACATACACCCATGTATACCCTTCATCTCATGCTATAAAAACCATCACTTCAGAGGACCACAGCACAGCCCTTGCACTATATAGATACTCTGAACCAACAAGAACACACACAATCACGGTCATCAATTTGTCCTGAAAGCACAACGTTGGGACTCACTGTCAAGCTGGAAGATGATGAAATTACGTATTCTTCAGTTGCTAACGTTTATGAAACGGCGTCTGAACAGCAGCATTATCTCAAAGTTTAAGCAGGGCTTCAGATTCAGGAGTATTTCTTATTAGTCTTAAAAGCATTATTTGACATCTCTGAGTACTAGTTTATATTTCTGTAAAATGGGCTATATGTTTCAGAGAAACACTGCACAGCCTAATTAACATTTAGAAAATGTTTTAAGGTCCTTGGACAAAAACCAAGATCTCATGTAAATTATGATATCACACAAAGTCTTAACTGGCAAAATTTCAATTACTTCAATTTAGAGAATAACTTAACCAACCCACTAAATTACTGATTTGCCTAAATACAAGGAGGAATAATTCACTCTCCCATTAATGAAAGACAGATTTTCAAATGACACACTCTTGTAGGTGAGAACCATTTAGTTTACCTAGAAACTATCTCCAGAATTGAAGTACTTCAAAGCAGAGCATGAAACACTGACATACCATTTTTTTGGCTCCAGAAGGGTATTCTGAAATTAAGTTTAAAGGCCAGAAGCTAAAATGCTTAATCCTCTTACAATTTATTAATCCATTTTATTAAGAACAATGAGGGCATCGCTACATTTTTTTCTTAAGCATATCAAGAAGGAAAAACCTAGTGCTTGACAAATAAAACCCAAGTTCATTAAAACTACATTTTCTTCTACAAGGAAAATGAAGCCCCTTTAAACATTGCCTTAAGGCAACAGACTTAGAAACATTTACTTAATCGGCACTCCTAAACAAACTTACTTAACAGTATTTCTCCATTACCATCTACTGTGAGCATCCTTAACTCAACAATATTGTAAATCCCTGAAAAGAAACAGTCAAGATGAAAGGCAAATAGACCAATGCATAATTGACAAAAGGACTAACATTTAAAGAACCGGTAACACCAAAATCAGGCAAGCTAGGTATCTACAGCACCTTAAAGCAACAAAGCATCCTTATTGCTCCAGAAATCAGAGAATTAAAATAAATTTTAAAAAAGGCAGCCAAAAAACCAACCAAACAAAAAAACCAAACCAAAACACAAAACCAACAAAAAACAATCCAAACATGGGAAAAAACCCGCGAACAAAAAAAACAGCCAAAAAAAACCCCACCACCCCAATGAATTTACAAAAGGAGATCGTAGCTAGTCGACATTGAGGAAATACAAGATACGGTCATGATGTTTAGCATAAAAAGGATCAAACTCCCGGCAGCATTAGCAAAACCGACACCAAGTCCCCTTTCTGCGCAGAAAGGCAGGCATTCAGGGGCAAGCTACAAAATCCCATGCCAATCAGGTACACTCGCGAGGTGAGGGCCCAGGCCCTCCGCGGTTTCTTTCCCCTTTGGTGGGAGCCATTAAGTCCCATTAGCGTCAGTGGGAGGCAGGCATGCAGAGCCAGGGGTGGAGGCTCCCTCCAAGACAACTGCCTCGGGCTGCCCAGCAATTACCGCACCACGCCGTGATGGAGGCAGCAGCTGCGGGAGGGAAAAGGGCTGGGGAAAAATAATACATGTATCCGAGAGAAACGGCAGTTTCAAGCACGAGGAGAGCTCGCCATGTCTTTGGGATTTAATCGTGCGTTTTAAAGGGGAACAGAAAGGAGCAGAGGGGAAAAGATGGGCTCTAACCCAAAGAGTATCATGAGCGATAAACAAAAGGCATTGGGAATCAGAAACTCCTCCATAGCGGGCAACAAGCTCCGCAAGTTTCCATCATTTCAGACTCAGTGTTGATAAGGGTCAAGAGGAAAATCCTTACTTTTAGGAATGTTTGCTGTAATCTGTTCCTTGAAAAATGACAGCTATGGAATGAATCAAGTAACTGCTGTGAAAGTCATCTGTTCTGCAAAAGGCAACTGGCAACTTCTCTGCCAGCTGGTATTTAAGAGACTATTTTACGTGAAGAAAAACAAAACATAATTTACAGATATATCCATCCAAATTCACCAAAAGGTAAAATACATTTATTTTCTTAACTGTAAATTATTAACAATTTCTCCTCTTAGACGTGCAAAAACACCAGTATCACAGCTGATCAGTGATTTCTAAATCTGAAAAATATTCTTAGAAATCACGTGTGCAGATTATCAGTGCCCAAATCCATCATGTGGATCTAAGAGAAAAAATTCACCCACTAGCCTGTTCACCAATAATCCTTTCAAGTTTATCCCTCAGTGAATACCTAATCAGCGTAGCAGACAGGAAGAGACATAGGGCCAAATTCTTCTGAGATAGATCCTCAGTGACATTTGAAAGATAAGGACCTACAAATTTGTAGCTTCATATTTTAATTTATTGGTTACCTTCCAAACTATTTAAGAACAGCAATTTTGTCTACTTCGTTTTAAGTATTGCAACTTATATTTTATAAATTAGTCACTGTGTAAATACATCTACCTAGGGAGTTATTTACACCACAAAACACCTCACATTGCGAATCACTGCTTACTCTCAGTTTAAAAAAAACAAACCAACCAAACAAAAAAAACAACACAAACAAACAAAACAGGATTACAAGGGTGAAATTTGCACATATTAAAATAAATTCACTGTATTCTTATCCTCTAAATATGCAGAGAGAGTGATCTCTATATGCACCTACAAAGCACAAATTACACACCTACAAAGCACAAATTAAAAATTTGGTCACATAAATATTTATTTTACAGTTCCACTAACCACAGAAGTTTATTCCACAAGCTGTTAATCAGAGGTTCTGAAACAAAGATAACTTCAAGCTTGATCTCAGAAGCATAATGCAGAGAGGGATGCGTAATCTCTATTTGAACCAAACACTGCTCATCCAATTAATGTACGGAGATAAATTCTGATCCTGCAAATATTTAGTTACAAGAACATCCAACAGAACTGGCCAAGGATGTCAACAAAAGCTGTATTTATTGAATTATGCTAAGTGCCCACAGGACAAAAATCTGCTTATCGTTATTGATAATATGCTTAGAAAGTCAGAGGAACTGAACCATGCCTACCGTTTCTGTTCAACAGCACTCGCCAGGCCCACCTTAGCTACTCAGATGATTTGACTACAGCTGCAGAGCAAGTGGGAGAATAGTTCAAGTCACAAGTGCAAGCTATTATCTTTCTGTTTTAGCAAACATACAAAAATTAATTTAAAGTGGTTAGCCACAGGAATTTTTGAAACACGTTATCTCACCCTTATTCACAGAAAAAGACTTCTGTTTTGTCAGCTAAACTGGTTCAAATAGTGTTTGACAAACAAGAGTCTTCACTGTAAAAATTAAGTGGCTTACTGAGAGCACCCATGTAATTTAAAGAATTAGACTTGTTTCTAATACCTACGGAATAACAAATTTAACTTAAAGCACGTGCTTACAGTTTTTATAATGTGAGATGCTTTCATAATTAAAAAAATACTTCAGCTGCTTTTTGCAATCTTTCTCTGAATTTGTACAATCAATTCAGCCTCCTTAACATTTCACACACTCTACCGTATTTGGGTTTCCTCTTATTCTGAACACGGAAACACCGCTGATAGAAATCGGACACCTAGACAGAAGCTCAGATCAGTGTTTAGTGAGCATGCTTTCAAAATATCCCCATTTTGAGAAGCACTCTTTATAAAGCAGACTTTAATTCAATCTAAACCCAAACTAATGTAAATTTCAGTAGAACTACTGTGTTAGCCTGTTCCCTACTCTGCAGAATCAGGTCACCTTAATGGTAGCATTCAGTCATTCTCTTGGCTTATCCTCAGAAAAACTCCATTTATGCTAAATGGTAGGTAGGTATAGTCTCAAATATTTTATAGCTCACCCAAGAACTGTATCTCACAAATCACACTAATGGATGTTCAACATGCATATTATTGTTCATATGTTCTAAAACTGAAAAAAGTCATAAAACTAAGTGCTTGTAGTAAATTAGATAAAAAGAAATGCAATTACTCATACATACTTGGTAAGAGCTACTTTTTAATTCATTTGGGTAGACAAAAATGAACGTATTTCTCCACAAATGCTACTTCAGAAAAATCCTCCCTACCATTCTCCCTATGATGTCACTGTGATTTCACTAGATTGACCTAATGTTTCACATAAGTGCAAAGTAATACATTTCCAAACCAAACAAGCTAAAATAAAATTTGATTACATATTTCTTCATCTCCCAGCTGAAGCTATTAAGTGGTAACCAGTTTACTGTCAACATTCCTATTAACTTTTAGGATGCTTTGTCTTCCCATCATCCTACACACAGACCCTCAGAACATAAATGCACAAAGATTGATTCAGCATTTGGCACCACTGACAGGTGAGGAGGAAATGGGCTAGCAACATTTTTTTCACACCAAATCTATTCTTAGTTGTACTATCAAGGTAAAACTAACAGCTCTATCTTAATCTGTGATTTTCTACTGTGTCTACAATAAAGCATTAAGGAGAAGAAACTTCATATAAGAACCTTCAATTGTATCTGAGAGGGTTGTTTTAGCAACTGATTTGACTAATTAATGCTGTTTACACACCAAGTTTGCTGGAGTTTTCTGCTTTAAGAATGGTTTATGTTGATTTAACTTTGAAACATTAGCATAAGGTGCTCTTAAACTTAAGCAAGAATGTCTAAAGAAGGCAATGCCTCGTTTAACTAAATTGATCTTTACACCTACTTAATCACTACACTTTTCTTGTGTACACAAGGCCTTTGTGTTACCTCAGCCTTTTGAAAAAGGTGTAAGGCTTCAAGGATACTGAGAGAGGAATGCTTGATAGACCATGCACCCAAAATGAAACGCAATTTAGGTACACAAGGCTTTGTTTGATTACTCCCCCTTAACCAGCTTGCCCTATACTAACAGCTGTTAGGACAGTTATATTTGCATGACAAGGAAGAAGATATTTTTAGCCATTCCGTGAGTAGGATGAGAAGAAATGGATACCAGTTTTGCCACCACACTGAACTAAAACGTCGTAACTTAGGCAAGCCACGGCTGGATAGGCTAATATTTTGTCCAAAATCTATGCAGGCACCTTGTGAGCACGCACACGGAGAAAAAAATAAAAAAACAACTCAGCCAAAATTTTACACTTAGCAAAAGCAATTTCATTCGCCACAGTTTGTGCCTATGCAAAACAAACAAAAGAAAGCAAATTTCACATACAAGCAACCTGCATAACGAGCTTTTCTCCAGTAGAACTTGCCTTTTTCCTTATAATAAAAGCCTAGGTGGGTGACGGTGCACACGCTCCTGTTATAACGCCTTGGGAGAAAACCATAATTCAGTGAGGCTGGGCCCCACCTCACTTCCTTCACTGACAGGTGCCTGACAACCCTTGTGCCCAGGGCATGCAGCTGTGGCTTCCCCTCTCCTCCTGGGAGAGTTAACACTATCCTTGCCAGCCACTGGACAACCCATATGGCTTGTAAAGAACTCTATACACCTCCTTCCCATGCGATTTGTCTCTTGGGAGGTCTCTAGTTACTTAGCCTTTTGAATCTCACAGTGTTTTGCTTCCAGGCTGCTCTATACCCTCCTTTCCAATCCCTTTTATAGCTTCTTCAGATTTTTATATTTGTGTAACATATGAGAGATGGCTTCGTTAATGTATTGGTTTCTCCCTTAGTATTCTATTCCCTTACTTGTATTTTCACATCCAGATCAATAACCGTCAAAGTGAGATTTTTCTCTCCTTTTTTCCTATTTTATATCTCCCGTCCCTGTGTCTATTGCCTCTCAGATTTTTCTCTCCTGCCTTTGATTTTACCACTTTCACCTCAGCTTCCTTGCTTGGGAATCAGTAACAACCATCTAGATTCCCTAGCAGCAGAGGGGAACCTCCTTTCTTCATCCAGAATACGGACAGAGAAGAACCTTCTTTCTTCATCCAGAATACGGAACACTGGTTTAAGTGTAAGGAGACGCATAAAATACAGTTGAGCACCTGCACAAGTTAGACATGGGCACAAATCCCCAATTCTTTTTGCTATACCAGATTACATCAACTATCAACAAAGTACATTCCTGGTTTATATGCCTCTTCTGTTTCATTTTCCAAGAGAGATTTCCAGAGGCTAGACAGAGTTTCCTCTATTATACACTAGTACTTTACTTGGCTCCACATGAAAATTGAGCATTTAAAAACAACTAGGCAAAACCCCCAGGTTTTTATTCTAAAGCATTAATCAATGAAACATGTAAAGCGTTTTCTGTGTGTCATGGCTGCCTCATTTGTCTCCGTTTCTAAAACTGACCTGCATCAGAAGAAGGGAAGATGTAGCCAACTAGAAAATGAAGCTGCTTGGACACATGGACAACATCTACCTAAACTACTGATTATGTAGACTCAAGACATCTACAAATATGTGCAAATTACATGCAGATCTGTAAATTAATGCCTGGCAGATTCCCAAGAGATGGAGGGTATACTAGCAAACTGCTAGAAAGTTTCCTGGTGTGAAACTAGTGCATTCCAACCAGCACCGTCCATCAGCAGCCCCCAGGAAGGACGAGGCAGTTGAAACAACCCTTAGCCCATGCTCAATAGGCAGCTCAGACACAGCCACAACTGTTGGAGAGAGGCAAAATTTACTACCACGGACACTGGCCACTCCACAGCAGCTGCCCTCAGTATTAGGACACATTTTTAGGCATACAGACACAGCCAAAGAGATTCCCAAAGGATTTGACATAATTTTCCCAAAGTTTTCCTATTTTGCTGCCTTATCCTGTATCAACCCAACCCTGCAGATTCTGTCACTGAGAGAGCTCAGAGACATCATGCTACCAATACCTTCCTGTTGTGGCTGGGAAATCTCCTTGCTATCTCCAGACTATCTCTTACAGCTGAGACAATCAACAAACTTCTGCAAAAAGATGAGAAGTTAGTAGAAGTTTCATTACCTCCTGTGTGATTTCATTTACAAAGCACATATGCAAAATAAAGTCCTTTTGCCAGAGGGAAAAATCCCGCTTCCCTTTTGGCGCTCTCTGAACTCCACACCCGCCTCTGGTGTCAGCCATGGTCGTGGGCGTTCAGTTAGATCCAGGGTTTGGCATCGACCTTCTGTAGCTCTTCAGTACTAGTGTATTTGGATAAAGTATTTTCCATCGTCTTATGACTGCTCTGACATACCCATTTAGCTTTTTACATAAGCAAACTCTCATCTACTTTAATTTACTGCCAGAGTAAAGAACTCAAGAGTTTGGACTATTATTTATTTATTTGACCTGATCTCTTGCCATACATGGGCAAGGCACTCTACAGATAAGCACATCATGCCCTAAACAGGCCAAGGGGCTAGGCAGGAACACATTTTCTTGGTTTCACACTTGATTTCACACATGTGGCATGTTGTTTTCTTTTGTGACAGTATTTTGTGTCTGTGTGTACTTAGAAGGGGTTTTTTTGTTGCACAAGGCTGGTTCTCAAGCAGAGTTTAGAGCTGAGAAAGACTGGGAGGAGGGGGTTCTGAGAAACTAGGAAGACGACAAGGGAGCTTTGAGCCACTCAGGAAGTAATTTCAGGTATACTGGATAAATATTACACTCATGGAAGGACTGAAAGGAGAAAATAAAGAAAAGAAACAAAGAAATCCAAACCCTGCTTTGTTAACTTGCATAATGCATCTTTCTAAAGAGACAAACATACTAAAGCAGAAAACCACAGCATTTGTACATGAGTGCCATTTACTTTATGAAACCAACTGAAAAGCTATTAGTAACATCAATTCTACAGAAGCATACAATTTTCTTACTGAGAAACTTGTTGGTTTTTTCCTTTATTTCTTTCAGCCAATACACCTGCCCATAAGACCAACATAAGTTGCAACATAGCTCTGCCCTGTATCAGAGACTAGAGTATCTGAGGGAACATCAGGGTATATGCTGTATTTTCGGGCAGCAGTAGAAGTGAAGATTATTGGAATAAAGTATACAGTAACAGTGACATCCTTCATAGAAGCTTGGTTTCCCACCTAGAACCAGTGCTGGAATACTGCCACGAGAACTGTAAAAATCCTTTGTGCTTATAGGGCCAGATCTCCCACAGCAGCTCCTAACAAAGTCCCTGAAAGAAATATTTTGGGTGTGCCAGAATTTCCATTTTTGTCAATAGCAATATAATCAGCATATGCACTGAGTCACCGCAGATGATCTCCCAGGCCAGACATCCATCCATCCAAATACAGAATTTGCCTGGGCAAAATTTGCAAGAGATTATTTTTTTCAGATGGAGCGCAAGATACATTTCATTTAAAGCCCTCAGGTACTTTAGAAATAAAAACATTTTAAAGAGATCCTATTTTTATCCCTGTATCAGCATGAATAAGGTAGAATAAATAACTAGGATAAGATTATAGACAAAGTACTTCACAGCAAAAACAGAGCTGTGAGAAGGCTGGTTTTCTCCCTTTAAGCCTTCAAATCTTATCCAAACAAGCACCTTCTCAATATTATTCTTTTACCTGCTATACTGAATTTCTTGGACTCAAGGCAGACATAACTGCAAAGTTATAAATAGCTGCTGTCCAACCACGAAGTTAGTTAAAAATCACAAAAAAAATGCAACTCCACTGATACATTTTGCCACCTGCTTAACGATGTCTTTTAGGCAGTATTACATACGTACACCTATAATGATTTACACTGCAATCCAGTGACACACAGTATATCACAAACATTGATGCTGACCATCATAAATTTTTATACTAAGTCAGAACAAAAGTATTTAGGACAATGATTCATTCGTTAGTTATAAGTAAAACAAAAGAATCAAAGGACAAATTCTGGCTGTATAGAAGTCAACAGCAAAATTTCTCCAAGCTTTTAAGCAAAGAGTAAAAGTGAAGTAGTAAATGGACCTCTGACCAGTGCTTCTGCTTCACCAGGCTATTTGTATAGTTTTACTACATTAAGCTGTAACACATGCCAGTCAGTTTTTACATGAGTGCCTTCCTCAAAAACATCTTCCTTACTCAGAAATAGTTCTTGTCCCCAGAAACTCCCAAAATCTGTCATTTTCACACTTTCTCCAAGGAGGAGAGAGGAAAGAAATCTTTTTGTTTCACTTTTTCTTCCCTGCCACCCATGTGGGAAAGCTCTCATCCTGTTGGCTTCCCTCCCAGCTAGCAGTTCCTCATGGCAATGCAGGTAACAGACCATCCACCAGCCTTTACTGATCATGACGTGGGCAGGCAGTGGTCCTTCAGGACTTACTGGCAGCAGCAATGGTAAGCACCTGTCTGCAATATTCTGTTTATGGCATGACCAACTGAGTGGAAACTGGGTCACTTCTGAATACAGATGATGACGCAGTAGGGGTATGCAATTGATTCTTGTGACAAAGGGTTCATCAAGCGTTGCCAAGTTTAATTTAAACCCTCAGGGCTTAAATCTGGAAACAAGTTTCTCCTCTGATAAAGAAAGAATCAATTTTCCCCTTCTGTTTTTGGAAAATATGACAGAGGCAGCATCCCAGACAGCTCCCATATACCAGGTACCTTCTTACACTCTAAAAATGGATAGGAGGAAGAAGGTATATTCAGGCAGCAAGGTAGAGAGAGAGAGAGAGAGAAGAGATTGCACTGGCTAAGAGGCTCATGGCAGTAGCCGGCAGGTCTGCAAACTGTTGGGTGCTGATGCAGTGGCCACACCTGCACACCTGCTAAGTCTGCCAGGAGTTACAGGATGAGAATTTTCTTCCAGCAGCTGCCCCAGGCACACTGGGCACAGTTACCTGGGAGAGCAATAACCAGCTGCCTTCAACTCTCTGAGTCGGTGGGAAAAGTTAAAAGCTGATTTGCTCAGATTTGGGGGGTAAGGAATGAAAGATGAATCAGTGCAACACTTCTCCCTGGATTTTGTCTGCTGTGATCACATCACTATGCCCTGGAAACACCCTGAATAGATGATTTGCTAATACATGTTAGTAATTATTTTTTTTTAAGCTTAAAAATGTTTTTAGGCTCCCTAGGCTTTTTCTCCAGTAGAGGCAGTGGAATATTGCATTCTAATGATTTTAGTGATCAAAGGAAAACACTTATGTGTTCATGGTTATTTTTGAAAATGAAAGGGAGATAAAATTAAAAACCAAAAATCTTCCACATACGTTTCTGCTGTAAATCTCTCCAGCTTACACAATAGATAGGAGAGCGCAAAAAGTACTAGTGGAATATAAAAAATGGTTGTTTGAAAGGAAAACAAGAGCTTGTGTGGATGGCATGCTTCATTAAACAGATAACCTAAAGATTTTTA